>NC_084831.1:87212501-89712501 GCF_033115175.1 Lepus europaeus | reverse complement strand
GTGGGGCTGCTGCCTGTGGTGCGGCATCCCATATGGAAGCCTGTTCAAGTCCTGGCTTCTCCACTTCCAATCCAGCTCTCTGCTGTGGCCTGGGAGGGCAGTAGACAATGGCCCAAGTCCTTGGGCCCCTGCGCCCTTGCAGGAGACCCAGAGGAAGCTCCTGGCTCCTGGGTTTGGATCGGCACAGCTCCCGTCATTGTGGCCAGTTGGGGAGTAAAGCAGAAGATGGAAGACCTCTCTCCCTCTCTCTCCCTACCTCTCGTTCTCTCTCTGACTTTCAAGCAAAAATAACTAAATCGTTAAAAAAAAAGCTAAACCATGATACACCATCAATACAGAAACAGTGAAGTTAGATTCTAATTACCCTATTTTTTTGTTGTAGTTTATGGGTTTCTTCTCAAGAAATGCAAAATAAAGTGTAAGAAAGGGTTATGATTAATATAATGAAAATTTTAACAGCATGTAACTTTAATAAAAATTTTAAAAGAATAAGACAAATTCAAACAGAAATTATTAAATTTTGCTAAAGAGTCAGGAGAATATATCTTGTTACCAGAACTGAAACTTGTTTTTACTGAACCCTAAATGTTCTTGTACGTAGACAGGTGCTAAGGAACTGCTGAGATACAGAAAAGGACTAGGGCATAACCCTCTTTAGTGATTTAAGATGTGTCAAAAGATGTAGTTACCCTCAAAAGAAATAAAGCCTACCATCAGTGGTATTTGCTGAAACCAGCTTATAATTGTGTGTGGGGTCTGGCAGAGCTGCTGAACACTGCTACTGTCTTCCCAAATCCTGCTTTGTGCTTTTCATGTCAAGTAGGCTAGTGTTCCTCTTGTCTCAGAACTGCCAAAGCAGTACCTCCTGGTTGACCGTGAAAGACCTTGATTTCCATCTTCACTTTGTTTTCTGCCTGTGGAAAGGAAACCTCTACCAGTTTGCTAGGGGTCTGCCTTTTTCACCTTCTAGGGCTCATGCTTCACCAACTGCATTAGCTTACCCCAAGCCATGTCCTGTGGGAGGCTGGGTTTTGACTCAATCTGAGTCCAGTTTCTCCAAGACAATTTCCAGCTAAAGCTGTGCATCAGAGGAAGGCTGTGCCCTGGGAGTGTAATTGGTATCATCTGCTTAATGGCGCAGCCTGGGCCACTCAACTCCAATTTCAATGCTTATGTTTATCTGCTGTAGTTCCGCAGCCCCCTTCTCCAAGGGCCCTCGGCCTCAGCAAAGTAGAGTGTGCTGTCTGGTCAGACAGCATGATGCAATCGCATCTGCTTGTCTTCTGATGAAGTATTTAGGATGACCTTGCTATCATCTTCAAATAAATTTTTTACCCTTCTAATGGCCAAATATTGTCTAGACCATTTTAAGTAGCAATAAAATTTTGTAAATTATTAGAGGTCACACTGTGCTCCTGAGTGACTCCAGTTGGTAGCAGTCCATGGAAATCCTATAAAATTCTGCTTCCTCCCTTTATGGGTCATATAAGTTGAGTTATCAAATCTTACTTTCACCCATCTGCTCTCAGAAGCATACAAGAAATAAACGGTTTCATATATTCTGCAGACAAATTGGTGGTGGAGAGCTCTCCATTAAAAGAACAAAAATTGGGGCTATGTTCTTTTCTCACACAAATGGCAAGCTGAGATTCATGCAGTTTTGATTTTCAGAATAAAACAGTAATTCTGGCATGACCTAAATGCACCGCAAAATAAAGTATTCATGCCACACATACATTTTTAGAGGAAAATATTTTATTTTTTTCAATAAAGTAGACTGCTTTTTAAAAGACCTACGGCTTGAAAAGATATTATTCAGCCATTGTGCCTTTACACCTAAGACAGCTTCATATTAAATTTCCTTTTTTGGTTTAAGTGTTCACTCTTTGTCAACAACCTTTGCTAATATATCTGGGAGAGGGAAAACAGAATCAAAACCACATTGGCCTCTGTGCATGACCCCTTTGAATTAAATTTTATGAATCACTTCGATTTTCTCCTAGCCAAAGCAAATTTGCTAACTATCAAGTATTGTCAAAACCAGAGCACCATGTAAACACAGAGCTCCTGACTGTTCAGTCACCTGCTCATTGGTACCATTGAGCCTTTCTCCTTCGCACACTTGTGACTTGGAACGTCATTGTTAAAGAATAAGAGATGGGGTTTGACACCACCTAGGACCAACCGGGGAGTGCAGTGTACACTTCTCAAGGCCTGAGAAGCAAGGTCTTGTCCCTGACTAAAAGAAACCCCATCAGGGAGAGGACTCTGAGAAAGCTGGGGAGCTTTCAATGACTCCTACTTTAACAAAGGAGAAATCTGCAGTTCCAGGGGAGCAGTGACAGAATAATATGCAGACAGGTTCCTGGCTGTCTCAAAGATATCTAGATTGTTATGACAGACTTCTGCTGAGTGGCTTGAAATCCCCACATTCTGTCATGCCCCAAATCCTGCAGTGCTCTCCTGCAGTGGGCAGTGGTGTTCCTCTCAAATATACGGCATGGAGGGAAAATGAATTTGTCTTTTCTTCAATGAGTAATCTGAGGGAGGCATCATCAACCTTTTAGTGTAAACAAGGTTCCCATTTTAAATGAGTGAGATGGGGAAATTAAAATGAACAGGGTAAGGAGGAGGCAACAACATGTTTTATTTTTTGTAATTTATTTATTTATTTATTTTTTTATTTATTTTGACAGGCAGAGTGGATAGTGAGAGAGAGACAGAGAGAAAGGTCTTCCTTTGCCGTTGGTTCACCCTCCAATGGCTGCTGCGGTTGGCGCATCGCGCTGATTCGAAGCCAGGAGCCAAGCGCTTCTCCCAGTCTCCCATGCAGGTGCAGGGCCCAAAGACTTGGGCCATCCTCCACTGCCTTCCCGGGCCATAGCAGAGAGCTGGCCTGGAAGAGGGGCAACCGGGATAGAATCCGGCACCCCAACCGGGACTAGAACCCGGTGTGCCAGTGCCACAAGGCGGAGGATTAGCCTGTTATGCCACGGCGCTGGCCAATTTATTTTATTTATCTCATAGACAGTGATAGAGAAAAACAGAGAGGCCGAGGAATAGAGAGATAGAGATAGAGATAGAGAGAGAGAGAGAGAGAGAGAGAGAGAAATCTTTTATCCACTGGTTCACTCCCCAAAGAGCCACCATAGCCAGATATGGGCCAGACAAAAGCCAAGACCAAGGAACTATACCTGGGTCTCCCACATGTATTCAGGGGCTCAAGCACTTAGGTCATCTTCCACTGCTCTGCAGTCACATTAGCAGAGAGTTAGATAAGAAGTAGAGGAGCCAGGTCTTGAACTAGCATTCTGATACTGGATGCTGGTGTTGGTTTCAACGGGCGGCTTAACCAGCTGCACTGCAGCATTGGCCCCAAGAAGCTGTTTTGATTCAGCCTTTTTACATGTTGCACCAATAATGAGTTCTTGCACTCATATTCTGTCTGCTTAATAAGATCCAACCAGCATCCTACAGACCTGCTGCAATCTGGCTCCTCTGTCCCTTTCTAATTTCAGCCTTAGACCCTTTTCCTCTGTAGTCTTATCTACGCCCTCAACATCTTGCAGTGCTCCATCTCAGTCCTCCACTGCCTTGCTCTTTGATGCTCCTCTGACTTTGAACATGCAGTGTTGCTCTCCTAAGGAATACCTGCCCACCAGGTTCAAGACATCACTGCTTTAAGTCCATTTCAAACACACCTTTTGCTCAGGGGTGCATCGCTATTCTTCTGGAAGTCTTAGGTACATCTTTGTTGATCTCCAGAGTAATTTAGACATAGTTATATTATTGCTATTCCACTAAATCTTGCATTCTTAGATTGTGTGTTAAAGTATCTGATCCTTCCACTGCCCCACAAATTTCTCAAGACAAGTTCTTTCTGTACCTAGGCGTAGTGGAATTCCTGACCCATGGTAGCTGCTACACCCACAGTCCAAAAGATTGAACTAACAAATGGCAGTTACTGGTTCCAGTGTCTTCTCCTTTGACTCTGCCTGTGTGGAATTTCTGTGCATCCAATCCTCCATGCTATAGCAGCTTCAGAGAATATCAATAATCTAAGGTTTAGCAAAAACAAATCAGGTAGACAAGCATGGATAGTGGCATCAAATCTTTCCCCATCTTTAAAATAGTCTTGTCACATCCTCAGTTTTTCCTTTTCCAAAAGTAAGTGTTCACATGAACGATGTGGTTGCCCTTTTTGCTATTTTCAAATAATCATCACAAGTAGCTGCTAACATTCTTCCTCTTGTATACAAAACAAAAAAGAAACAAACAAAAAAAATGTGTGCTTCCTAACAAACTCTTGGTTAGTTCTGACTCCGGAGACAGTGAGTATCCGAAGGGAAAATCTGATTGATTCAATCAATCCGCTGATTGAAATTGGGTTTTTCACAATAAGTTAACCTGGCCTTCCAATTCTTTAGCATATCTTTTTTGCCCTAATTCTCTGTCCTAATTCAACCACCAGCCCAATCATGGGGGTATGCATTAGTGTTGTCAAATCCTTAATCTGGCAAAGGGCCTCACATCACCAATCCAAATATCCAGTTACTTCTCACTACATCCACTGCCACCACCCTCATCTCCTATCATCCCATCATCTTTTGTCCATCTTTCTATGAAAGACTTCTTGCTTCTATGCTTGACCATCCTACAAATGATTCCTGAAGCTCTAAGAGAGTGAAACTAGTAGACAAGTGAGATCCAGAAGGAGGTTTACCATGACACCAACAATGCTGACATTTCTATGTCCCTCCCTGGTGCAGGTTGCTTCCAAAGCTCTGAGCATTGTGGTCACATGCGTCCAAATTATTTTGAAATTTTCAAAAGTAGGATTTTTGAGCACTCTTTTTTTAACATAGGAGTTCAAAGTTATATAACCAGAAGTCAGGTCCCCACAAAAACCTCATCTGATCAAATCACTTCTTTTGTCAGAACAGCTTTGTTCTCTGTTCAGAAACCTCTAATGTTTTCCCATCACATTCAGGGAAAAAACATTACTCTTAAGACCAGAAAACAGGACCCAGCCACACAAGCTCCTTGTTGTTTGCAAAACCCACTGGATATACACACCTGTGTGCCAGGCCATGACATGTGTTGTCACTTCCCCGTGTGCTCCATCCTGAGTGAACCCCGTGGATATCACCTTCTTTTCTGTCTAGGTCACTAAGCTCAGCAGTGGCTTTTATTGAAAGACTCAACTTACCTGACTAAACTAATTTTAATCCTCTTTCCCATTCATTTTTTAACTATGTTTTCCTGTTAGCTTTCAAATATTGTTAAAGTACCTAACACCTCCCACTTTCCTCATTGACCTCACACCCCCACTATAATATATGTTACATATTCTCATTACTAGAATGTAAGGTCTAAGAGGACAGTACATTTGAGTGATATGGACACAAGGTTGTAAATTATTGTTCCTAGTGCCTAGAATAACATTTGGCACAGAACTGAAGATGAAATGTTTGTTGAAAGATACCTGAGTAAATGTGAGAAGAGTGATGTTTCGATTTATCCATTCAATAGATACAAACGCAGTAATCAGGCACCAGGGAGAGAGCAGAGGTCAGCCAAGGTCCCTTGCTGAGCTATAATTCATGCTTAGGACACCATATCACTGTTGCTTTTCTATGGAGAACTGTAAATGACACAGGGAGGCCACCATCTTAAACATTGGTGGATTCTCATGATAATGAAATAATGTTTATTGTTTCATTTATTTATTTTATCGCTTCTCGGCCTTTTGGCTAAGATCAAGTGTATTTATTTATTTATTTATTTGAAAGGTAGAGTTGCACAGAGAAAATTATAGAGAGGTAGAGAGGGAGAGAGAGAAAGAGAGAGAGAGAGAGGTCTTCCATTCTTCCAATTGGCCGAAACTGCCGGAGCTGCACTGATCCGAAGCCAGGAGCCAGGAGCTTCTTACAGGTCGGGCATGTGAGGGGCCCAAAGACTTGAGCCATCTTCCACTGCTTTCCTAGGCCACAGCAGGGAGCTGGATTGGAACTGGAGCAGCCGGGACTTGAACTGGCGACCCTATGGGATGCTGACACTGCAGGTGGCGGCCTTACCCGCTATGCCACAGTGCCAGCCCCCAAATAATGTTTTTCTACTTGATACTTTTCATTTCCACAGAAACCCAGGTAGGTATATATGTATGCTTTTTTTGCTATTTAAGAAGGAGATTTTTATACTTACATTTTCTAAGCTTTGAGATGAGAGTGTAATCATACGTAAAATGACATCTTGTATCTCAAGTACCAACATGAGAAGACTGTTCAGCGTGTCTTAAGGGGAATGTAATTTATTGATTACTTAATAGGGAAAAGGATCCTTTCAAAAAAATACCTGCGGGGCCTGTGTTGTGAAGTAGTAGGCTAAGCTGCTGTTTGTGGAACTGGTATCCTATATCAGATTGCTGTTTCGAGTCCTGGCTATGCTGCTTGTTTGAGTCCCAGCTACCCTGCTTGCCATCCAGCTCCTTACTAATGTTACTGGGAAAGCAGTGGAATATGACCCAAATATTTGGGCCTCTGCCACTATGTGAGAGACCAGGATGGAGTTCTTGGCTCCTGGCTTCAGCCTAACCCAGGCCTGGCAGATGTGGGCATTTGAAAAACCGAGGGAATACCTCTCTCTTTCCCTGTCTCCCTGTCACTCTCTGTTGTTCTGCATTTTAAATAAATAAATACACATTTTGCTTTAAAAAATATCTGTGTAAGGGTATGTGTGCTATCTTCTATTTTGTTGGAAACATAAATAATAATGTCATTATGGGCTTTTTAATAGTATTTCATAGCTATCAAAATGTTTAATAGCATTTACTTTTTTTTTAAGATTTATATATTTATTTGAAAGTCAGAGTTACACACAGAGAGAAGGAGAGGCGAAAACAGAGAGAGAAGTCTTCCATCCACTGGTTCACTCCCCAATTGGCCCTCATCGGCCAGAGCTGCACCAATCTGAAGCCAGGAGCCAGGAGCTTCTTACAGGTTTCCCACGTTGGTATAGGGGTCCAAGCATTTGAGCCATCTTCTAGTGCTTTCCTAGGCCATAGCAGAGAGCTGGGTTGGAAGTGGAGCAGCTGGGACTCAAATCGGTGCCCATATGGGATGCCGGCACTGAGGAGAGCAGCTTTCCCCACTATGCCACAGTGCAGGCCCCATCTTTATTTTTAAGATTTATTTATTTATTCGCAAGGCAAAGTTGGGGCCGGCATTGTGGCATAGTGGGTAAAGCCGCCACCTGTAGTGCTGACATCCCATATGGGCACTGGTTAAAGTCTTGGCTGTTCCACTTCCAATCCAGCTCCTTGCTATGGTCTGGGAAAGCAGTAGAAGGTGGCCCAAGCCCTTCAGCCCCTGTATTCATGAGAGAGACCTGGAAGAAGCTCCTGTCTCCTGGCTTCAGATTGACGCAGCTTTGGCCATTGAAATCATTTGGAGAGTGAACCAGCAGATGGAAGACTCTCTCTCTCTCTCTCTCTCTCTAACTCTGACTTTCAAATAAAGAAATAAATCTTTACTAAAAAAAAAATTACACAGAGAGAGAAGGAGAGGCAGAGAGAGAGAGAGAGAAAGAGAGAGAAGTCTTCCATCCACTGGTTCACTCCCCAAATGGCCTAAATGGTCAGAAATATGCCTATCTAAAGCCAGGAACCAGGACCTTCTTCCAGGTCACCCATGCAGGTGCAGGTGCCCAAGGACATGGGCCACCTTCTACTGCTTTCCCAGGCCATTGCAGTGAGCTGGATCGGAAGTGGAGCAGCCAGGACTCGAACTGGGGCCCATATGGAATGCTGGGACTGCAGGGGGGCAGCTTTACCCGCTATACCACAGGGTCGGCCTCATTGTTTTCATATTTTCTATTTGAAACACTCATATTTACTAGTTTGACATCTGAGTCATGAGTCTGTACCATCATACTCATTGTTGGCTTATGAAAAATACAAATATGTTACCTTAGAAGTAAAAAAGAAGACTTAGGTAAACATTAATGCAAACATTTAGAAGAAACCTGAAGTGACTATATTAAGATAAAAAAAAAAAAACAGACTTTAGAACCAGGAACAGAGAGGAACCTTTCATAACTATAAATAGATGAACTCATTAAGAGGATGTAAATATCCTAATTTAGCACCCTTCTAAGGAGAGAGCTTAAAAACACACAAACAGGCACTAACAGAACTAAAGGTTAAGAGAAAAAATTGAAACTTAAAACTACTCTCTTTAACATTCTTAGCTTGGTAGTTGAAAGAATTTGGGCAGCATTTTCAGCCAACATGTTGTACTGATATTTATAGAGCATCCTCACCTAACTGTAGTAAAATGTACATTCTTTCAAGTGTGCATGTGACATTCACGAAGACAGACCATATTCTGAGTCAGTAAAATAAATCTCAGACATATAAAAAGTACAAAAACATTTAAAATCTACCCTTTTAATTCAAATACCTAGAAATTAAACAACATATTTCCAAGTAACCCAAGATTAAAGATGAAATCCCAAGGGAAATTAGAGAATATTTTTAATTTAATGTAAATGGAATCACAACATTACCAAGGTTTTGAGATGCAGCTAAAAAATGATTAGAGGGAAATCCCTAGCATTAAAAATATTAATTAGGGTGAAGTAGACCAATTTCTTGAGTGTTACAAATTATCAAAGCTTACTCAAAGAGAAATCAATAGCCTAAAATCTAAACAACCCTATATCTACTTCAATGCTTCGTTAAAAACATTCTAAACACACATATCCAAACTCCAGACCAAGATGGATTCACTGGTGAAATCTATTAAACATTTAAGTTTAAATCTATACCTCTTCTAAACACAGATGTAAAAATTCATCAACAAGATATTGGCAATTCAAATCTTGAAATATATTTTAAAAACATAATGCATCATGACCAAGTGAAGTTTATCCCTGGATTGTTAGGGTTATAGTTAAACTGCCAACAGACTAAAGCATAAAAAAACCCATATGGTTATTTCACTAGAGGCAGAAAAAGCATTTGACACAATCCCACATACAACATGATTTAAAACAAACGCAAAAAACACTCAAGAACACAAAGGAAACTTTCTCAACCTCATAAAGAACATCTATGAGAAACTACATTTCGCATCACACATCCTGATAAAAGATTGGGAAGAAGGCAATGATGTCTGTTCCTATCACTTCTACTAAAAGTTACTCTGAGGATCAGAGCTCAGGTACAGAGCCTGACAAAGAAACAAAGCTTACAGTTTAAAAAAGAAAGATGTAGAACTATTTCTCTTTTAACATAAACTGATTGACCATGCAGAAAATCACAGAATTACAGTAAAAGGCTACTAGAACAATGATGGTGTTAGATAAGTTCACAGGATACAGGGCCATAAGTAGAATTCCAGGGTATTTCAACATATAGGTTAAAAAAAAAACCTGAATTTTTTTTTTTATTTTAAATGTCCATTATAGAATCAGTAAAAACTAATAACATATTTATTGATATACAAATATCTTTAAGGTCTGTACATTTAAATAACAAAACAACACCAAGAGAAATTGAAGATACCAAAAAGCTACAGCAAAATAGGTGAATTATATTAATTAATCAGAAAACTCATCACAGTTAAGATGATAATTCTTCCTAATTAATCAATAGATTCAATGAAAAATCAACCAAAATCATTCATATTTTGTAGAAATTAATGAATTCATTCTAATTTTTTAAAAGATTTTATTTATATATTTGAGAGGTAGAGTTACAGACAGTAAGAGGGAGAGACAGAGAGAAAGGTCTTCCATCTGCTGGTTCACTCCCCAAAGGGCTGCAATAGCCAGAGCTGAGTTGACTGAAGCTAGAAACTAGGAGCTAGGAGCTTTCTCTGGGTCTCCCAAATGGGTGCCCAGGCCCAAGGACCTGGGCCATTTTCAACTACCTTCCCAGGTCATAGCAGAGAGCTGGATCAGAAGAGGAGCAGCTGGGACTAAAACTGGTGCCCTTACAGGATGTTGGCGCTGCAGGCAGAGGATTAACTTACTGTGCCACAGAGCCGGCCCCAGTTCTAAAATTTAAGAATATGCAGAAGACTAAACAACTTTTAGGAAGCAAGACAAAGTTGAAGGACCTAATGTTAGCTGATTTTAATACTTAATATAAAGCTAAAATAAATTAAACATTTAATATTGTCATGAAGACATATTAAACAACGGAAGAGTAATAAGAGTACAAAACTCATATAATGTCAGTTGGTGCTTTTTAAAATTATTTTTTATTTATTTATAAGGCAGAGTTACAGAGAGAGGGGGAAGATAGATAGATAGAGAGAGATGGGGCCGGCGTGGTGGCTCACTTGGTTAATCCTCTGCCTGCAGCACCGGCATCCCATATGGCATCGGGTTCTAGTCCCTGTTGCTCCTTTTCAGTCCAGCTCTCTGCTGTGGCCCAGGAAGGCAGTGGAGGATGGCCCAAGTGCTTGGGCCCTGCACCCGCATAGGAGACCGAGAAGAAGCACCTGGCTCCTGGCTTCGGATCAGTGCAGCGCTGACCGTAGCAGCCATTTGGGGGGTGAACCAACGGAAGGAAGACCTTTCTCTCTGTCTCTCTCTCACTGTCTAACTCTGCCTGTCAAAAAAAAATATCTTTTTTTTTTTTTAAGCAAAAGGTAATTAAAAGAAATAGTATGTGAGTGAGTAACATGGATCTCTTCCTTAGTTGTCAAAAGTAATGTCTCACTTTGTAGAATGGAAAATGATGATCAAATAGTTTGTTAGTTTGATTCTGAATATTTTGACATGTTCTTCTTGATTGCCTGGAAAATCAGGCAATCAGGCAACTGGAAAAAAAGTCAAATGTCCAGTGCTCTTTTGATTCCAGAACCACTGAAAAATGACAGGTCCTTATTTTCACCTTAAAGTTCAAGTCACCTGGATTTTTGAAGTTTCTTTATGCACACAAAAGTAAAAGTAGATACTAGAATACAATAAAATGCATGGATGATCTTAAAAAAAAAGTTGACACAAGTCTAATGTACATTTTTAGACCAAAGAAGATAATTCAAAGAAAATTGTGCTTAATTGAGTTGAATATTTTGCATAAGACACATATTCAGGTCAACCACAAATTGAAATCAATGATTTTCTCTAAAGAACAGTTCATATTTGATTCAAAGTCCAACCTTTTGCCTTTGGAAAAAACTGAAGAGGGATATGGCAGAGAGGGAATATCTGGCAAAAGGAATTTGGTAGTGGGCAACATTTGGTATGCGATGCTTAGGAAAATATAGGATCTGAAAGTTAAGTAAATTTACATGCTGACAGATAAAATGGTACAAAAGCTATTTGACATGTCATTTGGAGTTTAGGATACAGTGAGAGGAGGAGCATTCTTTGAAGGACATTATTTTAAAATTTAAATGATATTTAGGAATGTCTGTTCCATTTCCCTTATCCTATGATAAGATGGGGAAAGAAAAATATTGAATGGCTTCTTTCTGGTTTCACTAATGGGCAGAAGAATTCAGAGCAAACACTAGATTATCTGAAGGCTCATTCAGTGGCTTCTGTGTATTGCTATGCTGGTTTTTCAACACATTCTTAAAATAAAGTGGCAAAGGTCACTGTCTAACTAGAAGAATAGCATAAATAGATACTTTGGAAGTCATGTATTTGTTCACAGTGATACAAATTATCAGGACAAATGTCTTTTATTGGATATAAAGAAATTGAATTTTATTACTATAAAGTGAGAAATCACAAAAGACGTTTCTCCATTCAAGCTAACATTTAAAAACAGTATGATTCCATCCCATTTGCCAGAAAACAACATTTTATGTCACAATATGACACATAGAAATACAACTTGAAGCATCAAAAATTAATACTCTATACCCGAGCCACAGTCCTCTAAAAGCAGGTAATGTGAATTATTTAAGGGTAATTTTGATCTGAGAAACATTCCCCAGCATCATTTGCCTTTGGGAATGCAGAAAGCTTGTCTTGTAATTCACTTTATGGCCTATAGGTTTGTTTTCTCTTACAGTATAACATTTTTTGTCAATTTGTTTTTATAATTGGGCAATTTAGGAATGTATCATGAAACCCAAGGCTGAAGGCTTTTCTAAGTGCTTAAAATGTGTTGTTTTATTCCATCTTGACATGCTAAAAATTAGCAGGAAAAATATAAAATGAGGGGCTCACCTGGTACTCAAACATAACAAATTGAAAACATAATATTAAATGTATGAATTTCTGTCATTTCTGACTATTTTAAATCAATGTACCAGATCAATTGTATGCCATTTTCTTTTTAAATATGATAGCAACAACTATCTACATAAGTAATTGATTAAGGCTCAACTGTTGTGTATTATTCTTTTTAAAAAATATTTTATTTATTTATTTGAAAGGTAGAATTACAGATGGAGAGAGAGAGAAAGGTTTTCCATTCGTTGATTCACCCCCCAAATGGCCACAACAGCTAGAACTGGGCTGAGCTGAAGCCAGGGCCAGGATTTCTTCGTGTCTCCCACACGGATATGAGAGCCCAAGCACTTGGGTCATCTTCTGCTGCTTTCCCAGGCCATATCAGAGAGCTGGATAGGAAGAGGACCAGCTGAGATTCGAACCAGTGCCCATATAGGATGTCTGTACTGCAGGCCAGAGCACCAGGCAGAGCACCAGCCCCTGTTGTGTATTATTTTGAAGAGAACAAGAGAAAAAGTGAAAAAGATTTTTGTGGAATACACTTGAATCCTTCTCAATGCCATTTCTAGGAAAGGAGACATTATACAGAAACAGGAGAGAAATTAGACTAATTGTGTAAGAAGAGAAGAGTAACAAGATTAGAGTGTTTTGAGGGTAAAACACACAAGTGCATGTTTACAGGAAGATTAGAAGCCTCAAACAGCAGGATACCAAAAAAAAAAAAAAAAAAAAGAAATGAGAGTTCGGGTTATTAAGAGGAGTGTATAGCATACAACAGTTAGATTTGGAGGAAACAATTTATCCACTTTTGTCTGCCTGAAAATTTTTAGAATTCTGGTTTGTTTTCTAAATATTAATGAAGCATACACTTTTAATGGCTATTTCTAAATAGTCATAGTTTGGACTTTTATATTTTTTCCTTTAAAAACATCGTTTGGCTTCTCTGCATTGCTATTCTGGCTTTTCAACACATTCTTAAAGTGATAAAGGTCAGTGTCTAATTAAAAGAAGAGTATAGATCTTTTGGAAGTCATGCATTTGTTGATAGTGATCAAATTATTAGGCCAAATGTCTTTTATTGGAAATTAATTAAGGAACGGACATAAAGTCTTCATTTTTTCCTTTTTTAGTTTTATACATACTCTGGTTCCTTCTCATATGATTTGGTAAAATTTGAGTCACTGGAAGAACCTTCACAAAGTAAACACATTTGGCATCAAGACTGTCCACATGACTCATTGGATCACTTTTTAAATTGATTATTACTTTGGGAAGGATAGAGGGCAAGCAGAAGGTTTAGAGGCATTTCAAACTGGATGTAGCTATTCCCACACGATGCCTGGGAGTAGTTATTGAAGATATGCCTCATTTTTGTAGAAGAAAAAAACAGACAAAACAGCTACTATGTTCTTTAGTTGGGCTATGTTAGTTAGCTAAATTAAGATTCTTGGGCATTATTTTGGCATTTCAGCAACCTCTTTTTCTAGCTTTAGTTGTAAGATATTGTCACAACCATTTGCAAAATAATTTTTTCTTGTTTGTATCAGTAAATAATAAAGATAATAAGAGCTACAAAACACTTTTTATTTATCAATTACATTGCTGAGGCTGGCAGAAAACAGAGAAAATGTCCTAATTGATGACTTGCAGGAAACTCATGTAAATCCTGCTCATGAAAACCACTGACTGCACATGGCAACTTTCTCCCAGAGTATAATTTTGGTATCACATACAACATTTGGCATAACTGGAATTATTTTCTATGTAGAGAAAAACAAAAAATGGAGGAAAAAGGAAAGAATAATTCTCATTCAGTAGCATTAAAGTGATGGTATAATCAAACCTCAGATTTTGAATGTCACATTGAATAAGCCCCATTCTCTTGCTCTTCAATGCAGAGGAAACCCTGTTGTAGTACCACTCCTAGGGAGCAACTCCTAGTTGAATTGGGGAGAATCTTCAAGGGGGAATTAAAGCATATTAGAAAAAGGATCAAAGTTTTAGACAAACAATGATTTGTTATGTACATTTATCAACAAGGTTAGGACATGGAAGAAGAGCAAAATGTAACACAATGGTTTTAGGAAAGTTATTCTAAGGTCAAGTCCAGTGCACAAGCATTGAGGGTCCACTTGAGTTTTCTGGAAAACAGCAGGTATCACGACTTACAGTAACCATCAGAGATTAGACATCTTTAAAATTATCTCTATCCTTGGTTTTTAAATTAGCTTCAAGGACTTTAAAACTGAATGTGTGTGTAATTTCTAGGAAAAGTTGGAATAAGTCAAATTAATATTAGCATATTAGCTAATTCATGAAGAAAGATTTCTGGAGCCATTTAAATAAGCTCATGAGCATATATAAAATATTACACGAGAAAAATGCCCATGGAAACTCAATGAATAATAAAGTAGACATCAGTAAATGTTATACGTTTATGGATACATCTAAATTTAGGATTTATCCATTTGCAATAACCTGGTATAAAATTGCACATGAAAGTCTTCATAAGGAAGTTCTTTAAATTTATTTTGACATAGCAGGCAATAATAAATAATATATATGTATATATATAATGCAAAATAAACCACAGTCTGACAGTTATGACTTAAAACAAACTAATCATAGTTTTTGTGTGGAAAAAGATAAAGAATACATAGCGGAAAATATTTTGTATTCAAGGTAATTGTTAAATTAAACATGTAACAATTACAGTGTTAAACATGCATCAGCATGTCATTGTGCTATTAAATACGTCAAGGATAAGTATGTTATATGACAATAATTTTTAGTTTATGCTCTTATATGAAAATTGGAAACAAAGCATCAGAAACTTTACACATATTATTAGAGAGCTATCTGATCATTCCATAGTTGAATATGCTATGAGGAGATGAAAGGACAAACTAAAGATCACATATGTACAAAAGATTAATTTTCCAAAAGTTAAGAGACACAGAAATACAGATAAATTTGTAAGATGATAAGTGAATGTACTAAAGCAATAGAGCTGCTTCCTTGCTCTTTTTCTTAGAGATTCAGGTGAAAAATTAGAAGTGCATTAAAACTGGGCCAGTGCCATGGCTCACTAGGTTAATCCTTTGCCTGCAGTGCCGGCATCCCATATGGGTGCCAGGTTCTAGTCCCGGTTGCTCCTCTTCCAGTCCAGCTCTCTGCTGTGGTCCGGGAATGCAGTGGAGGATGGCCCAAGTGCATGGGCACCTGCACCCGCGTCGGAGACCAGGAAGAAGCATCTGGCTCCTGGCTTTGGATCGGTGTAGCTCCAGCCGTGGCCGCCACTAGGGGGTGAACCAACAGAAGGAAGACCTTTCTCTGTCTCTTTCTCACTGTCTAACTCTATCTGTCAAATAATAAAAAAAGAAGTGCATTAAAACTACAATTATGAACACAGCACATGTGGTAAATGCTCTCACCAGGAAATAGCTTGAATTACGGAGTCCCAAACCTTGGAAAGGAATCATGAATCAGATACTCCATTTGTAGTTTGAGGTATTCAATTCAAGTTCTTGACTTTGGCTTTCAGTTCCTTCATCTCTATTTCCCACTAGCTCAGACAACATCTCTGTTTCCTTTCAATTTTGGAGATGAACTTTTTACAATGGGTTAAAAACACGACTATGCTACTGAATCTGTACATATGGAATACATGAAATTTTTCTACCTTGTATAAATTTTAAAAATAGTGTAATATTTACAGATGATCTATCTACAAATAACCTATATACATCTTCCCATGTATTTTAAACACCTAGGTTACTTACAATACTTAATATAATGTAAATGTTATGTAAATAATTATTGTACTGTATTGTTTGGAGAACCATGAGAAAGTAAAAAGCTTTGTACCTGCAAAAATAAAAGTCCATACTACCCAAAGTAATTTACAAATTCGCTGTAATCTCCATTAAATCCCCATGCAAAATAAGTAAATTTGGGATGAAGACTGTCCACATGACTTATTGGATCACTTTTTAAATTGACTATTACCATGGGAAGGGTAAAAAGTAAACAAAAGGTTTAGAGGCATTTTAAACTGGATGTTACTCTTCCCACATGAGGCCTGGGAATAGTTCTAATTCTCTACAGAATGAAAAAAACCAATCCTAAAATTCATATGGAACCACATAATATGCCAGAATATCCACAGAAATCTTGAGCAAAAGAAATAAAGCTGGAGCCACCACATCACCTAAATTCAAAGCATTCTACATAGACACTAAAGTATTTAAAATAGTGTGGTACTGGCATAAAAACTGACACATAGATCATTAGAACAGAATAGAGAACCCAGAAATCCACATAATTCAAATACAGTATAATGAACTGATTTTTGACAGAATGCCAAAAATATACATTTGAGAAGGATAGTTTTTTTTCAATAAATGGTGCTGACAAAACCAGATATACAGATATAGCAAAATGAAATTAAATATCAACCCTTCCCCATACATAAAAATCAACTCAAGCTGTATTAAAGACCTAAATTTAAGACCTGAAAGCATGAAATAGCTAGAGGAAAACCCAGGGAAGCACTTCAAGACATTGGTGTATACAATGATTTTTTTTAGATAACATCCCAAAAATGGCAGTCAACAATAGCAGATTAGACAAATTAGATTAAAACGGAACCAAGAAGCTTCTGCATAGACAGGGGAACAATCAACAGAGTGGAAAGACAATCTACACAATTAAAAAAATATTTGTAAGTCTCTTACCTGACTGAGAGTTAATATCTGAAATATATAAAGAACTGAAAAAACTCAACAGCCAAAAATCAACCACTGCAGTTAAGAAATGGGCAAAAAATCTGAATAAGCAAGAGAAAAAAATATGAATAGCCAAGAAACACATGAAAATATGCTTAATATCACTAGTCATGAGGAAAATGCAGATCAAAACTACAATGAATTCTATCCTCACCCCAGTTAGAATGGCTATTACTAGTCAACAACAACAACAATGAAAGAAACGCTGGCAAGAACATGGAGAAAGGATAAATTTAATACACTGTTGGTAGGAATGTAAATGAGTAGAGCCATTATGGAAAACAGAATGGGAATTCCTTTAAAAACTAGAAATAGAACTGTCACATGATCCAGCAAACCCGCTATTGGACATATAAAGACATGAAATCATTCTATCATCACATGTTTATCATAACACTACTCACAATAGCCAAGAAACAGAATCAATCAAGGTATCCATCAACAGATGAATGGATAAAGAAAATATGTTACATATAGGTAAAGGAATATTAATCAGTAATAAAAATGAAATCCTGTCATTTGCAGAAGAATGAGCGGAACTGGAGGGCATGATTTTAAGTGAAATAAGCCAGACACAGAAAGAAATATCACATTTTCTCTGATATGTGGAAGCTAAAAACATACACCCAAACATGAAATAACAATTTTTAGAAGATGGGGAGGGGTTGGGAAGGATAAAATGAGATTGGATAATGGACACCAAATCACAGTTAGACAGAAAGAATAAGTTCCTATTAATACACAATATAGTGGGATAAAACTAATTCACAGTACCTTATGAGCAAATAAATGAGATGAGCTCCAAAGACCCAATTATAAAATAACATCTAGGGCCTGTACTGTGGCGCAGCGGGTTAACACCCTGGCCTGAAGCACCAGCATCCCATATGAGCGCTGTTTCAAGTCCCAGCTGCTCCACTTCCAATCCAGCTCTCTGCTAGGACCTGATAAAGTAGTGGAAGATGGTCCAAGTCCTTGGGCCCCTGTACCCACGTGGGAGACCCAGAAGGAGCTCCTGGCTCCTGTTCGGATAGGCACAGCTCTGGCTATTGCAGCCTTCTGGGGAGTGAACCAGCAGATGGAAGACTCTCTCTCTCTCTCTCTCTCTCTCTCTCTCTCTCTCTCTCTCTCTGCCTCTTCTCTCTATATATAACTCTGACTTTCAAATAGATAACTAGTTTTTTTAAAAAAATAACATCAAAGAGGAGATATGTTGATTGTTCCCTCTCAATTTGGATAGAAAATTATGAAACTAGTAAATCCACTTTTATGTCTCTTACCAACTACTTAGTTACACACCATTTTAAATTATTCGTTAGTTTTTCAGCTAGATTTTAAGTGCCCTAGATATACTTCCCACTACCTAGCATAGTATTGGATGATAAGCTCGATATTAACACACACACACACACACACACACACACTTTGCCAGACTGAATATTCGCTGGAAAATATCGGAGGCCAATATTCACTTATTTCAATATTCTCTAGTATAGAATTATCCCCTATCAGCAGTGTGAAATGGGATGGTTGAAGGGTTTGTTTGAAAAGAAATACTCTTCATTATCAGTTTAAAATATACTATCTTCCAATTGTTATGTTACATTATCTATAACCTAGAGGATTTATTCATGCATATTTTTTTATGCATCTGAAAGTAAAATGAGTAAATGTGTGACCTACCTACAGAAATAGCAGAAAGTCATTTTAAGGACAGCCTAGGAAAGGTGGCGAACTTTCAAAATCATATTCCTGTTTAACTGGCATGTATGAATACATAAACCATCATGTCTTCTCATCAGTTTCTGCAATATTATATAGATGTATAAACACACACATATACACATGCATATATAATGTATATGTACATATATACACACATATATGTGGCTATATACGTGCATATATATATATATATATATATGAAGAGAAAAAAAGATACTCCACAATTATCTTTTTCCTGCCCCTGTGAGAGGATTCTATGCTCTAAATTTTTTTCCATGAGGTTCTTCACTGAGAATGTGTTGTGATGCTGTGATTGTGATACAGATTCAGGAAGCATCCACTGGACAGCTTATCAATGAACTTCAACTACTACAGCAATAGTTAAAAGATATTAAAAAAAAAACTGAGAAGTTTGCTAGGTTATCAGAAACATATGGTACTTTTTAAGATTCCCTGAACGCAGAAGACATTCTGTGGATTCATTAAGGAAAGAAAATGAAGGCCAAATGTGGGTGAGAAGTTAAGGCTTTATCTGGGAACTCTTTCTCTCATCCCATCTGCCTCAACAAAATCTCACTTCGAGGTACTGAAGTTCTCTGTAGAGGTTAGTCATTTACGTCTTAAGATTTATATTGTTTGTTTGAAAGGCAAAGTTTCAGAAAGAGAAAGGGAGAGATAGAGATCTTCACCCAGTGTCACTCTCAAAATAGCTGCAAGCCAGGAGCCAGGAGATTCATAAGGGTCTCCAACATGGGTGGCAAGGACTGAAGGACTTGGGTCATCATTCACTGCTTTTACAGGCGCATCCCGGGGAACTGGATCAGAAAGAGAGCAGCCAGTGTGTGAACCAGCACCCCTATGGGATGCTGGAGTTGCAGGTGGCAGCTTTACCCACTACACCACAACATCAGCCCCATATTTTTGAGTTGAATAAACAAAATTATGTCTCTTTAAAGAAATTGGAACAAATGGTACTACTTTAAATAGTAAAATAGAAGATTTACCTATCAATATAAATTTTTTAGAGAAAATTGCATGCAATAGGTGTGAGTTGTAACAATCATTTTGTCATCAAATCAGAAACTTCTTTAAAGTCACCCAGAATACATTTAATAAAGATTGAGCAGTTTCATGCATTATGATTTTATAGTTTCACAATAAGTGTTTGCAAAGAATAGGCAGTGATTTTTTTTTTCATTTAAGCAAATTAAGATACATATATCTCTTGTAATCCTCTCTCTCTCTCTCTCTTGGAAGAAAACAAGTTCCTCCTTTTCTGCAAGATGGCACAGGAATCCAAGCACTTTTCAGTTTGGGAATTCTTCTGCTCTTAATTTCATATTCTTCTCCAACACCTCTTTGCCTTCTGCTTTCAAAATGCATAGGCACCTCCAATTTTGAGGGAGCCTGTACTTTACCCTGAAGTCTTATTAATCATTTGTTTCCTGTTAATAAATCTTCAATGAGTTATCAATCTTTACATAATGCATGCTCATTCTGGCTTCTTCCTCCTCCACTTGCCTAAAGTTACACTAGCATCTTCCATGCACCCAGATTTTGTTTCTCTGGCTAGAATATAAGCTTTTGTAGGAAGAAATTATATTATGTATCTCCTGGGGAGATTTGCCTGCCATTTTATGCTAAAACCATAAAAGAATAAATGAATGAATTCAATTTGCCCATAGCCTTTGAATATCCAGCTGAATCCACACAACTGCTAGGATAAGCCAATCATCCTTCATCACAATAAACTCTCTTTCTAACCTGAGGGATCTCCCCGCTGACATCTAACCCATCTGACCTTTCTTAGAAAGAAAAAGATGCTCTATTCTTTCTCTTTGTACTGACTGCTGATTTCTATGCATCCCAGCCAGGAAATCAGGGGCTAGCAAGTGTTGTCAAGGATGTACGTTTCTAATAGCATAGGAAAACACATTGTTAAAAGGAGAGAAACTCTGACTTCATAAATATCTAACCAAGAGTATTAGCACTCTGGAACATGCTCTCTAGCTCTGAGAAGGACATAGAAAAAAATACCTAAGTACAGACTTTAACTTTAGGAACTCATATGTGCACAATACAAATACGAATAAGGGAAGAAATTTACTATTTTTTGAACAATTTATTTGACAGCCAGAGGGAGAGAGAAGAAAGAGGAAGAGAGAAAAGGAGAGAGACACAGAGATCTTACATCTGCTGGTTCACTCCCCAGATGCTTGCATCAGCAAGGCTAGGCTAGGTAGGTTAAAACCAAGATCCATGAATGTCATCCTGGTCTCCCATGTGGGTGGTAGGGACTTGAGTTCTCAAACCATCATCTGCTGTATTCCTGGGTATATATTAGCAGGAATTTGAATCAGAAACAGAGGTAATATTTGGTCTCAGGCACTCTGATAATGGGATGTGGGCATCCCAAGTAGCACCCTAACTCCCTCTGCTACTGTTCCTGCTAATGAATATATTTAAATTTATGAATAAATTTAAAAATTATTTTAAGATGGAATGTCCAAAACTTCTCCTAAAAATAGGAGTAATGTTAGCTGTGATATCTAATTTATAGTATTACTCTGAAGATCAGTTAGACATTAAAGTAATTGAAAACTCAATTTATGAACTATAAATTTGCAAATAATTCTGGCATAATGTCACATTTTATGTATACTATCTACCATTAACTATAGATGTTTATATATACCATCATAGAAACAAAAGAACAACATGAAGTCACAAAATTTAAAAAATGATCAAACAAGATTTTATATAACATAGTACTATATTGAAAATTCTAAAAATATTTTCAATTGAGTGAAAATGCACTTTTAAATCACACAAAGTCTCAAGAGTTCAGCCTTTTTTCTTATTTAAGAAAGAGTGGGTATATAACTTTAGTGGTCATGAATAAAGAGATGAATTCCAATGTGCTTCCAGCAAGTTAACTACTTTGGAATTACATGGTAGTGACCAATCATTTCAAGTCCATTTATAGCCCACACACTGGGTTACAACATATAAAACTTATATTTAAGAGTCCTTCTTTTTTGAAGCTATCATTAAGCCTGCATTTATCTTTTTAATCATTAGAAATTATGTACATGACCTTTTTGCACTGGAAAGAATTTGAAATGTAAAATGAAATATAAGATCACAAACTCCCAAATCAGAAGAGTCTTTAGAAGCACTCTACTCCAGTTTGTAAAACATGAGACAGTGACTCTCTTTGCTCACATCCCAAAATAAGTGATGATCCAAGGCTATTTCACATTGTGCTATTGTGGCACAATGATGTTCTAATTAGTTTGTTACCTCTAACATTTCCTCTAGAACAAGCAGAGGGTTCTTTTAAAATTTAAATCAAGTCGCCGGCGGCGCCGCCGCGGCTCACTAGGCTAATCCTCCACCTTGCTGCACCGGCACACCGGGTTCTAGTCCCGGTCGGGGCGCCGGATTCTGTCCCGGTTGCCCCTCTTCCAGGCCAGCTCTCTGCTGTGGCCAGGGAGTGCAGTGGAGGATGGCCCAAGTGCTTGGGCCCTGCACCCCATGGGAGACCAGGATGGGCACCTGGCTCCTGCCTTCGGATCAGCGCGGTGCGTTGGCAGCTGCGCGCCAGCCGCAGCGGCCATTGGAGGGTGAACCAATGGCAAAGGAAGACCTTTCTCTCTATCTCTCTCTCTCACTGTCCACTCTGTCTGTCAAAAAATAAAATAAAATAAAATAAAAAATAAAATAAAAATTTAAATCAAATCAAATTCCACTGTTCCAAGTCCTTCTTTTCTGTGTTTGTCAGGGTTTTCTTTCCTTAACTAACATTTCTGGGAGGAGGAAGGAGGCTTCTTTTGGCTTACTGTTTTGGAGGTTCACAGTCTGAGATTCAGCATCCCCTTTAGTAATAAGCATCTGTTGAGGTGGGAGGATGGCAGAAGGACAATCACACGGTGAGTTTGGAAGCAGAAGACACCAGGGGCACACCGTTCCTCCATGTCAGTGTGTCTCCCTTTATGAAACCATCATGATTTAATTCTGGGGCTCCACCTAGCAACCTCATATAATCCAGTCTTGGTCCAAAGGCCCCACCTTTAGACACCATAATTGGATCATGTCTGGACCCTAAATCTGTTCACCATCCATCCATTAACTGTTCATGTAAGACCTTGGGATATAAACTTCTGCACTAGTGTAGGGGCCAAATCCTGTTCAAACCATAACAGTTTCTCATTCAGATAATCCCAAGTACTTATATAAAAGATACCATATAATTTAATATTTCCTTCAACCTCTACTTTCTGCTTGATTACTCCAACTCAGCTCCTGGCCATTGAATATTCCTCAAATCCTCAAAGCACATCTACCTCAAAGTTTCTGTACCTTCTATTCCCTTAGCTGGAAGTAGTTTTCTCTCTTAATAATATAAGACTCTGCCCTCATGTTTTAAGGGATTCTGCCCCAAAATCAACTTCTCAAGAAGTTTTTACTAAAACCTCCATCAGTTAGTACAACCTGTGAATCATTATCACCTTCCTTTTTTTTATTACTTCTTAGCATTTATCACAAGATGCCAATATTATTTGCTCACATTTACATTACATTAAACACATGCACAATTATATTTATTATCTGTGTCATTCAACTAAAATGCAGATTCCATGAGGATATAAATGTACATAGTCTGTTCAGTCATGACTATATCCTAGAAAAGTCCTTTACATCTGGCTTGGCACTCAATAATTACTGATTAAATACAAGGAGAACTCACTAACTTACGAGTAAACCTCTATCCTCTTAGACAAGTTGAATGATTAGAAAATTCTTTTACTACTGTTAAAACTTGCTGTTTTCTACTGAGCTTTTGTGCCTATAGAATTTTTCTGAGTCATAAAAAAACAAGCCTAAACATCTCTCATCTCCTTCAACAACTCTTCAAATATTTTTTTTTTTTTTTTTTTTTTTTTTTTTTTTTTTAACTTTTATTTAATGAATATAAATTTCCAAAGTACAGCTTATGGGTTACAATGGCTTCCCCCCTCCCGTAAATTCCCTCCCGCCCGCAACCCTCCCCTCTCCCGCTCCCTCTCCCCTTCCATTCATGTAAGGATTCATTTTCAATTCTCTTTGTATACAGAAGATCAGCTTAGTATATATTAGGTAAACTTTTCAACATTTTGCCCATATAGCACTACAAAGTGAAAAAAACTACCATTGGATTACTAATTATAGCATCAAATAGCAATGTACAGCACATTAAAGACAGAGAACCCACATGATTTTTTTTTTTCAAATTAATTAACTTTCTATGCCATTTCCCCTTCAATACCAGGTTGTTATTTTTTTTTTTCATTTCCAATTCTCTTTATATACAGAGGATCACTTCAGTATATCATTAGTAAAGAGCTCATCAGTTTGTGCCCACACAGAAACGCAAAGTATAAGGATAAAGTATTACATTCTATATCTAGAGTCAGGACCTAAGCTGATCAGGTCATTGTTTCTTATAGTGTCCATTTCATTTCCGTAGGTTTCCCCTTTGGTGCTCAGTTAGTTGTCGCCGATCAGGGAAAAGAAATGATATTTGTCTCTTTGGGACTGGCTTAATTCACTCAGCATGTTGTTTTCCAGATCCCTCCATCTTGTTTCAAATGACTGGGTTTCATTGTTCCTTACTGCTGTATAGTAAAACTGGATTTCCATATGCAGAAGCTTAAAGCAAGACCCATACCTTTCACCTTACACAAAAATTCACTCAACGTGGATTAAAGACTTAAATCTACGGCCCGAAACCATCAAATTATTAGAGAGCATTGGAGAAACCCTGCAAGATATAGGTACAGGCAAAGACTTTTTGGAAAAGACCCCAGGAGCACAGGCAGTCAAAACCAAAATTAACATTTGGGATTGCATCAAATTGAGAAGTTTCTGTACTTCGAAAGAAATAATCAGGAAAGTGAAGAGGCAACCGACAGAATGGGAGAAAATATTTGCAAACTATACTACAGATAAAGGGTTGATAACCAGAATCTACAAAGAAATCAAGAAATTCCACAACAACAGAACAAACAACCCACTGAAGAGATGGGCCAAGGACCTCAATAGACACTTTTCAAAAGAAGAAATCCAAATGGCCAACAGACACATGAAAAAATGTTCAAGATCACTAGCAATCAGAGAAATGCAAATCAAAACCACAATGAGGTTTCACCTCACCCCGGTGAGAATGGCTCACATCCAGAAATCTACCAACAATAGATGCTGGAGAGGATGTGGGGAAAAAGGGACACTAACCCACTGTTGGTGGGAATGCAAACTGGTTAAGCCATTATGGAAGTCAGTCTGGAGATTCCTCAGAAACCTGAACATAACCCTACCATACAACCCAGCCATCCCACTCCTTGGAATTTACCCAAAGGAAATTAATTTGGCTAATAAAAAAGCCATCTGCACATTAATGTTTATTGCAGCTCAATTCACAATAGCTAAGACCTGGAACCAACCCAAATGCCCATCAACAGTAGACTGGATAAAGAAATTATGGGACATGTACTCCATAGAATACTATACAACTCTTCAAATATTTGAAGGTACAAATCACTTCTATCAATTCCTTTAGTCATTCTCCAAATTACGTGGATTCCAATGACCTCATTTTTCACTTCTGTCATCTTCCCCTGAATATGTTCTAGGTCACTATTTTTCAAACTGTAGGTAGTGACCTTAGAATAGACCATGAAATATATATATTGGTTCATATTAGGGAGGCAGTATAGTATTGTGGCTAGGAGTTAAGCCATTGAAATTATAAATTTAGTGATTTATTAATGTGCAATCCTGGGAAAGTGACTTTACCTCAACTTACCTCAGGTTCTCTATCTTTAAAAAGAAGAGAATAATAATAGAATCTGCCACATAGGATTATGATTAAAATTGAGGATTAGTATGTGAACATTGAACATCTGCCCCAGGAGAGAAGAGGGCACTTCAAAGACAGAGATAGAGATAGAGATAGAGAGAAGAATGGAGTGTTTTTCAGACACTGGGCATCAGGCCATGATTTCCTTCCTCAGGCTCAGGCGGGAATGAGAGAGAGAAAGAGAAGGAGGGACCAAGCAAGATACTCCTTCACACTAAGGGGAGCGTCCAGCCTTCTTGGTGACTGATGCCATGGAAGTGGGAAAGAACATGCCATGTAAAAATGAAATTTTGTTTTGATGTTTTGCCATCAGCTAGATTGAAAATGTCATGTAGAGTCTTAAGCATTTAGATCCATTATCACTCATATTCTAAATAATGTCTGTCGAGGTTACAAAGTAGTGCCTGTAAATGGAAAAATACCAAGTAACCAAATAATATTGTACTCAATGGATTTTAAAGTAATGAACAAACTAGTTTCTAAAGTTCAGTTATATGAAGTTGCTTGTACAACCCCAACCCATCATTAACCTCTTTCACACCCTGAAATGTACTAAATAGCAAAGACTGCACTATTTTTACATGAAGTTTCAAGGTTGAGAGCTGGATGATAGGTTTATAGAGACACCAGTTTTCTCCTTGGAGCTGAGAATTTTAAATTAACTCTGGTTTATTCCCTGGAGACAGGGCCCCTTTCATGGCTACCACGCTAGGTTTTGATGTAGTCTTGTAAACGGAATGAAGATGCAGCTTTTCTGAGTTTCAGAACTCCTGGGAAAAGAATCACGGGAGTCTCGCTCCCTTTTGCCAACAGATTTCCTACAACCTACTGGTGAGAAAATATGCCACCGTGCCCTCTGAAGGCTTAAATCCCATCCATTCCTGATTTTCCTGTTTTCAGGAGCAACTCACACAGAAACTCCAGAACTCCTGTTTTTAATGTTTTCTTAGAGTCCTGGATGACTCTTTTCTTTATTCAGTACTCCTTTATTATAAAATTATGAGCCATCTTATTTGATTGCTCTTATTTTGGCATCATTGCATTTACCTCTATTACTAGGTCACTGTGTTTGAGTTTTTTAGGTTTCCCATTCATGTTGTTTCAGACACTTCCTAACTGTTATTCCAGCTCCGTTCTCTCCTTGATTCTCTACAAGCTAAACAGCACTGCCAGATTAATCACCCACTAATCACACTGCAGCCGACAGAGTCCTTCTATGATTCCACTTTACTGACTGAAAATAGACCAAATCATTCGTGTTCTGCCATCTGGCATCAGACAATCATATCCCCATTATCTTCTACTTTCTTTTCCCTTTTAGGTCAATTTCTTAAGGATAGATTGAATATTTTTGTTTATGAATTTTCTTCATCTAAGTCCCCTCCTCCTCTGCATTTTTGCCTTGGATTTAAGTTCTATAGATCCTTCTAATGTCTTTTACACAATCTTTATTTGACATAAATTCCTCAGGCCTGAAATTATTTTCTTCTCTTCTGGACCTCCCCAAATTTTACTTTTGCCTCTCTTTATAACACATTTTATGTTTTACTTCATATCAAGACTATAGGTGCACACATGTACTTCTTTTACCTACAGTAGGCCTTAGGTGCAAGGACCACTTCTTGCTTCACGTGTCTAAAAGTTCTGCCACACAATGCACTTTCATACAATAGTAAATGAAAGGCACATTCATTCCTAAAATACTAGACTATGAGCTGCCTGAGAGCAGGAGTAAAATGTGTCTGTGTTGCTCATCTATTCAACAAGCTGCTGCCTGACATTGTACCTGAAAAGAATAATGTTCAAAAAAATTCAGCTGAACCAAAAAAAAAAAAAAAACAAAAAAACAAACAAAAAAAAAAACAAACAAACAAATCAGAACCGTACCCAGTGGCCTTTTTTTCTAGAAGTACTAAAATAGTATATTGGACAGAAATTCAGATACCAGCCCTTATCATGTCATTTATGTAGAAGAAAACTCATCTACAAAGGAAAAGGCACCACAAGCCAACCTTCAAAATTTTCTCAATAGAAATACATACTCTGCAGTCTGTTCCTTGAAGGCTCAAGAAAATATCTGGAGTATTTTCTAGTTCTCCCTTTTCAAGCGAGCTTGGATGCACATTGTTTTTATATGCATCTCAGCTTACCCTTAAACATTTTTTGCAGATAAAATAACAACTACTAGTATGAAAGGGAAAGCATAAACAAAATATGCAACAGGAAATGAGGTGGAGTTTGGAAATTTGGATTTCTTGCATGTTGCTGTAAATGCTCACATCCCCCAAAACCATGGAAGCCAATTGCCACTATGCTGCTGTGTAGATCTCTGAGCATTCTACTTCATTACTATTTGCAACCAAAGTTTTTCTAGGCTGTAGTAGTTATGCTTAGGGGAAAAAATCAATTCTTCCCCTTTTATTGAAAAATTATGTTCAACAAATTTTAACTATAACCCAATCTACAAGGTTTAACATAGATGGCGTTGATTTACTGTCCCATTCATAATCTGTTGATGATTAGCCTTCCTGGAAACAATCCACTCCCTTGTCTAATGATATCAAGGTGTTTGTTTTTAATCTGTCCAAAATCATCCTAAGGACAAATACTTTATTGAAGAATTATATTTTAATTTATTTTCATGCAGTGCTTTTGATGGGCATTTGCATTAACACAATATGATTATGCTTCTTTACACTAGTATCTATTCACATCAGAAATTACCTGCACATACAGTCTCAGATGGTGGTCAAAAATTGTACAAAGAAGTAAGAATAGGACTCCTTAATATCACACAGCCCTGCTGCTCATCAATGCGGCTTTTTCTGTTCTAATGCTTTTGTCATGTATATGAAAGTCATTATGTAGTTTAGAAAACAGAAGATGAAGTGAAAGAGGAAGATCAGGGACCTACGATGCATTAATATTCCACCAGCATCAAAGATATTTCCCTCGAGGGGCTCCTACAGGCCACGCTGTTATTACAGTGCCTATCCATTATCTTGTGCTGTTCTTGGTATTAAGACAATAATGGAGAGAATAGGATTATGTGCAGATGATAGGAAATGTGAAGGCAATTCAGCAAGATAGGAAATGAATGGAGACATGATTCTTTCATCGAAGCCAGGGATAGTTTAGCATAGGGTAAGAGAGAAGATAAATGAAGCAAAATGAAATCTTTACAGGTTACCAGGGGTAAAATGAGTGTTCTCATATAATCCTATGAGTTTAACCTTCTTGATAGAAAATACCATGGCATCTTTCCTTACAATCCAAGTCTATGTGCCTTCGGAGATGATCTGTTTTGTTCTAAAATTTCACTTGTGGGAAAAGCTGTCCAGTGCTTATATGGTCACAAGGTGGCCTTAAGGGGTGGCATAACCTTTTAATTCACTCCCATCTTGGAGAAATTGGGGCTGTTATTTAAGATTCCCTAGTGGAAAGGACAAGCCCAGCAACTCTCCTGACCCATCCCTTATCAAACAATGCCCAGCAATCAAGAGAGCAATAAACTGAGCACCAGACGGGGGAGTTCTATTATGAAAAATGCTTAATCTTGTTTTTCAGAGCCTCCATTTCTTTTGACACTAACCCTTCCTGTCCACACACGCACATGCACATACTTGCGCATGTGAGAGTACATATACACACATACAAACATACACAAACACATATCATCCAGTCCTTGGAAAACAGGAAGAAAAGCCCTGCCTTTTTGAAAAGATCACCTATCTTGGATGCCCAAGGCTAATGTGACTCAAGGGTTGGCATTTCATGATGATTGTGTGGAAACAAGAGCGGCAGATTGTGTCATTTGCCGACAAGGCACTGGCACACATAAATGTTTCTGTTTATAAAAAGGAAAGAAAGAAAAGGAGATTTAATTAAATGAAGGCACAGTCATCTGCAGACAATATGACAGGGCCAGAGAGAGTGCTTTCTGTGTTCACACACTCTGCTTACTCTTCAAACACTGCATTTGATCCTGATTTAAATTGGATAGAAATTCAACCAAACTGAGATCAACAATATAATAACATCCTCTAACTCAAAGAATTACCAAGGGGAATTGAAGAGGAAATATTGGAGGAAACCAGGATGTAGATATACTGTACCTATAAGCTTGTCTATGAATGGGAAAGCTAAGGATATCCAGGCTGCATATGGAATGTACATTAGTATATCCTGCATGGACTTGTGCTGCAGCAAACACAAATTCTAAATTCATTCTTTATAAACAGGACTGGGGACAAGACTCCTTAAAAAAATACAAAGTAAAAATATATAGGTATATATGTCCCCCCAAAAAAAAATCTACTGAAAGAAAAGGAAGCAAGAGTAGGAGCAAAATACATACAAATTTCCACCCAATGCATGGACATGTTATCTATAATAGGGAAAAAAAAAAATCTATAAGAAGAAAATGTAATCAAGACCTTGCACAGCTTTTGGGCCTTTTCTTTCCCCTCCCCCAGCCCATCCTGGGCTCTTTGGCTCGCCTTTCTGGTTTTCTGGTTTTAAAAATGGCTCCATACTGCTCTCTGCTGCTGGTTTATAATTTTCTGCTTGGAAAACTCAGAGCAGTTCCTGCTTCTCTGGTGATATCTCAGTATATCAGATCATGACTGAAGTTTATACTTAACATGACTGTTTCTAATTTGAAATAAGGCATGTGGGTAATTCACAGATTTGGAATGCCAAATCCAGTTTCCTGGCTCTATAATTTTTTTTCAGATTATAGGGAACCTGACTTTATGAAAATCTAATTCTAGCCCCAAGAATCATTTAAATTTGAAAGATTGTCCTCTTAAGGAATTTATGTATTATTAACAATCACACTATAGATTCATATTTCTTGGAAAGCTAGTGGGAAGGAAACACATTTTGGAGATGAGTTGGGATCTCAATTAATAGCACCCCTTAAAATTCCACATCATAATAAACTCAATTCCTACTAAGAAAATCAACAAAATAATGCATGTGTGAAAGAGCTCAATAAAAGGTCTGCACTCAATGTACTTGAGCTTTGAATCAAATCCAAGCAATCAAACATCACTTGAATATTTTTAATTTAGGAAAAATTTGACTTCTGAAAAAATGTATTCCTACCATTAGATAAAAAGTATTCACATTAGATAAAGTATTCAAAGTGTATTTTACTCTTTCTTTTTGAAAACTAGACTGGAAAAAGTGATTTATTTGCTTATTTTAATATGAAATATCAGAATGCTAGGATTTTCACCAAAATCCATATTATCTTATACAGACTAACAAATGTAAGCACAAAAATGCTCAGTAGAGAGCTTACTCCATAATATATTTTTTCCACTTGAAAATATAGATGATTGCAAAAAACAGTCAACATCTGCGATTAGAAGTTGCAATGTGCGGTCACGTGATCACAGCACCATCTGAAAGCATATACTCGGTTGTATAGCCCTCCTGGCAGACAGAGGGTTGTTCTATTTTGTGCCGTCATTTTGAACTGTATCTTAAGCATGCAACCCTGTCACTCCACTCAACATAAACACCAGGTAAGAAATAAAATGGACAGCAGTGTGTGGAATTCGTGGGTGTCACTCACCAAGGTCCTTGGCCTTGAAATTCATTGTAGCGTAGAAAAATGCAGTTGTGTAGACTCCCCATAAAGCCAGGATGGGTTCCTATCCAAAACTTGGCTTCAGTGTCAAGACTGATGACAACACAGGTTCAGCAAGAGGGTATGAACAGGTTTATTACTCACACAATGAGGTTTTCAGCTGAACGCAGGGCAGATCACAAACACTGGGGAAAATGGCTTGACACAGTGGCAAAGAGACTGCGTTAAGGTTTTTCAGTGCTTGGGGCATGGGCCAGGGTAAAGGGTCCCACATCTGCTTTGAACTTTTTGCTGATGCTAAAGGAGGGAAAAATTTGACTTTTTTCTCAGCTTGCCAGAGATTTAACAGAAGGGAAATGGTAAGACTTAAAAGCCGTTAGTGGTTAAATATCAAAACAATAAAGTCAGATCCTTTCTAACAAATGTCTTCTACTTACATTAGCAGCTGTTCTAAGTATGAGATGGTGGTGAAAAAAAAACTCTCCAAATGCCATGTAGTCAATACTGAAGGAAGATACTGCTCTGAACCTAAACTGGGCAAATAGCCTCATTAAAGTAGTGAGAATTCACTCATGCTATTCTTACATTCTGAGGGTCTCATATCCAGATTTTTGAGGTGAAAATGGAGAAAGGATGGGAGAAGAGATTGTGCATGTTTGTGTTTGCGTGTGTTTAAGATTTAAAAGCCAAAATTACATAGCGAGAGAGAGGGAAAGGCAGAGAGAGGGAGAGAGAGAGAAACATCTTCCATCTGCTGATTCACTCCCCAAGTGGCCGCAACTGCCAGAGCCTGGCTGATCTGAAGCCAGGAGCCAGGAGCCAAGAGCCAGGAGCTTCTTTCGGGTCTCCCACATGGGTGCAGGGGCCCAAGCACTTGGGCCATCTTCCACTGCTTTCCCAGGCTAATAGCAGGGAGTTGGATTGGATGTTGAACAGCCAAGACTCAAACTGGTGCCCGTATGGTAGAAGCTTTACCCACTGTGTCAAATCTCAGGTCCCCAGATTGTGTTCTATGAAAACCTTTACCCAAGTAGTAGTTCTGTCCAATAAGCACGTATTGTAGTGCTGGGCTTTGCTCCAGTGAAGTTGATGGAGAATGTACTGGACCTATCTTCAAGAGGTTTTCCATCTATACGTGGACAATTCTTCCACAAAGAAATAATCTCACTATTGACCATGTCATAAGTATGCTTATTTATGAAGAACAGAAGGATCAGCAAAATACTCTGCATTGAGGAATGAAGAAATCAGAGAATGTTTCATAAAGCAGAATCTTCAACTCTAGATGATTATAAGGCAAATAATAAAGCAAAGGGCATTTTAGGTAAAGAAAAACAATATGATAAAATAAACAAAGGCAAAAAAAAAAGCCCAACATTTCAGGTTGGTAGTTGGATTTCCCTAATACATGTAAGGAAGGTAGTTTTTAAAGAAGAGACTAATGATCTACAAAATCAGAGTGTAAAGGAACAGGACTGTTATGGAGAAGTGTGTGGACTTTATTCAATAGTTCAACAATTTTCAACTTCTTTGATCATGCTTGCCTAGCAGTACAAAAATTTGAGTATTAGTACCCCATAGAGATACATAGATTTCCTAAATTATTTACACATAATAATGTCATTTCCAGATAGCTTAAGACACAATAATATTTAGGAAAAGATCCTCATTAATGATAGTTCTGAGTTGATTCTCCTCAAGCATGTGGCCATCACTAAGACTGAGATGAGAGTAATTATTGTATTAAGTAAAAGATAATCATTTGAAACAATAAATAATAAATGAAAGTGAAGGCTAAAACAGAAGACCTAGTAAGCCAGTGAAATGATAATTCCCAAACCAACAAACTCTCCCAGCAACAACCCGTTTTCTTTTAAAGGTTTATTAAGCCTTAATACCAGTTTTTTGTCTTTCATTTCCCTTAGAAATCTGTTCAAGTGAACTATCGCCCCTGGTACAAAATAAAGAAAAGTTGCCTTCTGCCTACAAGCAGATATAGTTCTTGTAAGGCTTGGCATTTACATAATTTAAGGAATGCTCTTTAATACAATGTAACACAGTGCTGGACCCAACTCCTCCATCTTTGCAAATGACTCATGTCTGGGAGGGCCCTGCAACTCAGACTTTCATAGATTGTGGGTAAATCCATCTTTGTGGTTGCATTTATCTCGGACCCTCTGGAGTGGTAGCCACCTGCTCCCCACTTGATTAATTCCATTTGAATTCACAAGGAAGCTGAGTTTCATGAAGGTCTGGAGCAACTTCATGGTGAAAAATTCCTGCCACCGAATGAATAAACATTGAAAAAAAATAGCTCATCCACAAAATTACATGGGCTATTTACTTTTGGGTTGCTTTTACTTGCATTACTCAACTATCACAAAAGAAAACACTGGAAAAGGCATGAGCATCAGGTATAATAATATTGATGCAAGTTTGAAAAGATACTGCAACATTGTACAATAATGTGTTAGGAAACTTGCTTAGGAGTCATTTGTCTTCTAACTGTCTGCAAGTAATGAGTATATTTGGTAAATAAAATAGATTATTAAATTTTCAAATAAATATTTGCTGCCAACTCTGTGCACTGGCATCATGCAATATGCTCAGTAGCATTTCAAGCTAAGACCCATAGCAGGAGGCTTTGGCAACTGGTTCACTCAATTAAAGTAAGCCTGCACCAGAAAACCCACCATTTTAGACAGAAATATACAACATATTTAAATTGTCACTGAAAGCAAAGCATATAACATTTGAGCATGTGTACAATACACCATGCCATATATACTGTATACTATATAAAACGTACTTCATTATTTTCTTTTAGTTCTACACTTCTGCTAGATTAATGACGCTATGAAAAAGCCTCTATGTTACTGTGTGTTATTTCTAAATAAATGTTAAATGTCCCATAGATGGGCATTATAATCTTTCTTATAAAGTGTTAAAAATTATTTAACCTTAAAACTCAAAAAATAATAAAAATTATTAAAAATGTTATTTTACCAAATGTCCATGTAAACAATTGTTATCCTTTACCTGTCAACTATGTGGGGTCAGTTACCAAGAAGTATAATCAAACACAAATACACACCTACAATCAGAAAGATTATCTTTACACTGAGCTCAGATATGCCGGCCAGTGAGTTATTGCAAAGTCATTCATACCTTCTTGGGCTGAACGGAAGACCAAGAACAGGGATGGTTCTTACACCTAGCTGTGAATTACCCCAGAACAAACTGTAAACAGGATTCACTTACACTATAATTGCTAATGTGTATTCTTAACCATTAACGAGATTTTGGGATTTTACTGAACACCTGCCTTCCACTAGAACTAATTCAAGAAAATAAGAATGAAATATTCCATGGCTTCCTTTTTATCCAGTGGCCTGGAGTGTGAACCAGGAAACTAAAACAACTCTAAGTGTATGCTGGTGCACACTGAGAAAACCCCACTTATGCATTAAGGAGAATGATGTCACCAATCCATAGAAAACCTGTATTAAGGAAAACCAGTTTTCTGTTGATCAGAGATTGTAATTTACTGGTGTTGTTTTGACTAAACAAAGTAGTCCAATGGCTTTATTTCCTCAAAGAGAAAAAGGCCTTGTAAGTCTTATTTTCATCCCTCAAAATACCCAAAGTACCCCTCTTCTACCTTACAACACTGCCTAAAAGATTCCTTCTTCCCTGTTTTTGTTCCTTTCAGTATATCTGTTTCTCTATTAATTTCTCACATTTCAAAAATTATACTTTATGAGTTACTTCCACTTTCCTTAAGATTGCAGTTTTTTCTTTTCCATGCCAAACTTTATTTTTCACTGTTTGCATCTTGTTTTGTGCACATATTCTAACTGATTTCAATCCCCACCTCCGCCCTTCCCTGGACTTGACCCTCAAAGGAACCATTTTTATCATTTACCAAGTCAGCTTTCTATGGAAAGTGTCCACAACTGACAACAAGGAGTATTGAACACGGTACTGAATCAGCAGAACCACCTTGAGATTAATAAGCCATGGATGTGTCAAATGTGCTAGTAAGGGAGGCTGAAACCATGGACAAAACTAAATAAAAATAAAATAAACAAGAAATTTATTAAAGTTGAGCTTCCTAATTTCTAGAGAGCCAGAATGAAAAGTTTCAAATAAAAATTATTTTTTAAAGATTTATTTATTTATTTGAGAGTCAGAGTTACACAGATAGAAGAGAGGCAGAAAGAGCAAGAGAGAGAGAGAGAGAGAGTGTCTTCCATCTGGTCTTCCATCTGCTGGTTCACTTCCCAATTTGCCGCAACGGCTGGAGTTGTGCCGATCTGAAGCCAGGAGCCAGGAGGCAAGAGCTGCCTCTGAGCCTCCCATGCGAGTGCAGGGGTCCAACAACTTGGACCATAGCAGGGAGCTGGATCAGAAGTGGAGCAGCCGAGACTCTAACTGGTGCCCATATGGGATGCCGGCATTGCAGGCAGTGGCTTGACCTGCCATGTCACAGCACCTGCTCCTACTATTCTTTTAAAAATTATTCATTTAAAACACTTCTCTATGTTACAACTCATTAGTCCAACCTGGTATACCACCTTAAATCTGTCAGCTTATACTTTGAAAGTGAATTGCATATACAGTGTGTTTTAATCTTATGTTAGGTTTGTGCTCATCATGCATATGCTTGGGTCTAACATTCAGAAAAAAGATACAACACTGATTTAAATGGAATGAACTTAAGTGAATGCCATTTGTCTAACCATATGATGGAATGCTATGTCATGAACTTCACTTTATTCATGACAAATTGAATATGGCAGTAAGCTTCTAGTGAATACTATTTTCCTGTGTGCCTAGTCTAGCCATGGGGCTATTCGGAAAGCTACATTTTTCCTTTAACAAAGCTACACAAAAAGTTCTTGCAAAGAAAGGTGGTAAAAAGATTTATGAAGTTTTCGTATGTACCCCAGTCTCCTCCTATGTCTAAGACATCAGAGAAAGTTCTAAACACATCTGTAAGCTTATGTTTTAGATTCTGAAATTCAGTGGAAAGAGTTTATATTTATTGGAAAAACAAGTATGTTAGCCATGATTTCCAGTGTCTTAAATGCATAATTTAATGTAAAATTACAAAATGCCTTATCAGTTAAGTTTTATTATCCCTATGTTATAAATGAGTAAACTAAGACTAATAAAAGTTAATCAAGGAGCTTGAATTAAAATGTATAGTAAACAATGAAAAAAGAATATTAAGTAAAGTTTCAATGACACAGTCTGTTAATATCTACCGAATTAAAAACATTGTCTTGTTTAAAGCCAGTTTAAACTTTCTTATCCTGAAATTTAATCTTAGAATCTGTGTCAGATTGGATGACTCCTAGGAAATTGTTCCTGTGAAATTTGGCCAAACTGTGCAACAGGGACATGGAGCACTGGGCTCAGTGAAGGAAAGGTGGCTCTTCTGGCAGTCCTCAAGCAATCAGAACAAATAAATTTTCAGTAAAGGACAAATGGCCTCAGGCCTGACATGAGTATTAATCAGATCAGGAGCTGTACCCATGAAACAAACTTTAAGCATAAATTTTGCTATACTGTCATATAAACTTTTGCCTGTAAACTGTTCAGCAGGAAGCTTATTTTAGATTCTAATATGGACAATGAAAATCCAGCCAAGCGTATAGCAAACACTGGTAGGTTCTGCTATTCTAGAAGTGGATGACCAATGGTTGGAGGACTAGGTAAACAATGAATGAAAATTTGAAAGAACCTAAGCTGAATATAAAGCCCTTTGACCACATACTGCTTGGTATTTAAGTTCTAACCATAGTTTGCTGTTGGTGATAATGGTTAGACATCTTAACATCAGGAAAAGAGCAATATTTTTAAATTAATCAAAGCTGTGAGTTAATTCACAAAATAAAAATACAAGAATGATTGATATGCTAAAAAACATTGCTTCACTAGTGACTGAAGAAGTGAAAACCCAGACACTGATATACTATTTGTTGTTTATTAGACAAAAAAGAAAATTCTCAATGTTAAGCACACATTTCAAATTTAAATATGCATTTTTATTTTTTTTAAATGTTTATTTATTTGAAAATCAGAGTTACAGAAAGACAAGGAGAGATGGAGAGAGAAATTCCATCTGCTAGTTCAATCCCCAGAAGGCTGCAACAGCCAGGGTTGAGCCAAGCCAAAACCAGGAGCCAGGAGCTTCTTTCAGGTCTCCAACATGGGTGGCAGGGGCCCAAGCACTTGGGCCATCTTCCACTGCTTTTCCTAGGCCACCAGCAGGGAGCTGGATCTAAAGTGGAGCTGCTGGGACACGAACTGATGCTCATATGGGATGTCTGTACTGCAGGCAGCAGCTTTTTACCTGCTATGCCACAACACTGGCCCCAAATAGGCACACCTTTTTGAAAATGCCTGGACAGCTGTAGAATCTGTTTTTCTTTTTGCATAGCCTAATGTTTGGACAAAAACTTAAAAATACATACACACATATTATATATATATACATGTATATATATATATAAATTTTAACTAAGATTGTTTGTAAAAGAAAAATATAAATGTCCAACAGCTTAATATTAGTTGATTAGATTTTAGTGTATATGTATAGTTAATTATCAAGTGGCTACTAAAAATTATTGTTAAGACTATGTACATGCATACACCAAGAAAGATGGTTTAATGAACTATTAAGTAGAAAATAGTTTTAATATAAATATAATTTTAGAAAAAAGAGGTCTGATGAAAAATAAGTAATGATAAATATTTACAGAGATGAATCTGTAACGATTTATCCATTATATCAGCTATAATCTCTGAGCAATAAGATTATTTATGATATGTCCTTTCTTTTTTGATTATCTGCATCATCTAAAATTTCTACAATAAATATTTATAAATGTATAATAAAAGTATTAAACATATTAAAATCAAATTGAATTATGACATGGTATATATATAAAAGGTTTAGGAAAAAGTAGCTAAGATTAAACAATGGTATGCTGAAAGAGCTATATATAAAATGTATTCTGACTTAGAATTTTTATGCTCTATTCCAATTTTTCAAAGAAGAAACTTTTCCTGTAAGCAGGAGATGTAAACAACAGTCTGAAACTAATTTTCATCAATCACTGAAAGAAAAGGTGAAACATGAATAATCCATATCCCAAAATCTAATCAGATTCACATGCTGCAGACACACAAATTCAACTGCCTTTGTGGAATGCTTGCTCTTTGTTGCACACTCTTCTTTTGTGAACATAATCTGATTTACAGTCTCTACTGCATAAGAGGTAGCAATATTTACTTAATTTTTGAGTGAGAAAAATAATGGTCATAACAAACTAAATGTGGAATTTATTATTCAAAATATTACGGAGGATGTGTTCCCGTACTGCATCAGTAGTTTCTCTGAAGCATCTTTGAACATGTTTAAAACCACAGATTCCCAGGCCCCGTTCCAGATCTTTCCAACCTGAATCTTCTAGGCTATTTGAACCATGACACTGGGTTGGAGTCTCATTGGACAGTATCATTCAGCTTGCTCTGTAAAGTAGAAGGAGAAATGTAAATTGAAATGGTACAAACTTACAATATTGTAAGGCTGGAGATCTAATGTATAGCAGAAGGACTATAGTTAATAATGGTGTACTGTGTATTAAAACTTTGCAAACAGATAAGATTTTAGGCTCTTCTTGCCACCACCACCAACACCCCTGAAGAAAAAATAAGTAACTACACAAGATGAAAAGTATGTTAAATTGCTTAGCGGTAGTAATCATTGCAGTTATATATGTGTATCAACACATCAGGTTGTATGCCTTACAATTGAATATAATTTGAAAGATAAAAGTAAAAATGACTTAAGGTAGCATCTCTCCCTATCCTGGGTCTTCCTCTTCTGAGATACTAATGTATTTAAGCCTGTGTGGTATTTCAACCTGGCAACAGAGGCCTGAGCTCTAGTTCTGGCCATGAGCAGCTCTGCATATCTTAACCCACAGGAATTAAATTTCTTAAGGGACAAGTGATGTATTTGCAACTCAGTATCCAGTACTCAGTATTGGCAGAGTAGGATTTTTTTTTTATTTGACAGATAGAGTTAGACAGTGAGAGAGAGACAAATGGCCGCTACGGCTACCGCGCTGTGCTGGTCCAAAGCCTGGAGCCAGGTGCCAGGTGCTTCCTCCTGGTCTCCCATGTGGGTGCAGGCGCCAAAGCACTTGGGCCATCCTCCACTGCCTTCCCAGGCCACAGCAGAGAGCTGGACTGGAAGAGGAGCAGCCGGGACTAGAACTGGCACCCATATGGGATGACGGTGCCGCAGGCGGAGTGGCAGAGGATTAACCAAGTGACCCACGGTGCCGGCCCTGGCAGAGTAGGATTTTAACTCTTAAATATAGGCAGTGGATTTTTGCGTAGTAAAACAACATTTACCAGTAATGCCAAGTGCCCGTTTTCTTCTCTTCATGTTCCAAGTACGATTCTGGAGAAACAAATAATTAACAAAATATCCACAATTGTTGCATATGGTGGCTCTGGAACATTTTACAATTTTAATTATTTCATATTACTCTTAAATGTATGCATACAGATAAATGTCTAGAGAGACCATGCCATTTTTTTTTCTCTTTTGTCATTTGAAGGTCTGTTTTTCTAAGTAAAGGCATTGTGTACTTAAAATGCTTCAATGATTTTTGACGTTTAAATATTTGGACATATAATATATAGATGCCCTTATACAACTTTGCCTTGGGGACCACAAATGTTAGGGTTGGATCTCCTTTTCATTAATTCTCAATAGAAATATGATTATGCTTTTGGTTTTTGGCAACTCAAACCTAATTTGCTTCTGCCCTGTCTTAGTAAGGATAGGACTGTAAGGATAGGACTTAGTAAGAATGGGACTGTGACTTCTGTCTTGTCTTGCCTGAATATTTCAACTTTATTTTTTGTACTGATTTACCTGTCTATTGAGATATTGGTGTATTTGATTCTGTATACTTTTGCAAGCAACTGTTAAGTTGTTTTAGAAATGAAAAGATTAGAATGGAAAAGGAGGGGAGGTGGGAATAATGGAAGAAAAAAGGAGTTACAAAGGAAGGTATACTGAAGGATAGATAGCTATAAAGTGACAAAGTACAAATTGGAATCTAGTTCCCTCTTCAGTTCCCATTCATATTCCATTATATTGAATTTTAATATGTTGTTACAATCAATATTATTGCCAAAACATATGCTCCAATATATGAAGATTTTCCCAGATACACAGAAAAACCAATTAGAAATGTTAACTATATTATGAAAGAAAACTTTAAAAATCTATTTAGCATTCACTTCCTTTAAAATTATTGCTATGGACATCAATTATTGTTATGTTTTATTGGCAGGTAGTGCTAGTCTTGCAACTGTTTGAATTTTATATAGTTGTCAAGTTCAAAGCTTCATTCATTAATTGGTTCATTCAACAAAATGTTTATTGAGCACTTTTTGTACTTAGAATGCAGCAATGGACAGTAAAAGATAACAATCTATGTTCTCATTTGGATTATTTCCTAGGGGGATACAGACATTGAGACAGAACATTGGAGAAATAGGAACATAGGAACGCATAGTATGTTAGAGCACATGCAGTCGTTATGGAAAGATCTGAGCTAGTTGAGTAAGAATTACAAATTTAAATGGGATGGTTGCATCTGCCAACCCAGTAAGGTAAGAACTTGAGCAAAAGAATAGATTGAGGTAATGTAATTAGTTGCGTACATGCATATCTGGGAGAATAACCTTCCAGGCAGAAACAATGACCAAAGGCAAAGAGAGGAATGGATTGGGGCCCAATAACAGTAGAATAAATAATACCCCAAACCTTCCTTCCTGCATCAGATGGCATCTTTCGTTAAATAGCTGATCAATGATATTTCTCTACAGCATGAAGTTGCTTTCTGATTTACACTGCCAAGGTAACTTTAGGGGAAAGTGTTTGTAATGTGGCTGCCAACACACTCTTCTTAGAACAATGTTTTCATATTGGTGTCTATGTTAGCACAATTTCTGCCACTTAGCTCTCCTTTACTAATTTCTTGCTTGCTGTTTAGGCTATGGAATCAGTTTTAGACTGGATGTCGGTAGAGCTACTTCTGGTTTCAATTGTGTCATTAAGTTTACTTTCTAATCCTACCATATCACTAACTTCTCTTCAAAACTACCTTAGACATGTTGATAACTATCCCACTAAATTGTTTTAAGTCTTACATGAGAATAAACAGGAAAGTACTTAGAGAAGGATTAAGGAAGAGTAATTCACTTTCTAAAAGCATATACATTTCACCAAAATGTAATGTGATACTGGGCCTTTTAAGCTCCCTGGAAAACAGCCTAACTTAATTATAAAACAACATTATTAATTGCTATTGAGTGATTATCAGTCCAAAAAATGCTTGGATTCTCCCTTTTGTAGAGACCACAGTAATTACTATGATGGGATCTGCAAACTGGACATCCATGGAGAAATACCATTAGTAAAATAAAACAAAGGAGAGGGCTAGAATCTTGAAGTTTGTTCTTACTGCAGTGTGACTGATATGGGAAACCTTGCATCTTCTCCCTGGGATGCAAAACCTTTGTGATTACAAAGAGAATAGTTCAGCTTTGAAAAAAGGTTGTATGTTCACCTTGTGATGAAAAATTCTATTGTTTAAAAGTTGTTTCACCCTCTCTCATCCTTTCTCAACTTATTATAACCTCTGGAAGTAAAAATCACATAGTAATGCAATTTCTAGTGATAATTTTTTAAAATTTTAATATCAATGTTGAAAAAAACAGAAAAAATGTCATAAATTAGTAGGCTAATTTTCCCTCCACTTTGAATTCTTTTTTGATTTCTTTAGAAATAATTCTCCTTTGGTATGCACCTGTGAAGAAGATTTTCTTTCTTTTTTTTTAATAGGAGTTGCTTCATCTGTCTAGCAGGTCTTGAAAAAATTTCACTGTCATTTCACATCTCAAAGCTAGACTTGGGTAAATCTCTACTCCTGATAAAAAGATAGAAATATCCACAAAGGTACTAGGCTCTATCTGGTGAAAACTACTGACTGTGGGTGAGAGAATAAGCTTTTGTTGAATTTACAGTACCTTTTGTTTTTATCTTTCTTTCTGTATTTCTTTCAAATATAGATTCTGTAGAATGGTAGGAAAAAAGAGAATCGTCAGAGAAGGTAGTAGGAAAGGGGAAGAAGGGTTAAGGGATATATCAAAGCCAGAAGCATAATCTTGCAATACATCTTATAGGAAATACTCCTTTGAGTCAGACTTAGCTGATAAAACTCTGAGCTCTCTGGGTTGAGGGAGGGGGAGAGATGCAGAAAGAAAGAATCACAGCTCTTTTGCCTTGGGAATTATAGAACCTGAGGCTCTTGGGTGAAAAACTAATGAGTGAATCAAGTGAAATGCATGATTTCATCCTCTAAAGCTTTGATTTGAGGGCAGTTTTTATTAAATCACAAACGAGATTATTGCCCATCCCCAAGCAAAGAGGAGGTAAGTGGAGTGCTTGTCCCCCAAGGAAAGCAAAACCAATACAGTAACTTTTCTTGGTAGGCACTGACTCCTAATGTCTACTTTCGAAAAATGCTATCAGTAGTGTTTAAATCCCTTGTGTATACTGAAGAACCTTTCATTAAAAAAATAATAATAACATGTATAGCCACATGGCCATATGAGTAAAGCTGATTTATTTCTTTCAGTTCCAGAGCCCTAGTCCTCTCATATTTCTGTTATAAAGAGATGTATTTGTATTTGTTATATACACATGCTTTCATAGTTAAATATAAATATTACAAACATTTTTTGAAAGGGTAAAGCAATGATTATTTGTAATGTGCCAGTTCTAAAGCAGTATTTCATGGGATATTATCCAGAAGCAAGCTACATCAGAACTACCTGGCGTGCCTATTGAAGTACAAGTTTTTAGGTGGCTGCAGACCCAGTGAATCAGAATTTCTATAGTGGGTCATAGCTTGTGCCTTCGTGAGACCTACAGGGCATTTTTTTAAGCAAGCAAATGGTTATTCTTACATGCATTACCCTTTGGGAACCACTACTGTAAATGTGCCATGGGACCTAATTGTAGTTCTAGTTTATGTACACAAATCAGTACACATTTATGGAGTACTGCATTTACTCTCATGAGTGACAGGCATTAGATATTCTAAAACTGAATATGGGCAGCCACAGAAAAAGAAGAATATGTGCATCTCAGAAAAGAATTCCTACATCTTAGTGTAGACATTGGTGCTATTGAGTTGGTGTACAATCCAACCATTCCATTTTCAGTTATCACTGCACAAGGGACATGAAGGGATGTGGCATAGATTCACTTAAAATGTGCTAGTCTGAAAATATCTGGGCAAAGAAATCGCATAAAATAATTTCCCAGAGTCACAGTATCTGAGCTGTATTGAATGCAGTGCTATCTCTTGCATTTACTGAGTACCTCCTGCATGCAAAGACTGCTCAGGGAGATTTTGTGATTATTAACCTAACAGGCATAATCGTTATATTTTCTTCTGGTAAATTCATACTCAAATCTGATTCTAGCAATGGAAATACAAGAAAAGCAAGAGAAAAACTTTGACCTCGGCTAGGCAGAAGAGAAAGCTGAAACTGCATGAAGCATGATTAGCAATTATCTACAAGTTTTCTTAGCTTTCCATTCTACTGGCAGTAGTAAGCAATTGGATATATGTAATTTTTGAGCCATGTAGAGATGAAGAATTCTGTCCATTACTTCCAAATATTTTGAACAGCAGGTTAATACACTGAAGCTAATATGTCTGAAAAGCACTCCCCTAGGGGAAAATGTATTTCATGGTTATAATATAGAAAGTGTTACATATATTCATAATGTATATGTGCAAGATCAATGAAAACCCAGGGCAACAGACCAATAATAACCCATTTGTAGTCTCAATAATTTTACTTAAGTTTGCTTCAAGCAGAATTGCCTCACAATTGAAACTTCCGTGAGTTACAAAGGAGAAAACTGATGATTTGGTGGGAGGTGGGGTCCAAACATGGGAAATGATTTTAGTGAATAAAATTGGGAAATAAGAGAGGCAACAGGGAATGAGCCATGACTGGCTGAACAATGTTGGATGATTGCATTATGCAGTATTTGAATTAATGCTCTATCTCTTAATTATTCCTGTCAGTCCAACCATTGTTCTCCCACCTTCCAGGGCAGCAGAAATTAATAGCTGGACTCTTAAAAAATAGATTCCGTCCCCTGTCCCTGAATTCCACCTGTATCATGAGTACAGTGGATGTATAAAAACACAGTTTTGTCAAGCACAAGGAACAGAGAAGGAAGGCCCTCTTGTAGAGACTTTCTCCTGAAAAAACTCTTGAAACAATTCTTCTTTGCCATTTCACCTGCCACAATTTCATGGGTTCGCATTTCCATGCCAAAGCTGACTTGGAGATTAAATGAGCAAATGTAATCTCCAAATCTAAATTTATCCAGTGGACAGAAACCAAAATGAAAAGGAAATTTTCATTTTATTTGCCACCCATTCAGTATTGCAGAGAAAGTGGAAGGTTGAAGGTTTTTTTGCATGTATCTATATAATATGTATACATGTAACATACTCAAATGTGTTTAGATGCTGATCAAATGACATATTATTAATGAGATCTTTCATTTGTTCTTATTTGATGAATCAATTTTACATATACATACACATGTGTATTTTTGTTCTAGTTTATTACTGCTATTTATAGCTCTCCAAAAGTCACTCCTCTTTACTTCCCATTGAATTATTTCATCTACAGAAGTTTAACGTATTTTAGCTTTTTTTATAATTTTACCCAGGAACTTTGATGCATGAGTGCTAATTATCATTCTGGCCATGAACATTCCAGAAAAGTTGAGTACAGAGTAAAATTTCTAGATATGCAGATAACTGACTTGTTGGAGAAAGCACAGAGACATAGAATTTATACTCAGATTTAGGTAGATTTGCGCCCCTTAACTGCTGGAGTTACTAATTAGAACCTCTACATAGGTATGCCACTTTTTAAAAAAAGACAGAATTGCAGAGAAAGAAGGAGAGATGAAGAAAGATGGATCTTCCATCCATGGGTTCACTCCTCAAATTCAAAATGGCCAAGGCTGGGCCAGCCCAAACCACGATCCAGAACCGTCATCTAGTTTTCCCATGTGGGTGCAAGGGCCCAAGACTTGAACCATCTTCTGCTGCATTCCAAAGCTAATTTAGCAGGGAGCTGGATTGGAAATGGAGCAGCCAGGACACAAACTGGCACCCATATGGGATGCCTGTGTTGCAGGCAGCAATTTAACCTGTTTGACCACAATGGTCCCCAGATATATAGCTTTATGTCTCTCCTGAAAATTTCCAGCTTAAGTGAACTTCTAGATTTAGACCCATTTCTCTTACAGTGGTCAAAATTGCTCAGGCTACTCAGATAGATTAGGCCACAAATTCTGAATTTCCCAGAGTTCTAAAACCAAGATTTCAGATAAATTCAACTCGAATTCTGTTGGCATTATCTCACTTTGGCATAAATCTCATCTTGGGGCTAGTGTTATGGTACAGTGGGTTAAGCCATGGCCTGCGGTGCCACCATTACATATAGGTACTGGGTAGAGTCCCAGTTGCCACACTTCCAATTCAGCTCCCTGCTAATGTGCCTGGGAAGGTGGTAGAGGATAGCCTAAGTCCTTGGGCCCCTACATCCATGTGGGAAATCCAGAAGAAGCTTCAGGCTCCTGGCTTCAAACTGGCACAGCCCTGATTTTTGCGGCCATTTGGGTAGGTAATGAACCAGCAGATGGAAGATTTCTCTCTCTCTCTCTCTCTCTCTCTCTCTCTCTCTCTCTCTCTCTCTCTAACTCTGCCTTTCAAATAAACAAATACATCTAAATAAAAAGCTCACCTTAATTGAGAGGAAGTTATTTACAGCCTTTGATTTATTCCATTTAGTGTGCATACTCATATATTTCTTTATTATTATTATCAGACCTTGTGAGGGTATTATATAACACATGACATCATGAATAGGATGTGATCTAAAGAAAAAAATAATTTCTAGACTCTTTTGCAACCATGCATATCAAATGAGGGAATTTGCACTTATAACTGCTTTAAATAGTTTCCAAAGAAAACAGACATCTTTCTGTAAGATCCAATACTTTTTCCAATACCCTTGTTTGAAGTAACACACATAATTAAAGACAAAAGAATCATGAATGAGCCACCAATTTACCCACTCTTCACAGCCCATCAAGTTGAGCATCATATTTTGTCATGTTTAAGCTTAGAAGGATGTCCATAAGGGAGGGGGAGGCAGAGTTCTGCTGTCTTTGAGCTGTATAGCATTCTTATTCCTCATGCTTCACCGAGGTAATACAGAGATTACCTGATGGTTTCAACAAGGGGCATGATGCAGGATGCAACTAAGATGACAAAATGTCCAAATGCACTCCTACAGGAAAGGTGGAACTCAAGGGCAAGCCTCCAGGTCCTTGGAGGGGTCCTGACAAGCTTTTGTTTGGGCTTCTTCTGTAGATTGAATATTTGAGTTTCCCCAAATTCATGCATTGAACCTAACTCTTAAGGGTGGGGTCTTTGGGCAATGATTAAGTCATGAGGGTTCCACTGTCATAAGTGGGTTTCATGCCCTTATAAAAGAGGCTTTGAGGGGCCTTGTTCAGCCTGCTTGCCTTGTGAAAATACAGCAAGAGGGCATCATCTTTTTGAAGTAGAAATCCAACTCTGAGGCAAGCACTGTGGCATAGAGGGTTAGTCACTGCTTGGGTTGCCCATGTCATATATCAGAGTGCTGACTCTAGTCCCAGCTACTCTGCTTCCTGTCCAGCCCCCTGCAAATGCACCTGAGAAGTGGCAGGTGATAACCGAGGCAGCAGGATCTCTTGTACCACACGTGGGAGACCAGGAGGGAGTTTCTGGTTCCTGATGTATATCTTTAGACTTGGTCCAGACCTGGCTATTGCAGCCATTTAGGGACTGAGTCAGCAGATGGAAGATCTCTCTTTCTCTCCCCCTCTATTTCTCCCTTGCCTTCTGTCACTCTGCCTTTCAAATAAATAAATCTTTAAAAATAGAGAAATTCAGTACTGATTAGCCACTTGGTCTGCCAGTGCAGTTATCTTGAACTTCCCATTCTCAATAACTATGAACAGTAAATTTCCATTGTTAATGAATTACCGAGTTTAGGATACTTTGTTATAGCAACCCAGTCTAAGAGAGCCTCCTTTTGCATCCCCATACAATATTGCTTTGCTGCAAAATACCAGTTAGGATTACATCTCGCTTTTCAAAGGAAAGTACATAGGAGAATCTGCCAAACTCAAACAGATCCTGTGACTTACCCCTGTTCCTCCTTCCCCTACACCAATATGCACATTCTCTTTCTGAATACATGTTCCCTTCTGCCCTATTGCTACTCTGCTCCACACACATCTCCTCATCCGCTATCCTCTGCACCTCAAACAAATTGACTTGTAAAACAAAAATGGAATAATTTTCTTAGAACCTGCTACTGATGACAACAGGTGGTATGGTGGATCACACAGTGCCTCGAGCCCCCAACCTCCACTTATTCTCTAGTCACCAAACAGGTGCAGGGTCTTAGTCCACCCGAACGAGGATGGACTGGGTCCGAAGGAAGGTAAGTGCGCCACTCGCCTGTTCCCCAGACTCCCGATCCCGGAGACAGTCAGACACAGCGGGGAGTCAAGTCAAGCAAGCAAGAACTCAGTTAATTGGCACGTAGCAAAGCCTTTTAAAGCACAAGAACACATGATTACTGGGGCAGGGCATAAGGACCAACCAATTACTTAAAAGCTCATTTTACAGGGTGACTTTTTACAGGACCAGCCATATGTCTGTACACTCATCATTAGTTGTCACCTCCCCTGATGCTGCGTGGCCAATCAGCTTTGGTGGTAAACGACTTTGGGTACCGCCCACCTTACTTCCTTTGGGTGTCATCTTTGAATTGCCACTTGTGCCTAATTTCCCCACAACAGGCACTTTAAATCCCACATGCTCTGATCCTCTTGATGCTCCATATGGACTCCATTCTCTCTCACATCAGGCATGATTGCCTGTCCTGTGCTTTCTCCTATTTAGAACTTTTACTATCTCCACTTCTCCTTTGTGTAAAAGCATACTCACCCTTCAAAACCTGGCTCCTGGAATTCCACAGCCTTTGTAGAAAATGCTGACACCAAGAGGTAGCCATACATTCCAGCTCCTAGCACACCTTGTATGTAGGTTCACTCTTATGGTAACTTAATATGTCAGTCTTAGATGGACTGTGAACTCCTTGAGGGAAATACAGGAATTTCATCTCATTAATCTTGTATTTTTAGTGTGTGGAATAATACTTTGTGCAGAGGGTGTGGTTATTAGATGCATGTAAGAAACCAAAAGCAAAACCTGGGGCTGGTATTGTAACTTAGCTGGTACAGCCACTGTCCGCTATGCCAGCATTCCGTATGGGCACCCGCTTGAGTCTCATCTGTTCCACTTCTGCTCCAGATCCCTGCTAATGGCCTGGGGAAAGCAACAGAAGAATGGTCCAAAAATTGGGCCCATGCCACCCATGTAGGAGACCTGGAAGAAGCTCCTGGCTCCTCCTGGCTTTGACCTGGTCCAGTCTGGGGTTTGGGGCCATCTTGGGGGTGAACCAGCTGATAGAAGATTTCTCCTTTTCGGTCTCCTCTCTCTCTCTCTCTCTCTCTCTCTCTCTCTGTAACTTCAACACTCAAATAAATATATACCTAGAAAAAAATGAGAAGAAAAAAACTTCATTCATAAATATCATACCCATGTATCACAACGGAACATACTTACCTAGGAAGCTCAGAATCAGCCTTCTATATGTTAAATATTAAAGGTGCCAACACCATAGTTTGACAGCAGATATTTTGGGCAGAGAGGTGGTTGATATGTGAACTGAGGAAATGATTAATACACAGCACTCTCCTTGCTACACCTCCATCAACCACTTCCAAATCCCAGTAGGTTAAGTTTATTCTTAGAAATGTCAGTCCTTTTGAGGCTAATCTGAAGAGATTCTCATCTCAGAATATGCATCACCATGGTCCTAAAGTGCTTTAGTAATACTTCATCACTCCTCACCTACTTTGTTTTCAATGTCTCCTGATTATTCAAATTTCATTGCATTTTATTTTAACTGGAAATACTCACATCCATACATATATATTAGGTGCATTATAATAGAATGTCTGGGATTGCCTATATTATTGGACTAAGGCTTTTCCTTAGGGAAATCCAACAAGGTTATCTTCCATTACATGTCTAAAACACTACTCATTAAAGGCTGAAACAAACTTTTATCCTCATGGCTAACAATGCAAAAAAGAGTCTCCACTCTGTCGTTTATCTACATTTCAGAAAGGAGGAACTTTCTGGATGAGCAGCTAGTTGATTTGATTTTCACCCACAATTACTATAAAGATTTTTTCCCCTTCTCAGCTTGTGTTCTGGTCTTTTAAGCCTTCTCCTCATACCCCATCTTCTGGATCAATGTGTTTTATTAAGATATTGCTCATATGTGAGGTTCAGAAGCACCTGAATTTCATTTCTGAAGAATTTTCATTATTTATAGTCATGGATGCCAAAAAAGAGGAAGAACAGAGGAGAGAGAAATCTCACTCCTCCCTGGTACTCTATGCCCTTCTTTCCTGCAGTGGAATTCATTGTTTTGATTCCTTCATGCACTGACAAAATTTCAAGCATGCCATATGAGAATTTTAAAAAATGAAGCTCTCATTTAGGAGTCACACAGTGGTGATATACACACAGAACTTCAATTTAAACCATTATTGCATACCATCTTTTCTCTTTTATAATAATCCATTAAATGCTCTCAAGTATGGAGAAGGAATAGCAACCTGTTGATCCAAATGGAACCCAGATGACCTATAAAATACATACTGCCTCCCTGCCTGAGTTGTTAGAGCTCTCATCTCTAATGGATGGCGTTGTTATTTTACCATCCAGACTACCACACACATCAATTATACACTCACCAATGTGGTGAATCCCTTTTTGAAGGCAACCTGTCTTTTGGTGGTTGTATATGTCATTGTTTCTTAACCTCTGAACAAAACATTCTGACTGTGTGTCTGCATTGTAAAAGACAATGCATTTGTTTTGAATGTATTAATAGATAATTGGAAAATACTTTGGGAGATTATTTCATGTTTATTCTTTTGTATTTATATTTGCTCAATAATTTTCTGTGACAGTATCAGTAGCATTCATGCATACAATGCATGGAAAAATATTTTCCTCCACAAAAATGCCTTATGCACTGTTTTGAATGTATCTTGAGGCTCAATTTTCAGTTTACACACACACATGCACACACCCATACACACCTGTCTCCTTAAATACATTTCACACTAAGTTTGAAAATCAAACATACAGTGTTTATAAACAGCATACAACTAAAGACAAAATTATATAAAAAAGCTACTCATTATTTGTAAAATCCTTTGTCCAAATAATCTTGGTTGGTATCTTGTAGCAACGTATTTGACATTTTTTTGCAATGTAATGACCCAAAGCTACCAAATTATCTCATTATTTTATTGAGTAAGTTTTTATAACACACACACACACACACAAAGAGAAAAAGAGAGAGAGAGAGAGAGAGAGAGAGAGAGACAGAGACAGAGAGAGAGAGAGAGAGATACTAGAAAATGCAGACCTTCTCTGAAACCCTCGGGAAGACTAGACCATAATAACAGCAGTTGGTTATCAGGGCTACTCCTTAAAAAGACTTAGAAAAGAAATTATGCCATTTCTTCTGGTTCATACTTTCAGATGAATTTCTGGTTGACTTGATTTAGAGTGTGTTGATTGGGTTATTTTGGGTTTGATTTTTCCTTTTTACCATATCTTTTTTTTATTAACTTTTATTTAATAAATATAAATTTAAAGAGTAAAACTATTGGATTATAGTGGCCTTTTCCCCCCATAACCACCCTACCACCCACAACCATCCCATCTCCCACTCCCTCTCCCATCCCATTCACATCAAGATTCATTTTCGATTATCTTTATGTAGAGGTCAACTCTACACTAAGTAAAGATTTCAAGAGTGTGCACTCACATAGAAACACAAAGTATAAAGTACTATTTGAGTACTAGCTATACCATTAATTCACATAGTACAACACATTAAGGACAGAGATCCTACATGGAGAGTAAGTGCACAGTGACTCCTGTTGTTGATTTAACAATTGACACTCTTATATATGACGTCAGTAATCACCAGAGGCTCTTGCCATTAGCTGCCAAGGCTATGGAAGCCTCTTGAGTTCGCCAACTCTGATCTTATTTAGACATGGCCATAGTCAAAATGGAAGTTCTCTCCTCCCTTCAGAGAAATGTACCTTCTTCTTTGATGGCTCATTCTTTCCACTGGGATCTTTCATTTAGGTCTTTTCTTTGCCAGAGTGTCTTGGCTTTCCATGCCTAAAATACTCTCATGGGCTCTTCAGCCAGATCCGAATGCCTTAAAGGCTGATTCTGAGGCCAAAGTGCTGTTTAGGACATCTGCCATTCTATGAGTCTGCTGTGTATCCTGCTTCCCATGTTGGATTGTTCTCTTCTTTTTAATTTTATCAGTTGGTATTAGCAGTCACTAGTCTTGTTTGTGTGATCCCTTTCACTCTTAGACCTATCAGTGTGATCAGTTGGGAACTGAAATTGATCACTTGGACTAGGGAGATGGCATTGGTAGATGCCACCTTGATGGGATTGAATTGGAATCCCCTGGCATGTTTCTAACTTTACCATTTGGGGCAAGTCCGATTGAGCATGTCCTAAATTGTACATCTCCTCCCTCTCTTATTCCCACTCTTATATTTAACAGGGATCACTTTTCAGTTAAATTTAAACACCTAAGAATAATCGTGTGTTAATTATAGAGTTCAACCAATAGTATTAACTAGAACAAAAAATACTAAAAGGAATAAAGTAGTAAGTTGTTCCTCAACAGTCAGGACAAGGGCTGATCAAGTCACTGTTTCTCCTAGTGTCCATTTCACTTCAACAGGTTTCCTTTTAGGTGCTCAGTTACTTGTAACTGATCAGGGAGAACATATATTTGTCCCTTTGGGACTGGCTTATTTCACTCAACATGAGTTTTCCAGATTCCTCCATTTTGTTGCAAATGAACAGATTTCATTTTTTTCACTGCTGTATAGTATCCTATAGAGTACATGTCCCATAATTTCTTTATCCAGTCTACTGTTGATGGGCATTTAGGTTGATTTCAGGTCTTAGCTATTGTGAATTGAGTTGCAATAAACATTGAGGTGCAGACAGCTCTTTTATTTGCCAATTTAATTTCCTTTGGGTAAATTCCAAGGAGTGGGATGGCTGGGTTGTATGGTAAGGTTATATTCAGGTTTCTGAGGACTCTCCAAACTGACTTCCACAGTGGCTTTACCAGTTTGCATTCCCAGCACCAGTGGGTTAGTGGCCCTTTTTCCCCATATCCTCGCCAGTATCTGTTGTTGGTAGATTTCTGTATGTGAGCCATTCTAACCAGGGTGAGGTGAAATCTCATTGTGGTTTTGATTTGCATTACAAAATCTTAAAGAAATAAATAGAAGAGGATACCAAAAAATGGGAAAATCTTCCATGCTCATGGATTGGAAGAATCAATATCATCAAAATGTCCATTCTCCCAAAAGCAATTCATAGATTCAATGCAATACCAATCAAAATACCAAAGACATTCTTCTCAGATCTGGAGAAAATGATGCTGAAATTCATATGGAGGCACAGGAGACCTCAAATAGCTAAAGCAATGTTATACAACAAAAACAAAGCCAGAGACATCACAGTACCAGATTTCAGGACATACTACAGGGCAGTTGTAATCAAAACAGCATGGTACTGCTACAGAAACAGATGGATAGACCAATGGAACAGAATAGTAACACCAGAAATCAACCCAAACATTTACAGCCAACTTACATTTGCTCAAGGATCTAAAAACCAATTCCTGGAGCAAGGACAGTCTATTCAACAAATGATGCTGGGAAAACTGGGTTTCCATGTGCAGAAGCATGAAGCAAGATCCCTACCTTACACCTTACACAAAAATCCACTCAACATGGATTAAAAATATAAATCTACAACCTGATACCATCAAATTATTAGAGAGCATTGGAGAAACCCTGCAAGATATAGGCACAGGCAAAGACTTCTTGGAAAAGACCCCAGAGGCACAGGCAGTTGAAGCCAAAATTAACAATTGGGATTACATCAAATTGAGAAGTTTCTGTACTGCAAAAGAAACAGTCAGGAAAGTGAAGAGACAACCGACAGAATGGGAAAAATATTTGCAAACTATACTACAGATAAAGGATTAATAACCAGAATCTACAAAGAGATCAAGAGACTCCACAACAACAAAACAAACAACCCACTTAAGAGATGGGTCTAGGACCTAAATAGACATTTTTCAAAAGAGGAAATCCAAATGGCCAACAGACACATGAAAAAATATTCAGGATCACTAGCAACCAGGGAAATGCAAATCAAAAGCCATATCTTAAGAATATCCCTAGATATTTTCTAATTTTTATAATCTGATAGGGAATCAAATACATTTGTTTACTATCTTATATTCCATAATGATTATAATAATAGAGTTATTGAATTCTTGCTACACTATAGGCAATATGTTAAATTTTTTATCACCTTTGTCTCATTTAATTATTTTCAAACTCCGGGGTATTAGAGCTCCATAGATCAGATGCAAATCCAGCCTTATGGACTTAGTGTCTTTACAACTTCAGAAAATAGAATCAAAGAAAATGATACTTAATTCAATGATGACATTTAGAGGTGAGGTCTTTGGAAGGTGAGTAGATTGGATTAGGCCACTGGGGTAGAGCCCCTGATTAAATCAGTGGCTTCATAGCGAATGCATGTGCTCTCCTTGTCTCTTACAGTGTGATGCCCTGTGCCACCCAAGACACTGCCAGCAAGAAGACCATCACAGAAGTTGAACCAATGGTACCAACCTGATGTTAGACTTGTGAACTTCCAAAACCATGAGCCAAAATAGCCCTCATCCTTCATGAAGTTGGACTACATCAGATACTTTACTGTGGTGATGAAAAGCCAACTAAGGCACTCAGCTTTCAAATTTATGAAATATGGCAGTTTTCTAGTCTTAACTCCAGCACTTCCTTATAGTTAAGTGTTCCATTTGCATACTTTTCATACTTGGAATGTTCCCTTTTTTCTCTGTCTCTCAAAATTGTCCATTATTCAAAGCCTGTGGAAGTCTTCTGCTCTATAAAACCATTTTGGGTATTTTTCTAGGTAGGTTTATTGTCTGCTTCTTTTGAACTCCCTTTTGAACATTGTGTTTTTCTTAAAAGAGTCACCTTAAGTTGTAATGTAACCAGTCATGTATTTATGTAAGTCATCCTGCTATATTATTAGCGCTTTGTGGATAGGCAACGTATTTTAATCATAGTTGTATCCCCTGAAGCTCTTAGCACAATGTCTGCTATCAAAGGAGAACTCAAGAATGTTTATAAAATTGGAACATAAAAAATATTAAACTTGGGCAGAGACTCGGAAAAAAGCATACATTATTTCCAGGGAAAGAAAATAGCAGCAAAGTATATATGGTAGCCCTGCCATTAAAGTAATACTATTTTGAGGTGGCATTTAGCCTAGTGGTAAAGATGCTAATTGAGATACTTACATCCCATATCATAATACCTGTGTTTGAATTTCAGCTCTGTTCCTAGTTCCAGCTCTTGGTTAATAAACATCCTGAGAGGTAGGGATGGCTCAAGTAGTTGGGTTTCTCTCAGCCATGTAGGAGATCCTGGTTGAGTTCCTGGCTCCTTGCTTTGACCTGGCTCCCAACCCCAGCTGTTGCAGACATTTGGGTAGTAAAACACCAAATGGGAACTCTCTCTCTCCCTCTCTTTCTCTCTCACACACACACTCTCTCATTCTCAAATAAAGAAATAAAGTTTTAAATGAATACTACCATTATAAAGAAATAGGAAAGTTAATAAATATAGGCCAGCACCATGGCTCACTAGGCTAATCCTCCACCTGTGGCACAGGCACTCTGGGTTCTAGTCCCCGCTGGGGTGCTGGTTCTGCCTCAGCTACCCCTCTTCCAGTCCAGCTCTGCTGTGGCCTGGGAAAGCAGTGGAGGATGGCCCAAGTGCTTGGGCCCTGCACCCACATGGGAGACCAGGAGGAAGCACCTGGCTCCTGGCTTCGGATCGGTGCAGCGAGCCGGCTGTGGCAGCCATTTGAGAAAGGAAGAGCTTTCTCTCTGTCTCTCTCTCTCTCTCTCTCTCTCTCAATGTCTAACCTCTCAATGTTTAACATTGCCTTTCAAAAAAAAAAAAAAAAGAAAGAAAGAAAGTTAATAAAGAACCAAATTCTTGTGTTGTTATCCCAGTTTTTGAAGTCATAAGGACTGGGAAAATTTCTTGTGTTCATATGCCAAGATAGAGAAAATATATATCAGAGAGTGAGCTGAGGAAAAGTCTGAAGTAGAACTCCTTTAGCCTGGAATGCTTTCTGCTTTTTCCTTTTCTAGCTTCTACTCATTCTTCCAAATTATGTAGATATAACTTTAACCAAGAATGCTCCCTAACCTCCTCATTTTCCTTGAACTACGTCAGATATCTTTCCTTTGTGAACTCATTAGCACCCTGTATTAGTATATTGAAAGCTTCTCTGAAAGACATGAATTCCTTGAAGGGAAGAATTAATTTTTTAATCTTTATATATTCAACCCATCCCAGTGCCTGGCACAGATTAAATGCTTAGTAAATATTTATGAAATTAGTTCGTTGATTAATTACATTGTTTCCATTATCTACCACATTGTAAAACCGGGTCAGTCTCCAATTTTTGAGCTTCACTTTCCACATCTAAAAGTTGGAGATCAAGATTACAATGCACTAAGTTTGCAGTGAGACTCAATCAAGATAATACATATTGAATGAATGGTAATATTAGCATGTATGCTATATATACTATTCATTGATTTATAAATGAAGGATAGTATTATGATTTCATTCCAACAGAGAATATTTTTGAAATACCTCTCTACAAATAACTCAACAATCAAGATTGCAATAATGAATATTTGTGTGTGTGTGTATTTATTGGTATTTCTTGGTATATATTTCTTGGTATATATTTATTTCATAGACATATTTTTATTGTCCAATTTAATTTTCCACCCCATTTTTATAGTTAATTAAAAACTAATACATAGACTTAAACTGCTGTCATGAAGGATTAACTGCTAAGATAATTCTATTTTCACCATAAATAATAAGACAATAGGGAGCATAAAATTGTGATCTTAAGATAACGTAAACACATTGAGCCCACAATTGCACTGATTTATTGCCAGGAGTCATTTTCCTGGCCACACTGTGAAGTAAGGGGACCTGAACATAACTTAGAATCAATGAGTTTAAGATCCAGAGATCAGATTTCGTGAAAGCAGAACCATTTAGATTAGCAAGTCAGTTTATGACAGAGAAAAGAGCTGACTACAGAGATTGTTCTCGAGAATGGAGTACAGGTCTTTTCAACCTTTAGCAGAATCAAGATTTGGCCATATAGGTGGAAACATCCACCAAGCTGAGAGAAGAGCCACTTGGAAACAGAATGCCAAAATACATGTAAAGGTCACCAAGAGCTGAAGGTAGTTTAGTACCACCATCCAGAAGAGAGAAAGCTCAATACATGAGTTCACCAGGTAGAGTCTACAGCAGGGTATCAGTTTAAAAGTAGTCTTTGATAGTAACAAGATGATACTAATTTTTTTTAATTTTTGTTTAATAAATGCAATTATGCATTTAATATACACAAATTTGGGAACATGGAGATTTGTCATCCTTCATCTCCCACCCATACTCCCATCTTTCTTCCTCCTCCCTCTTCATTTTTCATTCTTATTTTTTACAGAGATCAATTTTCAGTTAATTTTATACCATAAGATTAACCCTACACTGTGTAGAGAGTTCACCAAATAGTATAAAGAAAGAAGAAAAAGAGAATGAAAAAAACAAGCAAGAAAAACATTATTTCTTGACAGTCAAGGCAAGGGCTGTTCAAAATCATTGTATCTCAAGATGTCAGTTTGACTCCTATATATTACCTTTTAAGTACTCCATTAGTTACCACAGATCAGAGAGACCATATGGTATTTGTCTTTTTGTGACTGGACTGGCTTATTTCACTAAGTATAATGGTTTTCAGTTGCATCTGTTTTCTTGCAAATGACAGGATTTCAATTTTTTTAATAATATGTGGTATTCCATAGTGTTTATATATATACCATAATTTCTTTTCCAGTCTTTAGTTGATGGGATCTGGGTTGATTCCATATCTTAACTATTGTAAATTGAGCTGAAATGAATTATCAAAGGGAACAGAAATATATATTTATGCAAAGATAAATGTTGGAATTGTCACAGCAGTTTTACTCATTGTAGCAGACTTCTAGAAACAACCCAGTGGCCATTAACTGATGAATGAATGAGATAATCATGATATGTTCATATAATGAAATACCGTTCAGTGAATGAAAGAGAAATAAGCTACAGATACAAACAAAAACAGGTGAATCTACAAAGTATTATGTTAAAGGAGAAAAGCTAAATCAAAGGCAGCATACAGAGTCTTTAGAACATTCATGGGAAATCACTTATCTTTTAGTTTTATTTTTCCATGAATTTTTTGAAGTACCCTCATTCTATGTGACTGAATTTACATTCAGTTTCAGAAAACAGCTACAGTAGAAGAAAATGAATCTGTGTTTGACAGTGTGACAGTGACAAATGATAAAGGAAGTTCATCTGCAGAGTACATGATAGAATGTTTTGGAATGATTGAAATGTTCAACATTTGTTTTGAGGTAGTATTCACATGACAATACAGCTTTTAAACCTAATTAAATTATACTCTAAACTAATGAAATTTTTATACATTTTCCATATCCCCCAAAGCATATTTTTAAAAACTGACCATATGTCTATAGAATTTTTAAGCTACTATTAATATATCTTTAGTTGTCCACAGAGATCCTTACATCTTACACACATACCTCACTGTTTAATACATGCTCTGAGGCTATCATTAGTTTCAGGAGTGATTGAGAATGCAAATAGAAAATGTGGATTATTTTTCCACTGTCTATGGGTGAAATGGGAAAAGACCAAGAGAATTGAGAATGGCTTCTGGTTTTCAAATCATAGAGTCTGTCATTGCCTATCAGTAAAGAATACTTCTTAATATAATGAAAGTACTGAGTTTTCTTATTACATCCAAATCAGTCAGAATAATCCAAACATGCTGCCTTTTAATTAACAAAATTTTGTGTTAACTTGGACAGTTTCTTGTTTAAAGTTTTATCCCTTAGTTGTTTAAGAGTCTTTTTCTTCTTGCTAAGTACAATACGGGAGATTATTCTAATTACAATTTCATCAATTCTGAGTTTTCTACTGTTCAGATGCATCACTTTGAGCTATGATTTAGTTGCAGCAGAAGGTACAAATGGAATTAGTGAAAAGTTTCTACAGGATATTGATTGTGCAAAGTCCCTTCTCCTTCTTCCTGCTACCAGGGCAATGTCCACATGGCCTATTAAGTTTTACTCCCACCCTAACATTACTTCTCTTTGGGAACAAAATGTCTAGCCATCAACTGTTCCTGGTCAGGCTAACCTGCCAGAATCAGCAAGATTCAATATGGCTGCCTGATGACCTCCAGAAGACCTTGGAATTCATTATGGTCTGATTTTCATGATGAATGACACTCCTACTAGTGCCATGACAGTTGATAATCACCATGACAACCACTGGAAGAAACTTTGAAAGGATCCTAAAAGGTGGCTTCCCAGTTCCAACCATTTTGACATTCCCTTACCTATTCCTCCTACTTATCAGTATATCCTTCCTCTTCATTCTTGTTGCCCTGTATTGATGACTCTTCAGCCCCCAGCTTGCTGACAAGGTGATTTGTGATCTAGACTCTTGCTTTTTCCTTCTTTGGTCAATGAATAAAGCTTGTGCTGTTTGGCTCAGCTTTGGTTTTGTTATTGGCTTTGAAACAATGTTTATGGGATCCATCCCATATAAGAGGAGCTCCCCAAAAGGGATATTAACAATAGGCCCTCAACATGGGGGACACATTCCCTCCAAATAAGTGTTCGATAATTCACTACATTTGGGTAACACAGCTTATTATAGACACTTATTACAGTGCCATAAAGTATCTTATTAAATTTCTCAAGATCAACTGCCAAAAATATTAATTCTGTTTAAACTAATTCATTTGTGTAGGTAAAGCATTTTTCTTACACTTTTTGTAAACTTCCTAAGCACTAGAATTCTAAGAGGGTGTACTGCTACCACTATGGAAAAGATGCAAGCTATGGAACTAGACAGAATTTAAATCACAACTTGGGAAATTACCCAGGGCAGGCAGTGAGTAAGCTTTAACATCTTTGAATTTCAGTATTTTCATCTGTGGAATCATTATCATTTTATAAAAGTGTCCTTGTAAGAATTCAGAATAATGCCTATAAAACATCTATCATTGCCTCATGGAGAGTAGATTTCCCATAATTCTATTTTAGCACTAATTACCATCATCATAATCATGTGACTTTCTTTCCAGGACCTCAAAAACTTGGCCTTGTTGGTTTACTTATGGAGTTTTTCCCTAAGTTCTTGTTTTAACATTTTAGAAAGTATTATGTACTTATTCTGTGTAGTTTAGAAAGACTTGGGAGAGTCTGCTTAACTAAAGTTTCAATTTTGGTTGTTTTCTAGTTAATCAAAGTCTTAATATTCATTGGACAATTGCATCACATAGCTGTTTGAGTAGGGTTATTGGAGTCTAACCAAGCTACCCAAGGGATCTGAGGCTGAAATCACATTCAGAGCTTGTATTTAATTGTCTTTTATTCTTCTGTGGGTAACGAGATTCTTAGATATTATTCCCACATCTATCATAAGCACCTGTTGAGATTTCAGGGTGGTTGAGCTAATGGGAGGGCCATAATAAAGTATGATGGCTCAGCTGGTTCATTATACTTCTGAAAATCTTATTCCATCCACAATCGTGAGTCTTCCTTCACATTTTTCTAACAGTAAGGATAATAATAATTGATGACAGGGAAGGTAATAAAAGTATTCTTAATATTTTATAGTATAAAACACTGGCTGTTTAAGGCTGTCAGGCCACTTTCTAAATAACTGTTTCATAAAGCAATATACAAGCTCTCTGAACCATTAGGTAATGCCAGGGAGAAGGTCACATAACTTTCCCATAAAAACTCCTTTTTTTGCATCAGGTAAAATGTTCCACAATAATTGCGTTGGCTGTCCATCACAGCAGCTCAGGGAAGCATGCTGTTAACAGGGTCATTTCTCCTTCACAGTTGAAGACACTGAAGCATAGACACATTAGTGGTAACTTGTCCAAATGAACACAGTGAACTAGTGAACCAAATCACTGTGTGACAATGACACCACTCAAAAGCAGGTGCCACACAGGAAATGGCATCACGAAGGTTAATTTCAGATTTAACCAGGGCAGCATGAACATTGGGTCATCTTGGGAAGGTGTGCTAAAACGCATAGAGACAAGGTCAGTTGTTCATAAACTTTACCTGTGAGTGCCTTTCATTGTATGTTTAGACATTCAACTTTATTTTCACAAAATAGCTGTGGCTGGAATACTATCTTTTATCATCAAAGTGGAGAAAGAAAGCTATGCTTTTTTGCTTTTTCTTCCTTCTAATAAGCATCAAAAGCTTCATTCACTTTGGGTTGCCAGAGGTAACTCTACTCTGGTCACAAAGAATGATCTAAAATCATATGGCATAATAAAATAATGACTGTTTGTTATACACTTGAAAGCTGTTTCCAGTAGCAGAAGTTCTCAGCTGCTGAACTTGCTTAGTCAAAAGAGTTGATTCAGAGACCAAGAGACTCTTTCTATAAATCCATCCAAAAAGTACTAGGATGGTAGCAGCTACTTCTAGCTATTGGCTCAAACCATTTTGAGCACACACTCTCCTCCTCCACTCACAAATTGATACACCATAATTTAGCACAGTCTTTCAGAATGATCACAAACTTTATTTTGCAGTACACACTCTTTAGAGTTTCACAGATCCCAGATTAATATCTCTCTCCATTTCTGTCTCTGACTGTCTACCTCTCTTTAACATAAAGAATGTTTCAAAAATGAAAGCTAGAGTCTGAAAAGCACTAATCCTTTCTCGACTGGAAGACATGTTTCTCTCTTAAACCACCACACTTCCATATTTCTTGCAAACTCTAAGAGAGTAATACAAATATGAACAGTAATGGTTTTTTCCAGCTCTATATTAATTCTAAATACATGTATAACTCAGCATCCTAAAACAGTTGGTATTCATATTAGTAAGCTACTATCAATTCATGATATTTCATTGAGGTAAAGGGAAAATATACACTGATTATTAAAGAAGGTAAGGATGAATGTTAATGAAACTGTTTCACTGTATCATGGATACTAATCTTGCAGGGACAGGTATACCTCTAATTTGTAGCTTGTAATAATGTTTGGTGCCCTGCCAACATGATATGAATGTGCATGTTTTTAAATTTTGAGTTAACTTCTGTTGTTTTTTTTAACTTAAAACGTACAGTTTTATTTTTTATTTTTTAAGGTTTACTTATTGGAAAGGCAGACTTAAAGAGAAAGAGCATGTGCCAGCACTGTGGTGTAGCAGATAAAGCCTCCACCTGTGGTGTCAGCATCCTATATGGGCGCAGATTTCAGCCATGGCTGCTCCATTTCTGACCCCGCTCCCTGACAGTGCACACAGTGGAAGATGGCAAGTCCTTGAGCCCCTGCATGCATGTGGGAGACTTCTGGCTTTGCATCAGACCAGCTCTAACTCTGCCTTTCAAATAAATAAATAAATGAATAAATAAATACAACTTTAAAGAGAAAGAGAGAGAGAGAAGAGATGAAGATAGAGAGATTTTCCATCTCTAGAGAGATCTCCCATCTTTTGGTTCACTCTCCAAATGGCCACAATAGCTAGGGCTGGGCCAGGCTGAAGTTAGGAGACTGAAACTCCATCCAGTCTCCTGCATGGGTGGCAGAGTTCCATGTGCTTGGGTCATCTTCTGCTACTTCCCCAGGTGCATTCTCAGAGAACTGAATTGGAAGTAGAGGAGCTGAGACTTGAACTGGTGCTCATATGGCATGCTAGTTTAACCTGCTTCACCACAATGCTAGCCTCCAATATGCAGTTTTAGTTGACAACATCAAGTGGTGGTAATGATGTGAAACAGCCAAAACTCCCATACATTGCTGTTAAAGTAGAACATGGTGCACTCACTTTAGAAAATAGTCAATTATTTTCTTATAAAGTTAGATTTATACCTGTCCAGCTATTCTACTCCTAGATATTTACCCAAGAAATAGAAAATGTGTCCACATGAAGATGTGAATATGATATTCCTAGCAGTTTTATTTAAATTGATAAAAGTGCAAATAGTAACTCAGCAATTGATGAAAAAGTTAACAAGTTTGTATACAAATATATGCATATGTACTTGTGTCTATGTATAGGTAATACATATTTACAATATAAAAGAATGAATTTCTTGATGTTTCCAGAAGCAAGTGTGTATCTCCAAAAAAATAATTTGAGTGAAAGAAAACTGGGTAGAAAGTTCAAAAAGATACAAAAGTAATTCACAGTGATAGAAAATAAACCATTGGTTGTCTTTGTTAGGGAGTAATTTTGCTTAGAAAGAGATACCAAATACCTCCTGGGGTGATGAAAATGCTAGAGATCAAATTTAGATTTGATAGTTGTACATTTGTCAAACTGTACTTTTAAGACCTATGACTTTCATTTTGTGTAAATTATGCTCCCACCTCTTTTGTCCCACCTCTCATGAATAGAGCTTCAGCTCTGCTCTTCTCTTATTACTGGAGCTTCCTTTATAGTCTATCATACTTTGCTAAGATCCCTGGAGCCTCTTCCCAGATTTCCATAAGGTGAGCTTCAGAGGAACTACTCACATACCAGCTCTCCTTTGCAAGTAACTTTTTTTCAATCTAGCTAAACCCAGCGACATTTCCCTTTAGATTTAAATTACCCAATTTTCTTTCACCATCATGATCCCATCAATAATAAATTATTTTTCTTTTTAACTTGGGCTTTCGGCACTGTCATGTGTGACAAATCTACCACCAAAAAGAAATGAATCTTATTACAGTGGTAAGTGTCTTACTAATTCCTGATAAACTTTAAATAATATGTGATCACTACATAGTACAGGCTATAACATGAGGTGTGGAAATTAGGGACTTCACTAATGACTGATGACATTATTATGGTGATAACACTGAGGTAGGTAGGTGCCCATTATCTGTGGCTCTTTCAACAGAAGGATTTAGCATTTGGTAGCCAAAAACTTTATCTGCCAGGATAACAGAGGAGGCAACAGCCAGGAGGTCTTCACTGTTTCAACACAGAGGACTTTGCAGCACCTCTGGCACTATCTACTTTACTAAAGTGTTGGGCCAGGCCATTCTCATGGTAGAGAGGACCATGCTCCATCAATCTATGTTAATCTCTGACCTGGCACTGTCACGGACTGAGAACATAGTGATAATTTTTCTGAGATCTTGAGCTTGTCAAGACAGAAACGAACAAAACAAGTAAGGAAAAAAATTATCAAGTGCAGTACAAATTCCAAAACCTGTAGGGTTTTATTGTATTGTGTGACTATTACCGTAGAGGCATGTGGATTGCCATGGTGTCTGACCTGAGCTTTGATCTCCATAGAATGATGTCATTGAGTCTATAGATGCGCAGTAGCAACTCCATCTCACACTTCATAAAGTTGGGGTACTATCACTTTAGTGTGGCTTCTTTATATTCCACTTTATTATGACTATATCTATATAAATGCAAACACTGTTTCTGTGGATATAATTTCATAAAGCAAAACTATCTTCTATCTTTAGCACTGAAATTCAAGTGGCAACTATGACAAGCAAAGAAAAATGAATGCAGTTAACTTCAACCATCCCTGCTCATCTGAAAGCTTATGTCAGTTTCTAAATAAGCTTTTCATTTTTCTATTCAGTCTGCTGATCTTTGTTGATTTACAGCATGAATGAGCATGGCACATTGCAACTTGTATAGTATATTTTTCCTAAATAATAAAACATTTATTGCAGACACATCAAGCTAGCTGGTAGCTCTAAATTATTGTGGCAATGAAGTGCCATGTTAACAACTCATTTACATCCTTCCACTGACTCTACATTACTAAGGTAAGTAATTTAATTCCATGTTGGAATAATGACTTTGTAAAGTCTATTTTACTATAATTTGGAAAAAAAATAAGTCATATTGGAAACTATGATGAGGGTCATTTAGAACTAAATATAAACTAAATAAACTATTTAGTCAGAATAGACTGAATTATCCCATATAATTTTTTGTAAAGCTGTGCTCAGATACATTCTGAGAGCATTGTGGAATATAGTCAATTGTGTCCACTATATGATAACTGTTATTGTCTACCACTTTTTTTTTTTTTGACAGGCAGAGTGGACAGTGAGAGAGAGACAGAGAGAAAGGTCTTCCTTTTTGCCTTTGGTTCACCCTCCAATGGCCGCCGCGGTAGCGCGCTGCGGCCAGCACACTGCGCTGATCCGATGGCAGGAGCCAGGTGCTTCTCCTGGTCTCCCATGGGATGCAGGGCCCAAGCACTTGGGCCATCCTCCACTGCACCCCCTGGCCACAGCAGAGAGCTGGCCTGGAAGAGGGGCAACCGGGACAGGATCGGTGCCCTGACCGGGACTAGAACCCGGTGTGCCGGCGCCGCAAGGCGGAGGATTAGCCTAGTGAGCCGCGGCGCCGGCTACTGTCTACCACTTTTTAAAAATAATTTTGTAATTCTTCCATTCCTTTTTGTTTTCTATTCTCATTTTAAGCAAGTTACAAAAAGCTGACTGTACTACATTCCTCATCATGGAAGCTGTAACAAGTTACAGATTTAAGGATGTGTTCACTTTATTGTCTGTGCATGGCACTTGCACTTAGACATACCACCATCATGTTGACACAAGGCCCCTCTTGTTCTACTCCCCCTACTGTTCATCCTAATCCTGATTTCCTATTTAGTGCCTATGCCCCAGTAAGTACCTTCTAGTATGTATTTATACATATCCTTAAACATGCATGTATCCTTCTAAAATCTGAGTGTGTTTTGAATTTATATAATGACACTGCCATGTTTATCACCTTTTTTTCCTTCAGTAGAATTTTCACAACTATCCATTTATCTATGAAGCTCCTAGTTTGTGGTTTCTAATCACCACACTGGATTCTGAAGTATACATCTTTCATATATCCCTATCTATACCCCAACTAGATTGCCTCAACTCCCTGCTATGATACATTGTGAATACCCTCATTCCTGCCCTCATATGAACCTGTGAAAAAATGTCTGTGCTATATCATAAAACTAGGCTTCCTGAATCATACTCAAAAATTATACATCCAAATTAAGCAGAGATGAACTTTTTGCATTCAGAATAAATATATACTTAAACATATAGACATATACAGTAAAAATATAGAGATATAGAGATTCATACACTTAGAAAGGACGAAAACATAGACAGTAGCCACTAGGGCATAAATACCACAAATTAATGTTTTAGACAAGCTGAGATTTTTCTAGAAGTGCCTGAGTGTATCTATCTCCTCATATGCTCTATAAATTTTATGTTAAGAATAATTTTTTTTGCTTATTTCATTAGTGCAAATTATTTTATTGTTAATTTTATCATTCTATTGCTGGGTAGTTAGCGTGTCTTCTAAGATATTTATAATGAATATTGGAGTTACCTTTCTGTGAATTGTCAACATAAATCTTTGCACATGTTTCTGTATGTTTTTGTTGCTGAGATTTTAGGAATGCCAGGGTACACTCTATACTCTGTTCTATATGCATAGTTAATTTATGCAGTTAAATGCATTTGTATTTTTGTACTACAGTTTTGTGTTCTGGGAATTATAATACTTTACCCACAATGCCCCAAGTCACAAGATAATTGTCTTCTCTCTCTTCCAATAGTGTTATAACCTGCCTTGTAAGTTTAGATACACAATACATTAGAATTTCACTTTTGTACACAATGTGAATTAGTTATTGAGGCTTATTTTGTCCCAAGTAGTAATTAACTTCCAAATACACTTTACTAAATAATTCATATTTGTACTTGTGGGACTATACTTATTACCAATTATTTTTCCAAATATAAATGGTTCTTTTCTGAGTCCTGCTCTTTTGTTTATTTATTTATCAATAGATATCATATTATTTTTACTAAATGGATTTCAGGTTTATCTAAATATCTGGAAGGAGGATACCTCTTCTATGCTTCTTTTTTTAAACTTTCATTTAATAAATATAAATTTCCAAAGTACAAATTTTGAATTATAGAGGCTTTCTCCCCCATAACCTCCCTCCCCCCACAACCATCCCATCTCCCACTCCCTCTCCAATCTCATTCTTCATCACGATTCATGTTCAATTATCTTTATATACAGAAGATCAACTTAGTATATACTAAGCAAAGATTTCAACAAACTGCACCCACAAAGACACACAAAGTATAGAGTACTGTTGGGTAGTAGTTTTATCGTTAATTCGCATAATACAACACATTAAAGATGGAAGTCCTACATGGGGAGCAGGTGCACAGTGACTCCTGTTGTTGATTTAACAATTGACACTCTTATTTATGATGTCAGTAAACATGCTTCTTTTTAAAAATAAATTAACGAATTTCAATTGAAAGACAGAGAACTGGCATCTGCTAGTTCACTCCCACATGTTCAAAATAGCCAGGTCTGGGTCACACCAATGCCAGTAGCCCAGAACTCAATATGAGTTTCCCACATGGGTTAGAGAGACTCAAGTACATGAGCTCCCACCTACTAGCTGTAAGAGTGCACACAGTAGGACACCGGCTTGGAAGCAGAAAAGCCTAATGGAGGACCACATTTCTCACATGAGATGCCAGTGTCCTTAGGGGTGCTCCAACTGCTGTGCCAAATGTTTGCCCCTCTTACTCATCTTTTTATGGATCTTTACTATCCTAAATAAAGTTTAGAAGGAGTTTGCCAAGTCTTCAACAAGATCCAGCTATAATTTTGATTGAGATTGGCTTGAGTTCACTAACTAATTTAAGGGAGATATATTTCATAATGATGAGTTGCCCTAACCATAAATATAGACTTCCCATTTAGTTACAGCTGTTTTAAGTCCTTTATTTTTTTTAAAAGACTTATATATTTATTTGAAAGGCAGAGTTAACATAGAGGGAGAGGCAGAAAGCGAGATAAAGCGAGGAGAGAGAGAGAGAGAGAGAGAGAAAGGTCTTCCATCTGCTGGTTCACTCCCCAAATGGCCACAACAGCTGGAGCTGGACCAATCTGAAGCCAGGAGCTTGGCGATTCTTCCAGGTCTCCCAAATGAGTTTAAGGGCCCAAGAAATTGAGCCATCATCTGCTGCATTCCAGTCCATGGCAGAGAGCTGGATCAGAAGTGGAGCAGGTGGGACTCAAATCGGTGCTCATATGGGATGCAGGCACTGCAGGCTGTGGCTTTACCCACTACATCACAGTGCTGGTCTCTTAAGTCCTTTAACAAAGTCATTATCTCCATGAAAATGCTGTTCATTTAAGAATATCATTTAGGTTATTTTAGAACACAGCAGAACACGCAAGTTCTGTTACTTTTGTAAATTGTGTCACATCGTTTCTCTTAGATTATCGTTAATATGCAGCAAAAGTCAGCAAACTTTTTCTTGTAAGTGGCCAGATGGTAAATAATTGAGGCTTTTTGGGCCAGCACGTCTCTATTATAACCATTCAATTCTGTTCCAGTAACAAGAATGAAGCCTTAGACAACTTATTAACAAATGAGCTTGACTACTACATTCCAATAGAAATTTACATATAAAAATGTTAACAGCTAGATTGGTCAGCAAGCAGTAGCCTGTTGACTCCCATGGTCAGGAATGGTATTAATTTGTTTTAAATGTTTCATGCAACAACCTTTCTGAACTCTTTAATTAGTTACAATAATTGGTTTGTTGATTATCTATAGTATTTTAAATTATTGATGCACATATTACCTATAAATAATGGACACTTATCTCTAACTTTTTAATTATTAAACATTCATTTCTTTTTCCCTTATCACAAAATGGACCAAGATCTTTATTATTGCACTAAAAATACTGATGGTGTTATACATTCTTGTTTTGTTCCTACTCTTATTGAGAAAAACTCTAGCATTTTTTTTCAGCAAATTTTCTATTTGGGTTTTAATAATCTTTTTTTTAGCTTTTATTTAGTAAATATAAATTTCCAAAGTACAGTTAATGGATTACAATGGCTTTCCCTGCCATAACTTCCCTCCCACTCGCACCCCTCCCATCTAACGCTCCCTCTCCCATTCCATTCACATCAAGATTCATTTTCAATTATCTTTACATACAGAAGATTGATTTAGTATATATTAAGTAAAGATTTCATCAGTTTGGACCCACACAGAACATAAAGTGTAAAATACTGTTTCAGTACTAGTTATAGCATTAATTCACATTGGACAACACATTAAGGACAGAGATCCCACACGAGGAGTAAGTACACAGTGACTCCTGTTGTTGACTTAACAATTTGACACTCTTGTTTACGGTTTATGTAATCTCCCTAGGCTCTAGTCATGAGTTGCCAAGACTATGGAAGCCTTTTGAGTTCGCCGACTTTGATCTTATTCCGACAGGGTCATAGTCAAAGTGGAAGCAAAGTGGAAGTTCTCTCCTCCCTTCAGAGAAATGTACCTTCTTCTTTGACAGCCCCATTCTTTCTATTGGGATCTCACTCACAGAGATCTTTCATTTAGATGTGTGTGTGTGTGTGTGTGTTTTGCCAGAGTGTCTTGGCTTTCCCTGCCTAGAATACTCTCATGGCCTCTTCAGCCAGATCCAAATGCCTTCAGGCCAGAGTGCTGTTTAAGATATCTGCCGTTCTATGAGTCTGCTGTGTATCCCACTTCCCATGTTGGATCGTTCTCTCCCTTTTTTATTCTATCAGTTAGTATTAGCAGACACTAGTCTTGTTTGTGTGATCCCTTTGAGTTGAAAATATATGCAAAACAGATATTAAACTTATAGTGCAACAAGTTCTGATAAATGAGTAAACCCAGCTAACCATGGTCCCAGTCAGGACATAGATCATTACTAATTAAAAAAAAAAAAACACATTTATCCTTTTTAATAAAAACACATTTATCCTTTTACCGTCATTTTATCTCTAATTCTAAACCCAGGATATAAATAATGTCTTGTGTCACTATAAGATTATGTTTGCTTGTTTTGGATTTTCATACAAATTAAATCATATAATATGCTGTTTCATATCTGCTTCCCTTTATTACAAGTAATTCATTCCCTTTTATTGCTGAGTAGTTTTCCATTTGTTTAATGTAGCAGCATTTCTAAGTCACCCATTAAATAATGTTTTTAAGATATCTCCAGATTTGAACTATCATGAATAAATCTGCTATGAACATTTGTGTTTAAGTTTTTGGGTGGACATATGTTTTCATTTTACTTGGATAAATACCTATAGGAGGTATTGCCAAGTTCACCTATTAAGTGTTTATTATCTTCTTAAAACTGCCAAAGTATTTTTCAAAGTTATTATGTTTCAGACACATGAAAAAATGCTCTAGATCACTAGCCATCAGGGAAATGCAAATAAAATCCACAATGATGTTTCACCTGCCCCCAGTTAGAATGCCTCTCATACAGAAATCAAAACACAATAAATGCTGGCAAGGATGTGGGGAAAAAGATTCCCTTACCCACTGTTGGTGGGGATGCAAACAATGCAGCCATTGTGGAAAAAGTATGGAGATCCTCAGAAAGCTGCAAAGACCAACCATATGACCCAGCCATCCCACTCCCAGGAATTTACACAAGGAAAATGAAATTGGTATATGAAAGAGTCATCCATTTCCTCATGTGTGTTGAATCTCAATTGACAATCACTAAGCTTTGGAATCAATCCAGAAGCTCATCAACCAATGACTGGATAAAGAGAATGTGGTATATGTACACAATGGAATATTATTCAGAAGAAAGAATGAAATCCTGTCTTTCACAACAAAATGGATGCAACTGGAAACCATTATACTTAATGAAATAAGCCAGTCCCCAGAAGACAAATACTGTATGCTTCCCCTAATCTGTGGTAACTGATAGAGTGCAAAAAATGTAATATATAATTATTTGCATTGCAATCTGTATATAATTACTCCTGTGCATAAGCTGCTGAGAGGAAATGCTTAAAGTCTAAATAGACTTAAATTATTATCTTATAGCCACACAGGAAATATTTACATGTCACATTGTCATTGGTTTTATCTATTGAAAGAAATTATGAATGACTAATTGACCCCCCAAAAGTATATAGGTCAAATGGTCTCTTTTCCATTCAATTGTTGTTAACAGTGCATATTCCCTCTAAACTAGGGTGTTTTTGCTTTTTACTTGTGAAGCTTCTTATTCAGTGAAATATTAAATATTTTTACTGCAATGTAAACTTAAAATATGTTATCTCAAAAATTAAACAAAATAAAACAGAAAGAAAGGTAAAAAGGAAGAGAGTGGGAGGGAGGAAGGAGGGGTAGGGGATAGAGGAAAGAAATATCATATTCTTGGATTTGTATCTACAAATCATATCGAATCTCTTAAAAATAAAAAATAAAAATGAAAAACGCTATTATGTTATTTCAAAGTGGTATAGTGTTTGGAGCATTTATCACTCCCACAAGCAGCATATGACAGTTTCAGTTCCTTCAAATTCTGACCAGTAGTTGACACTGGCAGTAGTTTTGATTTCAATCATTCATGTATGATTATGTTGCTCCATCATGATGATTTAAATTTATTGTTCCTTAAGACTAATAATGTTCAATATATTTTCATGTGCTTATTAATCAGTCTTTTTCTTTTAAGAAGTGTTGTTCAAATCTTTTTGCCCATAGTATGTTGTGTCCTTTCGTTGTTTTAGTGCTTCTTGTAGAATATTTTTTGGATATGATTAAAATATACATTGCAAACATTTCCTACCAGCCTGGTGATTATTTTTTTTTTCATTTCCTTTTTTCAAGATCAGATATTTTCAATTTTAAAGAATGTTTTTGTTTACTTGAAAGACAGAGAGACAAAAAGAGAGAAGCAGAGACAGAGATCTATTCACTGATTTAATCCAAGAATGCCTACAACAACTGAGGCTGGAAACCAGGAGCTCAGAATTCAATATGGGTCTCTCAGGTGAGACTCTCAGGAACATAACTATGTGAGCCATCACCTGCCGCCTCCCAGGGGGTGCATCAGCAGGAACCTGGAATCAAAAGCTGAACCTGGACTCAAACTAAAGCAACATCTTAAATCTTAGGGCATATCTTCAATTTTGATGAATTAGAATTTATCAATATTTTTCTTTAGACTAATCATTTCTTTTGTTCACTTTTGTTTTTTGTCTTTTTAAATTTTATTGCACATATTTGTGAGTTACACTATTATATTTTCATACATGTATTTAATGTATAATGATAAAATCAGAGTAGTTAGTATTTCTCTTTTTCTTAAACATTTTAAAATGATTTAGATTATCAGGCAGCGCTGTGGCATAACTGATAAAGCTGCCACCTACAGTGCTGACATCCCATATGGGCACCGGTTTGAGACCCAGCTGCTCCACTGCTGATCCAGCTCTCTGTTATGGCCTGAAAAAGTAGTAGAAGATGGCCCAAGTCCTCGGGGGGCCTCTGCGCCCAATGGGAAGACCCAGAGGAGGCTCCTGGCTCCTGGCTCCTGGCTTCAGATAGGCGCAGTTTTGGGAGTTGCGGCCAACTGGGGAGTGAACCAGTGGATGGAAGATCCCTCCCTCTCTCTGCCTCTTCTCTCTGTGTGTAACTCTGACTTTCAAATAAATAAATAAATAAATCTTTTTTAAAATTTTAAATTATCCTATAATAATTGTACATATGCATGGAGTACATTGCAATATTTCAATACATGTAAACAATGTATACTAAGAAAATCAGAGTAAACAATATTTTAATCTCCTTATCACTATTTTATATTTAGGTCCTTCAAGATCTCTTTCTCTAGCTGTTCATAAATGATACAGTAGGATATTGGGAATGATTGTCACTCCACTTTGCTGTAGAACACTGGAACCTAATTTTTTGTGTATTTTATCGCCTATCACCCAACTACTTTCCATTTTTCCCTTACTCTCACCCTTCCCTGCCTGTAGTAATCGTTATTCTACATTTGATTGATTTTATATTTAGCTTACATTATGAGAAAGAACATGCAGATTTGTCTTTCCATGTTTGCCTTATTTCATTTGACTTTATTTTCTCCACTTCTGCCCATTTTGTTGCATATGACTGAATCTTTTTTATAGCTAAAAAATATTCCACTGTGTCTATATCTATTCTTTTTATCAATTCATCTAATGATGGGCATCTAAGTTAATTCAGTGTCTTGGTTACTTGTTATTATTTGCACAGCAAACAATGCAGGGTAGTATCTCTTTAATACACTAACTTTTTAGGAACTCCAAAAAGTTTGTGGAAAAAAAAATTAAAAGATAAAAGATTGGGGCTGGCGCTGTGGTGCAGCAGATTAACACCCTGTCCTGAAATGCCAGCATCTCATATGGATGCTGGTTCCAGTCCCGGCTGCTTCACTTCCGATCCAGCTCTCTGCTATGTTCTGGGATAGCAGTAGACAATGGCCTAAGTCCTTGGGCCCCTGCACCCACGTGGGAGACCCAGAAGAACTCCTTGCTCTTGGCTTCAGATTGGCACAGCTCCTGTCTCTACCTCTTTCTGTAACTCTTTCAAATAAATAAAATAAATCTTTAAAAAAAGATAAAAGATAAGCTTATTTTTGCATAAAACATGTATAATTTTTCTTTTTTTTTAAATTTTGGTTTTTAACATTTATTTAATGAACATACGTTTCCAAAGTACAGCATATGGGTTACAATGGCTTCCCCCCCATAACTTCCCTCCCACCCGAAACCCTTCCCTTTCCCACTTCCTCTCCCCTTCCATTCACATCAAGATTCATTTTCAATTCTCTTTATATACAGAAGATCAGTTTAGTATATATTGAGTAACGATTTCAACAGTTTGCACCCACATAGAAACACAAAGTATAAACTACTGTTTGAGTCCTAGTTATAGCCTTAAATCACAATGTACAGCACATTAAGGACAGAGATCCTACATGAGGAGTAAGTGCACAGTGACTTCTGTTGTTGACTTAACAAATTGACACTCTTGTTTAAGGCATCAGTAATCACCCTAGGCTCTTGTCAGGAGATGCCAAGGCTATGGAAGCCTTTTGAGTTCACTGACTCTGATCATATTTCGGCAAGGTCATAGTCAAAGTGGAAGTTCTCTCCTCCCTTCAGAGAAAGGTGCCTCCTTCTTTGATGACCCATTCCTTCCGCTGGGATCTCACGCGCGGAGATCCTTCATTTAGGTCATTTTTTTTTTTTTTTGATAGAGTGTCCTGGCTTTCCATGCCTGAAATACTCTCATGGGCTTTTCAGATGGATCCGAACGACTTAAGGGCTGATTCTGAGGCCAGAGTGCTGTTTAGGACATCTGCTATTCTATGAGTCTGCTGTGCATCCCACTTCCCATGTTGGATCATTCTCTCCCTTTTTTATTCTATCAGTTATTATTATTCAGACACTAGTCTTGTTTATGTGATCCCTTTCACTCTAAATTGGCAAACAAAAAGGTGGTCTGCACCTTTATGTTTATTGCAGCTCAATTCACAGTAGCTAAGACCTGAAATCAACCTAAATGCCCATCAACAGTAGACTGGATAAAGAAATTATGGGACATGTACTCCATAAAATACTATACAGCAGTCAAAAACAATGAAATCTGGTCATTTGCAACAAAATGGAGGAATCTGGAAAACATTATGCTGAGTGAAAGAAGCCAGTCCCAAAGGGACAAATATCATATGTTCTCCCTGATCCGTGACAACTAACCGAGCACCAAAAAGGAAACCTGTTGAAGTGAAATGGACACTAGGAGAAACAGTGACTTGATTAGCCCTTGCCCTGACTGTTGATGAACAACTTAATACTTTATCCCTCTTAGTATTTTTCTGTTTGTTCTACTTAATACTATTGGTTGAATTCTGTAATTAATACGCAGTTATTCTTAAGCATTGAAACTTAAATGAAAAGTGATCCCTGTTAAATATAAGAGTGGGAATAAGAGAGGGAAGAGATGTACAATTTGGGACATGCTCAAGCTGCCTTGCCCCAAACAGTAGAGTTAGAAACATACCAGGGGATTCTAATTCAATCCCATCAAGGTAGCATGTACCAATGCCATCTCCCTAGTCCAAGTGATCAATTTCAGTTCCAAATTGATCATAATCATAGGACTAAGAGTCAAAGGGATCACATAAATAAGACTAGTGTCTGAATAATTTTTCTTTTTTAAAAGATTTATTTATTTATTTGAAAGGCAGAGTCACAGAGAGGCAGAGACAGAGAGAGAGAGAGGTCTTCCATCCACTAGATCACTCTCCAACTGACTGCAACAGCCAGCGCTAAATTGATCTGAAGCCAGGAGTCAGGAGCTTCTTCTGGATCTCCTATGTGGGTTCAGGGGCCCAAGAGTAGGGTCAGATCTATCTATGTATAGATTTTCATAAGTGGGATGGCTACTTTTGTTCTTGTATGGTAGATATATTTTTAGTTTTTTCGGGAATCTCCACTCTGTTTTCCATAACAGCTGTACTAATTTATATTCCCACAAAAGTGTACAAGATTTTCCTTGTCTCTCCATACTCACCAGCACTTTTTTTGTGGTGTTTTTGATAACAGCTTTTCTAACTGGGATGGAATAATATCTCATTATGATTTAAATTGACATTTTTGTAACCACAAATGATTTTGAATTTTTTTCATAATTCTGTTGGCTGCTTGAGCATTTGAGGAGTAACTATTCACCTATTTTTATTATTTTTAAAGATATGCTTTCTGATATGAACCATAGTGACAGAGAGGTAGAGGCAGAGAGAGAGAGAGAGAGAGAGAGAGAGAGAGAGAGATCTTCCATCCCCTGGTTCACTCTGCAAATGCTCCCAACAGCCAGAGCTGAGCCATGCCAAAGTCAGGAGTTGGGAAATCCATCTGGGTCTCCCACAAGAATGCAATAACCCAAGTAGTTAGACCATCATCCATTACCTGTAGGTGCATTAGTAGGAAATTGGATAAGAAGCGCCAAGTAACGAAAACTTGAACCAGCACTCTGACATAGGATGACAGTGTAGAATTCAATGGTGAAGAAAAATTATGGGCTTTTCTATTTCAGGGAGGCTCAAACACTGCCAGCCCCAGTGTAAGTGGAGGGTTTCAGCACAGGCCCTCAGTACCAGTGGCAGAGTGGGCCCTTGAGCAGCTAGCCATAGCAGAGGAGATGGTGATAGTGGAGTACAACACTTGTTCTCAGGTCCACTAGTGGTCCAGGCCCACAGGTAGGAAGATCGGACTCCAGGTCACATGGGCCAATCTCATTGGTCATTCATGTCTTGAGGGAGAGAGGCATGCCCCACAGGGCTGAATCACGGAACACTTGTAGTCCAAGGCACTGAGCTTGCTTGGCTGCTGTGTCACGGTTGATCTGTTGTGTCAAATTGTACTCATGATGCTACAGCTCTCTCTGCCAATGTGAAATGTCTGCGCTGGTGCATTTTGAATTTGAACAATGTCTTCTTTCTCAAGATGCCACCAAACTGCAGTTTCTCCCAGTCACATTTTGTAGGTTTCAGTGAATAATCTTTCAACATATTTGCTTTAACTTGAAACTATCATGAATCATGACATGAGTTATCTTTAAATTTTATTGTTTTAAGTTTTCAAAATAGGAAATATGTAAATGTAAGACAAAAAGATATAAAATTTATTTTTATTGACAGCGGGGAATATGTACTGAGATCCTCACTGGATACCTGATAGCCAATCCTTTATACAAAGTTACTTTAAGTAGTTCACGGAGAATGGAAATGCTTAATTTATGCAAAAAATGGAAAATCCATTAAGTTTTTTCATGATAAAATTATTCATGTACTTTTTAATGAAAAGACTATGTATGGATTTCAAATATTTGTGCCAAAAGAATCATTTCTTTTAATTCCTTTTTCAATGAAATTTTTGAAGTACCCTTGTATATAACTGCTTGTTCCTATTCTGTGCATACCTATGATAAACTTTAATTTATAAATTAGATATGTTAAGATATTAACATTAATAGTAAATTAGAATAACCTAATTATTATGCTAATTATTATATTATATATATCATATTATATTATAACATTAATATATATATATAAGTGCCACTTTCCATGATGTTGATGTTGTATTCTGTGATTGTCCTACTTTGTTATTAGTTATAATAGGTACATATGCATACATTCCATAGAATTTAATATAAATCTGATTATGGCATCTACAATTAAAGATGAATTTATTGCTTTCCCATTTGAGTAGTGTTTATTCCTTTTCTTGTCATTTTTCCTTTTTCCTTTTCATTAATATAAAGAGAACAGATTTCAAGTATTTTTTAGGTACAGTTCTAGGAAGGTAATCACGTTTTCCCTCTTCCCTCTCTCCTCCCTCAAATCCTTTCTTTCTTTCCATTCTTTTTAAATTTTTTTGCAAAATCATAATTTCAATCTACTCTATAATAACAGTCTTAATGCATCACTAACTATATATTCAGCAAGTAAAAAGTAGGAAAATCACATTTCCACAGGAGTATAAACAAGGACTAAATACAAGAATTAATCACTAGATGTTCATTTCATTCCTATACATTTTTTGTATTCTATATTAAATATCACATCTCTGAAAAAACATATGCTATTTGTCTTTTTAGGATAGACTTATTTCACTAAGCATAATGGCTTCCAGTTGCATCCATTTTGTTGCAAAGACAGGATTTCATTCTTTTTTATGGGTGAGTAGTATTCCACAGTGTTTATACACCACATTTGCTTTTAACCAGTCATCAGTTGATGAACAGCTGGGTTGATTCCATATCTTAGCTATTGTGAATTTGCTGCACTAAATGCCAGGGTATAAATAATGCTTTCATAGGATAATTCAATTTCATTTGTGTAAATTCCCAGGGATAAGATGTCTGGGTCGTATGGTATATCACTTTTCAGGTTTCTGATTGAAATCATGGAAAGTCAAACTGTGGATATGTGGGGAACTGCTACATTGACCTTGTATTCTATAATTGTCCTAAATTCAGTTGTTAGTTATAATAGGTACATATTTGTACATTCATAGAGTTTAACATAAACCTGATCATGGCATCTACATTTAAAGACAAATTTACTGCTCTTCTATTGTGTGGTGTTTTTCTTTTTCTTGTTATTTTTACTTTTTAAAAAATTTCAATGCACTGGATATGACATACAGTATAATAATGAACAGACATCATGAGTGAGTGTGGACAGCATTGTCTTGTGCCTGATAAGGGTGAAAGCTTTCAGTCTTTCACCTTTAAACGTGATGATAACTATGGTTGTTTCATCAGTGCTGCTTACAAGGCAGCAGAACTATTTTACTGAGAATTTTTATTATAAATGTTTTTTCTTTGAAATAATTATATGGACTGGAGTTCTCTTTTGGGGATGGCTTTTAAATAAAATTTTAATTTATTTGACAGATATAGGATGGCAATTCTTTATCTTTCTGTCAATTTTCATGACTGTTTTATGTAAAAATATGTGTATTTCATATAAATTGTGGCAATAGGAGTGTTCATATTATTCTTTTATTGTTCTTTGGTGTCTATAAAATCTAGACTGATGCCTATTCTGTCATTCTTCATATTGTAATTTATTTTTTCTTTCTATTCTTGATCAACCTAACTAGTGATTTGCTAATTTTATTGATCTTTCTAATGAACTAGGTTTTAGTGTCAGTAATTTTTCTCTACTGTCTACCCATCTCTTATTTAACTGATTTCAATTCATTTTTATTGTCTTCCTTCTACTTACTTTAGACTTAATTTACATATTTTTCTGGAAGCTTAGATCATTGATTTTTTTGCTTTCATATATCTAATATAGTATTTATTCTATACAAATTTGATGCTTTCTATAATTTCATTTCTATGTAAATTTTAAAAATTCCAAATACTTAATAAAATGTGAGTTTTCCTGAACTTGATCAGTATTGTATTTGATCTGAAAATTAACTAGTATAAAATGGATACTTCAACAATATTATTTTTCTTTTTGTTCCAGAAGTACAGTACAGATTGAGCATCCCAAAATATTCCAGAAACATTTGGAATACTTTCAGATACATAATGATATATTTTTGGGGTAGTATACAAATCTAAACACAAATTTCATATATGCTCTATATGCACAGCCTGAACAACTTTACGCAATATTTTTTAATATTTTGTACATGACACAAAGTGTTAGGTATGGAATTTTCTAATTGTGTTATAATGTCAGTGTTCAATTTTTTTTTTTTACTTTGGCTATTTTTGAATTTCAGATTTTTCCATTAGGAATGCTCAGTCTGTCTAATTCTTCTTTTATTTAGATTTTGTTAAGTTTCTCAGGAATAGTTTTCAATTTCCAGTGTTTGGTCCTTGTACATAAATTATTAAACATCCCTTAGGATTACATATTTTATGCTGCTTATGTAAATAACATTAAAATATGCATTGCTATTAGGAAGAATTATAATTGTTTTCCTACTTCACTGATTTATTCTCTTATCTTTATATATCCTTTATTCTCCTCAGTTAAATGGATGTGTTTGATTTTTTTCTGGTTTCTTAAGGTGGGAGTGCACAGATTTTATAAATGTTCAATATTATTTGCTGGCATAATTTTCTGTGGAAACAGTACTTTTGCTCAGTAATTCTCAAACGGGGGCAATTTTACATTCTAGGGATATTTAGCACTGTCTGGAGACAAATAATTGTCACAACCAGGGAGGAGAGTGCTACTGGCATCTAAAGGACAGGTGCTAGGGAAGCTGCAATACATCTGAGAAGGCCCAGGACAGCTTGGAAAGTCCTGTATTGGTTAAAAAACACCTATATTTCTGTTGTGATTTCTTCTCTAACCCATGAGTTATTTAGAAATGTCTTGTTTACCTTTCCCCTATCAATTGATTTCTAGGTATCTTTTTCTTACAGATTCCTATTCTAAATTTGCTGTTGTTAGAGAGTGGACATTATATAATTTCAATCATTCTACATTTTTCAGACATTTTTATACTGGAATTTGCATGTAAAATTTGTTGAATGCTCTGGGTGCACTTTTAAGACATATCTATTTTAGTGTCACTTTGAAAAGTAGTCTGTAAATGTCAATTAGAGACATATGAACTCAACCTAAAAGTACTTCTCAATAAACCCATGTTGAAAACCAAAATGAATTCAATAAACTCAATGTACTAAACATCATAGCTTAGCTAGTGTACCTAAACATTCTCTGAACACTTAAATAGCCCTACAATTGGGCCAAATTTTCTAACATAATGTCTACCTTATAATAAAGTGCTGAGTAGCTCAAGTAATTTACTCAAAGTAAAAACAGAATGGTTGCATAATTATACTTTTGCACTCACAGTACAAAAATCATTACTTGAAGCATCATAAGTTGAGAACCATCTGTATTTGTTTGTGGTGCTTCTTTTGAAGTTGTCTTTAGTCTTACAGCTTTTCTACATAACTTTTTTTTCTGTCACCAAGAGAAAAATTTTGAAATAATTATAACTATGGGTTTATCTATTTTTCTTTTCTGTTCTATTAATTTGAACTTTGATAGCTTATAGTTCTGTTATCATGCATTCATGTTTATAAGTAGTACCCCTTGGTGAATTAATTCCTTTTATTATTACAAATTATCTCTCTGTATCCTCAATGATATTCTTTGTGATTTCAGTACTCGTATACTCATTCCATCTTTCTCTCTCTCTTTATTTGAAAAGTCTGGAGACAAAGAGTGAAAGACAGAGACCCTCTATCTGTTGATTCACTCTCCAAATGCCATAATGGTCTGGAAGTGGGACAGGACAGAGGCAGGAGCAAAGAACTCAATCTAGGGAAAGGACAAAAATATTTGAAATATGAATTATTTGATCATAATTCTTCCATTAATTCTTTATTGACACTTCCAAATCCCTCTCTCTCTCTTTTTTAAGATTTATTTTATTTATTTGAAAGACAAAGTTACAGAAAGAGGCAGAGAGAGAGGTAGAGGTAGAGGTAGAGGTAGAGGTAGAGGTAGAGGTAGAGGCAGAGGTAGAGGTAGAGGTAGAATGGTAGAATAGAGAGGTCTTCCATTCTCTGGTTCACTCCCCAAATGGCTGCAATTGCTGGAGCTGAGGTAATCTGAAACCAGGAGCCAGGAACTTCTTCTGGATCTCCCACAAGGGTGCAGGGGCCCAGGACTTGGGCCATCCTCCACTGCTTTCCCAGGCATATTAGCAGGAAACTGAATCAAAAGTACAGCAGCCAGGACTGGAACCGGCACCTATATGGGATGCTGGCACTGCAGCCCAGGGCTTTAACCTGCTATGCCACAGCACTGGCCCCCAAATCCTTCTCTTTTGTGGAATCTGATGACATTTATGTTATTGATGCATATTGCTCTATTGGTCACTTAAGTTCCGTTTACTTTTTGGGGGAGGGAAAACATTTTTTAATCTGTGCTTAAATTCTTTGAAAGTTCTATTGCTGTATATTCAGGTTTATGAATCTGCTTTCTTCAGCCTCTTTTGTTGTTATCCCCATTCAATATGCATTACATTTAAAATGTATTTTTTTTGTCTCCAGCAGTTCCATTAGGTATTTTTGTATATTCTATTTATCTTCTCATTATATTCTACTTTCACCTCATTTTCAGAATATGGAACCTATTAAGTTGTCCACTAATTTTATTATTTTTCTTTTTCCTGTATCTGTTTCTATTGATTGGTGTTTCTCCTATGTACAGGTAATAATTTCTTACTTTGTGTTGTGCTTTCTTTATTTTTATTTTTAATTTGACAGGTAGAGTTATAGACAGTGAGAGAAAGAGACAAAGAGAAAGGTCTTCTTTTTTCGTTGGTTCACTCCCCAAATAGCCGCCAGAGCCGGCGCTGATCTGAAGCCAGGAGCCAGGTGCTTCCTCCTGGTCTCCCATGAGGGTGCAGGGGCCCAAGCACCTGGGCCACCCTCCACTGCCCTCCTGGGCCACAGTAGAGAGCTGGACTGGAAGAGGAGCAACTGGGACCAGAACCTGGTGCCCATATGGGATGCCTGGTGCCGCAGGTGTTGGATTAACCAAGTGAGCCATGGCACCAGTCCTGTGTTGTGCTTTATAATATTTTTGAGTACTGACTATTGTTTATTTTATATTATTTACTTTTGTGTTCCTTCTTTGAATGTTGATCTTTTCTCTGGATGCATTTGCTTTGGTAGGAATCCATTTAAAGTTTTCAGTGCTTGTTTACATGTTAGTTTGGGTCTCTGTCCAAAAGAGCAGTAGAAATATTTTAACTCCATGATTAAAGAAATCTACCTGATTCCTCAGGTGATCTGAGACAACTTCACAGTAATTGAAGGGAACACACACTTTCTCAACACTGTGTGGTCTATAATAATTGTTTGCCTTCCAGTGGTTCCTTCCCTGGTCATGTGGAATTGTTTTTTTTTACAAAACCCGTGGATTCTCAGTCCCAGACTTGAAGGGACCATTCTTCAGATCTGCTCATTCTCTATGAAATTCTCTACTCTCAGGGATGACAGCTCATCTGCTAGTTGTATGGTGTCTGAAAGCAGCTATTTCATATAGTTTGTTCAATCTTTTAATTGTTCAATCTGGCAGGATAAATCCAATCCTTGTTCCCCAGGTATTGAGAAGTAGGAATCTTGGAGCTATAGCTTTTCCAATTATCTTAATGTCTTCAAACTCTTACCTCTTTATTCTTAAAGAAATCAGTGTCTCTTGCTTGAGTTCATTCTCATTGCACCGTGGAAACTGTCTTCAGATACAGATGGTAATCCAGAGGTCTCCTCGTTTACCTTTTCTCAGAGATCATAATACACAGCTTATCACTGTTTCTGAAAAGATAGTTGCTTCATACTTTTGCCAGTTTTCTTGGTTATAATGAAATTGTAGTTCTAATTCATCAAGACTGAACAATGTCTGGTATAGTCTTAGGTAATGTACTATTGTATTTCATTAACTAATGTTCTATTTCGGATTTTCTGATCAATTGTTCTATGACATGGAATTTTACTTAAATTACCCTTCCTTATTGTATAATCAAAATTATACTAATCTCATAAGGTAAATTGGATAGGATTTCTTTTTTCCACACATTTTTTAAAAAAATGTAGACGAGATTATCTGCTGCATGAAAGTCTGTTTAAAACATTTTTAGGTCTGGTGCTGTGGCTCAGTGGGTTAACACTCTGGCCTGAAGCACCGGCATCCCATATGGGCGCCAGTTCAAGACCTGGCTGCTCCTCTTGCAATCCAGCTCTCTGCTATAGCCTGGGAAAGCAGTAGAAGATGGCCCAAGTCCTTGGGCCCCTGCATCCACGTGGGAGACCCAGAAGAATCTCGTGGCCCCTGGCTTCAGATGGGCGCAGGTCCGGCCATTGTGGCCAATTGGGGAGTGAATCAGCGGATGGAAGACCTCTCTCTCTCTCTCACACTCTCTGCTTCTCCTTTCTCTGTGTAACTCTGACTTCAAGTAAATAAATGGAACTTTAAAATAATAAAAATAAAACAAATTTTTAAAGGTTCCTCATCTAGAGCTTTTAAGAAGGACATTCTTGATAAAATTTTTATTTTCCTTAATAATTTTTTTACTTTGTCAGATATTCTCATATTGATTTTGAAATTACATAAATTTCTGGATGTTAATCTAATTATCTAAAATTTTCAAAGGTGTTTGTTTATAATACTCTTTCTGTGAAATTACTGTTGTTTTTATATTTCTTTTTCCCTTACATACTCTATTTTAAAATTTGTATCTCTCCAATATCACAATTACACAAATATCTGTCTCAGAGTTTATTGTCTGAGGAGCCCAATCTTACATATGCTATTTTACCTGTGATGTGAAGAAGAAAGGATTCTCAACCTAATTTCATAAACAAAAATCAATTCAAAGTAACTATAAATAAAACAAATATTTTAAAAGAAAATAGAGAACCAATGTTATGACCTCAGAGTAAAGATTTCATTAAGTTAGGCAAAATTAGCTTATATATGAAGAGTTGATTTTCAAATATGTATACATTAAATAAGATTTATTGTGCATTAAAAAGAATTGTTTAAAAAGTGAAGACTAGCCACAAATTGAGGGGAGCTACTGAGATAAATATAGCCAATAAAATGTTAGCATCAAAAATATACTGAGTTCCCATAGCGATCAAGAAAAGACAAAACAACACAAAAGAAAATTTAAGAAGAAGTACAGACAGGTAATTCAGGTGGAATGAATTTGTTTAAATAAAGTGTATTTGTGAAAATATGTTCAAACCAACTACTAATTAGACAATTAGAAACTACAGTGTTATACTACTACTTCATACTCATTCAGACTTGCAAAAGGTTGAATTTGATGGCAATAAATATAGATGGAATAGAAAGTCCATCGATAAGAGTGTAAATATATGGTTATCATAGAGAACAACTGGGCATTAACATCCTGGGATTATGTCAGATAATAACCATATGCACAAAGACACATGCAAGCATGTTCATAAAGATCATTGTTTGTAACAACAGAAAATTACCCCCAAAAGAAAAATACCCATAAATAGAAGAATCAATTAACAGGTTGTATCATAATAAAAGAGGCTATTGTACAATAATAAACGTAAATTAAATAGAGCTATATGTGTCTACATGTACATAATAGTATTTTAGGTTAAGTCATCCAGTGGTACACAGATGTTCATTACATTATTTTTGTGTTTATTTTACTAAGATGTTTCAATAATTATTTTTTATAAAAGAAAATATTGTTTGCCTTAAATTCAAAATAGGAAGAGACTACATCTGGCATCAATCAAAAGAGGATCAGAAAACACTCTATTTGAAAAAAGGTATTTGAAGTTGAAATAGGAATTTAGACAAGCTTTTGAGAGTCAAATTAAGGAAAAGGATATATTATATGTTCAATTTACATGGAAATGAATGATGAAAGTTTAAAATATTTATGTAGAAACTAAAATGTAGCTCAACTTCTATATAGTAATGTCTTAATTAGCAAAATTTGCCACATTTTATAGTACAAAAAAGTGAAGTACAGAAGTTTTACATAACACACCTAAATTTACTCTACAGGATACAGGCTATTTTTAAAAGTCCATGGAAAATGTGTATCATGAAAAAAATATGCATGGGTTTCAAAACTTTTTGCAGAAATATAAGCTTATCTTTTAATTTCATGTTTTCCAAGACACTGGACACATTTTAGGTACCTTTGCACAGTAGTGAAAATTTAAACCCAGAGTACCTGATTGAAAACGCTCCATTTCTCAACTACTATGCTACACTGTGATAAAGCAAGTTTTTTACACCTGACAAATTTTTAAAATTTTCTGATTCTGTAAACATTGATATATAATAAAAAGTTTTAAATATTCAGAGCTAATTGACATAGGAAAGTAAGTGCTTGCATTCTATCTCAGAAAACAATTTTGAAACATTGTTTTATAGTGCAGCCAAGTAAAGGTGTTATTATAATCTAAATATTCATAATCAGAGCTACTTTCCTACCTCAGATATTGGAACTTGCTGTTCTCTTTCTCTCCTCTCAATTAACACTATTCAATAAAGATACAATGTAAGCCAAAAGGGGAAGCAGCAAGACGGCGGAATAGGAAGGGAGCACAGATAGTCCGGGAAGAGACATATTAATAAAAGTGGAGATACTGCAGGTTCAAGGAAGAGTTGGGGAAGAAACAGCAGAGGAAACTCTTACGGAACTAGTGATTCATGGTGGACCTGTGTGGAGGGCGTAGGAGCCCACGGCTCAGGACACCAGCGGCAGAATCTACGCACCAGCACTGGAATGCGAGGTGAGCCGAACTTCAATAGCCTGAGACACCAGTGGGAAAGTGGAAAGAGAAGACTAGAGGAAATGAAGCTTGAAGCCCCATGGGGGAAAGTTCACCAGGCTAACTAGAGGAGAGAGGAAAAAAAAAAAAAAAGGACCGGTACGGACATGAGATTCTCTCTCTTCGCTCACCTCTCAAGGCAAGCAAGACAGAGCAGGCGCCATTTTGGACATATGTAAAAGCTGCACGACCTCAGGGCTGCACCCGTCCTCAGCCAAGCAGAAAAACCTGACTCTGGGGGTGGGGTGGGGTGAAATAACAGGATATTAGGACCTAGTGAATGTGTGGAGCTAATGAACTAGACTGTGAAAAAAGAGAGGGTGGGTGAGAGAACTCACAGAGTTCACGTGAGTACTCTCCAGAGATGCTACAATTTGGTAAACTTGGCAACCCAGTGGGAGACTGCAGGAGAATTTGAGCCCACAATGAAGGCAGCAAAGATTCCCTGTGTGGTCCTTGGGAAAGAGCAGGCAAATGTTATACCCACAGGAGCCAGAGATCAGAAGCTGACTACCTTCAATTCCGCTCATCTGTGCAGAATTATTTCCCTTCTGAATAAAAAAAAAAGAAGAAAGAAAGGAAGGAAGGAAGAAAGAAAGAGAGATTTACCACACCTAACCTGGGAGTGTCACCTTTGGCACACCCTTAACCCTGAGGAACCTAACAGAACTCTGGCCACACCCATCTCAAGCATCTAAGGCTCCATCAAAAGCAGACAGTCCACTTAATACAGTCATAGTACAACAAGAAAAAAACACCACAGTGAGGGAAGAAGTATCCAGAGAATATCTCCACAATGCCAAGCAACAAACACAGAAATCAAGGAAACAAGAACAAGGAAGACATTATGATTCCCCCAAGTGAACAAGACACCCCAAACCAAGATTATGAAGATGATGATATGGAAGAAATGCAAGATACGGATTTCAAAAAATTTATGATAAGAACAATTAGAAGTGTTCAAAAACAAATGCTTGAGCTACAGGATTCCTTACTAGAAAATCCCCTTTGAGAAAATGAAACCTTAAGGAGGAATAAAAATGAAATGCAGAAACTAGTAGAACAGGGAAGTGTGATAGTGAAGAGAAATCAAAATGAAATGAAGGACTCAATAGATCAAATGACAAACACATTAGAAAGCCTTAAAAACAGAGTCAGTGAAACAGAAGAGAGAATATTGAACTTAGAAGACAGAGCACAGGAAAGTATAAAGTCAGACCAAAGAAAAGAAGAGGAAATTAGAAATCTAAAAAATATTGTTGGGAATCTACAGGATACTACTAAAAAAACCAACATTCGGGTTCTAGGAGTTCCTGAAGGCATGGAGAGAGAGAAAGGATTAGAAGGCCTTTTCAGTGAGATACTAGCAAAGAAATTCCTGGGTCTGGAGAAGGACAGAGACATCCTAGTACAGGAAGCTCATAGAACCCCTAGTAAACATGACCAAAAGAGATCCTCAGCATGACACGTAGTAATCAAACTCACCACAGTGAAACATAAAGAAAAGACTCTAAAATGTGCAAGAGAGAAACATCAGATTACTCTCAGAGGATCTCCAACTAGACTCACAGCAGACTTCTCATTAGAAACCCTATAAGCTAGGAGGGAATGGCGAGACATAGCCCAGGTACTACGAGAGAAAAACTGCCAGCCCAGAATATTCTATCCTGCAAAGCTCTCATTTGTGAATGGAGGTGAAATTAAGACCTTTCATAGCATGTCCCTGGGAGTGTAGCTGAAAATGGCCCAAGTGCTTGGGCCCCTTCCACCCATGTGGTAGATCCAGATAAAATTCCAGGCTCCTGAGTTTGGCCTGCCCCAGACATATCTGTTGCAGCCATTTGGGGGACTGATCTTTCTCTCTGTTTCACTCTGTATTTCTCTCTGTCTCTCCCTTTCGTTCTGCAGCTCTACTTTTCAAATAAATAAATTTTTAAAAAAATATTTCTAGGGATAGGTGTTTTACCTAGAAGTTAAGACACCATTTAAAATGCCCGCATCCTGTGTTCTGGCTCCCACTCCTGATTTTTGCTACCTGCCAACAGATCCTAGGAGGAAGTAGTGACAGCTCACATGTCTGGGTCTCTGCCACCCATGTTGGAGACCTGGATTAATTTTCTGGCTCCTGGTTCTCACTGTGGACTCAATATTAGCCATAATGGAAACCTGAGCAGAGAAGCAGTGGTTAGGAGCTTTTCTGTCTGCCTGTTTCTGTCTCTCCTTCTCAAATGAACAAAAAGAGTTTAATGTTTTCAAAAATGCTTTTGTTTTGTTATATATCTAATCTGTTGTAAACCTTCCTTGAGCTGTATATATATGATATTGATTCTATGAGACTCTATTTTCAGCTATTGTGTTTTTCAGTCCTAGACTTTATAAATAAAGATTTGTTTATTTGAAAAGCAGAGTGAGAGAAAGGGAGAGACAGAGACAGAGTGAGATATTACATCTGCTGGTTCACTCTCCAAATGGCTGCAATAGTGAGGTATGAGCCAGGCCAATGCCAGGAACCTAGAACTCTACTTGAGTCTCCCTTATGGGTGGCAGGGGCCTAAATCCTTGAGCCAGTTTTTTACTGCTTTCCCATGTGCCTTATAAATAAGCTGGATTGGAAGTGGTACAGCCAGGACATGAACTGGTGCCCATATGAGATGGCAGCTGTGCAGGTGGCGGTATAACCTATTGTGCCACACACTGGCCTTGGTCCTAGACTTTTGTTTTAAGTTATATTTCCTTTTTAAATGATTTTTATTTATTGGTTTTAGAGATAGAGTTACAGACAGTGAGATGGAGAGACAGAGAGAAAGGTCTTCTTTCCGCTGGTTCACTCCCAAGATGTCTGCAATGTTCGGAGCTGCGCTGATCCGAAGCCAGGAGCCAGGAACTTCTTCTGCTCTCCCACATGGATGCAGGGGCCCAAGGACTTGAGCCATATTACACTGCTTTCCCAGGCCATAGCAGAGAGCTGAATTGGAAGAAGAACAACCAGGACTAGAACTAGCACCCATATGGGAAGCCGGTGCCACAGGTGGAGGATTAACCTACTGCACCACAGCATTGGCCCCCCTAGACTTTTCCATTTAGTATTCTCATAGTCTCACATACCCTCTACTTACACATATGAAGAAGGATAGAGGGTTGGAGAGACAGTGGAGAACAGAGAGGACAGCATTTTTAGCTATTCTCAGTGGGAGAGCTAACCTGCTCTTTTCTGCTGCTGTTGAAATCACAATCATCAACTTTTAAATATAAAGAAGAAACATCTAAACTCACTTCATTAAAAATCACACATTATAACTATAATACAATATCGCTTTTCCAATGTTAAATAGAGAGAAGCAAAATTTAATAATATTCTGTGTTTGGAATAGTAATCATACCCTCTCTGTGGTGAAAAAAATTGATCTTTATACAGACTACAATTTGAATATTTCTATCAAAATTTAAATTAACATACCTTATGACCTAACAATTCTCCTATATAGAAGGAATTAATCTACACAAGCCTTGCACCTGTTGGCAATTATATCCATGGCCACAGTATTTATATATAGTGACTTGAAATAATCTAATATTCCCAAATGAGAAACCATTAGTTAGTAAAAGAATAGAAATAATCTAAACACCATTCATCATACACTGGTTGAATACATTATAAATTTAAATTTTAATAAAATAAAACAGTCAATTTAAAATAATATGAGCAGGATAAAAGATTGCTAACAAATTATGGTATATTTTCCACAGCTTTTAATAAACTGAATCTCTATGTACTGATTTTGAATTTACTTTGAGGTATAATGTTAATTTTAAAAACAAATAATAGCAGACAATATACAGAACACATATAGTTTCTATTTGCACACTTCCATAAGCAGAAAGGATAAGTAGAATAGAATATTTGGAGTAGGCATTTAGACCAACAGTTAAGGAGCACACATCCTACATCAGAGTGCCTGGGTTTGATTCCCAGCTCCAGCTCCTGACTCCAGCTTCCTCCCTGTACAGGTCCTGGAAGGCAACAGTGACAGAACAAGGAATAGAGTTCCTGTCACACAATGGAAGACTCAGATTGTGTTTCCTGCTCTTGCTTTTGGCCTTGTCCAAGCCATGGCAGGCATTTGGGGAGTTGGGGATGAACCAGCAGATGGGAGCTAGTGTGCTCTCTCTCGCTCTCTCTCTCTCTCTCTCTCTCTCCCCTCCCTCCATCCTCTCCCTCTGTCCCCTTAAATAAATAAAAGAAGCATTATAACTGAGAACAAAATAATTTTATTTCTGTATCTATCCCTAACATTCTGAGTGCTATCTGCTTTCAATTGCCAAATTCTCCCCAAGGTATTCTTTGAGCCCTCATTCAAAGGTAATCTCACATTCCTCTGAACATTCAAGCATTTGTTTGTTCTAAAAATATTCATACAGTTTACATTTAAAGGAAGAATTTATGTGCTTTGCTAAGACTACTACTAAATAAGTTTTTAATAACAAAGTTTTTTTTTACAAATCTTAAAATCCCTATAGCAACATAACCTGACTTATCACGTATCAGAAAAAATAATATTCATCAACTTGAATGAATTCTTATTAAATGAATGAAATGAATAAATGAATGACATTTCTCTGCATGTGAAAGATTTTCTACCTTACAGCTATGAGGAATGAGCTCAATAGAGAGCATTAAATGAGTTCCAAGCTATGAACATCATTTACAATAATTGATTGCACCTAAGATTTGAAGAAATCATTGAAGCTTGGGTCTTAATGTTAAGCATATTTAGTACAAATTGCAATTGCTTCATAAAATGGAAAGAGCTTCATATCAAGGTTTCCCAAGTCCCTTATTAATAAAATTAAATACAAGTTTAGATTTTTCTAAAAAATCATGTTATCATCAATTTAATTTTACTGCTTAATTGAGAATACTACATCTAATACTTTGATTCAGTACAAAGAGGAGGAGGGAAGTAATATAGGGATATTGTTGCCTCAAATTTACAGTCATTTGCCCTTAAAAAACATAATTAGCTGTACTAGGCTCCAAAAAACAATTCCTTCTTCTCAATACTTAGTTTGAAAATTGCAATATGAGCAAGTCCTGATGCTTGTCTCTATGTGGACCCTCTAGGAGAGATTCTGAATAAGAGATACAAGACAGAACTTCACAATGATCTGTCTTACCTGCTAAATTAAAATAAAAAGGAGCAGTTTCCTTTAGCTCAATGCAACTAATTATATTTTTTAGGGTGAAAGGCTGAGAAAATATGAAATGGCTTACAATGTTTTTAATGTTTGACATCACTTCCCTTTGAGAAAGGTGTATGCAAACAGACACAGCACAGAAGACAAATTTTGTATATTCTTCAAAGGAAGCAGGAGTCTATTTCATGGAGTTTGCTTCATTTCTGAAAAAGAGGGACATTAATGTGAATCAGGACTTAAGACAAGAGAGTGGTAGTTGTTACATAATTGCAGGAATGGAAACTTTCGTGTGGCAAGCCTGATGGTCAAGAACAGCACTGAGTGTCTATATTGGAGCCAGCTCCTGCGTTGTGTCGTGGATCATATGCTTTTCTGTACTGTCTCTGTGCAAATGCCTGCGGCCTGCATCTGCAAGGAAGATTAGCATCTTCGCCAGTATTTGAGGGGCGCCTTGCTCTAGGAAAGAAAGGGTAACAGAATAGAGTCCGAGGGAGAAAACCACCATCCCTCTCAGGAACATCCTTCAGTTCGTCCCATCTGGGCTAAAGGAGTTCTTGTGGATAACACTTAGCCAGACTTTTCAGGATATCATGCTGCTGTTGTCCTAGTAATGTACTGGTAACAGTGATGTTTGCCTTGTATTATTCACCAGTTTTCTACTGTTCAAAGCATAGCAGTTGATTTAATAGTCCAACTAAACACATCTTTAGGCCATTACCCCCTATAGGAGTACCAAAATCATAGGCTTTATTTTTTATTTTTATGTATGCATTTTTATAAGTTATTGCTTAAAAAGAAACAAATGGGAAAATCTATGCAATAAATTAGAACTTTTACCAATTCCTTAGAATTATTTCATAATGACCATTTGGAAACAACAGTCTTGTGAGATGACTACAATAAGCAGTTCAGTGTTTAGATTCCATAACGATTTCAGTCTGAGCCTTGATCTCGGAAGTGTTTTATAGGATTTGGGTGTCATCAACTGATTCCACTCCAGAGTTTTTAAAGTTCTGTACAAAAATTCTTGTGCAATTAGGCCAAGTTTGATTTAGAAGTTTGCATATTTCTCACTTAATCTCCAAATGAAGGACTTAGATTACCATTTCTGTCTCCCACTTAAATAGTCTGGGTAGTAGGAACGATGTCTTACCAATCTGTTTTCTTCCTGAGTGCTCAATCGGTATCTCTATTTGCAACAATTATAACAAACATCATTTTTAAAGTACAGATGTTCTTTCAGCTCTGCCATTAACTACTGAGTTCCTTAACCGCTGTGTGACTCAGTTTTGTCATGAGACAAGTAGGGATAATACAGTACCCACTGCACAGGACTTTTGTGGGGGTTAAATGAGATAAGGCACTGTGATCAACACCTGGCACATAATAAAGGCTTAATAATCATTAGCCATTGCTATTTCTGTTCTTTAACCTCCTGTTGCATTTTTACAAGCAGAACTTAATTAGGCTTTTTGTCAGACAGAAATATTAAAAATACACAAATCATGGAGTTATCACTCTAGAAAAATAATAAATCCCCAGGGTCAGCAGGAAGCAGAATTCAGCCGACATATGTGGAGGAGATCAAGAAGGGTGGTTGCCATGTTGAAGAACTGATCTAGTCCTGGGAAGAGGCAACACATAAGATGGAAAGGGGAGGGCAAGGACAATTGTGACATCAAGAGAACGTGGCAGAGCCAGGAGAAATGAGAATAAGAGAAATGCAACAAGCACAGGAACTGAAGGTTCTGGAAACTTCACAGGAATAAGGCTTCAATTTCACTAGGCAGGTTGAAAGTATCTTAAAGCCTCTACGAAATGAGAGGTTGAGTGTAAGGGTTAGGGTGGGACATAACTCCAGAAGCTAGTTTCAAAAAAAGTAAGAAATATTTTTAAAAAAGAATCTGAAGTGACCTGAACACTATCTAGAATTAGAATGAAAATGTTCCATAAGCTCTTAGGGAATCTGACAAGTGTGTGTATTTGTGTGTGTTGGGGGGATGTCTCAGAAATTGAAGAAGCTATGTTATAAATAAAGACATAACAAAGCAATTGGTATGCAATACTATAAAAGAGTAGCATATCTGTTAAAATTCACAGCCCTAGTGAGCCAATATTGCCTCCTGAAGCTATTATCATTTAGGAAATTAAAAATAAATATCACTTTATAAGGTAGAGAAATGCAAAGAAGACAGCAAATATTTCCTCCCAAACATAATAAGAAAATGCAGACACAAATAAGAACACAATAGCATCACAGTGGTCTTCATTATCAATTGTCACTTCTGGTGTCTGCCACTTAACAGAAAAAAACAAAAATAAAAAAAATTATTCTATTTACTGCCACTGGGTGAATTATGAACCAGAGAAATTAATAAAAACAAATGAAATAAATGAAAGCCCCAACAATTTAAAGTGTGCTTACCTGTTGCCTTAGGGTGATGGGTAATGTAATGATGTCAATTAAGGAAGAGTTCTTTATTTGCAGGCAGGATTCTTGCCCATAAAATGATTAGGCTTTTCTTCAATTCTGTCTTTCCTCTGGTTACCTGAAGTCATCAGGGCATGCCACTGGAGTCATTAGTTTTAAATTCTACTTGCCACTCTTCATTCCACAAGCAAAACCAAACAAAACAGCAATATCCTGTTATATTTCAAATGTTGCAACATAATCAGGTGCTAGAAACAGAGTAAGTTTCCTTCTTTGTCATCTCTGCTCACTTTAGTCTTCCTTAAACTAATACCATATTAGTCTTTCCTAATTAACTTCAACGCCTATTCCTTCATGAAGAAACACAATCAAACAATTATGTGGCCAAGATCACTAAGTTTTCAGTAAAATATAGGTCATTTTCACTGTAACTAATACTTTTCCCATTTAATATCATGTTTCTCACAGTATTCCTTGTTAACAACCCTTGAAATTTAACCACAAGAAGACTGAGCAAAAGTTAAATAAAATGAGGTGTAACTCACTATGATAATTGTAATACACCAGGATCTAAGACACATGTTGACTGGAAAGACATGTACTGGTAAATTTTTTAAATGTTTATTTGTGAAATATTTATTTATTTGAAAGAGAGAGAGAGAGGAAGACAAAGAGAGAATCTTCCATCTACTGATGCACCCCACAAATGCCTTCAAATGCCAAGTTGGACCAGGCTAAAATCAAAAGCAGGAACTCCATGTGAGTCTTCCAATTATGTGGCAGGGACCCAAATGCTTCAGTCATAATATGTTCCCTCCTAGGGTGCACATTAGCAGAAATCCATTCCTGTCACTTCAAAATTGGTGTAAGGTATCCTAAGCAGAAGCTTTACCCACTGTGCCACAATGCCACCCCAAATAAATAAATCTTAAGGAGGTTGTTCTGGATGTTGTAACTGGAAAAGAAATATGGTGTAATTCTTTAAAATAAAAAGTATGTGACCTGAGTGAAACCAGAGTTGTTCACCATTAAGTGAATACCCTTAAATGTACATATATGTATAATTAAATGTACATGTAAGATCTAATTAAACAATCGCTGTGGTCTCAGTCTGTAAAATATAAAACATGGTCACTGTCTGTTGTATATTATTCTAGGTGATGAAATATAATTATTAACAAAAATATTCTGGTCTCATGTTGAGAAAAATTATGGTGTAAGACCCCTGCTAAAAGTAAATATTAAAATAATTTTAGCAAGGGTTTAAAAGTTTGGCTGCTGACAGTAGCCATTCCTTAAGATAACTGTGTCTCCACCTGCCTACAGAATAACCTTGGGAAACTGCCTTGTGAAACTGCTCTGTGTAACTGTCTCACGCGGTAACACTTGCAGGAGTCCGGAAAAGAGTTGCAATAAGGTTCTGTGACCATTGCATAAATTTACCCCTTCCCTCACTAAAATCGCAACAAGAGTTTGCCCTTCAAAATAGCCAATCACCAAACGCCCCACATACATATGTTAATCAGGTGGCTATTGTCTTTAAAAACTGCTGTAACCCCTGCTCGGGGCTCTCTTGCTCTCTGGACTGCCTGAGGTGCTGGGGAGCCCGTTTGCGCAAACGTATTAATAAATATCCTCTTGCTTTTGCATCTACTGGGCTGGAGTTTTGGGTCTTTGGGCGACCACCCGAGCGCGTTGGATTCCCAGATTTGGGGTCCTTCAATGGACTTAGAAGACAGCATACAAATGGATAATTTTAGTTCAAAATCAGAGATACCATGATCAATAGGCATTATGTTATGGATACACTGAAGTGGCGGTGGGGGTGGTCAAGGAGGTCTCAACCTATGTGAGCCAAGTTTTGAAGAATGAGTAAGAATTAGCCAGTTGGACACAGAGTGGAGACTAAGCAAACTGTTTCATGCAGAAATGCCATGAGCAAAAAGCAGAGAGACATGAAATGCCATGGTGTGAACAACCAGAAACTATAAGGAGCTTGCTGTTGCAAGACATAAAGTGTGAAGCAGAGAGGATGCTGCAGAAGCAGATAGGATGGACTTGGGTTTGATCTCACAATTTAAGAGGTAATTGAAGTGTTTTAGTAAAGGGAGTAAAATGGAGTTTTGTTTTCTACCAAAATCTCTTTGGGCATCATGTAAAGAGAGGGTATTGAGTGTGATTTATTGCAATGAATTATCATTCTCAACCCTTCCTTCATTCTGCATAATAAAATCATACCCCCAATATCTGATTACATGTGAATCAGTGACTCCTAGTAGAGGTGGTAATTTCCCCACCCTACTTAAGATGGACTTGAATTTCACCAATGGAATATGGGCAGGAATTACAGTATACCTTTCCAAGTTGCAATTTTTGAGACATTAATAATTTTCACCATCCCATTTTAGATTCCCTCTTCTGCCATGAGAGAAACAAATGTGAATTAATTGTTTTTTTCTGATATGCTCCATGATTGTTGAACCTAACCCAAAACCTGGAATCAATCCAATCCCAGAGGAACTCAGTCAAACTGCAGTAGTTCTACAAATAATGAGCATGAAACAAATGTTTATTGCATCAGTTGCTGAGGGGCTGGCAATGTGGCACAGCAGGTTAAGATGCTGCCTGCGACACTTTCTTTTTTTAACTTTCATTTAATAAATATAAATTTTGAAAGTACAGCTTTTGGATTATAGCAGCTTTTCCCTCCATAACCTTCCTCCCACCTTCAACCATCCCATCTCCCACTCCCTGTCCCATCCCATTCACATCAAGATTCATTTTCAATTTTCTTTATATACAGAAGATCAACTTAGTACACTTTCATCCCGTGTTATGCCTGTTTGGGTACCAGCTGCTCCATTTCTATCCAACTCCCTGCTAATGTGCCAGGGAAAGCAGTAGAAGACTGCTCAAGTACTTGGGACTCTGCCACTCATGTGGGAGACCTGGAGAGAGTTTCAGGCTCCTGGATTTGCCCTGGCCCTGCCCTGGCTTTTGCAGCCATTTGGAGAGTAAACCTGCAAATGGAATATATTCTCTCTCTCTCTCTCTCTCTCTCTCTCTCTCTCTCTCTCTCTCTCTCTCTCTCTTCTCTCTGCCTCTCTCTCCCTGTCTCTTCCTCTCTTTGTGTCACTATGCTTTTCAAACAAGTAAATAAACTATTTTACTATTTTAAAAAAATCACTGAGTTTTTTTAATGCAGAACTATTAAAGATGACATCAGATGAATTTAGGGAGATAAAATACGATACAGGCAAGATCAGTGAGCAGACAGTTTCAAAATAACAGGAAAGAAATGATCTCAGATTGAATATAGCATTAAGAGGGTGTTTAGGGAAAAGAGGACAGAGACATTGATGAAAACTGTTTTAAAAATGTGCGCTTTACAGTTGAGTGTTGGGCAGCAATGAGAGTGTGAGGATTAAGTATGCCTGTCAGACTGCTGTAATAAATACTTGGATGAATCATAGTCCTACACACCTGAAAACAAAACAGAAAACAAATGTATATGTTCATTCTAAAATACTTACTGAGAAAACAATACCTTGCCAACCAATAGGCTAGACATTGAGTATTTGCTCAATAGGTCAAAAAGTTTTCTCCCTTTATGGAGTTTATATTCTAGTATGTAAGATGATCATACAAGCAAATCAGTGATTGAGCAGAAGCACTTTCAAGTATTATGAATAAACATCACTATCACCTGATAAGTGACAAGGGACTGCTTAAGGGCTGAAGAAGTGTTCTCTAGGAAACAGGAATAGGGATGACAAAAAGACCCCAAGGCAAAAAAGAGTTTACTGTTTGTTTCTGAGGTTGATTCCTAAAAAGTCGCAGATTTAAGGGTGTGTGTGCAGGGGGAAATATATTTGCTTGTGGAAACCTTTAATTTAAAATACCCATAAGGTATCTAGGGGGAGATTTCCTACTAACAACACCAGGCAAGAATCTGAAATCCCCATGGATGAGCATAGGCAAGGCCTTGACTCATCACACTGTAAGTGGCAGTTTTAAGCATACAAGTAATGGAGATTATCTGAGATAATTTAAAGAGTGAAAAGTACAGGTATCCCAAGGACAGAGTGTAATATTTTTAAGATTTGTGGAAAGAAGCAAGTCCCAAAAAGGAAATCTAAGAATCAAGAGAGTATGAAATGACAAAACTCAAGTATATTTATCTGTTACTGTGTTTGTTTTCACCAAATCTTACAAGAAAACAAATTAACTTTAGTGCTCATGAATCTAGAGCTTGGCTGTTTTTCTGCTGAAATAGGCTCTTCCAGGCTACACAAGGCTGGACCCAGCCCTCACAAGTGGTTTCCCATCGGCTTCACTTATCTTCATTCTGGGGTCCAGTCTGCAGACTCAGCAGTTGCCTTGTAGATGCTTTCCTAATGGCATATCACAGCAACACATGGGTGTGAACAAAGCACATATTGTCTCTTCAGACCTTCGCTTAGAAGCCTTCCTTGTGGCACAGCCCATTAAGCTACCACTTCTGATATCGGTATCCCATGTTGATGTGTCAGTTCTTAGCTGCTCTGCTTCCAATCCCGCTTCCTGCTAATGCACCTGGGAAGGCAATAGATGAAGGTGCAAACACTTGGTTTCCTAACACTCTTATGGGAGACCATGGTGGAATTCCTGGCTCCTGGCTTCAGCCTGACCCAGTCCTGGCTGTTTAAGGCCATTTGGGGAGTGAACCAGCAGATGAGAAATCTCTATATATTTCTGTCTGATGCTCTACCTTTAAATAAATAAAAATGTTTGAAAACTAAAGACCATAGCTTCCACTCTCACTTTGCCAATTTTCCAATAGGCAAAGCAAGTGTTACTCACGTGAACATATCTCACAGAATGATGAGGACAGAAGCTAAGGAATAAATAACAGGAGAAGAACTGGCCAAACACCAGTCTCGTAGGCCTAGAGACAGAAAGAAGAGAAAGCAAAATCAAATAAGGATATTTTGTGCACATTCTTGCTGTTTTTGAGAAAGTGAGACATGGGAGCATGTTTTTTCATCCTCAGTGCCATCAGTAACTTTCAGTGAGAGGTGACTATGTAGCACACATTGTTTGAAGAGATAGATGTGCATTGCTTGATTTATTTCTACAGTAAATCAGATCTTCTCATATGTATTTCACAGATGTGGTAACTGGAACACAGAGTAAGTATATGGCTCAAGATCAGAAAGATGGTAGATGGCTACAGAAGCTTGCTTCTCAGAATGTGCTCATAGACCAGCATTCTTAGTATCATCTGGGTTTGCTAGTAGTACAGAATCCCAGGTCTCCTCTCATAGCTACTGAAGTAGGATCTGCATTTGCACCAGATACCATTGTAATTTTTACTAATTAAAATTTTGGGAAATCTCCTTTTTAAACTTTTATTTAATGAATATAAATTTCCAAAAATACAGCTTATGGATTACAATGGCTTCCCCCCCATAACTTCCCTCCCACCTGCAACCATCCCCTCTCCCACTCCCTCTCCCCTTGCATTCACATCAAGATTCATTTTCAATTCTCTTTATATACAGAAGATCAATTTAGTATATATTAAGTAAAGATTTTAGCAGTTTGCACCCACACAGAAACACAAAGTGAAAAATACTGTTGGAGTACTAGTTATAGCATTAATTCACATTGGACAACACATTAAGGACAGAGATCCCACATGAGGAGCAAGTGCACAGTGACTCCTGTTGTTGACCCAACAAGTAGACACTCTAGTTTATGGCGCCAGTAACCACTCTAGGCTCTCGTCATGAGTTGCCAAGGCTATGGAAGCCTTCCGAGTTCGCCAACACTGATCATATTTAGACAAGGTTATAGTCAAAGTGGAAGTTCTCTCCTCCCTTCAGAGAAAGGCACCTCCCTCATTTTTTTTAAGGGAAAGGGTTTATTGGAGAACACCCAACAGACCAGAGTGAAGGGGCGGCGAAGGGAAAGAGAGAGAAAGAGAGTATAAGAGAGAAACAAAGAGGAGAGGAGCTAAGAGAGAGGAGAGAGCAGAGAGGAGAGAGCAGAGAGACAAGAGGAGCCAAAAGACGCCAAGAGAGCGCATGAGAGAAGGGTCAAGAGAGAAGAACCAAGAGAGCAGGAGGGAAGAGCTGAGAGAGCACGTGTTCAGGAACAGGCCCTTTTAAAACTTTGCCTGAGGGTGGGCAGGGAAGCAGGAGCAGTGAATCACCTTAGGATGGGGGCTGGAGTCTGGCTCAGGTAGCTGGGCCATGCAGCCACCTGGCTAAAACTGCCCCAGTTTCCTAACATTCCCCCCTTTTGTTTTTTATAAAGCAGGAGTTGTATGGGATTACATTAGTCACAAAAGTCCAGGAGGGGTAGAGGGACGATGATCTGTCTTTAGAGCTACTTCCTGCTGACATGGGGCGACGAAGTACTCTTTGCTGGCATGGAGCGATGTCTCAGGCCGTTGTCTCCTGGGTGGGGAGCCTAGTATATCCTTGTAGCAGCATTTGGTTGACCGCCTGATTGTTGAAGGCCTTTGTTTGTTCCATTATAACCTGCTGTAAACACTTAGACACTGTAGTATAACAGACAGGGTGAAAATAGTAACCAATGATCCTAAGAGTGGCATTAACCAGGTAATGAGAGGATTTCATAGAGGAGAGGAAATGGGGGGGGGGGGTGTTTTCTGGACCCTTGTGAGGACAGTTTGATGGATGTGGCTTAAAGCTGATTCCAGCCAAGACTGGGAGAAAAGTCACTCATCTTTTTTAGGTAGAGGGGTTTGTCTGTAGAGAAATTCTGAACAATTATACAGCATTAAGTGGGGAAGAGGACCATCAGTACACACAGGTTGGGAGTAGAGCCATTGGTGGTAGAGTAGAGGTTATGATTACAAAGGAATGAGGCCCAAGTGTGCTAGACAGGGTCTAGAACAAAGGACAGAGTCATTATTAGAGGAGCTAAGAAAGGTGCTAAGCTACAATTAAGTTTTCTGATTGAGAGGCAAACAGAACCTGACAGAAGGGGCTTGATAATAATCTGTTGGGCTTTAGGCCTTGTAAGTTAAGAGGCCCAGACCTATCTATCTCTTCACATGGGGTACATCCTAAGGGAGGTGTGAACCTCCTGGGGGAAGGCACCCTGTTGACTTTCACTACTTAGATGGCCTGGGAGGAGAGCTGGCCAGGTAAAGGCAGGGGGCATCTCTAACAAGAAATTTACAGTTCTGCCTGCAATGTTGCTGACCCTACTTAGCCGTCCCCTCAGCTGCGGTGGTCACTTTGGAAGCTGGGCTGAGTGAAGGGCTTTTTAGCTTAGAGCCAATAAGATCTGTGGCTCTGACCTGGGCATCCTTCGACTCCAGGGCAGGTCCATTTCCAGTGATCCAACTCTTGGCAGAGCTGCCAGGGCTCTTCACAAGCTGACTTCTGCTGAAGCCCAGGCTTGCCACATTGAAAGCCACTGCAGTGGACTGGCCTGTTGGGTCTCCTTGAGGGCAGATCACTGTACAAAACAGCTATTAATAGGTCTGCCACCCATTGCTTCTGATGCCTAGCTTTCTTTTCCTCCTGGTTTTTATTAAAGCAGACCAGAGGATGCAAGAAAAGGAAGTGCCCAAGTCCCATCGCTAATTTTTGGTGGCCTGAACTACAAGTCTATAGTCACAGGCATGTTCTGTAGTAGTTTTTCTAAGGTAGACAATGCCCATGAGGAAAATTATATTCTCACTTCAAAACTTTCTTTCCCTTTGGTCTGAAAGGGGGGTTTTTTCTACTTACTGTTTACTTTGATGATGGCAAAGTAAAGCTAGCTATTACATTATAATTTAAGTTCTTATTTTGGCTATGCTATTCCAGAAAAATGTTAACCATCTCTTTTAAAAGGTCTAAAGATTAAATTGTGCATCCTACAGATTCCTTCATAATAGAATTAGTTTCCTACCTTGAAGAGAATATAAATTGAAAGAAAAAGTTGGGCTTAGAATAGAGAAATGAGGGAGCAAGTCCTAGATCACTTGCTGACAATAGCAATATCACATGAAAACTTAGCAAACAGTTTCAACCCTTAGATAAGAACTTAATAAAACATTTACCGGAAGGTCCAATGCCTTCTATAAATTTTAAGAATCATGTATTTGGAAACACCTCTTAAATATCTAACATGGTGTAGTTTGTTTAACCAGTAAACTTAAGCACAAACATATAAAATGTTTTGTTTTTTTCTAGCAACAAGTTTAAAACATATGATACAGAGATTCAGGTCACACGGATTAAAATGTATCTTTGATTAATTTTAGCAACTTAAATTTATGGACAATCTTATCTATAAGCCAATTAAAATAAAACTCTTAATAAAATTTTCCCATGTGGGCATATAATATGTATACGCATATAACATAACATAATAGAGCAATATAGCAATTTTAATAATAGCTTTCAAAATCTTTAACTCTTTGTAAATTGCCAATTGATTTGAATTGCTTTTTGTTTTTAGTAATTTTGCCCTGCCATTTGCCAAAGATATTTTCTAATATATATTTTGAGCTTCCTGTGATCTTTTACTGTGAGGTTTCCTTCCTTTACCTTCTTTCATAAAGATGACCGTGTTTCTGTGTTTCTGTGTGTAACACATCTTTAAGTATCTTTTGCAGGGCTGGAGGAGTGGCAACAAATTCTTTTAATTTCTGTTTGCTATGAAAAGTCTTTATTTCACCTTCATTCACAAATGAGAGCTTTGCAGAATATAATACTCTGGGCTGGCAGTTTTTCTCTCTTAGTACCTGGGCTATGTCTTGCCATTCCCTCCTAGCCTGTAGGGTTTCTGATGAGAAGTCTGCTGTGAGTCTAATTGGAGATCCTCTGAGAGTAATCTGACGTTTCTCTCTTGTACATTTTAGAATCTTTTCTTTATGTTTCATTGTGGTGAGTTTGATTACGACGTGTCATGGTGAGGATCTCTTTTGGTCATGTTTACTAGGGGTTCTATGAGCTTCCTATACTAGGATGTCTCTGTCCTTCTCCAGACCCGGGAAGTTCTTTGCTACTATCTCACTAAAAAGGCCTTCTAATCCTTTCTCTCTCTCCATGCCTTCAGGAACTCTTAGAACCCGAATGTTGTTGTTTTTTTTTTGTTTGTTTGTTTGTTTGTTTTTTAATTTTTTGACAGGCAGAGTGGACAGTCAGAGAGAGACAGAGAGAAAGGTCTTCCTTTGCCGTTGGTTGGTTCACCCTCCAATGGCCGCCGCGGTAGGCGCGCTGCAGCTGGCACACCACGCTGATCTGAAGGCAGGAGCCAGGTGCTTCTCCTGGTCTCCCATGGGGTGTAGGGCACAAGCACTTGGGCCATCCTCCACTGCACTCCCTGGCCACAGCAGAAAGCAGGGCTGGAAGAGGGGCAACCGGGACAGGATTGGTGCCCCGACCAGGACTAGAACCTGGTGTGCCGGCGCCGCAAGGTGGAGAATTAGCCTAGTGAGCCGCGGCGCCGGCCGAATGTTGGGTTTTTTAATAGTATCCTGTAGATTCCCAACAGTATTTTTTAGATTCCTAATTTCTTCTACTTTTCTTTGGTCTGACTGTATACTTTCCTGTGCTCTGTCTTCTAAGTCCAATATTCTCTCTTCTCTTTCACTGACTCTGTTTTTAAGGCTCTCTAATGTGTTTGTCATTTGATCTATTGAGTTCTTCATTTCATTTTGATTTCTCTTCACTATCACACTTCCCTGTTCTACTAGTTTCTGCGTTTCATTTTGATTCCTCCTTAAGATTTTATTTTCTCGAAGGAGATTTTCTTTTTTTTTTATTTATTTTATTTTTTGACAGGCAGAGTGGTTAGTGAGAGAGAGAGACAGAGAGAAAGGTCTTCCTTTTTGCTGTCGGTTCACCCTCCAATGGCCGCTGTGGCCGGCACATCATGCTGATCCGAAGCCAGGAGCCAGGTGCTTTTTCCTGGTCTCCCATGCAGGTGCAGGGCCCAAGCACTTGGGCCATCCTCCACTGCCTTCTGGGCCATAGCAGAGAGCTGGCCTGGAAGAGGGGCAACCGGGATAGAATCCGGTGCCCCGACCGGGACTAGAACCCACTGTGCCGGCACCGCAAGGCGGAGGATTAGCCTGTTAAGCCACGGCGCCGGCTTTGAAGGAGATTTTCTGTCCTGTCCAGTAAGGATTTCTGTAGCTCAAGCATTTGTTTTTGAACATTTCTAATTGTTCTTATCATAAATTTTTTGAAATCCATATCTTGCATTTCTTCTATCTCATCATCTTCATAATCTTGGCTTGGGGTGTCTTGTTCATTTGAGGGTGTCATAATGTCATCCTTGTTCTTGTTTTCCCGGTTTTTGTGTTTGTTGCTTGGCATTTTGGAGATATTCTTTGGATTCTTCTTCCCTTGCTATGGTGTTTTTTCTTGTTATACTATGACTGCATTAAGTGGATTGTCTGCTTTTGATGGAGCCTTAGAGGCTTGAGATGTGTGTGGCCAGAGAGTTCTGTTTGGTTCCTTAAGGGTGTGCCAAAGGTGACACTCCCAAGTTAGGGAGTGTCTCTCTTTCTTTCTTTTCTTTTTGATTTAGAAGGGAAATAATTCCCCACAGCTGAGCAGAATTGGAGGTAGGTAGCAGACGAATGATATACCCACAGGAGCCAGCAATCAGAAGCTCTTTCCCAAGGACCACACAGGGAATCTGTGCTGCCCTCAGTGTGGGCTCAAATTCTCCTGCAGTCTCCCACTGGGTTGCCAAAGTTACCGAATTGAGGCGTCTCTGGAGAGTACTCATGTGAATTCCATGAGTTCTCTCCCCCACCGTCTCTTTTTTCAGTCTCAGTTCATTAGCACCACACATTCACTAGGTCCTAATCTCCTGTTATTTCACCCCCCACAGAGTCAGGTTTTTTGCAGGTGCAGACCTGAGGTCACCCTGCTTATGACATATGTCCAAAATGGCGCCTGCTCTATGTCTTACTCTCTTTGTGAGTTGAGCGGAGAGAGAGAAACTCGTGTCCGTATTGGTCACTTTTTTTTTTTTCCTTTCTCTACTAGATAGCCTGGTGAACTTTTCCCCATGGGGTTTCAAGCCTCGTTCCATCTAATCTCCTCTTTCCACTTGCCTGCCATTGTCTTGGGCAATTGAGTTTCGGCTCACTTCGCGTTCCAGCGCTGGTGTGTTGAGTCTGCCGCTGGTGTCCCGAACTGTGGGATCCCATGCTTTCCTCGCAGGTCCACTGTGAATCACTAGTTTCAGAAGAGTTTCCTCTGCTGTTTCTTCTCCTACTCTTTTTTTTTGGACAGGCAGAGTGGACAGTAGAGGGAGACAGAGAGAAAGGTCTTCCTTTTTGCCGTTGGTTCACCTTCCAATGGCCGCCGCGGTAGACGCACTGCGGCCGGCGCACTGCGCTGTTCCGATGGCAGGAGCCAGGTGCTTCTCCTGATCTCCCATGGGGTGCAGGGCCCAAGCACTTGGGCCATCCTCCACTGCACTCCCTGGCCACAGCAGAGAGCTGGCCTGGAAGAGGGGCAACCGGGACAGAATCCGGCACCCCAACCGGGACTAGAACCCAGTATGCCGGTGCCGCAAGGCAGAGGATTAGCCTAGTGAGCTGCTGTGCCGGCCTCTTCCCCTACTCTTCCTTGAAGCTGCAGTATCTCCACTTTCATTAAACTGTCTCTCCCCGGACTATCAGTGTGCTCCCTTCCTATTCCGCCATCTTGCCCGACTCCCGGGAAATCTCTTTTAAAGCACTTTGTTGCTGTGGTTTATGTAAAATCTAATATTCCATAAAATGATTGTAGCATCATCTTTGTCTAGGAACTGAATATTTTCCTTTTTAAAAAAAAATATTATTTAACATACACGAACTTCATGCATTTCATATATACAGATTTAGGAATATAGTGATCCTTCCCTTCCAATCCTCCCTCTTACCCGCACTCCCACCATTCATCCTCCTCTCTGTCCTATTTGCAGTCTTAATTTTTACAAAGATTTTTTTTTCAGTTTATACTCAAAAGATTAACCATACACTAAGTAAAGAGTACCACAACAGTATGAGGGGAAAAAAAAAAAACTGTTGCTCAACAGTAGAGACAAAAATTGTAAACAATCATTGAATCTCAAAATGTCAATTTGACTACTATAAATTTATTATAGATATTCTATTAGATTCCACAGATTAGGGAAATCTTACAGTATTTGTCCTTTGGGGACTGGCTATTCTCACTAAGTATAGTTGTTTCCAGTTGCATCCATTTTGTTGCAAAACAGGATTTCATTTTTTTAAACAACTGAATAGTATTCCATTGTGTACATATGTCACAATTTCTTTATTCAGTCTTCAGCTGATAGACATCTGGGTTGATTCCATATCTTAGCTATTATGAATTTTTGAGTTGTAATGAACATAGGGGGCAGAAAGCTCTTGCATTTGCTGATCTCTTTTAGTTTGGGTAAATTCTCAGAAGTGGGATGGCCAGTTCATAAGGTAGATATTTTCAGATTTCTGAGGTATCTCCATAAAGTCTTCCACTATGATTGCACCAGTTTACATTCCACCAAAAGTGGATTAGGGTACTTTTACCCCTACATCCTCACAAGCATTTTTCATTTGTTGATTTTTGTATTACAGACATTCTATCTGGGGTAAGGTAAATCCTCATTGTGGTTGTGATATGCATTTCCCTGGTGGCTAGTGATCCTGAGCACTTTTTCATGTATCTGTTCGCCATTTGAATTTCCTCTTTTGAAAAATGCCTATTCAAATCCTTTTCCCATTCCTCAACTGGATTGTTTTGTTGTTATCATTGAGTTTCTTGAGCTCTTTGTTCTTTATAGATTCTGGATATTAATCCTTTATCAGTTTCATAATTTACAAATATTTTTTCTCATTATATCAGTTGCCTCTTCAGTTTTCTGAGTGTTTGTTTTACAGTGCAGAAGCTCCTTAGCTTGATATAATAGCTTTTGACAGTTTTGCTTTGATTATCGGTGCTTCTGGGGTCTTTTCCAAGAAGTCTTCGCCTATGTATATGTCTTGTAGGATTTGTTCAATGTTCTCTAGTAATTTGATGGTATTGGGCTATAGATTTAAGTCTTTGATCCTTTTTAGCTGGATTTTTGTGTAAGACGTATGCTGGAGGTCTTGTTTCATACTTATGCAAATGTGGAGATCCAGTTTTCTCAGCATCATTTGTTGAGCAGACTATTCTTGCTTATATGTGGATTGATTTTTGGAGTTTCTATTCTTTTCCATTGGTGTATGTGTCTTTTTTGCCAGTACCAGGCTGTTTGACTATAACTGCCTTGTATATGTCTTAAAATCTGGTATTGTGATGCCTCCAGCTAAGTTTTTATTGATTGGATTGCTTTGCCTATTCAGTGTCTCTTTTGTTTCCATATGAATTTTAGCATCATCATTTTTTTTCTAGTTTTGCAAAGAATGTCATTGGTATTTTGATTGGAATTGCATTGAATCTTCAAATTGCTTTCAGTAATATGGACATTTTGATGATATTAATTCTTCCAATAAATGAACATCAAATATTTTTTTCCTTTTTTGTGTCCTCTTCTATATCTTTCTTTAATGTTTTTTTTTTTTAATTTTCATCATAAAGTTCCTTGACCTCCTGGATTAAATTTGTCCCAAGGTACTTAATTTTTTAGCTATTGTGAATAGGACTGTTCTAAGAAGTTCTTTCTCAGTTATGGCATTGTCTGTGTATACAAAGGCAATTGATTTTTGTTTGCTAGTTTTGTATTCTGCCACTTTACCAAACTCTTTTATGAATTCTGATAGTCTCTTAGTGGAGTCTTTTGGTTCTCCTATTTATAGAATCATGTCATCTGCAAATAGGGTTAGTTTTATTCTTTTCTTTCCAATTTGTAACCCTTTGATTTCTTTTTCTTGCCTAATGGTTCTGGCTAAAATTTCTAGGACTGCATTGAATAGTAATGGTGAAAGTGAGCATCCTGGTCTGCTTCCACATCTTAGTGTGAATACTTCAAACTTTTTTCCCATTCAATAAGATGCTGGCTGTGGGTTTGTCGTAAATTGCCTTCAGTGTGTTGACAAATGTTATACACCAAAATTGCTTAAGGATTTTATCATGAGATAAAACTGTACTCTATCAAAAGCTTTCTATATATCTATTAAAATAATCATAGTTTTTATTCAGTTTGTTAATCTGTTCATATTTATTGATTTATAAATGTTGAGTCATGCCTGCATACCAGGGTTGAATCCTACTTGGTCTCAGCAAATGATCTTTCTAATGTGGTTTCATATTCAATTAGCTAGTATTTGTTGAGGTTTTGTGCATTTATGTTCATCAGGAATACTGTTCACCAGATGTACAGTTCTCTTTCTTTGTTGTATCTTTTTCTAGTTTAGGAATTAGGGTGATGCAGGATTCATAGATGGAGTTTGGGAGGATACCCTCCCTTTCAATTGTTTTGAATAGCTTGAGAAGAATTGGAATTACTTCTTTAAATGTCTGGTAGAAGTCAGCAGTGAAGCCATAGGATCCTGGGCTTTTCTTTTTTGGGAAGGTCTTTATTGCTGATTCAGACTCCATTTTGGTTGTTATCTGTTTAAGTTTTGAGTGTCTTCATGACTCAATTTTGGTAGGTTGTACATGTCTAGGAATCTACTTCTAAGCTTCTATATTTTCCAATTTGTTGACATATAGCTCTTTGTAGTAATTCCTGATAATTCTTTTTTTACTTCTGTTGTAGCTGTGGTTATATTTCCTCTTTCATTTTTGATTCTAATGGTTTGGCTCTTCTCCCCCTCCCCTTTTTTTTTTGGATTTGTTAAGCCAATGTTGCATCAATTTTGTTTATTTTTTCAAAAAAAATAGCTCTTCATTTTACTGAGCTTTTATATTGTTTTTCTTTTCAATTTTGTTTATTTCTTCTCATTTTAACTACTTCTTTCCTCCTATTAATTTTTGGTTTGATTTGTTGTTGGGTTTTTTTAGGTCCTTGAGATGCATTCCAATTTCTTGATATAGGCAACAATTGCTATAAATTTCCTTCTTAACACTATATTTGCTGTATCCCATATGTTTTGACATGTTGTACTGTTGTCTTCATTTTTGTCTAGAAATTTTTTGAATTCTTTTCTTATTCCTTCCTCAACCCATTGATCATTCAGGACCATGCTGTTCAGTCTCTATGTGCTTATATATGTTCTAGAGATTCTTGAGTTGTTAATTTCTAGCTTTATTCCCTTGTGATCAGAAATGATGCATGGTATGATTTCATTTTTAAAGATTTTCTGAGGTTTGCTAAATATATGGTCCATCCTAGAGGAAGTTCCATGTACTGAAAAGAATGTGTATTCTGCAACTATGGGTTGAGTTGTTCTGTAGATACCAGTTAGGTCCATTTTGTCCATAGTATAGATTAGCTCTGTTGTTTATTTGCTGATATTCTGTCTGATTGATCTGTCCATTAATGAAAGCATTTTTTTTAATTCTCCATCATTATCATATTGGAGTCTATATCTCCCTTTAAATCCATTAACATTTCCTTTAAATAACCAGGTACCCTGGCATTGTGTGAGTATACTTCTACTGTTGTTACATCTTCCTCTTGAATGGATCCCTTAATCATTACATAATGCCCTTCTTTGTCTCTTTTTAAAAGTTTTGTGTTAAACTCTACTTTGTCTGATATTAGGATGGTTACACCTGCTTGTTTTTGCCTTCCATTGGCATGGAATTATTGTTACATTCTTTCACTTTCAGTCTGTGTGTATCTTTGTTGGGGAGGTGTGTTTCTTGTAGGCACAAATAGATGGGTCTTGTTTATTAAGCTACTCATCCAGCCTCTATCTTTTAATTAGAGAATTTTGGTCATTTACCTTTAAGGTTACTATTGATAAGTAAGGACTTGGCTCTGTCATTTTTCCATGAATACTCCTATTGTTTGCTTTTGATTTTCTTTCTACTTTTCCTGGGAGATTTTCTGCCTTCACATTCTTTCATAATGGTGGTTATCTTTTTGTGTTCCTTTGTGTAGTAAATCCTTAAGCATTGTTTTTAAGGCAGGAAAAGTGGAGATAGAGATGAATTATTTCCATTTCTGTTTGTTATGGAATGTGTTTATTTCACTTTCATTCATAAATGAAAGCTTTGTAGGTATAGTATTCTGGGTTAACATTTCTTTTTTCTCTTAAGACTTGGACTATGTATCTCCATTGTCTCCTAGCCTGTAGAGTTTCTGATAAGAAGTAAGCTGTGAATTTAATTGAAGCAGTTCCAAGACGGCAGAGTTGGGAGGGAGCTTATTTCTCTAGTCCAGAAGAAGATAGTTTAAAAAAAGGGGAGAGGGTGTAGTCTCAGGGAAGAGTTAGGGAGAAAACAGCCAAGGAAACTCTACTGAAATTAGAGGGACATGGTGGGCCTATGTGGAAGGCATAGATGCTCACAGTTTGAGACTCTAGCAGCCGAGAGAGCTATCCACCAGCATTGGAAAGTGAGGTGAGACCAGACCGCAGCAGCCCAAACCACTGGCAATAAAGCTGCAGGAAGAGCCTAGAGGGAACCTTGCTTAGAGTCACATGGGGGATAGTGTACCTGCCAAGCTAGAGAAGATGAAGAAAAAAAGGACAGATGTGTTTCTCTCTCCCTGATCACTTTACAACAGCCTCCTGTAACAAGCCAATAGAACAGGTGCCATTTTGAACATACATAACAGCTGTTCAACTCATGTCCATGCCCAGCAACCACCCCAGTGGAGACTCCTGACTCTGGTGGGCAGAATAGGGGTGCTACGAGCTTGTGACTGTGTGAGGCTCCTGTATTGGGACTGTGAAAAAAAATGAGGGTGTGTGGGAGGACTCACAGTGTGGCTGGGACTTTGGGCAGTCAAAGTAGAAGACTCCATATGCTCAGGGCCTGGTTACCTCGTTGGACACATTGCTGGGTAATATGAATTTGAACTGAGGACTGCACAGATCCTTTGTGTGGTCCTTGAGAGAGAGAGTAGATGAATATTATACCCACAGGAGCTAGCACTCAGGTGCTAGTCTCCTTTGAGGAGAGGAGCTCAGCTGAGCAGAATGAATTACTCTTCTGATTAAAAAAAAGAAGAAGAAGAAGAAGATTTACAGTGCCAAATCTGTGTGTGTCACCTTAGACATGCCCTTAACTCTGGAGAACTGAGCAGAGCTCCCTGGCCACACCTACTACAAGCCTCTAGATATTCACTGAAAGCAGACATTCCACTTATCTACAGAGTCATAGCACAAAGATAAAAGCCACCACAGCAAAGAAAAAGAGGAAGAAGAAGGAGGAGGAGGAGGAGGAGAAGGAGAAGAAGAAGAAGAAACCAGTGAGTATCTCCACAAATGCTGAACAACAACTGCACCAATTCAAGAAACAAGAATAAGGAAGACAACATGACACCCCCAAAAGGACACAACACTTCAATACTAGATTGTGAAGTTGATTAGATGGGAGAAATGCAAAAATGGAATTCAAAAAATTGATCATAAGATTACATAGAAGTAATCAAAAGCAAATGCATAAACTACTGAATCTGTACAGAACCTGAAAGAAAATGTCTCCCATGAAATTGAGGTCATAAAGAGAAATAAAAATAAAATAAAAAATTCAATAGAAAAAATAAAAAAAATGCAGTGGAGAGCCTTAACAACAGAATCAGTGAAGCAGAAGAAAGAATTTTGGACTTGGAAGACAAAGCACAGGAAATTATACAGTAAAAACAGACAAGAAAAGGAAATTAGAAAAGTAAAAAACACTTTTGGGAATCTACAGAATACTATCAAACAACCCAATATACTATTCTAGGAGTTTCTGAAGGCTTGGAAGGAGAGAAAGGATTAGAAGACCTTTTTAGTGAAATAATAACTGAAAATTTCCCTAAGTTGGAGAAAGAAAGAATTATCCAAGTACAGGAAGCACATAGAACTCCTAAAAGACATGACCAGATAAGATATTTGCCATGAAACGTTGTAATCAAACTCATCATGGTAAAACATAAAGAGAAGATTCTAAAATGTGCATGAGAGAAATGCTGGATTACTTTCAGGAGATCTCTAATTAGACTCACAGGGAACTTCTCATCAGAAACCCTACAGACTAGGAGAGAATGCTGAGATATAATCCAAGTGTTAAGAGAAAAAAACTGTCAACCCAGCATATTATACCCTGTAAAGCTCTCATTTATTAATGAAGGTGAAATAAAGACCTTCCATAACAAACTGAAATAGAAAGAATTTGTCACCACCCATCCTGCCCTACAGATGATTCAGGATGTGTTGCAACAGAAACAAAGAAACCTGGTCATCACTACGAAAGAAGGTAAAGGAAGAAAATCTCTCAGTATTCTCTTCTATTTCTTTTTTTCTTTAAGATTTTGTAATTCTCATCATAGAGATCTTTAATGTCCTTGGTTAAGTTTATTCCAAGGTATTTGATTGTTTTTGTAGCTATTGTGAATGGGATTGATCTTAGAAGTTCTTTCTCAGCCATGACATTGTATTGAGAGTTAACTGAAAAACCAGTTCACAAACAGTTATTGTGTGTGTGTGTGTGTGTGTGAGCAAATTGTTGAAATCTTTACTTAGTATAGAGTTGGTCTTCTGTGTACAAAGTTAATTAAACATTAATCTTAATGGAGAATGGGAATGGCAAGGGGAGAGGGAAGAGGAGGACAGGTGGGAGTGTGGGTGGGAGGGCTAATATGGTGGGAAAGATACCTATATTCCTAAAGTTCTACTTAAAAAATTTGTATTCCCTAAAAAACAAATTTGAAAAAAATATTTTAAAAAAGGTTATTAAAAAAAGAATCTAATTGGAGATCATCTGAAAGTAATCTGAGGTTTCTCTGATGCACATTTTCAAATCTTTTCTGTGTGTTTTACTTTGAAATTATGTCTACAATGTATCATGATAAAGATCCTTTCTCATTTTGTCTATGAAGAATCCTATATGCCTCATAATTTCACATAATATTTTCCTTAATCAGTGGCAGTTAGCCAGTCTATCTTAGAAATAACTTAGAGCACCAAAAAAATTCTTGATCTTATTAGGCAGTGCTAATGTATGCTTTTGAGTGTGCTATATTCATTCTTTGCCCTTTTTTCAACTTTTCAATGAAATTTTCTTTCAGTTCTCTATAAGGTTACATCAAAATCACAGAAATATGTGCGAATTAGAGATACTCAGTACCTCCTGCCTATCAGATATGTAGCAAATGATGGCTAAGAGTCTACTAGTTTTCTTCGACCTTTTCCTGTATGAGAGTACTCCAAACTGTTCACAGAAAAATGAAATTATAAGATAAATGTATTTTTGCACAATTTTTTAAGAAGATTTATTTATTTATTTGAAAGTCAGAGTTACATAGAGAGAGGAGAGGCAGAAAGAGAGAGGGAGGTCTTACATCCGATGGTTTACTCCCCAGTTGGCCATAAGGGTCAGAGCTGCACCGATCTGAAGCCAGGAGCCAGGAGATTCTTCCAAGTCTCCCACGAGGGTGCAGGGGCCCAGGGACTTGGGCCACCTTCTACTGCTTTTCCAGGCCATAGCAGAGAGCTGGATCGGAAGTGGAACTGCCAGGTCTCAAACCAGCATCCTTATGGGATGCCAGTGATTCAGGCCAGGGCATTAACCCGCTGCACCACAGTGTCAGCCCCACAAAATTTTTGTTATCTGTCCATAGTTTTCTCATAATATGAATTTACATGAATTTTTGAAGTCATGGATTTTGCATTTTGCACTAAAATTACTTATCTTTTAATTCCATTTTCCACAAATTTAAGTATTGTTGCAGAAATTCTTTGTATTGTTACAATGCCCCGAATGAAGGCATTATGGAAACATTAACAGTAGAAAGTCTAGATAATCCACAAACTGGGCTGTAGGCATTTTTTCAAACTTCTCAATGATTGACAAGAAGCAGCATGAAATATCAGCATGACACCCTGAACGGTAAATGACTACTTTCCTCTGTGGTTTGAGAGACAAGTTGCTCCTACCAGAAAATAGCATAGAAAATGAACCAAGCAGTATTGATTTAGTAGTGCCTATTAATGCTGTATTCGTTGGTCTGGTCATATTCCCACATTTCCAATTACTCTCCAGGTACTACAAAAGTAGCTCCTCAGGAAAGCTCCATAAGCACACAGGATTATCTTCAATTGGTTTTAAAAAGTAAACATGGCACAATTTAAATATTTCCATAGACACTTCCTTCTCCTTATTATAAATAAATTACTCAGCTCACAAAATTATCTGAACAGTAAGGCACCAATAAGCCAGCATTATTGTTTGCTGGTTGAAGAGATAAGCAGTTAAACATCTAGAGGTGAAGTGGAGGACAATTAACATCCCAGCCCACTCAATTATCATACAATGCCTACTTCTCAGGGAATTAGCCTATTACAATCTGCTACTAGGAATAAATGAGCATTTTAGCTCTCAGAGGGTAATGCAATAGTCTTGAAAATAATCTTTTTATGAGATTGTGGCTTTATCAGGTATAGTTTGGAGTCAGGATAAACACTGACTATGTATCGAATTAGAATGACTGCTGGAGGGTGCTTGCATTTGGAATTTCAAAATCATTAATTTTGTAGTTCTACTCTTCTTGTCTAATATGCTTTGTGAAGTAAGTCTTGGCAAAGAGACTCCAGCTCACTTTTTAATTGTTCTCTGCCTTAGTGAATTTTAGCAGAAATAAATTAAATTGTAAACAACTGTCCAAAAGGAAATATTTTTTAAAGGATTTGTGGCACAATGTTTTTCAATGTAAATGGATGCCTAGGACAGTATGGTTTCTCTGACACATAAACCATGCTGAAAACACTTAAGAACAGCATAGGCATAGCTTCAAAGTGAAAGAAAAACAAAAGAGAACATTTTGTGTTTGTGCTCTGCAAGTCTCATGCAGCAGAGAGCAGCATTTTGTTTGCTTGCAGTGTTTAAGGAAAATCTTCCTGGGACATTTTGACCCAGTTCTTCCAGTCTAGCAACTGAGTTGCTGATTTCCTCTGCAACTGCCAAGGTTCAGAGGGTTTTTTCTTCATTTGACCGATAGACAAAAGCAAAACTAAATGCATGATAGTGTTAGAGAAGACTAAGTACAAAAGAAAGCCTTACAGGGCCCCCAAATAGTGGACCATATGTGAAATCAAATGGGCCAGCCATTAGCATCAGCTGTGAACATATTGCACCAACTGGGAATGAAAATAAAACATTCAACTACCAACTGTTATAATCTGTAAATAGTCAAACTAATTCCTGTGGGTTCCCAGAATACATGCAAAGGGTACTCATCAGGACCCCATTGTCCTGTTCACAGGTAAAGTGGCTTATTTGTTTCTGGAAAAATATGTACAGTGGGAAGATTGAATACTAAAAACAAAAGGAATACATTTGGTTTAAAAGAGTCCAGGGATTTAGGAAACTCTACCCAAAGATTACAAACTGAGAATAATGAAAGGGTAGTGAATTTCGATGCAACTTTTCAACACAAAAATCTGAAACCTAAAATTCCCTACAGTCAAAAACTGGCAAGGAACCCTAGGAAATTTATAGAACATACCAAAGCTCCTAAGAATTTAGCCTGCAGCTGGCAAGAGTTCACCTACCTTCTAGTTGTCTCTCACTTAATAATGTATGTAAGGAACAGATGGATAGTGTTCCTAGGTGGACTGGGCTTGCTCTAGTATCATGGAAATGAATAACTGGACTTTGAATATTTAATGACAGAAAAAAAGAAGCCTAGCAAAAAATTATTTGCTATATATACAATATATAACATTGCATTAACACATAAATTTAACCCTAAAGCAAGGGTTTTTATCCAGTGAAATTTAGCAAGACTAGTTAAATATTTGAAAAGCATTTATGAGGATATTTTAAAAAGTTAATGGAAACTAGAGTTAAAGATGAGTTTATTCTGATGCAAAAGTATTTTGAAGTCTGTGCATAATTTTTTCCTAACACGGATTTTTCCATAAACTTTTTAATAAAAAGATTTATTTATTTATTTATTTATTTGAAATAATTTGAAAAAGGAAGAATTTCAGAGAGCCAGAGAGAAGCAGAAATCGTCCATTCTCTGTTTCACTGCTCAGATGGCTGCCATGTCTAGGGATGGGCAGGCCAAAGCCAAGAGCCAGAAGTTCCATCTGGGTCTTCTATATGGGTACCAGAGGCCCAAGGAATTAGGCCATCTTCCACTGTTTTCTCAGCTCCCATTAGTAGGGAGCTGCATAGGAAGTGGAGCAGCCAGGACATGAATCGATGCCCAGATGGGATGCTGGCCTTGTAGGTAGCAACTTTACCTGCTATACCACAATGACAACCCCTACCATTAATTTTTTAAAGGAATGTATTAGTACATAAGGTTATCGGGGTCATAGTGAATGCATGATAATTACTACAACATAATTCTCATGTCAATGTGATATTAACACAAAGAGAACAAATTCCATATAGTTCATAGATAGAATCCTAAGAATATAATTATTCTCTGTCTCTTTCTTTCTTTCCCTTTCTTTCCTTCTTTCTTCCTTCGTCTTTCTTCCTCTTTCTTTCTTTCTTTCTTTCTTTCTTTCTTTCTTTCTTTCTTTCTTTCTTTCTTTCTCTCTCTCTTTCTCTCTTTCTCTCTTTCTCTCTCTTTCTCTCTTTCTTTCTCTCTTTCTTTTTTCCCTCCCTCCCTCCCTCCCTCCCTTCCTTCCTTCCTTCCTTCCTTCCTTCCTTCCTTCCTTCCTTCCTCCCTTCCTTCCCTTTTTCAGATAAGATTTTTTCCCAAAGGAACCATTTATTTAATGAGTACAAATTTCATAAGTACTTTAAGAGTATAGTGATTCTTCCCATCATACTTTTCCTCCCACCCCCACTCCCACCACACCTCCTTCTCTTTCATTTCAAGTCCCGTTTTCCATTAAGAAAAAAAATTGTCCCTTGAAAGTCAAGACAAAGACTGTTCAAGTCATTGCTCCTCAAATTGACAGTTTCACTTCTACAGATTTCCTTTTAGATGATATATTAGTAATCACAGATAAGAGAGAACGTATGATATTTGTCCCTTTGGGACTGGCTTATTTCATGAAGTATGTTTTCCAGATTAATCCATTTTGTTGCAAATGACTGAATTTCATTTTTTATCATTGTGTAATATTCCATAGAGTACATATCCTATAATTTCTTGAGATAAAATATTTTTAATTGCCATTATAGTCAAAGGCTGACCGGCTCTGCGGCTCACTAGGCTAATCATCTGCCTATAGCACAGGCACACTGGGTTCTAGTCCCTGTTGGGGCATCGGATTCTGTCCCGGTTGCTCCTTTTCCAGTCCAGCTCTCTGCTATGGCCCAGGAGTGCAGTGGAGGATGGCCCAAGTGCTTGGGCCCTGCACCCACGTGGGAGACCAGGAGAAGCACCTGGATCCTGGCTTTGGATTGGCGCAGCGCTGGCTGTGGAGGCCATTTGGGGAGTGAACCAATGGAAGGAAGACCTTTCTCTCTCTCTCTCTCACTGTCTAACTCTGCCTGTCAAAAAAAAAATAGTCAAAGGCTTAAAGTTCCACTAAATAAATGTTCGACAAGCAAATAGTAAAAAGACTATACTTTGGTGGAATGTAGATGAGGGCTATAAACAATAATCAAATGAAAAGATGTTCATTTCACTCATACACAATAAATTTTTAAATTGCCACAGATTAAAACAATGGTAGTACTTCATTCTTATCATTGGTTTGACAATGCTATGAGACAGTTTGACCAAACTAGATTCACAGCAATACTGAATCATAGACATTTCTTTCCTTTTTGATTTTTTCTGATATTTTTCTTTTTAAATTTTAGCTCCCATGGAAAACGTGGAGTTTTTCTTTCCATGTTGCCTTATTTTACTCCTCATGGTGTCCTCCAGTTGCATCCATTTTGATGCAAATGGTAAAACTTCATTCTTTTTTATAGCTGAGTAATATTCCATTGTATATATGTCACATTTTCTCTGTCCATTCGTCTGATAATGGACACCTTGGTTGATTCCATATTTTGGTTGCTATGTACAAAGTTGGTATAAACATGGTGGAGCTGGTATCTCTTCGCTACAATGAGTTCATGTCTTTTGGATATATACCTAGTAGTGGGATTACAGGATCATATGACAAATCTTTATTTATACTTTTTAAAGAATGGCTGCACTAATTTACATTTCTACCAACAATGTATAAAAGTTACTCTTCACATCTCTGTTACTCCATTTTTTGGATAATAGCCATTTTGACATAGGTGAGGTATTAGCTTATTGTAGTTTTGATTTGCATTTATCTGACTTCCAGTTATGTTGAGCATTTTTCCATGCATTTGTTGTCTGTTTGTATTTCTTCTCCTAAGAAACGACTATTGAGTCAGTTCTTGAAATAACTGAATTTGCCCAATTCTTAACTTTCTTGATCATTTTTCTGTTGTTGATTTTTTAGAGTAGTTGATATATTCTGAATATTAATCCTTTGTCAAATAGGTAACTTGCAAATATTTTTCCCATTCTGTTGGATGGGCTTCATTCTGTTGATGGTTTCCTTTGCTGTTCAGAAGTCTCTGAGTTTGATATAATCGAATTTTCATTTTTTTACCTGTGCTTTGGGGGTCTTATCCAAGATATCACCACCTATACCAATGTCTTGAGTGTTTTTTCTATATTTTCTTACAGAAACTTCATAGCCTCAGCCCAACCATGGCTCAGCTGGGGCTGTCAGACCTCAGGTTCTTTCTGCCAGCCAACACTACCTACCTTTCCAGTCAAAAGAAGCGAAAGTAAAACTGCTTGTTACATATAATGGGTATTGTTAATACATCTTTCCATTGTCTCCTGGTCAGAAATTGTGGGAAATAGAAGACTATGGTGCAACATTTTAAAAGTGCTGAATTACACTGGGTAGGCAGTAGAGGACAGTCCACCTAATGGCTAAAACCCACGTGGAAGACCTAAACAGAGTACGTAGCTCCTGGCTTTGGGTTGGCCCAGAACTGGCTGTTGGAGACCCTTGGGGAGTGAACTGGCAGATTTAAGATCTCAGTCTCTCTGTCTTACCCTCTGTTTGTTGCTCAGCCTTTCAAATAATGAATGTTTATATATGTGTATATATGTTTTATGTATCTGAATAAATAAAATACACTATTTTAGCCTCAATTTCTACAAAATACATGACACAATTACATTGTACTATATTGTGTGGATTATCATTTATTTACATGACAAAGATGGCATAGTGCATAGTATACAATAAATGGATCTATAGGATGCAAGAATGCTGTATTTATATGTATAGTTTAATATTAACTGTAAGTAGACTGTGAGAAGTTAAGAGAATATGCAATGCAAAGGTAGAGCTAAAAAAAATCAGACAGAATTCTAGAAAGGAAGAACCACAAAACAACACCAGAAGGAATCAAAACTCAATAATCAAATAGTAGACTAAATACAAGTGTCTCAGTAATACAGAAAATTTTAATGGAATACATATTCTAGTTAAAATGCAGAGATTCTCTGCATGAATGAAAATTCTACTAAATATTTTCTAAAGGAAATGCACTTAAAATATAAAGACACAGATAAGTGGAAAGGAAGTGTTTAAACAATAAAACAATATGCAAATGGTAACAATAAAATTGCTAAAACAGTTAAATATTAACACCAAATGAAACCATCTTAAAGATGAGGAATACTATCAACAGTGATAATTTCTAAATTATTAACAGAAACACATAAAACAAGTTTATGTATAGTTCAGTTGGTAAAAATCTGTGACCAGAGGCTCATAGGACTCTGAGCCTTTACTTCTCCCAGGAGTGAAGGATCACTGTGTGCAAATTCAATGTCCATGGTGACTTTATAGAATGTTACTGTCATAAATAAGAAAAACTGTGACTGAATGGATAATAGCCTATGAAACTATGTTCAACAGTAGTATTCAAGGAACTAAATATGAGAACTAAAATGAGAAACTATTATCATTCAAACCAACATGACTACAGGATCAAGTGTCTGGTGATAACAATGCCTGGAATTAAAAAGGAGAGAATGTCCAACATTGGAAGCAGTCCATATAGAAGACTCATAGAATGACAATCACTCTAGGTAACACTCTGACATCAGAATCAGCCCTTAAGGCTTCCTGGTCTGGTTGAAAAAGCCTGTGAGAGCATTTCAGGCATGGAAAGCCAAGACACTGTGGCAAAAAAAATGTTCTACATGAAGGATCTCTGTGAGAGAGACCCCAGTGGAAAGAAGTTGCCATCAAAAAGCTTCCATAGCTTAGGCAGCTCATTTCAAGAGCCTCGGGTGATCACTGAAATTAAACATAAGAGTATTAATGTAAAAATAACAACAGAGTCACTGTGCACTAAATCCCCATGCAGGACTTCTGTCCTCAATGAGTTGTATTGAGAGTTAACTGAAAAAACAGTTCTCAAACAGTTATTGTGTGTGTCTGTGTGTGTGTATGTGTGTGCAAACTGTTGAAGTCTTTACTTAGTACAGAGTTGGTCTTCTGTGTGCAAAGTTAATTGAAAATGAATCTTAATGGAGAATGGGACTGCCAAGGGGAGAGGGAGGAAGAGAAGGGGTGGGAGTGTGGATGGGAGGGCTAATATGGTGGGAAGAATATCTATATTCCTAAAGTTGTATTTATGATATTTGTATTCCTTAAAAATAAATTTTAAAAAATAAATTAATTTTAAAAAGACTATATTGTACCTGAATTGGGCACAGTGGGTTCATTGTCATTTGGGATGTCTCATCCAATATCAAAGTGCTTATTCAAATCCCTGCTGCCCCACTTCCAATCTAGTCCCTTTCACCTATAAGAGCAGCAGAAGATGGTTCAAGTACTCAGGCTCCTGCCATGTGAATAGGAGAGATGGACGGAGTTATGAGATCCTAGCCTAGGTTTAGCCTAGCCCTGGCCATTGCTCCCATTTGGGGGGAGTGAACCAAATGATAGAAGATTCTCTCTCTCTCTTGCTCTCTCTCTTTCCTACTCCAAATCCCTCTCTGGCTTTATTTCAAATAAATAAATAAATTCATCTTTATGAAAAGTAACTAATAATGATGAGATTGACAAGAAAGTAGAATTTATACAATGCTAATTGGTATGGAAAAGGAACAGGAAAATCTGAGGTATTATAAAATTTGGCATCCACATATATACTGACTGAACAATTCCACTCCTAGGAGTGAGAGGTCTTCAAAAAGTACATGGAAAACATGTAATATTAAGAAAGCATGGAGGCCGGTGCCATGGCTTAACAGGCTAATCCTCCCTTGCGGCGCCGGCACACCGGGTTCTAGTCCTGGTTGGGGCGCTGGATTCTATCCTGGTTGCACCTCTTCCAGGCCAGCTCTCTGCTATGGCCCGGGAAGGCAGTGGAGGATGGCCCAAGTGCTTGGGCCCTGCACCTGCAGGAGAAGCACCTGGCTCCTGGCTTCAGATCAGCGAGATGCGCTGGCCGCAGCAGCCATTGGAGGGTGAGCCAACGGCAAAAAGGAAGACCTTTCTGTCTCTCTCTCACTATCCACTCTGCCTGTCAAAAAAAAAAAAAAAAAAAAAAAAAGCATGGATTTTAAATTAAATTTTTGCACTAAGGTAGACGTTTATTTTAATTCCTCTTTTCACAAACTTTCTGAAGTATTCCTGGATTTATCCAAGAGATACAAAAAGAATATTGCATATATAGCAGCTTTTTTCACAAAAGCTAAAATCTAGAAGTAGAGCAAATTTTTATGAACAATAAAGTGTATATATAGGGGCCGACGTTGTGGTGTTGCGGGTGAGGCCCACCTGCAGTGCAAGCATGCCATATGGGCACCAGTTCGAGTCCCAGCTGCTCTACTTTAGATCCAGCTCTCTGCTATGGCCTGGGAAAGCAGAAGAAGATGGCCCAAGTCCTTGGGCCTCTGTACCCATGTGGGAGAGCTGGAAGAGTCTCCTGGCTCCTGGCTTCAGATCGGCACAGTTTCAAGCCAATGCAGCCATCTGTGGAGTGAACCAGAGGATGGAAGACCTCTGTCTCTCTGCCTCTGCCTCTCTGTAACTGCCTTTCAAATAAATAAATATTTTTTTTTAAAAAATAGGGTGTATATATATATATATATATGGAGCACATTAAATCTGTTCTCTTTATATAAATAAAAAAATTGGAATTTCTACAAAAATATGAATCATATGATTTCAGTTACATGAAGCTCTACAACAAGTAAAACTGATTTGTGGTTGGAAAAACTCAGAAGTGCCCATAGTGGTTGGAAACTGGTGTTGGATGTGTGAATTGACTAGTAATAGACAGTAGGAAATATTCTTGGGTCACAGTAATATTCTTGAGAGGCATTTGTCTTAAAAAAGTATATAAATTTATCAAAATTCTGTAACTTCACAATATTGAAAATGCACTACTATGTATTTCATTGTACATTGATTTTATATTAAAATAAAAATATTGAGTTTTAATTAACTAGATGCATGTTGGAGCACTTAGGAGGACATATTCTGGTGTCTATAATTTATTTATTATGAAATGTTTCAAAATATAAAATTGTTCTATATAAATATGCTTAAATGAATAGATAGGTGATAAGCATAATGAATACTAATCATATAAATCAGGTACTGGTTATATAGATATTCACTATATAGTTCTTTCACATTTCCTGTATCCTTAAATTTTTCATAACAAGTTGAAAGAAGTAAAAATCAGTTAACAACTTGCTAAAATTCATGCCTATACAAGAGCATTTATCTCTGAAAAAGTGACAATGAGACTCAGTGCATTTAATCCAAGTTTGTGACATTTGCTTAAACAAAAACATTTATTTTTTTTTTTGAGTCTTCTCTTAAAATTGTCCAGGAGGCCACAAAAGAATATTAGTGTTCTTATCTTTTAGTCACACCTGATATTCTAATCATTTGTGCTATTATTGAAAAGAATAATCCTACATTTTCTATACACTTGGTGCAACTAACTTCTGAGTATTACCAAAAGCCAATCCACTTTCAAAAAATAAAGTTGTTTTGTAATGTGAATTTTCTATTCTTAACAATGGAGCTTCACTCAAATTACTGTAGGACGCCGGCGCCGCAACTCACTGGGCTAATCCTCCGCCTTGCGGCGCCGGCACACCGGGTTCTAGTCCCGGTTGGGGCAACGATCCTGTCCCGGTTGCCCCTCTTCCAGGCCAGCTCTCTGCTGTGGCCAGGGAGTGCAGTGGAGGATGGCCCAAGTGCTTGGGTCCTGCACCCCATGGGAGACCAGGAGAAGCACCTGGCTCCTGCCATCGGATCAACGCCGTGCGCCGGCCGCAGCGCGCCTACCGCGGCGGCCATTGGAGGGTGAACCAACGGCAAAGGAAGACATTCCTCTCTGTCTCTCTCTCACTGTCCACTCTGCCTGTCAAAAAATAAAATAAAATAAAATAAAATAAAATAAAATAAAATAAAATAAAATAAAATAAAATTACTGTAGGACACCACAGTGAATTGCCTTCATGAGGGTGATACTGATTCACTTCTCTCTCTGTCCCTTGCTCCCCTATTTTCTCTCTTTCTGTCTTTAGTATATATAATATATACATATAAAATATTTAATTTGTTCCATATTTTAGGTTCCAAAAAGTGAGAGAAGGAAAGAGAAGGAAGCAGAGAGAGGAAAAGAGGGAAGGAATGGGAGAGGAAGGGATGGAAAGAAGAAAGGAAATAATTGTCAGTATGCATTAGTGCAATTAATGGGAGAGAGAGTAGATGAAGAAATGGAGAGTAGTGAGGGAGGGAGAGGAAGCAGAGGGAAGAAGGGAGGAAGAAAGTTAAAAGCCTGTGTTGATGCAGTGGGAAATAAGGATAGAGACAAATTATTAAATATGCTCAGCCAATAGGATTTGATAAGTATTTGAATAAGAATATAAAAATAAAGAGATGTTTAACATCACTTTGGTGCTAGTGTTATTGCCATTAATTATCTCAGGAAGACAGGAGAAGTGGACAGTTATGATGAAAATAGAAGTCAGGTCGATGTTAATTAAACATGCTGAGTTTGAAGTATCTATGGGACAGACAGGTGGATCTATCAGTAAAGCTTTGAAACAAATGATTTGAAGGTAATGAGCAAATACTAAGTTGATGTTGTGAATGTTGGAATTATCTGAGGTAGTGGTAGCTGATATCCTACCTCTTGATGAGATTTTCAGGAAAGCCTGATTAGAGAAGCAGTTCCTAAGTCAGATGTGATACATGCCTATGAAGGAATATGAAAGCGACCTCAGTTACTTGCAAACAAAGTGATACAGTGTGATCCAAAAGCAGTGGTTTCATGGTGTTTCGATTGGAATCCCAATTCCACTTGGTATTACCTTCTATCCTCAGATAGAAGTAACCTATTTTTGTCTCAATGGTCTTTTCTACAAATGGCAATAATAATCAAACCTAACCCTTAACACATGTTATGTATTATCATTGAATTTAGGAACCACAGGTCCCTCTGAGCAGCTGAAGGAAGTCATTTACTTAATTCACAGAGAAAATCTACACAAAATATTTAAGAGCAACTTCAAGAGGTTGGTAGGTCATCTGGGTTACATATGGAAATAGAAGAAAACATGGCCTAGGATGTACTTCCCCCATCCCAAGGAAGCCTGAACATAATAAACATGCAGAAAAATTAGGATGATCCTCCTAGAATATCATTTCCATCTGTTTCATCCAGATCTCTTCAATTGCATACAGTTTAACAACAACTAATGCAGCAATGGACACTGCAGGTTATGTTTTACTTAGTTTCACTAAGTCCCTTCCTGTTCTCAGCATCTTGCCATATTCCTTTCCTACCTCTCCATTTTCAGGAAGTCAGACAATTTGCCAATCCTATGATTTTTGACAGCTCATACTGCCCATAATTTTGTTACTCTAGTGTCCATCTGTTTCTGCCCTTATAGTCCAAAGCATTCTACTGTAATCTACCTGTTCTAAGAAGCACTTCCTAATTAACCTTAACTCTTCAGTCATCATGCAATATGCTCTCCCAAATTAATGGACAAATCTGTCGCCACTTTCTTTGTGTGTATCCTATTAGTATGTAGGAAAAAGCAATTCTCAGTGAATGTATGGCATTTAGTGTATCTATTTAAATTTACTTAAATAGATACTTAAACTGTTTCTACTTGAATATATTTTAAATATATTTAACAAAGGGTCATAGATGACTCTTGATTAAATCATTTCTTGTTTTTGTTTTTTTGGTTTTTTTTTTTGCAAATTGTCTTAGTGTCCTACAGTTACAATACTGCACTATCAAAGACCTCATTTATTTCAGGTTTAAGAAAACCAACTGACCTAGTTACAAAGTTCTTCTAAAGGAGCTATATCAGAACTCCTTGACACGAAAGACACTTCCATTTTATATTGCATATGAAAAGCCAATTACCATAGCAGTTCCCCTCAAAGAATAAATAACGAATGGAAGCGTTCATAGCCACTGTAAGTAACAAGTGTATTTTTTTGCTTCCATGGTGTCACTTCTGATATTGGCCTCAATTGAAAATGGTCACTTGAAAAAGAAACTGATGCATGCAATGAAAATGCATTGCATGTAGCATTTTGGACTTCATCACCTGTGTTCTATATCTGGTCATGGTAGAGAGGAGCCTATGTTCACAGAAATGTGAAAAATCATCCGAACTAATAGAGGGGAACAGAGGTGTGGCTATTCCCAAAACATGGACCTCTTTCTCTGTAGAATATGAGGACTTAAATATAACTGCACTGTTAATTGTAAGCATGCACGTGTTACCTATGGAATTTACAGTTAACCAAATACCTGTAGTGCTAATGCTCACAAAGAACTTTTAATTAAGCAGAATAGGTATTTATGTCAACAGGAAATGAAAAGCTATACTTGCCAAGGAAAGTTGAGAGCTTTCACATTTCCTGTTGCAGACTGTCAATCCCTCACGCAAATCAGCAGGATGTATGCACTTTTTGAGGGATGTTTAAGGAAATCAGCATGACCAGTGAGTCTATGTCACTCAAGCAATTGACAATGAAAATTTGAAACTAAGGAAAAGGAAATTAACCCCAATATACAGTACTCTTTGTGTTCCTTTACTCTCTCCATCCATCTATTGCAGTTAAGCCACCTCTTTTTTAAATTCCAGGGTTCTTCCTGGTACCACCTTATTCTTATTCCATTTCATAACCTCAGATCCTGGCAGCCTTTCCTCCCTCCCCCTCTCCTTCTCCTCCTCCTCCTCCTCCTCCTCCTCCTCCTCCTCCTCCTGAATCACATACAACAAGCAAAGGCAGGGCTTTTTGTTGAGTTTTTCTGTGCCCTACTTCTGCAGCTGGCACCTCATCCCCCGCTGCACTAAATCGACACTTCTGGAAGCAGCAGCTTCAGAGTGACTGACGAGAGCCATTGCTTGCCCAAGTGTCAATTTAGTGCAGCAGGGGATGGAGTAGCAGCTGCAGCAGGAGAGAGGCCTTATTTCATACTTAGAAAACAATTGCAAAAAATGCCAGAAGGAGGGGGAGCTGGTGGGAGAATAGAAAGGATGAGAGAGACCACGCGTGAAGGGAAAGAGATGGGAAGCAGAAAAGATTAGGGGAAGGAAGAAATCGATAAATAAAAATCAAAAGAAGAAAATGTGAAGGAAATTACAAAAAACATGACTTCATGTAATTCATGAAGGTGTTTTATCCTAGAGTATTTAATCATTTCTCGAAAGTTAGAATTATATTTTATATATTAAGCATATTTCATGTCCAATATGAAGCTACCTTCTGTATATAACTTCCGAAGGAAAACAAATAGCCAAATAATTGAAACAACAAATTTTAAACTATTTACTAATATATTGATTGAGTGCCCAGTAAAGACTTATTTTGAGCTGTGTCTCAGCAGATATGAGGGGGGAAAGCAAAGAAAAAAGCCTTGAGATTTACAACTTGTAGAAAAATGTGCATTATCAACACAGGGGAAAAAGGAAAGTTAATTAAATTTGACGACAAGAGAATTCACTATAAATAATTTTACTAACATAATACCAATTCTTCCCTCTTTTCTATTTTTGAAAATAGCCTATAACCGTTTCTAGTACTATTCACACACAAGTACATCTCTGGAACAGACGTTTCACACAGACCGTGGACTCTTAGTAGGAGTAGCTGAATTTTCTAGACATGACAGCAGATGCAACGATACTTCAGACAGTTCACAAAAGAAAAACTGAATTTGATTGACAAGCTCATTTTGGTACAAAAATTGTGAAATCCAATCATAGTTTCTTTCATACTATCCATTTTCCATGACTTTTTATGAAAAAATCTTTGTAAGAATTTCTAATTTTGTTTGCATCAAAATAAACTTATAATTCCATTGCTTTGAAAACTTTTTGAAGCAGCCGTACATTTACAACAGCTCATTCAGAGAGGATTCCACTCTATGCCCATGCAAATAAGCACAGGTACATACACGTGAATGCATTCATATGTCAATCCAAGTGTTACTTCTAATATGGATGCTCCGGTTTTCCTGTTACATCAAAGTTGTAGCCATCCTCTAACGTCTTAAAAACAGGATGAATATCAGAAGATGCTTTCTGAGGATTATAAAATCATCTAAAAGAAATAGTAACAAAATGTTGCAAGTCAATCAAAACAGTGTTTATTATTATTTGATTGAGTCGATCATGATGGCATACAAACCATCTTGTTTTGTACACACCGCTGCTATTGCTACCCAGCGCAGTTCTGACTAGAGCAGAGGGAATTATTAGAACAAACTTTCTAATGCATGTTCCTCAAGGAAACTATTTTGGTGTCAAACCACTTGCAGAAATTTTACATATGCTGAAATCCATATTTTGTTGGTCAGAATATAAAGGAAAAATATCTGTAAGCATTCACATTAAAAAATGCAGTGGCCAATTACTATTAACCACATTTGAGTGTTAAACTGTTGATGAGGTCAAATCGGAAATGCACTCAAGATGTAAATCAAGATATGTAAATTGTGGAGAACATTGAGGGACTAAGTTTGATGATTGACAGTGATAATTAGAGAACTGTAGATTAAAACAGGCATTAAAAACTAAGAATTTTAAAAAATATTTTATTAACAATAATTATACATATTTATGGGGTATAATGTGACATTTCTTTTTTCTTTGTGCTCCTAACACCATTTAAAAATTTTATTTTAAGATTTAACAATTTCACTTCACATGGAAATGTTTTTCTTGGAAACATGGATATTAATATCACATAATGTGGGATTCATGGCAATGATCATAAAGTGGGGAATGACAGATATGTTGTCTGACATGTAGATGGTATAATTAAAAGAAGATAATATTTATAAATATACCAAATATGACAGGCACACGGTTGCTATAATCTCTCTATTAACTTCCACATACAGGAGAAAACATATGTTAATTGTCTCTGTGTTTGGCTTATTTCACTTAGCTAAATGCTCTGCAGTTCCTCACATTTTGGTGCAGGTTTAAAAACTAAAAACATGATAAGTCACCAAATTAAAATCAAGTGATGCATATTGCAGGAGAGTTTGGAAAACTGAAATGACAATGAATTTAAATATCAGTAATAGAACTAAATAAAGGAGTAAAATGATGAATATACTTGGTTTGGATGATATAAAAACCCAAGTGTCTCTGGTTCAGGCAAATATTCCACTCTGTTTTTAAAAAGTGACTGCCAAAACAGAAAAATAAGGGGAAAACATACACAAGTCAAGATTAAATCAATGACGCAAAAGAACATAAAAAAGAAGAAGGAGAAAGAAATGAAGAGATGCAGAAGAAAAGTAATAAGAGGGGGGCAGCATTGTGTTGCAGTGGGTTAAGTCACCCCTTGAGACACTGACATCCCATATCAAAGTGCTAGTTCAGGTCCAGATACTCCGCTTCTGATCCAACTTCCTGTTAATGTATCTGGGAAAGCAGGGGAGCACAGTCTGGGTGCTTGGTCCCCTGCCACACATGTGGGGCACCCAAATCAATTCCTGGCTTCTGGATTTGGTCTGGCCCAACTGTTGCTATTGCTGGCATTTAGGGAGTGAACCAGAAGCTAAAAGATTAAAAGATTTCTCTCTCTCTCTCTCTCTCTCTCTCTCTCTCTCCCTCTCCCTCTCCCTCTCCCTCTCCCTCTCCCTCTCTCCTCTCTGTGTCACTCTTTCAAATATATATATATATATATATATATATATATATATATATATTTTAAAATATATATATATTTTAAAAATAATGCAAAGAATACAATAATAAATTAAGAATTTGAGTCAAAAGCAGGAATGCATTAAATGGGTTCAAGAGGGTTAGTTCTGCATGAAAAGCCCTTGCTAGTATACATTCAAGGATCAATTTGAAATTTTATAATTTATTGGCAGAATTAGAGACCAAAATGATGGGACACCAAACCATATTGTACTGGAGTACCATAACTACATAAATAACGTTGATTTTCTCTCACCTGAAGACATCTCCATACCATCACACAATTTACTTTGCTGCTCTTCAGTTCAGCGTCATTTTGAGTAGACTGTGCTTTCCAGCATACCCACTGCAACAAAGTTTTTATCTATTTCAGCAAATCACAAATCACTTTTTACTACAGTAAATTGTACGTGCAGCCTATCATTCTGAGCAGCAGCTCAGCTCAGTTTTGGAGTGTGAGAAGAACAAATGGCAAATGTGGAATGATTATTGTGTATCAGACACTGAGGAATTTTGCATGCATTAACTCATTGAATTCTTGATAGACTGCAATGGAATGAATCAAATGCACTTGTTTTCTTTATGTAGATTTGATGATCACAGGGCCCAACAAATAAATTGTCTAGGACACAAAGCTAGCTAATGATAGAAAAGTCTTCTGATTTTTTTTTTTTTTTTTTTTTTTTTTTTTTTTTTTTTGAGATGCAGAGAGAGGGAGAGAGAGTGATCTCAACCTGTGGTTCATTTCCTGAAATGAGCCAGGAGCTCTCCAACTACCTGAGTGGCTACCATCAGGAAACTGGAATCATGAACAGAACCACGACTTAAAGCCATGTGCTCTGATGTGGGATGTGGGGATCTTCCCCGGTGTCCTCACTTCTAGAACAAAGGACCACCCATGGGATAGTGTTTGAGTCCAGCTAATCCTGAGCCTGCATCCTTAATACTCTACAGTCTCCTAACACTCAGATTTAAGTTTTTGCAAAACTTTTACATAGTCAGTTGTAGCAAAAGTAAAGTTTACAGATTGTTTCAACGTGGATGGAATACCTACAACATTTTTGTGGTAAACCCAGAGATGATATTTCCTAACATTTATGTGAGGGCTGCTTTTCCAAAAATTTCATGTGTTTTAACTGTGATTAGTCTATTGCATTGTATTTTCTATTTTATTTTAGAAGCAAAACATACAATTTGGAGATTGTCTGTTGTTATATAAATAAACATTTCCTTTTAAGGTTTGCATATAAATAATCATCATTAATTTTTGCTACCATGAACATACAGGTTGTATTTAATATTTTTCTATCACAAATAATGGGATGCATGAATAATTTGTGATGATTGAAGTACACCTCTTTGCTCTAAAATCATGAAATTTATAATGCAATCAAAAAAGAAAAAAAATTTCACAGTAACAGGGAAAAGTAGAAAGTGCTAAAACAAATTTAATCATTAGTATTTACAACCTAGCCATGGAGTTTCTGGATAAAGGGGTACAGGTCTATGGATTTTAAACTTTGTGAAGAATCTTCAGTATGCTCTTTATACAGCTTGAAAGAATTTTCACTTCCTCCTATATTTAGAGTTTGCCTGTTTCCCACTCTGTGACTAACATAAACTTTGGATCTTCACCAATCTAAGTGACAAAATGTATCTCTTAATTTTAGCTTGCATTTATTTTATTATGAGTAAGCTTGAGCATCTTGGAGTTAAAGAACCTGCTTTCTGCATCTAAAGAAACTGTTCAAATTGTCTGCCAAGTTTTGCTGTGTTCTTTACCTTATTCTTGCTTATATAAAGGTGCTCTTTATATATCAAAGTGATTATCTTCTGACATGAATTGCATGTATTTTACTTTATTGGTGGGCATTTACTTTTTGGCTTTGTTTCTGCCGACTTTCACAATCCAGAAATTTTATATAACTTAATTTTTCAATGTTGGCTTCAAGTTACACTGGGTTTTGCATGAGAGCTTTCCCCACTCTGAGATTTTAAAACAACAACAAAATGTCTTATGGTTGCTTCTAGGAGCTTAGATTTTCAATTTTTACCATTTAAATATTTGGCTTATCTAAAATTTGCAAATTAGAAACCAACCTCTTCTTATTTCTAATTACCCAGTTGATCCAACACCATTGTTTGAATGATTCATATTTGTTCTATTGATCTGAAATGCAACTATCATTGAATAAATTAGGTCAGTGTAATTTGAACTTTCAATAATTTCCTGGGAAGTTTCTGAGGTTTAATATAGTTTCACAACATATTTAAATATCTTCTAGGGGCCAGTGCCGTGGCCCACTTGGTTAATCCTCTGCCTGTGGCACCAGCATCCCATATGGGTTCCGGGTTCTAGTCCCAGTTGCTCCTCTTCCAGTCCGGCTCTCTACTGTGGCCCACGAGGGCAGTGGAGGATGGCCCAGGTGCTTGGGCCCCTGCACCCGCATGGGAGACCAGGAGGAAGCACCTGGCTCCTTGCTTAGGGTCGGTGCAGCACCGTCTGTAGTGGCTATTTGGAGTGTGAACCAATGGAAGGAAGACCTTTCTCTCTGTCTCTCTCTCTCACTGTCTATAACTCTACCTGTCGAATAAAAAAAATATATATCAAATGAGATAGTACTTCATATCCACTAGGAGAGCTTAAATAAAAAAGATAATAAAAAAGGTTGATGAGGATGTAGAGTTTAGAATCTTCATACATTGCTGGTGGGGAAGTAAAACAGTGCAGATGCTTCACAAAATAGTTTAACAAATCCTTACACACTGAAAGATAGATGTCTTATTTGACCTTGCAGTCCCATTACTAGAAACAATTAAAACAAATGCCCTCAGAAAACTTTTTCATAAATATTCATAAACGTCTTATTCATATATTTGAAAACATTATCATAATTTCCCAGAATTATAATCAGCACCAATGTTTATTAAATAATGAATGAATAAATAAAATATAGTATACCCACAAAATGGAATATTATTATACTATAAAAAAGAATGAAAATTGATATGTGCATGAATCTTGAAAATATTATTTTAAGTGAAGGAAATTAGTTCTAAAACATTTGTTGTGTGATTCCATTTAATGAATGTCCAGAATAGATAAATCTATGCCTACAGAAAGTAGATGAGGGCTAGTGATAGGAGTGGGGTGATGCAAGGGAAAAAGAAGTATTTGCTAATGGGTACTGGTTTTCAGTTCAGGATGATAAAATATTATAAGCTTAGATGACAGTGGTTATTGTACAAACTATAAATATACTATTGTCATTGTACATTTCAAGTAGGTAATTTTTATAGAATGTGAGTTATATCCCAGTAAAAATGTTTCTCAATAAAAAAAATCATTAATTAGTTATCAACTACTGATGATATTAGCTGATATTTGTGGAACTTCTGTGAGTTCTAAAACAGATGCTTGTGCTTTTGGATATGAAGTTGTTAATCCTTTTTTTTTAATTTTTACTTTCTAAAAAGGCATCAATATGTTCAAATTGTGATCAGAGGGCAAAAGCCTATATAAGTATACACTTATATGCATTTCTTGTATGTACACTACATTTCAATAAAATGTTTTTAACAACATTAATTTATTTATTCAAAAACCACTTGATGAATACTCATTATTTGCCAAACACTGAGTTTAGAAAAAAGGCAAAAGTGTGATCAAACACATTTCCTGAAAGATTTGGTAAAGAAAGGAAGACATAAACACAATACAAGTTGGAAGATGGTAAATGCCATATGATAGATCATCATGTGAATGTGAAGGCTCAGCTTGGTCAAAAAGCAGGGAAGGAAAATTCAGGGGAAGACATTAATACTGAGCAGAAATGTACATGACAGTGTTTAAACCTATGGAAATGGTGTGGATGGAGTCTGGGGAGTGCATTAGTTACCTCTGCTTTACTTTATTTTGCAGTGTTAATGATATATACATTAGTCTCCAAAAAATTTGATGGAATGAGCCTTTTCCTTATGTGAGACAAATGTCTGCTTTGCCAAGCTGTTGCAAAATCCTCCTATCTCCTTTTCTAATTCTAGTAAATTTACTGTGACAACTTACTTGTAATCTAGAAAAGGGTTGATCTACATATCAGATGAAAGGAAATCAATAAACAGATAAAGGGAAGTGAAAAATCAGATCCAAAGAGAGAGAATGAAATTTTGAGAAGGTAATATTCATACTCAATACTGCCTTGGCATTTCTATTCAGTAGCTCTTTTCAACAATATAGTTAGCTTCTGTGGCCTCATAAAAGGATAACATTGATTTGATCATATTTATTTTTAAGGTTTCCCTGACAATCAAATACAACAAATTGTTTTCTAAACAATTTTTGGCAGACATAGCCTTACTTCTCAAACCTCTCAAAGTCTTAAATAATGGTCACATTTCACACAGAAGAAGCTTCTAAGGCTATTGGCACATTTCAAAAGATTGTTCTATTGAAAAGTTCAATATTTAGAAGTAATGCTATCTACACTGCCTTCTTTCAAGGAACTCACAGTCTTGCCTCTCATTTACCCAGCGGGACAGAAATGGGGAAATAGTACCTCCATTGCAGAGGCACATTCAAGCTAATTGACTTCCTTCATATCATGCAATTTGTCACAGACCCATTCTTAGAATTCAGTCTCCTACCTTAACGTCCAGTGGGTTTTCCTTCAGACACTGACAACCGTGTGTGGCACATTTATATACAGAAAAATCATGAGAAAAGAATTGCAGAACATCTAAGGACTTGGACACGTTTTGCCTTTCCTGCTGTGTGTCCCGTCTTCTAGACTTAAGATTTCCCGTTGAACCTCTAATTCACCACTCTACTCCGGATATGACACGTGGCTTCTTTGTATGTGTGTGTGTCTGCTTTTTTGCTATTGGTAAGGGAAATACTTTCTAAACAGAGCTTTGCTTTTGTCAAAGGGAAAATGAGCCTTTGTGAGTGGACTTCACCATCACATTGTTATAAGTTTCTATCCATAAGAGAGAGGAAGACACTATCATTCTAAATTCTCTAACTTTTAAATAAAACCAAACACAAATTTGAAAGTATAAAAAACTTTTGTTCTACAAAAAGACGGGGCTATAGACTTAGTAAATATAAACCTGGAATTGCACAGTTATAACAAGCACTACATTGCTGAGATCATCAAAAGAGATCATCTTTATCCTACCCAACTGACAAATGCTGGAAAATTCAAAGATCCTTAGTAAGTCATGATTCTAGAACAGGAACCTACAAATGCCTATGATTCTTTTATTCTCTACCTTTTCTTTTTTACCTAATTTTTTAATCTGACTTGTTTTGTGATTTTCTTTTTTTTTTTTAAGATTTATTTATTTACTTGAAAGGTGGAGTTACACAGAGGTAGAGGCAGAGGCAGAGGCAGAGAAAGAGGTCTTTCATCTGCAGATTCACTCCCCAGAAGGCCTTGACTTCTGAAGCTGTGCCAGTCCAAAGCCAGGAGCCAGGAGCTTCTTCTGGATCTCCCACGAGGGTCCAGGGGCCTAAGGGCTGGGCCAACCTTCACTGATTTCCCAGGCTCACTAGTAGGAAGCTGGATCAGAAGTGGAGCAGATGGGACTTAAACCAGCGCCTACACTGGGTGCCAGTGCTGCAGGCAGTAGCTCCACCTGCTATGCCGCAGTGCTGGCCCCTCTACCTTTTCTTATGACAAATATTGCTTATAGTCTAGGAAGTACATAAATTATATATTATGTTTCTTTTTTTAAGATTTATTTTGTTTATTTGAAAGAGTTACAGAGAGAGGTAGAGGCAGAGACAGAAAGTTACAGAGAGAGGTAGAGACAGAGAGAGAGAGAGTTACAGAGAGAGGTAGAGACAGAGAGAGAGGCCTTCCATCCACTGGTTCACTCCCCAGATGGCCGCAACGTCTGGAGCTGCGCCCATCTAAAGCCAGGAGCCAGGAGCTTCCTCCGGGTTTCCCATGTGAGTGCAGGGGCGCAAGGACTTGGGCCATCCTCCCCTGCTATCCCAGGCCATAGCAGAGAGCTGGATCGGAAGAGGAGCAGCCGGGACTAGAACCGGCGCCCATATAGGCCAGGGCTTTAACCTGCTGTGCCACAGCGCCAGCCCCTGTTATGTTTCTACCTATTTCTTTTGACACAGTGTAAAAGACATTCCATTTTATAGGTTATTTTGTATGATTCGTATTTATTAACGTTATGGCAGTATGTTTTGTTTTGTGTCATCTTATATAATCTATTTTGTTATTGCGTGGTGTGATGGCTCTTTTGGACTGTCAGCTTGACTGAATTGAAGCATGCTTAGAGAGGGAGAGCATGGTTTCTGGGTGTGTCTCAGGGAAGATAGGCAAGAGAGTTGGTGAGGAAGACTCACCTTCAGTGTGGAAAGGCATCAACCAATTTGCTGAAGACTCAAATGGGAAACATAAAGGCAGAAGTAAGGGTAGTTGTGATTTTTCTCTGTCTCTGTCATTTCTGGAGCAGCAGGTATTTCTCTTGTCCTTGAACATCGAAATGCCAGGCTCTTCAGCTTTTGGACTCTGTGACTTGCACCAGTGGTTCCTCAGGAACTCGTGGGCCTTTGGCTTTGGACTGGAGACTATACTGCTGACTTTCCTGGTTCTGAGGCATCTAGACTTGGACGGAGCCATGTTGCTGGCTTTCTGGTTCTCTGGCTTGGAGACACTGTCTCCTAGGACCTCTCAGCCTCAGTGATCACGTGATCCAATTCCAATGACAATTGCCTCTCGCATACTGTCCTTGCTCTGTCTCTCTGAAGAAGTCTGACTAATGCATGTGGTCTGATATTTTTATGCTTACATATGTTTCTGTTCTTGATCTTTGAACTCAAGTGTATTATTTTTGTTAAATAGGACAATGATCTTTATTTTATGTTTAGTTCTAGTAGAATGCCATTTGTAATTTTAGGGTATATACCTAGATTTTATAAACAATTTTAGATTATACATCTAGTACTTCTTTACCTTTTTCCCAATTATATTTATTTATTAATTTCCATTTTATTTGAAAGGCAGAGAGAGAGAAGACATGCAAAATTCTTCCATTTGCTGGTTCACTCCCAAATGCCCACAATAGCTGGGGTGAAATCAGGAAGAAGTCAGGAGCTCAGACTCAATCTGAGTCTCCAGCATGGGTGGCAGAGAATCAAGTCTCGACGCATCACCTGCTGCTTCCCTCCCACAGTATATGTGGACAGGAAGCTGGAATCAAAGCCAGATCCAGAACTCAAGTCAGGCACTCTGATGTGAGATACAGGTGTCCCAAATAGCGTCTTAACTGCAGCACAAATGCCAGCTCCTACCCAGTACTTCTTAACAAAATGGTAGTTACTGATATTTTCTAATAGATATGAGGACATAAGCATATTCCTCACAATCTATCCTTCTATTCCTGGACTTCTATTTCCACATTTTCAAATTTTGCATTAATTATTTTTGTATTTAGATTAATTTTGCATTTAAATGATATGAGTCCTTTTATTTCATCACTTACCCATTGATTTTTGAAATTGCTGAGTTATTTGCATTTTTAAAAATATTTATTTATGGGGCCCAGCACTGTGGCATAGTGGGTAAAGCCACCACCTGCAGTGCCGGCATCTCATTTGAGCACTGGTTTGAGTCCCTGCTGCTCCAGCTCTCTGCTATGGCCTGGGAAAGTAGTAGAAAATGACCCATGTCCTTGGGTCCCTGCACCCACATTGGAGACCTAGAAAAAGCTCCTGGCTCCTGGCTTTGGATCAGCACAGCTCTGGCCATTGCACCCCTCTGGGGAGTGAACTAGCAGATGGAAGACTTTTGTGATGGATTTGTTCTTAGAGGAGGAACGTGGTGGGGGCAAGAGGCATGGAGTCACCACAGAGACCCCGGGAGTCAGGTGAAAGTGGGCCAGAGGCGAGCAGCCTGCAGACTCGTTTATTTCAGTTGGTACAGCAGCTTAAATAGCCAAGGCAGCCAATCCGATCAAGGGGCAGTTTATGCCCTAACCAATCACAGCTTGTTGCCAGGCAGCATCCGAAGCCATCCAATCACAGCCTGTTGCCAGGCAGGCTCCACTTGCCAGGTGAGTTTCAAAGCCATTCCTGAGTAACTGACACTCATTTGCAGTGGCCATCTTGGCATGGCCTTCTCATCCCACCATATTAGACTCCTGTCTCTATCTTTGCCTCTGCCTCTCTGTAACTATGCCTTATTTATTCAAAAGGCAGAGTGAAAGAGAGGGAGAAACATGGAGACAGAGATCCTATATTCACTGGTTCACTTCCCAAATGCCTGCAACAGTTGGGACTGGGATGTACTGAACTCAGGAGCCAGGAACTCCAGCTGGGTCACCCACATAGGTGGCCGGACCCAAGTACATTTGCTGCCTTCCCGGTCACATTAGCAGGAAGCCGGATTAGGAGTGAAGTAGTCAGGACCTGAACTGACTTTCTGATGTGGAGTATGTGTGCCCCTAGGATTACATTTTCAAGTAAAATTCTCAGACATATTACATGTGTAAAGCACTTACTGAGTCCTCAGAAAACCTCACATCTCCTTTAATCGTGAATGCAGTCTGGATACCAGTGGAACAATAGGTCATTTGAGTCAGTTTTCCCTCAAAATACTCTAGACAGTTGCAGAGTTTTATGTTGCCTAACTCTGCTGGGAGAGCCAGGGTAGCTTGGTTCCTTCTTATTTCTTGATCCTTATTTGTGACCTATTTATCCTCAACTAAAATAAAATTAAGCATGCACCTGCTTGGTTCTTTGTGGAACACAGAAGCCTTTAAGATCTGAAGATTCAGATATTGATTTTTTTCTATAAAGGGTTGCTTTAATTTGTTCTTTCTTTTAGAAGTTTACCATAAACAACTTATCTGTATTTCAGATGTCCCTTTCCATCTAAATCTATACTATCCTGTCACTACTTTTCCTCATAGTCCTTTATTTTTACATTCAGTGTGTATTCAGTTTCCGTTTGCACATCACTTGCTGGTTTTTCTTTAGTGGTCCTATAGAAAGGCAAGATAATATAAAGACACTATAACAGAAGAGTTGCAGTAGTTGTTGGATTTATTTACAAGCATGTCAATTTTGCTCCTTCCATGCTAATGTTAGACTGTGTTTTTCCACTTCTACTACTCAAAATTATATATGGTTTGTTGTGACCAATGAAATGGCAGCCTAAGTGACATGTGTCATTTCTTCACTGAAGCATTTTGTTTCCAGTGCCGGACACTGCATGTTTCCTAACTCTGATGTGGCACTCATGGAAGCACAAATCATGGTGAATTTTCCCTTGTCCTATGTCCTATGGACCTTGACAGCTTGAATCTCTACTGACCTGATTTGGACTAGCACAAACAGACACATTGAGAGGAAGAGAGGGAGGAGGAGGAGGAGGAGGAGGAGGAGGAGGAGGAGGAGGAGGAGGAGAAAGAGAGGGGGGAGAGGGAGAATTTTTGTTTTTGAAGTCTCTGAGATTTTAGGGCTGTTTGTTAGCACAGCACAACTTAGTAAACCTTACCGAAACATTAGTTAAGTCTGTGGATTCTGGAACCATGCTATCTGGGTTTAAACCCAAGCTTTAGGATTTACTAGTTGTGTGAGCTTAGGCAAGTTACTTAAACATATTACCCAGTAGTAAAATTTAGATAAAAGTTTCTAACTCATATGGGTATTATAAGAATTAAGTCAGTTAATATATGTAGATTATATAAATTTCCAAACATTGCCTGGCAAACAGTAGTTACTATTTACATCTTTGTGGTTACTGTGTGTGTTGCTGGATTTTGTCCTTATATTTTACTTAATTACACTAACTCTACATTACACTCTTGATATGTTGTCTCATCTTAGTCACTTCTTTAACAGTGCATGTTCAGATTAGAAAGGAGTTCCCGAAAAATGTCTTCCATTTCCTAGTGTATCATTTCCTAAAATGTACTTTTCTTCTTAATTTCCCATGCAGCACTCTTTTCTTCATAAACTGTTTTCAGAATTCTATTTTAAATTTTAAACCCTGCTTCCCCAGAGGGTCTGCACTGACAGAATGTAAGAGGCAGGAGTGGAAAAAGGTCCTCTGACCCAAGCACTCTAATGTGAGCATCTTAACCACTAGGCTAAATACACAGTCCCTCTTTTAAGAATTTTATATATGGCCGGCACCGCGGCTCACTTGGCTAATCCTCTACCTGCGGCGCCAGCACCCTGGGTTCTAGTCTTGGTTGGGGCGCTGGATTCTGTCCCAGATGCTCCTCTTCCAGTCCAGCTCTCTGCTATGGCCCAGGAGGGCAGTGGAGGATGGCCCAAGTGCTTGGGCCCTGCACCCGCATGGGAGACAAGGAGGAAGCACCTGGCTCCTGGTTTTGGATTGGCGCAGCGCTGGCTGTGGAGGCCATTTGGGGAGTGAACCAATGGAAGGAAGACCTTTCTCTCGTCTCTCTCTTTCTCACTAACTCTTCCTGTAAAAAAAAAAAAAAAAGAATTTTATATAACCACTGGCTATTTTTTATTTTTATTCATCATTTCTGAATGGGCACCATTCTATTCTGACCTATTATTTGTTTCAGTCAAGTGTGAATGAATTCCAAAACCCCATATTGTCTTCTTCCTCATGCACCAGAATACTAAGTGGTCAAATAAAGCTAGTTTGTATTATTTGGTTAGCAGTTTTATGTTCTGAACGGAATGATGAAGTAGTTAGGAAACAAAGCAGTCATACTATCTTGATTCCCAGTAACTTCCCTCTAGGCATTTCTTTTAATCAGATTTCCCAAGGTTTTGTATACGGCTGGTAATAAATGGAAGAGTAAAAAATATCTTGCAGGATCTCTGTCATTAATGTGCTGTACACTGTTATTTAATGCTATAACTAGTACTCCAACAGTATTTTTTCACTTGGTGTTGCTATGTGAGGGCAAACTGTTGAAATCTTTATATATACTAAACTGATTTTCTGTATATAAAGAGAATTGAAAATGAATCTTGATGGGAATGGGGGGGAGAGCGAGTGGGAAAGGGGAGGGTTGCGGGTGGAGGGGAAGTTGTGGGGGGGAAGCCTTTGTAATCCATGAGCTGTACTTTGGAAATTTATATTCATTAAATAAAAAAAATAAAAAAAGAAGATGAATCAGTGAACAGTCTATTTGGTGAAAATTATTTTTGAAGGATATGCATGCTTACTTTGATTACTTAGCATTTGGTATCACCTGCAGAGCTAAGTTTTATGATGTTATGCTCTATTTCTTTTTTATTTTAACACAATATCCCTACAACTTATCTGAGGGGTAGATGTTCCAAGACCCTTGGGTAGATAACTGAACCCATGAACAGCACTGAACCCTATATATAAGCACTGTGATGCCATAGCAGCCCATCAGAGAGAAAAGATCATTGTTAAGTGATAAGTGGTGTAACTGTGCCACATTAGATTAAGAAACAAAGAACGGACTGAAACTTCTGAGCATATATTTCAAGGCAATATGAAACTATTAAAATTCTTGAAGTCAGCTAAAAATTGTCAGGGCTACAAGGGGCCAAATAGTTCATGTGCTACTCTGATCACTGGGTCAGTATAGGACATTTTAAGCCAAAAGTTTTACCCATCAAACATGCTAAGACTACTATTTTTTTGGAAATGTGACATAATAGCTGTGGATAACTGATCTGCACCTGCAGAGAGTGACCAGGACTTTCCATTCTGCAGCTGACCAAACAACTCTCATACCTGATCACCATCCCTCATTTTATTCCTAAAATTTATTACTTGCAAAATATGTTCCAGGATCAGGTTTAAGTATCGCTCATTAATCCTTACTTGGTTCCCTCATATTAAACTTTCAACAAAAGTCCATGGCTTTAATATCTGGCTTTCCAGCGTTCACATGCAATCAAACTCATGTTGGTTCTGTAATAATGGGAGGGTAGCATATGCAGTGAATTATTCTGGAAAAGGCAATTTTCTTCTTTTTGAGTATGTGGGACAGAGTGGCATAAAATTCCATAACGCTAGTTAAAATAGCAGCATGTAAGTTGAAATGTAATTTTTGTATCTATAAGTTTACATTTAATTATGTTGGAAGTTGGCTGATTTGGGGGTCACTGAAACACAGCAAAGGAAAGCACTGCTAAGAGTGGTTTACAATGTTGTTTCTAGTTATCTTTTTTTTCTTGATTTGTTGGGAATATGTATCAAAAAGATACTACATTAAGAGAATGAAAAGATAAGCCTGATTGAAAGAAAATGTTTGTAAAACATACAACTGATGAAAAACTAGCAATCAAAATACACAAATAACTTTGAAAATTTAGTAATTAAAAATACTGAGTTTAAAATTGATCAAGGGGCCGGCGCCGCGGCTCACTAGGCTAATCCTCCGCCTTGCGGCGCCGGCACACCGGGTTCTAGTCCCGGTCGGGGCACCTATCCTGTCCCAGTTGCCCCTCTTCCAGTCCAGCTCTCTGCTATGGCCAGGGAGTGCAGTGGAGGATGGCCCAAGTGCTTGGGCCCTGCACCCTATGGGAGACCAGGAGAGGCACCTGGCTCCTGCCATCGGATCAGCGCGGTGCGCCGGCCTCAGCGCGTCAGCCGCGGCGGCCATTGGAAGGTGAACCAACGGCAAAAGGAAGACCTTTCTCTCTGTCTCTCTCTCTCACTGTCCACTCTGACTGTCAAATAAATAAATAAATAAATAAAAATAAATAAAATTAAAAAAAAATAAAATTGATCAAGGGGCCAGTGCCAAGGCTCACCTGGTTAATCCTCCACCTGCAGTGCCAGCATCCCATATGGGTGCAGGGTTCTAGTCGCGGCTACTCCTCTTCCAGTCCAGCTCTCTGCTGTGGCCCAGCAGGGCAGTGGAGGATGGCCCAAGTGCTTGGGCCCCTGCACCCGCAAGGGAGACCAGGAGGAAGCACCTGGCTCCTGGCTTTGGATTGGCGTAGCTCCGGCCATAGCGGCCATTTGGGGTGTGAACCAACGGAAGGAAGACCTTTCTGTTTGTCTTTCCCTCTATCTCTCACTGTCTATCTGTCAAATATATATATATATATATATATATATATATATTTAAAATAAATAAATAAATAAATAGATAAAATTGATCAGAAGACCTGAATAGATATCTCATCAAAGAAGATATACAAAGGACAAATAAGCAAAGAAAAAGATGCTCAACATCATATATCATTAGGCTACTTCACATTAAAGCAATGACATATAAATACATACCCACTTAAATAGCTAAACTCCAAATTTCTGATCACAAGTGCTGATGAAAATGCAGCACAACCAGAACTCTCACACATTGCTTGTGGAAAAGGAAAATTATATAGCTACCTTGAAGGTAGTTGGTGTTCTTTGTGGGGAAATTAGTTATATGATGGAGCCCAGGGGAAGTAAGGTGGGCGGAATCCAAAGTTGTTTACCACTAAAACTGATTGGCTGCGCAACATCAGGGGAGGTAACAAAACTAGTAACAAGTGTATAGACATAGGGCTAGTCCTATAGAAAGCCCCCCGTAAGGTGAATTTTTAAGTGATTGGTTGGTCCTTAGCCCTGCCCCAATGACTCTGCAGTTTTGTGCTATAAAAGGTTCTGTTTCGCACGAAGTAAATGAGTCCTTGCTAGACTTGGCTCCCCGCTGCGTCTGATTGTCTCCGGGACCGGGAGGCTGGGGAACGGGCGAGCGGCGCACTTACCTTTCCTCGGACCCAGTCCATCCTTGTACGGGTGGACTAAGACCCAGCATCTGGCGCCCAACGTGGGGCTCAAGCAGTAACTTTTCGGCCGAGGCCAAGCGGTCTCTCAGGGTAAGTGAAACCCTAGTATGGGTAATGCAGTTTCGTCCATTATGGACTGGGCCTTAAAGGCCTTACAGGACTTGGGAGAGCCCAGAGACTCAGAGGAAGATGGCGGGGAAAGAGAATGGGCTAAGTTTGATCAGGAATGCAGAGAGCCTGTTGAGGCACGAACTGTTAAGGTAAAAACGAAAGTAAAAGTCGTCACGCCTAGCCCATCCACCCTAGAAGGGCCGGGACCACCCCCATACCTCCCCGGGGCAGAGGCGGCCTCCCCCTATGTAGAGCCAGGGAGGGAGCTTTGTGATCTGGGCACTTATGATTGCCCAGGAGGGGAGAGGAGAAATGAGGCGACCTTTGCGGAAGCTTATCCGGTGGACATAAAGCAGCATAGGGAAGTGAACTCTGGGCCAGGGAACCTGCTGCCTCAGGCCTACCCTGTTAATTTAGCTCCAGGCAGCAACAGAGCTCTGGAGTGGTATCCCTGGGAAGCGAAGGACTTAAAGGAGCTTCGCAAGGCAGTGGCAGAAGACGGGCCAAATTCCCCCTGGGCCCAAACTCTGCTACAACACATAGCTTATCAACCATGTGTCCCCAAGGACTGGTTGAACGTGGCCAAAGCAGTCCTCACGAGTTCGCAGTTCATAAAGTGGTGCACCTTCTTTAAGGAGGAGTGCCGGGTGAGAGCCGAAGCTAACCGAGCAGCCCAGCCAGCTATCCCTATTACATACACTATGCTGGCTGGGACGGGGGAACTATTCTCTACGGGGATCCAGCAAGCTGTGCTACCTGCTCCGTACCGTGAACAAGTGAGGCAGGCAGGACTTAATGCCTGGTACAAGCTGGATGAGGGGCCCACAGAATCTCCCATCGCAGGGGTGCGACAAAAGCTGGGAAAGTCATTGCCAGATTTTGTAGCTAGGGTCGAACACAGTCTCCATCGTAAGTTGCTGGCTGGGGACCTTCGGGATCAGTTTGTTAAAATGCTTGTTTGGGAAGGAATGAATGCTGATCATCGGAAGGCCTGCACTGGCCTGAGGGAGGCTCATAAATCCCCAGAGGCAGTTAAAACTAAGGTGGAGCCTTCAGGTGTGGCGGCAACCCCTAAAAGCCCAACACTGCCTCAATGCACTGCGCCTCCAATTCCGCCCATGTGGCCACCCCTTTATGGTTATTCCCCTCCCTTGAATCGCCCGCCGCCATCTTGTAAACAGCGTGCCTACCCAACCCCATGGCCAGTCCTGCTAGGCCCCGACGTGTGCACAGTCTTCCCTGTAAATGGGGGACCATGGCTTTCTCTGCACTCTCTTCCAGTCAGTGTAGCCTGTTGCACCCTTGCAGGCCACAGCCAGATACTCTAGGGAGACTAGTTCTTGGGCTGCTTTTTTCCTCTCCATTTACAATTCAATGCTGTCCTCACTAGGAGGGAGAAGAAAAAATGCCTTTGGCTACCACTGGCCTTACCTAAAGGAACAAAAACCTTCATCCATTAACCCTTTCCAACCTAATGAGTCTTTATTTGCAGTTAATAAGACTTTTTCTCCAGCACTACGGAAGTCTCTCATTCCCTGCCGCTTTGTTTCAGATGTGTTTCCCTGTCCTAAGCAATGGGCTCCCATGCTGATGACCAGCTCTTTTCTGTGCAGCTGTAGTTAACTTATCTAAGAGTTTGCACGTGTCTTGAAGGTTTCGTGTTTCATTGGATTTGTCTGTCTTTAATGTTTAAGTGATTACCTAACTCTGATCAGATCTACCCCACAGCTTTGGTTAAAATACTCAGGTTATACGTGCTAGTTTTTGGCTGAGTGGTTTGACTCTCTAACAGTTTAAATTCTCAAATGGAGTCTAACAACTTTGGGACTTCCAGTAGGATCCCTGGAACTCTCAAAGGATGGAGCTCTAAATTTGTTAAAGTAACAACTGTTTGAGTCAATTCAAATTATGCAAAGTATATTAAAATGTTGTGAATAATGTCAGACCTGTACTGTATTCATGTTCTTGCTTTCCAGCTAGAGTGGCCTTACAAAAATGAGTAAATTCTGTGTATACAAGCCCTTATATTGTTAACTAAAGTAAGCCAATACAGATTGGTTCAGAGAATTAAGTTAATGCCAAAGCCCTTCGGTTTGCTTGGTAGCTCACTTGCTCGGTTTTATGCTTTAAATTTGTTTCTCTTAACGATGAAGATCTTTTCAAAGTTGTAAACATGTACTAGTGTCCATGTTTGCTGTCCAGGAGGAGTTAATGGTGTGGTATTCATTAATAACTCAGTGTCTTATAAGAGAGACTGTTTGAGTTTGTTAGCATGTATTCTCATAGATTGTCCATACATGACAATTCAAGACTATGTAAAAGTAACTACAGGTATAAAGTTTCAGAAGGTGTGAGCAAGTCATGAAAGGTTTTAAAAGGTTTACAACTTTAAAATTGTTTACAGAGTTTTCTTTAAGTTACGTGCTAATGCCAAAATTACATTGACCTAAAGTTGAAGTAAAAAATGTGCACTAATGTTAGTAAATATCTGGAAATGGTCTAAGTCGTAAATCTTGGAATCTGTTTTTGCAAAAACTGTAACGTCTATTTTAACAGTGTCTGCTTAATGGGTTACTCTGCCATTTCTAAAGTTAGGTCCTTTTTAGCTCTGTTAAATAGTTCTAAGTTATGTGAGGATTTTGTGTACTAACTCTTATGTTCAAGGTGTTTATTTCTGGTTTAAAACATAAAATTCATGTTCTGTCAAGGTAATCTATTGTGTACTCTACTGTCTCTGTTAAGTTCAAATTGATGAAAAGCATTGCTAAATACCTTTATGATTAGATCTGGTCTAAAAGTGTTAAGATCATCCTGTCTAATAAAGGGCTATCATTTCAGGAATTCTATTCTAACCAGATACTCTAAGTTCTCTTGGCACCTTTAACAAACTTTCTAAAAATCAAAGTTTTAAATTCTCTAAACTTTTGGTATCTTCAAAAGGGCCCCTGGAGATATCAAAAGATATATCTCTCATATTACAGAGATAATAACCAATTGGGATGTTTAAAAGTGCTGCCAAGATGTAAAACGATTCAGCCCTCTACTAAAATTCCTCACAACCCACAGGAACAGGCTATGGTGGAAAAAACAAACAAACAAACAAAAAAAATCAATGCCTCAAAAAACAGTTATTAAAACAAAAAGGGGGAGTGCCTACCCCCCATCTACAGTTACATAAGGCCTTGTTTACTATCAATATTTTAGATTTTTCGAAAGGGTCAAGGGAGTCAAGGTTCCAAAAACATTGGGGACATTTAACCACTAAACCTCAGATGCTCGTTAGATGGAGAGACCCTCTCACCCGACTCTGGAGAGGGCCTGACCCACTGATTCAGTTGGGAAGAGGATTTGGCTGTGTGTTCCCCATAGGGGAGTTGACTCCAATTTGAATACCGGCCAGAAATATCAGGCCTATGCCCGATGCAAGTAACAACCCACCCAGGGAGCGGTTTGCCCCTGAGGGAGATCCCCTTGTCTTTCCTCTTCCAGAAACGGACAGAGATCCAGAGGCAGGTGATGATGCTACTCTTCGCTGTGATCCTGAAGTGCCCAGCCCAGTGACGGGGGATTTGATGACCCAAACGTGATCATCAAAACACTTCAGGAAGACCTGAAAAAGACGAAGAGAACTCCAAGAAAGCCCCCTTTGGACGGGCCTTAATGGACTCTTGCCCTACCTCCTCCCTCTTTTTGGACTGCTTCTCACCCTGCTTTTAATCCTTGCTATTGGCCCATGCATAATGAATAGCCTTATAGGTGTTTATACAACAGTGCATAGAGGCAACAAGGGTAAGACAGGTTGAGGTTCATTACTAGAGGCTGCTAGCCACAGAGGGCTATGATCCCCTGAACTGGAGAAGTGTCCCCGGTGCTCTCCACATTGCCAACGACGGGTAAGATTCCGGATGGACCGGAACAACCTAAGACAGGCGGTGGAGAAAGCTCACCACGCTCCCATAATAACAAGTCACGCGACACCCCAAGACGGGTAAAGCACCCAGCGTCCTGCACCAACCTAAGACAGGGCTCATGGCCAAGCTGCCTGGGTTACCAATGACGGGTAAGGGCAAGGATGGCCAGGGGCAACCTAAGACAGGGACCGCGTGCTAAAACAAAAAAGGGGGAATATGTGGGGAAATTAGTTACATGATGGAGCCCAGGGGAAGTAAGGTGGGCGGAATCCAAAGTTGTTTACCACTAAAACTGATTGGCTGCGCAACATCAGGGGAGGTAACAAAACTAGTAACAAGTGTATAGACATAGGGCTAGTCCTATAGAAAGCCCCCCGTAAGGTGAATTTTTAAGTGATTGGTTGGTCCTTAGCCCTGCCCCAATGACTCTGCAGTTTTGTGCTATAAAAGGTTCTGTTTCGCACGAAGTAAATGAGTCCTTGCTAGACTTGGCTCCCCGCTGCGTCTGATTGTCTCCGGGATCGGGAGGCTGGGGAACGGGCGAGCGGCGCACTTACCTTTCCTCGGACCCAGTCCATCCTTGTACGGGTGGACTAAGACCCAGCAGTTCTTGAACTAGCATACTGTTTCCATGTGATCCAGTTAATCATATCATGGTACTTACCTAAATAAGTTGAAATCATATGTACACAAAAGTCTTCACTGGAGTGTCATAGCAGCTTTATTCATAGTTGCTAAAACTTGGGAAGCAATCAATCACTCTAACAGGTGAATGAATAAACAAATTTCTACATGAATAAAATTGACTATTATTCAGTAATTAAGAGAAATGACCTACCAAACTGTGAAGACATAGAGGAATCTTAAATGTGTATTGTTAACTGAAAAAAAAATCTATAAAGATACTATATAATTCCAAATATATGGCAACCTGGGTAAGGAAAACTTTGGGGACAATAAAAAGATTTTGGTGGCCAAGGGTTTGGGGTGAGAGGTGGGGAGAAGGAAGAAAGGAAAGAAGAAAAGAGGGAGGAGCTAATGAATAAGTAGAGCAGGGGATTTGGGGGCAGTGAAACTCCTCTGTACAGTTATGATACCATAATGATGCATACATGTCAGTATATGCTTGTCTAAACTCACAGAAGACACAACCCAAACAGTGAATTTGAATAGAGGGACTGTAGTTAATAATTGTGTCAATACAGAATTGTAACAAAAGTACCACATTAATGCAAGATGCTAGTAATAGGGGATTCTTGGTGGGGAGGTGGAGTGAGTATTCTGAATTGTAACAAAAATACCACATTAAATCAAGATGTTAATAATGGTGTAATCTGGGTCAGGGGTAGGAGGAAGAGAGTATATGGAAATTTCCTGTATTTCCCTTTCAATTTTTCTATAAACCCATAATTGCTCGATAATAGATAGATAAATAGATAGATAGATAGATAGATAGATAGATAGATAGATAAATGTACACATATTTCACACAGCTTTTCTTTCAATCCTATTGGGCCATAGTAGGAAAGTGGATCCTATAAAGTATCCTCACCCATCTACCCAACATTCATTCCTATAAAACAGTATGGCTAAATTTCATGGTCTATGATGCCTATTATTTTGACCAACAGTAAATTTTATTCATATGATCTTAGTGTATCAAGAGCTATGCTTGGTCGGCCCCACGGCTCAATAGGCTAATCCTTTGCCTGCAGCGGCAGCACACCGGGTTCTAGTCCCGGTCAGGGCGACAGATTCTGTCCTGGTTGCTCCTCTTCCAGGCCAGCTCTCTGCTATGGCCCAGGAGTGCAGTGGAGGATGGCCCAAGTCCTTGGGCCCTGCACCCCATGGGAGACCAGGAGAAGCACCTGGCTCCTGCCATTGGATCAGCGCGGTGCACCGGCCATTGGAGGGTGAACCAACGGCAAAGGAAGACATTTCTCTCTGTCTCTCTCTCTCACTGTCCACTCTGCCTGTTCAAAAAAAAAAAAAAAAAGAGAGAGAGAGCTATGCTAAATGCTTTAAATTTAAAAACTTCGTTTTGTTTGATCCTTGCAGCACATTTATCACATAGGTACTATTACCTCTATATTATGTTGAAGCAACATAAATATAAGTAACTTGTTAAAAGTCTCAAAGATTTTGAATCCAAAAATAAACCCAGACCTATTGGATAAGAAACCACGCACTCTTAGATAAAAGACAAACATCTCTGAGTCTTTATTACCTTAAACACCCTCTGTTTGGGTTTTTGTGGTTTTGAGAGTACTTCTAGTGTCCTTTTAACATGACACAGTAATATCTGGCAGATACCCTTTAGGTTCATGGTTACCCTGGTTTCTTATTTATTTATTTGCTGTATCTTGCATGGCAAGGTGTCAGGTTGACCCAGAAGAGGAACAGCATGGCATAGAATAAAGCAGGAGATTCAGATTAAGGACTTCAGTGTGGGGAACAGGGAGCTCTCTGTCAAAGACCAAAGGCAATGGCAGAACCTTGATATTCAGTTATTCCCAGCAGTGACAGATTTCATTAATCATGCACAATGTACAGATCTACAAAAATAGGGTCTTATAACAAGGAAGTTTAAACACACAAAAAACCAAGGAATTAAAAGGTTTGGTGTTTACAAGAAAGTATAGGAAACCACAGGTTATACATGATTACATAAAAAATAGTAACTAAAATAATAATCATGGTATCAGGAAATCCTAAAGGAAACACATTCCTCCACATCAAACACTAACCAGAATAGAATGTTTCAATTGTTATTTCCTGGAGCCCACAGCATTTCCCCATCGGTATTCATGTTGTGCAACTGACTTTTGCCACTCACACTACATGACTGTTACCATATCTTTGTGTGTGTGTGTGTGTGGGGGGTAATATTGTCTGTATCTTTATTATATTTTTGTAAGTTTAAAAGAATTGTATTAAATTCTCCCATCACATTGTAACATTTGTTTCTCTTTATAGTACTTCTGTTTATTTTATTTTGTTCAATTTTTAGTGTTTGTTATTAGGAGTATACATTTTTGGCACTCTTTAAAATATGTTACAACAGTATTATATATGTCAGAAGTGGGTGGTCAAAATTAAAAGCTCAGTTGATAAATATTAAGTTTAGGGGCGGGGGTTTTGGTTCAGTGGGTCAAGTTGCCTCTTATAACATTGGTATCTGTTATTTGAATACCAGTTCAAGTCCTGGCTGCTCCACTTTAATTTAGTTGCCTGCTAATGTGCCTGGAAAGGCAGCAGAAGGTGGACCCCTTCTACCCACCAGCAATTTAAGGATGGAATTCCTGAATTCTGCCTTCGGCGTGACCCAGACTGACCATTTAGGCCATTTGGGGAGTGAACCAGCAAATGGAAGATCTCTCTTTCTCTTTCTCTCCCTCTCTATTGGTCTGCCTTTCAAATAAATAAATCAATAAATCTTTCAAAAATGAATTTAGATATGAATACTGTCTAATTTCTAAAACACCATGGCTTGAAGATTTTTGGAAGTCAGTTTCTCTTTCATATGCTAGTCCTGTGATGAGTGATTCAATTGGCAAAGTAGCTCCATACAGTCATTTAGGGACTCAAGTTTCTTCCCATTTATTTGATCATCATCCCATGGTGTTGTGCATCTGGAAGGACAAAGCTGGATAGTGGGCATGGCTATGTTTGCATTCCTTGAAGGGGGTAAAAATAAAGAAATTTATTAATTAAAATATCCATGACATTGCTATTAGGTAGTCAACATTTGTTTGGAATGTTCCATGTAGTTAGCACTTTCTGTGCCTTTTGTGCCATCTTTATTTATTTTTTTAATTTGAAAGGCACAGAGAGACAGAGATGATCTTCTATCTGTTGGTTCACTCCTCAAGTGCCTGTAACAGTCAGAAGTAGTCCAGCCTGAAGCCAGGAACCAGTAACTATCTGGGTCTCCCACAGAGGTGACAGGGACTTATGTACTTGAGCCACCACCACTGCTTCCCAGTGTGGGTATCAGTAGGGAGCTGGGATCAGAAGTAGTGCTGGCACTTGAATCAGGCACTCTGATGTGGGATGTGGGTATCCAAAGTGGCGTCTTAATTGTTCTGCCAAACACCTATCCCTCTTTCTGTGCTTTGTATGTTCATTTTTTTCCGGATTTGAATGCCTTTTCTTCTGTCTGAAGAATATCTATTGAAATTTCTCTGAAACAGTATATCCTTTTAGAAAACTCCATTTGTATTGGTCTGACAAAGTCTTTATTTCAACACAGTTCCTACAAGATGTTTTAAAGATTGATTTATTTGAAAGTCAGAGTTACAGAGAGGCAGGCAGACATAAATACATACAAATTTATGGAGGCAGACAGAGAGAGAGAGAGAGAGAGAGAGAGAGATCTTTCATCAGCTGGTTCACTCCCCAGTTGGCTACAATGGCCAAAGCTGTGCCAATCTGAGGCCAGGAGTCAGGAGCTTCTTCCAGGTCTGTCATGAGAGTGCAGGGGCCCACTCTTCTACTGCTTCCCAAGGCCATAGCAGCCAGAACTCAAACCAGCGCCCATATGGGATGCCAGCACTGCAGGCAGCGACTTTACCTGCTAAGCCACAGCATCAGCCCGTGACCACTGCCTTTTCAACTCAACCAAGCATGCTTTCAGCAGAGTGCAGGCCATGCAGTGGTCTCTGACAGTTATTTATTTACAGAATTAATGAATTTATTCTCTTTATATAATTGGCATTATTGTTCAAAAGATGTAAAATAGAGTTAACATTTACACAGTTCATAATATTGGTCTGGATTTATGTCAGTATAATGTTTTGCATTTGCTTTTAAATTTAATATAGATAAAAAGTGATGTCTAATTATTAAGAAGTGGATAAGGCTGGTGCCACGGCTCACTAGGCTAATACTCCGCCTACGGCGTCAGCACACTGGATTCTAGTTCTTGTCGGGTCACCAGATTCTATCCAGGTTGCTCCTCTTCCAGTCCAGCTCTCTGCTGTGGCCCAGGAAGGCAGTGGCACGTGCTTGGGCCCTGCACCCACATGGGAGACCAGGAGAAGCACCTGGCTCCTGGCTTCAGACTGGCGCAGCGCGCCAGCAATAAAGGCCATTTAGGGGGTGAACCAACGGAAGGAAGACATTTCTCTCTCTCTCTCTCTCACTGTCTAACTCTGCCTGTCCAAAAAAAAAAGTAGATAAAATACATTGTACCTCACTGTATTTTTAAATGTTTTTACTAATCATTTTCTCTTTCTTTTCTATTTGCTGAATTACACTTTTGACCATTTTGTCATATTCACTTCAATGTACACATCATATACACATGAACACATTTTTTTTTCTGGAAAAAAGATAATATCACAGAGTGGGGGATTCATGACAACAATCATATCTTGAGGAAAGGGAATATGTTGTCATTTTAATGGTGTGATTTAGTGAAGCCATATTTGTATTTAAATACCAAGTGAAATAAAATCTATGCAATTTAGATACTCAGTCTATATTATTAACTTCCACAAAAAGAAGAAAACATCTGTATTTCTGGGCCTGGCTTATTTTACTTGGCATAAAGATTTCCATTTCCTTCAATTTTGTTGCAAATGCTAGGTTTTCATATATTTTTATGGCTGAGTAATATTCTATAAACACACACATATATAAAAGTATTTATACATATCGAATTTTTATCCAGTTATCAATTGATGGACATCTAGATTGATTCCTTATCTTTGCTATAGTGAACAGAGATGCTATAAACATAAGAATGCAGGTAACTTTCAAATGCTGATTTCATTTCATTTGCATATACTTACAGATGTGAGATAGGTGGGCCACATGATAGTTCTATTTTTAGCTTTATGAGGAATTTCCATACTGTTTTCCATAATAATTGTGCCAATTTGCATTCTCACCAACCATGTATTAGAGTAGATTTTTTTCCACAATCTTCCCAGCATTTGTTGTTTTTCGACTAAGGGATAATACCATTCTAACTGGAGGGAGGTAATACCTCATGGTGGTTTTCTTTTCTTTCTTTCTTTTTTTTTCTTTTTTTTTTTTTAAAGATTTATTTACTTATTTATTTGAAAGTTGGAGTTACACAGAGAGGAGAGACAGAGAGAGAGGTCTTCTATCCAATGGTTCACTCCCCAATTGGCCACAATGGCTGAAGCTCTGCCGATCTGTAGCCAGGAGCCAGGATTCTCTGTAGCCAGCTTCTCCAGGACTCCCAAGTGGGTGCAAGGGCCCAAGGACTTGGGCCATCTTGTACTGCTTTCCTAGGCTATAGCAGAGAGCTGGATCAGAAGTGGAGCACCCAGGTCTCAAACTGGCACCCATATGGGATACCAGCACTTCAGGCCAGGGCATTAACCCATTGTGCCACAGCACCAGCCCCTCATATTGGTTTTCTTTTGCATTTGCTTGATGCATAGAATTCCTGAACATTTTTTCATGGGTCTGTTGGGCATTTGTATTTCCTCCTTCGAAAAATTGCTGTTCATAACATTTGCCCATTTCTTACATGGATTATTTGTTTTGATGTTGTTGAATTTGGCTTCTTATATATTTTTGATATTAATCAATCCTTTATCAGATGTAGCATTTACAAATATTTTCTCACATTCTGTCAGTTACCTCTCTATTTTGTTAATTGTGTTGTTTTCTGTGGAGAAACTTCTGATTTTGATGTAATCTCACTTTTCTACTTTTACTATTTTTTGCCCATGTTTCTGGGACCTTACCCAAGAAGTCTTTCCCTAGGTCAATGTCTTGCAGAGTTTCTCTTATGTTATCCTCTAGTAATTTGAAGGATTCAGGTACTCAGTTTAGATCCTTGATACATTTTGAGTTGATTTTTCTATGAGGCATATGAAAAAGGTTCAGACTTCTGCATGTGGAAAGCGAATTTTCCCAACATAATTACTTGAAGAGACTGTGTTTCTCCAAAGATTAATAATTTTTTTGACAAGCAGAGTTAGTGAGAGAGAGAGACAGAGAAAAAGGTCTTCCTTCTGTTGGTTCACCCCCCAAGTGGCTGCCATGGCACTGCACCAATCCGAAGCCAGGAGCCAGGTGCTTCCTCCCAGCCTCCCATGCGGGTGCAGGGCCCAAGGACCTGGGCCATCCTCCACTGCCTTCCCCGGGCCACAGCAGAGAGCTGGACTGGAAGAGGAGCGACCGGGACAGAACTGGCGCCCCAACTGGGACTAGAACCCAGAGTACCGGTGCCACAGGTAGAAGATTAGCCTAGTGAGCCACGGCGCCAGCCTCCAAGGAGTAATTTTAGCACATTTGTCATAGGACAGTTGGATATAGATGTGTGGATTAATTTCTGAGTGTTCTATTCTATTTCATTGGTTTACATATCTGTTTTTGTGCTAGTATCATGCTGTTTTGATTGTATCATCCCTGTAGTATATCTTAAAATCTGGTATTGTGATGCCTCTGGCTTTGCTTTTTTTGGTTAAGATTGTTTTGGCTATTTAGGGTCTTTTGTGTTTCTGTATGAATTTTAGGATAGTTCCTTCTAGTTCTGTTAAAACTGTCTTTGGAATTTTGATTGGGATCACAGTGAATGTGTAAATTGCCTTACCTAGTTTGGACATTTTCATAATAATTCTTTCAATCCATGAACATGGAAAATTTTTTCCTTTTTTGTATCTTCTTTTATTTCTTTCATTGATGGCATTGTAATTTTCATTATAGAGTTCTTTCACATCCTTGGTTAAATTTATTCCAAGTTATTTAAAAATTTTTGTGGCTATTGTGACTGGGACTAATCATACAAGTATTTCTCAACCAGATTATTGTTGATGTATAAGAATCTACTGATTTTTGTGTTCTAATTTTATATCATGCAACTGTGCTGAATTCTCTTATGAATTCTGATAGTCTGTTAGTGGAGTCTTTCCCCATATAAAGGATCATGTTATCTGCAAACGGGGATGAATTGATTTCCTCTTTTCAAATTTGTATCTATTTGGTTTCTTTTCTTGCCTGATGACTCTGGTTAAAACTTCCAGAACTATATTGAATAATAGTCAGGAGAGTAGGCATCCTTGTTTTGTTCCAGATCTCAGTGGAAGTCCTTCCAGCTTTTCCCCATTCAGTGTTATACTGACTGTGGATTTGTCATATATGACATTATTGTGTTCAGGTATGCCCCTTCTATCCCCAATTTGCTTAAGGTTTATGTCATGAAATGGTGTTGTGTTTTATCAAGTCCTTTTCCTGCATCTATTGAGATAATCATGTGGTTTTAATCCTTGATTTTGTTGATGTGATGTATCATGTTCATTGATTTGTATATATTAAACTATCCCTGCCTCCCCAGAATAAATCCAAGTTGGTCACAGTTGACAATATTTTTAATGTGTGTTGAATTCAATTTGCTAATATTTTGTTGACAATTTTTGAATCTTTGTTCATCAAGGATATTGGTGTATAGTTCTTGTGTTGTATCTCTGTAGGATTTTAGAATTAAGATAATGCTGGCCTCATAGAAAGACTTTGGGAGTATTCTCTCCCTTTCAATTGTTTTTGAATAGCTTAAGAAAAACTTGGATTAGCTCTTCCTTAAAATTTGGTAGAATTCATCAGTGAGGTGATCTGCTCCTGGGCTATTGTTGTTGGGAAGCTCTATGTTACTGATTCAATCTCAGCTTAAATTGGCCTATTCAGGTATTCTATGTGTTCATATTTCAATTTTGGTTAATTCTATCTTGAAATCTACCCAGTTTTCTAGATTTTCCAAATTGTTGGCATATAACTGTTTGTAACAACTTCTGACGATTCTTTATATTTTTGTGGAATCAGTGGTAACATATTTTTCACCTTTGACTTTACTAATTTGGGTCTTCGTTTTTTTCGTTAGTTGAACTAATGCTTTACCAATTCGATTTTTGCAAAAACCAGCTCTGCATTTCACTGACCTTTGCATAACTATTTTTTAATTTCTATTTTGTTTATTTCCTCTAGTTTTTATGATTGTTTCCCTCTCCTACATTTGGTTTGGTTTCTTCTTGTTTTTCCAGGTCCTTGACATATATTTTTACATTATTATGTGATAACTTTCCAATTGTTTCATGTAGGCACCTATTACTATAAACAATCCTCTTAATACTGCTTTTGCTGTATCCAATAAGTTTTGATATGTTGTGTTTTCATTTTTGTTCATTTCAAGGATTTTTTATTTCCCTTTTAAATTTTTTATATGACTCACCATTCATTCAGGGGTATGCTCTTCATTTTCTATGTTTTGCATAGTTTTTTTAGTTTCCTTTGCTGTTAATTTTTAATTGCTAATTGTTGTTGATTTTGTTGTTGATTTCCATGTAGTCAGAAAATATACATAATACAATTTCAATATTTTTTAATTTGTCTGTAATTGTTTTATGGTTTACCCTAGAGAATGTTCTCTGCACTGATGAAAAGAATGAAATGGAATGTTCTATAGATATATATTAGATCCATTTGGTTTCTAGTGTGTATTTACTCTGCTGTTTCTTTATTAACTTTTATCTGGTTGATCTGTCTGTTGATAACACTGGGGTGTTGGATTTCCTTATTATTATTGTGTAGGATCTTATGTCTTCATTTACATGTATTAATATTTTTTATAAAACTGAGGGCCCTAGCATTGTGTGAATATGCATTTACTATAGTCATATATTCTAGAACCAATCCCATAAACAATACATAGTAAACTTCTTTATTTCTTTTACCTGTTTTGTCTTCACATCCATTTTGTCTAATATAAATAGAGCTACTCCTGACTGCTTTTGATTTCCCTTAGCATAGAAATATCTTTTACCATCCTTTTTGAGATTTTTATTGAAGTGTTAATCTCATAAGAAATTTATAGATGCATCTTATTTTTTTTATCCAGTCACCTAATATGTGTCTTTTAATTGGGAAACTTAGTCCTTTATACTCAATATTATTATTGATAAATAATGACTTGATCCTTTCATTTTTCCTTAGATATTCCTATTGTTTGTTTTGAGATGCCTTTATTCTTTTACTAGGAGGTTTTCTGCCTTTATATTCTTTCATGATGCTGATTGCCTTTCCTTGTTTCTATATGTACTACATCCTATGCATCATTTGTAAGGCTGGTCAAGTTCTTCCAAATTTTGCTTTTCTTAGAAGATCTTTATTTCATATTCATTTATAAATGACAGCTTTCCTATTTCAAGTATTCTGGGTTCAAAGTTTTTTTTTTTTTTTCTTTTAACACTTGGACTATAATCCTCCATTCTGTTCTGGCCTATAGGGTTTCTGTTGGCAAATCTCAATCTTATGGAAGTTTCTTTAGAAGTAAAGTGGCATCTCTCATTTGAAAATTTTAGGATATTCTTTGTATTCTTTGTTTTTGAAAGTTTGACTATAATGTATTGTGGGGAGGATCTTTTCTGATCATGCTTGTTTGAAGTTCTATGCACTTCTTGAATTTGATATATATATCTTTCTGCAAATTGGTTACATTTTCTGATAATATTTCGCTTAACACATTTTCTAAGCCACTTTTTTTTTTTGTTCTAGCCTTTCAGGAACTCCTAAGACTCGTGTATTTGGTAATTTGATGGATCCCATAGATCCTGAGATCCTGAACACTTTTTTTCATTATTTCTAATTTCTTCTTCTCCTTGTATTTTTTTTTTCTTTTTTTGTATGAGATATTTGCTCAAGGTCTATTTTTTAGATTGGATATTATTATTCTGTCTCATCACGTCTGCTGTTAAGGCTTTTAATTGAATTTTTAAAAAATTTTTATATTAATTTAGGAGATAATGAATACTTCATTTTTAATATATCTGCTTGTTTATTTTTCAGTTTCTCTATCTCTGTTTGAATTTTTTGTCTATGTCATATACTGATTTCCGAATTTCACCTAACTGTTTCTCTGTACTTTTGAGCAACATTATTATCATCCTTTTGAATCCTTTTACAGGCATTTCATCAACCTCCTTTTCTTCACAGTCCAATAATAATGCACTATTGTATTCCCTTGGGGGACTCAGATTGCCTTCCTTGTTCATGTTTCTACATTGATTATTGCACACCTACTTTTGTGATCTATTGTTTCTTTTTTTAGATTTATTTATCTGAAACACAGAGTTACTGAGAGAGAATGAGAAGCACACAGAGAGATCTTCCATCCACTGGTTCACTCCCCAAATATCTGCAAAGGTCAGGCCTGGGCCAGGTGGAAGCCCAGAGTCTGGAACTCCATCTGGGTTTCTCTAATATTTCCACTGATTCCCCAGACACGTTAGAGGGGAGCTGGATCAGAAGCAGAGCACCTGGGACTAAAACCAGCACTCATATGGGATGTAGGTGTCATGGGCAGTGGATTAACCCAGATCTGGATTAATACCAGATCTGGGATCTCTTTTTTTATCATTTCTGGAAGATTTATTTTATTGAAGGATTTATTCTTGGAAATGTGATTCTGGGTTACTGTAGAGCACCAGGGCTTACTCTTGAAATCCAGGGATGTGTGCTGGGTGTGGCCAGAGGGGTGACAGTTTATGGTGGGACAAGAGTCTATAATGACATCCAACTGGGCATGATGGAGAGCCTCTGACTACCATTGAGGAGAGGGGCTATGTGAACTGACTGATGTCTTCAAAGTTGCTGCTTTTCTTAAGCCAGGGTGAACTACCTAGTGCACAGCTTATGGAGAGCTCACAGTGCTTGCACAAGTCACCCACCCAGATGGGTACACCATCCGGAGCACCGACTCACTGTGTACTGTCTCTCAACACCACCGTGAGATCTGTCCTCAGTATGCATGGAGCTCTGAGCCTCTGCACACAGACTGGCTGGGTGAGAACCCAGCCACAATCTGTGATCTTTCAAGTATTCATGGGAGGGGAAGCCATGGAAATGCAGGTGTCTCTCAGTTCCAGTGGGGCTTACCTCCTTATTTCCAGAGTACTAGGGGCAACCACAGCTGCTCTTCTCCAACTGTTTCCAAGAGCATATGTGGGCCTGGGCTCTGTGGATGCTGCTGCCCTGCTGGTCTCAGCTGGAATCCTGCAGCTCAGTCTGTCACACTAGGATGCAGGAATGTCTCTGGCACCTCTGGAAAGAAGATAGGCAAGAGTATTTTGTGAGCCACTCTCCTCTGAAGATGGTACCTCCCCATTGTTATCTCTGCTCTTAGGAGTGCAGAAGGGAAACATCTGGGTTCCCACTCGGATGTCCAGAGCCCTGAGTTTTCAAGGGAGCACTCTTCATTGAGCTCCCCAGAATTCCTCTCCAGAAAGGATTGCCTTGGTGAGGGGTCTGTGCAGATGGGCTCAGCTTATGCTCTCTTGTTCACTCTCTTCCCACAACAGGGAGTCCCCTGGTCCAGGCCTCAGAGCACACTGTTGATCTTTCTTCTTTCCCTAAGCTGTCATGCATGTTATAGATGTTCCACTTTGTGTCCCTACTTCTCTCCTACTGCTTCTGATGCTCTTCCTCAGGCACTGAACTATAGATGTAGCTATAAGAACTTTCCAGAAGTTCTTCCAAATGAGAGATGCTCTGTTTGGCAGCTGGGAGATTTTCAGTATTGATATTGATTAAAGAACTATGAAAGGAAAGCAATCTTTTCCCATTGAAAACAAACACAAAATAACACATAAAATATTGTTTAAATGCCTTCGTGTCCTGACAATAAAACTGAGGCCAAAACTGAAGGGAAGTTTTACTGCCAAGCACAGTAAAACTGGTACTCATGTTCTTGGACTTGTGGAGCTTAGGAGACAATACACAAAGGAATCTAACAGGAGATGTGTAATGAAGTGGAAATAAATATACCCACCCCAGGACTGAAGGACAGTTGTTTGCATTAAGCTCTGGCACTCAGTAGCAGGAGAAGTATTCTCCAATGTGAATTTGTCATTATTGTCTGGCACACATCAAGATTGGAAGCCTGAGGTGACATTAAGTGTTCTGAACAAATTTTAAGCTAGCTATATTGTTCCTAGTCTTGCACTGATTCTCACATGACTAGCATCTTCACTTTTAGAAGATAATTGACTATTTAAAATCAGAATGATAACAATGAATTATGTGATTTACATAATACGTAGTATTAAAATGGGAAATCATCATTAACACAAAGGATGGGAGGCAGAAATGTAAATATTTTGTATAAGGATTTCCCACCCTGTGGAAAAAAGGTAGAGTACAATTTGAAAGTGTATATCATAGTATTTGAAGGTAGACTGAAAAGTTTAAAATGCATTTCAAAAATGATAAATCAGTCTTTTAAAGGGCAAAGAAATACACTTAATAATTCAATATCAGAGATAAAAAATGCAGTTCAGCTAAAAGAAAAGACAGAAAAACAGCAAATGCAGACAGCAATAGGGCAAATGTAAACACATTTTTAAAATTTTTATTTTACTTATTTGAAAAGCAGAGTTGCAGAGAGAGATGAAGAGACAAAGAGAGATCTTCCATCTACTTATTCACTCCCCAAATGGCCACAGTGGCTATGGTTGGTTCAGACGAAAGCCAGGAGGCAAGAGTTTCTACTGGGTTCCAACACTGTTTCAGGGGCCCAAATACTTGACCACCTTCTGCTGCATTCTCCAGCTGAAGCAGCAGGAAGTTGGATCACAAATGGAGCAACTGGGACTCAAACCAGTGCCCATATGTGATGCTGGCATTGCAGGCAGCAACACACATTATTGATAAATGAATCAATTACAGATGGTTTCAATGATAGAATCAAAAAGCAAAAATTGTCAGACAATATATGAAAACAAGACTTAACTATCTACTATTTACAAAAAATATTGTTTTACATATAAAACTGAGCTAAAGATGATAATAAACATGCAAATGCTAGCAAAGGGGTGGTAATTTGGCACAGAGATTAAGACATGCTTGGGATGCCACACTGGAGTGCTTGGGTTTCAGTCTGAGCTCTGTTCCCAATTCCAGCTTTCTGAGAGTGTGCATCCTGGTAGGCAGCAAATGATGGCTCAAGTACTTGGGTTCCTGCCACCACATGGGAGACCTGGATTAAGTTCTCAACTCTTGGCTTTAGCCTGACCCAGCCCCAGTGACTCTAGGCATTTAGGGAGTAAATCAGAGATGGGAGATCTCTGTCCTTCTCTTTCTCTCTCTTTTTTTCTCCTTCTTTTATTCTCATTTTGCCTTTCAAATAAATAAAATACTTTTGTAAGAAAAAGCATGCAGGGCTGGCGCTGTGGCTCACTTGGTTAATCCTCCACCTGCGGCGCCGACATCCCATATGGGCACCAGGTTCTAGTCCTGGTTGCTCCTCTTCCAGTCTAAGCTCTCTGCTGTGGCCTGGGAAGGCAGTGGAGGATGGCCCAAGTGCGTGGGTCCCTGCACCCACATGGGAGACCAGGAAGAATGCTCCTGGCTTTGGATCGGCGTAGCTCTGGCCATAGCGGCCATTTGGGGTGTGAACCAACAGAAGGAAGACCTTTCTGTCTGTCTCTCTATCTGTCTAACTCTATCAAATAAATTAAAAAAAAAAAAAGAAAAAGCATGCTTGCATAGCCATTGTAGATAATAGAAAAGGTACATTTTAAAACATATTACTAGAAATAAAGGCAACTATTTCTTAGTGATAATAGTGTCAACTTGTTAGGAAAACATAATAAACCTATGCACCTAAAACAAAATCTCAAACGATATGATTCAATGTCCTTGTTGCAGTGGGAGAGAAACCCCATGCTATACGTGTCTCGGGCTCTTCCTACTCACATGAGAAAACTCAAGGAGGAGACAGAGATAAATGAGAACAGAAATACAAGATTTATTTAAAGAAGAAGTACCCACTCAGATGGGAGTATAGAGAACGTGTTAACAGCAGAAAACGTGTTAACAATTTACAAGATTTGAAGTCACCTCTTTATAGGATTATGGTGATGCTAAGGGTACGTCCTAATGGAATATTCAAAGGAGGCAGAGTTTGGGGTGAGACGGCAGCACGAGGTGATCACTAAGAGTAGAATGGTGTTTGGTGCGTTTGTAGCTGCAGATCATGTGATGGAATCTAGAAATGCCATGATGTCAGGTTCATGATGGGAAATGAGTCTCAGGTGCAAAAGGGGAAGTAGGGGTGCTGAGCTCACAGCCATGTTGGATTGGCAGGGAAGAGGGTGGGATTCAGGCAAAGCCGGCTGGGTATTGCCCAGGTGTTGGCAGTCCTTTGCTCCTGCTTGCTAACTCACTGCCCACGTTAGTCTGCCAGGCAAAGGATTAGAAGAAGCCACTGTATTCTAATAGCAAGTAAAAACTGAACAACCTACAAAAACCAAATTTTCTTCTTAGATCCATCAGAGAAGTGACTTCACAGCAAACTGCTGCCCCAAAATTGGATACGCAGAGAAGAAGGCACAGAGAATCACCACTTACAGAGCAGAAATCCCAGGGGAACCACTGCTGCAATAGGAAAACCTGAACTTTCATTGAGAAACTGCTGGAGGCTCGGTGTGGACAGGCCTAAGACACAAACATTCCAGGGGTACCCAGTCAACAGAATGGAATCAGGATCCACACTTTTGTGAGTTTTACCTACCGGGACTCTGTGGTAAGGTTTACACAGTGGAAATCATGGAGAAAAAAAGGTTCCCTGGGCTTCTGCCATTTCACTTTTGAAAAGGCAAAGCTCTCTGTAGTGCCTCATAAGGTGTGTCCTCATGAGAAGCTATTTTACCAAAGCCTGCCCTATCTGGGGTGTTATGAAACTCTAACTGATCTGGAGAAAAGGAAATATCCAACTTTTCTCCCTTACAGCTATGAAAAGCATAAAAACTAAGAAGTATGTGTGACTATCACAGCCAAGGGACACAGATGCACTAATAATCTCAGACCTACTCCTAAGACTGCAGAAGGTTATACCTCCCTCACACCTTAACAGCACATCACTGAGGGCTTATTTACTACAGACCTTTCACCATTAGATCACAAACACCTTTCAACAAGAAATTACAAGAAAGATTAACACCCAAATATAAAATTGGAAGTGATAACACAAGCATCAGAATCATACTCAGGGCAGGAAATTTGGAATTATAAGACTGAAGTTATCAGTGATGACTAATGCCCTAAAGGCTCTAATTGATGAATTAGACAAAGTACAAGAGCAAATGAATAATGTAAGCAGAGAGATGGAATTCTAAAAGAGGATCAAAGGGTGCTAGAGGTCAAAAACATTAGAACAGAGATGAACAATGTTTGTGATTAGCTGGTTAGCAGAATAGAAACAGCTAAGGAAAGAATCTCTGAACATGAATATATGTTAATAGAAATTTTCAAAATGGATAATCAAAAAAGTAAAAGGATTAAAAAACACACTTTAGAATATCCCAGAACTGTGTGAAAATAATCAAAGGTATAACTAAGTGTTATGGGGTTATTAGAAAGAGGAAAAAAAAGAAAGAAAATAAATATACAAAAAATGTAAAGAAATAATGACAAGATTTTCACAGTTTTGTCAGAAACCAAATCACAGATCCAAACAATCTTAGAGAATACTCAGCAGACAAAATACCAAAGAAACTACATTAAATAAATGGAGCAATATATGTTCAAGAACTGGAAGACTCAATTGTTGACATGTTAGTTTGTTCCACATTCTCTATAGTTTCAAAGTAATTACAAGCTCCTAGTAGATTTTTATTTTTTAAATTTATTTTTGTAGTTATTTGAAAGGCAGAGTTACAGAGAGAAGAGGAGGAGAGAGAGAGGAAGAGAGAGAGAGAGCGCACGAGAGAGAGAGAATCTTCTATCTATTGGTTCACTCCCCAAATGGCTGCAATGGCCAAGGCTAGCCCAGTCCAAAGGTAGTAGCCCAGAGCTTCTTCTGGGTCTCCCACATGGGTGCAGGGGCTCAAGCACTTGGGCCATCTTCTACTGCTTTCCCAGGCTCATTAGTAGGGAGCTGGATTGGAAGTTAAGCAGCCAAATCTCGAGCTGGCATCCATATGGGATGCTGGCGTTGCAGGTTGAGGCTTAACCTACTGCATTGCAACACCAGCCCCTCCTAGTAGACTTTTAAAGTGGGAATAACCAAGCTGATTCTAAAATTTGTATATAAATTCAAAGAACATGGAATAGCCAGAAAGTTTTAGGAAAAGTGAAAATTTGAAGAAATTATTCTGCCTTATTCAAGACTTACTAGAAATCTATACTAACTAAGGAACCATATTTGCCTAAATGTATGCATATGTGATAATAGGATAGCAATCAGCAGTCCTGTCAGAGAGAATGTTCTGTAATGAACTGTATGGCAGTCCAATAAAGTAATCATAAGTTGTATATGACTACTGAGCATTTGTAATGTGGCTCTGTGTGGATAGGGCTACTCTGTTAAACAGTGTAGAAATGGTATAGAAGATCAAACTATAAACTCACAGATAAATGGTCTAATGATTTTTTACAAAGATACTAAAGTAAATCCATAAGGCAAGAAATACTTTCTGGGATTGGCATTGTGGCGTAGCAGGAAGCCACCTGCAACACCAGCATTACGTGTGTACAGGTGTTCGTGTTCCAGCTGTTCCACTTCTGATCCAGTTAATTATTAATTATCCTGGGAAAGCAGCAGAAGTTACCCCAAGTATTTGTGCCCCAACACCCATGTGGAGATCCAGATGAAGCTCCTGGCTCCTGGCTTCATCCTGGCCCAGGCCTGACTGATGTGGCCATTGAGGGACTGAACCAGGTGATGGAAGATGTCTCTGTCTCTTTCTATCTCCTCCTCCTCTCTCTTTTAACACATTCAAATGAATTAATATTTTTTTAAAAAGGAAAAAAAATCTCTAACATATGGTACTGTAAGTTAGCGTAAATCTCATCATAACAGTTACAAAAACTAACCAAAAATGCACAATAGCCCAAATGTAAAAGATAAACCATAAATGTATATAAAAGTATAGGCAAAACTATTCATAATTACAATGAAGGAATACTTTTCTTAAATAGGATTATTTTAGAGAATGGTCTCCTAAAGAAAAAATTTGAAATTGATCTCATGTTTAAAACTTACTTTCCTTGAAAAAGCTCCATTAAGGAAATGAAAAGACTAGGAACAACCAAAAAGAAAAACATTAGCAGCAAATAAATTCAAGAAGATCTTAGGTTTAAATACAGAATTTTTATAATGCGATAATTTGATATATCAACCTAAATGCGAACAGAAGATTTGAACAGACACTATATAAAATAAACATGAAAGGTGAAACAAATGTAAATATGATCAGCATTATTAATCATTAGCTCAATGCAAATTTAAACTGCAACAAGATGAAAATATCATCACAACAGAATGGCAAAATTTAAAAGACTGGCAATGTCACTAGTTTTGAGGCCGTGGAACAACTGGAATCCTCACACACTATTGGTAGAAGCATAAAATAGCACAACTAGTTTGAGAAATAGTTTGGCAGTTTGTTACGGAGCTAAATATACGTTTGACATATAATCCAATGACTCTCTTAGGTAAGCACCGAAGATTATTTAAAATATATAACCACACATGTACTTGTATAAGAATGTTCATAGGATATATATTCTGCCTTCTGTAAAATTAAAAAAAAAAAACTGGAAAAAAAACCTTTCTATCAATAGGTGAAAGGAAAAGTAAATTGTGTGACTATAAAATGGTATCTTCCCACAAAAAGAATTTTCTACTGATACATGCAAAAACATGACTGAATCTCAAAAGTGCTATACTATGTAAAACAAGCCAGAAACAAGAGTTCAGTGTATGAATGTATGTATGCAAAATTCCAGGGAAGATTGTTCTAAGCTACGGTGTTAGAGAACAGATCAATGGCTTCCTAGGTTGTGTTTGTGTTGGGGATAGAGACTGGAAGGGGGCACAAAAGAATCTTTTAGCGTGATAGAAATGTTTTATATTTTGATTGTGGTGATGATTAAATGGGCAGACACAACCACTGAAACCACCTGCATTTTATTGGTTATAAATTATACCTCAATGAAGATGGTATTGAAAATTAAATCAAGGTTGCTGGTGTTTTGGTGCAGCAAGTTATGGAGCTACCTTGGACACCAGCATCCCATATAAGAATGCTGGTCTCATTCCTGGCTATACCACTTCTGATCCAGCTTCCTGCTAATGCACCTGGAAAGACAGAAGAAGATGGCCCAAATGCTAGCGCCCCTGCCATCCATGTGGGAGACCAGAAATGGACTTCCTGGCTCCTGGCTTTGGCCTGGTTTATTTTATTTTTTTCATTTTATTTATTTTTTATTTTTTTATTTTTGAAAGGCAGAGTGAAAGGGGAGGGTTGCGGGCGGGAGGGAAGTTATGGGAGGGGGGAAGCCATTGTAACCCATAAGCTATACTTTGGAAATTTATATTCATTAAATAAAAGTTTAATAAAAAAAAAAGGCAGAGTGGACAGTAGAGGGAGACAGAGAGAAAGGTCTTCCTTTTTGCCGTTGGTTCACCCTCCAATGACCCCCACAGTAGGCGCGCTGCGGCCGGCGCACTGCGCCGTTCCAATGGCAGGAGCCAGGTGCTTCTCCTGGTCTCCCATCGGGTGCAGGGCCCAAACACTTGGGCCATCCTCCACTGCACTCCCTGGCCACAGCAGAGAGCTGGCCTGGAAGAGGGGCAACCGGGACAGGATCGGTGCCCCGACCGGGACTAGAACCCGGTGTGCCAGCACCGCAAGGTGGAGGATTAGCCTACTGAGCCGCGGCGCCGGCCATTTGGCCTGGTTTAGACCTGGCTGTTGTGGCCACTTGGGGAATAAGCAGCATATGGAAGATATCTCTCACTCTCTGTCTCTTCCTCTCTTTTGCTCTGCCTTTCAATTAAATAAATAAATAAGTACTTTAAAAAAAATGAATTCATGTGAATAGACTACATCTATATATCAACAGGATATTAAAGCTTTTCATATTAAATTTTGAAAGTCATTAAAAGAGATATTTTGATCTCATCATCTTCATAATCTTGAATTGGGGTGTCTTTTTCATTTGGGGGCATCATAGTGTCTTCCTGTGTATACTGATGGTCCTCTTCCCCACTTAATGCTGTATAATTGTTCAGACCTAATTAATGCCACTCTGAGGATCATTGTTTACTATCCTCACCGTGTCTAAATATGATCAGAGTCGGCGAACTTGGAAGGCTTCCATAGCCTTAGCAACTCATGACGACAGCCTAGGGTGGTTACTGGCGCCATAAACTAGAGTGTCAATTTGTTGGGTCAACAACAGAAGTCACTGTGCACTTGCTCCTCATGTGGGATCTCTGTCCTTAATGTGCTGTACATTTTTATTTAATGCTGTAACTAGTACTCAAACAGTATGTTTCACTTTGTGTTTCTATGTGGGTGCAAACTGTTGAAATCTTTACTTAATATATACTAAATTGATCTTCTCTATATAAAGAGAATTGAAAATGAATCTTGATGCAAATGGAAGGGGACAGGGAGCGGGAGAGGGGAGGGATACAGGTGGGAGGGAAGTTATGGGAAGGGGAAGCCATTGTAATCCATAAGCTGTACATTGGAAATTTATATTCATTAAATAAAAGTTAAAAAAAGAGAGATTTTGAAAACCAAAGAATTCAAATAATTTAACATAATAATTGGCATAAAGTATAACAGGCAAACATTAGTGAAATAAAGGTGTTATTGTTGAATTAAAGTTATAAACACTTATTTAGAAAAACGTTCATGATAGAATAGGTGGAAAACAGAGTAGTACTGTATAAATCATATTGTGAGTATATATTTTAATCATGGACCCAGCAAGACATACCACAATGATGAGTAGGAAGTCAAAAAAAAAAAGGTTTATGGAAATTGAACTTTATGAATAAAGCTCTGTATGGTTTGGAAAATTTTTTGCACCAAAGTAAAGTTACCACTTAATTCCATTTTCCACAAACTTTTTGTAGTAGCCCAATATGTGACTATTTACTAAGGAAGGTGAAAATTAAGGGAGCCACAAGCATTACAATGTACTTGGAGAAGCAAGGACGGGCAATCATTACCACCACTGCATGGGAAAGGGAAAGATTGAGGAACAAAACCTCAGCTAAGATATTGGCACTGTGCCTGGGGAAAAAAAAGCCAAGAGGACATAGGATCTGTCTTCTAATATTCTTTCAGTGCTTCCACAAGAGAGACCCTATGAAAGGCAGTTGGTGCTGCCAGCAGAGCTAGGTCTGCAAGGCAACTGAGCAGAGAGAATGGAGACATGTATGTGGAGCTTGGGGACAGATGGAACAACCAGCCCAGGTACCTCTCTGTAAAAGCACCAACACAAACATGACAAAACAAAGCAAAACAGCACAAAATATCAGAAATCTCTTTTATGCATGCTCTCTTCCTCTCATCTTTTTTATCTTAATATGACTTTATGAACATGAAAACAAGTTGAAAGGCACAAGATTATTAATATCAACTTAAATAAGAAACATAAGAATGTATGAAACGTTGAGAAGTAACTTAGCTGTTTATTTATTCATACCATTTGTTTCAATGTGCACAAATCAATTTTGCACTTTACAAATGTACAGTGAAATAAAGTGGAATTATACAAATTACCAACATACAAACAAGTGTGGAAAATTAAATTTCACAAAAACTACAAAAGCTGACAGTACTGATTCTGATTTGTCTTGCTGCTTTTTCATAGTTCTCCAAAGTTTTTCAAAGATATTTCATCTCGGGTTTCCTCTTCTCACAGAAATAAATTTACACTAAAACTACCTGAAACAAAATAAACATGCTGTAAACTAACCAAACAGCATCATGAGTGCATCTAAAACAACCAACATGACCAGCAAAATCTGATGAACTTGGACTCTGAAGAATCAGTTACTCTTTGACTGTTGCTACATTCAAAATTCAAGGACATGTAAGAGTGTGAATGAGGCTGTGTCTGACTGGGTGCACACATATTGTATATGTAGGAAATATACACATATGTTTTTATGTCAAATGAAATAATAAATGTCAAGTTAATTAAATTGTAATTCCTTTTTCTGGACATTCTTGTCCATTATTCCAATGGTTGCTGGCTTTCACTTCTTTGTCTGTCCCTCTCCTTGGTAACATTTGAAGTGAATGTTGGGGAGTATGACCTTTCTTGGGGCACAATTGTGTGATCTACCTTCCATTGGTGTACATTTGGTAGTCAGAAGTTTGCTTTAGTCTAGACATGTGGATAATTTGGGGCAATGTAACTCAAAACAGTAATTTTCTGAACTGCTTGCTTTCAGTCAATTTCATATGGCAGAAGAGGTACTAAACAGTTGTCCTTGGACGTAATTCAAGCCTAGTTGATTTATTTTCTTCTAGATTTACTTTTAATATGGTGATGGACACCTTTGGGCCATCTGAAATAAGATCAGGAAAGATCACATTCTTTTTGTAATCTCTTTGTACAGCTAGATCTCTGTTCTCTGAGAAGTTTTACTGAACTTTTGATACTGAACGTATTTTTCAAACTGACATCCTACAGGCTGATGTCTAAGAACAATTCACCTTTTTCAACTCTTAAAACCTCGAAATGTACATTTTCTCTGTGACTTCTCATTTCTGCTTATGAATCAGTCAATTTTTCCTTGAATTGGTCTTTGTTTATAACACTTTGCAAAAGGCAGCCAATAATGGCCAATATAAATAGAGAATCTATGATTTCCAATTAAGTCATCTAGAGCAGTGATTCTCAAAGGAGAGCAATTTTGTTCCCCATGGAACATTAAGGCATGTCTGGAAAAGACGTGTCTGGAAACAGTTTTGATTATCATGACTGGGAAAGCACCACTGTTGTCTAATGGGTAGAGACCAGTGCATTGCTGTTAAACATCCTTACGATACACACGACAGCCAAACAACAATTACCTGGTCCAGCTTTTCAACTGTGCTTTTATTGAGAAACTCTAATCTAGAGATCCAGGATCAGGAAGCCTGTGGCCTTTTTATTTATTTTTTTTTCTTTAAATATTTGTTTTATATTTTGAAGGCAGAGTGATAGAGAGAGATGGAAAGACAGAGAAAGAGAACTCTTCCTTCCACTGGTTCACTCCCTAGATAGTCACAACAATCTGGGCTGAGTCAGACCAAAGCCAGGAGCCTAGAATTCCATCCAGATCTCCTCTGCAGGTGGCAGGGGCACAAATGCTTGGGCCATCATCGATTGTCTTCCCAGGCACATAAGCAGGAAGCTGGACAGGAGCATAACATCGGGGACTCCAGTGGGCGCTCTGATAGGGGATGACAGTGTTACAACTGGTGGCTTACCCCACTGCACCACAATGCCAGCCCCTGTGGTCTATCATCTGACTCAAGTGCAGTATTAGAAAGTATTTTGCCATTACATAACATGTGTTTCCAACTTTCTAATTCTTTTTTTTTAACTTAATGCTAAAGCTAATGTCATAAATCTCAGAGCTTTCATTACATTAATACCTCACTTCCAACGCGCAATTTCTATGCCCAGATTAGTCCATGGACTTTGAGAAAAAAATCCAAACATACTGTGACTTACCAAAAATAACAAAAACAAACATGCAGTGACTTATCAAAAATAACACAAGTGTATAATGTAGTTGCTTCTGGATAAATTTCTTTCAAGGAATGACCCAAAGACTGAAGCTTCTTGCCTTCCCCTGGGTTTCCTAGTCCTCTATTGGGATGGCCAAAAGATGGAAGAAAGGGAAACGTGAGAAAGAATATATGAAGATGTCATGTAAAATTTCCATTTGCATTCTTTGACCTGCTGCACAATCTATCCATGTTTTCCTTCTGATATTAACAGAAATATCTCTCACTTTAAACTCTGACTTCTTAAAAAGAAATTACATTTTACTTATTTCAAAGTGAATAAGGCTTTAGGGAGAAAACACATTAGCCAAAGAAAAACATAAAATTGCCAACTCTTAGATGATTATTAAGAAAATTTGCATGTGATTCTTCTTTTATTTCCATTCTTATAAATATTTAACATTATTTTTCCAGATGTATTAATCCCATGAATCATTGGTCTTTATGTGACTCTGAGCCTCGCTATTCGGAATCTTCTGTGTAATTTAAAGCTGAATATTTGAAGGACATACTTAGGGTGGGTATTCAGAATTGCATTTAAAACACTGACTTTGGATGCCCACATCACAAATCAGAGTGCCTGTTTTTGAGCCCAGTTCTGCTCCTTATTCCAGGTTGCAGATAACGTATACCTTGTAAGGCAGCAGGTGTAGCTTAAGTGATTGGATTGTTTCCAACTACTTGGGGGGCCCAGATTGAATTTACAGCTCTGGCTGTGACCAAGTCTAATCTTGGCTCTTTCAGGCATCTGGGGATTGAACCAGTGGTTGGGATCTCTGTCTGCCCTGTCTCACTGTCTGCCTTTCAGAAAAACTATTAATTAATAATAAATAATAAATTTATAACAGAAAAAATTAGAAGACACAAAAAATAGAAAAATTTTCTATATTCATGGACTGGAAGAATTAATATCATCAAAATCTCCATACCATCAAAAGCAATTTACAAATTCAATATGATTCCAGTCAAAATACCAATTTTATTCCTCTCAGATCTAGAAAAAATGATGCTAAAAGTCATATAAAATCACAAGGAACCCTGAATAGCTATACCAATTTTATGCAACATAAACAAAACCTGAGACATCACAATTACAGATTTCAAGGCATACTACAGGACAATTATAGTCAATGCAGATTGGCAGTGGCACAAAAATAGACATGTAGACAAATGGAACAGAATAGAATCACCAGAAATCAATTCACTCATCGATAACCAACTAATCATTGACAGAGGAGATAAAATTAATCCCTGGAGAATAGACAGTCTCTTCAACAAATGGTGTTGTAAAAAATTGAATCTCCCTATACAAAAGTATGAAACAAGTCCCCTACCTTGCATCTGATATAAACATCAACTCAAAATCAACAAGTATCCAAATCTACAACTGATAACCTCAAATTACTAGTGGAGAGCATTGGGGAAAGTCTGCAATATGTTGGCATAAGCAAAGACTTCTTGGAAAAGACCCCAGAAGCAAAGGCAACCAAAGGAAAAATAGATAAGAGGGGTTATATCAAGCTTAGAAACTTTTGCACCACAAAGGAAACACTCAGCAAACTGATGAAGCAACCAACAGAACTGGAGAAATTATTTGCAAACTATGAAACTGATAAAGGATTAATATACATAATCTATAAATAGTTCAGGAAACTCAACAACAACAAAGCAAACAATCCAGTTAAGAAGTGGGCAGAGGCCTTGAACAGGCAATTTTTAAAAAATTGAAATTCAAATGGCCAACAGATACATGGAAAACTGCTCAGAATCACTAGCCATCAGGGAAATGCAAATAAAAACTAGAATGAGGTTTCACCTCATCCCAGTTAGAATGGCTCTCATGCAGAAATTAAAAAAAAAAATGCTGGCAAAGATGTGGGGAAAGAGGTTCCTTAATCCACTGTTGACAGGAATGCAAACTAACACAATCATTGTGGAAGAATGCTGAAAATAGATCTACCATATGACCCAGCAATCCCACTCCTGGGAATTTACCTAAATGAAAAGAAAGCAGCATATGAACGTATTATCTTTATCTCCATATTTATTGTAGGTCAATTCACAATAACTAAGCTATAAAATCGACCCAGATGTCCATCAACCAAGACTGGATAAAGAATTTTGGTATATATATACATACATGTATATATATATATATATATATATACACACACACACCATTATATATACCAATATAATATATATATGCACCATATATACACCAATAGCAATGTATATGGTGTATATATATATATATATATACACCAATATATAGTATTATATTATATATATATATATATATAAAATGGAATACTATCCATCCATAAAAAGAATAAATCTGTCCTTGCAACAAAATTAATGCGACTGGAAACCATTATACTTAGTGAAATAAGCCAGTTCCAAAAAGACAAATATGATATATTTTCGCTGTTCCAGTGTAACAAAAAAAGTAAAGTATATATGTGAAATTGACATTTTGAGAACTGATTATTGTTTATAGCCCTTATCTCTGCTGTTGAAGAACAGCATTTTTTCTTGTTACTATTTTTGAATTCCTTACTCAGTAGAGAGTTAACCTTATTATTATAAAATAAGTTGAAAGTATTTCATTGTATTAAACAGAATAAGAAAGGAAGGAGGAAAGATAGGGTGGGAAGTATCCCTATGCTCTTAAATCCATATATATTAAATACATGAAATTTGTTCACCCTATATAAACAAAAATTGTTATAAAAAAGAGGATAATTACACTCCTCTCTCTCCCACATACAAAAACCAACTGAAAATTATTGAAAAACTAAATGTAAGATCTGAAACTTCAGAAATTACATAGGGAAACTCTTCAGAATATTGGAATGGGCAACATGTTTTTGCATCAGAAATCAAAACCCCAGGAAACAATAGCAAAAATAGACAGATAGGACTTCATCAAATTAAAGAGCTTCTGCACAGCAAAGGAAATGATCAATAAGAGTGAAGAGACAACCTAGAGAATAGGAGAAAAAATTGCAAACTATACATATGGCAAAGAGTCAATATCATGAATATATAAGAAATTTAAGTAACTAATAATATAATAATAATAATATAATAATACAATATAATAATAATAATCCAATTTAAAAATTGGTAGTAAATTTAAATAGACATTTTTGAAAAGAAGATATACAAGTGCTCAACATCATTAAAAATTGTAGAAATTGAAATCAAAACTATAATGAGTGATCAATTTTTCTAGTTAAATTTGCTGTTACCAAAAAGAAAAACAGATAACAAGTGTTGGTGAGGGTATGAAAAAAAGGGAAAAACTTGTACACTGTTGGTGAGAATGTAAGCCATTGTGGGAAACAGTATGGAATTTCCTCAAAAAACTAAAAATAGAAATAGCATATGCTCCTGCAAACCACTCTTCAACACATATCCAAGGAAAATTAACTCAGTTTTTCAGAGACAACAACACTCCTATTTTTTTTTTTCTTTTTTGCACTACCATTCACAGTTTCCACAAAATGGAAACAATGTAAGTGGCTGACCACTGATAAATGGGTAAAGAAAACATGATATATATACATACAATGCAATATTATTCAGCTGAAAGTACAATGACATCTTGCTGTTTGCAACAGCATGGATAGAATTGGAAGTCAGTATGTTAAACCAAATAAATGAAGTGTCAAAAGGCACATAATCTCACTCATATGTGGATTTTTTTCAAAGGGTGATCTCACAGAAGTTAAAAGTTTAATGGAGATGAGGAAATGTTGATTAACAGGTTCTGAGTTATAGAGCAATGGCAGTAAGAAGTTTTGAGCTTCTAATGTACAGTAGTATTACTACCGATAATATACTATATTTTTATCTATAAACAAACCCAAAATCCATCAGATAGATTTTTGAGGCTTTCAACACAAAGAAATAATAAATGTCCTGATTAGACATTACATAAAAATCAATATATATCATACATCAAAATATCACATAGTATCCAAAATACATATAATTTTTAATATTATATTAGAGCTCTATATAAAACTAATCATGTAGAAAGTTAAAGGATGATTTAGCCAACAGGATGCAAGTTCTTTACCAGAACTTGCCAGTTTTTGCTGGATGCAAACATAGAAGCAGAAACTTCTCTTATCAGAATGGTTATTCTGAAAAGAAGAGTGATATGGTCATGCAGCTAATGCCAACTGTTTTGTTTCCCTTAGAAATAAGAGAGATTATCCTTTGTTCATACACTAAGGAAAAAGATGTTCTCTGTTCAGAAATAAATAGATCAATCGAATAGGCTGAGTCCAGAAGGAGTCGGAGGGGATAAAAATTCATGTAAGGAGGATAAATTCTCCTTCGCTAGGAGTTAAGGATAAAGGAAGGATTTCTCTGATACCAGTCTCTAACCAGAATTCTCTTTTTCTAAAAAAAAAAAAAAAAATGTGTTTATTTGAGAGACAGACAGATACATGGACAAAGCGCTCACATCTGCTGCTTCATTTTTCAAATGGCCAGAGCTGTGTCATGCTGAAGCCAGAAGCTTAGAATTCAATCTGGGTCTCCCTCATGGATGGAAGGGATCCAATTACTTGAATCAACACGGGCTCACTTCCAGGATGCATATTAGCAGGAAGCTGGAATCAGGAGTGGAAACAGGACTCAAACCCAAGTCCTCAGAAATAGGATGCTAGTGTCTTCGCTGCTGTGGTAACTGGTCTGCCAAACACTACCCCTCTCTTACTTTACATACATACATGTGTGTATAAAATTTTAAAATCGTTAAGTATATTACCTTGATTGATATCGCAGGATATATATTTTCTGAATTAAATGTGAAGAAATCAGGATGTGTTAATTTTCTCATTGTTTCACAGAATCTTGATGTTTATTTCCATCTTGTCTTTGTGCATTTCAAATGAAGAAACTTTAAAATGACAGGGAATGACAAGAAAAATTTAAGCAATCTATCCAAATACCTTTTTGAAATTTGAGCATGTGGCTTATCTGATTCTGCTTTGAAAATTCTCACCCTCTGCTAAGCCTTTGTATGTGCTCACACTACCTCATTTTCTTTTCTTTGCAAATGGCACTGATCACATGAAAGGAAAATAGCAAAGGTTATCCCACTCTGCAAATAACGTAACTCATCTAATTCTAATAACTATGGTCTAATCTTGGCTCTTCCAATAATACTAAAATAATTGAAAACCACACCATGAACAAGTCTAAAAGCATCAAAGTGACATAAAACTAATTAATCACTATCAATTTAATATGTGCCCTATCCATTCAACCAGCTCAGCTCCTCTTGACTTTATGGATGATATTCACTGAGCTCACCGTGCACACCGATTCTCCAGAAAACATAGTTCTGTCTCTCCTCCACTTACAAAAGTAGTTTAATATGGTGAACTCTTTCTATTGTAATTCCACAGGTCAATCCCATCATCTTTCAGAGACCACCTCCTCCTCAGAAGTATGTGAACCAGAGCTGTGAATTTGCATCGCAGAGTTTCCAAAGTGTTTCTGAGTTCTTTCTGTAACTGTTCATCTTCTCTCAAAATCACATTGGAACCTCTTCAGTGGCATTTCTATTTCTCATGAAGCAGCAGAAGGTCAATGATAATTTTTCCTTTTCTTTACGTATTATAGCTGGTATATGTATTATAGCTGGTATGACGTACAAAAATAAGCTATTTGTAATAAAGAGGACATGCCCATCATTCTCAAAGCTAATAGTTTCTTTCATTTAACAATAAGTGCATTACTTCTCTTTTCTTTCTACCTTGAATTTAAAAACAATAGACTCTCTTTTACGTATAGAAACACACTATGTGATCTTAGGCAAGTTGCTTAAATGTTTAAGGAAGCTCAATTAAAGGAAGAAACAATGCTATTTACCCCACTACTAAAGTGCTTGAAGTGTTTGAAAATGTTATCTATCGTTATTCTTACTGTTATTACTCAGTTGTTATAAGACCTGAGATTTGTTACCAGGCACACCTGACCTGCTCTGCAGGAAGATATAATCAGGAGGATCTAGACCAGATTCTCCGGGATCATTGTACCTCCATAGTGCTGAATGGGCGGTGTGAGAGGCTGACAATTATAGGAGAGTAAGAATTTTAAAATACAAGGACAGAGCATTTTGTGAAGGGGATCAGCTAGGCCATGAAATACCATAAATCTCATCAGCAGAGCAAACACATTGCTCCTGAGTCATTCTCTCTTTTGACATGTGCCCTACCCTTGGAAAAGAAAGAGCTCTCCCTGACATTTGCACATTTATATAATATCGAGCTCATTTTCCCAGCCACATCTTCCCTGCATAAAGATTTTGAAATGCGTATTCTGCCTTGAAAATGGCTACTCTAGCAGCTCCTGCCTTCAGAGCCCAGGGACTCTGCCAACATCCATTGCAAATCATGTACGATCATCAGACAAGTTTCCATGAAATTTTACTGTGACTTCGAGCAGGATAGCACATTGTATTTTTTTCTATCAGTGCTTAGATATGTGTGTGCTTGTACGTGTGTATAAGATGAAAATATGAAGCTATTCTTATTATAACATTATTTTTCAAAACTGATGAAAACAGTGCTGTCTGATCCTGTATATGCCTGAGCAATCACTATTTTTCCGTCATGATGGCCCAGGCTGGCAGGGTTATTGAAGTGTAGGTTAGTCTCTGTAAATGTTCACATTTTGTGGGTGGCATTATTTCTCAACCTTCTTCATTCTTCACTGGCTGTACAACTTGCTCTGGCCAGTGGGATGTCAGTAGACATGATGTAAGCAGAAGCTTGGGAAATGTGCTTGCATGGAAGCTTTGAGTGTTGCACTACACATGTTCTCTTGGAAAAATATGTGTGGAGCTGCTTGCTGGCACCAGCAAGAGCAAGAGAGAGAGGCTGAGCAAAGAATAAGTCTTCAAATAGCCCGAACCAATCAGCTATTCACAGATTCCTGAAAACAAGTGATCGTTGCTTTAATCCATTGAGCTTTGGTGTTTTTATGAGCTGTCTTTTGGCATATAGCAGTGGTTGATGCGGTGGTCACAACAAGTCCCAAAGTGCTGTCTATATCAATTTGTGTGGTTTCCATACTTAAGTTTTTGAATATTTCATTAAATCCCACCCAGATGTTAAAGAACCATTTTAGGATTCTCTGACAAATATAGAAAATACAAGAGGAATGTATGTATAAAAATCAAGCAAGATGGCTCCCACTTCTTTTGTCATATAATTCCTGTTTAAGACATAATTAGATGGGAAAAATAAGTTATACACTGCTATAGTGCTTATCATACTCTTTGGCAGATACTATTGCTACTCCACCCTAGTCTCTACCCCTTAACATCAATCAATTCAGTTTCTATTCTAGGAATGTCTATGATACTCTGTTATGGTCAATAAAATATATTTAAAAAAAAACAGAAAATCTGTGTGGGGCTTCTAGGATAAACTTTTTAAGAAAAATGATTGGTGGCATGCACCTCCAACCATCCTACCCTTCCTGCATGGGATATTAATATCATTCTAATGGACAGAAGTGTAATAACCTCTTTTGTGACTGAGTTGCACACGAAAACAACATTAGGAGATATACAGAGCCAGTAGGTCGACTTTTACTGAGTTTCTAAACCATTGCTGCCAGCAAAGTGCTTTCCAAGCTCCTGGTTAAAAAATACTCTCCACTTAAGTCACCAGTAACTAGTCTCCTATTGCCTACAACATTTGTAAACCTCTCTATTACATTTTATAACAAGTAAAACAATAAAGTTAAGATACAACAAAACATAAGGGGCCGGCATTGTGGCATAGTGGGTAAGGCTGCCTCCTGCAATGCTGGCATCTCATATGGGCACGGATTTGTGGCCTGGCTTCTCCTCTTCCAATCCAGCTCCCTGATAATGGCCTATTAAGAGCAAGAGAACATGGCTCAAATGTTAGGGCCCCTGTCAAACATGTGTGAGAACTGGAAGCAGCTCCTGGCTCCCTACTCTGGCCTGACCCAGGCCTGGCTGTTGCATCTAGGGAGTAAACCAGCAGATGGAAGATCAGTCTGTTTCTCTCCCTATCTTTCTTTCTCTCTGCCTCTGTAACTCTTTCAAACAAATAAATAAATCTTTTTTTTTATAAAAATATAAACCATAGTAGAGTTTCCATGTTGATTATATTAGTCTAGTTATTCACAGTAACCAAGATAATCATAATATCATATATATCATTACCAGCAAATCTCTCAATTCTTCTGCTTTAAAAAAAATATGTACTTCAATTAAATAGATTATTTTAAAATCTATTTTAAAATTCAAAGAAACAAAAGATGATTTTAAGTTCAAAGTCCATACCCTCAATGAATGAACAAAAGAAAAGTGATTGAAGACAAAATGATACTGAAAAGGTAATCCATATATCAAAAGCTCAATACATGAATATCAAAAAGTCAGGAAAACTTATGCACACTGTAAACTACAATTAACTTGTCTTCAGAGTATGAGAGATGCTCCTATAAGCCTAATTTTGCACTCTATCTGTGGCTTTTTTATATTCATAGTAGAGACTAGGGAATAGTTAGCTTAATCATTAATTGGTAAAGATTTCTTTCCATCATTGAATTTTTATTGAATATTAACACATGATTAACCCTATCTCACATGACAAGATAAATCATCTGAAACTCTGAAATATTCTGTGCCTATTGAAACCTACTAAACATTCCAGATCATGAATTCAATGCCTTTTTTCAAATATTAAAATTATGCCCTTTAATTTCATGATAGAAACATGAGTGATGTAATTGTAGGGTTCCGAAGTCTCACTCCAATAATAGATCTGTAGAAATCCACTTGATCCTTCCTTTTTTCCCCTAAGTCACTGAAATAGCTAAGAATTTAGTTACCCATGTCATGTAAATATGATTGATGCCATAACGTTTGAAACTAAATTTGAAACTTAAATCTGGATATATTTAAAAATGATTATTGCATATAATTATGAAGCCTAAATTCTAATAGAGAGAAAGTATAATGTACAATGCGGCTAAATCATTCTGAACAAGTTACTTCTGAAATTTGCACAGGAAAAACTGGTGGTTAAGCCAATTTGTGCTCTAACTCTGTTGTGAAATAAAATAAAAAACATCAAAATGAAAGCTTCTTTCATCAAAAAATATAATTTGCATTCCAAACAAGATATATAAGGGAAATAGATAGCAGCTAAAATAGGCAGATAAAGCCAAATGAAGGAGCTAAAGGCAAAAGGAAACTAGCAATAGAAACAGAATGTAGGACAGCAGGCAGCCCAGCCAGTGCTGTGAAAATGTGAATAAGCACATTCGGTAACCAACCTCCAATCATGGACTCCTGCTGAACAGGATGCTTTCTTTTCATTAATCTGCTAGAAAATGGAATGTTTACTTGTCTCACGTCAGAGAGATATGGAACAGAGTACCTAGTCAAAGAAGTCATTTCTTTTCCTTTAAAGAGAATAGGATTGAATGATGATGGAGAGGAAAGGGAGAAAGAGCAGCACATTATTTCTCAGTCTTACTTGATCTGCTTCTCAAATGTCAGTCAGGTAACAACTGGGAAAATGAAAGGCAAGACCTTACTTTGTCTGGAATGTGTGCCCTGCACGAAATCCCAAAATCGTGGAGACTCGGAGGCAGGGGAAGGTACTGTTGGTGTTAATAATAGTACTACAACACAATCCGGATCCTTTATGGAAAGCTGCATCATTCCTGGTAACTAAACCTAAAATATGATCTCTCCAAAATGTCCCTTTGTGTGGATTCACACCCTCAAGGGTGTTTTTTCAAAAGATCCCAAGCCTTCTTCTCCCTCCCCATAGTAGCTTTAAATCGAGGCACTACTTAAAAATCAGAGCTTTCAAATGCTATTCCTGATTAGCTCTCAAGGGGGAATCTCCTTTTCTTCCTGCAACAATCCAAGCTCTTTGAATGAAGAGAAAAGCCACAGGCTCCAAGAGTGTGGCCTGGCAGACCAGAATATCTGCAAGGATTCCTGTGTTTAAAGCCCAGTAACGTGTGGATTTTGAACACCTCTCTTCAGTTTCATTGTTTGCCCCACATTAACCCCAAAATTCTAAACAACCAAACTCTTTGTTTTGCCTGTGAATCCACTCGATTTCTTGTTTGTGCATTAACTGGTCCCTAAGCAAGCCTACTTCTCATTCTCCACTCTGTCAGCCCAACTGCCCTTCCTCTGACAAGACCCAACACCACCATGCCCACCCCCGAAAGCTCCCAAGCCCAGGCACACTTCAGTACTCTGCTATCTGTATCCTGAAGCATCAGTTAGAGCAATTTTACACGTTGTAGGAATTTTTAGTTTATTAGATGATTTTTTAAAAGACCATAAGCAAATTGAAGACAAGAATTTTATTCTGTTCATTTTTTCCATTCTGAGTAGCAAGCAAAAATATGTATTTTTAGTGAGCTAAAAGTTGCTTTTTCTTCTGTTTATGTTGTGCTTTATACCAGTTCATTTTTTGGAGTGAAGGAAAATTTTTTTATTAAATCCACTGAAAAAGGCCCATTCTTCACCCCTGACATTAACTTGGTAAATTCTCAACCTGTGTTAAGATTATAGAAATAGATTCTGATAATGGTTCAGTAGGATTTTCCCCGTGACGGGTTGTTGAGGACAGACTCTGACTTACCTATTTGTCTCTTTTTATTTAAATCATTTTTTTCCTCAGAGGGAAAAGCAAGCTGTAGTCTGGACTCAGGAATGCAACAAGAATCTAGTTCCTGTGGAAGAAAAACAAAGCTGGCCAGTGAAGGAACAGAGTAGGATCATCACAGGGTGAGGGTAGGGAAGGGAGAAGCTGCCCTTCTGAAATACTAAGTCCTGATTGGTGGACCTGATGTCCCAGAGAGGGCAGCATGGGCGTGTGTTTGCTGCAGTCTGAGTGCACAAACCATCAGCTCTCCATATCCTAAGACACTCTCCCCTGAAAAAGGCTGGTGCACCTTGGTAACCACCTGATTATTAGTTGTGTGAACAGCACACCCAGTAAGAATCAGTTGGATTTTTCTTTTGTTACTAAGTTTTATTACTATTGTTTGACATTTGTTTATTAATTATTTTTTGAGAGATAGATGACAGGAAGATATAGTTAGATTGAGTTCCATCCCTTCGTTCACTCCCTAAAAGTCCATGCCAGCTGGGACTTGGTAGAAGGGAAGTCAGGAATCGTGGCCTTAATCCAGGTCTCCCTCATGAATGGCAGGGAACCAATACTTGTGCCATTATCACTGCCTTCCAAGATATATATCAGCAGAAAGCTGGAGTAAAGGACTGGACCTGGGTATCAACTCCAGGTACTCCAATGTGTGTTGTGAGCATCTTAACTACATGACTTAAATGTCTGCTCCAAGGAAAAAGGTTTTGATTAGGTCACCATTTTAACACTCAAGACCCAGTCCTCATGGGGGTACAATTCTTTCTGTCTTCTATCTCCTTACTGAGCATCAGATCTATTTCATCTGGGAAAAGAATTAGCCCAGGAAAAAGATGATGCTCATGGAATCAGATGCATTAAGTTGGAACAACTAACAGCAAGCCAACACTTACAAAAGTCAATTTAAAAAAAGTTAATGTTAAGCTCCTTATAATATTTAGTGTTGTGATTAAGAATTTTTAATAGAAACACTCATTATCATAATTGAGACTAATGCTATAGTTCAATAGAATGAGTACAAACACTCCATTCAGAGAAATGGTCACAGGCTGGTCACATTATTGAGAAAGGGTGATCCTGGTGGCATCCAGTAGCAGTCCCCAGCACCCAGGCCCCACATGGAAGCTGAGGAAAATGGCTCTGCAGTAGCAAATTTTCTAAAGCTTCAGTTACGACTTCTCTCGGCTCCAGTAGAGGTGAAGAAAAAACAGCACCTCTCCCTAAAGGCATGACTGACTGACACATTATTTACCTGAAATATGTTGCTAACTAACATTCCGCATCTCTCCCTCTTCCAGAACCAACATAAGAATGATGAGATGATGACATAGTTTTATTATGTGAAGGAATGACCTAATAAATACGTATTGATCTGACCATGAGTTACTGACAGGTGGTTGATGTGGAGGGAAGAATTTTCAAAAAAAATAGCCAAAGCATTGCTCCCCAAGTCCAATTTCTCAAGTTATACAGTAGTTAGCACCTTAAAAAGTCCACATTGTGATTTCACAGATTTCTTTCCTGCTGCATGTCAGTAGAGCAGAGTGTATGTGGAACAGATGGTCTCCATGTACACACCCCATACTTAGTGCTGTGCCAAGCTTATGCTCCTTCACTTCTTCATGAAAACAGGCATGCTGAAAATATGTTTGCGGATGGCACAGAAATGCTGTGCACATTTTAGCCGTCATGTCAAAGCAGGAAAAATTCAGAGCCATAACAAGTAAAAACAAAAACCACTGAAAAGCATTTTTTGCTCCACCAAGCAATAGTCATTTCCATGCCCAAACATGGTGAGTCGCAAATGCATTGTGTTAAGCGTCGTTCAAAGGAAAGAGGGGTGAGTGTTATGGGCATCAAGACAGAAAATCTTGGAACAGGATCAGGCATCTGACTCTGTAACAAAGGGTTTTCAATTCTTGTCAATTTCAGAAAGCAAAGCTTCTGCTTCCATGGCGAGGGAAGCAGTAAAGGAAGAAGAAAATGAGTTGGCTTATGAAATGTCACCTAGATTTCCTCTTCAGTATATGCCCAGAAAATTGTAACTTTTCTTCTTTTTGTTCTAATATTTTTTAAAAATCACAAGAAATGCAAACCTATAAGGCAGTTTAGGTCCGTGGATTAAGGAGATATGACAGTTAACGAAGCAAATATTAAAAATAAAAATGGCTCTTGAGTCTTCAAGCTATTATTTAACTTACTGAACCACAACACTTTGGTATCCATTTGTAGGCTGCCTCTATGTTATTGGATTATTCTGACGTTAACAATGAAAGTCTTAAAAAATCAGACATCTTTATTCTCATACTCAGACAGTAAATGCTCATTGGCAGGAAGCATGGTGCAAGACACTATGTCAGCACAGTACACAAGGCAAGATCCTCTTATAGGTCATTTAATCTCAAGGGTAGCTAACCTATCATAATATTTATAGTTGGAAAAGACCTTGGGAGTCAATTAATTCACTTCCTCCTGAATATGATAATTCCCTGCACAAAATCACAAGCAGCCGGCTGTCCAGATATGCCATTATGCATAACCCTGCCAGAGATAGCCACTCCCTCCCAATTTCCACAGTGACAAGTACTAATTGTTTCATTGTTCAAGAAACATCTCCTCATCACATTCTGGGGCCCAAATTCTTGTTGATCTCTGAAAATATAGAGGGAAATGATTTAGAATCTCCTATCCTCTGAGAGTTCATAGCCTAGTTGGAGAGCTTGACAGACAATTTCAATACTGTGGGAGGGGCAATTCAGCTCTGGTGATTTTTTAACATAACTCTTATGTATCCTGTTACCTTTTCCCAAGCTTGTAATTATGTATTTATCAGTATAAGTACTATCTCCTTTGCTAAAATCAAAGCTTTAAGTGTATTGAAATTTTCTATTAAGAAATGTTCTCCAGGTCCTAACAGTGTCTGAAACATACAATAAATATCAATAAATATTTGTTGAATAAATGTGAATAATGGGTTAACTTAAGAAGGGGACTGTTGGGGACCATTTTGAGATGAAGCAGGTAAAGCCACTGACCACAATGCTGGCATCTCCTATGGGCATCAGTTTCAGTCCCAGCTACTCCACTTTCAATTAAGCTCCTTGCGAAAGCACCTGGGAAAGCACTGGAAGATGACTCAAGTGCTTGGGCCCCTGCATCCACATGGGAGACTTGGATGGAGTTCCATGCCCCCAGTTTTAGCCTGGCCCAGGCCCAGCCATTACAGCCAATTTGGGAGTGAACCAGAAAATGGAAGATTGATCTCTCTCTCTCTCCCTCTATCTCTCAACTCCTTTTCTCTTTCTCTGTAACTCTGTCTTTCAAATAAGTAAATAGATCTCTTAAAATGTGGATTTGTTTATTGTTGCAATGCAGATCTATTAGGAGATTTCAAATATGAGAATGAGATTATCAGCTTAGGAAACAGAGGAATGGGTCTGGCAAGACTGTGGAGCCTGAGAAGAAGTAAAGGTTGATGTGCTGCACAAAGAGGGTGTGAAGCTAGGGAGGACCAGGTGCACTCAACGACCAAGAATGATCATAAGAGAGGGGTGCAACTCTGAATCACTGCCTCTCGGATTTCTGACTGGAGCAACAGTTAGAACCCAATTATACAAAACACCGTAGGAAAAAGTTTTTTATATTTCTTAGGAGACTGTTATGTTGAAGTTGACTTTGAATATTCAAAGGTGATGTGTTTATATAATTTAGCATTTGATAGTTTTCAGCTACTGATGCAGATTTTTGCATGATCAATATGTAGATAAGTAAAATGTCAGTATGAATGACTGCCCAGCAAAAGCATATATAGAATGAGAGGGTAGTGACAAGACCTTGGTAACTTAGGCAATCTGAGGACTAAAAGGAAACCAGAATAGGACAACCTCATGGAAAACAGGAAAGGAAAGAAATTCTGAAGACAAGGAACATGATAGTGAGTAACTGAGTTCGTCAATAAGGCAGAGAGGCAAGGCAAGGTCGGGAGTGAAAAGGCTTTTTCATGATACTCAGAATTTAGGTTACAGGGATAGGCATTGTGGGTGCAAATGTTAAGTTGCGGCTTGGGCTACCCACATCCAGGATCAGAGTGTCGGTTCAAGTCCCAGCTGTTCCGCTTTTGATCTAACTTCCTGCTAATGCACCTGGGAAGGCAGTACATGATGGCCCAAGTGCTTGGATCCCTTCCACCTATGTGGGAAACCCAGAAGGAATTCCTGACTTCTGGCTTTGTCCTGGCCCAGTCTTGCCTGTTGCGAGCATTTGAGGAGCGAACTGGATGGACATTTTCTTTCTTTGTCTCTTCCTGCCTCTGTCAGTCTGCCTTTCAGATAAATATATAAAACTTAAAATGCACTTGCAATTTAAAAAAAAAAAACCCTGAATTTAGGTTAAAGGTGATCTTGACAAGAGCCATTGAGAGGAATGAGAAAAGTAGAAGCTTGAAAGTTGTCTTTTATTTCAGGACCAGCTCTAGATAGTGTAATATTTTCTATTTATTATTCTGAATCAAGCTTTCCCTTCACATAGATGGCTAAGTATCTGGGGAGGAAAGAAGTGCAAATTTTATGAGTTTCAATGAAGAACTATAGTAAATATTTTATTTTGTTTCAACAAATATTTATCAAGCATCTGCTATGTGTCAAGCTCTATGCTAGGTGTTAGAGATACAAAGATGAGTAAGCCATGATCCCTGCCTCCAAGGAGCTCAAAATATATTTAGGAAGACAAACAAATACACACTTCAGCATGGTAAGTGCCACAGTAAAATCATGCATAGATGCTATGGTAACACAAAAGATGAAATAGTCAGTTTTGCATAGGCTAGTCAGAAATGAAGTCTGCACAGAAAATACAGTACTTGGAGTGGGATCTTGAAGAACTGATAATATGGAAATACTTCTATTTAGTACAGGTTATATACTTCTGAAAATTAAGGGACTGCTGAATGATTAAACAACACAAGGTGTAATTATGGCACAGTCTCCATTGGAGTAACATATTAAGCATCCCACACTAAACCAGCTGTGGAATTCTCACTATATCCTTTCAAGCCCTGACATGTTTCCAGTCCCAATTTTATTCACATGCTGCTTGTGCAATCTACCCAGGCTGCAGTGATCCATATGACACCCTTTATAAGGTCAATGTACTTCTTCCAATCCTTAACTGTTGGCTGGTCTTTACTTTCTCAGCCATTGAATATTATTTTGAATGTGGCACTAAATACATAAAACTTCACGGAATATTTTCTTGACAGCTTTGCAACACATTCAAATAACATCACTTGCATTCACTTTGTCAATTATGAAGGGTCAAATCTGTGTGACAAAACAATAGAAGAAAGACCAAGGAGGAGGAAAGGTAGAGTTAAAAACAAACAGTACAGCACCATTTATACTGACACATCTTTTACAAGTCTTTAGATGGAGGGATACTTGCATGAATATATAACATACATCCAATATGAAGAGGACTATAAAATCCTGTACAGGCATCATTAAATGAAAAATGCATGAAAAGAGAAAAGTAAAATTCTGGCATGTATATGCATGTGGAGGAATGAAACAACATGAGTGAGATTATTGTGACTGGATTGGAGTTTGCATAGCATAGAGGATAAGAGATAAGATTGGAAAGGTTAACTTCTGCATAATTTGTGAAGGCCACCTTATGCTGGACAAAAGAATTCAGGCTATATTATGCAGCAATAAGCAGTCTTCAGACGTTAAAAAGAAAAGTGGCTTAATTACTAAATATAAGTATGGAGAAAGTAATGGAAGTCCGAGAAGCTGAAGGCAGGGATATTCAATGAAAGGCTGTTAAAACGTCCAGATGTGAGACCCTGAGAGCCTGAATATAGTTAAGGACAGCAGACATTGAGGAGGCTGGATGATTACAAATGGAACCCCAAAGGATAAGGGTTTCTACATACAAGGCAATTACAAGTTAAAGATTTCCTGGAGTAGTATAATAAGGAAGTATTCTCCATCAACAAAAAAAGCAGGAGGGCCTGAGAGATTCAGGTTAAATTATGGATCAAGTCAGCACAAGATTACAGCAACAGTCCCAACCAAGTAAGGCCTTGTTTTCTTCTCTTCCCTGCCTCCTTTCCTTATATAACTAGGATACCACTGTGGAGAAGCCAGAGACAACCAAGAGAGTTAGAGAGGAAGAGACAAACTTTGCACTAAGAAGTAACATCAAGCTGAAGAAGTAAATTATCAACTATACAATGCAAGGCACTTGAGTTCCCTTTCTCTTCTCATTTCCCTCTCTCGACCAGATATGATCACATCCATGAACCTTATATTTGGCATTTTCATCCATTTTGATCATTGCACTCTATGTTAATTAATTAAGAATAAATTCCAGTTTTTTGAAAATTTCTGAAATCTGTTTAAGTGATACCACATTTTATACATTCTGATGCTACCAGATTTTTCCAGGAAATTATAATTGTGTATTTTATAACTATAACTTGTTCATTTTCATTAGAATAGAATATTCCCTTATGTGAACATAGTACATAATGCTCATTATCTTCCTAATAGACATTTCTAATTGTTTCTATTTTATTGCTGTTAATAATAACACTGTTATAAACATTATTACACTTGTGTTCTTTTTTATGTTGAATTTCTTTACATACTTCAGAGTGGAATTGATTCTGGCTTTTGTTGAATTTGATTAATCACATTATTTGATAATGATACATTCTTATCATTTGTCCATGTTGTAGCTGTTTAAATTCTGTTAGTTCTTATAATAGTCTAATAAGTACCCTCAAAGACATTACTAAACACAAAAACTGTTTCCTCACAATACTTATATATAAATAGTAAGGTACCCTCATTCTAAATGCTGTCTCTGTTAACCCAAAAGTAGTCATTAATTATGAATCTTGTGTTCACTATTCCTTTGACTTCCTTTTATTATCATTTTATTGCACCTATAAATATCTCTTTGTAGTTTTCTAATGTTGTAAAAGAAAACTTCCCCAACATGTACCACTACATCACACTATACATCAAAATTAATTCAAAACCCATCTTAGTTTGAACTTAATGAAAATTTTAAAGAGGATATCAAAATTTGCAGGATGTAGGTAAAGTAATACAAAGAAGGAAATTTATAGCATTATGTGCTTATGTTAGAAATAAAAAATGGTTTCTAATATCGATGACTTCAATTCCATTTAAAGAAACTAGAAAATGAATACTAAAGGAATTTCAAAATAATTTGAAAACATAATAAAGATCTGATGACAAATCAACATACAAAAAGAAATAAATAATAAATAAAATCAATTAAACCAAAAGTTGATTCCTTTTTTAATAATCAGCAAATTAATAAATATCTAACCCAAAAAACAGAATCAGTTTTAGAAATGAGAGATTACACACTGATGATTCTACAGATTTTAAAAGGACCACAACACAAAATTATGGACAACACAGTGTCAGTAAATTCAACAACTTAGGTGAAATACATAAATTTCTTCAAAGACACAAAACTGACAAAATGCACTCAGCAAAAAACTTAATAGCCTTTTTTAATTTAATTTAGGATTTGTAGTTACAAATCTTCCCATAAAGAAATCTGAAGATGACTTTACTGAGAAATTCTACCACATACTAGGAAGACATAATACCAGTTCTACCGAAACTCTGTCATGGATTTAAAAAAAGACAATACTCAAATTCTTCTAAGAGGACAATATTTCTTTGATTTCAAAACTAGGTAAGAATAACAGAAAGGAAACACCAATCTAATATCACTGTGAACAAGGTTGTAAAAATTTTCATGATATTTTAATAAATTTATTCCAACAATGCTTAAAAAGTATATTATGTCATAATCAATAGTGTTTTCTCCTGTTGAAATCTTTACTTAATATATGCTAAATTGATCCTCTGTATATAAAGATAATTGAAAATGAATCTTGATGTGAATTGAAGAGGAGAGGGAGTAGGAGAGGGGAGGATTGCGGGTGGGAGGGAAGTTATGGGGGGGGGAAGCCATTGTAATCCATAAACTGTACTTTGAAAATTTATATTCATTAAATAAAAGTTAAAAAAATTAGAAAAAAAAAGAAAAAAAGAGTGTTTTCTCACAGGAATTAAAGGTGGTGTAACATTTGAAAATCAATGTAGTACATCATATTAACAGAGTAAAAAAGAAAAGCAGTATGACCATGACAATAAATGCAAAAAATTAATAAAATCCAACATAAATTTATAATATTTTAAATAAAATAGTTAGGGACAAATCTGGTTCCTAAATAAATGTGAAATAAACATACAATGAGACTACTAAATATTACTCAGAGAAGTTAAATGCCTAAACACATAAATATATGATTTTCATGAATCAAAAATTTAATGTTGTTAAGATGTCAATTCTCACCAAATCAGTCTATAAAGTAAATGTTATTCAAATCAAAATTCTAGCTCCATTTTGGGAGAAACAGACATACGAATTATGTTATTATGTTATCACATGGAATCTGCAAATTGCTTTTGGAAGAATGGACATTTTGTTGATACTGATTATTCTAATCCACAAACATGGCAAATTTTTCCATTTTTTTGATCTTCTTCTATTTCTTTTGTTAATGTTTTGTAATTCTCATTGTATGAATCTTTGAAACTCTTGGTTAAATATATTCCAGTGTATTTGATTTTTTTTTTGTAGCTATTGTGAATGGGATCAATCTTAGAAGTTCTTTTTTAGCCCTGGCATTATCTGTGTATACAAAGGCTGTTGATTTTGGGGTATTGATTTTAGATTCTGTTACTTTACCAAACTCTTTTATGAGTTTCAACAGTCTCTTGGTGTCTTTTGGATCCCCTATACATAGAATCATGTTATCTGCAAATAGAGATAGCTTGACTTCTTCTTCCCAATTTGAATCCCTTTGATTTCTTTTTCTTGTCCAATGGCTGTGGCTAAAATTTCCAGGAATATATTGAATAGCAATGGTGAGAGTGGGCATCCTTGTCTGGTTCTGGATCTCAGTGGGAATGCTTCCAACTTTTCCCCATTCAATAGGATGTTGGCCATGTGTTTGTCATAAATTGCCTTGATTCTGTTGAGGAATATTCCTTCTATACCCAGTGTGCTTAGAATTTTCATTATGAAAGGGTTTTGTATTTTATCAAATGCTTTCTCTGCTTCTGTTGAGATAATCATATGGTTCTTGTTCTTCAGATTATTAATGTGATGTATCACACTGGTTGATTTGCAAATATTGAACCATCCTTGCAGACCAGAGATAAATCCCACTTGGTCTGGGTGAATGATCTTTCTGATATTTTGATGGATTCTATTGGACAGAATTTTGTTGAGGATTTTTGTGTGTATGTTCATCAGAGAAATTGGTCTTCAGCTCTCTTTCTGCTATATCGTTTTCAGGTTTAGGAATTAAGGTGATGCTGGCTTCATAGTAAGAATTTGGGTGGATTCCCTCCCTTTCAATTGTTTCGAATAACTTGAGAAGAAGTGGAGTTAGTTCTTCATTAAATATCTGGTAGAGTTCAGCAGTGAAGCCATCTGGTCCTGGGCTTTTCTTTGTTAAGAGAGTCTTTATTACTGATTCATTTCCCATCTTGGTAATGGGTCTATTTAGGTTTTCTACATCTTCATGGCTCAATTTAGGTAGCTTGTACGTGTCTAGTAATTGATCCATTTCTTCTAGGTTTGTTGGCATACAGCTCTTTGTGTTAATTTCTGATGATTCTTTTTATATTTGTGATGGCTGATGTTATATTTACTTTTTCATCTCTAATTTTATAGATTTGGGTCTTTTCTCTCTTTTTGCTTAGTTGGGCCAATGGTGTATCAACTTTATTTTTTTCAAAAAAAAAAAAAACAGCTCTTCATTTTGCTGATCTTTTGTATTGTTTTTCTTTGGTTTCAATTTCATTGATTTCTTCTCTAATTTTAATTATTTCTTTTCTCCTACTAGTTTGGGTTTGGTTTGCTGTTGTTTTTCTAGATCCTTGAGATGCATTGATAGCTCATTTATTTGGTGCCTTTTCAATTTCTTTATGTAGGCACCAATTGCTATCAACTTTTCTCTTAATACTGCTTTTGCTATATCCTATAAGTTTTTATATGCTTTATTGTCATCTTCATTTGTTTCCAGAAAATTTTATTTCTTTTTTGATTTCTTCTGTGACCCACTATTCGTTCTGGAGCATGTTATTTAAGTCTCCATGTGTTTGCATATGTTCTAGAGATTCCTGAGTTGCTGATTTCCAGCTTCATTGCATTGTGGTCTAAGATGATGCATGACATGATTTTGATTTTGTTGAATTTTCTGAGACTTGTTTTATGGCCTAGAATATTGTCAGTCCTAGAGAATGTTCCATGCACAAGTGAGAAGAATGTGCATTCTGCAACTGTAGGATGAAATTTTCTGTATCTGTTAGGTCCATTTGGTCTATAGTGTTGATTAACTCTGCCGATTTTCTGTCTGGTTGATCTATCCATTGCTTCAAGTGGGGTATTGAAATCCCCATTACTATTGTATTTGAATCTATGTCTCCCTTTAGGTCCCTTGACATTTCTTTTAAATAGCCATGTACCCTGTAATTAGATGCATAAACATTTATTATAATAGTGACAACTTCTTGTTGAGTTAATCCCTTAATCATTACATAGTGTCATTCTTTGTCTCTTTTTAACAGTTTTTGTGTTAAAGTCTATTTTGTCTAATACTAAGATGGATACATCAGCTCTTTTTTTTTGGTTTCTATTGGCATGGAATATTTTTTTCCATCCTTTCACTTTCAGTCTGTGTGCATTTTTTAAATGAAATGTGTTTCTTGTAGGCAGCAAACATATGGATTTTTTTTTTTTTGGACATGCAGAGTGGACTGTGAGAGAGAGAGACAGAGAGAAAGGTCTTCCTTTACTGTTGGTTCACCCTCCAATGGCTGCTGCAGCCGGTGCACCGTGCTGATCCAAAGCCAGGAGCCAGGTGCTTCTCCTGGTTTCCCTTGTGGATGCAGGGCCCAAGGACTTGGGCCATCATCCACTGCCTTCCCAGGCCACAGCAGAGAGCTGGACTGGAAGAGGGGCAACTGGGACAAAATCCGGAGCCCCGACCAGGACTAGAACCCGGTGTGTTGGTGCCGCAAGGCAGAGGATTAGCCTATTGAACTGTGGCACCAGCTAATAGATGGATTTTGTTTTTTGTTTTTTAATCCATTTAGCCGATCTGTGTCTTTTACCTGGAGAGTTGAGGCTATCTATATTCAAGGTGACTATTGATAAGCAATGACTTTGTCCTGCCATTTTTCCATAAATATTCCTATTTCCTATTTTTTACTTTGGATTTCCTTTGTACTTTTACTGGGAACTTTCCTTCCTTTACATTCTTCCCATAGTGATGACTTCTTCCATAGTGATTTCTGTGTTTCTGTGTGCATCATGCCCTTAAGCATCTTTTGTAGGGCTGGATGGTTGGTGACAAATTGTTTCAGTTTCTCTTTGACATGGAAGGTCTTTATTTCACCTTCATTCATAAATGAGAGCTTTGCAGGGTATATATTCTGAGTTGACAGTTTTTTTTCTCTGAAGACTTGGACTATATCTTGCCATTCTCTCCTAGCCTTTAGGGTTTCTGATAAGAACTCTGTGAGTCTAATTGGAGATCCTCTGAAAGTAATCTGGAATTTCTCTCATTCACATTTTAGAAACTTTTCTTTATGTTTTACTGTGGAGAGTTTGAATACAATGCATGATGGTAAAGACTTTTCTGGTCATGTCTATTAGGAGTTCTATGTGCTTCCTGTACTTGGAAATTGACATTTTGATGAGCAATGACTTGAATAGTCCTTGTCTTTAGTCTAGGAACTGTTTTTTGTTTATGTTTTTGTTTTCATGTAATGGCAAGTGGGATTGGGAATGGGAGGGGTTATGATGGTATGATGGTATGATGGTAGTATCACTATATTCCTAACATTGCAGTTATGAAATTTGTACTCATTAAATAAATGGTTCCTTTGCAAAAAAAAAAAAGCAAAGGAAATACCCCAGCCAACCAATATTAAAAAGGCAAACAAAGTCAAGGTACTTACACTATCTCAATTTTAGACTTAGTAGAATGAGGCAAGAGTAAGATCATGACTGAGTAAGACATTCCCAGTGAACATCTCCCTACAGATGTATCAACCTGAAAAGCTACACATGTATCATGTAACCCTGACAAGAATCAAGGAACCAAGGTGGGAGACCTCAGTGCTTGGTTTTGGTATAATAGTAAGAAAAGATGCATTTTAGAAAGGTAATAAGGAAACAAATGACATGTCATCCCACCCCCAAGTTGGGTGGAGAGGGAATGAAATACAGACCTTGATTTGAAACCCAGTAGCAGCTCTGCTACAGTAAATCCTAGAGTGAGATAGGATCATGACTTCTCCTCCAATGACAGTGCCTGAAGGAAGCCTTTGTTTCTTCTTATCCAGGTGGCCAATGGACTGCCACCACTATCCCTTCCCTGACTTCCAGAAGACAGTGGAGCAAGACTCCAGCCATTAGGGAATAAACTGGAAAAGTGATTTTAGTACTTTGTGTTGAGGCTCAGTGCCAGAATTTTTGCTATGAAATCCATCTCCAGATAATCCCCAAAGATTCTATCTCCAGGCTAGTACTCACACCTACAGTGTCTACATCTGTGCTACTATCAGGTGGGGAAATATTTACCCTGCTGACTTGAATTCATTCCAGACTATATCATTGTAAGCATTTTGCTGCACATGAGATTGTACAGTTTCCCATGATTGGGAGACTTAGGTATGACTCAGTTTGCTGTCAGCCTGAGTCACAAAGAACTGCCTCTACAACTTCTTTCCCAATCTCAGGGTAGTAAGGCAGTAAAATGAGCTCAAAACTCTGGTTTGAAGCTCAGTCCCAGCCCCACTGGAGGGAGACCTAGCACCAGATAAAGACCAGAGATCCTACCACCAGGCCAAAACTCACAGACAACCTGTAGACCTGTCCTGCATCCTGGTAGGACAGACATCTATCCCAGCCTGCATTATTTCCAGCCTTTCTCAGGCATGGCATACAATCATAAGATAGTGCAAGGCCTTGTAGCTGAAAGATCTAGATGCAACCCAGCTTGGTGTCAGCCTGGGAAGGTAAGACATTGGCTTCACCAACTCTGCCTTATACACAGGCATCAAGGAGCAAGACTCCACCCATTGGGGAGTAGGTCAGTAAAGTAAACATGTGACTGGGAAGATACTAACGATCCCTCTCCCAGTCCAGTGCTTTCAGGAGAAGCCCCTGAATCTACCTCATTCTCAAATAGAGACCCTGGTTCTAGTAGATTGGGATTATATCCAGACCGTTATTACCTGTGATTGATTGCTGCAACCTTGGGCAAAGAGGGCCTAGGATCTCCCCACTCTATGCTAGTATTGACAGGTTGTGGGTTCCAGGTGTGATATAGCAATGTGGCATAAGTAGACACAGAGCTGTTCACTCTATTCCTCCTCACTACCAAGAACAGGGAAGGGGAAGATAAGATGGAGGATGCCAACACATTGAGTGGAAACCTGGGGCTGCAAACATGGGGACTCAGTTCACACTAACTGGATTTTGACCCAGCACTACCTCACCATACCCCTCAACCATACCTCTGCCAACAGAGGTAACCCAGCAAGCCCTCAAAGCCCCTGAGCCAGTATTCCCACAACCCCAGGAACAGTGGACTGAAGACTGGCAACCCCATGACCCCAGATGTTGCCTCATGGACTGCTACCAAGACCCACACACCCCTGCTAAGATTGAGAGGAGTACCTCACAGTCCTGCTTCCACTATCATTAATCACTATGGAAAATGATATTACTATAGCATAGAACTGAAAATAAGGCCAAAAGATCCTAACAAACCAATACCTATAGACACATCTTCAGGATAATGCCTTTTACCTTAAAAACCAGGCACTCAAGTTGATACAGAAAATTAATCACTAGATACACAAACACCAACATGAAGACACAACACATATGAAAAACCAGGGAAATTTATGCCCACAAAGGGATATAAGAATGCCTTAGTTATGACTCTAAACAAAAGGTGATTGACAAAATACCAGATAAAAATTTCACTGTGCTTCTAAATACATGTATACATGAAATATGTTCACATTATATAAATTTTTAAAATTATAAAAAGATAATTCAAAAGAGTAAGTATAAGGATACTGAAAGATATTTGGAAGAATACAGTACAATACTTGAATGAAATAAAGAAAACAATGTATACAATGAGAAAGTCAGCAAAGAGAAATCTGTGTGTCTGTATGGTACAAACAGTGGAAATCTCTACTTAGTATAGAGTTAGTCTTCCGTATATAAAGTGAATTAAAATGAATCTTAATGAAAAATGAAGTGGCAGAGGGAATAGCAGGTGGGATGGGAGTGGGTGTGGGAGGGCGGGAATGGAGGAAAGAAACACTATATTTCTAAAAGATGTACGTATGAAATTTGTATTCATTAAATAAAAAACCTTTAAAAAAACAAGCAAGAAACTTAGGGGGAAATATATCAAATAAAAAATACAATAGAAAGGGTAATCAATAGATTTCATCAAATAGAAGAAAAAAATATCTGAGCTTGGGTCCAGAGCTGTGGTGCAGTGGGTTAAATCTGCCTGTAATGGCAGCATCCCATATGGGCACCATTTGAGTCCCAGCTGCTCCAATTCTAATCCAGCTCCCTGCTAATGGAAGGCAGCAGAAGATGGCCCCAGCGCTTGGGCCTTAGACCCATGTAGGGGACCCTGATGAAGCTCCTGTCTCCTGGCTTAGGCCTGGCTCAGCCCTAGATATTGAGTCCATTTTGGGAGTGAACTAGCAGATATAAGATCTCTCTCTCTCTCTCTCTCTCTCTCTCTCTATATATATATATATATATATATATATATAAAACCCTGGCTTTCAAATAACATAAATGAATCTTTTTGTAAAAAAGAATATTTGAACTTGAAGATTTTTGAAATATCTTGGAAAAGATTTAAAATAACCTCCAAGACCATTAAGACAACATTAATGAATAAATATTTGAGTTGTGGGAATTTCTGAGGGCAAAAAGAGGAGTGAAAGCTTAGACTACCTATTCAATGGCAAAGTAAATGAAAACTTTCCCAGTATAGAGAAAGGCATGGCATCCAAGTACAGGAGGTCTATGGGTCTCCAAATCCATATGATCAGAAAGCATCCTTGCTTCATTTTTCTTTCATAAATGAAGAAGAAAAAATACTTTCCAAGGTAAGCAAAATCAGGGGATCCATCATCACCAGACCAACGTCACAAAACAAGAAAGTCTTACATACAGAAGTGGGGGGGATATCAACCTTCATTAAAACATGTGAGAATATAAACCCTCTAGGAACAGAAAGAAGAGTGTTCGAAATAAATGGAAGAAAAAATTTCAATTGACAAAACTAAACAATTACCAATAATAATTTTGACTATAAATGGACTAAATATCCCAATTAAAATATTCAGACTGAACTGATTAAAAATAGAACCAAATCATATCTGCCCTCAAGAAACTGACTTCATCACTAAAGTCAAATATGGACCAAACGTAAAAAGATGGAAACAGATATTCCATTCATATGGAAACCAAACACAAGCATGTATATGTATATGTGTATATAAAGACTTTATGATAAAAACCATGCAATAAGATTAACAAGGTCACTATATAATGATCAAGAAATCAATTAAACAAGATGATAAGACAGAGAGTACACAATTAGCCTAGTGTTTAAGATGTTCAGATCCTATGTTGGTATACCTAGGATTGATTTCTGGCTCTGGTTCTTAACTTCAGTTTCCTGCCAGATTCATGGAGGCAGTGGTGATGGCTCAAGTAATTGGGCTCTTGCTACTTTTGTGGGAGTCGTGGATTGAATTTCTGGCTACAAGCTTCAGTCGTAGCCCTAGTCATTTGTAGAAGGAACTAAAAGATAGAAGTACTCTCTCTGCCACTGAAAACTCTCAAATAAATAATAAGATAAAATCTTTTAAAAAGAAAGAACATGAAATAGTTTAAAAAATTAAAAGAAGATAATGTTTGTAAATGTATATGCCCCTAGTGGCAGAACACCCAGTTTTATAAAAACAAATATTGTTACATCTGAAAGGAGACAGAAACTCCAGTACAATAATAGTAGGGGACTTCAACATCTCACTTTCACCCATGGACAGAGAATCCAGGCAAAAATCAACAAAGAAACCTCAGAGTTAAACTGCAATAGAGAGCAAATGGATCTAACGTACTTTAACATTCCATCTAACAGCTGCAAAATGCACATTTTGTTGTCAATAGCACATGGAGTCATAGACCACATAGTAGGCCACCAAAAAAAAATCTCGCTCTCAGGGAGATTGAGGCAGTGGAGGTGCTGGCAGACGGGGGCGGCAGTGGCAGGGGCTTGGCGTCGAACAAGGAACCCGAGGAACGGTGTGGGGAATTATAGATGAATCTGGCAAACCTTATAACTCAGGTCCAATACAGAACCCAATAAATTGATATTGGCTGGTCAAAAAAAAAAATCTAAGCAAATTTCTAAACATTGATACCATGTCATGTATTTTCATGACAACAGTAGAATAAAACTCTAAATCAACAACCAGAGAAACTCTAGATATTATAAAATATCATTGGGATGAAAAATACTCTCCTTTGAAGAAATCAAAAGAGCAATTAAGACCCAAATTAATAAAATTAGAGATGAAAAAGGAGTTGTTACAAATGATGCCACCGAAACAAAAAGGATCATTAGGAGTTGTTTCTAATAGCTTTCTATCAACAAATTAGAAAATCTAGAATAAATGGATAGATTTTTGGACACATACAGTTTACCAAAATTGAGGCAGGACTATGTAGAAAACCAATATAGATCAAAAAACAAAACAGAGATTGAATGATTAATAAAGGCTGGTTGGTAGCAAATACTATTAGATCATATAGTTGATCACCAAGATGGGATGAGCTTGGATTATTGTACATCCATTTGGAACAAAGCTGTAATATCAGGAATCCCCTACTTCAACTATTTATAAGTGAAAGACAATTATACATCCATGTTGTCCACAAAATGATGATTTTGGATCTCTATATTACTGCCAAATCTAAATCCTGACAATTACAAAATTTGATCTGTAAAAAGGAATGTCCCATATCACATTGTGAAGTATTTTTGTTTTCACAATATTTCAGATAGCAAAGTCTAGAAAGGCAACGATTATGTTTCAATACAAAAAACAAAAACAAAGCAAAACAAAACAAAACAAAACAAAAAAGCAATTGTTTCAACATTGACCCATTGTGCCTTAAAAGGTAGAACCTGTTTAGAGGATGTACCAAGAAAAGGAAATGCAGCAAATTCACTGTGTTCGTGTTCACTGTTTTTGTCATTTTCAGCCAAACCTCCATAAAACAGAAAAACTAAATCTAAGGCTATCCAGTCTTCATGTAAAGATGATAAAGAATAGAGCACTGAAAAAAAAAAAAAAAAAAACCACACACACACACACACACACAAAATGTTCTGCTTGTGATCAACAAGAGAAGCAGACCTAAAATCTGATCATGGGAAACTTACCTGGCTATAAAAGCCAAATATTTTTCATCTCCCAGATATAAACTACAAGTGATAAAATCAAAACTAGGTACTGGCACTGTGGCACAGTGGGTTAAAGCCCCAGCCAGCAATGCCAGCATCTCATATGGCATCGGTTGAATTCCTGGCTGCTCCACTTCCAATCCAGCTCCCAGCTAATGCTCCTGTGAAAGCAGCAGAGGATGGCCTGGGTCCTTGGACCCCTGCACCCCTGTGGGAGAGAGGTGGAGGAAGCTCCTGGCTCCTGGCTTCAGATCAGCTCCGCTGCAGCAGTTGCAGCAATATGGGGAGTGAACCAACTGATGGAAGACCCCTCTCTCTCTCTCTACCTCTCTCTGTGATTCTGTCTTTCAAATAAATAAATAAATCTTTTAAAAAAACTAAAACAGTTATTGTAAACTGATTTGCAACCTATCTCATATTTGACACAACTTCTTGTTATATCAAAAACTTATTTACATAAAATCTAAGAAACGTAAATAACAAAGTTAGAATGTAGAATAATATTTTATATTTCTTTTTTTTTCTTTTTTCTTCTTTTTTTTTTGGACAGGCAGAATTAGTGAGAGAGAGAGACAGAGAGAAAGGTCTTCCTTTTGTTGGTTCACCCCCCAAATGACTGCTATGGCCGGCGCACTGTGCAGATCCAAAGCTAGGAGCCAGGTGCTTCCTCCTGGTCTCCCATGCGGGTGCAGGGCCCAAGCACTTGGGCCATCCTCCACTGCACTCCCGGGCCACAGCAGAGACCTGGACTGGAAGAGGAGCAACTGGGACAGAATCCGGCTCCCCAACTGGGACTAGAACCTAGGGTTACAGTGCCACTGGTGGAGGATTAGCCTAGTGAGCCGTGGTTCCGGCCAATTTTATATTTCTATATAATCAAATAAAGGGATAATTAAAAATTAAAGCTGAAAAATAAGTAAGTAGTATTGTAGATTAATTCATGTAGTTGCTTTTCCATGTAGTCTTACCTTAGTTGACATTCTTTTCTCACTGAAGATTTGGCTTTATTGATGCATCATGTTTGGAACACAGCAGCATAAATTGTAACATTTCACAATATCTAAACTCTGAAGAAATTATTAAAGTGTCATAACAAATCAAGTAGAAAAATCATAGAGAGACTATTAAAGATTTAATAGTTCTAGTTCATGTGGGAATGCTAATCCCACTGAAGTAGAGAAGTTATGGTTATTATGATTAAGAACATATAAGAATAGAAATGGGAAATATGAAATTCATATTAAAATTATGATATAAAATGCAATTATTATAAAATTTAATCTAACTTTCCTAGAAAACTATTACCTTGTGAGTCTCAGCATTTACATAGTTATTTGTCCCACTGGGAGAGCATAGGCCTCCCATTTTGATTAGTTGTACAAAACTACAATGCTTCAGCATGTAGAGGATCCCCTCTGATCCTTCTTGCCATTTGCAGGAGCCTCTCCCCCACCTTCACTGTGTTCTTTCTTCCAAAGTCCAGCCCTTCCCTTAAAAAGACTTCTCCTACAACCAGAACAGCTTTGCCCAAAGTCCTCGTGAGCAGGAAGAACTGGGAATCGGATGCATGGAGGAGACCCTTCACCAGGGAGTGGCTGAGCAGCTAGATGAAAGCCCAGTGCCCTTGCACTGCAGTGGGACAGCTCACACCTCAGAGACCCCCTTGCCTAAGAGGCTGAAGCAACCTTCCACAGTCATTGACAAGAAATTGCCTCCTTGCTTGGCTGATTCCCCTTCCCCTTGTTCTTTTCCAGTTCCCTACTTTGCTTTTGCTAATTTTTCCTAGAAGCATTTCCTTAAGAAGTCATTTGCACAAGAGACTGAATTTCAGGGATTGCTTCTGGAGTGACTGTTAAGACAAAATTGCTTATATTAATGGACTTACATTGAACACCACACACACATAAAATATTAAAGACTAGGGGTATGATAAGGGCAACTAACTATGTCAGTTTTAACAATACAATAATATGGTAAAGTTGAAATTATTAATCCAAGTAAAAGAACTAATAGACTATTAGAGTGGATGATAAAACACTTTTAGGAAAAAGATATTACAAGACTGAATCAAAAAGATTTTACAGGAACTAGAAAAAGGAAATCTGGGCTGTAAGTTTATAAATTATCCATAAGCAAAATTGTATTATACATTTTTAAAATTGTTTCCTTGTTATTTGTTTGACAGGCAGAGAGATACACACAGAGAGATCTCTAAACTTATGCATCACTCTCCAAATGCCCACACGGTCAGGGCTGGACCAGGACCAAAGTTAGAAGCTGAGAATTCTATCAGGTCTCCCATGTGGGTTGTAGGAGACCAATTATTTGATCCACCACCCAGAATCTGTACTTAAAGTAAGCTGAAGTCAGAAATTATATCTGGTATTTGAACCCAAGCACTTCTATGTAGAATGTGGCCACCTTAATCCGCATCTTAACCACTAGGTTAAATGCCTACCCCACAAGTTCATATTTTAAATGTGGCTGTTGCTACTGCATCCAACAAAGCAGTGCACAATCATTGGGTATCTCTAAAGCAGAGTTTACCAGTTTCTACATTACCAATATTTTAGGCCACATAATTTGTCTTGTTTAATTAATTTGCATGGTAGAATATAAGAAACAGAGAAGGGAAAGGAAGGAAGGGGAAGGGAAGGGAAGGGAAGGGAAGGGAAGGGAAGGGAAGGGAAGGGAAGGGAAGGGGAGAGGAGAGGAGGGGAGCGAGGAGAGGGGAAGAGAGGGAAAACAGGAGGGAGAAAGAGAGAGCAAGAGTGAGTGAGAGAGAATGAATCTTCCATCCACTGGTTCACTCCCCAAATGATCACAGCCCAAATGCCCAGGGCTGGTCCAGGCTGAATCCAGGACCTAGAGCTCCATCTGGGTCTCTCATAGGATGACAGAGACACAAGTATTTGGGCCATTCTCCTTTGTTTCCTAGGTATATATATATATATATATATATATATACACAGGCAGAGTTAGACAGTGAGAGAGAGAGAAAGAGAAAAAGGTCTGCCTTCTGTTGGTCCACCTCCCAAATGGTCGCTACGGCCAGCGCGCTGCACTGATCTGAAGCCAGGAGCCAGGTGCCTCCTCCTAGTCTCCCATGCAGGTGCAGGGCCCAAGCACTTGGGCCATCCTCCATTGCCTTCCCAGGTCACAGCAGAGAGCTAGACTGGAAGAGGAGCAACCGGGACAGAATCCAGTGCCCCAACCGGTACTAGAACCCGGAATACCGGCGCCACAGGCAGAGGATTAGCCTAGTGAGCCACGGCGCCGGCCTCCTAGGCATATTAACAGAGAGCTGGATGAGAATCAGAGCCTGGGAGTAGAACCAGAGCTCAGATATGGGAAAATGGAGGTGCAGATGGCAACTTATCTTGCTGCACCACAGCATTTGCCCCAGGTCAGATAATTCTTCATTGTTGAGAGGTTCTAGGTACATCACAGGATGTTCACCATCTTCTACCTAGTCCATCTGATACCACCAACACCCTTCAACCTAGTCATGAAAACCACAAATGGCTACAGACCATACCAAACATCCCTTGGGAAAAAAAAAAAAAAAAACAACAAAACACCTCACTCCTATAAAGTGATACACTTACTCAGGGAGATCAGAGAGATCATTTACAACAAAGAATTTAATACAGGGGCAGGCATTGTAAATCAGTGAACTAAGCCACTATCTGCAATGAAAGCACATCGTTGCAAGCACTAAAAGGCAAATAAGAAAGGAAGCAGGAGGGAAGGTGCTAGGGAAGGATAGGGAGTCAGAAGTATCACTGTGTTCTTACAACTGTATATAAAATACATGCAACCTTTTCCCTTTATATAAATAAATAAAAGACCCTATCTTCAAATACAGTCACATTCTGAAGTACTGCAGATTAGTGCATTGGCATATGAATTTGTTGGTCATAATTCTACCCCATAACACAGTCCAAGTAGAATTGACCAATTTTTGAGCCTTATTCCTCCTCAAATTCTCCAGATTTAAGGTTTATTCCAGAGTCAGCTTCTTCATATTGACAGTCTCAGCCACTTGTCTTTCGCCACACCATCCTGGCCAGAGGGCAGCAGAGGTGGTAAAGAACTAGTGACCTCCTCCTGCTTGCAGGAGTTCCACCCACCCTGCTTTGCAAGACAGTCCTTCACTACTCTCACCCTTCTTCCCAAATGAATGAACTGAGAAGGTCTTCACAGTTTATGACTTTTCCATACAACAGCACAGTCAAAATGAGGCTTTTTTATAAAACAAATAACAACAGCTGCAAATTCACCCAATGTTTATGCTAATAATTCTGCTGTACTTGTGTGATTAACTCTTTTTAGAAACAAGGGTAGTCCACCTAATCCTAAAGTCTGTATTCTTTCTGATACATCACCATCAGAACTCATCAACACCCAGAAATTCCTTGAACATTTTTATTAAACAAAGAATTACATCAACAACCAAGTAGTTCCCCTAAATTTATTTCATTATAAAGAAAATAACATCCCCATTCTTTAGGTAGAATAAATTTTTATTGTGAATAAAACAAGTTTGAAAACAACAGATCATAAGTTTTTGATAGATATTCATACTTAGATTTAAAAATGTTCTCTAGTGTGAATTGCTATCAGCAACTTAATCAATATGCTTTAATCTTTAGTTTTCACACAACAAATACTGAAAATTAATCACTTCAGCTTTAATAAAACAAAAGTGAACAAAGCTAATACATAAGAAGATAAACTTTTCCTTTTCTGATTTATTACAAAATCCCCAAATTCCAATATGAATAGTGTTTTAAGTTGTTTTCCTCTTCTTTCTTTCTTTTCTTCTTCTTGTCTACTTCTTCTTCTCTTGAAATACCTTCTTACTCATATAAGACTATGTCCAAAGCTGGTTGGAGGAGTTATTATATAACCCCCATAATTGGGTAAGCTTTGGACAGAAAGCCAGTCACTGACATCTGCATGGTGGAAGAAGAGACACTTATTGCAAAGCACAGAACAATGAGTCAGCAGCTATCACTTAATTCTTGGAGCCCCAATGTGTTAGGGTGAATATTCTTATGAGTTGAAGTTCAGATAAGAGGTGTGTGTTAAGTGCAAGTCCAGGTTTCTGGTGGGTCATCAGTGCTAACGGCTTTCTTTGATCATTTCTGTTTCATGTTCTGTAGGGAATTTTGATGATGGTCAAGTGGGCTCCAGTTTGGAGGCTACAAGGAGGTGCCGTTTACTTCCTGCCCTAGAACTAGATTTTCCAAAAAGAAACCACTTCCACTGCTTGAGACTACTGACTAACAAGGTGTTTTCTGTTGGATAGGCAAAGGACTTCATTAATCTGTTGATTAGAATTTTGTAGAGCCAGGTGGACTGGTTACTCAATTCAGTGAGTTAATTTTAATAAGTGATTGATTTGCTGCCAAAATGGCAGAGCAAGGACTCTTTAAGCTAAGGGAGGAAGGTTAAGAGAATAGGGCCACCTGGGACCTGGCATCTGCATTTGAGGTGCTGTCTAGGGGCTTGGTTTCATTAATGTACAGAACTGTATCACTGAATCAGGTACAACTCTCAGGTGAGGCACAAAGTCCATGCTTGTATTTTGCTTTCTATTCAAAATGTGCTCTAAAATCAGGTTTCCCACAGTAATCATACAGTTATGTAAAGAGAGCAAACTGCATGTTTGTCAAACTCCATAATCCTTGAATAAGACTTCAAATGCTATTCATTGTTTCATTGTGGACAGCTCATTAATTCACTTTGCTAGAATTCAAAACCCATAATAATATCCAAACATGCCATTTATTTGATTCAGGAAGCTTAAAAATGTAAAATTCTGTTTTAAATTATCTTTCTAAAAATAATACTTAACAATGTTATTATGCCTTGAAAGTATGGGAAAATAAGTCACGTGTGTTCTGGAAAGCAACTGATTGAGGACTATAATGTTAGAAGTGTGTATATAATGGCAGCCTCCTAATAGCTAGGCTGAGTTTATATTCTTGTGGTCCAATGGGTTTTCCCAGTTAGGTAATTTGCATTTCTGAGAAGAGCTGAGGTGTTTTCATTGCATTTATTTAGGGAATTTCTCAACTGCCAGGTGCCCTGGTGACCTCCACATCTCTCTTGACAGATCAACAGTGTCAAATATTTGGAATTTTTGCAAAGATCCCATCTTTTGTAATTTTCACACTAGACAGGTGCATTGAATTGACCATTCCTAGCACTGTCAGTCTTTTAGGGGTTCAGGGTGTCACAAGATCCTTGCTACAGGGGTCCAGCAGGTGGTGGAACAAATTTTTGTAATATTATTATTGTATTTGAGTTTGAGGTTTCTTATCTGGGCTGTACAAAAGTAATTCATCAACATATTGCCACAATACACTACTATAAGGGAACAAAATGTTGACAGATCTTTGGCTAGGGCCTGTCTAAATAAGTGTGGGCTAACCTGGAACCACTGATGGAGGACCACCCCAGTCAGTTGCTGTGTGATCTGTCTGGAATGGTCCTGCCATCAAAGACAAATAGAAACTATAAATTGTAGTGTACCGTGATACAGAAGAAAGCATACCAGAGATCTAACTTGGTATACCAGAATGCGCCCAGGGGAGAGGACTGTCCTAGTAAGGTGTAAGGATTAGGGATTATAGAGTGTATTGGGATTACTGCCTCATTGATGGTGCTCAGATCTTTCACTACATCTTAGGTGTTATCTGATTTCTTTACCAAAATGAGTGTGTTTCATGGGGAGCTGGAGGAATGCAATAAGCCAGCAGTCAAAAACTTATCAATTAGGAGTTGTAGCCTTCTTTATGATGGTGGCTGTAGGATATATTGGTATTTTCTAGGAAATAAATTACTTTTATTCAAGTGAATTCTTATGGAATCTATGGACAACAGTCATCCTGAGGTGAAGATGTGTCATATTTTCAGAAAGATCTGTTCAAGCATTGGAGATTGTACCTTAATAGGATCTGGTGTCTGGGGGCTGATAGTGCCACTAAAGGTTAAGAAAGTTTAGACCAGTAAGGTTAATGTGAAGTTTTGTCACAATGTGCCTTCCAAGGGAAGAGGTAGGGCAGTTTTGCAAGACCAGAAAGATATTTTCTGTTAGGGTTCATGCTAAAGGGGAGGTGAAGCAGTTGGGCTTAGTTGGCTATCTGGGGAGGTGAAGCAGTTGGGCTTAGTTGGCTATCTATGTGAGTGAGGAGAATGAAGGACTGAAAGGTGGGTCCACAGAAAGTAGTATGGGCAGAGTACATTGCCCCCTATACCCACCAAGAACTCTATTTTAATTCCTGCCCATCTAAGGTCACCTGAAGCTCAGCCATGAAGATGGACAATACAGGAGCTACTGTTTCCTCTGTACCCATAAGTAGTTTTATTGGGTTCTTCATCATCATGGGATAGAGTTGGGGCATTTCCCCTTCTCCTGAATTGTGTTGTAGTTGGGGTCCTTCACTGCAGAATGGCCTTCCCACATAAAAGACAGAAGGGCAATCCCACTTACAGTGTTTTTGCTGCTTATAAAGTGAGTCAGGTCCAGGAGGTGAGGTATAATAGTCCTGACTCATGTGTCCTGACTGGTGGCAGTGGAAGCCAGTGTGGAGTGCCTCTGCAGACATTGGTCCCATAGCCAATGTTTGCCCCTTGGACCTCTGGGTGGACAGGGAACTAGTCATGGTGGCTGCCATGTCCTTCCATCTGTCCCTCTCTCTTCTCCATATCACTGCTCATGGTCTCTTCGTGGTTATTAAAGACCTTGAGGAGCCAGCGCTGTGGCATAGTGGGCATTCCCTATGGGTACTGGTTCGAGTCCTGGCTGCTCCACCCATGTGGGAAATCTGGAAGAAGCTCCTGGCTCCTGGCTTCAGATTGGCCATTGCAGCTACTTGGGGAATGGACCAGTGGATGGAAGATCTCTTTCTCTCTTTCTCTCTCTCTCTCTCTGCCTCTTCCTCTCTCTCTGTGTAACTCTGACTTTCAAATAAATAAATCTTTTAAAAAAATGAAGACCTTGAAAGTCATGTCCACTAAAACGGGGAAAGGAGACCTTGGTCTAATTTTTGAAGTTTTTATCTGATGTCTGGTGTGGCCTGGCCGATTAAATGGACAGCCAGGACACGAAGGCATTTCTGAGTTTCAGAATCTAAATTAATATATTTATGCAGCCAATCTTGAGTGAAATAGGACAGAGTTTTCTTTAGACTCATTAATAGCCCCCCTCAGTTTGCTATAATTAGAAGCTTTATGATGGCCTTTTTCATTCCCTTAGTTAAGCATGGCTTTATGTCCTGCCAGGATCTCTGTCCTGATAAAGTCATGGTTTTGAATCTAGTTCTACATCTTTGCCTGTATGTGCATCCAGAGAGTTGTGGGCCTGAACCTCATCAGCCCATCACTGGACCAGAGACTGGGTATGGGTCTTTTCCTCATGCATGTAGCCTTGGTGAAAATGTATACCCTGTAATAGAAGTCTTAAAAAAGGTTATGGTGAATCCTTGGAATTTTAAGTAAGTGAGAAGGGACCTGACTAAAAAGGTCAAGTTTGGACTCTGTTTGGTATAGATCTGACATAAGGAAGGGAACATAAACTCTGATGGTCCCCATTTCCTCATTTTTCACTTTGTGAAGGGACAAGATATGTTGGGGACTGGAGGAGCTAGGTCTTGATGATCATAAACAATGCCTGATATGGTTCATGAAAGGGAAATGAGTCTCAATAGGATAGAGGAGCTGTTGGCAGAGAACTTGTTGGCTCATTGTGAGGGCAGTTTTGGAGAAAGAGTAAAGGAAGAATCATCCGATACGTCAGACCGGTCCATGAGTTTATAAAATTTAGCCAGGTGCATTCAGCAGTTTTGGCCTAGATTGAGGTTTTGGGACAGGGCCATGAAGGCTTAAACATGAGGAATCTCAGATAATTTGGACAGATTGTTAACAGAAGAGACCAAGCTGAAAGACATTATTGTAACTAAGAGCTTTCCATTCAAGAGCCAGGCTTCCTGTTTCAGATGTTTATACTGAGGCCAGGCAACATTACAAAGAATGCTAGAAGCTTCCTTTTCAAGGCCTAAGAAGCAAACTGATCTCAATTTTCTAGGATGCATCCTATAAATGAATTGTGAGGGATGGGAGCAAATTGCACTATTCTTAGAAGAAAATTACCCAGCTGTGGAGCTAAACAGCTAAAATAAAGGGTGCTATGGTTCAACTAAGGGGTGAAATGGCCTAAGGTTTAGTCAGTGCAAGCAGGTGTCCACTTTGATGGGCAAGTCCCATCCACTGAAGGAGAACCAACACATTTCATTGACTGAAAGAATGCCCAATGCTTCTTTCAAAAGGAAGGTCTCTGATGCCAGGTAGCCAATCCAGTCCTGAAAATAAGGGGCAAAAATTTGTACTCATCCTTTAGATTCAAAGCCCTTCAGTCCCAGATTATTCCAAACAGGTGGTCAGCCAAGAAAGAGGTGAGTAGGAGGCTTGATAGTCGGCTTTCAACCCTTGTGAAGGATAAAGGGAGCCCACTAAGATGGAACAGAGAGAATTACAGTTCTCATCCTTGAGGCAATGGATACAGGGTGTCTATGAACAATGCATTAGATGCCACCAGGGAGTTTCCCCAGCAAGGAATCTTCAATTTTCCTTGCATAGGTGAGCCCTTCTCAGAAATCTGGAGATCAAGAACAAAAGGGCTGATAGTAATCAAGGATCAGAAATGTATTTGGATTCACCCAAATAAGCTGCTACTGCCTGTTGCACTATAGAGTGGAGGTTGGTTCTCAATGATCAAAGGAGAAAGTCTCCTCATAGGCAACCAATATATCATAGGAAGCAACCAATTGAGGTCAGTGCCACAAGTGGTGAAAGAATTCACCAGAGCAGTCATATAAAGTGAGTTAGATTTGCTGAACATGCTGTAAAGGACTGGCAGGCCTGATAGCCAGAGACTGCACAAGAACTACAATGTAAGAGGTGTATATATAGTGGCAGCTTCCTCATAGCTAAGCTTTTTGTTTCCTTGCAGTCCAATAGTTTTTTCCAGTTAGATAATTTGCAGTTCTAGGTAGAATTGGGGAGTTTTATTGCCATTAGCTAGGTTATTTCCTGTTGCCGTGGGTGATCTCTACAACACAGATCAGTAATTACATATCAGCAAAAAAACACTGATGAAGGTTCATTCAATAAAAAATGAGTATGAATTTTCTTTTTTCTTTTTTTTCTTTTTAAAGATTTTATTTATTTATTTGAGAGGTAGTTACAGACAGTGAGAGGGAGAGACAGAAAGAAACATCTTCTGTCCACTGGTTCGCTCCCCAAATGGCAGCAATGGCCGGAAGCCAGGAGCTAGGTGCCTCTTCCCAGTCTCCCACGTGGGTGCAGGGGCCCAAGGAGTTGGGCCATCTTCTACTGCTTTCTGAGGCCATAACAGAAAGCTGGATTGGAAGAGGAGCAGCCGGGACTAGAACCAGCACCCATATGGGATGCCGGTGCAGCAGGCAGAGGATTAACAAACTGTACCATGGCGCTGGCCCCAAGTATGAATTTTCTGTTTCTGGATCAACTGTTATTTCATCAAAAAATGGTATTGTGTTGTTCTGTAATGACTGGTCATATTTGCTCCTACATTGTTCAATGGGATTACAATAGTTACTACTAAATGAATTTTTGATTGATGGAGATGGCCTTTACATGTGAGATTCTCTTAAGAATTGAATTTGTAGACAAGGGGAAAGAGATCTTGTTCTAACTTTATTCCTTTTTTTTTCTCCATGGAGAAAATAAAGGAGAGTACATATCAAAAATCTTGGTTTAGATTCTAGACTTTTAACTCGTGCTACTGCATTTAAGAACACAGAAAATATATCTTGTATCTGAATGAGTTAAAAGCTGAAGCGACTCCAAATTGTTTTGAACCATGTTTTCACAATGTTAATTTATTTAAGCTGCTGGAACCTCATCTCAGATCGCATCCATCATAATAACACTCAAGAACTAGGACACAACCTGTCATTTCAAAGAAATGCATGGAATGCTATATTTAAGATACCTTATTTTAAATTACAACAAATCTCTACAGCAAATAGCCCTTGCTCTTGAGCCCTGTTTCCTAATCTCCATTAAAATTCATCCTTTTCTCACTTACTGTTTTAATGAACACACCCACCCACTTACCATGAAATCATTATTAAATATTGATCAGAATCCTAGCTTCATCCAAAGGTATAGTATGTAGTTAATCATAGCTTCAAAGAGAAGCTTTTGTATTTTAAACACATTTTGAAACTTTCTGGGGTAAATCATGTAAAAATTAAGCCTTAGAATTTAAACTATGCCATTAGCAAAATGAGGCATATTTAAGCATAATTTGTATCAACATATGAAATTGGAGCATCACAGGAATGGATAAAAATTAACCTAGGAATGAAAAAATTTCCTCCTTTAGATAAAAATAAAATCTAAAAGCATTTGAGATAAAATCGTCCCGTATCCTTTTTCTATTTCTCTTCATTTTCTTCTATCTTCCTGTGTGACTTACAGTACTTACCGTTTATGAAGACATTCTTTCACTTCATTATAAAATCCTTCACCATCATTAGAAGAATAAACTAACGTCAAAAAGCAAATTTTCCTGGACTCTCTAGGGGATCCAAAAATATCCCACAAAAATATGATGCTTTGACCTAACAATCATTGGTTAGCCGAGTATAAGTAAGAAACTGCAGACACAGAACCAAAGCTCTCTTCTCTCCACCCATGTGGATAAAAGCAGAACTCAATTACCATCTGTAGAGGAGGTTTCCTCTCGTTCCTAGAGGAGCACAACTCTTGGACTCTTTAAAAAAAGAAAACATTTACATTTATGTATTTGATAGAGTTACAGAAAGAGGTAAAGAGAGAGAGAGAGAGAGGGAGAAAGAGAGAGAGAGGCCTTCCGTTCACTGGGTCACTCCCCAGATGGCCACAAGGGCCAGAGCTGAGCTGAGCTGATCCAAAGCCAGGAGCCAGGAGCTTCTTCCACGTCTCTCATGTGGATGCAGGGGCCCAAGGACTTAGGCCACCTTCACCTGTTTTCCCAGGCACATTAGCAGGGATGCTGGATTGGAAGTGGAACAGCCAAGACTTGAACCGGTGTCCATATGGGATGCTGGCGCTGCAGGCCGGGGCTTTAACTCACTGCACCACAGCACCATCGCTCACTCTTAGACTCTTAATCAGCAGAATTGGCTCTAGACTCTTAGCCCACAGACAGAATGGGAGGAAACTGCTTGTCAAACCTTACTAAACAGCTTATCTTTCTTTTTTTCATCTTCTTTTTTTTTTTTCTTTTTTTTTTTTTTTTGGTGGAAATGTTTATTGCTGGGTTGGGAAAGACCGAAGGGCAGGGGGGAAGAGAGCGAGAGGGTAAGAGAGAGGAGAGTAAGAGAGAGATCAAGAGAGAGGGCACCTGCTCAGGAACAGTTCCTGTTAAACCTTTGCTGGGGTGTGGGCAGGGAAATAGGAGCAGTGAATCCCATTAGGGTGGGGGCGGAGCTGACCCCACTGGTTGGGCCATGGGACTTAGGACCTAAGCCTGTGGGCCAGGGCCTAAGATGGTGAATGAGGCATAAGTGGCACACAGATAAGACTGTGCCATTTTACTAACATTCCCCAACTTGTTTTTTATAAAGCAGGTGTTGTATGGGATTGAATCAGCCCCAAAAGTCCAGGAGGGGTGAAGGGTCAATGATCTGTCATTAGAGCTACTTCCTGCTGGCATGGGGCAATGTCTCGAGCTGCTGTCTCCTGGGTGGGGAGCAGAGTATAACCCTGTAGCAGCATTTGGTTGACTGCCTAGTTCGTGAAGGCTTTGGTTCATTCCATTATCACCTCCTATAAACACTTAAACAGACATAGTATTATAAGACAGGGTGAGAATATAAACAGCTTATCTTTCACTAATTTTCCCATATATTTACCTTCCCTCAGTTTTCCATCCTTTAAAGACTAAATCTCCTTTCATGGTTTTAGTTCTTCCGTACAAATTCATCATTCTTTATTAAGAGGTTATATAAGTGAAAAGTTCTAACTGCTTCTTTGAGTTACTTATTATTGAGTTTCTCTGTGTGTATGCAAGTTGTATGTATTAATAAACTGTTTTGCTATCGTTAACGTGTCTTTTGTCAGTTTAATTTCTATATCTCAGCCACAGAAACTAGAAGAATAGAGGAAAAGTTTTATTTTTCCTCCTCTACAACTCCAAATAACCTTACTTACTGGGAAAGACATCAGGGATGAAGTAGCATCTGAGGGCCTCATGGAAGTGCTCTCTTTTGGTTCCTATTCTTCTCATGCCATGTCACCAAGAAAAAGGGCATAGCAAAGAATTCAAAGATCTAAAAAACCTTTCTCTTTCCCATTGTTTAGCATGCTTCCTTACACAGACAGTGAGTAAAAGGAGTATTTTAAAGTCCCCTAAAATCAAGCAGAGTACACTCAGTTCCCCTATGCCCCATCCTCTACAGGGCACAGAGGACACTTTCTTCAGTACAAGTAAGTGGGGAAGAATGTTTACCCCAATGCAAACCTTTCCGTTGAGTACAGAGCATCCTGTTCCCTTACATGATGCTGCATCTGAGGAGGTATTGTACAGCTCTGTGAATCTCGAGTAAGTGATAGCAATGTGACTTTTTTTGTTAAGGGATATGTAAATTATGATTGTCTGGGGGAAGTTCAACTGTCTCCCTTAGGAAAAACTATTTTTATATCCAATTGCAAGTTCATTTCAACATTCCTAATTTTCTTGGACTATCTTTTGACTCATTTTATATCTGTACCAGTCATAACTTTATTTCTTTCTTTAAAAATATCTCAACAGATTTCAGCATGCCTTGACCCTACTTAAACCCATTGGCTGGAGTCTCAAAGTAATACCAGCTTAGCACTGAAGGATCTATATAGTTCTATTATATCTCCATCAAGTCTTGCTCAGATAACGCTGAGTTGCTCGCCGTTGTTCTAAACCCTCCATGCTAATTCACTTTTCATGCCTTTGCACAGACTGCTCATTGTTTAAAATGTCCTTACCATTCACAACTGTAGGTACAAGACATTTTATACATGTCATTGAAAATCTTGCTCTTGCAGAACCTCTTCCAGGAAGCATTTCTTGATTCTTACTTCTGCAGCTGCCTCATCTACATCAACAGAAAATATTTAAGCCAGTAGAAGTTGGATTGATGATGGCAAATTTTATTCCTCTTATTATTTATTTAGTGATTTAAATTGGGGAAAGGAGAATCTAGTATAGCACTGAGCTTAAGTTTAAATTTAGCATGGACAAATGGAGATGTATAGGCAAAGATCAGGTAGGAGTGAAGGGACAGAAAACTACTAAGAGGAGACATCAGGGTGAGGAGAGGATTACGGTTAAAACAGCTTGTCTAAACTCTTGCTGAAGGTAGACTAAAGTGATCAAGTACCAAGGACAGGGGATTGGAAATTGGGTCAGATATCAAAACTGACTCAGCAGAATTTTTGCTAAAATTGGATGACGTCTAGTCAGACAAGGAAGTACAAAGGTTGGGCCTGGTCAAGCAATGAGCTCAGAGGAGCCTGAGCAGTTTGATCAAGGAAGTTAGTTTTTTTCAGAACCACTGTTGGTTCTAGAAAGCTGATGCAAGGGCCTGGAATGACTGGGAGTGCTGAGACATAGGGTAAATGAATCAGGAACAGTAATGGAGATAGTGTGTCCAGAGAAATAGAAGTGAGAGTTCCACTTCACTCCAGGTCGATCAAGAAACAACTGGAATATTTTTCTCCATTAGGCACACACTTCAGATTACACAGGAAAAAAAAAAAACTGATGGTAACAATGAGATAAAAAACATGCCATAGGAAAAAATAGAAAGATAGCTTTGGGAAAGAACTCAGAGGGAGGAAGACAGAGCTGGCTTTTTTTATAGGCTTGGCTTCAAGTCTCATCCCCACTAGGTACTAATAGGGTAATATGAGTCATTCACTTAACTCCTTTATGCCCAAGTGTCCACATCTGTAAAATGGGAATAATCACATGCCTACTTCCTTTGTCATTGTGAAAGTTAAATGGATCAACACACGTAAGTTTTCAAGTAATTTCTTCACGTTAAATCACTCCATATTAATCAGGTTGTCACAACTGTTGCCAAATAAATTTGGGAACTGTCAGAGAGTAAGTTAGATTCCACCTTGGATGGAGTTTTCACAGTGCAAATTCCAGGAAGACAGGTTTAAACTCTGGTCATAGCATTAGAAAATACTTCTTTGGTGGGCCAGGCAGTGTTTACAACGTATTTTCTATCTTCTGTGGATTTGTAAGTCAAGATTGGATAGCCACATGGTGAGGAGGTTAACGTAAGAGTAGATGAACTAAATTTGAAATCTCTCCCAATTCTGAATCTGTGTTCCTCCTCAAGGCAACCGCCATCACCTAATGAGCTTCACTTCTCACAACACACATGCTTTATGTACTAATGAATGTGCCTCCTTCCTCCTTTAGTCTGAGAGCTCTTGATGATGAGATCACTGTCAGATTCATCATTACTTAGCTTTTAATTCCCAGCAACTTAGTATCTTATACATGGCAGGGGGCTCAATGCTGTAGGTTTAAATTATTGAGAATACACTTTTGTACCCAGGGGCAGGTTGTCTTTCAGAAAATCATCCAACCTACCTGTCCCAGCCTGCAAAGTGCACATGTCAGATGTTGCGGGAGGAAGCATGAGGCATATATCTTATGCCACTTAATTCTTACCTTTATGAATTGTACCAAAAGTCGGCAGACTTTGCAGTGATTTAGAGACATTCATTCAGAAAGAAAGATTGTCAACAAAACCACTGGCAGATCCCAGGCAGCTGAAACTCCAGAATCTCAGGATCTGTTTTGCTCATTTAGAAGCAGGATAGACTATCAGAGGGGCAGGCCATCCATGCTAATGAGTTATAAGATTTAACATTTGGGGGAAACCCCACTACTCACTATACACAATAATTCAGAAAGACAGAAATAAGCAATGGTTCTCTTCCCTGGGGAATATTGATGTCCCCTAATATCATGGGCTACAGTTGTCAGAACCAAAGCTTAGGAAATCAGCTAGAACAAGAAAGGCAGATTAAGGAGCTTGGATAAGAAAGAGAAAACCTGAAGCAAACAGTCCATCTGCATCGAGGTGATGGTGCAAAGAGTCCAAAAAGTGTGTGAAAGGCAGATGGTTTAGCAAGTAGAATGTGGCCATCTGCAAAAATTATGCAAAATTACAACCAAAAATCAAAGTTCCACTTTACTAAACAGCTTCAAGACTGCTAGACACTCCAGTAAAGAGTTCTTATAAAGTGATTGGACACATTTCTCTTACTATGCAAAATAAAAGTTGTGGAATTTTACCATTTTTACCTTCAGAATGGAAAGATGTCCAGAGAAGGAGGGAAGTAAGGTGACAATGACTACAGAGCAGAGTGGTAGGGAGCAAGAAAGTGCAACATATTGAAAGCATAGTGGTCATGCTAAAGATCGGTCAGAACATTGGATTAGATTCCAGGAAATCATTCATTGTTCCATTTACACATGAGTGTTCTGTTAAGTACATTTCATGTGTCTGGTGCCCCCATATCCTTCCTCATTTGTACAATGGGAGTAAGAATAGTGTCTACCTTGTGTGTTGCTGTAAAGGTTAAATGCATGAACACCACCGAAAAATTTCTTCACATTAAATTGTTCAATTAACAACAACCATGCCATCCTGACTGTTATCACATACTTTGAGAGCTGTCAGAGGATAATTTAGATTTCTCTTTGGGTGGACTGTCAATGGTGATTTCAGAAAGGCAGATTTAATTTCAAGGACATAAATTTCAAACATGCTGCCTTAGTAGGGGTTCGGAAGGCCACACAAAGTACCTTTATTCATCAAGTTTACAATCCAATGAGGTCAGTGAACAAGCTAGAGCATAGAATTGAGCCCTCATTGATATCTGCTTGCCTATTTGAGAGCCCATCTGGTAGCCATGAATTGATGTATGTGAACCAATAGATCAATCTTAAGTAACTATTAAAGGCAGCCTTGGCTCCTGTTTATAACATTATTGATGCTTTACAATTCACTTAACTTTCAGCATGGTGTACTGAATCCACGCTCAAAACTTTCTGAATTTTTATTGAAATTATTTAGGGCCTCTCCAAGAGGCTGTAAGAACAGTAGTAAAACAGTAGTAAAATTATAAGCAGTTTTTTATAACCTGTAACTAAAAACAGACTGTAACAATGATGAATTTTTTTAATATTCTTACTGTTTCAAGACTATTATATTAATAAGGCCATCATGCATCACTGTTGTATTCCAACAGAACTATTAGTTTCTGTATCAGTGTTAGTGTAATTACAGCCTGATGGTTTACACCATCATACAAGCACTAAATATTTAACTAAAATGAGTACAGTATATAAATATTAATTTGAATGACTACAGACTTAAAACAGTGGAATCAATGATGAAAAAGTTCTTTCATTTTGAATAAGAAAACAAAGGTATCAAATGATTTTAAAAATTCAGAATTATAAGAAAAATATGGAGATTTTTAAAATAAGAATGTGAATAGCATCTTGTTGTATTTTGACCCTATTTTACAAGGCAGTCTTCTTTGATAATATGGGAAAAAGATAAAGTGTCTAACAAGATACACAAGAATCTTTTTCTTTTATGTAGAAAGGACAACTTGTTTGTCAGGGATTAGAGGCAACATCTTTGCAATAATGTTGAGATTTGCCATCAAATATGTATTTCACAAATAGACCACTAGATTGGTGAACTCTTAATGATGTTTTTATGAAATTTAAAGTCAAATAATTAAAAGTCAAATAATTAATTTCTCAGTCCAGAGGAGAAAAAGAATCAGCATATACAGGTTCTTTGGCTGATACTTTACTGGGAGAGAAATGAGAGGGGAGGGTTTGTTAGTTTAATCAAGTAAATCTAATAATAATTTATCCTAATTATACATACCCTAGTTTTTAAGGATAAGAATAATTAACATAGCAATAACATTACTAATGCTTCTTGCACTTACTCAAGTTCATTTAGTTTACCAAACAATTGAAAACACAAAAATGGACCTCCTACTTTCTCCCCTACAGATTTTATCCTAAATATCAGTTTTCTTTACAATATAGCCTAACCTCAGTGAAAATCTAGTTCTCATTTATTTTGTACAATTTACCCAAGGTAGCCCTCTGTATTAATTTGCAAATAAACCACCTGTATGGCTTAGGAGGTTTCAAATCAGAATCCACCTTTAATTATTTACTTCCAGGGGAAGTAATAGCTCCTGTGGCATGCATGGATAGCAGAAATTACTGTGATCGCTATTTTACACCTACTTCAATTGCTAAAGCCTTTTGCCTTGGCTGTGGTTTTCCTAGCAACAGGGGCACTGTATTTTCTGTAGCATGGCAAGACATTAGTGCTTGTCCTTCAAAGAACAGTTTCAGACCAAAGTGAAAGGATGGTCTTCGGATGTCAGGGTGTGGAGAATGGGAGATGCTGGTTAAAGGGTATAAACTCGCTGTTTTAAAATGAGCAAGTTCTAGAGACCAAATATATACCATGTTGATCATAGTGAAAAATATTGTATCATACACTTAAAGGTGGCTAAAAGAATATTTTCAATATTCCAACATGAAAAGCATGATAAGTATGTAAATTAGCTTAATTGCTAAACATTTCATAATCTATACATATATCAAAACATCATGCTGTACACATTGAATATATAAATTTTATGTCAATTAAATCTCAATAAAGCTGAAAATTAATTAAGAGAAATATCAGCTCTTCAACTTAAAGGTGGGAGAAAATTTCCAGAACATTTACCTCCAAATTAAGATTTATCCAGGACAAAGCTCCACCTAATCCTTCTAGAAATTAACACCAAGGAGCTTGTATGAACCATCTTGGTCAACTGCAAAAATTTTTTCTGGGCTTCACATGATGCAGAGAACCCTAATTTTCTTTCAACTCTAAAGTGAAAAAGATTACATAATTTATACTCTCCTGGAGCAAGGGTGTTGAGTAGATACTAGGAGCAATATTGCCACATGAGTTTCCATGACCCTGAACTCTCGCTGCAAAGCACTGGGAAAACTCTTTCATCATGCTGAGTCACTTGCTCAGGAGGAGTGTGGATGGTTCACCCAAGGAGATGGGGCAATCCTTCAACCTCACACATTAAAGATGACTTGTATCTAACATCTCAGTCAGTGCTTGACTATAATTGCTTATTTGTATTACTTTACAAATTGTTTATTTGGAAGCAAATAAATCAAAACTTATACTATTGCATTTGTCATCTATTTCATAATTTCACCTTGATAAAGAGCAAGGTGATTTAAAATGTTATTTAAAAGAAAATCATTTAATGATTTGAGATTCTATCCCATTTTCTTGTTCTTTAAAAATACATTAAACCTATGCAAAATGACTTTCTACTTAAAGTGAATCAAAATTTAGATTATGATCATGGAATGGAGATTATCTTTTAGGAAAAGTGTTGTAATAAGTCTCCAGGTGTTCTACAGTACCCCCAGCTCCTTTCTTGCTAACATTTTGCATAGCAGTCTCCCTTCTGAGCAGGGGCTGCCCAGGAGAGGAACATGGAATGTATCTGCCCAAAGCCAACAAGAATGCTCTTAAGGACTGAGGATGAGCTACTCAAGACCAATATTTATTGATCAGACTTGAAAGACACTCACAATCGTCTAGGGAAAGGCGATAAACATCTGAATTCACCTCAGATCTTTAAAGCAATCTAATTTTTAGCAACAGTTGCTATTTCACAGGTGTGGGGAGAGTGTTTACTTTCATTGAACTAATTTGATCTAAATTGAGAAAACATTTAAGAACTGAAAAACACAAACAAAAAACAAGAGGCTCCTATTTTCCCAGGGCAAGAATAAAAAAGGAAAGGCAAACAAAGCCAGATACAACATGCAGCTTAACATTTCAACCTTTTTCCATTGGCCTGACTAAATGATGTCTGTTCTAGTTTATTTTTCACAGAGTACAATTCCCAGGTGAAACTAAAATAATAAATACATATGTTCATTCTGCTAAGAGTAATTAAAGATGTCCTTTGCTGACAAAAGCAAAGGTATACCTAGTATATAAACTTGCTTTTTTTTTTTTTTTAGTTAAATAAATATTTTTGCCTGAATTCTTTGGGAGTTGGCTTCCTCCTTAAAACAGGAGGAGATGATCTCTGAGTGAAGAGATAACCTCTTTCCTCACAAAGAATTTAAAAGCTTCTGCTTCAATTGATCATAATACATTTTCAAACGAAGGGAAAAAAGTCCATTTTCCTTTGTAATTACAACAGTGATGTGATCAAATAAATCATTGCTTTAAAATGTAGAGCACATACCATACCTGCGGAGGAGGAAACATCAGACATCTATCTGCATAGTAAACAATGCTCACTTACAGAAGCAGGCTTTTCATAAGAACCACATTATAAAGCACAATTTTTGTGCCTAATGATTTAAATCAAAATTTAAATAAAATCTACTGTGTTCACATTTCCCCACCCCCTCTCTACCTCCCACGGTACTTTTCTTCATGCTAAATAACCCAAATGTCTTTAGCTTTTCCTCAAATGACCCATTATCTAAACTAATCATTTGTAGTCACTCTCTTTTGAGCTCTCTCCAAGTTTTCTACATCTTGCTTCAAACAAAGGGCCCCAGATTGGACCCTGTGCTCCCATAAAAGCTTGATGAATGTCGGTCATAAGGAGTTCCTCACAGTCTTCCCTTCTCAAATAAGAGAACAGCCTTGATCGCGCAACTTCCTAACCATCAGCCAGCTGGCCCCTGCCCTGATCCCTCTCCTGGGTGATGGGTAGAAACCCTCATTTTCTGCCTCTCACTTAAACTTCTCGATGGCAGAAACAGTAGCTGCAGCTACTTCTCAAACACCCTCTGCGTGTCGACTCTGGTGCTGGGCACTGTTACCACCTTTTAAAATATTAAGCATTGCTATTTTCCTTGTTATGAGACCAGACTAAGCAATCTCTCCAAAGCCGCAGAGTCAGTGGGTAGGAAAGGGAGGGTTCACACATAGGTTTAACTGATGCCAAAGCTCCCATTCACAACAAGGATTTTTACCGACTTGGAAGGGGCTCAGAACATGGAATTCCAAAACACGCCACTGTGGCATAAGGATTCTTCTGAGATGAAGACAACTGAGAAAAAGCAGACTCGGGATGAACTTCTGCCCTGCTCCCCTCTACCAGGAATGGCTTGTGATCACTGGAGACTCTTCATCCAGAGCTGGCACCAGAAAAATCTCCACTTACTAATCATCCCTTCTCTTCCACTAGTTTCCCCCTAGCTTTACCTTTTTGTAGCTTTCTGTCTTTGGAGCCCTGAAGTCCTTTCCTTTTGTCTTATCCTTTCTCTACATGCATTATTCTTTACTCAGGTACCATCTAAGCCCAAGCTCTAACCACTCCTTTAAAATATTCAACAAGTGTGTGATGCATGTGTTAAGGGCCTTGCTTGTTTTTCTCTTGTTAATCTGTCTTTTGTCAGCCTAAATTGCAGAGCACTAGCCAGAGAACCTGGGTGGAGTAGCGGGAAAAAGGAAAATTTATCCTGCCCCGCAACTCCTACGTTCTCTCTCATAAAAATCGTACAAGAAATCTCAAATCAGAGCAAGTTTTGAAACTCTCCACATAGCAGAATTATTTAGTTGAGATGGTCGCCCTCATAGTGTAACACCCCAAACCACACGCCAGAGAAGTACTGGCAAGAAGCCAAGTGCCTATGTTCTAGCAAGCGTTTCAAGAATAAAGATTAGTGGAGAGCGGCAAGATGGTGGAATAGGAAGGGAGCACATTGATAGTTCGGCAAGACACAGGTTAATAAAAGTGGAGATACTGCAGGGTCAAGGAAGAGTAGGGGAAGAAACAGCAGAGGAAACTCTTCTGGAACTAGTGATTCACAGTGGACCTGCGTGGAGAGCGTGGGAGCCCAAGTTCGGGACACCAGCGGCAGACACAACACACCAGCGCTGGAACGTGAGGTGAGCCGAACCTCAATAGCCCAAGACACCAGGGGGCAAGCGGAAAGAGGAGACTAGAGGGAACGAGGCTTGAAACTCCGTGGGGAAAAGTTCACCAGGCTAACTAGAAGAGAGAGTGGAAAAAAAAAAAAAGTGACCGATACCGACACGAGTTTCTCTCTCTCCGCTCACCCCTCAAAGGGTAGCAAAACAAAGAGCAGGCGCCATTTTGGACATACGTCATAAGCACGGCAACCTCAGGTCTGCACCGGCCCTGAGCCTAGCAGAAAAACCTGACTCTGGGGGGAGGGGTGAAATAACAGGAGATTAGCATCTAACTTGGCAACCCAGTGGGAGACTGCAGGAGAATTGGAGCCCACACCAAGGGCAGCAGAGATTCCCTGTGTGGTCCTTGGGAAAGAGCTTCCGATCTCTGGCTCCTGTGGGTATATCATTTGTCTGCTAACTACCTCCAATTACGTTCAGCTGTGCAGAATTACTTCCCTTTTGAATCAAAAAAAAAAAAAGAAAGAAAGAAAGAAAGAGAGATTTACCACGCCTAACCTGGGAGTGTCATTTTTGACACACCCTCAACCCTGAGGAACCAAATATAGCTCTCAGGCCACACTCATCTCAAGCCTCTAAGGCTCCACCGAAAGCAGACAGTCCACTTAATATAGAGCCATAATGTAACAAGAAAAAACACCACAGTAAAGAAACCAAATATCTCCAACATGCCATACAACAAACGCAAAAACGGAGGTAACAAGAACAAGGAAGACACTATGACTCCCCCAAATGAAAAAGACACCCCAATTCAAGATTATGAAGATGATGAGATAGAAGAAATGCAAGAAATGGATCTCAAAAAATTGATAAGAACATTAAGAAGTTCTCAAAAACAAATTCTTGAACTACAGAAATCCTTAATGGACAAGATAGAAAATCTCTCTCGTGAAAATGAAATATTAAGGAGGAATCAAAATGAAATGAAACAACTAGTAGAACAAGAAACTGTGATAGTGACGAGAAATCATAATGAAATGAAGAATTCAATAGATCAAATGACAAACACATTAGAGAGCCTCAAGAATAAAGATTAGCAAGTGCTGCTCTGGCGCCCTCCCGTGGACAATGTGATGTGAGGCGACCCACATAGGCAGAGAGCAACCATCTCAAAAAATGACTTAACAGTCCATTTAAAAGCACAAACACGCTGTAACCTAATGCAGCCAAGGACATGATCTAGTTAACCTGACCAACAAGTTAACTTGTTGATATTCTTAAGTCCATGGGTCAGTTTCATTCTGTATCTTTAATACCTACTAAATCAATGAAAATGAAATTAAAAGTGTAAAGAATCTGTGGAGCACCTGAAATATATATTGGGAATCAAAATTTGCCTCCTTTAAGTAAAATGACATCTGATCACTTAATGATTTGTGTTCTACTCGTTTGTGGCTCATAATATTTCAAGTTGTATATAACAAAGGTAAAATTAAAGACACAACATAGGCTAAATAGCATTTTTAACCAGAAACAGAACGGTAGGTCATTCAACTCTACAAATGAGTGTACAAGCCATTGGAGAAATTTACTTCGCTATTCATTCATTTCTTCATTGTTCATTTTGTACATGAATGCATTTCTTTCATTTAATTTAAAGATTTAGCCCAATCTAAATAAGATGATGTCTAACTCAATTTCAAAATCAACTCAACATAATGTGTATTTTAATTACATTATGGATGATTTCAAGTTTGTCATAAAACATTTATCTTGTTTTTAATAAAGAATGTTCCTGATAATTTAAAGCCTTTAATTCTTTTTTTTAATGTATGTAACGAAATAAACTTCTCAGGGGCAGCAGATGCATTGCCAGGCATCTGTCTCCCTGAATGATTTACGTATGTATTTGGTTTTATCTGCATCTCATTGTGGTGGTGTTGGCAACGTTAATTAAGAAATATTTAAGTATCTTTCTCCAAACTTTGATCCACCATTTAATTTATTCAAAATGCTATGTTTGTATTCTTTTTAGTTTTTTGTTTTTGTTTTTGTTTTTGTTTTTTTGACAGGCAGAGTGAATAGAGAGACAGAGAGAAAGGTATTCCTTTTTGCTGTTGGTTCACCCTCCAATGGCCACTGTGGCCTGCGCATCACGCCGATCCGAAGCCAGGAGCCAGGTGCTTCTCCTGGTCTCCCATGCTTGGACCATCCTCCACTGCCTTCCCGGGCCACAGCAGAGAGCTGGCCTGGAAGGGGGGCAACCGGGATAGAATCCGGTGTGCCGGCGCCGCAAGGCGGAGGATTAGCCTGTTAAGCCACGGCGCTGGCCACCGGCCTGTTTTTGTTTAGATTTCTTGGATCCAAGATTACTGTTTCACTCTATGGAGCTGATAGTTACAATTCATGACAGAAGACAATGCAACATTCAATCTCTGCTTTTGACCGACAGAGTCTGCCAAACAGATCAGCCATTCCCACTGAGTCCTCACCAGGACTTTTCCATTTTGTTTCTATTCTCTTTTCTCCCCATCTTGGCTGTCTCCTCACCCTGGGTCCTCCTACTCCTCCAGCCCCTTCCCAGTTCTCTTCTGCACTACCCTGTTGTAAATGGCTCCAGTCTACCCTCCTACGGCATCCCCTTTCCAAGTCATCATGGTTCTATTTCATTATGGCAGGCAAGTTTGGCTTTGAGTGTGACCCTGGGTTTGAATTCCATTTCTAACACTCTGCAAATTATAGAACCTGGAGAAATGTGTTACCTCTCTTTGCCTCATGTTCTAACTGGAATACAGCAATAATATTAGCACCCACCTCACACGACTGGGACAGTTACATAAGTCAGAACATTTCTACTTCAAAGAAGAATATTGGTATGTTGTCATTTCTCAATAATTACCTCTCTGGTTTTCATGCTATCAATCTTAATTCTTCCTTCTTATTGTAATCAGGAAGCAAATAAGCCCTTATATAACTATTCATTTTTAATTTATTTTTATTCAACTTCTCAAACTCCTGTAACCCCAAAATAAGAAGGACCCTATGTGTTCTCATTTCTACACGGTATGAACAAAAGAAATGCAATCTTCAAAGGTAAAAAGGATTTTGATTTTTACTGAGGTTCTTGAAAAACTGCTGGAGGATTTGAATTTGAGAAGGGTAGTATGTGATTGCAACAGAGAAGAATATTTTAAAATCCCTCTGTTTCCAGCTCTGCCATTTTCAATACCATTCCATGTATGACAGCTGCTCCCCCAAATGTTTTTCTCTTTGCTATGGCACAGTTTCAAACCTCAAAACTCCCCAAACCTAGACTGCAAATTTCATCATTCCACCAGCCCAACACCTTCTGTTTTTATATATAACAAATATTTATAAAGTTCTGCTTGTTTAGCTGTTCTCAGACTTAGCTGAAAATTGGAAATACATGGGGTGTGTTAAAAATACTGATGTCTTAGCCCCACCCTCAGAAACCCAAAAGTAATTGATCTGGGGTGCTGCTTGGCCAGGGACTCCTTCAGAGTTTCCCGTGGGATTCTAATATCCAGGCAGGGTAAGAACCATGAGTCTTCCTTTCTGCTGTTCTCTCCAGTGTCAGTCTCCTAGTTGTGCCCTTTCTTACAACACTGATGCTCATGAGAGCTCAGGAGCTGGGAGTGAGGAAATGCCATGTGTTCAGTACCAGAATTTTCCTTAGGCGGAATGAGAGCTGAAACCCACTCTGGGCACTTATTCACATGTGGTTTTGTCACTGTGCCACTCTCCTCTTCTATGCTCCAGGAGGACCTAGACATCCCCCCCCCCCTTATCTCTCCACCCCTATTCACCAGCTGGCACTCTCACATCAACCTGTATTAGAAGAAGCATTGTTTGGCTTCTCTTAAGGAACCTTACCCTTGCTGTTTCTACAGGTAAATGACTCACACTCACAATGACACTCTGGCTTTGTAATGTCTGTAACACCCAAGTATATGTCTCTAAAGGCAGCTAAGATTCAAGACTGAGTGCTCTGTAGTAGGGTAATGCCAGGATCGCGACTCACTGTCTTCTACTTATTATCCACGAGACCTTGGGAATTGCCTGTAAAATAGGGTTGCTTGACATTTTATCGGCTACACCGTGGTGTGGAAGAAGGAAATTAAATCATCGCTTCGTGAATGTTTCAGTCTTATTATGTATTACTTGATGTCTCCCATAATAATTTACTGCAAACTTAGATTGGCATTTACTGTAAATTCACAGATTTGAATTTGCATCAGGTAAACTTTTTATAAAAGACGTTTTTGCACAGGACTGTAATTTTCTAACACATTTCTTAAGGAGAATATGGACACCAAATGGGATACTATGCTATTTTAGTTCCTACGCACTCAGAACAGAGCCAGCCGGGGGAGTTGGGGAAATGGCATAAAGTTCTGGAAACATCTGTGTCAAGTCTGTGTCAGGCCGCCATAGCATCCCTCTCACTACTTCCAACCTTTACTTCCATTCTTGTTCTCTGGGCAATGATAGCTTGACTAAATGTCTGCTCACATGTCACTTCTTCAAACAGGACTCCCCTGATCTGTAACAGAGCCTCCTCTCACCCTCTACCCCCACCACCTACTTCATTTTTTCACGGTAGGCCTTGTTACTAACCAAGTATACACAACAGGGATAAATGTTTCCTTCACTACAACATAAGGTTCAATAGGGTAGCTCTTTGAGATCCTCATCCACTGCTGTATCCCAACATGAAAGCAATGCCTAGTGTGCTCGATAAACATTCAATGCATGTTTGTTGAATTTAAAAAAAAAATGTTTCATCTTATAATTGAAACTATCATTCTAGTCGTCTGAGTATTTGCTTTTCATTTTAAGCAGAAGAAATGAGGCCCAGAGAGGTTAACTGATATTCCCAAAGCTCCCACTAAGAAATGGCAGAGCTATAATTGGATCCTCAATTACCTGCTCTGAATCTAGTGTTCTTGCTACTAGAGCAGGCTGCAAACGCCACCCTTCAACTGTAGCCTCCTTCAAGTTCTGTTTTTTATTTCTTCTACCTACAGACTTAATCCTATGAGCAATGAGAACATATATTGGTTGCAGATTTTAACTTAGAAAACCACTGAACAAAATGGAAATCACTCTAACTTAATGTCCATGAAATGTCACATGTAAATACTTAGCTCATCCTGCAGTTACTCCTCCTCAACTCTGTTCTTCCCTTATTGTACTGAAATTCAACTGGGCATGAGCTATGAGTCTCTTAAAATCTGCTTCCTGTGATTTCAGTCAGAGAGCTCTCCCAGAGTAAAAATACTTAAAACCAGCCTTGCCTGTTAAGATATCCAGAAGCTGGAAACCTCACAGCTGTTGCTAGATTTTTATATCCAAGTAACTCTAAGAAAAATAAGTTTTTGTTGTTGTTTTTGAAATCTGGCTTTCTGGGCAAAATGGTGTCATTTTTGGTATCATGTCTGGACTTCAAATTCCTATATCTTTTTATTACAAATAAACTTTTCAAACAAAATCCTTCCGTGAACTACTTGGGCATGTAGTAGCTAGCATTTGCAAATGGCAGCAATAGCGTTTCTGTGCCCAGGTTTGGCAGTCTATTGACTTCAATTCAAAGCATGTTTGTATCAGTTATTAACTGTGACTTGGGCAGATATCTCAGATTCCCTAAACCTCATTTTCCCTCCATATAAAGTGGAAACCACAATAGTTGCTAACCCCATAGCATGACTATAAGAATTATGTGAAATGATATATATGAAGTTTGCAACAATGCTGCTGACACACAAGAAATGTTCAGCCAAACGGCTCATTGATATTGTTACTGTTATGATGACATTGTCACTGCTTATTGTCTCACATTCTCTCTCACCTCTTTTTTTTTTTCTTTTTTGACAGGCAGAGTGGACAGTGAGAGAGAGAGACAGAGAGAAAGGTCTTCCTTTACTGTTGGTTCACCTTCCAATGGCTGCTGCGGCCGGTACACCACGCTGATCTGAAGCCAGGAGCCAGGTGCTTCTCCTGGTCTCCCATGTGGGTGCAGGGCCCAAGGATGTGGGCCATCCTCCACTGCACTCCCGGGCCATAGCAGAGAGCTGGACTGGAAGAGGGGCAACCGGGACAGAATCAAGTGCCCCAACCAGGACTAGAACCCAGGGTGCTGACGCCGCAGGCGGAGGATTAGCCTAGTGAGCCATGGCACCGGCCCTCTCTCACCTCTTGAGAACTACTGGCACATTTTCTATTCTGTCCACTTAGAAAAATTCCACAGGTTTAGCAATAGGAGATGCCAGGCCCCAGTTTCCGGGCAACTGAATGACTGCTCTGTTTTCCTGTGGGGAATCCCTGTGCTCTCTCAGAGCATCTACCCGAAGCATGTCTTTGTATCAGGACAGTCATTTTCCTAACTGTTCAAAGACCAACCCCTGTGGCAGTTCCATGCCCACTAGGGCTGCACTGGGGGAATAGGAAGAAAGAGAATCAAGAAAGAAGAGTCTCTTCTCTCAAAGTCCCCTACACTATTTCTTTAATACCTTTTCAGTTTATGAGATTTGACAAGGAAATAAAGGCATTGCTTCAGGCCATTCCAATCTCACAATGAAAGTATTCTCTTAAAATTGCTACATCTAGGTGAGCTTTTATATCCATGTCATTACTCAAGGAAAATTGTGAAGATATGGGGAAGGATGTAGGAGAAATCTTATTAAAGCATTCATAGCCCAAAAAAAGCTCTTGCTTCTTCATTCGAAAGACATCTCTTTCTCCTCATTTTATATCACTCATCAGAAATGTCATGATATGTTGAATGATTAGTACCCCTCCAAATGCTTTGAAAAAGTATGACTTTTTCAAAAAAATGCATAAAGGAAAGCAAACTAGAACAACTTGCCAGTTGTAGTGTAAGAATCATGGAATATATACTGAAATATGTGAGTATAATAAACCCACAATGGTAACTAGATGAAAGAGAAGAAGATGAAGGCATGGATTTGATTTAGAATACAATTCTGAAGCCAGGAATGGGAATGGTGTTTTGAAATCTGATCTCACTAAAAGAAAACTTTATTGAATATCTTGTGCTAGCTGACAAAAATAACTGTGTGTGTGTGTGCGTGCTTGTGCATATGTGGAGGGGGTATATACCCACTCCAAGCTCTTTAAGTAACTGGAATTTTAAAATACACAACCATATATATATATATATATATATATATACAGCAAATAGAAAAATTATAGTACATGAAGTTAATATTAGGATGGAAAAATGAAGGCATCAGAGACAGGGGTATTTTGAAAGAAATGTCTCTATTGCTATCTTGTACCTTACTAGACACAATTGAGCAACATCTTCACACTTCTGGAAGAAAATATTTTTGAATTTGGATTTCATTCTTTCAAGCTGCCATTTAAAAGTGTGTGTGAGGGGGTGAAAATAAAACTTTTTAAGCTAGTCAAGAAAAAAAACAAATGTTTGGGCTGGCGCCGCGGCTCAATAGGCTAATCCTCCGCCTGCGGCGCTGTCAAACTGGGTTCTAGTCCCGGTCGGGGTGCTGGATTCTGTCCCGGTCGCTCCTTTTCCTGTCCAGCTCTCTGCTGTGGCCCGGGAGTGCAGTGGAGGTTGGCCCAAGTGCTTGGGCCCTGCACCCGCATGGGAGACCAGGAGAAGCACCTGGCTCCTGGCTTCGGATCAGCATGGTGCACTGGCTGCAGTGTGCCAGCCGCAGCAGCCATTGGAGGATGAACCAACAGTAAAGGAAGACCTTTCTCTCTGTCTCTCTCTCTCACTGTCCACTCTGCATGTCAAAAAAAAAAAAAAAAAGAAAAAGAAAAAAAAAAACAAATGTTTGTCTTCATGGTCATATTCTAAAAATATTGTGCAAAGATGGACTCTACCAAATGAAAAGAAAAATTAAAGTGTAGAAAAATTTCAAAGGAGAAACAAGCCAACTATGTGAATGAATCCAAAAGAACTTCAAAACAGTTTCAGGAGGAGAGATGCACAGCACATTTAGAACCCAACTGGCCCAGGCAGAGATCTTTGACCATAATGGCTTCCCAAAGAACACAAGATATTCCACTGGGCAGATAATCTATTTGAAAGTTGCAATGTATGAGTGATAAAATAAGCAAGATATAGTCTTTCTTTCTTCTTTTCTCTCTCTCGCTTTCTCTTTCTTTCTTTCTTTCTTTTTTCTTTCTTTCTTTCTTTCTTCCTTTCTTTCTTTCTCTCTCTCTCTCTTTCTTTCTCTTCCTTCCTTCCTTCCTTCTTTCCTCCCTCTCTCCTTCTCTCCCTCCCTCCCTCCCTTTCCTTTTTTTTTTGGTTATCATCAAGGACAAAAAAAGAGAATTAGAAATTTCAGAAAAAACAAAAACAAGGACTTCACCAGTGAAGCGATTTTCCAGATATGAAGCAGAGGGAAGTGTGGCTTGAAATGGAAAATGAATCCCCAGAGAAAATGAACTTTCAGTTGACTTTGATGTTTCAAGAAGCAAACACCTTTGAGGATACAAACCCCCACAGGTCGGCAGGCTCAGCAACAGCGGCATTTCCTTCTCTAGGTGTCCAGTCATTTACTTGAATAAAAATGAATATTACTTGCATAATCATCACTTTGAAAATGTTGTTTGTTTTCCATTTTTATAATAAATGACCTCACAAAGTATAGAAGACGGAATTTCAAGAACACAGAGCAAAATGTACATGCCACACATAGCTGGCAGCAGTCTTGAATTGGGAGGAAGAAGAAAGGGTAACAGTACTGACTGAGTGCTAATTCCTTCATTTTATGTAAGGAAAAGCAAGCAATACTGTCTAACATTTAGGATAGGTTATTATATAGGTATCTAGGCATATTACAATATAGCCATTTAAGTATACTTGAAGTTCTTAATGAGATTACCAGTAAATAGTAACTACAAGTTAATCAGTGGAAACTATCAAAGTAAATTAGAATGTGAAGCAAATCTGCCAAGAGGCAGTTTCTTCTAGATGATGGATTTCCTGGGATGCAAGAAAAGCCCTGGATAAACTTAGACCAGTTGGTCACTCTAGAAATATAGCCATACTTTGTAGCATAAAATTACTATAAAAATTATGAATCAAAATAAGAACTGTCAGTATAATATTCAAGAGTGATATTAAATAGCCAGTACATTATTCGTTAAAGACATAGGATTAAAGACCCAGTTGTACCATTATTGGCTCTGTGATAGTGAGCAAGTAAATAACCCCACATAATTGTACGTGCCCAACTAACTCATTGTTAATGTGATGCAAAACAACACACATAAATTGATTTAACCATACCTTGACACAAAAGAAAACTTCAGGAGCCATGTGTTATTGTTACAGTCTCTTTCTGGAAGCCATTCATAGCAAGTTCTAAAAATATGCCCCATGTAAGGCATATAGGCTGCTTGATCAGTTGTTAAGCACTTAAGTATCCTTGGAATGAATGTTAGCAACACACTAAAAAACTTTTTGAAGACACTTATGTCTGGCATTTGGAAAGAGAGGTAAAGAAAAGGTAAGCACTGTTCTCAATCCCAGAGTTGCATGGTACATCAATTTAACTCACATAAAATCAACTCCGCTTTGGGGTGGGGCCAAATATTTAAATAATTCTGGCAATTAAACCAACTATTTCCCTCAGTGATTATACCTGATGGAGGGATGCAATCATGCCTGAAAACCTCTGTTCTGCTTGACAGAAACTTGAAAAAAACATTTATGTGTGTGTTTAAAATCTCTCCTGTGAATGTAACTTAAAATATTCCTGTAATCAGATAGATTAGTAGTATGGTTTTGTCAAAATACTTGGAAAAAAAATTGAAATATTAATTGAAGGTGATAGAAAAACATTGACCAAAGAAGAGTTAATGTTTTGTGTGCTGATTTTATAGTCTTTAAAAAGACTCAAAAATAATTCACCTACAAATATTTTTTTTGAAATTTATTGACATATTTGTTTTAAATTGATAGATAAAATTATATGTCAACATGGTGTTTGAAGTGTATGCCCATTGTGGAATAGTTAAATCTAGCAAACTAAATATGAATTACTGCATATAGTTATCATTTTGTGGAGAGAATACTTAATATCCATTCTCTTAGCATTTTTCAAGAATGCAGTAAGTTATCATTATCTATAGTCACCATGCTGTGCAATAGATCCCTTGAGCTTGTTCTTTCTATATAACTATAATTTTATATCCTTTGACAATATCTACCCAACACCTCAGCCTCTGGTATTCACCACTCTAATATCTACTTCCATGAGATCAGCTTTTTTAGATTCCTCATGTAAGTAAGATCTTGTGGTATTTGTCAGTCTGTGCCTGGCCTATTTCACTTACCCTCTGTTTTCAGGGTCCACCTGTGTTGATACAAATCAGAGGATTTCCCTCTTTTTTATGCTTAAAAGGTATTCCATTGTGGATTTGTACCACATTTTCTTTATCCAATCGTCTGATGATAGACACTTAGGTTTTTTTTTCATATCTTAACTATTATGAAAAGTGCTTCAATACACATGGGACTGGAGATGTCTCTTTTATAGATCGATTGCATTCCCCAGTATGGGGAATGTCAGATCCAATGGTAGTTCTATTTTTAACTTTTAGAGGATTATAATGATTGCTTTCCATATGTCTTCACTAATTTAATTGATACCAATAGTTTCCAAGTTATTTCTTTTTCTCCACATCCTCATCAACATTTGTTATTAGCTTTTGTCTTTTTGATAATAGTTATTCTAACAAGAGTGAGATATTATAATTTGCATTTCCCTGATGGTTCATGATGTTGGGCATTTTTTTTCACATATCTGTTGGCCATTTGTATGTCTTCTTTTGACAAATGTCAATCCAGTTTTTGTCCATATTTATGTTCTTTGTTTTTGACTTGTTTCTATTTTTTAAAACATATTTGGGGTATTATCTTTTACCACATGCATAGTTTGCAATTTTATTTCTATTCTGTTAGTTTTCTCCTCACTCTCCCTGTGCAGAAGCTTTTTATTTAGATGTAATACTACTTATACCACTTCCACTTGTCTTGTTTTGTTGTTGTTACATTTGACTTTCAGGTCACATCCAAAAATCATGGCTCAGACCAATGTCTGACCCATTTTAACTTGGTGAGAACAGATCACATGGTCTTGGTCATAATTGAATCCTCAGTGCCAGGCACACAGTCAGTTCCCAGAAAGTTACCTTTTAAATCATTGAAGATTCACTGAACAGGAATTAAAGGGCAGACATCATGTTCCCCTGGCCTGGAAGCTGTGGTGATCCAGGACAGTCAGGACTCTGAAAAGTCTGTCTTTCTCTTACAAGCCTTTCACCTTTGACAGGACATATCATGAGATATGTCCTCCTAACAGTGTGGACTGAAATACCTGAACCTGATGACGTGGAGGCTTCCCCAGGAGTGAACAGAGAGCCAGTGCTGCCCTTTCGTCCTCTAACTGAGGACCTCATCCTCAAATGGTTGCACACTTCTTGAGAATCACACATACATTAATTCTATTCACTCAGCAGGGAAGCTAGGAGCCTGTGCCTATTTTCACTGGTGAAGCTCTCTGAGCATTCACAAATGAACAGCAGTTCCTATCCTCAAAGAGCTTCCAGGGAAAAGGGAAAGATGGAAAGCTATGTCAATGATGGCCTCACGGTGTAGCTTTCTGAGAAAGAAACTCATAGGCAGACCAGTACACTACTGGGAAACACTGCAGTAATCTGGGGTTGCTGCTAAGAATTGGACTCAAGAGAAGCCCACTTGGCTTGCTACCAAAACTGCACCAAGAGAACACAGAGTGAAAATCAGTCCCCAGAATGGGAGCAGATGGAAAAAATCCAGGAAGCGAAGGGAGAAAATGAAGGTAAGCAAAAGGCCAGAAGCTTGGAGTTGGGTGCTGACTGAGAGGCAATCATGGGTAAGACCTGGTGCAGGAAGATTCTATTTTTAAAAGCCTCATTCTGAAGTTTTTACTCCTGGAATTTGGGCTGGGAAGATCTGATGTGCATTTCAGAAAGAGTTAAGGATGAGGAGGAGAGCTGCAAATGGGCAAAGGATCTAAAAGAAATTCACAAAGCACTTTTGCATATTTTAAGATGTAAATTGGAATGAGAAACAATGATTTTATGTGTTGAAAAATGAGCATACTCCCTAATATTTGACAAAAATGTTTGTATACATCATTTCCCTTGAAGAAAGTTAAGAAATGAGAATAATGGTTCTGTAAAACCTAAAGAATGCTGATAGCTCATTATCCAATGAACTGATATAAATAAATTAAATAAATCAAGCTAAATGAAAGTCAGCAACTGCACACAAGTAGAGAAACAGTGTTCATTGTTTTGGGTTTGGTTTTGCCTTGTGAGTTTTTTTTTTTTCTATTTTCTCTATAAAATAATATAATCATGATCCTCAGTGTCATTGAGGAACCATAGGTCGGGAAGGTCCACAGAGTCCCTGACCCTGACACAGGAGCCACAAGACAGTGGAGATGACCTGGACTTTAAAGATGGAGATGGCCAAGCTGGTTCTGGAATCTTCTGCCATCTCCATGAAGCCTACCCACTGCTGCAGTCTAAAAGCAACCAGCCCTGTCTTGACAGCAAATGGCACCATCCAACCTCAGAACAACTTTTCAGAATAGGCAAGAAGAAACAAGCTACTATCAGGAGTACAGACTGAGGACTTGCTTATCTTGTTTCCATGTCAGGTTGTTATTTCTCAGCCCCCACAGCTGAAATGCACCAGGAATGATTCCTCTTCAGGCAGCTACACGTTGGGATGACACATGAGCACCTCTTAAAAGACTGAATACAAAATTCAGAGCAAGTACGAGCAATTTTTCGCTACCAAATTCACAACATTTCATGAAATTCTTGTTTGATCAGATTATGTCAAACTTGACACAAGGTTAGCAAGCCAAGTGCTTGGTCTTTTGCATATCATAGTACTGGATCTCAACACAAGTAATGGCTACTTTACACACTTTGCAGCTGATCTGATATCCAGTTTCAGCCCCACCTTTGCATTCTAAGAACATTTTCATGTTAGAGGTTCATTTTCATATATCTTAAAAAAGCTTAAAATGTTCAGGTTGCTGTAATCATATTGCGAATTTCTTCCTACCATTAAACAGACTTGCCCTACAAATTTTCCAAACAAAAATATCTGAAAGAACAGTTCAGCAAATATGCCTTTTATGGTAAGCAACAAAGAAGTTTTCCAATTATAGTTCTGGAAGAACTATGTGTGAGTGTACGTAGGTATGTGCATCTTAAATTTCAATGTGTATTGCATAAATTTTGTTAATCTTACAGAATCTGGCCTTGAATTTGATGTTCAATAATAGTTAGAAAATGTACTTTGCCTACAGAAAATTATTGTTTTGTAAAAATATAAGTTGTAATGGCAGAGTACTTTAATATAGGTCTTACCATTAAATATAAAAACTGTTCCAGGCACATTCTCTGAAACATAAGTAAGAATGGACAAAAATATGTGATTACAATAACACAGATTATGTTTGCAATCATAGGTCTATGACTGTGTAACATGGAATGAAAGTACATTAAAGACTTGTCCTTTAAAGCTGCTATATTATGTTAGTAAAAAATACCTTGACTTTACTACCCATGTGGAGTATTTTATGAGATTCAACTCATCCACACAATCAAGATCTCCCTGAGCAAATGCATACCAATAGACACCATGTAAGTTAGTAATCAGAGATGGTTGTTCTTAATCAGGTAATGTTGGTTTTAGTCTCCCTAAAAAGATAATAAAAAAAATACTGATTAAAGAAAAACTAAAATAGTAAAGCAATAACTACCTCATCAAAGTCTTAATAGTGTCTCAAAAAGGGTACATCACAGTAAGGTATTTATGGGATCTGGGTTCCTGAAATGACTAATAATTTTAAGGCAAATCTTAAAAGATGAAGTGTTTGATAGAGGTAAGTTGGTGGAATAGCAACAGGGAGGTCTTCTCTAGGCTCTGCCAACTTAGCAAGGAAAAAAAAAAATGGTGAAGTCATACTTTCAGGGAAAAGTTACAGGGAAAACCACAGTGGGAGATTTCACAAAAGCAGCAGAAATGGCTTGGATCTAAGGGGAAGACACAGATGCATAGCAACCAGGATGGAGCACAACAAAAGAACCAGAAGCCTGCTCCAATAGAAAGGTGAGGTCAGAATGCACCAGCTGTGCTGTTCCACTGTTGATACAGCTGCAGGGAGAGACTAGTATACTATACAGTGCTTGAGTCCCATCCAGAACCCTCAGGGGAGCTGAGCAACTGCTCACCCTGGGAAGAGGAGAGCGACAGACATCTCTCTCCACTTATTCCCCTGCCACACCAGTGCTCAGCAGCTAGAAGTCTAGTGCCATTTCAGACATAAACAACAGTAGCATCCCCAGCTTTTCAGTGCATACCCAGCAGTTAGTGGTGACTACTGGTGGGGACAACCACAACAGTTTGAATCAACTGATAGGCTGTCCCCACCTGTCATCAGAGCAACAATCCCAGCTCTGCTACTTCAACCACTTGGCAATGGGCATGGAGAGGGAGCCAACCCCATTGAAGGGAAGTGCTGCCTGCAGGACTCTCCTAAGTGCCCAGTACAACTGTGAAGCGAGCAGGGCTGCAGCTGGTAAATACTGAGCATGCCTATGACTCAGAGATCTTACCAGAGAGAAAAACTAACATACCCCACTGGCACCAAATCTGGTTGCGAGGATAGGACTCAATACAGTGGATTGGAACACACTGGGACAGTGGCCCTGGGAGCACCATGGCCCCCTGCAGTTAGGACCAGATAGCAAATGGGAGTGGCCCCACTTGCATTCCTCCAAGCCACAGAGGCATTGTTTAAAGATAAAGAAGTCATCAGAATAAAAGAAAAACATTCTACAACTTGCTAAAAATAAAGGCAAAAATCCAAGAAATAGAATAAGGAAGACATTATGACCTCTGCAAAGGAGTACAACAAGATTTCAATAATCGAATGTGATGATGAAGATATTGAGGAAATGGAATTCAAAAAATTAATCATAGGATCATTTAAAAAATAATCAGAAGCAAATCCACGAACTAAAGAAAACTATAAATGATATGAATGGAAATTTTTCCCATGAAATAGAGATTTTAAGGAGAAATCAAAATGAAATACTAGAAATGAAGAATTTGATAGATCAAATAAAAAATGCAGTGGAAAGCCTTAACAACAGAGTTGGTGAAGCAGAAGAAAGAATACCCAAAATAGAAGACAAATTTCTGGAAATTTTACAGTCAGAAAAAAAATCATAAGAAGAAATCAGAAAACTTAAAAACAGTATTTGAGATACCTGGGATACTATGAAATGATCCAACATACTGATCTTAGGAGTGCCTGAAGGAATGAAGGAAATAGAAAGCCTACTTAGTGAAATAATTACAGAAAACCTCCTTAAGTTGGAGAAAGAAAGGAAAGTCCAAGAACAGAAAGCACATAGAACTCCAGATATGGCCAGAAAAGATCTTCACCATGACACATTGTAGTCAAACTTCCCATAGTAAAGCATAAAGAAAATATTCTAAAATGTGCATAAGAGAAACACCAGATTACCTTCAGAGGATCTCCAATTAGAGTCACAGCTGACTTCTCATCAGAAACCCTACAGTGCTAGAAGACAATGGCAAAATATAGTACAAATTTTAACAGAAAAAAATTGTCAACCCAGATACTGTACCCTACAAAGCTCTCAATTATCAATGAAGATGAAATAAAGACCTTCCATAACTAACTGAAATTGAATTTATCACCACACATCCAACCTTACAAAAGATGCTAAACACAGAATGAAACCCACCATCATGAAAGAATGTGAAGACAGAAAATCCTCTAGTAAAAGTACAAAAGAAATCCAAACAAAGGAACAGGAATATTCATGGAAAATGGCAAGGCCAAGTAGGTACTTATCAATAGTTACCTTTAATCTAAATGGCCTGAACTCTCCAGTTAAAGAAACAGAGTGACTGAATGGATTATAAAGCAAGACCCATTTATTTTCTCCCTACAAGAAACACACTTCACCAACAAAGAGACATGTAAACTGAATGTGAAAAGATGGATGGAAAAAGGAAAAGTGGGGGCGGAGTTGTGCCATCCTAAGATCAGACAAAATAGACTATTATTTTTTTTTATAGGCAGAGTGGACAGAGAGACAGAGAGAAAGGTCTTCCTTTGCCATTGTTTCACCCTCCAATGGCTGCCGTGGCTGGTGCGCAGCAGCCGGCGCACTGCGCTGATCCGAAGGCAGGAGCCAGGTGCTTCTCCTGGTCTCCCATGGGGTGCAGGGTCCAAGCACTTGGGCCATCCTTCACTGCACTCCTGGGCCACAGCAGAGAGTTGGCCTGGAAGAGGGGCAACTGGGACAGAATCCGGTGCCCCAACCGGGACTAGAACCCGGTGTGCCAGCGCTGCTACGCGGAGGATTAGCCTGTTGAGCCATGGCGCCGGCCCAGACAAAATTGACTTTAACACAAAAACTGTTAAAAGAAACAAAGAATGATTAAGGGATCAATGCAACAGGAAGATATGACTATAATAAATTTATATGCACCAAATTACAGGGCACCTGGTTAGTTAAAAGATCTGTTAATAGATCTAAAGGGAGACATAGACTCTAATACAATAATAATGGGGGACTTCAACACCCCAGTTTAATCAATATCAAAAACCATGTGATAATCTCAACAGATGCAGATAAAGGATTTGACAAAATCCAACCTCCTTTTATAATGAAATACTTAGCAAATTGGGTATAGAAGGAACATTCCTCAACATAATCAAAGCAAGTTATAACAAATCCACAGCCAGCATCCTACTGAAAAGAAAAAAAATAGAGGCATTCCCATTAAGATCTGGAACCAGCCAAGAATGTTCACTCTCAACATTGCTATTTAATATAGTCCTGGAAGTTTTAGCCAGAGCCATCAGGCAAGAAAAAGAAATCAAAGAGATTCAAATAGGGAATGAAGAAGTCAAACTATCCCTATTTGCTGATGACATGATTCTATATATAGGGCATCCAAAAGAGACTCCACAAAGAGACTATTGTAACTCATAAAAGAGTTTGGTAAAGTAACAGGATATAAAATCAACACACAAAAATCAATAGCCTTCATATTCACAGACAATGCCAAGGCTGAGCTTGAGCTTCTAAGATAAATCCCATTCATAATAGCCACAAAAAAATAAATTCCTTGGAATTAGTTTAACCGAGGAAGGTGTCAAAGATCTCTGTGAGGAAAGTTACAAAACCTTAAAAAAATAGAACAAGACATTAATAAGTGGAAAATTTTTCTATGCTCATGGATTGGAAGAATCAACATCTTCAAAATGTCCATACTACCAAAAGCAATATATAGATTCAATGTGATAGCAATCCAAATACCAACAACACTTTTCTCAGATATAGAAAAAATTTCATGTGGAAACACAGGAGACCCATAATAGCTAAAGCAATCTTAAACAACAAAAACAAGGTTGGAGGCATCACAATATCAGACCTAAAGACATAGTACAGGGCAGTTATCATCAAAGCAGCCTGGTACCATAGACCAATGGAGCAGAATAGAAACCCAAGAAATAAATCCACATATCTACAATCAACTTATTTTTGATAAGGAAACAAAAATCAACTCCTGAATCCAAGACAGTCTCTTCAACAAATGGTTCTGGGAAAACTGGATCTCCCCTCTCAGAAGTATGAATCAAGACCCCTAACTCACACCTTACACAAAATCCACTCAAAATGGATAAGGGACCTAAATCCACAATGTGATATCATCAAATTACTAGCAAATGTTGGGGAAACCCTACAAGACATTGGCATAGGGGAAGACTTATTGGAAAAGACCCCAGAAGTGTAGGTAATCAAAGCCAAAATTAACAAGTGAGATTCCATCAAACTGAGGAGCTTCTGCACTGCAAAAGAAACATGCAGCAAAGTAAAGAGGCAACCATCAGAATGGGAGAAAATATTTGCAAACAATGCAACTGACAAAAAACTAGCTTCGAAAATCTATAAAGAACTTAAGAAACTCAACAAGAACAAAATAAACAACTCAATTAAGAAATGGGCAAAGGAACTGAACAGACATTTCTAGTGAGGAAATTTAAGTGGTTAATGAAATAAATGCTCAGGATCACTACCCATCAGAGAAATGTAAATCAAAACCATAATGAGGTTTCACCTCACTCCCATTAGAATGGCTCACATACAGAAACTAACAAACAACAAATATTGGTGAAGATGTGGGGAGAAGGGTACCTTAATCAACTGTTGGTGGAAATGTAAACTGGTACAGCCACTGTGGAAGACAATATGGAGATATCTCAGAAAGCTGAATACAGACCTACCATATGATCTAGCCATTCCACTCCAGGAAATTAAATAAATGAAATCAGCCTATGAAAGACTTAGCTGTACCCCCGTGTTCATTTCAGCTCAATTTACAATAGTTAAGACATGGAATCAACCCAGATATCCATCAACTGAAGATTGGCTAAGAAATTATGGTATATATACATTATGGAATACTATAGAGTTGTAAAAAGAAATGAAAACCTACCATTGGGAACAAAATTGATGCAACTGGAAACCATTATACTTAGTGAAATAAGCCAGTCACAAAAGGACAAATACCTTACGGTCTTTCTGATCTGTGGTAACTAATAGAGTACTTAAAATGTAATCTAAAGGAGTGAAACTGACACTTTGAGATGCCTCAATTTTGAACAGCCCTTACCTTGACTGTTGTGGAACAATGTTTTTCTTTTGTATTTGTTCTTTATTTCTTTTTTTAATACTAATCGGTGAACTCTCTATCTGGTGTAGGATTAATATTATGAGTATAAAAATTAACTGAAAATTGATCTCTGTGAAAAATAATAATGGGAAAGGAAGAGAGATGAAGAAGAAATGTGGGGGTATAGGTGTGAAGAGGTGGGGAGGAAGAAGCATCATGTTTTCAAATCTGTGTATATTAAATGCATGAAGTTGTATTTCTTAAACAATAAAAAAATAAGATGAATTGTCTTAGTCAATGTAGGCTGCTCTAACAAAGTACCACAAACTGGGTCACTTATAAATAGCACAGCAATTCATTTAGCCCTGGTAAGTACAGTGTCTGGTGAGAGCTAGTTTCACAGATTCATGTAGGTTGACTCTTTGCTACTTCCTTACACGATGGAAGGGGGAAAACTGCTCTCTGGAACACTCATGACTCAATCACCTCCCAAAATCTTTGTCCCCTAATACCACCACATTGTGATTAAGTTTCAACATACATATTTTTAGGGCACATAGCCACACCATATCATGGGGAATTATTTGAGATTGGACAGGGCTTATGACATCATAGCTTTGAATGGGTAGGCACAACAAGATGAGACCCTTGGGTGAGTCTTGATGAATATGTTGCTAGACTTGATAAGTAAGGTCTTTAGTTGGTTTACATTCTCTCTTCCAAAAGTGGATATCCTGGAGCAAGAAACTAAGCCCCTATTTTGTATAGCCCCAATATTGATTAGCAAGGAAATAAAGGACTTCAGATTCTATGTGGTCCCAGAACTTTTCAACATAGAAAGGAAGGTATGTTTGGTCTCAGATATCAGTGTTTGCTAACTGACCTTTGTATAGTCTAAATTTGGGATCTGTCATTTGCAACAGTGCTGGACATATTGTAAGTATATTTCCCAGTGATAGTCATTCAGACTTCTGTGAGTGTTTTACATCATCACTCCCATCACTCTCCAAAAGTCAAAATCACAAACTAGGGGCCAGGGTGGTGGTATAGTAGGCTAAGCCTCCTCTTGCAGTGTCTGCATCCCATATGGGCACCAGTTTGTGTTCTGGCTGCTCCTCTTTCAATCCAGCTCTCTGCTATGGCCTGAGAAAGCAGTGATAGATGACCCAAGTGCTTGGGACCCTGCACCTGCGTGGGAGACTTGGCAGTTTTTTTCTCTTAGTACTTGGACTATATCTTACCATTCTCTCCTAGCCTGTAGGGTTTCTGATGAGAAGTCAGCTGTGAGTCTAATTGGAGATCCTCTGAGAGTAATCTGACATTTCTCTCTTGCACATTTTAGAATCTTTTCTTTATGTTTCACTGTGGTGAGTTTGATTACAATGTGTCATGGTGAGGATCTCTTTTGGTCATATTTATTGGGGGTTCTATGTGCTTCCTGGACTTGGATGTCTCTGTCCTTCTCCAAACCTGGGAAATTTTCTGCTAGTATCTCACTAAAAAAGCCTTCTAATCCTTTCTCTTTCTCCATGTGCATAGGAGACTTGGAAGAAGCTCCTGGATCCTGACTTTGGATGGGCTCAGCTCCAGCTGTTCTAGCCACTGTGGTCATTTGGGGAGTGATCCAGTGGATGGAAGACCTCTGTCTCTCTTCTCTCTGTCTATTGGGAACCCATACTTCTGTTCATGTTTTCAAAGTGCCATAATTCTCTTTTAGCCTAAACTGTCTACTTCCTTTGACTTCCTCAAAAGGCCCATGAAATTATTAGACCATTCTGGTGGAACACAGAGGATCTTGTCATCTGAATCAGCTCAAAGTGTGGATAAAACTCCTTCAGTTCAATTCCTTGAATGTAATTCCATTTCATCTGAAAACCCATGAACAAGACATACAGTTTGTTAACTCTGCACACATTTAAATGTACACTGGTGGGATAAGCATAGGGTAATCATAACTAATATACTTGCTCAAAAATAGAAGTGGATGGAAGTCTTCTATATCAACAATTCAGAGATAAGCAGGGGACATATGAACAGTTCCTTAATCAGGGGTAAAAAATACTACAATTATTGTGTCATCTCAGCTCCTGGTCTTCTCTCTGGTCAACCTTATTTACATAAAGAGTTTTTTATAGTTGAGTAACTTTTTTCAACCTGATTCTTACTTGTAAAATTTCAAGAGTTGAGAGACCAATTTTTAATTTGTATCTTCCCTCTCCTTTTCTATACAAGGTGTTATAATTCTTTTAAAATCTGTGTGCTTGGAGACAGCAATGTGGCATAGCCAATAAGGCTACTGTTCATAACTCTTTTGTCCCATATATCAGTGCCAATTCAAATCCTGATTACTCTACTTCCCAACCAGCTTCCTGCTAATGTGTATGCAAGGCAGCAGAAGATGGCCCAAATACATGGGCCCCTCATACCAATTTGGAAGACAAGGGTGGAGTTCTGGGCTACTGGCCCAGACCTGGCTATTGTGGTCATTTGGGGAATGAACCACTGATGGATGATACTCTGTTGCTCTTCCTTTCTAATAAATATATTGAAAAATGTGTGTCCTTCTTACATGTCAGTTTATAATCTACACCATTAGACAAAGTCATATCCATGATCTTTTTGGAATAGGCTCATCTCTCCTTGAGTCTTGTTTGAAGTTGCTGTGGAACAATGCCTTTGAGGTTCTTGGAAGCCCTATTGTTTAATGGAGGGTGTGTGCGAGGCATATTTTATGATCCTTAGAAGACATTTTGTCTGGTTGAAATGATCTTTGAGGTGCTGAGGTCTTAATAAGGGATTTTATTAGTCATATTCTTAGCTTTCCTATTTCCTGATAATACTTTGAATTTGATCTCTGCCATAGGCTATTTCTTACTTTAAGAACCTTCTGCTGGCTGGAAAGGCTATCTGGAGCTCTACAATTCTTCTAAATCCTATTTGAAAATTAAATAGTTCATTCATCTCTCTCTTCTCACATTTTATTGTAAGTGGCTAGAAGAAGTCAAACAGTATCTTCATCACTCTTTGTGGAAATTTCCAAACCTAATCATTGAGTTTATTGGGTCTATTTCCTTCTTTCTACGTCACTGCAGGTTATAGTCTCTGCTACTACCATTATTCCCTTGTGCCCTTTACTGGCAACCTCCTTGAACACTGCCAGGATTCTGCCCACTATCTGTTCACAAAATCAGTGTGCCATATATTTCAGGATTTATTATAACAGCACCCTTCTTCCAAGGCCCAAATTTTGTTTTAATTATCTGTTTCTGTGTAATAAATTATAGCAAAAATATTGGCAAAAATACAACCGCTTTGCCAATTAGCTACATCTTCTGTCACCTCATTTTACCTTGTTGACTTAGGTGGATATAATATTCAGCTCTGCACGGGGCAGGAATTATGAGGGACAGGGCTGACTACTCCACCTCATGTGTACTGCATCATTTAGTCTCTTTGATACATGATGGAGAAGAAGGTACAGCTCCCCACTGGGATCCAGGGACACTGGAGGAGTTTGGGTAAACAGAGTGCTAATTAGCCTTGCCTCATATCACCTGGTTCATTCTGGCTTATTTCTTCCAGGTAGGTGTAGAAATTTGGGCTCCATAGGATTCCTTTAACACCAGAAGTGACATAAAAATGAAGTGCTGGGAAGGGCTGATTTTGGGGGAGTATGCTGATGCATAGTGGTGACTAGCGCTATCGTGCACCCCCTCTTTATGTCGTACTGCCAAGGGGTGATGATAGAGTCGCAGGTTACCACTAGACTTTGCAGGTATTGCCTAAAGGAGAACCCAGAGTACTGTCTCCTTTTTGAGGAAGTGAATGAAAGACCATTTCCCCACCTGACACCTCCAACTCTATCCTAGCAAGGGAACTGGAGCACAAAGATCTGCTTTCACCAGGACAGGAACAGATTAGTTCCTCTCTAGATCTAACGCCACCCAGCAGAGGAAACTGAATATCATGATTTCATTTTCCTTGGAAGCTATAAAAACCTTTTTTTAAAACTTTTATTTAACAAATATAAATTTTCAAGGTACAACTTTTGGATTATAGCAGCTTTCCCCCCCTATAACCACCCTCCCACCCGAAACCCTCCCATCTCCCACTCCCTCTTCTATCTCACTCACATCAAGATTCACTTTCAGTTATCTTTATATACAGAAGATTAATTTAGTATATACTAAGTAAAGATTTCAACAGTTTGCACCCACACAGAAACACAAAGTATAAAGTACTGTTTCAGTGCTAGTTATACTTTTTTTTTTTTTTTACGCTTTAGTTTTATGAGCAGCACATCATATATAACTATGGATGACAAAAGACTTTAAGTCGCCATGTTTAAAATGATAAACATGTTTAAAATGATAAGTTATACTGTTAATTCATATAGTACAACACATTAAGGACAGAAATCCTACATGGGGAGTAAGTGCACAGTGACTCCTATTGTTGATTTATTTATTTATGATGTCAGTAATCACCAGAGGCTCTTGTCATTAGCTGCCAAGGCTATGGAAGCCTCTTCAGTTCACAAACTCCGACCTTATTTAGACAAGGCCATAATCAAAGTGGAAGTTCTCTCCTCCCTTCAGAGAAAGGTACCTCCTTCTTTGATGGCCCATTCTTTCCACTGGGATCTCACTCTCAGAGATCTTTCAATTACATTTTTTTTTTTTTTTTTTTTTTTTTTTTTGCCGGAGTGTCTTGGCTTTCCATGCCTGAGAAACTCTCAGGGGCTTTTTAGCTGGATCTGAATGCCTTAAGGGCTGATTCTGAGGCCAGAGTGCTGTTTAGGACATCTGCCATTCTATGAGTCTGCTGTGTATCCTGCTTCCCATGTTGGATCGTTGTCTCCCTTTTTAATTCTATCAGTTAGTATTTGCAGACACTAGTCTTATTTATGTGATCCCTTTGACTCTTAATCCTATCATTATGAACAATTGTGAACTGAAATTGATCACTTTGACTAATGAGATGGCATTGGTACATGCCACTTTGATGGGATTGAATTGGAATCCCCTGGCACGTTTCTAACTCTACCATTAGGGGTAAGTCCGATTGAGCATGTGCTGAACTGTACATCTCCTCCCTCTCTTTTTCCCCCTCTTATATTTAACAGGGATCATTTTTCAGTTAAATTTAAAAACCTAAGAATAATTGTGTGTTAATTAAAGAGTCCAACCAATGGTATTAAGTAGAACAAAAAATACCAAAAGGGATAAAGTATTAAGTTGTTCATCAACAGTCAGGGCAAGGGCTGATTCAGTCATTGTTTCTCATGGTGTCCATTTCACTTCAACAGGTTTCCTTTTTTGTGCTCAGTTAGTTGTCACTGACCAGGGAGAACATATGATATTTGTCCCTTTGGGACTGGCTTCTTTCACTCAGCATGATGTTTTCCAGATTCCTCCATTTTGTTGCAAATGAACAGATTTCATTTTTTTTTTACTGCTGTATAGTATTCTATAGAGTACATATCCCATAATTTCTTTATCCAATCTTCTGTTGGATATCAAAATCTTAATGCTCAAGAATAATCATTGGCCCAAGGCTCTACCCTCCAGGATCACTGGGGAAGAAGTCTCACCTCTTTAGCTTTGCTGGGCAGCTGTTGAGACCCCACCTCTCCAAGAGGCTCTGCCCTCATGACTTTTGGCAGTCTTACTCCCCAAAATAATTATCCTGGATTAGAGCTTTTGATCTGAGGAGCTCTCATACTCAAATTGCCCACCAGTTTCTCTGTCTTAGGTTAAAGGAGAAGCCCTGCCCTCATAGCATCCCTCTCACTCTAACACTATTAGGATTCAATATGTGATTGAGAGGAGGGGAGACACAAATGTTCAAACCCTAGGAAATAGTAAAATCTTGCCAACATCAGTAGAATCCATGTCACTAGATGCTTTGAAATCTATGTGCAGGTAGCCATGCTACCATGGTTTGTGCACTTGATTCTCTGGTGAAGATAGCATGGAATGGGATGCTAGTAAGGTTTACCATCTATGTATTCCAAAGGGGTAGCTGTTGCACTACTCCTAGAAGCTTAACTTGTTGGAATCAAAGAATACAGTGATGGTGTAGGGAAATGGTACTGAGCAGCAAGCTAAGTAGTCCACTGAGTGCCTTTGTTCCCTCCTTAGAAATTGTTCTGTCCCATAGATTTTTTTCCATTTTTGGCATGTGATAGGTGCAATAGCCTCAGTGGTCTCCAAAATGCCTTCACTGTCATTCTTCCTATGTCTTGATGAATAGTACTCAACCCATCCATACTATCTCACTATCAAAGATTCACCTGACCACATTCTTTGTACTCATACTTTTTCATTTCTTTCAATGCGGATAGGCTGAAATTTTTCATATTTTTAATCTCTACTTTTTTTAATTTAAAATTTCATCTTTAAATTATCTCTCATTTTTACTGTAATCATTCAAGAGAAGTCAAGCCACATTTTGAACACTGTACTTAGAAATTATAGAGACAAATAATCTATTTCATTGCTTTAAAATTTGACCTCTCACAAAACACTTAGATATGAACACAATTCAGACAAATTCTTTGTAATTTTATAACAAAGATAACTCTCCTCCATTCCCTCATTTCCATCTGAAATCCGATCAGAATGACCTTCATCATCTTTTTTCATTTACTTATTTGACAGGTAGAGTTACAGACAGTGAGAGAGAGAGAGACAGAGAAAGAAAGGTCCTCCCTCCATTGGTTCACTCCCCAATTGGCCTCAATGGCCAGAGCTATGCCGATCCGAAGCCAGGAGCCAGGTGCCTCCCCCTGGCCTCCCATGTGGGTGCAGGGGCCCAAGCACTAGGGCCATCCTCCACAGCCTTCCCATGCCACAGTGAGCTGGACTGGAAGAGGAGCAGCCAGAACTAAAATCTGGCGCCTATATGGGATGCCGATGCTGCAAGTGGAGGATTAACTTAGTGCACCACGGCACCAGCCCCCATCATCCATATTTCTACCAACATTTTGCATGAACAATGACCATGTGACCATGAGGTCACTTAGGGAATCTCTAAGAACATAGACGTTTTCTCTGCAGCTCATTTCTTTTCCTCCTAAGCCATTCTTAAATAATATTTCATGCTATTTTTTCAGACAAATATATTTTCTTACTTTATCAGCTTTCCAGCCTCTCCATATTACAAAGTTCCAACATTTCTTCCCTCTTTTTTTAGGAATTTATTATAGCAGTACCTCACTCTTTGTTTCAATTTTGTCTTAGTCCACTTATGCTGTAGAGTTACTGCCTGGACACCATTACTGAGTACTGTAAACTGGGTATTTCTGAAGAACAGAAATCTATTTCTCTTAGTTCTAGAGGCTAGGAAGACCAAGGTCAAGGCACCAGTAGATTCATTACCTCTGAGGATCCATTTCCTTGTTCATAGTTCAAACTGTGTTGTTGCATGGTGGGAGGGGAAGGACAATTCTCTGGAACCTCTTTGATAAAAGTGCTAATCTCAATCATGAGAGTAGGGCCCCAGAACCTTATCTTGTTCCAGAGACCTTACATTCTAACACTATTAGGATTCAATATGTGATTGAGAGGAGGGGAGACACAAATGTGCAAACCCTAGGAAACAGTAAAATCTTGCCAACATCAGTAGAATCCTGTCTTGGGGCCACAAGCAGACTTACACCTTGAGAAGATGTTCATATTGGATTTTATTTAAGACACAATACCAGAGTATCAATATCCAAATTAGCTACTATCTGGTAAGATTAGGAAAGTCCTCAGATTTCAATAAAGAAGTCAACAGTAGAACAGTACATCTAAACATTCCATTTTCCCACTATATCTTTCTATTAATTTCACAGGTGAAACACCACAGAGGGAAGGAAAAATATTATTTGGCTAAATGTTCAAGAGTGACATGAATTAGAACAAAGAAATACCTACAGACCATTAGTTTCTTGGCTCTATGAGACAGGTTGTGTTATTATTATAAGGTCTAAAGTATCAAAAAATAATTTTCATATTGTTCTTTAACATTTGCAAAATTTTATCCCTGTGAATATTTTTGGATGATTTGTATTATCTACTCACCTTAATTTTCCCTTTACTTTCTTTACTATTGCAATGTAATTATTTTAATTCTTTCTATTTAACATTGTTTACAAGTAACTTTATTGATAATTTCCTACTCAAGGTCTTAAGATTCAGATGAAAAGATCGAATTGCTTTATCTTTGAGACCATCAATTTACGCTAGACCCTATTCCAATTGTATTTTAGGTGTGTATCAAAACCTTGAGCAAATAGAGAATAAGCAACAGAGCTAGTTTCCATTCTGTTATTGATATCATATTAAATTCCTTGGTTTGGGCCTAAGGTTGTTCAAAGAAAGAAAATATAGGTTTAGGGTCACATCTCTTTCAGATTTATTCCTGAATGATGTCTAAAGATATTAAAGAGGCTATTCCTGCAGTCATTAATAGAGTCATCCTCTCTTTGCTTATAGGACAAGATTACAGCAAAATCTAGTCTCACAGAAAGGACTTTAAGGATGGCCTCTTAAAGCTTTTGCTCTTCATCTACAGCTTTTGTAACCCCTGTAATCTTCTCAACAATTCAGGTGTATAAGGTCATACTAAGAATCTTCCCACTGACTTCTCTAATTCTTTATTCCAAGATACCTATTAACATATGAAGTAAATTATATAGATCTAAGATTCACAAATCTTATGTTTTTAGAACAACTCTAAATTATTTTAAAAAATCTTTGTCGTGTGTAGGATTTAGAAAGTAATTAACAGTGAATGTCAAGTTAAAGACAAAGGTTGAAATTTAGCCACCCAGAATTCCATTTTGAAGTGGAGTTTCTTGTAGGCTAGAGGAAAAGGTGATGAATTAGAACTAAGGTGAGAAATAAGGGTAATATGGGAGCCCAGGAAGGAAGAATATTAGTGGAATAAACAGTTTGTAGCTCAGGATGATTAAGAGAACTTTGCTTTGGCTAAGGAATATTTTGAAAGCACTGATTTCAAAAATCAGATTTTTGGGAAGATTTCTTATTATATTTATTTTAAAGATTTAATGTATTCATTTGAAAGGCAGAGAGAGAGAGAGAAGGAATCTTCTATCTGCTGATTCACTACCCAAATGGCTGAATTGGCCAGAGCTGTGCTGATCTGAAGGCAGGAGCCAGAAGTTTCATCTGGGTCTCCCACATGGGTGCTGGGGCCCAAGCACTTGGGCCATCTTCTGCTACTTTCCCAGGCACATTAGCAGGGAGCTAGATTGGAAGTGGAACAGCTGGGACTTGAACTGTTGCCAAAATGAGATGCCAGCACTGCAGTTGGTGGCTTTATTTGCTATACCACAGCACCGGCCTCTGGAAGATTTCTTATGCCAATGAAAAGTGCAGACCATGTTCCTCCCAACAGACATCTCAAATGAGTGATTTTGTTCAAATTGAGGTTTTCCAAAACAGCCACTAGAATTCTAAATTATCCTTGATGAAATTATTCCAGTTAAATGGATAAATAAATATGCTATTGTAGAAACACATGCTAGAAGCCGAATTCTTAACACTTTGCTGAGATCCAAAGGCTCAAGAACCTTGGCATGGAATCACATTCTTCTCTGGGGTCCTTTGAGAGTCTCACACAGGTTTGTCTGACAGCCATGGGTCATGAACCAGAACTGGGAGGCCTTATGAAAGCAATGGTATTTTGAATAGGTAGCTTGTGTTCATTGTGTCTTTGGTTCCCATATTAATCAGTGTTTTCCTAAGAAACACAGCCAGTAAGATACATGGAGATAGAGATTTATTGTGAGGGATTAGTTCACATAATTATAGAGGCTCATAAATTACATGAACTATGGTCAGTAAACTAGGAACCCATAAAGCTGATGCTGCAGTTCTATTCCCAGTCTGAAGGTCTGAGAACGAGGAGAGCAACCGTCTCATTGTGAGCCTGAAGCTGTGAGAACCATGGCATCAAGGGTTAAAAAGCACCAGCCTGAGTCCAAAGGCCCAAGAACAAGTAGAGCTGATGTCCAGGAGGAGAATATGGATATTTCAGCTCAGGAAAAGAGACAGAATTTACAGGTCTTCTGGGATTTTTTGCTGTTGTTCTATTCACGCCCTCAGGAGACTAGATGAGGCCCCTACATCAATGAGGGTACTATTTGTCAGTCTTCAGATTCAAATGTTAGTCCCTTCCAGAAAACCCTCATATGCACACAGAAACAATGCTTTATCACCTATCTGGGCATTCCTTAGGCAGTCAAGTTAGCAAACAAAATTATCCACCACAGCCTCAGGCTTAGTAATTTAACCATCTCAACTTACAGATAGGAGATTTGGGGTACATGAGTCTCCTTAAACCAAACACTCGTGACTTAAACAAAGCAGAAGAAAGTCTCACACAACAGGTGATTCAAAGCAAAGTTTGTCTTGTAAGAAGCTGACATAGACAACCTTTTGAACTCCTCAGGAAATGGACTTCTCAGTGTCTGTTGTTGTAGCATAGTGGGTAAAGCCATCTGCCTGCCATGAGCATCCCATATGGTCACCAGCTCAAGTCCAGGCTGCTCTACTTCTGATCTGACTCCCTGCTCATGGCCTGGGAAAAGCAGAAGACGGCCCAAATGTTTGAGCTCCACCACTCATGTGGCCCGAGGTCCTGGTTCCTGGCTTTGGCCTGGCCCAGCTCTGGCTATTGTGTCCATCATGGGGGTAAACAAGCAGAGAGGAGATGTCTCTCTCTCTCTCTCTCTGTAACTCTGACCTTCAAATAAAAAAACAGACTTATCAAACTACCTCCATCTTCTTCCTTTGGTCATCTTTCTGCATACATTCAACAGAAAATGTTGAGGACAGACAAAGGAACAAATAGCAATATTTTTAAACAAGACAAGTTACTTCTAAGGAAAATAATTTTCAAGTGTGGTCAAATGATCAAGGAATTTGTAACAGAGATTTCTTATCCTTAGGAGATATTTGTGAGCATAAAATAAAGAGATAACAGCTTTGACCCACTGTGGTACTTAACACTCATTGCAAACAGAGAGATTTCAGATAGGAAGCTCAAGGTGTCCCAGGGAGCACACTATTCCAATTCCAGATTGTTGAGACAATGTATATTGAAAGAATCTAGAGTATTTTGACTGTTGGATCCACAAAAGAATACTAGAAAAACTGTTGACCAAGAAAAGCTAAATTTATTAAATACACATAACATAGAAAAGAAGAATATCACCTGTATAGAGTCTTGGCAGTCTCTGAACTGTGAAGGAAGGTGTCCAGGAGGATATGTATAGGTTTCATAGTGTGATTTTGAGGCAAGTGTTGTGAGGAGGTATACTAGTTGGCATTCTGCAGATTTTTATGATACAATGGGCTTGGATGGTGGGCACAGTAAGGTAAGAGTCTTGAAAGAGTTCTTGACGAACAAGCTGTGAGTCTTGATAAGTAATCTCGTTAGTTGGTTTAAGTCTTATCTTCCAGGAGCAGATTATTTCCTGGGGCAAGAAGTTAAATTATTTTTGCCTGGCCCCAGTATTGTTTATCATGGAAACAGGAAAGTAAGCTTGGTTGAAGAACAGTTTAGCACAGGGAGTGAGATATGTTTGGTCTCATTGTTCATTGGTGTAGAGAAAATTTCTGGAATATTCACATATGAAGATTCTCTCTTAACAAATGTCTTTGATTTAAATATAACCAAAACTGCAAACTGGCTTTTTTGTATTGTTATTATATAGTGTTAACAAGCTGACCTTCAAGCAAAAAAAGTGCTTAAGCTGTTAAAATAATATTAACAAAAGCAACAAAGACAATATTATATTTGCAACTCAACGGATATGAAGAAGGTTTGTATTCAACTGGTATTTCAAATAATTTTAAAACTCCTTATTGCACAAACATATTGTCTGATTTGGGTAGCAGGATCCAAATGCTGTACATGTGGGAGAGTGTGTGTATATTTAGGTATGTGCTGTGTATCCCATCTCACAGAAGCAGTACAATGTGTGGACACAAGCACTTCTCTGCAGATGGAGCATGGGAGCGAATGTTCATTTATTCCTCACACTGTCATGGAGGGCACGGGCTCCAGGCCAGACTCTGTGACAAGCATTAATAATACTTGGATGAATGAGGAATCCTAGCCTCATAGAATTCACAGTAAAGTGGGCATGGACCATGAGAATAGATCATCATAAGAAAACTTGAAAAGTATGGTAGAAACCCTGAAGAGGGACTGACTAATTCTATAGAAAGGACCACAAAATGTTTACACTGGGGCCAGGCCTTGAACAATGAGGAAGAGTGAGTCAAGCATGCAAGAGGCAGTTGGGAAGCCTCCAAGAAAGCTGTGAAACAGGAGTGGATGAGCACCAAAAGGACCTCCCCTGACATTTTTCAGGGACTGGGACAAGTGTGACAATGGAAGCCCCTGTAGATTATGTCTAAATTTTAAAATTACAGATCAAGCTTCAAAAACTGTGAAATTAAAAACATTCTATCAAACATATGTCTATAATTTTTGAGAAAACATATTTTAAATTTATATTACAGTAAAAAGGCTGATAAAAAGTTTAACAAGTCAAGAGCAAAAAGACTCTAGTTTAGTGGGGATATAGACAAAAGTTATAAACAATAATTGAATGGAAAAACGACCATGTCAACTAATATATAGTAAATTTAAAGGAATCACAGATCATTGAAACTATAGTAGTATAATATTCTTAACCATTGGTTTCACAAAGGTATAAAACAAAGTTCTATGAAACTATATTTGCAACAATAATGATACACCTGTCCTTAGCCAAAAGGCTGAGAAGTGATAACAACAATGATACACACAGACATGTCTCTTTTTTCTTTCTTCCGGGGAAGGAGAGTGGGAGGGAGAGAAGAGGAGGGAGAGAATGAGGGATGAAGGAAGGGAATATAATTATGTTCTTAGAATAATATAGAATGATAACAACAAAGCAAATTGAGTATGCTAAAAATAACTAAAATTAAAATTTAAAAATATCTATAAAAACAAAATTAGAAGACTTATGTAAAGCTATGGTTTTATTTATTTAAAAGTGAACAAAGTAGCCAAAACAACTAAATTTAATTATTGCTGAACATTTCTGAGGATAAACCAACACTTTTTATATGAGTAACTGATTCCTAAATTATTGTATATTTATTTCATGGCAGTTTTTTGCTTTCAATTCAGCCAAATCACAGTAATGCTATAAAGAAGTTTTTAAATGCTTTTGTCACTAATAATAACTTAAATTAAAAGTAAAATCCAAGTGTCTTCAGAATGCAAAATAATAAAATGTATTTCCATCAAAATTATAAGATAATACCAATATAAAAAATAAAACTGGCTGAGCAAATGTTCCAAATTATTTCTTTTAAATTTTATTTCAGAGTAATTTTAAATTTACAAAACAAAAATTGTGAAATAGAATGCAGAGACTTCCCATATACACCTTACTCCTCATCACCTATTATTAACTTCTAATATTAGTGTATTGGTCTCAATTAATATACCATATCCAGTTTCCCGTATTTTAGTCAAAACTCTTTTAATTCCTGCCAGCCTGTAGTAGTCAAAAGTTTGTGTTCAGATTGAGGGTTTTTTTTTTTAACTTTTATTTAATGAATATAAATTTCCAAAGTACAGCTTATGGATTACAATGGCTTCCCCCTCCCCCGCCATAACTTCCCTCCCACCCGCAACCATCCCCTTTCCCGCTCACTCTCCCCTTCCATTTGCATCAAGATTCATTTTCAATTCTCTTTATATACAGAAGATCAGTTTAGTATATATTAAGTAAAGATTTCAACAGTTTGCTCCCACATAGCAACACAAAGTGAAAAATACTGTTGGAGTACTAGTTGTAGCATTAAATCACAATGTACAGCACATTAAGGACAGAGATCCTACATATTTTTTAAAAATTGATTAATTTTCTATGCAATTTCCAATTTAACACCAAGTTTTGTTTTTTTTTTCATTTTCAATTATCTTTATATTCAGATTGAGGTTTTTTTTTTTTTTTTTTTTTTTTTTTTTTATCTGTAGCTCCAACATATGACAGAGAACATGTGGTATTTGTGTTTCTGTGTGTGGCTTACTTCACTCATTTCACTCAACTTGATATCCTCTAGGTCCATCCATTTTACTACAGATCACAGGATTTCATTCTTTGTAAATGGCTGAATAGTATTCCATTGTGTGTATATGGCACATTTTCTTTATCCATTCATCTGATAATAGACACCTTAGCTATTTTAGTTATTGTGAACAGTGCAGCTATAAACACAGCGGAGCAGGTAACATTTTGATACAATGAGTTGGTGTCTTTTGATAATACACCCAGTGGTGGGGTTGTGGATATGCCAATTCTATTTCTAGTTTTTTTTTTTTTTTCAAGAATCTTCACAATGTTTTCTACAGTGGCTGCACTAATATATATTGTCATCACCAGTATGTAAGCATTCCCCTTTATCTTCAGCAGCAATTGTTACTTTCTGTTTTTGTTTGTTTGTTTGTTTGTTTGTTTTGACAGGCAGAGTGGACAGTGAGAGAGAGAGACAGAGAGAAAGGTCTTCCTTTGCCGTTGGTTCACCCTCCAACAGCCACCGCGTCCAGCACGCGGCGGCCGGCACACCACGCTGATCCAAAGCCAGGAGCCAGGTGCTTCTCCTGGTCTCCCATGGGGTGCAGGGCCCAAGCACTTGGGCCATCCTCCACTGCACTCCTGGGCAACAGCAGAGAGCTGGCCTGGAAGAAGAGCAACTGGGACAGAATCCGGCGCCCCGACCGGGACTAGAACCTGGTGTGCTGGCGCCGCAAGACGGAGGATTATATTGAGCTGTGGCGCCGGCCCTACTTTCTGTTTTTTAATGATTATCATTCTGACAGGCATGAGGTGATATTTATTCTGGTTTGATTTGAATTTCCCTGATGTCTGGCAATATTGATCACTATTTTTCATATACTCGATGCCCACTGTATTTTTTTATTTTTCTCTCTTTTTGTCTATGATACATTATATTTTTAAAATTTTTATTAATATAAAGAGAACAGGCTTCATGTATTTCATAGGTAAAGTTTGAGAATTAACTGCTAAAGTCCTTTCCCATTTCTTAACTGGATTGGCAGTTTCTTGTCATTGTTAAGTTTTTCGGGTTGCAGATATGCTCTGGATTTCAACCTTTGTCAAACAGGTAGCTTGCAAATATTTTCTCCCATCCTGTCTTTTGTTTCTTCACTGTATTGATCTTTTCCTTTACTGTGCAAAAGCTTTTGAGTTTGTGTCTAGTTTTGCTTTTGTTGCCTATACTGTTGTGATCTTACTGAGGAATCATCGCCTACACCAGACTCCTGAAGTGTTTTCCCCCATGTTTTCTTCTAGCAACTTCAGTTTCATGCCTTATATTAGGTATTTGATCCACCTTGAGTTGATTTATATAAATTGTTTCTTTTACAATATTAAATTATCTATTAAAAAATATAAAATTTAAATTGTAAGGAGTTGGCTGCAAATTTTATCTATATATTGAATATTGTACATTAAATATTTTTTAAAGATTTTATTTACTAATTTTAGAAGGGGGGTTACAGACAGAGAGAAGGAGAGACAGAGAGAAAGTTCTTCCATCTGCTGGTTCACTTCCCAAAAGTTTGCAAAAGCCAGAGCTGAGTGGATGTGAAGTCAGGAGCCAGGATCTTATTAAGGGTCTTCCACAAGGGTACAGGGGCTCAAGCACCTAGGCCATCTTCTACTTCTTTCCCAGGCATGCAGGCAGCATGCAAACTGGAGCCCATATGGGATGCCTCTGCTGCAGACAGAGGCTAAGCCTAGTATGCCACAGCACCACCCCACATTAAATACATTTACTTAGTATATTTAATATTTAATTTGGCAGATGTAGTTTATGAAATATTGAACCAAAATATTTTAAATGGATAATTACATTTGACTTTTAATTTTCAAATTATATTTAAGCAAAACAAATTAAAATTGCATTTCAAATTATGAATTTTAGTTTAAAAATCATTTTAGAATGTTAATACTATATCTTATTTTTCTCAAAAATGGAACTATTTCCATTTCACTGCCAAGGCAACTCTTTTTTTCAGTTTTTTATTTTAATTTTAATTAGTTTTTAACACATTCAATATGATTTGTAGATACATCTAAGAACAAGCTGATATTCCCTTCCTCCTTCCTTCTTTTCTTCCCACCTTACTTCTCTCTACCTTTTGTCATTTTTTTTAGTTTTTAAGATAACATATTTTAAATTTAAATTGCAGTAAAAAGGCTTAATATTTCACCAAGCAAGAAGTTCGATAAGTAAAAAAGCAAAAAGCTCCTAGTTTACTGGGAATATAGACAATGACTACAGATAGTAATTAATGTGGAAAATGACCATTTCATCCATATACATAGTTTTTTGTCAATTAGTCATTCATAATTTCTTTCAATGAGATAAACAATGACCATGTAACACCTAAATATTTGCTGTGTGGTTATAATAATTAGGTTCACTTAGAATTTATGCTATTTCCTCTCAGCATTTGCCAATGCAAATATTTAGTATCATGCTTGATGCATGCTTTATCTAAACTTACACATAACAAATTTAAGAGTCATAAATAACAGTCGTACACCCAGCTGTTCTTCTCAGTACTTCCATAAATACAAACTGAAAGAAGAGAAGTAATGGGAAAAGAGTTGCTCAGACATCTTGGGACACACTACATTTATATATATATATATATATATATATATATATATATACATTTATATATATTATTATTATATTATTTATATATATATTACTTGCTAAGGAAAAAGAGATATCTTCTATCCATTGGTTCAGTCCCCAAAGGGCTCTAATCCAGGAGCCTGGAACTCCATTTCTATCTCCCACACGCATGGTAGGGGCCCAAGAACTTGGGCCATCCTGCATTGTTTTCCCAGATGGTTAGCAGGAGGCTGGATAGGAAGTGTAGCAGCAGAGACTCAAATTGGCACTCAGAATGGAATGCTGGCATGGGAAGCAGTGACTCAACACACTGTGCTGCAGATCTGGTCCCTACCCTACTTTATTATGAATGAGTCTGCTGCATTCCTGCTGTCTATGAGAACTGATACTAAAATTTTAGTATGTAGGCTCTCAAATCAGAGGTCCAGAATGAGGGTCCCCTTGCTCAGATAAAGGGCAGTTCTAGGAATCAAATTGCCTAATGAAGGACATTGTGACCAGATTGTCCACTGCCTCATGGGCCATGCTGCAGGAGCTTACCTGACAACTTGTCTGCTACTAACCTTGTAAGACAACGGGTATATCACGGCCCCTTTTCACTCTCTTCCTTTCTACTGAAGCCACACCAGCTCTTATGAAGCAGAAATCTAGATGCTGACCCTAGAGATGATAAGAGTACATCTCTGTTCTCCTTAAGTTTAATAAAATGATCCATCTGAATCTAAAATCATCACATGACTGATAAAATTTGTAGAATCTCCATCATTTACAAGAGAAATTCCAAGATCCTTACCTTGACATCTGTTCCCTCATTGTCTCACTAACCATTAACCAGTGCCTCATTGACGATCATCTAACTATTTCTTTCCTTCTCACCAAAATAGCCTGGATGAGAATTGAGAAGATATTGTGGCCCTGACTTAAAAGCCTATCAATAACTTTATAATGTACATAGGGTAAAATGCAATCCCCTAAGAAGCTGTAAGATTTGGACCCACCTCAAATTTGTCCTCTGCCGATTCACTTCTTTCTTACCATGCTGTGGCCTCTAAGGCTTTCTTTCACTTTCTGAAAAACAGTAAGTTCTGTGCTCCCATGGGTCTTGTACAATTGTTGTTCCATCTACCTGGAAAGCTTTGTCCTGATCTTCACATGACTGGCTCGTAGGGAGTCCTTCCCAGAACATCTCTCCTCCCAGTCATTGTCTCTCCAGCATTTTTCCCCTGTAGGTTTCCTGTATGGTATCTTTCACAATCTATTCTTCCTATTTACCTTTGCTAATACATTCCTCTTTAACACAGAAAACTTTACTAATTAGTCAGTGTTATATTCTCAGCTTTCACCACCAAACTAACTCATGAATTGACAACACTTTAGAACATTTTATAGGCTCAATTACTATCACTCTACACCTTGCAGTGCATATACCAATAATACTGACTATCGCGTAGTTTTCCCAACCCCTCAAGGGAACACCTAGGCTTATTTTGTGCCCCATGCCTTTGCTCAAACTGTCGCATCTATTTGGATTTTCTTTCCTCTTTCTTCACCCTGGTGACTTCTACTCACTCTTTAAGGTCCAGCTCACGTATATCTCCAAGATGCTGAGTTGGTATGCTTCATTCCTGCTCTGATAGAATCTTCTTCCTTCTTCATAGAACTTACTAAGTTTTATGGACAGCATCACCTTCAATTGTCTGTGTATATTTAGAAGGAAAAACCATACTCTATTTATTTTCTTTCTACATAAGTTGAATACAATATCTAGTTGGTTGCAGATATGCTGTAAATGCACTTACATGGAATTTAAAGATTTTCTGTTTCTTGCAGCTAAGGCCTACAAACTTCAAAACCAGAGTGGCTGGAACCAAATCCCAGCTCTATCATTGTCAGGTCATCCGGGGAAAGTCACTTGAACTGTGTCCTACTTTCCTAATCCGCAAAATGGGCTGCAGAGAGGAGACAGCTCATAGGGCTATGTGAAGATTGAATTACTTAGTACATGAAAAGTCTTCAAAAATAAACTCAGTAAATGTTAGCTGTACCTTTATATGAAATGTTTCTCATAATCCTTTCCTTTTTCAGGACAACTGGAGCAAATAAAGAATTCATCCAATATCTCTTCTCATGTAATGGTAATGAACTTTAGTTTATGGTGAATTTGTGATTATCTTGGCAGTAGCCTGTTTTCTAATTGGGCACACATACATAAATCGTGACTTTAGCTGCTTAACTGTTGTGTAACTTAAGGAGTATGTATATATTGCCAGTCTGTGCCACTTGGCAGCTTAAAAATATTTAATTTAATTTATTTAAAAATGGAGAGATGCAGTACATGTGAGACTAGTACTATGTAAATATGCTTAAATCTATCCCCATATGTTTTGTTCAAAAATGTTTTACACTGTAATGTAGAAGAAGAAAACAGATCTGATCATATATCACCCCACTACTCAAAATGTTTCTTTAGGTTCCAGAATAGAAAAAAATGTTTGAACTATCCTAACAGACCCTTCAAAAGAAACAAAATGAACAAGGTAATGAAACAACAAAAGAGATAAAAAAGATACTGAAGCATAGTAGTAACTTTAAAAAGCAAGCCAAATTCAAAATGTACTTTTTATCCACAAATAGCAAAACTTTTAAAAACGAATATTCAATGTAGACAAGAATGCAAAGAAATATAGACCTCTAAATAATACTCCAGGTAGTTTGGTTTTATTTAAGCTCTAGGTAAAAAACAAATAGGTATCAAGAGTCTTGAAAAATTTCATTTACAGAAATAATATGAAGAAATAATCAAAAGTTTTGACAAAATTTCACCAGATTTTGATTATGATATTACACGTAAAAACAATACATTAGAGATAGACTACCAGTTTGGTTAATTTATGTTTAATCTCTACAATGAAATAGTATGCAAAAATATATAGGGTATACCTTGGAGGCATATACAGAAGCATTGGAAAATATTTGTTTTATGCTATTTATGTAAAAGATAGTAAGTAAATGAGTTTGCACAATTATTCCTTTGTATCCACTGGGCATTGGTTTAGGACCCCTACAGATACCAAAACCATGAATGCTAACTCCCTTATACAAAATGCATGTATTTTTATGCACATTCTCCATATACTTTTTTAAAAAAAGATTTATTGATCTATTTGACAGTCAGAGTTACACAGAGAAAGGAGAGGCAGAGAGAGAGAGAGAGGTCTTCCATCCCATGGTTCACTCCCCAACTGGCCGCTCTGAAGCCAGTAGCCAGGAGCTTCTTCCAGGTTTTCCATGTGGGTGCAGGGACCCAGGCACCTGGTCCATCTACTGCTTTCCCAGGCCCTAGCAGAGAGCTGGAATGGAAGTGGAGCTGCCAGGTCTCGAACCAGCACCCATATGGCATGCTGGCACCTCAGGCCAGAGTGTTAACCCATTGTGCCACAGCACCATCCCCTCTCCATATACTTTTAGATCATATCTAGATTAGTTACAATATCTAATACAATGCAAATGCTATGAACAATAGTTGTTTTACTATATTGTTTAGGAAATAGGACAGGAAAAATGTCTATACATGTTCAGTACAAATGCAATTGTTTTGGAATACTTTTGATCTACAATTTAATGGATCTGCAAATGTGGAACCCACAGATACAGAAGGCTAATGGTACACATATGTATATATTTAATGACAACTACACATCACACATAAGTGTGTGAGGAGACCTCAAAAAAATTAATTAAAAATGGAGTTAAAAGATAGCAATAAGAAATAAAAGCTTTTTTTCTTAGCATAAATTCCATCAAGTTCAAGATACTTTTATAAACAATGTTATCAGACATTTAATCCATCCCTAAATAATTGAGCACTCTGGGAATTTAACTGTGTCTTTTTTACATAATTAGCTATAGAAAAATGGATGACATTTAAAGATTTTTTTAAGATTAATAAACCAAAAGCAGTCAGAAGTAGCCAAGTCAAGACTGTAAGGTGAATGCCTAATTATTTCCCATTGAAACTTTCACAAAATTGCCTTCATTTGATGAAAGACATGAGCAGGAATACTGTCCTAGAGAGAAAGACTCTCCAAAGAGCTTTTCCTACTGTTTTTCTGTTAAAATTTTGGCTAATTTTATCATAACACCCTCCTAACAAGCAGATGCTATCACCAGTAGGCCTTCCAGAAAATCAACAGGAAAAACACCTTTAGCATCCCCAAAAGCATTGCCATGAACTTTGCACTTGATTGGTTCATTTTTGCTTTGACTGGACCCCTGTACTTCTTGTTAGCCATTATTTTGATTGAGCTTTGTCTTCATGTTTCATCTCTTGCTACGGTTTTTCAAAGAAATGCTTCAGATTCTTGATCCCATTTGTTCATAATTTCCATTGAAAGCTGTGTTCTTATTTGCAGCTGATCTGGGTGGAAATGTTGTGGCACCCATTGAGTAGAAAATTTGCTCCATCCAAATCTGTCAGTTAGAATACTGCAAGTTGAAACAATTGAAATGTCGATGTTGTTAGCTCTTGTTTCTGCTGTTAAACATTTGTCCTCTTCAACCAAAGGACAAACAAGATCTTTTCTTTTCTCACAAATTGATGTGGGTGGTCTGTTTCTGTAATCCTCATTTTCAACATCACCTCTTCCAGGGCCAGCATTGTGGCATGGGGGGTGAATCTGCAGTGCTGGCATTCCCTATGGACACTGGTTCAAGTCCTGGCTGCTCCACTTTTAATCCAGCTCTCTTCTATGGCCTGGGAAAGCAGTAGAGGATAGCCCAAGTGCTTGGGCCCCTGAACCCACGTGGGAGACCTGGAAGAGGCTCCTGGCTCCTGGGTTTTGATTGCCCCAGCTGCAGCCATTTGGAGAGTGAACCAATGGATAGAAGATCTCCCTCTCTGCCTTTGCCTTTCTGTAACTCTGCCTTTCAAATGAACTAACTCTTTAAAAAAAAATCACCTCTTCCCCTACTTAACCAAGTTTTCTACTTGCACACTGCTGATTTCTTTAGGGTGCTGAAAATAATCTCTTCATCCAGTATCAATGATTTCACCATTCTTCCATCCATGCTTTATCACATATTTGCTATTTGTTTTTGCTTCAGTTTGACTAGAACGTATATTGTTCAGATTAAGACAATTTTCAAACAAATGTCTTATCTTTTCAGTGCCTCAAACTAGATCCTATTCAGACAAGTTATAACCAATTTGTATGAGTTTATTGTGGTGCAAAAACATTTTTAAATCCATGCTTATTTTTTTCCATGGACTTTCTTAGTATTTCTCATATGTGTATATCTGGTGTGTGTGTCAAAGAAAGCATATTAAAGTATTAACAATGGATCATATGTGGAGCAGAATTTAATTTTTTAAATACTGATTTTTCTCTCAATATTTCTCTTCCACATTTATAAAATTTCTTATCTAGGTATATTGTATGATTTTCTAGTCAGAAAGATACTCCAAATAAAAAAAATTTTTTTCATGTTGGCATATAAAGCTCCCCACAATTCAATACAACCTACCTTCCTTTATTACATTCTAGTCATATCATTGCATTCACCAGAGGAAGTATAGTGTAGACTTTGATGCAACCTACCATCTTTCAAAGATTCTAAACCTTTGGTTACATTAAAGGGCAACCAATATAATTTTTGGATAAGGATTTTATTCTACTTCTGTCAACTAAGGATTTTAGTAACAAGAGTTCTAGCTTTAGCTCCTGGAACAGTGTTCATCACACAGCATAGTCTTAATAAATACTTATAAGATAAACAAATGATTTAATGAGTAGACTTTACTAGTTGAACACATTTAACAAGTAGACTTTACTATTAACCAAACTTTCTGGATCATCTTCCAGAATTAAGAAAGTTTCCACAAATAGGCTGTTACACACACCCAAGCCTGATATGAGAGAAACATTGAACCAGGAAACCAGAATTCTTCTAAAGTTGTCATCTGTAACTGAACGAAAACATTTATCCACTTGAGCTTTGGTTTCTTCAAATATAAAGGAGGTTAACAAATTCTGCCTACTCCATAAGTTACTGAGATTCTAAATAAAATAATATATTATACTTAACATGTGCTCAATCTATATTTGTTAATTAAATGACTGTTGTAATATGTTAAAGAACTGTAGAGATTTAATCAAATACTACAAGTGTCAACCAAAATGATTATAAACAGATATTAAAAAGTAAATAAAAGTGTTATATAACTATGAGATAAATAGATTGCCAAAACCAAAAAGCTATAATTTAATTTTTTCATGTCTTTCTTTCCATTCTATAATAAACACCCCCTCTTAGCAAGCATACTGAACCAAAACTTCTCATTGCTTAGAGGAAAGCAAAAATGTCTAATGTGTTTTTCAACAGAAAATGGAAATTTCAGGCAAGAAATTTTCTGTGCTCATGGACCACGTAGAACTCAAATTTTGTTTCCTCCACATTTTTTCTAAGACTTTGAAGTCAAATATTTGTTTCTTACCAAGCTTGAAGTGGACTTTTAGATAATTTTTCTCAGTAAGAATATATTGCAGTTATTACACTCTTACATGTGTCAAAATATTTTCACTTTCAATCTCTTAACTGTTTTTCATAACCACCTTGGGAGGTGATATTAACGCTTTTGTTGTAATTAAGTGGTATCCCCAGTAGTCTACCAGAGCCAGCTCAGACCAACAAGTTAGATCTGACTGTAAAATTTTTAGAAATTTGGCAAGCTGATTGCTAAACATAGGCAATATTAAAAATTAAATTATACATACAAATTAAACTATAGTTAAATAAATTATATTTAAATGATTATAGATACTCAAAGCTTATCATTTTATTATATTTTACTATTACCTGAGTTTTTAGATTTATGTCCATTGGGTCTCTTCAGTGGAAATAATATTTGATTGTGTGCTCCCACCTCTGCATTCAATAACATCACATTGGTAGCTTGAAAACAGCAATGTTGTTAATATTTACACCACTAAAATTGGCAAACACTAGAGACCAGAGCTATATTTATTGATTTATTGAATGTCTAAACTTGAAAAAAAATGATGGAAAATGATAATTATGAATAAACTTAAATATGTGCCATGTCCATATCCACTTTACTGTGAATAGTTAAAAAATGAGAAAACATTCTTCAAATGTTGGAAAGCTTTTATTAATAAGAAATAAAATTCCAACATCTGTCTTCATTGTTTCATTTCTTATTACTCATTGATGCAAATAAAAATACCAAATAATATTCATATCAGAACTACATCCATTCATCAATTGCGATCATGGATTGGATATTCTATAAAAGTTAAGAATCAAAGAAAGCATTTAATGAGAATCTTGTGTCTACCTGGAATTTAAAACAGTCTATGTAGTCATTAGTTATAAATTATGTGGTCAAATTTTTATACCAGCAAATTTTTAATAAACTTATATATGTATGAATATCCATACATTTCATGCAGAGACTTGTTTGTTGAACATTTAGCAATGAGAAGATTCTGGGAATATGGAGGAGCAGGAAGCACCAAGGATCTGTCTCCACATCTATGCAACAATTGCACTGATAGAATGTGTCTAATGTAACTATTTTGGATCTTGGGAATCTATTAAAGGCTTTCAACTTCCCTAGTAACTCTTGGATGATCAATTATGGCCAATTTTGTCTCATAGCACAGTAACAGCTATTCACCTTTCATGTTCAGATCAGAGTCAGGCAGCTGTGCACAAATTTGTGAAACATGCTGTAGATGACTTGAGGGAGCAAGAGTGGACAATAGGACTCTGCCCTCCAAATCTGGATCTGTGTTTGTATCACTGATTTTTGCTTGTGATCTCAGAGGTGCAGGAAAAAAAGCCAGGTGGTCATTGTAACCAAAAACCGCGCTGTTAAAAGTCCTTTCCCCTCCTCCTGAAGCAACTTTCAAGGTGTTTAGCCCTCACTCTGTTTTTCCCTTTTCTCTTTTTGGGAGTCAGAAATGAAAGACAAAGACCTTCAAAAGCTACTACATATAAGGATGAATGAGAAAGTGACAGTTCATGCTCAGGGAAACACAAGTTCATAAAAGACCTGAGAAGACCTTAAGTTCATACCTCAGGCTAATCAGTACTACAGAGAGAGCCTACATTATATATTTTCAAAGGTTAAACAAAAGCAATAACAGAGAGAGAGAGAGAGAGAGAGAGAGAGAGACTGAGAGAGAGAGAGAGAGAGATCTGAGAAAGAAGCAGATTTCAAGAGTTATCACATTATTAAATCCATATGTCTGGCTTACAACAACAGAAAACAAAAAATACAGGGTGTACAAAGACACGTGAAAGTAAAACCCAATAAATATTTTGAAAACCAACAGAAACTTCTCAAAAGTAAACACAGAGATGGGGCCGGTGCTATGGCGCAGTAGGTTAATGATCTGGCCTGAAGCACCCGCAACCCACATGGGTGCTGGTTCAAGACCCGGCTGCTCCACTTCCATTCCAGCTCTCTGCTATGGCCTGGGAAAGCAGTAGAAAATGGCCCAAGTTCTTGGGACCTTGCACCCATGTGGGAGACCCAGAAGAAGCTCCTGGCTCCTGGCTTCGGATCGGCGCAGCTCCAGCCATTGCAGCCAATGGGGGAGTGAACTAGCAGATAGAAGACCTCTTTCTCTCTCTCTGCCCCCCTCTCTCTGAGTAACTCTGACTTTCAAACAAATAAATAAATCCTTTTAAAAAAAAAAGAAACATACCCAGAGGACCTTGAAAACTGCAAAAATGATGTAACATTATATACTAAAATATCAAATACGATTATTAGTATATTGCCCACCAAAATTTGGAGGATAAGAGGAAAGATAATGATGTATTCAAAGAGCTTATAGAAAAAAAAATTGTCAACTAAGAATCCTGTATCTGGCAAAATGATCCCTTAATTATAAGGGAAAAATTAATTACAGAAAAACAAAAGCTAATCAAGTTCACAACCAAAGGAATTCTGCAGGATTGAACACAAACACCTTTGGATAGTAAACCTGACATAAGAAGAAATAAAGATCTCAATAAAGGTGAGTAGATAAATATAACTAATATTATTATATCAATGGTTGTAACTATTTTTGTCTACATTATTTAAGAGCCTAACACCTTAAAATATGAATTTAGAGAATAGTATTACCATAACTTTGGTTCATAATTGAAAATCTTGCTCCCTACATAGTTTGAAAGAATAATTTTAGGAAAATTAATTTGTGACACATAAATAAGATTTAATTTTACAACATAGGCAACCTCAATGAATGGGGCTGAATCTGCTAAATAAGCAGAGTTTTTCTATGCTATTAAAGTTAAGCAAGTGGGGCCGGCACTGTGACACAGCAGGTTAAAGCCCTGGCCTGAAGCACTGGCATATGGGCGCCGTTTCTAATCCCAGTTGCTCCTCTTCTGATCCAGCTCTCTGCTATGGCCTGGAAAAGTAGAAGATAGCCCAAGTCCTTGGACCCCTGCACCCATGTGGGAGACCTGGAAGAAGCTCCTGGCTCCTGGTTTCGGATCGGCACAGCTCCAGCCATTGCAGCCATCTGGGGAGTGAACCAGCAGATGGAAGATCTCTCTCTCTGCCTCAACCTCTCTTTGTAAAAAAAAAAAAAAAAAGTTAAGCAAGTAAAAATTTAAATCAGTGGAGGATCTAAGATGGCTGAATAAAGTATAACCACACTAACATCAGCTGCTCTGAGATACAAAAACAACAAAGAAAGAACTATGTTTCCAGGGCCTGACTGACAGAAATTTTCAGTGAAAAAGTGAAAAAAAAAAAAAATGAAGACTCCATGGGACAAGAGACACCACTAGAGTCAGCCACAAGATATAGCCAGCTGCCAGCTGTGAGTCACCATGTTACAATGTCTAGGTAGGAAGAAAGTGTTGCTGGCCCCAACACTAGCGGTTTTAGCTGAGAGGAAATTCCACAGTCACCCACTGACGTTCACTGCAGCCTGGGAAGCTGACTGGGGTCTGAGCAACAGCCTAGCTTGGAGCAGGGAAGCTGCATTGCTCCTTCCCCTCTCCAATTCCCAGAGTGCCATACTCTGCAGTGAAAAGTCATGCAACATCCCTCTGTTTCACTCCTACCAGCATCAGAGTCAGAATCAGGGCAATGTGTGGGGAAAAGGACAGATCCCCTATATCCTGCAACTGTGCGAGTTTTTGGGAATTAACTCTGCTCTAGAGCTCTGCTCATGCAGTCTACATGAGCTAGGGGGATTCACCTTAGTTTCTGGGGACTAACAACAGAAGCAGCCTATAAAAAAAATCTACTCCCACCCTGGGAAATCTGGGTAATGACCCCGCTATACCCTGCAGCACCACAACCTTAACAATTAGTTTTAAGTTCCTTGATGCCATTGAAATCTACCCAGTGGACCTAAGCAAGAATCTATCTGCATTCCACCTCTCTGGACTCATACCCTACAGAGAAAAATCTCCTGTATACCTTATAGTCACCCTGTAGAACTGGAGTTGGATAGCTCATATCCGCTAGTCCTAGGACTAGAAGTGTTGGTATTATAATCCACAGCATCAGGTGGGACTCTCCTAGCAGGACCTGAGGAAGGGTCCATCTGCGTCACACAGTCCTAAAGCCACAGCAATTGTTGTCACAAGCCCTAGCATCACTCGGGCTTGCCAGTAGGACAAGGTGGCAACCATCCTTGTCTCCCTCAGCACCAATAAAAAGGCCCTGGCTATCACAACCACTAGGGAGACCAACACTAAACTCTCTGTGAAACAAAGATACATACCCTAGGAAATTCATATTCATCTCAAAGCTATACTTCTATCCCTGTGAACTGCAGCAGATTAGACTACTGTGTAACTTATACATACAATTGACACTGATTAAAACAAAACATTCAGAGACTATACTCCTGGGTTCACCTACAGCCAAAGACAAAGCAACAAGCTGAGTTATACCCTGCATTCCAGCTAAACCAAAAATCATTTTCCAGTAAAACCCACTCCATAAATAAGGATGGATGGTTAACACCAAATGTGCAGACATCAACATAGGGACAGGAAACATGAAGAAACAAGGTAGCATGATACCTCCAAAGAAAGCCAATAATCCTCCAGAATTGGATCCTTATCTGAAATAAATCTATGAAATAACAGATACAGATTTCAAAATAGTAATTGTAAAGACACTAAAGCAATAAGCAGCATGGGTGAAATTATTACTAAGGAGATAGAACACATTAGAAAGAACCAGACAGAAATTTTGGAGATGAAAATTTCAATCCATGAAATAAAATACAATTGAGAACTTTAATAGCAGAATAGACCAAGTGAAGGAAAGAATTTCTGACCTCAAGAACAAGTATTTTGAGATAACCCAAAAAAAGAATTTAACAGAACAAAGAAAGTCTATGTGGAATATAAGATAATACTCAACAAAAGAATATTCATATTATAGAAATTTCTTAAGGAGAAGAAAAGACAAAAGGCATCTTAAACCTACTAAATAAAATAATAGTTGAAAATTCCCCAGGTCTTGAAAGAGACATGGACATCCAGCTCGAAGAACCCCAAGCAAATTCAATCAAAAAGGATGTTCTTCAAGGCATATTATAGTCAAATTGTCAAAAACTGAAGACAAAGAGACAATCCTAAAGACAGTAAGAGAAAAACATCAATTAAATATAAATGAAAACCAAGCAAATTAACTTCTCAGAGGAAACCCTAATGGCAAGAAGAGAGTGGTATAGTATATTCCAAGTCTTAAAAGAAAAAAAAAAAAAAAAACCTTCCAACCAAGAATATTATAATCAGTGAAACTATCCTTTAGAAGAGAAGGAAAATTAAGTAGTGTAAGACAAGCAAAAAATGAGGGAATTCACCACCACCAAAACAACTTTACAAGAAATTTTGAGGGGCTGGCACTGTGGCACAGTGGGTTAATGACCTGGCCTGAAGTGCCGGCATCCCATATGGGCTCCGGTTCAAGACCCAGCTGCTCCACTTCCGATCCAGCTCTCTGCTATGGCCTGGGAAAGCAGTAGAAGATGGCTCAAGTCCTTGGGCCCCTGCACCCACGTGGGAGACCCAGAGGAGGCTCCTGGCTCCTGCCTTAGGATCCATGCAGTTCTGGCCATTGTGGCCAACTGGGGAGTGAACCAGTGGTTGGAAGACCTCTCTCTCTCTCTCTCTGCCTCTCCTTGCTCTGTCTAACTCTGAATTTCAAATAAAGAAATAAATATTTTTTTAAAAAAGAAATTTTTCAAGTTTCACTGACATTTTTCCCTCAGGTAGTCTGGCAGCTGAGCTCTAGTGACCTGACTCCTTGTTCTGTGCTTGGCAATCAAAGCCTACCTTCTTCCATCCTGATATCAGTGACTGGATTTCTGTGCACTGGGCAAGCAAACCCAGTTTGGGGGTTACACAGAGACTGTTCTAGCTACTTTTGGGAGTTTTCCAAAACAAATGTTTACAATAAAAACCAAGAACTATCTCAAATCAACAACCCAACTTTTCAACTTAAGGAACTAGACAGTGTCTCTCCACTCTCTCCTAGTCTGCACCAGTTCTGATGAAAAGTCAGCTGTCAATCTTATTGGAGAGGTTTTGAATATAATCTGGCATTTCTCTCCTGCACATTTTAGGATCTCTTCTTTATGTTTTAGTTTTGGAAGATTAACTATCATGTGTCATGGTGTAGATCTTTTCTCATCATGTCTATTAGGAGTTCCAAGTGCTTCCTGTACTTGGATGTTCATATCGTTCTCCAAATTAGGGAAATTTTCTACTATTATTTCACTGAATAAGTCTTCTAATATATTCTGTTTTTCCATATCTTCAGGAACCCCTAAGAAATGTATATTTGGTCATTTGATGATATCCTATAAATCTCAAATACTATTTTTGGTTTCCCAGATTTTTTTTTTATCTGATGATCTGACAGAGATATTTACAGAGATTTGTCTTCTAGTCCTGATATTGTTTCTTCTGCCTCACTGAGTCCATTGTTAAGGCTCTCCACTGTATTTTTTGCTTAACATTTAATTCTTCATTTCTGATATTTCAGTTTGATTTTTCTTTAATGTCTCTATCTCCCAGAAGAATTTCTCAACCATGTCATGTGTGGATTTCTTTAAATCATGTATTTGCTTCTCTGTGCTTTTGAGTAATCTTATGATCTTTCTTTCAAATTCCTTTTCAGGCATTTCATCAATCTTTTCATTTTTACATTCTGATATAAAATTATTGTATTCCTTTTTGGGGAATGTCTTCTTTGTTCATCATTCTTATATTTCTACGTTCTTGTATTTCTACAGTTTTAGGTTTCTGTGGAAACACTTTTTGTTTTTTCCTCTGAGAGCTTTGGTCTTTGAAATATGTCTCTATGGCTTAGTGGAGTGTCTTCTCCTTCAGTAGATATACAGTAGTATGTGCTGAGTGGGGCCAGTGAGCTCCAACCAATGTCCAAGTATGGGACAAGAGTACAGAATGACACCCAAGATGAGCATGGTAGATGTCCTCTATCACCAACAGGGAAAGGGTATAATCATGCCAGCTAGCATGATCATAGCCCCAGGCACTACATACCAAGATGAACCAACTGCCCATGGTGAGCTCACAGTGCCTGCACACCCCACCTTCTCAGGTGCATGAACTACATATACAAAGGCTCTCTGCACTCCTTCATGTGAGCATGGATCCCTCTGCCATGATCTTCCCCAGTATTCAGGAAACTCTGATACTCTAGAGCTGGACCCAGTGTTTAGCCAAAGACCCAGCCATATCCCACACCCAGCTGAACCATCACATGATTCCTACAGTCCCAGGACACAAGCAATCCCTTCCCTACACTTGCAAGTCTCATCCATGGAGAGAGTCATCCTCCAAGAGTCAGCTGCCTACCTCATAGACGTCAGTTGGTGTTCCACCTTGGCAAGCTGAGGCCAGTGCTTTGATGGAGTGATAGGAGGGGAGCAATGGGCCCTTGCCTCACAGACTTAAGTGGGTACCCCACTTCCTGCAACTCTTCCAGAAAGACTCAAAGTCAGTGGAGACTCTGGATTTATCCCTCTAACAAATCCACTACTGGCACCTGAGCCATTGAAACCCCCATTGCCTTCTTTCCTGCTAGTTGCCAGTTGCCTTGGTGGGAGACAAGAGGAAAGCAATGTGCTCCCCGTCATGTGATTAGGTGGACACCCTACTCCTGCCAGCACTTCAAGCTGGACTCAAAGTCAATGGGGACTGTGATGTTGGCGTTCAAATAACATCACCATGTGGCATGGCATGTGGGCTGCTACATGTTCTTCTCACCCTTCTCTGAGAAGATGGTATCCCCATGAATCACTGGCTGCAGGAATCACTGGTGGTGTACTGCTAGCTGCTCCATGGAATCTCTCTTCTTCTGTGGACCCTCCACTTCAAACTTCACTCCGACTGTCCCCTGGGAACAGGTTCCTCTCCCATTCTTCTGGTTTCTTCCTGTGATCAAAATCTGTATGTCTTTTGGAAGAACAAAGTAAACCAAAAGTTAGCCAAAGGAAGTATATAATAAAGATCAGTGCAGGGGTAAATAAAATAGAGACTAGGAAAACATTAGAGAAGATGTATAAAAGCAAGGGTTGATTTTGAGACATCAAAATTGATAAAACGTTAGCTAGACTAAAAATCAGTATACTCAAATAAATAAAATGATAAATGAAAAAAGAGACATTACAATTGATTCCACAGAAATACAAAGGATTATAAGAGACCACTTTGAACAACTATACAAATACAAATTGGATAACTTAGAAGAAATCAAGAAATTCCAAGAAACATGCAATTTTCTAAGATCAAGTCAAGAAGAAATAGAAAACCTAAACAAACTTATAATGAGTAAAGAGATTGTGTCAGTAACCAAAAGCTCTCTAAGAAAATTGTTAGAAGACCTCATGGCTCCATTGTAAAACATTTAAAAAATAAAATAAATAATGTTTAAAAATAAACTCCTATCTTCTCAAGAATTCTGAAATTCTTCCCAAAAAGGAGAGAGGAAGAACATATCAAAGCCAGACAAAATACTACAAAAAATTATAGAATAATATCTCTGATGAGCCTCAGTAGATAAAGAAAATTTTGACAAAATTTTTACAGTTTCAAGATAAATATTATCAGTAAACTAAGAAGGAAACTAGCATAATAGCAGGTATATATGAAAAATAAACATCATTATTTAATCATTTATCCACTGATAAAATAAACTAAGGGCTTTTTCATTCTGTAAGACCAGGAGCAAAGCAAGCAACTCTGCTTTAACCACTTTTAGTGAACATAATATTGGAAATTCTAGTCAGAGTAATGAAGAAAGAAAAAAGAAATATTCAAATTGGAAAGGAAAAACTAAAATTATTTCTGTTGTCAGCTGACATGCTCTTATATATAGAAAACTCTATAACAAGAGTGACTATACTGTTAAATGGGGGAAAGGAAAGCCTTTTCAACAAATAATGCTGGGGAAGCTAGATATTCACATACAAATAAATTAGAAACTTACTAAGAACCAAAAAACACAATTATTAACTCCAACTGGAGGAAAAAACCTAATACTTAAAAGCTTTCTAATGAAAATGTGATCGAAATCTTCACAACATTGAATCTGGCAATAATTTCTTAGGTATAACACCAAAGACTTAAGCAACAAAAGACACAATAGATAAACCAGACTTCAAAATAAGTTCTGTTAAAAATTTTACATCAAATGAAAATATCAGCACACTGAAAAAGCAACCCACAGACTTGGAGAAAATATTTGCAAGTTATGTCTAATAAGCTAATATAGATTAGTCCAAAAACTTAACAACACAAGCCAAACAATCCAATTAAACTGAGCAAAGTACTTGAATAAACATTTCTCCCAAAAACAACCAAATGCTAATAAGCATATGAAAAGAGGTTCACCATTACTAATCATTAGAGAAATATATACCAAATTATAATGGGATACTACACACATTTCAGTAGGATGGTTACTACAAAAAATAAAACAGGAAATAACAGTTGTTGCTAAAGATGTGAAGAAAATGGAATTCTTTTACATTGTTGGTAGGATTGTAAAATGGTGTAATAGGTGTGAAAAAAAATGATTCCTAAAATAATTAAAAATAGAATTACCACAGGATTCAGCATTTCTACTTCTGTGTGTATGCCCCACATGTCTGAAAGCAGAGTCTCAAAGAGATATTTGTTCACACATGTTTATAGCAGCTTTATTCGTAATAGCTAACATATGGAAGCAATCCAAACGTCCACCAATGGCTGAATGAATAAACAAGATGCAGTAAAATATTATTCAATATTAAAAGGAATATAATTCTGATAGATTCCTATGACATGTATGAACTATGGAATACACCATAAAAAGTAAAATCATCTATTCAGAATATGATCTTACTTCTAACATAAAAGTTACATAAAGATTAAAACTAAAATGGTGGTTGGCAGGAGGTGAAGGGAGAGTGGAGAATGGAGTTATTGTTTAGTAGTTATACAATCTCCATTTTTTGTGATGAAAAAATTATACAGTTGAATGACACTTGTTGTTACACAATAGCATGAATGTATTTAAAACCAGTTAGCTTTACACTTAAAATGGTTACAATGGAAAATGTTATGTTAGATGTATTTCATAATATTGAAAAAATATCAGCAAACTGCCATCATGTAATGCTAATGATATAGTAAGGTAATATTTAGAAAAAAAAATAAAAATGGAAAACAATGCCTGTCAATACTTTTATTTAATCCCTTATAATTCCAGAAAGTCTCCCAAAATATCCCTTCCTTAGACTTCAGTGTAAATGCCAAATATATACAACTGTGTGTCTGTAACAGCACAAATTGATAAGTTCCAGTTTCTCTGGCTTCAAAGAGTATCAGACAGAAATCCACATGCTTTTCAGATTCACAGCCACCAGGCAATGTCTTCTAAATTGAAGGCTGGAGCCTTTCAAGCCACATCTGCACTTGCTGATTCCTTCTCTGCTCAGGACTTATGTGAAATACCAGGCTTTCCAGCATAGGATCTGGCTTCCCAGGCCATCACTGAAGGGCTGGATCACTGCACTCATACCTGCATTGCTGCCAGTGGAGCATGGACATGGAAAACAGATGATGAGATGAGCCAGACACATGCATTTTCCTTTCTTCCACCTTTCCATGAACTACTTCAGGGTTCCTCCTTGCAGTCTTCCATAGAAGTCTTAAGTATTGAGCTAATCCATCTGCTGGGCGACATATTAAATCTCCTAACTCTCATGATAGTAAAGGAACATATAATTTTGCTTCAAAATCTTCCATATCCCACTTTCCTTTAGTCCTCTTGCACTCCTTAATAAGGATCCAACTGTTTTCTAGAGAAGTTGAGATTTAGTTAGCCAAAACACATTTATTTTTAGGCATTTATTTTATTATGAATTAGTTTCCCATGGCTGCTATAACAAATTAGCATAAACTGGGTAGCTCAAAACAACAGAAATTACTTTCACAGCTCTGAAAGCTGGAAATTCAGAAGCCATGTGTGAGCAAGGCCATTCTCTTTGAAGGATGTATGAAGGCGTCTCTTCCTTGTCACTTCCAGCTTCTGGTACCTTCAAGAGTCCCATGGCTCATGGCCATATTACACCCATCTCTGCGTCCGTGGCCACGTGGCTACCTCCTCCTCTTCAAAAGTCCTTCTGCCTCTCTTACAATAATATCTATGGTGGGGGGGAAAGGGAAAAGAACACATATGACCTCATTAAGAGCTCACCTGGATCACCCAGGAGAAGCTCTTCCTCTCAATATCCTTAATTTCATCTTATGTTTTGCACAGAAGGTAATATTCAGTGGTCCCAGAGATAGGACATGGACACACATTTTCGAGGACACCATTTAGCTCACTGCACCAAGGGAAACTAAATTGTTTTGCTAGTAGTCACAAATCAATTATGTAATACGCAGTGGGAGTATTTTTCTATACTGGATATCTTTTGTACGTTTTGCAGAGCAAGATACTCTCATGGTAGCATAATTAGATAGACATTTGTTCAAACAAAATGCAAAAATCAAGCATAAGAAAAAAAGATTAAATACTATGGAAGTTTTTATGCTGTTATTCATCCACTAAAACATTAGGGTCATATCAACTGCTTCAGGGTGCGCAGATGACAATAACTGCCTTTGAAATGCAGAAGTATTTTGAAGTGGTACTGGTTTAGAAGGAAAGAGTTTTTGAATAACCACTTAGGGTTTGCTTTCTGTTTTACAATGTTTTTCTTTATATGATGGATTTTGGCTTCATTTCTGAATTCTAAAAAAAAAAAAAAAAAAAAAAAAAAGGAAAGGAAAGAAAGCTCCTGTGAAGAGTTAGGGGAGGGGAAGGGAAAGAAGGAGAAGGCAGGCTTTGAAAAGTGAGCAGCTGGGGTGTGCCTGATCTGAAGGTGTCTGCTAATACTACGTTGTCTAAGATCCCAGCGTGAATTCCAGCTGTTATCATGTACTCTGTTTTTCTATATACAGTGTGTACAAAGGGAATCGTTATCATTTGCATATCTGAATTTCACATGCATTTTTATTCATTTGTGAATGTCTTCAATTTTTCTTCTTCAATTTGTTTTACAAGAATAGGCTCCCTTCTCTGGGATGGAGGAGAGGAGAAATCCGGGCACAAAATAATATGATATGTTTATATTTGAGTTTCTAAATATAATTCATTCTGTGCTCATCTATCATTGTCTCATTTATCATTTATTCTTTGTACTGTGGTTACAATTACGACATACAGGGGAAAGGCAGGTTTTCTGACTCTTAAATGCCCCCTGGGTCTTTCCTTGCTCAGTGAACAGTTATAAATGAAATGCATTGAACCCACTGGGTTGTAGATTTTTGCAATGCAATTTTCTGTTCACAGGTAAAGCTAGTTATCATTAGAAGCTGCTAACAATCTGTACAAGCAGGGCCATTTAGGAAGGAAATGCTTCTATTTTGGAGATCTCTGTATTTATTCATAATTCAATAAATATTTACAACTAGTTTTTCATATTACTTAAGATGACTAGGAGCTCAAATGTCAGCAAGTTTAATTTTATAAAATAGACATGTCTTTGCTGCTTCTTTTGTTATTGCCATGTCACAGCCCCACCACCCATTCATTGGGAGTGCACAGAAGACCCCTGGACCACTCCCACACAGGCCATTATGATCATCATCCTGGATCCTATACGTAAATATATTTAAATATATGACAAAGTGGCCCATATACATGGGTAGGAAGACTCAACACTGTCAAGATGTCAGTTCTCTTCATTTTCATCTATAAACAAAATTTCTTTTTTTTGAATTTTAAATTTTTATTTATATAAGGTGAAAAACTTTCATGTATTTCATATATACAGATTTAACAGCACACAGCACAATGATACTTCCCATCTCACCCTCCCTTCAACCCATACTTCCACTCTCCCTCTTCCTTCCTTTCTTTCTTATTTTTTCTTTTAATTTTTATAATGGCATACTTTCCATTTATTTTAAAAACACAAGCTCACCCCTCCATCAAATAAAGAATTCAATAAGTAATAGGTAGCTAAGACCACTGTTCCTCAAGAGTATAGACAAGGGCTATAAACAATACCAAATCTCAAATTGTCTATCAAACTCATATACATTGCAGTTCATTACATTTTTTATGCTGTGTGTATTAAGTACCACATATCAGAGAAAATTTATGATATTCATCTCTTGGGGACTGGCTTATTTCATGAGGTGTAGTGGTTTCCAGTTACATCCATTTTGTTGCAAAAAATAAAATTTCATTTTTATAGTTGAGTAGTATTTTTTTTTAAAGATGTATTTATTTATTTGAAAGTCAGAGTTACACAGAGAGAGAAGGAGAGGCAGAGAGAGGTCTTCCAACTGCTGATTCACTCCCCAGTTGGCCACATGGCTGGAACTGTGCCGTTCCAATGCCAGTAGCCAGGAGCTTCTTCTGGGTCTCCAACATACGTGCAGGGGTCCAAGCATTTGGGCCATCTTCTGCTTTCCCAGGCCAGAGCAGAGAGCTGGATCAGAAGTGGAGCAGTCGGGACTCAAACCTGTGCCTATCTGGGATGCTGACACTTCAGGAAGCAGCTTTACCCTCTACGCCACAGCCCTGGCCCCTGGCTGAGTAGTATTTCATAGTGTTTATACACTACATTTTCACTATCTAGTCATCAGTTGTTGGACATCTGGGTTAATTACATGCCTTAGCTATTATAAATTGAGTTGTAATGAAAATAGTGGTACAGATAACTCTTTCATATGCAGAACTGATTTCACTTGGGTAAATTCCCAGCAATGGGATGGCTGATATGGCAGATCTATTGTCTGATCTCTGAGTTTTACATAGTTATATTAGTTTACATTCCCATCAACAGTGTAAGAGGGCACCATTTTCCCTCACATCTTCACCAGTATTTATTGTTTTTTGACTTCTGGATGATAGCCATTCTCACTGGTGGTAGAGGTGGTGAAAACTCACTGTGGTTTTGATTTGCATTTCCCTAATGGTTAGTGATCCTGGGCATCTTTTCATGTAGCTGTTGGCCATTTGAATTTTATTCTTTGAAAAGTGCCTATTAATGTCCTTTGCCCATTTCTTGAAACAATTTTAAAAAATCTCAGCAATGTATTTTGTGACAGTTAATGAATTGATTTTAACATTTATATGGAAAGGTAAAAGGTGTAGAATAGATAACATAGCATTGAAAAAGAAGAATAATTTCAGAAGTCCAATACTACACGACTGACTGTATTATTACATGGTAATATATATATATTAAAGAGGATACTTCAAAATTTCATGGAGGGGAGGTTAAGCTGCTGCTTGGATGTCCACCTCCTATGTCAGAGTCCTTGGGATCCAGTCCCAACAACTCTGCTTCCAATCCAGCTTCCTGCATCCTTAGTGGAAGAAGATGACAATTCAAATACCTGGATCCCTGCCACCCATGTGGGAGATAGAGATGGAGTTCCTGTCTCCTGAGGAGTGAGCCAGTGGTCGTAAAATTGATCTCTCTGTTTCTCTCTGATTCAATGTATTCAAATAAATAAAAATACATTTTTGTCGGTTCATTAAAAGAGGAGTTCATTAAGGAGCAAAAAGTTCTGAAATCTATGCCTATGAAAGTCTTGAAAAAAAGTTCATGGAAAATGTGTATTTAAAAACTATGAACTGATTCCACAATTTTCCATTTTTTTTTTCCTCAGAATTTTTGAAGTACTCCCTTTTGTGTGTGTACCTACATGCTATGAATTACTATAAAGTTAATGCATAAAGTATAATATTGATTAAAGAATAGACAAAATCATCAGTGGGACAGTATAGGCAGCTCAGGAATAGCTGTAGAAAAACTTAGTCTACTGACTAAGTAAACCATTTGAAAAAAGATTAATCTGTTATGGACATTCACTTGTAACAATATGAATGTAGAAACAGACACTTTACTTTTTAAAAAGAACTGAATCAGGGCCAGCGCCTTGGCGCAGTAGGTTAATCCTCCACCTGCGGCGCCAGCATCCCATATGGGCGCCAGTTCTTTTTTTTTTTTTTTAATTAAACTTTTATTTAATGAATATAAATTTCCAAAGTATAGCTTATGGGTTACAATGGCTTCCCCCCTCCCATAACTTCCCTCCCGCCCGCAACCCTCCCCTTTCCCGCTCCCTTTCCCCTTCCATTCATGTAAAGATTCATTTTCAATTCTCTTTGTATACAGAAGATCAGTTTAGTGTATATTAGGTAAAGATTTCAACATTTTGCCCATATAGCAACATAAAGTGAAAAAACTACCATTGGATTACTAATTATAGCATTAAATAGCAATGTACAGCACATTAAAGACAGAGATCCTACATAATTTTTTTTCAAATTAATTAATTTTCTATGCCATTTCCATTTTAACACCAGGTTGTTTTTTTTTTTTTTTTCATTTCCAATTCTCTTTATATACAGAAGATCAATTCAGTATATAATTAGTAAAGACCTCATCAGTTTGTGCCCACACAGAAACGCAAAGTATAAAAATACTGTTTCAGTACTAGTTATAGCATCACTTCGCTTTAGACGACACATTAGGGACAGATCCCACATGGGGTGTAAGTACACAGTGACTCCTGTTGCTGACTTAACAATCTAGTCCCAGCTGCTTCACTTCCAATCCAGCTGTCTGCTATAGCCTGGGAAAGCCATAGAAGATGGCTGAAGTCCTTGGGCCCCTGCACCCATGTGGGAGACCCGGAAGAAGCTCCTGGCTTCAGATCAGCACAGATCTGGCCATTGTGGCCATTTGGGAAGTGAACCAACAGAGGGAGGACTTTTCTCTCTGTCTCTCCCTCTCATTGTCTGTAACTCTACCTCTCAAATAAATAAATAAAATCATAAAAAAAGAACTGAATCAAAATGGATTATAGACCAAAATGTAAACTCAAAACAATTTTTTTCATGAACCTAAAATTTCTCTAAAATAGTCTGTTAATTTTTAAATGGATTAAGACCTTAACTGAGATATTAGAAAGGGCATTATATTTTAGTCATGAGATTTATTTTAGTTTCAATCTTGAAATTTAAAATTGTCAACCATTTATTTTAAATGAGAAACAATTAAAATGTTCATTTCTGTTCATATGGGTTATCTGCAAGTGCTTTCAAAGCTTAAACCACTATAAAACTAAATAGACAACATAACTCCCTTCAGAAATGTGACAACAGGCATAATAAATAATCTGTGATCCCAAACAGAAGGAAGCAAAGGAGTTAGGCGATGATATTGGCCTGGCTTTCTGACTAAGGCTGCTCAGTCCATAGCAGTGCAAGAAGGACTCAGGACTTGAGGATGACACGGTGACTGATTTGAGGCGATGGATCAGAATTTGAAAGAGGGGCAAACAATGGAGATGAAGGAGGTATATGGAGGAAGAGTTTCATAAATACACTGAATTACAAACTGTGTGTCTATAGCATGAAACTCTACATGTTGTGATAAAGATAAGCTGAACAATTCACCAAACTCACACAGGGCTGGACCACATTCAAGTTCAGACCAGTGAGAGTGGAGTCTTCATTGACACACCAAGGCACACAGTAGAGATTCCATTGCAATCACAAACTAATTAAACAGCTAACCAGCCCTATAATCAAGGCTGCTGTAGACCCACCGTAAAGAGGCTAAAATAAAGGGGAGAAAAGCTGTAAAATATCAAGCTAGTATGTAAGGAATTAACTGACTGTTAAATAAACTTCCACATCTTTAAAGAAAGATAACAAAATGCAGGCCAAAAAACAACTTGGTATTCACAGTATGAAACATTTAATTTACAAAAAAGACAACATATGCAAAGAAACAAAAAAGTCCTGTTACAAATATATCGGTAGAACTAGACCCGTAAGTGACATATCAGGTGAAATTAAGAAATAGCATTAAATAATTATTGTAAACATGTTTAAGAATTTATAGGAAAACACTGATGTAGTGAGAGGCTCATTAGAAAAAAAAAACATAAAAAGAGCTAGCATAATTTGTAAAAATAAATAAAAATTTTCAAAAGTATCAACAAGTTAGATAAAGAGAAGATTATATACGATAGAAGAAAAGGTCAATCAACCTAAAGCATAGCAGTAAGGATACAGGGAAATAGCATTGACACAGAGACACACAAAATGAGTAAAACATCACTGACACCAGGGATGACATTAAGTAATGCAGCATAGGATGGAACTTCAAAATGTTCATGGAAAAGAAAATTAAAAGATAGGATTCTTTTGGTGAGATTTTTGCAATGCATAAATATGAAGGGTCTTTTTAAAGTTCACGAAAATACTATAAACTGATTTCAAATTGTTTTGCATAAAAACAGGCATTTTTTTTTTTTTTTTGGACAGGCAGAGTTAAACAGCGAGAGAGAGAGAGAGACAGAGAGAAAGGTCTTCCTTTTTCTGTTGGTTCACCCACCAAGTGGCCACCCCAGCAGGCGTGTTGTGGCCAGTACGCTGCGCCAATCCGAAGCTAGGAGCCAGGTGCTTCCTCCTGGTTTCCCATGTGGGTGCAGGGCCCAAGGACCTGGGCCATCCTCCACTGCACTCCCAGGCCACAGCAGAGAGCTGGACTGGAAGAGGAGCAACTGGGACAAAATCTAGTGCCCCGACCAGGACTAGAACCCGGGGTACCGGCGCCGCAGGTGGAGGATTAGCCTAGTGAGCCGCGGCGCCGGCCGTGGCCATTTTTCTTTAGCTTCATTTGCTTCTGTCAGTCTAAATGGTGGAGTGCGCTGGTCCTTGGACTACTTTTTATCTACATCCACATCCTTGGTTGCCTCATCCATATCATTGAAATATAATCCAAATATTCATAACGCTTAATTTATATGTCCAACCTGAAACTCATCCTTCAGTTCCAGAGGTTTCTATCCAAATGTATTTCTCCACTCCTCTGTGTTTATATTTAACAGAAATTTCAAACTTAGCATGCCCCAAATGAAATCCTGGACGTCTGTCCCCTTTCAGTTTCCATCATTTTAATTAATGACAGTGACTTTATTCTTCTAGCTTCTTGTGCCCAAAACCTCGCTTTGTTCCATATCTGATCCTATTGGATCAAATAAGATCCCATTGGTTGTACTCTGAAATGTAGTTTTGATCCAACAAGTCATAATTTGCATTGCTAGTATCGTCAGCCCATACATAGATTGGAAGGTACCCTAGTACCTTCACAATCTGTCACCTGGATTGTTGCAATAACCTCCTAACCAGCTTTCCTGTTTACACCATTATGCCTCCAAACTACTGTTAAAACAGAGTCAGGAAATGCTTGAACTGCCTTATTTCTATGGCCTGGTCTTCTCCTATTCTTCCATTTCACCAAAATTACACTTGCAGGCTAGTTGTATTTCAAACACATCATCAGGAACACTCACTTCAGGGGATTTGCCCCTGTTCCAGGTATCTGCATGGTTTGATGACTTATATCCTTTTTCAATCAATTCTTCTTAGTTAAGCCTTCTCTGATGTCTATTTAAAGCTGGAGCCAGACATCAGACATTACAAACTATCCTCTGCTCCACCCTCAGTTAGATTTTTTTTTTCAAAAAACTTATCATCTTTTTTATGCCTTTCTATTTTTTTTAAATTTACTTCCTCCATCTAGAATGTAAACTTCAATGAAGGCTTTTTTCTTGTGTTTTGTTCATTGCTGTAACCCTGTACCTTGAAGAATAATTCATTGTATATAATCAAAAGCAACCATTTGAATGAATGCATGCATGAGTGAATGAAGCCATAGCCCACGACATAAAATGATATTGTGTTTTAAATTATTAATACACCTAATAAATACACCTGTAAAGAGGTCTATATTTTAATTCTCGTATCACAACAAAATCATTTTAAAAATATTATTTTTCAAGATTTGAGGATGTTACTTGCATGACTGTCAATTTTTAATTTCTAAATAGTGATGAAGTAAAGCACCACTACTGAGATCAACCCTTGGAAAATAAGGCAAAGCATGCTAACACAAAGCACCATTGGTCTTTGAACGATGGGGACCCAAGTGAGTTTGGCTACCAAAAAAAATGTATATATATATAGCAGTTTCTCCTCTAGTCGGTTGTCAATACTTTTCTTCCCTTTATTTTGAATCTGGGGTATAAAGTAAAACGTGGTTCAAAGGATTTTTTTCTCATGAGTACATAGCAGACATAAGTACAATAAGATGGAAAGCAGACAGACAGCAGACAGATAGCATTCAAGGGAAGTATCTCTGCTACCAGACTTCATTATTTTTGCCTCAAAATTATATTTATAGATGTACTTTCAATCTTCTTAAAAAAACTTTACAAACAAAAGCATATATCAATATTCCACAGATTGTTCAATGATATATGTTGTGTCAACAATTAGTATTTCTTCTCGCGCACTGCTTGTTATGCAGATTTGGGAAGTCAAGAATTGGCTAATGTGGGGGTAGGGGAAACTGAATTCTATTTTGGAATTTAAATACAACTGCATATTTCTCTTAGTACCCATAAGGGACTTAATGATGATATCTGAATTTGCTGGAGGTGGAACAGGCAAGACTTAATCATACATTTTCCTCTTCCTTTTTTGGACAAATTTGGTCAATGCTTTTTTTTGTAAGTATTTATTTGTTTATTTAAAAGGCAGAGTTACAGAGAGGCAGAGAGAGAGAAAGAGAGAGAGAGAGAGAGAGAGAGAGAGAGAGAAAGAGAGAGAGTTCTTCCATCCGCTAATTCACTTCCCAAATGGCCGATCTGAAGCCAGGAGCCTCGAGCTTCTTCTGGGTCTCCTGCACAAGTGCAGGGGCCCAATGACTTGAGCTATCTTCTACTGCTTTCCCAGGCCATAAGCAGAGAGCCGGTTCATAATTGGAGCAGCCGAGACTCAAAACGGTGTCCATATGCAATGCCAGCACTGCAGGCAGTGGCTTTACCACTATACCATAGTGCCCACCATGGTCAACACTTCTGCTCTCACCAAAATGATCTTGCTTACGGAGTAAGTTCTTGGTTATTTGGCTTTTTTAAAAGCTCATTCCCTTCCTATTCCAATATGTTTGACTTTAGTCATCATATTTTTTAACCAAATAGGTTTGCCTTAAATTAATGCATCTATTCTACTCAAACACATTGAATAGGCTATATTTTCTGTTTTTTAGTAAGAATTTTATGTTTTTACTCTATCTAAAGCTTTCATTTTTTTAAGCATTAAGCTGATATCTCTAAGAATACTTAAGAAAATTATACTCAAAAAAGTAACATGTAATACTTTTTACCTTCATGAAGCCAATAATTTTATTTAAACCTCCCATTTTAGTTCATTTACATGTATTTCTTTTAAAGAAGTCTAAAGCAAGAATATTAAACTCAAATTTCAGCCCTTTTGGTAGTAGACAAGTGCTATGCTATCAATTTGTTAATTAACTGGATTTCAGTAAATTAGCTTTTGAAAGCTTACTGGTGAAATCTACATTAAACAAATGCTCATGGCGTCATGGTGTTGCATTGAGCATGCAAACAACAAAATTTCATTTCTTTTTCCACACTGGCCTGGCAGGAAAAAACTATACTTCAGACACAGTTTCAGACTTCATAATGCTGATCAACTATCCTGCGTTGGCCCCCAGTTTATTTCAGGAACTCTAGTTCATTGATGTGCTGGGTTACTGTCTAGGTTTTGTAATTTCCTCAACTATCCCCTCTGCCTGTTTTCAGGTGCCTTGTGTCAAGTGAATGAAATTCTTAAGGATAGTTAAAAGGTCACCTGACTCCAATACATTTACTGGCTTTACCAGTCACACATATTGAACCTCATCTCCAGAATTATTAAAGTGAATAATCTCTTCATTTACTGCTTAACACACTTTACCATCCTCTCTAGAACCCTCTGCAATAACTGAGTCGCTCCTCCAAGATTTCCTCTCCTGTAGTAAGGAAGTCTTTGACAACTTTCCTTTCTCCATATCTACTATATAGCATTCTAGATTCTCCCATGTCACAGGATTAACAGACAAAGTCTATTTGCAAGGATTTCTATATTCCCCAGCTCTACCCAGAGACATACCATGTTTTCCTGTTGCCCTTACTGCAAACATTCTTCATGGACCCCAAAGCTGGCTTTGTATCCTCTGTTTCTTCAGTAGTGAGAGGTTCTAGGGTTCTCTCTTTAACCACTTTCCTTTGGTTCACCTTTATTGTTTGAAGCTACTCCTCTAATTTTAATGACACAATTCGCTTTTCATTAACATAAAAAATTTTCACTAACATGAAAAATCTCACTGTTCCTCATGAGGTTCACATGTATTTACCCAACTGTCAACAGACTTGGTGACACAGATCTTCATTTCGCCCAGGCAATCTGAATTCAACACTATTTGACCTTACTGAGTCTCCTACAGGTTACATCACTACAAATGCTTCCCACCATTCTTTAGCATGCAATGCAAAAGCCGTCACTTTTGTGAAAATGTCTCTGAAGCTGATCATTACACCCACTATATCCAGGCTGAGAAAGAATGCTGATGTTCAGGATGAGAAGTTTTAAACAGTCATAGAATGAGGAAGAACACTTCATAACAAATAGAAATTGAGTATGGATGACTTGTGGAACTGTAATATGCCTATATTCCAAGGCAAAAATAATTTTCTCACATTTCACCATTGGTTTTGGTGATTACTATTGAAGCTTAGTAATAAAGTGATTAATAAGAAGGTACTAAACTGGAGTATAAGGAATTAAAAGGCTAAAAAACTAATCACATACCAATATTTTTAAAATGCAATTACTATAGTTATTCTATAACTTATAGAGTTTAAAAATATTTCCTCTACTTCTTATACTCATTAGAGTATATTAACATTTTCCAGAGAAACACAACCAACTGGATATATTTAGATGCATAAAAAGAGAGTTCCTAAGGAAAATGGCTCACATGGAAATGGAGGGCAAGAAGTCCCATCATACACCATCTGCCAGCTGGAGAACAAGGAAAGTCAGCAGTGTGAGCAGCCCAAGTCTGCAGTCCTGAGATCAACGGAAGCTGATGGTAGCCCTGAGACTAAGGCCAAAGAAGCAAGGGTGGGCATGGGGAAGGAATGTGGGCTTAAGTCTCAAAGTTCAAAGGTTGGAGAGCCAGGAATTCTGATGTCCAAAGTCAAGAGAAAGTTAGTGAGTATCATCTAAATGATGGTGAAAGAGAATCTGCTTTCTCTCACTCTCTTTTTTCTACTGCACTCTCAACAGATTGAAGGATACCCACCCACAGTGGTGAGAAAAGATCTTCTTTACTTAGTGTATGGATTCAAATGCTAGTCTCCATAAAAACCTTCATAAATACATCCAGAAGAAATGTTATAGCATTCATCTGATCACCTCTTAGCCTGTCAAGTTGACACATAAAATTAATTGTTATAATATGCATCCACTAGAAGGAAAAACAACAATTTTACTAAGTATCCATTGTAAAAGCGCTACTAGCAAAATATTAATACATGAAAAGTACTTTGGGTAACAATTTGTATAGTATGAAAACATTTAATAATATTCTTTGTAATATTTAGTACAGCAATGGAGTTGGTTTGGTCAGGCAGTCTTCATTTATCAAAATTATTCATTTATATTTAATTTGGTAGCAATGAACATTGTTTTCTCACTGGTAAGAGAGAACATATCATTCTGTTACCAACGGAAACCTGGAGCCCAATAATCATCATGGTCAAAAGTAGTGACACAATGAAATGGCAGAATGAAATGAAAGACATAGGTCTGTTTGATGTCTTCTTTGGAAATGACAGCAACGTTTCCATGATGCTAATAATGCAGTTGCTTCTTATTTCATAGCCCTGTCTATCATCAGTGAATATGTATATTGTTAGAAAACATGAATGAAATAAATCATCTCAGCATGCCATAAGATAAGATAGAAAGGGGGTCGGCACTGTGGTGTAGCGGGTAAAGCTGCCATCTGTAGTGCTGGAATCCCATGTGAGCGCTGGTTCAAGTCCCGGCTGCTCCACTTCCAATCCAGCTCTCTGCCATGGCCTAGGAAAGCAGTGGAGAATGGTCCAAGTCCTTGGGCCCCTGCACCCACATGGGAGACCAGGAGAAGCACCTGGCTCCTGGCTTTGCATTGGTGCAGCTTGAGCCGTTGTGGCAATCTGGGATGTGAACCCGTGGATGGAAGACCTCTCTCTCTCTCTCTCTCTCTCTCTCTCTGCCTCTGCCTCTGCCTCTCTGTAACTCTGCCTTTCAAATAAATAAAAATAAATTTCAAAAAGGACAAGGTAGAATGACTCAGATCTGGCAGTTAGGAAACCCAGAAGCCAATATAAACTTATAATGAATACATACTAGGGAAACTCACTTAATTTCCTTGCTTTCAGCTTTTCCATCCTTAAAAGAATCAGCCCTTAAGGCATTCAGATCTGGCTCAAGAGCCCATGAGAGTATTGTAGGCATGGAAAGCCAAGACACTCTGGAAAAAAAAAAAAAAAAAAAGAGAGAGAGAGAGAGAAGACCTAAATGAAAGATTTCTGCGAGTGAGATCCCAGTGGAAAGAACAGGGCCATCAAAGAAGGAGGTACCTTTCTCTGAAGGGAAGAGAGAACTTCCACTTTGACTATGACCCTATCAAAATAAGATCAAAGTTCGCAAACCCTAAAGGCTTCCATAGCCTTGGCAACTCATGACTAGAGCCTAGGGAGATTGCTGACACCATAAACAAGAGTGTCAAATTGTTAAGTCAACAACAGGAGTCACTGTCTACTTATGTCTCATTTGGGATCTGTCCTTAATGTGTTGTCTAATGTGAAGTGATGCTATAACTAGTACTAAAACAGTATTTTTACACTTTGTGTCTCTGTGTGGGTGCAAACTGATGATATCTTTACTTAGTATATACTGAATCGATCTTCTGTATATAAAGATAATTGAAAATGAAAAAAACAACTTAGTTTTAAATTGGAAATTGCATAGAAAATTAATTTTTAAAAAAATATCATGTAGGATCTCTGTCTTTAATGTGCTGTACACTGTTATTTAATGCTATAGCTAGTACTCCAACAGTATTTTTACTTTGTGTTGCTATGTGGGGGCAAACTGTTGAAATCTTTACTTAATATATACTAAACTGATCTTCTGTCTATAAAGAGAATTGAAAATGAATCTTGATATGAATGGAAGGGGAGAGGGAGCGGGAAAGGGGAGGGTTGCAGGTGGGAGGGAAGTTGGGGGGGGGGAAGCCATTGTAATCCATAAGCTATACTTTGGAAATTTATATTCATTAAATCAAAGTTAAAAAATGAAATAAAATAAAATAAAATTTTGTTCTTAAAAAAAACTGAATAGTCTAGGACTTTGGGTCACTTTTGGTTCTGGAATTATTTTATTTGAAACTACAGCAATTTTATTTGAAACTACAGGAATCAAGATATAGAGCAGGAAAGTAGAAAGGCCAATTTTTGGTAATCTTGTAAATTTATCTGCCCACTTCCTCTTGTATTTTCTACAATATCCTAAGGATTAGTAATATGAGGACATTACAGGGCTAAAAGGAAATAAAAACTCAGGAGAGCGAATTTACAATTTTTTTAAAGTATTTAATCTTCAAAGTTGAATCATAGTTGATGGGGCACAATGTGTGGAAAGTTAGTATCATCACTACAATAAGGAGAAGATGGACAGGTGCTTGTCACTCTTCCCCTCTTCCCCATCAGGGGAAGACTATTTTGCTCACAGGTCTAAACTATAAACAGCTAGCCTGATCTACGACAATGTAGATTGGTTATTAAGCAATTGTCTCTCATTTCCGGAGTCATCCTTCCAGGCTTTGCTTTTTGATGTTGGAGTTTGGGACTCCTACTGTATTTCTCTTTGGCCAGTGGGTTTTCCCCTAGAGTTCTACCAGTGGTGCTAGATAAATAATAGAAGGCTGGAGAAGTAAGGAACTTTTTTTCCCCTAGTTTCTGGCTATTCCTAGTAGCATTCCTTCAGTAATATGCTTTATTCCAGCAATAGCAGCAGTTGGATTTTCTTCTAGGTTTTTTTTTTTTTTTTTTTTTTTTTTTTTTTTTTTTTTTTTTATCTCAGAATTCCATACTGCTGCTTCCAAGGGACCTTCTGTGGCTCTATATACCTCCTCCCTAGACGTATTAGCTCCATTTCCTTGAAGCTGCTAACTTCAGCAGTTCTTTTTATTTTATAAAGAGTTATTACTTGGGCCATCTTGTGCTGTTTTTCCCAGGCCATCAGCAGACAATTGGACTAGAAGTGAAGCAGCCAAAACATGAATCAGTGCCCAGAGAGGATATTCGCGTTTTGGAGGTGGAGGTTTTACCTGCTCTGCCACAATTCTGGGCCCTAACTTCAGCGGTTCTAGACTTTCCTTTGTTCCCTGAGCCCAGAAGGCAGTACTTCCCACAGTTGCATTTCTTTTATTTTTGGTGTTTCATTTTGCTCTTTTATTCCTTCTTCACTTGTGTGACAACCTCTCTGTATGAAATCCCCACTCTTGAAAAATCTACTGTGGCACTGATTGTCAAGGCTTCACTGTTGCTGATACCCCATGTAGGATTTGAAAATTATGTTCACTTGTCAGCAGATTTTCACCACAACCAGCACTTTCACTAGAGAAGGGATGAGTGGACATTCCAACTACCAACTTCATAAAATTTGTAACAGATGATGATCAGACTCTCTTTCATTAACTTCCATAACATTTGTGAGCATTTGTTTTTCCAAACTATTAACATTCGTGATTAACAGAATCAAATTTCTTCAAATTCATCCACCAAAACCTACCACAATCACCATAATTCAGTAAAGAAACCAGAAAGACTAATTTTACTGGGGGAGGTGGTGGTGGGGCTCAGACATTTAAGCTCTGTCTAAGGTTTGAGAACAACTTAGTAGATGTTGTTTCTGGAAATCTAGATCAAACTTTTTCAGACTACTTGTAAAGCATAACTCTTAGGACTCATAATAAAATTCAGTGAAGTATTTTTCCAGTTCTTCTGTCAAGGTGGGAACAATGTTTGGTATATTTATGTGATAATATTAATTTGCTAATATACTTTTTTCCCTGTATATTTTGTACTATATACTTAAAAATGTATGTTTGCAAATCTTGTAAGTACTCTAGGATATTGACAGAGTTTTAGTTGTGTTTTATGAATGAGGAAAATGATGTTACAAGAGAGTATAGCAATGTATCCAACATCATCTATTAATAAATAGATAGTTCCAAATCTGTATAAGAAGCAGGTAGATAGCTGTGACTACCCTAAATCCCATAATCTCTCCACTCATATTAAACTGTCTACTTAATATTATATATGTTCATGCTGATAACATTAATGTGAAACTCATTTCATTTTCTTTATTTAAAAAGTCACCAATTAGGCCGGTGCCGTGGCTCCACCTTGCGGCACGGGCACACCGGGTTCTAGTCCAGGTTGGGGCGCCAGATTCTATCCTGGTTGCCCCTCTTCCAGGCCAGCTCTCTGCTATGGCCCGGGAAGGCAGTGTCCTTGGGCCCTGCACCCGCATGGGAGACCAGGAGAAGCACCTGGCTCCTGGCTTCGGATCAGCGAGATGCGCCGGCCGCAGCGGCCATTGGAGGGTGAACCAACGGCAAAAAGGAAGACCTTTCTCTCTCTCTCTCTCTCTCTCTCTCACTATCCACTCTGCCTGTCATAAAAAAAAAAAAAAAAGTCACCAATTAACATGAGCTTTGCAAAGAAAATTCTATTTTTCCATTAATCATTTTATAACCAATAGTATTTTTACTTACCAAAGGCAACTGAGTTCAAATTACAATAATGGATAATTAAAAAAATTACTATATCACTGTAAAAAAACCATTATTAAGCAAAATAAATAATGAGTGAAAATCAAGTCTTAACAATTTCTTTTAGAGAACAGCCTTACTTTGCATGGACAGTATGTTATTAGCATCTGAAAGAAAATCAGGGCTTTGCTTTAGCAGCAGATTCAAAGTTAATGTGCAAAGGATACTACCTCTTTGTAATCCATTCAATAATACAATACTTTATTGAATAAAGGAAGCCATTCAGACTTTACATATTGAGCAATTGCTCATCTGCAAAAATGTCAGAATGCCAAAGAAGCAAAGGAGAAAGTTACAAAGGATTTCTAGTCTCTTAGATAAGACTTTAAAGCAATATATTATCATTCAAATTAAAAGTTATATATTAATATCCATACCAAAGTCATATGCTCTCAATTTAATAGTGAGAGCTAAATCGAGAAGGTGCCCAAGTTTATGTTTTCAAGAATTCAGTATGACTGCTTAAAAGGTAGAACCAGGTCAAGTGGCAGCTGTGATGTTCTGTTCTTAGTCACTGTCTATGGAATGAAATAGCATTAGGAGGAATAGATTCTCGTTCTATTATTTTAAAACATGTTGATAGTTTAAGTAAATGAAAAGAACAGTCAACATCTTTGGTAGCTACAGGTGCACTTAAGTTTGTGAATCACTGCATGTTCTGTCACTGCATTTGATCCTTTGACTCAAAGACAATATGGAATATGCATGAATCTGAATGAATTCAGGGACAAAAGTCGTCCAGGGCTCTCAACTTAGAGTGTTTATTACTGTATTTTTAGTTCTGTGTCGCTGTATTTTTCCTTCTCCTTGCCACTACTCAGTTGTCATATGCTGGTGTCCAATCCAGAATAGCAGGGCTCCCTTGCCAACTTTCAAGTCAGGAATATGACAGTGAGGAATCCTAAATTCCTCCCCTAAGCATACCATACCAATCTTAAAACCTCTACTAACTGGGAAATGAGAAGCTGTGCCTGTTCTAATTTTGTCAAAGAGAGATTCTGCTGGGTAAACGCAGGAAATCCCCTATAAGATTCCGACAAATCCACTTTGTGTGGGCTTTAAACCCGACCGTAAGTATAAATGTTAGCTTTCCATTTTCGATACCAAAGCAGTGAGGTAGAGCTATTGAGTGGGGAGGTGGGAATGGAGTGCTGCCCTGAGCCTCCTGAGTCTGGGTCAAGAGAACTGCAGAAGAGAGCCTAGAAAAGCCAGAGCTCCCCAGCTGCTGCTTCTGTGTCTTTGTCCAGATTTTGGAACCTTGGGGGTTGGGGAGAGCTTTGCAGATATTCTTTTCAGAGGGTTCCCCTCAGCTCTCAAGAGGGCTTCAAAAGCATAGCTAACAGAGCACAGGAGCAATACCCCTGTCTCTTAACACATTCTTTAAAACTGGAGCCTTTTGAAAAATAAGGCAATATGTTGACCAAATTGACAAAAGGTATTAGATGAAAGTGAGACCAGGTGGTTCACAAAAGAAGTCAATGGAAGGGTGCTACCATTTTTAACTCGCTTACCTCTCAGGTAACTGCAGGATAGGCCTTGCCTGACATCATCCACAGTCTCATGCCTTCTGGTGTTAGAACCATTCTAGTCACTAGTTCTCTAAGGCCTAGATCTGAGGCCAAAGGACTTGTTACCAATTTCTTAGCTAAGTGTATAAATGTTGTGAGAGGTGAACAGGGATTACATAGTGAAGAGCAGCTTCCAGTGACTTAGATTCCCAGCAAAGCCTTCAGATTCAGGTGAGCCAGCCACAACTCCAGGGTCACCACTCACCCTAGGGTTGTGGGATTTGCTGCCCCAAGGTTAAACAGCTTCAGGATTACTTCCCTAACTGGGTCACTGGTCAGCCATGAAGGTGGATTTTGTTGCCAAGCTGAGATATTCTAAGGGACGTTGATTTAGAGGCTGTGCAGTCAGGTAATACCAGCTAGGCTGGGGTAGAACAAGGAAAAGGTTATGAAAAGGAAGATCTTAGAATTCAAGTGTTTTTGTGACAACAGCCAAAGAAGTGAAAGTTTCTCATCTCACTACTCCTGATCAAGTTCTTACTCTTTTCCAGGCTTAACAAGAATGTTGTGTGCATTTTCATATCATTTAATCTTTGCAATCCTGAATGAGACTTTGCAGTTTGTTTTTCATAGATGAGAAACAGTGGCACTGATTCTTCCAAATTATATAAATAGCAAGTTAAGGGGCTGGGGTTGATCTCCAGCCCATGCCCTTAGCCTTCACTTTCCTCCAATATTTGTCAACTTTTTTGGGAGAATATCAAGATAAAGGAAAGGAAGAAATGTTAAGAAGAAAACTAAAGATATAAGTTTAGGCAATGGAATGGTATTTTAACAAGCTAGTAGCAAAGTTGATAGCCAATGATCAAGAGAAGAGAAAAAGAACTGAATATGAAATGTATGTGAAGACAATACACTAATTTGGCAAATCTTGTTCTTGAGAGAGCAAGTAGCTCCCTTTTAAGAAAGGCCATTTGTATACCCTCAGTGAGCTCTTAGAAGCTGCATCAATAAACTAGATATTATAAAGCAATATTCATAATTGCTCAAAATTACTATCAAAAGTGTTGCTCCTGAAAAGTCCCAAATAGAAAGCAATAATTCTATGCTCTTCAGAAATTGACTTCCAAATAATTGTCCTGAGATACATTTATGAGAGTCTAATTTGTTCCCATTTTCGTTTTGTAAATGTGCAGGTTGTTAACAATATCCATGTTCAGACTCTTCTACTCACACTCTTAAAGAAAAATTAAAATATACTTGTTTCCTTTTTGTACCAGAAATTTTGTTCGTATTATTAATGCAGCAGCTTCTACATAGAGGGAATCTTGAGATTTATGTGCCATTAAAAGATAAAGTCATTTGACTTTTTTGTTTCCAATATTTATATCATATGTGAACCTAGGAATGGTTTGTTTATTATTTATTTTAGCTTTATTAATTATAGTTTGGACAGCTATTTTTAATTTTTCCTATAATTTTAGCTTGTGAAGTGAATTTCTGTGTTTCTCTGCTTCTCAATTCAATCATCTACCCAAGTCATCTACATTTTGGGGGCAGATTCCACAAGGATGTAACTATTAATGCCTGGAATTTTCAAACATTAAAAATGACCTATATTACAAGCCATAAGTGTTTCAAGATTAATTGAACTCTTTCTTCTTGGATGAGCTTTTGCCCTTAGGCCCTCAGGCTATGTGTGATAATGAAGAAGTTCAGTTACAAGTACCATGTTCAGATGTGATTCACTCCAGTATAAGGTAACATTTACTCCAGGTATTAATGGTCACAATCCACAAAAGCAAAAATTGTTCTACTTTGTCTTTCCTCAGACACAGCACACACAAAAATGACTGGTGAAAGCAGCCAGTTTCTAATAACAGCTTCCAGAGGTCATGGAGAGATGAAATTGTCACTGTGATGTGCATACTGTGGAGGCGAGGCTGCTCTCAGAGAGACCTGTGCTTTCTCCTTAGCATTATGAAGAAAAAACTTCTGGCCATTCACATCCCAGTTGAAAGCTTCTTCAAAAAATAATAATAAGATTTCTTTATGATTCTCAATAAATACAATGAAACCAATGTTATAACATCAGACATTTCAAAACAGTACCTATCTGAACTAATATCTTTGGAACCCAGTATACTGGTATCCATCTAAGTCAAATTTTTTCTGACACTGTAATTATTTACAAATTTAAGTGGACTGTAATTAAGAGAATTACTTATTTATGCTCTTTCCCTAGAACTGCTCACAAGGATAGCAAGAAACTTGGTTCAGTAACCATATCCTCACTTCTAAGCTTGGTGACTTGAATTCAGTTAGGTACAAAGAGTAGCTTGGTGAATGCACTGAGAAGGTAGGGTCTAGTCTAAAACACTGAGTCAGTAGCCCATAGTCCAAAAATTATATTTGGACCAGCATTGGAGCAAAATCCCATAGCCCACTGCAATGCATGAAGGGGCAATACGGTTTATCGTAAAATCCCCTTGTTTCAAAAAGGTATGAGAATGGTACTCGAGTTGTCATTCGCCCTTGACACTTAAACTGGATAACAAGGGTGTAGAAATCAATGAAACCCATCCAGCAAGGTTCAGGGCTTTCTAACCTCGTGGATGAGGAGAAGTTCTAGTGTTTGTTTGTGCTTAAAGCAACAGAGCGATCATTCAGAATACCACTCTCATGCTAGGAGTCAAATTTCAAGCATAGGAAGAAAGATTTCTTCTGGGCCCTCAATTGTTCAAGAGAAGTTCTGGGAATTGAATAGAGAAGTGAAGGTTAGGATATGAAAGGATGCAAAAAATTCCCAGGGCAAGTTCTGTGGGAGTTATACCCCCTCATTCCCCAGCTCTTCTACCTAATAATATCCATTGTTGCTCCTTCCTATTCTCTAAGTTAAGCTGTTTTGAGAAAAGAGTTGACACTCATTCATAATTAAAAGTAATAAAACCACCTAAGGACTATTTCTCTCTCTCTCATACACGCATACACTCAAATATACAGCATTTGTATAGGTAGAGCTATAAGCTAAAGCTGTAAAATTTTATGGTAGAAGATACAGAAAGAATATTCTTATGATAGAATCAGAAATAACAATTATTGTGTGTGCTGCAGCGAGGGAAAGGAAAAGAGGAAAACAGTGAAATCACATATTACTCTCTATGTTGTGGGAAGTATGCGTAGAAAAACCTTATCTCAGTCTTGAATCTTGTTTCTTCACTAAGCAAGCATCTGTCTCTACATCTACTTTTACTCCTGACCTATGAACTCCCTATAAGGATAAGGAAATTGATTCATCATCTTCCCCATGCCCCCAGTGAATTGACTAAGCTCTGAATTAAAATAGACTATAGTCAAATATTGTTGAGTGAATGAATAAGTTTCAAAATTAAACTTTTGGTCAGAAAAGTAATTCAGAAACAGTAAGGAAATCATTTTCATGTACAATGAGAATTAATTAGCATTATCCTCCTTTTTTTTCTTTTTTTTTTTTTGTTTTGTTTTTGCAGGAACATCACAGGGTCTCATGTCCGAACACTTAGCAAGATGAGCTGACACAGTAGCAAGGAAAAAGGCAAAACGCATCTAGAGGACATCCAAGAGTTGGCCAAGTGCTAAAGATATTTCACTTGTTCATTGTTTCTTTCATATGTGAATCACCTTTAGTTTCCCTTCATCTGACAAAATACAATAGTGCTTGTGCATCCAACAGGAGATCACATTCTACAGAAGTACTTTACATGCCTGTGTATCTGGAAATCTGGATTTGTGCTCATAGTGATACTCACATCATTGTGGTGAGCTCTCTGCATAAATGTCTCCCTAGAAAACAAAACTGTGGCTCAACATGACATCAAATGAGTGTCTAGGATAAAAAAAGAAATAACAATAGTGTAGCAGCAATTAAGAAAATAATGCTGTTGGCTTACATTTGATGAGCTTGTTCTGTCTGATTAAGATTGAATAAAGCACTAAAAATCAAAAACATAAGCTTGGTTGCTTCAGGAGTCCCACTTATTTCAATTCCCACTTCCTCTTTGCAAACACAGGCCACTGGTAACTTCCGTTTTTATTTCCTATGATTTCAAATGCTTCAAAAGCTGTGGGTTTTTGATCCTTCATTTAAAAATATTGACAGTCACCACTATAAAATTCATCATTTTACAGCCACATTCCTGAGAACACTGACATAACATATACTGGACAGGCCACTTCACTGTATATGAGCTCATTATGTTTTAGCTATTTAGGAAAGGATTTTTATGCATCTAGTCTGATACAAACAGTGGCTCTGCTAGATTCAGCATGGCTCTAGTGATGAGCATTGACTAGCATTTAGTAGTTGGCTTTGCAGCAGAAGGAACTCTGGGGAGGATCCTGTTCTCCTCTGTGGGAGAACCTGAGTGTTTTATGTTGTGTTATTGAAGCAATCTTAGCTAGATGAATAGCCCCACCAACAGCTATGCAGAAACACAATTGTGGGGAGAGCAAGACACAAGCTGTCACTCAGACTCTCACCTCCACCTGCAGTGACAGGCCAGATTTTTCTGTAAAGCTTCATGTGGACCATGAGTGCATTCCCTATTTAAAAGGACTCATTTCTCTCCCCCAATCCTAAGGCCAAATTTCATTATCTCTGAAATTTCTTTAGATGATATTCATCACAAAATTGAGTAATAATCATTCCAAGTTCTCATTTCTTTGAACATTTTTTCATAAATTGAACTTAAAATATTGTCAGATAACAGAACTGTCAAGAAAAGAATATTCTGTTATATAAAATCGGTGACAAGGGGATGATCTTAGCTAAAATGAGACTTTTTCACAATAGTAATTACTGATAAAAAGAACACCAACAGTTAGCATTTGTTGTGAATTTACTATATGCCAAAAGTCTATGCTAAGGATTCTTTACATAATCTTCCAAAGCACAAACAGGAACACAGGGACTCAGGAAGGTAAAGGAACCTATCCAAAGTTGTACAAAGAATAAGTGGCAAGACAGGAATCATGATAGTTCTGAGAATGCAAGTGATTGAGCCATCTCTGTAACCCTAGTCCTTATGTCAGGCTCCTGGGATTCATGCACCTAGACACCCAATCAGAAGTCACTATCAGATTGGCTTTGGATCAAATTTTCTGAAGCTCAATTTTCTTATCTGTGAATCAAGCATAATTATAGTACCTCCTTTATATTATCCATTGTGTAAAATAATGAGCTATTATCACAAAGAGCTTACAAGTAATGTAAATTTCAGAGATTGTTGTCCAACTATAAATATTAAATTCTTTTAAATATGTAAAACCAAATAAATATATTTGTATGTTTCAATACAAAAACAAACCCTCCCAAATAAACTATTTGGGCCAAGCAGTCCTGGATTTAAATTCTCACTTCCCAATTCATCAACAGTATAATTTCAAGTTAAATATTCTATCCTCAACCAATTTCTTTTTCTATGAAATGGAGGTTAAAATATGGGTCTCACAGAATTCATATGAGATAAAATGCAGGGCCAAGGAGTTTGCTGGGGAAATGTGAGTTCCCTCTAGCCATGCTCCTAGCATTCCTGTGCCTTTCCAGCTGTGAGAATCCCACAGTGCCTTCAAACCCCTGCCACACTAGACCTCGTGCACTGTTCTGGGCACAGGATGCAAAACGGCTAATGGGGCGGAAATATTAGAAAATAACAAGAGTTATAATGCAGTAGGGATAGGATTCCGGATAAGTGCCTAACCCAGGTCTTGGACCCATGGATTGTCTCTGACGTACTCTAAGAATGAGTAAGAATTATAAAGGCGAGAGAAAAACTTTTAAGTGCTTCAGGCAGAAGGAATAGTATATGAAAAAATCTCTAGGGCATCCAAAGTCAAACTTCAAAGCAGATCAGGTTTGAATATGAATGGAGGAAGGAATTCTAGAGAGAGAGGCTGAGAGATGAGGCGGTAGAAGATGGGCCTGCAGTCTTTCATCACTGAAAGACTTCAACAGTAGGGTGGGTTGTCACCATCATATTGGCCCTTTAGAAAGATTCCTCTGGGTGTGTCTTCTTGGGTTCTGTTCCATCTTATAATGTTTTCTTCTTATCCTGAATAACCAAAGCTGCTCTTTTGTGCCATTCACAAAATCAATATAATTTTCTCATTTTCATTATGAATAATTGCATATTTATAATATTTCAATTCTTTAAAAAAATTTATATACTTTTATTTGAAAAGCAGAGAGATACACAGAGAAAGACGAAGACAGAGATACATCTTCCATCCACTTATTAACCTCCCCCTAAATGCCCAAAATGGCCAGGGGTTGGCCATGCTTAGGCCAAGAGCCTAGAACTCAATACAGGTCTCTCATGTGGATGGCAGGGACCCAATTACTTGGGTCATCACCTATTATTCTAGGTTGCACATTAATAGGAAGCTGTAGTTGAGAGCAGAGCTGGGACTCTCATTCAGGAACTACAATAAGTAGTGTCTTAACCACTGCACCAGACTTTTGCCCCTAGTATTTTATATCTTTTTACTTTTCACAGTGCTTTGCAGATAGTAAGAACTCAACAATTGTTAATATACCCCATCATTCATCCTCTACATTGTCTAGGAAAGTTGAATATAATTGAGTGATAGCTTCTTAATTTAAAATTGATTTCAATACATTATTTATGGTTTTAAGTATGTAATCTAACAAAAAAGAATAAATAAATAGAAAATACAAACACATTGCTTACACTCAAAATATCTTCATTGCCAGCTAAAATTACCTAAAATTAACCACAAAATATTACTATGTTTTAGGACAATCATAAAAACTTGGCATTTGTAATGGGCATTTAGTCTAGTGGTTAAGGTACACAAGTCATAGTGCTTGGCTCCAGCTTCCTGCTTATGAAGACTCTGGAAGGAAACAGCGATGGTTTGAGTAATTGAGTTCCTGCTACCCACATGGGAGACCTGGATTATGTTCCCAGTCCAGTCCTAACTGGGCTGGGAAGTTAATCATTGAATAGGCGCTGTCTCTCTTTGTTTCTTTCTCTACCTTTAAGTAAATAAAATCTGGAGCCTATGGGACCAAAAAGGGGAAGGATGTGCCAGCAGGAAATCAAGAATCAGTTGATCAGGCTTCTTGACTAAAATAGTGCATGACTTATCATAGTCTGCAGATGAGTCCCTAATACCTACTATGTGGGGAATCAACCCTACTCTGTGCAGAGCATGCTACTCTCACAGTTCAATGAAAAAAAATTAGCCAATTCCATCACCTATTACACAAACACTTCAGAAAAGGAGGTGAAAGGCTGGTCTTTTACCAGTAAAGGGGTTAATTAAAACATCCCATAGGGATAATGACAGCAGTTGACATTTGGTTGCTTACTTGAAATGGTATAGAAGTGATGCCAGAGAAAAGAATTTCATCCTGTATGAGAGTCATGAACTACTCAGTTCTCATGCTCTTTTGACATTTCCTAAAGCAGTTCAATGGAGTAAACATAAAGTGATGCTTTTCTAACTCAGCTCTTCAATGAGGTATAAAATTCCTATTTTCCCTCAAATAGTTCTCTGATTTAATAGGTAACTTGAATTTTTCTTCAATGACTCATAACAATGCTAACTGTAAGTCACAGTGAACATAAGCTGGGGAGGTAGGAGCATTATCTATGGAGGTCTGAAAACAAAAAACACCAGCAACAGATGGAAAGAAAATACTCAGATAAGAAACTCATTCCAGGTCTTGTGTTAAGAAAGGATGAAACTCATTAAACTGTCTCGCACTAACATCACTGTGGCTATAATGACACAAGTATTCCTTAAGAAAATGGGATTATAAAATGTTCTGTGCAGATTTTCAGCAATGGCTTCACCCATTACAAAACACACTTCTAGGAATACTCAAAAGTCAGTGAGAAATTCTATGATCAACAATATAAAACCATTATTAGTAGAACATTCATCTTGAACTGAATGCCTTTGTTATAGTAAATGCTGCTGGGAAGGTTGTTAGTGGTCAACATAGGCATATAAAAGCCCGTGAATGGCCTCTAAGAGAGGAGGTAGTACTAAATGAGTTTAGAAGAATTAGAGTACTGGATTCAATGTTCAGTAAGTTAGTAAATGGGTGTGACAGAATGAGAAAGAGAAGACTTTGCCCCATGAGGTGCAGTGCAGGTAAGGCTACACTACTTGAGTGTACCTTTGAGTACATACTTTGTACTCAAGAGAATATACCATTTCATGGAGATGAGGGCTAAAGAATAGTAACATAATGGCAATGATTCTGATAAGAACTCTCATAGTCACAGCAGTTTTCACCTATTGGTCCTCTGTTATGCACTGGGCCCTTGGCACATATGAGATGACCTCCTGTTCTTACAAGAAACCCCACTTTAAGTGGCATCACCTTCATTGTCAGATAGAGCAAGGATCCATCAATTCTTTTTTCTGACAATTTTCTTTGTAAAAAAAAATGTACTCTAAAAATGGAAAGAGAATTTGACAGATCTGGCAGAGTCCTAAACAGCTTTATGAAATACCAAGATGACTTCAGTAGCATCCTTTGGACAATGGTGGGTCTCTTTGGTCCATAGCTGGGTAGACCTCTCATTTACATCTTAAAGTTCAACATCATAAATCACTTCCATAGCTCCATCTTTTATATGGCAAAAATTTGGATGTCAGTCTTTTTTTCTGCATTATTCACAGATCAAGGAAGAAGCAAGACAAGAACTTACTCTACCTAACTAGCATTTTGGCTACAACATAAATCCTCCTCATCTCCTTTCAAATCTTTGAAGTTTGGGTATCACTAAACTTCTGAATGAACAGTGCCCTTTCATTCCTACCACATCCTTGGCAAGTCTTAACTTGCCTTCAATCTCAAGGTTCCACCTCCTTGGACTTTGATTATGCGTATCTGTTCTGTCCAGTCAATAGCCACCAGCCACATACGACTATTGAACACTTGAAATATGGATACTATAGACTGAGATGTTCTGTAACTATAAAACATACACTTGATTTCAAATGTTTACAATGGGAAAATATAAAATATATTTTCTGTGTGATGGACCAAATCAAAATACGTCTAAAATCAATTTCCATTGTTCCTTTTTACTTTTTTAATATGAACACCAGAAATTTTAAGCATATATATGTGGCTCACATTTACACATCAAATCACATTTCTATTGGAGAATGCTGTTCTATATTCTTCCAACTCAAAGTATAGTCCACAGATAGCAATATTTTACATGAAAAATTATTAGAAATGTAGTATCTCAATCTCTTTCTTGAACTTATGCAATACAATCTGCATTATAATAAGACCCCCTGGTGATTCATTAAAGTTTTGATATTTCTGAAATATATATCACTAAGTTTGAAACCTTCAACAGTGATAGTTTGTAGATCATCTGTTTCATGTGCAAAAGTTACATCTCAAAAAGCCATACTTTGGAGTACAGATTAAAATTTCTATGTCATGCAGAATTCTCATAGTGACTACAATAGAAGTAGGTATTTAAGAGACACTGAATACACTATTTGACAATTTATAAATTACTATTTATGAGATCAGATAATTCCACTATTTCCTTTTGTGGAGAATTTTACATTTTGATCTGTTTTCAAAATATTTTACAAAATCGTGAATTAAATCTTCAATAGAAATAAAAAAATGTGTGGTTTGATTATGTTAGCGTGATTCCATACTTTGTAATTTTTTTTCCCAAAGTTAACTTTAGAGAACTGAAGGGATTTTACTAAACTCTTGCAATGTCACAACTAACTTCCTTATGTCAGAAACCACATAAAGCTACATTATCAAAATTATTATATTCTTTCTTAATTCCCATCTGAAAGTAAATCTGTTCCTTCCTTATCAATAAGAAAATCATTATAGAAGTATACATAAAAATCTGGACTAATTATAAATAGATTTTTAATTGCTCATTTATGTGGTATTGGTGGTTAAAAAAAGTTGATAGCAATGGTTCAAAAACAAAACAAAACAAAACAAAAATGGAAGAGTGGAAGTTAAGATGGGAACATATTCAGTGCAATTTCCTACCATGTTTATATATACTTTGGGGCTGTAAAAACTGTCCTATCCTCATTGACAATGACATGAAATAGAAGATATAAATGCTGAAGTGAGTATTGTGACATACCAGGTTAAACTGCCACTTTTAACACCAGCATCCTGTATTTGAGTGCCAAGTCCCAGCTACTCTGCTTCCAATCCAGTTTCCTGCTAATCCACCGAGAAAGGCAGCAGATGATGGCCTAAATACATGGGTCTATGAAATACATGTGGGAGACCAGAATGGAATTCCTGGCTCCTGTTTTCAAGCATGGCTCAGTCCTGGATGTTGCAGCCATTTTGGTGAGTTGCAGCCATTTTGGTGAGTGAATCAGCAAATGGAAGATCTAACTCTCCCTCTCTCTTTATTACTCTGCCTTTTGAAAAAAAAATTTTTTTTTCAAAAAGAAGAGTCTGTGAAAAGATAAAACAGTATACGTATACAGTATCCCTAGTGAAGCATGATGTTCATAATGATGACACAGACACCTGGAGCTACAATTTATCGTCAAGTAAAGATTCAGTTACAGGCAGTAAACTCAAGCAAAGAAGATCAACTGTCATACGTTTGAAATGGTGGGGGAAAGTAACTCATTGATTGGTATACGCTTGTTCTCAGAGCATTCTCTGCATTTACATTTTCCATCCACAGGATCCTCAATCTAGGTTGCAGATTCACTACAGGTTATGTAGTCCAGAATTCTGTATTTAGAGTCTCTACATTATCCTTGTTTGAAATGAAACCTTGTGGTGACCTTACAAGTCTTTTTTTTTTTTTTTTAAGATTTATTTATTTACTTGAGAGGCAGAATTACAGACAGAGAGAGGCAGAGATGAAGACAGAGGTTTTCCAACCACTGGTTCACTACCCAAATTGTTGCAATGGCTGGAACTGTGCTGATCTGAAGCCAGGAGCCAGGAGCTTCTTCCAGGTCTTTCACGTGGGTGCAGGGGCCCAAGGACTTAGGCCATCTTCTGCTGCTTTCTCAGAACGTAAGCAAAGAGCTGAATCAGAAGAGGAGCAGCCAGGACACAAATCGGCGTCCATATGGGATGTTGGCACAGCAGGGAAACGCTTAACACACTATGCCACAGCGCCGGCTCCTAAGAAATAGGTTTTTTTTTTGAAAAGTGTTTAATGTTTTTCACTGTGACAGACTTTTTCTAAAAATATTTATTTATTTATTTGAAAGTCAGAGTTACACCGAGAGAGGAGAGGTAGAGAGAGAGGTCTTCCATCCGCTGGTCCACTCCCCAGATGGCCACAATGGACAGAGCCACACTGATCTGAAGCCAGGAGCCGGGAGTTTCCTCTGGGTCTCCCAGAAATAGTTTTGACATGTAGTTTTTGTGGTTATTTCATCTCAGAACACATAACATTTCTCTTAGCCTGTAATATGCCACCATAAACCTTACATTATTATAATTGCCTTGTGTTGTCAGAATGATGTACTGAACACACCCAAAATGGTTTTTGCACAGAGACAAATGTAGTTCAGAGAATTTTTTCTGCATTTTAGTTCTCAATGGAAGCACAAGGGTAAGTATTTTAACATCTCAACCTCATTTTACAAAGAAAACTTTTCCTAAGGTCCTTAAAACCAACAAATAACTTACTTTAAGCATAATATTTCCTTAATTCCTTACCAACACAGGGGAAAGGAAATGAGGGATGTGGGACAGTGAATTTGATCATTCTCTGTTTGGGGTGATATATGTTCTTTTGGTGGACTGCTGGCATCAGAGGATTTCAATATAAACATTTTCAAGTGAATGCAAGTTTCTTAACTCTGGTGCCACAAATACCATTTATACCTGTAGTTACTTTTACCTAGGAGAGAAAGATGGGCCAAAAAAGTGTGTGTGTAATCATAGCCCATAAAAATATAAGAAGAGGCCACGTGTTCCATCGATGTGCATGCTCACAGTTGGTCACTCACCTCTGCAAATTTATTTTCTCTGAATAAATTTGTTCTGGCTGTAAATTCCTACACTGCCTCCTCTCTATTCTGCACCTTTTTTCCTAATATTTATGGTGCCTTGTGTGAGGTGGGGAGCAAGGAATCAGCATCTTGCCCACTTCAGCCACTCCTGCATTCTCTGGGTAAGAGCTGTGATTCCCCCACCCTTTCTCCAAACCCTCTTTTCTGAACTCCTTCTACTTTTTACTGTCTGCCCACCCCTTACCTTCTCTTTCCTACAATCTCCTTTTTTCCTTCTGACCTGAGTGGCCCTGAGAGATACCTCTCCAGAACACGTTCTCACTCTGATTTGCACTTCTCATCTCCCAGTGGATATACAGCCAGAGCCCTTTCCTGGATCTCATCACTGCACACAACATCAGATCTCATTCTTGATCCATCAGACTGTTAAGAGAGGCCTCTGTTACCTCAAATGTGCTGGGGTGATGAGCTTGACTGGTTCATCCCCCCTGATAGGGCCTGCAGTGTTTGGTTGGTTTCCCTGGCTTAGAACGGGAATGCTGGTCTAAGTTTGGGATTTCTAGCTGCCTCAGGAGGGCTCAGAACTTTGGTTCTCAGTTGGGGTAAACCTTGCCCAGAGGACATCTTGTGGAAAGTGAAAAGGATCCCTCCCCTCAGGCTGTATTTTGCCTAAGCCATGGGTTCCAAAATTTCTTGCATTTCACCTGACTCCCCTTTGGCCTGCCTCTTACAAAGCTTGTACAAGCTGGACATAAAGGGAAGAGATAAAACAGAAGCAATTAAATAAGCTCTGTACTAAAACTTGGCCTCAATATGAATTAGACAATGGCTCAAAGGACCAGAATTCAGCACTTTTGTTCTCCAAATTCTCTACGACCTTATTAGTTTTATACAGAAAAATGGAAAATGGTCAGAAGTCTCTTATGTCCAAGCTTTCTTCCTCCTTGGGGGTCAGTTTTCCTCACTCCAAGTTCTCATAGAGGAAGAAGGTTTGGATCCCTCCCTTAAACCTTCTACCTCCTCACCACTCCCTTCTCTCTCCCCACCTGAGAAGCCAGCTCCTCAGGTAACCACCCTTTTGCTCACTCCTCCCTTATCTCTTTCTCATCCCTCCTCCTCTTCCACCCCACCAGTGGAGGCAGGGGAAGTGGCTACCACTCTTACCTCTTCTTTCCCTAATTCTCTTTACGCAGTTCTCCTCAAGGAAGAAAAAAACTCATTGTAAGCCTTCTGCCCATCACGGTTCCCTCCATCATCTCATCAGCTCTGTGATCCTGATCCTGCCGGTGGTGATCCCCACCCTATCCCCCATCCCAATGAATTCTGGAGCCTCCACTTCCTCCAGACTCCTCTCTAACTGACCCACCTAATTCTCCATCGGATCCCACCCTGCCTGCTCCTGACGCCCTATTTCCTCCCACCCCACCTCTTCTCCCTACCCTACTTCCTCCTCACATGTGCTCCCAAACTATGCAACCCAAACCCCTCCATCCCTTGAAGGAGGTGGCTGGGGTGGAAAGTGGGTGGAAGGTTGGATTAGGGTCTATGTGCCCTTCTCTCTATCAGACCTTAGCCAGATTGAGGAACATTTAGGCCCATTCTCAGAGAATTCCTCCAAATATCGTAAGAGATTTCTCCACCTGATTCAGTCCTAGTTTAACTTAATGATCTGCATTTAGTTCTATCCTCTGCCCTAACTCCAGATGAATTTGAATATATCTGGCATGCTGCCAAGCAGCATGCAAATGAGCTGCACAGCCCAGCCCCAGACAAACACCCAGAGGCAGCTTGAGCTGTCCCCAGAGTCAACCCTAATCCAGATTGGATTTACCAACCTGGGGACCCAGGCTACAGGCCCTAGACCACATGATCTCATACCTGCTGGTGGCTATGGATAAGAACAGCTGTAAACAGGTTAATTATGAGAGGAACCAAGAGGTCCCCCAGGAACCCAAAGAAAACCCTGCTCTATTTATGTCCTGCCTTACAGAGGAAATGACAAAGTACACTAACACCATTCCCAATCCCCTCCAGTACACACACATCCCATCTCTGTCAAACTTAACAGAATGAAGAGGCCCAAATTCCATAGCCCCCATCACAGATGAGTCCAGGGACCCAAGGTTAATAGGGACAGTGTACGGCAAGAGAATTTCTTTCTTGGTGAACACTGGGGCTATCTGTTTTAAATGAATATTGTGATCCATTCTTTCCTTCCTCAGTCTCTGTTGTTGGCATGAAAGACCTAATCAGACCCATCCCTTATATTGCTCCTTTGGCGATGTTACTCTCCTGCGTTCCTTTCTCATCCTTCCTAACTGCCCCACCCCCTCTTAGGCAGGGACCTCCTCCACCACTATGAAGTTACCAAAGGGAATCTAGATGAGCCTTTGCAAGAGTTTTCCTCCCTAGTGACCCCATTCCAAACCCTAAAAAAGGCTCTTCTACAAGCACGAACCTTGAGCCTTCCTAACCCACTTAAACAATTCCTCCTCTATATTCATAGCTCTAAGGGGCAGGCACTTGGTCTCCTGGCCCAAAAGGCTGGAGACTCTGTTACACCTGCGGCTTATTTCTCCAAACAATTAGATGGAGTTCACCAAGGCTGGCCCCAATGCCTACCCGTCCTGGCCATGGCAGCCTTTCTCATAACTGAGGCTCAGAAGCTAACCCTTTATCACCCCCTACAAATCTGGTCCTCTCGTGGGTTGCAAGACCTCCTCAGCCACCAGGCTTTTTAATCTGTATTGCCATCTCATGTCCAAGTTCTTCATTCTACACTTCTCTAGCCCGCCGTTACCTTTCATCAATGCTCTTCTCTCAACCCAGCTACTGTGCCCACCACTGTCTGATCCCCTCAAACTCCCTTCCTGTCCTGACTTCCTTGATGTTTTCCCTGACTACACTTCATCATCTCACAGACTCTCCTATTCCAAAAGCCCCAGATTGGTTCATTGATGGTAGTGCTTCTAAAACTCCCCTTTTTCCTGTTGGATGTACAATAATTGAGGGGCACTGTGATGATAACTCCTCTTCTTCCCCACATAGAGTCATAGAGGGTAGGCCCCTATTTCAAGGCACTACCTCTCAACAGCTCAAATTATTAGCCTTGTTTTGAGCCTTCACCCTAGCCAAAGGAAAGACGGTCAATATATATACAGATTCCCAATATGCCTGCATCATCCATTCCAATGCCCAGATAGGGCAAGAAAGGGACTCTCTGACAGCCCAAGGGGCCCCTACAATAAATGGGAAGCTGACTAAAGCTCTTCTTAATGCTGCCCATCTGCCAACAAAGGCCACTATCATTCCCTGCAAAGGATACCAGAAAGGTAAACAATACTTACCTGAAGCCAACAACCAGGCTGGTCTGACAGCTGAAGCAGTGGCTCATGGGGAGATGATTCCATATTTTCTCTTTAACTTATCTCCTATATATTCAGACTTGGAAATCTCAAGTTCCAACAAGGGGCATCTACCAAGGAATCATGGTGGTTTCTAGATGAGAAACTACTATCCTCTTCTCTCCAAGTTACCTTTCTACTCACACTCAAACTCTCTTCTTCACTTCCTGAGATCACACATACACCTAACTCCTGCCATAAGAAAAAATCTGCATTCATATCTCAGACAGGTAGCATCTGTCAAACTGCCAAACCCAACTTTAGTATCAGGCCACCTCCACCCCCCACTCACCAGGCCTACGGACCTACTCCCACAGGACCCACCACTCTCAGGTTGATGCGCTAATGAGATATATTTACAAGGTAACTCTGCCTAATTTTGGCCATCTTTTCCACTGTGGGCAATGTCTCTAGTATCTTCTTTTGTTCTCTTAACCATAGTGCTCCTGTTTCTGCCATGTATAATTAATTTATTCCAAAGGTTCTTGCAGGAATGAATAACTGGTGTATCTCAAGCCATCTCGCAGGAGCAACACAAGACTGCTCATCTTCTTCAATCATTCTTCAAAGAATCAAATCTCAAATATAGACCCCGGTTCAAGTCCTAGTTCCATGTCTATGCACTGTATCAACAGGAAGTAGCCAGAGAAATAGGTGCCTCTTCTCATCTATACACAGAGTTAGGATTAATGGAACAAAGACATAAGCCTCAGCCATTCTCACCCATTGCCCAAAAGATAGGCATTGGAATTTATTCTTTGCCCTTGAATCTCAATTAAGTCTCATACCCTGTTGCCTTCATACCCACCTCCAAGACAACCTGAAAGACCAGTTGCTGGAACACCTGAAAGACCAGTTCTAGGAACTCATCTCTGCCTACAACTCCCTATCTCCATCCCCATCCCCAGCCCTCCTAAAATATAAAAAGGCCCAGCCCCTGGGGGTTAGGGACTTCTGCCATCAGTTCTATCAATGTGCACGCTGGCAGTTGGTCACCAACCTCTGTGAACTTACTTCCTCTGAATAAATTCGGTCTGGTTGTTTAAAAAATACAAGAAGAAATGCAGACCACAAGCAACTGGCTCCTCCTTAAAAGAGAAAATAGAAAATTTTAGAGGTGCTATCTGCCACAAAAGTCTACCCAGGGACACAAAATCAGCAGTGCTCTTCAGGATTCAAAGGCAAATATCATCTTATAATGCACCCCAATTTCACTTGCATATTCTCCACTTAAGACTTCCCAACAAAAAGGAAAATAGGATGAAATATCTGTGAGGGAGTTGCACTTGCATGAAGTTTGGAAAATGGGATTAGGCACATTCTGGTTAGGAGACAGATGAAAGATGTTGTGTTGAAGTTGGAGTAGGGAGTGAGCAAATCACACATAGGGCATAGGGTGCTCAGACACAGGCTACAGCAGATCTGAGGGGATGAGGGAGTAGTGTGGATCATTCTAGTGTTGGTCTCTCCTCAAACTTTTTAGCACATTAGAGCTGACAATTCAGGGCATGGTTTGCAGCTTATAAATACAAATTGCCATTTGGGTGGTGAACAGGCAGGCAGAGTTGTAGGCCAACATTATCTATTTTAATGTTGACTATAATTCTGGTCTTTGGTAATTATTGCCTTTTAAAAAACTGGTTTGTTTTGAGCAGCACTGTGCATAATTTATTGACTGTGGCATATCAGTTGGAAGAAAGCTAAAACTTTAAATACTGGCTAACAAAGTAAAAACCATTTTATTACACAAAGAAAATTAACAAAAATAAGCAAATACAATTTACAAAGCTAGATTTCCCTTTTGTTTTGGTTGTTTGTAAACTACTTTCAATAGCTCAGGAAACTCTCCTAGGTTTACAAGACCATTATTTCTTCACAATATCTATTTCTGACTTCTGTAATGATAAGGAAACTGCAAGCTTTAGTCTTTTATTCTACTAACACCTCCCAAATATATAAGCCTATAAAGGCACAGCCCAGTATGTGGATTGCTTTTCCTACTTTTGATCTATCAAAGCCAATTAAGTAGTTAAAGATTGTTTGCGCAGTCTAAATCTTAGCTAAATAAACAGCATTTTCATGGTCCATTTCAGCCAGAATGTGTAAGAAGGAAATGTCCCAAGGATAAATATTCTCTTGTTATCTAGGACTATGGATACAAACAAAATAGCAGATGAAATATCCAATTTTTTGGATGGTAGCCTTGTAAATGCATAGATTATGCTGGTCTTTTTACTTTGATACTATAAAGAAGGTCATGAGGAATACCAGTTAGTAATCAGAACTTCTCCCTGAATATTCTCTTTGAATTCATGCTCTAAATAGAACCTGGCTTTTCCCTGAGGAACACTATTTCCCCTGCAGCCCTCTCAAAGAGAGTCAGTGTTTTTCTCCCACAATCCTTGTCCTACTAGGTCAGGACATGGATAAGTGATCCTTGTGCTTTCTGCTTTCAAACCATTCTCTTCTCAGAAAAATCCCAAGTGTAGAGTCTCAACAGACTGTGTCACCTTGCCCTTCATTGTTACTATCATCTACTGATCTCCTCCATACCTGAAATGTTTATATTTCCTCATTTCTAAAAAAAAAAAAAATGTAATACCTGGCTAACACTTACTCTTTGTATCTCTTCTTGCTGATAATGTAAATGATCCCTCTAATAACTTGATCTCTCTGTGCCTTGGCATTCTCTTTTCCATTGATGTTGTACTCCACTCTAATTCACCAGACTCTCTTTTGTTCTCACCCTAGACACTATCATCAGTAATAAAATCTCTCTGTGATCCCAGTTTCATGCTCCTCATTCTACTGACCTTCTCTAATCTTTCCAGTTCATTCCTTTCAGTATTTCTCAACTTCAATAGGACCTCTATTCATGATGATCCTATAATCTTCCAATGACTATGAACTTGTAATGTATTCATTTCCCTCCTCACCCATTTTAAGTCATTTGTCATTTGTAAATTAACCAGAATCCCTTTAGGCTTACTTCTTTTGCTAAATAAAAAGCACAATAATAGTCAAAGTCAACTATCCCCATAATCAATCCCTGTGCCTAAACAAAATGCATCATCACTTCAATGCTCTCACTACTTGTATTAATTTATTCCAAGTGGCTCCTTAACATGGCCACAGAGTCATATTTTACATGCATATCTATGCACATATTTTATATGTATACAAACATGCATATATAATATTTTAAGTTAATACTATTGGTTGAACTCTGTAATTAACACACAATTATTCTTAGGTGTTTAAATTTAACTGAAAAGTGATCCTTGTTAAATATAAGAGTGGGAATAAGAGAGGGAGGAGATGTACATTTTGGGACATGCTCAATCAGACTTGCCCCAAATGGTGGAGTGAGAAATGTGAAAGGGGACTCCAATACAATCCCATCAAGGTGGCATGTACCAATGCTATCTTACTAGTCCAAATGATCAATTTCAGTTCACAATTGATCATACTGATAGGTCAAAGAGTCAAAGGGATCACACAAACAAGACTAGTGTCTGCTAATACTAATTGATAGAATAAAAAAGGGAGAGAACAATCCAACATGGGAAGCAGGATACACAGCAGACTCATAGAATGGCAGATGTCCTAAACAACACTCTGGCCTCAGAATCAGCCCTTAAGGCATTCGGATCTGGCTGAAGAGCCCATGAGAGTATTTTAGGCATGGAAAGCCAAGACACTCTGGCAAAAAAAAAAAAAAAAAAAGACTTAAATGAAAGATCTCTGTGAGATCCCAGTAGAAAGAACAGGCCATCAAAGAACAAAGTACCTTTCTCTGAAGGGAAGAGAGAACTTCCACTTTGACTATGACATTGTCTAAATATGATAAAAGTTGGTGAACTCAAAAGGCTACCATAGCCTTGGCAACTCATGACTAGAGCCTAGGGAGATTACTGACACCATAAACAACATTGTCAATTTGTAAAGTCAACAACAGGAGTCACTGTGTACTTACTGCTCATGTGGGATCTCTGTCCTTAATGTGTTGTCCAATGTGAATTAATGCTATAACTAGTACTGAAACAGTTTTTTACACTTTATTTCTGTGTGGGTGCAAACTGATGAAATCTTTACTTAATATATACTAATTCAATCTTCTGTATATAAAGATTATTGAAAATGAATCTTGATGTGAATGGAATGGGAGAGGGAGAAGGAGATGGGAGGGGTGCGGTAAGAGGGAAGTCATGGGGGAGGGGGAGCCATTGTAGGCTGCCAGCACACCGGGTTCTAGTCCCAGTCGGGGTGCCAGATTCTGTCCCGGTTGACCCTCTTCCAGGCTAGCTCTCTGCTGTGGCCCAGGAGTGCAGTGGAGGATGGCCCAAGTACTTGGGCCCTGCACCTCTAGGGAGACCAGGAGAAGCACTTGGCTCCTGCCTTCAGATCAGAGCGGTGCACTGGCCACAGCGCGCCGGCCGCGCAGGCCATTGGAGGGTGAACCAACGGCAAAAGGAAGACCTTTCTCTCTGTCTCTCTCTCTCACTGTCCACTCTTCCTGTCAAAAAAAAAAAAAGCTATTGTAATCCATAAACTGTACTTTGGAAATTTATATTTACTAAATAAAAGTTTTTAAAAAAGAGTTTAATGTCTGCATTTTAAGCATTTTTCTTAATTGGCATACAATTGTGCATATTTATGGAGTACAGTTGCTATTTCAATGATGTATACTATGTACAATGATAATATTAATTTGCATATCTGTCACCTCAAATATTTATTATTTCTTTGTGTTGGGAACATTTAGTATCCTAGTAGCTATTTTCAGATGTAAAATTAATTGTGCTTTATGCAGTTACCTCATTGTGCTATATAGAACATTAGAAGCTATTACTCCTATCCATCTGTACCCCTTTAGCCATTAACTATCTTCTCTCCATTCTCTCTTCCCATTTCCAGCTTCTAGTGATATTTATTATATAGATTATGTTGTACTATAATCATATTATATCATGTATTATAAAAATACTGTTGTAATAACATTATGTATTTCTAGTTCATTCATCCATTCCTCCAGATAACTATTTCACACTTTCTGATTTTTTTTTCTGGAAACTCTAACGTCTTCTCTATTCTCAGTTCATGACTCTTGGCTTTCTACTTCACTGAAAAGTAAAGGCAATCATAAGAGAAGTCCTGCAGATTTCTATCCCATGTTCCTATCTGCCTGAATCTGCCCTCCCACACGTGTAACTTCTATGCTCCTGGCTTCAGCTAGTATTTCTGCTTTTAGATTAGATTGCATTCACTCTTCCCTACTCACAATGCTGCAGCAATTCTCCCCATGATCATCTACATCCTCCTATTTCCCTGTTTGCAGGATTATTTCACCAACATACAAATATACCATTATTTTTCCCACCATAAAAACAAATATGCAACAACCTTTCTTTTCTCCACTTTCACTAAAAGTTGCTGCTCCAAAATCAAAGTCTTCTGAAACAAATGCCTACACTTGCTTCTAATTTTTCTTTCCCTGTTCATTCCTTTATTCTTTTTTAAAAAGATTTATTTATTTATTTGAAAGTCAGAGTTACACAGAGAGAGGAGAGGCAGAGAGGAAGAGAGAGAGTGAGAGAGAGAGAGAGAGAGAGAGAGAAGATCTTCCATCTGCTGGTTCACTCCCCAGATAGCCGCAACGGCCAGAGCTGAGCCAGTCCAAAGCCAGGAGCCAGGAGCCAGGAGCTTCTTCCGGGTCTCCCACACGGGTGCAGGGGTCCAAGGACTCAGGCCATCTTCTACTGCTTTTCCAGGACATAGCAGAGAGATGGATCAGAAGTGGAGCAGCTAGGTCTCATCCCCGTTCATCCTTAAAGTCACTCCAGTCAGCTTTTACCCTGACAATTCAACTAAATCATGCTTTTCTGTTTTCAAATACATCCACATTCTTACATAAAAGACCTAAATATAGTCCTCATCCATTTTACCTATTAAGTGGCATTTAAGAGATTAATTATTCCTTCCTCAATGCATTATTTTTACTTGATTGACAAGAAACTAAAGTTTGTTTATTTTTCCTCCTACCTCACTAGTCTTCTCAATTTCTTAGATATTTTCTCCTCTTCTGGACCACTTAATGTTGGACTGCTCCAAGGCTTAGTCCTTGGACTTCTATTCTTTTGCATATTCATTCCTCTGGTAGTTTCATCCAGTCTCCCAGCTTTAAGTAAAATTTACTTGTTTTAAAGTTTCAAGAGTATCCTCTGCCCCAAATTTCCCCTGGTTCTAGGCTTATAATACCTGATTAAAAAAGTTATTGGGCATCTCAAATATATATATATATATATATTATATATATATATATTATATATATATATAGCAGAACTACATCCATGGTAGAATAATGATCTTCTCTTACACCTCCCAATGGATCCACTCTCCCCAAGATGCTCCAGTCAACTCTACTCTACAGTTGAAGCCAATCTCATCCTTCCAATCTGTTGGCCTAGAGTCATCCTTGACTCTTTCCCCCTCATCCTCAAGGTCAAGTGGTCTTAATTGATCATGGGTTCGTATTTTCACTGGGAGCTTGGTTTCTTCTGGGAGTGTAAGTCCTCTTCTAAGATTGTGTGGCTATTGAAAGAATTTAGTTTCTTTTTTATTTTTTTTAATTTATTTGACAGAGTTATAGACAGTGAGAGAGAAAGAGACAGAGAGAAAGGTCTTCCTTCCATTGGTTCACCCCCCAAATGGCCGCTACAGCTGGCACAATGCCGATCCGAAGCCAGGAGCCAGGTGCTTCTTCCTGGTCTCCCATGTGGTGCAGGGGCCCAAGGACTTGGGCCATCCTCCAGTGCCCTCCCAGGGCACAGCAGAGAGCTGGACTGGAAGAGGAGCAACTGGGACTAGAACAGACACCCATATGGGATGCCGGCACCGCAGGCGGAGGATTAACCAAGTGAGCCAAGGCGCAGGCCCTGAGAATTTAGTTTCATGCAGTTCGAAAACTCATGTTGGCTTGGCTCTTCTTCAAGATCACCAAGAGGTTGCCTGTCCCATCTATCTCTTTTGGGATCTCTTTAAGGCCTGATTAATTCACACACATTCAGAATGACCTCCCTTCAGTTACCTCAAAGTCAGCTATCGAGGAAACAATCACATCAGCAAAATCCCTTTGTTTTTAACATGATCTAATCAGAGGAGTGATAGCCCATTTTATTCACCAGGTTTCTCCCATACTCAAGAGGAGGTCCTTACACAGGGGGCAGGAACATTGAGTCCATCATAGAACTCTGCCTTCCTCCCTAAATAACTCAGAAGACTGTAATTATGACATCTCAGTATCCCAAGTACATACAACTTCAAACTCCTCCTATCTTTCTCAGTAAACCAATTCCAGAAGCTCCTCTACACCTTCAGGTATAGTTAATAGTGAGAACCCCACTTCTGGTACCATAAGTCTGTTTTAGTCAGGGTCCTCTCGAGAGATACAGAGTTGCTAGAATACAACTAGAAGTAAATGAAGGGGAATTTATTAGGGGGTTTGTCTCACATAATTGTGATTGCTGAGAAACCCAATCAGAGGCTGTCTGCAGGCTGGAAAGGGATGCCAGTAGTGTGGCTCAGTTCAAGTCCAAAGGCCTCAGTATCAGAACAGCCAGGATGTAAATCTCAGTTAAAGGCCAAAATGTCTGAGTGCCAGCAAGAAGGCTGCAGGAGTAGTCCTGGAGTACGAATGTTTGTAACCAACATCCAAGACAAAGTCGGGGTGTCCCAGATCTTTATCTGCAAAAGCCCCAAATCACCTTCTCATTTAGTCTTTCTGTATCCCCAGCCCATTGTTGATGCCCACCCACATAAAGATTGGATCTTCCCACATAGTGCACTGGGAATCACCTAGTAATCTCCTTTGGAAACACCCTCACAGAAACACTCAAAATAATGCTCTTCCAGCTTACTAGGTGTTCATTAATATAGTCACGTTGACACCATAAAATTAACCATCACGCAAGTGACGTCTCCTCTAACTCCAGGTGGTTAGTGTCAGAATTAAATTAAATGTGGGCACTGTATTCATGTTAGAGAATTTATGTTGATCACCTAATAAAGAATTTCAGAATAGCTTAGAAATAGTAATAAAGACATCGAAACAAAGAGGCCACAATTTCCAGCAAAATATATAAAGGAACATATGGGATGGATTATCGAAACCTAGTAAAAGGCTAATCACAATCTGGACCACAACAACTGCCACTCATTCCATTTGTCACAAAAGCTAAAGTTTCACAGCAGGTTTCCAGCAAGAAGGAGCTGGAATTTGAAACCAGAAGTCCACAACAACCCTTTCCATTTTTTTCTATCTACTTTTGATCAATATAACAGGATAATAAAATTGCATGTAGTTCTGACACTGGGGTGTGAGTCCTATTGTTGGTAACATCATTTTGGGATTTTCTCAGAGCCCTGAATTCGAAAATCCCCTCTGCATTCATTGGGTAGCAGACACAATGAAGAAAGAGGGTGGACATATTGTCCCTGGGCCAAGAAAAGAGGGAATTAAGAGGAAGCCATAGTCAACAATACCAAAACTGGGGGGAGGGGGGACAAGAAAATGACTGTCTTTTCCAGAGAATCAGTTAATCAATAATCTTACTCAAATGTGGACCTAAACATTAACACATTTCAGAATCCCCAGACTCAGTGTAGGGTGGGGAACCAATCACATCCTGCATGTACTTCAGTAGGCCTGCATACTGCTTTTAATGTTTAATCCTGGAACAGGTTTCCAAGTGTCCCCCACTGCAAGCCTCTGTACTCTTTTTCTGAAGGGATCACCAGGCCATTTCCCAACCAAGGAAACACAGATAGAACAAAAGGAGATTCTAATTAGGTAACAATTTTGAATAGACTAAAGTTCAGGAGACATGAAATTTAGAGTCAGTCACAAATACTGACTTTTAACAGAGTCTCTGGTTTCAGAATCAGGTTCCCAGGACTGGGAAAGCTGCTAAGGCTAAAGTCATAAAGTGGCTCCCAGGTGAGGGGACAAAAGAACAAAAGTGATCCTCGTAGCATAACTGTCTCATGACATCAAACTGATATCTTGACCTTCCTAGTTGGATTCTATAACCCCAGGTCCACTAGATTAGAAAACAGAAGTTAATAATTCCAGGGCTCAACTCTGCTATTCTGTGCTACTTTGAACAAGATACTTGACCTTTCTGCAGCACATTTTTTTCTCCTCTATAAAATGATAATAATAACATCTTGCCACCTACCTCTCAGCAATTTTGCTATTGCTTATTTTTTTTTTTTTGCATTTCCACAATGTGCTGCCAAGTGTAAAATTCTGCTCCACAGAGTTTAAGTTCATAGACCAACTAATATACAGGCAGCAAGTTCATCATAGTTTTTATATGATTATTCATAGTCACAGTTTTATATTCTTAAAGTCATCTCCTAACAACTCAGTCCTGAGCAGAATAGCATATAAATACTACACACCAGATAGAAGTGGTAGCTAATGATTATTTCTTCACTGTATTTTGGTTTTTTTTTTAGTCCTTCAGAGTGAATTCATTATCCTAGAGGAAACTTATGCCTACAAAGTAATTTAAAGAGAAACCTCTTTTCCTCACATGGTCTGTGTTAGTGCCCTCATCTTAATCTGTTTGGGTTATCATAACAAAATTCTATTAACTGATGGTTTAAACAACAACAAAATTGTGTTATATTTCTAGAGACAGAATGTCCAAGGTCAAGTTTCTGGCCAGTTCTGTTTCTAGGGAAGTTTCCTTTCCTGGCTACCAACAGATGTCTTCTTGTCATGTCATCATTGACGTTCCTCAGTGTAAGCTCAAAGAGAGACCGGGCTCTCTATTGCCTCTTCCTACAAGGAAACTCATTGTATTGGGTCAGGGTGTCAGAATTGTGACCTCACTTAATGTGAATTACTTTCCTTCAAAGATGTGTGCCCTGAAAACTATAAAGCAATGATGAAAGAAATAACAGGTGACACAAATAAGTGGAAAATTATCCTGAGTTCACAGATGGGAAGAATGAATATCATTAGAAAGTTCATTTTCCTCAAATTGATTTACAGATATCTTGCAATCACTACAAAAAAATCCACCAACTTTTTTCACAAAAATAAGCAAAAGCATCATTAAATTCATAAAAGATCCTGAATATCCAAATCAAGCTTAAGTAAAAAGAACAAAGTAGAAACACCATACTACTTCATGTTAAAATCTACAATAAAGCTATACTAATTAGAACCATGTTGCACTTGAATAAAAATAATACCATTGGAATGGAACTAGTGGAGTAAGATACAGAGTCCAAAACCAGATCCATGCATTCACTAAAAACTGTTTTGTTTTGCTTTGTTTTCAAACATGTTTAATTATTTCCATCTACTTGAAAGGCAAAGAGAAAGAAAGCTTCCTTCAGCTGATTCTCTCCTCAAATACCCGTAATGGCTAAGGTCAGGCCAGGCCAAAGTCAGGAGCCCAGAACACCATCTGAATTTCCCTGGTGGGTGGTGGGGGCCCAAGTACTTGGGCCATCACCTGCTGCCTCCCAGGATGAGCAGGAAAATCAGAAATGAAGTGAATCTTGAACCAAGCAGTCCAATATGGGGTGTAGACATGCCAAGTAGTAATTTAACCGGCTACACCATGATGCCCCAATTGTCAATTAACCTTTGACAAAAATACCAGGAACAAAAACAGAGAAAGGATTGTCTTTGCAATAAATGATGTTGGGAAAATTAGTTACCAAAATGCAGAGGAGGGGTGAGTATTGTGGCACAACGGGTTAGCCTGCCACCTTAGACACCCACATTCCATTTTGGAGCGTCTGAGATTTGAGTTCTACCTATGCTTCTGATCCAGCTTCCTGCTAACGCACCTGGGATGCAGCAAATGTTGGGCCAAGTACTTGGGTTCCTATCACCACGGCTAAATAGGCTAATCCTCTGCCTGCGGCACCAGCACACCGGGTTCTAGTCCTAGTCGGGGCACTGGAGTCTGTCCCGGTTGCCCCTCTTCCAGTCCAGCTCTCTGCTGTGGCCCGGGAGTGCAGTGGAGGATGGCCAAGATCCTTGGGCCCTGCACCCGCATGGGAGACCAGAAGAAGCACTTGGCTCCTGGCTTCAGATCAGCGCGGTGCGCAGGCCGCAGCGGCCATTGGGATGTGAACCAACAGAAAAGGAAGACCTTTCTCTCTGTCTCTATCTCTCACTGTCCACTCTGCCTGTCCAAAAAAAAAAAAAAAGAAGAAGAAGAAGAAAGAAAGAAAGAAAATGTAGGGGAAAACCTCTATGACAGTTTGAGTAATGATTTTTTTGCTCTCAAAAGCACAGGCAAGGAAAACAAAAATAAACAAATGGGATTATATCAATCTAAAAAGGTCTACATAGCAAAGAAAGAAATTAATAGAATGAGGAGACACCTATGGACTGGGAGATAATATTTGTAAACCTTAGATCCAATAAGGGACTACTATACGAAATATATAAGGAATTCAAACAGCTCAATAGCAAGAAAATCAATAACAATGAGAAATGGGTAAAGGATTTAAATTGACTTTTCTTAAAAGAAGACATACACATGGCCAACAGAAATTTAAATCAGTAGAGAAAAGAGATAATGGCACACCCATGTTCATTGCAGAACTAGTGACAACAAGCAAGATATGGAAGCAACCTGAATGAGCATGTATGGATTAAAAAAATCTGGTTTAAACACACATTTAAAAAAAAAAGGAAACAAACAAAAAAACCTCAGCTAAACAAAAGGAAATTCTTTATTTTAAAAAATAAAGGATAATCTGTCATTTACAACAACTTGAATTAATCTAGAGGTCATTATGCTAAGTGAAATAAACCAGGAATATAAAGATAAATCTTGCAAAATCTCACTTGCATGTGGATTCTAACAATATGGAGATCACAGAAGCAGAAATCAGGGTGGCACCTACCAGAAGCCTGGAAAGCAGAGCTGATGGGAAAAAGGGACATGGTGAGTAAAAAGCACGAACAGAAATTTTTTATGGTCTACTGCATTGAATGGTGACTATAATAAACTACGGTGTACCATATATTTCAAACGTGCTGAATGAGGATATCTTAAATGCTTTTACCACAAAGAAATGATAAGCATGTGGGGTGATCTAACTGTCCATTAGTTTGATTTAAACATTCCACAATGTTTAAATGTATCAGTACATTACATCGTACCCCACAAACATATAATTGTTTACTACACATAATTAATTTAACATATCCTTTATTTTTATTCATAATTTTTACTTTTTTATTTATATGAATGGAACAAATTTCATGTATTTCATATATACATGAGATACAGGTTTTTTTAAAAGATTTATTTATTTATTTGAAAGTCAAAGTTAGACAAGGAGAGGCAGAGAGAGAAGCCTTCAACATAGGTGCAGGGGCCTAAAGACTTGGGCCATCTTCCACTGCTTTCCCAGGCCATAACAGAGAGCTGGATCAGAAGTGGAGCAGCCAGGCATGGAACTGGCATCCATATAGGATGCCAGCTCTGTAGACAGCGGCCTTACCCACTATGCCACAGTGCCGACCCCTAAAATACAGTTTTAAGAGAATAATGATATTTCTCATCCTACCCTTTATTTTCCTATTTTTTTAATCTTTACAATAACATACTTTCAGTTTATTTTAATATATAAGTGACTTTTATCAACTTAAAAAAGCCCTTTAGCTATAGCCTAAAGACCCTATCTCCAAATACTGTCACTTTGGGATTTAGGTCCTCTGAACATATGAATGAAACTGGCGGTAAAACAAGGCAGTCCCTCACTTTTCTAGAAGAGGTATGCTTTATGAGAGGTTTGTTATCCAGAGAGGAAAGATCTTGAGTAAGTTGAAGGAGAGATGCCAGTAAGACATGTTTAGTACCACCAGAAATTGCCTAAATCACATATTTTCAAACATTTTAGAGAAGTAGAACTTTTTAAAAAGTATATATTTAATTGAAAAATCAATATCTTATACATATATTTATTTTGTCTTGAAATAAATGTTATGAAATGGCTAAACTGAACTAATGAACATATGACTTACCTGAGATATTTATTTGTAATGAGAACACTGAAAATATATTCAATTACTTTCCAGAATATAATGCATGTTGTTAACTATGGTCACCATATTGCCTAGAAAATTTCTTGAAAGTTTTCCTCCTATCTGACTAAAAATGTTGTATTCTTTCACCATATCCCTCCAGTGTCAACATCCTAGACCCCAGGAGTCATCATTCTACATCTCATTTTATGAACTGAACTTTTATACACTCTATATATAAATGAGTTTATTGTGTATTTATCTTTTGATGTCTCACTTATTTTATTCAGCATAATGTCCTCCACATTCATCCATGTGGTTGCAAATTGTCAACATTTTCTTCTCTTTTGCGGCTGAATTGCATTCCATTATGTGTGTATGTGTGCATATATGTGTGTGGGATGTTTTCTTTAGTCATTTATCCTTTGATGGATACTCATGTTGATTCTATATCATTGCTATTGTCAATATGGTTGCAATGAGAATCAAAGTTTGAATATCTCTTGGACATGCTGAATTGATTCCCTTTTGAAATGCAAATGGTCCCCTACTGCAACACTTCAACTTACAACTTATTGACTTTACAATGTTACAAAAACAATATTTATTCAGTAGAAATCATGCTTCAGAGTTTGAAGTTTAAGTATGATTTCTACTGAAGGCATTATATGTAGTGGAACACTCTCTCCTGATGCTGGGCACAGCAACTAGCTGTAACTTCCAGTATGTCACACAACTGCAAAGATAAAAAAAAAAAAAAAAAAAAAAAAAAAAAACCAACAACAACAACTATTATTCTACAGGGTACTGAGTTGCTACTATGAGATCCAGTAGGGTAAATGCATGATGTAACCCTATAATAAGTCAAGGAGCACTATATAGCCCGTCGTAGGATTGAAGTCTTGATAGTTTTATGTGCCTAAGAATTTACTCATTTTTTCAAGTTTATCTTACTTGTTGGCATAAAGTAGTCTTTTAGGATCCTTTGTATATATTAAAAACAGTGGGGCCAGCACCGTGGCACAATAGGTTAATCCTCCACCTGCGGCGTTGGCATTTCATATGGGTGCTGGTTCCAGTCCCGGCTGCTCCTCTTCTGATCCAGCTCTCTGCTATGGCCTGGGAAAGCAGTACAAGATGGCCCAAGTCCTTGGGCCCCTGCACCCATATGGGAGACTGGGAAGAAGCTCCAGACTCCTGGCTTTGGATCAGCTCAGCTCCGGCCATTGCGGCCATTTGGGGAGTGAACCAACGGATGGAAGACCTTTCTCACTGTCTCTCCCTCTCACTGTTGGTAACTCTACCTCATAAATAAATAAATAAAATCTTAAGAAAAAGAAACAGTTATGTCATCTCTTTCATTTCTACTTTTATTTATTTGGATCCTCTCTCTTTTATTCATAATGTATGCCTAATATTTGTCAATTTTGTTTCTTTTCAAAATATCAACTTTTGATTTGAAATTTTTCTATTGTTTTTTCTAGTCTTATTTATTTTTCTGCCCTGATTTTTAGTAATTCCTTTCTTATGCTAACTCATGCATAATGCATTCTTCATTATCTCCTTCCTTGAATAGTAACATTAGATTGTTTGCCAAAGTTCTTCTTTTTTAGATGTAAGCATTTATTGCTATACACATCCCTCTGTCAACTCTTTTTGTTATATCCCCTAAGTTTTGGCCTCTTATGTGTGTCTACTTTCATTTGTCTCAAGATAGTTTTTTTTTGTTTGTTTGTTTAATTTTCCGTTTAATTTCTTCTTGTACCCATTGGTTGTATAGAAGCTTTTTTTTTCTGTGTATTTATGAATTTTCACAAATTACTCCTGTTATTGATTTCTAGTTTCAGACTATTGTTGTAGGAAGACATAGGTGACATGATTTTAATCTTCTTAGGTTTTTTTTAAGACTTGTATTGTGACCTAAAATGAACTATCTTGGATAATGGTCTGTGTGCACTTGAGAAAAATGTGTATTCAGCTACTATTGGATGGAATGTTCCATAGATATTTGTTAGGTCCATTTATTCCTTTTTTAAAATATTTATTTTAAGACAGTTACAGAAAAGCGGAGTCAGAGACAGAGAGCGAGAGAGGGCTTCCATCCACTGAAGCTTCCATCCACTGAATCACTCCCCAAATGGTCGCAACAACCAGAGCTGGGCTGATCTGAAGCCAGGAGCCAGAAGCTTCTTCTGGTCTCCCACAGGGGTGCAGGTGCCCAAGGACTTGGGCCATCTTGTACTGCTTTCCCAGGCCATAGCAGGGAGCTGGATTGGAAATGGAGCAGTTGGGACTTGAACCAGTGCCCATATGGGATGCCGGCACTGCAGGTGGTGGCTTTACCCACTATGCCACAGTGCTGGTCTGGGTCCATTTATTCTAAGGCATTGTTTAAGTCTCATGTTTCCTTATTGATTTTTCTTTCTTGATCTGTCCATTGTTGAAAGTGGGGATATTAAAGTCCCCAGGTATTATTATATTACATTTTATTTCTCCTTTCTAATACATTAATAGTTTCTTTATGTTTTAGATACTCCAATATTGAGCACATATGTATTCATAATTATTATATCCTCCTGGTGGATTGACCCCTTTAGGTAGTCTTTGACTTGAGAAAAATTTTACATCTACCCTGCTTTTTAGGTATCCGTTTGCATGAATTAACTTCTTACTGAAGAGCCTCATGAATTTTAGGTAGTCTGAGACAGGTGCAGACTTGGAAAGGAATAAAACACTAGATAACTGGACTTTATTCTTCACTCTTCTCCACAAGTTCAGCTCATAATATTTCATCAAAGAGTCACAAGATGTCCACCAGAGCTCTTTATAGAAAAAAGCCTCAATATTTGTAATTATAAGTGAAATTGTTGAGTACCAACCAAGCGCCCTATCTCTTTTAAATTTTTTCTTAAAAAATACAGACACTCAAGTAAAAGTTAGCTTTTACCTACCTTATTATATACCTTATTCTCTCAAATATGTTGTGGGTTCCTCCAAGTAGAGAACACGTCTCAAATCTTTTCTTTTCTTTTTTTTTTTTTTTTTTTTTTTTTTTTTTTTTTTTTTGACAGGCAGAGTTAGACAGTGAGAGAGAGAGAGACAGAGAGAAAGGTCTTCTTCCATTGGTTCACCCCCCAAATGGCCGCTACTGCCTGTGCCCTGCGCCAGTCCAAAGCCAGGATCCGGGGGCTTCCTCCTGGTCTCCTTTGCGGGTGCAGGGCCCAAGCACTTGGGCCATCCTCCACTGCCTTTCCAGGCCACAGCAGAGAGCTGGACTGGAAGAGGAGCAACTGGGACAGAATCCGACACCCCAACCAGGACTAGAAGCCAAGGTGCCGGCACCACAGGCGGAGGATTAGCCAAGTGAACCACGGTGCTGGCCTCAAATCTTTTCTATCCTCAAAGTTATAATCAATGTCTGACATGTAAAATGTAAAAATATGATATTTATGATAGATTATAGATTTCTTTCTTTTTTTTCTTTTTTTTTGGACAGGCAGAGTGGACAGTGTGAGAGAGAGACAGAGAGAAAAGTCTTCCTTTTTCCATTGGTTCACCTCCCAATGGCCGCTGCGGCCGGCACACCACGCTGATCTGAAGGCAGGAGCCAGGTGCTTCTCTTGGTCTCCCATGCAGGTGCAGGGCCCAAGCACTTGGGCCACCCTCCACTGCACTCCCAGGCCACAGCAGAGAGCTGGACTGGAAGAGGAGCAACCGGGACAGAATCTGGCGCCCCTACCAGGACTAGAACCCGGTGTGCTGGCGCTGCAGGTGGAGGATTAGCCTATTGAGCCATGGCACCAGCCTGATAGATTATATATTTCAACTTTATCATATAGGAACACAGAATCACAGAATATAAGAACAGGATAGGGTATTGGAGATGACCTAGTTATGTCTGCTCATTTTACAGATGGAACTGATGTCAAGAAAATCTCCCAAATGGTCACTATCAAAACAGCATAGACAATTCCCATCTTGGCTTCTCTATACCAGGCATCTTTTCCCTAAGGCATGCACCCTCTCAGAATTCATTTCTTGTAATCCTCAGATTTAAACACACAAACTCATACTTGGAAAATTTTGTGAGTTAAATTTTACAGGAGGGCCAGACCTCAGAAAATTCAAAGTAAACCTGGGATGCTCATGCAATGATTTTCATTAAACATCTGACATTTATCTTATAGAGGTGAGTTTGTCTTACCACAATTCTTCATTGCAGTCATGGGAAAATAGCAGCACTTACTGTGTGAAGGTAAATATTATGGCAAGATAAATATTAACTTTTGTAAGAAACCATTCTAGCTGGTTAAAAAATCACAAATGGCATCAGTTGTTTAAGGTTTGTGCTTTCATAGTGTCTCTATGGACAATAGAGTTCCTGAAACTAAATGTGTTTTTCTCACAGATTTAATATTGCAGTAAAGGTATAAGGTACTCCCTTCAACACAAAGGAATTTTTTAGTAGCAATCAACAGTGGGATTCATCCAGGTATATCTGACCTCTCTCTATACAGCTACACTTCTCCTCTCACTGGGTTCATCCCTTCTATATGTGCAAGTATTGCATCTGAGGCACCTGTAAGTCCCTCTACCTTAATCTGGCTCAGCTGTGATTAATAAGCCAAAGATTTTCAGTTTTCATCAAAAGATGACAGCAGTGCCTATAGAACACCTATATGCTATGTGCACCTCAATGTAGCTATAGGGGGAATGGTCATCAGAGAATAAATAATTAATATTCCCTCCTCACTCACCAGGCCCTGGAGGAAAAAACTGGAGGGAGTTTATGTTATACTGTATACTTTATGCATTAGCTTGAAGAGCCCACTATTTGGAGAATACTTTGTAAACTATTGCCTTACAAAATAAAGGCTGTTGCATCTTGCTTCCCTCACAAAAGAAGAGTAGCCTGTCCGGGCTTCAACTTAACAATTTATAAAAAGACCCATGGAATGACCTAAAAGATAAAGAATCCTTTTGAAAATGCTTACACAGGTTTCTGGAACAAAAAGAATTTTCCAATGATAAGTATGCCTAGAATGATTGATGTTTCTTTCTTGTACATGAAGATCACCTCCGACAGCAAGGTAAGGACCATGGTAAATGTCAGTATTAGCTACATAAATATAAAAACTTGTTTTAAAATACATTAAAGAGTTTGTTAATAAACAGAATTTTTAAATTTTTATTTTCACTTTTTATTGGAAAAGGAAAGAGACACAGAGATCTTCCACTAGTTGGTTCACTCCCCTAATGCCTGCAACAGCCAAAGATGGTCCTGATCAAAGCCAAGAGCACAGGACTCAATTCAGATCTCTCACAAGAGTAGCAGGGAACCAAGTATTGCAACCTCATCTTTTGCCTCTAGGGTACATGTTAAGAGGAAGCTGGACTGAAAGCGGAAGAACTAGGACTCAAACCAGACATTTTTATATGGGCTACATGGTACCTTAAACACTTTGCCAAAAGACTGGCCTGAACAGAACATTATTGTAGATGCGTGTGTCTGTGTGTTTGTCCAACCTCATCAGGGAGTAATGGCTTCATGAACACATTTCTAATGAACTGAAAAAACTAGATAACCTTTGTGGAAATATTAAAATTCAAAAGACACAGAAGACTGAGGCACCTCTCCCTAAAACTTTAATCTGGTGAAGAGTGGGACGCAGACTAACCCAGTCATGTGTACATCAGACAGTATTTGACCCCTTCCTGTTTGCCCCTTTCCTGGCATATGCTGATGCCTCACCAGATCCAAGACTGTGTATCCTGTTCAGTACCTGTTGACAAATTTTCTTTGTCATTAAGTGACATTTTCTCATCCTACAGACAGCCATCAGGATTGACTCAGCTCTCAGCCTCTGCCTTTCCCAGGATCTCTATTCTTGCCCTGTCTTGTTCTGCTCTCTTACTGACAACTGCCTTCCCTATACTCCTCGGTTTCCATACTCCCTTGCTTACCTGATCTGCACCACTCCAAAATCTTGGCAGATATGGATGTCATCCCCTTTCCCATTTATGGTCTTTGCCTTTAAAATCTGTTTGAAATCTGTGAGAACTCTGAACACAAGCAGGAAATATTTGGGTTGTGCCTTACTGGGTTGAAACTCTAAACAAGCCCAGATAAACTTTGTTTTCTTAATTGATTTGCACCTAGGTCTCTCTAAGCATTGAAGCCTGTAATGTCTGAACAGCTCTGAGGGCTCACCCCTCCTCACTGGAAGATCCAAAGTAAAACTGATCAACCAAGAAAAAAGTGCTGTATTATAAACAAAGACTAAGTCGTGTTATTAAATAAACATACATAACTCAAGTAAATATTTTAAGTTTTCTCTTGTTACCTGAAAAGCAGAGAACAGAGAGAAAATGAGAGAGGGAGAAATCCCTCTTCTGATTCACTCCCCAAATTTTCACAACAGTAAGGGCTAGATCAAGCTAAAATCAGAGTGTGGGATCCTAGCACTTCAGTCATCACCTGCTGCTTACTATGGTTCATGTTAGAAGGAAACTGGATCAGAAGCAGAGCAGCAGAATGTCTGATAAGGAATGCAGACATTCCAAGCTTCAGCATAACCTGCTGTAACACAATGCCAGCCCCCATAGATATAATTTGGATCTCCCTTTTTGGAACTGAATCTGGATATAGGGACTCATTCTTTTGACTATCTACAGCTTATGGTTCTTCTTTAGATGTCAGGGTTTATTGTTAAGAAATTAATAGTCACTTGCAGTCAATTATTATACCCAGATAATTAGTTAAAGAGAATAATGGAATTATTGCCAAACAATAGTGACTACAAATTAATGAACTGATAATTTAAACAGCAATGAAACATTGGCTCTAAAGGAAATTCAAATAGGTTTCTGGAAAGTTTCAGCAGAGGCAGAATTCATGGATTCTGTACATAATTTCCCAGGGACTATTTTTAAAGGCAGCACTCAGTTATATATAAAAAATAATCCTGCTTATTTAAAAGAAAAAAAAAGACCCATAGCTTTATAGTTTTTACCTTATGCAAGTTGAATAACTATGACCAAAGCATTGACAATTTCAGACTCCTGAAAGCTTCATGGATAGAGCTTGTAGCAATAATGCTATAAAATCTATTGTTTTTGTTGAGTGTGGCAAAGATATCCAGCTGCACAGAAAAAAAATGCAAAAAGAAGGAAAGCGTTCATCCCGGAGGCCACACGGCTAGAAAATGAGAATGATGTGAGACATGAGTCTCCTGAGATGAATGAGTCCAGGAGGGTTCACTTTAGTTACAAACTGCAAATCGGGGCCGCTGTGAGGTAGTTACAGGTTTGGAATTTAGGGTTCCCCAAGGGTTCTGTTTAAAGAACGAAACCTCTGTGATGACAAATGGTTGAAGGTAATACATCAAAGAGTATCTTTATGTGCATGGTTGGGTTTTAAATCACTCTTTCTCGGGGAGAAAAATAAAATGACAAATTTTAATTCAAATGCCACAGGAAATGTTTAAATAGTAATGCTAATAACAATAAAACAGGGACAAAAAGGGAGAAGAGAAAAATACACAATTACAAGCTGGCTCAGGGAGTGTGTAAGAAATGCAGGCCGCCTCTGGGTGCCGGGGATTCTGTTCGGGACATAGAAAACTTTGTCAGCTTTAGGGTTGTGGCCATGTTCCAGATTTTAACTTTGATGTTGCAAGCTTTTGTCTGACTGATAAAACAAATCCTTGACTTTGGTGGAAGTAATTCAAATTTAAACTTAAAGTAAAAAAGTTTATACAGACTCCTATAGCTCTTAGCAATAAAATGGTGATTCTAACTATAACTTGTTTGTGTGAATTTGAATTTGACATATCTAAACTGAAGTGGGAAACAAAATGCTTGCCAGTCAGGATAATAACAGTCACCTAGAATCTAATCCAACACATTTACAAGAGGAGGTTTCCCATTTAATCAGAGGGCCAATAGATATGAATGATTTTATAAATTTTCAACTTTATTGATTTCCAACCCTTTTCTAAAAAATTGATATAGCGGCCGGCGCCACGGCTCACTAAGCTAATCCTCTGCCTTGCGGCGGCATACCAGGTTCTAGTCCCGGTCAGGGCACCGATTCTGTCCCAGTTGCCTCTCTTCCAGGCCAGCTCTCTGCTGTGGCCAGGGAGTGCAGTGGAGGATGGCCCAAGTGCTTGGGCTCTGCACCTCATGAGAGACCAGGAGAAGCACCTGACTCCTGCCTTCAGATCAGCGTGGTGTGCCGGCCGCGGCGGCCATTGGAGGGTGAACCAACAGCAAAAAGGAAGACTTTTCTCTCTGTCTCTCTCTCTCACTGTCCACTCTGCCTGTCAAAAAAAAAAAATTGATGTAGCAATACAGCTCTACTTTTTCTTTAATTAAAAAAGTCATCTACTATGACATTGGTTTATATGCAAAAAATACTGATTAGCTGCATTTGATTGAACTATTCCAGGGAATATTGGCTAGAAGGAAATAAAATGACAAAAGAGGTTGTGTGATTTTTTTTAAAATCTTTTCTCCAAAAGAAATTTAAATTCTCTTCTGCAATCTTCCCAGTAGGAACCATAGGAAAATGACAGGAAGCTGCTGGTTGGTTTCTCTTGCTGCTAAAACATATGTTGTTATGTCATGTCCTAAACAGAAAACTGAAGCATCCCTTTCAAATTCTCAGCACCACTGACACTTCCAACAAGTGCTCTCGTATTGGTTTTGGTCTTATCTGTTCCTAACAGACAGCCTCATGCCTTGGAAATTTGACCTGAAATAAAAATTCAGCCCCAAGTATCTGCTGTCAATTGCGCAGAAAATAGGAGATGACAGCAAAGTCACTTCTGCATGCTGAATTAGATCTCTTTCCAACATCTTCTAATGTCATTATTAGCACTCAAATACGCTGTGTCAAAATGTGTCTGTGTAGGGAGATGGACTGGGCAACATCAAGTTTCCCTCTTAGTCAATTTGACAAGCTATTTTTAATACATACCTCTGCATAGGAAATTATTCAAGAAATGCACCTAACCCGTCACAGAGATTAGTAGATAAAGATATTAAAAATGGACATATATGTTGAACAGGGAGCACGATTTTACAATTCAGTAGCAATTAGCTTCTTCCAAATTTGGGTGGGGCAATTACAAAGCTGATTTTTTGGAAGTGATAATGCAACAAAGTACACTCAGCTTGAAAATTGAATTTCAATGATTCAAAAATGATAGTTGCTTTTGATTAGAGATCCTTCATGATGGTTTCATCAAAGACAAAGTGCTCATCTCCCATGTGAATCTGTTCTATGTGTAGAGAATTAGGCTGAAGTAATGAGAACAGTTTTATAATTAACCAGTATTCTGAAATTATAACAGGCATGCTATATATGGGATGAATGAACTTTGAGTTTTTGATGTTTCCTCCATGATATCCCCCAAACATCTTGAAAGATGTTGATGAAGTAAATACACTGAAGCTGTCAGCTTATGTACTATATAGTTTCTATATAACACAAAAGAGATGTTTTCATGAATATAGAGAGGAAATCTAGAATAAATGAATGAAAACATCAAATCAATAGAATTATATACGTATGTTCTCATATTTTCTCCATCTTATAAAAGTAAAATATTTTATTTCAAGAGAGTATCCTGTTATAAAAGACATTCAGTTGTTTAGAATGCTGAAGAGTGGATTAAAAATCAACAATAGTTATATTAATTGAATTCACACACCTCTTCCTCAAACCCTGGAGAGCTATGATTTAATTATTCAGTGACTCAAAATAAATTGAGGGCATTTCCATTCAAGAAAAGCGCATGTGCTGTTTCCATAATTCAAGAGACAGAATTCTGAAACTTTAGTGAACTACCACAGCAGCCCCACTTTTGAGTTTATATCCAAAGGATATAACATCAGTATGTTGAAAAGAGTTCTACACTTCCATGTTAATTGCAGCGTTATTCGTGATAGCCAAAATATAGAATCAAACTAAATTGCCATTAATGGATAAATAGATAAAATGTGCTATAGACACACAATGGAATACTATCCAATCTTTAAAAAGAAGGAAATCCTGTCATCTGAAACAACTTAGATGAATCTGACATACGTTACACTAAATGAAATTAAACAGGCACAGAAAGACAAATACTGCCTGGTCTAATTTATAAGTGGAAGCTGAAAAAGCAGAAGCTACAGAAGCAAAGCCAACACAGTGGTTTTCAGAGGCTAGAATTGGGCGGATTGAAGAGTTATTGGCAAAACTATACAAAATTTCTGCTAGACAAGAGAAATGGGTTCAAGAGATTGATCACACTTCATGGTTCCTATAGTTAATAAAAATACATTGCACTTGAAAATTACTGACAGTAGATTTTAAGTGTTTTCACAAAACAAAATAATACATATGTAATCTAATGCACGCATTAATTAGCTTGATGTAGCAATTCTACAATGTATTATGCATATCAAAACATCATGTTGTACAACATAAAATTATCTATTTTTTCTCAATAAAAATGAAAATATTTTTGTAAGAACTGAATGTGTCGCCAGGGGCCGGGCCTAGCCATATAATTTTAAGCCTAATGTTTACTCACTACCAGAAATAATAAAATTATAATTCAATGTTTGTTTCCCAAACCATCTGTAACGCCCACAGTCTTTGGCATCTTCCCTTTTGTCTATTTATTGTCTTTTGCATGCCTCTAGATCTGACATCAATATTTGTTCCTTAATGTCGACCTTAGCTTCCGCATTTGATCACAACATGAGTTCACCTTGAACTATGCCTGCCTTGGGTATATATACCAGTAATCCATTCTTGTAGCCAGGAATTGACCCCACTGCAAACACTACAGTCCATACAAAGCTGACGCTTTTCCTACACCCCCAAGAATTGGAACGAGAAATCAGACTAAGAAGTTACACATCCTCCAGTTTATGCAAGATACCTTTTAGCAAAAGTGTGCTTTATACACATGAAAACATTTCAAAATGCTACTAAGGGGCAAACACCACATATACTATATATCTCTTAGCTAAACCATATAGAAATTTTGAGAATTTTCATTCTCACTTTCTATATCCCTCCTTCCCTGGCTTCCCCTTACTACCCACAGATACATAAACACACACACACGCACACTTTTTTTTTTTTTGACAGGCAGAGTTAGACAATGAGAGAGAGAGAGAGAAAGGTCTTCCTTTTTCCATTGGTTCACCCCCCAAATGGCCATCACGGTCAGTGCACTGCACCAATCTGAAGCCAGGAGCCAGGTGCTTCCTCCTGGTCTCCCATGCAAGTGCAGGGCCCAAGCACTTGGGCCATCCTCCACTGCCTTCCCAGGCCACAGCAGAGAGCTGGACTGGAAGAGGAGCAACTGGGACAGAATCCGGCGCCCCAACCAGGACTAGAACCCAGGGTGCCGGCGCCGCAGGCAGAGGATTAGCCAAGTAAGCCACGGCGCAGTCCAACACACACACTTTTCAGCAGGAATATTTAGTTTCAAAAATTTGATCAGGGACCAGCCTGTTGCATAGTGGGCCATGCCTCCACCTGCAATGCCATCATCCCATGTGGGCACCAGTTCATGTCCCAGCTGCTCCTCTTCTGATCCTGCTCTCTGCCATGTACTGGGAAAGCAGAAGATGTCCTAAGTGGTTGGGCCCCTGTACCCCAATGGGAGACCCAGAGAAACCTCCTGGCTCTTGGCTTCGGATCGGCCCAACTCCAAGTTGCTGCCATTTAGGGAGCGAAGCAGAGGATGGAAGACCTTTCTCTCTGTCTCTCCCTCTCTGTGTCTGTAACTCTACCTCTCAAATAAATAAATAAAATCGTTTTACAATTTTTTAAAAAGATTTGATCAGCCAGAAAAATGCAACAGCTGCCTACCTAGCATGGAATTGTCAAAAAAGAGCCTTATGACTGAACCCTTTTCCAGACACATGTTGGGAGAGGCAGGAAGTGACAGTTAAGTCAGACACTCATGAAGTCATCCAGAAAGTTTCGTTGCCCATTTGGCTAGTTGTCTATGTAATGTTCCAAAGGCCAGGGCTGAACCAGCTTGTAGATAAATCTCCTATGGCTTCTAATGGTGACAAGAGTGCTCCTCTGACAGTAGTTGCTTATCAAGTGGGCAGGAGAAGAAAAGAAAGATTTGTTAAACACTTATTGTGTGGCATCCATGTCCTGGATATATTCACATAACTTCCTTCATTGCAACGTCACAAGGCCCTAGAAGTTAGATATACTCATCCCTGTCATCATAGATCCATTATATGGTTCCTGAAGGTAAATGTCTCTCAAAGGGGAGGAAGCATCTTTCTCTATTTGCTAGACATTCTTTCCTTCCCCAGTGTTCCAACTCTTCTAATCTCCCCAACTAAAGGTAGGAGGAGTGATGTTGAGTTGCTTGGCATAAGGCAAGAAGCAAGTACAGTGAGCGAAGTTATAAAGTAATGGACAGAAAGGTGACCAAGAGGAAGGCTGAGATTGGACCAGCAGATGGTGGTTCTCCAATGATTTCTGAAAAGGAGGATCTAAGGTGGGCACTGAGAGCCGCAAGAGAGGAAACTAGACATGGACACAAGAGCAAAGATTTGCAGGTCAGAATGATTGAAATGGCCACTGGTCCAGCCAGATTCTGGAAATAAGGCCACCTACCACACATGGTTCCCAGAGCAGGGTGGTTGTCCTAGCTCTTGTTTTGTTTCTTTCTGAAGAGATAGCTGTATGACAAAAAGACCTAATAAATTTTTCAAAAATCTGCTTCTCCAAATCTTCCCAAAGAAACCCCTGCCTCCAATCTTGTGACTCAGGCAATTAGTTACTGCATCTTTGGTGTTGCAGCATCCTCTTGTCTATGTCTCGATCAATACTTACCGTATCAATTGTCATTACATATCTCTGTATAAATTCAGAGCCCCTGTTTGCATGAAACATGCCTTAAACCACCTCACTAATAGCCTTGAAGACTGCATGCCAAACAATCAGTGGATAGTTGTTGAATGAATAAATATATGAATAACTGAACTTCAGAGTCACTCTGCACATGTCTTAATGCTCCTCTACAGAATATTGCACTTTAATTTTGTGTTTATGTTAGATATATCAGTATGTTTGAAGCTAGAGTATTTTAAACAAAGTGATGTATACTTCAATGTAATTGTCTACCCTTTTCTCCCTTGCCTCCCTTCCCCCCCCACACACACAACTGCTATTGAAGCAATGGGATTGGAGCCAGTATTGAGGCACGGAGGGTTAAGCCACCACCTGCAACGCCAACATTCTGTCTGGCCAGTGGTTCAAGTACCAGCTGCTCCACTTCCAATTCAGCACCCTGTTAATGCAGCTGGGATAGCAGCAGAAGATGGCCCAAATATTTGGACCCTTAAACCCATGTAAGAGATCCAGTTGGAGTACCAGGCTCCTGGATTTTATCTATCCCAGTCCCAGCCACTGCAGTCATTTGGGTATTGAACAAGTGGATGTGTGATCTTTTTCTCTCTCCCTCCCTTCCTCCCCCCACCCCTCTAATTCCACTATTCAAAAAATAAATAAATCATTAAAAGTAAACAACTGGATGACTTCTATATTTTAGAATTAAGGAGATAGAGTAAAATTTTATGGGAAAGGAGAGGTACTTAGAAGGACGCAACCTTATTCCAAGAACTTTTGTTTTTTAGTGGTGGAGCGCTTGGGCACTAGAACAGTTGCATGGTATAATCTGAGCTCTTTCAAATTTCAGTGTCATCACCTCATGCCTACATGGAGCAGAGCAGCACTACCAGAAAAGTTAAAGGAAGAGTCACTTTTGCACTCTACCTACCTCAAGCATGCTCTAGTGAGTATCCTCTTAATGTGCATCTTGTGAACAAAAAGTAAGAAACAATACAAAGCTGCCAAGAAGTAGGCCATTACACCATTGGCAGAGGTCAGCAGCACGAGCACCAGCCAGAAGACAAGCAGGTGTCATTTCATAATGTTTCAGTCGCTTATATGTGCTTTCTTGTTAACGGTGTTTTCTTTGCTGTAGAACTATAATGTTGTTCATATGCTTCAACTCCTTTTCTAAGCTCTTCTTAAGGGCTAGGACCATACCCTATCACCTTATTCATTTTAATAGTACTGTCTGGTAATTATTTCAACAGCATGTCATAATTGAGTATTTATTACATATGAAAACATTGTGCAAAGATTTTGTACATTTTATTTCAAGCAATTTAATAAATTTCCACAGAGCTTAATTATTGTCCTCATTGTACAGGTGAAGAAACAGCAGTCTTGCTCCTAGATTGTCCTGTATATTCGCCAAGTTGCAAAGTTAGTAAGTGGAGGATTGAAATACAAGCTCAGGTGTGACTGACTCAACAGCCTTACTTTATTGGAAAAACTTTCAGTCAAGTTCACTTTACAAGGACCTAACCTGAATATTTCTTTATCTGAAAATAGGAGGTGTTTGGTGCCATTACACTTTATAATCAGTTTTCAATATAGTTAATATAAAATTTAATTCAAAAATATTACATGAAGGAATAAAATGTGGGGTGAGACAGGTGTTCGGCAGTGATTAAGTCATTGCTTGAATGTCTGCATCCCAGCTTTGCTTCAGATTCCAGCTTCCTGCTAAGATGCACGTCAGAGGTAGCAGGTGTTAGACAATGTACTTGGGTCCCTGCCACCCATGTGAAAGACCAATATTGAGTTCCAGGTTTCTAGCTTCAGTCTGGCCCAGCCTTGTCTATTCTGGGGGTTTGGAGAGTGAACCATCAGGTGATCAGGTGGAAGATATTTCTTTCTCTCTCTCCTCTCTCTCAACTAAGAAATGAAAGAGAGAAAATGTGGAGTCTTATCTTTTTTAAGTAAAATTAAATTATTAACTTTGAGTATCTATATATGCTTGCCATGCATTTTATAGAAAGCCATAGACAAACCCATGTCATTTTTGCAGATTAAAAAGAAAAACTGCATGATCCTGGTACAATAGCTAGCAAGTGGAAGAGTCATCTAAGCACTATGTCAGCTCTCTAACATTGTATCTGGGAGAAAACATGCCTTTCATTCTGGCATCTTGTTGATTTCCTAAAGAGGTTTCTGCTGCAGGGACATTCCAGTTTAGCACAAAAAAATCTCCCTGCACTCTCATGTTATTGTGTGTTCATAAAAATAAATAGTGGCTACAAATAACTTGTTACTCATCACAAGGCATAGTGCTGGTAAATCATTTAGAAAGAATATTATGCAAATAAAACATAAACAAACAAAATAAAGCCTATCTGTCACAATTATAGGCGATCTGAGAGGAAATGCAGAAAAGATTGGAAAAGTTCAAATTGAGAGGAATTAATAAATTACCTTGGAAAATGTTTGTCTTATCTTAGTACTAGGAGTAATCATGGAAAAAGCAGGCTAGGAGCACATCAAATACCCCTCCATCATCATAGAAACTTGGCCCTCCCCTGTAACCTTGTTAAAACAGAGGCTTCCAGGTTTCTTGATCCCTTAATGCAAAAGGCACTCATCCTTTGTGACATCACTTGGGTTCCTGGTCCTCATCTTTCAGAAAGCTTCCTCACTTCCTCCACAAAAGAACATAACCCCCTTTCCTGGCTCTGAGATCCAAGGCTTTCCTCTGTGAAGCTCTTTTCACCTTTGCAGGTGTGTTTTCCAAAGCACTTTGGTTTTTCCTGAACCCTGATGCTCGGCTTTTGTTCTGGCTGTTTTCTCTCACTGATCTGTTTTTTCATGTTTGCCTTCAATAGTGACCTGTATTTTACGTTCACTTAAAATCCTACCATGTCCATTCCAACATCCAGGCTTTTCTCAACTGGAATTAATTTCTAACTCTACAATAATCTTGTACTCACGTTAGAGCTCAATTATATAATCCTTTATAGTGTTAGAAGCATTTGTGTTTGAAGCTGTCTCTTCTAGGGTACTAGTGGATAATTTATCTTTTCTAAAATTATTTTTTGTTTGATGTTCACAATGCACAAAAGAATGTGTGTTTGTGTTTGGGGTTAAAGGGGGTGATTTCAGTAAGTAATCTCTCTCTTTTAAACAATGGTTTTGTAAAATTTTTATTTTAAGAAACTTTTAAAAAATAGATTTTTGAGGGCCTGATGCCATGGCACAGAAGGTTAATCCTCCACCTGCAGTGCCGGCATCCCATATGGGAGTCTGTTTGAGTCCCGGTTACTCCTCTTCCAGTCCAGCTCTCTGCTATGGCCTTGGAAAGCAGTGGAGGATGGCCCGAGTCCTTGGGAACCTGCACCCACATGGGAGACCCGGAGGAAGCTCCTCGCTCCTGGCTTGGATCGGCACAGCTCCAGCCATTGCGGCCATTTGGGGAGTGAACCAACGGAAGAAAGACCTCTCTCTCTCTCTGTCTCTCTCTCTCACTGTCTGTAACTCTACCTCTCAAATAAATAAATAAATAAAATCTTTAAAAAATAGATTTTTTCAAGTCTCAGAGCATTTGAACTTTTCCTCTTAACTCTACTCTTTTAAGTAGGCCTTAGGCCAGAAGGTCTCTAACATTATGATCATGTTAAATTTATTTGAAAAGTTGAGAAAAAGAGAAAGAAAGGGAAGCTCCTATCCACTGGCTCATTTCCCAAATGTCCTCAGTGGCCAGTATGAGGCTGAATTCAAAGCCAGAAGCCAAGATTTCAATCCAGACCTCCTCCATGGATCCCAGGAACCTAATTACTTGAGCCATCACTGCTGCTTCTTAGGGTCTGCATTAGCAAGAAGCTGGAGTCAGGAGTTAGAGCCAGAAATTGAACCTAAGTACTCTGATGTTGGATGGGGGCATCTAGACTGTTAACATAAATGCCCACACCCATCTTATCATTTTATGTATGATCTCATTTACTCAGATGGTCTACAACTAGAAGTGGTATATTTTGCTACTGTCCCAAAAAATCTATATGCATTAGTCACTACACTTTATGGAGTTCTTCTAGACACCAATTGCTTCCTCCACTCCCAGAGAAAGGCTGTATTCAACATTTGGACCAAGATAGTGTGAAGACTGAATTATTTCATCCAACAAATATTTCTCAAGTGCCAATGTTTTTAGGTACTCAAAGGATTATAGAGGGACTGCCACTGTGGCATAGCGGATTAAAGCCTGAGTCCTGGCATCCCATATGGGCGCCGGTTCTAGTCCCGGCTGCTCTTTTTCCCATCCAGCTCTCTGCTATGGCCTAAGAAAGCAGTAGAAGATGGCCCAAGTGCTTGGGCCCCTACACCCACATGGGAGATCTGGAGGAAGCTCCTGGCTCCTGGCTTCAGATCGGCACAGCTCTGGCCATTGTGGCCATCTGGGGAGAAAATCAGTGGATAGAGGACCTTTCTCTCTCTGTCTGTACCTCTCTCTGTAACTCTTTCAAATAAATAAAATAAATCTTAAAAAAAAAGAATATAGAGTGATAGTACTTTTGCTGTCTGTTCCTAAATATGTTAGAGAATGGAGTTTAGAGTCACATAGACACAGTTCACATCTTAGCTTTGCTGTCTATTTTATGTCCCCAGAAGTACTAGAAACAATTCAGAGAATTCTCACAGTTACATTCACTGTAATGACAGGCATTCTTCACTATGTTATATAACCACCACTTCATTAATGCTGGCAGTTAGGTGCAAATGAAAGGACTTCAGAAAATTCATGGCAAAATGTAAATTAATGAGAAGTTTAAGTTAAAAAAATTGGAACTCATGCTTAGTTTTCTTTTTACAATATTTCATTTTCCATGAATGTTTTGAAGACACCTTGTATTGTGAATGGTTCAGAGTAAGAAATTACTTATTTTTACAAGTTTATATTCATCACATCTCTAAGTCTCTGGCATTAAGTGCATTTATAAATGGCTTGTCGACTGAATAAACCAATTGTCAAAATATGAGATAACAATAAACACTGAGAACTTCTGAGAAAAGTTGGCTTCTGTAAGCTAGGAAAGCAAAGGCAAAGAAGGACTCATGTAGGTAATTTATCTTAGATATTAAACTCTAGTTAGACTTGAAAACCAGAATGGAAAGGAACAGATAGCACACTTTTTGGGATCAGAAACTGGTACGTCAAATATTCCTAGCTTCTAGCATTGTGCAAGAACATGGACAGTGCTTAATAATTATTTACCATATGAACAAAGGCTTTGCTGTGTAGAGAATAGGGCAATAAAAGTAAACCAGGATTGACCACAGTATCTATTAAGAAAAAGAGACATGAGATGGCCAGATGATTAATAGGACAAGGAGAGGGAGATACAGTCAGCAAGGGAAATGGGAATTAGACCTTGGGAAGCCTTGAGTACCAAATTGGATATTGGCACTGGGAGCCATCTCAGGTTTGTAGGCAGGGACATTAAATGCAGTCCAGGAAAAATAGTCTAGAAACGAAGACATTAGGTGGCATGAGATGATCAGAAAAGGACTGAGTGGTGGTGAAGAGGACAGAAAGAATCACCAGGCTCAGTGTCTGATCAGATCAGGAGGGCCCGGGAAAGTCAAGCAAGACTTCACAAGTTCACCCTTAGACAATGAGAGAATGGCGGTGCCCTTGTCCTGGACACTGTGAGAGGTTGTGATGATTTGGAGGAGGTACTCTACATCCACTGTTGCATGTTATATCTGAGTTGATGAGGGGACACCTAGCGTGCTGCTGTCTTATGAAAAAGCACAGTTCAATTGATAAAATGTTCAGGTCATTTGCGAGAATACAGAGAATGATACAGTCTTTCTTTTGTCCTGAATGTGCTAAAGAAGAGAATGGGCTTTGGTATAACGTGGACACAGTTTAGAGATGATGACGTTCCTTAGATCGAGAAATTGGAGTTCAGATTACAGGTGAGATGTCCTAGCTGATCCTCATCATGAATCAGATCCAGTTCATCCAGAAAAACCATAGAGAGAAATAGCAATGGCAGTGATCAGAAAGCAGGACTTTGTTTTTCACAGCTATGACTTGATGGAATCATGAAATAATATCCTTTGTGTAGTTACTTTCTTCTCCTTCATGTGTTAGCTGAAATATTGCCTGAGGAAGGCTTTTGTCCTCACCACATTTTTTTCTTTCTCCATTGTGCATGTGCTTCTTTCTTATTACTATATAGAGAACAGTACGCATATCTTTTCTTTGACACCACTGTAACTTAGGGCAAGAGACATGGCTTCCTCATGCATCGTTAAATTTTTAGAAGACAGTGACTCAATAGAACTTTCTGCAATGATGGAAATGTTCTATATCTGTGCTGTCTAATGTGATGTCCACCAATCATGGAGATTACTCAATACCTAAAATACAGCTGAGTAGCTGAATTTCCAATTTTATTTGTGTTTAACTCATTTAAATTGAAACAGTTACATGTGGCTAGAGGTTATCATATTGGTCATCTCAACTTTAAAGTGTTCTCTAGAGCAAGGCACATTGTAAGTATCAATAAGTAGAATTTTAATAAATGAATAAATGATGCAGAATAACCTAGCTCAAGTAACTCTGAAGATTGTTTATTTGGTTTCTGATATCTATCATAGGGATTGTACATGTCTTCATTATCAGAAAGGAGAGAATCATGACATTTTGTAATAACATCTTAGCCCTTTTATTGTTATGATAAATAAAAGTTGATGAAAGATAGAGTCAAACTGTGACTCCATCTTTGTCTGTATTGTTAGAAAAATAGTTCTGGATGGTCCTATCTTATTTTTATGTTTAATACTTATGGCATTTAGATTGATATATACATATGTATATAACACACACACACACACGGGGTCCTTTCTCCACACCTAAAATTCACAGGTGAACACTCAAAATTATCTGGTTGATACATGGCAATATCAACATTTAAGAAAAAAGGAGTATACCTATGCTAGGGGCCTCTTTAATAGTTACAGAGACGCAGATAGCTTCCCAACCCCCAAACTCACCCCCAGACACACACATGCACACACTTCTCATGCTTTTATGTAGGGAGAAAATAATTTCTAGTTGGGACCAACTTAACATACACAAAGATTTAAGGCACTAGAATAACAGAAGTCAGCAAGGAAAAGAGAATAAAGAACTAAGAAATTATTTATTTATGTATTCTAATTTGAAAAGCAGGGAGACAGAGAGAGAGTGTGAGAGAGAGAGATTTTTCCATCCACTTTTTTTTTTTTTTTCAATCCTCAAATTCCCACAACAGCTGGAGCTGAGCCAGGTTGAAGCTAGAAGCGGGAAACTTGGAACTCAGTTCTGATCTTCCATGCAAATGGCAGGGAACCCAGGACTTACACCATCATCTGCTGTCTCCAAAGGTGTGCATTAGCAGGAAGCTCGAATTGGAAGTGGAGCTGGAACTCAATCCCAGGCACTCCAATCTGGGGTGTGGGTGTCCAAGCAGTGTCTCAGCCACTGTGCCAAACGCCCATTCCATAAATTCATTTTTAAGATGTCTAATATCCAAGAGACTATTTGATTATTTTAAATCAATCTATATATACTATATCTTTATAGTTGAAACAATAATTGATACTGAAGCAGTGAATAGAGAATTCACTTTATTACTTACTATGGATTTTTCATAATCAATATAGATTTTTAACATTCACAGAAAAAATATTTTTGATCACTGAAAATAACTGATCACTAAATGGCAAAGATAAAGAAAGAAAAAATAAAAGCATTATTTCCACCTTCGTTATTTTGGCTTTTGTCACAACTCTGTTATGCAGAGTCCATGACCCCTTTTCAAGATATAAGTAAACACCAAATATAAAAACAAGTTAGAAATGAAGTCTCAGGGCCAGTGCTGTGGTGCAGCAGGTTAACACCCTGGCCTGGAGCACTGGCATCCCATATGGGCACCGGTTCGAGACTTGGCTGCTCCACTTCAACCCAGCTTTCTGCTATGGCCTGGGAAAGCAGTAGAAGATGGTCCATGTCCTTGAGCCCCTGCACCCACATGGGAGACCCCGAGGAAGCTCGTGGCTCCTGGCTTCAGATCAGCGCAACCTCTCTGTCTCTACCTCTCTCTGTAACTCTGTCTTTCAAATAAATAAAATAAATCTTTTAAAAAAAAGGGGGAAGGTGGTGATGTGGCGCAGAGGGTTAAGGCCCAGGCCTGAAGCTCCAGCATCCCATATGAGCGCCGGTTCTAATCCCGGCTGCTCCTCTTCTGATCTAGCTCTCCGCTATGGCCAGGGATAGCAGTGGAAGATGGCCCAACTCTTCAGGCCCCTGCCTCTACATGGGAGACCTGGAGGAAGCTCCTGGCTCCTGGCTTCGGATCAGGTCAGCTCCAGCCGTTGCGGCCATCTGGAGAGTAAACCAGTGGATGGAGGACCTTTCTCTCTCTGTCTCTACCTCTCTCTGTAACTCTGTCTTTCAAATAAATAAAATAAATCTTAAAAAAAAAAAAAAAACAGATTGGCACAGCTTTGGCCATTGCAGCCAATTGGGGAGTGAACCATCGGGTGGAAGCCCTCTCTTTCTCTCTGTGTATAACTCTGACTTTCAAACAAATAAATAAATCTTGGGTGGGAGGGAAATTTTGGGAGGGGGAAGCCATTGTAACCCATAAGCTGTACTTTGGAAATTTATATTCATTAAATAAAAGTTTAATTAAAAAAAAAAGAAAGAAAATTAAAGGAAAAGAAAGAAAAGAAGGACAGGGGTATTGAGGGAGGAAGGGAAGTATGGTTACTTTCTTAGCATTTTGTCTAAGAAATATATGAAATCTGTTCTCTTTCCAGCAATAAAAAAATTTACTTAAAAAATAAATAAATAAATAAATCTTAAAAAAAAAAAAAAAGAAATGAAGTCTCCCCTACTGTTGATGGCTCCTTCTCTAGCATTGTTCCAAGCAGGCTCATGGTATAGTTAAAATATTGAGATGGTAAAGTAAGTTTCATTGTTTAGTTAATATAAACAGAGGGTTCAGGGAGAGTAAGGAGTAGTTGTCCTAAAGAAAGCTGTCCAAACCCTGAGGTTTCATTTTCTCATTTGAGAAAAACTGAAAGCCCCAGATATACTCAAATCCATAGATTTCTTTGCCCTTAAGTGACTGCTTTTGCAGTAAACGGGTTTCTGGCCTGAGGCCAGAAAGGGCACTAATAGGAGAGGAAAGAGATGACAGAGGAATAATCTGGGTACATTTGAGTGACAATTCTACAAATTTAGAGACTTAAAAGAGTCAATCTGTCATTTAGACATCTCTCATCAACTCTCTGGGAAATCAGTCCCCTTTATCAAACATACCCAGAGGTTGCCAACCACTTTGCTATGGACCACAGCTAATGGGTGTCAAGTGTGTGAGGATCTCCCAAGTCCTTGGGACATCTAGACAGGGCTGAAAGTAGCAGAAATGGGCAGGGTGCGGGTGCCAGCAGCTTGCACATAATCCCACTTTCCCTGTACACTTTGCTTGGAAGTCAGAGACATACTTGACCAAAAAGGAAAACCAAGACTGAAATGTGCCCATATCTGCCAGGTACCTTCAAAGCTTTTAAGCATCAGTGTTGCCCTTGAACATGTTTACATAAATTAGCTGTTTGGGTACTCACTTAATATTAACAATATTCCCAGGCCCACTGAAAAGGAGAGCCAGGTGCCCTTACCCTGGGTGAGAAAACAGTGACCGAAAATGTCTTCAGCCAGAGAAAAGCAGGAAGAGAATCTGTCTCCGATATGAAATCCAGTTTAGTTAACATTTCCCTTATCCACATGCATGTATTTAAGACAGCCTCCTTAATCTTATATAAATGATCTTTTAAGATTTAATTTCCTTTTTTGTTTAAATATGTATCAAACCCTACAATGGACTCACCATAAAAATGAATCAAGCCACATAATGTCACAAAATAACACTTTATGCATATGAAGTTCTATTGCTGTGGAAATAGTAATAAAAACCCTCAGTGTAATGCCTATTTTATCAGCCCACTGAGATTTAACATCATGACCCTATTTTACTTGAAACATCCAGAACTATTCTGAATAAATACTGAACCCAAGGGCAAGTATTATATTCTATCCTGAGTATGACTGTGTCATCACAATGCTCCCAGTCTTGATTTACATCTGTGAAGTGGAGAAAAGGTATACCTGAGTGGTGTGCTAAAAGAGTGATATGTAGCAACACTAAGAATTTTCCTGACACAGGGACTAGGAATATGCAGCAAGTACTCAAAACTAGTAATATTGAAAAGACAACTTAAAAACAAATGATCTATCAAAATGCCATTGTACTTGAATAAATAGGGAAGGAGAGATTTCATTTTAAAAGTTCTCTCATTTTAAGATTGAGAAAATTATATCAATGTAAAAATTCTATTTTCTATTGAGTTTAGTAAATGAACCTAGAGTTTGTCATCATGAAGTTTACTATGAAACTAACTTTTAATGATTATTCAAGCACCCGTACCTGTCAGAACAAACATATTTCCATTGTGAACTAAATAGCCATTGAAAGTATGTAGAATAAGCATCCCCAGGAAGTGTTTTTTTTTATTGTGTGTTTGGATTTGTGTGCAGTTCTGTCTATAAAAGCTGTAGTGAGTTTGCAGCAAAAGAAGTCGAAATAAACCATTACCAAGAACTTTAATGGGAAGCATAAGTGTTGGCAGCGCTATGTGATCTATATCTCAAAAAACAAATTAACACTACACACTTTCAGGACATACAGACAGAGATCAATGAAAAGATGTTCTTGCAAATGGAATATTGAAAGGCAAGCAATTGTACACTTCTGCCTTTAGCATCTTTCCAATGAGAAGCAAGTTGTATTATTGCAGAGGCTGCTATTTCTCTGTTTCTCTGTGTGTGTCTTTCTTTTGGTTTTTCTTTCTTTCTTTTTTTTTTTTTCATCCCTTTATGTGAGGCAGTTCAACTTCCAGGTATCACATGAACCTCTTTTGAAACATTTATCATCAGGAATTGCACTTATGAATATAATGATAAATAGGGAATTTATCTACATCTGATACTCCCTATAAATAGAAGGAAATATGTAGTCCCTGTCTGAAACATCACCTCTCAGTTTTCATAATGTGTGTGTGTTGACATGTGTGTGCATGAGTGTATGTAAGCCTCAGGGTCTTTGTGGAGGAAAACTGTTTCAACATATGGGTGCCACACACACACACACACACACATCCATACACTCATGACTTTCTGGACGGTGGCTGCTGTTCCACCTGCAAACAAATGAGAGGTGTTGCTGAGCCAGGGAGGCTTGGTAGGGGGTAAGAGAGACAAGAGGAGGATAGAGGCTTCTCCTTCATGTACTTTTTTTTAAAAAAACCCCATCATGCTAGGAAGGGGGCTAATTTATGCCTCAAATCAGTTCATTACATGTATTTGTATCCTTTTCCTGTCATTTAAAGAAGCATTATGCAATTTAGAAAATTCATAGGGATGTTATTTTTTCATCAGAATACAGTGCTGCACCCCATGCCTGCTTTGTTGTCAAAAAAAGGGTCTCCTCACAGCAGTTTCTGGATATGCTGCAGGTGCAGCAAGTGAATATAAGAAAATCTGGAAGCCAAGAAGAGTCTTGGGAAAAGAATAGCAGTGGTGACAGGGGCAATTTTTCCAACAACCAAAGATCTGTCTCTTGTCTGGATTATTAGTCAATTTTATTAGTAAAAAAAAAAACTCCATTCCTGTGAAATGATTTTTTTAACTACTATCCAATTAGCAAAAGAAGAAAAAAAGAAAAACTCTATTGGATAAATTGATAAGTCACACTTCTCTAAAAATCCAAATTGCCTTTTGATTGGTTTTCTGGTAATTGCTATTGGGTAATCAGAAGCTTTCAGCACATTTTTTCTCTTGTCAAACACAAAACAAAACTACAGAATGAAAGCAACCATTACAAGCAGTTTCAGTTTATTTTGAGCCAGTTATAATTAAAGGGTTTGTAGTTGCTGTCATTTTGCTTGGGTTGTTACCAACATGATCAATTTTGTGGATCCCCCATAGCAGTTTTGGGTTTTTTTGTGTGTGTGCATTTTTGTTTTTGTTTTTTGCCCAGTCATCAGAAGAAATGTTCATTTGTGGTGCACATAAGAGATACATCTTCATGTGAAAAAAAAAACAGTTAATGAATCAAATGAAATGAAATCTTTATTATACTCAGCATGAAAGCTGCCCCTTTTCTTATCAAATGTTTCATTGAACACATCTGTCCTTGGGGGTTTTGTCCTATTTTCTCCCACTCTGTAATCAGCCAACATCAAAAGTGTCTTTAATTACAGAAGGTAATTATAGAAACCATTTTTCCTAGTTCTACATAACCTTCAAGTTTTTTAACATATGAGCTCTCTGATTTGAAATTCCCTTGATGACACTTAATTCTTTGAACATAGAGTTGGTGCCTTGGCTACATTCTCTAACTATGGAAAGGCTGTTCCTCTTTCCATCATATGGAAGGATGCACTTTTGACTCCATTGGTGTCAATGTAGATGATATCTCTGAATGTTTTGTGTTATTTTGTTTTCAAATAATCATAATAAGCACGAGAAGAGAACAGAGAAATTGGTTAATTGCTTAAACCCCCCAGCAGGATGTCAGACCTGAAGCAATGATGTTCCCAACTTCTGAGTTAAGTTCTGCACTTCACAATGATGAGTTTGAAGTGATAATGGAAGATGAAAAAAGGATTTGTGATTACTGGGATAAAGTGCTAATCTGCACCTCAGAACCTGCTGCAGCCATCTCCTAACATTTACTCTAAAATGCTTTCAGCTTTTAAATCCACCATCCAAAATTAGTAGGGGGTTAAAGTACAACCCATTGGGAGGTTACATTTATTTAATATTCAGTCCTTCCTTGGATGAAATATTGCAGTCTATCCTCATAGGTATTTGTCAAACCATTAGAGTAATGGTTTATAGCTATTAAATGAAATTGCAGTTCTGTTTGTAAGTTCCATTTACACAGGATAAGCAAAGTGCCTTCATTTAGATTTAAAATACCTGAAATCTTAGTGGCAGCACATGAAGATTATGGAGACTGTTAACTAATTCATAACCATGGTGTGAACACATCACTGACGAACCTGCTCCAGTTGTCTGTGCCACACAAGACTGGAGTCAGCATCCAGAGCTATGTGCAACACGCTGCACCATTCATTTCTCGAGGGTTGGGCCTGACTGGTACTAGTCAACTTTTTCTTTTTTTGGGAAACAGCTTACACTCTTTTGAGTTTTAGAATCAAAAGAAAAGGTGCTTTTAATCATTGTTTCCTGTGCAAGAATATTTGATATGGTTCCCTCTGATAATCAATGGAGAATCACACCGAGAGTTAAAACAAAGCTTTTCTTGGAACCTCATGTGTGCCTTTCCCCCACGCATTTCATTTTACAGGCAATTTGCACAGGCACTGCTGAGTACAAAGGAACTGAGATAAATGAAGTCTTTAGAACTTCACCCTTCTCACTAGGTGATGAGTTTGACTGCTTTAAATAAAAGAGAGACTCTTAAATTCAAATGATTAATTACCAAAACTCACATTTTTGGTCACAAGGGATCCTCCAGATCCTGCCCCTTCCTCCAGAGAGTGAGTTAATTCTATGCTAATGGGCCTCCTAGTTTGTAGGATTAGTTCCCAGTGGATTCTCATTGGAGTGCCTCCTCTGGCCTGCTCTTTGATGCACATGTATGCACATGCATACACATATAGTACTGTCTGGAAAGCTTCTATGCTTTAGTGTAGCACAAGAGTCGCTGGCCAGAGACCCCAGTCTAGATAAACATTTTTGTGAATTAAGTAGGTGACCCTCCAGTATACTTGCTTTACAGGTGAACAACTTAGCAACTATGACAGGAATTGGATTGCAGGCCTGGCCTGTCAGTTGACCTATTCTCTTATGCAGCACTGTTATTTGAGGCAGTTCTTACCTGTCTTAATAACAAAAACAACTCTAGTGGCCATACACATACTCCTGTATACTCAAAGTTCATCCCAGGGGAAGCATCATTGACTCCTAGCACCTGCTGACATTTTGCACTCGTTCACTTGCATGGCCCCCAATTAATCTCACATGCATCTAATTCTGCCTTGATGCCTGCTTCTAGAAAGGCTACACAACAGCTAACATTTTAGAATCTTGACATTATCAGAGGCTTTCCTTGTACCAAGATGAACATGAGGGTATTTCAAAAAGTTCATGGAAAACGGAATTGAAAGAGAAGTTGATTTCAATGAAAGAAAGTTTTGAAACCTGTTCATAGTTTTCCTTAATACACATATTTCATAAAGGTATATTTCACCTTTGATTTCTCATATGACTTTCTCAACCATACCATATAGGAGGAGTTCCTTGTGCTCTCTTCCTTTTATAACTGATACAGTAGAGCTAGAGAAAGAGTCAACATTCCCCCCCCCCCCATCACACAAGTTTCATGAAACAGAGTTGGGATGTGGTCACAAAACTTATGAAGATGTTCTAAATTTCTGTGGTATACTAGTTTGCTATATTTTCAACCTTTATGAAACTGATAGAAAAATAAAACAGGTGGAGGCAATTTTTTTTTCTTACAACATGAAGTAAGATGGAATATATCCTTTGTCTTGAAAAAAATTATCTAACTTGTCCTAACTAAGCCACTAACCCAAATATAATACAATACTTACTGTTCTTGAATAAAACTGTGTAGTAATGGTTAACTGGAATTCAGATGCTTTAAGATCTAGAAAATAAGTGTTTTGTTTAGTAATAATTATTATTGGAAGAGTTGCTGATCTGAAGTAGAAAACTAAACATTTCAGAATAGTCTTTGCTCAATCTAGCAGGGAACACTGACACTCCAGGGTTCCTAGCTTATGGGAAGGGCAAAAAAATTGCCTAGAGATACCTGTAGAGGATTCCAAGATGGCCAAATAGGGAAAAGACATGAGAATTGGGACCAGCCGAAGATAACCAAAGAAAAGTGGAGGAAGTGCATTTCTAGAGGAGGTCTGGAGAGAAGTTTGCAATGGAAGTCTACAGAAAGAAGAGTGACTCTGTGGAACAGCGTGGACAGTACAAACACATAGCAGTGAGTGGGGACACAAGCTGACACTCCCACTATGGCAGGGCTGGAGGAGACACCAGCTTCTAAGAGCAAGGTGAGAGCTGACTGCTGCAGCATCACTGGTGATAATGCCTGAGGGAGACCCTTGTAGAAAATGCCGACTTTGAACTTTATACTTTGTGTTTCTGTGTGGGTGTAAGCTGTTGAAATCTTTACTTAGTATATACTAAATTAATCTTCTGTATATAAAGATAATTGAAAATGAATCTTGATGTGAATGGGATGGGAGAAGGTGTGGGAGATGGGATGGTTGCGGGTGGGAGGGTGGTTATAGGGGGAAAAAGCCGCTATAATCCAAAAGTTGGATTTGGAAATTTATATTTATTAAATAAAAGTTTAAAAAAAAAGGAAAATGCTGACTTTGAGTCTGGCATGGAGCTCTAGCATGGTCAGGGTACCCATCAAAAACAGTGAAGGATAAGTACATTTCTTTCTTTCCATTGGCCCACAAGGGTGCCTGGCAACCAGCAGGGAGAAAGTATCTTCTGAACACTAAAGGAGGCTTTGGAGGCTTTCAAACACATGGGACTAGGGGATTTTATCAGAGGGATAAATCTGCATTCCCCACTAACTTTGTTTCTGGCCTTGAAGGTTGGCAAGGGGCTGGGCACTCACTTAAAACTGTAAAGAGCTCCCATCCCCCCCCACCCTATCACAGGCTCTGGGGCTCAAACTGCCATGGCAGAGCACCCATGGGCATTTGGCTCTGGGAACATCTCTGCTCTTTCCATGGACAGGAAAGGTCCATAGGGCTGAGAGTGGATGCCCTGCATCCTGTGACTGTGGGAGTCTTGAGTACTATGACTGTAGGAATTCTGTGGCTGCAAAATAGGGAATGGTGTGTAGTTGGGTCTTTGGTCAATCACTGTGTCTGCCTTCAGAGACTCAGAACTCCTTGACTAGCTTGGATGGATCATTACAGAGGGTTCCTTGCTCACACCGAGGTCCACAAAGATCCTATGTATGGTTCATGTGCCTGTGTCAGTGGGGGTTGTAGCCATGGTGGACTTACCCCAGATATTGATCACTTTGGAAGAGAGGAAGTGAGGCTGTGATTACACCAGCAGACATGATCATACCCTCCCTCCTCCTGACAATAGAGGAGATCTAACATGCCCAACTTGGGTGTCACCCTGGACTCTCACTCCACCCCTGAGCACTGACCAAAGCTCACTGGCCCCACCCAGGATACAACTCTAGATATCCACAGGAGCAGACACTCCACTAAGCTACAAGGCATAGTTCAAAAATAAAATCCATCAGAGGAGAAAATCAACAGATATTTCCACAAATGCCTAAAAATAAATGTAGAAATACAAGAAGCAAGAACAAAAACCCCTGAAACCTGGTTGTCATTTCTATAAGTTGCTTCATGAGTGCACATTTGTTCATTTTTAATGTTTCAGTTTGATTTCTAAGTCTAAAATCTGATACCACCAAATTACTAGAATAAAACATTGGGGAAACTCTGTAAGGCATTGGCATAGGTAAAGATTTCTTGGAAAAGACTCGAGAATCACAGGCAGTATATACAAATGGGATTACATAAAGCAATGGATCTTATGCACTGCAAAGGAAACACTCAAAGTGAAGATGCAACCAACAGAATAGAAGATATTTGCAAACTGTGGAACTGATAAAGGATTAAGATGCAGGATCTATAGAGTTCAAGACAATAAGAAAATTAAAAATCAAGTTAAGAAACGGATAGGGGCCGGCGTCATGTCTCACTTAGTTGATCCTCCGCCTCCGGTGCCGGCATCCCATATGGGCACCAGGTTCTAGTTCCGGTTGCTCCTCTTCCAGTCCAGTTCTCTGCTGTGGCCCTAGAGCACAGTGGAGGATGGCCCAAGTGATTGTGCCCCTGCACCCGCGTGGGCCACCAGGAGGAAGCACCTGGCTCCTGGCTTCAGATCGGCGCAGCACCGGCCGTAGTGGCCATTTGTGGGGTGAACCAATGGAAGGAGATTTCTCTCTGTGTCTCTCTCTCTCACTGTCTAACTCCATCTGTCAAATAAAAAAAGAAAGAAAGAAAGAAAGAAAGAAAGAAAGAAAGAAAGAAAGACACGAACCCATGAACTGACATTTTTCAAAGGATAAAATTCAAATGGCCAAAAGACACATGGAAAAATGCTCAATATCACTAGCTATCAGGGAAATGCAAATACAAACTACAATGAGGTTTCATCTTGCCCCAGTTAGAATGGCTAGCATCCCAAAATTAAAAAAAAAAAAAAAAAAAAAAAACAAATTCTGGTGAGGATGTGGAAAAAAAATTCAATGTTGCTGTGAATCTAAATTATACAACCATTATGGAAGACAGTATGGAGATTACTCAGAGTTCAAAAAACAGATCTACCATATGACTCAGCCATCCCAGTCTTGGGAATCTATCCAGATGGAATGAAATAATCATATGAAAGAATTATTTTTATCCCAATATTTATTACAACTAAATTCACAGTAGCTAAATATGGAATTAACCCAAATGTCCATCAACTGATTACTGGATAAAGAAAATGAGGTATATATCCACTAAGGGATACTATTCAATCATAAAAAAGAATGAAATCCTGTCTTTTGTGACAAAATGGATGCAACCGGAAACAATTATGCTTAGTAAAATAAGCCAGTCTCAAAAAGGCAAAATAATGCTTTCTGAGATATATGGCAGTTAATATAGAATGTCAATAAATGTATATGTAAATGGTCATTTGAGTATATGATTGTCATTTTTAGCCCTTGTTTATATTCCTGTGGAACTGTGGTCTTCCTACTTTTTACTTGTTGAATATTATCATTAGTGACTAATTAAGTCTGAACATAGAGTTGATTAAAATTATGTCTTTGCAAAACTAATGAAGAGAGAAGAGGGAGGAAGGAGGCTTGGGGGAGGGCAGAAGAGTGATGGTTATCTTCTTGGAACTGTACCTTTGGTACACATAAAATATTTTTTCTTTATATTAATAACAATGTTTTTTTTTAAAAGAAATTTGCCTGATTCCTACATGTTCATTTTCTGTTTCTACAACAAGGTGCCTGGAACTGGGTAATTTATAAAGAATAGAAGTTTGTTTGACTTATGGTTCTGGAGGTTGGGAAGTGCATGAGCACGGTGCTGGCATTGGCTCAGCTGCACTGCAACATAGCAGAGGGCATCGCAAGGCAACATAGAGTAAGAGTACCAGTTGGGTCAATCTTCCTTTTCTTGGAAAGTCACTGATGGCATCATGGGGACTCATGCTCATGACATGACTTAGTCCTAATTGCCTAGGTCCCACCTACAAACACCATTAACACGTGAATTTCAGTATTAAGTTTCCAAAGCATGAACTTTCCTGGACACAATAAAACCATGGCCTCATACTTTACACATCTCACTATTCCATTAAATCACAAAAGAATGAAAATTACAGAAAAAACCTGGATCAGCTTTAATTGAAGTCTCTTGAGTTATAAGAAATCTGTCATACTGATGTCCTGGGAGAGGAATAAACTACTAGATTGCTAGACTTCTTGGATTGTGATGTTGTTTTCCCCTGGAAATACAAGGATTCTTCAAAAAGTTTATGAAAAACTGAAATTAAAGATAAATGGGGGCAGACATTCTACACCCAAAGTACAGTGCCTGGGTTTGACTCCTAGCTTCACTTGCAATTTCAGCTTCTTGCTAATGTGCATCCTAGAGGCAGCAATGGTTACTCAAATGAGACTGAGTTCCTGGCTCCTGGCTTCCACTTGGCCCAGTTGTAACTGATACAGGCGTTTAGGGAGTTAACCAGAGCATGAAAACTCTGTTTTCCTCTCTGTTTTTCTGCCATTTAAATACAATAAAAATAAATAAATAAATAAAAAGATATGTCTAATTTTATGCAAATATTTTGAAAACCATACTGCTTCTGGAAATACCCATTTCCCAAGAACTTTTTGAAGTCCCTTTATAGACGTGAACACATGAGGTGTAGGTCTGTGGAGGACTTCCCTGTTTCAGTATAATAATTACCATCTATTGTAAACCTATTATGTGTCAAACTCTAAATTAAATGTGTTGGTTACCTTTCTCATACAGTACAGTATTTAGAGCTATAAGCTTAGTACTTTTGTATTTTTCCCAATGTCAAAATTTTTTAAAATGAAACAGACATTTTAAGCAATTCACTCAAGGCATATTACTAAGAGGAGGCAAAATATACTCAAAATGAGATTTTTCTGATGCCACAATTCCAGCTTACTCACTAAGAGACAGTTCAGTTGGAATTCAGTACATCAGAGATCCATCTCTGTTTAAGCAATGTGTTTCAGAAATTCTGTACTCAAACGAACCATGTGGTGTTTTAATAATATCATCCAAAATGAGAATGAAAACAATAGTCTTCTCAAATGATTTGTATGTGCCAAGCAATATCCCTCAGTAATAAAGAGTTCTGAACACATTTAAAAGTACTGAACTCACAATAGTTTAAAAAAATGACTTCTGTTGATTATCTATGCTATTCCAACTTTAATATGCCTCAGAATCATTTGGTAAGCTTGTCAAAACAGGTGGCTGGACCTCAGTCTCAGATTTTCTTATTAAGTAAATTTGAGACTTTGCATTTATCACACATTTGCAGGTCCTGTTAGGCTGCTGGTCTTGAGAACTCACTTTAAAAAATACTGATGTAGAGGGCTCCACTTTCTTCCTTCACTTTCAGATGTTAATGGTAGAAAATAACAAAATAGCTCACTCTCTCAACTAGTGAGAAAGATAAAGTGCTGGTTAATAGAAGATAAATTCAGAGCTGTGAAAAGAGTATGATGACCTACGCTCAATCTCAGAAAGCTCCTCCTCAGAGAGATCTGGACTAGTCCCCAGCAACAAACAGCCCAAGGAAGGTGGGAGTTGCCTTTGCAATCTCATTTATTTCTTCAAATCAAACATTGAGGTAAGAGAAATGTGCAATTGTAAACCAACTTGTGGAAATCACAGTCAGGTCCCCAGGATTTCTCTGGACACTAATAATGTCTGTTGTGATGTTTCCTGACTGTTTTAGTCCCCAGGATGCCTCTCTTCAATGACAGGAACCACACACTAGTACAAGCTTGACACTGCATTTAGACTTCAAGCTTCAGCCTATTTCCTCAGATCAGGTTAAGTTCAGGTTGGAATCTTCAAAAGCAGGTGAAGGTATGTTTACCTCTATTTCCCTATCAAGAATTTCTGTTCCTTAGACCGATCAGTGTGATCAGTTGTGAACTGAAATTGATCACTTGAACTAGTGAGATGGCATTGGTACATGCAATCTTGATGGGATTGTATTGGAATCCCCTGGCACATTTCTAACTTCACACAAACAAGACTAGTGTCTGCTAATACTAACTGATAGAATCAAAAAGGAGAGAACGATCCAACATGGGAAGTGGGATACACAGCAGACTCATAGAATGGCAGATGTCCTAAACAGCACTCTGGCCTCAGAATCAGCCCTTAAGGCATTCAGATCTGGCTGAAGAGCCCATGAGAGTATTTTAGGCATGGAAAGCCAAGACACTCTGGCAAAAAAAAAAAAAAAAAAAAAAAAAACAACAACAACAACAACACCTAAATGAAAGATCTCTGCGAGTGAGATCCCAGTAGAAAAAAAGGACCATCAAAGAAGGAGGTACCTTTCTCTGAAGGGAGGAGAGAATTTCCACTTTGACTATGACATTTTGTCTAAATAAGATCAAAGTCGGCAATCTCAAAAGGCTTCCATAGCCTTGGAAACTCATGACTAGAGCCTAGGGAGATTTCTGACGCCATAAACAAGAATGTCATATTGTGAAGTCAACAACAGGAGTCACTGTGTACTTACTCCTCATGTGGGATCTCTGTCCTCAATGTGTTGTCCAATGTGAATTAATGCTATAACTAGTACTGAAACAGTATTTTACACTTTGTGTTTCTGTGTGGATGCAAACTGATGAAATCTTTACTTAATATATACTAAATCGATCTTCTGTATATAAAGATAATTGAAAATGAATCTTGATGTGAATGGAAGGGGAGAGGGAGCGGGAAAGGGGAGGGTTGTGGGTGGGAGGGAAGTTTTTTTTGGGGGGAAGCCATTGTAATCCATAAACTGTACTTTGGAAATGTATATTTATTAAATAAAAGTTTAAAAAAACAGTACTTTGGAAATTTATATTTACTAAATAAAAGTTTAAAAAAAACTTTTAAATAACACTCCACAAATATTTCTCTTTTTAAAATTTATTTGACAGGCAGAGTTACAGACAGTGAGAGAAAGAGACAAAGGTCTTCCTTCCGTTGGTTCATTCCTCAAATGGCCACTAAGGCCAGCACTGTGCCGATCTGAAGCCAGGAGCCAGGTGCTTCTTCCTGGTCTCCCATGCAGTTGCAGGGGCCCAAGCACCTGGGCCATCCTCCACTGCTTTCCAGGGCCACAGCAGAGAGCTAGACTGGAAGAGGAGCAACCAGGACTAGAACCGGTGCCCATATAGGATGCCGGCGCTGCAGGCGGAGGATTAACCAAGTGAGCCATGGTGCCGGCCCTCCACAAATGTTTCTACTGCAAATTCCTTCCCTGGAGACTGGGAAACTTGAACCCCTGACCTGCTTTCAGTGGAAGTTGGTCTCCTCTCAAATGCAGCCTCCTCCTCCACTGCCACTTTAACTAATTTCCAATCCAGAACTTTCTTTCTTCCAGGTTTGAATCAGATACACCAAGATCCTAGACTTCAGAAGCCATTTATAAAGCTCTCAAATTGTTGTCTTTGAATCATTTCTATTTTCTTTGCTCTGGACTTAAACTGAAAAAGGAATATTGAAACATTGAGTGACACAACCACACACGCTGAAGTTCTAGCCTAGGATACAAGGAAAGCTCCTTGTGCTAAATTGACAAAATTACTTGTAAGTCATGGTCAGTAAAGCTATTCTTGAAGTACTTCACAGAGATGACAGGTGTGGAAGGGCTCACCATTTTAGCAGATGCAATCTATAAGACAAAGACAGAACTTTGCTCCAGAGGGTACTCCAGAGGGACTGACATTAACACTAAAATAACAACTGTTTTCTACCCTTTCAGTATTCAAAGCGATTTCACTTTTCACCACTGGCTCAGGAGCAACCTAAACAAATAGCGGAGTTTCTTTGGGCTTTACGGAGGCCACGGATCTGAAGGAGATGATACACAGCCTACTACGGAAGACAGACAGAATAGCCTGCAGTTGACCAGACACATATATTTACCCCACCACGCCTTTATAGACACCAATGAAGTCACAGCATAAATGGGAAACAAATTCTAAACAGCACAGAACATGAAGGGATATGTGGGGTGCTAGAAAGCTAGAATGGTGAGGCATTTGTGGGAGATACAAAAATAAAGCGGTGGAAAAAATCCTGGCAAGTCACAAGGACAAAGAAAGGGGTGACAGAGCATTGTGGGCCAGCAAACAAATGCATATTTTAAGGTTTGCCTGTAGAACTGGCAGAGGGGTAACTGCATCCGTGGATTAGGATGGAATTGCCCTGACTACACCCCCACCTGTGCTCAGTGCAGCAGGTGTCACTCGGTTTTCTAAAAGGATACTCCTGATACCATAGTCTAAGAAGATTCTGTGCTTGGATCCCAGCATCCAACTGATGGCAACTATGAGGAAGGAATATACTGTCCCTGCCCTCAGGAGAAAAACTCTCATCCCATCCCACAGGAAATCTCACCAATAGCACACCAGCTCTCTTTCAAAACAAATTGTGGGTTGAAGAAGAAATATAAACTAAAACTGTAGACAACATAGAAAGCAATGATGATAGCAATTCTGCAGGATGTCTACATGATTTACCCTGTGTCTGTTTTGTGTTTCTATGACAAAACACCCAAGGCTGGGTACTTTAAAAATGAAAAAAGAGGTTTTTCTAGCATACAGTTATGGAGGTGCAAGAACACGGCGTCAGTGTCAGCACAGCATTGGAGAAGACCTCGTTGTCAAGTCACCAGCAAAGCCAAAAAGGGGAAGCAGTTGTGTGAGGAAGAGCACTTGTAAGAGAGAGACCTAGAGGAAGGACGGACTCATGTTAAAACCTATTAACCAACCCGATCACCCCCATGAGAAAAAACATTAATCTCTCTTAAAGGCCCCACACCTCTCAATACTGTTACATTGAAGATAAAGCCCCCTCATAAGTGTTGCTGCCAACAAACCCCCTTCAAACCATAGCGCTCCATGATTGTACATGGGATGTCTCTTATGTTTATACTGGAGTCCAGTTTGTGTTTCCTTGACATGTAAGTGACTTAGCTCCTAATGTCAGTCCCTTTAATATCGAATACATCACAGGGCTTCACACTCAGTACTGTGTGGTCTTTTTATATTCCTGACACTGAAGATTTCACTTCCCGTTACTGAGCTCAGACACTGGCTTTTAAAAAACCACTTGTTTATTTATTTCTACTGACATAAAATTGCACATATTTGTGGGATACTATGTGATGTTTCAATACATGCACTCTGTGATGCTCGTATCAGGGTAGATATACCCAGAACCTCAAACATTTATCAGCTCTTGGGATGAAAACATTGAAAACCATTTATTCTATTTTTGTTAAGTATATAGTACATTTTCATTATTGCCACACTAGTGTGCAACAGAATGTTAAAATTTATTTCTTCTATCTGCTATTACTCAGTACCCATCGATCAATCTTTCTCCATCCCCCTACTCTTTACAGCCTCTGGTAACCGCTATTCTAATCTCAACTCCTATGAGATAAACTTTTTTGATTCCTCCTATGAGTAAAATCATGGAGAATTTATCTTTCTGTTCATGACTTATTTCACTTAACATAATGTCCTCTATTTCCATCTATCTTATCACAAATGACAAGGTTTCATTCTTCTTTATGGAAAAATAGTATCCCATTGTATATATGTACCCTATTTTCTTTATTCATTCATCAGTTGACATGTACTTAGATTCTTTCATTTCTGGTTATTGTGAATAGTGTTGCAGTAAATATGGAAGTGTGGATGTTTCTTTGATATACAGATTTCATTTTCTTTAGGAAAGTACCCAGTAGTGTAGTCTTTGGAACATATGGTAGTCTTAGTCTTATTTTTTTTTATTTTTTTAAAGAACTTCCATAGTATTTTTTCCATTTTGGCTATACTAACTTACATTTCCATGAACAGTATGTAAAGGCTCCCTTTTTCTCTACACGTTATCTTTTATCTATTTTATTATAGCCATTCTAACTGCAGTGATGTGATATCTCATTGTGGTTTGATTTATATTCACTGATGACTAGTGATGTTGAACTTTTTTATATAGCTGGTGGCCATTTTTATGTCTTCTTTTGAAAATGTCTATTTTAGTCTATTGCACATCTTTTAATCAGATTTGAGTTTTTGCTATTGAGTTGAGTTCTTTATATATTCTAACTAGTAAGTCATTGTCAGACTATAGTTTGTAAAAATTCTTTTTATTCTGTATATTGTCTTTTCACTCTATTGACTGCTTTGCTGTGTGGAAGCTTTTCAATTTGATACAATAACTTTGTCTATTTTTGCTTTTTTTTCTTGTGCTTTGGGGATCTTATCCAAAGAACTCTTGCCCATTCCAATGTCCTAAGCATTTCCTGTTTTCATCTAGTAATTTCATAGTTCCAAGTCTTACCTTTCAGTCTTTAATCCATTTCGAGTTGACTTTCATATTTGTGAGAATTATTGGAAAACAATCCACTTATTTAGCTTGGACTAAGTACTTTCTATGCATCAGTTTATTCTCCCCTCTTGAAAAGAATATCTCAATTGATTTATATTCAAATATGTGCCCAAATGAGCTTTAATTATTTTCTTCCTCATGCTTCATTTCTCACTGTCAGTTCTCCATCTAAGTTAATTGTTATTTTCCAAATCTTATGTTCATGCTTTTTTTTGTTAAATCTCCCATTATTTTCTAGTACAAAATACATATTCATCATTCACAATACAGCTCAATCATCACATTTCTTACGAAGTTTTTCAAGGATCCCACAGACAACACCAGTAACTTTTTCTTTTGGGCTCCACAACTCTTTCATCACACCTTCATGAAAGCTTTTCTTTTGTACCATCATTAATTAAGGGCTCTTTTGGGGGATTATTGAAGTCTAAACCATTTTTTATACCACCAGCACTCTGCATGGAACAAAAGTTGGAAGTCACAAACAGATATAATAGATGAATAGCTTCCCAAGTGTAAGGAGTAAATAACTAGATGCAAGAAATATATACCATGTGCCCATGGAAGGAGTAGAAATTACTAAAAAGTAATAAACAAAAAAGGCAAAAAAAAAATCTCAGATGCCTAGGCTAAATCTGCCGTGTATAGAGAAGTCACTTCAATATTTTAGTTAAGTCAGAAACTTGGCAAAATGATTTCTTGTAGAAACATTTAAAAATTAACTGGAAAGAAGAAAATGCTGAAGGTTTAATAGGTTAGTGAGTAGTAGTAAATGGTAAAATCTAGAGTCCCTAAGAAAGGTGTGGAAGAAATCCTTTAGGATGGTTAATAAACTCTAATAACCCTCTCACAAGCTCTGCGGGATACAACTGTCCTCCTCCCAGTTCTACCTGAAATCTTTGAAATATTCACATAATTTGTCCAAGGGCTGGCAGGTTTTTGTTTTTTAAAAGATTTATTCTATTCATTTGAAAGCCATGGTTACAGAGAGAGGTATAGACCGAGAGAGAGAGAGAAAGAGAGAGAGAGGTCATCCATTCCTCTTGTTCACTCCCAAGATGATCACAATGACAGGAGTTTTTTTCAGGTCTCCCACCTAATGCAGTGGCCCAAGGAGTTGGGCTATCTTTTACTGCTTTCCCAGGCCATAGCAGAAAGCTGGATCGGAATAGGAGCAGCCAGGACTCATATGGCAGCCCATATGGGATGCCAGCACTCAGGCTGCAGCTTTAACTCGCTGTGCCACAGCGCCAGCCCCAGCGCTGGCAGGTTTTGAGGTGTAGCTATGACTTATTAAGGAGTCTGAGAACATTTACCAACTGTGAGCCTCCTCCTCATCAAGGCATGCCTACTTTCTCCACAATATGACTCAGGTTACCCTTGATTCATCATCCTAAATGACATTTACTAGGAACTCTCAATAAAAATAGATGTGTTTCACTCCATCAATACAAATAATATTGCACTACTCTTTTGGAAAGATAATTACCTACCTGATGTTCAAAATGTAGCAATTAGTTCATTGCACTCTACCTAATTTCTAGATGTTGACATTTGGAAAGTACTTCTGGCTAAATGGTTATTAAAAACTTGTAGTTGTCAATAAATGTCTGTTGAATAAATGATTCATTAATACATTCTAATGATGTTGTATGGCCTCATATTTCAGTTTAGAATTTTTTAATTACACATCCTATTTATCCCTTCATATAACTTTTACACAATAAATACCCAACTGATAAGAAAATGTTACTTTCACTATAAACAACTAGCTCAATCAGTGATAAATAAATTTTATTTTTAGTACTTAAAAATCATCTTATGCATATCCAAATAAATTAGCAAGATCAGAAGTATCATATAGAGCCTGAATGACTAAGATATGCTATAAAAGCATACATATTTTACAATTTCATAAGCAAACTAATTCTACCATCTTTACCATTATCCTAAGTTGTAAATATCATGAATTATTGCACAAAATACATTTGTACTTTAACACCTTGCACTTTCAGACTCTTTGAGAACCAGAATTTCTTGTTAACTGGCTCTTCTAATTAATGAAAAATGACTGCACTCATCTCATGAGCAGATCACTAATTATCAAAGAGAGAGAATAAAATATACTCTGTTTTGCTGAAAATAAATTGATTCTACCTGAGGATTCTGATGTTATTTTGGGACATGATAAGTCAAGCTTTTCAATATGAATGTAACTTATCATAGAACTGCTTTAAAGAAAAACCTTGTTGTCTTAGTATAACAGGATGAGTGATATCTTATTAACTATCATCACATTTAAGACATTTAAGACATCTCCCAAATCCAATCTGACCAGCCAACCTGAACTTTGGGAGCAAGACACATGCATATTTGGAGATTCAAAAGAATAAGAATTAGAACTTTTTTTTAAGCATAAAAATTTACAAAGCATGGCTTCTTCAGCAGGCACAACATGAGTTTGAAAAATATATCTCCAACAATCTATACAATAAATTTATTTAACATGTGTATTCATCAGACTTCTGAGGATCATTATATGCTGTCAACCCTACTTGAGAGTGGTGTTTCTAATCTTATTTTCTTGATATTTTCTGCCTGGTGCTGTCTTTCTACTTTCCTGATTGGCTTTTATCTTCTTGACTCTTCTCCTACTAGGTGGTAAACAAATCCCTGCTGAGTGGTAAACAAACCTGGAGGCTAGGCAGGACCTCTGGGAGTTGTGGCTGACACAGTTATAAAAAGAAGTCTAAACTCTTAAAGAAATGAGGACCCTTTAAAGCAAGTGGAGAGCATAACATTGAAGTTTTTCTTCAGTTTCACCATTTGTACTAAAGATGGCTGAAAAGAAGTCAATAAGAGAAAAAGATAGCTATAGGCAATGGAACACGGAGTACAACTATTCAAAGCAATATCTTCAAAAATATTTTCTTTGAAAGGAATATAATAAAGCCCTAAGTCAAATATTATTTCACTGGCAACCACCAATTTCTGGCACAGTAATAATATTTTCTCACAGTGTTTAGAAGTCCACAAAGCTCTTTTTCCTATATTATCTCAACTGATGCTCACAACTTGCCACTCTCTCTGCAATTCACCCTCTACCCAACAGCTCAGGACCCTCTAACCAGACCCTACTGTCTTTTATCATTCACTGTGCTCTGGTTTATTTAGTTTAAATTTCCACCAGTGACTGACCTATCCCACTCTTATTTGGCATTTAAGATCCAGCTCCAAATACCACTTCCTCTGAAAAGACTTTGGTGACCCATCTTCAAGAATCTTCCCTTTCTTTATGGACTATGATAATTGATGTCCAAGATAACACTAGGTGAAAATAATAAGATCTATTATTATGATAATTTAAAATCTTTTAGTGGGGGTCCCACACTGTATCAGAGCTGGTTAAGTTACCACCTTAGAAACCAGTATCCCAAATGACTGTCAGGTTGAGTTCTCTCAGCTCCGCTGTCAGCCTAACTCCCTGCTAAAGCACCTTGCAAAAAGCAGTGGATGATGCCCAGGTACTTAGGCTCCTGACAGCCACATGAATAATCTGGGTGGAGTTCTGGGCTCTGTTGTGGTTATTTGAAGAGTGAATCAGCGGATGAAAGATTCTCTCTCTCTCTCTCTCTCACTCTCTCCCTCCTCTCTCTCTCTCTCAACTCTGCCTTTCAATAAATAAATATATAAATAAATAAATACATAAATAAAACCTCCTAGTAATTAAGTTTTCAAACCAAGTCTTTCCTCCTGAACTGTAACTCCTTCGAAACTAAGAACGAGAAGCTGAATAATTGATTTTGAACAAATTAGGCCTGATAAATAGTACATGATTGGCCAACTGTAGTTCATTTCTGGGACCCATAGGAGATGGCCAAAACTTCTCCCTAGAGTAGAAGCCCTAGTGCCCAAAAGAGAACTAGGAAATGGAGTTGATTTATGGAAAATTGATGTTTAAGAGGAGCAGGGATCTAAATGGAAAATCTGTAAATTCCTCAGTCACAGTTGCTCTACTTGATTATAAGCTGCTTAACAGTAGAGGCCCTGTCTTATTAATAGAATTTACTTCAGGAAATTAAGCCAGTAGAGAACTGAGGAAGAGGGAGATCACCTAGTAATGAGAGATCCTGAGACAATAGTAGATCGTGCTGACAGTGAATGTGAAAAAGACAGGACAAAGTGAACTGAGTAAAGAAATACTGAAAAGAAAACCCTACAGCAGTACTATTGATATATTCCTAGATCAAGGAATACTGATTCATTCTAAAAATTGATGACTTCAGACCCAAGTACAAATAACTCAAGAATTTAAGGGTCAATTGAGTGATAGAGGGTTTAGGGTAGACCTTAGATTTTAAGGTTTACGACTCCAGGATTGCTTGTCAGAGTCTTAAGGGTTATATGAAATAGTACGGGTTATGAGGCAGAACTGTGTCTTCTATTAATTGAAATTCACAGAAGAGTAAAATGCATAGAGCAAGAGCTCTATAAATACAGTATTTGGGATTTTTTGACATATATATTATTTGTGTATATATGCTTTCATGTACTCATATTGCTTTTTGTAGGACTTTCTATTTATTCCAACATTAACAGGTGAGGCTTGATCTAAGCAGATTTTTGGGAAGCAGATGGAACTCATCATATCTCAACCTCCCTATTCAATAATATCTGGAAGTGTCCATCATTTTCAATTCTACTTTTGCTAATTCACATGTCCAGATTCCACCACTCAATTGTTGCTAATGAATGCTGGAATAAGGATCATATTCTAATGGCTACGAAAACACTGAGGCAAGTAAAATCTGTAAAGTAAGTGGCAGGTTCATTTCAGCAGACTCATGAAGGATGTTGACTTTGGCAACCCATGTACTAATAGCAGTGATTACTTTTACTGATAGCAAAAAATACTAACAATTGCAGAAATTATTTTAAAAATATGTTATGAGCTATGCCACAACACTGGCACCTTTAGTACAGTTTTATAAAATTTTTTTGAAAGGAGAAACCTAACTGTGTGTTTTAGAGCTTCTTTCTAGTATTGTGCCATTTACTGTTGCATGTGGATTACTTCAACATTTAGCAGCATAAATCAACAGTACATATTTATTATCTCAAGTTTCTGTGGGTCAGGATCTGTGGTATTGAGCTAGATCAAGGTCTTTCATGAGGTTACAGTCATGATCCAAGCAAGAGCTTCTGGCACTGTAAAGTCTGATGAGGTTGGAGGATCAATTTCTAAAATGTCTTTGTCTTGGGCTGGCACCGTGGCATAGTTGGTAAAGCCACTGCTCCACTTACAATCCAGCTCCCTGCTAAAGTGCCTGAGAAAGCAGCAGAAGATGGCCCACGTTCTTGGGCCCCTGCACCTACATGCAAGACTATACAGAAGCTCCTGGTTCCTGGCTTCAGATAAGCCAAACTCCAGCCATTGCAGCCATTTGGGAAGTGATCCAGTGGATGGAGGATCTCTCTCTCTCTCCCTTTTTGTCACTCTGCCTTTCAAACAAATAAATAAATCTTTAATTAAAAAGGTCTCTGTCTTGTGGTTGCCAAATTGGTGCTGGTTGTCAGGAGTTCTTAGTTCATCACCGCATGGTCCTTTCCATTTGGATGAGTGTCCTCATGGTGTGGTAAATGATCCACAACAACAAAGTAGAAACTGCAATGTCTTACATGACCTGGCCTCAAAAGATATGCACCACCCATTCTGCCACATACTATATACCACGAAGACTAACTGATACACGGTAGACAAGGATTATCCCAAGAACATCAACACTAGAAGGCAAAAATCCCTGAGCCCCATTGGAGGCTGGCTACAAGCATAAAAGAAACTGTTAACTCAAATAATATCACAATTTTGTGTGCCACAATTTCCAAAAACATTGAATAAAAACAGTGCTAGGCCAAGCATCTGGTTCAGACATTAACGTGCTGCTTGGAATGTCTTCATTCCTTATTAGAGTGCTTGGTTCAAATCTGATTCTGCTCTCCAAATCAGCGTCCTGTCAATGCATGCTATTGAAGGCAGCAAGTAATGGCTCAAGTACTTTGGTTCCTGCCACCCACATAGGAGACCCAGATTGAAATCCTTGCTCCTGGTTTCAACCTAGCTCAGCCCTACCTGGCTGTAGTTAGTATTTGAGAAATGAAGCAGCAGATGGATGGAAGATCTCTTTCTCTCTCGTTCTGCCCCTTTCTATGACTTTCAAATAAAACGTAAACAAATATATAAGTAAATTTTAAGAAAAGCAGTGCCAGATATATCCATAAATAATCAACATAGTGTTATTATTCTATCAGAAGCAAGGAATTTAAAATAAATAATTTTTAAATTATATAATTCTTTAAAAAATATTTGCGAACAAATAAAGCCAGATGAAGTTTTCACCATAAAACGTGTTATGGAAATGGCAGCTTCTTTTTCACCCTGCAAGTACCAAGAACTTCAGAAACCATTAGGAATAACATTTAAGGGCCAGCACTGTGCACAGCTTGCTAAGCCACTGCTTGTAGTGTCAGCATCCCATGTAGTTGGCAGTTTAAGTCTACCTGCTCCGCTTTATGATCCAGCTCCCTGCTAATAGCCTGGAAAGCATGGGAGCAGAAGATGGCTCAAGTGCTTGGGTGCCTGCCAATCAAGTGGGAGACCCAGAAGAAGCTCCTGGCTCTTGGCTTTGGCCTGGCCCAGCCCCAGCTGTTGCAGCCAGTTGAGGAGTGATCCAGTGGATGGAAGATCTCTGACTCTCTGTCTCTCTCTGTTTCTGTCTCTCTCTTTCTCATATGCCTTTCAAAGAAAAAAATATTTTTAAAGAAAACAAGTATAATGTTAAAAACCAACCCAAAGCATCACAAAATGACCCTCGTGAGAGCAATGGAGTATATCAATGCAGCCTGTGTCCTCACGGGTTGAAATGGAAATCCTCTTTTCCTTCCTTTTTTAAACATGGAAATTTTGTACTCAGTAACATAAAATCCACACCCACTAAGGATAAATGATAATTACTTCAAATTGACCAAAGTTTCAACAAAAAATCCTTTCCATTATGTGAAATACAATGACTAAGAGAGATTTTACAATCTTAAGTGGACCCAAAGCAAACCAGAATCTCAAGGGTTAAAAATATTTAGCATTCAATTGCTAGTTCACTTCTTGGCCTCTGATAACCGGGAACAAAATTGCTTTTCTGTTGCATAAAGTATCTTTCAAATTCAATTGCTTATCTCCTCATTCATTCAAGAAAGAGAGACCTCAGATTTACAGGAACCAGAGCCCATAATACAAATATAGTATATTAAACATACAGCAGACATCTGCTGAAAAATAACCAAAACACAGTCTATTGATTTTAACCTTCTATATCAAGGTATTCTCCAGTGGTCTCAACTAGATGCTGGCTATGAGAAATTCCAATTATTTGAATTTCTATATATAGGATAAGCATTTAGTTATCAACACACACCATAAAACATATTTTCATCTGTTATTAAAGCACTATTACTATGTGGAATTGAATGTGTTTCTACTGTGAACTCAACTGCCAGTGAAGCGGGCGAGGCAGCATTTTCTGCGGGAGATTCCCTTTGCAGACCTGTTTTATGTGCACTCTCCTGTAGCAACCTTTGGATTTGCTTTTGGGTAAATAAAATAAAACTCCATGAAAAGATTTTTAGCATTCCTCCTTCCCTCTTTTTTGCTTTCGCTTACATGCAATTATTCATTACCTTAGTTTTAATGAATCAATTTGTTCTAAGTCATTTTTCTACAGTGACTATTGGGTTCAATGCCTACAGTCTTACAAAGATACTTCTTGTGCAAGGCAATCTCTTACAGAATCCTAAGCTCACTTAATTTTAGCAAAATACCGCAGCGGGGCTGAGATGTACCTGACTTCTTATCACACTGATTCCAATTTTGATTAAAACAAGTTTGCAGACTAGGACATGGAGCCAAATTAAATGTATTTCTAGAATAGCATGGATGTTGGTGATATCAGTGTTTGCTTCCCCTAAAGAGCATCACTGCTTTTCATGGTTCAGAGACGAGCAGAATTGGAGCAAGATGGAGAGGAGAGAAGGGAGAAAGCCAGGGGGAAAGAATAGCCAGTTTCATCAAGATGGGAAAATTCAGAATTCTCTTTTGGCAGCAACAGAGCAGCTGATTTCCAAGAAAGGTTGGTGGGTTTCCCACGTGTTTCTATAGATGATTTGCCACAACTTGAGTATCTGTAGAACTGTTGAAAGAGCAAGCTCAGACTTTTATTAGGTTTTAATTGCCTTTTTATTATAAAACTTTATAGCTATTAAAACATATTTCAGATTATAAAAGAAATAGAAATACAAAAAACAAGATTAGGATAAAATAAAATCAATGTTTAAATCTTAGAAATTACCATTATTAAAAATCTGGTGCACATTTGCCCATGGTTTCCAATTTGCATAGTATTTGTATGGATGAAGCACAATTTTGGCTTCACTTAATGTAAATCAAAACCATTCTTCAAACCGTAACATCAAACCATTCAACAAACAACATTGGCTATATGTTTTGGTCTGTCTTGGACGTTTCTCAAAACATTTCTAGACCAGAAATTTTTAGTAACAATTTATTAATGTAAAAGCATTGTACAGTGTAATCTTTCTCTAGGCAAATAATTAAAATGAAGAGAACATAAAACTTATCTTTTAGCCTTTTCTTTTTAAATTGAAGTAGTGCCAGGTGCTATTGTTTGATGAGTTGACAAATGCACACACCTATAGGTTTACATCAACAGGCTTACATCAACATAGAGGATATTTTCATCACTCTAGAAAGTTCCCAAATGCTCTATTCCAGTCAACCTCCATTCATAGGAGAAACTCCTATTGTGATCTTTGTCAGAATAGATGAGTTTTGCCTGCTCTAAGTCTTCATACACAACATGGTCAAAGGGGTCTGGCTTATTTCTCTCTGCATAATGTTTTTGAAATTCACATTTCATGAGATTAATGTTGCTGTGTATATTGTTATTTAATCATTTTGTATTGTTGAATAGTATTTTACAAATATACTATAGTTGGCCAACCATTCTGCTGATGGGAATTTGGGTTGTCTCCAGTATTTTGGTATTATAAATAAAGTACTATGAAATTCCAGGCAAGCATTTTTAGATATATTCTTTGACTTTACTTGGATAAATGCTGATCATTATAATTTGAGTCACAGAGGTTATGGTTAGCTTTATGAGAAACTGTATCCCAAGCAGCTGTTAACACTCTCTTTAGCAATGTATACAAGATTCAGTTGCTCTATATCCTTGCCAACATTTAGAGTTCCTAGTATTTTAGCCACTCCAGTGGGTATGAAATTGTATCTAATTGTAGACTACATTTTAATTTATCTGATGAATGCTGTCAATGATTTTTTTTGTTATTGACATTTCCTTGTGAAATGTCTGAACTACTTGGAAAAAATCCAGTCTTACCACTTCTGAACTCCAGGCATTTATTAATATAAGTTTATAATATTTTGTCACATTTGTGACATATCTATGTCCATACTGTTGTTTTTTTCCATAAGCACAAGATTTATTCTAAGGGTATGTAACTTACCATTTAAAAAAATTTTGGTGATTACTGTTTTTTTTTGCTTAAGAAATCATTGCCTACAGCTGTGATTTAAATATTTTAATCCCTCCAAAATTCATATTTAAGCTTAATCCTCAATGCAACATTATTGAAAGGTATGGCTTTTCAGAAATGATTGAGTCCTGAGGGCACCCACACACACAGTTTTGCCATGAACAGAATTAGGTGTCCTTATAAAAAGGCTTACCAGAGGGAATCCTTTTTTCTTTTTTTTTAACTTTCTGTCTTTCACCACGTGACAAGGCAGCAAAAATGCCCTCTACATCTTGACCTTCAATTTCCTAGTCTCTAGAATTGTGAGAAATACACAAATTTCTATTTTTTGTAAATTCCCAGTCTCTGACATCCTGCTATGTTAGTACAAAATGAACTATAACACACATCCTAATTTATTCTCCTATATTATCTTCTAGAAGTTTCACAGTTTTAGATTTTACATTGAAATGTAAGATTCACGTTGAATTAATTTTTGGTTATGTTATGAGATAGGACCAAAGTATAGTTATTCACCTGTAGTTCCAGGTGTTACAGTAATTTGTTTTAAAACTTTTCCCACTGAGTTGCTTTGGCACCTCTGTTAAAAGTCAATTGACTGTGTAAGTGTGGGTGTATTTCTGGAACCTCTATTCTGTTCCATTGATTATATCAGGAATAATTTAAAGCAACAGCTATTTGATGCCATATTCCCCAATGACCTCTCAGCTCTCTGAGATGCTGCACCAGCCAAGGCATTTCTTTCCACTGGTATCCCATCAAATCTTACAACCAGTTTTAACAATCACACTATAATAGCAAGGATAATTCCACTAACTACCTATGATTGAATCATTGCCTGCTGACCACTGCATGAGTCAGCTCCAAAGTCTCATTTAGAATCTGTTTCCTAGGGCAATCCTGGCACTACCTGGACACAGAAGGTGAGACAGATTCACATGCACAATGTCTACTGGGAGATACTCTTGGGAATGGAGACTATAGGGGAGCAAGAGAAGCAAGAATGAACAAAAGGAAAAGATGAACTATGATGCACTGTGGCAGAAGCTTCAGTGGGAGGCTCTGAAGCTGGGGATCATCTTCAGACTTATGTCTGAGTATTTTGAAATAATAAGAAACATACATAGTGGTGTCTGTCCCCAGGTCCACACACAGATGTCCTAAAACCATTGCACATAGTGGTTTTAGGAGAATTCTAATTTCTCATACTTGGTTTTTGACCCCAGTTCCTCACAGAGTTCCTAACAGGAGTAACTGACACAGAGCTTTGAAATCCCTTGGAATTTTCTGAGTAATAGACACTTTTTTTTATTTTAATGAGGCAACTCTTGGTGCACTCCTGGGTGGAAGCTGGTCATCAGAAAGACCAAGCCACAATTAGAATTTCAACTCTACTCCCCATTCTCCACAAAAGGGCTAGACATGGAGTTAGCAACTGGCCATGCCATTAGTCAAAGTCTCCATAAAATCCCTGAGATTTAGGATTTGAGGAGTTCCTGAGTTGATTAACAAGAGCACAGCCATGTACCAGGAGAGCAACACATCTCTGTTCCACAGGGCTGAAGCCGCTGTACTTGGGACCCATCTGAACCTTGCTCTGTCTACTTCATCTGGTTGTTTATTTTATTCTTTAAAATATCTTTTGTAATACAAATTAAACTGTTCTGAGTTCTGTGAGCTGCTCTAGCGAACCATTAAACCCATGGAGAGTATGATAGGAATCTACAGTTTAACTCAGATTGGACCAAAGCTGCAGGTAGCCTGAAGACCTACTACATGAAATTAACTCCTGGAAGTGGGGAAAATATTGTGGAACCAATCCCTTTAACATGTGACAGCTGATGCTCTCTCCAGGTTGAGAGTATTGAAATGGAGTTACATTGTAGGATACAGAGCTGATACCAGAGAATTATTTCAAGGGGCCAGCATTATTGCACAACGGGTTAAACCACCTGCAACACCAGCATCCCATTTGGGTACTGGTTCAAGTCCCAGCTGCCCCATTTCCAATCCAGCTGCCTGCTAATTGCCTGGGAAAGCAGTGGAAGAATGTCCAAGTACCTGGCCCCCTAGCAATCCTGTGGGAGACCCTGATGGACTTTCAGGCTCCTGGCTTTGACCTGGCCCAACCCCAGCCACTGTAGCCATCTGGGGAGTGAACCAGCAAGAGTGAACAAGTGGATGAAAGATCTCTGTCTCTCTCTGTCTGTCTCTCTCTCTTTCTCTCTCTCTCTCTCTCTCCCTAACTATGCTTTCCAAATAAAAAATAAATCATTTTAAAAAACAATTGTTTGGTATGAGAAAAACTCACAAATATGGGATCAGAAGAGCAACATTGAGAAAGATGTAAATAGAGAAGAAAACCTGTTGTTTTTTTTTTTCTTGTATAATTATGTCAAGGAACAGCCTACGGTTTTAGGACTCAGTCCTGCTGAATCTAATAGATATTTCTCAAAATGTCTCATGGAGGAACAGGAAAGCCAAAAATAGTAATCCACAATTCCCATCTCTCAAGGCCTCAGGGCTACCCCAGATGTGCTTCTTCACTACCTTGCTGAACAAGTTTTCCCGGCACGAAAGAAAGCAAAGACATAAGAGTGTCTGAAGTGGGAGGTTTTTAATGTACAATAGGGTATGTTCCGATAAGCACATCATAGGTTAACTATAACCTACATTGATAATGTATTGAATGCACCTACCTACTGGACATCCTAGCTTAGCAACACAATACACTATTATCAGTTGTTTACCTTTGTGATCTCATGGCAGCCAGGAAGCTGCACTCATGGCCATGGCCCGGTATCCCAAGGGAAGAATATAATTCGAACCACTAGCTCAGGAAAAGGGAAAAGAAAATCAAAATTTAAAGTACAGCTTCTCCTGAACATATATTGCTTCCACACCATCATACAGTCAAAAAATTATAAGTTGAACCATCCTGAGTCTCAGACTATCTAAATAAAAAACTCAGAGGTGAGCTTGGAGACATCAGCTGGGCAGCAATGGTACCTGCTGTAGCCAAAAATACCACATTCATAATGCACCTGGGAGGGAGCAAGCATAGGTAGAAAAACTAAGATATTTTATAAAATGAAGAGATTCAATTACCCACCAAGGGGCTCATGTATTCATTAGCCCAGCAAGGATTTGAGGAGTTGAGGGAGAGTTGTAGGCAATAGCAATGAGTTCAGCTCCTTCATGATATTTGTTTAGTTCTCATCTTGCTATAGCAGGTTTGCTATAACATGCCTTTATTGATGTGCTTACCATTAGAGAGATTATAGCTTACCAAATAATAATAATATATAATAATGGGTGACATTATTTTCTAAAGTATGACTGGTAATTTCCTAAATAGGTTACATATATCATCTAAATGAATCTTCACAACATTACAGAAATAAATATAGTACAAATTTTATCCTATATTATAAATAGGAATTTGAGAACAAGAAATTGTATCAGCTATGGTTATGATGATGCTACATAACAACCCCAAATCTCAGTGACTTATAATAATTAATTATTGTTCTCACTCATCATTTTGTGGGTCAGCTAGGGTGGCTCTGTGGACTGAGCTGGGATCCACTGGATAGGCTCTCAGCTATAGGTCAGGTTCAACCCCAAGCATCAGGTCATGTTTAGCTTTGCTCAAAGAGGTCTCTCATTCTGGGTCCAATAGCTACCCAGAGCATACTCTTCTTGTGGCTGATGGCACAAGCCCATAGACAAAACAAAGTAGGCAAGTACATTTCACATTGAAACACTGTTGGCAACATTATGATTAAAATCTTTTTATAACATATCTTGGACAAAGTAAATATGATAGCCAAACCAATGTTACCACAGCTCCCATGGGAGAGGTAGAAGAAACCAAAGCTTTTCTGGACACTGACGCAACCTATTAAAGATCTTAAATAACTTGCTGTGGTCACTGATAGTGGGACTAGGAGAAAAACACAGTTCCTTTTTTCTTTCACCCTGCTCTGAAATTTACAACGTTCTAGCTCATCAGAAGGGGACTAAAGCCAGCAGATAGAAAAGTGGAGAGATTTTAAAACTAACCTTCTAGAAATATATTTCTAAAATTAATCTACCTAGTAAGGGTGACTTATGAGCAAGTAGGAGAATCTCTTAGTATTGAAGACATGCAGGGTTCAACAAAAAAAAAAAAAAAAACTGAATTTCTAGGAAGTTGAACCAAATGATCTCAGAATGTCAAATAAAAAAGAGTCAAGAAATCTGGCTTCCCATCTAGATACTGCCACCGCGTGAGCTGGTGTCTTCAGTTTGTCTTCTGTTCTTTGCCTAGCTTCAGCTTCTTCTAGTGAAAACTGAGAGCACTTAGTGAACTTGAACTCCTGGTTTTTAATAAATCCTTCAAGCTGATTTGAGAGAACTTATGAGAGCCTCCTCCCACTGTGCCTCCGTAATATGTAGAAACAAAAAATTGAAGTGAACAGCAAACTACTCCAAATCAGTAATAATTAAAACAAACCAACTTGGGGGAAACATATGATCAGATAGACCCACCATATGACCCAGCCATTCCACGCCTAGGAATTTACCCCGTGGAAATCAAATCAGCATAAGAATGAGTTGACTGTACCTCCATGTTCATAGCAGATCAACTCACAATAGCTAAGATATGGAATCAACCCTTATGTCTATCAACTGATGACTGGATAATGAAATTGTGGTATATATATACACTATGGACTACTATTCAGGCATAAGAAAAATAAAAAGAAATCCTGCCCTTTGCAACAAAATGGGTGCAACTGGAAGCCATTATGCTTAGTGAAATAAATAAAATAAATCAGTTCCCAAAAGACAAATATGTTTTCCCTGATTTGTGGTAATTAATATACAGAGTACAAAAAAAAGTAACGCATATGAATGAAATTGACATTTTGAGATTTCATTGCTGTTTGTTGTTCTTGTCTATACTCTTCAGGAACAGTAGTTTTTCTACTTGCTACTTATTGAATTCTTTATATAGTGGAGAGTAAACCTTATGATTATAAAGTAGATTGAAAGTATGTCATTTGTAAAGACCAAAAGAAAAATAAGAAAAGGAAGAAGGAGGGTGGGGGTGAGAGAAGAAGGGAGGGAGGATGGGAAATATCATGCTCTTAAAACTGTATATATGAAATACATGAAATTTGTTCTTTTTATATGAATTTTAAAAAGTTTAAAAAGATAAAATATAGCTCCCATAAATTTGACAGTAATGAATTTTATTTAATCTTTTGTTTATAAAAATTTGTCAGATTTTCTACAAATGCTCAAATTCCTTTCTAATCCTGAGTGTTTAACTTGACAGAAAGTGAGCTGAGTCAAAAATTTCAACACATCCTTTCAGAGAAGTGTCTAGTTTACACAAAGTATTATTTGGCTTTCGTGAGCTATTCTACCAAAGGGCAATGAAATACCATTCCAAGAATATCTCAAATATCAAAGAAGGGAAAGAAGGCCTTGTTGGCTTTTTTCCTCTTTGGTGAAGAAAAAGAAAACTATTTGGACTACTCTTCATACACTTTAAATTCCAGCAAAGGGAAAGACATTTTCCTAATTGTGGGACAAGGCCTAGTACCTATAGGCAGTACATTAGAAGTAAATCCCTTGAGGTCTTGAAACATGTTTTCTCAAGTGTATCCTTCCAACAACACCTGTTCTTGCTTTGAACATAGAAAGTTTCAAATAAGTTTTGTGGAATGAAAGACCAATTAAAACATAAATCTCAATGATTATTTTTGTCTTTGTAGTCACATGAGTCACATTATGTAAATGCAGACTAGAAGTAATATAATCAAGAGACTTTAAGAAGAAGATATGTAGGGGCCAGCACTGTGGCTTAGCAGGATGGAATCTTTTATCCCAGATAAATCCAAACAGTCCAAAATAAACTGCTGGATATGTCTTCCCAATACCAGTGCATCTAATTCAGACTTCTACAACTTAAAGTGAAATCGGACATTTTATTATACTAGATAAAACCTACAGGAGCAATTGGTTAGCCTAGAAGTTAAGAAGCCTATGCCATACACAGAAGTACCTGGGTTCAATTCCTATCTCTAGGTCCTGACTACAGCCTCTTGGTAATGAAGATTCTGGGAGGCAGCCATGTTAGCTCAAGTCACTGGGTCCAGCCTCCTGTGTGGGAGACCTGGATCATGTTCCCAGCTCCTGCCTCCAGCTTTGGCCTAACTGGAGCCACACAGCTATTATGAGTACTTGGGGAGTGGACCATTAGATGGGAGATTCTCTCTCTCTCTCTCTCTCTCTCTCTGTGTGTGTGTGTGTATTTGCTTCTCCATCACTCTGCATCAATAACTATCAAATCTTTAAAAAATAATTTTTGAAAGATTTTTTTTTTATTTTTGACAGGCAGAGTGGACAGTGAGAGACAGAGACAGAGAGAAAGGTCTTCCTTTTGCCGTTGGTTCACCCTCCAATGGCCGCCGCGGTAGCGCGCTGCGGCCGGCGCACCGCGCTGATCCGATGGCAGGAGCCAGGTGTTTATCCTGGTCTCCCATGGTGTGCAGGGCCCAAGGGCTTGGGCCATCCTCCACTGCACTCCCTGGCCACAGCAGAGAGCTGGCCTGGAAGAGGGGCAACCGGGACAGGATCGGTGCCCCTACCGGGACTAGAACCCGGTGTGCCGGCGCCGCTAGGCGGAGTGAAAGATTTTATTTATTTATCTGAGAGGTAGAGTTACAGAGAGAGGTAGAAACAGAGAGAGAGAGGTCTTCCATTCGCAGGTTCACTCCCCAATTGGCCACAATGGCCGGAGCCGTTTAACACTTAATCCTATCTATATGATCACTTTAACAGTTAATATAATCACTTTAACACTTAAGATGCATTTTTACCATCCCGCTTAATGGAATTTGCAGTTCCATAGCAAGTTTTTAAACTGTACCCTTAGAAGTACATTATAGGAATGTATGCAGAACTATACAGCTTTATAGTTACAAACTTCCTCCTCCCTCTCTTATCCCCACTCTTACTTTTTGCTGAGATTGATTTCAATTGACTTTATACACATATGATTAACTCTACATTAAGTAAAGAATTAAACCAATGCTATTAAGAAGGAAAAAGAAAACAAAAAAAATATTCCTCAACAGTCAAGACAAGGACTGTTCAAGTCATTGTTTCTCATAGTGTCAATTTCACTTCCACAGATTTCCTTTTAGGTGCTCTTTTAGTTATCACAGATTAAGGACAATATATGGTATTTGTCCCTTTGGGTCTGGCTTATTTCACTAAATATGATGTTTTCCAGATTCATCCATTTTGTTGCAAATGACCAGATTTCATTTTTTACCTTTGTATAGTATTCTATGGTGTATATATCCCAAAGTTTCTTCATCCAGTCTTTGGTTGATGGGCATTTAGATTGATTCCATGTCTTAGCTATTCTGCATTGAGCTGCTATAAACATGGGGGTGCAGATAACTATTTTATTAGCTGATTTCATTTTCCTTGGGTAAATTCCCAGGAGTGGGATGGATGGGTCATATGGTAGGTCTATATTCAGATTTCAGAGGTATCTCCATACTGTCTTTCATAGCAGTTTTACCAGTTTACATTCTCACCAGCAGGGGATTAGGCTACATTTTGCCACACATCCTTGCCAACATTTGTTGTTTGTTGATTTCTGTATGAAAGCCATCCTAACTGTGGTGAGGTGAAACTTCATTGTGGTTTTGATTTTCATTTTTTCATTTGTTGGCCATTTGGATTTCCTCTTTTGAAAAATGTCTATTTAAGTCCTTTGCCCATTTCTTAACTGGGTTGTTTGTTTTGTTGTGGTAGAGTTTGTTAATCTCTATATATATTTTGGTTATTAATCCTTTATCATTTGCATGGTTTGCAAATGATTTCTCCTAAACTGTCAGTTGCCTCTTTACTTTCCTTAATGTTTATTTTGTGTTACAGAAGTGTCTCAATTTGATGTAATCCCATTTGTTAATTTTGCTTTTATTGCCTATGCCTCTGAGGTCCTTTTCAGGAGCTTTTTGCCTGTGCCCATGTCTTGCAAGGTTTCCCTTATGCGCTCTAATATTTTGATAGTGTCAGGTCATATATTTAGGTCTTTAATCCATTTCAATGGATTTTTGAGTAAGACATAAAGTAGGGGTCCTGTTTCATTCTTCTGCATGTGGAAATCCAGTTTTTCCAGCACCATTTATTGAAGAGACTGTCCTTGTTCAGGGATTGGTTTTAGTTTCTTGGTTGAATAGAAGTTGGTTGCAAATGCTTGGATTGATTTCTGGCATTCCTATTCTGTTCCATTGGTCTGTCCATCTGTTTTTGTACCAGTACCAAGCTGTTTTGATTATCACCGCCCTGTATTATATCTTGAAATCTGGTATTGTGATGCCTTTAGCTTTATTTTTGTTGTGTAAGATTGCTTTAGCTATTCGAAGTCTCCTGTCTCTCCGTATAAATTCAGCATCATTTTTCTATATCTGAGAAGAAAGTCTTTGCTATTGTGATTGGCAATGCATTGAATCTGTAAATTGCTTGTGGAAGAATGAACATTTTGATGATATTGATTCTTCCAATCCATGAACATGGAAGACTTTTCCATTTTTTGTGCCCTCCATTTCTTTCTTTAATGTTTTGTAATTCTCATCATAGAGATCTTTTGCATCCTCAGTTAAATTTATTCCAAGGTATTTCATTTTTTTATTTTTAGTTTTTTGTAGATAATATGAAAGGGATTACAAGTTCTATCTCAGCCATGGAATTGTCTGTGTATAGAAAAGCTGTTGTTTCTTGAGTGTTCATTTTAGAATCTGCTATTTTACCAAATTATTTTGGATCCCCTATATAGAAAATCATGTCATCTGCAAATAGGGATAGTTTGACTTCCTCTTCCCCAATCTGAATTCCTTTGTTTTATTTTTCTTGCCTAATGGCTCTGGCTAAAACTTCTAGGACTATATTGAATAGCAATGTGAGAGTGCTCATCCTTGTCTGGTTCCAGATCTCAGTGGGAATGCTTCCAACTTTTCCCCATTCAGTAGGATGTTGGTTGTGTATTTGTTATAAATTGTCTTGATTGTGTTGAGGAATGTTCCTTCTATACCCAGTTTGCTTAGAGTTTTCATCATGGAAGCATGTTGTATTTTATCAAATGCTCTCTCTGCATCTATTGAGATAATCATTGGATTTTTGTTCTTCAGTTTATTCATGTAATGCATTACATTAATTTGTGAATGTTGAACCATCTCACATACCAGGGCTAAATCCTGCTTGGTCCTGGTGAATGATCTTTCTGATGTGTTGTTGGATTTGATTGGCCAGAATTTTATTGAGGATTTTTGAATCTATATTCATCAGGAAATTTGGTCTGTAATTCTCTTTCTCTGTTTTGTCTTTTCTGGGTTTAGGGATTAAGGAGATACTTATTTGTATATTTATTTATTTTTAAATTTATTTTTATTATTGTTTAATTTATAAATAAATATTTATATTTATTTATTGTTTTATATATTTCTAGCTTATTTTTATTTATTTATTTTATTATTTTATTTGATATGTATTTATATAGAATTTGGGAGGATTCCATCCCTTTAAATCGTTTTGAATAACTTGAGAAAAAGTGGGGTTAGTTCTTCTTTAAATGTCTGGTAGAGTTCAGCAGTGAAGCCATCTGGTCCTGGGCTTTTCTTTGTTGGGAGGGTATTTATTATTGATTCAATTTCCATCTTTTTTTTTTGGATCTGTTTAGGTGTTCTGTGTCTTCTTGGCTCAATTTGAGTAGGTATTATGTGTCCAGGAATCTATCCATTTCCTCTAAGTTTTCCAGTTTGTTAGCATACAGCTCTTTGTAGTAATTTCTGATTGTTCTTTTTATTTTTGTGTTGTCTGTTGTTACACTTCCTTTTTAATCTCTAATTTTATTGATTTGAGTCTTCTCTCTCCTTTTTTGGTTAGTTGTGCAATGGTGTGTCAATTTTGTTTACTTTTTCAAAAAAACAACTCTTCATTTTCCTGATCTTTTGTATTGTTTTTTGAGTTTCAATTTTCTTGATTTCTTCTCTAATTTTAATTATATCTTTTCTCCTACTAGTTTTGGGTTTGGTTTGCTATTGTTTTTCTAGATTCTTTAGATGCATTTATAGCTCATTTATTTGATACCTTTCCAATTTCTTGATGTAGGCAACAATTGCTATTAAACTTTCCTCTTAACACTGCTTTGGCTGTATCCCATTAGTTTTGATATGGTGAGAAGAATATGTATTTTGCAACTGTAGGATGAAATGTCTGTAGATATATAGTGTGTCTATTTGGTCTATAATGTCGACTAACTCTTCTGCTTCCTTGCTGATTTTCTTTTTGGTTGATCTGTCCATTGATGAAAATGGGGTATAGAAATACCCCATTACTATTGTATTTGAGCCTATGTCTTCCTTTAGATTCCTTAATATTTCTTTTAAATAGCCAGGTGCCCTGTAATTAGGTATATATATATGTTTATAATAGTCACATCTTCCTGTTGAATTGATCCCTTAATAGTTACATAGTGCCCTTTGTCTCTTTTAACAGTTTTTGCATGAAAGTCTATTTTGTCTAATATTGGGATGGCTACACCAGCTCTGTTTCGGTTTCTGTTAGCATGGAATATATTTTTCCACCCTTTTGCTTTCAGTCTGTGTGCATAATTGTTGGTCTTGTAGGCAGCAAGTAGATGGGCTTTTTTTTTTTTTAATCCATTCAGTCAGTCTCTTTTAACTAGAGAGTTGAGGCCGTTTACATTCAAGGTGACTATTGATAAGTAATGACTTTGCCTTGCCATTTTTTCATAAATATTCCTAATTTTTTTTTCTTTTTATTGGCAGGCAGAGTTAGACAGTGAGAGAGACAGAGAGAAAGGTCTTCCTTTCATTGGTTCACCCCTCAAATGGCCACTACGGCCAGCACACTGTGCCAATTAGAAGCCAGGAACCAGGTGCCTTTTCTGATCTCCCACACGGGTGCAGGTGCCCAAGCACTTGGGCCATCCTCCACTGCCTTCCTCGGCTGAACTGGAAGAGGAGCAACCGGGACCAGAACCCGGCACCCATATGGGATGCCAGTGCCATAGGCGGAGGATTAAACAAGTAAGCCATGGCGCCGGCACCATAAATATCCCTTTTTTTTTTATTTTTTTTGACAGGCAGAGTGGACAGTGAGAGAGAGAGAGAGAGAGACAGAGAGAAAGGTCTTCCTTTACCATTGGTTCACTCCCCAATGGCCGCTGCGGCCGGTGCACTCCAGCCAGCGCACTGCGCTGATCCAAAGCCCAGAGCCAGGTTCTTCTCCTGGTCTCCCATGCAGGTGCAGGGCCCAAGGACTTGGGCCATCCTCCACTGCACTCCCGGGCCATAGCAGAGAGCTGGCCTGGAAGAGGGGCAACCGGGACAGAATCCGGCGCCTTGATCGGGACTAGAACCAGGTGTGCCGGCGCCACAGGCAGAGGATTAGCCTATTCAGCCTCAGTGCCAGCCAATATTCCTATTTTTAACTTTTGATTTTCTTTGTTCTTTTCCTGGGAGATTTTCTTCCTTTACCTTCTTTTGTAGTGATAACCATGTTTCTGTGTTTCTGTGTGCAGCACATCCTCAATCATCTTTTGCAGGACTGGACAGGTGGTGACAAATTCTATGAATTTCTGTTTGTTCTGGAAGGTCTTTATTTCACCTTCATTCATAAATGACAGCTTTGCAGGATATAACTGTCTGGGTTGACAGTTCTTTTCTCTTAAGACTTGGAATATATCTTGCTATTCTCTTCTAGCCTGCAGGGTTTCTCATGAGAAGTCCACTGTGAGTCTAATTGGAGAGCTTCTGAAAGTAATCTGGTGTTTCTTTCATGGACATTTTAGAATCTTTTTTTTATGTTTTATTGTGGAGAGTTTGATTACAATGTGTCATGGTGAAGATCTTTTCTGGTAATGTCTATTAAGAGCTCTATGTGCTTCCTTTTCTTGGATGCCCCTTTCTTTCTTCAAATTGGGGAAATTTTCTTTTATTGTTTCACTAAAAAGCTCTTCTAATCTTTTCTCTCTTTCCATGCCTTCATGAACTCCTAGAACTCATATGTTGTCTTCTTCGATAGTATCCTGTAGATTACCAACAGTGGTTTTTAGTTTTCTAATTTATTCTTCTTGTGTTTGTTCTGACTATATAATATCCTATATTTTGCCTTCTAAGTCTGATATTCTTTCTTCTTCTTCACCAATTCTATTGATAAGGCTTTCTACTGCATTTTTTATTTGTTCTATTGAATTCTTTTCCAAGATTTCATTTTGATTTCTCTTTAAGATCTCAATTTTCATGGGAGAAGTTTTCTTTCAAGTCATGTACAATTTCATTAGTTTGTGCATTTGCTTCTGATTACTTCTTTTTTTTAACTTTTATTTAATGAATATAAATTTCCAGTGTACAGCTTATGGATTACAATGGCTTCCCCCTCCCATAACTTCCCTCCCACCCACAACCCTCCCCTCTCCCGCTCCCTCTCCCCTTCCATTCACATCAAGATTCATTTGCAATTCTCTTTATATACAGAAGATCAATTTAGTATAAAGATTTCAACAGTTTGCAACCACATAGAAACACAAAGTGAAACATACTGTTTGAGTACTAGTTATAGCATTAAATCACAATGTACAGCACATTAAGAACAGAGATCCTACATGAGGAGCAACTGCACAGTGGCTCTTGTTGTTGACCCAACAAATTGACACTCTAGTTTATGGCGCCAGTAACCACCCTAGGCTGTCGTCATGAGTTGCCAAGGCTATGGAAGCCTTCCAAGTTTGCCGACTCTGATCATATTTAGACAAGGTCATAAAAGACAGAGTGAGGATAGTAACCAATGATCCTAAGAGTGGCATTAACCAGGTCTGAACAATTATTCAGCATTAAGTGGGGAAGAGGACCATCAGTACACACAGGTTGGGAGTAGAGCCATTGGTGGTAGAGTAGAGGTTATGATTACAAAGGAATGAGGCCCAAGTGCGCTAGACAGGGTCTAGAACAAAGGACAGAGTCATTATTAGAGGAGCTAAGAAAGGTGCTGTCAAAGCTACAATTAAGTTTTCTGATTGAGAGGCAAATAGAACCTGATAGAAGGGGCTTGATAATAATCTGTTGGGCTTTAGGCCTTGTAAGTTAAGAGGCCCAGACCTATCTATCTCTTCACATGGGGTACATCCTAAGTGAGGTGTGAACCTCCTAGGGGAAGGCACTCTGTTGACTTTCATTACTTGGCTGGGCTGGGAGGAGAGCTGGCCAGGTAAAGGCAGGTGGCATTGCAGGCAGAACTGTAAATTTCTTGTTAGAGATGCTTCTGATTACTTCTAAGTAATCCTATGATCAATTTTTTGAATTCCAAATCTGGCATTTCTTCAATCTCATCCATCTTCGCAATCTAGTATTGAAGTGTTGTATTGTTTTTTTGGAGGGGTCATGTTTTCTTCCTTATTCTTTTTTATGATTTATTCTATTTGTTGAAAGACAGAATTACATAGAGAGGTAGATCCAGAGAGAGAGAGGTCTTCCATCTGCTGGTTCATTCCTCAAATGGCCTCAATGCCCAGAGCTGAACTGATCCAAAGCCAGGAGGCAGGAGGTTTTTCTGGTTCTCCCACATGAGTGCAGGGGCCCAAACACTTGGGACATCTTCTACTGCTTTCCTAGGTCATAGCAGAGAGCTGGATTGGAAGTGGAGTATCTGGGACTAGTACCAGCACCCATATGGGATGCCAGTGCTGCAGGCCAAGGTTTTAGCCTACTGTGCCACAATGCAGTACCCATCTTCCTTATTCTTGTTTCTTAAATTGGGGTGTTTGTTATTTGTCATTTGTGGAGATACTCATTGGTTTCTTCATTGTTTTTTCACTGTGGTGGCTTTTATCTTTGTACTATGCCTCCACAGATTAGCGAAATGTCTGCTTTCAGTGAATACCTAGAGGTTTGTATTGGGTGTGGCCAGGAAGCTCTGTTCAGTTCTCCTGGGTGAAGGGCATGTCTGAGGTGATACACCCAGGTTTGGAATGGTAAATCTCTTTTTTTTTTAATCAGAGGGGAGGTTTGTTGTTGTCTGTTGGTGTAGACTCAGCTGAGCTCCTCTCCTCAAAGGGAACCAGTGCCTGGGCACCAGCCCCAGATGGTATATTATTTGTCCACTCTGCCACAAGGATCACATGAAGGATCTGTGCAGCCTTCAGTATAAGTTCAGATTCCCCAGCAATGTCCCTCACTAGGGAACCAGGGTGCCCTGAGCACATGAGTCCTCCCCTAGTGACTGCCCAAAGTCCCAGCCACACCCTGAGTCCTCCCATGCAGCCTCAGTGTTTTCAGTCCTGGCACACAAGCCTCCTCCCTTCAGGAGAACACAGCCCCCTATCTGTTCTCCCCATCAGACTCAGGAGTCTCCACTTGGCTGCTTGCTGGACACCAACATGAGATGGCACAGCTGTTACATACATCCAAAATGGCACCTGCTCTCTATCAGCTTGTTACAGGATGCTGTTGCAGGTTGATCAGGAAGAGAGAAACGTGCCCCCTACTTTGTCTTTTCTCTCTAGTTTGGCAGGTACACTATCTCCCATGGGGCTGTAAGCTGGATTCCCTCTAGGCTCTCCCTGCAGCATTTTTGCCAGTGGTTGGGGCTGCTGAGGTCTGGTCTCACCTCACTCTCTAACGCTGGTGTCGGGTTCTCAGCTTCTGTGGTCCTGAGTTGTGCACGTCCCTGACCTCCACGTAGGTCTGCTGTGTCCCTCTAATTTGTGTAGCATTTTGTCTGCTGTTTTTTCCCTAACTCTTCCTTGAGACTGTACCCTTTCCACTTTTTAAACTATCTTCTCCTATACTAGAGCAGTAAGCACCCTCCCTGCTCTGCTATCTTAATCCAATCTATATTTTTTCATTATCCATTCATCTGATTATGGACACCTTGATTGATTCCATATGTTGGCTATTGTGAACCATGCTGCTGTAAACATGGTGTTGCAGGTAATTCTTTGATATAATATGTTCAAGTTTGACCTCTTAGATAAAACCATAATTAAGGATTTTATTCTCTAACAGAGTAAATCTTAAAAGTTTTCTTTGGCAAAATAGTCTAAAGTTTCCTATTTTTGTTGCATGTTACCATTTATTTAGCATCTATATATGGTACACTTTTGTTTTTCTCTTTCTCTCTCTCCACACACACACACACACATACATTCACACATGAAGTATCTTCAAAATGCTTATGGAAAATGAGTATTACAAAAAATACTCATGGATTTCTACATTTTTAAATCAAAATAAACTTACTTTTTAGTTCCATTCTCCATGAACTCTTAGAAGCACTCTTGCATATTATCAGGTCAATCAGAGTCCATTTCATGACTCATCTGATTGATATTAGGAACTCCTTAAATTCTGAGATTTCTTACAATAAGGAACATGTAAAACTGGAATTTTCAGTGGTTACTTTTGCCACAGAATAAGGAAACCTAGCCTAAGAATGGAGTCAACATGAAGGAAAGTAGAACTGAGAGATTTAAGTAGGCACTGTTTAAGTACCCATTTCCTAGACTTACTGGTGTTTCAAGGTAGTAGCTTTCAAGTTTTCTTAAATTAGTTTGAATTAGATTTCTGTCACAAGCAAACAAAACCTCAGATTAATAAAAATCTGCAGTATCCAGCATGGTGCCTGACAAAGACATCATCAGATGGAGTGATGTGTAGCAGTAACTTTTTTCTGCAATTCCAGAAGAGATCTGCCACTTCCTTGAAGAGCAACCTTCTCTCTAACAATAACCCATATCCTAATCCTCTCAAGAACCTTGTTCCAACATGTATCCCTACCCTCTCCAACATCTTGAGTTCCTCAATTCATTAGATCACTTGATCACACTTTGCTCATTTGTAAAAATTCATTTATTTCCATTTATTTAACAGTTGTCATTTTACAAAGCACTTTCATACACAATTAACCCTGTAGCATCAGTCCCTATGAGCTGACTCTTCCTTCATAACGTTCTTTTTCTTTGCCTTAACTCTCACCTAGTTGCACCTCAACTAGACAATGTCACTTAATAATCCACTTTGTCTTTTTAAAAATAGTTCACCTATGACTCCTGCCACTAAATTAAGCTTTCTAAAATGCTATTTTAAGCATATTTCTTTGTACAAAGAGTCAAAAATATCTAAGAATTTCAAATAAACTCATCCTCCTCATTAATACAATATCATTCTCCAACTGCCACCAGGGTATTTATCCAATCTCATCTTGGAATGAATAGTTTATTCAATTTCAAGCTCTAATTTTACCAGCTATGTGATTTTTGGTCAGTGTATTTCTTTGTTGAGGTTTTTGGCCCCCAAACTAGAACTATGTTAATTTTCCTATCATCCCTTACTCATACCAGACTCATTTCTTTTTTTGGTTATTTTTTCATAATATTTTCACAGTATTAAAGTCAAATTTACACACCAGAAAATTCACGTATTTTAAGTACATCAGTCTCCAGGTTGTATGATCACTCTCACAATCCAGTTGCCAGATATCTTAACCACCTCGAGAAGATCTCTCATACCACTTTGCAGTTAGTCCCCATTCCCAGTCTCAGCCCCACTTTCTGTCTCTATATATTTGTCTTTTATGGACATTTCATATTTGCATTGATGTTTTAAAAAGTTCATGAGTACATAGAATTTAAAGATAAGTTAATTTTGGTGCAAGTATTTTTGAAACTTATGTAAAATTTTTCATAAAACACATTATTCTGGATGTTTTCATCTCCCTATGTGCATAGACTGCAATCTTTTTTTGCACCTAAATAAATTTGCCTCTTAATTCTGTTTTGCATGAACATTTTGAAGTACTCTCAATTAGACAATCAGATAAAACATGTTTTTTTTTTTATGTCTGACTTCTTTCATATGGCCTAAAATACCAGACTCATGCTTGCCTTCATCTTTTGCGCATGTGGGCTCTTCCTCCACCACCTCTTCTCCTTTCCTCTAAACCTAACCAAATTATTCCTTCTGATCTGTTATCTTCAGTATCCTGATTCTCCTATGAAGATCTCCAGGTTTAAGTTCTTCCTTAGTTGCTTCATAGTGTTTTATTTCTTGCCAAGGAAAATGAAAAGTTTTTATGGAAAGTGTTAAGACACATTTGGCAGCAGAATGACATTCCCTGAAACAAAATGATGGACTGAGTGCATCCACTTATACTTTTCTTTACCAAGAACAATTAATAAGAGTGGTACTCAGGCAGAAAGGGAAGATGTGGGTAGAGGTTGTGCTATTTTCTATAGGTTGTAAGCCAGAGCAGCTGCTGACTGGACACAGCCCATGCCTTTTTCCCTCCTGTCACAGATCCTTCACAAGCCCCCAAATTTCAGCAACTATTAATTTGTTGAGAATAGGCTCAATATCTGCTGATTAGTCTTTATTTTCATCTTAGTGCATAGCTACTGTTTTGCATGTAGTTGGTCCAACGGATGAAACTATGCTGAGGGTTTCAAATGAGTAAGCAGGAACTAGTCACAGCAGTGTTAGGAGATCTTGAGACTCCAAGGTCAGTATTAGCTTTAGTTAGAAAGTCCAGGTTGAATTACAAAAACCAATAAAATATCCACACTTATTACCTATTAATTTGTTAGCAATGCAAATAAAAATGTAAGAAATATTGGTGAAAACGTACAGACCTAAGAGCAAAACCAAATGCAAAGGAGATGGCTCATTATTCACATAATTAAATTCTTCTGCTGTTTCTAGGCTAACCTACTCATGTTTGAGGGAATTGTTTCAAGTCACTTCCTTTGGGTAGCATTCGTTCACATCCCAGGTCTGGTTATATTCCTATTTTCCTCTCATCATAGTATTCAACTTTTCAATAAATATTCATTGAACACCTACTGTGTGTAAACATTGTTATAAGTGCCATGATATAGTATAGCAGTGAATCAAGTAGAAACAAATGAAGGCTCTATGTCCATGGAGCTTACATTCCAATGCACTTCATGGTCATAATATTTTCCTACTTGAGTGTCTATATGCTGAATCCATTAGGGTTAGGAATCAGTCATATAACCCTCATGGATATATGTGTGTGTGTGTGTGTATATATATATATATATATATATATATATTAGAATTAATACATAGAATTAGTAGAATTAATGCACACTAGTTAAATAAATGAGACACCATTTATTTGGCATACCACAATTACAATGAATCTTCATGATTCCCTGAACAGGAATATACATATTTATCTTTGCATCAACATTACTTTGCTGCTCTGGCTCAGAGGGTTCAGTTGACTTAGCCAAATCCATGAAGCTAATAAATGAAAGATCCAGAATCCAAATGTATTTATTTAACTCCAAAGCAATATTCTCTGCTACACTGCCCTTCTTCATTAAAGTAAAAAGAGAAATAATATGGGCATAATCATTTGCATGAAAATTCAGTCTAACTGAATTTGCTCAGGCCAGCTGAAAACTCACCTCTTACTTCAAGCATTTGAAAGCCCATTTCCAAAGTGAACATCTATGCTGAAAAAGGGTAAGATACCAACTATGAAATAAGTAACAAAAGAATAAAATAGGTCTTGTTTTTCCTTGAAAATTAAATGGATAGCATCTCACAAAGAATCATTACACCATCTACACTGGTACGTCTTCCCAAAATGTTTTGGAAACCTGACCTAAGAATAACAGGGGGAGAAGAATAACAGCTACACTGTTTGCCCCCAAACCTAAAAGTATTGCAGTGATCTCAAATTAGCAATATGTTTTGATGATTTACATATTATATTATTTTCTAAGTATTGCATATATTTAAATCTTATACCCTCAGGTTTCCCAAAAAGCAGGGTTGCCATGGGCATAAATTTATCTTATGCACCACAGCATCTAATGTGATGCTGAACTATATGCTTAGCTCAGAGCCTTAGGAATGGAAATCAATTTAGAAAATTTGGTAAAGGGCTGACTTGCTTTCCCTGTCAAAGTTTGCTTCCAAGATTTTGTCCTGTTAATCCATGCCATAAAGGACAACACTGGTTTTTGTTACTTCCAGACCACTCCAAAAGGCCCCATCAGTGGTTATTCATCTTATCACATAATAGTGCAAAAAGAAGATTTTATTTTAAGATTAGCTTTACTCCCTTTAGTGCATTCGTGTTAGAAAATGTGCCTAGATTCACATAAATAGGAGGCAGAATCTGTGCCTGGGAGAGAAGGAGAAAGAAGGAAAGGGAGAGGCAGAGGGAGAGCGAGAGGCGAGCGTGTGCTCACACTAGTGGGTGGGTTAGCATCTTCAGAAAGCCCCTCAGCTGCTCTGGAGGCGCGTACAGCCTGTACCATGGAAACGGCGGTTACCATGGAAAGAAAGCGCTATTGTGATGAGCTGAAGAAATGCCTATGTAAAATCATCTTACCATGTAACCTTACACTTTCCAGCGTTTTTAAAAATATGACAGGATTAGAGCACAGTCCTCCGGGAGTCAGTCCTCTCAGTGATCTTCCAAAACAATCTAGAAATCCAGATGATAAACTGCAGGGTGGTGCGGACTTGCTAAAGGGCTTGACAAGCAGTTAGGTGGAGAAATTGCCAACATCGTTTATCTATGGACTACATGGCACACTATTAAATATTTTCCGTTAAAACCCACAAAGTATTACAAATGAAGAGAAAACATGGATAAAATTAACTTAAAGCGAATGGCTCCCAACTTAGTGAAATCAGAATTGATGTGTTTCATCTAACTTATCGGTTAATAGCCTTGCTTGATGCCCTCATGTTACCAGAATCTCCAAAGCACTGGACAAGCCAGTACATTTGTTTATCTTTATCACTCTTTGCTTACTAAAGAACTTATTTTTATTAAACAGATCAATCACCTGCACTCAGTTTAATAGCCTTCGCAGTACATACAAGGTAAAAAAAAAAAAAAAAAAAAAGGGCAAGAGCCCTGTTTTAACAAAATCCCCCAAAGCACTGAAAAGGCAATAAAATAAGCTTTCAATAATACACACACACACACACACATGTATTTCTTAGAGGTAGAAAACGATACCAAAATTAGTCATCAAAAACATCTTTAAAATGGGAAAGTGGAGGCTTAAAAGCATCAGTGCCAGCACTCTGCACTCAATTTTGCCTGGTTATTTTAATAAACAGTCAAATGATGCTAAGTGGAGAGACAGAGAGTACATTATGTGTTGCAAACATGGCTTCCCTCACCTACGTGCATGGGAAAGCAAGATGTGGGTGGTTCACAGTCGGGCCTCAAAGCAGGGATACACACTGGCTTAATAATGAGGAGGTGGCTCCTGAGGGCCACTGTTTGTAGTCTCTGAGCTGAGACTTTTTGACACGCTGGTTATAGCTCACTGTCCACATGAAGTGTGGGAGGGACATGTGACAGCTTTTCTCCTGAAACTGCTCTCCTACCTACGCTGAAAAACAACCCTATCCGCAACCTCTCAGTGCAGGAACATAATATCATATTTTATCTCGTCTTCTGGGATTAAAAATATTGATTGAAATTTTCATTGGAAGCTTTTCTTAAAAGACACTTTCTTCCAAACCTCTTCTTTCTACTCCATTGCGAGTCAGCTATTTTTCTTGCCAAAACGCAGGAAAGCAATTAGGCTCAAGGGTTTTATAAGCTGCACTAGTTCAGGGCAAATCTATTGAACTTTGCAGAGAAATTCTTGTTCATTCACTGTGAAAATTTTGATGGTTTTATCCTCTTTCTTGATAACCACTTAGTTTTAGGAAACTATGTAACGTGTGCACTGCAGGATTTCAAGAGAGGCCACCATAATTAAAGCGTCATGATGTTAAACAGGAAAGTACTAAACATATTCCTTTTATAACTGCCATGTTAAGCTCAAGAATACATTGGAAAGAACTGAAGCTAGAATACAAAGGAAATTTAGCTGAAGTGGTGATAGTTAAAAGAAAATAGTAAGCCGCGCTGCGCCTCACAGGTTTTGCAAATAATGCAGGAAGACGAGAAGAGCCGAGCCTTCATCTCCTCTCAGCTGTTGCTGTTGCTGGTGATTATCGCCATATTTCACAGAGAACATATGGCTGTGTTTATAGCCATCAGGCAGCATTTCACAGAGCTACGACACCATGTGTCCACCAAGTAGCCTTCCTGATTGAAGTTAATTAGACAGGAGGTGGGAAGCATTTGAAAAATAATATTAAGGCACAAAGATGAGTTCCCAGGCCTATTTATAGGACTAAGTGACCAGAGAGGTCAATATTAAAATTATAGGAAGCCAGAATAAATAGACATTTTGCACAAGCCTTCCCCTAAGGAACAACAACAATAGAACAGAGGGAAAAAAAGCATAGGAACACAATGAATCATGCAAGGTGTTACTTGGGAAAGCTGCAAAAGGAAAAATGATTTGATCATCCCTAAAGTGTTTTACCTGGGGAAAGATTCCAAATCAAACCTACTATAATAACACTTCCAAGAGTCACTCTATGGTTACCAAATCCAAGATATAGAGCATTTGGTATAAAAATATAGAGAAGCCTATTGTACGCCATTGAAAAACATGCTCTAGCCCACTTGGTGGCTCAACACCAACCTGCCCTTTCTCCTTTTTTATCCCAAAGTAAAATACAAGAAAACGTATGTCAACTAGCTAAATATGTAACATGATACAAGAACTCCAGCTTTCCAACGTCCCCTCTTTCTTCTATAAGCCTCCTGAAAGAGATTTGACTGTAGAGGATTCCAGAGACAGTGAATTGAGCTCACATCCCCATGAAGCCTTTATTTAGTAGTTCCCTTCCTCCTGAAGTTTGCAAATGTGGCTGCCAAAGGGGAAGTGTGTGTGTGTGTGTGTGTGTGTGTGCGCGTGCACGCGCGCGCACGCGCACATGCACAGGCCATTCCGTCTCTTGCAGATACTTCCTCCTCCAGGCTCCTTTGAAAGTTGAGAACACATATATTAGTAATTGTGTCATTTTTTCCTCTATTTCAGTGCTTGGCTGAAACTGGACCATAATGACATTAGATAGGTCGCATGATGGCAATTTAATGGCCTGAACTCAATCCACAGGTACATTGTTGTGGTCGCCTTGGGATCTGTTCTCATTGCTGTGACATGACAGAAAATACTAGCAGAGTTAGAATGGATGGCCCACTGCAGTGGTGAGGACAGTGTGTCAATGCACACAAAAGACACTGACTGAAACCCAGGAGCAATCCAGCAGCTTGCGAAGTCACCCTACTACCCTCTTGCTGCTCCCTATATTTGCTATTGGCCCAGAACACTTCATGCAACAGCATGCATTTATTTTGCTCATTCTTTGGCATTGAGGGCACAGGGACAAACAGAACACATACAGGCCTGGCTCTCAATCAATTTATATCCTAGGGGGAGATGCATAAACATTTAAAAACACACATGCGCTAAAATAAACATAAAAGTGCAATTAAGAAACTCTATGAGCAGCATTGGAAGAGGAAAGTAGGAATTCAAAGCATTATAGTGCTTCTGCACTTAGCTCAGCATAATATCCAGAGCCCTGGTGAATGCTTCCATTTTTAAAGAGATTTATAGCATGCCATTCCAACTTTTTCAGGAAACAACACAGAAGAAGTCTCTGTAATAGGTTTTTAGAATCAGAAGATATTATGTGTAAATGCATATATATAAAAAATATATATATAACATTTTGTGTTACATATAAATATACTTGATATTCGATATAAAATATACAGATATATAAACCTAGATGCCCTATGAATATTCATAGATGACATTTTGGTTGTGTTACTGTTAACCTTATTTTTGCTGTGGCTAATTTTAAAGTGCTGGTCAACAAATTATGATCCATAGGCAAAAACCTGATCCACATAGGCCCAGACCATTTCATACTGCACATGGCTTTGGCATTCAAACTGCAGAGTTGAATAACTGGATAGTCACAACATTATAAATCTATTTTTTTTCAATTTTTTTCATTTATTTTTGCAGAAAACCTATTCCTAGGAAAAGGAATCTGGTGATCAGGTAAGTGGAGACATTACATACTACATTCCCCTCTGGGAAATTTATGATGCAGCTTAGTCTATTAAAAACTTTGAGAAGTTCTGTATAAAAGGAATCTATTTGGATTTTCTTCCAAAACTAAGTTGGCTATTCTATCAACATGCATCAACAAAAATGGCTGACTCAGTGGATTGGCCACCCAAGAGCAACTCAATTCTCTGTAGAAGAGAGAACATTAAATATATCATCATTCAACCTCCCTGGGCTTAACCTTGGCTGTGTGCCATTCTCATGGCCAATAAGAGGCGGAATTCTATGAGGTCCTTACACACTCTAAGAGAAATCCTCTTTTATCTTTTTCTGGTTGCCCTTCCTCTTTCTTCTTTACTAGAAGTCAGTGGTGCAGCAGCCACCTTGCGATTTTACGGTTAACAAATGTAGGCAAAGTTCAACATGTTGAAGATGGTGGAGCACAAACATGGTAAAATCTAGTCTCCTATTGAATCACGGAGACATTCTACTCCCGGATTCCTTGTTGCATTTAATAAATAAATGTCTTCTGTTTATGGCAGTGTAGTAAGTGGGGTTGTGTTGCTCAGATATTAAAGATACATGACTCACCTGAGGTTTTGTTCAAATTCCAATTCTCATTCAATAGGTCTGGACTATGGCCCCTAACCAGGTCCCAAGAGATGCTCATGCTGGTCAATGCATCACATAATTGAGTAGCAACATAACAAACTTTTCTGTTATCTGAAGCAAAACAGCATCATGATTGAGACATTTGCCCAATCCTTGATTTATATGCAAGTAGTCTTAGGATCAAAGAGGCCCATTGTCCCCCAAGAGCCACAAGGAATGGAAGGAGAGGGTCCCATGAGATCATGCCTGAGTGTCAAAGTCTCCATGCATAAATCTATATAATAGGTATCCCCTTTGCACAGAGAAATCTTTCAAAAGAAAATATTGGCACCTTACACAGCATATGCAATATATACCAGCAGAAAATTTCAAGTTTACATTTCCAGATTTTCACACTGACTGTTTTAAGCAACAGTAAAATCAGCCATTTTCTTCCTTATCATTATTAATCAAAGCAGTAGCAACTGTCCAATCTATTTAAGAGATACCAATCTGTACAGAGGGTTTTCCTGATCCTGTCCTTAAAATATAGTACCATTTGACTTAATTAGGATTTGGGGAGATTCTGTATCTTACTGTTTTCATCTTTCCATAATAAAAAGTGAGTTAACAATGAGATGTTTGAATTTGCTGAAATATTCCATGCATTCTTTATTAAATAAAGAAAAGGTTTTCATCTTAAGGTATTGAGAGCTTTAAGAGCAAATGACAGCTACAGGAAATTCAGAAAGAGCTAAAATAGCTGAAATGTTCTATTTTTTTCTGTTAAGTAATGGGTGCTAAAGTAGGAATATGGACTTCAGACTTAAAGGAGAGGGAGAAGGAAGAAAGGTGGAAGGGTGGGTAGGGTAAGAAGAATCACTATATTCCTAAAGTTGTATTTATGAAATTTATGAAGTTTGTATACCTTAAGTAAAGTTTCTGGAGGGCCAGCGCTGTGGCTCAACAGGCTAATCCTCTGACTGCGGCGCTGGCACACTGGGTTCTAGTCCCGGTTAGGGCGCCGGGTTCTAGTTCCGGTTGTTCCTCTTCCAGTCCAGCTCTCTGCTGTGGCCCGGGAGTGCAGTGGAGGATGGCCCAAGTGCTTGGGCCCTGCACCCACATGGGAGACCAAGAGAAGCACCTGGCTCCTGGCTTTGGACCAACAAGCTGCACTGGCCTCAGCATGCCAGCCGCAGCGGCCATTGGGGGGTGAACCAACTTAAAAGGCAGACCTTTCTGTCTCTCTCTCTCACTGTCCACTCTGCCTGTCAAAAATAAATAAATAAATAAAAATTTAAAAAAGTTTCTGGGGAAAAAAAATGAAAAGAAGCTAACTTGTAAGTGTTTTGACAGGCAGAGGAAGAGTTCATGGGCCAGCCAGCAATAACTATCCTCTCCTGTGTTTGACTGTTTGTCCTCCAGTCCTCTGGTAACATTAGTACTGTTTATGCCTTCTGTGGTTTTCAGTGCTCACATGGTTTTTTAGAATCCTTTAATTAGGCCAGCACCATGGCTCACTTGGCTAATCCTCTGCCCACGGCGCTGGTACCTCAGGTTCTAGTCCCGGTTGGGTGCCAGATTCTGTCCCGGTTGCTCCTCTTCCAGTCCAGCTCTCTGCTGTGGCCCGGGAAGGCAGTGGAGGATGGCCCAGGTGCTTGGGCCCTGCACCCTCATGGGAGACCAGGAGGAAGCACCTGGCTCCTGGCTTCAGATCAGCGCAGCACGCCGGCCACAGCAGCCATTTGGGAGGTGAACCAACGGCAAAGGAAGACCTTTCTCTCTGTCTCTCTCTCTCACTGTCTAACTCTACCTTTCAAAAAAGAAAAAAAAAAGAATCCTTTAATTAGTTATTGATCAATTTCATTTTGGATTTGTATAATCTATAATTTCCATCCAAAGTTCAGGTAACTTGGGGTGGGCATTTGGCATAGCAGTTAAGATATTTTTGGAATGTCCACATCCTGTATTCAAGTACCTGAGTTCTACATCCTGGCTCAGTTCCCCATTCCAGCTTCCCAATAATGTGTACCTTGGGAGGCAGCAGATATGGCACAAGTACTTGGGTCCCTGCTGCCCATGTGGGTGACCGATATTAAGTTCCTGGACCACAGTTTGGCCTTTCCCAACCTTTGCAATCAATAGGTATAAAAATTCTCTCTCTCTCTCATTCAAAATAAATAAAGTGCTTAAAATAAAAAATAAAATAATTAAATAACCAGGTCAAATTGAATCTTCTAAATATCTGTTGTTATTAATGATTTTAACAACTTCTGCAAATTTTGGTGCAACTATTTAAGTGTTACACTAGGGAGAGCTCTTTCCTACACAGGTAAAAGTTTGTAGATCTGAATTCTAGATTCCACTCAGACCTCATCAGGAACTCAGGCAAATCACTTTGGCTCCACTATACTTAGTTTTATTACCTGAAATCTAGGGACATATGGTAGACTAATTAATAATCCTCTCAAAATCATTTATAGCCTAATCCCTTAAACCTGTGATCATCCCACATGGCATTCTGGGTAGAAATGTGCTCTCCCAAAAATTTATTGAAATTCTGATGCCCTGGTAATGTTGAACATGACCTTGTTTTGGAAACAGGTGTTTTGCAAATGAAATCAAGTTAAGATGAGGTAATTAGTTCAGGTACTACCCTAATATGACAGGTGTCTTCACAAAAGCTGAAAAGGCCACATGAAAACTGAAAAGCACTGGGAGAATACTACATAATGGCAAGAGGAGAGACTGTAGTGACAGAGCTACAAGCCAAAGAATGTGAAGAGTTATGGTCACCTTCAGAAGCCAGGAAGAGGCCAGGAAGACTTCTTTCAAAAGCCTTAGAGGGAACATGGCTTTAATGACATCTTGATTTCAGATGTCCAGTCTCCAGAGCTGTGACACAGTAAGTTTCTGTTGCTTTAAACCACCCAATTTGTAATACTCATGGTGCAACCAGATAATCCACAAGGTAAAAACTACTTTGCCAACATGATAAATTAAGAGTGTTGGAGTGTGAGGATTATCCTGGATTATCTGGATGGATTCAATGTAATCATAGGGATTCCAAGCATCCCTATAAAAGAGGGAGATAGGAAAATAAGCATCATTAAAGGAAAGAGATATAAGGCTGGAAGCAAAAAACCAAAGAGAGATTTGTCGTATAAACATTTGAAGATGCTGTGCAATTAGTTTCAAACATGAAAGGGACCACAAGTCAAAGAATGTAGTAGGTAGGCCTTCAAGGCTTGAAAAGGCAAATAGAGAGATTTCCAACTAAATCTGCAGAGGTTGCATGGTCTGGCCCACAACTTGGTGTTGGCTCAGTGAAACTCACTTTGGGCTTTTGACCTCCAGAATATAGATAATAAATCTGTATGGCTTCATACCATTCTGCTATAGTAATGTGTTATAGCAGCAATAGAAAATGAATAAAAATAATATTTTCCTGGTTAGCCTCTAGATGCAATGTGCTAAAAACAAAACTTTTTAAAAATCTATTTTAGTGTTTTCATGTTTTTAGTTAATGTTAAGTCCATACAATGAACTCAATATCAGAATTTTTTTCTTTTTTTTTAAATTTTATTTAATGAATATAAATTTCCAAAGTACAGCTTATGGATTACAATGGCTTCCCCCTCCCATAACTTCCTTCCCACCCGCAGCCCTCCCCTTTCCCGCTCCCTCTCCCCTTCCATTCACATCAAGATTCATTTTCAATTCTCTTTATATACAGAAGATCAGTTCAGTATATATTAAGCAAAGATTTCAACAGTTTGCCCCCACATAGCAACACAAAGTGAAAAATACTGTTGGAGTACAAGTTATAGCATTAAATAACAGTGTACAGCACATTAAAGACAGAGATCCTACATGATATTTTTTAAAAAATTAATTAATTTTCTATGCAATTTCAAATTCAACACCAGGTTTTTTTTCCATTTTCAATTATCTTTATATACAGAAGATCAATTCAGTATATACTAAGTAAAGATTTCATCAGTTTGCACCCACACATAAACACAAAGTGTAAAAATACTGTTTTAGTACTAGTTATAGCATCACTTCACATTAGACAACACATTAAGGACAGATCCCAGATGAGATGTAAGTACACAGTGACTCCTGTTGTTGACTTAACAATTTGACACTCTTGTTTATGGTGTCAGTAACCTCGCTAGGCTCTAGTCATGAGTTGCCAAGGCTATGGAAGCCTTTAGGGTTTGCCGACTTTGATCTTATTTTGATAGGGTCGTAGTCAAAGTGGAAGTTCTCTCCTCCCTTCAGAGAAAGGTACCTCCTTCTTTGATGGCCCCATTCTTTCCACTGGGATCTCACTCGCAAAGTGATCCCTGTTAAATATAAGAGTGGGAATAAGAGAGGGAGGAGATGTACAATTTGGGACATGCTCAATCGGACTTGCCCCAAATGGTGGAGTTACAAATGTGCCAGGGGATTCCAATACAATCCCATCAAGGTGGCATGTACCAATGCCATCTCACTAGTCCAAGTGATCAATCTCAGTTCACAATTGATGACTCTGATAGGTCTAAGAGTCAAAGGGATCACACAAACAAGACTAGTGTCTGCTAATACTAACTGATAGAATCAAAAAGAGAGAGAACGATCCAACATGGGAAGGGGGATACACAGCAGACTCATAGAATGGCAGATGTCCTAAACAACACTCTGGCCTCAGAATCAGCCCTTAAGGCATTCGGATCTGGCTTAAGAGCCCATGAGAGTATTGTAGGCATGGAAAGCCAAGACATCCTGGGGCAAAAAAAAAGAAGACCTAAATCAATATCAGAATTTTAATGAATGGATAAAATAATTAATCAAAATAATTTCAACTGTACAGACATGGAGACCAAATTATGTCTAATAGTTACTGCTTCAGGGCAAAGAATCTGTGATAACAGCCTCTATAGTAGATATCACAGTGACTTCCCCATAACAAGCCTTAGCTAAATGTTCTTTAATTAATTAAGCAAAAAATGAAGAAGATCCCAGGAAAACACATGTAGCCACTGGGATTGGGAAAAAAAAATAAGGGCACCAAATAAGTACTTCTTTAAGTCTGCATCACATCCACCCTCACCCTCCAGAAGTATTACTGAGTTTACAGAATGTGGCCAGTTGCCTTTGGGGTAACTTCATGTCTTTAGCTCACTCCTGGTGACTAATTAGCAGCCCAGATGCTCTGCACATTAGGGCATTTCCCCTTTCAGGACTGCAGACAGATGTTCAAAGGATGATCCTAGCTAACAAAGTAGCATCTGGCATTTAGCATCTTGCTGTGACTGATTGTCTGATATATCACCCCAACATGAGGTGAAGCAGAGCTCTGGAATGTGAAATGGTTCCTGTGGTATTAATGCCCACAGTGAGATGGGAAACATCAAATGTGAAGACTTTACATGTTGGAAAAAGAGAGGAGAAAAAGCAGAGTTGTAGTAAAACACGATCAATGTCATGATCGTGTTTTACCACAGTTTTTCAGAAACCAAACCAAAATAAGTACAAAAAAGACTACATGAGAGCCATTGGTGAAACAGAAAAAAATGTAATTGACTTGTATAAATATACACCACTACTATCTGAGATTATTATTACGAAACATAGGAACTGTAGTATGGCAGATTGGTCAGTAACACAGGTTTAGGTGTTCAGAGACACAAAACATCTGTTCCAATAAAGCTATCCACTCGGAATATGATGCAGAGCTAAAGATGCAACCTTAGGTGAAGTATTTGCTCTTTAAATTTATGTCCAGATATGCATAATTGAGTCTATTGCTACCTTACTGTATGGCCATGAGAATTTTTTGAAATAATATGAGGGTACTGCAAAAAATTCTTGGAAAATGGAATTCAAAGATGATAGATTTAACAAAAAATTTAAAATCATGCATTTTTTAAAATACATATTTTCTATGAATTTTTGAAGATCCCTCATATATGTAAAAGGCCTAGCAGGCTATCTTGCAAAGAGTTACAGTCTTAAATTTTGTCTATTTGGTGATTGGTTGGCATCTCACAAGGCACTGTGCTAAGTTCTTTCCTTATAGTACTGAAAGCAAAGTTGTCAAGTTGATTCTAAATTCACATCTCAGCTCTACCAAGTACTCTCTATAGATCCTTAAAAGAGTTACATAACTTCTCTGTTCCTCAACTTGCATATCTTCACAGACTTGTGACCAGAATTAAGTAAGTAAGTATGTACATTGAATTCAGAAGCTGTGACTGGCACATGAAAATCAATCTTCAGTGTTAGCTCGTTCCTTTAATCTTTACAATCCTTTGCTGCAGATGTTGCTATTAGATCCATTTTTTAAGAGAAGTACAAAGTTGAAAAAGGCTAAGGAAGCTGTGGATCCAGGATTCAAGTACAGATAGCCTTGTTCTTGGTCCAAGTTTGGACTAAATGAGATGGTGCTGGAAGACACAGCCATCATAATCTACTTTGACCTCTCACCTACACTTCTACAACCACAATGAGCTGGCTTTATGGCTTCGGAGAATTTCTTCAGTGTTGGTATGATAGGGGAAATGATATTAACACCTCATCGGTTTTAGAGCCTGGCACATAGAAAGTCTTCAAAATATGTTAGCTACCGAAAGAGTTACCATTAGGAAAATGCCTGAAGACCAGCAGTTATTTAGTGCTCTAGCCCTCTTTGAAAAATATGAGACCAACTTTTAGTTTTCAGAACTTCTCCAAAGACATTCCCTCATATCTCAAAATTGTCTTTGGGCCTTTCTCAAACAACAACCAGATTTGATCCAGGAAAAATAATTGTGTCTTACAATGAGAGATATTGCTTCTGCTGTCTCTATAACTTCCTTTGGGCTGGATTTGATGATCAGTAAAACGCTGATCGGTGCATGTCAATATAACTGCGCTAAGAGTGTGTTGACAGGTAAGTGACTTTCCTAACTCTCAAGTTCAACTAGTATAGACCTGGGGTACAGCAACAAAGTGGTGATACCATGGCACTGGAGCACTGGTTGGGAAAGGAAAATCATTAAAGGTTAAGCACAGGGTGAGAACTCTGAGTGATAAAGCAGTGCAACTTCCATGCAGGCAAATTGTATTCTCTGACCCATTAGTAGAACTCTTGAACCTCCTCATGCAGTGTCTAACATGGTGGTGAGATAATTGATTTTGCATTAACAACTTAAAGCATAGTATGTAAGAAATATTGCCAGCATACTCCCTAGTTTCTAGCCAAAGTAACCTTTAGAAACTGACAAGAAAACATTTCCTTTTCTTTTTTAAAGATTTATTTATTTATTTGAAAGGCGGAATGACAGAGAGGGAGGGAAGGAAGGAGGGAGGAAGAGAAAGAGAGAGAGAGAGAGAATCTTCTTTCTTCTGGTACACTCCCCAAATGACCACAACAGCTGGGGCTAGGGCAGGCTGAAGCCAGGAGCCTACAACACCATCTGAATTTCCCACATGGGTGGCAGGTGTCCAAGCAGTTGAGCCATCATCCACTGCCATCCCAGGCACTGTAACAGAGAGCTGGTTTGGAAGCAGAGTAGCCAGGACTCAAACTGACACTCCCATATGGGATTCTAGCATGACAAGTGGCAGCCGAACCTGCTGCAGTAAAACGGTGGCTCCTATTTCCTTTTCTTAAGCACATTGAAGGCCCTTTATGTCTCAGTTGCTGCCAGTCTTCCTCATGGGTTGACAGTGCCCTTGAACTCATCAGGTGTTAGTGGAAACTCATGTTATTTGGAAGTGGGACTAGATCTAAGTAAATACAAGCCTGGCTACAGTTGTGTTGTATCTGTGTGACAAACAATCCCCTGAGGTCAGCATCCAGGGAGATCTTTGCTAATTGTCAGGAGTGAATATCCAGAGAGCTTCAGCATCATGTGAAGTGCACTGATGCAGGTCTCCCCAATGACTTGTGGGTTAAAATATAAGGGAAAAGAGATCTTTTTGCTTAGAAATCATGAAAATAAACACTGAGCTAGAAAAGCAGATAATGGGCCTTAGAAGAAAATTCCTTTCTTTTCCTAGTTCCTTTTGTGTGAGTGGCCCATTAGTATTTTTATGTTTCTGCTCAAGTGTGAGAATCCTGTCTCTAACTAAAAGTTATGTGTATTCCCTTTATCTACTGATAAGAGAACCAGTGGCTTAGAATACAGCTGGGAATGTGCTACAGACTAATTAAAGTGCTGTGAATAAAGGGAATGATTCAAATGGAATTTTCAACACAGGAAAAAGTAATTAAACATGAGTGAGGAAAATTAAGAGCTGCTGGTCTTGGTTCTTCATAAGTTTAATACATCAGCAAAGCTTGTCAAATGTCATGATGCTTCTCTAGCCCGACATATTTCTAATAAAATAACAGTGATCACAGTAATCTTAATAATGATAATATAAATGCTGTAAATTAACCATGGTACCAAATTGTGAACCACACACAAGAGAATCTAGGTTTTATGGGACAGACAGTTTCTCTAACTTGGGCTCACTTTTTAGGAAGGAAACAAAATTACTGATGTGCAGTGGACGGGCACATCCTAAAGATGTTTGCCAGGTAAAATATAGGACTCCCCGCTAAATCAAATATCAGCTAAACAATGAATATTTTTTCTGCAAAAGTATCTTCCATGCAAAATTTGGGACATACTTATCCTAAAACTATATTACTTTTTTGTGGTCTTATATTTAAATTTAACGAGGTGTCCCATAATTTTTTATTTACTGAATCTAACAACACTGCTTCTAGAGCCTTGGAAGAGGCCCAGTGAATGTGAGAGGAGCCCAAAGGTAAAGCTTCATTAATTTCGCAGCAAATCTGTCCTTGAACAGGTGCGGTTAATTGCTGCATTTCATAGCCGCAGAAATCGAGGCCATGCTTAGCCTCCAGTATTACACGTGGGGGCTCACACACTTGAAAGAATTGGGAATTGTGAGAAAGTTTACAGGTGTGGGCAAAAGGTGACTAAAAAATACACGATAGACTGAAATGAATTAGAATTGTGCCTAAATAAGATTAAAGGAAACTTTGGATTGGCCATTTCATGATTTTATGAACCAAGAGTTACAACTTCGTAGAATTGGGAGAGACCTTATTGCTTCACTAGTCCAACCTGCCTTCAATGTCTGACTCCCCTTAAAGAATTTCCAACCAGGGACAATTAGTCAAAGTGTAGCAAGTTTAAACCCCAGCTCCCTCCAAAACAAGTATTGTGTATGTTTTTCATCAAAGTAAAATGAAATCTGACTCTGAGCTTCATGCCTTTTGAGTTGGCAGAAAATTGTACATCACCCAAAGTCCCTTCCTCTCCCAGGATCACTGTATAGTTCCAAGGCTTAAGAAATGGAAGCCACTATCCTTCAGGCTATCAGTCATCTCCAGCATCCCAATTTCTCCGAGTATCAGTAAGTCGCTGCAAACGTGGTTCCCTTTCTTTCTGAGACCAACACAAAACACTGTGGCAATACTGGGAACTCTCTGGGGTGCAGCCTTTCTTGTTGCATCTCCCCTGTTGGAGTTCAACCAAAGTGCTGCCAAAGTGACCCAAAGAAGGTCCCTGTCATCCCTTGATCTGGTGAATCTCTGATCTTGTTCTTTCTCAGTTTCTCTTTTATGCTTTTAACCATAAGACTCAGGTAAGGAGAGTGGAGCCATAAAAAAATTGATACATTATTTTTTCCAGCGTATGCCTCTGGATACTTCTCACATTAGGAGACACACTAACCCAAGGAGCAACCTATTCTATCATTGATCAACGAATTGGATTATTTTTATCATTTATTTGAAAGGCAGAATTACAGAGAGAGAGTAGGATATATAGATCTTCCAACCACTGGTTCACTTCTCAAATGGCCCCAATGAGCCACATCAAAGCTATCAGCCTAGAACTCCATCTGGATCTTCCACATGCATGGCAGAGGCCCAAGCACTTTGGCCACCTTCTGCTGCTTTCCCAGGTGTATTAGCAGGGAGCTGGATTGGAAGCCAGTCAGACAGGACTCTAACCAGTGGTCATATGTTATGCCAGTATTGTAGGTGATAGCTTAACATGATGCATCACAATCCTGTCCCCCATTCTGACCATTTTTAAAGTTTATTCTTCTATCTTTTACAGATTGGGTCTCAGCTGAACATTCAAGAATCCACAGAGACTAATGTAAGAATGGCAAAGAACTTTAACCTGACGGACTGCATAGATATAGGTGTACCACTGTGGAGAGGGTAGTAAGGCTGCACCTCATGCTAGAAGGGAACAAAGGCCTTTGTTAATCACTGATGGCTGATATGGTAGCACCATGAGAAATGGTCATAGCTGCCCAAATCCATCTCCTAAACAATAACACTTCAAAGATTGGAAGCCCTATGTCTCCAGGTCAAATGGCTCCACCTCCTCCAGGTGAATACTTCATGACTTAAACATCTCTCAGAAATTGTGTTCTTTCCTCTGAGCAAAATTCACTATTCCATTCTCTATCTTAAAGTCAAATCCCAGAATCAGTCACAAAAATATGAAGATGTCTATGTGGGAAATGCTGATCACTTGGTTTTCATTTAAAAAATATTATACAACAAGAGGAAACGGGCTGCAGAAACCCAGCAAGTATTGTATTTTGATACACTGAAGAACTTAATTGACTTTTAATTCCTCAAGTTTCACATCTCTGTGTCTTCAAAATATCAGTCCTCTCTTCCTTCTACTGCCTTACCTGACATCATTACTATGCTAATACAAACTAATTTTTCCATTTATAATGACTTTCTTCTAAAGCTTTGTGTGAGGACCACCCCCTGAGATGTATCTCCAAGCAGATTGCTAGCATGGGACTGTAGGTTGACTGTAACACAATAGGTAACCTCTCAGAGGGGTGCAAAGATAGAGACTAATAGAAAAGAGCAATTTGCATAATAAAAACTAAAATAGTCACACATGAGACAATCTAGAAACATCTCCCCTCCACTCACTGAAGACATGAAAGTGGGAATGTGCCCTTTGGGATTCTTCTTTCACTATCCATTCATCCTTTATTACATGAGAAGAGCTCTGCCCAGAGCATCCTATACAAGAAGATTAGTGACAATTTATATAGAGGAATAGAGTGATGGGAACAACTAGGAGCAATACAAAACCTCTGCAACAACCTTTCATCATCTGATGGAGACCTTCAACTGCTCCAGCCTCTATGCTGGAATCTCTGTGGTGACCTAGCGATTTGCAATAATGAGGTTGTGATAGAAGCTACAGGGGCCAGTGTTGTGGTATAGTAGGTTAAGCCTCTGTCTTCAGTGCCAGCATCCCACATGGGTACCAGTTCAAATCCCGGCTGCTCCACTTTTGATCAAGCTCTCTGCTAACAGCCTGGGAAAGCAGTGAAAGATAACCCAAGTGCTTGGGCAGCTGCACCCACATGACAGACCTGGAAGCATCTCCTGGATCCTGGCTCCTGGCTTCAGATCAGCTCAGCTCCTGCTGTTGTGGGCATTTGGGGAGTGAACCAGCAAATGGAAGACCTTTCTCTCTGTCTCTCCCTCTCTCTCTCTGTAACTCTGCCTCTCAAATAAATACTTTTTTAGAAATATAGAAGCCACAAAGTCAGCAGGGAGAGGCATTGTCAAAGAACGACTTTCAGACCATGGGAATATGGGCAAAGATGGGAACTTAAGGAAAGTAACTGGGTTGCTCTGGAGTCTCTCTGATCCTTTTCTGTGCAGGAGCAGGACCACTCTGCTAAGAGCCACAGGATAGGAGAAAAATCCCAGAAACACTTAAAAAAAAAAAAAAACAGAGACAAAGGAGCATAGTGATAAAAGAAACCAGCGTTGCAGAGACAAGCATAAATGACCCACACTGAAGGGACTCATCCAATGTGTTACTAGGTTTTGTTTTCAGAAATGACAGGGCTGACAGTGATTAAAAGACAGAATGAGACCAGATATGCCAATCGGGTATGTGTGGGCTCCAAGCTTTCTAATCTCTCCCCAGCCACACCCAGAACATAAACATTAGGAGGTAAATTTTACTTGTTCTAATTGGGTATTTTTGTCTTGCTTCCCTAAACATAGCCACCAGTGGCTATGTTAAAATAACAGAAAATAAAGGTTGTTTTATGAACAATAACAAAAAATACTATTTAGAAATCCCAGTTAGTCAAGTATCTTCTTTTTTAATTTCCTATTATCTTTTTTAGGAAAAAGCAAATTAAACCTATTTGAGGTAGGCCCTGAATGACTGCTATTCAATTCTGTTGGGGGCTTTCACGCTTGGCTGTGGCTTGAAGAGAAGATTCACAGTCAAGGGGCCTGAGGGGGTGACTGCCATTTACCCCATGTTTTCATAAATGGAGGCAGCCAGGCAAAGAGCACAGCTGTCACCATTTCCCAAACATGCATCGGGGGCGGGAGTTACTTGAGCAAGGGCCAACATGACAGGCAGGTTGCTTCACAGAGCAGATCTAAAATTTTATTAGCAACAATTTAAACTGTTTGGGCAAGTTCAATGTCTGGGGTCTATGTATAAAAATAGACAGGCTCACTCATGCTACATGTGCCCTGGCTATCAATTCTAAAAACTAATCTGTAATGTACCCAGGATTCTCTAAGATTTAAAGTGGTCAATGATCAGAAGAAGATTGGAGCCAACCAGAGAAAATGAAAGATTCACCTGGACGAGAAATCTGAAGTTTTGTTTAATCTTGTTCCCTTGAGCATCTTCATGTTGCAGATTCCAATTGGAGTGGAAATGCCAGGTTGCTCAGAAAGAAGGTTGTCCTTGTAATGTGTCTTGGCCAATTGGAAATTGGCAGCATTTAAGCTCTCTTGAGAACTTCTTCTTGCCAAGCTTCTAGGACATTTCCCAAGACATAGAGGATTGGCCAATTGGACAACATTTTGCAAAGCACACAAACTTTTCCTAGCACAATTCAGACTTTTCAGAACTCTGAGTTGTTAGCAAAGCAGGAAAAAAGGAGACTTGTGCTTTCCTACTATTATTCTTTCCAAATATCATCATTGAGATCTCCCTAAAAGAGTGAAAAAGTGGGGGCCGGCATTGTGGCATAGTGCATAAAGCCACCACCTGCGAGGTCAGCATCCAATGTGAATGCTAGTTTGGGTCCTGGCTGCTCCACTGCCATTCTAGCTCCCTGCTAATGTGCCTGGGAAAGCAGTGGAGGATGGCCCAAGTGCTTGGGCCCCTGCACCCATGTTGGAGACCTGGAAGAAGCCCCTGGCTCCTGCCTTCGTATTGGTGCAGCTCCGGCCATTGTGACCATCTGGGGAGTGAACCAGTGGATAGAAAACCTTTCTGTCTCTACCTCTCTCTCTGTCTGTCTCTCTCTGTATCTCTGTCTCTACCTCTCTGTACTCTGACTTTCAAAAAAATTAACTTTTTTTTTTAAAGTAACCAATTCTCTCTAACATAAAGCTAATTAAGAGAGACACTGAAACTTAGAGGAAAAGTGAAAACACAGATGAAACTCCTATTTACAGATTAACCAAAAATTCAATTGTAGTCCTTACAGGAACTTAACCTTTTGTGCAGGATCAGTTATAACATCATTAACTTTATCCAAAGAAATATATTTATTCTGGGCACAGACTAGAAAAGGTCAAGAACAAGATTCCAAAACTTTAGAAGAGAAAGATATATCTCCAAATTACTGGATGAATTCAACCTTTTGGAAAAACATTTTGTATTCATTAAGAACCTTTTTACTGTAGGAGAAAAATCACTAAATCCTTGGCTGAGAACCAGTGGTGGGAATTATGTGAATGCCCACTTCACTTGAACCTTTCTAAAATTATGGTGTTGATTTGTGTGTAATTAAAAACAGCCTCAGAAAATATTCCACAGCCTGTGATGGGGGTCATTAGATAAATTAGACTAATCATGATTTTACAAATGCAATTGTAAATTAAATAAAGTATCAAGAACAAATCCAATCACAGCTGTTTGGAAGAGTTTGTCACTGAAAAACTTCACTTATCACTAAATAATATAATTAGGCAATTACAAAGTGACAACTGAGGGATGATTATAGCAGTCAAAGGGCAGAAGTTTTAAACTCCCAGAAAAGTCACTGCCAGACAGATCACAACAAACCAAGAGGGAAAGGGATTAATTCTGTCTTTCTGGTCAACAATTTGCCATTGGAACCTAAACCATAACCTATGCACCCATTAGGCACAGTAGGTGTGGAATCCAGGATCCCCAGTACTTTAAGGGGGTCCATGAAAATTTTAAAATTTATTCTAAAAGCAGAAGAAATAAAACTTCTTAGATAAAACAATTAATATTTACTATTAGTGCATTCATCTGGATACCACAGCAACCATAAACTATAACAGCACATCCAAAAGTTAATGGAAAATTTGAAACAAAAGATAATTGTATTATGGAAGGCATAAAGAAAATGGAAAAAGAAGGCGGCTAAGCATAGAGTGCTCCTGGGAAAAAATTTGTTCAGGACTTACCACTGTTCTCGAGTTTTTTCTTGGCTAGCTCTGTCAAACATATTACAGGAGATAGCTTGAACAGAAGTTTTGTCTTCATGCAACAGAAAATTTAGATACGAGCCAGAGTAGTAGTGTGAGATGTAGCTCCATTATGTTAGCTTTGAGGATTTTAGGGTTCAAAGAAGGAGAGGTGATAGCTAGTTAAATTATAGAAGTCTTTATTTTAAGGAGGACAGAAGTGGGGGTTGGGGGGTAAAGAGAAGAGTGGGACCGAGCCTGCCTGGACAGAGGGCAGGAGGCTTGAGGTCAGGCTTCATTCCGTTTGAGCAGCAGGCAGAGCCCTTCCTTAAGCTGCTTGTTGGGGGAGATGCAGAACACCGTATAGACCCTGATAAGGTGGTCAGAAGATGTGAGAAAGGCCTCCTGGTGAAGTTTACAGTGCATTGTGTTAGCAGTTTGGGATGTCCCAGGTGCAGGGTTTTCCAGAGCAATAAACATTTTACTAGTCTTTATATTATCTTTCTGTACCCAGGGAGACAGAGTGCCAGAACTAGGAGCGGCAGTCAGGAAAAGAGGGAAACAGTTGCATCTGGGGCTGAGGGGAGGGGTGGGGGAGAGCCAGAAAGGGGAACAGGACAAGTAGAGAGTCATGTCCCTGAGGCAGCAGCATCCCTATGGGAAGAGGAAGAATGGAAGATGGGAAAGTTCAGGGTTTGAAAGTGATATAGGATAAGGCAGGCAGCTAGATTAAGGTCAGCAGCTGGAAGCCACACTGCCCCCTCCCCATGTAATCTTATTCACCCACCTGTCAATCAGATGACCCCTGAATCCTTCCCCAGGATGTACTTCCCCTTACAGGGACCTAGGGGCATTACCATGCAATCAGTTCCTTTTTTAAACACCCAAAGGGAAAGTCTCTCTCCTCTCTCTCTCTCTCTCTCTCTCTCTCTCTCTCTCTCTCTCTCTCTCTCTCTCTTCCCCCACAGGGACCAAGAGCAAGCAGGGTATGGAAATCTCTCTTTTCCTTTCCTTGCCCACTATCCCTGAACAATGCCCATGTTCACCTTGTAAATAAACTTTATCACTTCTCACATTGTGTTTGTGCCTCTACTTAGAATTTTTCTCTAAGCAAGGGCCTAGAACCTGGAATAGGAATTTAGACCCAACCACAACAAAAGGAGGTTCCAAGCGTCTCTCCTGCCTGAGGACCTGGAATGCAGGTTTGGAATGAGAAAGGTGACCTTTGAGGAGGACAAAGCCTTGGATATAGGAGACCTCTGACCATTTGTCATTTCTCTGAGTAAAGTTATTAAGGTCCTGGAGAATTTTGAAAGCAAAAGTCCCAAATTCTTGGCCATTTCTTTGTTCTTGTCTCCTCTTTAGGCCCAACTTGCATAAGATTTTTTTAAGAGACAGGCCAGAGGAGAGTCAGGCAAAATATGAAAAATTACAGAGCCCATGGATCTGGTAGAATGGGCCTGAAGGTTGGAGGGTCACTCTCTTACAGCATCCCCTAAGGTGCCCCATGCATCCAGAGTCATATTCCAGAGAGGAGCGGTCCAAACTTTAAAACAAGCATCTTTTCCCCCAAAATAGGACAAGCCCACCCCAAGTTAGACCTCCCAGAGGTCTCCTCTTGTTCCTGGAACAAAAGGGAAGAAGGAGGTGGGACCAAAGTCTACCCTAGACCTCTTGGAGGCAGGGGACAATGGCCACTCTGCCCCTACACACTTTGGGGAGACAAGAGCCGACCTCTTACCAATCCGATGGGCTGAGAATCAGGTCCGATGTGGCATGTAGAGATGAGATCTGGCAAAGGGCTCTGGCTGTGAACTCGTTGGGAAACAAGAAAGTGCAAGTGGTGATGAGGTGTGACCAAGACAGTTTGCCACAGAAAGAAGAAAGTTTGGAGGAAGGGGAAATGGCTATGGCTCTTACCCAGAGGATGAAGGAGCAACTGGTTTCTAAGGGACCATGCCCTTCCTCGTGCAGGGCACCAAATGTAATGAAAAAGGGAGCAGAACAGAGAACAGACAGAATATGAACTCACAGCCAAAACAAGTTTATTCAGGAAGAAAAATAAATTTGCAGAGGTGGCCCTCTGCCACATGCTCAATCTGTGTACATGCTGGCAGTTGGCCACCTCTGTTCTCCCCTTCTCCTTACAGTGGGATCATAGTTTTTTCCCATTATATGCATTTCCATTGACTTGCTGAATACCTCTTATACATTTTACTATTTATTTACTTACTTTTATGAAGGAAAGGACCCATGACCTCATTCCTATAGGACCACATGGCATGTAAACTTCCTGGGATGAGTAGCAGAAGCCAGCTGATACAGGAGAAAGGGTGGAAGAAAGGAAGGTTGAATGGAGGAGAAATAAGAAATGAGGTATATGTATAGGGCCAATAAGGTAGTAAAGCTAAGGGTATAGTTACTTGAAGCTCTACTTTACCAAGAGAATGACAGAGCTGAGGTTAGAGGCTACATAAAGTCAACAGTTCTGTTTTCTTCACCACTATATCTCCACTTAATATTTGAGAAGACATACATGATATTATGGTATGGTGGGAAAAATTACTGGGTAGAAATAAGAAATATGCACTCCTGCATGCAATATTTTACCCCATTTCTATGTCAGTACTTCAAAAAGCTCATGAGAAATGAAATTAAAAGATAAATTATCATCCTTATCCATTGGTTTGACAAAGATACAAAACAAAATTTGATGAAACTTGTTTGCAGCAATACCGGTACATAGGCACTTCTTTCTTTTCTATCTTAGTTGTTTTTTGTTTTTTGTTTTACTTTTTTCTTTTGTAATTTTAGCTCCCACATATAAGGGAGGACATGAAATATTTGTCTTTCTGTGTCTGACTTATACTACTATATATTTAATGACCTGTGATCACTTTAAAGTTTGTTGTATGTAAGTGAATTGGATATCTTTTCATTTGATTATTATTTATAGCGCTTGCCTATATTCCTGCTGAACTATGGTCTTTTTACTTTTTACTTGTTGAATTCTTTATTTAGAGGAACATTAAACTTTTGACTATAATGTAAATTTAAAATGTTACCTCAAAAATCAAAAGGAGCCGGCACCACAGCTCACTTGGCTAATCTTCTGCGTGAGGCGCAGGTTCCCCAGGGTTCTAGTCCCGGTTGGAGCACCAGATTCTCTCCAGGTTGCTCCTCTTCCAGTCCAGCTCTCTGCTGTGGCCTGGGAAGGCAGTGGAGGATGGCCCAAGTGCTTGGGCCCTGCACCCTCATGGGAGGCCAGGAGGAAGCACCTGGCTCCTGGCTTCAGATCGGCGCAGCGCGCCAGCCGTAGCGGCCATTTGGGAAGTGAACCAACGGAAAAGGAAGACCTTTCTCTCTGTCTCTCTCTCTCTCACTGTTTAACTCTGCCTGTCAAAAAATAAAAATAAATAAATAAATAAACAAATAAAATCAAAAGGAAGGAAGGATGGACAAGAAAGAAAGAGGAAGGGGGGATCAAAGGAGGGGGGAAAGCATAATTATATTCTTAAAATTCTATCTATGAACTACATTAAACCTATTGTCTTTGTATTAATATTACTTCAATCTGAATATTGCTGAGATTGTGTTGTAGTAATTATCATGCATTCATCCATTTGCTGTGACCATGAAAATCTAATGTATTAATAAATTCCTTACAATTTCTTTAAAAAAGATTACCAACCAGATAAAATATATTTTAAAAAGATTAATTTACTTGGTTGCAAACATTTTCTGAAATCTATGAATAGTTTTTTCATGATATTCAATCCATGAGCTTTTTGAAAAACCTTCATGTGTATGACTTAGATAATTTTAATTCCATTTTTCACAAACTTTTAGAAGTACCTCCCTGTAACAAAACTGATCATACTGTTTCCTCAATAATAAGCTCACTGCTTTTTCATTCTCCTGTATCAATTCTTTCTGCAACCAAGATTAAATTTGCACTGAGAGAGCCTGGATGGTGGGTAAAGCATGGATCTTTGTTGGTGTTGACTCCTTCATTTGCCAGTACAATACAGTACAATAGCTTTGAGGATGATTTTTTAAAAGATTTATTTATTTATTTGAAAGTCAGAGTTACACAGAGAGAGGAGAGGCAGGGATAGAGAGGTCTTCCATCTGCTGGCTCACCCTCCAAATGGCTGCAACAGCTGGAGCTGTGCTGATCTGAAGCCAGGAGCCAGGAGCTTCTTCCTGGTCTTCCATGTGAGTGCAGGGGCCCAAGGACTTGGGCTATCTTCTACTTCTTTTCCAGGCCACAGCTGAGAGCTGGGTTGGAAGTGGAGTAGCCGGGACTCGAACCAGCACCCATATAGGATGCCAGCACTGCAGGCTGTGGCTTTACCCACTACACCAATGTGCCAGCCCCAAGGATGATCTTTCCCTTTCTAAGCCCCAGTAACCTCACATATAACGTGGAGATAACATCTGCTCCAATACCAGGACAAAAAGATAATGTGTGTCCTCTGCTAAGCCAATGACTGCTACCTAGTTAGGTTCTAAAGAAACAATATTTTGTTTTGTGTCAACTATACATTACCCAACACATAGTCACACTTATCAATATTTTCTGCTACTACTCCTAAAATTTACCCCTAAATATTTGCAGTTTACTAATTTTCCATCCAACTCTTAACTAAAAGCATTGCTATATTAAAAAGTGAAGCCATCCAGCTGCTAAATGACCCAGTTGATACTGAGGCCTGCAATGTTCTTAGAAAGGTCAGGAGATGGAAAGAGAATAATTTGTGTTTACTAGAAGTTTGCATGAACTACTTGGGATAAGAAGTAGGAAAAGAAGAGCAGAAAAAGGAGAAGCCTACTCAAGTGACCATACAATGTCTTCATTAAGCTGGCTTCAGAGTTGGGTGTGTCTTGAAAGCCCACGACTTGTGGGAATGGCAGTTGGGTTCAGAGCTGGACAGCAGAGGAGCCTGCAGGCTGCCACCAGTGTCACACTGGTTCACTCCCCCGATGGCTGCAAGAGCCATGGCCGGACCAGGCCAAAGACAGGAGTGTGGATCTCCATCTGGGTCTCCCTCGTGGGTGGCAGTGGCCCAAGAACTTGGACCATCTTCCACTGCTTTCCCAGTTGTATTAGCAGGGAACTGAATTGGAAGTGGAGCATCCAGGATTGGACTGGCGCTCATATGGGATGCCAGCATCACAGGCAATGGCATAACCTGCTGCTGCACAACCATCATATCTCACCTTCTATTGGTCTTCTGTTTTTCTCCAGAACAACTTCTGTTAGCATCCCCATTTCTCCACCCTGCCTTATTTTAGGCTACCTCCCTATGTTTAGAATAATTCCCCACCTTGACAACCCTCCGGCTTCATCATCATCATCATCAACTCGTGGGTTCTGAAACCCACTTCTGCTGAGAGCTTCCCTGTGTTGCTCATCCTGCCAGCTGCATTCTCTCTGGCTCACTCCCACGTATGCTGACCTGGCCAAATCAAAGTGCCAGCAGTTCTTCCCTCTCTTCTGAATCATCCTGTCTTGCTTGAAAAATAGTAACCTCCATCAAAATAATATTCCTAAACTCAATGTCAGAGCCCCTCACTCAGGCCTTGGCAGATCTGCTGAATCAGCTTCCATCATTCCTTCGGGTATTTTTTCAAGTTTTCTAGAAGTTCTATGACCAAAAGCCCCCAGAAGGTGAAAAATTTGAAGGAAAGATATTTCTTATCATAAAAGGATAAGAAAAGCCAGTGCACTCATTGCATGGCTCATTTTGTGCTAGTAGCAAAAGGGCTGACTGTTCTTAAGATACAGAAATGAAAAGATGGGTGATTTAATAAAAAAATTGGAGGTTTCACTGGTCTTATCTCCCATCTCTTTCATTTTCAGAGATATTTTGATGGGAGTTCACACAATAGTAACAATCTGTCATCAGTTTGGTCCTCTAAGTGCTTGAACTATCCAAAAGATTTTCCTGTTGCACTCTACCTTTAAGAAGAGTAATTAACTCCAGATAGTCCCAACATTTCTACTCATTCTATAACATGTGTGCAAAGTCCAAAGTGATATTTTTCTTACATTTGAATATATTATATATTTATATTTATATATATTTAAATATATTATATATATACTTAGGTAGATGGTTCTCAGACTGATTTTTATTCCATTTATCTTCAGGAAAAAAAAAGTCTCCACATTTTCAAGGTTGTCTATAGTATTTTTTTCATGGAAACATTAGAAAGAGGGAGCCAATTATGCAAGACTTCATTTAGTTTTGATTGCCTTAAAAACAAACTGTTGAGATTTTACAGGCTCACACTAAAGGAAGAAAAATACTTACCACTTAAATCCAGATATCTTGTGACTTATGAACCACTTGACATAAAATCATTGAGTCTTCAGGGCAAGAGAGAACCTAAAGCAGGAAGAAAGGAAACCAAGGCAGTCAATAATGAAGAATAAAAGAAAAACTCTCATTCCCAAATAGGCTCTTTTTAAATTTTACAATATTTGCTGCCTTAAATTTATTTGTGTTGGGTCTGTATCCACCAGATCAGGCTCTTCCTTGTCCTCCTTTCTAGTGCTTCTCCAAACCAAATTATCATTTAAGATTCATTATATCCCAGAGGATGGTAGGACTTAATTTTAAAAATTAAAATAATCATGTTTTTTGTTTAGCTGAACAAAAGCCACATGCTTAAATGCCTTCAGTAGCCAAATGGATGACCCTTCATAGGCACAATTCCAGGGCATTTTTCGTTCATGCTGCATTCCAAATAAATGACAAGTAGACAATAATAAATAAATGGAGCTGGAGAACCCTGTGGTACCATGGCAGATATAGTAGAAGAGTAAAACAGCTGTGGACAGAACAGGCAGGGGCAGAAGAGTTTGTCATCAAATTGGAGGGCGCAAGACCCTGCAAATAAAGCAAATTCATATATGCAAGCTTAATGCTGGACAACAAGTGGTGTGACTACAGGTTCATTTTAGAATTAAATTGCGAGGTTCCAAGGCAGGCCTTTGGTATCTTGGGTTAAGACTCAGCTTTCAACAAATGCATCCCAAATCTTCCCCCAACACTGGAGTGCCTGGAATCAAGTCCTGACTCCACTTTGAATTATAGCTTCCTGCTTATATGCATCCTGGGAGGCAGCGAGGATGGCTCAAGGGGCTGGGTCCCTGCCACCCAGTGGGAGATATGAATGGAATTCCCAGCTTGCGGAGAATTAGGAAGTAAACCAGTGGATGGAATATCTTGTATTAGCTTATATGTCAGGCTATAAACCTCATTCATCTCCCTCTGTTAACATCTCATATTAGTATATTTTTCACAATTAATATATCACACCCATATTCCCTTATAGTTTTAATCCAAACACTCTTAAAGCAAAACAAAACCTCAAGCTGAACACAGATGGGTGGGAGGGATACACACATGAATCATTTGAGAGGTCTTCAAAAAGTTCATAGAAAATGCATATTATGAAAAAACTATTCATTGATTTCATTTTTTGCACCAAAAATAAACTTATCTTCCCAAACTTTTTTGAAGTATTCTCCTATTGTCTATCACCATAGGAATATGATTTCAAATCTCTTTGTTTCCACAGAAATACAAAAATTTTAGATACAAATGGAGTCATAAATAACAAGACACTTTTTTGCATCTTCATCCAATCCATACCTGCTCAGTGACTGCTTGGTGAAATGTAATTTTGCTCAATAAGTGAGCAAAGGGGCAGGTATTATGGCTCAGGGAGTGAAGCAGCCACTTGGAATGCCTGTCTCTCCTATCAGAGGGCCTGGGATCAAATCCCACCTCCTTTTCAGATCCAGCTTCTTGCTGATGTGAGCCCTGGGAGGCAGCAGATGATGGATGACTCAAGTGCTTGAGTTCCTGCCATCCACATGGGAGACCCAGATGAGTTTTGGCTTCTGTATATGTGGAGTAAACTAGCAGATAAATTCTCTCTCTCTCTCTCTCTCCCTCTGCATTTCAAATAACTAAAAAATAAATTAACTTCCAAAAGAAGTTAGTAAGGTAATCCATAAAGCTGCATTAACCCTTACCTACAAGAAGATTACAGTTTAGAGAAGAAACAAACATGTGCACAAAGCTCTATAGGAAAAGATGTGTAGAAATTCTATACAAGTGTTGTTTTTAAAATGCAGTAGTGGGTACACAAAGGGGGAGAAATCTAGAGATAAAAGAAATACATTATTGAAAATGGTCCTTGAAGACAGACCAGGACAAAGTCTTGTCAGAAAAAGTTGGTGGGCATATCGTGCCACACTTAGGGCATTACATCAGTGAAGAAAGAGACAAGAAAAACTGTGACCAAATGTGGCCCTGTGGCTGGATCACCTGGACCCTGTGGAGGAGCAGATGGGATGCTGTACTACAAGGAGGATGAGTAGAGCATTTACCCTGCTGGCTACTCTTTAGACATCTTTCCTTAGTCTACTTCTTCCTCCTCTCCACCTCCAAATTTTAAACAAGGCAACCAAGGGCTCATTTAGTCCATGAGTGTTTCCACTTTCTATTCACACCCACATCCTTTACGGTCTTATCCACTATCCTCAGTCTGATGACTCCAAATTTATGTCTCCCAAGCATACTTTGAATTCCAGAGTTGTTTATTAAATTGTTTACATATCATCTACACTTATAAGCTTAATAGGCACCCTAAAATTAAGAGTACTGGGGCCAGCGCTGTGGCATAGAATGTTAAGCCTCTGCCTGCAGTTCCAGCATCCCATATGGTTGTCAGTTTGAGTTCCAGCTGCTTCATTTCCAACCCAGCTCTCTGCTATGGCCTGGGAAAGCAGCAGAGGATGGCCCAAGTGCTTGGGCCCCTGCACCCACATGTGAGACCTGGATGAAGCTACTGACTCCTGGCTCCTAGCTCCTGGTTTCAGCCTGACCCAGCCCTAGCCCCAGCCATTGCAGTCATTGAGGGAGTGAACCAGCAGATGGAAGATATCTCTCTCTGCCTTTCAAAAAATAAATAAATCTTTTTTTAAAAAAAAATTAAAATTATTATCTTAGTCTGATTGGGTTGCTATAACAGAATGCCTAAGACTGTGACTTATAAAGATTAGAGATGTATTTTTCACTGTTCTGAAGACTAGAAGCCCAAAATCAAGGAATCAGCATTTAATGCCTGGTGATGGCCCACTTCCTCTTGAATGGTGCTTTCTTGCTGGATTGGCACATAGTGAAAGCCATGAGGGTTCCCTCTGGAACCTCTTTCATAAAGGCACTAATCTCATTCATGAGGGTTTCACCTTCATGACCTATTCACCTCCCAGTGGACCCCTCTCCTAATCTCATCATCACACTGGGGGATAGTTTTCCAATATGTGATTGGGGAAAGAAAGAAACATTCAGTCTGTAGCAAGTACTGAAACTGGGCTCATGGAGTTCTCTGTCAAGCCTACTCCTCCAGCCTTCTCCATACCAGTTGGTTTCCTTCCACATGCTTAAGCCAATAGCCTTCAAGTCACCCGAGGCCTTTCCTTCTCTCATGCCCACAAACAATTATTAGAAAATCCCAACTTCACCTTCACATCTGACCACTTCTCGTTATATTTGCTGCTACCACCTGGATGAACCACGTCATCTCACCTGGATGCTTCAAAATCTTCCTAACAGTTCTCCCTTCTTCTCCTCTTGTTCTCCTGCACACAGGATTTTCAACAAATAGCCAGAGTCATTCCGTTAAAATACAAATCCGATCATGTCTTTCTCTATTAAGAATACTCAAGAGCACCAATCTCACTCTTAGGAAAGGCCCAGACCCTGCAATGGCAGTGCACGCTCTCATTCCCTCAGCTTCAGCCAAGGGTGGCCCCTTAGCTCCTGGTGGCCCCCACCTGGGAGCCCTGAACTCATCATTGACTCTTCCTTGGAGGCTCTCCTTGATTGTCTTCTGCCTTTTCCTCTATGCCCCACTATCTGGCCTATTCTTGCCACCCATCTAGAATAGCACCTACTCCCAACCCCTAACAAGTCCACTTCTTTGATTTATTTTTTCTCCTCAGCCCTCTTGGCTGACTAACATATGTAGCTTACATATTTATCTTGTTTATTCTCAGATCTTTCTGTGAGTTAAACTCCAAGAGGGCAGAGATGCCTGTGGAGTTGATTCACTGCTGAATCCCTGGCATCTAAGGCAACATCTCCTGAGTAATAGTAACTCAGGAAATGTTTGGTGACTGAATGAATAAAGAAAAGTCCTAAAGGATTGTCAACAATTAGAAACCACTGAAAATCTTTGAATTGAATATTAAGAAGGAATAATGAGCATCAAATGTATGCCCAAACCTTGTACTACTCCTTTGAGTCAGAGATGACATTTCAGGAGTAGTTGTTCAAAAACAAAAAATCAGAAAAGTCACGAAGATCATTCCCCCACGATAATTCCATTTCTGCTTATCTCCAATTTGATTTGGCCAAGTCAGCTTGGCCTTGTGGAAGACACTGGAGTAAAAAAAATTTACCTATATTAAAATTCTGACTCTGATAATGATTATCAACTTCACCTATAAAATGCAAGTTATAATTGAAATTCTTTTTTATTGCTTATAAGGATCAAAAGTAATTCTTAATATACATATATGGAATAGAAAAGACAACAGGTCTTTTAACAAAACCTTTACTTTAATAATAAATTCGGGAAAGGCAGACAGCAGCCAGTCTCCTAAACTGCCTATATAGTCTATTTACTGAAATGTGTGTTAATTAACACCTAACGTGAATAACATGCCCAACAATATAGTGTACTGTACCATTCCTTCCATCATACTTCATTAATTTTTCTATGACCCAGACTTTCAAATTCTCCAAGCATCATCTGACTGCTCCATTGATGCCAAATCTCTTTGAGTATAGCACATTCACAAAACACTCTTGTTGAATTAAAATTTAATTCATTTTTATTCTGTATTCCCTCCCATAAGGAAGGATTTGAAAATTAATTTTACAACAAAAGAGTTTGGGATTGCTATATCCTATTCTAAATTACCCAAATAATTTCTTTGTTAGGCAAGACTAATCTAGTGGTTCTCCAATGTTTTGGTCTCAAGATCTCTTCACTCTTAAGAATTATTGAGGACTCAGAGATTTTGTTTACTTGGGTCATGTCTATCAATATTTGAAACACTGGAGATTAAAACAGGCAAAATTTAAAAACACAAGGACACACAGGGCACATTCCATTAGTTGTAAGAACAGTGATGTCACACATCATATAGCATCTGAAAAGTTCTGCTATGTGTCCATCACAAAATGCAAGTTGAAAGGGAAGTAACATCTTAACATGAGTAAAGAAATAGTTTTCACCTAGCAAACCCTTGCAAGAGGGTTTTAAGAACATCTTGAGGTCTGGGCTACATTTTGAGATCAACTTGTTTATCATTGTTTAGTAACAAATCCAAATTCTTTCAGTCACTCGATACAGTGAAAATTTCTGCTCACATGAAGTCCTTCAAGGTCTTTCTATCTAGGATCTATACCATGTAGAGCACATGGCTTTACCCCAACAAGGCAAGAAACAGGTAGAAGATGCACTCAACTGGCTCATAACTGCTCAGACCCCAAAGTACACAAGATACTTTTACTCACAGCTTCTGGACCAAAAGTACATTCAGTCCACTGAGCAGAACCCAGAGTGATGATGTTCAACCAGACAGTAAGCAACAGAGAAGTGTAGACAAATTCAGTTCAATAAGAGGATAAAGAAGTGATTGGGTCCAGTCATAATATAGGACTTGTTTGACTTAGTGAGTACTTATTATAAATGAGCCAAAGCTACTTTTGTGGTCTCACTTAATCCTCCCAAAACTTTTGTGTTCAATGCCATTATTATACCAAATTTTAAGGTGGGAAAACTAAGAGGCAGACAGGTTTAAATGATTTCCCCAGGGTTGTTCTGTTAGCACAGAGGGTGGGGGAAGCTGCGATTTGAGGTCAGATGTGTTTGTCTCTCAAGACTGTATCTCTAGTGACTCAGCCTTACAGTACTTCTTCCCTGAGATATCTTTTCCTAGATAAAATGCTTCATCTTCACAAAGATCTTTTGGAGGTGTCATCAGGTTGACCCTATCCCCTCAAACTGGGTAAGAAACATGTGGCCTGTCACATTCCAACAGCATCAACATCAACAGGTGAATCAAATTAAAGGATGCCTTTGCTAAATCTCATTAACTATATCTTTGAAATGTGAAAGCACAGAAGGTTAAGAGCCTGGAGTTCTGGGTTCTAGACACATCTCTGCATGGGACAATCATGTTACTTCTTTGTTCACTACTTTCCCTGATTTTATAGATGAGGAGACATGGGAAGTACAGAGACACAGGAATTAGACAGATCTATAAAAGATTCTCTGAAACAGTGTGAATCATTGCTGCAACCTTGGGCATATTGCTTAGCTACAGGAAGCTACAGTTTAACTGTACAATGGGAATATTAATGAGGCAATTCAAATATTATGGAGGAATGTAGTACATGAGAAACACCACTGTAGGTTCATGCACCAGGAGTATGTCCCCCAGTCCTACCATTCAACCTTTCTATCCTGTATTGATTAGTGCATTTCAAATAGAACCCCAAGCTCTGTTCATGTACAAAACCTGTATGATTCTGTTCTAATCCTTTACTCAAATTAATGCATATGTAACCCTTTCACCAGAGCATTTACCTTGCTAAATATAGGAAAACTCATTTGGATGCTGTTAATATATAATATGAATATGTAAAAACTTTATTTGATATAAGGCTTTATTCTTTCATACTTTTCATCAAATTGAAACACACATCAAGGCAGTTCTTTCTAAGATGAAAATGCATAAAATTTAGACTGACACAGTTTCATTTTAATTTGATTAGGTTGTCTGCTTCCTTCATTTATAAAACAAATCTGGGGTCTGCATAATACAGCGTTTCAAAAGAGGCAGAATTCCAAGAATTGGTGTAAACTTTTTGCAAAGCTGTTTGGCAATATATATCAAGAGCCTTAGTTTACTAAGAAATTCATCCTGAGCAAAAAAAAAAAAATTATAATTATATAAAAGACTTTATATACAAGGATGTCTATGTGGGATAATGAAATTAGTTAAAATGTTACTGTGATCTAAATTATCTAGGAAATGACATTTGACCTATCAGTTAAGGTGCCTGTATCCCACGTGACAGTACTTGGGTTTGATTACTGGTTCTGGCTCCTGATTTCAGCTTTCTGCTAATGCAGACTCTGGTAGGCAGTGGTGATGTCTCAAGTGGATGGGTTACTGCTGCCCATTTGGGAGACCTGGGAGCTCCTGGCTTTGATGCCAGTCCAGCCCTGGCCATTGAAGGAATTTAGGAAGCAAACCAGAGGATGGGAGCTGTGTGTGTGTGTGTGTGTGTGTTTCTCTCTCCATCACAAATAATTGTTGTGAATGATATATAGGAAGATTGATCATATGATTGATGTATCATTTGGGAGTGCCTTCAGCTGAAGAGAAAATCTGACCATGTGACTTCAACAAAGAGAGCGTTGTTCCTCCTGCTAGGTAACAACACCTGGTGTAGCTCAGTAATAATATCAGAACTCAAACTTGGGTGCTCGCTGATGATTCATGCTGCTACTGACAGCTCTTAGCTTTTTGTCTTTATGCTCATAGCCTCTTTAGAGCAGGATGACTGATACTGTTTCAGTTATGTTTTCAGGTCAGGGACAAGGGGAAAATGGTATTGTCAGAGATATCTGTTCTTGCACTTGTCTCTTTCCTCAGGAAGTAAAATATCTTTCACAGAAGTCCCCCAGCAGACTTCCCTTTGTGTCTCGTGGTTCAGAGCTCCATTTCATGGGCAGCCCTAGCTTTCAGGGAGATTGAGAAAGTGATTATTTGGCTTTCTCCTCCATCATAGAAACAATGAGAGAAGAAGACAGCAGGCAATCAGTAGTATGCAAGGCAGTAATTGAAGGCCATTGAAGGGGAAAATCATAAGAAGAAAGAGTTTGAGGCAACCGTATTGAGACATGACCATGGGTTTGGAAGAGTGGCTTTACAATCCTGTCCAGCCACATGGTCAGTGTAAGCTTTATCCCAAGGTTAGATGTTGGAGCACAGACTGCCTGAGGGAATCTCTAATTTCAGACTAATTACTGAAGCTTATGAAAGGATGCTCCTGGTGACCAGAAGGTTTTTTACATCCTTTCCATTACATAGCCCATTTTATGTATATATATATATATATATATATATATATATACATACATATATGCATATACATATTTAAAATTTTATTTTGTTTTATTTGAAAGGCAGAGTTACAGAGAGAGAAGGTGGGGGGAGATCTTCCACCTCTGATTCATGCCCCAGTTGACCACAATGGCCAGGGCTGGGCCAGGCTAAAGCCAGGATCCAGGAGCTCCTTCCTGGTCTCCCATGTGGGTTCAGGAGCCCAAGCACTTGGATAATCCTCTGCTGCTTTCCCAGGTGCATTAGCAGGGAGCTGTATCTGAAGTGAAGCAGTTAGGTCTTGAAAGAGTCCAGATATGCATGCCGGTGTTGCAGGTGGTGCCTTTGTCCACTATGCCACAATGCCAACCCCCAACAGCCCATTATATTTTTTTTCAACTTTTAACAAATATAAATTTCCAAAGTACAACTTTTGAATTATAGCAGCTCCCCCCCCAACAATAACCTCCCTCCCACTCACAACCATCCCATCTCCCACTCCCTCTCCCATCCCGTTCTTCATCAAGACTCATTTTCAATTATCTTTATATACAGAAGATCAACTTGGTATATACTAAGTAAAAATTTCAACAGACTGTACCCACACAGACATACAAAATATAGAGTACTGCTTGAGTAGTAGTTTTACCATTAATTTGCATAGTACAACACATTAAGGACAGAGATCCTACATGGGGAGCAGGTGCACAGTGACTCCCATTGTTGATCTAACAACTGACACTATTTAATCTCTCCAATCTGTGAGGTGCCCCAGAAGTGCCAGATGATGTAACATGGCCATGAGGATTATGAATGGAACTTGTCCGACTTGAACTTAACTCCTATCTCAGCCACCTACCAACTATGTGACCTTGAGCTAACTAAGAACTTCTCTGTACCTTAGATTTTACATATTTAAAAAGGATAATGAATATACCAACAATAATAGTTTGTATATTGTTTATTAGTATTATTAGTTATAGCATATTTACTCTTTTGTTGAAAACAAATATGGTAAAGAATAGAAAACACATAGTTGCTTATTACAAGTCAACTGATCGTACTTGAGACACATATTAGTTCATCAGAAGTCAAAGAAACATTTAGAACATTCTAGGTAGATATAATAGCAAGTAGTACAAAGATTAGCAAAAAATGAAATGCTTGAGACTATATTGCTTGTCAGGAAATGTTTTACTTGAGTTAACCTCGCATGATCCCCACAATTATTGTAGTAGAGCATTAGTGAAGATCCATTAGGTGATGCTGTGGTTACAAAAAAGTCTTCAAATTTCATTGGCTTAATACAGCAAAACTTTATTTCTCACTCATGCAAAATTGCACAGTAGGTCTGAACATTTATAGTCGTACTCGAAAATGTTTTCATCACCTGCAGCCATGACCACTGAGGCAGAGTGGAATAACCATGTTTCTAGCAGCAATAAACTTGATGTTTTCTTCTCTGCCTTTGTGCTGGCCATGCCAAACTCTGAACATCCGAATAGTAAGCTTGAATCCCTCTGCCTTGGCTTCTGCTTTCCTTAGTTCCTTAGAGTTGCTCTGAAAAAATAACATAAGTTGGGCAATTTATAATCAACAGAAATTTGCTTCTCACAGTTCTGGAAGGATCAAAGTGCCAGTGTGGTTGAATCCTTGTAACAGCCTCTTTCCTGGTTCATAGATGGCTGTCTTCTTACTACATCCTGCCCAGGGAGAAAGGCCTCCTTTACAAGGCACTTGTCCACTCATGAAGGCCCTACCCTCCTAACATAATCAGTCTCTAAAGCCTCACCTTCTAATATGATCACCCTAATGTTTAGACTATCAACATATGAATTTAGGGGAAACACAAACATTCAGACCACCACTGTCCTCAGGAGGACCCCTCCTTCCCAGAGGCATAATTTCAAATATAAACTAAACAATCCAGAGCCCTCACCCCCAACAACCTGCGTTATCAGGCTCTCAGATGCTGCGTCACCACAAGCCTGTCTCAATCATCCTAGGACAAGGCATCAGCCAAACAGGGATAGGCTCTGTGCCTTGCAGCCTGCTGAAATCCCTCAGAGTGTCCGCCCCAAGCCTGCCTACCATGCCCCAACCCATCCCTTCCTGCAGTGCTTCCCATGTGCCCCTCCCATGGCATGGAGAGACCCTTCCTCCAGAGAACTGGGAGTAATAAATGACCTTTCCCATGGCAACCATTTCCTGACCAGCTGACCTAAAATACTTCCGACAATTTATCAATGCACCATATTTTAAATCTCATAGTGATTGAAATATAGGGAAGAAAGAACATGAAGAGTCATGCCTCATTCTTTTAATGCTTCCTCCCAGACAAGCTCATGACCAACTGCACAGGGCTGAGAAAGCGAAGTCCTCTTCATGTGTCCTCAGCAGGAAATGGTTGAACAAGCTTGGAGCCTGTTATGGGTTCGTTTTCAGACAATGTAGGAATAACAATGGTTGAGATGGCACACTTGAAAGGGGGAGGTGACAATGGGTGCACAGCTGACCCAAGGCCCTTAGAGGCCCACATTTAACAAATGGGCAAGCTAGCCATGCATTGGTCACTTATCTGTTTTATTAGTTTCTTCAAGACTTACTTTTGGACCAAAGAAGCCACAAAATCCATGCATTCTCTGTGACCTACTTTAAAACATTTCCATTATACTTTAAAAATTAAACAAAAAATTGTGCTGCCTTTCCTTTTATGAATTCCTAGGAACCTAGTAGTCTTCCATGAGCTTTCAAAAATAATTGCAAGCTGGCCTGTACTCCCTCCATTCTCTTCTTTTGTGCTCTGCAGTGATTTTCCAACTCTGGATATTCTGAAACATATTGCTTCTCAGAGCTGTCTTTCCTCATTGACTATTATTACTGTAAGTATTCTTTTTGCTATTACCCTTTGTCACGAAATCTGCCTCGTCAGGCAAGCCAAACCTGCCTTCCTTTTCCTGTAATTTCCTATTTGCTTTTTCCCTATTTAGAAGCCGGTCTGCCTTTTCCATTTGTCATCCTTTTTTTTTTTTTTTCCTTTCTGACATACTTTCAAAATGTTATTTTTCTCTCATGACTTTCCCTCCCTTACCAATAGCATCTATTTTATGGACCCATCTTTCCTAAATTTATCCTTCCATGTTTTGCTTACTTTTCTGTCACAGTAATTTTTCACGACCATCTTTTCTATGATCCATTTTCCATTTTTATATGTTTTAGAACTTCGCCCCTGCCCCTAGTTAAGTTTCTGTTAAAAATTATGATAACATTAAGTCATTAAAATCTGTATCACTTAGCTGTGTCATTTTACTGCCACCCTGTCAGAGACCTTTGGAAATAACAGTATAATGGAAAATTACTCTCACACATGCAATAAAAAAGAGAGGGGGGAAAGTGACAGGAAGAGAAAACAGGCTAAATATAAAAGTAAATTATGGAAGAGCCACACAAAGTGAGCAGAAGAATCAACATTGCTTCAACATGGATGGTCAGTACAAAAGAAAAAAAAAATGGAAAGAAAGAAGGGAAGATAAGGGAGGCAGAAAATATTCCCATTGCATTTTCCTCCTGACTTTTGGAACATTCTTAGTGAGAGTAGTGGGAGCAAAATAGACAGGAAGATGGAGTCACAGCTGTAGTCTGTGCAACATATGCTAAGAAAGGAAGCAGTGGGGTGAGATGGTGATTGTAGCCAGGTTTTGTGAATGTACTTTTTCTCTTTGTCAGTTCCTTGAAAGACTAAAAAATCCAAAATTATATTTCTTTGCATGGAACAGCATAAAGATTTGATCACAAGGGATCTGAGGATTTACTTGGCTTATATTTGTATTACATGTAAACTTAAACAAGTCACTCTCCTCCCTCAGAAACAATTCGCTCCTCTTGAGAATTAGACAATGAAATGACAGGTGAAGACTCTGGAAAGTGTTTAGTTACTTAATCCACAGAAGGTGAAAGGGTCTAGAGGTTGATATCACTGTACAGATAGCTCTTTCAACAGAGCCGATTGACTGAACTCACTGGCCAGACTATTTGGATTAGTCTGAAGTTGGGATATACGTGGTGGTACAAAGTCCTGCTATTGACCCTGCTGCTGATAATCTGACAAACCATTACTTGAGCAGAGTGAGTGGTTCAGGTAACTGCATAGGTAACTATAATGAACCGTTAAGTTGAGAATTATGATGGAGAAAACGATGTAAACCTTTCACAACATCACCATAGTGAGGTTAATTCCTAGCTGAGAGGGTCACGCATAATACAATAGAAATGTTTAGTAGAGTGGTATCATCTCTGAATGTCATTGGATTCCACATTCAGAGCAAGAAAGCCCAGGACCCAGACATTTATTTGGAATTGCTGCATGGAGCTCTGTCCAGAGCAAGATATGTGCTGGAGTCCTGAGCCCCTTTATCTGATACCACAGAGTTGGAGAATCAAATCATAACACCAAACTAGAACCCCTTGTATGACTTCTGGAAAAAACTCATTAAGTCAATCAAGCTGAAATGAGAGCTATTGCATGCCCTTAACAATCAAAATGACCTAAGTGTTAACAAGCTAATCAGCACTGTGAATTTTAGCCTTCCTCACAAGAGAGCAACTTTGACTTCTCACCACTCCTTTGCTGCCACCCAGAGCAGAAGATGTCCCTATAAGACCCCTCCCTGACTTAGCCTTTGCCTCTGGCCTGCATTCTGGGGAAACTACTTAGGCAATTCAGGAGCACTGCTACTCAGGCTCAAAACCACTGCAGAGAGACAGGTGGGTTTTGCCCTAAACTGAGAAAAACATCTTGTTCTAAAGTTGACATTAAACTGCAAATTGTCTGAGAGGCTTGAAGACACGCTTCTGATACCCACTGGCATGTTAAGCAGCCAGCAGAAGAGTTCTCCACTGTAAGTTAACTCCCTCAAGCCCAGAATAATCTTGACTGAAACCAAGATTTGCAGTCCTTACAATAGAACTATGCCGGTCAGGAGGAAGATACTCTAAAAAGTTCATGGAAAATGGAATTAAAAGATAAGTTTATTTCGGTGCAAAAAATGTTTTTTTAAACCCATGTATATGAGGGATCTTCTAAGTCTTTATGTATTATAAACAACTATGCATGGATTTGAACATTTTTTTGCACCAAAATAAACTTACCTTGTAAGTCCATTATTTTTCCACAAATTTCTTGAAGTCACCCACATATCTTACCATTCTTTTTCTTAACAGTAAAGGGATTTCAGGAGCCAAGAATCAAACCTTCTTTAGAATGTCCAACTCAGACAGGCATTACTGCTACCAGGAGTACAACTTCAAGTACAAAAATTCTTACAGAATTGTCAGTAAGAAACAGCAACTTGGGAAGCATCTCCAGTTGTCTAAAATCAGATCAAGTAAATGGCCCTAGCGAATGGCCACAAAGTATCCAGCCAAGTCCAACCATATTTTTATTCAACTTACTGAACATATACTATATTACAGTCACCCCCTCAGTGTTTGGGGTACAGCAATGCATATTAAGAAACAACATACATAATAGCAATAAATACACCAAAAATTAAATTTTGTAATATGTTTAAAAGTGGTGTTTCGGAAGAATGAAAAATTAGAGTGAGACAAAGCAATGTGATTAAGAGGGCAGGCAGCAACATTAATAGTTTTAAGCTGAGACTTTTAATGAATGAAAAGAAAGTGAGAATTCACTCTATCCAACACGTCTTTCAAGCCTGATATTCGATTTGGAATTATAAAGAGGTTCACTTATACTTGTGTGACAGACATGTAGGTCCTCGATGCCATGGTAAAAAGGACCTGAGAATTGTAGTGGTAGCATGACCAGCCCTTTGCTACAAACAGTGGCTGTTTCTCTAACATCCATCCATGCTTTTTGTGTTAATTTCCCCACATTTTATGTTGATATCCTTAGTTTTTATTTTTTTTTAATTTTTTTAGAGGAGAGGCAGAGAGAGAGACCCAATTGGCCGCAACTGCCAGAGCTGTGCCGATCCGAAGCCAGGAGCCAGGAGCTTCCTCCGGGTCTCCCATGTGGGTACAGGGACCCAAGGATTTGGGCCATCTTCCACTGCTTTCCCAGGCCACAGCAGAGAGCTGGATTGGAAGAGGAACAGCTGGGACTCGAATCAGTACCCATATGGGATGCTGGCGCCACAGTCCAGGGTGTTAACCCACTGCGCCACAGCGTCAGCCCCTGATATCCTTACCTCTGGCATTCAATCTATTATCACGCTTCGGAGGACCTGACTCTACCTTACCCAGGAGTCAAACATGAGACTCAGTCCAACGCCAGTCAATACAATCCTAGATTCTGCCCAATTACAGACTATTGATGTGAAGATGCTATTGATAGAGATTTCTGGAAAATACTATCCTTTTCTTGCTCTTATGTGATATGACCTGGGTAACTACCTCAGACATTTTGCTGCAGAATAGAAGCTGGCCTGGGGACTATGTCAGCACACAGAGGTCAGAGGTGGGAAACCCCAAGAGAACAGCCTGAGAGTCCAGATAAGGGTCTGCCTCCAGACCCTTGGGGAGGGGGAACAAAAGTCAATAAATCCTCAGCTTGTACAGGCCAATAGAAGTTACATTTTCTGTTTTCTTGTGACTGAAAAGTATTTTAGCTAATAAACTAGACAGAAGGATGCTGTGGACAGGAGGCCATGTGAAATGCCTTATTTCAGCAATTCTACCATAAAGTTAATTTCCCTTTATTAAAGACACAATGGGTAAATTGAATCAACACTTTTTGTGAATCAAAGAGAAGGAAATTCTTAAATCAGTGAAAAAGATACTTCCAGAAAACTAAAAATAGTAGAACATATTGAATTAGAAATGAAAGGTACAGATGTTAAGGCAGGCTCAGGAGGATCAATTCTAAGGTAATTTGGGGGAAGGAAATGACAGACACTCTCAAACTCCAGCACAGTGAATTGTTTCTCAATTCTGTCTTAATGAAAATATTACACATTCTCTTTTCTCTTCGGTAATACAGTCAATGGATTTTCTTACCCTGTTTTTTTTTTTGCTTTCACTTTTTGCATAGATTTTGTGTTTTTGTTTTTAATAAAAGTGGAAGTGTTTCTGAGAATTTCTATTGCAACAGCAGGGCTTGAACTTCAGGTCAGCTGAAAGGAAGAGTGTGTGCTGTTTCCATGGAAACCATAGCAGTATAATGTCAGGTACTAAGAGACACCAAGAATGAAGGGATAAAATCCCTGCATCATTTTAATAAACACGTCCTACTTACCGTTATTTAACCACAGTCTGCGTACGTATGCTCTATCCCCTAATAGCCACTCTTCATAAATTTCTTCTGACCACATCCAACCTTTCTCAGTTGGTCCTGACTAGGCTGCTAAGTAAATAAAGATGAAAACAATGCCCTTCATTAAAGTGTTATAAATGCTTTACTAGTCTAAAATTCAATATATGTATATATGTTTTAATTAGAAAACAATAAAATGGGGACTCAATCATAAGGGTTAATTTAAACCCATAGAGACAGGCAGATAAATTAAGAATCAAGGCTTACATTTTGTCCTTTTTCCTCATCTTATGCTACGGGCCCCACTCTTGGTTATTCCTGGAAGAGAAAAATAAACTTTTTTTTTACCCTAGCCCCCTTACATACTGATGTCTCACCCCTTAAGTGTCTATTCCAGCAGAGGCATCTTTGTGGTAGCAAAAAATTTCCACCAGCCTCCCAGTTTCTCAGGCAGCAAAGGGTGGAGCCAAATGCTTCCCTTCTCCATCGTATGGAAATCAGTGAGACCCTTTCTAGGGGGCAACATTGTGAAGGCTGGCGGCACTTGAACTTGCCTTGTCTTCACTCCCTCCAGCTAAGGGATCCCTTTCCAATAGTTTTCTCCATACATATGTTAGGAATCAAGAGGGAGAGTGAGAGAAAGAAGGAAGAAGGAAGGGAAAAAGAAGGAAAGAACAGAGGGAAGAAAAGAAGTGGGACAGCACTGTCAATAAATTCTAAGGAAAGCTCCAATTTTCCCACTCCAAAAACCCTGAAAGAAACACTGGTTTGGAGGAATGATTTGTGTGTAGCTCTATGAAACATCTCTGTATTTGTCTCTCAAACTCAATTTAAGGTGAATGTATCAAACACAAGCATACTGAAATAATGCTAGGTTAGTGTGCCAGTGAGTAGAACTCAGGGAGTCTATTCTCCCTATACAGTGACCCAAGAAATTAAAAACCTTAAAGGGGAAAGAAGCCTTTTCTCCCTTCAGCAAAGGATAATTAGAAGAGAAAGCGGTAGATCCCTGCTAATGTCAGTGATGTTACAAAGTCACCCAGGAAAGGCTGTCATGGCCAGAGGGCTGATGACCTATGATAACCAGGGAGCAACAACAGAATGAGAGACTGGTGTGCCTGAAAAGAGAAGGGAGGAGGGGAACTATGTGGTAGCAGATAAGACAATAACAATTATTTGGGCTCTGTAATAATGCCCAGGGGTGCCTGAACAGTAAAGAAGGATGCTTGGGCCGGCGCCGTGGCTCAACAGGCTAATCCTCCGCCTTGCGGCGCCGGCACACCGGGTTCTAGTCCCGGTCGGGGCACCGATCCTGTCCCGGTTGCCCCTCTTCCAGGCCAGCTCTCTGCTGTGGCCAGGGAGTGCAGTGGAGGATGGCCCAAGTCCTTGGGCCCTGCACCCCATGGGAGACCAGGAGAAGCACCTGGCTCCTGCCATCGGAACAGCGCGGTGCGCCGGCCGCAGCGCGCTACCGCGGCGGCCATTGGAGGGTGAACCAACGGCAAAAGGAAGACCTTTCTCTCTGTCTCTCTCTCACTGTCCACTCTGTCTGTCAAAAAAAATTAAAAAAAAAAAAAAAAAAAAAGAAGGATGCTTGGAACTGAGAACCAGCAAGTCCATGATTAACGACTATGAATTAGAGATTGGAGGTTGCATCTCCTTTTCTTGTATGTATTCTTATTGAAATAACTCAGCAAAAATCAGTAGGCTCATCACCAAATCATCTCTAATTCCAAGAGAGCCAAAAGACTGAGAAGTACAATCCCAGTCTCGGGAGTCAATATTCAAGATACTAGCAGAATACCTTGCTTGGTCTAGTCAACACTCACCTGAAATTAATTGCCCAAAATTTTAGATTCGTATCTGGAATAAAAAATACCAAAACCACAAAACCCTTTGTACAAGCAAAATCCCAAAGGATGATCTGAAATAATATGAAATAATGTCACAACTCAAAAAGTAGAAAGTCTGTATTTTGTATAATTGCCTAATTCTGGATTCAATTTTCATATATAGATAGAAATAACCCTTTGGATTTTAGTGGCTGTTACATAAAGGCATCATTTACTGTCAACCAGTTCAGACATCAATAATCTGGGCCTTTGGTCTTTAAGGGGGCCTGATAGTTGGGACTATGTAAATGACCTTCAGATGTGTTTCCTTCCCCAGCCTGCATGGACTCGAAAGGGGCAACTGCAGAATGTGTTCACCACTCCTCAAGTTGAAAAGGAGAAAAGACAATATCCCACGAGATAGAGCCAGCTAGTTGACTGTAGTAGCATGTCTTTTAAATGCCAAGATTTCAGTTGGCTTGTTGATTTATCATAATCTCAAATCTGATTAACCCCAGACCAAATAGCATGAATTCATGTACAGACTTTTCTATATCAAGTAGAGGTTTGTGGGAGAAAAGGATTCAATCTCAATGACTACAAAACAAGAGAATGTTAAATAATTATTGCAAAAGAAGCAGGATGAGACAGACCTCCTGATGTCCATGAGTCTTAGGGAATGGAAAAAGTAAGAGAAAATACAATCTGTATTACAGCCCTGCAGCTATTCATAAAGTTCAATCTTAAAGATAATTCAGAGAGGATCTAGTATAGGTGTGACCAAATACTGCTTAGGGACATGTTATATTCAGTCTCTAAAATTTACAATAAATAAATGAAGCCCTCTGAATAGATTTTCTCGAGGTATGCATTATCACATTTACCACAGGACTTTAGAGTGCAGCTCTACTCACAGTCGTCATTTATTTACTTTATTACATGCCTTTGAAATTATTTGTCACACTCTCAAGAAAACCAGGAGACTGATCCCTATTTCTCTTAAGGAATTGCTCAAGATCACAGAGTGATAAAAGCAAGGAAGCATGTGTTTGTGGAGGTGAGTTTGGAGACTGTTGGAAGCAGGACTCATCCAAAGTCTCCTTATCTACAGATGACAGAAGTCAACTGAAGTCAACTAAAGTTGAAGCAGGAAAGTCCCAGTCAAGAGAAGAACTCCTTTTCATTTTTTTTCTTGGTCATTCTTCCTCTAAGATTCCCTAAGCGTCTTCACACCAATTACTAGAGCATATCAAAATTAAATAAGTTTGTCATAGACTCCAGCAGAAATTCTGTTGGTAACATTGGTCCTCCTTGTTTCCCAAAGGACTGTTTTTTTAGTTCCAGATTTGGCCACTCACCTCTGCACTTTTGTTTCTTATGGAAATCAATGGAGATTTAGTGTAATGAAATCTTATTTTTAGCGATGTCATTATATTTGTTTTTATAACCCACTTTCCCTCAAAACAGGAAATTTTCTGGATCGTAGATCATCTTATAGATTTCCAAATGAAAGATGAAATAAAAAACTAGCTTGAAAGAAATTTTATCATAGGTACAACCTTAATGGGATTTGCACTTCTGACCTCTGAAATATGAATCTGAAACTTGGCTTATCAGACACACTATTATTTCTTTTTCTCTAAAGGCCTGTCTACATACTGAAGTCAGCTGTCTGATTGCTCTTTCAGAGGGTTCTGAGAGGTCAACAAAACCTGAGATTACAAATAAAAAAATAATTTAAGAAATCAAATAACAAGTATTGCTAGGGTCAGAACAAATTCCTCCTTCAGTGGTCAGGTCTATATGCAGGGCAAATGCCATGCAAAGCAGCTGCTCTTTACTATTAATTTGGGTGTCAGGTCTCTCTCTCTCTCTCTCTCTCTCTTTCTGTGTGTGTGTGTGTGTATGTGTGAATGAGAGAGAGAGAGGACTGGATTTAAAAAAGGGGAAATGGGTCTACTTACCTGAAAAATGTACCATTAATAAGTCATTCTTTAGAAAAAGTCAGCTTTTGGAGGAATATGCAATAATGGAAAACGGAAAAGCAGGATAAAACAAACTTTTATAAATGTTTAAATGGTTCACCGTTTTAGGGCAATGACTGGTCTCTCTCACCTCAGAGGTTAGCCTGGCTTCCAAAGGAACCATGTCCCTGTTACCGCTCCATAAGATATTTGTACCAGAAAAAAAAAAAAATTCAAGGTTAAAACTTAAGTGAATACTGAATCAGGGAAGACAGAGGTCCTTAAGAAGGACAAACAAAACTGGCGCCTTGGCTTAATAGGCTAATCCTCCGCCTGCGGCGCTGGCACCAAGGGTTCTAGTCCCGGTCGGGGCGCCGGATTCTATCCTGGTTGCCCCTCTTCCAGGCCAGCTCTCTACTGTGGCCTGGAAAGGCAGTGGAGTATGGCCCAAGTGCTTGGGCCCTACACCCGCATGGGAGACCAGGAGAAGCACCTGGCTCCTGGTTTCAGATCAGTGCAGTGCGCCGGCCGCAGCGCACCGGCTGCAGCGGCCATTGGAGGGTGAACCAACGGAAAAGGAAGACCTTTCTTTCTGTTTCTCTCTCTCACTGTCCACTTTGCCTGTAAAAAAAAAAGAAGAAGAAGAACAAACAAGTCACTCTTCTGAGCTCCAGACCTCAGTGGTGCCCATGGCCCACCTCATCAGCACATTCGCAGGCATTGGCATGTCCTGATTCTTCTATCTCATGTCATTATTAATGGAAACTCAAATGACAAGCCAATCTTACACTTGAAACTGCTTGGAGCTTCCCTCCACAAGCATGTTTTTAAGTAGGTGAAGTAACCTATAAAGGTCATGTTTTCATTTTCTTTAATGAATGTATTGCTTAAAGATCCTCATGACAGCATATAATTGAATCACAAATGTAAAATTATTCTTACAAGAGTTTTCAAAACAATGAGTCACAAAAAAAAAAACATAAAAGCCTACAAAAGAGGTGCTAGTGCAGAGTGGGGAGCAACAGTTACACAGTTGCCCTGTGCCTCCTCCCCCGACAGGGCCATGGCAGAAGCAAGCAGGTGGCTAAAGTTCTTGCAGATTTTCAACTGATTTCAGTTCCCATATTGAGTATCTGACCACTTTGTGGTAAACATTAGCAAGAAGACACCAGTTGGGATTAGGGTTTGACTCAGAAGACTTACAGTATTTTGAATCATATGCCAATTTTATTTGTGGCACTTTGAGTCAGCCTCAGAATCTTATCACCCCTGTCTTTGGAATGCTCAGCATTAAAGTCTTGCTTCTAAATGCACTTTTGGTTTTTCACTTATATTATCATTATGATTTAAAACTTGTGATTTGCTTTTCAAAGATTCAGGGATTAGTTAGCACAGTAGTTTCAATTTCTGTCGCTGCAGACGCCAGATTCTAGCCCTGCGATGCTCCAATCATATAACCTTGGGACAATAATCGCCTCTGTAAAGCTTCAGTTGACTGGTCTGAAAACACAATTGGTAAAACAAACCCATTCTTAGGAAGCTTAAATCTTTAATAAAATGGAGGCTCTTATTTCCTAGCAATTCCTTCTCCAAAGATGACTTTTCAGCTATTGCTATCTCTTTAATGTTTTTGGCCAAGCTTCAGGTTGAGCCTTTCTCTTCTCCGTCTTGCAGACTCCCAACTCAGGAACAGTGATTTAAAAAAAAAAATGCAGTTTTTTTATCCTGGCCATTGTCTCAACAAATTTCCAATGGCACTAGTTCTTCTCTTGCCCCTGGAAGACTATTCCAACTCTTCATTTATTACTCTTAGGTAATAAAATGTCCTGAAGTTGCTTAAATAGGAAAACTGTCATATCTGTAATTAAAGTGTCTAATACTGTCTAAGATTTAATTCTCCAAACTCAATTCAGCATTGAGGTTTCTTGCTCTCTTGGCTGAGACTTACTGCACCAGGAGGCCATGGTCAGCTTTTTCTCTCTTCCCCTCTGTTGCTCCTACTCCTCATCTCCCGTCTTATAGCTCAGAACTCTGCAGTCACTGAGAGGCTTGCAGGCCGGCTCTCTATTGACTGGCACAGAGTATCAGAATGAGTGAGGGGCAGCCATGGCCCTCACACCTTTGATTCTGCCCAAAATCCAGAATGCAGCATGACCCAAGTCCCAACCCAAACTCATTGCCTTGCCCCACCCCCAAAATGCTCTCTTTAACATATTTTCACTTGTTTGTATTCTTCTTTGTATCGCCATCTACCACTGAGGCAACCTGATAAATCTCGAGTCATGAGTGGTAGCAACCTGCAGTTGGAGATAGAGGGGTACCTGTCTGATGGGAAGGTGCTTGATTTTTGTGAGTGTCATTTCTACCCTGTCTCAGAAGTATAAATCAAAACAGATTGGCTGGGATCAAGCAGGTTGTTTCAATTTCCCTGTCTCTGAAAGTTCTCTTCTCACAGTGAAGGCAGAGGCGGCTGAGAGGTGTGGGAACAGGAGAGAGGGTCGGCAGTCTCTTGAGGATTCATATTTACACTGGAATATACAGAGCAGGAATAGAAGACCGTCCCTCTGAGTGCCAAAATGGTTGGGCAACAGAGGCTGTCATTGGCATAATGTTATTCCTGTCCATTGCCTATCACATTTGATAGACTTAGGTTCACAGCAAATGGTTCCATAGACTTCCTCCATCATAGCCCTCCACACTGATTAAACCCTCTGAATGTGACACTCAAGAAGTTAACATGATGGGAAAAGCAACCTTGGTTCCTCCCAGGGGGGCATCCTGGCATTTCTCAGAAAATGTTCTACATTCTGCCAATGTGAATGATAACTGTTGAATTTCCCAGTGCCCAGGAAGGAAAAAATATCAATGAACATTCCAACATCTTCCACTTCTCCTTCCTCGTTCAGTATCTCTAATGGCTATGTAAATGCCTCATTTTTAACAGAAATATGACAAATACAACAATGGCATCATTTTGCAGGGACACTAAAGCACATTTTTAAAATGCATTTCATTTCAAAGCCACTCCAGTTGAAGCAATTGGAGTCTTTATTCTCCACCTTTCCAGAAGCAGCCTCTGCTTCTGAAAGCCACCGAGAGAGTTGAGGAATGTGGGTAGCATCTGCCTGGGACAGGATTCTGCCTCCCAAGTCTTTAGTAATTCACAGGTTGTAAACGTACTTGGTTCTGTGTCTGTGCATTTACACCAGGAATTCGTAAATGGGCATTTTTAACTTTCAAATGGCTCAGTTACTACCACTCCATTGCTTCTGTAGTAACAAGTGCCAACATCAGATTTCTTACCATATCACTATTAATAGGTACAGCTCAAGAAAAATTTTTAGTGCTTCCTTTTTTTTAGAATATAAGAATTAAGCACCATTTTGCTTACTTTTACTTTCCCACAAATCAATCTTAAATAAATCTATCCCTTACAAATGTATATTTTCAGGCTATTTTAAATTACTCTGAAATACTTCTTATTTAATGGACATATTTACTTTACATAACACACAGTTTTACATCAGTTTTGTATGCGATTTGGTGAAGCTGACATCTATGAGCAAAATACTACACAGGAATTGCTTATGGCTATCCTTTGACCAAATATCTACTACATACAACCTAAAGTATCATAGGATTATAGCTTTAACTGCTAGTTTCTATTTCTAAAATATCCCAGGGCAGAAAGACAAGCTGACCTAATCAGGAGGTCATTTGAATAGATTTTATAGTGCAAGGCACAGCTAATGCTTGGTTGACATTCCAACCCAAAGAATTTTTTTCATTTGTGATTAATGGACTTGACATCCACTTTCTCACTGCTTTTGCTAAACATGTAGTTCAGAATTTATTGTTAAATACCACTGAGATCACAGGAAGCTAAACTCTTATGATGGAAAATATTATGCCAGAGGCCAGAATTTCTCCAAAGAGTTCTGGATCTTACTTGGAAGTATATAATGGTTCATGGTTTCAGTCTCTGCAATGTAAGAAGCCTTTCTAAATGGAAAATCAATTGAATGCATGAGTAATACAGTAAACTCATAGTTAGATGAAGAGCTTTTAAATAAATTTTAAAGGAGAGGCAGAATAAGAAGGGAATGAGGTGGAGGTGGACAACATCCCTATAGTTTCCTGAATGATGGATTTTGCGTTGTGTTGCTTCTACAAAACATTCTAATAGAAACTGTAAACATAGAAGAGGAGTATAAAATCCAAAATGTCCTTTTCTCATTTAGCTGATTTAAGTGATCTAGAATATTGCTAGGATAAACAAGAGCCATATCCTCCTAAACAATCTACACTACCAAGACAAAATATGAGATCTTGAAAAAGTCTTCTAGTGCATACATTAAGGGCATCTGCCATTCCAGTGTCTAAGGAAGACACATGGTACAGCAATCAAAAATTGATCAGCATGGATAAGCTGAGTGGAAAGTCCTCTGTATGTGACCTTGAGCAAGTGACTTAACCTAATCTCTGATTACCCATGTATAAAACTAGGATCATTATAATACAGTCTTAATACAACTGTTGAAGCAGTTGAAAATAACAACCTTCAAAAGGGGTTAGTACTTCACAGAAAATAAAATCTCAACAAATACTAGCTATTATTTTTATCAAGAAGCTGAAATAATAATGAACTATATTTCTGTGCCACCTTAGACCGAAATATGATTTATCAGACTCTCCTCTCATATAAGCAACAAATAAGCGTGTGATGAACATATAAAAAATTCCTAGTGACTTAGGAAAAATTGCAATTCTCTCCTCCCATAGTACAAGAAAAGTGATGATTTCAACATTTTGTTCATTGCCATGTGTTTTAAGCAGAGTTAATGTCCTGATGACGCCTAAATCCTGGGTAACAGTGACAGTGAGGAAGGACAAGGGACCAACACATGAAGCTGAGTTCAGGCTATGGTTTTATTATAAAGGGGCATCAACTATTATGAAATTAAATCACCATAGGCAAGTTACAGGTGTCACTCCATGGATGTGTGGAATGACTCTCTCCCTGTATACATACTTTCATTCACTTGTACATTTTTTTTTTTTTTTGACAGGCAGAGTGGACAGTGAGAGAGAGAGAGACAGAGAGAAAGGTCTTCCTTTTGCCATTGGTTCACCCTCCAATGGCCGCCGCGGTAGCGCGCTGCGGCCGGCGCACCGCGCTGTTCCGATGGCAGGAGCCAGGTGCTTATCCTGGTCTCCCATGGGGTGCAGGGCCCAAGCACTTGGGCCATCCTCCACTGCACTCCTGGGCCACAGCAGAGAGCTGGCCTAGAAGAGGGGCAACCGGGACAGGATCGGTGCCCCGACCGGGACTAGAACCCGGTGTGCCGGGCGCCGCAAGGCGGAGGATTAGCCTGTTGAGCCACGGTGCCGGCCCACTTGTACATTTTACTGCCTCTGTAAAAGTATAACATCTTACTTAGAGCATGTAAATGATTAGTTTCAAAATTAGACATGTAAGCACGATGTGGGTTCATTAATTGTTCATTATTCCTGCTTGTTGCAAAATTAGCTTTGTGACCAGGCTCTGGCTGCAGCATATATAACATGCACACTACATTAGTCCTTCCCTCTTCTGCCCGGAGCCAAGGGGGTCCAGAATGGGCACCATTAGCAATTCCTAATGGGGACTGTAATTCCTACTTAGAAGCAAATAGTAAGAAATTAAATCAATTCCATCTAAAAACATACAGTGGCAATTCCATTTCACAAGGGATGCTGTTGAAACAGTTAACTCTGAGTGAACTCTTCCTGTTCTTTGATTGGGAAGCGTTTCAGGCCTTAATTACTGTCTTCTGTGAGTGTGTGACAGATCGTCCCTTTTTCACAGGCTTCTTGCCAGAATAAGGCAGGCTCTTTTTTTTCTTTTAAGAAGACTATACTTAATTAGTGCTAGAGTAATTAACTCCTTGTGGGTTAGATTTCATTTTGCAATGAAATTTTTATTCTAGCTGCAATTATCTGCTTTGGTTGTCTTTGCAGTAATTCTTAAAATAAAAACAATGTGGCCCAAAAATTTATTTTCTGAAGCAAAGGTAAAACTTGTTTTTTGTTAAGTAGAATGAATAAAATTGTCAATTAAAAAAAAAATAAAGCAGATAGGAACATCCCCGTGGCAGCAATAGAAATGGAGAGACAGGGCAGAGTGGGGCTCAGACTGCCGCATCAGAGGTCTCCCAGATAACCATATGATCACAGAACATTTACCCAACCTCTCCATGTTGCTGTTTGCTCATGTGCATGCTGAGATCAGCAGCACTGAACTCAGAGGGCTGCTGTGACCATGCCATGGTATACATCAGGTGCTCCATAACTGTGAGCCGATTTTTCCGGCTCACCCCATTTTCCATCATAAAATAGGGTACTCTGCATTTTAATTCTTCAACTCTCTAGTGCAGGCCAGGGCAGAATGACTGTCACTCTGATGAGCTTTCAAATCAGCAGCACCCTACCAACATGCTGCTCCTCGGAGAGTGTCCTTTAGGTGACACTATCTGTGCCTAGATCTAAGAAGAAGAGATGACAGAACAGACTTAAAACAGGGAAGGCTGGCATCTGAAAGGTTACACTGAGTGAAGCTGAATGCTGGGAGCTGCAGAGAAAAGGATTCGCTCTTCATTAGTGAAACCCAAATAAAAATTGATCACATTAGGCTCACCATGACAAAGAATAATTCAATTGGTGGCTCCTTTTAAGATAAAATATAAAGTTTCTTCATGAATATAATTTACAAAAAGGTGAGAAAAATTCTTCTAAGAATGGCTCTATTGCTCTCTTTTTACCTTTTTTTTAGAGAAATAACTATAGATTTTGTAAGACAGCTTCATGACATTGTAAGAAAAGGAAAAGAACAATGAAAATGTTTTTTAAAAATCACCAAAAACTGACCATCCCCAAATAGCATTGGTTAACAACTAGAGATTAGTGTTGTGATCATTTCTTTCCTCATACATACATGGGAAATTTTATTACACTTTAATTAACTGAATGATTGAAGAGGTACAAATGAAGTTATTTAATTTCAGATGTTTCTTCAGCTCTAGTAATATTTTAAAATGTTTAAAGTTAATTAAAAGTATAATGAACAATGTTGTAACTATCATGTATCTTAAATGAAAAGTTTTAATTTCAAATGTTTAGTTTTTATTTACTTTTCATCCACTTGAAAGGCAGAGTTGGAGGGATGGGAGAGGGTCGGAGGGGAGAGATCTTCCATACGTTGGTTCACTCCCCAAATGTCCACAACAGCCAGGGTTGGGCCATGCCAAAGCCAGGATATCATAGACATATAAGATTGCAGCATTATTAACAAGTTAGAGATTGACATATGTAGAATACCATTCTCCATAACTATAGAACACACATCATTTTAATTCAAAATGGGCATTTACCAAAATTAACATTATGCATAACTATCAAGCACATCTCAACAAATTTCAAAGGACTGAAATAGAGAGTATATTCCAAATGCAGTGGAATTATACAATCAATGACAAAGAAAGACAACTAAAAAATTCTGAAATATTTGTAAATTAAACAGTGCATTTCATGAGGGTTCACCTCACCTCTGTTAGAATGGCTTTCATAGAGAAATCAACAAGCAACAAATGCTGGCGAGGATGTGGGGAAAAAGGTACCCTAATCCACTGTTGGTGGGAATGTAAACTGGTGCAGACACTGTGTCAGTAGGAGATACCTCAGGAATCTGAATTATTAAACCTACCATATGACCCAGCCAACCCACTCATGAGAATTTACCCAAGGGAAATAAAATCAGCATGTGAAGAAGTTATCTGTACCCCATGTTTATTGCAGCTCAATTCACAACAGCTAATATATGGAATCAATCCAGATGTCCCTTAACTGAGGACTGGATAAAGATATTATAGGGTATGTACACCGTGGAATACTATACAACAGTAAAAAAAAAATGAAGTCCTGTCATTTGCAATGAAATGAATACAGCTGGAAAACATTAAACTTAGTGAAACAAGCCATTCCCAAAAAGACAAATATCATATGTTCTCCCTTATCTGTGGTAACTAATAGACTACCTGAAAGGAAATCTGTAGAAGTGAAATGGATACTTTGAAATGAGATGACTTTGAACAACTCTTGTCTCAAAAGCTGAGAACAGTTTTTTCATACTATTTGTTGAATTCTTTGCTTAGTATAGGGTTAATCTTATGTGTAGAAAGTTAATTGAAACTAGATCTTAGTGAAAAATAAAAATGGGAATAAGAGAGGGAGGAAGAAAAAGGTGGGAGGGCGGGTAGGGTAGGAAGTACCACTATGTTCCTAAATTTGTATTTATGAAATGCCTGAAATTTGTACACCTTAAATAAATGGTTAAAAGGTAAAAAAATAATAATGTTTTTCTAAATAGTCTATGGATTAAAAAGGAAATTAGAATTGTTTTAAACTGGAACAGGAGCATCAAAACAGATATTTTACAGCAAAGGCAATGCTTATAGGGATATGTTTAGACTTAAAAACACACATATTAGAGAGGAAGAGTTAAAATACTGAATGATCTAAGTCCCTATTCCAAAAAAGCAAGCAAGTTGAATGCAAGCAAAATAGATGGAAGGAAATTGCAGAAATGAGGGTATACATTACTGAAACAGAAAATTCACATATGGTAGAGAAATTCAAACCAAAATTTATTTTTTTAAAAAGTTAAAATTGATAAATCCTAAGGAAGACTCAACAACATTAAAAAATAGGACTAAATTTAAGAATGAAAAAGGCATTGTTATAGACCCCAAAACATTGAACAGAAAAAATATGGAGAGAGTGTTTAATCTAGAAGTTAAGACATTGGCATCCCTCATCACAGTATCAGGTTCAGTCCTAGTTCTGGCTCCAGACTCCAGCTTTCTGCCAGTGTAGACCCCAGGAGGCAGTAGTGGTAGCTCAAGTACTTGGTTTATTATCACTCACATGGCAGACTTTGATTCTGCTTCCAGTTCCCAGCTTCTGCCCGTGTCCAGACCCAGACATTGTGAGCATCTGAGGAATTAACCAGTGAACAAGAGCATATTGTCTCCCTCTCTCCCTATTTTCCTGGAGTCAGGAGCCAGATCCAGGAATTGAACCCAAGCACTATTTTGTGCAGCGCAGATATCTTAACTGCCAGGCAAAATGCCCTTTCCAATCTGTTTAAGGTCAGTTGATTTGGAACTTTTATTCCAACTGCAACATTTATTCCACTTTGCCATGTAACCTGACATACTCATAAGTCTGGGCATTAATAAATAGATTATTAAGGGAGACATTTTTCCAACTTCTACAAAACATCATCAAAGAAACCATACAAATAATCAGTAAAAATATTTTTAAAAATTGTCTAATCTCATTATTCATAAGGGAAATACAAATTATGATATGTCACTAAACCCTATAAAAATGGCTAATAATAAAAGTTTGATAAGGATATATAGAACAATAGAAATTTTCTTATATTGCTGGTGGAGATTTTTAATTGATGCAAAAATTTTGGAAATTGAAAAGTGTCTTCTAAAGTATAGGATATTTATAACCTAGTATCCAAAAATTTCACCCCCCAACTACACACCCCAGAGAAAGGCATAGATACAGGTACCATATGACAAAGATATTCAAAGCAATAGCAATTTTAAAAGATCAGTTTAATTATTTTAGGGCAGAGTGACAGAAAGGTAGAGAGAGGTAGAGAGATAGATGGAGAGAGAGAGAGAGACAGAGAAAGAGAATTTTCCATTGACTGGTTCACTCCCTAATGGACATAAAGACCAGGGCTGGGTAAAGTGAAGCCAGGAGCCTGGTTCTCCATCCGGGTTTCCCACGTGGGTGACAGGGGGTCAAGTATACTTGGGCCATCTTCTGCTGCTTTCTCAATGCGTTAGTAGGAAGCTGGATCAGAAGCACAGCAGCCAGGACTGGGGGACTCTAATCAGTGCTCCAATGGGATGCTGGTGTTGCAAAACCAGGACTGGGGGACTCTATTCAGTGCTCTATTGGGATGCTGGTGTTACAAAACTATGGCTTAACCTGCTGCACCACAGTGCCAGCACTAGCAACAGTATTTTAACAGCCACCAACTGGAAACTACCCAAATGCCTATGCAAAATAGAATGAAAAAGAAATAAATTGTGGTGTATTCATACAACAAAATATTATGTAGTACCATAAATGAATAAATTTCTACTGTACAAGAACAGCACGGATAGATTTCATAAACACAATGTTGAGTGAGTAAAGCCAGACACAAAAAGGTGCATGTTATAGGATTCTATTTATATAAAGTTCAAAAGCAGACAAGAGCAATCTATTGTACCAGAGATCAGAATGGAAGTTGCCTTTGGGTATGGCACACTCACAAGAGGTCACAAGTGAGGCTTCTCGGGGACTGGCAATGCTCCACTTTGTAAAAATACACTTACATGTTTTATGATCCTTTCTGTATGATATATTATAACACAATTTTCTGAGCATCTATGGAAATAGTATATGCACTTTCTGTCAAAAACTTAGGTGCTTCTTTTGCTTTCAAAGATGTAGTGAAAATAGATTCTTGATTAAACAGGCCATCCTGGTAAGACAAATTTCACAATGAACAGACACCTCCTGTCAAAAGAGCCAAATACCAAAAGACAAGAGGTTAAAATGAATTAAAACGTAGCCATTCTTGAATCAAATGAAAATGTTACGGACCCCAGAGACCATTCTCATATGTGGACTTTTTCAGTGACCTAAAGGTAGTCATTTAAAATTAGTTAAATAACATTATATTCAACCTTTTGAAATGAGAGTTTTTGCCTTTTTATGAGAAATTGGCATTTTCATCACCAAGGAGGTACACAACCTCTTTGACATAATGACTCTCCATTTCAATTTTTAAAAAAATAATATGCTTAGCAAAAGCCCATCCATGATCTGTAAGCAGAGAAAGGACAGCAGTGATATGTGCCCACAGGGGAGAAAGAGAATGGAAATTTCAAGCTGCAGTACCAGGAATTGAAAGCATGATAATGAGAATTCCCACGGTAACATGACTACCCAGGTTTCCTGTTTTGTTTTTTTTTTTTTCCCCCCTGTGGTTTTTGGTCTGTTTGTTTTAGTATCACAAATGGCTATGAATAACAATAATAGCAAATAGTATTTCTTTTTATATTGCACTTTGTGCTTGTAAAAAATTTTCATACAAACAGATTTTCTTAGGATATTGGGGTCTTTTGAATCAACTCAACCTTGGTTCATATCGTTGTCAGGCCCATTTTAATTTTCCTGACTTTGTACATGTCTTGTAACTGCCTCTCTTACCTCGTGTGCACGCTGAGGGTCAGAAGTACCTGAAGCAGGTTCCTGAGAGCACTGCCTTGGTGATATACCTACGTCCATCCACATGTATAATGGAGATAACAAGGTGAAGTCCAGGACACACAGCAGGCATTTCATGAATGATAGTGCTTGGTGGAGTTGCCTCACGGGACATCTGCAACAGTTTCTGAAGGCACGGACTGCAGGTGTTTGTTTATTTGCCAAACACCGTCCTCATCCATCGTAGGTACTCAGTAAATATTTGTGTAATGAGTGAATGAATCTATAAATGAACAAATTAGAGGAAGCAAGGCGTGAATCCATTGTCCCAGTTTTGTATGAGAAAAGCAACGCAGGTTTGTCATAGGTCCCACTGCAACTAATTATAAAAGTTGGGTTACCAACCCAGTTTTTCTTACTCCAAGTTCAGTGCTTGTCCTCAATTCTAGCAGTGCTCATGACAATATTTATTTGCCTTGCTTTGAATGTTGGCATTTTATCTTCATTTTGTATGTGTGATTTACTCTATGGTAAAGTGTCTGGACTCAGCTCAGAAAAAAATTCAGTAAACAAGTTTCATGCTTATGCTGATAGTATGTGATATTTTAAATATACCTAAACTATGATAAAATATGGAAGTGCTGAATTTATATAGAATGCATGTTAAATACAAAATAAAAATATCACCACAGAAGGTATTGGGCAAATAAATCCTACGTATTTTTTTTTGAAGCTATAGCCTTAGAAAATTAAACATAGCCAGATAAATGTCTTTCCCAAAGGAATTATGGATAATTTCAAAGTAGCATATTAGGTCATTTAACTAAGCTTTAAAGAATTTCTTCAACTAGCTAACATCTGGGCTGTCCACACACCTTGCCTTTACTGTGGCCCAAGACACTAGGAAACTTGTATACATGTCCATACGGTCATAAAATTGCATTTTAAAGTGTCATTCTGTTATTAAATATAGTATAATGCAGAATTTGGAAGTATTGGGAAGCAAATGAGCTAAAGGGGGTGTTGGGGGGGGGGTTTAAAAAGAAAGACTAGAGCAAGTAGAAGAATACACTGGAAATGCAGCCAGCAAAATTAAGAGCAAGAGTAACAAAAAAAAGGCCCAAACTGAGGTGGCCACTGACCTTCCCCAGGAGATGTGGTAGGAAGGTCCTAGCCTTGGAGGACACTCAGCAGAGTCATGGCTGTCTTGCACATCACTAGGCTACCTGCTTGCAGGAGCTAAGCTAAGAACAGTCTCCCTTCTTTAAGTGGACAGAAGGTGAACTGGAAAGCCCAGTGAGAGAGAAAACATTTCAATGGGAGTTATGATCACATAGCAAATAAAGGTTATTGAAGCAGTAGAAGGCAGTGAAAAGAGCACTGAACTGGAAGACTTCTGTCCTGCCAAGTACAGCTTTTCATGACACCCCATAAGTGCTTTCCATTAATATCACTATTATTATAAGAATTCTTCTCCATGAAATCTAAAATATTATTGCTAATATATAGAAAACATACTGACTACATCCTTGCTTACAACTAGTAATCTTGCTAAGTATTATAAATATTTCTACTCACTGCCCTTAGGATGTCTCCAAACACCCTAAAAGACTTCAAACCTTATGTTCCTTGGCCATGGAGGTCTTTCATATCTGCAGGTGATTCATGATCTTTCTCGCGTCCTGCTCTTTGCTCTTGCTCTTTCTTATGTTTAGAGCACTACTGCCTCCACTTCTCTCTCTAAATCTTATTTATTTCTTAGGTCTTATGTTAAACATCATTCCTTCTGGACTGTGAAATGTTATTCTTCCCTCTCCCCACCACCACCATCCTCACATCCAAATTCAACTTAAGTGTTTCTACCACATATTTTCATAGCAACCACCTGTTCTTATAGCTGTCTTATCATAGAATTTTTCATGATTCATTGAAACTGCTTTTCTAGTCCTCTCCCTGGATGGATTATTAAGTCCTGTGAAGGATGAAGCTCTAACTGCCCCATTCAACATTTTGCACCAGGTATCTGGCATATGAGTCACATAAGAGTATAAAGAAATTTCTTGAATGCATGGATTGATGAAGGATTGATTGAATAAGCTAAGTCTAAATCCTACTCCATACCTATTAAGAACCTGAAGCCTGCTTACTTCTCTTGGTCTCTTTTCTTGCTGGTAGGTACACAACCATCATCTACCCACCAGTCATTCTGAATTTATTTCAGGTCCTCAAAAATACCATAATATCATATTCTTCACCCTGACAGGAATCTCTTGCCTACAATACTCTCCCAATTGTCTTTCTCTTAACTACTCATCTTTCAGGGCTCTATTTAGTTTGCTTTTCTTTCCTAATCTTCCACCTCCCAACTTGCCATCCCACGTGAATTAGGCCTCCTCCAAAGTACGCCCCCAGAACTTTTCATGTCAACCATGATGTCATGACGTAGATCCTTCTGGAATTTCTGGTCACTCGTTATTATCTCCCTCTAGACTCTAAGCTTCCAGGTGGTATGGATCACGTCTGCTGTACCATTTTATTCTGACACAAAGTGGACAGTTAACAAAGATTTGTTAGTTAAGTGGTTCAATTATTTTTAATAAAAAGTGAGCAGCATTTTTCAGGCATGGCCTTCCTTTCCCTTCCCACCTGGGAACTAATAAGTCTTTGGAGTAGTGTCAGTGTTCTGAGTCTGTCTGAATCCCTTGTTCTTCCATCATTCTTCTAAATCATCCACAGAGCCTATTCTGCATCCTATGCCATCAAAATTGGAATAGCTATTTTCTTTCATCAGAGCTTTAATTCCAATTGTAAAGACTTCAGCTTTCCTGTAGGAATTGCTCAAAGATTACTCTTGAAATTTCTTATCTTCAATAACTATATCTCTATAGCCCTGGCTCATCGTCTTCCTACCAACTATTGTTCAGAACCACGCAAGTGCTGAAACACTATTTTTCTTCCAAACTCCTGTTATCATTTTCCCTACAAAAGAAATTTTTCCACTTTCACTGTGTCATGCCTTTCCGTTAAATAGGTCCAGATTGTGTCTTTGAGTAATGAATATGCTTGCTGGTCCATGGATACTTCAGCTCCCACACTAATGGAACGAATAGTGTAACGCTTGGGATCTCACACTTTCAGGTATTATGCCCAGGCTATAACTCCTGGACTAAAACTATTTAAAAATTTCATATCCATTGTGAATGGGTTACATTGTGTCCTTACAACATAAAGAGTGGGGAAGGAGTAATTAACACAAATCAGCCAAAATCCCGGAGATGCTCTCCAAGATTCATACTAATAATAGGCCAGCTGTCCCATCTTTACCATCAAAAAATGTCATATATCTCTATACGATGAACAATATCTATGCTGATTCCCACTGCTTCAGTCATTTTCCTATATACTTCTTTTTTTTTTTTGGAATCACAATAAACCATATTTCCTAGGCATGTTTGGATGGAGTCTCTATCAGGAATGAGGTCCTCTCTCTGATTCCAGGGATTTACTAGTGAGTCCCTCTGTCTCATCCCCCACCAGACAGCCCAGTACTGCACTCCTAATAACACCATCTCATCCTGTTGTTGCAGCCCTGGAGACAACAGTGGCTTCCTTTTCTTGCTTCTGCCTGTGACACCATACCTGTATGACCTTTCAGTCATTGTACCATTTGTGCAAGCAATTTTCTGCATTACATTTTCTCTGTTAAAATGCCTACAGTGGATTCTTCATTCTTGACTGTACCCTAACAAACACAACCAAAAAAAAAAAAACCAAGAATGTTCAACTAATAAATTTTTTAGGATAAATATTATCTTGAGCATCCTCAATCTTCGAGCAAACTAACTCTAAGTCAATGATATTAAATTTATCTCCTTTCCCTCCCCTAATCCCCAGCATTTATTTGGAATTCCATCTTGGTAAACTTTTTTCTGTAGTTCGAGTTAATGTTTTAATAAAAATCTCAAAGGACAGCCTGTGGTGCAATGGATTAAGCTGCCAATTGTGACACTGGTGTCCCATATCAGAGTGTAGATTCAAGGCCCAGCTATACTGCTTCCAATCCAGGTTCCTGCTTAGTCACCTGGGAAAGCAGTAGAAGATGGCCCAAGTATTTGGGCCCCCACTATGTATGTGGGATACCAGAATGGTATCATTCTGCTGCTGGTTTTAGCCTGACCCATTCCCAATTATTGCAGCCATTTGGTAAGTGACTTGGCAGATGGGAAAATCTTCCTCTCTTTGTCTCACTCTTTCTCTATGTCCTTCTGCCTTTCAAATAAATAAATAAATTTTAAAAGATAAATAAAAATAAAAATCTCACTGAAATTGAAATTTTCCAATGGAAACACAGAATTAGTGGGAAGGAGAATCTGAGCATCAACTAGGAAGTCCAAACTTAAAACTTCATTGATTCTGAAATCAGACAAACTAAGACATTATTTTATATAGAAAGTGATTAGTTGTTGATCTTATAGTCCTGAGCCTGAGCAAATTTCAAAAGCTCAAAGAGAAAAGAATCTTTCCTCCCACTGCCAAAAACGAAGATTACTTGTAAATTAAATAAATCAGATATTTTTTCAATAAAATGCTTCTATGTCTGAAATCAAATTATATTTAAAGATTTTTGAGTTGCCATATTGATAACTCAAAGTCATAAGTTACTTAATAATCTATGAAGCATGACCCTAGTATTTTCTAGTATTACAACCATAAGAAAAAATGCTTCTCTCATTAAGCCAACAGTTCACGGTAATGTAAAGCACCAATATTAGAAAAACTATGTTCTTCACACCAAATATGGTGATGTGATCACTTTTCTCATGCCATATACAAACATCCAAAAGTTATCAAAGCTCAATTCTCCCAGTACCCCATAAAAGGGGAAGAAATAACCTAGAAATCCCCTCAAACACTGTGATAGCAAAACTAGCATGAAGAACAAACATTGCAAACTGACACTGGGGGCTGTTTTTCACCCATTCTTAAGGGTTCTTTCCCTTAACCTGCCCAGAAAAACCACTCTATTTGAGGCTGGTGCCGTGGCTCACTTGGTTAATCCTCCGCCTGCAGCGCCGGCATCCCATGTAGGCACCAGGTTCTAGTCTCAGTTGCTCCTCTTCCAGTCCAGGTCTCTGCTGTGGCCCGGGAGGGCAGTGGAGGATGGCCCAGGTGCTTGGGCCCTGCACCTTCATGGGAGACCAGGAAGAAGCACCTGGCTCCTGGCTTCGGATTGGCATAGCTCCAGCTGTGGCGGCCATTTGTGGGGTGAACCAGCAGGAAGACCTTTCTCTCTGTCTCTCTCTTTCTCACTAATTCTATCTGTCAAATAAACTAAAAAAAAACCCACTCTATTTACAAAGAGCTTGCTAGATTATTAGCTAAATGATCACACACCCTGAAAATCCCTTAACCTTCTGAAAGCAGAAGAAATAGAAATCATGGGTCTGGAGCTGAAGATGTTAGGTAGTCATGAGGGTGAAATGGAAGAAAGACCTCCAGATTCCTCCTTCTGTTCTCCAATTTCTTCTCACATAGCCTGGACAAGTCAGTCTAAGCATTGTTCTATTTGGAGCACCACTCACCTGGTCTCCCTTACTGGGAACCAGATTCTTGTCTGCTAAGCCCACCAATTTCATATATCTACTGTGAAAACCAGTGAAAAGTGGTTTCTCTTAATTCCAGTGCTTTTATTAAAAGAAATTTAGGTTAGAATTTCCCAACCCTAAAACTGGCGTATTATGTTATCTACATTATATAGAAATTTCTTCTATTCATTCCAAGAGATAATGATCTTTCCTCATTTTCCGTGCCTCCAATGTTGTAAGCCCACCCACTGCCAAGGCAGCCCATTTCATTGCTAGGTAGTGCTAATATTTCAATACATGTTCTTGGGCTGAATTAAATTCCCTGTCTTACTTTTAATTGGTACCATTTACAGAACCATCAAGATGTGCCCAACATGGTTGCTTTATAAAATGTTTCTGAGCAAACCTCACAAAAATCCTACAACACAGATATTATTTTGCTTCCTTGTTGAGCAAACTTCAGGTCAGAAAGCTTAATTTACCTGCCTAAGATCTCAGCGTTGCTAGTGTTCACACCATTCTGCTTTTCCCTAATATGCCATACTGCTTTCATTTCCAAAGAAATTAAATTATTAGAAATTCAAACATTTACTTTGAAATAAAGTGTCATCCTTTAAAGTGTCATACCTCTGGGATGTTTACATATTGCCCTCTCTCCAAACATCTGGAACAGCTGTTTTTAGGTAACAGGACAATAAACTTTTTTCCTTTCATTAAATCTTGGTATTTTGGAAGAAACAGACAAGAATCTGGATACTAAAATCTGTCTAATGAAAAAAATACATGAATATGAATGGGGCCACATGTATATCTCTTCTAAACCATGTGCATTTACATATGTGCATATATACAATGGGTCTTTAAGAAAGTTCATAGAAAATTTATATCCTGAAAAATACTATGCATGCCTTTCAAAAATTTTTGCATTAAAATAAACTTATCTTTTAATTCTATTTTTGATGAATATTTAAAGTATTTTCATATGCAAACATAAAGAATCATGAAGGCCTAATTTCTCATCCCTCCCATTTTTCCATGGGAGAGAACCAGAGTAAATTTCAAAGAGGGTAGTAGCTGGAAGAAGATGGAGGAGAAGAGGAAATGCAGCAAGGGGGCAGCCATACAGCTATGGGGCTGTTCTGGGCCAACACTCTCTGCTGGGTGGCAAGAAGCCCTCCAAAGTCAAAGACAGTTTCATCCCATAAAGCCACAAAGTCCAAGGAAGCATACAAGGCTTTCTTTTAATTATATATATATATATATATATATATATATATATATATATAATTTAGTAAATATAAATTTCCAAAGTACAGTTTATGGATTACAATGGCTTCCCCCCCTCCCATAATTTCCCTCCCACTCGCACCCCTCCCATCTCCCGCTCCCTCTCCCATTCCATTCACATCAAGATTCATTTTCAATTCTCTTTATATACAGAAGATTGATTTAGTATATATTAAGTAAAGATTTCATCAGTTTGCACCCACACAGAAACACAGTGTAAAATACTGTTTCAATACTAGTTATAGCATTACTTCACATTGGACAACACATTAAAGACAGATCCCACATGAGAAGTGAGTACACAGTGACTCCTGTTGTTGACTTAACAATTTAACACTCTTGTTTATGGTGTATGTAATCTCCCTAGGCTCTAGTCATGAGTTGCCAAGGCTATGGAAGCCTTTAGGGTTCACCGACTTCGATCTTATTCTGACAGGGTCATAGTCAAAGTGGAAGTTCTCTCCTCCCTTCAGAGAAAGGTACCTCCTTCTTTGATGGCCCCATTCTTTCCACTGGGATCTCACACGCAGAGATCTTTCATTTAGGTCTTCTTTTTTTTTTCCCCCATAGTGTCTTGGCTTTCCATGCCTACAATACTCTCATGGGCTCTTGAGCTAGATCCGAATGACTTAAGGGCTGAATCTGAGGCCAGAGTGCTATTTAGGACATCTGCCATTCTATGGGTCTGCTGTGTCTCCCGCTTCCCACGTTGGATCGTTCTCTCCCTTTTTGATTCTATCAGTTAGTATTAGCAGACACTAGCTTTGTTTGTGTGATCCCTTTGACTCTTAGACCTATTAGTGTGATCAATTGTGAACTGAAGATGATCACTTGGACTAGTGAGATGGCATTGGTACATGCCACCTTGATGGGATTGTATTGGAATCCCCTGGCACGATTCTAACTCCACCATTTGGGGCAAGTCCGATTGAGCATGTCCCAAATTGTACATCTCCTCCCTCTCTTATTCCTACTCTTATATTTAACAGGGAGCCCTTTGTCCTGGGAAACGGGGTGCGGCCAGAAAGGGGGCTGCCCTCTCACCCATCACGCACTGCACGTTCGTGGGGAACCTGGCGCTAAACCATACAAAGCTTAATAACACCAGATTCTTGTCCTAAGGTAGTCAAGGAAGAGTAGAAAAACACAAATAATCAAGTCCACTAAATGGAGCACACAACAACCCAAAGCCTTCATGGCTCTTGACCTCAGAGTGACCCTCTACAGAAGGTTCAGAAGCAAGGACACCTGGCTTTAAACCCAGCCCTACTTCAGAGAGCTCCTGTCCTCCCAATGGAAGAGAACTGGGGACCTCACTATCCTGGTCAATCTGTGGTTTCTAAGCTAGCTCCTTCTCACCAAATGAGGTTATATGTAATTTTGAGTCTGAATACTGCTGAAAAAGACAAATAAGTGAGTGGTTCTATAGGATCATCACTTGACATATTATCACTATTATCAAAATCATAAAATACATCACAGTCCTTTTTTAATCTTCAGACTCATCTAACTTCTAGAAGATTGGCATTCAGCAGAAACTCGCAACATCTTAAAGATCAAAAACCTGACATCTCAAGTGCCAAGCTTAGGGTAACCAGCTGTCATGGCTTGGGTTGATATGTTTCCAGAATGTAGGACTTTAAGTTCCAAAAGCAGAATAGCCCTTGGGCAAAATAGAACAGCTGGTCAACCTGCAAAGACTAGTACTTGATTTTGCTGTAGACTTGGGCCTCTTCTGTGTACCCTGATCTGCATGTTCCACTCAATAGGTTTATGGAAGAGGACCAAGGAGCCCACTTAGGCACACTCAGAAATAAACAAACTTATCAAATGAGAGAAAATGGAAAAAGAGTAACATGGGTACCAAAGGACCCCTCAAAAGGAACATTCCCTGCCAGTGCCATCCCACACACCAAGAAGAGAAGTTCACCATGGGAACTGCTTGGTGCGGTGACAGTCCCTTAGCTTCAACATATAGCCACAATTCATTTTTTGCAAAGGTGTGACCTTCTCTTCTAAAAGAAACCTACAGTAATAAATTACTGGAAAGTTAAGTGTATATATCATTCTAAGGCACAGTTTTGAAATATACCCACTTTTTGTCCAGAAAGCACTGCAAAGGCAAGATAAATAACTGTCAAAAGGAATGTACACATATGCATTCCCGTGTAATTTGTAATTTGACATGCAAAACTCCATGTGGAGCTCTGGGGACCCCCAGAGATGTGAAGGACTGAGTTTTTGCCTGTTTCTTACTTAAATCCACCTCTATGCTCATAATTGCCACTCCTCGGTTTGGAGCTACTCTAACCTGAGTAGAATTGTTCTCCATGGCTTGGGTTGTGCCCATAAAACATTCAGTAATTCAGTTGCCTCATTTACCATTGCTTGCTTAAGAAGAAAGCAAGGAATTTTTAATGGCTTCAGCTTACATTTTCTTTTTTGGGGAGCTTCTTTCTGTCCATTGATGTAGCTGAGGCACCAGGTAGCACAGACAGATTAAAGACAAATGAAGGTAGAAACCTCAACAGGAGGAAAATTATTGTTTTGGCCATTGCCTGGCACTTTTTGTATTGAATCAGAGCTGAAGCCATTTCCCCTCTCCTAATTCATTCTCAATCTTTTACCTCTAAAGTCTTTACAGCTTTGTTCAGCACCTCGGATAGCAAACACCCTTTAAGAACTCAGTCTGGGGAATGGGAGTGGACCCAGTCCCATGGATCAGAATAACACATTCCTATCTGTTATGTGACATCGTCCTCTTTTTTCAGCTGAACTCAGACACCACTCCATTGTTTCAGCTGATGATGCCTGACAGGAGAAATGACTGATTCAAGTGACAGAAGGGGTTTCAATAGAGAGAGAAGCCCGTTTAAGCTGGGCCTGTCTGCTCCAGTAAATCTCTAGTTTTATCAGCCAGGTGCAACTGGCTCATTTCGACTAGATCGGTGGCAGTCCATCTCTTTAGAGCCCCTTGTCAGGGAAGCCTTCGGGTGCCTCAGCATGCCAGGTTTGATATGAGTCAAACCTGGTGTGAACAAGGATTAACCTATAAGATTGCATGAGACTCCCTTTAAGTATATTCCAGGCTGAGGCACCAGAAACTATAAACTCCATTAAACAAGGCAAACTTTCTTGTGTTCCTCTGCAGCAGGCAGCTCATTTGCATTCCTTCAGCAGTTTGAATAAACATAACCATTGACCTGGGCGGCTCTAGCTGAGAGAGCCTGGAGCCCGCACAGCGCAAAGAGGAATAATTTCAATGTCGTCGCAGCCAAACTGGACAGCCTGTCAGAAACATGAAAACGGCTTTTGAAATCTGCATGTCTGTGTGAAGGTATAAAATATTCATACCTAAGATTAAAATATTTTATTGAATTAATATTGATTTACGATTAATTTTTAAATAGATTCATATTTCATGAGGTGCTCACAATGAACCCACCAACTGGGTTTCAGTGAGTGAAACCAATTACACAAATCGTTAAGGAAGCAACCAAGAAAGCAACTACAAATGCCTAGGGAGGCCCAAAAAGAATGGGAAAATCTGGCTTTATGATAAAATAAAAGTGGTATTTAAATAGTGATGAAAAAATACCCCACCACCATTTCTTAAAGTTATTTTATTTTTAATGTGTGCTGGGGGCCTCTGTCACCCATTTCTTTTCTCAGAAACAGATCTATGTTTGACCTCGTGTTCAGGAACTTCACTCCGGTGATTTTTTTTTCAAAATAACAATTAATTCTCCCTTTCCAAGAGGAAAGTGTAATAATACAAGCTACTAAAAAGTGAGGTTCCATAAGAGTCCCTCCTCACCCACCCCCCATGTTGGGCAAAGCTTTCCAGGAAAGTGCTGACAGTTGAAAACAAAAGACATTGATTAGTGCACTCAATTAGCATCAACAGAGACAGAAAATAATGGCAGGTAAGATGAGGGTCCCCCAGTGCTTTCGTCCATGTTCTATTTCAGTCTCAGTCCAGAAAATTAACTTTCCTCCCCTCAGTTCTCCTAATAGCTTTCCATAATCACACCTTTTTTTTTTTTTTTTTTTTTTTTGCCTGAAAACTCATATCACCATCATTTTGTTGAGTTTCCTTTTGGTAGGACAACGTTTTCTAATTTATACAAAGCATTTTCACAGTCCACACAGAAGACCCAGTTCATCTTTATTCATCCTCCTTTTCCTTTTATATCTCATTCATGTGTTCCTTTTCTTAACCAGCCTTTCTAAACTGGGCCACCCTTGCTCAGTTTATGGCAGTCCATTCCTTTTTTTTTTTTTTCCACAAAACACCAGTATGTACAGTTACAGGACAAAATGAGGATTATTCTTTGCGTTGTGATGAAGGGTTTTACAGTGAGCTAGGAGATTTTAACAGGCATGGGAAATCTGCAGGAGATGCTAGACTGGGTTAGAATAGCCGCATGGGGCTAAGATGATGCTCAGGGTCTCCTAATTAGATAAAGCCATTGTTTAGATTCAGACAATACCTGTTTACAGTTCAATAAACAACTTGTCACAGTTGCTTGCTCAAAGCAGACCTAGATGTCAATGCAAACAGTTAGTACAGAGGTAGTGAAATAAATTGGTCTCCTGAGTAAATAAATTGAGCAGCAATGTGAAACTGCCTCATCAGTACTGAGGAAGATAATCATTTATAAAGGTTTAAAATGGCGTTTCATAAGTATTGACATTTAGAGAAATGTCTTTCCCCATCTAAATGAGTACCCCCTCCTTTTCCTATTTCTGCCAGCCACTAAAAAAGAAAAATCATAATAAAATAAAAAGAGGGGATAAATAATATCTAGAGTCATTCCAACAAAGTTGTATAATGTTTTGTATGTAAATTTTAATAAAGATCCAAAAGACGACTGGTCTTGAATATAAATTACAGTTAAGTATAGCACCTGCCTTCAAGGTTTTTCCATTCCGTCATCCTAGACTGGAACCAGATAAAAAGATAAGACAAGTGGAAAGGTCATTTGGCCAAGTGCCCAGGTTTTGTTGTTGTTGTTTCTTGTTGATGAGTGATGAAGGGGAAACCAATAAAAGAAAGAACAGAGCAGAGGTGTGTGCTTAGAAACCGTTGTCAAGGAGATGAAACAAGGGCGATGGGAAGAAGAAATGAGGTGACACCATTTTGTGACTTCTTTTATGAGGATAATGACTACAGAGAAGCATTCCCTCACCCACAGATCTTTGAAAGAAAGTGTCTACCCTGACAGATGTAACTAAAGAATGGAATGCAAAGACTTTGCAACAAATTGTTATACATACAAATAAAGAAATCAGAGATCCTGTCAGAGACACCCCCTGTAGACTCCAGGAAGCAGAGTGGCAAATTTCAGTTCTTCAGATATTATGAAAGAAGACGGCACTGGGGCCTACCTAGCACCATCTTTAAACTCTCCCTGTAGTTTTGCAATGTGTTCCAGCATGTTAGAGAGCTGAGACCAGGATAATCCAAAGGAGCTGAACCAACAGACACTGTGTTGCTGGTGGAGGCTGGGCAAAGGCTGAATTTCCATACATTTAATAGGTACCAAAAATCTTGTTCCCTCTACATTCTTTCCTTTTTCCTTCTTTCTGTTTTATCTTCATCTTTGTGCCTCACCCCCACAGAGCCTAAATGAGAGCACTTGCCCAGAATGTGATGGAGGATACACACCCTATTAAACTATTAAACCATCATGCAACTTACTTTCTAAGAACTCATTTTACCTGCTTAATGTTAAAAACTTCCTGGATTCTGTCACTGTGCTTAACATGTATTTCCCTTTAAGGCAGCATTGTTAGAACATGCACCTGGAGTTTACAGTAACAAAAGTCTTTTTTTTTTTTTTTTGAGCCAAGAAAATAAAACTGGGGTATGGTCAATACTATTATAAAGCACAATGATCCTTTCTGGAGATGAATATTTAACATCTACCCTTGCAACTCAAGCCCCCTGTGCTCCTGGCTTTTTACAGCGCACCTGTATTTTCAAATGGAGTTCACAAACCAACTGTAAGATTTTGTTCACTGGCATTTATGTTGTGGTCACAGGCCTGAGAGCACATAATGCCAGGATTACTGCTGACCTGCCCTCCGTGGAAATCCAAGCTCAGTAGTGTCTTTATAAAATGTTAGCTTTCAAGGCTACTCCAGACAAAATTGGCAGTGGATGTAGTTTTTCACCTCTATCCCCAGCATCCATGTTCTGAGACAAAATCTCATTTACTCCATATTTCTCAGAAGGGCCCTGTGCTCTTAGTCTCCTCCACTTTTAGAACTTGTTCCGGAGATAGCTCAGCAAAGTAGAAGAAAAGGAAAGGAATTGCAGTGAGAAAAGTCAGGTTCTAGCCCCACCTCTTAAAGGTTATGTAACCTTGTCCAAGCCATTTAACCTTTTCAGCTCACATTTCTCCTATCTGAAATAAGGATAATAAAATGATTTACTTCCCAAGGTGGCCATCATGATACAGTTACAAAATAAATAAAATTATTTGAAACTTAAATCATGTGCTATTTCCAGAAATGATTATTAATTTATTCTAAAGTTAACTAAACATCTGTGTTTGATTTTGAATATAGTGATAAATAAGATAAGGTATCTGACCTTGGAGACACAGTCTGATAGATAATATCATGGAAAGAATAATACCAATAGCATTAAGTGAAAACCACAATAGAGACATTAGTCAACTATTACGAGGCCATAGATGTAGAAGCAATTGATTCTTCTGTAAGCAAGTCATGGAAACTGGATTATTATTAAAATATCTTCCATAGGCATAATATGAATTCCTGCCACTTGGTATAAGAAGTACAGATTTGAACTCTAGTAGAGGCCTAAAGTTCAAGGAAAATGAATTCCAATGATTCTATTTTAAGTTTTCAAGCAGTCAAGAGGGAAAGCAAAAAGGATCACAATATTCAGTCAGCTTCTGTCAGGTGCCTCCCAGCCACATGAAGATAGTCACTTCAGCCAAGGCAGGCTCTTCTTGCCTTTAAAAATGGGATTGACTAGTTAAATGCACCTTAAGTTATTTTACACCATCCTTCTTTCTTAAGCTACATTTTTCACATCTTCAATCCAACATACTAACTGGGAAAAAGTCCATTCCAGTTAATAAACCAATTTCTGGTTTTTAGATTTTTGGAAAATCTTTCAAGAAAGATATGACTTTCAAGAAAGATAAGAACAGACCCTTCCTTAGCTTACACTTGTGGGCTTGTGATTCTCAAACTTCTCATCTACAAATAGCTTCTGAATGAGGAGACCAATTCCTATGACACTAATTACCACAACTCATGCTGGTGAATGTTGTACATGGATCTCTACCAGATAACAGTCCTTGCACTTCCAAGATGGCAAATCTGTTCTCTGTGTTTTCTTATCTCTGTAGAAGACACCACCACCACCATCACTACCACCGTTACTTAAGCCAGAAAGCAAAAGCCAATCTTTACTCCTCCCTTTATCTCACCTTCCCTTGTCTCCTAGGGGAAGACTAAGTCTTGTCAACTCTGCCTCCTTACCATTTCTTATACTGTTACCCGCTTGTTCTTCCTCCTTTGATTGCTAGAGTTCAGCTTGCATCATTAGTTGTCTAAATTTATAAATGGCCACATCACTGTTTCTTCAGACATAATCATACTTCCTCTATTTTATTCTCCAAGAGCTATCGAAGTAGCAGATAGCTTTAGGAGACAAGAGAGATCATGTAACCCTCATTTTTAAAATCCTTCCATATTTTACAGAATAAAAAGTAAAATTCATTTTTAAAGATTTATTTATTTGAAAAACAGGATTACAAAAAGGCAGAGGAAGAGAGAGAGAGAGAGAGAGTGAGGTCTTTGATCCACTGGTTCACTCCCTAGATGGCCACAATGGCCAGGGATGTGCCAATCCAAAGCCAGGAGCCAGGAGATTCTTCTGTGTCTCCCATGTGGATGCAGGGGCCAAATAGGCCATCTTCTATGGCTTTCCCAGGCCATACCAGAGAGCTGGATCTGCAGTGGAGAAGCCAGGATTCGAACCAGCATCCATATGGGATGCCAGCACTGCAGGCAGTAGCTTTACCCACTATGCCACAGTGCTGGCCCCCAAAAAGTAAAATTCTTAAATTACATAGAAGATCCTAGCCAAGCAGTTGTATTGACTTCAAAATTCTTATTACCCCTTCGCTCTCTCTTAGGATTGCATAACTCCCTATCTTGGCTCTTTTTGACTCACTTTGTGTCAAATATATAGCTTCCTGTCCTAACAAATGTCTGCTTACTTACTAAGTCTCAGGGAAGACACCCTTTTCTCTAGAAATATTTTATTTATCTTACTGGAATCTGGGGACAGAATTAACCGTTCCTTCCTTTGCGCCCTCCCCCTGCACTTTGCCCAAATACCTAAGACATTTTTTCCTTCCTCCTAAAGAGAAATATTCCTAAATACAAGGTCCATACTAGTTTATTTCATACTAAGCACCTAGCACAGTATCTTGCATACATCTGGGACTCCAGCAATGCTGAGTAAATGAATGAATGAATCGTGCACCTTATTCCAGGAAAAAGAGTTTCACATATCACAAATGCCTAAAATAGTGTCTAGCATATAGTAAATACAGTTGTTGGATGAATGAATCCTCTCAATCTTGGCCAGTGAACTGGAGATCTGGCCACTATTTTCAATATAATCCTTCTTTATAGAGTTTTCTCTAATATAACAATGTCCACAGCAGGCCTAAGCAGTCTACATTTTTTAAGATTTATTTTTTAATTTATTTAAAAGAGTTGCAGAAATGGGGACACATACACACACAAACACAGAAAGAGAGAGAGAGGGAAAGAGTGAGGGAGGAAGGGAAAGAGGGCGGGAAGGAAGGAGAGAGAGAAAGAGAGATCATTCATGTGCTGGTTCCCTCCTCAAATGCTGCAATAGCCAGAGCTAAGCCAGAGCAAAGCCAGGAGCCAGGAGCTTCTTCTGGGTCTCCCACATGGGCGCAGGGGCCCAAGGACTTGGGCCATCCTCCACTGCTTTACTAGGTGCCTTAGCAAGGAGCTGGACCAGAAGTGGAGCAGCCAGGACTCGAAGCAGCACCCACGTGGGATGCTGGCATCACAGGCTGCAGCTGTTACTCTCTATGACACATCAGCTGCAGCAGTTTGTATTATACTACTATCAAATGCTGACACAGACATAAGATGGCCTTGCTGGCTAATGATTTCTCTACTGAAAGCTTTTCAGGGCTTCCTTTTTGATGTCAGCCTCCTGAACTACATTCCTCTGAATGACTCAAAACTAAAAACCGCTTTATTTTTCCACTCAAATTCTACTAACTCAGGAGAAAGCATCACACAGAATCCATTCCTAGTATGTTTGGTTCTCTGAGATTTACAAAAAATTCAGGGTTTGACTCTAGAGATTAGATGAACTGTCAAATATTTCCTACTATTGGCACACTGGAATATGAGACATCTATTAGCAAATACTAACCTTTGCTTTCCAGTCTTTAAGAGAATCTTTTTAAAATGCAAATACTCCTAGTAGAAGCCTGATTGGTACCTGGCCTATATACATGATTGTTAAGGCCAGGATAGTTGTTTATGGCTACCATGACTTTTGATCATTCAGTGCTAGTGTATTGCTCAGTGTTAAATGTATATCCTACTAAGCAGCCCAGAAGGAGCCACACCTTGAATATCATCTTCATAGACTTCAGAATAAAAGGAATTTATAGTACCTTTAGTCCAAATTCTACATTTTATTTAGCACATTCATTTTTTCATAAATTATATTTCAACATTCATGCATTCAAATACTACTTACTGAAGACCTACTATGTGCATATGTCCTAGCAACTTAAGATATAGGATATGAACAGATTAAACTCCAAGCCCCTAAATGGCTTCCATGGTATTGGAGAAGGATAGACAATCAACTACACATAAATAAAATGTGTTTTTCATTTCTCTGCTTGAGTTTTTGAGTGACTAGTGCTATGTATAAAAATATAAGAGAGCAGAAGGATAGAGCATTCTGAGTAGAAAGTCAAACGGATAGCAATTTTAATGTTATCAGATAAATCCTCACTGAGAAGATGACATTTGAGTAAAGACTTGAAAGAGGACGAGAAAACAAACTGCAAATGTCTGAGCAAGAGGGGATATCCTAGGCAGACAAAAAAGCAAATACATAGATCAAGAATGTTCCTGATTTGTTCAAAGAAAAGGAAGGAAGGAAGGAAGGAAGGAAGGAAGGAAGGAAGGAAGGGAGGGAGGAAGAAGGAAGGAAGGAAGGAAGGGGAGGGGGGGAGGGAAAGAGGGAAATAAAGGAAAGAGAAGGAAAGAAAGAAAATGATAATAGTGTGTTTATTATGAAGTAAGAGAAGAAAAATATGAAATAATTAGGGCTCAGAGGATTATTGAGGAGCCAGCTAATCACAGCACCTTTGTATTCATTTAAAGATGGGTTTCTTCTAATGAGTTAGTTAGGAAGCAATTGGAAAGTTTTGAGAAAAAGAGTGGGACATGCTCTGCTTACGTTCTTAAGGGATCACTCTGCTGTTGTGTTAAGAATATGCTGAGGTGGGGGAAGGATACAGTACACCAAACAGGAAAGAAGCTGTTGTATTAATCAAGTTAAGAGATGATCGTTGTATACTCTAGGACAGTAATAATGAATGTTGGTGCAATATGACCAGATTCTGGATATATTTCAATAGGACACCTAATTGGATTTGCCAAGATTGTTTATGAAGAATAAAAGAAAATAAAAAAATAGAGGAACTCTTTGGCCAGAGCAACAAGAAGGCTGGAGTTTTTATCAAGTGAAATGAGAAGACTAAGAACAGAACAAGTTTGGGAAGTGATGATGATCAGAGTAGTTTGGGGCATTATAAGTGCTGAGTACCCCTTAGTAATCAAAAAAGAGTAGACTATTCAGTTGAATAAGCAGATGAATAAATGGAGAGAGTTGTGAATTACATCAGCTTATTCAATTACAGAAGCATCATCAGAGTGGAACACAAAATAACACTGGGGGAAAAGGTAAGACCCTAAAAAACAGTAAGACACAGACAGACACATTCTGTCTTCTTCATCATTTGACCAGGAGATGAGAGCACACCTCAAATGAAAGCTCATCAATCAGAAGAAGAATTAAAAAATGTTACCCAACTGATAATTTCTAACATAAATTGCCCCATTAAATTTCTGATTTATTTTATCATTAATTATTCTTTAAAGGGGCATCCAATAAAATATGAAGAAAAAGAATGAGCGTGAGCTAACATGGCATAAATCCAACCTGCTTTATTTATACGGATTGCAGATACACCTTGGACACTGAGTCTCAGAGCACTTTACAGTTCCTGGTGGCAGCTTTAAGTTTAGAATGGGGGCAAAACCACTCTTGGATATGCAAAGCAGCTGGGATTTGTTTGGTGGTTGACAGAGGAGGTGGAAAGAACTTGCCTTCTGGAGGATTTTTTGTTCTAAGGATATCCAAGGAAGGGTGAGGTTATGAACTCTTTTGCATTGATGAAAAGGGCTACTCAATTCACAGCCTTTTTGAAGTCACAAACATCCATGAAGTCACTTGGTATAGCTCTAACCTGGAGCCCAAATTATTGAGCAATTATAAACTGGGATATATTTACCATATTTGCCAAGAGAACACAAAAAGGTGGAATAAAGAAAGTAGGAAAATGCCAGTAACCTTATAGAAACTTGCAGGTATCCTGTTCATGTATAGCCTCCATCCTGACATAGCTAATTAGGCAATGGGGAATCTAAATTAGATGATGATCTCAGTTAATTTCAGTCTTGAAGGCTTCATCCAACTAAAATCCACCAATCACAAACCTGCACACCTGGGAAACTTTTAAAACATCATAATATCTAATTAATACCAAGTACCAGCCACTAACTGGGAAGAGAGGGTGCAGAGATCTGGACCAGGTATCACAGCATTGATCGTTCAATGTGAAGAATTAAGAAGGGTAATAATGTCTATAAGAAATAATAATGTTTATAAATAATGTCTATAAGAAAACCATAAATTAAAATCAGGTTGTGCCAGTGGGTTGCTAATTGTCTCTCAGTGCCAAGTCAACTTATCCATACTCTACTCCTTTGTACTGTATTTTCAATATTCCCTGACCAGATGGATTCCTGTTAATTTCTGTAAATGAAAGGAACTAGTGTGAAATTGGAAGGTAGGAGAATAGAAGAATGAAATCTCTTTCTATTTACAGTCCCTGTAAGTTCCCCTCCAGCAGAAAAAAAAACAACCATAGTATCAACTATGCTACATCCCTAAGAGGCACAGCCACCAACTGCTTATGCTTCTTCAGTGACAGAGTACCAGGCACGTCATGCCCAAGTCATAGAAGAGCAAGCATCTCTCCTTCACAAAGCAAAATATTATCTCTCCCTTGGAGACCTAAACACTAGCCAAGTGAAAGCTTCCTTAGAGACCTGTCCCAAAGCCACATGATATCTGTCCTCTGAGGTCAAAGCACTGACCATACAAACCAATCCTCTGAGTTCATATGTATAGCAGCACTCTTTAGTTCCTTCAGCCCTAAAAACAGCAGTTTCCTACAGCTATTTGCCTTATATTCACTTTTGCTCTTTTTTGTTTATTTATCCTTTTTTTATACTTATTTGGTCTTTTTTTAGTTTTTAACACATTCAATAAAGTTCATAGATACAATTTTAAGGACATTATATTTCCTTGCTCCCTCCCTCAGAGCCTACCCCCCTTCTTTTTCGTTTCTTCTTTCTTTTTTATTCCTTGAGTTTCTGAGATAACATTTTTAATTTACATTACAGCAAGGGCAATAAGCAAAAAGTAAAAGGGCCCTAGTTTAGCAGGAATATAGACAACTATAAACAATAATCAAATGGAAAGATGACCATTTCATTCACAAACAGCAAATGTTAAAGTAATCCTTCCTGCTCTTTCAGCTTTCCAATGCCAATATGTGACAGTTATAAAATACTTTGCACATTGTCTGACATTCTTTTCTTCAAAATGTGAATCCTAATTCAGCTTTCCTTGAGAATAGTGTATATTTCTGACTTGTTTCTGATAAGTACAGTATTACAAAAATAGTGATGTGTGACTAGATCATAAAAGGCATTGCAGCTTCCTCCTACTCTCTCTGTCCAAGATCATTCTTTTTGGGGGAAACCAACTGTGATGTCACGAAGACACTCAAATAACCTTTTGGAGAGACCCACGTGGCAAGTAACTAAGGCTTCTTGCCAACCACTATTTAAAAATTAAGATTTCTTGTCATCAGCATGTGAGTGTGCCATCATGGAAGCAGATCCTCCATCTCTAGCAAAGCATCGGATGACTCCAATCTCATCCTATAGCTTGACTTCCTTCTCAAGAAAGATTCTAAACTACTTCTGGATTCCTGAACCTCAGAAACTATAATGTAACATATGTTTGTTGTTTTAATCTTTGAGGTAATTAGTTAAAACATAACAAATAATAACATATCAAGTAACCAATTAATTCTATTAAAGTCCTACTTTGAAATATCTATCATGATATGTTGCTGCACCTTGATTGATAGAGTACTTGTCCATGAGAAGTCCTAAGACACTGATCCTCAAAGACAGGATTCTGTAATTGGGTTACTTACCTCTTTAACTTTGAACATAGCTATAATCTCTTTGCCAATGGCACGTGTGATGCTGGTAATCTATAGCAGGCACTAGTATCAAGATGCCTGAAATTATTCCCTGTGGCTACTAGGGATGAATTGTCTATTGAAGGCAAGGCTTTGAGTGACAAAGAGGTTGAAGAACTTGACAGTTACAGTAATACGTACAACTATAAGAACTGGGGATGACTTTTCTCTGAGATCAAGCCAGAGATCAGAAAGTATCTGGTGGCTATAAAAGAATCCCTTATTTCTTGTGCTCATAAGGTATATCTGTCTAAAAATCAAAGCCCAAACAGAATGGTGTGAATTGAAAGATGTACCAGGTTTCTGTGTGAAAGTTCAAACATCGTTTGGGGGAAATGATTGCCTGAGACTTGGAGAATTTTTTGATTCACACAATGTTGATTATTTTAACCTAATATCCTTGAGTTTCACTTGCCAGGATAAATGCCAGGATAAATTCTCATTTTGAAGAGAGTAGTATTCCCTTACTTGAATAACCTATAATAACCTCATGTAAGTCTGCTGCCCTCAAAAATGATGTCTGTTCTCCCTACTGGATCTCACTGCTTAAAGACCCATAACCAGAGTTACTCTCTACATGCTCCAGAGAGGTGGGTGCCAAGTCATAGCTGGGGGAAGAGAGTCCACACTAAAAAGGAAAAGTACAATTTTGAATATATTATTGATAGAAACTTGGAGAGTAGATGTGAGAGTGAATTCCAAGGATATTAGATGTATAAGAATAAACTACAATGATGGAGTCAAATAAAAATATTATTGTTTCACTTACCAGGGAACACAGCAACTGTGAGGGATTCAAAAAGGTTGATTGATTATCTGAAATATGGATTCAATGGTGCTTACTCAATTATGATGAGATATCAGAAAATCTTTAGCACAAAATAGAAGAAAACATCAATGTTTAGAAAGAATGTTTGGGGAGAATCAAAATATCTACTCCAACCATGTTTCTTGAGAAAGTCTAGAGTATCTTCCTCTCACTAAGTCATTGAGATATGCATTAATGAAGGAGCACTAATTTTCTAGAAGAGCGGAGTGGTGTGGCTATCTTCTATAAGCTAGGGATGATGGTAAGAAATGCCATCACTACAATGAGCTTCCTGATGTTAGAGTGGATAGTGGAATTCTAAATGTTGATTCCAACTAGCAGCATTAATGATTAAAGATGAGATAAGTATAATTAACATAAAAAGCAATCATGTTTCATGTGCAGGTATATTCAGTAGTGGCTGATTAATCATAATATTTCAGTAAAACAAATGGACAGCCTACTAACTAATTTTGTATGTAACATAATTATAATCAGAAAACCCTGGGTCTAATGAATAGAAATCTAACTTGTATCAACACAATGGTGAAGCATATCCTTTCACTCAGTTAAGCTTTAAGCAAGATAGGCTCCAAGTTCTTTGTTTTGTTTTTTTTTGTCTTGTTTTGTTTTTTGTAGAATGTTCATTATTTACTGCCAAAATTATATTCTGGAATATTCCTCTAAGTCTTTCACAAAAGTGGATCTAATTTAATTCTTTTTGGCCTGTGTAAAAGGCAGATGAATCAGGGTTAAAGATACTAACATGACAATTGTAAAGATACTTACATGACAATCCCAATTTTAACAATTGCTCTAGATATGGTATCTTTAGCAGGATAAATTATATAACCTGTGGGTCTTGAAATGTAGCTGTTAGTCTGACATAAAATTTTTCTCTCTATCAAATTGCAAGTCCCAATACAAGCTGTTTGTTTTTATCCAGCAGGGATAGAAATAGACCTTCACAATCTTGCTTTGGAGCTGACTCTTCCATTGTCTGACAAAATCCAGCCCACAGAGATCTTGATCATCTTGACATTTCAAACTACCACAAAGTCCACCATATTGATGAAATCATGCTTATTTGGCCTTCTGAGAAGAAATCAGCAGGGGCTTTATATGCCTTAGTAACATGCATCCTACAAAGTGAGGAATGAACACCACAAATTTTCCATGGCCTCCAACTTAACTGAGTCTCTTAGATATTCAACTTGCCTACTGCTAACATGGACTGAAAACAATCCATCAAGCAGAAGATGTGAGATAGATGACCTCATGTGATTTCAACTATTCTAGCTTTCATCATATTAAATTCTGTGTTAGTTCATTCAGACTGCTATAAAAATCCCTTAGACTGAGTAGTTTACAAATAATATAAACTCAGTTCTCACCATTCTGGTTGCTGGGAAGTCCAAGATCAAGGCATCAGCAAACTCACTATCTGGTAAAGTTTTGCATTCTGTTTCTCATATGGCATCTTGCTGCTGAGTCCTAACATGACAAAGGATAGACATATACAAAGGACAAACATTCCCTCCAACCCTTTTATCAGAGCACTAATCCCCTCCATGAAGACAGAGACCTCATGCCTGATCACCTCCTTAGAGGAACATCTTTTAATATAATTGTATTGCTACCTAAGTTTCAACATGAATTTTGAAGGAACACACTCAAACTATAGCAAAATCCATAGATTACAAATGTGTACTTCTCAGATATCTTTTCCATATAGAGTAGGTAATTCCTTCCAAATACCAAATATTTGCCAAAATTTGAGTATTATAGCCATACATGATTTCTTTCATGCTACAAAGTATAGGATTAAACAGGGTGACTTGAGAGGTAAATTGGAGGGATGGGGAATGTACCATCCAAGCAAATCAACAGTGCAAAGAATGAGGTCCTCCTACAACCACTACTTCCTCATAGTCTTTCAATACTAATTAATTCCAATACTCTCTCCTCCTATACCTAACCTCAGCATCAGAATCTTTCTCAGCACAGTTCATCAATCTCTACCAAACCATGATAATAAATTAAAATTTTCTAATAAACTAGAGTGTTTCCATGTATATATGTATTCATATTTCAAAACATCATGTTGTATATAATAAATATGCAAACATTTTATTTGTCAATTAAAAAAAATAAATTTAAACATTTTTATAAAAATCATAAAATACAATGAATCTAGGTACAAATCCATTGAATGGAAATCACAAGAACTGACTAAGAGACAGAGGGAGCAAAGTATGAAAAGGAGAAAAAAAAAGAACCAGAGTTTCTAGTTTAGTCAGGGAGAGAACTATGACTGGTGTCTATTAGCTCTTAGCATGAATCAGAAGATTCCTTCGGAAGAAAGCTCATTTGTTTTCTTCAGAAGCTACTTCTAACAATAAGCTACTTCTAGGACAGAGGAGCCTGTCCTGAAAAATCCCAAAAAAGATAGTCAATAGTTTACTCATTGCTAGAGGTACATAGTGGTTATCTATAGGCAACCACTGAAAAATAAGACCCCAGTAGGAGCTCACATAAGAATAAGCTCAAACAATAGGAATTCTCATTATTATTCTAAGAAAAACAATTAGGAATAATGTTGAATATTTTTCTAATTCACAGAGGCATGGTAAGTTTACATATTAAAAAATAAGTTATGAAAGACCTTCAGAGAAAATAAATGGATAAGTTAAATAGTATTATTAAGGTAGATTATTAGATGCTTTTTTTAAACTTTTATTTAATGAATATAAATTTCCAATGTACAGCTTATGGATTACAATGGCTTCTCCCTCCCATAACTACCCTCCCACCCACAACCCTCCCCTTCCCGCTCTGTCTCCCCTCCCATTCACATCAAGATTCATTTTCAATTCTCTTTATATACAGAAGATCAATTTAGTATATATTAAGTAAAGATTTCAATAGTTTGCACCCACATAGAAACACAAAGTGAAACATACTGTTTGAGTACTAGTTATAGCATTAAATCAAAATGTACAGCACGTTAAGGACAGGAGCAAGTGCACAGTGACTCCTGTTGTTGACCCAACAAATTGACACTCTAGTTTATGGTGCCAGTAACCACCCTAGGCTCTTGTCATGAGTTGCCAAGGCTTTGGAAGCCTTCCAAGTTCGCCAACTCTGATCATATTTAGACAAGGTCATAAAATACAGGGTGAGGATAGTAACCAATGATCTTATGAGTGGCATTAACCAGGTCTGAACAATTATTCAGCATTAAGTGGGGAAGAGGACCATCGGTACACACAGGTTGAGAGTAGAGCCATTGGAGGTAGAGTAGAGGTTATGATTACGAAGGAATGAGGCCCAAGTGCGCTAGACAGGGTCTAGAACAAAGGACAGAGTCATTATTAGAGGAGCTAAGAAAGGTGCTGTCTAAGCTACAATTAAGTTTTCTGATTGAGAGGCAAATAGAACCTGACAGAAGGGGCTTGATAATAATCTGGTGGGCTTTAGGCCTTGTAAGTTAAGAGGTCCAGACCTATCTATCTCTTCACATGGGGTACATCCTAAGTGAGGTGTGAACCTCCTAGGGGAAGGCACTCTGTTGACTTTCATTACTTAGCTGGCCTGGGAGGAGAGCTGGCCAGGTAAAGGCAAGTGGCATCTCTAACAAGAAATTTACAGTTCTGCCTGCAATGTTGCTGACCCTACGTGGCCGTCCCCTCAGCTGCAGTGGTCACTTTGGAAGCTAGGCTGACTTAAGGGCTTTTCAGCTTAGAGCCAATAAGATCTGTGGCTCTGACCTGGGCATCCTTCGACTCCAGGGCAGGTCCATTTCCAGTGATCCAACTCTTGGCAGAGCTGCCAGGGCTCTTCACAAGCTGACTTCTGCTGAAGCCCAGGCTTACCACATTGAAAGCCACTGCAGTGGACTGGCCTGTTGGGTCTCCTTGAGGGCAGATCACTGTACAGATCAGCCATTAATAGGCCTGCCACCCATTGCTTCTGATGCCTAGCTTTCTTTTCCTCCTGGTTTGTGTGAAAGCAGACCAGAGGATGCAAGTCAAGGGAGTGCCTAAGTCCCATCTCTAATCTTCGGTGGCCTGAACTACAAGTCTATAGTCACAGGCATGTTCTGTAGTAGTTTTTCTAAGGTAGACAATGCCCATGAGGAAAATTATATTCTCACTTAAAAACCTTCTTTTCTTTGGTCTGAAAGGGAGGTTTTTTCTACTTACTGTTTACTTCGCTGATGGTGAAGTAAATCTAGTTATGAGATTATTATTTAAGCTCTTATTTTGGCTATGCTATTACAGAAAAATGTTAGTCATCTCTTTTATAAGGTCTAAAGATTAAATTGTGCGTCCTACAGATTCCTTCATAATAGAATTAGTTTCCTACCTTGAAGAGAATAGAGAAATGAAAGAACAAGTTGGGCTTAGAATAGAGAAATGAGGGAGCAAGTCCTAGATCACGTGCTGACAATAGCAATATCGCATGAATACTTAGCAAACAGTTTCAACCATTAGAAACTTAAGAAAACATTTACAAGAAGGTCCAATGCCTTCTATAAATTTTAATAAATCATGTATTTGAAAATACCTCTTAAATATCTAACATGGTGTAGTTTGTTTAACCAGTAAACTTAAGTACAAACATATAAAATGTTTTTAGTTTCTTTCTACCAACAAGTAAAAAACATATGATGCAGAGATTCAGGTCACACGAATTAAAATGTACCTTTGATTAATTTTAGCAGCTTAAATTTATTAACAATCTTATCTACAAGCCAATTAAAATAAAATTCTTAATAAAATTTTCCCATGTGGACACACAATATGTACACACATATAACATAACATAACAGACCAATATAGCAATTTTAATACTATCTTTTAAAATCTTTTACTCTTTTTGTAGATTGCCAATTGATTTGACTTGCTTTTTGGTTTTAGTAACCTCAGTTAACCATACTTTCTCTTAGTTGGTACTGTTATTACATTATTGGCTTCATCTGTTTACAGAGCCGTCCGAAAGTACTGAATACAATAGAAGTGGCTGGAAAAAGTCCATAGGAACCTATAGGAGGACAGCTAAACACAGAACCAACAATGCTTTAGTTTTATGAGCAGCAAATCATATATAACTGTGGATGACAAAAGACTTTAAGTTGCCATGTTTAAAATTATAAACTCATCAACCAACAAGAGGCACTTGCTTACTTTACAGTATCTTTGAAAGCACCTGTAGGATTTTACAAGTATTTAACCCTTTAGGCCTCTGGGGCTTTCTCATTAAGATAACTATCATGTCTGGTAACACAAGATCATTAGACTTTTTAATTCTCAAACATTTGTATTAATAGCATTTTCCATTATAGAAACTTAAAATTTAGTACCATGTCACATCTTGACAGTACTTCTAATATAATCCAAATAGCCTGATTAGTTGGTGTCTCTATAAGATGAGAGACAGAGGTCCTTCAATTTTTTTCAGGTGGGCCCAAACTGGAAAAACCAAAGTCCAAGATTAACTGGAAATTTTAGAATCCAGATTGTTTGGAACTTTGATTTTTTGAATGCCTGTAAAGAATGCCAAGAAGGCTCAAAATCAAAAATATCTGGTTGAAATAAGATTCCTTAAAATCATAACATAACATAGACCAAATTTGATCATTGTTACATGGTGATTATTCAAATCTTTGAAAATAAGCACATATTTAAATAACCCATAGCTCTTAATAAAAATTCAGCTGTTTTTGAACAATTAGAATTTAACAGACATCAAGAGAACATAGTAGATTACTTTAACATATTGCTTTAACAGAGAATCAGATTTTAATTCTATGTCAAAGAGAAATTGAGCTTCCTGTGATCTTTTGCTGTGAGGTTTCCTTCCTTTACCTTCTTTCATATTGATGACCATGTTTCTGTGTTTCTGTGTGTAACACATCTTTAATCATCTTTTGCAGGGCAGGACGAGTGGCAACAAATTCTTTCAATTTCTGTTTGCTATGAAAAGTCTTTATTTCACCTTCATTCACAAATGAGAGCTTTGCAGGATATAATATTCTGTGCTGGCAGTTTTTCTCTCTTAGTACCTGGGCTATGTCTCGCCATTCCCTTCTAGCTTGTAGGATTTCTGATGAGAAGTCTGCTGTGAGTCTAATTGGAGATCCTCTAAGAGTAATCTGACATTTCGCTCTTGCACCTTTTAGAATCTTTTCTTTATGTTTCACTGTGGTGAGTTTGATTACAACATGTCGTGGTGAGGATCTCTTTTGGTCATGTTTATTAGGGGTTCTATAAGCTTCCTGTACTAAGATGCCTCTGTCCTTCTCCAAACCTGGGAAATTTTCTGCTAGTATCTCACTGAAAAGGCCTTCTAATCCTTTCTCCCTCTCCATGCCTTCAGGAACTCCTAGAACCCGAATGTTGGGTTTTTTAATAGTATCCTGTAGATTCCTGACAATATTTTTTTTAGATTTCTAATTTCCTCTTCTTTTCTTTGGTTTGTGTGTTTCCTTTCCTGTTCTCTGTCTTCTAAGTCCGATATTTTCTCTTCTGCTTTGCCCATTCTGTTTTTAAGGCTCTCTAATGTGTTTGTCATTTGATCTATTGAATTCTTCATTTCATTATGATTTCTCGTCACTATCACAGTTTCTTGTTCTACTAGTTGTTTCATTTCATTTTGATTCCTCCTTAATATTTCATTTTCACGAGAGAGATTTTCTATCTTGTCCATTAAGGATTTCTGTAGTTCAAGAATTTGTTTTTGAGAACTTCTTAATGTTCTTATCAATTTTTTGAGATCCACTTCCTGCATTTCTTCTATCTCCTCATCTTCGTAATCTTGAATTGGGGTGTCTTTTTCATTTGGGGGCATCATAGTGTCTTGTTACCTCGGTTTTTGCGTTTGTTGTTTGGCATGTTGGAGATATTTGGTTTCTTCACTGTGGTGTTTTTTCTTGTTATACTATGGCTCTAGGTTAAGTGGACTGTCTGCTTTCGATGGAGCCTTAGAGGCTTGAGATGAGTGTGGCCTGAGAGCTCTGTTTTGTTCCTCAGGTTTGAGGGTGTGTCAAAGGTGACACTCCCAGGTTAGGCATGTTAAATCTCTCTTTCCTTCATTCTTTTTTTTTTTTTTTTTTTGATTCAAAAGGGAAGTAATTCCACACAGCTGAACGGAATTGGAGGTTGTTAGCAGGCAAATGATATACCCACAGGAGCCAGAGATCAGAAGCTCTTTCCCAAGGACCACATAGGGAATTGTGCTGCCCTCAGTGTGGGCTCCAATTCTCCTGCAGTCTCCCACTGGGTTGCCAAGTTAGATCCTAATCTCCTGTTATTTCACCCACCCCCCCAGAGTCAGGTTTTTCTGCTAGGCTCAGGGCCGGTGCAGACCTGAGGTCGCCCTGCTTATGACGTATGTCCAAAATGGCGCTAGCTCTTTGTCTTGCTCGCTTTTGAGAGGTGAGTGGAGAGAGAGAAACTCGTGTCCGTATCGGTCACTTTTTTTTTTCCACTCTCTCTTCTAGTTAGCCTGGTGAAATTTTCCCCATGGGGTTTCAAGCCTCATTCCCTCTAGTCTCCTCTTTCCGCTTTCCCGCTGGTGTCTCGGGCTATTGAGGCTCGGCTCACCTCGCGTTCCAGCGCTGGTATGTTGAGTCTGCCACTGGTGTCCCGAACTTGGGCTCCCACGCTCTCCACGCAGGTCCACTGTGAATCACTAGTTCCAGAAGAGTTTCCTCTGCTGTTTCTTCCCCTACTCTTCCTTGAACCTGCAGTATCCCCACTTTTATTAAACTGTCTCTTCCCAGACTATCATTGTGCTCCCTTCCTATTCCGCCATCTTGCTGCTCTCTCCCTAGATGCTTTTATTAAACAGCCTGAAATTGAGAAAGTTGTAGACCATGGCATTTGTTTATCATGCCCCAAAATGGAACCAGCAAGAAGAATTTTACATGAAAATAATCTAAACAAATATCTGTTGAATTCAGTTAGAAATAGCAAAATATTAATCCCTAAATTTTATTTTTTGTTTTATTTTTAATATTTATATTTAATTTATTTAATCAAGATACTAAAAGTTTTATTTCCCTACAATCTTTCATTTTTTAAATTTTATTTAAGGTAATCAAATTTCATGTATTTCATATACATAGACTTAGGATTCTAGTGAACCTACCCTCCCTCCTACCCACACTCCCACCCTCCTCCTCCTTCCTCTCCTATTCCAACTCTTAATTTTTACAAAGATCTTTATTTTTTTTTTTGGTTTACTTTATACTCACAAGATTAACCCTACACTAAGTAAAGAGTTCAACAAATAGTGTGAAAGAAAAACACTGTTCCTCAACAATACAGACAACGGCTATATACAGTCATCAAATCTCAAAATGTCAGTTTAACTCCTATACATTACATTTCAGGTACTTTATTAGTTATTACAGATCAGGGAAAATAAATATTTGTCTTTTTGAGACTGGCTTATTTCACTAAGTATAATGCCTTCCAGTTGCATCCATTTTCTTGAAAAAGACAGGTTATCCTTTTTTTTTTCATTTTCAATTCTCTTTATATACAGAAGATCAGTTTAATATATATTAGGTAAAGATTTCAACAGTTTTCCCCCATATAGCAACACAAAGTGAAAGAAATACTGTTGGAGTACTAGTTATAGCATTAAATAACAGTGTACAGCACATTAAAGACAGAGATCCTACATGATATTTTTAAAAAATTAATTAATTTTCTATGCCATTTCCAATTTAACACCAGGTTTTTTTTTTGTTGTTGTTGTTGTTGTTATTTCATTTCCAATTATCTTTATATACAGAAGGTTATCCTTTTATGGCTGAGTAACATTCTATAGTGTATATATACCATAATTTTTTATCCATTCGTCAGTTAATTGACATGTGGGTTGATTCTATATCTTAGATATTATGAATTGGGCTGCACTGAACATGTGGGTAGAGGTAACTTTCATATGCTGATTTCATTTTGTTTGGGCAAATTCCCAAGAGTGGGGTTGCTGGATCATATGGTAGAACTATTTTCAAATTTCTGAGGTATCTCCATACTGTCTTCCACAATGGCTGTATCAGTTTATATTCCCATCAACAGTGGATTAGGGTACCTTTTTCCACACATCTTACCAACATTTATTTTTTGCTGATTTCTGTATGAGAACCATTCTAACTGGGATAGGGTGAAACCTCATTATGGTTTTGATTTGCATTTCCCTGCAGGATAGTGATCCTGAGCATTTTTCATGTGTCTATTGGCCATTTGAATTTCCTCTTTTGAAAAACACCTATTAAAGTCCTTTGTCCATTTCTTAACTGCATTGTTTTGCTATTATTGAGTTTCTTGAGCTCTTTATAGATTCTAGATATTAATTCTTTATCAGTCTCATAGTTTGCAAATATTTTCCTACATTCTATCTGTTGCCTCTTAACTTTCCTGGGTGTTTCTTTTGAAGCACAGAAGCTCCTCAGTTTGATGTAATCCTATTTGTCAATTTTGGTTTTGATTGCCTGTGCTTATGGGGTCTTTTCCAAGAAGTCTTTGCCTATACCAATATCTTCCAGGGTTCCCCTAATGTTCTCTGGTAATTTGAGGGTATCAATTATAGATTTAGGTCCTTCATCCAATTTGAGTTGGTTTTTGTGTAAGATATAAGGTAGGTGTCTTATTTCATACTTCTAATCATGGAGATTCAATTTTCCCAGCACTATTTGTTGAAGAGACTGTCCTTGCAGTTTTTTCTCATTAGACTTGGACTATCTCTCCATTCTCTCCTAGACTGTAGAGTTCTGTTGTGAAGTTAGCTGTGAGTCTAATTGGAGATCCTCTGAAGGTAATGTGTTTCTCTCATGCACATTTTAGAATCTTTTCTTTATGTTTTACTGTTGAAAGTTTAACTACAATATGTCATGTTGAAGATTTCTAGTCATGCCTATAAGGAGTTCCATATGCCTTGGACTCTTGAATGTCCCTTTCTTTCTCTGATTAGGTAAGTTTTCTGTAATCATTTCGCTGAATAGGTCTTCTAATCCATTATCTCTTTCCACATTATCAGGAGCTTCTAAGACCCATATGTTGGGTCATTTGATAGTACCCCAGAAATCTCCAACACTGTTTTTCATTTTTCTAATTGCTTCTTTTTTTTCTGACTGAGAAATTTCCAGATTTATCTTCTTGATTGGATATTCTTTCTTCTGGCTCACCAAGTCTATTGTTAAAGCTTTCCACTGTATATTTATTTGACATATTGAATTCTTATTTTCTAATATTTAATTTTTATTTCTCTTAAAAATTTCAATTTCATGAGAAAATATTTTATCCAAGTCAATAATTGATTTATTTAACTCATGAATTTGCTTCTCATTGCTTCTGAGTAAATCTATGATAAGCATTTCACCAATCTCTTCATCGTCACATTCTAATACTGAAGTTCTGTGTTCCTCTTAGGGGTGTGGTCATGTTGTTACCTTATTCTTGTTTCTTGAATTTCTGCATTTATATAGAGGCATTTGTGGAAATACTTGGGTTTTTGTTCCTCTGATGGCGTTTATCTTTGAACTCTACCCTGTGGCTTAGTGGAGCGTTGGCTCTTTCAGTGAATACCCAGAGATGTGTGCTGAGTATGACCAGGGAGCTCTGATCTGTGCTCTAATGTACGGCGAATGGCCAGGGTTATCCCCAAGTTTAGCATGATAGATCTCTTATTTTTTAGCAGAAAAGAGGGTATGATACCTCTGTTGGCATAATCACACCCTCATCTCTTCTCTTCCAAGGTAATCAATACCTGGGTGCTGGCCCACATTGGGTGTAATACTCATCTGTGCTACCACATGAAACATGCAAAGAAACTTTGCAGTCGTCAGAGTGAGCACAGATCCCACTGCAATAGCCCACCCCAGGTAATCAGAGAGCCCTGAGCATGTGGAGTCACTCACAATGACTGTCCAGAGACCCAGCTACACCATGCACCCTCTTATGCAGTCATAGAGTTCTCACAGTTTCAGCACACAATGCTCCCACAGTCATGTGGTGCAGAGGATCTGCTCACCCCATTATCCTGTCCCATCCATGGAAAGGAGGAAACATTCCCAGAGCCAGATGCCTCTGGGTGCTCCATCTAAATGGTTTGAACCATAGAGCCTGTGATATGTTGAGTGGCTTGGAGCACCTCACAGTCCTTCATGGGAACCCAGGCCCCTGTCAATCCTCCTAGTCAGACTCAAATTAAGTAGGGAACATGGATTTTTCCCTCTGGTAAAATCCCTGATCACAAGAGCCTCAGACCACACTCCCAACTCATTTCACAATGATGCCTTCACCCCACCAATTGCCAGGCATGCACATGAGCCTCTGCAGCTGGTACTGATATTAGAATGGTTCCTTCTGCCCACCCATTGCAGAGTGAACACATGCAAGCTGCTGCCACTGCTACTGTTGTCAAGATAGCATCTTGTCCCCAACATTTGCTGGGCACAAACACAAGAGCTGCTGCATCTGCTACTTATGTCCAAAATGTCACCACCCTCTCTTAGCCAGTTGTCAGATACCACTGGGGTGGGGGGTGGGATGTGGAGAGAGAAATGTGCTCCTTTTTTGTTGTTGGGTTAGCAGGTATCCTGTTGCCCTTTGGGCTCCAGATTATACTCAAAGACAGTATAGTCCACCAGGCTCTCCCTCCAGTTATATCACCAGTGGCATAGGCTGCTGGTGTCATTTGTTGTGTCCATGCTCATTGTTGTGTGTCCACACTTTCCACAAAGATCCACAGTGTCTCACTTCCTTCCACAGGATTTCCACTTTAGTTTTCTAACTCTCCCCTAAGAATGTACTTCTTTTTCTTTTTAACGTTTATTTAAATAAATTTCCAAAATACAGCTTATGGATTACAATGGCTTCCCCCCCCCAAACTTCCCTCCCACCCGCACCAATCCCCTTTCCCGCTCCCTCTCCCCTTCCATTCACATCAAGATTCATTTTCAATTCTCTTTACATACAGAAGATCAGTTTAGTATATATTAAGTAAAGATTTCAACAGTTTGCCTCCACATAGTAACACAAAGTGAAAAATACTGTTGGAGTACTAGTTATAGCATTAAATCACAATGTACAGCAAATTAAGGACAGAGATCCTACATGATATTTTTTTTAAAAAATTGATTAATTTTCTATACAATTTCCAATTTAAAACAAAGTTTTTTTTTATTTTCAACTATTTTTATATATGGAAAATCAATTCAGTATATACTAAGTAAGGATTTCATCTGTTTGCACCCACACAGAAACACAAAGTGTAAAATACTGTTTCAGTACTAGTTATAGCATTACTTCACATTGGACAACACATTAAGGACAGATCTCACATGAGACGTAAGTACACAGTGACTGCTGTTGTTGACTTAACAATTTGACACTCTTGTTTATGGCATTAGTAATCTCCCTAGGCTATAGTCATGAGTTGCCGAGGCTATGGAAGCCTTTAGGGTTCACCGACTTTGATCATATTCCGACAGGGTCATAGTCAAAGTGGAAGTTCTCTCCTCCCTTCAGAGAAAGGTACCTCCTTCTTTGATGGCCCCGTTCTTTCCAGTGGGATCTTACTCTCAGAGATCTTTCATTTAGGTCTTCTTCTTCTTTTTTTTTTTTTATTTTGTGACAGAGTGTCTTGGCTTTCCATGCCTACAATACTCTCATGGGCTCTTGAGCTACATCCGAATGCCTTAAGGGCTGATTCTGAGGCCAGAGTGCTATTTAGGACATCTGCCATTCTATGGGTCTGCTGTGTCTCCCGCTTCTCATGTTGGATCATTCTCTCCCTTTTTGATTCTATCAGTTAGTATTAGCAGACACTAGTCTTGTTTGTGTAAGCCCTTTGACTCTTAGACCTATCAGAGCTATCAATTGTGAACTGAAGTTGATCACTTGGACTAGTGAGATGGCATTGGTACATGCCACCTTGATGGGATAATATTGGAATCCCCTGGCACGATTCCAACTCCACCATTTGGGGCAAGTCCGATTGAGCATGTCCCAAATTGTACATCTCCTCCCTCTCTTATTCCCACTCTTATATTTAACAGGGATCACTTTTCAGTTAAAATTTAAACACCTAAGAATAATTGTGTGTTAATTACAGAGTTCAACCACTAGTACTAGAACAAAAAATACTAAAATGGATAAAGTATTACATTGTACAACAACAGTCAGCACAAGAGCTGATCAAGTCACTGTTTCTCATAGTGTCCATTTCACTTCAACAGGTTTCCCCTTTGGTGCTCAGTTAGTTGTAGCCAATCAGGGAGAACATGATATTTGTCCATTTGGGATTGGCTTAATTCACTCAGCATGATGTTTTCCAGATTGCTCCATCTTGTTGCAAATGACCGGATTTCATTGTTTTTGACTGCTGTATAGTATTCTATAGAGTACATGTCCCATAATTTCTTTATCCAGTCTACTGTTGATGAGAATTTGGATTGGTTCCAGGTATTAGCTATTGTGAATTGAGCTGCAATAAACATTAATGTGCAGGTGGCTTTTTTGTTTGCCAGTTTAATTTCCTTTGGGTAAATTCCAAAGGAGTGGGATGGCTGGGTTGTATGGTAGGGTTATATTCAGGTTTCTGAGGAATCTCCAGACTGACTTCCGTAGTGGCTTAACCAGTTTGCATTCCCACCAACAGTGGGTTAGTGTCCCTTTCTCCCCACATCCTCTCCAGCATCTGCTGTTGGTAGATTTCTGAATGTGAGCCATTCTCACCAGGGTGAGGTGAAACCTCATTGTGGTTTTGAAAAAAAAAATGTACTTCTCACACTTTTTCTTTTTTTAATTTTCCCATAGCCTAAAGAAGTTTGCCCTTTCTCTATTCTGCCATCTTGGAATCTCTTCCCAACAATCTTTTTTCCAGGGCAGCGTTGTGGACTTGCAGGTTAACCCACTGCCTGTGATGTCAGTATTCTATATGGGAGCCAGTTCGAGTCACAGCTTCTCCATTTCCCAGCCAGCTCCCTTCTAATGCAGAAGATTGCAATCTAGGATTGCAGTAGATGATCTCAGAGCTTGGGTCCCTGTCACACACATTGGATACCCAGGTGGATTTCCAGGTTCCTGTCTTTGATCTGACCTCATGCTGGCAATTGTGGCGCTCTCTCTCTCTCTCTTTGTAAATTTGACTTTCAAATAAGTAAATAAATCTTTTTAAAAAATCTTTCAAGGCCGGCACCGTGCACAGTGGGTTAATCCTCCGCCTGCAGCGCCGGCATCCAATATGGGCACCAGTTCTAGTCCCGGCTGCTCCTCTTCCAATACAGCTCTCTGCTGTGGTCTGGGAAAGCAGTAGAAGATGGCCCAAGTCCTTGGGCCCATGCACCCGCATGGGAGACCAGGAAGAAGCTCCTGGCTCCTGGCTTCAGATAGGCACAGCTCCTGCCGTTGCAGCCATTTGGGGGGTGAACCAACGGAAGGAAGACCTTTCTCTCCGTCTCTCCCTCTCACTGTCTGTAACTCTACCTCTCAAATAAATAAATAAAAATCTTTAAAAAATATTTCTTCAATCAAAGCCAAGGAATAGGCTGACCCATTAATTTCTCTGTAATTCATGTCAAAAACAACTTCTCTTGGAAATGGACAGTAAGGACTGGCATGCACTAATGCATTTTGCATTGTTTTCAGCTGGGTTAAACCTGAAGCCACTGATGCATGGTAGGCAAACAGAAACTGTTCAACTGCTTGTTTTCCAACAGTCTGTTATCACACAGCTAGAAGAGGAAAATGAAATCCCTCATTGACTTAATCACTCCATTCCAGTCACATTGGCCTCTTCTGTTCCTCAAAGACCCAAACATGTTCCTACCTAAGAGCTTGACATTCTGTTTCCTCAGCCTCCAACAGCATTCCCCAAATAACCAGGTAGCTTGTACTCTTTGACCTTCAAGTCTTTGCTTCCAATCACTTTTCCACTGAAGGCTTCTCTGATCACAGTATTTAAAAGTTCAAATCCAAGAACTGCTTTCTTTGATTTCTATGCACCAATTACTATGTAACAAGGGTGTGTTTTTATCTTTTTCTTTCCATCGTATATTCCTGTCCTCATTGCACCGTAAACTTCACAAGGACAGACATAGCTTTTTAATTATCTCTAGCCATTAGAATGATATTTAGCTTACAATAAATACCCATTGAATGAATAAAAAGGATGTGTAATCATGCCCACAAACATGAGATGAAAAGTGTCAGAAAGACATGTTATACAGCCTTCAGATCTTCTCCCTTTCTTGCTGAGCCCAGGCAACATTTTGAATACATTCTATCTTATATTTTTATTCCAAAAATACTAACCTGTTCTGGGAGAAGACAGACAGCCCTGATAAATTATGAATGTCCTAAGAAATTTCAAAAATTCTATTCCCTGCATTGTTCCTAATATATTATGCTTTGACATTTATATAAATGAAAAACAAATAGAAATTAATCTCATGTTTAAAATATGAATCCTATAGTGTTATTGAACTATATTTACATAACATATTTTAAAATTACATATAAAATTTAGCTTTAAAATCAATTATTACTTCATGATTTAGAATTCTATATGAACAGATTATTTATTTTTTATAGTTATTAATATTTCTGCAACCAACATTTTTATGCTTTGCCTTCACTATAAAAATTTTAATATTAATTTTTAATTTTCTCCCAAGTGTTACTTTCTGAAAGTAAACAATAAACTCTATGACTTGAGAACAAGCTGTTGGGATGGCAGGGTTAGGGAAATTGGAGGACATCTAAGTGACATAAATTATTAAAAATATATATTTCCAGGAAATACAGCTGCTGTACTAGAAATGTTACTTGCATATTCACTGGCTACATACTTGGCCGTCATGAATAGAGATTCCAAGGAGAGATCAAAGCAAAGGAACAACGAAGTCCACATACATGCCCCATCTGGAGTGGATTCTGGGAAGAGAGTACAGTGAAAAGACCATTTTAACATTTCAGATGCAGAGGACTTGCAGGAAAGCTGGGAGATGACTACAAGAAAGCAAGGATCAAACCCAGCACACCCCAAGTGTTTTAAAATGCCAGCATTATCCCTTGTTTCAGGATAGATTTAGAGTCCCTCTCTGGGGCTCACAATAAATCACAAATAATTCAGATCAGGTTTGGAGGTCATATCCATTGTTTGCTAATAACTCCCCATTAAAGCAAATGCAATAGTATTCTTTCCTTTCAGATCTGTATGGTTGGGCTTAATTGTTTGAAAACAGATCACGGAATCTATAAGAGAATAGAAGATGAGGAAAATGTTTTAATTTTGAGGACCTACTAGTTCCTTTTTAATTTAATGATTGAATTCCTTTTCTCCTTCAAATTTGAAGTTCCTGCTTTACATATGGCTTCTAAACATGTATTTCATTCATCAAATTGATTTTTCATGTCACTCCCTCAAAACTGTAGGTTTAAAAAGATCAAGGATTCTTGTTAATGTTGTTTTATTCACTTATATGTCCTCAGTGCCTAAAGTAGTGCTTGGAACATAGAATACATGAATAAACGAATATCATGCTATGAATGTAGTCTTCTAAGTATATAGCTAAACACAGAAAGAGTGATCTTTAATCTTTCTTATCTACATAAAGACTCAACATTGTGAGGCGGGCATTTGACATAACAGTGAGACTCAGCTGGAGACGACCATGTCGTACATTGGAATGCCTAGGTTTAAGTCACAGAACCACTCCTAATTCCAGGTCCTTGCCAGTGCATACCATAGGAACCAGCAGAGGATGGCTTACCCCTCCGCATTGGAGGCATGATTGAGTTCCTGGCTCCTGGCTCCAGCCTCTTCAGTTCTGGCTGCCTCAGGGCTTTGAGGAGTGAACCAGCTGATGTGGAATCTCTCTGTAATCTCAATATGGAGAAAGAAAAGCAAATAACTTACACAAGGCTTTAATAAAATGAACTTGGAGGATTTCACACCATAGATATTAAGGGATATCACATTATGATATATTTCTGACTCTCAGGCACAGGATTCATGTACCCCTGATTAACCAGAAAATATTTATGGAGTGCTTAATTGTGTGTTAGGAATTATGCTATGTTCTGGTTATCATTAAGTCAACAAAATAAATCAAGTCCCCGCACTCATGAAGACTATACTATAGTGATAGAGAGTGACACAAGAAGTTAGTGAACAAATAAGACCATTCTGGGTTTTTTGAGAGACATAAAACATGGCAATGCCTGGGGAAGTTCAGTATTGGAGAATGCCTTCAAAGAGGTCTTCTAGGTAGTGACATTTAAGTGGAGTCCTTGTAAACACAGGAAAGGACTAATTAATAGGCAAACATTTCAGCTAACTTTTGAATATGAATATGGAAAGGGTATGGGGAAGTGATGACTAAGAAAAAGAGGCTAAGAAGTCCACATCACAGAGGATGCACAGAGAATGACAGAGAGGAAGAAACCATGTTTGCCCTGCAAAAGTCTAGGGAACCCTGACATTTGTACATGGCAAGTATGAGAAAGTTCAAGTATGAAACATGGACAAAAATCATGGGGATTAAATGAAACTCAGGAAACAGTGTAATAATTTCCAAGCCATGTGGAACAAAAATGATGACTATTGTTGTTCCAATTGGTTGGAAATTATGAAAGCACAGATCCAAAAAACTCAACAAAATGCAGAAGCAGCATCAAGAAAACACGCCAAGTCACATCACATTACTGAAAACTAGTGACAGAGAAAAATCTTAAGAACAGCCAGAGGAGGGAAAAGACACATTACGTACATTGTACAGCTCACTTCTCATCAGAAACTTTGAAAGCCAGAGATATTTGAGATACACTTTACAGTAATAAAAAATAAAGAAAAAAAATCTGTCAACCTGAACTCTTTAATTCACCATATTAGCCAAATAAAAGAGAAAAACAGCATGATTATCACAATAAATGCAAGAGAAGCGTTTGATAAAATCCTTTATCCTTTATGATAAAAATGTTCAACATGTTGTAGAGAACCCCTCTCACCTGATAAAGAGCATCTACAAATAACTGTGGAGAAAATGAGCTCAACTGTGAAAGACTAAGTCATTTCCCCCAATAAGAGAAGTATGTCTATTATCAGCACTGATATAAGTATTATATATTCATACTGAAGGTCCAAGACAAATAATAGGAAAAATGAGAAAGTACTGCAAATGAAAACATAAAACTCTATTTTTACACAAATAATATGGCTATATATGTAGAAAGTCCTAGCAAATGGAATGAATTGGTAAGTGTAACAAACTTATAGGATACATTTTTTTTTATTAGACAGGCAGAGTTAGACAGTCAGAGAGAGAAACAGAGAGAAAGGTCTTCCTTCCGTTGGTTCATTCCTCAAATGGCCTCTAAGGCCAGTGCTGCGCCGATCTGAAGCCAGGAGCCAGGTGCTTCCTCCTGGTCTCCCATGCGGGTGCAGGGCCCAAGCACCTGGGCCATCCTCCACTGCCCTCCCGGGCCACAGCAGAGAGCTGGACTGGAAGAGGAGCAACCGGGACCAGAACCCAGCGCCCATGTGGGATGCCGGCAAGCAGGCGGAGGATTAACCAAGTGAGCCATGGCGCCTGCCCCAGGATACATTAATATACAAAAATCTATTGTGTTTCTATACAGTGGCTGAAAATAAGTAGAAATTGAAAAATTTTAAATATTTCCATTTATAATTGCTTAAAAATATGGGATAGGCATTTAGGGCAGTTGTTAAGATGCCACTTGGGACAACTGCTTTATCTATGGAAGCACGTGGGTCCAAGTCCCAGCTCTGCTCTCCATTCCAACATCCTGTTAATGTGCTCCTGACTTCATCCTGGAATAGCCCTGACTGTTGCAGATATTTGTGGAGTGAGCTCTCTGTCTATCTCTCTCTGTCTCTCCATCTATGTCTCCTTGACTTTCAAATACATAAAATAAATTTAAGAAATGTTTACAAATATACAAAATACTTTAGTATAAATTTAACAAAATACAAACAAGAAATGTACACTGAAAAATAAGAAAAGTATAAAACTTGTATGAGGAAAATTCAAAAGCCTAAGTAAATAGAGAGTAATATCATATTCATGGGTCAGAAGACTCAATACTAGCATATCAGTTCTCCTCAAATTTATCTATACACCCAACACAAGGTCAATAAAATTAGTAAGTTTTCTTATAGACATTTACAATCTTTGTTAAAACTTAAATGGAAAATCAAAGGAACTAGAATTGCCAAAACAATTTTGAAAAAAAAAAAAAACTGGTAGGATTCACAATACTTATCTCAAGACTTAATGCAATAATAATAAAGACTGCAGTAGTGGAGATACAGGCATATAGATCAAAGAAATCAAATAGAATACCCAGAAATAGACTAATCTTATTGATTTTTGAAAGAGGTAACAATGTAAATATCAGTGGAAAGGATTGCCTTTTCGACAAAAGTGCTAAAATGATTACATATTCATATGCAATAAAGAAAATAAGAAAAAGTTGAACCATAATACATATTGTATAAAAGAAAATAAACTGCAAATGGGTCACAGACCTAAATATAATAAGTAAAACCGTAACATTTCTAAAGATAAGAGAAAAATCTTTTTGATGGTAGATTAGAAACAAAAACAAAATCTTACACAGGACACAAAAAGTATTTAAATATTGAGAATCTGGACCTCATCAAACTGAAAAGCACTTGCTCTTCAAAAGACAGCAGCCATTGAGAAGTTAAGCTATGTACTAAGAGAATATATTTGCAAAATACATATCAGAAGAAGGAATTTCACCCAAAACATATAAATAATTATCCCAATTCAACAATAAGAAAATACATAACCTAAGATCTTTTAAAAAATAATAACAAAGTATTTGAAAGAACATTTCCTCAAAGAAGATATTGAGTGGCAGTTAAACATATGAAAATGTTAGTATGGTCACCAGGAAAAATCAAATTAAAATAACCATGAGAAACCAAAATACATTCACTAAGTTTAATGGTATCAAGTGTTGGTAGGAGTAAGGTGCAACTGGAATTCTCCTATATGCTGCTAAGAATGTAAAATACTATCGAAGCTTTAGAAAACAGATTGGCAAACACATCATAATCCCCAGAAAATATTAATCTTAGTTATTTACCCAAAAGAACTGGAAAAAATTGTTCACACAGACTCACATGAATATTTATAGCAGTTTTATTTATAATAATAACTCAAAACTAGAAACAATTGTCATGACCATCAACTGATAAATGGATCAATAAACTTTTGGAGAACCCAATTAAGTAATATTACTCTTCAATAAATGAAAAAAAAAAGCTACTGGTGCTTGCAATTAAGTGGATGAATCTCAAAAGCATTATGCCATGCACTAAAATCCAGACACAGAGTTTCTATGTGATATATTTTTACTTATGAAATTCTAGAGAAAACAAAACTACTGTGACAAAACATTGAACAGCGACTGTCAAGAACATGGGTTAGATAGAGGAGGAGTGACTGCATTGACAATCTAGGGAGCTTTTAGAGGGACAGAATGTGAATACTTCATAATTGTGATGATAGTTACTCAACTGTATATATTTCAACTTATACCCAATACTTGAAATTGGTGAATTCTATTTTATATAGTTTATACTTTAAAAATACACATACATGAATAGAATTTCCCAAAACATGATTGCTATATAATAAATGAAGAAATAAAATGAATGAATAACGAATGAGCCAATGGTGTAAAACTCTATGTTCTATAAGAAATCATAAATAAATGCTTTTCAAACACTATTGTAGGCTTAAATCCTGAAAATACTGCTATATTCAAATTTGAGGTTCTTAGAGGATTTGGGGAACCTAACAACTTTCTGGCCAGTCAGTCTTTGTGAGACTGTGCTGCCTGGTAGAGTGGCTCTTTCTAGCTTTGGCTTCTGTCCAGTAAAAAATCCTAGCAGGATTTTTCATGACCTGCATTATGTTGATATCTTTATTGCCACTTTAAACTCCTGAAATTTCATTTCATTTATTGGTCACTTTTCCAAACCACACTTTCCAAGAACTTGCATCATTGTGCTTCTTTGGCAATTTTAGATACTTGTTTGGATGACCTGGGAATAAGGTTTGATTCCAAGGTGAATCATTTCATATATAATTCAATTTTTAATAACCCAAACAGAGTCCTTTAGCTACTTTCACCTCAAAAAACTAATTCTGGTTGTCAACAAAACCTGAGCCAGCAAACATAAATTTAGAATTCAGACTTTCTTTTTGCTTTTAAAAAACTTTGAGGATTATTTCTTCATGAGAACAATATATATGTTATGCAAACATGAATCAAAGCTCCAACTGAGTGACTTGCTTGGATCTATTCCCTCTGGTTTCTGAGGTTGAAGCATCTCATGTGTAGCACTTAGATTCCTTAAGCCATTTGCTCCACAGCAATTATTAATAAGGAATTAAGCTGCCATGAGGAAATCAGGAATTAGTAGTCATCATTTCTACAACAGGTTTACTCTCCCCTTGGGCTGCAACTGGTTATGCACCAACTAGTCCTTGGGGAAACAAAAATATGCATTTCCTATGGCCACATACTGATATATCAACCACAACCATGCAAATGTGTCTGTTAAATGGTTAATTATATCAAGAGAAATATTTATTATTAGAGAATGTTCTCTGGGGCCAGTGTTGTGGCACAATGGTTAATCCTCTATTTGTGACACGAGCATCCTATATTGGAGTGTCAGTTTGAGTACTAGCTGCTCTGCTTCCCATCCATCTCCTTTGTAAGGCACCTGGGAAAAACAGCAGAAGATGGCCAAAGTCCTCAGGCCTCTGCCACCCATGGAGGAGACTCTAGTAGAGTTACAGTCTTCTAGATTCATCACAGACAAGTCCTAGCCATTGCAGCCATTTGGGAAGTGAACCAGCAGATGGAAGATCTATTTCCCTTTTTTTCTCTCTCTGTGTGTCACTCTGCCTTTCAAATAAATAAATGAATCTTTAAAAAGATAAGAAAAAATGTCCTCTGTTTTTTAAATCAAAACAGTAGAAAGTCTGTCACAGATGTGGAAGACCCACTCTTGCATAAATTCTTGCATGGTTGGCACAAATACCTATTGGTCTCTTCCTGGAGACAAGTGGAGGTTGACCATTTGACTGACACTCTTTTGAAGTAGTCATTCAAGCATTGATCTGTTATCCACCATACAAAGAGAATCATGGAAAAATGGTTTATCTCCTCTAAGGGAGATAAATCCAGATTTATCCATAACCTTTATATGTATATAACTAAGCTTGGATAGAAATTTGAATCTTCTGGATTGCTCAACAGACAGTCAATAAAAGCCTTAACTGAAATAAATGAAAGGTCCACCATGAAATGTTCTCCCTCTGTAGCCACTCAGGCTGTCACAAGTTTTACATTTCTCTTACAGGGTCATGGGCATTGCATGGTCTCATTATATATGACCTTCCTCATGGGCCTGAACATTTTTCAACATTATACAAGGAAACTAGCTACCCATGTCATAAAAAATCTGAATGACCAAAAACACAAAATAAAAAATAGTAGCCATAAGAAAATCCACAACAACAAAACAAACAACCCACTTAAGAGATGGACCAAGGACCTCAATAGACATTTTTCCAAAGAGGAAATCCAAATGGCCAACAGACACATGAAAAAATGTTCAAGATCACTAGCAATCAGAGAAATGCAAATCAAAACCACAATGAGGTTCCATCTCACTCCGGTGAGAATGGCTCACATTCGGAAATCTACCAACAGCAGATGCTAGAGAGGATGTGGGGAAAAAGGGACACTAACCCACTGTTGGTGGGAATGCAAACTGGTTAAGCCACTATGGAAGTCTGTCTGGAGATTCCTCAGAAACCTGAACATAACCCTACCATACAACCCAGCCATCCCACTCCTTGGAATTTACCCAAAGGAAATTAATTTGGCAAATAAAAAAGCCATCTGCACATTAATGTTTATTGCAGCTCAATTCACAATAGCTAATACCCGGAACCAACCCAAATGCCCATCAACAGTAGAACTGGATAAAGAAATTATGGGACATGTAGGGGAGAAATCCAAGATGGCGGAATAGGAAGGGAGCACATTGATATTCTTCGGCAAGACACAGGTTAATATAAGTGGAGATACTGCAGGGTCAAGGAAGAGTAGGGGAAGAAACAGCAGCGGAAACTCTTCTGGAACTAGTGATTCACAGCGGACCTGCGTGGAGAGCGTGGGAGCCCAAGTTCGGGACACCAGCAGCAGACTCAACGCACCAGCGCTGGAACGCGAGGTGAGCCGAACCTCCATAGCCCGAGACACCAGCGGGCAAGCGGAAAGAGGAGGCTAGAGGGAACGAGGCTTGAAACTCCGTGGGGAAAAGTTCACCAGGCTAACTAGAAGAGAGAGAGGGAAAAAAAAGTGACCGAAACGGACACGAGTTTCTCTCTCGCTGCTCACCCCTCAAAGGCGAGCAAGACAAAGGGCAGGCGCCATTTTGGACATACGTCATAAGCAGGGCGACCTCAGGTCTGCACTGGCCCTGAGCTTAGCAGAAAAACCTGACTCTGGGGGGAGGGGTGAAATAACAGGAGATTAGCATCTAACTTGGCAACCCAGTGGGAGACTGCAGGAGAATTGGAGCCCACACTGAGGGCAGCAGAGATTCCCTGTGTGGTCCTTGGGAAAGAGCTTCCAATCTCTGGCTCCTGTAGGTATATCATTTGCCTGCTAACTACCTCCAATTACATTCAGCTGTGCGGAATTACTTCCCTTTTGAATCAACAAAAGAAAGAGACACTTAGGACACCTAACCTGGGAGTGTCATCTTGACACACCCTCAACCCTGAGGAACCAAACACAGCTCTCAGTCCACACCCATCTCAAGCCTCTAAGGCTCCACTAAAAGCAGACAGTCCACTTAATCTAGAGTCATAGTATAACAAGAAAAAAAAAACACCACAGTGAAGAAACCAAATATCTCCAACATGCCATACAACAAACGCAAAAACCAAGCTAACAAGAACAAGGATGACACTATGACGCCCCCAAATGAAAAAGACACCCCAACTCAAGATTATGAAGATGATGAGATAGAAGAAATGCAAGAAGCGGATCTCAAAAATTTGATACGAACATTAAGAAGTTCTCAAAAACAAATTCTTGAACTACAGAAATCCTTAAAGGACAAGATAGAAAATCTCTCTCGTGAAAGTGAAATATTAAGGAGGAATCAAAATGAAATGAAACAACTAGTGGAACAAGAAATGGTGATTGTGACGAGAAATCATAATGAAATGAAGAATTCAATAGATCAAATGACAAACACATTAGAGAGCCTTAAAAACAGAATGGGCGAAGCAGAAGAGAGAATATCAGACTTAGAAGACAGAGAACAGGAAAGGAAACAGGCAAACCAAAGAAAAGAAGAAGAAATTAGAAATCTAAAAAATATTGTCGGGAATCTACAGGATACTATTAAAAAATCTAACATTCGGGTTTTAGGAGTTCCTGAAGGCATGGAGAGGGAGAAAGGATTAGAAGGCATTTTCAGTGAGATACTAGCAGAAAATTTCCCAGGTTTGGAGGACAGAGGCATCTTAGTACAGGAAGCTTATAGAACCCCTAATAAACATGACCCAAAGAGATCCTCACCACGACACATCGTAATCAAACTCACCACAGTGAAACATAAAGAAAAGATTCTAAAAGGTGCAAGAGAGAATCATCAGATTACTCTCAGAGGATCTCCAATTAGACTCACAGCAGACTTCTCATCAGAAACCTTACAAGCTAGAAGGGAATGGCGAGACATAGCCCAGGTACTAAGAGAGAAAAACTGCCAGCCCAGAATATTATATCCTGCAAAGCTCTCATTTGTGAATGAAGGTGAAATTAAGACTTTTCATAGCAAACAGAAACTGAAAGAATTTGTTGCCACTCATCCTGCCCTGCAAAAGATGCTTAAAGATGTGTTACACACAGAAACACAGACACATGGTCACCAATATGAAAGAAGGTAAAGGAAGGAAACCTCACAGCAAAAGATCACAGGAAGCTCAATTTCTCTTTGACATAGAATTAAACTCTGATGCACTGTTAGAGCAATGTGTGAAAGTAATCTATTATGTTCTGTTGATGTCTGTTAAATTCTAATTGTTCAAAAACAGCTGAATTTTTATTAAGAGCTATGGGTTATTTAACTATGTGCTTATTTTCAAAGACTTGAATAATCACCTTGTAACAATGATCAAATTTGGTCTATGTTATGTCATGATTTTAAGGAATCTTAGTTCAACCAGATATTTTGGATTTTGATATTGGTCTATTATGCTATGTTATATGTGCGTACATATTGTATGTCCACATGGGGAAATTTTATTAAGAGTTTTATTTTAAATGGCTTTTAGATAAGATTGTCCATAAATTTAAGCTGCTAAAATCAATCAAAGATACATTTTAATTTGTGTGACCTGAATCTGTGTATCATATGTTTTAAACTTGTTGGTAGAAAGAAACTAAAAACATTTTATATGGTTGTGCTTAAGTTTACTGGTTAAACAAACTACACCATCTTAGATATTTAAGAGGTGTTTTCAAATACATGATTCTTAAAATTTATAGAAGGCATTGGACCTTCTGGTAAATGTTTTATTAAGTTCTTATCTAAGGGTTGAAATGGTTTGCTAAGTATTCATGTAATATTGCTATTGTTAGCAAGTGATCTAGGACTTGCTCCCTCATCTCTCTATTCTAAGCCCAACTTGTTCTTTCATTTCTCTATTCTCTTCAAGGTAGGGAACTAATTCTATTATGAAGCAATCTGTAGGATGCACAATTTAATCTTTAGACCTTATAAAAGAGATGGCTAACATTTTTCTGTAATAGCATAGCCAAAATAAGAGCTTAAATAATAATCTCATAGCTAGATTCACATCGCCATCAGCGAAGTATACAGTAAGTAGAAAAAAAAAAAAAACCTCCCTTTCAGACCAAAGGGAAAGAAAGTTTTAAAGTGAGAATATAATTTTCCTCATGGGCATTGTCTACCTTAGAAAAACTACTACAGAACATGCCTGTGACTATAGACTTGTAGTTCAGGCCACCGAAGATTAGAGATGGGACATGGGCACTCTCTTGACTTGCATCCTCTGGTCTGCTTTAACACAAACCAGGAGGAAAAGAAAGCTAGGCATCAGAAGCAATGGGCGGCAGGCCTATTAATGGCTGATCTGTACGGTGATCTGCCCTCAAGGAGACCCAACAGGCCAGTCCACTGCAGTGGCTTTCAATGTGGTAAGTCTGGGCTTCAGCAGAAGTCAGCTTGTGAAGAGCCCTGGCAGCTCTGCCAAGAGTTGGGTCACTGGAAATGGACCTGCCCTGGACTCGAAGGATGCCCAGGTCAGAGCCACAGATCTTATTGGCTCTAAGCTGAAAAGCCCTTCACTCAGCCCAACTTCCAAAGTGACCACTGCAGCTGAGGGGATGGTCAAGTAGGGTCAGCAACATTGCAGGCAGAACTGTAAATTTCTTGTTAGAGATGCCCCCTGCCTTTACCTGGCCAGCTCTCCTCCCAGGCCAGCCAAGTAATGAAAGTCAACAGAGGGCCTTCCCCTAGGAGGTTCACACCTCCCTTAGGATATACCCCATGTGAAGAGATAGATAGGTCTGGGCCTCTTAACTTACAAGGCCTAAAGCCCACCAGATTATTATCAAGCCCCTTCTATCAGGTTCTATTTGCCTCTCAATCAGAAAACTTAATTGTAGCTTAGACAGCACCTTTCTTAGCTCCTCTAATAATGACTCTGTCCTTTGTTCTAGACCCTGTCTAGTGCACTTGGGCCTCATTCCTTTGTAATCATAACCTCTACTCTACCACCAATGGCTCTACTCCCAACCTGTGTGTACTGATGGTCCTCTTCCCCACTTAATGCTGTATAATTGTTCAGACCTGGTAAATGCCACTCTTAGGATCATTGGTTACTATCCTCACTCTGTCTTTTATGACCTTTTCTAAATATGATCAGAGTCGGGGAACTTGGAAGGCTTCCATAGCCTTGGCAACTCATGACGACAGCCTAGGGTGGTTACTGGTGCCATAAACTAGAGTGTCAATTTGTTGGGTCAACAACAGGAGCCACTGTGCGCTTGCTCCTGATGTGGGATCTCTGTCCTTAATGTACTGTACATTTTGATTTAATGCTAAAACTAGTACTCAAACAGTATGTTTCACTTTGTGTTTCTATGTGGGTGCAAACTGTTGAAATCTTTACTTAATGTATACTTAATTGATCTTCTGTATATAAAGAGAATCGAAAATTAATCTTAATGTGAATGGAAGGGGAGAGGGAGCGGGAGAGGGGAGGGTTGCGGGTGGGAGGGAAATTATGGGAAGGGGAAGCCATTGTAATCCATAAGCTGTATACTGGAAATTTATATTCATTAAATAAAAGTTAAAAAAAAAAAAAAGAAATTATGGGACATGTACTCCATAGAATACTATACAGCAGTAAGAAATAACGAAACCCGGTCATTTGCAACAAGATGGAGGAATCTGGAAAACATCATGCTGAGTGAATTAAGCCAGTCCCAAAGAGACAAATATCATTTGTTTTCCCTGATCGGTGACAACTGAGCATCAAAGGGAAACCTGTGAAGTGAAATGGACACTATAAGAAACAATGACCTGATCAGCTCTTGTCCTGACTCTAGATGTACAATGTAATACTTTATCCTTTTTAGTATTTGTTGTTGTTGTTGTTGTTCTAGTACTAGTGGTTGAACTCTGTAATTAACACACAGTTATTCTTAGGTGTTTAAATTTTAACTGAAAAGTGATCCCTGTTAAATATAAGAGTGGGAATAAGAGAGGGAGGAGATGTACAATTTGGGACATGCTCAATCGGACTTGCCCCAAATGGTGGAGTTGGAATCGTGCCAGGGGATTCCAATACTATCCCATCAAGGTGGCATGTACCAGTGCCATCTCACTAGTCCAAGTGATCAACTTCAGTTCACAATTGATAGCTCTGATAGGTCTAAGAGTCAAAGGGCTCACACAAAGAAGACAAGTGTCTCCTAATACTAACTGATAGAATCAAAAAGAGAGAGAAGGATCCAACATGGGAAGTGGGATACACAGCAGACTCATAGAATGGCAGATGTCCTAAACAACACTCTGGCCTCAGAATCAGCCCTTAAGGCATTCGGATCTGGCAGAAGAGCCCATGAGAGTATTGTAGGCATGGAAAGCCAAGATACCATGGAAAAAAAAAGACCTAAATGAAAGATCTCTGTGAGTGAGATCCCAGTGGAAAGAACGGGGCCATCAAAGAAGGAGGTACCTTTCTCCGAAGGGAGGAGAGAACTTCCACTTTGACTATGACCCTATCGGAATAAGATCAAAGTCAGCGAACTCTAATGGCTTCCATAGCCCTGGCAACTCATGACTAGAGCCTAGGGAGATTACTGATGCCATAAACAAGAGTGTCAAATTGTTAAGTCAGCAACAGGAGTCACTGTGAACTTACACCTCATGTGGGATCTGTCCTTAATGTGTTGTCTAATGTGAAGTGATGCTATAACTAGTACTGAAACAGTATTTTTATACTTTGTGTTTCTGTGTGGGTACAAACTGATGAGGTCTTTACTAATTATATACTGAATTGATCTTCTGTATATAAAGATAATTGGAAATGAAAAAAAAAACCTGGTGTTAAATTGGAAATGGCATAGAAAATTAATTAATTTTTTTAAAATATCCTGTAGGATCTCTGTCTTTAATGTGCTGTACACTGTTATTTAATGCTATAACTAGTACCTCAACGGTAGTTTTTTCACTTTGTGTTGCTATATGGGGCAAACTGTTGAAATCTTTACCTAATATATACTAAACTGATCTTCTGTATATAAAGAGAATTGAAAATGAATCTTGATGTGAATGGAAGGGGAGAGGGAGCGGGAAAGGGGAGGGTTGCGGACGGGAGGGAAGTTATGGGAGGGGGAAGCCATTGTAATCCATAAGCTGTACTTTGGAAATTTATAGTCATTAAATAAAAGTTTAATAAATGAAAAAAAAATCTGAATGACCAAAAACACAAAATAAAAAATAGTAGCCATTTAGAAAAAGTGGATCTTTTTATTTATTGATGGGTGTGAAAATAAAGACAGACTGTATAGTCAAGTCTAGACAGTCAAGACACCCATTTGAAAGAGCTAAACTGAGCTCCTTTCTAAGTGTCCAAGTCTGTGGAATTGTTTGCTCTGTTTCCTAGGTTTTGTCCATATCAGATTGCCAATAGACAATTCTAGGTTTCCTGTGAATCACATTAAAATGGCTTCTCAACTTTTACCCCATTTATGAGCAATGTATTTAACAGCTTGAATGTTTGCCAAAGCAGCATGAATTGCTGTTTCCTTGTGGATCTAATGAGTAAGATGATTCACACTCTACAGATTCAAGCTACACCAACTTCAACATTCCATGTACTGATTCATTTACATCTTGTGTTTTCTGGTTAATTACTAATACTATCCTAGATGTTTCTGTTTGTTATTTGATTCCAAAGTAAATTATTATTTCATGAAAATTACTCTTTCCGCAATGATATTAGGAAAATAAGGAATAGAGGAGTATTCTTTCAAGAAAAGAACATTTCCATCATGTTCTACTCTGTGATAAGGCATATTAGGGCTGAAATGTCACTGAAATATGAATAACCAATCATGTTTACTTACATGGTCAGTATCCACTTACTCATTTTTTGTTGTAAAACTATAAACCAAGACATTGGCTATTTTCCCACAAAACTCACACTGATTTACTGCAGAAACAAAGAGATATTCTTGAATATATCTCTCAGTTACTACTGGCCCTTTCTTCTGTTCAGTAATCAGTTCAAACATAAAAGTCTGCTGAAAGGAAAATCATGGAACTCTATTTAGTAGTTTGGCACTAAATCTCTTATTAACTCTCATAGAATTTTTTTTACCTTTAAAGGAAAAAAGGGAGTGATAATTTTGAAAATAGTCATGGGCTGGGGCCAGCGCTGTGGCACAGAGGGTTAATGCCCTGGCTTGAAGCACTGACATCCCATATGGTTCGAGCACTGACTCGAGTCCTGGCTGCTCCATTTCCAATCCAGCTCTCTGCTATAGCCTGGGAAAGCAGTAGAAGATGGCCCAAGTCCTTGGGCCCCTGCACCCACATGAGACCTGGAAGAAGTTCCTGGCTCCTGGCTTCATATCTGCACAGCTCCGGACGTTGTGGCCAATTGGGAAGAGAACCAGCGGATGGAAGACCTCTCTCTCTCTCTCTCTCTCTTTCTCTCTCTCTCTCTCTCTCTCTCTGTGTGTGTGTAACTCTTTCAAATAAAATAAATAAATCTTAAAAAAAAAATAAAAGAAAATAATCATGGGGTGAGCATTTGATGCAGCAGTTAGGGTCCCACTTGGGATACTCAAATTTTATATCAGGAAGCCTGAGTTCAAGTATGGGCACCCCTTTAAATTCCAGCTTCTTGCTAATACACACTGTGGGAGGTAGGAAGTGACAGTTCAAGTGTTTGGGTTCCTGCCACCCATGTGAGAAACTTGGATTGAGTTCCAGGCATCTGGCTCTTACCTGGTCCAGTCCCAACTATTGGGGTTTTTTTTTTGGGGGGGTCAACTAGTGGATGGAATAACTCTCTCTTTTTTTTCTCTCTCTCTCTTTCTCCCTCATCCTATCTCTCTGCCTTTCAAGTAAAAATAAATAAATAATTTTAAATGTTTGAGATTTTCATGTATAAAATAACTGTTGGGCACAACCAATCCACCAGTGCCTGAATTCTATAGAATTTACTTTGATATTCCACCACTCAGGAAAGTACAATGTCACTGCTTCAGAACTATTTATAATAAAAACAACCTACAGATTAAAACAACTTGAATTGATGAGCTTCTGTCAAACATTGATTCTGTAGAATGTGGCCATATCTCTGAAGCACCACACCAAGGATATTTGACAAACAGGTGGTCTAACTAAGGTGAGGTGCCGTTACACTTGGTGTAACACAGAAGGAGACTATTTAGAAAGTAGCCTTTATTCGTCTTAACTTCATAAAAAATTTTCCTTTTTTTAAGATTTTATTTATTTATTTGAGAGGCAGAGTTACAGACAGTGAGAGGGAGAGACAGAGAGAAAGGTCTTCCTTCCATTGATTTACTCCCCAAATGGCTGCAACGGCCAGGAGCTACATCAATCAGAAGCCAGGAGCCAGGAGCTTCTTCCTGGTCTCCTATGCGGGTTCAGGGGCCCAAGGACTTGGGGCATCTTCTACTGCTTTCCCAGGCCATAGCAGAGAGCTGTATTGGAAGAGGAGCAGCCAGGACTAGAACCATTGCCCATATTGGATGCCAGCACTGCAGGCAGAGGATTAACCTAGTGCGCCATGTTGCTGGTCCCCCATTTTCCATGATTCATTTCACATGTTAAACATCTGCTGTCACAAAAAGTTTGATTAGCATCTATTGCTAAACTGTCTCAATTCAATAATTGATAAGGCTTAGAATGTTTCCATTTCTACAGAATGTCTGGAATCTTGAATAAACACTAGAAATAACTACACTAGAAAGCATGCACATGAATACAAAGTAGAGGGATACACTCAGATGTAAACATCAGGTGATAGTGACACACGAAAAAAGTACATCTCCCTGAACATTCAGCCCACATGACTTCTTGGAAAGGAAGTTTTGCTCATTGTGTCATAATGGCATTAATAAAGAACAGTTCCTACTGGAGCTGGAGAGGTTTTGTGATGCCAGCAAGGTCTACTCTTTCCCCGTCAAGAAAAAGGAGCATGACTTAGCTATATTCAGCTCCTGATCACTGATAATAATGAGAGGAGCATGAAATTGTAGGAACACATTTCATAGAAGGCAGATAAGCACTGAATTGCCACCCTGTGAGAAAACTACAGAGGGGGAACTGAGAAAAAATGTATTGAATATAATCATTGATATTACAGTGAGATAAAGTTCAGTTTGAAGAATTAATTCTTCCTACCTCCTTACCTTGGGCAACTCATGTTAAATACTGCATCCAATTTCAAAGCTTCCATTTTCCTCAACCATGGTGTGAAAATGATGACCCTCCCTTAAAAGGGTTGTTATGTGAACTAAAGGTGATTTATGGGGGCAGGCACTATGGCATAGCCTGCAAAGCCAGCTCCGGCAGTGCTGGCATCCCATATGGACACTGGTTCAAGTCCCAGCTGCTCCACTTCTGATCCAGCTCACTGCTATGGCCTGGGAAAGCAGTTGAAGATGGCCCAAGCCCTTGGGCCCCTGCACCTGCGTGGGAGACCCAGAGGAAGCTCTTGGCTCAGGGCTCTGGATCGGCACAGCTCTGGCCATTGTGGCCATCTGGGGAGTGAACCAACACATGAAAGCGCTCTCTCTCTCTCTCTCTCTCTCTCTGTATTTCTGCCTTTCAAATAAATAAATCTTTTTTTAAAAAGATGAGTTATGAGAACATTCAGGATAGTTCCAATTCTATAGATTGTTCTCAATCAGTGATAACAAATACTGTCATATTATTTATTACAAGCATACTGTTTCTCAACTTAGGTGAACTGTAACTTCAGACAGGTTTTTGAGAAATGAGATTTAGGATCTAGTTTTAAAACAGAGAATCATTTGTAGAAATTAGTGTACCAAATTGGAACATTGTGTCAAGATCTGTAATTAGGAGGAGCTTGGATCTATAAATAAATAGGCACCTGGAGGAGTAGCTAGTTCATGGGACTGGACTCAGCTGCAGGTGATGGGATATAGGGGAAATATAGTCCATGTAGTTCTGAGACAATTAACAGACTAACAGGACATCACAAAGATCGGGAGAAAGATGCCATGGGGTTTCGAAGACATATAGTCAAGACAGATGACTAAATGTTTGCCTGCACATTCATACTCCTCATGAAATAAAAGATACATAAAATGAATAAACTCAAAACCAATTTTTTTATATTTATTTGACAGGTAGAGTTATAGGCAGTGAGAGAGAGAGAGAGAAAGGTCTTCCTTCCATTGGTTCACTCCCCAAATGGCCTCCACAGCTGGCGCTGCACTGATCTGAAGCCAGGAGCCAGGTGCCTCTTCCTGGTCTCCCATGCAGGTGCAGGGGCCCAAGCACTTGGACAATCCTCCACTGCCTTCCCGGGCCACAGCAGAGAGCTGGACTGAAAGAGGAATAACCAGTACTAGAACCCGGCACCCACATGGGATGCCAGTGCAGCAGGTGGAGGATTAACCAAGTGAGCCACGGTGCCAGCCCCTCAAAACCGAATATTTTTAAATTCAAATTCATTTATATTGGATTGTTGAAAGCCGAAACATTCATGCAATCAAAAAATATTAATGGAGTAGCTGCTAATGGCCAATCCTTACTGTAGATTCTGGGGATTCAGCAACACAGAACATCAAAGGCCCTGCTCTTATGGAGGTTTTATTCTACCAAGATACTGGGAATTAAAGTAAACCAATGAATAAACTAGAGTTATAGAGTCAATGTTTTTCCCCCTTCTAAAATTCATATGCTGAAATCTAATCTCCAATTCAATGGTATTTAGAATTGGAATGTTTGGAAGGTAATCAGGTCAAGAGGATAAAATCCTCATGGATTTATTGGAATTATTGCCCATGAAAGGAGAATCTAAACAGCCATCTCTCTCTCCATGTGAGGATATACAGATGTAGAGGTCAACTGTCTAAAGATAGCCCTCACCTGAACCTGCTCATGCTGGCACATCAACTTTGGATTTCCAGCCTTCAGAATTGAGATAAATGTTTGTTGTCTAAGTCATCAAGTCTGTGGTAATTTGCTTCAGCTGCCCAAGCTATGACAACCAGAGAAAATCCTAAGGTCATCAGTGCCATGAAGACAATAAAACATGTGGGATTGTGCCATTAATACAGTATTGTGAAGTCCAGGTCCCCCTTCTAGGACTGAAAAATGTATTCCTCCAGCTGTCATGAATGTTGGAGACCAAAAACTTTCAGCTGTGGGAAATCAGCTTCCCAGGACCACTTGTATCCAATGACTAGCCAAGGGAAAGAGCAGCAAGTGAAAATCCAACATCATCCCTTGACTAGGCAAAGCTCTAACAGGTCACCTCATAGAGTGGACTGAAACCAAATTCTGAGTATTCCATAACCCAACTTCTCTCTACACTTAATTCTGCTTCCTGCCATTCATCCACAACTGTTAATATTGATGACATTCATTAACAAATGTCCTGCATAGGGATCTCTGTATCAGAGTTGACTTCACAGGGATAGGAAGAATTCTAGTGGTGCCACAGTTTCTGGTAGGCAGAATTCTGAGGGTTCCCACAATTTCTGCCACCTAGAATACACACTTGCATAATCCCTTATCATTGAGTGCTGAAAGAATTGGCATGGGATGGAATATCACTGGCATGATTGTAATACATGACAGAACAAAGGTAGAGGAAATTTGCAGGTACAATTAAGTTCCCTACTCATTGACTTCAAATTAATAGGAAGGGAATCATACTGTGTGGAATAATAATAATAATAATAATAAAACAGCAGCACCTATTGAGAGACGCATGTGGCTAGGATCACCAACAGTGAAGAAGAAATTGGGGGCCTCAGTTCTATGAAGTCAGCTTCAAGGGACTGAATTTTTCTTGTAATCCAAATGATCTCAGACACAGATTCTTCCCTAATCAAACTTTCACATGAGAACACAGCATGGACAGCACCTTGATTTCAATCTTCATCTTAGGTAACAGCCCTGACCACTGATTTCAAAGACTGTGTAATAATAAGTATTGTTTTAAAATAATTCTGTTAATGTTTGATATAGCAATAGAAAACTAATACATAGGCTATGTGATTTTGTTCATGGAAAAGCAAGATAAGGATAAGCAAAGGTGATGCGGGCCAGCCACACCTGTCAAACGGAACCTGAAGGAGGGAGTAGGAATGAAAAGAGGGACAAGGGCGCAGAGAATGGAGCCAAGACAAAAATCTGATCAAGGCTCGTTTATTCCAGCGTCTCAGCGATATTTTATACATAACCAGCTGCAGCTCCAGGCAACACAGAAGTGAACAACACAGGCAAGCAACTTATCAGGCTTTCTGCAAGACAGTCATAACATAGTTAATTTTAGCGGAGTGTTCTTGTTTGATCATTCTCCTAGAGCATGGGAATAGGTGACTTTGTTTTCCTCCCAGGAATTCCTCAAGCCGAGACTGACCTTGACTTGACTATGACTTGTTTATGGGCTGCCTACACAAAGTCTGGAACATGAAGTGAAGATGGCTACAGAGAGACAGAAAACTTTTTTACTGGAAAAGTCCCAAAGAAGTTTAAAATCAGAAATCTGTAAGATTTTAGAGCAAGGGGGAACTGTAGGAGCTTAAACCAGGAGGGGAAATAGGAAAAAGTCTATTAAGCAGCTGGGGAAAGGAGCCTCACCTCCCTCATTCCCTGGATCCAGAAAACTTCTGGTTACAGCATGAGGTAGTCTTTAGCAGCATGTGGTTTTGTCTAGAAAAGGTTCAAGATGGCATGCTAAAAATAGACAGAGATGGATTTTCTACCTCTGTTTCTCCATCATAGTTTTGGGACAAGAGAGAAGACCACTCCTCTTAGTTATAGGCTGACTATGTAAGTTGTCATTCACATCAGTCTTCTTTGGAGAATGAAAGAGAGACAGTGTTAGTAATTATAACAATAGGCAAACAGCGAAATATAATCATTCTACACAGGAGTGAAAGGTACTAAAACGCTTCACTTCCCAGTAAGATCTTCCTTTAGCTATGGTGGAAGCTGCTTGTCTGTCAGTACATTCCCCATCTTCTATCTTTTGACACAATCCGCCCACATACACAGAGTCTACAGGCAGTCCTTTTACTCATGGAGGAAGACTTGGAGTGAATAAACCTAAAATGAGCTAAGAAAGAACATGTCAGCTACTTCGTCAGTCAAGTCCTCTATTCATGTATAAGGGAACCAAAAATAATTGATTTTATGGAAAAACCAAGTGCATGGAAGAAAAATTTCAAACATAAGGACTAGTCCTATCTGAAGCAAAAATGGCACTGCAACACAAGAAAACTTCAGAATGACTCCTTTCAGAGATTCAGGAGGTTCTGCCACAAGGAAGCAGAAGCAGACTCTTAATATAAAAAAAAAAAAAAAAAAAAAAACCTAAGAATGTGGACTGGACTTAGAAATTAAATCCATTCCCCTAAATTAAAGCCCAAGTAGAAGTCCTCAATAAATAGCATGGTTATGAATAACCTAGAAAATAAAAACGAACCAATCTCCAAAAGTTAAACAAAAAGACAGTTGAGGAAAATATAAGAAGAAAATAATGTTAGAAAATTCAATGGACAGACCCAGAAGAGACACAATTTAACAGAAATAACAAAAAGAGAAAACAATAAATAAGTAAGAAGGAAATGGGCACTGAAATAGAAAAAGAATATTTCACAGAGTTTAAACACAGTCACACCTGAGGTTCCAATTAAAAAATGTCATCTGAGTGCCAAACACTGAGTAGAGAGACATATCGAGAGACATCCTCGCAAAGTAGCAGAGCTGCATATACAAAACCAAAGTCTGAAATGTGGGGATCTGAGCCTTGGGTCAAGTTTCTTTACACAGGAACTCTGAATACTTTAAACAGGGTCTCAATTCCTTTAGGGTTCTTAGGCAACATCATTGTCAACCTGTATTTCTCTTACCAGTAAATTATCAGCCAGCTGTTATAACAAAGCAGGGCATTTTATGACATGCAAAATATTTTAAAATTTCCCTCCAGTATATATTCTTTAAAAAATACTTTTTTATATATTTCTATAAAAATATGTCATGATTAAAATGTATACCCTTTATGTCTATAACAAAAAGGAGGAATTCAGAAAAATAAATCAAATACTTTATGAAAGTGATTCAAGTATGAATAAAATGATAATGTAACACGATTTTGAGTAATTGACTGAGTTTGAGATGACACTTTTCCTTCAAGCTTAGAGCATTCATCATTAATGTGTCATGCATTTAATGACATAAGATTACATTTTTCTCACGTGGGGATACAGACTACTTAGCTTCTCAGTAAATAATATGAATTTCGTAGTAAAGCTGTAAATGCTATTTAATAGTTAACAGTATTCAGCTTTTCAAATCGACTTATAATCAGCACTTAAAAAATTTATACTCTAGAAGATATTAAAAAATCTTAATCATACAAAAATGATATCAAAGTCTGGCTATCAGAACTGAGAAATAGGATCAGCTGTGTCTGGCAACAAAGTCTATTTAATTAAGCAATCTTTGAGTTATTGATTTAAAGCTCATTAAGTCCACCCTCCCTTACAACAAATAAGGGAAGCCAAAGTAGAATAAAGTCACAAGGGAGTTCCAGTTATGAGTATGTGAACACAGAGGGATCTAGAAATGTCATTATAGAAATAATTTACTGTGCCTCCAATCCCCCCATCTACTCCCAAGACTCCTCCATGACCTCAGTCCCTTTTTCTTGTCACAATTTTTAAATGAATAATAACAAGAAATGCCTAAATTTCATGACAGTCTTCATTTGTACAAACCAAGTCCTTACTTAGCTTCCATAGTGATATATCTCCAGTATATTATAAGCCTCATTTTCCTCACTAAAAGCAAACACAATCTTGATTCTAACAAGCAATATCAACCCTATAATTTCATTAATATATTAGTTATTGTGGCCTTAGAATTTGCAACAGAGAAACTTTGAAAATTTATGGGCCTAGGCTGGCGCCGTGGCTCAATAGTCTAATCCTCTGCCTGCGGCACCAGCACACCAGGTTCTAGTCCCGGTCAGGGCGCCAGATTCTGTCCCGGTTGCTCCTCTTCCAGTCTAGCTCTCTGCTGTGGCCTGGGAAGGCAGTGGAGGATGGCCCAGGTCCTTGGGCCCTGCACCCGCATGGGAGACCAGGAGAAGCACCTGGCTCCTGGCTTCGGATTAGCGCATTGTGCCAGTCGCAGCAGCCATTGCAGGGTGAACCAACGGAAAAGGAAGACCTTTCTCTCTGTCTCTCTCTCTCACTGTCCACTCTGCCTGTCAAAAAAAGAAAAGAAAAGAAAAGAAAAGAAAAGAAAAGAAAAGAAAAGAAAAGAAAAGAAAAGAAAAGAAAAAGAAAAAGGAAGAAAGAAAGAAAGAAAGAAAGAAAGAAAGAAAGAAAGAAAGAAAGAAAGAAAGAAAGAAAGAAAGAAAGAAAGAAAGAAAATGTGTGGGCCTAAAACAGTAAGGGGTGATGAGGCTTCATTCAACCATTCAGAGACTCAATCATCTTATGGAACAGATCTAAAAGTGAGACACATCACTTTTTTTTTTAACTTTTATTTAATAAATATAAATTTCCAAAGTACAGCTTTTGGATTACAGTGGCTTTTCCCTCCCCATAACTTCCTTCCCACCCACAACCCTCCCATCTCCTGCTCCCTCTCCCATTCCATTCACATCAAGATTGATTTTCAATTCTCTTTATATACAGAAGATCAATTTAGCATATATTAAGTAAAGATTTCAACAGTTTGCACCCACACAGAAACACAAAGTGTAAAGTACTGTTTGAGTACTAGTTATAACATTAATTCTCATTGAACAACACATTAAGGACAGAGATCCTACATGGGGAGTAAATGCACATTGACTCCTGTTGTTGACTTAACAAATTGACATTCTTGTTTATGGCATCAGTAATCACCCTAGGCTCTTGTCATGAGTTGCCAAGGCTATGGAAGCCTTTTGCGTTTGCCAACTCCAATCTTATTTAGACAAGGTAACAGTCACTTCTGTCTATATTCCATTGGCCAAGAGTTAGTTGTATATCCACACCTAATTGTGAAGGAATCTGGAAAATATGAAATATGATCTGGCTAATTGCAAACTGAATGAAGGATATTGGTTTGGTGAACAACTAACCAGTTTGGCACAAAGAATGCTACTTAAAGTGTTAATAACAATCTAAAATGTTCATGGAATGGTTAACCACTGACTTGACCTTGTCTCATCATTTTGTTTGCAAGCAGCTGTAGCACAGGAAACATGGCTTTCTTTGCTTTCTTAGCACTCACACTTGCACAAATAGGTGTTTGAGAAAACCCTGAAGGAATTAATTTACTTAATTATATTCTAGTAGCAAAGATAAATTAATGCAACTACCAGAGTGAAAAAAAAAAAAACTCCTTTCTCAATGAAAAGATCAATCCAAGTATTTTGAAGTGATTATATTTTTATTAAAATGACTACAATACGATGAACTCATAATTGGTTATTCCAAATAATAGCAGAACTAGTGAACTTCAATATTTGTTTTATTATTGAATGCAAAAGCAATGATAAAGATGGCAAAATGTAAGCATTCTCTCATTTTTCTTAAGAGAATAAAAGCATGCAGGAAATGTTTAATGATACAATGAATTGGTAATATCCTAATTTGCTACAAAAGAAGAAGCATTTATCAGCTGATATTTACATGTGCGTGCTGCAATAAGCCATTAAAGTAATAGAGCCGAATCTCATAAATCAACCAAATAAGTCCTCAAATAGAGCAACTGTTGTAGGGGTGCCCTGATCAATTCACAGAGTCCAAGGTGAGGATATAAGAAAGGCAATAACTGGTGTAGGAAATACGTCAAATGTAGAGAAGAGAAATGGGTGAATTGATGGGCACAGTGTGTGAATCAGCAAACCAAATGAGGGCGCAGAGGGGGTGGAGCAAGAGATAGAAAACATTCCAAAAGATATTTGTTGTATTTTGATTATGAGCCATTACAGTTTCTTTTAAACAAAACCAAAGAATATCCAGATAATTTTTAATTGCATTAGAGAGCATCTGGGTACAAAAATTATGTTTGGTCAATATATAAAGCTAACATCCTTTATCAAACCATGATTATTTAAACCTAAATATCATGAAAAACACATCAAATGTATGGGCCAGAGAATGGGCTGTGTACAAGTGCAATGGTGGAGAGCTACAGATAACAGTAAAGACACAGTCTATGATGTGTTCCTGGGGTTAGAGGCTGAGATGCTGCTGAGGGTGAGGTGGTTGAAGGAGAGGGTGGGAACAAGGAGAACAGTTGTTTGGAGGGAATATGTATGTGAACAAACAATTCCCCAAAGAGGGTAACAAAAAGTATTACGGGGAGACTGACATTGAGCCAGGAACTAAAACCTTCAAGACATAAGGGACAGTAGATAACCCTAACATGGAGAGACGACATGTGGGTGGTGGAGTCTGACAATATGACACTCATAGCCCAGTTTTCTTTATGGAGGAGTTGGTAAGAACAGTTCAGACACACCACTAAAAATACAAGGCGGAAGGAAAGGTATGTAAGGGAAAACAGACACCAAAGTTCAAGGCTGCAGGGAAAGCAGGGTCCTCAGGGAAAAGCCAGGAAAATGTAGCAGATTTTGCTAATGATACACTATTGTATGCTCTCTGCATGAGCAGACTTGAATTGGCAGGATGCCTTCCATCAGTGGTACTTTCTGATGGTTTCCGTGACTGAGCAGCGGACCCCAACATGTGAAAAGACCAAAAAGCCTCAATGGGGCCCTTTTTCTCCTGTTCTTTCGTACTCCAAGGAAGAGAAACCATGCAAAATTCGAAGCCTGAACTCCCAGGTATGTATGCCCAGAGAAAGAAAATTTCATGAGAGGGGCCAATGGTGACATATCACTTTTAAATTTTATTTGCTTTTGTTTTATATTTGGGAAATGCTTAGCCTTTTTAAATGGAAGCTTGGGACTCTGGTAGTGATTAGGTCATCAAAGAATGATGGCTTACTCGATGAGCACACTAGCTGCACTGCTGGATTCAATCAGGCAGATTTCATTAGGATTTCAGAATGATGCTCATATTTTTATATTTGAAATTTGTTATAGTTTGTTTGCATGGTTACAAACGAAACCTCACTAGACTGGAAATGTGAAAGAATACAGGGAGAAAATTCCTTAGCCCATTACTTTTCTCTGTATTTTTGACCCCAGAAACCTTATGACAATTTGCTATAATTTTTATTATTTTACATCTATAAAAATAAAATAAGTCAATGTGGTTTATAAGAATATTTATAAAAATTGTCCACACAAGAATCTCAACTCAGGTAAACCTTGGAGTATGTGTTCTTTCATAAGCTGAGACCTATGTGCATTTATTTAGAATTATGACTTTCATATTTTATGACCACAGTCCAGAATAGAAGTAATATTTTTACATTTTAACCTGGCATACAGACGCATTACCAAAAATGGATACCACAGGTATGAAATAAAATGTTAATGAAAAATATTTTTTCTTAGGTTTCAAAATGCATTCTCATGGTTCTATTCCATTTCCTGTTTTAAATGCTGTTCATGAAATTAAAGTGATTTCATAACCTGCTAATAGGTAACAAATAACATTTCGACAAGCACTGATTTCTGAAAGGCAACACAGAATTGCCCTGTTTCTTGTGTTTTTCCTATCAAAGGTAGATCGTTTATGTCTTCAGTCTCTAGAATAGAAAAATACATCTCAGAAAAATAAAAACCACAATAAAAATAAATAAAATTGTACTGTAATCATAGTAGCTAACATTTAATAAGTGCTGGTATAGCTAAATTCTTTGCTTTCATTATCTTAATTATCACAGCAATCCTACAGGGTAGATATTTGTCCAAGGTACATTTCCCATTTTACCAATGATTGAACTGAGGCTTTTAGTACTAACATAAAATACATAGCCCAAACCACCCCAGTGTTTCTCATACAATTACTCCATACTAAGGGGCACAGCAGAGGACAAGACATGATGGATACTTTCGGGGATTTCTAGTCACACTATGCTCATCCTCTCACACGAAGCCCAATTAAAAAATTATACAATATATACATCACATTTTCCAGTCTGCTAGACATTTCTATGTTCATTAACTTTGCAACTCAACTTCTTAAGGTAGTGCAGCTCGAACTTCAGAAAACTCACACAATAGCTTTCAGAATTCTCGTGCTTTTATCGGTTTCTATTTTCTATTCTCTGGTATCAGATGGCTTCCTTCTCAAAACGCTGCTGCTAGTTATCTAATTTAACATTGTTAGTGGCAGCCAGAGAAAGTTGGAGATGCAGCCATTTCATCAATTATCTCCAGCTGGGAGGATTTAGGGCTTTTAAATAGGGCGACAATATCAAGTTCATCCACACTATTAGTGAGGTCTTTATCACTGCCAAGTTCAGAAAGTGCTAAAGCATTGAAAGTGGTTTTTTGCCTTTGTGTTTTGGTGTGGCTCATGTTCTTGCTTTTGCAGAGCTTGAGTTTCATCTCCAAGAGAGCCTCACCACTCAAAATCAAATCGGGGCAGAATTTGTGATGAATACGTCGCAGGTCGAGCAACGAGTTAGTCAGCATTTATTGATGATCCCTGTGTTCACAGCTCCATCCTAGAACCCACAGAGATCTTCAAAAGGGTTGGAAGCCTGACATGATTATCACAGACTTCCGCTCTTTCCAAGTGTGTGCTAACATCGCATTTCTTTACCCCTGCCAATGAGATGAGGCAGAGTGATCTATTTCACAGGTGCGTAGTCATTTCCAGGTAATAATTCCTGAAGTGTATTGTATTGGAGTGAAATAGACATTTCTAGATTCGATGGTTGTTTACAGCCCTTGTCTCTTTCCGTTGAAGAACAGTGGTTTTTTGTTACTTTCTTTTTGTCTTCATGCTATTTGTTAAACTCTTTTACTAAGTGTAGGGTTAACCATAAGTAAACTGAAAGTAGATCATTGTTAAAACTAAGAGTGGGAATGGGAGAGGGAGGAAGAGGAAGGGATGGAGCTTGGGTGGGTGGGTGGGAGGGTAGGGGGAAAGAGTCAACTATGTTCCTAAATCTGCATTTATGAAATACATGAAACTTGTATAAATTCAATAAAAATTTTAAAAAAGAAAAGTTAAAAAAGTTAGTATGTGGTTTGCAGTGCTTTCTCCCTCTACTATGCTGATCAGCAATGATCATAGTAGCTGATTCCACAGTAAAGAAAAGTGCAAGATGTTTCTTTGAAAAGTTCATGGAAAATAAAATTAAAGGGAAGTTTATTTTGGTGCAAAAATTTTTGAAATCGGTGCACACAAGGGATCTTCAAAAGGCTCATGGAGGGGCTGATGCCATGGCTCACTTGGTTAATCATTTGCCTGTGGTGCCGGCATCCCATATGGGCGCTGGGTTCTAGTCCCGGTTACTCCTCTTCCAGTCCAGCTCTCCACTGTGGCCAGGGAGGGCAGTGGAGGATGGCCCAAGGGCTTGGACCCCTGAACCCACAGGGGAGACCAGGAGAGGGCACCTGGCTCTTGGCTTTGGATGGGCACAGTGCTGGCCATAGCAGCCATTTGGGGAGTAAACCAACGGAAGGAAGACCTTTCTCTCTGTCTCTCTCTCTCTCTCACTGTCTATAACACTACTTGTCAAATAAATTAAAAAATAAAATAAAATAGGTTCACGGAAATGATATATTATGAAAAAACTATGCCTACATTTCAACATGCTTTTGCACCACAATAAACTGATATTTTATTTCCATTTTTCTCCATGAGCTTTTTGAAGCACTCTCACATGGTATAAGTGGTTTTTAAAAATCAATCATTCTTGCTTTAAGCCTCTGATGTTTGAAAGTTGTCTCAGTCAGGATACAACTGACCCTTGGCAAACAAATTCACTTAAGACATTTTAAAACACCTTAAAAATGCACACTAAGAATAAAGATGCAAAAAAGTGCAAAGTACAAATAAAAAGTTTAAATTATATGAATGAACACAAAGGAAAGAAAATTCACTATGTAAATAGCCATAGTAGAGTTTAAGTGTGAATACGAATGTCCAATTGAGTTGTGTAAAAGGCAGGAGGGACAGGAGGGGTGAGATGATGTGTATAATGGAGCAGAGGAAAAGATAAATAAGTCACAAGAGCAAAGGCAAGTTTGGTTTGCTTTGTGGAGCAAATAATTAAGAACTGAAACACTTAGGAGAGGGAATAAAAGGTAGTTGGGAACGGGCTGCAAAGAACAGCCAGAGAAGTTCAGAAACTAATTTTAATTTATTCATTCTTCAGTCACTCATTCATGTATTCAACAACTAGTATGAACAGGAACGCTGATAACCAGATGCTTAGAAACTGAAAATGAATGAACTGTGATCTCTAATTAGTCTTAGATCTCATAATTGCATAGGGTTTACACAAACAACCCTAATACATTACACCATTTCATAAACACAAAGCCAGAAAGGAGCTAATGCCATGTAGAAAAGGATAGAAATGAAGAGAAGATGAAAGAATCTGGCAAGCTTTAAAACAAAACATGACATTTGAGCAGATTCTTCAAGAAGGGTTATTGATCATGCAGATAAGGAAAGGCATTTCAGTCAGAGGGAAGAGTATTGATCCATTATTCATTGATTCAACATGCTTTGTATAGATGTTTTCTTAAAATATTCTCTGTGTTTGTCTCACTACAAGGCTAACAAGTTTATATATATGAACATATATGACCTATCAGGCACTGTGCTGGGCTCAAGGTATAACAGGCAAGATAGTATGCTTTGTCTCACAATCTATCAGGGAAAGCACAAAATACTTAACTGATTAAGTACAGTAAAGTGTGATCAGTGATCAGACAGATGAAAGCAGATTGCCTTACCAGCACATAGCAAGCACACCTAAAATAGTCAAGAGGTAGAAAAGGATATTTCCCAGAGGAAATTACCTTTCATGTAGACCTGAAAGTTAAAAAAATGATTTAGTAAGGAGAAAGAAAGAAAAGGGGCAGACAGCTCCATGAATAGGGACCAACCTGTGTGAAGTCTTGGACATGTGAGAAAGTATGCGATATTGGAGAAATAGGAAGTGTGATAGGAATAGGAATGAAGGATGGAGAAGGGAAGGCCTGAGGAAGACGCAGGGACACACAGCTGAGGAAAGGACTGGATCCAGCCTCAAAAGTTTGTATTTTATCTTGAAATCTACAGAGAGTCTTTACAAGGCTTTTAAAAAGTGGCCCTGGTAAACTGTTCCTCATAGAAGGTAGTTCCTGTGATAGATGGGAGAAAGCAAAAAAAGTAGGACCACAGGCAGGGAAACCAGACAAGAGGCATTTGTATGAGCCCAGAGTTACCTGTAGAGCCACAACAGAGATAGAAAGTAATGAGGAAATGAGAGAAATATTTAGGGAGTGATGTTATCTGGCATGGGCTATAACATCAAAAGAGGGAGAGTTGAGGGGTCGGCACTATGGCGTAGCAGGTAAAGCCACTGCCTACAGTACCGACATCCATTATGGGCACCGGTTTGAGTCCCTGCTGCTTCACTTCTGATCCAGCTCTCTGCTGTGGCCTGGGAAAGCAGTAGAAGATGGCCAAACCCTTGGGCCCCTGCACCCATGTGGGAGACCTGGAAGAAGCTCCTGGCTCCTGGGTTCAGATCAGCACAGCTCCGGCCCTTGCGGTCAACTGGGGAGTGAATCAGCAGATGGAAGACCTCTCTCTTTCTCTCTGTCTCTCTTTGTCTCTCCTCTCTGTAACTCTGACTTTCAAATAAATAAATAAATCTTTAAAAAAAATTCTATGTCTGGAGTTTGGGAGAATGGATTTCAACTAGAGATATGGCCTCAGAGTGGTCAACATATAGTAGAACCAAGTGAATGGATGATAATTGCTCTAGAACATATAGAAAGACAAGAAGAGGGAGAGAAGTTTAGGGCAAGTCCTGTATTTAAGATATTGGTGGATGGAGGCGTTAATGATGGAGATGGAAACCATTCTTCTTTCTGGGGCTGGAGATCCTCTCAAACACAAAGAGAGTTCAGAATATTTGACATGTGTGTTTCTGTTAAAGGAATTGAAATGTGTATAAATGGTAAAAAAAAAAGGGGGGGGGATCAATTCGGAAATAATAAAAGCAAACTAGCCCCCAAAACTGGCAGAGTTCAGCTCCTGTCCTAAATAACAAAGACATGATTAAGATATGCCTTTGACTATAAAGAAAATAAAAAGATATGTCAAATTAAAGTTTTTTATACAATCCTTTTTGCACATAAATTGTACTATTTTGACTAAGAAAAAAAAAAAAACACCAGATCAAAAATGACTGCTCAGTCAGTAGTACAGTCATGGAATAACAGTAACTATTATTAGTTGGGCAAATGAGCCAGAAAAAGTAGAAAAAGAACTTATAGTGAATCTAGCTGTTTGACTACTCAACTGAGAACCTGTCATAAGGCATCAATTTAAGGGAGCCTGCAGCAGTGTTCAGTTCCAAACAAGGTCAGTAAAAAATGGCAAGTGCATGAGCCAAGAGGCTCCACCTATTCATGCATAATACTCATTCCATAGCTATCTGGAGACTGCCAGGGCAACTCTGATGCTTTAGTTTTATGAGCCTTGGCTATCATGTGTATGACATGATGACATGTCAATGCATACCAAGTGTCAGCATAAAAAATTAATTTTGAATTTACCCAGGCATCTCATTAAAGTGAAAAAGACACTGGAAAACTTCTGAAGAACCAAAGCCTCCATCTGGTTTGCTCATAACTCAGAGAAAGCCATAAACAGAAAGACATTTGTCTATAATTGTAGCTGGGTCCAACTAAGAACTATACAGGGGAATGAGTCATTTTCCTATAAGCAATGATTTGAGATATGCTGTAATTACCACCCTGCCCATGCCATCCAAGGAGAAAACAAAACATCTGCATAACATTATCAACTGTCAAACACACAATGATTTCATCTCACAAGATGATGACCACATAGTGAATTTTTACAGTAACAGACCTGCCAGCCAGCTTAGCCTGAACAGAAGAGGAAATGCTTAGAATGAAGGAATATCACGTTCATAATTAGCTTCGTCACTATGACAATGTCCAGAAACCTGTATTTTAATTGGCTTGCTAACATATTTGAAAACAACATTTCTAATGAGATTTTTTTTCCAAATTCCAGAAGTAATAGGAGAAAAAAGCAACTGTTATATTTTAAAGTATTTTAACACTTGGTATTGGGAGTTTAGAAAACTGTTATCTATTTAATGTAAGTCCACTTGACATTGTCCTGAAATTGCAATTTTCCTTCAGTTAAAAAGTGCAAAGATGGGTGTGAGTGTTTAGCCTACAGGTTAACACACCAGTGAAGATGCCCACATGCCGTATTTGAGTGCCTGGGTTCAACACTTGGCTCCATCTCTGACTCCAGCTTCTTGCTAGTATAGACCATGGAGGTGGGAGAGATGGTTTAGGTAATCAGTTGGGCTCCTGCCACTCACAAACAAAATCTGGATAGAATTCCCATGTACTGGCTTCAGCTTTGTCCAATCCTGGTTACTGTGGACATTTGGAGAGTGAACCAACCAATGGGAGCTGTCTCTCTGCCTCTCAAATAATTACATATATAATTTTTAAGTTCATGTATGCAATGATACAAAGAGCTGGATTAAAAAAAAATGGAACACAGCAAATAATTGTACAGCTTTGCTAAGGATGGTATAACCACAATAAAAACACGAACTAGGTAGCTTAAACCACACACTTTTATTGTCTCGAGAGTTATAGATACCAGAAGTCCAAAATTAAGGTATTGCTTCCTTCAGAAGCCTCTGAGGAAATGACCTGTTGCAAGTGTCTCTACTTGGCTTATTGATGGCCACCTTCTCCCTCTGCCTTTTCACATTATCTTCTATTTATTTATATCTGTATAGGTGTCCAAATTTCCAATTTCTTTTTTTTTATAAATTAAACTTTTATTTAATGAATATAAATTTCCAAAGTACAGCTTATGGATTACAATGGCTTCCCCCTCCCAAAACTTCCCTCCCACCTGCAACCCTCCCCTTTCCCGCTCCCTCTCCCCTTCCAATCACATCATGATTCATTTTCAATTCTCTTTATATACAGAAGATCAGTTTAGTATATATTAGGTAACGATTTCAACAGTTTGCCGCCATATAGCAACACATAGTGAAAAAAAAATACTGTTGGAGTACTAGTTATAGCATTAAATAAGAGTGTACAGCACATTAAAGACAGAGATCCTACATAATATTTTTTTAATTAATTAATTTTCTATGCCATTTCCAATTTAACACCAGTTTTTTTTTTCATTTCCAATTATCTTTATATACAGAAGATCGATTCAGTATATAATTAGTAAAGATCTCATCAGTTTGTACCCACACAGAAACACAAAGTGTAAAAATACTGTTTCAGTACTAGTTATAGCATCACTGCACATTAGACAACACATTAAGGACAGATCCCACATGGGATGTAAGTACACAGTGACTCCTGTTGCTGACTTAACAATTTGACACTCCTGTTCATGGCGTCAGTAATCTCCCTAGGCTCTAGTCATGAGTTGCCAGGGCTACGGAAGCCTTTAGAGTTCGCTGACTTTGATCTTATTCCAATAGGGTCAGAGTCAAAGTGGAAGTTCTCTCCTCCCTTCAGAGAAAGGTACTTCCTTCTTTGATGGCCCCGTTCTTTCCACTGGGATCTCACTCACAGAGATCTTTCATTTAGGTCTTCTTCTTTTTTTTTCTTTTCCATGGTGTCTTGGCTTTCCATGCCTACAATACTCTCATGGGCTCTTAAGCCAGATCCGAATGCCTTAAGGGCTGATTCTGAGGCCAGAGTGTTGTTTAGGACGCCTGCCATTCTATGAGTCTGCTGTGTATCCCATTTCCCATGTTGGATCTTTCTCTCCCTTTTTGATTCTATCAGTTAGTATTAGCAGACACTTGTCTTGTTTGTGTGATCTCTTTGATTCTTAGACCTATCAGAGCCATCAGTTGTGAACTGAAATTAATCACTTGGACTAGTGAGATGGCATTGGTACATGCCACCTTGATGGGATTGTATTGGAATCCCCTGGTACATTTCTAACTCCATCATTTGCGGCAAGTCAGATTGTGCATGTCCCAAATTGTACATCTCCTCCCTCTCTTATTCCCACTCTTATATTTAACAGGAATCACTTTTCAGTTAAATTTAAACACCTAAGAATAATTGTGTGTTAATTACAATGAAACCCAGTCATTTGCAACAAGATGGAGGAATCTGGAAAACATCATGCTGAGTGAATTAAGCCAGTCCCAAAGAAACAAATATCATTTGTTTCCCCTGATCGGCGACAACTAACTGAGCACCAAAGGGGAAACCTGTGGAAATGTAATGGACACTATGAGAAACAATGACCTGATCAGCTCTTGTCCTGACTCTAGATGTACAATGTAATACTTTATCCTTTTTAGTATTTGTTGTTGTTGTTGTTGTTGTTCTAGTACTAGTGGTTGAACTCTGTAATTAACACACAATTATTCTTAGGTGTTTAAATTTTAACTGAAAAGTGATCCCAAATTTCCAATTTCTATAAGGATGTCAGTCATACTGGATTAGGACCACCCTAATCGTTCATTTTCCTTTGATTACTTCCGTAACACATTGTTTCCAAATAAGGTCATATTCTAAGATGCTGAGGGTTGGGATCTCAATATATCCCTTTGATTCTTTTTCTTGCTAATGACGCTGGCTAACACTTCCAGAACTATATTGAATAGCAATGGTGAAATTAGTCATCCTTGTCTGGTTCTGGATCTTAGTGGAATTGCATGCAACTTTTCCTCATTCAATATGATGCTGGCTGGAGCTAGCACTGTGGTGTAGCAGAAAAAACCACCACCTGCAGTGCCCACATTCTGTATGGGCATAGGTTCAAGTCCCAGCTGCTCTACTTCCGAGCCAGCTCTCTGCAATGGCCTAGGAGAGCAGTAGAAGATAGCCCAACTCCTTGGGCTTCTGCACCCGCATGGGAGACCTAGAAGGAGCCCCTGGCTTCTGGCTTCGGATCGGCACAGCTCTGGCCATTGTGGCCAACTGGGGAGTGAACCAGTGGATGGAAGACCTCTCTCTCTCTCTGCCTCTCCTTCTCTCTCTGTGTAACTCTGACTTTCAAATAAATAAATCTTTAAAAAGATGGCTGAAGTTTGGCCTGATTGTGTTGAGGAATGCTCCTTCTATATCCGAATTGCTTAAGGTTTTTATTATGAAAAGATGTTGTATTTTATCAAATTCTTTCTCTGCATCACAATTTGTTAATGTGATGTAACACATTTATTGATTTGTACATGTTGAACCATATCTGCATAGCAAGGATAAATCCCACTTGGTCCAGGTGAATGCTCTTTCTAAAGTATTGCTGGACTTGATTAGCTGGTATTTTGTTTAGGATTTTTGCACCTAAGTTAATCAGGTATATTTAGCTATAGATCTTTCTTTGTTGTATCTTTTTTAAGTTTTGGAACTGAGGTGATTCTGGCCTCATACAAGGAGTTTGGGAGGATTATCTCCCTTTCAATTTTTGTGAATAATTTGAGAAAAATTGGAATTAGTTCTTCTTTAAAAGTTTGGTAGAATTCTTCAGTGAAAGCCATCTAGTACTGGGCTTTTCTTTGTTGGGAGGGTCTTTATTACTGATTCAATCTCTGTCTTGATTATTGGTCTTTTCAGGTTTTCTGTGTAGCTAGACTCAATTTTGGTAGATTTTATGTATACAGAAATCTATACATTCCTTGTAGATTTTCCAATTTTTTGGCATATAGCTGATGATTCTTTTTATTTCTGTGGTATCCATTATAATATCTTCTTCATCTCTGTTTTTATTAATTTGGGTCTCCCTCCCACACACTTATTTTTGTTAGTTGTGCCAATGGTGTATTAATTTTGCTTATTTTTTCAAAGAACCAGCTTTTCATTTCACTGATCTTTTATATCATTTTTTGGTTTCAATTTTGTTTATTTTTTCCCAACATACCTTTTTATTGAAAGACACAGTTCAACCCATATCAAAGGCTAAAATTCTAAAATTATCCAATTGGAAGAGTAAATGAATAGCTTCAATAATATCCATTTACTTATTATCTACTGAATTGTCCCAGGAAATAAGATTAAATGGAGACAAATCAGAGTAACATATTCATAAAGTTGAATTGAATGAGAGAAGTGGAGTGGTAATGCCTATCCAGTTCACTGAGACAAATCTATCAACAGTAGTTTTCTTGTAGACCTATTCCACTATTGTCTCAGAAAAGCCAGCTAGGGAAAATATCTACATGCTTACTCATCCTCTATCATTTCTGATCACTGCAATTCACCAAATTTTTCAATGCCAGTAGCACAGAACCTTGGAATTATATATTTAAATGTCTCCATTACTGACATTCTTAGGCATTCTAAGAGATAATCATCTCTAACAGCATATCTTCCTCTGTAAGCTTAATGATACAATAATGTTACAATGTATCAAATTAAGATGAATTTGGATTTTACATCTAGAAAATCTGTAGAGATTTAGACTCATATCCACAACCCAAGGGTCACAAAGCGACTACCACCATGCGGCCATCTTGCCAGCCCAAATAGACCATGTCCTGCACCACTGAATCATCCTGACAAACTCAAACTTTGGACTCTCTTTCAAGGAAATAATTCAATATATGCAAAAAAAGGCCATCCAAGAATTATGTCTAGAAAGAGAACTTTACATGTAGACTTTATATCAATTAGTAATGACATAATTAACTGTTACATTAACTCTGAAGAAGATTTTGGAGCTATCAAAATGGTAAACATAAAGTTTTTAAGATGTCCTGACACTATGTTACTATAGTAAAACACACAGGTAGCAAATCCAGGCATGCCAAGGAGATTTCAATTAGCTTCCAGATTTCCTCATCTTAGACACAGAGAGACAACCAAGAATAACCAGAAAAGCTTCTAGCAAAAAAGACAGAGCAGAAAACAAAGAACAGATATAACTACTTGGAGGAAACAGACTGCAGTGAGCACCAAAGGGGAAACCTGTTGAAGTGAAATGGACACTATGAGAAACAGTGACTTGATCAGCTCTTGTGCTGACTGTTCATGTACAATGTAATACTTTATCCATTTTAGTATTTTTTCTTTGTTTTGTTCTAGTACTATTGGTTGAACTCTGTAATTAACACACAATTATTCTTAGGTGTTTAAATTTTAACTGAAAAGTGATCCCTGTTAAATATAAGAGTGGGAAAAAGAGAGGGAGGAGATGTACAATTTGGGACATGCACAATCTGACTTGCCCCAAATGGTAGAGTTGGAAATATACCAGGGGATTCCAATTCAATCCTATCAAGGTGGCATGTACCAATGCCATCTCACCAGTCCAAGTGAGCAATTTCTGTTCAAAACTGATCATAATGATAGGACTAAGAGTCAAAGGAATCACATAAACAAGACTAGTGTCTGCTAATACTAACTGATAGAATCAAAAAGGGAAAGAACGATCCAACATGGGAAGCAGGAGACACAGCAGACTCATAGAATGGCAGATGTCCTAAACAGCACACTGGCCTCAGAATCAGCCCTTAAGGCATTCAGATCCGGCTGAAAAGCCCATGAGGGTATTTCAGGCATGGAAAGCCAAGACACTCTGGGAAAAAAAAAATGATCTAAATGAAAGATCTCTGTGAGTGAGATCCCAGTGGAAAGAACAGGTCATCAAAGAAGGAGGTACCTTTCTCTGAAGGGAGAACTTCCACTTTGACTATGACCTTTTCCAAATATGATCAGAGTCGGTGAACTCAAAAGGCTTCCATAGCCTTGGCAACTCATGACAAGAGCCTAGGGTGATTACTGATGCCATAAACAAGAGTGTCGATTTGAGCTGTACTTTGGAAATTTATATTCATTAAATAAAAGTTTAATAATAAAAAAAAAGAGTGTCGATTTGTTAAGTCAACAACAGGAGTCAATGTGCACTTACTCCTCATGTAGGATCTCTGTCCTTAATGTGTTGTTCAATGAGAATTTATGCTATAACTAGTATTCAAACAGTACTTTACACTTTGTGTTTCTGTGTGGGTGCAAACTGTTGAAATCTTTACTTAATATATACTAAACTGATCTTCTGTATATAAAGAGAATTGAAAATGAATCTTGATGTGAAGGGAAGGAGAGAGAGAGCGGGGAGTGGGAGGGAAATTATGGGGGGGAGCCATTGTAATCCATAAGCTGTACTTTGGAAACTATATTCATTAAATAAAAGTAAAAAAAAAGTGAGTTTAAATTTTAATCCTTTTAAATAGTATTAGCTATCAAAATAAATAACATAAGCAAAAAACAAATCACTTTTTTCTCAGATTAACTTTTCAAATTTTAAAATCTCAAAAATCTTAATAGAGACTCTGAATTAACTTATGTCCTAATTGTGACTTCAGAATAGTTTTGAAATATCCTCTGATGATAATCCTTTTCACAAGATTCAAACTGTAATATGAACATTGTTTGCATTTGTTATATGCAGGAAATTGAAGAACAAAGCAACTTCACAGTCTATGCAGGGAATTTTGCATCATTTCACAGTTAAACAGCTGCTAATGAATAACATATCCCAGATAAGGACAGAGGCAGGGGAAGAATATAAACCAGAAACCTGGTCACTGCAAAATCACATGGCACCTGAGAACCAGAAGTCCTTCCCCATTCTCTATGGTCACAGCCTTATTTGAATATTCTTTCCATCTTGGACTCCACAGGAATGCAGACATGTTGCTGAGAGCTAGGAAGTGAGCACTGAGCATGATTAAAAGATTGGAGTATGAAAAAAATTAACAGATTGCTAAACTTGGAAAAGAAGGGAGCTCTATTTTAGAAAGCCTTCCTAGTAATGGGACCAATTAATAGACAGAATAGAAACTCAGCTGCTTTTCATTCTCACTTTGAGCCGAACAAGAGAACACAGGTGGAACTAAATATGATGGTTAAGGCTGCCCACAGTTCAGCAAGTCAGGAGCAGCCATGTGTGAGAGAACCAGTAGTGATGTTTCTCTATACAATCTGAAATGTAGGGCAGTCATGTAGGTAAATGTAGCCTCCACCACACAGAGCTAGAACAAATGAGTATGTGTTGAGGAAAGGAAGAATTATTCCCAAAGCCCCAAGCCCAAGTCCCCATTTCCAAACCATTGCAATCCGTAATGTATATGGCAATCCAATTCATAAATCATAATAGCCCTGGTTCCAAGCCCGGCTCTTCACTTACTGATTTGTCCTTTGACAAGGAACTTGGGCTACTGTTGCCTCATCTGTGAAAAGGGACAGTGTTTATCTCCTGAATCCATTGTGAGGATTGATGTGTTCAATCATTTCTGTGGTTGAGTATGTGTGTGCTCATTTGTTTCTCATTATTATTTCTCAATCAGAAGAGTTGTGTTAGAGGAAAGTATTTTGAGGAAGATTAATTTACCTAGCTCCAATATTCTAATATCTAGAATCCTTTATTCACCAGGATATGTAGCAAGTGCACTAAATGTAGATGCTTCCTTGTGTTTATAATGACTCAGGAGGACACTGTGACACTTTATAGAGTACAGTTTGAATCATGATATATGTATTCTTGTTTAACAGTTTTATAATTTAATTGTCTAATTCTTGAAGACTGGGTGATCTATGCCTATCTTATGGGGTAATTCTTTCTAAGATATTAACTAGAATATATTAAATTCTAATCTCAATTCATAATAGAGACCACTTGATATACAACATATATCACCTAATTAATTTGTTAATTAATCAGTCTAACTATGGATCCTAAGACCTTTGACTAACTACTTTGTGGGTCCCCCTTTGCTAGTTTGTGATTTTAGCCAGATTGCTTAATGATCTCCAAAAACCAGTTAAAGAAAAAAATACACAATATAAAAGAAGGCTTTATTGATTTTAGAAAACCAAGCATTTTGACATTTATTTATAAAGCTGGAGGTCAGTGCTGCTTTAAAATAGTTGACTCATTTGGTGTCTCACCTCTAAATGATCTAAAGGAAAATATTGAAGTTAAAATTACTACATTGGGTAATTAAAACTAATTTAAGACTTTCACGAGGTGGGTATTATAGTGCAACAGGTTAAGCTGCTGCTTGGGATGCCCACTTTCCCGTTTCTGCTTCTCATTCAGCTTCCTGCTAATGCACATCCTGGGAGGCAGCCAATGACAGACCAAGCACCTGGGTTCCTGCCACCCAAGTGGGAGACCCAGGCAAAGCTCCTAGTCCCTGGCTCCAGCCTGACCTCACAAGCTGTTGTAAAAATTTGGGAGAGAACCAACAAACGTCTCCCTCTCTCTCTTTCTCTCCCCCCTCCCATTTCTCCTCTTCCCTCTCTCTTTCCTTCTCCCTCTCATTCTACCTTTCAAATAAATGAAAATAAATAAACTCTTTTTAAAAAGACTCATGATATATAGGATTTTCAGAACAGAATAACATCGACCTCATTCTTTTTGTCTTGCAATTTGTAGCACAATTATGTCAGTTGTTCAATGCAAATGTAAAGTACATTAAATAATGTTTTATTGTGATACTACTCCACACATAGAAATGTTTTATTCCTATAGATAATAACACAAACATACCCACAATTCTCTATTACAATTTTCCTTTCTACAAGTACATGAATAACTAGATTCAAGAAAACTGGCGTATGATTAAATGTGCTACATAATTATGTCATTTTTTAAAGATTTATTTATTTATTTGAAAGTCAGAGTTACACAGAGAGAGGAGAAGCAGAGACAAAAGAGAGAGAGAGAGAGAGAGAGGTCTTCCATCCACTGGTTCACTCCTCAATTGGCCGGCCACAATGGCCGGAGCTGCACAGATCCGAAGGCAGGAGCCAGGAGCCTCCTCTGGGTCTCCCACGTGGGTACAGGGGCCCAAGGACTTGGGCCATCCTCCACTGCTTTCTCAGGCCATAGCAGAGAGCTGGATTGGAAGTGGAGCAGCTGGGACTAGGGCCCATATGGGATGCCGGCGCTTCAGGCCAGGGCGTTAACCCACTGCACCACAGCACCAGCCCCTATAAGTCATTTTTGTAGACTGACAATCTGAGTAAAAGTTAATGTACCAGGGTCTTTATTCTTAAATAAAAATAGTCCTTTATTACCTTTATTTTAGCTTTATTTAGGTATAATCAATACACAAAACAAAAACCTGTGCAGACGTAATGTATATAATTTGATGAACAGGAACATTTACGGACACTCCTGAGCCATCACCATAATCAGAATAACACCCTCCTCCTCACAAAGCTCCCATGTGTCCCTTTGCTGTGTTTTGTTTGTTTTCTTTTTATACATATTTATTTGGTTTTTATTTGTTAAGAACACTTAACATAAGATCAATCCTTTAGAAATTTTGAATGCATGGTGCTGTATTGTTAACTACAGGAACTATGTTGTACAGCAGATATCTAGATAACTAGAACTAATTCGTTCCATATAAACTGCTACTTTATACCCACTGAGCAGCTATTCCCACACTTCCTCAGCCCCTGGCAACTACATTCTATCCTCAACTTTTCAGATTCCTCTGAAAGTGAGGTGGTACAGTGTTTGTCCTTGTGTTTGGCCTATGTCACTTAGCAAAACGTCTTCCAGGTCTACTCACTTTGTCACAAATGGCACAACTGCCTTTTGTATTAAGGGGAAATAATATTAAGGGGAAATAATATTCCATTGTACAATAAGACCTCAAAAAATTGTGGAAAATAAAATGAAAAGATGAGTTTATTTGGGTATAAAAATTTGGAAATCCAGACAGTTTTTCATAATACTGATCTTTTGTGAACTTTTTGAAGAATCCTCATTTTTAAATTCATTTGACTCAGTAAATATTTGGGTACTGTCCATATCTTGACTATTTGGGAATAGGCTACCATGAACATAGGAATCTAGGTTTCTCGCCAAAATCCTGACTTCAGTTCATTTGGACACCACACTAGGGAGTGGATTGTTGGATCTTGTTTCTGTTATTTGAGCAAAGTGGTGGAGATGAGTTGCACCCCTCACAGAGGACTCTTTGTGGATAAAAGGGCCTGAGTTCAGATCTTATCTGAAACATATATCCATAGAGAAGATTGGGTGGTGATATATTTATACACCCCAAACCACGGAACTTACAAAGATGAGCATTTAAAATATATTTGCAGAGATGAACATAACTTTCAATAATGCTTTCACCTAAATCTCTCAGGTCTGTGAGGTTGAGGGAGAAAATGCATTTATACATTTAGAATGAACTCCTTCACAAAGTTTATCACATACTTGCTTTTAGTGTAGTAATTGATTCCTTCCAGAGACAAACAATTGATATGAAAGATTTCCAATATATAGTGGACACAATATTAGGATGTGTAATATGCTCAGAGCACTTACAAATATAAGCAATAACTGATGCGGGAAAGTGGGAAAATGATATTAAGTGGCATTTCTCACAGCAATAAACACATATTAGGAATAATAAAGCTATGAAAAGATAATCTCACTAGTGATCATTAGGATACAAATTTAAATAGTGAGATATTATTCTATTATCAAATCAATAAAAATATTTGCGATAACCACTAGTGCTGGGGATAATGCAGAAACTTTTACACCCTGAGCTCCCCAAATGGGATGATCTTAGAGGAAGACCGGCAGAGGTTTTTAACTTTGGACCTTTTTCTCACCACATATCTGTGGTTTTTGACTTCTTACAATGAGCATGCACTACTTCTTATTTTAAAATATCTAATGACCTCAGAGAAAGACAAAAATGTCTGACACCTTCGAAGTATTGTGGAGTCCCGAGTTGTAACACTTTTACATCATAATCAGGCTAGAATTGGGGGAAGCCCTGCATATTCAATCTGCTCCTGTCATTTCAGACATGGGAGCCACTCCCTTACCCATTTTATAGATAAGGCCAAAAGATGTATTGGGCTTTGGTAAATGTCAGAGTTCCTTGGAGGGGAAGCTTGTCTAGAAATGAGGCCTTCCAATTCTGGGTCCGATGTTTTTCATCACGTATCACACATCCAAAGATGCTATTTCCCTTTCTTATTTGAGATTAATTCATGGGAAATAGATGCCTCTCTAAACATAACATCGTGAATATGTTTATACCATCCAGCTCCAAGCAGCTCAGCCTTCAAAGATTTTTACAGCATAGTCGGATTTTCTCTTCTGTAAATTGTTAGCACTATTTTTAAGCGCCCTTTTCCCTGGCAGATCCAGGCGTTCTCACGTTTGAGCCCTGTCATCTTTTCAATGTGTATTTAGTAGTTTCAGTGCTCTGCTCGCTGTTTGCATATCATGACACCGGGCAGAGTTCAGCAGTACAGAACGTCTTATCCATTTCCTCTTAATCCATTTTAAATTCATCCTGAGCCCATCAGAGCAGGAGATGGAATGAGAGTTTTATAATTACCTTTTGCAAACAGAACATTAAATTATTATACAGTGGAATCCTCTAGTTTCTTGGACACAAGACGGCCTTTTCTTGCCACGGAGCAGATCCGCCTGTCTCTGTATACATATGTACTTTGGAAATCAGTCCTGTTAGCTTGAAGTTATTGATCAATTTCAGTAGATTACTGCAAGAGATTCTTAAACTGCTTTAAGATTAAGAGATGTGCTTGGCTTTCTTCTGTCATGTATCTCAAAGGAAAACCAGGAGACGAGACACACAATGAAAAACAGCAGGTAATATCACATGAGACTCCTTATTAAAAACATAAAGTGCCTTTCACTCCTGCTTTTATTAAGTCTACTTTTCAAGCTAAATGGGGGTTAGGTGAGGCGATTATAATACAAGTCACATCTAACTATTTCATTATCCATGTCCTATAGCAAGATAGCCCCCAGAATACCTTTGAAAGCTCCAGAGTGATGGCAGCAGGTTGAACATAATGAACAGTGTTACAAATGGGGACATGAGACGGCAGGTCTGGTGGGGACAGAATCTTCCCGAAACTGCAAGGCTGTAATTACTGAATACCACCCCGGTCTCAGTTGTCTTTGAACACTGGTTACCAGCTTTGGCGGATTATATTTTTCTCAGCTAGTTAAAATGAAGCCAGTCAGAAGAGCTGAAATTTATAAGACATAATACATACGCAAAGCCATTGTCTGCTCTCATTACTCTAATTTTTGTCTGGTTTCCAAGCTCATTCCACTCTGTACTGTGCAACTGAATTAAAATTGGGTTGAGAAATAGTTTTATATTATTATGTCTGAGGTCTGAATAGCGAAAAGTTGTATTTAAAAAGAATCGAGCAGTCCAATTTTTGGTGGAGAGAAAGGAGCAGATGTGGAATTCCAGCTTTGTAGATCAGCACTTTTTCTAAATATTTTATTTGAAATGATCATTAAATTAAGGATGGGGTGAAGTAAAGTGAATGGTGAATGAAGATAGATGGAAAATGAGTGTGGAAGATAAAAACTGTAAATGACAGCTATGATGAAACATTGTGGCAGGCGCCGCAGCTCACTAGGCTAATTCTCCGCCTGCGGCACCGGCACCCCGGGTTCTAGTCCTGGTCGGGGCTCTGGATTCTGTTCCGGTTGCTCCTCTTCCAGTCCAGCTCTCTGCTGTGGCCCGGGAGTGCAGTGGAAGATGGTCCAAGTGCTTGGGCCCTGCACCCCATGGGAGACCAGGAGCAAGCACCTGGCTCCTGGCTTCAGATCAGCACAGCATGCTGGCCGTAGCAGCCATTTGGGGGGTGAACCAACGAAAAAGGAAGACCTTTCTCTCTGTCTCTCTCTCTCGCTCTCACTGTCTAACTCTGCCTTTCAAAAAAAAAAAAAAAAAGAAAAAGGAAAAAGAAACATTGTGGCTGGAGCCAGCATAACCAGTTCCACTTCCTTAATTCACCTTATATATTTCACTCAAAACAACAAGACAGACACATATAAATTGCTGACAAAGCCCACTAGAATTTAATTTGATTTCTCAACCAAATTGTAGGGGGCAAAGGAGTTGGTACAAGTTTATTAAATGTCTTGAATAAGTTCTGATATTGGACCCAATGCAGGGATTAACAAGAATCCAGTGAGTGTGAGGTTCTTTTCTTGCCTGGAACCATCTGCATAAAATTCCATTCAGTGCAATTCAGAGAACACCAGGCAGGCAGTTCTAGGCCCAGCAGGCCCAGTCTGCCCTCTCTCTCTCTGGCAATGCAGGGAATAGGGTTAAAGGGAACATGATGGCCCCATTGGCAAAGAAAAGAGGAGAGCCATATCAGAATAGCACAATCCCAGTGTGGGGATACCGTCAGCTCTGGCCCATCATCCCTGCCCTGGTCTATGTGAGTGGATAGTAGCTGTGAACGAGAAAGACATCCACTCATTGTCTTGACTTTAGCATACCCAGATAATGCCACCTCCACCTCTCCTACCACCTATTGCCCCTTCTGTTACAGCCACCTGTCACAAATCCCAAGGTCAGAGGCAAGGATCCAATGTCCCCCATGCCCCACTGAGCATTGCCACCTTTTAGCTGCAGAGTGGCAGCTCTCGTACCCCACATGGAGCCAGAGGCAGAAAGCAAGTAGTGAGCGTGAGAGTGCCAGCCTGCAAAGAATTCTTTCTCACAAACTTTCACATATGGAGTCAATGACCACATGTCCTCAGCCCATTTCAGAGGGTACTAGCAAAAGTCTCCATACAGACCTGCAACTTGTGGTATCTCTTTGTAGGGGTGGAGGTTCCTCCAACTGAGGCAGCATGCTCTGTCTGGACTCGGAGCAGGCTGGATCTCTCAGGAGAAGAACACACCAAATAAGAGCACCAACATTACAGCTCTGACCCATCCAAACCACAGCTGCTCCTGACTCCAAAGAGCTATCTCTGGCCCACCAGGGAAGAAGTTGCCCCTTTCTTAATTCAATTATGACTTCTTTTAGGACAAGGCCAGGTTATTCCACAGATCCGACAGACGAGAAATAGAAATCTCCTGGGACCAAATAGGTTTTTTTCAGAATTTCCTCTTAAGAGAGTGGTTCCTCTGGCCCCAGCCACTGGTGCTGGCATCTCACTCCTGAGTGACAGAATTTAAAGTTTGCTGCCTTCAAAGTTGAGCAGCAGGCTACACTAGGTCTCACTGCATTGAAGACTTTGGGAAGAAATTGGCTTTTTCCCTGAACATAAGATACAAATAAGGTAACCATGGTTAATTGTGATAATTCTGTTACTGTGCCACAATAGTCAAAGGGGGAGGAGAGTATTATGGCACGAGAAGGTTAAGCTGTCACTTATGTCATTCATGTCCCAAACTGGGATGCTGGTTAGAATCCCGGATTCTCTGCCTTCAATCCAGCTTTTGCTAAGGTGCTTGGGAAGCAGTACATGATGCCTCAAGTACTTGAGTCACTGTCATCCACATGCATGACCAGGGTGGAATTCTTGGCTCCAGACTTCAGGCTAGTCCAGCTCTGGCTATTGTGGCCACCTGGGAAGTGTACAGTAGATGGAAGATCTCTTTCTCTCTCTCCCCCCTTCTCTCTCCCTCTCCCTCTCCTGCTCTCCCTCTCTCCCTCTCTCTCTCTCTTTCTCTCTCCACTCTAATAAATAAACCAATCTTCAAAACAGAACCCAGTGCACGTTGCTCCATCCCCACACAAGGGCTTTCAAGCCATCCAGTTTCTGCCCTCAGCCCCTGTTGCTTCGTCAGTGAAGTCCAAACTGGGACTGCTAAGAGTAAGCACCCTGTTCATACTGAGTTGGTGGATGCCCATGAGTCTTTGTCTGACTAGTGTGTGTGGTAAAATGGATTATGGTGATGGGCTCAGGTGGGATACTTCTGGGTGTTGTCCATCTACCAAACAGGTTGGAAGTTCTGCCTGAAGGAAGCATAAGACTCCAAAATGTGTGGCAGGAGCAGAAGTACTAGGGCATGAACCACACAGGAGCAGAGGGTAAAGGTGTACAGCTAGGTGAGGAGTCAATTAAGAAATTAGGACTAGACCCAGACCAGCCTAAGAACCCTTTCCCCTTAGCCTCTGGGCAGCCTTAATGGTGCTATGCAGACACTTTTAACTTACCTACTGAGCACCTACTAAACTCTGTGTCAACAAAAATACACAATCCCTGACTTACAGAACTCTTGAATATTGGAGAATATTGCTTAATCCACAGTTTACTCATAAATGTTGCATGGCTGTTGTACAAGATGCTTGGAAGTGCGTACTGTCATAAGAGGTACAAGAAGGAAATGGCTTACACAGAAAGGTAAGAAAATAGCCTGAGTAGGTGATGGTCAAACAATTCTGAAATAAAAGTAGATGTTAAACAAGTGAATTGATGGGAACTGGATAAGATATAGGGATGATGAAGGGCATTATAGGCAGTAGAAACTGCATATGCAAAGGTCCTGTGGCTCCAGAGAGAGACAGTAGTAGAAAGTCAACAGTCTTAAGAAGTGACCAGTCAAGGGAAGGAGTTGGATGAAGAAGGAGTCACTAGTGGCCTGGAAAAGATAAGCTACTGGCCTGATACACTGGAGTGGCAATAGGGATAGAGTAAAAGAACCAGATTTGATATATATTAGGGAGGTAAATCAATGAGATGTGGTGATGGGCCAGATGTTAGGATTGAGGGAGAAACAATAGAAAGGTTCTGTATTGCATAACTGGATGATTCTAGAGTCACTCACCAAGACAGGGAACTAGAGAAGGTCAGGTTTGGAAATGAATTTCCTTAATTTTTGTGGGTAGGCTGTGAGTGCAGTACTTTCAAGTTCCCCAACTGGAGGACACCTCTGCAGTGCACTAATACAGCTAGAAACAGTCTAGTGTAAGACTTCTGAATACGAGAGTCCCTCTTACCAACGTGCGACACTCATTCTTGTGAGGTATCTCAGCCCACGGCTAGATGGTTTTCACAGAATGAGGGCTTTACTTGCACTCATTGAGCTCTACAAATCCCACTCCTGCCGTGAATCTGCCCTACTCAGACACAGAATAAAACAAATCCTGCTTTTCTTCCACATAATATTTAAAGGTGATAACCATGGGTCTCTTTCCCCGGGACAAAGCCTCCTGGTCTTGAAACATTCTCAGTTCATTGATGTTTACCTTGTTCCATAATTTCTAGACCCACCACCGTGCTAGTTGCAATGCTCTGACTAGATTCCACTTCCTTAACCTTCTCTATAGATAGTCCCTTTCTCCCCACCCAACTTCTCTCCTGGGACATCTGTCCCTCTAAGGCTCAGCATGTTGCCTGTCCCATTAAGGCTCATGCCCAGCTCTAGGAATGTGAACGCACAGAAAGGCCCTCATGTTATCTTTTTTCCACATTAGTCAGAAATACCATCCTGGAATCTATTATAATCACCCTTAAGGAATCCTAGGAATACTACCATTTAAATTTTTCAATCCACTATTAGAATGTAACTCCTGAATCACCCAACTGGGACATTGTGGCTCTCCTAGGAGCCTTAAAATCCCATAAGAAGCAAGCTATGCACCCTGACTTCACCAAGGACCTCATCTCTCACCTAACTTATTTGCATATCCAATGTAGACATTAGAGATTGAAGTCAGCTGGCTTCTTGGTGCTATAAAAGAAATGGTAATGTGGCCAGCAAGTTTATAAACTCTCTTCCAGTTGAATGATCCTGTCTAGAGAAACAGCTCTTCCTGAAACAAGTTCACCCAATTCTCAGTAATTGAAATCTCTGGTACTCCAACCAGAGATCTGGAAAATTCCAAAGGAAATTCAAGTGCTTTGAGGTGCTGTGGGAAGGTCACCATATGCAGTGGATCATTTTAGGTATATGGGTTCTTTCTGCACTTCCAAGCAGCAAGCGATAAGTGTGATTTTTCTAAGCATCTTCTAGCAATAATTCCACAAATAATTCTATATACATTTGGATGTATTCAGAGATATTCTGAAGTCCGTCTCTAGACTTGGGCTTAGACTCCACATTTTCATCTGAATTCTTCCCAAAGCACCATTCCCCTAAACTCAGTGTATATTGAGCCCATTACTCTCAAGCTAAGGGGCACAAATAAATTCATGACTGTCATACAACTGGAACTTGGAAAGATAATTTCCTTTTCTCTGGGTAAAGATTCTGCCTTGTTGAGCCCTGTGAAATAGGAGCCTAAATATTCTTGATAGAAAATGCTAAGCAAAATCACAATTACTGCTTGTTCTGTATAACAACAACCCATATACTTAAAGCAACCTCCTATATAAGGTAACTTTCTCAAAGCTCCTCAAAGTGTTTGAATTTTCCAAAGTTCTGGTTGGAGTACCAGAGGTTTTAATTACTGAGAATTGGGTGAACTTGTCTTCAGAAAAGCTGTTGCTCTAGATAGGATTATTCAACTGGAAGAGAGCTTGTTAAGACAGTGGCCACAGCACCAAGAAACCAACTGATTTCAATCCTCATTGCCTAGATTGGATATGCAAATAAGTTAGGTGACAAGAGGAGGCTGAAAAACACTTGGGCCCTCAGTGGTGAAACATGCTTGCTATGCATGGTTAATAATGCTTTAGCAACCTACATTCACATATACTTATGCACAGAACTGGAGGAGACAGACAAATAATGATTAAGGCTACTGGCTTGACTTTTTAAACTTTTCTAAACATTTTAAAAGCACATGTGTATGTGTATGTCCTTTCTTTTTAAAAAATATGTGTTAAGTGTATACTGGGTGCACTATGAAGTTTGAACTATGCAAAGATGAATTTGATCTGTCATTAATGATAATTTTTCTATTGTTCTAGGGTGGATTAGACTCTAAAGCAGTACAATTTCTTCAATTCAAATGCTATACATATTTGAAAATGGAAAGTCCTTTCACATGAGATTTACCTAGCAAATTTACCTAGTAAATTTTAAAAGTAGGTATTATTCCTCCTGTGATTAGTATATGAATTGCCTCAAATTCCTTTACTTATTCATCAGAAATAAGTGGGTTTTTTTCAAAGAGTTAATTTGGGAGACAAAATAATAAATATAAGCAGAACTTTTCTCTTCTCCAATTTTACTACAATATTATTTTAATGTCCAAATGAAGTAAAGATCCACTAGCTAAATAAGTCAAAAAATACATACTTAAATTTGTATATTTACTAATTATTTATAGTCATGGGCTAAAAATATATGAAAGTGAAATGTAATGGTAGTCACTGATATGGAGGATTTTTTTTCAAGTTCATTCACAATAATCCCTCAATGAATTTAATTAAATTTCAACCAAACCCCATACAAGCAAGGCATGCAATAACAAAAATTTGGATGGAATTAGATTTATTCCTTCTTTCTACCTCACCATGTTCACAGATATGCTGACCTAAAGTTCCTGTATTAGATGGAAGGAAGACATGGAATTAGGATATAGAGGAGTAGATGAAACTTGTTGGAAGTAACAACGTCTTATTTGGAAGCATGGAGGAAGAGAGTGAGTCCCTGGCCCCCAGGATTTTCAATCTCCCCAGTGAAATGCCCACACCAATGAAATAGGAACAAATTAACCAGAAGATTTCTGGCATTGTTTCTGCTGTCCTGGAATTCCCAGCTTTCCACAGGCTGCTGGATCAAGCCAGTGATACCTAAGTCAGAGAGGACAACCAACACTAGGTGGCATCACATTGCACTAAGATGGGGACAGAGTTGGATCCCTTAATCAAACCCCAGCAACTCTGTGAGAGCCAGCTGACCAGGCTCCCCCACCTCATTGCATTAAGCTCCCAATCCCATGAACCTGCATTTAACAGAATTGGATGTTTTGAACCCTACTTATCAGGTTTTGGCAGGGTTTACTTGGTGAAAAATCTCTAGGTCACTATTTTTGTCCAAAAATAAATTTATGAAAAGGTCAGCTACAGTTTGGAGGAACAATGAACAACTGAGATGGAAATTGAAATCTGTAATATTTTATGAAGGAGATTGCAAGCAAGAAACAATGTTGAATGAAAAGGGTACACATATGATAGTTTTGTCAGTATATTTTTACTCAGGTGTTTAGGCCATAGCTAAGCACTACACCAATTTGCTAGTATACATATGAAAGAATTCAGAAGCAATCACTATCTAAAATCTTAAAAATAAAACATTAAAATCGTGAGTGAATTTTAACTCAATAAAACCAAGATCCCAAATGTCCAAAAAGAAATTGTACCCATGGCATATACACAAATGCACATAAGTGTAAACACACAATCAAGTTAGAATTTATGTGAACATGAAATGTGACTTCCTGGACTTGGAAATCTCAAAGCGTATATTTTGCCTTAGTTATACAACTATGTCATTAGATGAATATTTAGGTAGCAGCAATCAATTTAAATAATGCAGTGAGGAATTTTCCTGTAAAGATAAAACACAGTGAGTGAAAATAAAAGATCATTAATAACATCAATCCTATCCTGCCTTTTTCACTTTCTCTCTCTCCTTCTCTCTCTCTCTCTCTCTCTCTCTCACACACACACACACACACACACACACACAAAACAGCAACAACAACAATAATGGCTTGGTGCTATAGGCAAAGAAACAAAGCAATATGACAGACTATGTATGAAATGTGACTGGAGTTCTTTCTAAAGTATTATTCCTGTTTTATTTATCCAGAAAAATCTTTTCTGTTATCAGACAATAGAGCACCCGAGATACAAAGAAGAACTCCACTAATGTACCATGAAAGATTCTGCCAAAGCACTGACAAGCACTGTGGACATAGCTAATGAAGAAGACAACATTATAAGGAATAGAAATATTTCTTGCTAGAGTTTAAAAATGAGCATTTTGGCAACTGAAACACTTGCACTTCCCACTAGTTTCCATGGCTCTTGTGACTAAGTCACTCGATCAGAAGCCCTGCAAGAACTATGTGGCCACACTTTTTGCACCATCTGGCACACTGCAGTTCTGAGGAAGGGGAGTTAATTGGCTATATCTGAGCAGTCACAAGATTTATAGGTTTGATTACTCAAAATAGATGCTTTTACCCTGATATATATGGAGTTTTCACTGTTGTATTAATAATAATAAAAACATGCCAAATGAATGAAAAAGTATCATTATAAAAGGGATTTGTGTGTGCAATGAAATAGTATAGGTGCCTAGTGGCTCCCACAATGAAGATGTAACTATTTTCATATACAAGTTATTAGCTCAAGTTGTTCTTTATTGTACCATAACTTTGCTCCTATAGCAACATGGTTGTAGCAGAAAAATAATTACGCCTGGATATTGCATGCCAGATGTTTTTAAAGCAAAGGTGGCAGTTTAATTCTACACTAGTTTAAATGGTGGATAGAAGCAGTTCAAGAAAAATACAAATAAAAGTGTGGTAGAAATGTAAAGTGGACTTCATTAGAAGCAATATTTCTACTATTTCCTGGTATCTTTTTCTAGACCAGTGCTGGTCAACAGAATTTTAAATTTTCTACTGGCCACATTTTAAAAAAGTAAAAAGAAGCAAGTGAGCTTCCTCTTACTAATATATTTTAGCCTGATAGAGCCAAAATATTATTTCAGTATTATACTAATATAAAATTTATGGATGAGATATTTTACCTTATTTGTTCCTATTGTTTTCCAGAACTGTCTGTTTGATGGCCACAGCACCATTTCAGATTCTGTCCTCGGCTACAGTTATTACCATAGATAACCCTCCCACACCATTCATAACAATATTTGGGGAAGTGACCAGGTCACTCATCACTCTGAATCGGCTGCAAGTATGTCCTTCACAAGGAGCTGCTCAGAACTTGCATGCCATCAAGATATTCACAGCTCCAAGTTCAACCAGAATACACTAAAAAAAAAAAAAAATTCTTTAAAAATTCTGGAGTCCAATATCTGTGCCTAAGTCACTTTGTTTTCCTGTAGAAAAAAAAATCCCATAGACCATGGGCAACAAAGCTGGAGTGGCACACCCCTTGTTCTTGTTTAGCTGTGGGAGGTGGGAGACAAGTGTTCCATGCAGTTAGAATGAAAATAAAAGAAACGGTGGGTAAAAAGCATCAAGGCCTGAGAACTCTGGCCAAGCATGGAATTGCCAAGGAAGAGAAAGCTGTGTCTCTGCCCTGAATCCTTAGCTGTAACTACATCTGGGGTTAGAGGACAGGGGCCATAATACCAGGAGAAGCCAAACAGAACCCAGTAAGTCAAAGCGTAGTTAAACCAGAGGACAGTTCTGAGTGTGGGTTTGTATGGGTAGTATGGTGTAGATACCCACCCCCCATCTCCTAAGCCTCTCATGCTACTCTCCTTCCAAGGAACATTTGTATATAGATATAATCAGCTTTAAAGTTGCAGATGGAAAGAGAGGAAACCAGGAGAGGATAGGAGAGGGGAGGGGAGGGGAGGGAAGGGAAGAGGAGGGAAGAGAAAAGGGGGGAGAGGAGAGGAGAGGAGATTGGAGGAGAGGGGAGGGGGGGAGGGGAGGGGAGAGAGAGAGAGAGAATGGTTCTTTTTTTTTTTTTTTTTTTTTAATTTTTTGACAGGTAGAGTGGACAGTGAGAGAGAGAGACAGAGAGAAAGGTCTTCCTTTTTGCCGTTGGTTCACCCTCCAATGGCCGCCGCGGTAAGCGCGCTGCTGCCGGCGCACCGCGCTGATCCGATGGCAGGAGCCAGGTGCTTCTCCTGGTCTCCCATGGGGTGCAGGGCCCAAGCACTTGGGCCATCCTCCACTGCACTCCCTGGCCATAGCAGAGAGCTGGCCTGGAAGAGGGGCAACCGGGACAGGATCGGTGCCCCGACCGGGACTAGAACCCGGTGTGCCGGCGCCGCAAGGCAGAGGATTAGCCTATTGAGCCACGGCGCCGGCCAGAATGGTTCTTTTTTTAGGGGGCTGGGAGATGGTACCTATTTCATGAAATACATGGGGAATTTTTTTTTTCTTTTTACTTTACCTGAAAATCATCTCTTCAACTCTGTCTATTCAACAGCTGCCAACAAGGAGGGCAGCACACAAAGCCCAGCATGGGGGGACCGGCACTGTGGCACAGCAGGTTAACACCCTGGCCTGAAGCGCCGGAATCCCAGTTCAAGACCCAGCTGCTCCACTTCTGATCCAGCATTCTGCTATGGCCTGGGAAAGCCGTGGAAGATAGCCCATGTCCTTGGGCCCCTGCACCCGCGTGGAAGACCTAGAAGAGACTCCTGGCTCCTGGCTTCAGATCAGCACAGCTCCAGCCATTGTGGCCAATTGGGGAGTGAACCATTGGATGGAAGACCTCTCTCTCTCTCTCTCTCTCTCTCTCTCTCTCTACCTCTCCTCTCTCTGTGTAACTCTGACTTTCAAATAAATGGGTAAATCTTAAAAAAAAAAAAAACCCAGCATGGGGACAGTGTCTTAGTCCACTTCAGTGTCAATAACAAAATACTTTAGAATAAGTAATTTATAAACAACAAAAATGGATTGTCCATAGATCTGGAGGCTAGGAAGTGAGTGCAAGATCAAAGTGCCAATACATTCAGAGTCTGTTGAAAGCTTGCTCTCTGCCTTGGAGATGGCACCTTCTAGCCAAGTCCCCCCATGGGGGAAGGAGCAGGCAAGTCCCCCACACACACATCTTATACATGAGCTTTAATCCCACTCAAGAGGGTAGAGCCCTGGTGACCTAATCAGCTCCTGCATATTCCACCTCTTCACACCTCTACAATGAGTATTAAGGTTCAACACAAAACTTTGGAGGAAGCTTATTAAAACTCTAGTATTCCACCCCTGGCCCCCACAGCTCTTATTCTTTTCACATGTAAAATACACTTGTTCTATCCAAAATATCTTCAAAAGTCATAACTTGTTCTGGCATCAACTCTGAAGCCCAGAATCTCATCTAAATACCATCTAAATCAGACATGGGTGAGACTCAAGGTATGATTCAGCTTAAAGCAAACTGTTCTCTGATTGCGAATATGTGAAATCAAATGTTACGTGCTTCCAAAATACAATAACGGGACAGGCAAAAGATAGACATTTTCATTCCAAAGGACAGAAATAGGAAAGAAGAAAATGTTAACAGACTCAGGTAAGTCTGAAATTCAACAAGGCAAACAACAGAATAAACCAAATGACTCCACGTCCAGCCTTCTAGACATAGTAGGGAAACAGCTGGGCCCCTCAAGTCATCCCCCACTCCATGGCTTTGCTGGGGCCAGCCCATACTGTAGTTCTCAAGGGTGGGAATTAGCTGCTTATGGCTCCCCCTGGCTACAGTTCCACACTGGCAGCTCTCCTGTCCTAGGGTCTTGGGGATGACCCAGCTTCCAATGGCTCCACTAGTAATTGCTCCAGTGAGGGCTCTCTACCATGGGCCTGCCCTGTGGCTATTCTCTGCGTGGTCCTGGAAGCTCCTGTGGCATCCGTTGAAATCTAAGTGGAGGCAGCTGGGCCCTCACAGCTTCTGCCCTCAGAACACCAGGGGGGGAGGCTTCACAACACATGAAGGAGCTGCTCTGGAGGAGCAGCCATTGCTGTACCTGGGCTCTCTGGAGCTGATCCTGGGGTCACCATGCATGGCTGTGCTGCAAATTTTGGAGCAGAGCTTTGAGGTGGTGCTAGGCAGTGAGGCCTATAGGCCTCTCCTTTGAAATTGTTCTGCCCTTAAGGGTCTAGCACTCTAGGCCTGTGATGGGAGTGACAGCCTCAGTGATTTCTAAAATGCCATCTGGATCACTCTTCACAGTGTTGATAAGTAGCCCAGAGCCATTCCATATTGATCTCCTCACCCACACCCTTGGTGTTCTTGATCCCTGCTATGGTATGATTGCCTGCCCCTTCCAAATCCATACTGAAGTATTTTTCCCTTTGTGGTGGTATTAAGTGGTGAGGCCTTTTGCAGGTAATCATGGCACCATGAGGTCAGCACCCTCGTGACAGGAAGGCTAGAGCTAAACCCTTTTCTGCCCTTCCCCCTTATGAAGACTCCTAGATGGCGCCATCTGAAAGGAACAGGCCTTTACCAGGCACTGAACCTGCCCACACCTTGATCTTGGACCTCGCAAGCTTCATGAGAAAGTAAGAATCATGAGAATCTCAGAATCATGAGAAACCAAGTTCCTATTGTTTAGAGGTTGCTAAGATTTAGGTATTTTGTTACAGCAACACAAATGACTAAAATTGTCTAGACACACTTTCTCTATGTGACAATATAGACAAAGCTGAAATTTTTCCAAATCATTATGGTCTTCATCTCTTTTGATTAGAAATTCTATTTTAAATTCTTTTTCCTCTTGTACTTTACTATAAACCATTAAGAGGAACCATGAGGTACCCTTGATACTTTGATTAGATATTTCTGTCACCAAACATTCTATTTCATTGCTCAGAAGTCACATAACTCAGCCTAGTGCTTTGCTCCTTTATGGCAAAGATCACTTTCCCTCCAGTTTCCAATAATGCGCTGCTCATTTCCATCTTAGACCTCATGAGAATGGCCTTTCTCATTAATGTTGCTGCCAACATTCTCATCATAACCACTTAAGTGAGCTTTAAGACAGCTGTAATTTTTGGGGCCAGTGCTGTGGCACAGTAGATTTATCCTCCGCCTGCGGCGCAGGCATCCCACACGGGCGCAGATTCTAGTCCTGGCTGCCCCTCTTCCAATCCAGCTCTCTGCTATGGCCTGGGAAAGCAGAAGAAGATGGCCCAAGTCCTTGGGCCCCTGCATCCACATGGGAGACCAGGAAGAAACTCCTGGCTCCTGGTTTCGGATCAGCACAGCTCCAGCTGTTGCGGCCATCTGGGGAGTGAACCAATGGAAGGAAGACCTCTCTCTCTCTCTCTGTCTCTCCCTCTCACTGTCTGTAAATCTCAAATAAATAAAATAAATCTTTAAAAAAAAGAAAGCTATAGTTTCCTCTACAGCCCTTTCCAGCTCCTAATTCGCTGTTCGTGCTCCATTCATGGCAAGCAGAGCTTTCCTAGCATACACTAACAAACAGTCTAGGCTCAACATACTACCCAGTTCCAAAGCCGCCTCCACAGTTGTAGCTACTTCTTAGAGAAGCATCCCATTTCTTGATACCAATTTGTTGTATTCTATTCGAGTGGCTATAATAGAATGCATGAGACTAGGTAATTCATAAGTGACACACCTTTATTTTTCATAGTTTGGGAGACTGGAAAGTCCAAGATCAAAGCACGGATGCATTCAGTGTCTGATAAAGCTTCTGCCTCATCTTCACCTCCTCACTGCAGCCTCACATTGCAGGAGCAAACACACCCCTCAGGCCTCTTCTGTAAGGACACTAATCCCATTAGTGAACCATAGCAAAGAGCCCACCTCTTATTCACTTCTCAAGGACCCCCATCTCTGAATACTACCACACTGAGGATGAGATTTCAACATGTGGACTCTGCACAGGATGAGGAGGGGTGGGAGCAAATGTTAAGATACCAGCAGAGACTGGATTTTATACTCTTATCAATGGAGAGTCATCAATGTGTTCTGATAGAGGAACATTTAAAAGATTGATTTTATTGAAAAGCAGAGTTGCAGAGAGAAGAGACAGAGAGATCTTTCATCCACTGATTCACTCCCCAAATGGCTGCAATGGTCAGGGCTGGGCCAGGTTGAAGCCAGGAGCCAGGACTTTGTTCTGGATTCCCAACACGTGATCAGGAGCCTAAGCACTGGGGCCATCTTTGGCTGCTTTCCCAGGCTCATTAGCAGGGAGCTGGATTGGAAGTGGAGCAGCCAGGACAGGAACTGGCACCCATTAACCCATGGCACTACTGTGCTGGCCCCAAGGAACATCTTTAGAAGATAGTGTAGGAAAAGAGCCAGAGGACAGATTGCTACTGCACCACTAACAGTCTGTTTTTTGCCTCTCCCAGTGTTAATGCCAATTCCAGATATTTAACAGTGGGGTAATTTCTTCTTTTCCCAAGTCACCCAAGCCTGTCTCTCACTGCAGAGAGCACCTGGACCATAAAGCATCCCTAGTTTCCCAGCCTCCAGAGCCATTTTCAAGGCAAACCTATTTTATCTGCTCCTGACACCTGCAATATCCTTTTCTCTTCACCAATCAGCAAGCCAAGCTCCCTTTCATCAAAGGCTGCCTCAGAAACCCTCCTCTCTACATTCTAAGTGAATCATTGACATGTACATCTTTCTTTTGTACTTGATGTTTCTATTAATTGCCTTGTGCCAAATTTTACTTTTGTTGAAGTCTTGTCCATTGATTCTCAAATGTAACTTATCCTGATTTGTTGATTATAATTGAGGGGGAGAGTGGGGATGGTAGTAGCTGGGGAATTCATTCCAAACTCAATACCCTATTGAGCTGCCATGGTTTGAAAGTGTCCCTCCAAACTTCATGTGATGTAAACTTAATACTAAGCCCAACAGTGTTGGGAGTTGGGGCCCTCAGGGAGGTGTTTAGGCCTTGTGGGCATCCCCCAAATGAATGGATAAATGTCATGATAAAAAGGACTGGCAGGAGTGGGTTCTTCCTCCTCTCCTCTTCTGCTGTGTTAGAACACAGTGCTCTCCACTCTTGCCCTTCTTATTTCTAAAGAATTATTATATTTATTTAAAAGGCAGAGTAACAGAGACAGAGAGGAAAATAGATCTTCTATGCACTGATTCACTCCCCCAAATGGCTTCAATGGCTGGGGCTTAGAAATTACATATTTATATATTATGCACTGATTAACATGGATTCATAATTATTATTTTATGCATATGTATTTAAATCATATGAAAAACCAAAAAGAATCTACAAACTAAAAATATAGTACTACTGATATTTATATTAACCTATACAGTTAGCTTTTCCAGAGTTCTTTATACTGTTTCTACTTACTGTCTAGCTTACCTTACAGTTCAGCCTGAAGGACTTCCTACATCATATCTTGTATGACAGGTCCACTAGCAATGAATTCCTTTGGCTTTTGTTTATCTGAGAATATGTTAAGCTTTGTTTTATTTTTGATGGATAGCTTTGCCTGATACAAAGTTCCTTGTTGACATTTTTCCTATTAGCATTTTAAATATGTTGTCCCACTGCCTTCTGGCTTCCAAGCTTTCTGATGAGAAATCAGCTGTTAATCTCTTTAAGGATTCCTTATATGACAAGCCACTTTTCTATTGCTGCTTTCAAGATTCTCCCTTTGGCTTTAACATTTAATTGCTTGCTTCCATGTGTCTCATTAGACCTAGATTTGTGTCCAATAAGATGATCCTAGAAGGGTCTAGAAGTAGGGGACTGACTTTTCACAGCTTGTTTATCATTCATTCTGTGACAAGGAGCAATTCCTTTGACACACCTTCATATGCTTCTTCCTTTCCATCTTTTTCTTACAATAGATCTTAATATTTTATTTTCATCAATTTCCTCTAGACCTATAGACCAGCATTTATAGAGTGTGTCAAAATCATTGTTGATAAAAAAGCTCTAGGATTCCTTTAGTCTCAGCCTTCCATGAGTTCCCTGTGAGGATTAATGAGTTAATTCTTGCAAGCCCCTCTAAAGTATTAGTATATTTCATATCACTGAGAAGAGGCAAGAGCCGTATGTTAAAAATTAATTGGAGGAAACCACTTGCAGACTGTAATAACGAAACATCCCAAGTTCCAAGGGCACTGGGGACTTCAAGTAAACAAGCCCTCATTAATTTGGTTAATTAGTCACTTGCTGTATTTGCTGGTTTATAAGCGGCACCCTTTTAAGCAGAAAATTGAGCTGTAAAGAGCTGAGAGCCATATGTGTGGTAAAGATGGCATCTATACCCTACACTTTAGGTTTCAAATCCTATTTCACACATTTACAAATACATTTAGGATATCTGGACATTTGAGATTCATCCACATAACTTAGATGGACAGAGGGAAGCCTGGGGAAAACAGGTCATGCTCTGTTAGATGGCAGGAAACTATAAGGGTTAGGGGGAAACTGATAGAAATCATTGTGAAATTTTTTCCCCAAAGAAGACTAACAGGTTCTTTCTGACAAGGCCTCATACACAGGTGAGCACCTTGTGTCTGATCACTGTGAGGCAAGAGAAAGGGAAGAGACAAATGTGATCCCTGTGACTGGCAGATATAAACTCCTTATCTCCCAGCACCTGGGAACCTGTCTCCTAATGAGAGCAGAGGAAATTAGACATCTCATGTGCACCATGGAAAAGCCTACTACATTTTTCTGCCACCCAAATGGAGCTTCAGTCTCTCAACCAAATGCTTATGTCCACCAGATAGTCCCTTGCTTCCTTAGACATGGCTAAAAATACTGGGAACATCTTAACTTTCCTTTCTACATCAACTTATAATAGCACCAGCATTTCTATGGCCTCCTGATTGGCAGCTAGAGATTCCTAGGTTCAGATGGTATCACATTTATAATCCAGCTCTCAGGGTGAGTCAGACCTGAAAGTGGCTAATACCATCTATCATGTGTTCAATGTTATTAGTTTCAATCATCGGGAAATTTTCTTGACCTTGTTCTCAAACTTTGATGATCCATTAATTCAAATTCAATAAAAACACCATTGAACACACGATATACACAAAAGCATTAAATTGTACAGCACAGCATACAAAGATGAATAAGATTTTTCCTATCATAAGGAACTTAAAATTTGCTTCTGCAGTGACTAATCCATCTGTGAGACAAAGAGCACATTGCAGGCAATAGAATAGAATGGCTAACTCCCTGTCATGAGGAAGATTGAAATAGATTCTGAATTGTAAACTCATGTAGAAATCCATAATTCCAAATGCATTAATTTAAACGAATTCTCATATAACACTTGCACCTTCCTGTCCCAGAGCAGCTTTCTGCCTGCCTTCCAAATACAGTTCAGATGGACCAGAGTTGCAGAGAAACTGTCAGCATAAACAGGGCTTCTGTGTTTGGTGCAAAGAACAATGTCAAGCATCCTTATTAGCAGGCAAAGAGCTAGAATATATTTGTGAATGTTGCTAATGAGTGGAAGAAGCAAGCTGCTTTTATCATGCAGTGGTGTAAATTAGATATTTATGGGTTTCCTATGGTGTTCAAGGTGTTGCTCCTTTCCAGTGTTTTAGGGAGGAAAGCTTTGTGTGCTAAGAATAACTTCATTGAGGATTCTCCCTTGGGCACAAAGGTAGTCTAAACTGGACACAGTAAATTTTATCTGAAGAACCTGAAACTCTCAGGAAGTGTGAAGTGTCCCCATAGGCTTTGGGGGGGGATTTATACTGCTTTTTAAAGAGCCTTATTTAGATATAATTCACACATAATGCAATTCACCCATTTCAAGTGTGCAGTTCAATGGTTTATTCACAGATACATGCAAATATCTTCATAGTCTATTTTAGAATATTTTCATCACCTCAAAAAGAGCCTATACCCTTTAACTATCACCCCCTATCTCCCATTCCCCATCTCCTAAGCAACTCTTAATCTATATTCTATCTGTATAGATGTCTGTGTTGTGAATTTTTTTTTTTTGACAGGCAGAGTTAGACAGTGAGAGAGAGAGACAGAAAGAAAGGTCTTCCTTTTCCGTTGGGTCACCCCAAATGGCCACTACGGCCGGCACACTGCGCTAATCCGAAGCCAGGAGCCAGGTGCTTCCTCCTGGTCTCCCATGCAGGTGCAGGAACCAAGCACTTGGGCCATCCACCACTGCTATCCCAAGCCAAAGCAGAGAGCTGGACTGGAAGAGGAGCAACCGGGACAGAACCGGCGCCTCAACTGGGACTAGGACCTGGGGTGCCAGTGCCGCAGGCAGAGGATTGCCAAGTGAACCGCGGTGCCGGCCAATGTGTTGTGAAATTTTTGTATGAATAAAGGCATATAACAGATGGGCTTTTGTGACTGGCTTTTCTCACTTAGCATGTTTTCAAGGTTCATCCATGTAATACCATGTACCAGTATTTCATTCCTTTTAACGGCCAATTCCATTGCATGGATATACCACATCTGTTATCCATCAGTCAGTTGATGGGCATTTGGGTTGTTTACACCTTCTGACTATCAAGAAAAATGCTGCTGTGAACACTTGTATGGACATACGCCTACATTCCTCTTAGGTATATGCCTAGGATTAGAATTGCTAAGTGATATGGTAACTGTATTTAATCACTCAAGGAACCATCAGACCGTTTTCCACAGCAGGTGCATCATTTAACATTCCAGTTTCCATTCCCAGAAGTGCATAAGGACCTCTCTTTTTCACATCCTTTCCAATACTTTTCATTATCTGACTTTGATTCTAACCACCCAAATGGATGTATACACCCATCTGGGGTTTGAAAGAGTCATGATTTTTATTTGCATTTCCCTGATGACTAATGATGAAAAGGATTGTTTCATTTGCTTATCGGCCATTTGTATCTCTTCCTTGAACAAAGGTGTCTATTCAGATTGTTTGCCATTTTTAATTGGCTCATTCATCTTTTTGCTATTGAATTGTCAAGAGTTCTTTATATATTCCAGGTACAAGTCCCTTATCAGATCTATAGCTCACAGATATTTTCTCCCGTTCTGTGCATTGTCCTTTTACTTTCTTTACTATGTCCTTTGGAACAAAATATTTTTAATTTTGATGAAGTTTTAGAGAATCGTGTTAGTATGCTATTATCAACACCCCAGCAGCAGCAGTAGCAGTGGTCAATTTCTGACATCTCCTTCATCCACCTCCATGACATAACTACCTGGGAACACTTCCAGTGATCTCCACATCCCTTCCCCTGCCCTCTCAGCCTTGAGCCATTTGTTTTTCTCCCCATTTTTCAGGTATGTCAAGTTTTTCCTTACATTTGGATCTTGAAAATCAAATTTTGCTTCAAGTGCCACTTCTTCAAACATCCCCACCTTGCCACCAATCAGAATCATTCCCATCCAGTTATTATTAGATCCTCCGTCTCGTTTCCACATAACACAATTCTTGGTTGCTCTTACACTTGTATAAATACTAAAATATTTCACCAGAATATAAGCTGGAGTAGCAATCGATTTCTTTCATTGCTATCTCCTAAGTAGCTAGAATAGCATCTAAAATAGTAGGTGCTCAGTAACTATTTGTTGAGTGAATGAATGAATCCTCTTGCTCAGACATTGTTCTAAAGACTAGGAATATAAGAGCAAATAAGAAAGATCTGCAAATGGGCTGGGGTCATGTTAGAAATACACATTTTGGCCAGAGTTCTTGGGCGGGGTGGGAGGGGGCATATGGCTGTTAGCATAAAACTCTTTTGACAAGATGAGTTTGCTTTTCTATTTATTTTTAAATAAACTGCCTTCAAGACCAGTACAGATTTGCTCTGCAAATACTCAGAAATTCTTTAATGGACTTCCTCAAGCTCACACACACCTTTCATTCCACTTCACACCTGCTAACTCACCTTGCAAGAATTTTTCACATTTTCCTTTTTAGCAGAGAGAAATGAAGAGACCAGTGGTCCAACTTTCCATGCATCTCTCATGGTGTGATAGTAATAATAGCAGCTATTTTAATGTTTGCTGCTCTGACCTGAGGAGAAAAGGAAAAGCTATTCCCCCTTTCAGATTGAGTCAAAAGCCCTGTTTGACCACAAGAAGGCTGGGTTCCAGTGCCCTTACATAGAAGTGGTTGTGTATCCTTAAGTCTTGTGTCCTTTTTAGGGCTCCAATTTCCTCCCTTGTGACTTCTAACTGATAATATCTTTCTCACCTAATTCATGGAATCTGAAAATCAAGTAGGGTTGATGTGAAAATACTTTCAGCCCCTTCTCAGCGGAGAGAGGGTGCCTTGATCTGTGGTGTCTCTGTGCACACCCACATACCCACAGCGAATGAGAGGCTGGAACAGCCCCTGTAAGAACCAGGTTCTTCTGCACCTCCATATTCTCGCCTCAAGGCTGGATTCTGCCTGGAGTATCCTCACCTCTCCTCCTCCCCCAGCCTGCACAAACTCCCTCTCAAGCTTCACTGTTTTGTGCACAGCTTTCCCTCTGAGGAGTGCCTATGGTGGATACTCCTGGCTCCAGAGTCTTCAATGTTAACAGTCATGTGGGACCAACACCCTTGAAATTAAATGAGAATGAATCACGATACAACCTGTAACAAGAACCACACACATACGAGGGTATCTCAGGAAGTTCGTGGAAAAATGAGACTTAATGATAACTTTATTTGGGGGCAAAAAATTGTTGAAAATGCAAGCGTGGTGTTCTCATAACATCCGTTGCCCATGAACTTTTTGAAGACTTCTGATTTAATCTGTAATAAACTATAAAAGGCTTACAGTATGTTTCCAAGTCCTACGAAACCGGCTATGACTCTTAATCAGCATGGCTGATTAAGTTCTATGAACTAATCTAGAGCATTCTTCCCGCAGTCTCTGTGGTGCTATTGACTATAACCCACTCTCCCCTGTCATCTGCATTAATATGCTCACTCCTTGCTTCGGTGACTCTTTCAGAAGTTATTAGTGTCTACTTATATTTGTTTTCCAACCATGCACAGTTATGCAGGTTGCACACTGCAAAGAGGAGCCCAGCACAGAGAGGTGGCAGGGACTGAATGCAGCCTGCCCTCTGCTGGCCATGCTAGGAGAAAGCGATGCCTCCTTGTAATCTGTCCAGCCAAATGCAGCGCCATTTTGCAACTGACAGTAAATCAGCTACCAGTGGCCCTCTTTTCAGAATAGCAATTGAAGAACTCAGTCTTTGGCAATAAATTCCAGAGAAGACTGTACCTCTGCAAAGCCCTGGATAAAGGAGCCACTCCAGGATGCTGGCATTGCCTCTCTTCATAAGTTCTGTGAGTCTGTCCAGGACCTATGTGAGCTGTGTGCTCCCAGCTCTTGGTGTAAAGAAGCCTTTTGGAAGCTGTTGGGGAGGGGGGGCTCACTTCTTAATTAGAATAGAATTAAGAATCACTCTCTCTTTGGGGATAATACTCCCTTTGTTAGAGGAGTCTCTGACTCCACGGACACCAGTTAGGTCCATTACAGCTACAGTCTATACTGCTCAATATATGAAAGGCCATACGTGAACTACAGCAGAGTCAGCCTCTAAGGGGAAGGGCCAGGTGTTCTACTAATTTTTCCTTATTTCCATTTTCCTGAAATGTGCATAACTATTTTCACAATACATAGATGAATAAAATAATCATACAGGAGGTCTTCAGAAAGTTTAGGGAAGTGTAAATTAGAAAAATACATACATTTCAAATTTTTTTCCCTAAAACAAACTTTTCTTTGAATTCTACTTTCTCCATGAACTTTTTGAAGTGCCTTTATATAACATCTGAATGAATACAAAAGAAGAATGAAACTATTTGAAATAGTTTTTTCAATATTTCCCTAAGACCTTAATGGAATTGTAAGTTTAAAGGAGCCCCACACAATTTAAGTATATACTGTATTCCATAAGGAAATTTTTTTAAGATTTATTTTATTTTATTTATTTATTTTGACAGGCAGAGTGGACAGTGAGAGAGCGAGAGAGAGAGAAAGGTCTTCCTTTTGCCGTTGGTTCACCCTCCAATGGCCGCCGCGGCCAGCGCCCTGCAGCCGGCGCACCGCGCTGATCCGAAGCCAGGAGCCAGGTGCTTCCTCTTGGTCTCCCATGGGGTGCAGGGCCCAAGCACTTGGGCCATCCTCCACTGCCTTCCCGGGCCACAGCAGAGAGCTGGCCTGGAAGAGGGGCAACCAGGACAGAATCCGGTGCCCCGACCGGGACTAGAACCCGGTATGCCGGCGTCGCAAGGCGGAGGATTAGCGTAGTGAGCCGCGATGCCGGCCGAAATTTTTATAGGAGCCAAAAACTCCACCACCATTCACATTACATACATTGTTATTAAGAGTGGGCTTGAGACTGGTGTTGTGACACCAGCATCTCATCCCACTGAGCACCAGCTTCAGTTCCCACTGCTCCACTTTTGATCCTGCTTCCTGCTAATGTGCCTGGGAAAGAAGCAGATGTCACACGTCCTTGTGCCCCTGCACGCATATAGAAGACCCAGGTGGAACACCAGGTTCCTGGCTTCGGCCTGTCCCAGCCTCAGCAATTATAGCCATTTGGGGAGCAAATCAGTGGATGGAAGTTCCCTCTCTAAGTCTCTCCTTCTCCCTCTGTAACTCTGCCTTTCAAATAAGTAAGCAAGTAAATCTTAAAAAGTAAAATAAAAGAGTGGGCTTCCTTGAAGTGAACTGAAATATAAAAATATTATTTCAAACTGAAGTCCAAGACACGATGAAGGGAGAAGAGCACTGTGGAAAGGATTAATAGTGAGAACTGACAGAACTGTTTTATATCTATCTTTGTGTTTGCCCCCTTCTTCCTGAAAGCAAAGATACTATAACAAATAAAAGTTTAATAAGTAAAAAATACATGTTAAATGAAAAACCATGATTAACTTATTAAGAACCATTAAGTATATAATTACAAGGATTCTATTACATTAAGATACCAATTTCTTTAAAGCCAGAAATAATACCTACTGAAACTTTAATTATTTAAATGAGAAGAGAAAGAGGCATGTTATCTTCTCTGACAAAGATTAAAATCAATTTAATTGCTTCTCTGCTGCCTTGACATGATTCTTGCTGTGAGTCAAGCAACCAAAAAGGGAAATTAATACCGCAGCTGTTAATCAAGTGATATCCGTGCACTCCGTTTGATTACATCAGGGGAAAAAACTATTGCTGCTTGGCTGACTTTTGTGTCCATGCCCCTTTTTTTGTTGTTATAGTTGGGCGGCTACAAGAGACATTGAGGCTGGACTTCATTTTTAGAGCCCGTGATGGCGCTGGGTGAGGCACGGCCTCAGGAAATTGTAGGTTGCTGTGTTTGAGCCTGAGTTAAGGCAGTTCCATCAAGACATAGTTTTGTTCCAAATTAAATTCACCCTTTGGTGCCTGATTCTACTATCCAGGGTATGCAGTACAAAGAAACACAAGGGCAGCAACAGGGCTAGAGAACGAGAGAGAATACGAGAGTGCGGCTAAGATTGATGCTTTTTTGTCCCTAGAGCATAACAATCTATTTCTCAAGATAGACAGCAGCAGTTGCTGGAGGTCAAATACCAACTCCCTCACCCGAATTAGAACATGCATTGGGAAGCCAGGGATGGTAGCAAGCCACGAGCACCTCGCAGCCCCCCACGTGTGCTGATTCCAAAGCAGCGTTTTGTTAAACACCAGCACTGAGTGAACATCCTGCGGCATGCACACTCGGCAAACTAATGTATCTGATTGTAAGAAAATGGTATTGTGAAATATTTATGAGTCTGGAAACACAAACCAGTAGCCTCCCTCATCATCTCATATCAACCCTTGTTAACTTTACAGATGATGAGTAAGTGGGCTTGTCAGAACTAATAGATCTCAGGCACTTTGCACCCACAGAGTTCAGTTTCATCAAGGGCCCTTTCTTCAGGAACTTTTAACCCTCCTCCTTCCTGTTCGTCTTCTCTAGCCAGAGGCAGAGAGAGGATAACAATTCTTAAGTGTATTCATACAAGAGACAAAGCTGAGAACATGATTCCTTCTCCAGATAGGACAAAACCACAGAGTCGGGATTGAGAAATTTGGTTCATTGGATTATGTTTTGTGTTTAGCCTTTTTCTGAGAGGTGGAGAGACAGAGACAGGCCAACACATAGACTGACAGCTCTTAACCATTAGTTCAATCCCGGTGAACACCACAATAGCCAAGGGTGAGGCCAGGAGCTGGGAACTCACTCCACCTCTCCCCACTCGGATGGCAGGAACCTGATCACTTGAGCCAAGACCACATGCTCCCAGGGCCTGCACTGGCAGGAAGCTGGAGATCAGAGCCACAGCCAAGAGTCAAACCTAGGGTCTCTGATGTGGGGTGAGGCATCTAAACCCCTAGACTACATACTGGTTCCCTCTATTTAGGCTCTTCAACATCCCTCCCAAGGACATGAAAAAATCATGAGGAAAATGCCCATCTGGATGAGTTGGGAGGAAAGCTTATACACAGGAAAATACGCAGAAAGTTTTAAAGGACAAAGCTTGCTGCCCTCCAAAGCTAACTCAACACTTTTTTTTTTTTTTTTTTTTTTTTTTTTTTTACATTTCAAAATGGTAACCACAAGCTCAGGCCAGCCCATGGGATAGGTTAAGATGCCCATCAGCTGCTATTTTGTCTGAGCCCGATTCACCTATCCCCAGGACCTGGAGATGACTTTGCCTGGCTCTTTTTCATCAAATACAACTCATCCCACTATATTGGATCACCTTGCTGTTAGCCTGGCACTGTCCTTCCCCATTTCAATTTGACCAAATTGAAACAGATGCCCAGAGGCCGTGGAGATCAAGACTGGTCTAACAAAATTTGGAGCCAGTTTCCGAGCTTAAATCAATATTTAACGGTAAGCTTGCTTTTATTTATTTATTTTTTTGTCAGGCTTTTACTGGAAAATATCACTTTAAACTGAAAGCCAGAAGCCTTAATTATAAAGGATGCCGTTCAGGCTACATTTTGAAAAACAATAACTCATTTGACAAGACAACCTGGTAGTTTAAGGGATGGTACTCCCCACCTCACCCCAGAATAAGGCAAGGAGGAATGTGTTATTGTTTTCTATATCCTTCCAGGATGTATTTAATTATCCCATCTCCAGAATGCAGAGACAATTCAAATGGAGGAGAGGGAGAAGGAGACAGGAGGAGTGAGAGCCGTTCACTGCCAGCTAACCTAGCAGAAGCCCGTTGCCCACCTGCCAAATCACAGGCACACTGGGCCAGGACCACAAGTGGCATGAGCGGGAGAGGCATGAGCACAGTGCAGTGGTAGATGCCCATCTAGGTAGAGAGACATCCCCAGAAGAACTTACACAGATGCACCTTTAGCTAGAATGGGTGCTATCCCTTGGTGACCCTTATTTCTCCTCACTGCTCTCCAACAAGACAACTGGGCAAGCAGGGACAACAGGTCAGAAACAGAAGCCCCACTGGGCTTGCAGATTCAGTCAGATTAGACTCCAGATTTTATTTGCCTGGTATCATTTGGCAATGAGCTGTAAATACACAAATTCTCTTCTTACCTTGCCTACTTTGACCATTCATAGCAATATAAAAACAGGTGACCTGTGTTACGTCATTATTAGAGATGCTGAGCAAGTATATGACACCAGGTTTATGATATGAATCCACACCCAGCTTAGCCAGAGCTAAAAATTGGTTCTGATTTCAAGGAATCTACTTGGAAATGTGCAGTCAAAAGTTAGTCAGTAGTCACACATGTTCCACAGCCACAGAGTCTACGAGTTGCCATTTATCTTCAAGGGTATCTTGCAATTTTCTCAAGAAGAAAGTTGTCATTCACGCTAATACATAGAATTGCAGAGTTGGGAGGAGCAGTGGGTGAAGAGGAAAGGGGGGACGAGGGGGAGGGGGGCAGAGAGGCACTGGAACACAGCTCACCAAGAAACAGAAGGGACTCAAAGCAAACCAGGGAAGGAGAAAAGAAGCCAGTCCGGTCCCCACGTGGGCACTGAGCCCGTTCTGTCAGATGCACATAATGGGAGGGGTGAGCTTTCTGGAGGTAGCCCCATTTTCTGTGTTGTCAGGATGTTTTACACATGCAAAACAGCCCCTAGGCACCATTCCCTTGCCTCTATATAGTAATAATCCCTTTAAAGACTTCTTCCCCAAACCCTCATCCCTCCATCCCCTCACCCCAGGCCTCCCAGGAGACATAACTTGCCTTCTGCTTCTCCTCCAGCTTCTGGGCAAAATAAAGTGGCTTCCATGGGATTTCTTCCAGACAGTCCTGTGGGATCTCACTCCCGCCTCCGTGAGCAGACCGAAGGGGGGCATCCACACTGACACCAACGCCATGGTAGGGCTTGCATTTTATTTTGTCGACTTCCCTTTGCAGCTTGTCTCTCCCATGTCTGCCACCCGCAGCAGGAGATTAAAAGAACAGAATGAGGAGGTAGGAGCTCTTGTGAGAACCACGGGAATTTTGGCAGAACCTTTATGGGAACCATATGGCGGCAGCTTTGCAGTACAGGAAGCATCTCTAAGGGAGATGATACTATTATTCCCAGAGAATGTCTCTCTCCCATCTTAAGTGGAGTGAGCAACCCAGCCAAAGAATGGGAATATTGTTTTCTAGAAAGACTGTACAAATGTAAATTGCAAAGGACCTCAATGTATCTAGTAGTAGCAGGTCAGCATTATACCTCACTCTATATTGTGCTAATTCAAAACAAGGAAAAGACACCATATGATATTTCTGATATTCCTTAGCTATCAAAAACCTCCTTACAGCAGAATTTTATCAATTTTTAAGGAAGGGACTAGACAAGGAAATTGCTTCCTGTTTTCCACCTTTGTAGCAGATTCCTTTTGTAAATGAAAATCTTATTTAGAATATGAATAAGAGCACATGAAATGAAGAAAATGATGGAGCGGATCTGCTTGAAGCAAAAGTAGAAATTCTGCAACCTCTTTCTCACCCTCCTTCTCACTTTTTCATTTCCTTTCCTTTTTTTCTTTTTTTATGTGGCTCTTCCCCAGAGTGTTACTCTTTGTTAATTTCAAGTAGTAGAACAAGAAGAGACATCTGTTCCCTCCAGTTCCCCCAGAGTCGAATATTTTGCCGCCCTGGTTCATAAAGACAAGCTAGTATGTTTGCATGGCCTTCCATGGGTCCGCAACTTCCCTGCCAGCCTCCTGTTCTAACTCTATTTCTCCCATAGCACCCCCGCTGGGTAAAACTCCTGCAGAAGGTCCCAGAACACCGCTTTAGAACCAGGCAGGGGAGGAGGCTGTGCAGTGGCAGGACAGAGTCCCGAAGGCAAGCATTTCCCTTCCCCAAACCCTGGAGTTCCAGAAACAAACCTACTGCTCCCGAACAGTGGGAGTCATGGAGCAAAGGCCCAGGGAGATCATAGTCTCACCCTGTACCATTCTGTGCAGCAGGGTTTGGCCGCAGAAATCCTTAGAGGATACCTATGAGGTGGCTAAATGATGGGTAGTTGAGGCAGAAACGACTGCTACTTTGAATTCTAGACTTTTAACAACTACGTAGAAAATAGATATAAAGATGTGGTGGGTAGGGGTGGGGAGAAACATGAATAAACCAGCATGGGCTGGAGAAGTGGACAGTTCAGAAACACTAGCCCAGGCTGATGGAAGAAGATACCTAGAATGTAAATAGCACCTCACCCCTCCTAAACCGCTCCTGATTTAGGACTTCAGAAATGCTCACCACACTGATGCCTATAGATGGGTTTGATTTTCTCAAATAAATTGACACTTCAACTCACTGTTAATGTAATGCGTGTGGCTTATTATCCAGGTCTTCTTGATTTTGCCTCCCCTGAGCTTTTGGAAATCTCTTAAAGTCCTAAGCAAAAGATCTCTTCAGTCACTTTAATGGAAATGGTCTTACACCAAGGGGGCCCCCATCATGGTCAGCTGGAGGCAGGGTGGCTCCATCCTAATGAGAAAGGACAGGGAAGCACCCTTTAAATGTGGCTACTAATGACACAAATATCTTTGCTAACAGTCATTGAGAACACCCTAGAACAAGAGGTGAGTGCTAATCATCTCAGAGATGCTTTTAAGAAATGAGCATCCCCATCCTACCAAGAATAGATGCAGAAGAAGCTCATTCAACAAGACCAGTTCCCATCTTCTGTGATCATTGTCACATTTTTGAAAAGATATTAGTTTCTCTCTCAAAAGACACTGCTAAGAAGGAATCATGGAGTAGTTTTAGAAGCAACTGCTTCTTCCTAGATCAATGACCTTGGGTATTTCATTTAAGCTTTCAGAGATCACCATCTAAAAAATGTGATGATGATGACAATGGTGATGATTATAATGAGAACAATGACTATACCTGCATCTAGTCTACACCCACTTCACCAGAGTAGGGGGCCAGGTGCTTGAGTCCTAGCCCAGGATCACAGAGCATCTTGTACTGAGGCTGTTGAGGAGGGGATCAGACTAAGACATATTGATGATCTACTAGCTAACAGCTTGGTGGCTCCTAAGCAGGTGTTTTTGCTTGTTTATTTGTTTAGTGTGCTGCATTTTGTTTAAATATCTGTTCAACATTATCTACAGGTGATGTTCAGGACTGAGATTAAAAATAGCACCTTGGGCTGTAGACCACCAAAAATCTCTGTTCCCTCTGTCTTTCTGAATAGTCCAAGTCTTGCCAGTTATTGCCACTCACAAGAATTTACCTTGGATTCTTTTCACCCACCCCTCCAATGCAATAACTTTGCATTTTTCTTATACTCTTAAAGTATTCTCCCAAAAATGAGCTCTGATACCACTTTTCTCCATCTTTTCATATTCTTAGATATGGTTGAGACCCTAAGGGCCTGTAGAATTATTGTCAATTTGAGAAATGACCCAGCAGATCTCTCCATTTAGTCTGCATTGGGATAGGTTGTGCTCCCTGGGAATCTCCCAACTGGACTGATCTTCCAGTTTAATTTGGTTCTGAGTGGGCTGAACTACCAAATCAGGCAAATAACCTCAGAGTGAATGGCAGCCAAAGTCTTTGTCATAGTGGGCCCAGCTGACACAATAGCAGCTCAAAAATCAAAGAGACAAAGGCAGAGTAGAAAGCAAGTACTGTATCTTATGGTGCTGGGACTAGAGGACTGGAACCCAGCAGAAGCAGGTCAGGATTGATGCATGTGCATTGTTGTAGCAATGGTTGACTCTGCATTGCCCTAAGCTGGTCTGTACTCACCAGTGATCCAAAGTGAATCAGTGGGTTAGAGGGACTAAAATGTAAGGCAAGACATGTTCCAGGGTTATGAGAATGAATCCAGGTAATACCCGTAAAGCTTCTTGCAAGTCTTCAGCCACTGAGCAAATGCTATGATTACTGCTCTGTCCAAGTTGCTAATGTCTCTCAACTACAGTTCGTTCAACGCTCTGGTCCTCTCAGAGAATACAATTAAACATAACGAGACAGGTCAATAAGCAACATAGGATTAGGATTTAGATAGAGTGGGGTTCATCATTTATTAAACTCTATGAGTTTAATCAATTTGCTTAACTTGGAGCCTCAATTTGTGAATCTTTAAAGTGGGGATAATAAGAATAGCTAGAAGAAACAGTGCGACACTGAAGCCACACTCAAAAAGGCTCTGGCCCATAGCAGAGTGTCAATCAATGGCACTTTTGCTGCTCTAGCTTGTCTTGGTGACCTGTTATCCTGAGGCTCTTCAAATGAGACTACTTCCTAGGAATTTCTTCTTTCTTAGTAAGAAGGATGGATAATTCTTCAGGGCACAGGAAGAAGCCTTCAATTTAGATCTAGCACCATATGCATTTTATGGTATCCCCATGATCACAAGAAAACTCAAGGGTCAACACCACAAAGGAGCATCAGCTTTCTCTTGGCCAGGGGTGGGGGGTGGGGAGAGAGTGAGGAAAAAAAAGAGGGGAAATGGACTAAAATGTTATCAGCATTCAATTTTTTGTTTGTTTTTGCTTTTCTTACTAGAAGGAAGACTTTTGCATTGACTTGAAGTTTTTGGATTTTTACAGTTCTAAATTGAGTATTTCAAAAATTAGAGAAAAATATTTGAGCCTCCCAGATTGTGTGAAAAACTGTGGGAGTATCTTACACTTCTGTGGAATGGGAGGAGGGGCACATCTCCTCAAGGACTCACTCTTGAGAGTTGAGCTGAAGCCTGCTGAAAAGTCTGGTTATAGTCAGCAGACGTGCTGCAGCCCACACACACAGCAGGCTTCTCGGAGAAGCGCTGGGAGAGCAGACTTTCAGTCACTTTACTCTTGGCTGTCACTGCAGCATGCCCTGTGGAGAGACTGAAGTACACACGAGCCCACATCTTGGAAAACGCATGTGCAACCACAGTTGAACAGGTCTCAGCCACACACAGATCCAGCTTTCAGAGGAGTTAAGCCCCAAGGACTGATAAACAGCACAGGTGGCCTCCTGTCGTGCCGGCCCATCCTGCCCCAGGCTCCCCAGCAGCTGCCTCCTCCTACCCCCTCACTACTGGCTTATTGAATGAGTCTCCATTAAGTGTCTATGTGAGCCCCATAGCTGCAACCTTATCCTCAGACTCCTCTCTCAACAAAACAAAGAACAAATATTTGGAAAAATGACGCATAACTTTGCAGCGCCATGCAGTCTTGTAGGCTTCATCTGTGATAACTTGAAAAACAGGCTTCTCAGAGATTTTGCTTCTCTGGCAAAAGACAGTACGTTGTGCTCAACAAGGTAGCTGCTGTCTCCTAAGGGCTCCTCATCATTTGCCCTAGCATGTGGGATGCCGAGGTTGCTCTGCACTCCTCTGCTCGCAGCAGGCAAACAGATGCCTCCCCAGTCCCCTATGTTAAAAACCTAGAGCACTATATCCCAGGAACAGATGAAAGGAGTAGCTGGAAGCATACCCAAGCTGAGGATTTACAGATGTTCAATAAAACCTGCAGACAGCCCACCAGAATCCTCGCACAGAGCCGGAAGGGCACACAGCCAGCTCAGTTGGAAATGGGTCCACAGTGAGGGAGAGAAACAAGAATCAGAGCAGCTCCAGATGCATGTTTGTTACAGAGATGCTGAGGAGCTCCTCCCCGCCTTTCAAGAATAGCAACTCTTCAGTCCATCGCAGGCTGCTTTTGAACTTCAGAATTCTCACTTCGCCATTAAAAATGTTCAGTGTAGTCGGAGCGTATCACAGATATCTGACTGCCAAGAAATGGCAAGATGCACAAGCCGAGACAGAGGCAAAAAACACAAATCCCCGGAAAAGCCAGAGTAGCCGACCGGAATGTTCGGCACCGAGCGTGCATTGGCGTCTTATTAGCTGTCTCCTGATTGCTCTATTCGGACACATTTGTAAAAGGCATTACGCACCCCACCCTTTATTCCCCAACTGCAGCAGATGGTTTCGGCACAGTGTTTCAAATCAGATGTTAGGCAGAGAGACTGAGCCGGAGCCCAGAGCAGCTGGATTTTTCAAGAAGCAGAACACAGAGCTTGTGAGAAGTTTGGAGAGAACCAAGGGGAGAATACGTTCAGGGGATTGACCGGACCATTTTTAGCTAAAGGGAAAACACACACCCCTCCCTAGCTTGTGTAATTCATTGTTTAACCTCAGTGGGAAAATGAGGTACAGGCTCACAGAGCAGAGTCTCAGTTTCTTCCAGGAGTAAGGAGTTTTGGGTCGATTCCTTTCTTCAACCCATACACACAGAGACAAAAAGAAAGATCATCACAATTTTTCTACCTAAATTAATAATGATAATGATAATAAGGTTTTAAAATCTACTACAAATGAGGATAAAATGTTTAAAAAGATAATTTGGCTCAATGCAATATGCATGCTTTTCAAAAGCCTAATTTGGCTCAAGTTCATAAAACAAAAGGGCATGTTTCTGTGTTTCTAAAAATTATGCTTTGCCCTTCTTTAAAGACTTTCAGGTAGAGAGGTAGTTAAATTGTGAGCCAGAGATACAAGGTATAGAAAGTACTTGTTGTCAGCCATAACTGAAAGTGATGGAGGAGCGCAAGTGAGCTCGTAGTGTCCAGCTGGATATTTGTCAGCCTTGCAGCTTGTTGCCACCAGCTTGTTAATAACAATCACTGGCTATGGGATCTTAGGTTATTTTTTCCATAGCTTCTGTTTGCTCATTTGTGCAAAGTATCACCATATTATCTCTTGTTCCAATATTCTTCTTGTTCTAATATTCTACAAATACACAAAATCCAAATTACTTAGCTAATCTATATAAAGTACTTAATGCATGTTCTTGCACAAAGGTGCCAAACAAATGGTAGTTGCTATAATATGAAGATCTCATATCTGGCATTGTTAGAATGGCAATTGTCCTTTGTACAGTGGGTGCTTTCATCTAGAGAGAAAAGCTACACTGCCTAGCTCAGACCTAGAACTTGACCCAGCTTGGGTCCATAGAGAAACAGGGAAAGCAAGTTCGCACATCTTTACTTAAATGCAGATAGTAAAGTCCGTGATCAATTATACCATCTTCTGGCTGCATTTGTCTGAATTCACCAACATCTCAGGGCTGTTAGGAATATAGGCCCATAAATTATGTTTTCCCATTCCTGATACCTTTTCCTAATTTACCAGAAGACATGCCTTTCCTGGTCCGTGAGGTTACTTAAAGATTATACCCATCTGTAGAGTCCACATTCTGAGAGATAAAGGTCATTTGAAAACCTCCAAAAATAGACCAATAGAAATAACACAAAGCTGGAGTATATAAGGTTCACTACTTGTTTTTCTTTTTTTTTTTTAATTTTTTATTCATTTATTTTCATTTTCTCTTGAAAGGCAGAGAGAACTTCCATCTACTGGATCACTCTCCAAATGCCTGCATCAGCCAGGGCTGGTTATTGTCTGGTTGATGGCTGAAACCAGGATCCCAGAATTCAATCCAGGTCTCCAGCATAGGTTTCAGGGACTGGACTACTTCAGCCATCACCTGCTGCCTCCAAGGTGTGCACTGGCAGGAACCTGGATCAGAAGTGGAGTAGCCAGGACTCAAACCAGGAACATCTATATGGCATGTGGGAGTCTCAGGTGGAGACTTAAACACTAAGCCAAACACCTTCCCCTCCCTGCTTCTCTTATTGTATTTCTTTGGTGAATGCTATCTATTTGGTGTAATGTCCAACTCAGAAAACTGGAAGTTGTCCCAGATTTCCCTTCTCTGACTTTCTCCTTATCCTTCCTCTTCCCTGTTTATTTTATATATTTAATGAATACTTGAGTATTGAGTACAGTGATAGCTGACAGCTGTAGAGGGCTTATTATATGCTCGGTACCCTTCTTAACATTTCATATGGATTCACACAGGCAACAGTGCTGTTTTAGTCCATGTTGTGTTACTGTAGCAAGATACCTGAGACTGGGTAATTCATAAAGAACTGAAATGTATTTCATCATGATTCTGGAGGCTGGAAAAGCCATAATTGATTAGCTGGCATCTGACAAGGGTCTTCTGCCTGCCTCATCCCATGGCATAAGATGATAGGGCAAGAGATTGGGGCTAGGGTGTACTCAGCCTTTTGTAATGGCACCAACCCCACCTCCATGGACTCATGACTTCTTAAATGTCCCACCTCTTCATGTTGTTACAGTGGCAATTAATTTCATCATGAGAGTTGGAGGAGACATTCAAATAATGGCAAACTCCACGACCCCTGTCTAACAGAGTAGGAAGCTGAGGCACATAGAGATGAAGTGACTTGCACACTTGTACACGACTAGCAAATGATACAACTGCTTCTCAAACTCAGCCCATGTGCTCAACCACTATTCTTTACTATCCTTTCCTATCTTGACATATGTAGGCTTAATCACACCATCAGAGTCAGTTCATCCCAAGTTCAATAAAATAAGGAGTACATTGCTTATACTTAGCTACTGTTTTTCCTCGCTTTGTTCTTTTGATATTGCTTTTAAATTTGTCTCACCGTCTTGATTTAATAGTGTGTCCTGAAGCTCTAGAGCAACCAGACAGCATTCCAGAGAAGGATAAAGTCACTCTCGCTCCCTCTGGCAACCTAATGGCACCCTAGTGCCCAGCATGCATGTCTGCAGGATCAGAAGTGACAGGAAAGAATTGAAGGGTAAATTGAGGGCAGTGTAGAAAGGAGGAGAAAACAGAACTGACTGGATGCCTATTGTAAAGCATCTGAAATCTATAAGTAGAGTGATAGGTGAGCCCCAGCTGTGTGTTAGGAAGGACAATCTGTCACCAGTCCACGAGATAGACAGATATGGGGCATACTGGAAGCAAGGATATTAATTGGTCAATCTTTCACTACTCTTTCTCAGGTATCATGAGGGCCTCAGGCTAGGCAATGGGAGTGGGAAAGTTGAGATAGAGATAGATAAATTTTGGAGTAGAATTGGCCTCCTGCCTACTTAAGAGAGTGAGAGCAAAAAGAGACAAAGGCATCCTCATAGCATACAGGCAAAGAACATGATAACATCACTGAGTTAGAATGGTGAACAAGACAGATAAGGGCCTGCCCTCCTGCAGCCTACAGTCTAGTGGAGACACATAGCAAAACACAAGCTGATAACATCTGCCAAGCTCCAAAAGAAATCTATGCACAGAATATGAGATGGAGAGTGCACAGAGCAGGTCTACTTACAGGTAAGAAAATGAGCAGCAGAGACTTGTGTCACAGAAACCAAAGAATAAGCAAATTTCAATAGAAAGAAGTGGGAAAGAATGTCAAACAATGAGAAGTTACATGATGCAGCATTAGATACCAGCAGTGGCTTCCAAATGGCTTAGGAGGGAAGGCTGGGCAAAGTGGGAAGGATATAAAATGTGCAGAGCTGCTTCAGGTGTGAATGAGACCTGAGAAAGCTGTGACCAGGGATGCAGACCACCACCTCGGGAAGTTTGGAAGGGAAGGACAGAGACAGGAGGTTAGCTTGGAAAGGAAGCAGACTGCAGAGGGCTTTGCTCTGATGAGGTGGTATAACCACTTTATGGACTAAAGGAGAGAAATCATCATGGGCAGAGGCTAAAGATTCAGAGGAGAAGGGCACAGCCGAAGGGGGGGGGGGGACAAAAGGAGGAGAAGAGAAGATGAACAGCAGAGATGCACAAGGGAGGTGAGGAAGAAAGAAGTAGGAAGGCTCAGAAGAGTGTGCATGGTTTGGGGCTAGAAAGGGAAAATAACTAGATGCTCTTTTCTAAATATTGAATGAGGTCAGCAAGCAGTGCAGGAAATATTTTCTGCTCCAGGGTGCTGCCTCTGAGAGGCACACACTGTTGTACAGAGAGAGCCGTGTACTAGGGGAGGTTCCTGAAGTACTCTGTTATTACAAATTCAATACAGATGGCATTTGCAAAGTCACACCAGTGTTTATCCCAAGAAATCAATAAAAAGTATTAAGTGGCCCTGATTCACCTTTTACCACAAGAAACAGGAAAAATCTAGTGAACTCTTTGGATAGACATCACTTAAACCAATTACCCACAAATAATTGCATTTATTCTCAAGTACAACAAATACAAAAATTATTTCAAATGCCCCTTTTAAGTGGATGCATTTTAATTTTTTAAAGATTTATTTTATTGAATTTGGAAGTCAGAGTTACAGAGAAAGAAGGAGAGAATGAGAAGAAAGAGAGAGAAAGAGAGAGATCTCTCACCCACCGGTTCATTCCCTAGATGGCCACAATGGCCAGAACTGGGCCAGGCTGAAGCCAGAAAGCCAGGAGCTTCTTCCAGGTCTCCCATGTGGGTGACATGGGCCCAAGCACTTGGGCTATCTTCAGATGCTTTTCCCAGGCCATCAGCAGAGAGCTAGATGAGAAGTGGAACAGCGAGAACTTGAACCAGTGCCCACATGGAATGCTAGCATGACAGGCAATGGCTTTACCTGCTAAGCCACAACATTGGCCCCATTAGATGCATTTTCTGTAGTAGGCAATACATATGCAAGATGGGAAGAAGGGGCCGGCACTGTGGCGTAGCAGGTAAAGCTGCCACCTGCAGTGCTGGCATTCCATATGGGCACCAGTTCATGTCTCGGCTGCTCTACTTCCAATCCTGTTCCCTTCCATGGCCTGGGAAAGCAGTAGAAAATGGCCTAAGTCCTTGGGCCCCTTGCACGCTCATGGGAGACCTGGAAGAAGCTCCAGGCTCCTGGCTTCTGATCAGCGCAGCTCTGGCTGTTGCAGCTGTTTGGGGAGTGAATCAGCAGATTGAAGACCTTTCTCTCTCTCTCTCTCTCTCTCTCGGGGAGTGAATCAGCAGATTGAAGACCTTTCTCTCTCTCTCTCTCTCTCTCTCTCTCTCTGCCTCTGCTTCTCTGTAACTCTGCCTCTCAAATAAATAAATCTTAAAAAAAAGAGAGAGGGAAAGAAAAGGAAAGGCAATAATATTTATTGAACACATACTATACTCCAAATGTCTTACTTAACACTCACTTAATTCTAATACTCTACAAGGAAAGACACTGTTACCTTTTATAGTTGGAACTGAGGATCAAACAAAACAACTATCCTCCTGAAGATACACCCTTTTGAAATTTATATCAATATATAGAGAACAGAGTTAATGTATTTCATAGATATAGTTCTAAGAAAACAGTATTTCCCTCTTCCCTCCCTCCCGCAGTCCCCTCTCCTTCCTTCCTTTTTTTCCCTTTAATTTTTGCAATAACATAATTTCAGTTTACTATATAATCACAGGCTTAAAGCACCACTAACTGTAACTTCCTAGAATGTTCATTTCTCCCATCCAAGTACTAACCAGGCCCAACCGTGCTTAGCTTCCGAGATCAGACGAGATCGGGCGCGTTCAGGGTGGTATGGCCGTAGACATAGAATATTCATTTCTATAAGCTGTCTTGGTACCATGATCTGGAGCCCTGTGGCTGGCATCCCCACTGGCACCGAAGCCCTGGGTCCTACACCATCTCATCCTCCCAAGGATCTATTTCCAGACGACCTTCCCGTTCATCTTCTTACTCACAGTCAGTTGCAGCACAGATGGCCCCAGGTGCCTTTATTGCTCAGAGTCCTCTCTCTGGCAACTGTCGGCCTTTGGCCTCTGCTGAGTGCACAGATCCAAGTGGTTTCACAGGACCCCCTTGCCCTGCAGTCACAGTTCAGTGGATGTCCCAGAGGGGAACATTTGACCCAAGGCCAAGGACCAGCCAGCTATTCCCTAACAGGAATCCAACTCAGACACTGAGAAATAACATTTTGTGATGAGCCCTAGAACTAAGAACCATGTGAGTTTAGGGTGGAGCTAGTGCAGAATGAAGGCCATGGGTAAGCTGTAATATGGGCCATGAGAGCAGGCAGTCTGAACAGTCAGAAGAAGCCAGTTGGCAAAGAGAATACCATGGAAACGCAGAGAAGCAGGGGTCAGAAACCACCTGAACCTAGAACAAAACAGCATCTGCATCCCTGACTCCTTTCCTTTGGGGCCTTCTTTGCCCATAATATTGTCTAATATAATCTTATAATAAACCTTAATTTTTGAGAAGCTATCTGTTCCTTGCAAAGTTGTTGACTAATCATTCATTTGACACCAAACAGTGGACTAGCAATATGATAACCTCAGCTAACATTTTGTGCTATAGATTTTAAGTGCTGTGCATTCATTAACTCATTTGAGCCACACAACAAGGTATTAAGTTAATTCTCATTTTACAAGACAAAGAAGTAGTGATGCGGGAAAGTTCACCTTTAAGTATGTTCAAAACTTTATTGTAAATTCTTTCCCTAGCATAAGTGGGAGCCTGCTTCCTCCTCAAAACAAACTATTTTGCCTGCATTTCAACCCAGAGTGAGCTCAGGCCTTAAATCCAAGAGGGTTTTCTAACCAGTTTAATTGATGAGGTGAGAATAATTCATTTCTTTTTCGACTATGGAAACATGTTGAAAATAGCTACAGAAAACAAAATTTATTCCTGAGCCATAAATTAAAACTTAATAATGTGCAAGCAAATTACATTGAGCTTCTATCACATTCTGCCCTTGCTGAACATTTTTGGCTCCAGCAGCTGCTCCATGAACTGTAACTGTCACTACAGTGAATAAATAAGCAACTAGTGCTGTGATGCAGCTGCCCCTGGTAACAGCATTAGGGTAAAGCCGTTAGTGGAACCCAAGGTCGGAAGAGAACTGCATTCTTGCTGAATACAGATGGGACTTCATGCAGGCTGCAGCAATCCCTCTGAGGTTACAAGGCATGTAGAAGGGCAAGTGAGCTTCATCATGGACATCTACCATTTGGCCTGCCCAGCAGGCTCTTCTCCAGCTGTGAACATTTTCTTTCTTTCTTTTTTTTTTTTTTTTTTTTTTTTTTTTTGACAGGCAGAGTTAGTGAGAGAGACAGAGAGAAAGGTCTTCCTTTTCCATTGGTTCACCCCCCAAATGGCCACTATGACCGACGCACTGCGCTGATCCGAAGCCAGACGCCAGGTGCTTCCTCCTGGTCTCCCACATGGGTGCAGGGCCCAAGCACTTGGGCCATCCTCCACTGCCTTCCCAGGCCACAGCAGAGAGCTGGACTGGAAGAAGAGCAACTAGGACAGAACCAGCGCCCCGAATAGGACTAGAATTCGGAGTGCCAGTGTCACAGCTGGAGGATTAGCTTAGTGAGCCACAGCACTGGCCCTGTGAACATTTTCAAGCCTAACCTCACTCCATGTGATTCTTGTAGGGAAGTTGCAATTTTTCTATATGACCCTGACTCCCTGCCCAGGGCTAATCGGTTCAAGGTAGGCCAAACAAAGCCTTCCCTTAGGATATTGCACACTGGAATCAAGAAAAGGAAATAGTCTCTAAGAATGGAAGATTGAAAATGTACAACTTGGGAGCTACCAATAGGTCAGGTTCTCTACCATGTGGAAGAAAAAAGAGCAAACACTTGGAGACAAAAGCAATCGAATCCATGATTAGGAGAGTTCTGGGGCTCAAATGTATCTTCATCCTCCCCAAATTAGATCATTCAATCTTTTTTGGATTAGGTAGGCCAATAAATCTCTTTTGCCCAAGTTCGTTTGATTTAAGTTTCTGTCACTTTCATCTAAAAGCCCTAATACGATCTTTTCATTGATTCTCTATTTCTGGACAATTCACAAGAGAGAACATGCTTTCTGTTTTATACAGAAACATGAATAGCCACAAGATGTTTCTTCTCTTTTTATTGTCTCTCCTCTGAACAGCATTCACTTACCATTCAGATTAGCCTCCCAACTCCATGATTTTTGTAAGTGCCTTAGAATCACACTGCCAAACTCTGCTATTTAGATGTGAACCACATTCCCTGGAGTTGCGCAATTCATGGTCATGTTCAGTGGCCCTGCTGACATTTAGCAGTACTAGCATACAGTCTCCGGAGAACACAGTGGCAGGTGTAGCCATCCAACAAACTAGTGTGATGTATAACAATAGAAAGTTGTGTTCTGTGACCACTGACTCACTGACTCTGTAGTGTGGGCCAGCCGTGCTACACGCCGGGGTGGTGGCAAAATAGAGCTTGCAAGGCCAAAAAACCTATAGTAGAGAGGGTTTAATGAGCCATTCAGGTTCTCATTCTTGTGGGCAGCACTGCAGATCACAATGGATTCTTGGTCTTTATTCTGATTCTGCTCATTAGCAGTAGTCAGCACAACATTGTAGCCATATCCTAGTGCCAGGCAGATTCCAACCACATGCACTTACCATACCAGCACAGTCTGTCCCTGCAGAAGGGAAACAGGCACCAGAACTTCTGCTTTCACAGGTATCCTATGAAGAAGCCTTCCGTATTTTGCAGACCTCAGATTACACCTCAATGAAAAGGCAATGTTGAAGTCCAACTTGCCAGGAGTCACACCCAGACACTCCCAGGAAGGGCTCCAGAAGAGAATGTTTCCATAGCTCTTGGCTCTGTCAAAGCCTGCTCAGGAATTAGGGTAAACAGAAGGGTAATGGTCTCGATTCTACAGCAATATGCCTTGCACAGGAGAATACACATTCTCTGCCCCACTCCCCACCGCTCCAGGACTTCTTCAAAGGGAGACTATTCTTCCAATCCTTAGTGCCTTATTCCAGTTCAATTCAGTGGTTCTCACATTCAGGGAGCAAAAAAAATCTCAAACCTTATAGTTGAAGTGTCACTGATCAGCTGGATCATTCCCTCCTGAGGTCTAGTTAGACATGCAAGAATCTTACCTCAACCCCAGGTACACTGATCAGCACATGCCCACGTGACTCAGAATCAGATTGTAGTTGAAAAAGCACTGACTTGGTATATTTATTTATAATGTGTATTCCCAAGAATTTCCACTAAAGATTCTGATTCTTCTGATCTAAAGGTTGGCTCAGTACTCCACACTTTTATCACACATACCTGATGATTTTTATTCAGGAGATTCCTGGATCATACTTTGCAAAATGGTGGTTTGGTAGATCCCAAACCCCAAATTTCCCTCAATGCTGCTTAAAGCAATGCTGTATTCTTCCAGAGTCTTTGAAGGAGTAAGGAAAGGAAACTAAGAGATGATTTCATCGCATCACAGGAAGCTAATGCTCAAAGGAAAACCATCACGGACTTCTAATTCTGCCTCCCCACCACTGGACATGTTCTCCTGCTGAGCTAGAGCCAGCTGCAGAGAAGAGTAGGTGGGAAGACAGAAACAGGAATTCAGAAGTGGGGAGGGGCAATGGTACAGACATGGGTAACTGACTGGAGAAATGGTTAACAGAAAGGAAGCAAAGCAGACCATGGTCACAAGCTTATCTTCACCACGTCACTGAGAATTATGATTCAAGTGATTCAAAGCAAGCTGTACCTATCTGAAAGAACTTTCAACCCTTACAACACAGAGATTGTTAGAAGAAAGTTTGAACAAACAGGAAACATATAATTCTTGGCTAGGAAAAAAGTGTTACAAAGATACTAGTTTTCCTTAAGTTGTTCTAGAAATATTTTGTCCAAGTTAATAAAATGATACTTAAGTTCCTCTATATAAATAAGCATCTGAGAATAGCTTTGTCCCACTTGAAAATACAGGACAAAGCTTGATACTGATGTAGGTATAATCAGACCTTATACATTAATAAATAAATATAAGGTAAATAATGTATTAAATAATTATATTTACCAAATACATTGAACAAGTAAATTTGGAGAAAATTTTCAATAGAGTTCAACAGATGAATAGTCATTAGCACAAATGAATTGCTGATAGTACAAAAATAAATTTCAGATGAAAGAAAAATTCAAAGAAAGCACAATATAAAAGAATACATAGGTGAATCTATTTTTTAATTTTATTCAAGAATGGGAGAATCTTTCAAAGTGTTAAAAAAAATTCAGTAACCATAAAGAGATTATTAAATTTGAATATATAAAATCTATGAAGTTCTTTTTGACAAAAGTTAAAATAGAAATCTTAAAATCGGAAAAAAAAATCACAACACATGGAACAGACTAAAATTTGTATTAGACAACCCAAAAAGTAGAAAAATACTTAAACCAGGAATTAATATTAAAAGAAATATAAATACCCTGTAAATATATGAAAATGTTCAATATTACTCATATTTAAATACTAATTAAAACAAAAATGGAATAAAATTTTCACAGAATATCAGGGGCTTTACTTTTCTTCTAAAACTTTATTTTGAATTTCATGCATTGTCAGCAAGATCATAATTTGGTAAAATATTTTGGGGGACCAGTTTGGCAATATTAACTTGAATGGGAAATGCTTTAGACAATGGATTCCACATATAGCAATTTATCCTACAAAAAGATTTGAGTGTGTGTTTAAAGCTGTGTATACAAGGATATTTGTAATGGCAAAAATTTGAGGACAACCTTCAATAGAGAATTAAGTAAATGTACATCCATTCCACCAACTATTATGCAACTGCAAGAAAAAATATCACAAATTTGCTTGTACTTCTATGGAAAGATGAATAAGAAATATTAAAAAGACTGGGGTAGTTAATTTCAGAGCAAGATACACAGTATAATCCTGAGTTAAAAACATGACATCTGAAAATACAGTGCCCTGGTTTAACAACCAGGTTTCCTGTTAATGAGCTACATAGTCTTAAACAAGACACTTAGTCTCTTTATGCCTCCGTTTTTGCGTATTTAAAATGGGAATAGTAACAGTGCAAACTACATAGGATTAATGTAAAGACCAAGTAAAGTAGTCTTATAAAGCACTTAGCACAGTACTTGACTCAAATGAAGCATATGAGGCCAGAGCTATGGCATAGCTGGTACAGGTGCCACCATCCCATAAGGGTGAAGGCTTGAGTCCCGGATGCTCCACTTCCAATCCAGCTCCCAGCTAATGCACCTGGGTAAGCAGTGGAAGACAGCGCAAGTGCTTGGGCCCCTGTTCCCATGTGGGAGACCCAGAAGAAACTCTTGTCTCCTGGCTTTGGATCAGCTCTGTTCCAGACATTGTGGCCATTTGGAGAGCAAACCAGAGGATGGACGATATCTCTCCCCCGCCGCCTCTGTAACTGCATCTTTTGAATAAATAAATAAATAATAAAAATAAATAATAATTTTTTTTTTACTTTTTTGACAGGCAGAGTGGACAGTGAGAGAGAGAGACAGAGCAAAAGGTCTTCCTTTTGCCATTGGTTCACCCTCCAATGGCCGCCGCGGCTGGCGCGCTGCCGCCGGCGCACCACGCTGATCTGATGGCAGGAGCCAGGTGCTTCTCCTGGTCTCCCAGGACCCAACCACTTGGGCCATCCTCCTCTGCACTCCTGGGCCACAGCAGAGAGCTGGCCTGGAAGAGGGGCAACCGGGACAGAATCCGGCGCCCCGACCGGGACTAGAACCCAGTGTGCCAGCGCAGCAAGGCGGAGGATTAGCCTGTTGAGCCACGGTGCTGGCCAATAAATAAATCTTTAAAAAAAGTTTTGTGAGGAATATTCATACTATCTCCCAAAACAACTTATGGATGTACAGTCCCACAAATAGTGTACAAGAGTTACCTTTAAAAGAAAAAAAAAAATGAAGCACTATACACAAGGAACTGCTCACAGTGGTTATCTCCAGAAAGTGGAGCTGGGTTTGAAACTTGCCTAAGACTTTTACTTATTTAATCTTTTCTATGTTGTTGTTGGTTTTCAACTCAAGCATGTTTACTTGTACAATAAAAAAAAAACTTAAACTTAGAGAATCATATCAGAAATTGATTTTAAAAGACTATTCCATGAGCATTTAAATATTTGTCATATTCTCAAAGTTAAATTCCCCTGAAAATGAATGTCTAGAGCCTTTCCTCAAATTATAAAACTAAATAACAGCTCTCTAGCATCCATAAACCTCAATCCACCCATACAGGCAGGATGGCTGAATTTGCTTTGTGAAGGATAACAGCAATGAGTCATGAGGCTTTAGTAGACTTATTTGTTGCTATAATAACCCATCATTCATTTTTCTGCAAAGTATGTAAGACACACTGACCTTGGCAGCATTCTTGAGGAGTGAGAAGACTATAAGCCAAATATCTAATCATCAGAATCAAAATCTGATTTCTAGATCATCAGAAAAATCGGCCTCTTCTGCTGCCAAATGATCCTCCTGCTGACCACATTTTCAGTCAATCAGAATATAATCCTATCACGAGCAGTGAGTGAGCGTGTGGATTGCATTTTGTTTCATAGCTGGTCTAAACATGATTACTGCTTTCATCACACAGCCATATTATCAAGTCAATAAGGATTTTCTATACTGACTTTTCATGTTGCACAGACTGTATAGAGGAACGTGAGTAATTCCAATTTGCTGCACAAAACCCAGCTCTTCAGCAAATAGATTAGTACCTGTTCACCTTTGCTTGTTCAGGATAAACCATGGCACTACTCACCAACCTAGAGTACATTTCTCTTATTCCAAATAAATGAAAAATTCATCAACTCTAATTCTACTTAAAATAGATTCATCTTTTTAGAATGAACTTTTAAGACACTTTTATTACTGAAACCATGGATGCTGTGAAAAGTCACTCTATCCATACCCTTCTTTACACACCTTTATATTTCTTTACATCGGAGAAAGTCTCCCTTTTGAATCCCAGGGTTGCTGGTCACAGAAGCTACTAGCCTCACAAGACTTTCTGGATAGAAACAAACAACTGTCAACATGTTATTCCAACCTCAAACTTTATGTTTGTCCCAGAAAGACATTGAACCAGCACTTCCTGCCTTGAACTCCATGGCCCCAGATCTCACGATGAACAATTGCCCCAACACTGCAGGAAACTACTTCCTTGAAAGGTCTTACAGCTCGTCATGATATGTAGAAAAAGCCTTGTACACTTCTATGACAAAGAGAAGCGGCATACACCTCACTTACCTTTGAAAAACAGGTAACTACTTACACAAGAAAAAATATATTTTAAAAAAAGAATGCAGCAAGTGCTTTTCAGGAACTTTCCTCCTGCTACCAATTTTCTCTTTGCTCCAAGAAATAGGCAAACTTCATCAGGAAGAAAGCAAATCTCCCCAATGAATAATGAAACAATAACCTCCTATTGAGTCCATGTCTCTTTCAAGCTATTGTACTTGCTTTACTACAAAACATTGAGAAAGCTGGCAGTGGTCACCGTCCACTCCCTCATTTCTCAGTCTCTCTTCACATTACCATAATCAGACTTCTGTTCTCACCGATGTGCAACAACAACGGTGCTCTTTTCAAGGTCAGCAGGGAACTCAGTGTTGCCAAATATAATGGTTACTTTCCTGATCTCATTCAACTCAACTTCTCAACCAGCACCTCATTAAAATACAAAAGTCCTCCCTTACCTGCTGCTATGTTTACTGCAGTTTCAGTTATCAGGGTCAACTGCCATGTATAAATATAAATGGGAAATTCCATAAATAAACACTTCATGGGTTTTATTTTTTAAAAGGTCTGCTTACTTATTTGTTTGAAAGTCAGAGCTACAGAGAAAAGGGGAAATACAGAGAGAGATCTTCCATCCACTTGTTCCCTCTGCAGATGGCCACAGTGGCCAGCATTCGCAAGGCCGAAGCCAGGAGCAAGGAGCTTCATCCAGGTCTCCCACATGCTTGGCAGGGGACCATCTTCCACTGTTTTTTCCTAGACCATTAGTAGGAAGCTAGATTGGAGTTGGAGCAGCTGGGAAATGAACTGGATACGATATAGGGTGCTGGCATTCTTTTACTTGCTGTGCCACAACTCCAGACCCAGTTTATGGGTTTTAAAGTGTGTGTGATTCTGAGTAAGTTGGTGAAAGTTGACACCTTGCTGTTCCATTCTGCTTGGGATGTGAATCACCCTTTTTTTAGTGTATACACACTGTATATGCTACCTGTCCATTGGTTACTTAGCAGTCATCTAGGTTACCAGAAGAACTTCTGAAGTATCACAATACTGGTGTATAAATAACTGATTTTATTTAATAATAGCTAAATTGCAAGAGTAGTTACACTGTCAATTTTATTACAGTATATTGTTAAACTTGTTCTACTTTTATTACTAGTTATTGTTAATTTCTTACTGTTCTCAGTTTATAAGTTAAACTTATCATAAGAATGTAGAGATTAAGCCACTGTCCACAGTGCTGCCATCCTATATGGGTGCTGATGCGAGTCCCATGTGCTCCACTTCCAATCCAGCTCTCTATTACTGTGCCTGAGAAAGCAGTGGGAGATGGCTCAAGTGCTTGGACTCCTGTACCCATGTGGCAGACCCAGATGGAACTCCTGGCTCTGGGCTTTGGCCTGGCCCAGCCCTGGTCTGGCCATTTGGGAAGTGAACCAAGAGATGGACGATCTCTCTCCTCTCTCTTTTTTTGTTTCACCCTCGCATGATGTAACTCTTTCAAATAAATGAATACATCTTTTTAAAAAGCATACACATATAGTAAGAAAGCCATGATACATATAAAATTCAGTATTATCCACATTTCCAACCATCCCCCGAGTATCTTGAATCTATTCCCTGATGATAAAGGGGGACCATTGTTTGCTCTTCTTTTGTCATCTATGATACAATCATTTCCTTTTTCATCTCATTTGCCTCCTTCTCATCTCAACCTCCCATCCAAATCCTGGCATATCCCATACTGTGTTGAAAGCCTCTCCTTTTTATCTTTTCTCATTCCCTTAAGATATCATCAAGTTCCATTGTTTCAATATGTTGTTCCAACCTATGCTGATAACCACCATGGGAGACCTCTATTCCCATGAACTGTAGTTGACTACCCAATTGTCTAGTTGACATTTCCACATAAACATCTAATAGAGATCTCATATTTAATGTGTCCACACAGAACTTTTAACTTTCTACACTCAGTCCTGCTCCTCCTTCCATCCTCCCCATTTCAGCAATAGTATTTTCTCTCCTCACCCCCAGTATAAGGTACCACGTATAGCAACTTTAACTCAAACTCATTTATTTCCCCAAATGGCCACAACACCTGGAGCTGAGCCAACCTGAAGCCAGAAGCCAGTAGTTCCTTCCAGGTATCCCACATGGATGTAGGGGGACCCCTGAGCCATATGCTTGTTTGTGTATGCTCTGCTGGCCAGAAGAAGAACAAGGACCTTACTGGGTTGTCCAAAGGGCTCGTTACCTTCCTAAGCCCAGATAATCCCTCATCCTGGCCCCTGTTGGGACCTTCCAACAATAACCCTGAGAAGCCTATTTATTTCTGGTGGCCAATATTTCCTTTTGCCCCAACTTTTCCAGAGTTAGCTGTAGACAAGACTCTATTTCCGTTCTTCACTTTTCCATTAAGTCCCCTTAGGCAACACTTACAATGGTACCAGGCTGTGTGTCTCTCCTGGTGGGAAACACTCATGAACTCTTTGCTTTGCTGATTGTGGGAGCACAGTTACATCCTGAACATAGCTGTATAGTTTACTGTGCCAGCACTACAATTGACCAGTATAGGTTCTCATTGTCGGATTCTTGGCTCAGAAACAGAAAAGGATACAACGGTCAGGGGTACACGGATACATTATATCATGCGGCCATTTGGGGAGTGAACCAGTGGGTGGAAGACCTCTCTCTCTGTCTCTACCTCTCTTTGTCACTCTGTCTTTCAAATAAATAAAATAAATTTTTAAAAAAGTGGCCTGGAAAATGAATAACTAGGGCCCCTAGAAGTGGACTCCATTTGAAGTTTATCTGCTTAGGTGGGTTTTTCATGAAATATGGGAAAAATCAAAATTAGAGCAATTTTTAAAATCCCTCCTCTAGCCTAAAATCCTTTTTAACCAATAACAGACCTCTGTGACACTGTGAGTAGACACTGTTGGAAGAGGGAGCAGACAGCCAAGGGAAGCACCAGTGGGCCACACTTTCACTCTTCTGGTGGCTGCATGGCAGAAGCTGCACCCTTTGGAGGAGGCATCATACAGCCCATTAGCAGGAAGTGCAGGCAGAGGCAGCTGCAGTGGGAGGCATGGCAAGAGGACATGCTGATGGGGTGGACAGTTTGGGAGCAGGTATGAGACAGCCTCTGTCTTGACTCAGCAGAGGAAGAGAACCCTATAGGAGAAGGAAAAATGAACGTAGGAGCCATCTATCCCCAGAACTGTAATTAAAACATTAGACTGAAGTTACAGTCTCTTTGGCTCTCAAGGAACAGTGTGGCTATTATTTTTTTGGACACAGTTCTTCTCTGGGAAGAAGCCAAGTGTTGAAGCTCACCTCCTCCTAGGAGAGAAAAGCACTGCTCAGGGTGCTGGGAAGCACTGGCTGGTGGCTACCAGATGGAGAAATCCACCCAGTGGACAACTGGGTTGCTGCTGGGGAAGCTTTGCACTTTAACTGAGCCTTTTCTTTGGAACCAAGCAGGAAAGAGAGTGATAATTGCTTTCCACTCTGTGGTACATATGTGTACGTGCATATGTGTGTGTATGCATGTGAGTGTGTGTTTATTCTGTTGTGGTCTCTTCTTCTGTTGGGACTATAAATGACTCAGGACAGGCACTCTCATGGGTGGTCAGGCCAACCCCGTGGTTGTCACACATCAGGTTCCATTATCTGCCAGTGGTGCAATAAACACAGTCATGGCTTTTTTAAGCCACATTTCTGAGAAACAGGCCTGCCTCCCACAAAATATATTAACCAAGAAAAACTAACTGTGCATAAGAACTATATACACAATTTGAGTAACCTGGAAGCCTAGTAAATTTGGACTTGGATGTATCAATAGTTTCTTTGCCACAAAGAATCATTCTTACCAATCACATCTTACCAATCTGTCTCAGTCTCCCTGTTTCAAATTAAACATGGCCCCATTCTACCTAAAGTCTCACATGCCTCAGCCATGGGGACCTCTGTGTCCTCATACGTCCCCTATGGCGCCTAGCACTCTGATGGCACTCAGCAAAAATCATCAGAGCCTCAACAGTAGTTAGATTTTAATTTCATTACTTTGGACTTTCACCTGCCCTCTAATTAGACAATGAACTGAGGGAAATCTAATTACTTCTCCAATATTCCTTCACATGGCTTTTCTGATTATTGCCATGTCACATTTGAACATCTCACAGGGCTTCCTGAATCGTGGATAACAATCACCCCTTTCCAAACAGAAGTCAAAGCAATGCCCTTAATCATAGAGTGCAAAGTTGGTTTGTTTCTCTTTTTGTCCGGAGCTCTTTATTATAATTGGCTCTGTAGGTCTCGTCCCTACCGTGACATTAGTTGAGTTTGGCCACTCAAGTAGCCAAAGGCATTTGAAGCGTGCTACAATGGGCCTCAGTCTTGTAGCAATTCACTTTTGTTTCACAAGACAGACATGTGACCTTTCCTTCAGCCAGGAGCCAGTGGGTAAGTGGATTACTTGATTGACGGGGTATGACACTGTTGTGGAGAAATACACCTTGAACACATTTGGCAATTTGAAAGAGGCATGGCCCATTGGGGTCCTATTATGTTAATTGGGATTGCCATCCAGAGAGGGAGGCTGTTCTGCTATAATGCAGGTTGTAAAGAACTGCTTGGATCCTACAGATTGAAGTGGCCCTATAGTCACCAGGCCAGCTGGATGATGTAGGACTCAGGGCAATAAAATGGCTGTGCTATTTGCCCAACTCCTGTACTGCCTTTCCAGAGCCAAGATGAGAAACCGGGATCCCTCCTATTACCCCTCTGTTCTTATGGATTGAAGCAAATGAAGAAATAAACTTGCTAGGTCTAGGTTTTTGGCCTTTGCCTCACCAGTTAACAACCTGTAACTCAAACTGACCAAGTTACCACAAGCATTCCGCCCACCTTCCAATTGTGTTTCTTCTCCGACCCCAGAAACCTTTTATTTAAGGTATACAAACTTCGTGCATTTCATAAATACAACTTTGGGAACATAGTGAGTCTTCCCACCCTACCCGTCCTCCCACTCACACTCAGACCCCAAAAGAACAGAAAACAGAGGGACCCCTGAGCAATATGCTAGTTTGTGTATGCTCCACTGGCCAGAAGAAGTACAAGGACCCTACTGGGTTGTCCAAAGGGCTCGTTACCCTGCCTTGCAGGGTTGGGGAGGATTGTGTGCCTGTGAGCCTTGCTCTTCCAGAAACTGGAATAAATGTTGACATCATCCCATAAAGCAAATGACATAAAGTATATCTTGCTTTAACTTCTGTCAACTCTCCACTATGGGGTGGACAGTTTGGGAGCAGGCATGAGACAGCCTTCTGTCTTGACTCAACAGAGGAAGAGAAGCCTATAGGAGAAGGAAAAGTGCATGTGGGAGCCATCCATCCCCAAAACCATAACTGAAACATGTACTGCAGTCTGTCTGGCTCTCCCAGAACACTGTAGCTATTCTTTTGCACATAGTTCTTCTCTGGGAGGAAGCCAAATGTTGAAGTTCACCTCCTCCCAGGATAGAAAAGCATTGCTCCGGATGTTGGAGAGCACTGGCTGGTGGCTGCCAAGTGGACGAACAAGCCCACCCAGGGCCCTCCTGCTTCTCTGCACCACGTGTCTGGAGCAGAGTTTACAAAGAGCCCAAGATACATGATCATGACACATGAAACGGGAAGATAAGTAGATCCAACCAAAAATGTTAATGGCAGATAGGGGACAAACAACAGCAAAAGGAGCAGAATTTCTTTCCATATGTTTACAGACATTTAAGGAGCCCTCTATATCATTTTTATTAAATTACTTAATACATTGGATTAACTTTCAAAGTGTCAGAAATGAGATCCCATGTGTTCAAAGTCTGTCATCCACCACCAACAAACGGGAAGTTTTCTTACAAAGAAAAAGAAAACTGCTGAGAGACCCTCTTCTACCCAGAAATTCAAAGATTTTTCCTCCCTTTCTTGGCTTTTACTAAGCTGCAAGAGGACTTTTTGGCTTCTGGGAGGTCACCACACAGAGAAGAAACAGGCCAAAGGAAGGATGATCCGAGACACAAACACTTTTCCCGGGATACAAGATAATCCAGGGTGCAAGCTGGTATAAGACTGTGAAGCATTAGTCTAGCTCTTCTCTTTGTTCTGTAACAGTAGACCCACAGAAATGACTTGGGAGAATTAACCATCAAATCCCAGCAAGACAAAATGCAACTTACAAGCCAGCAAATGCAGCAAGGGAGGGATATTTTACCTAAGAAGGAATTGCAAAAGAAAATACTTCTCAGTTGTGAGTTTTTCTTTCAGGAAATACTCAGCCAGGACATTTTCCACCAAAAAAAGACCTACAAAACTATTTCTTCTACCACCTCACTGATAGCTGCAAAAGGCATATTTTCAAAATTGGAGGACAGCACATTTCCAAAATCCACAAGAATCTGTGCAGTAGGAAAAAGGGATAAATAATTAGAGCTGAAAATACACGGCTGATGAAGTCTGTACCTTTCAAGGACCTTAACCCGGGGTAGCCTAGTGAGTATAGTGTGTGCATTTCAAAGTCAGATGGATAAGAATTCAAAACGGGTTCCTCAGCTGACTACCGCTAGCTTATGCGCCACTCTGAGACCGTTCCCTCTGTCCTAAAAGGAGGACGGTTGCATCCTGAAATTATTACGGAGGCAGTGCATAAAGAGATGCTCAACAAATACTTAAATCTCTAATGTTTTTTTAATCTTTTTTTGCACAATTATAGACCAAATACAGGAACAGTAAAATTCTCTACTTTCTATACTGACAAGTGCATGATGAAAATCAAACAGAAAGAATGTAAAGCTGTTGCCAACCCAATCCCCTAGAGACAGGAGAACTGCACTAACTCCTGGCTCTGTCCATTTCTGCCTCTGCCACTCTGCTCTTCCTCTCCCTGGGCCTCTAATTTCTCATCTGAAAACTGAAGGGATTAGACCAAAGTTGATCCCTGGGGCTTCTCCAGCTTTGAAGTTCTTTGGATTTTACTAATGCTTGTTTTTACTAGTAATGGGTAAGCCCTGAACAGGTATTTATTTGAAGTCAACATGCTAAAAGCAGCAGCCTGTGTGATAACTTAAGAGGTTCTAATGTTGGACTGCTTGGGACTTGAACTCCAGATTTGCCACTTACTAGCTCAGGGACCTTGGAAATTTAACCTCTCTGTGCAGCAGTAATCTTATTGATAAACTGAGTCATAGTTACTATATTAGATGCTGATCATGAAGAGTCAGTGAGTTGGTCATGGACAGTCCCAAATGTCACAAATGACAGCCACACTTGGTTGCTGTTGCTGTTTCCTATTGAGGAGAAATGGGAAAAAAAAAAAAAAAAAACAGTGGCTTCAGCAAGGCTGGGCTTAAAATATGGTTTTGTCTTCATATAAATGAGCTTTCAGTCATCTCTTTTTTGTACCCATGGTGTATTCATTATAAACACAGACTTCATTGTAAACACCCAATGACTGTCAACACCTCTGTAGCCCACTGGAACAGAAGCAGGGACGGCTGTGACTGTGATACAAATCTCTAAATATGGAGAAAGACCAAGCCCAGAGAAATGTACCATTAAGCACTGCCATAATTTGTGAAAAGGTCAGACAGTTTCATAAGCATTTTGCTGAGACCTGAGAAAACCAAACAAAGGAGAGACTAGTGGTGCCAAAGACATATGATTTCAAAGCAAGGGACCCTTTGGAAACTTTTTAAAGAATCACTTTCTGAATACTACGAAATTTAAGAAAAAGAATCTGAGTCAGCACATTGTACTAATAACACGGCAGCAGTACTTCTCAAAGAGTTAAAACCAGTGATTGATCCAGAGCAGACTTTTATGCCAACTCAAATGAAATAAGTCTTCTGAGAATTTCATTTACTTCCAGACCACCTCTAACGGGGATTTCAATTGTTTAGTGTCCTGGAAACTTTGACAGTCAGCCACAGTGCCATTAGGTGAGGTGAACACCCCGTTATTGCTGCCACAAACACAGGTTCTGCCCCACAAGGAGCTTAGTGTCTACAAGGCACCTGTAGCTACAGGGCAACCATAACCCAGCTATAGTGCAGTCAAGAGTGGCACTGCATAGCTCAAGGGCTTACGTGGCTGGGATAGCATTCTTTCTTGAGGCATCTCAGGCGCTGACTCATCACCTGTGTTTTACCTTTCAGTGTCCCCTAGACTTGCCCTCTAGTTTCAGTTTGAGTTTTCTCAACAGATTCTTCAGCCCCAGTTGACTCTGAGTCCCTGTATAAACACAGTGCGCTGCCAAGGCCAAGAAATCATTTTAACTTCTTCACACTTTTTAAAGGATTTTTATCACACAGAACTTAAACTACATCTCTTAGGTTCAACTATTTAGAATAGTATAGTTTAAAGCAGTTTCCTAATGGAAACTTTACCCATCTCTCAATCAGCCTTAAAGATAGGAGAGGAGATGCAAACAGAAACTCAAGAACATCTGGGAAACAATAGTAGTGAAAATACAGCACACAAGGCTCTATGGGAATAGCAGCTCACTAGGCTAATCCTCCGCCTGTGGTGCCAGCACTCTGGGATCTAGTTACAATTGGAGCAGCGATTCTGTCCTGGTTGCTCCTCTTCTCTGCTATGGCCCGGGAAGACAGTGGAGGATGGCCCAAGTGCTTGGGCCCTGCACCTGCATGGGAGACCAGGAGAAAACACCTGGCTCTCAGGCCACCTATAACACATATCCAAGTGCCAATTCAAGTTCTGGCTACTGTGTGCTTCCTATCAAATGTCTTGCTAATGCAGATTATGGCCCAAATACTTCGGTTCTTGCCACTATCATGGAGACCTGGATGAAGTTCTGGCTCCTGGCTTTGGCCTGGCCCAGCCCTGGCTGTTGTGGACATTTGGGAAGTGAACAGGCAGATAGAAGATCTTTCTTTATCTCTCTCTGTCTCTGTTATCACTCTTTTAAAAAAATTATCCTTATCTCTGTTATCATTCTTTTAAAAAAATAAATACATAAATCTTTAAAACAACTGGTTAAAAACAACCAAAGTAAGCAATTAAGAATTGTTTTTATAAGAAACATAAAGCATATATATATATATAAAGGGTGCAATAACTCAGGTATAAAGAAAACCTGAAGGATCTTAATAGACTGTTTTTTTCAATTTCACATGATGGATATAATATTATAGGAAAAGATAACTGACTAAGGCTTACCAACAGAGCATCCCTGATGATCTGAAAGAACTGAGGAAGGTATTCCATTTTTCTCCTGCTGCTTGCTACCTCCAAGCTCATAAATGGAGGTTCTGTACCCACATGAAAATGAAGCCTCTGGCTTTCTAAAACAGATGTTGCCAAAGCCTGCAGAGTGGCCAGAGTAATGTCTTTCCTCCTACACCCAACTACAACTCCATGGCAATGACGTTGCAAGTAAAGGGGAGGAGTGGTGACATTGCTTCAGTGCACTCTGCCAAGCAAAGCTCTTTGTTTGGTGTAAAGGCAAAAAAAAAAAAAAAATGGCAAAAGTTTTGCTCTTTGTTTTCATGCACTCCATCAATCCAGAACATAGCAGAACAAGGAAGAGCAGGTACGAAAGGATTCTATACCTCAGCCCTGTAACAGCACATTATTTCCAAGGTCAAGGGGCTAGGCTCTGTGAAATTTCCTACTAATCTCTGATCTTAGAAATTACCATCAACACTGAGAAGTAGAGTGAACCAAGCACATTTTGAATGTTGCACTGGCAAATGTCAGATATAGGTATCCATCTCAGAAAGCTTCTGGATTTGAAATCCATGGAATCTACACAAGGAATAGGGCTGGAATGAAGAGGATTGATTAAGTCATGTTTGTTATGACCAACTGAAAAAATGCCCAGGATCACTAGACATCAAACCACAATGAAGTTTCTCCTCATCCCAGTCATAATTACTATCATCCAAAAATTTAAAATAACAAATGCTGACAAGGATGTGGAGAAAAAGGTCCCCTAATATACTATGGGTGGGAATGTGCACTAGTACAACCATTATGGAAGACAGTATGGAGATCTGATCTAACATGACTTAGCCATCCCACTCCTGGGACTATATCCAAAGGAAATGAAATCAACATACAAAACAGTTACCTGCCCGTGTTTATAGCAGCTCAATTCACAATAGCTAAAATATGGAATCAGCCAATAAAGCCATCAACTGATAAGTGGATAAATAAAATGTAGTATATATACATGATGGAAATCTACTCAGCCATAAAAATAATAAAATCCTAACATTTGCAAGAAAATGAATGCAACTGGAGAATATTTTGCTAAGTGAAATAAGCCAGACCCAAGAAGACAAATGTCAAATATTTTCTCTTTTTTGTGGTAGTTAATTTATAGAGAGAGTATGAAAATAATGTGGTTGTTGCATCATTCAATACATAGTTATAAATAGTGTTTCAATGAAACAAACCATGTAAGTGATAATATTCTCTTATGTCTTGCATTAAAAAAAATGCAATGGAAGGGAGGCATAGTGAGTATTCTTGGGGTACCAGTGATGCTTTCTTCTTAATTTGGTTGTTGGCTACGAGTGTGATTTGATGACAAAGAAAAAATCATTGATATGTATATACTTATGTGCACTTCTTGGTATGTATGCTGTATTTTAATTTTAATTTTTTTAAAAAATAAGTTCTGTTTGCTAATCAAGAAAAGCATGGGTACAGTCTGATGTTGTCTCTAGAAACTCCAAAGCCCTATACCTCTCCTTATTATAGCCTCTCAAAATTTCTTTACTGATGAGTTACAGAAATGCAGAAAATTATAAAGGGCTTTTATGAGTATTTTGGTGTCTTAAAAGATCCCACTTCTATTTCTATCACAAATTTACCAGACTTAGCAATTGTATATGTCTAAATATCAAGACCTGGGCTCTGAAATACAATGTGTTTCACCCTGCCACACTATCTCTATAGAAGACCTCAATGACATATTTAAAAGCAGTGGCATTGAAAGCTATAAGTGTATGTCTGCTCCAGGACTCACCACACAATCTGTCATTAGATAAGTTCCTTATCAAGTCTCTCCTTTTATTTTTATTTTTTCCCGAAGAAACCATTTATTTAATGAGTACAAATTTCATAAGTACAACTTTAGGAATATAGTGACTCTTCCCATCATACTCTCTCACCCCCACTCCCACTTCACTTCCTCCTCTCTCTCCCATTCCCCAGTCTCATTCTCTATTAAGAAAATAAAACTAAGCAAAACTGTTTCTCAATAGTCAAGACAAGGGCTGTTCAAGTCATTGATTCTCAAAGTGTCAGTGTTACTTCTACAGATTTCCTTCTAGGTGCTCTATTAGTTATCACAGATCAGGGAGAACATATGGCATTTGTCCCTTTGGGACTGGCTAATTTCACTACATGAGATGTTTCCCAGATTCATCCATCTCCTGAAGATTGGATAAAGAAATTATGAGATATGTACACTATGGAATACTACACAACTGTAAAAAAATGAAATCCAGTCATTAGCAGCACAATGCAAGTATCTCCTTTTAAAAAACAAAACATTGAACTTATTCATGTTGTATCTACAACAGCAATTACAGTGCCTGAGACATATTCATACAGTAGATCTTCACTAAGTAATTTAATGAATACCTACTTATAAGAATAAATGAAAACTATGAAATACTTCATAAGTTAACTGGTATTTTATTTCAACATTGGAACATATACATTTATATGCATATATATGAGTACTTCTCCAATATAAGGATTCTTTGGCATGTATTTATTTATTATGTTCATGTATACTTATTTAGACCTCCTCTTCCCAAAAGAAGGATTTGAGATAGACTAAACTATATGAATAAGCTTTGTACTCATACCCATTTTAAATCAGGTTAACAAGAATTTTTTCTTAGCTAGATATTTCAGGTTAAGTTCTTCCTTATCTCCCTTTTCAATAAAACCCCACATTTCCAAGGTTTTGACTTGTTTCAGAAGCAAATGGAATTTAAAAAAAAAAACCTGATAGTCTGACATAGTAAGGTTGACTTTTGTGTTAGTTCTTTAAGGACACAGATCTCAATGGGGCCAGAATAGTGAAAGGGCCAATGGCTGCTGGATGGCTGGGCAAAGCCTGGCCACCCTTTTTCAGGAGTCTCATTTTCTTTCTGAGTGGCACATCCTTTTCACAGCACCAGGCAGCTGCAGTGAGGGGGATGGGGAACAGATGTCATTCATTGACTCCGGGTAATGAGATTTCATATTCCGTCAAAATCCTGAATAGGACAGGAGAGGCCTCATTAGTGGTTTCATGACTGAACAGGTGTAGAGGTCCCATGTGCACAGCAGGTAGAAAGAGGCCATTTCAATTCCATGTGTGCAGTATCTAGGAAATTGGAACGAAGGAAAAAGTGCTCCACCACAACTGCCACCACAGGAAAATTGCAGCTTTTAGGAGCCAAAACAATATTAATCCAGACCACTGGTACACACCTCATCCAGGGGCCAGGAAAATGGTTGAAGGCAGGAGACGGGCGATATGCAGTCCTAATGACAACATGCAAAGGAGGTCATCTCCTTATTTCTTTAGTTCCATATGGCATGTCATAAAATTTTATTGCTCTTTAGCCAACAAAGTAATAACCCTCTTAAGGCCACCAGTCAACAAATGAGACTGCAGGGTAGCATGAAATCTTATCTCCAAAACTAATGGCAGAGACCTCTTTAGAAGATGGGCTACGTTGGAAGCAATATGTGAATAAAATGTACCAGAGTGTAGATAAGGCTGGCTGCCAATTTGGCAGCGGTCTCCTGGACAAGTGTCCTTCAGTGGGGATAGCAATCATGAAACCAACCCCACTGCCTGCCTGCTGAAAGAAATCCACACCACAGTAAGAGTTGGGCCACCCAGAGGCAACATCCCAACTGGGACTGCTATTTGACTGAGTCACTATACCTAGGATGTCAACAAATAGCCCAGTATGTTTAAATGTAGAATGTTTTTGATGCCTCCAGTGGTGTGACAGGTACTTAAGACCCTGCTAGCTAAATGTCCAAGGTCTTTTTCAATGGCCACCTATTTGGAAATCACAATTGCAGTGTCAGGCACACTGGCTCATTGTTCTTCAGTCAACTTCCAGAACTCACTCAGTAAAATCTCAATTATTTAGAGTAAATTAGCCACAGTTATAAAACATATATTTTTTAAATCATCTTTTGTTTTCTACTGATCCAGTTTGGCAGTCTTGGCTTCTAAACAGTCTGGTTTCTCCAATCTTTTAAAGGGTGTGGTCACACATTTATTATGAAACCATCATGTGTCAATCAGTATGAGATGCGCTTGATGTGAGTTGTCTCATCCAACTTCACACCAACTCTACAAAGCACTGATGTGAATGAATAAGGTTACCAGTCAGCACACAGCAAAAGCACTCTGAAAAGACCTATCTTGGGCACCAAAGCACAGGCTGTTTTCATGGCATCATACTGCCTCCTGTGCTTTAGAGAAGTGGTTCAAAAAATAGTGAATAAAGGCCAAATATAAGGGTAGTTTGAAAAGTTCATGGAAAATGAAAGCAACAAATGTTTATTTTGATACAAATCATGCAGGTTTTTTTTAATAATAAGCATTTCTTTTTAAAAAAAAGATTTATTTATTTATTTATTTGAAAAGCAGAGTTACACAGAGAGAGAAGGAGAGGCAGGGAGAGAGAGAGATGGTTCCATCCACTGGTTCACTCTCCAATTGGCTGCAACAGCTGGAGCTTTGCCAATCTGAAGCCAGGAGCCAGGAGCTTCTTCCAGGTCTCCCACACAGGTGTGGAGGCCCAAGGACTTGGGACATCTTCTACTGCTTTCCCAGGCCATAGCAGAGAGCTGGATCGGAAGTGGAGCAGCTGGGACTTGACCCAATGCACATATGGGATGCTGGCACTGCAGGCAGTGGCTTTACCCACTACGCCACAGCGCTGGCCCCAATAATAAGCATTTCTGATGAATTTTTTAAAACTCCCTCATATTGTCAAATAAAATTCACAGTGGATACATTCTAATAAATGACCAAGAACTATTTATAATAATTATTAGTACATTGCGGCTACTCAAGTAGTTGATGCTAAAGTGGCTTGGAAAAATATCAGAAAACCATTTCCTTCCTTTAACAGATGATGAATGGCCTCCATGAAGTGATCACTGCTCTTCTACACTACCTCCTATTTCCTGATGTGACACAGAAGGTAAATTTCAAACATGCTATGTTCACATGATCTCAAAACCTGTATTGATAAAATAGCAAATGCACCTTTTAGTGTATATAACTTTCTTCCTATGGGAACATTATTAATACATCAGAAAAATAATTCTTCATTTTATTGCACAACAATTGCACAATGGGACTTGGATCTCTGAGAGTATGCAATAATGTTGTCTTTTCTTTTAGTTATCTACTCATTCCTCGCCTCACTCACTACAGTGTGGTTCCCTGAACAAGCTAGATTCTCTCAACTAAAGGTAAGTCCTGCTTGGGAGTTGGTATATTACAAAGGCAAACAGTACTGTGTTGTGGGAAGTGGATAGTCAGAAAGGTAGTGCCAATTACAGACAGGAGGAAGCAAGATTTATGAAGAAATCAAGGAAGTCCATGCCCTCCTTGTATACAGACAATTTCCAGACAGAGGGTTTCCTTCATGGCACCTCATCAATGCCAGATGGAGTTAGAGTCTTAACCTCACTGAAGGAACCAGTCTATGCATCATAAGAGAAACATAGATGGACAGACATCAGGATAAACACCCACTTTTGAGGAAACTGGCATGCACACTGCCCTATGGGACTTTGCAGTTTCGGATGCTACCCAGTCAGAGTGTTTGGTCTATGCAAAGAGACAGACAGACTATTCTGTTCAAGGACCATCACAAAAAATGGAATGTGTGAAGCTGGACAGAGCTCAGGTTCTAGGATGTAGAAAAGTTTGCAACTTAGCATACACACATGTTACAACTGGTGTTTAAATAAAAAAAAAAAATGAAGCGAGGGGGCATATACTAACATTTGTTCAACTATGCATTTAAAAACGAACTCCAGAAGACTAAAAAGAAACTGAGAGGAAGACTTAGCCGTCATGAAGAGACTAGATGGTTTGGAAAGCAGACCTTTGCATTTCAGTTTTTGAAGCAGTGAATACAATATTAACCATTTAAAAATTGATATACACCCAACACACAAAATAGCTCAAGGTATAGATTCCAAAGCCCGCTTTAAAATTGAGGGGCCTTGGACAATCATTTAACATCTTCAAGTCATCGTTTCATCTATAAAAGATGATATTGTACCTTACAGAGTCATTTTAAATTAGACATCCCTGTACCTACAGTAGATAATCAGTACTCACTAATGTTACCTATTAACATTATTGTCATTATTATTATATATTTTTAGTATTTAAGACACTGCAACAGAGTCCAGAGAGAGTGATACACGAGGCACATTTTCTTATTCTCAAGTTATTGACATATCCTTTGAGTAAACTTCCACTGAGACAAGGAATGTTTTCCTTTGTAATTTCCAAAATCTGACCAATAGAAAAGACTCAAAATTATGACATAAAAGTCCTAATATTGGAGCAGGCATTTGGTGCAGCAGTTACGTTGTCACTCAGGATGCCTGCATCCCATGTTGGAGAGCGTGGTTTTAGCCCTGGCTCCTATGCTGCTGATCCAGCTTCCTGTAGTACACACCCTGGGAGGTGCAAGCTGATGGTTCAAGTGATTGAGTTCTTGCCTCCCTCATGAGAGACCCAAATGGAGTTCCTGACTCCTGTTTTCAACCTTGCCCACCCCTGGATATCATAGGCATTTGAGAAGCAAACCAGCAGATGGAAAAACTCTTCCTGTTTGTCTCGCTGTCTCTCTATCAATCTCTATGCCTTTGAAATAAAATTAGGGGGAAGCCAAATATTATACGTTCTAGTAGCAATATTAATAATACCAATTTCTTAGAAATAATAGTCTACAGAATTTTCAAGTTCTCATCTTACATCTATGAAAATTGTATTCTTCATTTCTCTTTTCCTATGATAAAAATTTGGTGAGAAATGAAATAAAACAGAGTATTTTTAAACTATTTATTTATTTGAAAGTCAGAGTTATAAAGAGAGAGAGAGAGAGAGAGAGAGAGAGAGAGAGAGAGAGAGAGATCCTCTACCTACTGGTTTACTCCCCAGATGGCTGCAATGGTCAGGGCTAGACCAGGCTGAAGCCAGGATCTTCATCTGGGTCTCCCATATGGGTGGCAAGGGCCCAAACACTAGAACCATCTTCTGCTACTTTCCCCAAGCCATTATCAGGGAGCTGGATCAGGAGTAGAGCAGCCAGGACACAAACCAGTGACCATGTGGGATGCTGGTGTCACAGGTGGCAGCTTTCCCCACGGCCACAGAGCTGGCCCCAAAACACATTGTTTTTTGAAGGTAGGGGAAAGCATGCCAGATTTTACTGAGAGAGAATTCAAGCAATACACAATATCTCTCTGAACTAGTTAGATTAATAGGGTAATCTAACAAGTGAAGGGCTTTTTCATGAGGACTACTAAGCAAGCAAACAAAAACATGATACAGTAGAGAATAAGCAAAAATGGTTAATTTTGTGAAATTCCATAAGAAAACTCAATAAAGTATATTAGATTAAGTGTTGAAATATATTATTCAGTAGCTAGAGGTTTTCTCATTATTTTTGTAAAGCTCCATATGGCATTCCTCATTTATTTAATAGCATGTAATATGTATTTAAATGTCCCCAAATTAGTCATATTTTGTCAAAACAAAAGGTAGACTCACCATCACGTTGCTTCAGTAAGTTACCCAATTATAAGTGACTGAGGCCACCAAACCCACTGGCCAGGATGAGAAGTCTTTCCCTATTCTTGTCTGGTTGAGCCAGATTACAGAAAGACGGATTTCCTAGGAAATAATTTTAAAAGCTCAATAAGGGATGCTTCCAATGCCATTTCCTCTCCATATACTCTAAATGAATGCCATCAACCCTAACCTGCAAACTGGCATACAGTAGCACACAGAAGAAGAAAGGGAATGGATGGATGATTTGGTTGCCCAAATATAAGCAGATGAATGACCCAATTTTATACAATGGAGTATATTCCAGAAAACCTCTCAGTAATAACCTGCCTTATCTCACCTGATTTTGCTTGCCACCAAAAATAAACAAAGGCATGAACACACCAATAAGTGAATGAAAAATGTCACTGAAGAGAGACATACATAGGCAGTCATGCCTAGGTTCTATTTTACTGAACATCATAAGTAAATTTTGAAGACATGTCAATAACCAATATGAAGCCAGTGTTTTATTACAAACATCCAAGCTGCAAGAGGTCAGCCTGCAGACCCGTGAGGGAGACTCTCCAGCTCTCAGATCCCTGGAGGAGCAATCTAAGACTGCCATGCTTTTCTGGATATTTTCCAATTAGTTTATAAGATGAGTCTTACTACTTAATGACAAGTTTTTCTAACTACCTGATTGGCGCTCTAATAATCTTTCCTTGGAATAATCCGATTTCATAATTTTTAATATAAAAAGATTTAATTCTGGAGGTCGTGATCAAATTAAACAGAATCCTAATTAACTAGTAATCAAATTGTGTAGTAAGCAGTGTTTAAGTTGCAGTATGAATATTAGTAACATTTTGTAGTAATAGCCCTTTCTCTAGGGTCTGGAAAAGCCTTTTGGGGATTGTTTAAAATTCTCAGGACAGGGTCAGGAATTACTGAAAAACAAATGAGGCATCAGTCAGTCTGGGGGAAGAACGTAAAAAGGGAGCCCAAAGATGTGAAAATATTCATTGGCTGCATGGAAATTTTGTAGGAAGAACAATGGAAGCTAAGAAACAGGACAATTCAACTACTCCTGGGTTTGCCCTGCCCTCCTTCCTCACACGAAACCCTGAAACAGGAGATGTTTTGTTCTCAATCAAAATGATTCAGGCTCAAGTCTCATTTTCTCTGTAAATCCAACTCAGTGCAGTTCAACCAACTGCAACCAATGCCATGTACCTGCAAGGCATTACAGATAGTAATAATCAATTACTAAGTGATTCTTGGACATTGATTAATTTAAGAATAGTCCAAGGGCAGGTTTCTTGGTCCTCTCTCTCCAGAGGATTCTCTGAGGTCCATTTCCTGAGGACCTAGCAGCGACACAGCCACAATCACCTATACCTCACTCTTCAGATTTATGCTATCTCTAGGCTTAAAATGAAGGTTAAACTTTTTAAAGAGTTGATGGAAATTTATGAGAAAATATCTAGTTTCTCAGCATGGGAAAAATGTAGTAATTCATCTGTACAAATCCAATGAAGTCATTACCAATGACCCTGATCTTCCTCAGGCACTGCCACGTTAGCAGTAACCAGCACATAAATTTTGACAAATCCAATCCCATAACTAATCTTTCACCAAAATTGTGACCAATTAAAAAGTGGTCTGTGTTCTCACAACAGCTGTCAGAAGTAGCCCTCCTTTGGAGAGCCCACGCCCTCTTGATAGGATATGAAGACATCCCACACCTGGGTAACTCAACCCTTCAGTGCCTCAGCATCTCACTCTCTGAGACTCAGGGAGAGTTTTCTGTGGCATTCTGAGGGAACTTCTAGAAAGTCTCAAATACCCAGGGAGTCTGCTCTAATTTAACCTCACTTAGGAAGTGACATTGTGAGTAACACTGCAGTCCTTAGCGGCCATTCAACTCCTGTCATCAAAAGGAAGAGGGGAAAGAAACCAAACATCTCTTCTTCCAGAATAAACAAAAGAAAGCTCCAAATGATCCCTTAGCCCTGTGTTCACGGCAGAAAACACAGGAGAAAAATGAAGCTTCCCACTCAGAGAGCCACCGCTCCAAGGCTGCCCCGAAACTCTCATCGGTACTGAACGACAAACTGTGAGGAGCTCAGAAGGAAACAGCGCTTCACAGGAGCATATTGATTTTCAGTAAAGCCATGTTCACGTTGAGGCTTGGACTTCAAGATCTGTGCTGTGGACAATGCCCTCGCTCGCACATGCACTTGTCTTTGGAAATACTCTAGATGCGAAGAGGGTCCCTGCCCTGAGCAGGAGGGAACGGAGAAAAAGACTGGACAAAATGACATTCGCTACTTTTCCCTGACTTGCTTAAGTACTCAGAAAAGAGAACACTCAGTGCTCCAGAACACAAAGGTATTTGAAATACAGCATAGCTCATATTGGCTTTGCACCAGCGGCCCTTCCCGCAGACAACACACAGGAAATTAAAAAGAGACTGCCTTGGGAAAGTATTTAACATCCTAGGTGAATGGGGATTTATGTATTGTTTTATTGCAGTCCTCCAGAGTAACACCTCAGTGTCCACTCAAATACGAAATTTTTTTTTTAATGAAGAAATTAAACTGAAGAAAGAGCCAATATGATTCGTAAAATTCTTGGCCTATTTTCTGTTGTGCTACAGTTTTTGTACTATAAATCACCCACCTTCCAATTTAAGTAATAATGATAATAATGACCAGAAGAAGAGAAATTTCAAAAATAAAAAAGGAAGAAAAAACTTTCTGTGCTGTGGTAATGATCTGCCTGTTTACGAATGGCTGTGACCTGGCAGTTGACCATTAGCATCCATCATATCCCTCCTATGTGTCAGCCTGTACCCGGGCAGGGAAAACTGACACCAAGCAGTCAGGATGGACAGGACCATTAAGAACCCATCGTGGATGGGGCGGCGCTGTGGAGCAGTAGGTTAATCCTCCTCCTGCATTGCCAGCATCCCATATGGGCACCAGTTCTAGTCCCGGCTGCTCCATTTCTGACCCAGCTCTCTGCTATAGCCTGGGAAAGCAGTAAAAGATGGCCAAAGTCCTTGGGCCCCTGCACCTGTGTAGGAGATCTGGAGGAAACTCCTGGCTCCTGGCTTCAGATCGGCGCAGCTCCAGCCATTGCGGCCAGTTGGAGGGTGAACTAGCAGGTGGAAGACCTCTCTCTCTCTCTCTCTTTCTCTCTCTCTCTTTCTCTCTTCCTCTTCTCTTTCTGTGTAACTCTGACTTTCAAATAAATAAATAAATCTTTTTTTAAAAAAAAGATCATCCTCAAAGCTATAGTGCTGGTAAATGAAGGAGTCAACACTTTAACAAAGATCCTTGCTTATTTGGAGGGTGAACCAGTGGAAGGAAGACCTCTCCTCTGTCTCTCCCTCACACTGTCTGTAACTCTACCTCTCAAATAAATAAAATCTTCAAAGAAAAACAAAGAGCCAATCATGGCAATTCCAACCCCCATGCCAGTGATTGATTTAAAACCAACAACAACAACCATCACTTAACATGTGGTATATACGGGGCCAGTATTGTGGTGCAATGGCTTAAGCCACTACTAGCAACACTGGCACACCATATCAGAGCAATATTTAAGTCTCAGCTGGTACACTTCTTTTTTTTTTTTTTTTTTACAGGCAGAGTGGATAGTGAGAGAGAGAGAGACAGAGAGAAAGGTCTTCCTTTTTCTGATGGTTCACCTCCAATGGCCGCTGCAGCCGGCACATCTCGCTGATCTGAAGCCAGGAGCCAGGTGCTTCTCCTGGTCTCCCATGGGGTGCAGGGCCCAAGCACTTGGGCCATCCTCCACTGCCTTCCCGGGCCATAGCAGAGAGCTGGCCTGGAAGAGGGGCAACCGGGATAGAATCTGGCGCCCCAACCGGGACTAGAATTTGGTGTGCCGGCGCTGCAAGGCGGAGGATTAGCCTGTTAAGCCACGGCGCCGGCCTCAGCTGGTACACTTCTGATCCAGCTTCCTGCTAATACTCCCAGAAAAGCAGTGGAAGTGCTTGGGCCCTTGCCACCTATGTGGAACACCCAGATGGAGTTCCTGGGTCTGGCTTCAGCCTGGCCAAGCCGTGGCTATCACAGCCACTTAGGGAGAACTAGATTGAAGATCTCTCTCTCTCCCTCTCGCTCTCTCTCTCTCCAACCCCCACATCACCCCCATCACTCTGCCTGCCAAATAAATAAATCTCAGAAAAAGAAACATGATATATATGCACTTACACTAGGATGTTCCTCAGCAATAAAAATAAGTGAAGTACTGATACATGCAACACCACAGATCCCTCTTGAAAACGTTATGCTAAGCAGGGGGAAGAAGTCACTATGGACTGCATATTGTATGATCCCACTTACATGAATGTCCCAAACAAACAAATCTACCTAGACAGAAAAGACAGCAGAGGTTGCCTGGGGCTGAGGGGGTTGGGGGAGTTGAAGTAGGATGGCTAAAGGGCTAAAGGGTGAATTGAAAATATCCTAAAAGTGATTGAAAAAGCATTAAAATATCCTAAAAGTGGTTGTTCTTGGATGCACAACTCTGAATATATGAAGTCATTTGAATTACATTCTTAAAATTAGTGAATTGTATGGTTTGTTAATTATATTCCAATAAAAGCTATTCAAAGTGTGTGGGGTGGGGGGAAGCAGCATGGTGATATAGCAGCTAAAGCCACCTCTGGCAATGCTGGCGTCCCATATGAGTGCTAGTTCAAGTCCCAGCTGCTCCACTTCTGATCCAATTCTGTACTAATAGCCTGAGAAAAGCAACATAAGATGCCTCAAGTGCTTGGGACCCTGACCCCCTGTGTGAGGCCCAGATGAAGCTTCTAGGTCCTGACTTCAGCCTGTCCCAGCTCTGGCTATTACGGCCATCTGGGGAGTGAACCAGCAGATGGAACATCTCTCTCTCTCTCTCTCTCTCTCTCTCTCCTTCTCTCTCTGAAACTCTGCCTTTCAAAAAATATAAATAAATCTTAATAAATAAGGAGGTGGGTGGAGAGTAGGGCAAAGGCAACAATGCCAGGAAACACCCCTGGCCACATGCCTGTGTTTATTTGATCATTAATTTTTTATCAGGTGATTTCTACATCAAGTACCATTATTTGCAGTGAAGTACAGCAGGAATCAAACCAGATAAAATCTCTGCACTTAAGGAAATTACAAAAAACAAGCATTAACTAAAATGCACAGCTAGTTACATGATAGTAAGTGAATGGGAGAGAATCAAGATCACAAAGCTACAGTGACTTTTCTACTAACTACTTATTGGATTCTTTATTTAAAGAAAGGTTAAGCTTGTGATTATAAAGTAAACTGAGTATGCCATCGTAAAGACTAAAAGAGAAATAAGAAAGGAAGATGGAAGCAAGGGAGGGAGGAAGGGAGGCTGAGGTGGCAAGCATCACATGTTCCTATCTGTGTATATATGAAATACACGGAATTTGTCCACTTCATGTAAATTTTAAAAATTAAAACACAACTACAAAGCTGGGGTGGTTGATTTTCAGCACAGTCATCCATGAAAGCCTTAATGAGAAAGTGACATTTGCATAATGGCCTGAGATGTAGTGGTTCAGAGGAGAGCAGGTAATCCACTGTGGCCCCTCCAGATTAGTAGAGGAGAAGAAATCAAAGGATTTTTTTTTTTAATTTTTTAACTTTTGGCCAGCGCCGTGGCTTACTAGGCTAATCCTCTGCCTTGCGGTGCCGGCACACCGGGTTCTAGTCCCGGTCGGGGCGCCGGATTCTGTCCCGGTTGCCCCTCTTCCAGGCCAGCTCTCTGCTGTGGCCCGGGAGTGCAGTGGAGGATGACCCAAGTGCTTGGGCTCTGCACCCCATGGGAGACCAGGAGAAGCTCCTGGCTCCTGGTTTTGGATCAACGCAGTGCGCAGGTCGCAGCGCGCCAGCCGCGGCAGCCATTGGAGGGCGAACCAACGGCAAAGGAAGACCTTTCTCTCTGTCTCTCTCTCTCACTATCCACTCTGCCTGTCAAAAAAAAATTTAACTTTTATTTAATAAATATAAATTTCCAAAATACAGCTTATGGATTATAATGGCTTTCCCCCCCCCATAACTTCCCTCCCACCTGCAACCATCCTATCTCCCGCTCCCTCTCCCAGTCCATTCACATCAAGATTCATTTTCAATTCTCTTTATATACAGAAGATCAATTTAGAATATATTAAGTAAAGATTTCAACAGTTTGCACCCACACAGAATATAAAGTGTAAAATACTGTTTGAGTACTAGTTATAGCATTAATTCACAATGTTTAACACATTAAGGACAGAGATACTACACGGAGAGTAAGTGCACAGTGACTCCTGTTGTTGACTTAACAAATTGACACTCTTGTTTATGGTGTCAGTTATCACCCTAGGCTCTTGTCATGAGTTGCCAAGGCTATGGAAGCCTTTTGAGTTTGCCAACTCCAATCTTATTTAGATAAGGTCATAGTCAAAGTAGAAGTTCTCTCCTACCTTCAGAGAAAGGTACCTCCTTCTTTGATGGCCCATTCTTTCCACTGGGATCTCACTCTCAGAGATCTTTCATTTAGGTGTTTTATTTTTTGTTTGTTTGGTTTTTTTTGGTTTTTTTTTTTTTTTGCCAGAGTGTCTTGGCTTTCCATGCCTAAAATACTCTCATGGGCTCTTCAGCCAGATCTGAATGCCTTAAGGACTGATTCTGAGGCCAGAGTGCTGTTTAGGACATCTGCCATTCAATGAGTCTGCTGTGTATCCCACTTCCCATGTTGGATCATTTTTTCCCTTTTTTTATTCTATCAGTTAGTATTTGCAGACACTAGTCTTGTTTATGTGATCCCTTTGACTCTCAGACCTATCAGTGTGATCAATTGTGAACTGAAGTTGATCACTTGGACTAGTGAGATGGCATTGGTACATGCCACCTTGATGGGATTGAATTGGAATCCCCTGGCACATTTCTAACTCTGTCAAGGACTTTTTGTTAAGGAGTTGACAAAGGAGATTCTCTCTCTCTCTCTCTCAGAGCACCCTGCTTTGCAAAAGGAGACAACTCAATACATTTTGGTTTAACTAATGAGAGAGAGAGAGAGAGAGAGAGAGATCAGATGTATGTAGCCCCTAAAACTAGCAGCTCAAACCACAAGAGACCCCACCCTAGGGTGCAGGACTACACACCGCAGAAGCACAGAAACAAAAGGGGTGTCTGTCTCACTCTCTTAATGACACGGAAACCACTTCTTTATGGCTCCACTCACAGATGTGCGACCCAGCAAGTATTCTCAATGTTTGGACTACATTAAATGTACACAGCTATCTTTTCTACTGTATGGATGAGTTAGTATAGGACTGAACACAAGGCAGGGTGGATGGCAAGGACAGGTGTGTGAACTCCCAGCATACATTGAACACAGGCAGCCAAAACTGCACACATATCCTGCACTTCCAGCAGGGAGCTAGCTCAGAGGTGGAGCAGCCAAGATTAGATTCAGCTCCCATGTGGGATGCTGGCATTGAAGGCAATGGCCTAAACTGCTAAGCCACAATATCAGCTCCTCCACCCTACCCCACCATGGGTAAGACTCTCTCTCTCTCTCTCTCTCTCTCTCTCTCTCATTAGTTAAACCAAAATGTGTTGAGTTGTCTCCTTTTGCAAAGCAGGGTGCTCTATGCCAAGGGTGCAATACGTTATACCCTCCCCAGAAGGAGGAATAGGCAAGCAAGCCAGAAAAGTATTGAACAAAACAATTGCTACCTCTGCCAGGTACCATGAAGGAAAGAAACTAGGAACTGGGAATAGAACTGAAGTAAAAGCTACTTTGCAGGCCATGCTTAGACATGGCCTCTCCAAGGAGGTGACATCAGCAGCTCAATTAGTGTTCCCATTCCAAGCAGACTCTCACATTCAGTGTGAGCAGGGATGAACATCACCCAAGTGAGAAGGAAAGAGAGGGGCAGTGTTTCAATAATTCCTGGCCAGGCCCATTTTATGAAAATAAAATGATAATCAAATTCTCCTTTTCAGAATGCTTTAAGCTGTGTCTAGTTGTGCTGACTAGACAAGTCTGTCCTTGCAGAAGCAAAACCAATTTCTAAGACACTTACCAAATATCCAGGCCCAAAGAGTTGCAACACCAAGGTAGAGGGTGCTGGCTGAATACAACAGGGAAAGCAGTCACTATGTGATTCACTAGAGACATAAAAATGCAGATGATTTTTAAAGACATTCTGAAGCTGCCACGGTTTGAATATGATCTGAGTGCCCCAAGACTTCTTGTGTTGAACTTTCATCCACATTATGAGTATTAAGAGGCTGGAAACTTAAACCAACTATGGAATTTAGAGGCAGGGCCTCTGGGAGATGACTGGAAATAGATGAGCTTATTTGCATGCAGCCCAATAACCCCAATGACCTTTTTTTTTTTTAAAGAAAAGATATATTTATTTACTTATTTGAAAGGAAGAGTTACAGAGAGAGAGACAGACAGAGACAGAGCTTCCTTCCTCTGGTTCTCTCCTCAAACAGCCTCAACAGCCAGGGCTGGATCAGGCTGAAGCCAGGAGCCTGGAACTCCACCCAGGTCTCCCACATGGGTATCAGGGTTCCAAGCTCTTGAGCCACTTTCTGTTGCCTTCCCAGGAGCATTAGCAGGGAGCTGGATCAGAAGTGGAGCAGCTGAGAGTAGATTTGGCTCTCATGAGGGATGTCAGCATTACAGGCAATGGCCTAAACTGCTGTGCCACAATATCAGCCCCCTTTGTGTCTTTGCAAGATAAACACAAACAAACCCACATACACACACATACACACACACAGAGAGAGAGAGAGAGAGAGAGAGAAAGACTTCCTGAGTCCTGCCACATGATGTCCTATATCACCTTGGGACTCAACCAGCAAGAAGGCCATCACCAGCTGCAGCCCAAAGGAGATACTGGAGATGGAGCCCCTTATACTTTCAAAACTGTGAGTCAAAAGAAGGCTCTTTTCTTTATAAAGTAGCCTGCATCAGGTATTTAATCATAGTAATGAGAAGTGGACTAATACATGGGCCAACTAAAATTAAGTATGTTGACTACATGATTATAAACAGATTGTTGGTAATTCCTCTTCTAAGAGTTCACTTCAACACCTGAGGATGTTTGATACTTTGGAGTAACATTTAAAATAAGAAAATTTACCATTTTCAAATGTGAAAAGCAAAGACAAAAAGCTATACCAATGGATCATTGGGAGAAAAATTGATGAGTGACATCTTTGGAAGAACTTGTAAACAAGAGCAGGCATCTTGGCACATTGGCTTTATGCTTGCGATGCTCACATTCCATATCAGAGTGCCTGGCTCAAGCCCTGGCTACTCTGTTTCTGACCCAGCTTCCTGCTAATGACACATGGAGGCAGCAGAGGAGAGCTCAAGTACTTTGGCTCCTGCCACCCACATGGAAGACTGTGATGGCGCTCTAGGCCCCTGGCTTTGGCCTGGCTCAATCCCACCATCGTGGCCATTTGGGGAATGAACCACAGATAGAAGTTCTCTCTATCTATCTATCTATCTATCTCTCCCCATATCTGTCACTCCATCTTTCAAATAAATATAAATCTTTAAAACAATAAATAATAAAAATGTATTTGTAAATTAAAAATAATAATTCAGGTGCGGACGCAGTTGCATGAGCGATTTCTGCTTCCCTCTGTGCGGTGGAGCAAGGCTTGTTCCTCTCCCACTCAGCCGCACAGGTTCGACATTTTTTTTTCCTCCCCAAGGTTGAATTGACCAAAGCAATGGTTATGGAGAAGCCTAGTCCCCTGCTGGTCGGGCGGGAATTTGTGAGACAGTATTACACACTGCTGAACCAAGCCCCAGACATGCTACACAGATTTTATGGAAAGAACTCTTCTTACGTCCATGGGGGATTGGATTCAAATGGCAAGCCAGCAGATGCAGTCTATGGACAGAAAGAAATCCATAGGAAGGTGATGTCACAGAACTTCACCAATTGCCACACCAAGATTCGCCATGTTGATGCTCATGCTACTCTAAATGATGATGTGGTGGTCCAAGTGATGGGGCTGCTCTCCACTAATAACCAGGCTTTGAGGAGATTCATGCAGACATTTGTCCTTGCTCCTGAGGGTTCTGTTGCAAATAAATTCTATGTTCACAATGATGTCTTCAGATACCAAGATGAGGTCTTTGGTGGCTTTTTCACTGAGCCCCAGGAGGAATCTGAGGAAGAAGTAGAGGAACCTGAGGAGAGACTGCAGACGCCTGAGGTGGTACCTGATGATTCAGGAACTTTCTATGACCAGACTGTCAGCAATGACTTGGAAAAACACCTAGAGGAGCCCGTTACTGAACCAGAGCCTGATCCTGAACCAGAACCAGAACCAGAACCTGTCTCTGAAATCCAAGAGGAAAAGCCTGAGCCAGTATTGGAAGAAACTACTCCTGAAGATGCTCAGAAGAGTTCTTCTCCAGCACCTGCAGACATAGCTCAGACAGTACAGGAAGACTTAAGGACATTTTCTTGGGCATCTGTGACCAGTAAGAACCTTCCACCCAGTGGAGCTGTTCCAGTTACTGGGATACCACCTCATGTTGTTAAAGTTCCAGCTTCACAACCCCGTCCAGAGTCTAAGCCTGAATCTCAGATTCCACCGCAGAGGCCTCAGAGGGATCAAAGAGTGAGAGAGCAACGAATAAACATTCCTCCCCAGAGGGGCCCCAGGCCAATTCGTGAGCCTGGAGAGCAAGGTGATGTTGAACCCCGAAGGATTGTGAGACACCTTGACAGTCACCAGCTCTTCATTGGCAATCTGCCTCACGAGGTGGACAAATCGGAACTGAAAGATTTCTTTCAAAATTATGGGAATGTGGTGGAGCTGCGCATCAACAGTGGTGGAAAGCTGCCCAATTTTGGTTTTGTTGTATTTGATGATTCTGAGCCTGTTCAGAAGGTCCTTAGCAACAGGCCCATCATGTTGAGAGGTGAAGTCCGTCTGAATGTGGAAGAGAAGAAGACTCGAGCTGCTAGGGAGGGAGATCGTCGCGATAACCGCCTGCGGGGACCTGGAGGGCCTCGAGGTGGGCTGGGTGGTGGAATGCGAGGCCCTCCCCGTGGAGGCATGGTGCAGAAACCCGGATTCGGAGTGGGAAGGGGGATTGCTCCACGGCAGTGAATTGCCCATCACTGATCATCACATAGCCGTACAAACCCCAGCTCCTGCAGAGTGTTGAATTTCTTCAACCAGCCTTTCGTATCTTGGAGTATGAGCTAGTCTGTTATAAACTGCTTACGTTTGTACAACTTCACTTCTCTTGTGTTAATGGTGTGTGCTCCCTTTCCCTCCTCCTTCCCTTTAGTCCTTCACTTCCAATTTTGTGGAATGATATTTTAGGAGTAATGGATTTATAAAGAAGATAAAGACAAAAGACTGAATATCCTTGCTTACACTTTGCATATACAGACTGGATTTTTTTAAAATAGCCATTTCCCCAAAGGAATGTGTCTTGCTTATTACTGACATTTGGTATGTTTCATTCATTGGAATATTTCTTATTTTCTACATGTTTCAGAAACCTGTGAGAAACAGGATTTGATAAACATTTTGAAGGCAAGAAAAATCCAATTGTTCTATGAGAGTCATGACCTTCTGGTGTAGAAAAGTTGCCTCTGGAAAATTTAACAAGTTTCATTTTCTCTAGTATGGCTAAAAACTGAATAAAAGGTGTTAATAGAGTTAATTTGTTTTGGTATGTGATCACAAAACAATTCTGAAACACTGTTTCTACCACTAAAACTTAAATTGTGAGATAGGTTTTAAATGTGTAATATGCAATTGATGAGCTTTTCTTGAACTGTTAGAATTTTTTTGAAGTAGAATTTTTTTCATGTTTAATTTGTATTTGTAAAAAAAAAAAAAAGAAAACAAAAACAAAAAAGTCCCGAAATCCAAATAACAAAAAACCAGAGCAAAACTGTTGTGCCTTCTTTTGATTCCAGTCTTGACAATTGTTTAAACAAAAATAAATTTAAAAAAAATTCTAAAAAAATAAAAAATAAAAAAAAATTCAGTATCCCTTCATTGTAAATACAACCTTAGCAGAAGAGGATGGGAGAGGACAACACAGACAAAGAGAACCAGAGTCATAATTGAAGAGTGGAGCCCCAGCAGGCATGGGAGTGGTGACGCTTTGCAACAGCTGAGCTCATCCTTGCATAGGGATAATCCAGCAGGTGCAATGAATGGGCAGGTACTCATGCTCAGACAGCCTCTGTGGATTACACTCACTTCCATATTATTACCCCTGCTGTTCAACATTTGTGGGCTGAAAACACCAGAGCATGCACAAAAAACATAGAACTACATCTGAGGAGGTACAGATCTACTATAGGCTTTTACTGTGTTATCACTATCAGTATTAATTTTTCCATTAAAATGAAAACTTTGGAATTTAAGCACAAGAGAATAGACCAGGAGGTGGAATGCAGATAGAAAATGTCTGATGAGAGATACAGTTCAGGCATGCCATGCTTAGTCTATATTTTTGATGAATTCTGAACCAACAATTAAGCAGTCTTAGATTGTTAAAGCTGCACACTTATTAGAAAGTCCCATTAACTCCTTAGGAGCTCATTCTGAGTTCACTTTCCAGAGTTGCTTCCTAAGGCTTAAATTCTAACCATAAGAGTCCAGGACTCCTGGAATAGAAGCCAAAGTCATTAACCACTATTTCCATGTACTTCCTTTTCTCTGATTCTAATATATTTGCTTCCCACATTTCCGAAGGATGAAAGTCTAAGCTCAGTGTACCAGTGTGGTCGGGTTCTGGTAAGGGCCTCTCTCAGGCAGCAGTCAGCTGACTTCCCACTGTACTCTCACAGAGTAGAAATAGCTGGCTAGCTCTCTGGCCTCTTGTATAAGGGCATTGATCATATTCCTGAGGGCTCCCTTCTCATGATCTGATTTCTTTCCCCAAGTCTCACTTCCAAATGCCATCACATTGTGATTAAGGTTTCAATATACGAATTTCAGGGTGCACAGATTTTCAGTCCATTGCAAGGACCAGAAAGCATATCAGATATAATCTATGCTTGGAAATAATTAATTATGTTGTAAAGAATTTAAAACTAAAATTCATAAAACATTGAAATAAGAGTAATCAATAGCAAATAATTAAGAGCCCCAAATTTTTTCGAATACCACTCCATCTCACTCTTCTTCCTCACGCCACATGGATCAGACAGCAACAGGCTCCTTCATAAAGTCATCTTCCAATCATCTCAGTTCCCAAAACTGAATGCCAAATACAGGATTATTAGTATCCTGGCTCCTGCAAAAATAAATGCTCACAGGAAGAGGATAATATCAGCCTGGATCACAAGTGTTTTTGTATTTATCCTAAACTGTGTTCAGCATTCAATCAAGGCCATTCCTATTATTTTTATTATCAAATAAACAAAAACTAAGAATGAAAGTCAAGAGGAGGGTACATATAGAAGCTCCAGAAAATAGAGTTACCAGTCACAGACTTAAGCAATGCTCAGAATGACAGGACTTCAAATATTTTATGAACATGCATACTGTGAAAAAGTTATGCATGAATTTCAAAAAAAAATTTGCATCAAAATAAACAAACTAATTCATCTCCCCAAGAATTTTTGAGGTACCCGCATAAGTTTCAGGAAACAAAGGACACATTCCAACAGTGAACTGGGAACTAGAATAAAGAACAAAATGGAAATTCTATAGCTGACAAACATAACACCAAAATAAGTAAGCTGACAACTGCTGAAAAGAAAAACAGTGATTAGGAAGACAAGTCAGAAGAAAATATCCAAAATGAAACATGGAGAAAACAATGACAAAAAAATTAAACAGAAAGACTAAAAAATGACAGCCTAGAATTCTAGCATTTTCACAAATAGAGATCTTTTCTGATGAATTGGAAATAAGAGAATTCATCAACATTTCTCATAAAGTGGAAAAAGGATATTTTTCTATGCTGAGAGAAAATTACTCCAGATAGCAAGTAAGGTGCAGGAAAGAATATAAACCATAAATATGTGGATAAATTTAAATAAACAGACAATGTAAAATCACAATAAAAATGCTTATGGAGTTTGATGTATATAAAGTTAAAATGTACAACATTAATGGTTTATAAATTGAAACAAGATTTATGGAATCAAAGTGCTCAAAGACAGTACTTCTCAAATTTAATGGGCATATGAATCACCTGGACATCTAGAGTAAATGCAGGTTTTTGATTCTGTAGGTCTGATTAGCCTGAGATTCAACATTTTTAACATTTCCCCAGCTAATTCCTATGATGTTGGCTCTTGGATCACTCTTTCAGTAGCGAAAGTCTAAGAACTTTGTATTAACTGGGAATGAGTGAAAGTAACAAGTAATGATAGACTATGTGTCAGTGATTCATTTTGCAACATCTAGGGCAACCAATAAAAGAATTTAAAAAAGTGCAATAATATTATGATTAGGGTAGCAAAGGGGGAAATGAGAAAAATAAGACAAATTCAAAAGAAGACAACACAAGATAGTGCATATATTTATTTTTATTATTTTTAGGTTTTATTGATTTATTTGGAAGGTAAAAAGACAGAGAAGGATAGATGAAGAGAGATCTTCCACATACTGGTTCACTTCCCAATGCCCAGAACAACCAGTGCTGGGCCAGGATGAAGCCAGGAACACAAAATTCCATTGGGGTCTCCCATGTGAGTGGCAAGAACCTAAGTACTTGAGCCATCACCACTGCCTCCCAGGATGCATTAACAGGAAGCTGAATCAGAAGCAGAGTAACCAGGAGGACTCAAACCAGGTACTCTGATATGGGATGCAGGCACCCCAAGCAGAAAATTAAATGCTGCACCAAGCACACACACCCCCCATTAGAATACATATATTTACAGCAAACAACTAAAAATAATTTAGTTGTTAATTTATACTCAATATATTAAAATTATCTCATGTGTAAAGAATTAAATGTTCCAATTAAAGTGCAAAGGTGGTCAGGCTACAATTTTTATTGTTATTTAGGAGAATTAGATAAACAGTAAAATTAACCAAATTAATTAGATAAAGGAGAAAAATTATAAGGTTACTTGAGCAGAAGCAGAAAAGGTATTTTATAAAACCCAACATCCATAAACGCGCTGTGGCGTAGCAGGTAAAGCTACTGCCTGCAGTGCCGACATCCCATATGGGTGCCGGTTTGGGTCCTGGCTGATCCGCTTCCAATACAGCTCTCTGCTATGGCCTGGGAAAGCAGTAAAAGATGGTCCAAGTGCTTGGACCACTGCACTCACGTGGCAGATGCAGAGGAAGCTCCTGTTTCCTGGCTTCAGTTTGGTGCAGTTCTGGCCATTGTGGCCAATTGAGGAGTGAACCAGTGGATGGAAGACACTCTCTCTGCCTCTCCACTCCCTGTGTAACTCTGACTTTCAAATAAATAAATAATTTTTTCTGACAGGCAGAGTTAGACAGTGAGAGAGAGAGACAAAGAGAAAGGTCTTCCTTCCGTTGGTTCACCCCCCAAATGGCTGCTATGGCCGGTGCACTGCACCAATCCGAAGCCAGGATACAGGTGCTTCCTCCTGGTCTCCCATGTGGGTGCAGGGCCCAGGCACTTGGGCTATCCTCCACTGACCTCCCGGGCCACAGCAGAAAGCTGGCCTGGAAGAGGAGCAACCCAGACAGAATCCGGCGCCCCAACCAGGACTAGAACCCGGGATGCCAGTGCCGCAGGCTGAGGATTAGCCAGGTGAGCTGTGGCACCAGCCAAATAAATAAAAATTTTTAAAAAATCCATTCACCACAATAAAAAATAAATAGGCTGTAAGGCAAAGCCAGAAATAGAAGGGAAATTTCAATCCTCAATGAACATCTAACAAGATCAGATTAAAACTTTAATATCCTCTCATCACAAGAAGATCTGAAAACTTCCACCATGACTTCTATTCAATATTACTATGAAGACCTTAGCAAGTATACAAAGGTAAGGAAGAGAAACGAAAGATAATAGGATTAAAATTTTAAAAATTAATTTCTCATTGTTTTGCAGATGATGATTGTTTATGTTGAAAAAATAATGTACTGGTAAATTATTATAACTAATAACTGAATTTATCAAGTTTCTGGATGGGCTTAATATTTAAATATTGATTATATTTTACATATATTAGTTGCAATCAGCATTCAAATGATATATTAAGAAGATGCCTTTTATAATGCTGCCAAAATATAATAAATATGAGTTACTAACAAAATACTCATAAGACTGCTACACAGACATTATTAAAAATTACTCATAAAATGTTAAGAAAATCTAAACAAATGGAACCATTTATCATATTTATAGAAATGTTGAAAACTCAATGTTGTGGAGATAACAATTCTCTTCAAATTTATATGTAGATTTAATGCAAACCTAATCAAAATCCCAAAAGATACATTGTGTGGAAATTGACAGCACAATTCCAACTTTTATAGGAAAATGCACTGGATCAAAAATAACAAGGATGCTGCGGGAGAAAAAAAGAAAGAAAAAAAATAAGTAAGAGTGCTTGCTCTTCCAGAAATATTCTTAAAGCCATAATTAAGATAGAATGTTACTTATTCAAAGATAAAAAAATTGACAATGACACAAAATGAGAGCCCAAATCCTCCTATAGGGTGATGTAATTTGCAACAAAATATTGGCACTGCAGCACGGTAGGATAATGATGTTCTTTTTGTATATGGTACTATGATGTTACAACAAAATACCACATGGTACTTCATAATATGTAAATTTTATGTCTGTTGAATTTTCTAAATGAAAAAACTTAATAAGTGAATACAAATTTTAAAATATATATAACAGGGGCCGGTGCCATGGCTCACTTGGTTAATCCTCCGCCTGCAGCACCGGTATCCAATATGGGTGCCGGGTTCTAGTCCCGGCTGCTCCTCTTCCAGTCCAGCTCTCTGCTGTGGCCTGGGCAGGCAGTGGAGGATGGCCCAACTGCTTGTGCCCTGCACCTGCATGGGAGACCAGGAAAAGCACCTGGCTCCTGGCTTTAGATCAGTGCAGCGCCAGTCGTAGCAGCCATTTGGGGGGTGAACCAACAGAAGGAAGACCTTTCTCTCTGTCTCTCTCTCTCTCACTGTCTAACTCTGCCTGTCAAAAAAAAAAAAATACATATGACACTGTGTCAAATGGATATTCATTTTAAAAAGGGAAAAAAAGACATAGACCCTAGTTGATACCATACATCCAAAATTAATTCTTGATGTATCATAGATACATAAACATGAAAAGCTAAGTTTAGTCATCCTTGGTATCCATTTGACATTGGGAGGAAAGGAGCAGAAGGGGAGGAGAGGGGAGGGGAGGGGAAGTGTAGGGAACTGCAACTGGAATCACAGAGGGGATTTAACAATCACCCAAGCAGAGAACAAATAAAGAGAGCAGGAGAATCCACACACCTTGATTGATATACTGGATGAAAACATACTGGAGATCAAAGGAAATACCATTCTGAAGGCTCAGAACATACATCTGAAAAGGATCAATGATAGCTTCCAAAAGGAAATGTCAAAAAACTGAGACCCAAATTGTTCAATATTTTGTTTCAAGTCACACAAAGTAAGGGATAGGAGAAATACCCAGCTGAAGCTCGTTGGACTGGATCTTACCTACAAACTTATTTTTACCTAGCCTACACGTTGTTAACAAATAATAATTGACCTAACTTTAATATCAAAAGAGTCTCAGATTCTCTTCAGAGACAGCAGGGGACTCTCACTGGTCAGCATATTTCCTTCAGCCAGTGTCACTCATTTACTTTACCTATGTTTTCAGTGTCAAATCAAAATATCAACTCAGGTCTTTCTGCTTCCAAAATATTCTAGCTTTAAGAAAGAGATTAGGGCATAAGGAAATAGAACTAATAACTAAGGGTTTACTATTAAAATTTCTTGTTGGCACCAGCATTGTGGTACAGCAGGTTAAGTCACAATGCCCACATCCCATACAAGAGTACCATTTTAATCCTAGCTGTTGCACTTCCAATCCAGCTTCCTGCTAATGCATCCTCAGAAGCAGAAAATGATGGCTCAAGTGGCTGCACCCCTACCACCCACATGGGAGACCCAGATAGGGTTCCTGGCTTTTGCCATGGCCTGGTCCAGTCTTGGCTACTATAGGTATTTAGGGGAGTGATCCAGCAGATATAAGATCTCTATCTACAATCTATCTATCTATCTGCATATCTATCTAGTATTCTCTGCCTTTCAAGTACATAAAATAAATAACTTTTTAGAAAACTTATTACTTCTCCTTCCCTCTGAATATCAATTTTTTAAAAAGCTGTCCATGCCGTTCACTTTTTAGTGACACCTTCTTCCATCCGTGATTTCTACAAATTGCCAGTTATTCTGCATGATAGCACTGCCCTAAAGCTGCCCTGTGAAGGAACCACCTATGGTAGTGCTCTCAGTGATTGATCCAGGAGTGTAAGCCTGATTCCCAGATCACTTCATGTCAAAGTCTAGGAACAAGAGACTTACATCCATCTCCACAATCAAAGCAGAATTTCCAGGAGCACTCTAAGCAAGGTGTGCACACAGCTGTATGGACAGAGATGTCACGTGGGACTCAACTCAGTAAAGCAATATATGCAGAGTAAGCTTTGAAACGTCTAACACACCTGTGAAAATTTCTTGATGAAAATAACCTGGAATTTTATTGATAGAACAAGAGACTGGATACTGTTCCTGAAATAACAGTTTATGGTCAGCAAATCAATGTGCTATAGCACAGCATGATTTAGGAATGATTGAATTTGCTCTGCCTAATGCAAGTGAAAGGTTCATACGTTTCATTTCTGTTTGCCCTAGGCCTTGGGACAACTATCTCCCTGTTGATGATTAGGTAGTAACTCAGAGAAAGACAAAGGAAAACAAGAATCTTCTGGCTGTGCTAAAACATAACAGAATGTTCCAGAATATGCAATTCAGTCCTAATTCCACAAACAACTACAAGTAAAGGTTAGAAAACTCCTCAATCTTCCTGGGGTCACTATTTTGTATCTTGCCCCTCTAGGTCTATCTACTGTGTATTTTTTTTTCACCAAGAGAATATTCCAGAGTGTCTTTGGCATCCCCATTGGAAATATGAGATTCACAAGAATGTAAGTGATTCATCTAATAATTAATAACAGTACATAAATTCAAAATAGTATCACTTTAACACAAAAAAAACTCTCTCTTCAATCTATGATGTTTATCACATGCTGTTGCTGTGATTGTAAAATAACAGCACTGATAACAATGAAGTCTATCAACTTGTAGATCCCTTATAGGAGCTATGTACCTAGCTTTGAGTTTTGACGATGCTGAGCTAAGTAACCCAATTGTCCAGTGCTACATTTCACACCAGTATGAAAGTGATTTTGTTTCCTTGACCAAAACCTTTAACTATAGAGGGAAATAACACCTTTACCAATGGGTGTTGACATTACTAATACCATAAGCAGCTGCAAATGTTAGAAGAAGCCAGACTATAAGAAAAATTGGTTGACACCCACAGGTGATATGTCTCTCCCAAGGTTGCCAAGGTCAATCCCCTCACACTGGTCAACTAGATAGGTATCCCTTCCCTTGACTACAATTCCTAGAACTGTAAGATAGAACTGAAAAAACTTTCTCAAAAGAGCATGAGTGATTCTCTGATAAATATTTGAGAGTAGCTGCATTTTCCTTCTCCAGGAGAAGAAAATCAATACAACATAACCACTGTGTTTCAAATATATACTTATAGCTCACACTAAAGTGAATTAAAATATAATAGAAAGAGGTCAAAGAACTTTCTTCCTTTTTTCTAAAAAACAAACTGAGATTCATTCTTTTGACCCTATGTAATGATTGTTCCTTCTACTGTCAGGTGCATTCTCTATACTCTTAAAAAAGGAAAAATTCTGGGGCTGGCATTGTGGTGCAGCAAGTTAAGCTGCTGGCATCCTATATGCAAGTACTGGTTTGAGCCCAGCTTCCTACTTATTTCCTTAGAAGACTGCAGAAATGGCCCAAGTGCTTGTGCCCTTGTCACCCATTTGGGATACCTGGATGGAGTTTCTGAGTTCCTGGTTCCTGGCTTTGGTCTGGCCAAATCTGAGCCATTGCAGCCATTTGGAGTTGAACCAATGGATGAAACTCTCTCTCTCTCTCTTTCTCTCTGCCTCTCTCTCCCTCTCTCTCTCTCCCCCTCTCCCTCTCTCCCTCTCCCTCTCCCTCCTCCCATGTATGTGTGTGCATGTCATTTTTCCTCCTCCCCCAACCCTCTCCCCCACTCCCATGTATGTGTGTGCATGTCATTTTTCCTTTCAAATAAATACAAAAAATGTCTTTTTTTCAAAAAGGAAAAATACTAAACAAAGCACATCCAAATTGGAAAGGAGGAAATTAAAATGTCATGCTTCCAGATGACATGATCCTATATATAGAAAACACCATAGATTTCACCAAAAATAAAACTATTAATACTAATAAACAAATTCAGAGAAGTTTTAGGATACAAAAATCACCATCTAAGAATCAGTGGGAATGCTATACACTATATGCGAATTGTCTGATAAAGTAATCAAGAAGGCAATCCATTTTTCCTGTAACCACAAAAATGTAAAATATCTAGGAATATATTTAATCAAGGAAGTGAAAGACTTCTATAATGAAAACTACAAAACATTGATGAATTAAATTGCAGATGACCCAAAGAAATAGAAATACGTTGTCATATGCTCATGGATTAGAAGAATCAACATTGTTAAAATGGCAATAATAAATAAAGTGATCTACAGAATCAGTGCAATCCCCTTCAAAATGTCAATAACCTTCTTTCCCAGAACTAGAAAAAAATCATATGGAGAAATTCATATGGAAACTCAAAAAAGCATTTAATGTTAAAGCAATTTGAGCATAGAAACAAAACTGGAAGCTTTACAATGCCTGATTTCAAGACATACTACAGAGCTATAGTAGGCAAAATAGTATTATACTAACATTAAAAACAAACACACAGAGCAGTAGAAATAATATATACCTCCAAAACAAATCCGTGTATCTACAGCCAAGTGATTCTCAGCAAGCTACAAGAAACATGCACAGAATGAACAGCCTCTTCATAAATTGGCACTGGATAAACTGTATGTGCATATGCAGAAGAATGTGCCTTGAACCCTATCCTCCATCTCTCATTCTATATAAAAATCAACTCAAAATATATCAAAGACCTAAACGTAAAATCTGAAACTATGAACCACTAGAAGGAAACATAGGGGAAATACTTCAGGATGTTGGTATAGGCAAGCATTTTATGAATAAGATCCCAAAAGCACAGAAAACAAAAAGCAAAAATCAACAGACAGGATTATGTCAAACTAAGAAGCTTCTGCACAGCAGAGGAAACAATCAATACAGTGAAGAGACACAAGGTTAAAAAACAGAATATATAAAAAACTTAAACAGCTTTATAGTAAAGAAAAGCAAATAATATAATTTAGAAATGGACAATAGACATTTCTAAATGGAAGACATTCAAACGGCTAACAGGTACTTGGGAAAAATGTTCAACATCTCTAAATTTTGGAGAAATGTGAATCAAAATCGTAATGAGATATCATCTCACCTCAGAATGGCTATTACCAAGAAGAAGAAAAATAACAAAGGCTGATGAGGATGTGGAGAAAAGAGAACACTTATACACTGTTGATGAGAATGTAAATTAGTGTATCCAGTTTGAATAGTAGTATAGAAATTCCTTAAAAAGCTAAACACAGGTCTACCATACTATCTAAATTACCCACCTACCCCACTTCCAGTTATATATCCCAAGGAAATGAAATCAACATATCAAAAAAGCTCTTGCATTCTAAATTTACTATTGCACTTATTCACAATAGCTAAGATATGGAATCAACCTAGATGCCCATCAACCTAATATACAGGAAATGCATTATATATACACAAAGCAATATTATCCAGCCATAAAAAACAATATCCTATCATTTGAAAAAAATTGATGGAACTGAGACATAATGCATTGTCAAGTGAAACAAGTCAGACTCAGAAAGACATATGTCCTCTTATATATGTGGAAGCTTAAAAAAAAAAACAGTGGATCTCAATGTAGCATAGTGGTTATCAGAGCCTGGAAAAGGTGGGGGTGAAGGGAGGTCAGATAATGGGCACCAAGACACTTCTGATATAAGGAGTAAGTGCCTTCAAAAGCATAGTGAGGTGACTGTAGTTCACAACAAACTACTGAGCATTTTATGAACAAATAAAAGAGCTTGAAGTCTCTAGATATATAGTAATGACAAAGAGAGTTAAATGTTAATTACTTTGATTGATCAGTATACCATGAACACATTTGTTGGAATGTCACACTGTGCCCCACACAAATGTCCCATTATTAGATGTTTAAAAGAACTTTTTTGATGTTTTAGAAGATGGAAATACTAATTAGTCTGATTTGATCATCACCCATTGAATACCTGTATTCAATTATCACACTGTGCTACACATATATGTATAATTAAAATAATAATAATAATAAAGAAAATATGGCCCACAGGTACAATGGAATACTATTCATCCAAAAAAGGATGAAATTCTATAATTTGTGACAACATTGATAGAATTGAAGGACATTGTGTTAAGTGATATAATCGATATAATCCAGGTACAGAAGAAAAATATCTCAGGATCTAATTCATATGTGGAATCTAAAAAAAGCTGATCTCACAGAAGGTGAACCATTGAATATTGGTCACTAGAGACCAATAGGGAGAGCAGAGATAGGAAGGGACAGGGAAAGATTGATTAAAATGTATTAAGTTACAGTTAGTTAGGGAGGAGAAAGAAGTTCTGATGTTCTGCATAGGAAGGTGATTATAGATAATGATAATGTGTATTTTTAAATTCTAGAATAAAAAAATGTTGAATGTTGAATTCCTAAAGAAATGATAAAAGGTTTGAGGAGATATGTTTATCTTTTTTTAAAGATTTATTTGTTTATTTGAAAGTCAGAGTTACACATAGAGAAAGAGAGGCAGAGAGAGAGAAAGGTCTTCCATCTGATGTTTCACTCCCCAGATGACCACAACAGCCAGAGCTGCACTGATCCAAAGCCAGGAGCCAGGAGCTTCTTCTGGGTCTCCCACATGGGTGCAGGGTCATCTTCTACTGCTTTCCCAGGCCATAGCAGTGAGCTGGATCAGAAGAGGAGCAGCCAGGACTCGAACTGGCATCCACATAGGATGCCAGCACTGTATGCAGAAGCTTTATCATTATGCCACAGCGCCGGCCCAAATATGTTTATCTTGACTTAAACATTATATGATGTATACATGAATTAAAACATCACATAAATGTGCATGATTTTATCTATTGGGTTTTAGGAAAAAAATCCCTAAAATGAAAGGGAAAAGTCCTCAAAAAGAAATATTAATTACAAAAGTTCAATTCCAAAACATCTTTCTTGTACCAAGAGCTGATCTATGGGATTGCTTTGATCCAGTGTCTAGCTAGCTCAACAGACATTATTTGATCAGTTAGCAGAATGCTGTCTGCCTGCCAGAACCAGTGGTGAGGAAGCACAAGACTTGCAGTAAGGAAGAAAAGGACAACATTTGCTACACAGAGATGCAGACACCCAGACATGTCTACCCCGTGACACTGGCAAAAGTCCCAGCATTAAATAGCTGTATAAGGCATTTCTAGATCTGAGAGAACAGTCAACTGGCAAACTCAAGAGTGACAATAACAGTAGTAGCCACCATTTATCGAACATTTCCTGTTGTTCATTTGTGTATTCTACCTGAGTACCTACATAGGTACAAATCTTAGTCCATACAGGCTACTCTTAACAGAATACACTAAATGCAGTGGTTTATAATCAACAGAAATTCACTTCTCACAGTTCACAAGGCTGCAAGAGTGCCAGCCACAGGTGAATACCAGTACCAGGTGAGGGCTCTCTCTTTGGTAGCAGACTGCCCACCTCTTGTTGGGTCCTCATTTGGTGGGATAGGCTAGCTAGCTCTTCAGTCTCTTTTTTTTTTTTTTTTTTTTTTTTTTTGACAGGCAGAGTGGACAGTGAGAGAGAGAGACAGAGAGAAAGGTCTTCCTTTTGCCGTTGGTTCACCCTCCAATGGCCGCCGCGGTAGCGCGCTGCGGCCGGCGCACCGCGCTGATCCGATGGCAGGAGCCAGGTACTTCTCCTGGTCTCCCATGGGGTGCAGGGCCCAAGGACTTGGGCCATCCTCCACTGCACTCCCTAGCCACAGCAGAGAGCCGGCCTGGAAGAGGGGCAACCGGGACAGGATCGGTGCCCCGACCGGGACTAGAACCCGGTGTGCCGGCGCCGCAAGGCGGAGGATTAGCCTGTTGAGCCACGGCAGTCTCTTTTATAATGGTGCTATCATTCATTAGAGTATTTATCTTCCAAAGGCCCCATCTGATAATACCATCACGTTGGAAGTTAGGATTCCAACATGAATTTTGGAAAGCACAACATTCAAGTCACAGCAGTGTTATTACTGTTACCATCATCATCATAATTATTATTACTCCCATCTTGCTAAGAAAAAACTATATTAGTTAACAAGTTATCTCAAAGTTTACTAGCCTGAAACAACAGAGGTACTATCTCAGGATTATGAGAATCAGAAATCTATAAGCAGCTTAGCTAAGTAGTTCCTTGTATAGGGTCTCCTGAAGTTGCAGTCAAAATGTTGGCTGGGCTGCAAGTTATGTGAAAGTTTGACTGTGGCTGAATCCACTTCCTACTCACTCTCATGGCTGTTAGCAAAAGACATCAGGTCTTTGCCACATTATTATGTCTTTGCTGCCTCCAGTATAGCTGCTAACTTACCTCCAAATAAATGATCTAAAAGTCAGTTAGCTACTAACATGGAAGTTTCAGTCCTTGAGACATAATCTCAGAAGTGACATACCATAATTTCTGCATAATTTATGGGTCACACAGTAAAACTAACTGATAAATATGGGAAATGTGTACATGGGCAGGTCAGTATCAGAAGGCAGAGATCACTGGGAGCTGTCTTGAAAGCTGGCTGCCATTAAACATTGATGCATTGATGCATACAGAAGTACTGACTTCTCAAGTAGAGTTAGTAGCAGAGAAATCAAGGCTTAAAGCCAGAGGCTGTGAATCTGTGTTTTCAGATTTCATTCATCATTTACAACCAGGGGGCCACCATGAAGCTGACATGGGAGAAACAGGGGACATGATTAAACCTGCAGATCTGGTGGACCACCCTCCTAATGTGTCATGGCTTGAACCTGAGAGTTCCCACTCTATCTGACCCCAGAACGACTAGGAGTCTTATCAGGTCAAAGAGGCACAGGATCCCTTGAATTGCTTACTCTTCTTCTTAATTTCACTACTGTCAAGATGTTAGAAAAGTTCTGCCCACATCCAAATCTTTCTCCAAAAACAAACCTTGGAATGGAGCACTGCACACAAGGATTGACTTCGCAGGTTGAAATATAAAACAAAATACAAAACAAAATATTGTTTTCTCTTTTTTTGGTTTCTTCTTTTAAAAGACTTGTTTATTCACTTTAAAAGGCATAGTGATGGCAGGTGCCACAGCTCAATAGGCTAATCCTCCACCTGTGGTGCCAGCACACCGGGTTCTAGTCCCAGTCAGGGTGCCAGATTCTGTCCCGGTTGCCCCTCTTCCAGTCCAGCTCTCTGCTGTGTCCCGGGAAGGCAGTGGAGGATGGCCCAGGTCCTTGGGTCCTGCACCCGCATGGGAGACCAGGAGGAAGCACCTGGCTCCGGGCTTCAGGTCAGCGCAGTGCGCCGGCCACAGTGCGCCTGCCGCAGTGGCCATTGGAGGGTAAACCAACGATAAAGGAAGACCTTTCTCTCTGTCTCTCTGTCTCTCTCACTGTCTACTCTGCTTGTCCAAAAAAAAAAGGCATAGTGACAGGGGTTGGGGGTGGAAAGAAAAAGAGAGGCTGATTCACTCAACAAATGGCTGCAATCTTCAGGGTTGGACCAGGCTGAAGCTAGGAGCCCAGAACTCCATCCTGGTCACCCACATGGGTGACAGAGACCAAAGTACTTGGGCCACTGCTCTTCTAGGTGCATTAGCAGGGAGCCGAATTGGAATGGGAGGAAATGGGACTCCCATATAAAGGCCAGGATTGCTGGCAATGGCCTAACCTGCTGTACCATAACTCTGGCTCCAGAATATTGTTTTCTTAAAGTCCCTCTCAATTGCCTTCTCCTGAGAATAAATTCACATGCATGCTACAGCTAAACATTGGGAAGATGTCGAGGCACCTAACAAAGGAAAACAGCAAGTTCTTAGTGACTTTTTAAAAGATTAGTAGCCATATTTCTTTAACAGACATTCATTTCCTGGATTAGACACTAAGGAATTTATGTTATCATTCTATTTTATTTATTCTGTGCATCTGTGGATTATAGAGTAGATCATGCTAAATATAATGCTTTGAAAGGACCCTTCAGAGAAAGAACTAAATGAATTTTCCCATCTATTCTTAATATTCTCCCTACTGCATGCAGACAGCACCAGGAAAATTCAAAGCTATTATTTTTAATGTCAACTGCCTTAGTAGTCCAATAAAAGTGGGGAAGATATTAAACTTTTTATGCAACAAGAACCAGATAGCACATATCTTCAAAAAACACATCTTAATCAAATTGAACATAGGAAATTAAAAAGAGGATGGATGAGAAAAGGTATCCATCCTCATTTAATTAAAAAGGAAAGCACTAGCAATTCTTAGGAACAAGAGAGCATGTCAGTGTTGCCCTTTGTTCTGCTCAGAAGGGGAGTGTGGATTCACTGTGGTTCAGAGGTTCCAAAAAGAACTCCTGAGAAACTGCTGTACTCACAGTCTTGTGACACAAAGCAAACAACCCCTCCTTAGACGGCCCTGTCTTACACTGGGTCGTAACACCCAAGAGGAGAAGGAAAGGCAGGCTTCCACTCAGCCTGCAGATTTGACTAAGCATTAACAAGCCTGCCTAAGGAGCTTACAGAGTGAGTTGGAAGTATTAGATGAGATAACTCATTGAGTGCCTGCTGAGAAAATAAAAGACCTTGACAAATTTAAGATGACAAAAATGGTAGCATGTTTGCCAAAGTTGTCTGCATAAAACAAAATGAGCCTTAACGAATTCAGTCAAATCACCATGACCCAAGAACAATCATTGCAGCAAATGTTTACCGAACATTTATTATCAGCAAGGCACTGTGCATTAGTATATTCAATGCTCTCAACAAACCCAGGCACTACACTTAGTCTCATTTTTCCAGGTGAGCTAAGAGTCTTCAAAAATGTAAACAACTTACCCATGGTCATGTAGCTCTAAAAGCCAATACATAGATTTGGACATGGCCATGTCTGATTCCCAGCCAAAGGGTTACCCTGTACCACAGTGCCTCTGGAATTCTGCAGATACTTTGTTCTCCAGAGATGATAATTACTCTGTTCATCCATGGAGCACAAAAAGAGTTTCACTCTGAAAGCACATACACACATACACATGCGTGACACTTACTCACATACACATTAAGACTCTACATTGCCTTCTATAAGTCACAAATACTCCTCAACACTAAATGTGATTGAATTACACTGATTATAAAGCTGAGCTAGATTTGGGAATACATAAAGGCATGGAACCATTTTACACAGTGCACTTGAACATAAGTAGAAAAGATTTCAAAAAGGCTGTTACTGGTTTGAACTGCTAAGTGGAGGTGGAAAAATACCATGGATGCCACAATTATGAGCAAGAGAAATAAAAGCCCATACACTAGAGAGCTTTCAATGAATGCAAATGACCTAAGTTTTATTTAATGGTTTCTGAAGGAGAGCAAATTTGGGGTTTGAGGGTATGTCAGAGAAGCACTCTATTTGACAAAAACTTAAATTCATTATCCTAAAATCTGGAGCACATCATTGGACATTTATTTATTTATTTATTTATTTTTTAATTTTTGACAGGCAGAGTGGACAGTAGAGGGAGACAGAGAGAAGAGTCTTCCTTTTTGCCGCTGGTTCACCCTCCAATGGCCACCGCGCCGCTCGGATGGCAGGAGCCAGGTGCTTCTCCTGGTCTCCCATGGGGTGCAGGGCCCAAGCACTTGGGCCATCCTCCACTGCACTCCCTGGCCACAGCAGAGAGCTGGCCTGGAAGAGGGGCAACCGGGACAGGATTGGTGCCCTGACCGGGACTAGAACCCGGTGTGCCGGCGCCGCAAGGCGGAGGATTAGCCTGTTAAGCCACGGCGCCGGCCCATCATTGGACATTTAATATGTGCAATGCACTGACAATGCCACAGAAACTTGGAAAACATCACTCCTATGTTACAGAAGTTTGCAGTGTAGCTGGATAGACGAAGGCCTTAAACACCCACGATAAAGAAGCTCCAAATCACAGCATAGAAAACAGTGATATATAAGCAAATAATAAATTATTTCATCCATGAATTATTAACAGATCACTGTAAAGGAATCAGACTAACTCAGAGGCTGAAATCAGGGCTCCTTACTGAGCAAGCAGTCATGGGGACTGTGTTGCTCCTGGGCCTGATTCGATTCAATCCTCAGTCTTGCCCTGCCCTGCCCTGCTCTGCTCAGCCCTGCATTGCAGAATGGCTGACATAAGGAGAATGCTTTGCCCAGGCATTGAGAGTTGACTTCTGCTTGGGTTAGGCCAACAGAAGCCTGATGGTAGAGTTCTGGGAAAGGAAAAGACCAACATGATTTTCCTTCCTCTCTCTCGGCTTCAACTCAATTACATCTTTTCCATGTTTGGGTTTTCTCTGGTCCACCCCAGCCCTAAGCTCCTTTCCTTCATGTCCCAACTTAGAGTGGTAGTAGCTTCCTATTGTCACCAACTCCTGGGTCACCTCATTGCCCCGTAGTTGATGTGACAGTCTGTTCTATCACCTGTGAAACCAGATCCTTGAATTTAAATCCCACCCGTTTGAAATTTCAGAATGTTTGTGTTTTCCTGGAAGGACCCTGTCTTAGGTCTTAGGACCCCATCTTAGAACCAGAACCAAAAACATTCCTATGAAAGTTATATATTGAGGAAGTGATCTCAAGAGAAGGTCCTGAGGGAAGCAGGGAAGACACAGAAGAAAGCTGAGCAAGGGGCTGTCTCGCTGGAAACCCGCAATAGCCTAGCCCCATGGAGAGCCCTAGCACCACAGAATTGGACCCCCATTTGGGTGACTGACCACTCCAGTTCCCCCAGGACTGAGGAATTTCTAGAGATGCAGAACTTTGGCACTAAACTGGAACCTGGCAAACCTTTGTTTGTCTTCTAAGACAATGGTACTGGCCCCACCCTGGGCAAGAGGTAAGACAGAGACCTTCTGTGAAGGAAAAGGCACACGCATTAGCAGCCCACCCTCTAGGGAGCCAGATGGCCTCACCAACAGTGAAGGGAACCAAGGTAGCTCATCTCAGTTCCCACGACAGACCCTGACTGTGTGCTTTCCTTCAAGTGGCCCCTGTCTGTTGTGTTTGAACATGCAGACAGCTTAAATGTCACAGCCCATTTCCTCATTTAAACTGAAAGATGAAATTAGCATTAACCATTCATTGTTTAATTTTTTTCCTCATGACCTATTTTCATTCCCTTTTAGTAAAACAAAAAGAAGAGAAACTGAAGAATAACCATTAATATAATAATAACAATAATTAATAATGAACATTGGTATTTTGTAATATTTCTGAGTTTCTAGGTAGCCTGAACCCTCTAAACCAAAGTTTTAATCAACACTGGCAGCCTCGAAAGTGGTGCTCTTAAAAAGTTTATTTATTGGGATTCCAAGATAGTGGATTAGGGGACAAAATGTTGTTCTAGGCTAGGGATAAATAGTTAAAAAAAAGGTGGGGGTGGGTAGGAAATGTGCTCTCAGGGAAAATTGGAGAGAAAACCACACTGGGAATCCTACAAAAAAAAAGAGAGAAAGAATGCCATGGACGTGTGTGGAAGGTGCAGATGCTCAGCACAAACAGACACAACACATGACTGCAGCAGCTGAGCCAGAGCAGGCAGCAGCTTGGATATGGAGGTGAGATTGGACTACAGCAACATGTGTTGATATAGCCAGAAGGAGAGCACGGCATGAGTCATGACTGGAGCCCCCTGGAGGCTAGTGGTTGTTAGTAGTTGCCCACAGACCCAGTTGAAGTAGAGGGGCACATTTATCTCCACACTACAGCACCCATTGCCCAGCTGAGAAAGGGCAGTTGCCGTTCTGGGTTTGAGTGGCAGCTGCAGAAGCTTTTGTGTGCACATGCTGCAACTGGCTGATACAGGACGCCAACTTCTCGGCAGTACTGGCAGCACAGGTAGGAAGAGAGCAAGATTCGGCCAGTGGCTTTTACATATGTGTGTGATCCAGAGATTATAGTGGAGAGAAAAATCTGCAGTCCCCACTGACTTTGAGCCTGGTTGGGAGGAGTGACAGGCTTCTGGTCACTCACATAGGACTGTGAGGCACCCCCCAGCTTTCCAACATACAACAGGTTCCTGGGATCAAGACACCTAGGCAGAGCTGGCTCGGGTAACATCTGCCCGAGACAAGCTAGCAGGGCAGAGCAAAACCTGTGCACCCGGTGACTGTGGGAGCCTTGTGTTCTGAGACCAGGGGGACTCAGTGGTTACATGAGAGGTTGCAGGATGTAGCTGGGTCTCAGGGCAATCACTGGCTGTGGATCCACATGGTCAGTGCTCCTTTGTTGCCTGGGGCAGATCATTGCAGTGGAACCATGCTCACAGTGACTCTACACAGATCATTTCTGCAGTTCATATGGTGGCATGGATGAGTGTTGACACACTAGGGGTTAAAACTCAGGCATTGCTTACCTTGGAATAGAGGAGGTAAGAGTGTGATCACACCAACAAAGGTAACAATCCTCCCCTCTTCTGTTAACAAGAAGAGATCTACCAAGCCCAAATTGGATGTTACTCTTAATACTCATCCCACCCTAGAGCACTGACCAGCGCTCCCTGGCCACACCCACCACACACCTCTTGGTATTCACTGAAAGTGCAGAAATTCCACCAAGCGACAGAGGCATAGCTCAAAGATAAAAACCATTAGAGGAAAAAAAAAAAAAAACTGCCCCAACAAATGCCTTAAAATAAATGCAGAAATGCAAGAAACAAGAATAAGGAAGACAACAGACACTCCCAAAGGAACACAACATTTCAATATTACAATGTGAAGATGAAGAGTAGGATAAAATTCTGGAAATGGAATTCAAGAAATTAATCATAGGATTACACAAAAGCAATCAGAAGCAAATCCAGGAACTAAAGAAATCTATACATGACATAAATGAAAACTTTTCCTATTAAATTGAGATTTTAAAAATAAATCAAAATGAAGTATTATAAATGAAGAATTTAATAAATCAAATAAAAAATTCAGTGGAAAGCCTTAACAACACACTTGATAAGGCAGAAGAAAGAATATCCAAGTTAGAAGAATAATCTTTGGGCCGGCACCGTGGTTCAATAGGCTAATCCTCTGCTATGTGGTACCGGCACACTGGGTTCTAGTCCCGGTTGGGGCACCAGATTCTGTCCCGGTTGCCCCTCTTCCAGGCCAGCTCTCTGCTGTGGCCCGGGAGTGCAGTGGAGGATGGCCCAAGTCCTTGGGCCCTGCATCCCATGAGAGACCAGGATAAGAACCTGGCTCCTGCCTTCAGATCAGCGTGGTGTGCCAGCTGCAGCGCGCCGGCCATGGCGACCATTGGAGGGTGAACCAACCAACGGCAAAGGAAGACCTTTCTCTCTGTCTGTCTCTCACTGTCCACTCTGCCTGTCAAAAATTAAAAAAAAAATGTAAAAAATTTTTAAAAAGAAGAATAATCTTTGGAAATCTTTGAGTCAGACAGAAGAAGAAGAAGAAGAAGAAGAAGAAGAAGAAGAAGAAGAAGAAATTGGAAAACTTAAAAACAGTGTTTGAGATTTATGGGATACTATCAAATGACCCAACATATGGTTGTTAGGAGTTCGTTCTATTGAATGAGGAAAAACTGGAAGCGTTCCCCTAAAATCCAGAACTAGACAGGGATGCCCATTCTCACCATTGCTATTCATTATAGTCCTGGAAGATCAAGCCAGAGGCATTAGGCAAGAAAAAAATATCAAAGGGATACAAATTGGAAAGAAGGAAGTCGAACTACCCCTATTTGCAAATGACGTGATTCTATATATATGCCACCCAAAAGACTCCACTAAGAGACTGTTGGAATTCATAGGAGAGGTTTGTAAGAGCCAGTGCTGTGGCACAGCTGGTTAAAGTCCCTGCCTACAGCACCAGCATCCCATATGGGCATCGGTTGAACTCCCAGCTGATCCATTTCCAATACAACTTCCCGCTAACGCACCTGAAACAGCAGTGGAGGATGGCCCAAATGCTTGGGCCTCTGCACCTGTGAGGGAGACCCAGAAGAAGCTCCTGACTCCTGGCTTCAGATCCACTGAGCTATGGCCATTGCAGGCATTTGAAGAGTGAACGAGCACATGGAAAACCTCTCTCTCTCTCCCAATCTCTGTCTACATCTCTCTGTAATCATGTCTTTCAAATAAATAAAAATAAATTCTTTTAAAAAAGAGATTGTTTGGTAAAGTGGCAGGATATAAAATCAACACACACACACACACACACACAAATGGTCTTTGTATACGCAGACAATGCCATGGTTCAGAAAGAACTTTTAAGCTCAATCTCATTCACATTAGCTCCAAAAAGAATTAGATACCTTGGAATAAATTTAACCAAGGATGTCAAATATCTCTATGATGAAAATTACAAAACACTACAGAAAGAAATAGAAGAAGACATTTAAAAATGGAAAAATCTTCTATGTTCATGGATTAGAAGAATCAACATCATCAAAATGTCCATATTACTGAAAGCAATTTACAAATTCAATCTGATACCAATCAAAATACCAACAACATTCTTAGTACATCTAGAAGAAATTATGCAAAAATTCATATAGAAACACAAGAGGCCCTGAATAGCTAAAGCAATCTTATACAACAAAAACAAAGCCAGAGGCATCATAACCTGATTTCAAGACATACATCAGGGAAGTTACTTATAATCAAAACAGCCTGGTACTGGCACAAAAACAGGCATGTAGATAAATGGAATGGAATAGAAACTACAGAAATCAATTCACGCATCTATAACCAATATACCTTTGACAAAGGAGCTAAAATAAATCCCTGAAGCAAGGACAATCTCTTTAACAAATGGTACTAGAAAGCTGGATGTCCACATGCAGAAGTATGAAGCTGGACCCCTACCTTACACCTTACACAAAAATCCACTCAAAATGAATCAAAGATCTAAATCTACGACCTGATATCATCAAATCAGTAAAGAATATTGGGGGAACTCTGCAAGACATTGGCATAGGCAAAAACTTCTTTAAAAGACTCCAAAAGTACAGGCAACCAAAGTCAAAATTGACAAATGGAATTACATCAAGCTGAGAAAGTTTCTGCACTGCAGAAGAAACACTCAGCAAAGAGGCAGCCAACAGTATGAGAGAAAATATTTGCAAACGATGCAATTGATAAAGGGTTAATATCCAGAATCTATAAAAAACTCAAGAAATTACAGGGAAGTATTACTATATTTCTAAATCTGTAAATATGATATACATGAAACTTGTATAACAAATAAAATTGAAAACAATAATACATAAGAAGTTGAAAACATTCAATAAATGCACTTTTCTATTTAAAAAAATCAACAACAACAAAACAAACAATCCAGTTGAGAAATGGACAAAGGATTTGAATAGTATTTTTCAGGAGAGAAATTCAAATGGTCAAAGACGCTTGAGAAAATGCTCAGGATCATTAGCCATCAGGGAAATGCAAATCAAAACCACAATGAAATTTTACCTCACTCCAGTTAGAATGGCTTTCATACAGAAGTAAAAAAAAATACCAAATTCTGGTGAGGATGTGGGGGAAAAGGTACCCTAATCTGCTCGGCGCCGTCCTCGTCCAGCAAGAGACAGAGACCGAACACTTTGCACGGGGTTCCTTTATTGCTCGGCAAGCAGGAGATCCAGCTTCGATCTCTTCTGGGCAGGAACTTCCCTTACACCCGCGTAGCAAGGGTTTATATGCACAATACACGTCACAAATCAGGTGATAGGCTAGAAGCGCGGGGATAGGACAATCTCGTGGCAAGGCGGGAAGGAGCGAGCTAGAGCGGGAAATCTAAGGCGGGAAGGAGCGAGCAAGAGCGGGAACTCCCTGAGATGAGGAAGAACCCGGAAGCAGGGAGTCGGCGCCATCTTAGGGGCACGGTTCCTCCGGTCTGGTTCCCTACATCTCCCTCCTTTTGTTTTTGCACAAATCACATCCCCGACGGCCCTGGCTCATGAGGGCCGGGAGAATATTTACTAGGCAGAGAGTAGAGGTGCATACCCAGCGTGCTTGTGATCCGTTAGTTACGGAACTTCAAGGGCCTGGCCACAACCCCTGATGTCTCCGTTAGGGATCAGTTTTTATTCCCTTTTGCTGGGGCAGGCTGGGAATTGAACCTGCATGCATATGCATATGCTCTCCCAGGACCCCCGGAACCCCCGGGTGGACTCCTGCTGCAGTACCTTTGGTCTCGCATACCCAGTTTTCGCTCCCCGTCAGGGATGGGTGATACAGCCCAATGAATGAGAGGGGGAACAAGACAACTCGAGGAAGGTGTGTGCCTGATGGAGGCATTGTCCATATGTGAGGCGTGAGTAGGGATGGGGGGACGAGGGTTTTAATCGCTTTGTTAGCTGTTGGTGGCGGAGCTGGTCCTGTGGGCCTCCGCCATCAGAGATATGCACGGGTGCCGTAGTGCGCCAGCACGCCCACTGTCCAGGCGTACCAACACAGGGGGCTGAGAGGTAGGGGGATGAATGGACTACCTGTGGCAAATGGTCAGGACTAGAGGACCTGCGAGTACTTTGTAACTGGGTGGCATAGTACGACTGACCGCCAGAAGTGCATTGGAAGTATGAGGAATCGCAAGAGCTGTGCATGGATTCTTGAAAGGTCAAGCAAGGACAGGAGTGGTTTTTGCTATGGGGATCAGAAACGCGGGGTTTGGGCACACATATGTAGCCGCGTGGTAGGCCGGGGATCCCCTGGAGGGGCAGATATGCAGTTTTGTCCCCACAATCAGCTGTGGCGATGTGAGTACGCTGCAGTACGGTGTTGCTGGTCCCCCCCTTGCAGTCGCAAGGGTTGCCTACGTTCTGCAGTAAAGCAGTGGGGTTGGAGTTAAAGCCCGCATAAGAGCCAGGGAGCAAAGCCGCTGCCAGTATGAAGAAGCGGAAGGGGTGCATCTCACGTCTCGTTGTTTTGTTGCAATTTGTCGTCCTGTGAGAGCGTGGTAATCTCGGTTATCTCGGGGGAGATGTCGTCCGTAGGTGATAGAGGTGTATCTTGCGGCGGCGGGGCTGTTTTTCTGACCAATCTTTCCGGTATCCAGAGAGGTTCTCTTCCAGATTCCTGTGGGAAGACACAGACCGCGCCTCGGTTCCAGCATAATACCGGATCCGGGCCGTACCACTTTCCCGTGAGGACATCTTTCCAACGGACATAGCCTCGTGAAGATGGCTCCTTTAACATGTGTCTCTCAGCGGGGGACATAGAATGATCTGTCAAATTCAAAAAGTTTATAGTAAACAGTGCAAGGGAGAGGCGCATTTGAGGGGTTTTGCCCGTGGCAATTCCCTCCTTTTGTTTTAAGAGAAAAGCCTTGAGGGTTCGATGAGCCCTTTCAATTATGGCCTGTCCCTGAGGGTTATAAGGGATTCCAGTTTTATGTTGTACCTGCATACGGGTGCAGAAATCTTGGAATGATTTACTTGTGTATGCAGGACCATTATCTGTTTTTAAAGTTTTTGGTTTGCCCCAGGCTGCCCATGCAGCAAGGCAGTGATTAATGACATGGGTGGTACGCTCACCCGTCTCCAGAGAAGCAAAAATTACTTGGGAACAGGTGTCAACTGACACATGAACATACTTTAAGGTCCCAAACTCGGATATGTGGGTGACATCCATCTGCCAGATATGTCCTGGTAGTAATCCTCGGGGATTAACCCCCACCGAAGGCACAGGGGTTAAAGTAGGGCATGCGGCACAATGGCGAACAATATCGCGAGCGGCAGCACGAGAAAGACCGAATTTGGCGGCAAGGGTTTTTGCGTTTACATGGAACTCTGAATGAAACTGGATAGCCTGCTCTTCTGGGGAAGAAAATTGGAGTATCCAAATGGGGCGTGTGGCTTGATCAGCTATAGCATTGCCTGTGGTCATGGGTCCAGGTAAGGAAGAATGAGCTCTAATATGAGTAATAAAGAAAGGAGCAGACCGATTTCAAATAGATTTTTGCAGGGTGAGGAAAACTGTCGCTACGGAGGATGAAGAATTGACTAGTCCTGCGGCCTCAAGGATAGACACAGAATTAACCACATAGCGTGAATCAGACACAATATTGACAGGTCCGGGGAAATCAGAGAAGACTTGGTTAACTATAAGAAGTTTAGTTACCTGGGGGGAGTTAGTAGCGAATTGGAATGTTTTTGGCACAGATCCTGAAACAACATATGCACCGACTCCTGTTTTAGAACCGTCGGTATACACTACTGGGGCTCCCTGTAAGGGCTTTTGGGATGTGGACTTTGGAAAAATAACTGGGTGAGACTGAACAAAGGTTAGCAAAGGATCAGAGGGTGTTCTGTTTGTAATAGTTGCGGAAGTGGAGCAGACTAAAACCGCCCAAGCATCAGTACAAGCGATTAGCACACGTACCTGTTCCATGGAATAGGGGACAACAATGGTGGATGGTTCGCGTCCAAAATGTTGGATAGCCCTCTGAATGGCTAGGAGAGTTATCTCCGCCACTGCCACGGGATAGTAACTAATAGATCTAGTAGATGACATTGAGGGATGGATCCAGAGGAGAGGCCCATCCTGCCATAGGACCGCGGTGGGCTGTTTAAGGGTGTCGAGGACCCAAAGAGTAAGGTCTCCCGCAGGGTCCCAACGTTTTAGGGCAGCTTTACTAAGGGCATCGTTGACAATTGACAGTGCTTGTTTGGCCTCAGAGGTGAAGGTTCGGGGGGAAGCAAGATCCGGGTCTCCTTTAAGTATATTAAAGAGGGGCTGCAATGCAGCATTAGGAATGTTAAGGTAGGGCCTAATCCAATTGATATCCCCTAAAAGTTTTTGTAAGTCATTTAGAGTGGAGATAGCATTGATTTTTATTTGAATTTTTTGAGGTCTAATTTGAGTAGGGGCGACTATAGCCCCAAGATAAGAAACTACAGACGACAATTGCACCTTATTAGGTGCAATATGCAGCCCTGCCCCTTCCAGCACTTGTTGGAGTGTACTGTATAAGGCCAGGAGCCTCTCTGCTGTGGGGGCTGCACACAGTAGGTCGTCCATATAATGTAGGCACCTGCAGTCGGAATATCGGTCTCTAAGAGGTTTTAGTACTTGGGCTACATAGACTTGACACATGGTGGGGCTATTAGTCATACCCTGAGGCAAGACTGTCCACTCCCAACGCTTGTCCGGTTGTTCCTGGTTCTGGGTGGGGACAGTAAAAGCAAAACGTGGGGTATCCTTTTTGTCCAATGGAATGGAAAAGAAACAATCCTTAAGATCTATTACAATAACAGGCCATTGGTTGGGAAGTGCCGAAAGCAGAGGAAGACCACGTTGCACAGGGCCCATAGGCTGCATCTGTGCGTTGACTGCCCTAAGATCATGTAAGAGTCTCCATTGACCTAATTTTTTGCGGATGGCAAAAATAGGCGTATTCCATGGAGAGGTGGATGGGATCAAATGACCAGCGTTGACCTGCTCCAAGACCAGAGTGTTGACTGCCTCCAGTTTCTCCTGAGATAGGGGCCACTGTGGAACCCAGACGGGTACGTCCGTTAGCCACGAGATGGGTAAAGGCTCCACTGGTTTAGGAGGCGAAACAGTGACCCCTAGGAAAAACCCAGGCCAACTTTACTTGGTCTTTGTTTTGGCTCAATGGGGGAAGGGTGGCCCTGGAGCTGGACACCGAGTCCCTTGCCTGGGACGTAACCCATATTTTGTAGCATAGATCGTACTGCAGGGGAAGTGGTGACCAAAGCAACATCCATTTCTGCCAGGACGTCTCTCCCCCAAAGGGAAATGGGTAGAGGTAAAATGAATGGAGAAAACTGTCCTCTATGACCCTCGCTATCCTGCCATGACAACAAGGCTGCACTGATTTTTGGGAAATGAGCAAAACCAAGTCCTTGCAAGGTTTGTTCCGCCACATTTGTAGGCCATGTACTAGGCCAGTCCTTTGTTGCTATAATGGATTTGTCGGCTCCTGTGTCTAAAAGTCCCTTAATGTCTTTGCCATTAATCTGCAACACTAAAGTGGGACGTTCATTTAAAAGCATATGTAAGCCGGTAAAATTAATGCCAGAGGACCCAAAGTTACCAGCGCCGCGAACGTGGTTTTTAGCTGGGATTAAAGAGTGAAGACTGGGCAGTAATAACATTTGTGCGATACGGTCTCCAGGATTGATTACTAAAGGTCCCTGAGGGGCCTGAACCATGATCTTTACTTTACCAGTGAAATCAGAGTCAACTACCCCGGGGATCACAGCTAGCCCTCGGAGGGCGGCGGAGGACCGACCCAACACTAATCCAACCGAATCCGGGGGCAGAGGACCGGAGCAGTCGCTCTCCACTAATTGTACCCCCATCTCCGGAGTTAAGAGGAGAGGGGAGGTGGCGCGGAGGTCCAGGCCTGCGGACCCGTGAGTGGCACGGGCTGAGGGTGCACTGGGTGTAGCGCAGACACGGGAGGTGGAACCTGAGAGTAGATTTGATTTTGGGGGCTCCTCGCTGGGTTGGGGAGCCCCCTCTGGCCGTTTTTTGGCCCCTGGGCGCTACCTGTAAGTGGGTTGCCATCGATATCGAAAGCAGAACGGCATACCTCTGCCCTATGAGGGCCCTTGCGGCAACGGCGACAAGGCTCTATGCCTGAAGGCTGTGCCGTGGAATACCCATGGCTGAGATTGGGGCAATCGCGTTTTCTGTGACCCGGTTGATGACATTGGAAGCAAAGTCCTGAAGATATGGGGGGTCGGGTCGATTTAGATTTTGGACTGTTTTCTTTGACTTTTGCCAGCATCGCAGCTAGGCCCGCATTAGTAAGTGGCCCACCGGTATCTCTGCAGTATTTTAACCAGGAGTCCAGAGATTTATGTCTATATTGTCGAAGAATGTTTTTGCACTCTTTATTAGCCTGCTCAAAAATAATTTGTTTGACCAGTGGCTGAACGTCAACCTCGGAAGGGAAAATACGCGACGCAGCCTCAAGTATGCGAGCGACAAAATCAGCGAAGGGTTCGGCCGTGCCCTGAACGATCTTGGTGAGGTGGCTAGCTGAGTCACTTGGATTGGACGCCTGCCTCCACGCACGTTGGGCACAGTTGGAAATTTGCCTGTATACTTGTCTAGGGAATTGGGTCTGGTCAGCCTGATAAGGTCCACGCCCTAAAAGCATATCAGCATTCCACGTAGGGTGGCCGTCCTCAGCATTTTCATCTGCCTGGTCATGACAGCACTCTGTATTCATAGATTGCCACAAAAGAAAGCCGCCTGGACTTAAACAGGCCCGAGCCAATTGGGTCCAGTCGCTAGGTGTTAAAATGGACTGGCCGACTGATTCAAGGAGTGACAATGTGAATGGGGCTGTGGGTCCATAGTCATGGACCGCAGCCTTAAGTTGTTTTAATACTGTCATGTCCAATGGTTCGTGCCGGGCCTCTCGCGTGCCCAAAGCCAAAACAGGGTAAGCCTGAGCGGGGGCAGCGGGAGCGCCAGTTCGCAACTGTTTCCAGGCTTGTTGATGAAACTGTCTGCCTGAAAAAGGTGGCACATTTGGGACGTTTAATGGCCATGGCGGCACGGGTGTTAGATGGGGCTGAGGCACGCCTACATGACCGCCAGTAGGAGGCGCTGCGTCTTTAATCTGATGGGCGGGCACGACATCGATAGGAGGAGCCGTAGGCACTAGAGGGCGTAAACAGGCATCTTTTAACTTTTGCCGCAGCTGCGCATACGTAGGAGGCGGGGATTTAGGATCGCCGTCCCCTTCCCCCTCAGACTCAGAGGAGGCGGAGCCACATTCGGAGCCTGAGGCCAGTGAGGAAGTCTGGCATCCCGTGTCCTTAAATTGTATGAGGTCCCGGGCGCCGTCCGAGCTCTGAGAACGAACTTCCTCGAGAGCCTCGCGAACCGCCGTAAGAGTCGGGCGGTCCGCTCCCACCGACCTCTCCTCTTGGAGGCACGCCCGCAGTAGTTCCCATAAGGGGAGAACAACGGGGTCGATATCGGGTTCCTGGGGATCGTTAACTGTGCGCCGGAGATCCTTTCCTAATTTCTCCCAAGACTCAAGAGTTATTTGGCCCTCGTGGGTGAGCCACGGCGCAAAGAAATCAACACTTCCAAGGAACCTGACAAGTGTGGTCTTAGAAACCTTAATCCCTTTGCTACGCAATAATGCTTTTAACGGATTAAGCAACATTGAATGGCTAGATGAATTTCCCATTTTCAGTTTAAAGCGGGAAGACACGTCCGCTATCTTATTTTCAGTTTAAAGCGGGGGAACAAGTCTGCTATTCTTTCAGTTTAAAGCGGGGAAACAAGTCTGCTATTCTTTCAGTTTAAAGCGGGGAAACACGTCCGCTATCTTAGGGTGCGTCCACCCTCCAACCACGAGATATACCTCACTCGCGGGGCCCAGACGGTAAGACTGACCTCGCTTACCTTCTACTTACCAGGCAACGTAGAGGAAGGTCCCCGTACGGGCCACCAGCCGCTCGGCGCCGTCCTCGTCCAGCAAGAGACAGAGACCGAACACTTTGCACGGGGTTCCTTTATTGCTCGGCAAGCAGGAGATCCAGCTTCGATCTCTTCTGGGCAGGAACTTCCCTTACACCCGCGTAGCAAGGGTTTATATGCACAATACACGTCACAAATCAGGTGATAGGCTAGAAGCGCGGGGATAGGACAATCTCGTGGCAAGGCGGGAAGGAGCGAGCTAGAGCGGGAAATCTAAGGCGGGAAGGAGCGAGCAAGAGCGGGAACTCCCTGAGATGAGGAAGAACCCGGAAGCAGGGAGTCGGCGCCATCTTAGGGGCACGGTTCCTCCGGTCTGGTTCCCTACACTAATCTACTGTTGGTGGGAATGTAACCTGGTGCAGCCACTGCCCGGAAGACAGTATGCAGAAATCTGAATATATACCGACCATATGACCTAGCCATCTCACTCCTAGGAATTTACCCAAACCAAAAGAAATAAGTGTCTGAAAGAGTTACCTTTATCCCATGTTCATTGTAGCACAACCCACAATAGCTAAGATATGGAATCAACCCAGATGTCTGTCAGCTGTTGACTGGATAAAGAAATCATGGTATATATACACTATGGCATACCATTCAGCTATAAAAAAAATGTAATCCTATCTTTTGCAACAGAATGGATGCACTGGAAACTATTATACTTAGTGAAATAAGCCTGTCCCAATAAAACAGATACCATATGTTTTCCCTGATCTGAGGTAACTAATGGTGTATCTAAAATGCAATGTATTGGAGTGAAATGAACATTTGGAGATTCAATGATTGGTTACAGCCCTTGTCTCTTCCATAGAGGAACAGTGTTTTTTTTTTTTTTCCTTCATACTATTTGTTGAACTCTTTTATTTGATGTAGGGTTAACTTTATGATCATTAAGTAAACTGAAAATAAATCTTTGCAAAAATTAAGTCAGAATGGGAGAGGGAAGAGGAAGAAGAGTTGGAGAATGGGTGGGAGGAAAGGTGCAACAGGAAGTATCACTATGTTCCTAAATTTGTATATATGAAATACAAGAAATTTGTATGACTTAAATATAATTTAAGGGGCCGGTGCTGTGGTGTAGCAGGTTAAAGCTGCCAACTGCTGTGCCAGCATCCCATATGGCCACCGGTTCGACACCCGGCTGCTCCGCCTCTGATCCAGCTCTCTGCTATGGCTTGGGAAAGCAGTAAAAGATGGCCAAAGTCCTTGGGACCCTGCACCCACGTGGAAGAAGCTGCTGGCTCCTGGCTTCTGATCGGCGCAGCTCTGGCCATTGCAGCCATCTGGAAAGTGAACCAGAGATCTCTCTCTCTCTCTCTCTCTCTCTCTCTGCCTCTCCTCTCTCTGTATAACTGTGACTTTCAAGTAAAATAAATAAATCTTTAAAATATATGTATCATTTAATAATAAATGTGCAAATAGAATAAAGTGTTATTACAAAAAATTGGGGAGAAAGTTTATTTATTTATTTGACAAGCATAAAGACAAAAAGAAAGAAACAGAAAAAGAGCTCTCAATCACTGATTTACTCCCTAAATGGTTGCAATAGGCTAGGCTGCGTGAAAGCTGGGATCTGAGAATTCAATTCAGGTTTCCCACGTGGGTGGCAGGAATCCAAGTATACATTAGCAGGAAGATATAATTGGGAGCTGAGCTAGGACTTGAACCCAGGTACTCTGCTATGGGATGTGGGCATCCCAATTGGCAGATTAACCACTAGGCCACATGCCCACACCTACAAGTGGTGATTTATAGGGTCTAGACAGTGGATCAGGAATCCTACTCCACTGCTGGATCTTTCTTAACTGCACCTTCCTCTTCTGAAAAGGAGGCCCAGTTAAGGAATCACAGGACAGTTGGGATAGTCAGCCAAGTTCATGTTTGTAAAGCAGCCACACAAAATAAGCATTCCGTGAGTGGCAGGTTCTATGAGAGCTATGGAACATAATCTAAAACGCTTAATATCTAAGCTCCTCAGCATTGTAAATTGTGATGAGAGACTTCCACTAATTGCAGTCAAGGTACTGACCAGAAACAGAGTTGCCCATCTACAGAAACCATAGACAGCCTTGGCTGTCCTAGATTACACTTGAACTGCCACTCAAGGAGATTCATACCTTGGACTTTGGCCAAATGATTTTAAAATATTAACCAGGGTAATACCTTTAAAATTAAAGGGTCATTTTAAAAAGTTTAAACCTAAAGCAAAAGCAGAGTCATGAGACTTTGCTGTGAATGTGTATGTGTGTGTTGGGGGGAGGGGTGTTTAAATAGAGTCATGGTATATAATTCCATTTGGGAGCAAGAATAGTGGGCTAAAATTATCCCATCTGCATGTAAACCTGGCTCTTTACTCTGGAAACAGAGTTCAGGAACTCTACTTACACAAATAATGGGTCTATCCTTGTAATTCAAATAATTGCTTTAATATTTCCAGCATAGATCAAGTGTGAAAGCTCTGTATGAAAGCTGCAGAAATTTCCCAAGAGGAAACCATCTACAAATCACATGCAAATCTTTATCCCATCCTCACTTTCTTCATCACATATGAGAGGAAAAGCTGCAACCACAATCAGTAAACTGTAAAAGGCTAAGTGTAAGGGCTTACTGTCATAAAGTGTTGTAAAATTTAGAATGATACCACACACACACATGCTTGCACATGCACGCACACACAAGCATACAAGCTACAACCAAATGTGCAAACCACAGAAGTGGGAGTGGGAGGCTTATTCTTTTCAGCTTATTGACAGAAACGCAAATTTTCTTCCTTAAAATAAGCTTAGTTTGAGATAGAACTGAAACAATTTGGCCAATACAAATATCCACTGGTAACTAGAAGTGAATTATAAACAATACCTACTCAGGGTTATAAGCATTAATGGGGTTAAGTGGAATTTCACACTTGAGGAATTTCATATGCTCAGTCTTGACCCAACTTCAGAAAATATGTGGCTTTACTGTAAAATGCCCGAGAGACTCCAGAGGCATGCTGTTAGTTTGTGGGCAACAAGCAGCAGAATTTAAATCAGAATGGAAAATTAAACACATGGCATTCTCCTTTGGTATTCTGTTTCTCTCTGAGTGGGAAAGAATCTTATAAACTCCTCCTTCTTTTGTACCTAACTAATTATTCTGCAGGCTGATTTAACCTCAGAGTGCATCTGTTGACCCCTACTTCCTCTACATCCCACCGCCTCAATGCCCCAACACCTTGGCATGTTGCCATACTCATTCCTTCAGACTCAGGTCCTAGAGATTCCCCAGCCTACAATCTCTTCCCAAATGAACACCTTATCTCCTACTGTCAGATCTTGCCTCCTAAAACAGGTACCCAAAAGAACCACAGGCACACCAAACACTCCAGGAAAATCACAGTGGGAAATTTCATCTAGTACATCTCCTTCTGGGAGCATCGCTTTAACAAATAAAAGGCCCTGAGAAGTTCAGCAGAATAGATACCTGCTTAATAATACTTATTCCACTTATTCAAATTGAGTAACTATAACTAATAGCCCCTATAAGGTAGATAACAATATTATTGGCATTTTTCAGACAGGGTTACTGAAGCAATCCAGGGTTAGATAACTCCTGAAGATCACAGAGCTAATGACTGGCAGATCCAAGATTCAACCAGCCAGACTGACTCTGAAGCTGAACATTATTTAATATCCTCCAGAACTACAAATGGAGAAACACTCTCTTGAATCTCAAATTCTGTATTAGCTCAGACTTCTGATCAAATATTTTCACCAAGTCTCCCTAAATATCATTTATAGTCTGCAACTTAGAGAGCTTTGCTATGCAAAGTGAGGCCCAAAACTCAGCAGCCCTGGAGGTCATCAAACAGCTTGCAAGAATGCAGATTCCCAGGGTCCACCTCAGCCCCTCTGAGTCCAGATCTGGTTGTGAGCCACGCAGAATCCACAGGTTGCAAATGAGTCCCCTTAAAGCACTCAAGACTTCAGGGTGTAACCCAGCCTCACCTCCCACCACCAGCCTCTTCTCTTACCACTGTCCCACGCCTCCTGAACCTGTCAACCTGACATTAAATTAGGGCAGAATCAACCAGTAAACCGCATCCCTCTGACATGCCCCAGCGCCATCTGTATTCTTTTCCCCCTCAAATCCCTCCCTGGAAATTCTGGGATTCCCTTGCATGTGCCCAGTGTGTGCCCTAGTCTGCGATCTACTGATTCCTCCTCCCTCATTCTGCAGCCATCTCTGCTTTCTGCCAGAGCCAAAGTTGGTAGCAGTCTATCTACCACTAGTGGGGGTGATGCTGCACCCATGGCCTTGGATGCCGGGCCGTGATGTAGCTCCAAGGCCTTGGAACCTGAGAACTGGTGGTATTCCAGCCTCAGTCCATCTGAGGCTAAAGTCTTGAGCGCAAGGGTCACTATGGGCCGTGGATCATGTTCAGATTCTGCCTTCCACCTTGAGGCTTGCTTGCTGTTCTTGGGGAGACCTGATAAAGTGACATTTAACCTGAGGCTCACAGAAAGAAAAAGAAGCTAGATGGAGGTCTAGGGATGCTTTGAGTGAAAGGCAGGTGTGTGAGGAAGAGACATTCAAAGATGAAGAAAAGCAGATGCAAAGTCTCTGGGGGAGGGGAGAGATCAGTGTAGGCTAGGAGAGGAAAGAGTGAGGAGAGCAGGGGGAGATGAGGGGATGTTAGGACAGGACCGCTAAGAGGTGGCAGCTCTCATTGGCTCTCTGCTAAGGTCCTGCGTGGAGCTCTGTGGTATCTCAAGAGCACTGGGGAGCCACAAATGTTCTACATGGGAGAGTGACAGAACCTGGCTGGTGCTTTTCAAAGAGGGAATTGAAGAAAGATTAGAAGTAAATTTGTAACAGACTTGGAAGGGTGTGGTGGTACATGTGTCAACTTAGCAGGACCAGGGTGAGCCCAGATATGTGATTAAGCTTTGCTTCTGTGTCTGTAAGGGTTTCTGGAAGAGGTGGGCATGTGAGTTGGTGGACTGAGTCCAGCAGTTGGCCCATTCCTACGCAGGGAGCACTGATACGTCCGTGGAGGGCCAGAGGGAAAGAAGAAAAAACAAGAGCATTTCCCAGACATTTCAGGCATTTAGGAATAAGTTCTTTTCCTCCATTAAACTCTTTGCAACAGTACTTCCAGGCAACTTTAACTGTTAACTAACTCATTTGTCCCGCTGTAGTGACACAAGTAGGCAGGATTTTATTAAAGTCAAGATCAGTAGGTATCAGTCAGAATGACCTCTTCACCAGTTCCCACCAATCACTAAAAAAGTCTATGTGGAGAATAGGGTATAAGTGTGCCCATATATACATGTATAACACACAAATATTTGTCAAGATAAATAACATTTTTATTGTTTTAAAATATCCTACTTTTGCTTTGCAGTGTGAATTCAGTGAACACTTGCATACAGAAATTTGACATCTCTTTTACACTTCAGAGCAGCCAGATCACTTAAAGGCTCAAGGCCAACCACAGGAGGGATTGGAGCAGGAACACAAAACAACAACAACAACAACAACAAAAGATCACCCAGACCTCATTTTAACTGCTAAATCCAGTCCCTCTAAGAGTTGCAATTAGAGGCTTAACCCCCAGCCACCTTGTGATAAGATGCAGATGCACCAAGAATCATCCAACAGCAGCCTCAGCCCAGGAAGGGTAAGGGCAGTCAGAGGCTGACATAATCCATTCATCAGAAACAGAAATTCTGACGAGCAAATTGTCGCGTTGGTCAGATTGAAGTGTGCCTTCCTCTCCCTGAGGACACGTTCTGCTGAATGCTCTCTTTCTGGACTTCTTGCCTAAACTCAGCATCACAGATGTTCTTCAAAGTCTTAAGAGAGAATGTGTTGCTTGCTTATGAATAGCCACATTCTGCTATGGTTTGCTGATGTTAACTCATGGTGCTCACAGCTAAGGTTCTGACGCATCATGTGTCACATACTGTATCAATTACTTTTCCCTTACCATGTCTGGAGGGTGCAACTAGTCTCAGGACACGATCCTGAGTGATCTAAGTTGTCTGTTACTCAATTTTATCATCTATAAAATGGATCATTTCAGTGTAACAGCATTAATTCAAATTGAATTGTGAGATGTTTTCCCAAAAATATAGTTTTGACATGGCTCAAAATGCAATCTCCTAAACTAGATTTTTTTTTAAAAATTGACAAGTATATAGCCTCTAGGGACTAACTTAATGAATAGTTAAGCATGGTTGGTTGCTAATAAGCAGAACCTAAATAGCAATTATTTGAGCATAAATAGGTATTTCAAACTTAAAAGCAATCTCTTATTATAAGTAGGTTAAACATTCCCCTTGGAACTTGATATAGGTAATCACTTTGCTTATTTAGCAAATAATGCTCTACCAACTGGGCTACCAATATTAGTGTAATTTAAGTGTACACATCTGTAGGGTTTCATGTGCACTTTCCCATTCGTAGCTGTTGTGTGATCTGAGGCAAGACCCATAGGAATAAAGTGATGGGGTTGGCACTAGTTGCCACTAGAAACTCTACTGAAACATTTCCCACATGCTGGCAAAACCTGAGCCTCAGCCCAATTTCTTCTGTAGGCAAATAAGTTTACCTCTTTATAACGAAATTCTCTTAAACATAATTTTCCATTACCTGGTAAAAGAGAGAATCTATTTAAACCACAAAACATACAGCCCTTTACCTGACCATATGTTAGTTTTCAAAGGCTATTCCTAAATACACTCATTCATAAACTCCTACTTCCAATTTTTATAATTGTCTTCATGGCACCACTAAAGTCATCTGGCTGGTGAAGCTGGAACATCTTTCTTCTGACACAAATTTCATTCTCATTTCTCTGAAAGTTCCTAAAATTCCCTCTAGTTTGTAAGTAGAGGAGTGTCTGAACTAAAAGTCCTTTTATAGCAAGTGCTTGGGCCCCTGAACCCTCGTGGAGACCAGGAGGAGGCACCTGGCTCCTGGCTTCGGTCTGCGGGGCGCCAGCCATGGCGCCTATTTGGGGGTGAACCAACAAAGGAAGACCTTTTTGTCTGTCTCTCTCTCTCACTGTCTGACTCTAACTGTCAAATAAAAAAAAATTAAGTTGACCATTTTGTCAGAAAATAGCATCTGTCCATTGATATAATATATCCATAGATATAATAATAAAACAATCAATTGTCATGATTTAGGAGTGCTTACGGTCTGCCAGGAACTATGTATGCTAAATGGTTTTCCTGAACCTCTAATTTGATCCTCAACACCACCAAACAGAATAATTATTATCACCATTTTCAGATAAGGAAACAGACTCAAAGAAAGGAAGTAAGTTGCCCAAAATCTAAGTGATAGAATTAACACTATATCTGTCTGACTCTGTCACATATGCCCTTAATGAACATGAATAATATCTCCCTGGGCCTTTGCAAATTTATTTGTTAATCATCAATAAACTTATTTTAGGTGCTGACCTTATAGCACAACAAGTTAAGCCACTGCTTGTGACACTGGCAAATCATGTTAGAGCACTGGTTCAAGTCCCAACTGCTCCACTTCCAGTTCTGCTCCCTGCCAATGAGCCTAGAAAGGCAGTGGAAGGTGGCCCAAATGCTTCAGCTCCTGCCACTCGTGTGGGATAACAGGATGGAGTTTCTGGCTGCTGGATTTGGCCTGACCCATCCCGACCACTGTGGCCATTTAGGGAATAAATCAGAGGATGGATGATCTCTTCCTCCCTGTCATGCTGCAAATCAATCAATAAATAAAACTTCATTTAAAAAAAAAAGTTTTTTTAGAGAGAAGGCACATACTGCTCTAAGCCACTAAATTTTTGACAATTTGTTACATCAGAAGCTCATTCACTATTCAAAGTCTGCGATAGTGCCTGCATGAGCTAGCCCCATCCTTTTCTGCACTCCACCTTGAACTTTATGCTTTAGTAATGTTGAACCACACTCAGTTCCCCAAATATATCAAGTTCTTTAACTCCACACACAGACATTCTTGTCCACCAAGCATGTCAGCTTCAGGATATGAACCTTTCCTGAAACAAATCCCCAGAAGTCATTCGTAATACCAAGCAATGAAGCCAACCATTCCATTCTCCATGGTGTACCTTGAAAATATATGTACTTTTGTTCTCATCCCACTCTGCTGTAAACATCTGACAACTATAACCCATTTGTCTTTATGTCCCCAGGCCTGACCACAGTGCTGAGCCTAAGGAAGTGCTCAATAAAAGTTAGTTGAATTGAACTAAACCAGAGTAGTTGCCTACAAAGCTATAGCTATGTTCCCAAAATGCTTCCTTTAAATACAGCACTTCAGAAAGTCTTATTTTTTAACTTCCCTCAGATCCTATATCATTTCTGTTCTCCTACATATCCTCAAGGGTAACAAACTCCCATCTTTTGAAAACATATGAATTAGAGGAGAAGAGGATAAATACTATACAATAAATACTATACAAAGAGATTTGCCAAGCAAAGGGGGATAATCAAGGCATAAAGTACTGTTTTAGATCAAAATGAACCAAAACTATCTAATAACTATGGCTCATAAAGAGCTCTGATAACACTGTGGGCACACAAGTTCTGGCATTTTAGTTTTTAATGCCTTCAAAAGCTTATCATTATTTTACTATTTCCCCAAAAAAAAGGCAAAACTGCAACTCTTATACATAATAGAATGAACCCATATCAAAGACCTTAATGAAAAAAAGTAATTAATGAGAAAAACAGTAAAATAGAAAAACTGATTTGAGGCTGGTATTGTAGCTTAGAAGGCTAAGCTTCTGACTGCAGTGCTGGCATCCCATATGGGTTCAAGTTTGAGTCCCCACTGCTCCACTTCCAACCCAACTCCCTGCTAATGCACCTGGGAAAGCAGCTGAAGATGGCCCAAGTGCTTGGGCCATGCACTCATGTGGGGAATCGGGAAGGAGGTCCTGACTCCTGGCTTCAGTCTGTCTCAGCCCATTTGGAGAATGAACCAGCTGATGGAAAATGGTTCTCTCTCTCTCTCTCTCTCTCTCTCTCTTTTTCTCTTTCTCTCTCTCTCTCTCCCTCCCTCTCTCCCCTTTTTTCTCTGTATTTCAGACTTTCAAATAAGTAAATAAATCTTAAAAAAAGAAAAGAAAAATATATTTAAAGATCACTTGAAGAACTGAGTATGTATGAAAAATTTAATAAAAGAAATGTTATAGACCTGCAAGGCACTAAACCACAGCCTTTGGAATTACCTTATCTGCTCAACAGAAATATTTTCCATCAAAACTGGCTACGAATTTGAGTTATCAACATAAAACTTCACAGAGTCCAAATTCTTAATTAATAGAAGAGGAGAAGTCAACAAAGTTACCCAAAAAGTAAACCCTGAAGAGACAAATCATTATCATCGTAGTCTAATTTATATATTTTTGGATAATTTTTCTACAACATACACATATATATATATATATATATATACACATACATATGAGAAGCAAAGGTGGCATTTGAATACTACTAAAAAATTTAAAAAGCACACACACTGGAGAAATTTAGAGATTCCTATGGACCTGGACCTTAAAAAAAGAAAAGCACAAATAGACATCAGTAAACCATAGCATTATTTTCTAATACGTTAAGACATGTTGGGGGATAGGTGTTTAGCCCAGTGGGTAAGCTGCTGGTTAAGATGCCTGTGCTTCCTGTTAGAGTGCCTCAATTTGAAACCTGGCTCCAGCTACTGACCCTAGCTTCTTGCTTCTGTAGCTCCAGGGAGGCAACACTGATGGCTTGAATACCTGCGTTCCTTCCACACATAGAGGAGACCTGGATTGAGTTCAGCTCCTGGTTTTGGTCCAGCCCAGCCCTAGCCATTATGGCCTTTTGGAGAAGGAATCAGCAAATGGGAGTGCTTTCTCTCTAATACATGCAGAAATAAATAAACGTTTTGAAACAAATTTTTCTTCAAAGGAATTACTAATATTTTTCCATGAAAACCAATTGAAAGAAACTTATAAATTCATTTGTACATGTCCACTGCTGTGCCTTTTCTTCATTTCCTATTCCCATGCTGTGAGTCCAGAACTTTCTATTGTCTTCAGTTGGGATCCCCTGGGTCTGTCACCAGTGCCATACTCTGCCTTTCCTTTCCTGTTTCTCCCCACTGCTCCTGCATGTCAAACCTTTCACTGCCCACAGATGCCATGGCCTCTCTCTACCTGGGAGTGAGTTAGTGTGAGGGTGTGCATGTGCACTGTCTGACTACACAACACCCTAGAAATGCCAACTGGCCATTAGAGGAGTGATCATGTAGATTACAACACTGACATGAAGTTCCATGGAGATGCAGATGGACCGAGAAACACAAGAAGTGATCAAAATGCTGGGAAGCAGGGGAATCCTGCAGTGTAAAATTTCAGATATATAGGGTGTGAATAATCAAAAGGCTCTGATCAACACAAAGGGATACAAGGTAGGAGAAAGGTGAACTACATTGACTTTGTACTCCACATACGATGTCTTAATGTGACCTGTCTCTGCAGTCCCTAATTAGGAGAAAATAATCTCCTATTTGGTTGCCTTTTCAGTAACCACTAACTCACAATGATAGTCTTTTGACAGTATTCATTAATAACTTCTGAAAACATGACTATGGACAATTTCATTGCCCTCTTGTGAGTTCATTCAAATTGGATTCATTAAGTATGAGCTCTGCAAAAAAAGAATGTTAACTATGTTTACAATTAACTATGTAAATAAAGTACATTAATAATTTATTAAGGACTATAAAGATCTGCCTGAACAGCAGAAATTATACTTTGTTTAGCTAGGAATATTGCCTATTTGTACATTCATGTTTGTGGTCTCCTTCATCTACATTATAATCTAGTTATACAATCTTTTTTTAAAAAAGATTTATTTATTTATGTATTTGAAAGTTTCTTAACCACTTTTGTATTGCCATGATGTCTGGTACCTGGTAGGAATAGGCAACAGTTGATAGTTGAAGAAACATTAAGTAAACAGAAATTAAATAGGAAATTCTAGGAGAGTCATGCCTGTGCATATTTTATGATTTTTGGAGTATGTCATTGATAGGAACATAGTACAGTTGCTCAAGAGCAGAGATAACAGAAGAAGTAACAAAGCTGGTTCAGGGAAAGAATGAAGTCAGTGTAAGTCAAAGGCAGTAACAGCACACAGTAAACACATGTCATGGTGGTGCCATATGAGAGATCCAACAAAAGCAAAAATCACAAACGTAGCTACCAAAGAAAGCAACCAAATTCTCTAATCAAAGTCCAGATACAGAGAAGGAAAATAGAACATATGATTTCACAAACACTTATTAAGTGCATACTCTATACAAAGAAATTTGCAGGATGCCAAGGGAATTATGATGGGAAAAGAATCAGCATGATTAAGCACTCATCCTAAAACTTAGTTGGGTTGTTTCTCACCTGATAGCTCATTTAAAGATAACTGAGCCCAGTCTCTGGACTGAAGAAATGAACTGTCAGTAGAGGAGACAGACTCAATCATAGGTAGAAGGTAGAAAGAACTAAATAGTGAACATACACCTTTTTCACATAAAGATTATTTAGAGCTAAAGACAATTGAGAAGTATATACAAGAAAAGATGTCTGTCCTCCCCCATTTGCTCAAAGCAAAACAAATTTACAGAGGCAAAGGCACCCTTCTCCTCTCTCCTGGGAAGGACAGAATTTGTTCACTGATGACAATTTTAACCACTCATCAACCTGGAGATGGCAATGGAGAAATCTTTATGACAACCTTGACTAACTAACCTTTATCTGACATTCATTGGCCTTCCCCTAATTTACCCCTACAGAATCAAAGTCCTTTTGATGCGGGCTAAGCAGGGAGTTAGTGAGGGACAAGCAGCTAAGAGACTTCCAGCAGTCTGTGCCTTAACCAAGCACCACTAAAAACTCCCCCTACTTCCATGCCAATTCAACATGCCCATTTCCTATGATGCACCTGAGCCCCTTCCATCATTCAGATGATGCCCTAATGAACACCTGTATACTGAGTTCCATGTGGAGACACTATAACACATTTCTCGAGATCCCCACTCACACTGACCCCATCCAATTTAATCAGAGCGCTGAACCCTGTATATTCAGAGGACCCCCCCCCCATATGATAAAAAGGGTGGCCAAACGAGTGAGGGTGATTCTCCTCATGAGGTTGTGCACATTCAGTTCTGAGTGTGTATCATCTCTTTAATCTCTAAATAAACCCTGCTCCTTTTCTTGTACTTTATCTGTGTCCCTACTTTGAATTCATCCCTCCTGCCAAGACAAGAACTTTGGGATAAATCCAGCTGGGGGGCACGGTACCCAGACAACACTTTCCCTTTGTCTTTCACTTTTCTGAAAACTTATTCTTTGTAAAAGATGCTATATAAGCCTCAATTCAAAGTCGCCTCTTTGAGATGCAGTCACTCCTTGGATATCTCTCATGTATATACGAAATACACGTCTCACTTTTGCTTGGTTTCTCACCTGTTAACCTCTTTTTTTTTTTTTAACAGAAATCTCTCCCAGATAAGAACTATGAAGGACAGAGAGAACTTTCTTGTTCCTCCCCTAAGGAGTACAGAGAAATAGACTTCAATTCCTATACTAGAGGCTAAAAAACTCATGGAGGAGCATTCATGTTAGCAGTGGAAGATGGAGCACACACCTTCCAAAATATAGCTGGCATGGGGCATTCAGGCCAGCAGTTCCCAGGGCTCAGAGCCCAGCCTGGAAGAATCCACACTGGAATTTTGGTGGTTTCCATAAACGGCAGGCTAGGAATAGTCCATAAATGGTTATTGTTTCGTTTTCAGACTATTTGTGAAAACGGAAACTGCTATGACCATCTACACTAAATCCCAGCATATGGGAGAGATGAAAATGGGGTGGCTCTGAAAGAACCAGAGCAATATGGGCATAGGAGTCTTCCCCACTGGGTTATAATCTTGTTACATAAGCTCCACCTTCTGCTATCTTGGCTTGGGAAATATGACATCAGAAACATCTTCCTTACTGACCTAGGTAGAAAGCATCTGTTTTTAAAAAATATCAGCTTGGAAAAAAAATATATCAGCTTGGAAGCTTTTTCATAGCTTTGTTTTTACCTCCATAACAGCTTTTAACAAAGTGAAGCAAGATGTATCATCTCAAATTTTGTTTGTCAGTTCTGTGAGCTCTCCTGAAAATGTGCCAGAGGTTGTCAATCACTTTGGAAGTGAAAAGTTCAACAAGAGAGCGATTGCTGGGGGGTTCTTCCCCTTTTTTCCGTTTCTTTTTTTTTTTCCCTCCTTCTTTTTTAACTCATTGGGATACTCTAAAATCATTCTTCTCTTTCCCAGACATCCCTGTTAAAGAGAAAGCACTGACTTTGTCAAGTTCACATGAAACAGGAATTCGCAAAAGTGAACTCTTCCAACTGAGGTAAAGGATCCTGATGGAAAAACTAACAATACTTTGAGGGCTGCATCTTGACTCTCTGGTCAGGCCACAGGGGCAGAAGCTCTGCACTCCGTAGCTACACCAGTTGGGGGATTGGGAGAGAAGGCCAAGTGGGAGGGGTTCAAGAGCAGGAGTAGATTTTTTTTTTTTTAAGTTTAAGACAGGATAAAAGAGCAATTTAAAAATCATTACTTTTTAACAACGAACACGGTTATTATTCTGAACCCCAAATCAGAGATGCAATAGTCAAAAAGACAAAAGAATAGCAGAATAAATTGTGGAAACAAATCTCTTTGTAGTCGATAGTTAAAATCTCATTGCAATTCAAAAGATAAATGGCAATTAAGTAGTTTCTGTTAAGTGTTTTTTGTTCACCTTTTATGTGGGTGGCCTTTTAAGTGATTTTCTTTTTAAAAAGAAAGAGAAAGTTTTGTCTCTTCAGTGTCTGAAGGAAACATGATGCCAATGCTTGCAACCATCAATTTTAAAATAATAATCGTCTTGATTTTCTAAGCCGATAAACCAATACTATACCCTACTTCCTTTTCAGGCTCTTGTTTGCTCGGCTTATCATAGTTAACTATTGCACTGTGACTCTGCATGAAGACGGTAATGTAATTAAATCCTATTAACACATCAGGAATAAAGCCCTTTAATGGGCACAGAGGCTTTGAGAGGCAGCTCGTTCCTGAGCAGATTTAATATCCTTAAATTAAGCAAGTGTGAATGGGAAGATGAATCTTATTAAAAACTTAAATCTGATTATATTTGAAAATTATTGGTTCCTTAATGTAATAAATTATCCAATACAGACTAGAACAAATAATATGTCCTAGCTTCACATAACTCCACTCTATAACAAGTGACAAAAGAAATTATGTGTGACTGTGGGGCAAAAAGAAAGGTCTTTTTATAAAAGTCATTTTGCATAATGAAATACCTAAATCATTTTAATAAACATTTGGGGGGGAGTGCAAATGACACAGTTGGAGAGGGAATCATTTACCCTATTCAGAAAGGGAATGTGGAAGTAGTGATGCTAATGTTTTTTTTTTTTTTTTTAATTGCCATTCTGGCCAATTTGTTGTCAATTCTGAAAAGAAAAGCTGCAGCTTATGTTGTCGGTAGCAAATTCCTTCTCCAGAAGGCTAATGCAAATGTAAGCCATCTGCCAGCCATTCTGCTGAGAAGGCTGGAGTCACAAACAATGGGCCCACAGTCTCTGCATACTAACGCACACCCTCCGCAGGCAAAGAAAGCTTGCATTTCCCCCCAAGGTGTCCTTCGCGCTGCCTCCTTTCCCATCCTCACCACGACCACCAGGCACCCACTCGCTCTTTCCCAATCCAGCTGGCACCGGGCGAGCCTCCACATGATTAGTCTGATGATGTTCACAAGGAGAGGCCCCCAGAGAAGCGTTTCTGTTCAAACTGACTGCAGCAGGAATGCAAGACCTGTTAAATTATTTAAACCAGACAAATGCTTCACAGTGTGTGTGTTTTAACTTAATCCTATTTTAGCAAAAACTGGCGTCGCCTACTGTACTACAGCATGGGAACATTGCGTGGGTTTTATCCTTTTACGACTGGACCCTTTCAGAAGGCTCGGGAACAGTGTCCTCAGCTCCTCAGAAAGCCGCCGTCTCACCAGCAGATGGATGTGCCGCACACACCGCACCGGGCCTGCAAGCGCTGCAGGAACCGGCATCTCCGAAACTCTGGTCTGCTGCAGAACACTTTCATTTGCTTCTCCAGCTCCGTTCGGGGACGTTCGAAGGCTCAGTTCTGTGGAAAGCGTGCCCAAAGGGCTCATTCAGCAACAGGATGAAACATTTAAATAGTGTTTGGTGTTTGGTGACAGCGCAAGGGGACTGGCGACCTCCAGTGAAGAGTCGTTCCACGATTCTAGCTTAACTTCGCGCCCATCTGGCCCCAGCTGCATTCCATCTCCCATCTCTTCTGGCTCTGATTCCCAGGCTCCCCCAGGCAGCCTGCTGGAGGTTCCTCAAGCTTGCCACACTGCATCTTGCCATCCTGTCTGGGTACAGCTGCTTGCACTGGCTGGAGGGCCTGGCACAAATCCACTCTGCTCACCCATCATAGAGGCAGGAGTCTGGGTATGCTCTGGAGCCTGACGCCTGGGTTCCAATCCCAGCATCCTCATTACTAATGACATAGCTGTGGACAACTTGCCTCACTTCTTGGTCTCAACTAACTCAACTGTAAAATGAGCCTCCCAAGGTCAACGGAAGTAAAAAGTCCATGGAAAGCTTCTTCCAGGAGAGACCTAAGCCTGGGAGACACACGCCCAGTGACTTTTAATGAGCCTTGAGAAGTGTTGTAGAGTGCACAGATCGTTATCGGACTTTAAGTATGCTGTGACAATTTTAATTTCTCATTGCACAGGGAACATACCTTGTCTTGGCCCCAAAAAGTCAGCTTTAGGTTTCTCACAGGTTGGAGATACCTGTTTTTAGGGCATGATTGCTTACAAATATCTTCAGAGACTGGGCATGCTGAAAAGAAGGCTACTGGTAAATTTTAAGAAAGATGCTTCTGGGCATAGAAAAGGAATATACAGATAAAGAACCAACAACTGAGCCAGGGCGCTCCAGATGGCTAAGATGAAACAGATCCTCTGTGCACATCTCCCAAGTCAAATTCATCTGGTGGATAAGATTAACAGCTCCTCAGAGGGGTCTCAGTGGGTGCTTCTCCTGAATGCCTTGCAACTCTGTAGGAGCAATTAGTAGGTTCTAATACTAGAACCTACACCAAATATTGACCAGGATAAGCCATCTGAGGCGCTTAGCAAAGTGTCTATTATAACACGCACTCAACAAATGTTAGCTGCAGTTATCATCTCTAATGGGGAACCTTAAGGATTTCCTTGGCCATCCCCCTCTCTCTCACTCCTTACTATTAATTCTATTACCAAGTGCTTCCAGACAAATACTAGGGGGGTTGAAAAAATTCATAGAAAGTACATATTATGAAACCACTTCTTGGATTTCAAATTTTTTGCACCAAAATAAACTTGCCTTTTAATTTTGTTTTCCACAAACTTTTAAAAGTGTGCTCATATGTGCTTTTGCTGCTGCACCCATCACATCTCTTAATTATGTGCTTACATCTGTCTTTTCTAATAGATTGTAAATTCCTTAACAACTCATATTTGAATCCACAAGGCTTACTACTATATGAGGTACACCATAATTACTTAATAAATATTGATGAAATAAATATGTGAGTTAATCAAGGAATAAATTTAGTAAGAGCTGGATGAAGCATCCAAGCCAAAACAGGGAGGAGATGATTGTTTCCCACCATAAAGATGAGTCAGATGGCTGGAGCTGGCTAGAAAAGCAGTGGCAGGTGTTGAGGAGGTGGGGACACAGGAACTTTTAATATTTTGCTGCTGAGTATATAAATTGCCTCAATAACTAGGGAAACTGTTAAGCAACGTCTCAAAAGCTAAAAATGAGGCTATATAAAAATTTATGGAAAATAGAATGAAAAGATGCTTTCTTTGATGCCAAGAAATGAAATCCATGACTACTTTTTTCTTAATAGACATTTTCCATGAACTCTTTGAAGGCCCTTCAGATATATACCCTATGGCCAGCAAGCCCAGTACTCAATATATACCCTGTGGAAATGAATGGAAATTGTAAAGCAGTGTTCGTGGTAATTTTATTCATAATGGCCTCAAATTTGCAACAATACAAATATCCATCAACAGAAAAATAGATTAAAAATCTTCATGGCACATTAAAAAAAGTCACCCTCAAATTAAACAAAAAAAGGAGTGCTGATAGAAATAGCATTATGAATGAGAAAGAGAAGCCAGACATACATACAAGGTATGTATGATATGATTCCATCAGAATGAAGTTCAAGGATAAAGCTAAGCTGTGGTGGCAAAAGTCAGAATAGTGGCATTTAAGGGAGACTGTTCTGGGGTGACAAAAATGTTACTTCTGGAACGGGATGATCCTTACACAGGTGTATACATTTGCAAAAATTCAGGAAACTTTATACTTCAAGTCTCTGCATTTTACCTTGTGTAAATTAGCCCTCAAAAAAAAAAAAAAAATGTAGGAGCCAGCATTGTGGCACAGCAGTTTAACCTACCATCTGCAACATTTGCATCCCATGTGAGTGCCAGTTAAGGTCATGGCAGCTTCACTTCTGATTCTGATCCCTGCTAACATGCCTGGGAAAGCAGTAGAAGATGGTCCAAGTCCTCAGGACCCTGCCACCCATGTGGGAGACTGATGGAATTTCAGACTCCTAGCTTCAGCCTGGCCCAGCCTGGCATTGCAGCCATTTCGGGAGTGCACCGTTCAATAGAGGGCCTCTTACTCTTTCTGTAACTCTGCCTTTCAAATAAATAAATCTTTCCCCAAAAAACTAGTAAAATTGCTGGCAGGCATATAATTGGTACAAACTTTTTGGGCTGTCATCTGGCAATATATGTCAAAATCATCCCAATCGACTCTAAAATCCCACTTCTAGGAAGTTATTTCCTCCCAAAAATCATTGAGCACATGCACAAAGATATAAATGCAGGGATATTTGTCAACTTAGAGTTTATAAAATCAAAAATGGAAACTAATTCAAGCACCTCATGATGTGGGATGATGCAGAATGAAATAGCACAGACATTTCAAAAGAATGTTACTAATGTGGGAAGATAACTATAAACTAGTACTAAGTGACAAAAGTTTGGCATGGTTGTATTTTGCTATCTCATAGATATATATTCATAAATACATATGTGTATGTGCATGTATGTATTTCACCAGGAAAAGCTCTCCAACAACATGTAACAAAGTGTCATAGTGACTTTTCCCTGGATGGAATATCAGATGATTTGGTTTGTTTTGGTGTAGTCAATACCTTTTCCCACTTATTTGTACTCTGGTCAGTTATCACTCGTGAAATTTAAACAAATATGTGGATGTGTGATAGCTGCATGCATACAACTGTGTGTGTACAAGAGTGCGTGTGCAGACAGCCATACAGAAAAAAGGACTTAATTTGATGTAACACTGTGATAAAAGAAGTCTGTACGCCCTTTTTAAATAAGAGGTTATCCTTCATAAGGTAAGAATACTACAGGCCAATCTCTATAAGACAAGGGTGAGTCCTGCTTGACTGATACAAACAGGAGCTGTCTCTGATTGAAGCTATTTAACAAGACGTATTTGCCTGTAAAGACTGCTGTAGTTTGAATGTTTTCCCCTCAAAAAATCATACTGAAATTTAATGGCCTTTAAAACGGTGTTAAGAAGTGGGACATTAAAGTGGTAATGAGGCCATGAGGGCTCTAGGGTGATGCTGTGACAGAAGCAGGTTAGACACTGAGGGAGCAGATTCCTTATAAAAGATGATTTTGGCCCCTTCCTCCCTTCCATTTTCCCTCTCTTTGACCTTCCACTCTGATATGATGCAACAAGTAAGCCTTTGCCGGGTGAAGCCCCTTGATCTTGGGCCTCTCAGTCTCCAGAACCATGAGCCAGTATTTCTGTTCATCATAAATTACCTGTTGTTTTTCTTTTACAGTATCACAAATGGACTAAGAGCCAAACAGGAAATTCTCTATCAGGGCTTCCTTGTGTAACACAGTTAAGAAACTCATTACTTGCTATAAAATGAAAAGAAGAGTTTCCATTTGCGCACTTAAATTTTAACTGGATTTCCAGTTTTTATACACATATGAACATGGTTTTACACATATATGAAAGAGTTGGCGTGAGCTGGGGGATTGCATAGATTTTAGAAAGAAATGTTTTGGGACAAGGATATGGTTGATGGAGATGGAAATGGCACAATGGAGATGAAGATGAAAAGAAATACATAGGGACAGAGACAGAGGAAATAGAGATAGAGGTGTCATTTTCTAATCATGGCCAGTGAAAAGTAACAACTCACTTCTGTCATTCTCGTTTGACATTCTTTGTTCTGCTTTATTTCTTCTTACCTTTTGACTATCTGTTGATTCTCAATGATTAGATGCAAAGTCACGAAGATCCCTTCTACAGTTTTTCTCAGTGTGTAATCGTTACAACTCAAAGACCTGAAATTTATTGAGCCAGGTGCAACCCATTTATGTAACCTTGCAACATCCTATAATCCTGACACTGCACATCACCGCTTCCACCCTGTTTCAGATCTAAGTGCTCTGATCAAAGCCATAGATTATATTATTACATGATTATGTTTTATTCTGAAAAAATATATAGGCTGAGGTTTATGGAGAACTTGAATGTTAAAGAACTATTTCCTTAAATGATTTTAGAATCAGTTGCTGTTCTGACACTACATTACTCCAGAAAACTTTTCTGTTCCTGCAAACGTAATGCTCTGCACAAACGCAGTATCAGAATATTCCTGCTAATACATCATCCTGTCTCGTCTTTAGGACTCCCTTCAAGTTCTACAAATTGTCCCAATAACATATTTTAGCCAGAAGGATGCAGCTGAGAATCACACAAGGTGTTAAGTTCTATCCCTTATTTCTTTCAGTCTGGAAGAACTACCAGTGTTTCCTTGATGCCTGTGACCTCAACATTTCTGAAGATTACAGGCCAGTTGTTTAGTAGTAGATCCCTCAGCATGGATCTTTCTAGTGTTTCTCACAACACAGGTTATGCATCTTAGGCAAGAATGTCACAGAAGTGACATCGTGTGCTCAGTACATTCTATCAGATAGCATAAAATCTTGACTTGTCTCATTAATGATGTTCACATCCATCATTTGATTTAAACCTGAGCCCCCAACCAGTGCCTTGAATGCAGAAGCTAGACACCATCAGTCCCAGCCTGCTAGCTTCCCTCACTTAGCTTAAAATTAACTCACTGTGTGGAGGGGTAGTACAGCCAACCCTACAATGTTCTAATCACTGGACTCATGAGGTCATTTGCTTCCTTAATAGATAACACCTGGAGGTCCAGATTTGTTTTAAGAGGTTTTGCTTAGGGGTCTTCTAGGTCCACCTGGGACAATTCCAGACCCAGGACAGAAAGTACTGAATTCCACTTGACCACCATAAAAACGCCCTGAAGAGTATGGCTTTGCTGATCAGTCAGGAACTGGGACATGAGTTGAACACATAACCAGACCAAGCAACCACTGTGACTCAAAACCAACCCTGAGCACCTATCTGGAGGCCAACAGTGACTGTCCCCATCCTTCATTCCCCCTACTCCTGACTCTCCCTTCCTTGTAGTCTCTTTAAAAACCCCAAAGCACCCTCCTTCAGTTGACAGCAGTTCTTGAGACATGAATCTCCTACCTCCTCATCTATTAATGTATTGAACTTTCTCTTTCCTTTACCCTCAAAGTTTGTCCTCATTTTGATTCAGAACTAGGGACAGGTACTAAGCTTTTGGGAACAGATTCAGGAGGTATCTGGTAGTCTTCTCCACAAAAGTTACTCTTTCTCTGTGTATAGTTAATAAACATTCTGTTGAAAACTATTTTGAGACTACATACGTATCCATTTCCTAATCAAATTATGAATTACTCATTTGCTTATTTATATATGTATATGGAACAAAAGTTTCATATTTTATTCAATTTGAGTTACAATCTATTATAAAAATAAAAATAACTTATCTTGAAGTTTAAACTGTCCTCACATTGGTCAGTGGGAGCCCCTGCATGTTAGTGTCTGAATTTCTGACATGCCTCAATCATTCTTCCGTTGTGTCTTCACTTTCTGGCACAACAATCTCTTCTAGCTCATTTATTTTCTCAGCACTAATCCTAGAATCAGTCATTGCTCCAAGGATCTCTGGTTTCTTTTATCATATAATAGCATTCATAAACTGAGGTCTGGGTACTAGGTGCACTCAGTGATATGAGAAGGCTGTTACTCCAAGTCCTTTCAGTAGACAGAGTTTAGGAATATGCAGATGCATGCTCATGTGTGTATACATGTTCATATATACCCAACTACATTTATGCTAATATTATTTCTGTATCTATCTATAATCATGAGTTCACACTAACATCTTTAAGTTCAATCCAATACCATAGGTTTTATTATAGACTTTTTCATATACATGTGTATCTTCTCCAAAAGTAAGATATCTGGATCCCATTATCTCTAATTCTTTATGATTTTTATTTATTAACCAATGTAGAACCATTCCATCATCTCTATTGCCATTATTTCTACTACACAAAACACTTCTCATCCAGCTCATATGCTGACACCTCAAACTAGGTGCCCCTCGGTGTACACACCTTCTTCACTCTGTAGACTCTCACACCACATTCTAACCCCCTACCCAAACTTGTGACACTAACTCTACTCTTCTTGACAAGGTCCAGTGCCAAACCCACATCACCCGTCTGGATAGAAACCTTCCTGATTCTCTATACCTTTTGGCTTTAAGACTGACATGTTTAGGAAAGGAGGGGAAAGAGAATGGAAGGAAAGAAAAAAGAAGGGGAAAGAGCCATGGGTTATATTTTATTCTTATTTCTCTTATTTCTTCCATTTCTTTCCCCAGTTTAAATGAATATTTTACAATTATCCACATAATACTTTGTCCCAAGTACAATTCTGTTTCTCCATGAAGAAGCATGTCCAAACAAATTGAGGTTCCAATTGCTATGAAAATAAGAAAGCTTGTGTAATGTAGAAAATAGATTCAATTTGAATTCAAGGGTTCACATAACTGTGATGAACAGTTATATACATGTTTGGATGTCACTAGAGAAGTCTGGTTAAAGGTAAGTCCTGTGCCTTATAGATACATCAGTAGTAGTTAAAGTCATGGATATAGGAGAAAATATCCAGAAAAGATAGAAGTAAAGTTAGAAGAAAAAAAGACCTAGAAAATACTGATGCTTAAAGATAATAGAAGGGGCCAGCGCCGCAGCTCACTAGGCTAATCCTCCACCTGCAGCGGCAGCACTCCAGGCTCTAGTCCCGGTTGGGGCACCGTTTCTGTCCCGGCTGCTCCTCTTCCAGTCCAGCTCTCTGCTGTGGCCCAGGAAGGCAGTGGAGGATGGCCCAAGTGCTTGGGCCCTGCACCTGCATGGGAGACCAGGAGGAAGCACCTGGCTCCTGGCTTTGGATCACTGCAGCATGCTGGCCGTAGCGACCATTTTGGGGGGTGAACCAACGGAAAAGGAAGACATTTCTCTCTGTCTCTCTCTCTCACTAACTATGCATGTCAAAAATAAATAAATAAATAAATAAAAATAATAAAAGGAAGAAAAATGAGAAAACATTGAGCTAAAGTAATGGGAAGGAGGTTGGTACTATGTAGGTTAAGCTTCCGCCTGCAGCACCAGCATCCATTACAGACACCAGTGTGTGTGCCAGTTGTTCCAACCAGCTCTCTGTTTATGTGTTTATGGCCTGGGAAAGCAGTCAAAGATAGTCCAAGTACTTGGGTCCCTGCACACACATGGGAGACCCTGAAGAGGCTCCTGGTTCCTGGCTTCAGATCCGCCCAAATCTGGCCGTTGCAGCCATTTGGAAAGTGAACTAGTGGATGGAAGACCTTTCTCTCTCTCTCTCTCTCTTCTTCCCTCTGTCTAAAACTACCTCTCAAAATATATTTTTTTAAAAAAATTAATAGAAAGGAGAATTTTTTAAAATGATATTATTAAATCCAGGTTAAAAGGGAAATTTTGAAAATGAGGATGTAATCAACCATGTGAAATGTTGCAAAAATAGAAGATCTACACAATAGCCACTGGATGTTGGAACTATTAGCTCAATGGAGACCTTGTCAGTTTCAGTAACAGTATGAGGAGTAAAAGAGAACGGACCAAGAGGACATGTCGGATGACCTTAGTCTCTCTAACCCAAAACAAGAGGGAAGATAAAGATAAATGGAATTAGAAGAGAGAACAATGAAACCATGGGATTTTATGCCTGATAATTTCTGTTTTCTCCCTGGAAATGTGACATTCATTGATCTGAATGGAGGAGGGATAAGATAGGAGTTGGGGAAGGATGGTCAAGATGACAAAAGCCAGTTATTGAGACTTGGTAGAAGGAGCTTTGTAAGAAACTGGGTCACACACATACTCTAAAGAGGACCTTTTCCTTTTTGTCATGTTCCCCTAAAGATAACTCTCTACGCAATTTCTGCTAATTGAAATGTTACTGCTGAAGGCTCAGTTCTCCATATTCTACATCTTGGTCCTGAGATGAAAAGAAATGGAGGAAACAATTGAGTCACCACCACTTTACTGGGGAAGGTGCTGAGGAGAGAATCCTGTAGATTTTTTTAGTGGCCCTCTTGTGGCCAACTTGTAGTTTTAAGGAGCACCGTGTGTAGACACAGCCACACTGAGCCTTGCTGGCATCTCTGATTACTCTCGTTCCACTATCAAGAGTTACACACTGACTTCCCTCAGTCGAGTGCAGCCTCAGAGGCTGACTATGCTAGGAGTCTCTCCCACACTCTGCAGATCTCTGAGTTCTGCTTTCTCAGCTGTTTATCTTGCCCTCTACATCTGTGCAAGAAGAGACAGCTTCCAGACATTGTGCCCCTGGAACAACAGAAAACTCTCTACTCCTATTTTCAGACTTCAAAGACCTCTTTTCTTTTGGCTAGCTTTATACTCTGTGTCCATACAAATGAGAAACAATGCTACTGGTAGCCAGAAAAAATTCTCCTCAGCATTCCGTCTTCCCATCCCTGCCCTTGTATATGCGGAGACAGAGAAGATTTAGATATAAATATGAATGTGTGTGTGTGTACAGTAAACATACACACATAAGTGACATGAGTGGCCTTTAAAAAATTCGTGGAAACTGTGTATTCTGGGAAAAAAAACTGTGGATTTCATATTTTTGCGCCAAAATAAATTCAAATTTAAGCCAATTTTCCACAAACATTATGAAGTACATTCATAATGTATGTGCAGCCGGTCCCAAACTTAGGATAGATGGCTTGACTTACAATGTTTTGACTTCACTGTGGTGAGAAAACCATACACATTCGGTAGAAAGTGCTCCTTTTAGACAGTGCATTTTTTCTTGGGTTAGCAATACTCAGCACAATACTTTCCTGATGTGGGGCATGGAAAGCCAAGATATCATGGAAAAAAAAAAAAAGACCTAAATGAATGATCTCTGTGAGTGAGATCCCAGTGGAAAGAACGGGGCCATCAAAGAAGGAAGTACCCTTCTCCGAAGGGAGGAGAGAACTTCCACTTTGACTATGACCCTATCGGAATAAGATCAAAGTCAGCGAACTCTAAAGGCTTCCATAGCCCTGGCAACTCATGACTAGAGCCTAGGGAGATTACTGACGCCATGAACAGGAGTGTCAAATTGTTAAATCAGCAACAGGAGTCACTGTGTACTTACACCCCATGTGGGATCTGTCCCTAATGTGTCGTCTAAAGCCAAGTGATGCTATAACTAGTACTGAAACAGTATTTTTATACTTTGCGTTTCTGTGTGGGCACAAACTGATGAGGTCTTTACTAATTATATACTGAAGTGATCTTCTGTATATAAAGAGAATTGGAAATGAAAAAAAAAAACAACATGGTGTTAAAATGGAAATGGCATAGAAAATTAATTAATTTGAAAAAAAATTATGTAGGATCTCTGTCTTTAATGTGCTGTACATTGCTATTTAATGCTATAATTAGTAATCCAATGGTAGTTTTTTCACTTTATGTTGCTATATGGGCAAAATGTTGAAATCTTTACCTAATATATACTAAACTGATCTTCTGTATACAAAAAAAAATAATAATAAAATAAAATAAAATCACAGCTCCAGTCAGCCCTGTGATCACAGGCAAGACAATCAATACTCTACAGTGTGCTGTGTTCCTCAATTATAACATGCAGTAGATTAGAGGTAATAAGGGTACTTTCAATTTATGATGCGTTTATTGAGACATATTCCATCACCAGTCTCTCTCTCTATCACACACACACACACACACACACTCTCGTATGTTGCATCATTTTTCCAAGTTCTTCTGATGGGTTTGTGCTGTTGCTCTCACATTCAACAGTCTGGCCGCCAACCTTGTATATTCATAGGCAATTAGCTAGCCAGGAATTAGAGTAGGGTTAGTTAACACAACTGACAATTAAATGTTTGTAGTATTAAGTTAGCTACCACTGGACTCAACACCTGGGTCCTTGGCCATTGTGTCTGAGTGTATCAGGCACACACAAAAGCCCCATTGACGCCAAATTCCCTGACATCTACACATGATACTGAAAATGATTATTAAATGGTGTCCTTAGATAGATATGCCTATGTTCAATGTCATGGTGGGAATCTGTTGGAATATATTTGCATATGCTGGGCATCACTGGCCAACCATAGATTACAGACATGACTTTTGCTCTCAGCAACATGCACCTTCTGTGAGCCATAGATCTTTTATCTGTGACAGAAACTAAAAAATTCTATAGGACAACAATAGGCCAGAAAATGAGCTTTGGGGTATAGTAATTTACACATATATCACCAGGGCAGGCCACAAAAATAATCTATGGGAACCTTCAGGCAACCAGCAAGCAGAAGTCAAGTTTTATGTGAGAAATACTAAGTTTTAAAATGTTGATAGGAGATGCTGCTTTATTAAGTGAGTGCCCCTAGAAACACCGCATGCAGGGGTGCCCACAGTTCCTTAGAGCTTGTGTTTGCAAGTTTTCTCTTAGCTAGGGAGCACTCAGAATTAAAGTCCATCGGCGATAAAGCATGATGCTGTCACAGCCTACCACAACTGTTGCTCATGTGTTCTGCTTTGTAGTTTTCAGACACAAGTATCCAAACACACAATCAGCCCACTTTCCCAATCTGGGTCTGCAAGATGCAATGCAAAATGTCCTTCTATGATGATAAATACATAAATACACGCACACAAACTTACACACACCTCTCTTTTACACCACACTCAATATTTTCTTGGATAGAGAGAAAGATTTTCTCTACATCAGTAAAAACTATGGCAGTCAAACCATAAGACAACAGATAAAGCACAAATTCCAGAAGAATAGAGAAAATCTACTATTCTCATTATGAATACCAGTGCATGCTTTGTTTTGTCCATCTCAGAGAGTCTATATATTGGTGGCGTATGAAGGAGTCATTTGGATTAATTTAGAGAAAAGAGTGACTACAGTGCCCAATATATATTTGTTAACCACACTAGTCCCCCTAAGACCCCGCCACCACCAAGGCTATACCCTACCTGTGTTTCTCCTCTTCCCTACTCTACCTTCTCGCTCCCTCTGCCCTATTCAGAGATATCCTAAAGAGCTATTATCCTGGCATGACTTCTAAGGCCCTGCATTTTGAATGATGCACAGCCACAGCACAAAGGCAGTGATGAAGAGCTAGCGTCTGGTGGCTAAAATCTCAGTGTGCAAAAATAGCCTGACTCTGGCTGTCCTTCATCCTTCGGAAGACCTGTTTCTGAAACCTCTGCCAACTGCCAAATGCTTTTCTTGATCTACTTAGACTTTGTGGGGTGAGTGTTGCAGTGCAGTGAGCTAAGCTGCCACTGGGGGTGCCCACAGCTCATATTCGAGTACCAAACTTGAGTCCAGGCTACCCTGCATTTCTAATTCAGCTCCATGCCAATGCACCTGCGAGGCAGCCAATGATGGCCCAAGTATTTGGGTTCCTGCCACCCAAATGGGAGATCTAGATGGAGTTCCTGGCTCCAGACTTTGGCTTGGCCCAGCTCGAGCTCCTTCAGGCACTGTGGAGTGAATCAGCAGACTGAAGATTTCTCTCTTTCCCTTTCTCTCTCATTTCCTCCGTCTCTCCCTCTTGTCACTCTGTCTTTCAAAAAAATAAATCTGTTTTCAAGACAGAATGTCATTCCTGCTTATTTTAACCAAATTTTACTTCCCTTTAAAAATTGAGAGTAATGGAAATGCATTTGTCTTTACCCCGGGCTCAACACCTCCTAAACATAGACATAGTCCTCCTTACTCCTCCTTCTAACTTCCCTGTTATGGAGCTCACAGCTGAGTTCATTCAAATGTACTTCTAATAATGTAAGCTTCCAGGCCCACTATGTTTATGTCTAAAATCTAAAAACCTAAAGGAAATTAAGTATAGAAAATGTATCCAAGGCAGACATTTGCCCCAGTGTAAGCTACTTTCAACACCAGAATATCTTGGTTCAAGTCCCAATCTGGCTCCCATTTCTAGCCTTCTCCTGGGGAAGACCCTTGTAGGATGTGGGGCAGGATTGGAGAAAGGGGGTCAGGGGGAGGCAGCTGTAGCAGGTGATGTCTCTGGTAGTTTGGTACCTGCCATCAATATGGGGACCGGGATTGAGTTCCTGGTTCCAGGCTTCTTTTGGCCTGTGTAATAACTGCCATTGTGGGAATTTGGAGGAAGGGAATAATGAATGGGTACTACATCTACCTCTCTCTCTCCCATCTGTGTCTGTCAAATAAGAAACAATATCAGCTTTATTTAATAAATAAGTTAATAATTTTTTTCTTCCTCTCTTATCAAGTATATTATAATTATTTAATTCTATACCTGTTCTTAGACTGCAGGTACAGTTCCTGTTGTGTGGGCATGAAATAAATATTAGGTAAAAGCATAAAGTATATGAGGAGCAGGTTATGTTAGTCACTGTACATTTGTCAGTGCTGATGGTATCCACTCCAGGACATATATTTCTCTTTACACATCACAACTCATCCCTCTGTCCTCATCTTTTTCTTTGTAAGCCTCTACTCTCTTTCCACTAACATTTATCCATTGAAATTTTCAAAATTCTTAAAAAGTGCTATCTCACTTGTCTGTCTTGATCAACATATTTCAGTCATTCTGACTTGCTATCAAACCTTGAATGCACCTGTGCACATCCTGCCTTCTACTTGAGAAATACAATCTCTCCCTTCCTGTGTCATTTCTTCTGGGAAGACAATATTCAGTTTTCAAGTCCCAGCTGGAAACCCCTCTCTTAATGACTCCCAAGGCTAGCTTATGAGTCATTACTGTCATCAAGCCTATCATGGTTGCAATAGGACAACTAGGATATTCATGTTTATTATTGGTTTCTTCTATTAGACTGTGAGCTCACTGAGGAACTTCTATCAGGGTTAAATGGAAAGAGTTGATCTGAACAATCCCAACTTATAAACTACATAACTGTTTGATCAAATTTTAAATATCTATTCCAGTTCAAAAAGGGTGAATAGATCCATGAACCTAAGAAAAAATGAAGTGTTAAAAAGAGAAAGAAAAAAAAAAAAACAGGGAATTAAGCAGGAGTGCTTCCCTGTAGAAGTAAAATGATAACAACAAAAACACAAAACCTCAAAGGGAAGAAATGGAAGGATGTTGTTGTGAGATTCTTACACTACATGTGATTTAATACCAGATCACTTAAAAATAAAAAATGATATGCTAAAGATGCACACTGACATCACCTGTGTCCCGTGTGAGCATTGGTTCCAGTCCTAGCTGCTCCACTTCTAATCCAACACCATGCTAATGATCCTGGGAAAGCAGATGAAATTGGTCCAAGTGCTTGGGCCCCTACCACTCACATGGGAGTCCTGGATGGAGCTCCAGGCACCTGGTTTCAGCCAGCAGATGCATGTATCTATATGAGCGCATCTCTCTCCCTCGGTAACTCTGCCTTTCAAATAAACAAATAAATCTTTTAAAGATGCACACTGGAAATTCTCAGTCACCAAAAAAAAAAAAAACACACAAGTAATTGTAATTTTTAAAAGATCCATTTATTTATTCAAGATTCAGAGTTACAAACAGATGAAAGACAGAGAGAGCTCTTCCATCTGCTGGTTCAATCCCAAAATGGCTGCAACAGCCAGAGCTGGGCCAGGCCGAAGCCAGGAGCCAGAAGCTTCTTCTGGGTCTCCCACATGGGTGCAGGGACCCAAGGACTTGGATAGGAAGTAGAATAGCCAGAACTCTTGGTGCCCATATGGGATGCTGGCATAGGCATCACAGGTGGCAACGTAACCTGCTACACCACAAAACCTGCCCAAGAACTGCAACTTTAAGCGTGTTTTTTCATGCCTATAAATTCTCCAGTTCAGATAAAATGGACATACTTGTTATGAAACATAAGCTACCAAATCTCATTGAAGAAAAAAATCATCTGAACTCTGTTAAAAAAAAAAAATGAACGTGTTTTTAAAAGAACTTTTCCACAGCAAAACTCTAGGATTAAGAATATCACACTAACCTATATAAATCATTTCAGAAAACTAAACAAGAAGAAATACTTCCCACCTTGTTTTATCAATATTATCCTGATAATAAGACCAGACAAAACATCTTAGAAGCAGGATAAAGAAAATAAACAAAAACAAACCTACCCAGCCATCTAGTCTTGAATGTAAATAAAATTATTTTAAAATATTTTAAATTAAACCTGCTAATACATTAAAAAGCTAATTGTGAATAGTACAATTTATCATAGCATGTTAAATGGGCTTGACATGGAAAAATCAATTAATCTATATATCAACAAAGAAAAATAAAAACTGTATGACAATCTAAAATGATGCAGAAAATGCACTTGACAAAATCCTAAATCCTTTCCTGTCTTCCCAAAAAACTCTCAATTAATTAGGAAGAAAGAGAATTTCTTCAATCTGATGAAGTTCATGGGTAAAACAGGCAATGGAAGTCACCCTTAAGAGTGAAAAACCCAAAATCTTCCTCCTAAGATGAGAAGAAGGCAAGGATGTCATGATTCACCTTTTCTGCTCAAGGTAGCGCTCAGGCTTCTAACCAGCTTAATAAAACAAGGAAAATAAAATATAAACATCCATGAGACTAGATGGGAAGTGCTAAAACTGTCTTTATGCTTAGAGAACATGATTGTCTATGTAGAAGATCCAAAGAACTATTAAATAAATCTGTTAAAGCTAATAATAAGTTTTATGAGCTTTTAGAATATACAATTAATCTTAAAAACTCAATTGCATTTCAACATACTAATGATATATCTGTGCCCTAAGTCATATTAAACATATGTACCATATGACCCAGCCATTCCACTCTGATTTACTCAAAAGAAATGCAACCATATGACTATACAAAGACTTGCTTATGAATGTTTGTTAAAGTTTTATCGGTAATATCAAATACTGAAAATAATCTAGATTTTCATCAACAAGGGAATGGATTAAAAAATTGTTGTATGTCTATATAGTGGAATACTACTCAGTAGTACATTTTAATATTCTTATTGATATAAAACATCAAACTCAATATCATTTTGATGAATGAAAGAAACCAGATAAAAAGATCATGCTATATTATATAGTTCTATTATATCAAACTCTAGAAAATGGAAAGTCTTCTATAAGACCAGAAAGCAGGTCTTTTAGGGTTTAGATGGGCAGGATGGAAAGGGGTGAGGAGAAGAGGTAGGGATTATAAAGGAGCAGAAGGAAATGTTTGTAAGCAAAGGATATGTCAACTACCTTCAGCATGCTGGTGGCTTAATAGATGTGTACATTTGTCAAAATGAATAGACATGCACAGTCTATTATAGGTGATTTAAACCTCAATAAATTCATAAACAAGAGTAACAAAGGAAATGAAAACCATAGTTTTTTAGAAGTCAGTATATTTTAAAATATCTAAATGTGGACAAGTGTTAAATTAATTTTTGATATAAACTGTTTTAGTTTTGAGAGGGAGAGATGAGGAGGAGAGAGATGAGGAGTGATTCTATCTGCTGGTTTACTATCCAAATGCCTGAGAGCTGGAAATTGAAACTGAATCATGTCTCCCATGTAGGTGACAGAGACCTAACTTATCCATCACCTCTGCCTCCCAAGAAGCTGGAATCAGGTGCACCAGAGCTAGGAGTCAAACTCAGTCGTCTGATGTGGAACATATACACCCTATCAAACATCTTAACCACTAGACCAAATACTCACCCCAAATAGAATTATTTTAAAGATTTATTTTTATTTATTTGAAACACAAGAGTTACATAGAGAGGTAGAGACAGAGAGGAAGGTCTTCCATTCGCTGGTTCATTCCCCAGATGGCCGCAATGGCCAGAGCTGCACCAATCCAAAGCCAGGAGCCAGGAGCTTCTTCCTGATCTCACATGGGGGTGCAGGGGCCCAAGGACTTGAGCCAGCTTCTACTGCTTTTCCCAGGCCATAGCAGAGAGCTGGATCGGAAGAGGAACAGCCGGGACTAGAACCGGCACCCATATGGGATGCAGGCACTTCAGGTCAGGGTGTTAACCTGCTGAGCTACAGCGCCAGCCCCCACAAGTAGAATTTTTAAAAATGAAAAATATGGTCATCAAATTTTAAAACTTAATGTATGAGTTACAAAGTAGACTAATTCCATTAGAAAATAAATTAATGAACTGTAAAAAATATATTAAAATATTACCCAAATGGCATCTCACATAGCTGAAGATAGGAAAAGTATAAAAGAACAGTTGAATTGTTGGAAGAGATGAGAAAATATAACATATATCACAATAATTTGGGAAAGAAGACGAGGTATAGCTTCCTTTTAGATGACAAGTACCTGAGTAGAACCCTGGAGTATTCCTCAGCATATCTCTTTGCTTGAAGAAACTGGGATGCAAAGGAAGTAATTCACTTGCTAAAGGTCCTCTAGCTGGCAAGTGCTCTCTGCTATGGCCTGGGAAAGCAGTAGAAGATGGCCCAAGTGCTGGGGCCCCTGCACCAACATGGGAGACCCAGAAGAAGCTCCTGGCTCCTGGTTTCAGATCAGCACAGCTCTAGCTGTTGTGGCCATTTGGGGAGTGAACCAGCGGATAGAAGACCTCTCTCTCTCCCTCTGCCTTTGCCTCTCTGTAACTCTGCCTTTTAAATAAATAAATAAAATCTTTATAAAAAAAAAAAAAGAAAGAAACTACCATGAACAACAGGAAAATATCTATTAACTTCAACCTATCGCTCCCTAAGTACCCAATGCGCCTAGATGGTGAGCCAATTAATGAGTGATAAACAAATATAAAGTGATAGTTGAAAATTATTTAGGAAATTTCTGGAAATGTAAGATTTATGACAGTGATCCAGGCAAGGATTTTTTTTGATATGACCCCAAAGGAATAGTCAACAAAAGCAAAAACAGACAAATGAAATTGCATCAAACAAAATATCTTCAAACAGCAAATGAAACAATTAACAGAGTGCAGGGTTCAACCACAGATTAGGAGAAAACAGTTGCAAATCATACATCAGATAAGGCACTAATATAAAATATATAAGGAATTCCAACTACTCAATATCCTTACTAAAAAGAAAGTAGGGGCTGGTGCTGTGGCATAGCGAGTAAAATCTGCTGCCTGCAGTGCCAGCATCCCATGTGGGAGCCGGTTCGAGACCTGGCTGCTCCACTTCTGATCCACCTTTCTGCTGTGCCCTGGGAAAGCAATGGAAGATGGCCCAAGTGCTTGGGCCCCTGCAGCCACATGGGAGACCTGGAGGAAGCTCCTGGCTCCTGGCTTCAGATTGGTGCAACTCTAGCCATTGCAGCCACTTGGGGAGTGAACTAGCAGATAAAAGACCTCTCTCTCTATACCTTTGCATCTCTGTAAGTTCACCTTTCAAATAAATAAATAAATCTTAAAAAAAAGAAAGTAAATATCCCTACTAAAAAATAAAGGACCTAAATAGACATTTCTCGAAAGAAGACATACAGGGACATGCATTTTGACAAACAAGGTTAAGTCACTGCCTACAATGCTAGCATTCTATATGGGCGCAGGTTCAAGTGCCAGCTGCTCCACTTCTGATTCAACTCCCTGTTAATGCACCTAGGAAAAGCAATGAAAAATGGCCCTAGTGCTTGGGTCACTGCATCCACGTGGGAGTCCCAGATGATGCTCCTGGCTCGTGGCCATTGTGCCATTGTGGCCATTTGAGTAGTGAACCAGCAGATGGAAGATATTCTCTCTCTCTCTCTCTCTCTCTCTCTCGCTCACTCGCTCTGTAAATCTGCTTTTCAAATGAATCTTTAAAAAAAAAGATGACATATAGATGACCAACATATAAATATTTTAAAATGTTAACCTCTCAAATCATCAGAGAAATGCAAATTAAACTACAATGAGATATTCATTAGATTGACAATTCTTTAAAAATTGAAGATAACTGTCGATGAGGATGTACAGAAAAGGGAAGCTGCATATACTGTTCATGGTATTGTAAATGAGCACAGTCATTGTGGGAAACAATATTGAGGTTCTTCTATAAATTAAAACTAGAATTACCAATGATCCAGCAATCCCACATCTGAGTAAACATTCAAAGGGATTGAAATCAGTAGCTTGAAGAGATGCCTGAAGGCCTGTGTTCACTGAAGCACTGTGTACAATAGCCAGGATGGGGAAACAACATCAACAGATGAATGGATTTTTTAAAATGTTACACACACACACACACACACACACGGATATTAGCCTTAGAAAAGGATATTCTGTCATTTATAACAACATATATGGACCTCGTACACAGTATAATAAGCAGAGTAAGGCACGGAAAGATCAGTATCAAAAGATCTACATTTTACTTGCAGGTAGAATTTAAAAATCTCCAATTCATAGAAGTAGAGAGTGTAATGGTGTCTACCAGAGGCTGGGCCTGGGGAGTGGTAGAGAGAGGGGAGATGCCAAGAATAATTCTAGATCATAGCACAATGACTATAGTTAATAATAATAAGTATTGCTATTGCCCCAAAAGATTTTAAATGTTGTCCCCACAAAGAAATGATAACTAATTGGGGCTGGTGTTGTAAAGCTGCCCCCTGACATCAGCATTCCATATGAGCATTGGTTCAAATTCCCGCACTCCAGTATAGTTCCCTGCTACTGGATTGGGAAAGGAATGGAGAATAATAGAAGATGGCCCAAGTACTTGGGTCCCTGCCACCCATATGGGAGACCCTGATGAAGCTCCTGGCTTCTGGCTTTGGCCTGGCTCAGCCCTGACTGTTGTGACCATTTAGGGAGTGAACCAACAGATGGAAGATCTCTCTCTCCTTCTGTCTCTGCAACTCCTTCAAAAAATATATAAAACTTTAAGCAAAAATGATAACTATTTGAGGTGATACATATGTTAATTGGTTTGATTTGATCAGTTCATAATGCATATGTATATCAAAATAGCACACTGGGCCGGCGCCGCGACTCACTAGGCTAATCCTCTGCCTGCGGCGCCAGCACTCCGGGTTCTAGTCCCGATTGGAGTGCTGGTTCTGTCCCGGTTGCTCCTCTTCCAGTCCAGCTCTCTGCTGAGGCCCGGGAAGGCAGTGGAGGATGGCCCAAGTCCTTGGGCCCTGCACCTGCATGGGAGACCAGGAGGAAGCACCTGGCTCCTGGCTTTGGATCTGCGCAGGGCGCCGGCCACAACAGGCCGGCGGTAGAGGCCACCTGGGGGGTGAACAAATAGAAAAAGGAAGACCTTTCTCTCTGTCTCTCTCTCTCTCATTGTCCATTCTGCCTGTTAAAAAATTATATATATCACATTGTATCTCATAAATATAATAACTATTTCTTGATTAAAACTAAAATTAAAAAATGGGATTTTTGAAAATGTAAGATTCAAAGGCCGGCGCCACAGCTCACGTGGCTAATCCTCTGCCTGTGATGCAGGCACCCGGGGTTCTAGTCCCAGTTGGGGTGTCGGTTCTGTCCCGGTTGTTCCTCTTCCAGTCCAGCTCTCTGCTGTGGCCCGGGAAGGCAGTGGAGCATGGCCCAGGTGCTTGGGCCCTGTACCCGCATGGGAGACCAGGAGGAAGCACCTGGCTCCTGGCTTCGGATCTGCGCAGCGTGCTGTAGAGGCCATTTAGGGGGTGAACCAATGGAAGGAAGACCTTTCTCTCTGTCTCTCTCTCTAACTCTGCCAGTCCAAAAAAAAAAAAAATGTAAGATTCATCCTCACAACAACTTGGGTGATTTTAATTATTCTATTATCCAACCTTATTCTTAACCTTGGGTGACATAAATTTGTTGTTTTTTTTAATCAAGAAGTCCTATATATATAGCAGATTGGAATGTTATCTACTTCAGAAGAACAGAAACATCAAGGATCATTACACAGATGTGGGCTTAGTTCCTCTTCTCCCTATTTCTGTCGTCTATTTATTCAACAAAAATTCATGAGTATCATGCACTGGGCTAAGTTACCCATAAACATACAGTGGGAAATCTGAGACACTGTTTCAGTCTTTGTGTGCTTCCATACAAGAAGCAACATCTGTATTGCTGTAAGAGAAATCCCATCTGAAAATATTGACTTCAGAAAAGGATTTAGCATAAGGCATTCCAAGGGGGTTTCATTAGTGATATAGCAGAAGATGCTAAGGGCACAAGGGTCTCTGCCTAGGGCAGCTTGGTACTGAAGACCACAAAGGCAGAGTTATAACAGAGCTCTTCTGTGGAACTGCCTGGAAGGTCACTTCTCTGCCCACTCAAACCTGTGTGCAAAAAAACCTGGTGGCTATTTCTTCAGCAGGAACACAATTTTGACCTGATGACTGGGAGGCTCTCTTTATTAATCTTTGCACCCAAACAAAATCTGCCTGTCAACTTTCAGGGAAGCAAATACAAAAAATAAAATTGTGCTCTAAAAAACGTCAACTAACGCATATCATGAGTAAAATCTCACCTTGTTTCCATCAAGGGCTCACTACCCAATTCTCTGTCCCACTCTATGATCCTTATTAATTATCAAAAATTATATTATGCACTGGTTTTTAGATCATCTAAGCTCTTATGGAAACAAGCAAACACATTTTTTAAAAATGCCAAAATTTGCTATTCCTTTTCCCTTGGAAGCACAGGGAGTAAGTTCTTGTGGTTTCTTAGATGGATGGCAGATTTCTATCTAATTAATCCAGAGCCCTGTGTATAGAAATGACTGCAAAGCAAACATGTCTATTAACAAAAAGCAGTGATTACTGGTTGGCACTGGGCCAGTAACTCTACATAAGCAATGAACTGATGCCTACAACTGTCTCTGTGCCATATGGGTTCTGCTGTAGCAATGAATTTGATCCAATGTAAGGTTAAGAGATGTCAGATTTAACTGGGGTTTAATTGATACTGGTAAGAGGTTCTAAATAAAGAAACAGTGTGTGCACTATCGGCAACAAGCAACACGTCAGGCTTCATTCTCCCAGTTTGTTAGCAACTCTGTTAGAGTCAGACATTCAAATTAGTTTTTAAACTCAAGTTTCTAAAATACAATTTCTTTTGGAGAAAGCTGGGTTAACAGGCTTATTATCACCTTTATTGGGTTGGATATTATAGAATTAATTAGTCTGCAGTTACTTCCCTATCACTGTGGTTAGCTTAAACAAACCATGTCAAAAACTCAAACTCAACCTGTCCAACAAGAACTCATTTTCCTTCCTACACCCACTCTTCCATATAGATCTCCTCTTCAGAAAACACCCCCTTGATTAAAGAATTGAAAGATCTTACTCCCCACTACCCCTGATAAAGTCAACAACATAAATGGCTTTAACGCAAGTGCATTTCTCTCCACTACCAACCGCCAAGCCCTCATCTCTCACTTGAACTATGACAGCCTCGTAGTTAAAATGCCTGACTATCTAATCCTTCCCCCCAACTCCCGGACACATCCCTGTTTAAAACTTCTGGTAGCTTGTTTTTCTATACCTCCTAAGACAGAATTCATTTGGGAAACCACCTTTTACAACACCTGCACCTGCATCATCTTCCAGCGTTCTCACTTTCACCACTCTTGCTGCAGCCACTCTGAACTTCTCCGACTTCCACAGGCATGCACATAGACTTTGTGCTGCTCCCTCTGCTTATGATACTCTCACCACCCCCTTTAATTTTTGCCTGAATATTAAGGAGGATAGAGCTCATATCTTACTTTTCTGGGACGCCTTTCCCATCCTCAAGCAGAGCTCATCCTGCTTCTCTGTACTCCCTCAGCTCTTTGTTCATAACTCTATTAGAGCACTGATTTGATACATTAGAGCTGTGTTTATGTCTATCTATCCATCTCGATTATGAGTCCCTATGATTCCTATCCATCTCAGTTAGGGAAAATCATACCATTTATCTTGATACAGCTGAGTTCCCTGCAGTGTTGGACCTGACTCTCTGGGTGGAGTGAAATATACACAGACAGCTACACTCAAGCCATGTGGATGGGCTAATTGAAGCCACATTTATAACAGTATCTCCCCCACAATGACAGGAGGAGGTGTCTCCCGTACATTCAGGAGATGGGCCCGATTTCAACCAGGTGTGTCTCTTACCAATTAACAATGACAATAACTAATGCTTACTGAGCACTAAATTTTGCTAACCACTTTATAATCATTATTTCATTATTACTCAGAAGAGTCTCATGGAGTAAAAATGTCTCTCTGTGTTTTTGTTCTCTTTCCTAGGACTTTGCTCATATTAGATAAACACAAACTATTGTTAATGGACTAATAGTATAGGTACTATATTACTACCATCACTTTGCTGGTAAAGAAACTGAGATGCAGAGAATTTGAGCAGCTTACACTAGTGCTATGTACTAAATTATGTCAGATGTTAAAACCCTAACCCTATATACTACTACATATGTAGATGAGGGCTTTAGGAGGGAATTAGGTTGAAAGAGTCATAATAAGTCTTCTGGCATTAGTGGTCTTATAAGAAGAGAGAGGGAGAAAGAAGGCGATCTCACATGTGCCGAGGAAAGGCCATGTGAGCACAGCAATAAGGCATCCATCTAAAAGACAAAAAGAAAGACTTCACCAGAATTTGACCATACTGGAGTCCTGACTTCAGACTTAACAGCCTCCAGGACTTTAAGAATATTAGTTTCTGTTGTTTTAAGTCACCTACTCTACGTTATTTTGTCATGACAGTCCAGGATAACTTAAGCACCAGTTATCTAGGGCAAATAAGAAATAGAAGATTCAAGATTTGAACCTAGATTGACAGATTCCAGAATCTTTACCCAGCTACTATGTAGTGTATATCAAACTATGTAGTATGATCCATTAGTGATCCCTTAGCTCAATCTAGTAGATAAGAATAAGCACTCTTACAGAAATTAATAGATAGGCATAAGATCAAATAGAAATGTCAGAATCAGTGCATCACATGCAAAAAGGATAACTGTTATTTTAGAAAAAAAATATTCTGGAGGCTGGCATTGTGGTCCAATAAGTTAAGTTGCTGCTTATGCTGCCTGAATCCCATATCAGCATGCTGAATTGAGCTTGGCTCCACTTCTAATCCAGTTTCCAGCTAAGGTGCTTGGGAAGGCAGTGGAAGATGATCCAGTGCTTGGGCCCCTGCCATCCACATAGGAAATCCAGATGGAATTCCCAACTCCTGGCTTTGGTCTGGCCCAGACCTGGCTATTGTGGCCTTTTGGAGCATGAACCAGCAGATCTAAGACCTCTCTTTCTCTCTTTTTCTTGCTCTCTCCCTCCCTCCTTTCTCCCTCACTGTCTCTCTGTCATTCTGTCTTTCAAATAAATATATAAATCTTAATTTTTTTAATTCCAGGAGTTTCTTAACAAAATGTGGATGGAATTCTGTACCAATGAAATATGCACTTCTTACTGTGAATCATAATAAAAAATATTTCTATAGATACTGTGGCTTTTGCTACACTGCATTAAAAATAGCCCATTCGTCTTAACTCTAGCCAGATTCTTTCTGATGTCAGCAAACATCAACACCATGGGTGAGCCCCAATCTTCATATTGCCTACACAATTTCCCTCTTTGACAGTTCACCCTAACATAACATGGCTTGTCACTGAAGCTCTACACATCACACATAGGTGTCTTTAACAAGTTTATGTCCATGGTTTTTGCCTTTCAGAACAGCATGAAAGCCTGACAACAAATGTGATGGTCCCTCCTTACTACTTCTTTCCTGAGACCCTAAACTTACTCTGTATTCCTGTAGCACTCATTTGAGGGCTCATTCATCATAAGCACACCTTAAACGTTTGTTCAATACATTCAACTGATTGGCACAGTCAAGTAGATTATATCCATTTGAGAGTTTACAAAACAAGCATCAGTAATCCACAGATGAATGTCTGGAGATTACAAGCAGAAAATTTAGTCCCTAAGATGCTTAGATTCCGTCACAGGGAAACTAAGCAAACACCAGCTCTGTTTCTGGAAACTTGAGTTTTTATTCCTAGAACCATATCAGTGGATGTTGATAAGGCTGAGATTATATAAACATTCATAATTTTCTTTCTCATTCAGTCTTGATCTCCACATGGTAGTTAGAACCACTGACTGTAATGGGGGAGAGTCTAGTATGTTCACCCGAGTGAGATAAGCATGGCAGTATAGGGAACAGTTGGGAAAAGATCATCTGAGTAACAGCATGATCTGTCTGGGGCTTCAGTGGTGAGACCAGACATGCTCTGGAGAACAGCATATCAGGTGGGCTCCACACGTCAGCACCATGGATGGACAGCGTTGGGGGTTCCCGTCTGACTCCAGAAGCAGAGAACTTCCTTCGATTTAGGATCAGCTCCAGCATACTCGGCTTGTCCCAATTATTGACAATGACCCAAGCACAACCAAGTCAGAATAAGCTAATACTCTATATTGTTTATTTCTAAATCCTTACACACCTTAGCACATGCTTTATACATAGTTGGTCCTCAAAGTATACCTATTGGATTGAAATATGCTATTAGGAGAGAGAGAAAGGGAGAGAAAGAGATGTTGAGGGAACATTATTGTGAAAAGCATAAACTTTGGAAAGAAAGAAATAGATCTCAAAGAAGTTACCATTACCTCATCATCTCTCTCTCTCTCTCTGTCTCACTCTCTCTCTCTTCCTTCCTCCCTTCCTCTCATCCTCCCTCCCTCCTTCATTCCCTCCCTTTCTGACTCTTGCTCTTGACATTCCCCTCATTTTTAACAGCAAATCAAATTGCAAAGCCTCATCTTGGCCTTCTCATTTGTTATGGCAGAAAATGCAGTGTCTGTTATACCATAGAGTAAAACGTCGAAGCTATGTAAAATAAAACCAATGTAAAATAAAGGGTTTTTCAAAGAATTCCTAAATTTTGATCTTTTCTGATATTCCCCTGACTCCAGTTAATAAAAATAGCTCCAGTTAATAAAACATTCTATCCACTCCTTTTCAATGCTGCCTATTATTCTTGAAGGCTTGAAAGCCCCAGGCTCCCAGCCGGGTCAAAAGGTTTCACAAAACAGCCACGAATTATTTCGAAGCAGAGAGACTCCCACAGCATGTCTCCCCGGAAGCTGTAAGGCAAGAAAATCCATCCTTTCTTTCTGATCGAAAGTCAGAATTCACTAGAGGAGATATGAAAAAAAATCACCAGATAAAAGTTTATTCTTGTTTTGTACCTTCAATCTGTAATCGTAGCTACACCCCTACCCTAAGTAGGAGCATCATTTCCCAGAAGAATCCTAGCATACCTTCTTTGGCAATGCATTTCCAACTTTATTTTATAATAGCAAATTTGATTAAAAAAACAAAAAACAAAAACATTTCCATCTTCCAGTATGCTGGAGGGCAGTAGTTTTCTTTCCCAGTACTGGCAGGAGAAAACTCTCCCACCTTAGCCTTTTGGTCTTTTCTCTTTCAATCAGACTTTAGCAGGTTCCAAGTGGAGCCTGCTAAAGAGGAACCTCTGTTCACTCTCCTGTCAAACTAAAGCTTTTTTGCACAAACTTTGGCTTTTCTGGACAGTGTCATAATACTGTATTCCTTTCAAACACCACAAAATTTCTAGCTTGAGCCATTCATAATTTGATTCCTCATCCTAAACTCTGTCTCTTTGTGTGTGAATTGTGATTGTAGAGCAAAACTCTTAAACCCCACTAATGTCTACCTACATATATAAGCTTATGTATATGTAAATATACATAAATTTATGTATATATAAATTATACATATATAAAATTCCTTATATCTATATATTCCTTTCTGGTTTAGTCTCAACCCACTGTCAAACAACTGATCTAAGGACAGGAAACTCAAAAGAATACAGTCCAGGGAAGACCAACAGAGATGTGCAAATAATTCTGCTATGACATTTGCATTTCTTTTAAAAAAATTCAAGCTCTTGGATCAGTAGAATCCACACTCTTGCAAACTCAAAACTCTATTACTGAATATTCTGTACTGCTTCTGGTTATGATGTATCAACAAGCTTGTGATAGCTTTGCAAGATCAATCAAGCATCCAGAGTAAATTTGATTTATGGATTATTTAGTAAAACTGCTCTTCATCTTGGTCTGAAGAATCTCAAAAGTTGGGGAAAATATTGGAGTATTTTTCTGCTTTGTTCCGCATAGTCTTAGTACATGACTAGATGAAAACAAATTTAAGCCAAGCAAATATTATAAGCACCACTTCCCCAGCCATGAACATAGTCGTTAATTTAGAGGCATTCCTTTTGGTATGATGTGGTGCTGGGCACAAAAGAGGAAACAGTAAAATGGGTATAAAATGGATTTTTATATTTCAGCACTTTGAATGAGTCACAAGTCACCTTTGCCTTGTGCAACAATCTCTTTCATTAGCATAAGGTCTTTTTATCTGGTAGAGATTGTTTTGCTGTCTCAGTTCTTGGCAACATTAGAAACTTCTGTGAAAGCCTACATTTCTATGTGGGCTTCTATTAGACTGGGGCTTTAAAAAATTATGATGTTTTATTGCATCAAAATTGAGTCCTCAGGCCAGACTTTTTACAGCAATTATAACTACAATGAAAATTGTATTACAGCAACAAAAAATATTCTGAAGTCCTGCTGATGGCATACAGAGGCAGTGTTCAGTTGACTTCTAAATGTCTTCCCTCTGGCCATGACCAGGAACCCCATCAGCTGCTGGATCTCCATGGCAGGTTTTGCTGCTGGTGTCCCTTCCTCAACTAATATGATGAACAGAGTTCTTCTCCAGAAATGATGTTTTCACTCCAGAACCGCTCCCCTGATCTCTTCCCCAGGGTGATCCAAGATATCAGCAAAAGTTAAATCCCTTTCATCCAAAATAAAAGGAGAGGAATGGGTCCTCAACTATCCAAATACACCAAATACTGTCCAGTCTCCTGCAGTGAGTAATCAGGATATGGCTAAATCATGCCTGAAGCCTACTTTCCCATCACATGTCTTCTAGAGGGAATTCTAGTCAACTGCTCCGTTCACCACCTTCCAAATGTATCCTATGCTTTCTCATCAAGATTCATTCATGCAAAACATCCCCCCTACTTAGAGCACCCTTCAAAATTCTAACTGACCTTCAACACCTAACTCGAAGTTCACTTTCTCCAAAAAGCCTTCCCTGAATTGATGTAGACTAAAGCCATCCCACTCAGCTCCTCAAAAATTACAGAGATTACACAGCTGAAAGATGTCAGCTGTCTGAATTGGGGCTGTAGCAACAAAAACACACAGAGATAAGAGATTAAAACTACATGGTGGTGATCAAATGGTCAGGGCTTGGTGGTTGATGGTGGATGTTGTCATTGAAGCTTCTTGACAGAAAATTGCTTGGTAGTGATGCTAGATCCATGGAGGGAATGTGAACCTTTTCCCATACCATTTCTGCTAGTTATAATATTTAGAATCTGAGGCAGAAATTGTATCTGGACAAAATTCTTAAGATTTTCTATTTTCCCAGAGAAAGTAAGCAGTAAAGAAACATCTTCATGGCACAGAGATCTGCTGCTGACTCTAATTACAATAATCTCCCATTCTGAAATTACTTTTTCCCCCACTGATTCTTTCATCACAGATACCTAATTTGAAATCAAAGAAAACTGACGTCACCTCTGAAATTTTCATTACTTGAAGGATGGGAAGTGCAGGATACATAATTCATGCCCCTTGAGCCACACATGTGCATGTTTCAGTCTGTCTTGCCTGAAATAAATTTGCTCCAATTACTGTTTTTACAATATGCTAAAGATACACTGCCAAAATAAGCTTGCTCCCCAACAGTAGAAGTGAGCCAAAGGCATTGTGTTCCATCTTTACAATGAAACACAGATTTCTCATTGAAAGACTAATCTCCCATTTCAAAAGGCTGAACAAAATGGTGCTTAAGAAGAATTACAGTTGGTTAAATATAAGCTTCTAAAAACATCTAGGATAAGAATATTCTTTGAGAGGCAAAGCATTTTCATCTGGTTATGATTTAAACAAATTTTCTTTCAACAGAAGTTCTTGTCCTGGTATTTTCTTCTGAGATCAGCAAACAAAATACCAGGGAATATGTTGACCTAGAGCATATACCTATATAATCTTCTTTCTCCAGTAAAAGACTGCTTTGTATTGGCAAGATGGACCCTCATCTGGCCTGGACAACTCACAGATTTGAAAGAAGTTCTAGAGAGTTCCCCATGCTCCTGGTGTGATGCTTATGCTCACATTCCTTCTCTCTCTGCCAGTCATTTCCATTTTTGTCATTCTGTTGTGTGTGTACTATTATTATATCATGTTTTTAATTTGCATTTTTCTTGATTACTGGTGAACTTGAATGCCTGCTCATTATTAGCCAAGAAAATTGAACTATGGTATTTAGGGATGGAAGCTGAGGTGGCTAAACTATAACCAAGGAAGTAATCATCATAAAAATCAGGGGAGTGGTTGCCCTTGAGGAAATAAAAAAAATAGTGTAATTGGAAAAGGAAGAGGTGGGTGTTCACTTTGTGTTGAGATTGAACTATAAAGTCTTGTTTGGCACATATTTTTCATATCTGTTTTACTTTGCAGTAAAAAAAACTTTAAATATAATGTTAAGTAAACAAAACAAATATCATTTGAGTACCTACTACATACTGGGCCATATGAAAAATCCTGGGGATCAAAAGACTAATGAGGAGGGTTCTTTTCTTTAAGGTCAATGTGAATCAGATGATTAATTGGTGGCAGTATGAATTGTTCCTGGGGCACTGAGAATCTCTGAAAACATTAAGGAAGAGGGTGAGTTGTGACTGGGGGAGCAAAAGAAAGGAAAAAGGCTTTATGGACATCTTTTTTCTTCTTAATCTGAAAAGCAGAGAGACAGAGACAGAAAAACAGCTTGCATCAGCAGATCTGTACTCCAAATGCCTACAATGATGGCGGCAGGACCAGATTGATGCCAGGAGTCAGAAGCTCAATCCACATCTCCCACATGATTGACATGGACCCAACTACTTGAGCCATCACCTGCTGACCCCCAGAATAAACAATATCAGGAAGCTAGGATCAAGATTGGAGGCTGGAACCGAAACCAGGCATTCTAATATGGGATACGGGCTTTCCAACCAATGTCTTACCTACTAAGCCAAAAGCCCACCTGATGGACATCTTTTGATTTGTAAATGAAGCTACCTCTCAGTCTGCCACTTACATTGGCATTGATACTCAGGTGACCACAGTCTCTCACACACACTTACTGCCTTAGTGTGTTAGGACCACTGTAGCAAAATACCACAGATAACATGATTTAAACAACAGAAATGTTTTATCTCACACAGCTCTGGAGGCTAAAAAATCTGATATCAAGGTGTCAGGAGAGTTGGTTATTTCTGAGAGCCATGAGGGAAAGATCTACTCTAGGCCTCTGTGCTTGTTTTGTAGATGGCTGCCTTCTCCCTGTGTACCTCACGTTGTCTTCCTCTAAGAGTGTCTCTGTGTCCAGAGTTCCCCTTTTATGAAGACACGAGCTATACTGGATTAGATTCTACCCTATAATGTCATTGAAAACTGATTACTCTCTAAAAACCTTTTTCCAAATAGGGTCACATTCTAAGGTACTTGGGCTTAGGATTTCAACAGATTTTGGCACTCACACACATATATTTATACTCTCAAGTTAACACATATATATAAACTCCCATACACATACACAATCATACATATACACACCCACATTCACACACACTCAGGTATACATATTCAGACACATCTACATATATTCACACTCAGACTCTTTCCCAACACTCACATAATCTCACATTACACACATGTTCACACATGTACACCCAGGTTATGCCTTCTCACACATACATTCACATGTAAGTAGGCACCCGCCATGTCTAACAATTTTACAGGTCTGCTCTTTATCCCACTCTGCTTCTCATGGCTCCCTGTCTCCTCTGGTGGGAATATGACCTGAGCCAAGCAAAGCAGCATTCTTCATCATGCATGTGTCAAACTAGAAGCAAGGGAAAACAACCCCTCACTGTCCAGTGGCAAATTTGGGATGATAGACACCAGATTACTGTGGGAAACCTGGTCCCCCTGTCATCCGTGAAAGGGGTCTATAGATTGGGAGAACTGCATGAGAGAGAAAAAGTAGGTCTTAATGACCCTGCAGCCCAGGTACTAGCCATCCTTGCCTCATTCAAAGGTTAGTAACCACCCTTTTCTGTCCCTGTTAGTAAGATGGGGCTTCCTATTACTTATCACTTAAAGCAGTCTGAATCCATTAGAGAGCCTTGCAATGCAAGCCAAGATGGCCCAAAAATAACATCAACATGGAGGGTGAATGCCAAATATGATCTTTGTCTTTTTAAAAATTAAAAAAAATGTTAATTATTTGAAAGGGAGAGTTTGAGAGAGTTAGAGATCTTCTGTTGGTTCACTCCCCAAATGACCACAGGGATGGGCTGGTCCAGGTTGAAGCAAGGATCTCTACCCAGGTTTCCCACATGGGTGGCAAGGGCCCAAAAACTTGAGCCATCACCTGCTGCCTCCCAGCACATTAGCAGGGATCTGGATCAGAAGTGGAGCAGCCAGGACTTGAACCAGAGCTCCAATATGGGACAATACAAGGCACTTGTCACCATATTTGGTGACGGTCTTTGCTTTTTTCTGTTCTGCTTTGTGATCCCAGTTGTATACTCTTCTCCATATATGCTGCTTTCTTCCAATTCATCACCAGCCTTTCTATGTCCTGGGAACTTTGAACTATTGCCTGCTCCTTGTGTCACTCTCTTCAGAAATACATCCTGCCCACTCCAGGAAAGACCATGTCCCCTCATCTCACATCCTCTTCTAACTCAGAACTTTGCTGTTTCCATATCGCTTTAGCACACTGTGGAATAATACAATTGGCCTGCTGCTTACTTGTATTTCTCTTTCTTCCCTGGAAGCCTGTCAGTCACCTAAGTGTGAGAATCCAGCATGCATTGTTCCGCTGTTATCTGGCACTCAGCATGGCAGTGTTGGGGAATACAGGGAAGTCAGCAGAAGGAAAAAGAGACATGCTGGGAGCTTGCTAGGTTCTCCTCCCACAGCGGCCTCCCAGCTGGGCACCCCAAAATGTGGCTGTCCTGGGAAGTCAATCCCAATTGGTGACCTCACTTTCACTTTCCAGCCTCCAGCTGATTGAATGTGGTACTATTTTAATTCCTCCTGACTCTCCCTTCAGGCTCCTGACTGCACAGTCACAGACTCGCCCCCACTGTGTGATCTTCTGGCTCTATCACAGTGGCCTCTGCACTCTTTATTTTTAAGCACAGCCACACTGTATCATTGCTACTTGGGTTACCTGGGTTTCTTTGCTTAAGATTTATTTATTTATAAATCAGTTACAGCAGAGGGGAAGAGGGATCATCCATCTGCTGGTTCACTTCCCAATTGGCCACAATGTCCAGAGCTTGGCCAGGCTAAAGCCAAGAGCCAGGAGCTTCCTGCAGGTCTCCCACGTGGGTACAGGGGCCTAAAGACTTGGGCCATCTTCTGCTGTCTTCCTAGGCCATTAGCAGGGTGCTAGATCAGAAATGGAACAGCCAGTGCACAAACTACTCAAACCAGCACCCATATGAGATGCCAACATTGCAGGTGACAGCTTGACCCACTACACTACAACGATGGTCTCCCTTGATTTGTTTGTAGCCAATGAATCATGTGGAAAATGTAAAAGTGGCAGTAACAAGTTTTCGACCAGTGCCCTTACTCTGCTCCCTTCCATTTTACAATAGTTTCTAGGGCTTTCCTCAAGGGGAGGCTGCAGGCAAGGAGGCCTTCCTGGGACACAGCCCTGAAGAGCAGTGACAGATTATGCACAGGACATACAGGCCACCCCTGTCTGCAAAACCCTGTTGGGAGCAGAAGACACACGATGCTAAGAAAGTCACAAAATCCTGTTTGAGTCAGGAGAAAAGACCCAAACTGGTTTTCAAAGTTTTGCACTTGAGAGGAAAGGTTGCAGTCTGTTCACATTCCCAAGTCTGGGATACCAAAGCTGTTGTTTGCCACAGGAGCCTCGGTTTGGGGGGGGAGGGGGGGAGGCGGGTTCTGGAGGGGAGGGAGCAGCAATTGGTCTGCAGCTTTGGGAACATGCATGAAGGCTATGCTCTCTCCTTCCTTTTCTTCCCAATACTCAATCTCTGGGAAGCCAAACTGACAAGGTACTAGCAATTCTGGGCCATGGAGCCTCGCATGTCACCAGTCAATATGGAATGTTGCACTCACTTTGCCCATCCCTTTTTACAGCCTTTAAACTATCTCTCTAAGACATCTCTTCAAACAATCTTGCCATTTGAGTGGTATCAGACAGGATTGCCCTTTGGTGTCAGAGCTCTCAGAGTCAGCCCACATGAATAAATTCTGATTATTTCTGTATTCTGGAGAGGAGAGGCAGGTTTTTTTCCCCAATGTGGTCATGAGCTATGAGGGAGCATTTCATAAAAATTAATATTGATATCTCGTCAGTAGGTACCTGATGCTAGAATCAGTGCATTTGGCTCACAATAATCCTGGCCCCAGCTCTGTTCCTTCTTGGCCATGCCATTAACATGCCATTGGTCTGAATGATTCCCAATTCTAAGCAACTCTTACGGTCTCGTTTGTTTCACTGATTAAAAAAAAAGTGCCAGTTTAAACTTCACATTCAGGTTTGATCACTGTGGGACAAACTCGCTCATCTGGGCTCTGCTACTGGTAACTAGGGAGAAGTCCCTTCCTGGCACAGACATCCCTCTGCACCTCGGGAATAGGGGGCCTTCCATCACACAGAGGCTTTTTCCTTTTAATTGAGTATTTATTGAAGCATGACTCCACAATAGGAAGCTATGTCCATTACTAACCTGAGACAGGGCCTTGGACCAACTGTAACTTCACAGAGCCTGGCCCCGGGGGGCACACGGATGTCCGCTGCCTGCTGATGAGGGACACGGCCAACACCAATGAGGGTTCGGGGAGACCAAGGGAGCCAGGGCCAGAGTGTTCCCTCCACCTCTGCAAAGCTGAGGCATTACAACAACTAGTGTAGCCATTCTGCTTTTGCTCGCTCCTCCTCCCCCCCACACAAAAGATTCTTCCCGGAATGCAGAATTCAACTTCTCTACACACCAAAGGGATACATCTGTGTTTCCCCACCTATTTTCCTTCCTTGGCACTCAGAAGTCTGCTTTCAAAGCTTCCCCTACTACTCCTGATTTCAAAGGAGGAGAGAACTGGTATTTTTTTCACCCTGCATTCTAAACCAGACATTCTATTCGTGACTTTCAGTGTATTATTTTCTTAATTTTTTCAATAAGGAAATTCCCTTGGCCCATGCATTAGGAACAGCTCCTGGGGAGACCTTTGCTCCACCTCATCTCTCCCACTCCTGATCTCCGGGGGCCCTACTTTTCCTAACCCACAGTTCTTCTGAATCAATATGGATGAAGCTTTGCTTTGAACTGCCCATCCTTCCAGGAATGACAGATGTCAGATTAAACTGCAAAACTCCCCAATTTGACATTCAGCGCATTCACCTCCCCAATCAATAGACGTGTTCTGCTGCTTCTCAGCAGGAAGACAGTCTTCATTACCATCCTCCTTGTCCCTACCGGGGAGCTGCTCCTCCCAGCCCCTCACTGCTTACCCTGTTTCGCACATGCTCTGCTCACCCCTGATGGGAAGCACTACAGCATCTGCAAATGCAATTTATTTGAACTCCAGCAGAAGTATTTGAGGTACATCTGGGTGGTCCTCTGTCCTGAGCTGAACCTTGCAGTGCCACAGAAATAGGTTATTACCAGTATCTCGGAATAGCTACAGAGTCTGTCTTGGCTGGGACAAATTTCACTGTAACCTCTCCATGATACCCACCGCTTGATGAGCCCTTTGCTTCTGACAAAATGGCAACAACATCACAAATATGTGTCCTGTAGAAGGACTTGAAGACTGGGCTCTCCTCTACTCTCCAACATAGCTGGACCTCCACTTTGATCCTGTCCTCCTTGCCCTGTTCTTGAGCACATGCCTTCCCTGTTGCTGGACACTTGCTGCCCTTCCTGTCTTCAGGTCTCTCTGCTTCTTCCTATCATCTATTCATGCTGCAGTGAACAGTTTAACATTCTTCACAGAAGGGTGAGTTGGACTTTCAGAGATGAATGAGTGGGACAGTGAGATGTGCAGTTACCATGGGGAGGAGAATTGCATGCACAGGAGTGCATAGGTAAGGTGTTTGGGGGCAGCTGACCAGGGACTGCTTGTCTATGAGAAGCAAGCGCCAGCTCTAAGATGCTCAAATGAAAAGGAAAGCTATTATTAGTACTGAAGGCAATGGTAAGGAAATCAATTTTTCAGACAGGAAAGCCAAGAACCTGTGCTACAAGAACTCTCGTCTCCAAGTCAACTCAAACATCTGCCCCACTCTCCTGTTTCTGTCCATTCCCATAATTTTGACACCCAAGAGCTAGCCCACCTGGAAATAACATTAGCCCAGTACCACAGGCCTTAACAGTTTCATCTCTCACAAATCAAATTCTATAAATAAGAATTGTGATTGGTTCCGCTTGGGTCAGGTGGGGACCTCTGACTCAGTAAGCTGGGACCCACATAGCCATATGTGAACATGGCTATCCTGACCTATGTCAGCAGCTACTGTGGGTGCAAAGCAATGTCTAGCACAAGGGAACTCCCAGAAGTTTAGCAGTCCTGAAACATGAAGAACAAGGCAAAGAACAGCTGGAATGGAATCCGATTCTTTGCCAACTGAAGAATATCCCTCATCATGGCTCTATAAAGTCTTATCAATTGGTTAAATCATTTTAGAATATATTCATAGTGACAGGCATTGTCTTGTAGCAGGTTAAGCCACCACCTGTGATCCCACATGGACACTGGTTTGAGTCCCGACTACTCCACTTCCAGTCTGGCTCCCTGCCAATGCACGTGAGAAAGCAGCAGAGGATTTCCCAAATGCTTGGGCCCCTGCACCCACACAGGAAACCCAGAAGAAGGTTCTGGCTGCTGGCTTCAAACTGGCCTAGCTCCAGCCATTTCAGCCACTCTGAGAGTGAACCAGTGGATGGAAGATCTCTCTCTCTCTCTCTCTCTCTCTCTCTCTCTCTCTCTTAATCCCTCTCTCTCTCTTTCTGTCTTTCAAATAAAATAAGCTCTAATATATATATATATATATATATATATATATATATATATACTTCCAGACTTTCTTTAAAATTAGATTTTAGTAGGTTTTTGTCCTACTGTTGAAGAACATTATCAACTGATTGAAGTCTCAGGCAGGAGAAAATGCAGAAATGCCCAGTCACGCTTTTCTCCTCAAGCATTCCCAGTGACTCTAGCAGGCCCTGTCTCCCTACTCAAGACAGTTGTTTGTGTCAGTACCGTCTGTTATACAGTGTGTTATTCTGTCTTTGTTACATAGTGTGTGTTTGTGTCCCAAACTAGATAGATTATAAATTTTTAGACACCAAAGCCCACTGTTTTTACATTTTTCTTCTATATTTGTATTTCATTGACTATAATATTAGATATTGAAATGCCCATTGGAAAATGATTATCTGGCTGTTTATTGTGTTGAGTTTAACAGTGCATTACAATCTGATGATTAATTTCCCATAGCATGTATTTGTCCTTACTCCTTTGGTCATAAACTGCAGAAAGCAACCCAACTAGCTTAAGCAACAAATTGTAATTTGTTGGAAAGACATTAAGGAACATCCCATGGAAACTATGGGAAGCTCAGAGCAATAAACTGTACAAAGCGTTGAGAGAATTGAGATGGTTAAATCTCTATCTCCACTCCCCTCTTCCTTTCTTCCTGCCTCCCTCCAATCTCTCTTGTATTTACTTTCTGTCATTTTTGCACTGGTTCTCCTGATGATTCTGGAGTTTAACATCTTATATCTTCCACCACTGGAGAGACCTTGACTGTCTGTCTTGGTTTGAGTTTTAAGATCTTGACTAGAACACGGTTAGCTCAGTTTGTGTCAGGTCAGTACGGCATACCTGTGATTGGGTGTGAGCTGTGGGCTCTAAGAACAAGGCTGTAATCACTTAAACTACAGGAAAGGAGAAGGAAAGCAGTTCACTAAATTGAAAGTATTTTAAATTAGGATACTACCAACTACTGCGAATTGATAAACGCCTAAATCTCTGAGGTTTGATATGATTCAAATGCATTTCTTGCTCAGGACAGTCCCATAGGGTGGCTGGCCTCCACAGGATGTCCTGGAGGAGGAACGCAGAAATTGTGGTGGACACAGAGTCTCTGTCACGGAGGAAAGTGGCGCCCTCACAGAGAACATGGGGAGAGGGTGTTCTTGGTCTCGCAAACAGTGAGTGGTCACTGTGCTGGATGTGACACGTCACTTTGTAACACAGTCACTGAGAAATTATAATCTGTGAAAAAAAATCTATGAAGAGACAAAATAGATATGGACACAAAACAAAGCTGACCATGAAATTATGAAAAACCTCAAGAACAGGCCACAGTGGAGTTTCAGAAAATGTCACTTTGTGCTTCATTCATTCAGGTGGCCCATTCTAAGGGAGTCCTGATCTGATGAGCTTCTGGTTCTATGAAAGCAGCAACCTTCGCCTCCTCTATCCCGGAATATGATGAAATAGTTTCATTTATATGCGTGTCCTCTCCAGGGGCCTTTTTTTAGTGCCAGAGATTGCATTACACTAATACAGTAAAAGCTGGAACTGAAATCTTCACCAGTTCCAATTCCTTGATCTCTGGCTTAAATGCAGTTCCCCCGAGGATTTTCGTTTTCCACAAAGATACAGCAGCTGGTTCTTGCCTTTCTCTAGCTCTACCCTCATCATTTCAATGAATCAGCACAGCTCTATCAATTAACAAGCACACCGTTATCTTTATCAATCTCTCAGTTACCACAAGCCCAGTCGGTGTGTTGCCTTTGGCCCTGTTTTTACTGTCATCCTCCTCCTCTTCTCCTTTCCTCCTCCAGATGGAAGAGCAATCAGTACGGGTTCTACATTCTATTCAGGCAGAACCCCCTGACTACTCTTTATCACCTTTCTCCTCTGATACAAGAGGACTTTAAAAAGTTCAAACAAAATGGAATTTAAAGATAAGTTTAGGGGCCAGCACTGTGGCGTAGTGGATAAAGCCATTGCCTGCAGTGCCAGCATCCCATATGGACGCCGGCTCGAGTCCCACCAGCTGTACTTCGAATCCAGCTCTCTGCTATGGCCTGGGAAAGCAGTAGAAGATGGCCCAAGTCCTTGGGCCCCTGCACCCATGTGGGAGACTCAGAAAAAGCTCCTGGCTCCTGGCTTCAGATCAGCACAGCTCCAGCAGTTGCAACCAACTGAAGAGTGAAACCAGAGGATGGAAGTCCTGTCTCTCTCTCTCTCTCTCTCTGCCTCTCCTTCTTTTTCTGTGTAACTCTTTCAAATAAATAAATAAACATTTTTTAAAAAGATGTTTATTTCAATGCCAGTATTTTTAAATACATGCACTTGCTTCATAATGTGCATTTTCCACAAACTTTATGGCATGTGCATGAATTTCAAAATTTGCTTACACCCAAATGATCTTTCCTTCTTCTATTGTCTATGAACTTTCTGAAGTACCCTTCTATACCACACTAAAATAATTGTAGGTACAATTAATCATGGAGGAAGCTAAAAATTGCAGGACAGAAAGAAAATCTATCTTATGCACAATGGTGGCTCGCAGTAAGTTTTTGAGACTGATAAGCTAATCCTCCGCCTGCGGCGCTGGCACACCTGGTGCTAGTCCCTGTTGGGGCGCCAGATTCTGTCCCGGTTGCTCCTCTTTCAGTCCAGCTCTCTGCTGTGGCCCGGGAGTACAGTGGAGGATGGCCCAAGTCCTTGGGCCCTGCACCCGCATGGGAGACCAGGAGAAGCACCCGGCTCTTGGCTTCAGATCAGCGCTGTGCACCGGCCGCAGCGTGCCGGGCATAGCGGACATTGTGGGGGTGAACCAATGGAAAAGGAAGACCTTTTTCTCTGTCTCTCTCTCTCACTGTCCACTCTGCCTGTCCAAAAAAAAAAAAAAAAAGACTGATGAATTGATAAAAACATTTCTAAATTAGGGAAATACCAAGCCAAATCTTTCAGCTCATAAAATCACCCTCATCATTGCCACTAGGTCATAGTTCATTATTAGGACTCCTAGAGGTAAAGCTAAAAACTTGCCATGGAACTCCAAATCCCATTAAGTTGGCAGGTAACAATGCCATCTTACTAGTTAAAATGATCAGTTTAAATTCATAACTGATCATAAAGATAAGATTAAGTGTCAAAGGGATCACATAAATAAGAGCAGTGTCTGGTAATAATAATTGATAGAATTTAAAAAAGAGAGAACAGGCTGGCGCCGTGGCTTAACAGGCTAATCCTCCGCCTTGCGGTGCCGGCACACCGGGTTCTAGTCCCGGTTGGGGCGCCGGATTCTGTCCCGGTTGCCCCTCTTCCAGGCCAGCTCTCTGCTATGGCCCAGGAAGGCAGTGGAGGATGGCCCAAGTCCTTGGGCCCTGCACCCGCATGGGAGACCAGGAGAAGCACCTGGCTCCTGGCTTCAGATCAGCGCGATGTGCCAGCCGCAGCGGCCATTGGAGGGTGAACCAACGGCAAAAAGGAAGACCTTCCTCCTCTCTGTCTCTCTCTCTCCCACTATCCACTCTGCCTGTCAAAAAAAAAAAAAAAAAAAAGGAGAGAACAATCCAACATGGGAAATGGGATACACAGCAGACTCATAGAATGACAAATGCCCTAAACAGCACTCTGACCTCAGAATCAGTCCTTAAGGCATTCAGATCTGGCTAAAAAGCCCATGAGAGTATCTCAGGCATGGAAAGCCAAGACACTGTGGCAAAAAAATAAGACTTAAATGAAAGATATCTGTGAGTGAGATCTGGATGGAAAGAAGGGGCCCTCAAAGAAGGAGGTACCTTTCTCTGAAGGGAGGAGAGAACTTCCACTTTGATTATGGCATTGTCTAAACAAGGTCAGAGTTTGTGAACTCAAGAGGCTTCCATAGCCTTGGCAGCTCATGACAAGAGCCTTGTGTTATTACTGATGTCATAAATAAGAGTGTCAATTGTTAAATCAACAACAGGAGTTACTTTACGCTTGCTCCCCATGTAGGACCTCTGTCCTTAATGTATTGTACTATGAGAATTAATGGTAAAACTAATCTTCAAACAGTACTTTATATTTTGTGTGTCTGTGTGGGTGCAAACTGTTGAAATCTTTACTCAGTATAGAGTTGATCTTCTGTATATAAAGATAATTGAAAATGAATCTTAATGAAGAATTGGATGGGAGAGGGAGTAGGAGATGGGATGGTTTGTGGGTAGGATGGTGGTTATGGGGGGGAAACCCGCTATAATCCAAAAGTTTTACTTTTGAAATTTATATTTATTACATAAAAGTTTTCTATTAAAAAAAGACCCTTAGAACTTGAGCCCACTATGAAATAAGGTATAAGTGTTAAGCCAAGTTCCTCCAATAGTCTTCCATATCCCTACAATACCTAAAAGTACTTACGAGCTGCGTCATCCTCTTGCCTCTGCCTGACTGGAAACACTGAAGCATGGCAAGGTAGAGTGATCCACCTGCCACGTGACAGAGCAGCAGAGGGAATTCAGGGGACACAACTCAGGGTTTTGTCCCTGGTGCCTACCTTAGCATGCAGACATTCGGCTGCACATGTTTTTCATAATGCACCTCAGAGTGTTTGAATTATTGCTGGGTTTTGCTTTTTTCGGTGGATAGGGAGAATTCAGGTGGAGAACACCAGTAAAATGCAAGAAGTTAAAGCATTATTGGTATAACAAATAGAGAATGTTTTGTTCCAGTTGAAAGAACTCCAATATTTCATCCCAAAGTCATCTTCTGGAAAAACCAAAATGTAAGGAGTGTGACACAGACTGAATAAGATTTAGTAGGCACATTTCCAGAGTCTGCACAGAGCCTGTGTTTTGCTGATTTTACAGTTCCTCTTTAACCTTAGGTCTACCTGGCCAAATATCTATAGTGCCACATGCAACTGAACTTTCAGGGCAATGCAGTCAATATAGCACAACATTATTGTTACACAATTTACCTTTTCTATGCTTATATTTTCCAGGCATAGTCCCTGATCAGAGTCAACTTTACCCTTTAAAATCAAACTATATGAAAAACAGTTTCAAAGATTTCTTCTTTCCATAGGAAAAAAGGCTGGAAGAAAAAAAAAAATGTCCTGAAACTAACCACGATTGCTAAATGAAGGTGATATCATGTATAATTTTTTTCCAACCTCTGTTTTCTGTTATCTCTGAAATCTCTGCTATGAGTTCAGATTACCTTTTTAACCAGAAATAAAAAGTAAAAGTCAAACCAAGGAGTGAAATGAACAGCTCCACATGCACCTGTGTCACCTCTGAAGGGTAAGACAGAGCCTTCAAGAGGCAAGTGGGGAGCAGCTCCCTTCTTTCTGCAGCTTTCAAAGGTTTTCTGGCCCAGTGGTTAACCTGAGCACCAGCTTAAATCCCACAACAGCTACTTATTAGTTGTTTGTCATTGGACTGGTTACATAATGTCCTAACACCTCAGATTTCTCATTTCTCACCTGTAAATTGGGGTAAATAATCATAATACTAGTTAGAGTGTTCTATGAGTCATAAAGATTAAGCGAGATGGTAGAAGAAATTGAGACCCATGTCTGGCACATACTAATAACTTAGGAAACATCAGGAACCAGATGAGCCAAGATCCATTCAGAAAGAAAACAACCACTTTTGGTATCTCAGTTAAAGGAAGTTTAACACAGGGAACTGATCACACTGGTGATGGAAAACGCGAAGGTCGACTGACAAAGACAGAGGGGTAATTCAAAGATTACTCCTTTTCCTCTGAAAATGCAAGGGATGCTGGGAAATGTAGTTCCTGCAATATCAAGCAGGGTTATAGAAGGGCAAGGAATAGAATGGAGAGTGAATTGGCAAATGCCAGAAATAGCTATTGTCCTTATGTTTCAAGAAATAGCTCTTTAGAGGATCCTCAAGATGGCAGAATAGAGAAAGGACGTACTACTTTAGACTAGGGAAAAACAGTAGCAAAAAAAAAAAAAAAAAAAAGTGGAGGAAATTCATTCCCAGCAGAGTTGCAGAGTTGGAGAGAAATCTGCAGTGGAAATTCTACAGAAGGAAGAGGGGCACAGTGGATCAATGTGGAAGGTGTGGATGCACAGCAATAAGCACAGACACAACTTGGGATTCCCACATCCCAGACCTGGAGGAGCACCACCTTTGGAGAGAGAGCTAAGAGCAGACTGTAGCAGCCTGTGCGACTGGTGATATGGCAGGAGGAAGAACCTGGCAGAGTACACTGTCTTTGAGTCTGACCTAGAGCCCTAAGAGGACAATGTATCTGCCTAACCCAGTGAAAAAAGGGCACGTTTTTCTCTCCCCACACCCCACAATGTCAACCTGCAACTTGCTGGGAGCAGGCACCATCGTGATACCAGTACTGACTGCAATAGCTAGGGTGTGAACCTCCAGTAATGGGCTGGGAGAAGGCGCTGTTTTGAAATGAATGGCAGCTGTGGTGGTTCTTGTGCATGCGTGAGATCCAGGGATTTTGTCAGAGGGAAAAATCAGCGTTCCCCACTGATTTTGAGTCTGGTTGGGAGGACTGACGGGGGCTGGGCACCTACATAGGACTGTGAGGTGCCCCCAGCCTCTCAGCATATCACAAGCTCTGGGATTCAAAACACCAAGTTGGAGCACCCACAGGCAGCTGGCTCTGGGAACATATCTGCCTCTCCATGCACAGGATAGACTAGCAGGTTGGAGTGGGTTCTCTGCAACCCATGACTGTGGGAGCCCTATGTGCTGAGACTATGGAGACTCTGTGACTGCACTTTAGGGTACAGGGTGTAGCTGGGTCTCTGGGCAATCACTGGGTGTGGTACCAAAGGCTCAGAGCTCCCTGATTGCTTGGGGCTGTCATTGTAGCAGGATCCATGTTCACATAGGACTGTGCAGATCCTTTATGTGGTTCATGTGGCAGTGCAGGTGACTCTTCCACCCACTGTGGGCTAACCCCAGGAATTGATCACTTTGAAAGAGAGGAGGTGAGGATGTGATTATGCCAACAGAGGTGATCATACCCTCCCTCCTGCTAATGTGCCTGGGAAAGTGACAGAGGTGATCATACCCTCCCTCCTGCTAATGTGCCTGGGAAAGTGACAGAGGATGGCCTAAGTGCTTGAGCCACTGCAAGTAGCTCAAGTGGGAGACCCAGAAGAAGCTCCTGACTCCTGGCTTCAGATTGGCTCAGCTCTGGCCATTGGAGCCAATTGGGGAGTGAACCAGCAAATAGAAAACCTCTCTCTCTCTCTCTCTCTCTCTCTCTCTCTTTCTCTTTCTCTCTCACCTCTACCTTTCTCTGTAACTCTGTCTTTCAAATAAATAAAATAAAATCTTTAAAAAAGAGAGAGAGTTTGGTAAAGTGGCAAGATATAAAATCAACACACAAAAATCAATAACCTTTGAATACACAGATAAATCCAATTCACAATAGCTAAAGAAGAAATTAAATACCTTAGAATATATTTAACCAATGAGGTGAAAGATCCCTACAGTGAAAATTACAAAACATTAATGAAAGAAATAGAAGAAGACAAAAAATGGAAAAATCTTCCATATCTGTGGATTGGAAGAATTAATATTATGAAAATGTCCACATTACCAAAAGTAATTTACAGACTCGATGTCATCCCAATCAAAGTACCAATGATGTTCTTCTCATATCTAGAAAAGTGATGCTAAAATTCATATGGAAACACAAAAGACCCAGAAATGCTAAAGCAATATTATACAACAAACACAAAGCCAGAGGCATCACAATACCAGATTTCAATACATACTACAGGGCAGTTATAATCAAAAAAAAACCTGGGACTGGCACAAAAATAGACATGTAGACCAATGGAACAGAATAGAAATTCAAGAAATTGATCCACACATCTACAACCAACTAATCTTTGATAAAGGAGCTAAAATCAATTCCTGGAGAAAGGACAGTCTCTTCAGTAAATTGTGCTGGGAAAACTGGATGTCCATGTGCAGAACTAGGAAATAAGACTATATCTTACACCTTATATAAAAAGCAACTTAAAATGGATGAAAGATCCAATCTATGACCTGATACCAAAAATTAGTAGAGTAGAATAGTTGGGAAACTCTGCAAGACATAGGCAAAGGCAAAAACTTCTTGGAAAAGACTCCAGAAGCACAGGCAATCAAACAAAAATAGCCAAATGGAAATATATACCAAGCTTAGAGGCTTTTGCACTGCAAAAGAAACAATCAGAAAAGTGAAAAAACAACTGATAGAACAGGAGAAAATATTTGCAAACTATGAAACTGATAAAGAATTAATATCCAGAATCTATAAAAAGCTCAAGGAACTCAACAACAACAAAACAAATAATCCACTTAAGAAGTGGGCAAAGGACTTGAACAGGCATTTTTCAAGAGAGAAATTCAAATGGCCAACAGACACTTCAGAAAATGCTCAGGATCACTAGCCATCAGGAAAATGCAAATCAAAACCATAATGAGGTTTTCCCTAACTCCAGTGAGAATGGATGCCATACAGAAATCAACAACAAATAATTGCTGACAAGGAAGTGGGGAAAATGGTACCCTAATCCACTGTTGGTGGGAATGTAAACTAGTATAGCCATTGTGGAAGACAGTATGGAGATAACTCAGAAAGCAGAAAGTAGGTTTACCATATTATCCCGCAATCTCTCTCCTGGAAATTCGCCAAAGGGAAATGAAATCAGCATATGAAAGAGTTATCTGTACCTTCATGTTTTTTGCAGCTCAACTCAAAATAGCTAAGATATGCATTCAACACAGATGTCCATCAATGGATGACTGGATAAAGAAACTATGATATATATATACACTAAGGAATATTACTCAGTAATAAAAAGGAATGAAATCCTGTCTTTTGCAACAAATGGATGCAACTGGAAACCTTCATACTTAGTGAAATAAGCCAGTCCCAAAAAGACAGATACCACATGTTCTCCCCGATCTGTTCTAACTAATAGAGTACCAAAACTGTAATGTGTAGGAGTGAAATAGGTATTTTAAGCTTCAATGATTATAGCCCTTGTCTCTACTGTTGAGGAATAGTGTTGTTTTTTTTCCCCTTCGTACTGTTTGTTGAACTCTTTATTTAGTATAGGGTTAATTTTATGAGTATAAAGTAAACTGGAAGTAGACCATTGTAAAAATTGAGAGGAGATAAGGAGAGGAAGGAGGAGGGAGGCTGGAAGTATAGTTGGGAGGGAGTGTATTATGGGAAGTATCACTATGTTCCTAAATCTGTATACATGAAAGACATGAAATTTGTATACGTTGAATAAAATTTTTTAAAAAAGAAATCACTCTTAAACTCTACACTGTTGCGTTCTTTTAGCTTCTTCCAAAGCAAATTTTTGGAATAGATCAGCCTAAGGCTCAGGTCCAATGACTCTTCTCAAAAAGAGGACCTTCCATTCATACCCAAAACCATGCCTCTTATTCCTTAGGCATGCTGGAATGGACACTAACCCCTTCCTGGGCAAATGTTCATGCCCAGTTTCTAACTTCTTTGTGTGCCTTTCACAGCATGCAAGGCACAGACATTTTCATGCACACTGAGACTCTGTACTTCAGTTTCCGTATCTGTGAAATGAAATGCTAATACTTACCATACTCTGAAGCCCCGCTTTTGTGAAAGCACCTTATAAACTCTGAATCACTTTACACAAATGACTAGCCATTACTTTTTGATTCCTGGTCTAGGGCTCTTTTTGCTACTACATGCTCATCCACTTCCACGGACAACTTAATCATTCTGGCAGTTTAAAGACTTCGTGAACACGTGTACCAAGAAAGTGGCCACCCAATATAATAGCTTCTGCTAAATTTCAAATGAGGTCCCAAACCAACTCAGTCTTAGGGTGTGCTGATCTAGAAAATGAACTTGGTCTCATATTGGAGTCCTTGGCTAGGCTTGACCACACAAATGCAGTTAACTCTGGGTCATTTTCTAAAAAGCATGACAATTGATGTATCTAAAAGCACACTTCTGTTATCTCAAAAGACTATTTTAAAACACAAGGAATCACAAACAATGTCTCCTTACAGAATATCTGCTCAGTGATGGGCATAGCAGAAGGCACTTCAAAGACATTTTCTGCTCACGGCATCCTACGAGGTAAGCATGATTGAACTCAGTTTACTAATGCGGATGCTGAGATTCAGAGACCCAAAGACTCAGGCTTGAGGTCATGCAGCCATTCAGTGGCAGAGCTCAAAGTTGGGCCAATAATGACCTGCTGACCCGCTTCCCAGTATGCAGCAGCCCATCCCGCAGTAGAATGTGCGTGCTTCTCATCTCCCTTTTCATCACTCCAAACACATGCTGTGAGCCTGGCAGCCCAACCCCACACCTGTGAGCACATCCAGAAGGATCCCCAAGCAGACCTTCCAAGTCTTCAGAAAACACTTCAGCCCCACAGTGTGCCACCATCTGGTGTGAGGCTGAGCAATGGACCCAGGGCCCACAATCCACACCTTGTTGGTAGGGAGGCCATGCTTCCTACCAGCTGGTCCCAGTCAATACCTGGCCACAGCAGGAGCATTAAAGCAGGGCTATTCCTGGAAAACAGGGGGCTCTTCTGACAGCCCCCTGTCTGGTTCCCCATCAGCCTAAGACTCATCCACCTACCTTCTTCCTTTCCCTCTCTTATTCACAAGGATCAGACGACATCATGGGCTGGGGGCTCTCCCAGCTCCTCCCAGCTCAATCGCTTTCTCCCTCACTAGCTTTTCCTCTAATAAACCTTTCAAAGCACCTAGGCTAAACACCACATCCTCAGGAGCTTTGTTCTTTCTCCTCAACTCACACCTCCTGGTCTCGATTCATGGCCCAGGCATTTGATTTCAGCATGTAACCAATTAGTCTATTCCATTCAGGTCCCAAACTGGGGTAGGGCTAAACTGTTGCCCCTTGTCAGTAGCTCCCACTTCAATCCCTTTTTGCTGTTTGATGGCTTCTCGTGAGGGCAGTGGGAGAAAAGCTAGAAGTCTATGATCCATAAGGTATACATATTGACAGCTCTATGTAAGGTTTCTCCCAGGAATCTGCATTTTAAGGAGGCCCAACCACTTCATTCAGAGAAGCAAATAAATCTACAGATATGTCTGAGTACCCAGGTCAGGGATCCCAAGAGAAACTGAATTCAACTTTAAAGGGGGAAACTCCTAGGAGGGATTTAAGCAGTGCTGCCCTTGACTGGGGGGTCTTTCCTCCCCAGAGCAATCACCCAGCTCAATAATATTTGAAGGCAGCCCTAACCCTGATCAGGCTCTTTTCCTAGCATGCCATTCTTTTTAAGGGAACGCCCCAGAAAAGCTCTTCTTTCTGCAGGCGATGGAGGTTTCAGGTTTCAGTGCAGCCTGTGTGGCTTGGTGGAGGAGGCCACTCAAACTCCAGCAGGTGGAGCAGTTTCTGGATGATTCTTTGCCCTTTTCTCCCACTGGCTTCTCTCAAGTGACAATCTGTTTCCAATCAGGCCAGGAACTCCATGGTGGCATGTGTTATCACAGAGGTGACTCCATCCTGGCTCTCACCAAACACTGGCCAGACCCTTCACAGCCCCTGGGGCACCATGTTTCATCCATGTGGACTTGCTCCCCTACTCATAAAAATATAAGCAGTGGTACATGGGAAATACTCCTAAGAGTCAACAATGAAGAATAATGTAATACTTTACAATAGAAATAAAAATCAATAATTTCCTGTTGCTGGCTGGAAAGTGTCATGGGTATCCAAATATTAAAACAAAATAAAAATCTCAGAGCACTCACCAGAGTGAATAATTAGGCAGTCACTCAAATGAATGCATTCAATGTAGTCTGCGAGTTAAGCATATTACACACACTCTTTTGTCATCAAAAAAAAAAAAACCCTCACACATGTATACACACATGCACACGCACACAAAAACAACAAGAAAATTAACCGTGTAATGCAAAGTTAATGCATCATTACTTTTCCGCATTGTAAACACAAAAGTCTAGAAATTTGCAGTCACTATCAGCCAAGGGCTTTGGCTCCTTGCCAGCTAGCACAGTCTGGTGGACAGCGCCCCCAAGTTATTAATCCACAGAACTGCTCCCATTTCGAGCACACACCTACATGGGATGCTAGCAAAGGTATCTAACCAAATCATACCTCCATTTTCCTGTCTGTAAAAGCAAAGTAACGCATTCAAATCATTTCAAGTTACATACTAGCATCACAGGAAGGTCATGAATATTCAAGAAATACAACTCATAATTCCTCTTAACCCTAAGAACAAAATCTCATTGCTAACCAAAGACATTCCAAACCTGTAAGCATGCTATGACCTCTGAGTAACCTTGGCTGAACAGACATTCCAATCAGGTAAGAAGAAACAGGAATAACAGAGGACTAATTCTAGTGACCATGAACCTCCACATAAGGGGCCCCAGAGCCACTGCAGCCAGGGATCTCCAAGAGCTTTCAGTAGACGTTCTCCAAAGAGCAGAGGTGGTGGCGGACATTTAGCCCAGAGGCTAAGACACCCCTTAAGATGCCCAGGTGCCACCCTGGAGTACCTGCATTTAATTCCTGGCTCTGGTTCTTGATTCCAGTTTCTTGCTGATGTGAATCCTGCGAGATGGGAGTTGAAAGCTCAAGTAATTGAGTTCCTGCCACTCACTCTTGTGGGAGAACTGGAAGGACACCCTGGCTTTTGGCTTTGGCCTAACCCAGCCTCAGCCACTGAAGGCATTTGGGGACTAAACCAGGAGATAGGAGCTCTGTCCATCGCTCTCATACACACACTCTTCCTCTTGCCCTTGAGCTGGCTCTCACTGTCAATTTCTTCTAAGTGAACAAGCTGCACCTCTCCTTCTCCCCCACAATCCCTGCAGGACAGAGTTACCTTCAAGCAAGCATCTTCTCTGCAAAGTTTGTCCAGCAGGCTCAGCTGCCGTTAAATGCACCAGGCGTTTCTTTTGTGCATGGAATCATCTCTTGGGAGTTTCTCTGATGATGCTGCCCCTTCTCTAGTTCTCCCTTTAGATACATCTCTCTGTGCTCCCATAATACTTTTCATGCTTGCTAAAAACACACTTCTGTGTGTTTCTCTTCTTGCCAGACAATCAGTTCCTTGAGGTTAGAGGGTCATGCTATCTTCAATAAGGGGCTAGCACAGATCCCAGCATATAGTAAATGCTAAAAAAAAATTCTAAGGAATAAGTGAATGAATGAGATTACAAAGGGGGAACAAAACACACTCATGATCTTAAACAACTAATAATTAATTAATGAGGGTGGATAATACTGGAAACCAAACATTTAGGGCTAGGAAGAATATATAAAGGTGTGACCAAATACTATAGGAATTTAGATGAAGAGACTGTCAGGAATTAAGGGAAAAGAGAAGGCATTCAGCAAGGTCTTATTTAAGTGAATAACATCTAAGAAGAGACAAGACCTCTGCAGCCCTTACAGTTACCCACAAAGCCTCCGTGATATTGTCTCCTGCCAAACCCCTCACTCCCTCCACACCTGCCACACCTGTCTCTCTCCTGTACCACCTTGGGATGTTTGCACATGACATTCCCTCTGTCTGGAATGCTCTTCCCCCTGATATCTACCTGGTGAACTTCCTCACCATCATCATATTTTGCTTCAACATCACCAACTCCATGAACCTTGTTCTAATTACTCCATGCTGAATCACAACCCACCAAACCCCACTCAATGCTTCCAAATACTCTTACTCTGCTCTGTTTTTTATTTTATTTTATTTTTGACAGGCTCACATAGGCTAAAGCAACTTTTCAAACTAATTAGTTGTATTTCTGGTCCAAGTTTTATTTCAAACTCAACACAAGGGACTAGACTCCTGGGAATGCCAATTCCAACATTTCTGTCTTGTTACACATATTTCTAGAAAGAAGGAACAAAGTTAGATAACATTGTTAGACTAGGTACAATAAAGAAATGTCTGGTTAAAAGTTATTAGGTCTGTCATAAAACAGATGATTAGCTGGGCAGATAAATCTAACTTCCCGAAAGGGAATCTTAATCACATTCAAGTCCAAGGATGTAACCAGTGTATTTGACACTGAGCACAGATCATTTTTTCTTCTTCTCCTTACAACAGAATTGTTTTAGTAATAATCATAAAATTAACAATAATAATGGCCAGCAGAGAATCAGAAACAGTGAAAGTTTTCGCTAATTGAATTTCATATTCATAGTACCCCAGTAACAAAATTTAACAATGAACAAAGAAAGACTAAAACAAATATTCTAGCACAAAAAAGAAATCAAAACAACGGAGTAGTAATTTTTATATCCAAGCATTTTTAATAAAAAGGGGAAACATTTACAGGTACATATTATTTGCCTCAGAAATTAATACTATAATTTATTAATTAAACATTTAATTAGTTAATAATTAATAAAATTATTATAAAACAAATTCTCTATTTTAAAAATATTATTCAAATTTATCAAAACATGTCTTGTATGAACTAAAATTTTCATTTGCCAAACAAAAATATGACACTCATCCTGTTTTCCCATTGTAAATTCCAAACATAAACAGAATAATTGTGATAATAGGTTCATCATTCAGAATGACCAAATTTATATAACCCAAATTCAATTCTTTGTCTTCACAAACACCCTGCTATTGCTGTTTTTGTAAACCTATACTATTTAGACATGAGCATAGGGATGGACATTCAGCCTAAGAGTTAAGAAAGCCACATAGCACATCAAAGTACCTGGATTTGATTCCTGGCACTGGTTCCTGACTCTAGCTTCCTACCAATGCAGAGCTTGGGAGAGAACCAAGACTGTACAAATAACTGGTTTCCGGTCAACCCTGTGAGAGTCCTGGATTGAACTCCTTACTCCTGGATTCAGACCCATCCAGATTTAGCCATTGTGGGCAATTGGAGAGTGAACTAGCAGATGAGAGCCCTCTCACTCACTAGCTCTCTTTCTCCCCTGCAGCCTCTGTCTCCCAGTTTCTTAAAATTATATATATATATATATATGCATATATAAGCACATATGAGAGTAGTTCCAAAAATTCATAAGACATAGACTTGACAGATATATATTTTTTTAAATCCATGCATACAAAGTATCTTCATAAGGTCATGGGAAATGTGTATCATGAAAACAACTATACATACATTTCAAAAATAATTTCCACCAAAATAAACACAACTTTTAATTCCATTCTTCCACAGACTTCTTGCATCCCCCTCACATACTAAATCAGGCATAAGACACACATTCTGCTCCTGAAGCAAGTGCTAATGACTCCGTATTTACGTGTGTGGAACATATGGAGGGGGAAGGGGAGAGTCTGAATGAGTTTTCATGTAGAATACAATATTTATTAAAGAACAGAAGATAAAAAGTGCTAATGTGAGGCTTATATGAATATTAAAACTCAATAGTAACCATAACAACTGAAACAGAGAGCAACAAAAGTTATTTCCAGGGAAGACCATTTTGTCAATGCAATTGTTTAAAAATAACCCCTGCATGGTCACAATGACCAGCATCCTAGCCCTTAGTTAATTTTACTGCTGTTTTCCACGTTTCCACACAGTGCACCCCTTGCTGCTTGCTCCTGGGGGATCTTTCCATTGCCCTGCTATACACTACCAGTGTGTTCTTGAAGGATTTTTTTTTTTTTTCAGAAATCTAAAAAGTTTGGTTTGGGTTCAATTTCTTTCTCATCTAGCATATAGATTAATTATTTTGGTCGATTGTTCATCTTCTCTGTAAGAACAGGAATACGAGTCTATTTTACCCACTGCTCATCCTCCACACCCAGAACAGCAGCACATAGTAAGTATTCCATGTTTATTGGAAGAAATTGAAGTATCTCCACTCACTCTCAGCTATCAGTCCTCTTTGGAGAGATTCTTATCTGTATCAAAGCCAAATGTCTTCTGGATCCAAAGAGCTACGCCAAGGGTCCAGCAAATTGCTTTTCAGTTTCTGCATTACCAGAATTGAGAATTCCTGTCCCCACCACACAAGCCCCATGTCCCTTTCCAGAGATATGGGACCGTGCCAGCTGATCCATCAAATGTGTTCTGAGGACGCTAATTCTGGGGAAGAGTAACAGCTGTTTGGCAAAAGGAGTAACTGGGAGAAGACACCCTGTGACCGATTATTTCTGGAAATTTTTCACTAACAAAAGTAAAGAAGGGTAATTTTTGTTTTTAATTTTCAAGGCAATAATTTTTAGGGTCTATATTATATTGTCAATGTGACTTTCCAATATTGTATAATATGTAGCATTTCCAAAACTTTTTGAACATAATTATGAGAATTTCTGGGAAATTTTATACTGTAGCAGAATGGTCTCCTGACCTCCTAATACTGCAAAATCTCACTCTGAGCATGAGTATAGAAAAATGCCTGGCTCAGGGAGTAGATGACTGGCCTAGGGGGCACAAATGCTTACATTTCACATTAAGTACATGGGATCCATTCCCACGTCTGGCTCCTGACTCCAGCTTCCTGTCAATCCAGAGCCTGGCAGGCAACAGTGATGGCTCAAGCAGTTGGGTCCCTGTGATCCACATGGCAGACCTGGATTGACTTCCTGATTCCTAGCTTTGGTCCCCAGCCCAACCCCAGCCATTGAGGGCATCTGGGAAGTGAACTAGTGTATAGGAACTCTCCACACACCCCCACCCCCCAATTTTGCTTTTCAAAAAAAAAAAAAATGCCTGCCTTATGAGATGTTGCAAAAACTAGAGATAAACTAAAAAACAGTGCCTGACCCATGATGGACATTCAGTAAATGTTAGCTGCTGCTCATGTAACTTTTAATTTTGTAACCTTAATATAAGGAACTCAAATTAAGTACAGTTTTCATCATCTCATTTTATAAATGAGCTAAGTAAGACATAGAGGGGGAAAATGATTTTAAAAAAAACTTAAATCAGTTGTCGATAAGATATCCATAAAACATTAAGGCAATGAAAATTGTAAGTAGTAAAAATATCATTTTCCCACCAAGTTAACATAATTCCTTATAGTTGCGGTTATCATGCTGTGGTCCCATCACCCCAGGGACCAAATGCCAGGACATGCAGGCTCCATCTTCTCAAGACACCTGTTATTCCGCCAAGACTTTAGGATACAAATCTAAATAATTTAACGAGTAGGTAATTTTACCAATGTGTTTATTTTAGATGGAAATATTTCACAAAAGAATGTGAGCTCTTAAGAAATATAAGGAAAAACCTGATCTTCTGTATATAAAGAAAATTGAAAATGAATCTTGATGTGAATGGAAGGGGAGAGGGAGCGGGAAAGGGGAGGGTTGCAGGTGGGAGGGAAGTTATGGGGGGGGGAGCCATTGTAATCCATACGCTGTACTTTGGAAATTTATATTCATTAAATAAAAGTTAAAAAAAAGAAATATAAGGAAAAACCTAAACAATTGAAGACATATTTCCTTCCTGCAGAGCCCTGGAGCTCTCCTCCCCCTCCACTGAGATGCAAGGCGCTGCCCAGAATTAAGTCCTATGTGCAAATGAAGCAAAGAGAAAAGAACACGGGCTATCAAATGTGATTCACGATTCAAATATATTTTAATATCTTATTCTTTCCACACCCTGAGAAGCCATTATGATTATGTGATTGTTTTGTAAAAGAGTAAAGCTCTTCAGATAATCTAAAGATTTTATAGCTATGGCACAGTTTTAATAAGCAGAAGACATGCTAGCGTGAACTAGGTTGAACCCAAACCACTGTACAGTTTAATTCAACACAATATTCTTCTGTTTAAAGTGCATGTAATTGCCAATTTATACAGTCGCCAAGACCAAAGGTTTGCTAAATAGAGTTCTGCAAACAAACATGGTATGGAAAGCTTATCCCCAAGTACCACAAATGGAGAATAAATGAAACTAATCATTAATCAATCATGTATCTTATTCATTTCAACTGTACAATTATTCAGTGTATAAAATCGAATGCACCTGTGTTAGTATTTCTCTAGATCTTATCACCATAAACTTTTTTGAATCCTTACAAACTCAAGAGAGTGTGTAAAATGAAATTGACATTGTCTTTAACAGTATTAGATTGCTCTTCCTTCCTCCTTTAAAAGATTTCCTTACTAAAGACTTATTCTTAAATAGCTCTGATCTTTCTGAAACTCTCTCCAAGTGCTTTCTTCTACTTAAGGAAATTTTATTCGAAGGATGGACTATATAGAACATTAGAGGACCCAGGAAAAGGTATGACCAGAGATGGCAGAGACAAAAGGCACGTGAACTCCTTCCACAATATTTCATTTTACTAAACATGGAAGTAAATCTTCAAAATGGCAACAGTTCTCAATAACGGATGAACCCTTGTGCTTTGCTACAATTTTTAAATTTCTCAAAACTAAGTAAATATATTACGGGATTAAAATATATTCTTGATATTCAAACTTATATAAACAAAGACAAATTTTCCTCTTTTTATGTAACAAACTTCTGTACAACATTTGCAAAAGAGATTGCTGCTGGTTGTACAGGGCCCCACCTCCGAGCACCGTTTTTAGGTCCCTGGCAGCACATGGACAACTTCATGGCCACCTGGGGCCAGCTGGCTCGATGAATAATCAGGGGCCTGCACTGCAGCATTGACACATCCCTTGGCAACCTCTCCCAGTACCTGTTCTATTCTCTGCACCCCATCCCAGCCACATCCTCCTTACTTAACCTAGGAAGAGGATGACCATTCTGAAACTTAGGGCTCTGGGCATGCACTTTCTGTTATGGTCCAGGGATCTTTGTAGGCACTGGATACACAACTGCCCCAGAATAAGGCTTTTCCCTTTGAGGCATGAATGCCCTGTGTAAAAAAAGAAAATCTGTGTTTACAAAATGACACAGATTCTGGCTTGAAATCACCCTTTCCTCCATTCACTCAACAAGGACTGTTTTAAAAAGCCTACTCTATAGCAGGCACTGCCCTAGGTGCTGAGGCTATGGTGTAAAGATGAAGATCTGGCCTTGGAGCTTAGTACAAGGAAGTAGGTTTATTGACTATGAGTAAGTTAAATAAGAAACTGCCTAGAATAGGGGATGGTACTGTGGCCACCACCTGTGATGTTGGCATCCCATATCAGAGTACTGGTTCAAGTCCTGGCTGCTCTGCTTCCAGTCCAGCTTTCTACTCATGTACCTGTGAAGGCAGCAGATGATGGTCCCAGTGCTTGGGCCCCTTCCACAAAGTGGGAAACCTGGATAGAGCGCCTTGCTTCTGGCCCAGCCCTGACTATTGTAGGTATTTGCAAAGTGAACTAGCAGATGGAAGACCTCTCTCTCTCTCTCTCTCTCTCTCTCCATCCTCTCTCCCTCCATCCCTCTCATTCTCTCCTCCCTCCTCCCCCCATCCTCCATCCATCTCACTCTCCCTCTCCTTCACTCTGTCACTCTACTTTTTGAATATATAAATAAACCTTTAAAATTATCTACTGTATTAGAAGGTGATAAGCACTGGGGAAAGCAATGACAGAAACAGAGTGCTAGGGATGGAGGTGCTCAGGGAAGGCATCACTGCAAGGGCATCATCTGGGCCTGCAGCGGGGAGAATAGGGATGAGCCATGTGCATGTCTAGGGATAAAATCATCCCGGGCAGAGGAAAAGCTGGTGCAAAGGCCCTAAGGTGTGAACATGCGTGCGGTGCACAGCCACATCAGGGAGGGCCATGTGGCTGCAGTGGATACGCAAGAGCTGCATAGCGGGAAATGAGGCCAGCTGTGTGATAGGAGGGAGCTGGAGGAACGGCTAGAGGGAAGTCCAACTGCATAGGAAACTGCGCCTTTGCTGGAGCCTCTATGACACAGGGATTCATCACGCCGCCATCAGGTCAGCAGCATCAACCTCATCTGGCAGTTGGTCAGATATATAAACTCCTGGTCATCCCCGAATCAATCTCTGGTGATGCTTTAACTCTCCCGGTAATTCTTATCCATGCTAAACTTCAAGAAACTCTCTCGGTAACAAAAAAGAAACAAGCATCAATTTCACTTCAAAAATCCTTAGCCAAAGGCTGGGTTCTGTCCCTTCCTGGACTAGTTGCACCATCTGTCCAGGCCTTAGCTTTCTCATCTGTGAAGTGGACAAATCCATGCCTGCCTGTCTAATCAAGAGAGCTGCTTTTAAAAATTCCAACACTGAATTGGGTGATAAACGCTAAAGAAGATGACTGTCAATTTCTTGAAAAACGTGAATTTTAAGATTATGAATGTGGGCCCCCAAGCCCATCCACCCTCAGGGGTTTGTATTTTTCTGTGGGACCTCCCCACCCCCACCCCACAACGCTATTGGGCTTATTAAGATGTGCACACGAGAACCTTGCAGTGAAGCAGCTCTGGTTTGTTAGCTTTGGCATAGAGCCTCGGCCTTTGAGACTGCAGCTGGTGTCATGCTGCTGTAATATATACGGTACCTGTCCTCAGTTTGGCAGGCAAGACCCTCTTTGCCAAGCATTTCAGACTAGGATAATGGTACAACAGAGATGCTCACAATGCTTAGCCCAGAATACTCCCATCACTCTTTCTATCCCAAAGAATTTGTTATGTTTATGCAAGCAACACTTGTTTGTTGTGGCTCGGTCTATGCATGGGCAAAGCACTGGGTTTGGAAAAAGGATTCAAGTACCTAGATTTACCATTTACAAAATGACCCAAAGAGCTGGTATCACCTTCCTTCCTTGTCTACTCCCAAGTTGATAGATTAAATATGATGATGTACCTGAAAGTTCTTTGTAAAACATAGAAGAAAATAGGATAACTGTTTTATAATCCAGTTCCTCAGTGAGTCAATAAATAGTCAACAAATATTTACCTAGTCTATAACATGCCTGGCTCTGGGACACAGCAGTAAACAACAAAAGAAAATCATACCCCGTGCAGAACCACAAAAATGATAGCAGCACAAACAAAGTAGTCTGTGCAGTGATGATAACGTGCTTAAGAGAAGAATAAAGAGGAAAGGAAGAAGATGGCGTGTTGTAAGGTGACACACCATAAACAAGGGTAGCCAGGGAAGGCCTCACCAAGGAGTACATTTGACCAAAGACCTGACAGAGGGAAAGTAGCCCACCTCGGTGGCCCTTGTCCAGACCAGCGTTAGACATGGTTGGTCTTTAAATAGCTATTATCCAGTGCCAATGCAGCGCCAGCATCCCAAATGGACACCGGTTCAAGACGCGGCTGTTCCACTTCCTATTCAGCTCCTTGCTAATGTGTCTGGGAAAGTAGCAGAGGATGGCCCAAGACCTTGGGCCCTTGCACCCAGGTGGGAGACCTGGAAGAAGCTCCTAGCTCTTGGCTTAGGCCTGGCCCAGTCCTTGGTGTTGTAGCCATTTGGGGAGTGAACCAGAAGATAGAAGACCTCTCCCTCTTTCTCTCTGTCTCTCTCTTTCTCTCTTCCTCTCTCTCTGTAACTCTGCTTTTCAAATAAATAAACCCTTTTTTAAAAAAAGTTATTATCCAGAACATTTGTAGAATTTTTCTTATTTCCATTATCTTGTATTCACTTTGGGGGTAATTAGCTGAATTCTGTCTATGCCATAGGTAACTCACAAAAAAGTACAAATTCCAGCTATGTGGGCTTTTAAGAACATTTGTCTGGTTGATGAATGAAATCCTCTGGCCAATCCAGTATCTAGCAACTTTTCCCAGTGTAAGGATGAGAGCAACATACACTTCAGACCAAAGGAAAACTCTCTGTCATTGTTTTGGTTGGCAGTATCATTATTTGCATTCTATCATTAGTTCACATATGCTGAGTATATACTATAGGCTTAGTGTTTGCAGATGTAGTGAGAAGAGGAACAATTATTGTTTTATAAAATGAAGTGGCTACAGCACTTTACATTGTACAAGAGGGACCAGAATCATAAGAAGATATATGGATACCCAACTGGCTTTTTTCACTTCTGCAAAGCTAAACTCCAGAGCCTGGTGTGAAATGGGAGCATTAAATTGCACTATATAATTATGTGAGAGAAGTTTCCCTTTTCCAGCAGTAGATTTGGAGACCGGGGTGAAAGGCACCTGGAAATGTGAGGATCTGAGAGAATGTGGAAGGGACCTGGGGAGCAGACTCCAGGACTTGAAGGCCTGCCAGAGTTGGAGGAGTACAATGGTGAATGAGAGGTCCCTGGGGCCAGAAAGAGCAGGGATTTTAAGAACAGTACAGCAAATACTTCATTTTAATGGATTCTTTATTCCATGTTGAAACTCCCCTCCATTACCCAAGCCTTCAGTAAAAGCTGTTTTGTGCAACCATCTTGTGGTATTGTCTTTGAAGAAGGAAGAAAAATGGAACTAGATCTGCAAGTGCTGTGGACAACAAGGTGGTGGCGAACCAGGTTCTACCAGAAGCCAGAGTGGGAAAAAAGAAACAAGCAGGCAAACGTGCCTGCCAATGCCATCCCCAGAGAATTTATGGAGGTTCAGTAATTTTAAGTTCATCTTAAAGTCAGGGTAGAGCTCAGATAATTGGAGGGCACGGGGACCAGTGTGCCTCATTGCACAACTCCAGGGGGCACTGTGCAGTTGGTGTGCAGGACAGCAGCCCTGTTGAGGACACCCAAGTTACACATGTGTCTTCTCATTCAATCTTCACAAGACGCATGAGACATTATTGTCCTTCTCTTACAGAAATTGAGGATCCAAGAATGCATCATACTAATAAGTTACTGCATGTCGAATAATTAAGAGAATCAATGTTAATATCAGTTTGTTCCAACCCCTAATCCATTTTCATTCCATTCATCATTTACATGCTGTGGGTGCACAAGGATGCTGCCCAGCAGAGCTTCATTGCCACTTTAGACTACTCTCCACTTAAATGTGGGCAGCAGAGCCTGCGGAAACTTGAAAGACCCCCAAATACAGTAATGTACAAACACAGCACCTCTCTTACACAAATGCATGCAAATATGTCCATGTAAGCCTATATAGAAAACAGGTGAAGCTAATAGGTCGAAGCGTAGAGGAAATCAAAAGGAAAGGGAAAATGAGGCAGATGAAACACCCTACTTATTTCTGCCTTTTTCCCAAATCTAAACATCATTCCATTTAAAATATATAACATGGTTTCCTGAGACAACTCCAAAAGGTCATTGTACTCCCCTGTTTCCCTTTCCCCTACAAAAGTTACAAATGCAACCCATTTAAAATATCACCACGCTTTAGATTGACTATAGCAAATCAACTCTCAGCACCAGAGGAGTCCACACAGTAAAGAAGTCCTATTTCCCCGGAGCTTTCCTACCCTCACCATTATCTTCTCTCACCAATTACAAGCATCCTTAGTATCTTTCATTTGGTCAGCACATCTGGACACCATGATACTAGCCCTTTCTGTGTTCTCATTTTCGTGATTATATCTTCATTTCCACTCAGTCCTTAGAGCCCTCTCTATGTGATCTAACCTTCACTCAGGACAAATGTTGTTACTTCTTTGATACTGGGAGTCCTCTGGAAATAAAGTGGCTACAGGCAAGTATTCAACAGTTTGTCACTCGAGTTTACCAACAAATAATTTAGGCTTGTGGTAAATTGATTCATTAAATAAATTAAATGTCAAGTGAGCATTTAGCCTAGCAGTTAAGATGCTAGTTAAGACATCCATGTCCTATGTGGGGTTCAGTTCCCAGCTCTGGCTCCCAACTCTAGTTTCCTGTTGACACAGAGCATGGGAAGCAGAAACGGTGTCTCAAGTACTTGTGCCCCTGATACTCATGTGATAGACCAACACTGAGTTCCCAGCTCCCGATTTTGACCTGGCTCAGACCTGCCCATGGAAAACATTTGGGGAATAAACCAGAAAATTCTCTCTCTCTCTCTCTCTCTCTCTCTCTCTCTCTCTTTCTCTCCCCCCCCCCCACCTCTCAAGTAAATAAATTTATATATACACATATGTATCAAATCCTTCCATGCTCAGGAGCACTCACTCTAATGCACTCTTTGACACTAGTTTCAGAGAAGCTTGTCCCAGCCTTAGTCATGATCTAGAAGATTCCTCATCCAGGAAAGAGAGCACACACCTGGTGGTAACTGAGAAGGGGGAAACATCCTTCTCACTCCCTGGCCAGTTTTCAGTGTTCTTGGCCACCTAGATCCTATATATTTTTAAAAAAGAATAAAAAGAAGAAGAAAAACCATGCATATTCTCTAGAGGGAATTATTTTTCACAATTCAGTTGTTCCCAGTTAAAAATTTGAAATGCTGGGGCCAGCACTGTGGTATAGTGGGTAAAGATGCCACCTGCAGCACCAGGGTCCCATCTGGGTGCCAATTCGTGTCCTGGTTGCTCCACTTCCTATCCAGCTCCCTGCTGATGGCCTGAGAAAAGCAACAGAAGATGGCCTGATTGCCTGGGCCCCTGCCATCCATGTGGGAGATCCAAATTAAGCTCCTGGCTGGTGGCCTCTGCCTGGCTCAGCCCTGGCCATTACAGCCATCTAGGGAGTGAAGCAGCAGATGAAAGATCTCTCTTTCTCTGTAACTTCCTTTCAAATAAATAAATGAATCTTAAAAAAATTTTTTGAAATATAAAAAAAGCAGAAGTGAGAGGAACAGATAAAGGATTTTTTTTTCTTTCACTAGATGTTGTTGGCAATCTAGTTATTTCTCTAATAATCTGAGCCATGAAGTTCCTTTCCTGCCGTGATGACATTTCTACAGGGACTCTCGTCCTGATCACCTGCACAGATCTTTTCTGATTTACTTCAAGTTGACGGATGTATCTCTTCTCTGGCTGTGTTCTCCACTGATCTCTTTAAAGACGCTGCATACTGAAAGATGCAAGAAGCAGTTTGGGAGCTAAGGGAGTTCTTGTCTTCAAAATCCACTGGCCCTCTCTTCCATGGCAGGCAGTGACTCAGAGCAAATCAGAACTCATGAAAAGTGGAATTGTTAGGCACCAAACTGCTTAAGGCAAAGAGGAAATGCACTGGCTCCTGACAGTGAAAAGCCCACGGTGGCACGAGACTGGCAAGGCTGGAGTCAGGTGTTCCCACACCATTGCCAGAAAACTGCCTCTCTCTAATCCCATCTCACCACTGCATGGCAAGAACGCTGCCAGCAGCTTTACATCCATTTTCTATCGTCTCATAAAACCTCCTGGAAAGAGAGGTTTTTCTCAGAAATTCCAAAAACAGTCTTTAGATTGGGCCTCACTGCCGTGACCCACCGAGGAACTCGCCATAAGAGAAGAGCATGAACTACAGGTACTGAATCATGGAGAAATGTTCCCAAGTGTAATCAGGTTGTTGTTACCAGAAATTACGTGAACGCATTCTGGGCAGACAAAGACAGCAGTGAAGGTGGACAACTGGCTGACAACATGCATTCACTCTTTCCAGCTGTCCCAGTATCTCACAAATGCCCATGCTCAGTGTTCTGGAGGATCTGCAGAACCAGATGGCGAAAGAGAGGAAGGAGGAGCAGTTACTTGGTGCTGTAGTTGCGGTGCCACTTGGTGTGTCTGCATCCCATAGCAGAGTGTGTGGGTTTGAGTCCTGGCTCTGCTCCTCATTTTAGCTTCCTGCTAATGTGTACCCTGGGAATCAGCAGGTGATGGCTCAAACACCTGAATCCCTGAAACCCAAGTTGAGTTCTAGTTCTTGGCCTTGACCTGGCCCAGCACTAGTTGCTGTGGGCATTTGGGAAGTGAACCAAAGGATAGAAGATTTCTCTCTCTCTCTCTCATATCCTCCCCTTTATTTTTCAAATAAAATGAAAATACAATTCTTTAAATGGGAAAGAGGGAAACATTGCACAGTACCCATCTGCGATAGGAAGGGGCAGACCTTCCATGTTGAGGAGCGCAATCCCATACCCAGCTCCCAAAGCTCACCACCATTGCACTTCCTTTACTACTTTTCCCTCCAGCCCAAGCTTCAGTTCACCTTCATTCACCCCAAGGCAACAGAATAGGGCTTTTGGTGGTGGTGCTGGCACTTTCCCGTCCTTTACAAAGTGTCCTGTATAGTCATCAAAATCCAACCTTCTCTTGAGGTACATCATGTCTTTATTGATGACCGCAACTAAGTTCAGCCGTACAGAATTTTAAATTTAGAACTAAACATCTGAAACCAATCACGTCAAAAGAAAGCCTTATCTACAACAGCAGCAAATTAAGGATCAAGAGTCAACGTGATGCAGCTGGTGTTTGACCTGGCAGTTAAGACACCAGTTTGGATGCCCACAACCCATATCAGAGTACCTGGGTTCAAGTCCTGGCGCTGCTCTCAACTCCAGCTTCCTATTCATGCAGACCCTGGGAGGCAGTAGGTGATGGCTCAAGTAACTGGGCTTCTGCCACTAATGTGGGAGACCAGCATTGAGTTCCCTGGGTTTGGACTAGCCCAGCCCTGCCCACTGCAGTTATCAGGGAAGTGAAGCAGCAGATTGGATGTGCACCCTCACTCGCTCTCACGCGCAATCTCTCTCCTCTCTCTCTCTCTCTCTCTCTCTCTCGCATATATAAATAAATACTTTTTTTTTGACAGGCAGAGTTAGACGGTGAGAGACAGAGAGAAAGGTCTTCCTTTAGTTGGTTCACCCCCCAAGTGGCCGCTACGGCCGGCGCGCTGTGCGGATCTGAAGCCAGGAGCCAGGTGCCTCCTCCTGGTTTCCCATGCGGGTGCAGGGCCCAAGGACCTGGGCCATCCTCCACTGCACTCCCAGACCACAGCAGAGAGCTGGACTGGAAGAGGAGCAACCGGGACAGAATCCGGCGCCTCAACCGGGGCTAGAACCCAGGGTGCCGGTGCCACAGGCAGAGGATTAGCCTAGTGAGCTGCAGCACTGGCTTAAATACGTATTTATTTAAACAATAAAAAGAACCAATGTGATGTCCAGGTCTCTAACTATATAAAATTGAGGGAAGCAAATACAGATTTTGCAATTTCCCTCAGATGCTCTCTGTCCTTAAAGAAGACATTAGTCCCCACACTTCCTGGAGGATGGCCCCGATGACCACTGCAGTGTTGAACAAAACAGACTCAAAGTTATAGCGTCGGCCTTCAAAGAAGGCAATCACATATTTGTGGAATAGTTATTAAGAGATCCATAGCCTAAATGACAGAAAATTAAGGTAAAGGCTCTAGATGCTATCAGCAGTTAAGGAAGGAAGAAATCATTTAGGGATGCTCAGTGATTCAGGAAGGTCTCACAGTATATGATGAAGTCAATGTGATTGGCTGTATCTGATAAAATTCTTTGGTGACAAATCATCGAAATCCACACTGGTTAGCTTAACGTAAAGGAGGAGAATTTATCAAGAAGCTATAGTGTGGCTCAGATCATTCAAAGAATCAGTAAAGGAGCCTATCCTATGCAGAAGAAAGAAATAAAGGCCTCTCTAGAGATCAAGGGGGCACCAGAAAATTGATATCCTGACAGAACACAGCTTAAATAAATCATCTGCAAGTGTCTTTCCTACCCAGGTAACATTCTGCTCTAGGGCTTAGTATTCCCGGAGAGAAGCTACTGGCCTCGATTGGGTCACATGCCACTGCCTGGCTGTAGGAGTATTAGTACATGCAGGAGTGGGGAGACATTGTGATTGACTATACAGCTGGGCTGTACCTAATGTAGGCAAGGCAATTTCAAATGACATCAAGGCATTATCACTTGAACAAAAAGGCAATGGTACTTAGTAGACAAAAAAATAAGGAAGGAAGAAAACAAACCAGAAATAATTATTGCATGTATTTCCTACAAGTGCTATGAGTAATATATAACGCACTTAGCACAGGACCTGAGGCAGAGTAAATGCTCCACAAATTTTAGGTGCTTGCCTTGTATGAGAAGCCACAAAAGAGACACTTCATCAGAAAATAGAAAACCATGGGCTCCTCTGAGATAATTGTTAAATTCTCCGTTTGTTGCTGACTTACAATAATCATATGACCAATCACCAAGTTCAGTGGTGGAACAATAGTGACATGCATGGTGCAGACATAAAACTCAATGCATCAATGAGGTAAGTTAGGTCTAGAGTATCGAGACATAAAAGGAACACAAGCTGGCAAGGGGTTGTCTACCAGGAAAGTGGACTAAAGACTAACTCGGAGTTTTCCTCAAGCGTTTTCTTGCATTGGTAAATACTTAGATGAGGTAGAAAGCCCCAGAGAAGTGACATCTCTGATACATCCAAAGAACAGGCACACATTTCGTCACCCCAGCCTCTTCTCACTGCCCAATCACATGCCTGCTCTGCACACCACACATGTCCCTCCAGCCTGCCGCTCGCGGCTCCTGCCTAAGCCCTCACAGATCGCTGATGCTCAGGGCCATGGCCATCCATTTTGCACAGGTGAGCAAAAGGAAACCTTCAGCTGAGTTGAGGTGTTATGAGAGTCCAACCACCCTCAACTTGCTCTATTGTTAGATACCAATCACACTCAACCCAATGTCAATCATGGCCTTGGAGGAAGGAGGGATATTTCAGGTAAGAACCCTGAATTAAATTCAATCTCCAATGAAGCAAAGTGACCTTCTAGGAGCAATGTTCCTGTGCTATCACATCAGCTACACGAGGCTGTCAACTAGCCAGTCTATTCCACCCTCAAACGTATGCATATCCATCATATGCATCTGATGAGTGCTTCTCAGCCAGCAAGTGTATTAATGAAAAACTGAGATTTGGGTTAAGGTGAAATGGGAAAGGGGGAGGCATCCCCATCAGCCTGTTATGTTCCCATCACTGGTATCAGCTGCTCTGTTCCATCCTAAATGGGCCCTGGTCTCTTCCCCATCATCATGTCATTCTTATTATGCCAACAAATGATAAGGCAAAAACCCATCATCACAAACCAGGCTGTGAAAAACCAACTAACAATGTGAAGTTGAAAATGAAGAAGAAAGTCTGGCATTTCCTTTCACCTGAAGGGGAAAAAATGATGAAGCCCAAGGCAAGCCCCCCTTACCATTCAGCAGTCCATCTTACTTTAAAATACACAGCACACAGACTGAACAGGAAGATTTCTGCTATGCACGGCAATTGTTCCATTTTCTGTATTTCATAACCTGCAATTTTGAAGCCATGCTTGGTACACACGCTTGTAAAATAGTCATATCAGATAAAAGCAGAGGGATGCTAAACTATTGGAAAATAAATCAAATTCTCAGCAAGCAGTTATATCCATCATGTTGCCGCAAGCGCACGTATAGTTTAAGCTCTGCGCGCACAGTCTATCCATTGTAATGATTTGGGGTCAGGATCCTGCCACATGCATTTAGCATTCACTAAGAAGTAAACCCAAGAGTATAGCAGGGAAGAGTGTGGAGCTGTAGCTTTGGGTCCTGCAAGTTGCCCTCAATGCATTTGTTTGAGTACAGCCATTGTATCTAAGTAGCAAGGCAGAGAAGAATTAACACATGCATAGAACCTGTCTGCTTACAAGGCACTTGCCTGAGCATTATCTCACTTGATCCTCAAAAGAACCTTGGAAGACAAATGCAGAAAAAGCTCACATGGGGCACAGCAGCAAAAAGACATTTGGAAGCATCCGAATTGTTAAGAGAAAAATCTGCAAACCCATTCACACCTACCCCCTTTCAAAACTGAGGTGGAGGTGTTAGAGGGCTGTGTTTCAGCAGTGTCTCGCCCTAGATCCAGCAGATTCACGTTTGCCTTCACCAGATATCCTACTTTTTTTTCTTTTAATACAAACGGAAGACCAGTTTTTCAGACAATTGCACATGACTTTGTGAAGTCTTATGTAAGCACCAAATATAAAAGTTATTCAGAAAGAAGAACTGAAACTAATAAATACCATTATTTAGAACTACACATCATATGGTGTGCTATCATAGGGTATTGAGAAATATTTCATAATGTTCTGATATAAAAAATACAAAAATTGAAAAGCTGTGGGATTTTCTTGGAAAAAAAAAAAGAAAACACACAAAGCTTAAAGTCACAGACAAGCCAGGAGCATTTTCAAGGCTATACAATAAGACTCAACCTCATCAGCATGGTTCTCGCCCAGAAACAAATGTCCAGCAATCAGCCTGCAGCTCTCCCACATCTCCACTCCTTCCCAGCACTAAGTCTTCCAGAATCTTGGCTACCTGCTCACCAACACCCCAGATCTGATCATCCGGAGCCCTTCCTCTCTCCTGCCTTCAACCCGGAGCTATGCTTCAAGCCATGTTGTTTACTTCCAGAGATGACCATGGGATTTCATAAATTGGCCCCTGTGTTAGTCTGTTCAGGTGGCTACAATAAAATAGCATAGATTGAGTGGCTTAAACAGCAGACGTTTCTCACAGTCCTGGAGGCCTGAGATCAAGGTGCCAGCATGGTTCTCTTCTTGGCTTGCAGATATCTGCCTTGCCCCTGGGTCCTCACACAACAGAGAAAGACCTCTAGTATTGCTTCCTCTTCTCATTAGGCTACTAATCCTTGTCACTGCATTCCAAATACCACCTCACATTGGAGGTAGGGCTTCAACATCAGGATTCTGGGAAGACACAGTTCAGTCCTTAGCTGCTCCGTTTCCAGTTCCTGGTGTACTTCCTCTGCAGAGCCTTCCATGTAGGACAGTAACACTTCCACTCATGCTGTCATATCTCCTCTCTTAAATTTATATCTGAAGCCAAAGAATCACCTCAATCTTAGCTGTAGTGCTGTAAGAATAATGCCTGGGGCCAGCGTTGTGGCATATCGGGTAAAGCCACCACCTGCGGTGCCGGCATCCTATATGGGCACTGGTTCAAGTCCCAGCCGTTCCACTTCTGATCCAGCTCTCTGCTATGGCCTGAGAAAGCAGTGGAAGATGGTCCAAGTCCTTGGAACCCCGCACCCATTTGGGAAACCCAGGAGAAGCTGGCTTTGGATCAGCGTAGTGGATCAGCGCAGTGGATCAGCGCAGCTCCAGCCGTTGCAGTCATTGGGGGAGTGAACCAGCAGATGGAACACCACCCCCACCCTTGCCTCTGCCTCTCTGTGACTCTGCCTTTCAAATAAATAAATAATTATCTTAAACAAATAAACAAAAGAATAATACTACCAGTCTTAGTAATGCTACATGTCTCAGTCCATTTCCTGGTGCTGTAACACCACATAGTAGGCCATTGATGAAGAAGTTTATTTGGCTGGTGGTTCCAAGATTGGGAAGTCCAAGAACATGAAGCCAGCCTCTGCTCAGGGTCTTGTCAAGGCCTTCTACTGGGCCACGACATGGTAGAGGGCAGCACCTGCTGAGACAGAGCACGATAGCAGGGAGGGGCGATCCTGCACGGCACATTAACCCATGGGTGGATAAATGTTCATGAGGACAGGACCCTTGTGATTCAATTACTTCCCAAGATCCCACCTCCAAATACCATTAACAAGTGAATGTGAAGATTAACTCCTCAGTATGGAGAATACTCAAACCATAGCAATATATTTGCAAGGGAGAATAGAAAAACAAAATCAATATTTTATTTTTCATTTTAAATATCCATTTACTCATTTTTATTTATTTGAAAAGCAAAACAAAGAGAAAAAGAGAGACACAGAGAAATCTTCCATCTACTGCTTTATTCTCTAAATGCACTCAACAGCCAGGGCTGAGCCAGACCTAAGCAAGAAGCCAGAAACTCCTTCCAGTTCTTTGTGGGTGGCAGAGACTCAAATACTTAAGTCATCATCTGCTGCTCCTGGGCACATTAGTGGGAAGCTACATTGGAAGGCAGAAGTGGAACTTGATCCCTGGCACTCTGACATGAGATGCAGACATCCTCGGGGACCAGAACACCTGGCTTCTGAAATTAATATTTTAAAGAGCTTACACAATAAACCCTTTTAGTAATCCTAGAAATCAGATCAGATGACAGCAAGTAGCATTGTATAATTACTGACTCTCCATGAAAGCAGAAAACTTTGTTGTAATTTCAGAGCTTCAAAACAGAAATTGAAGAATAAACCTATCCAATGTACTAGACTGAAAACAATTTTTTTTAAAAAATGTGTGCTAAGAAATCAACAAACAACAAATGCTGGTGAGGATGTGGAGAGAAGGGTACCACAATCCACTGTTGGTGGGAATGTTAACTGGTACAACCACTGTGGGGGACAGTAGTGAAATCGGAGAAGATCCCCTAAAATTTTCACTGAAATGTGGTCCCTTAAAGTTCCCTAGAAATGCTATCCATGGTGCCACATGTGCTACTGGAATTTGGGGTGCCTTACGATTTCACCATGGGCTTATTACTAAATCCTTGATATTAATAAGCCCAAGAGGGTTCTTGCCTAATATTTAGAGAAGAATCTAAATACTGGCACAGATAAACAAGGCAGCATGGTACGTTTTAAGCTTTTATTTAGTGAGAAAGATGCATAGGAGAGTGAGAGCTTTATTTAAGAGAGAGAGAGGTGAATAGGGGTTCATACCAAGCACCAGGAACCAGCAACGTGGAAGAGCATCTAGGCCTGTATCTGGGCCAGGAAGCCTAGAGCACATGGCCCAAGAGCCTTGCGCCCTGGAGGCACGGGGCTATAGCAAGCCCCCTCCTGACAAGAGGCCAGGGCAGAAGAGCAGGGCAGGCCACACCCTGTCCCAGCTTTTAACCCACTTCCAAAGGGGAGTGGTTAATTAAACTGATTGGCTGGTGGGCACCCAGATGTGGCCAGGTAGGGGAATGAGGCCACATAGGGGCGTGGCAAAGGCATCAGGTAGGGGCATGAGGTCACACAGGAGCGTGGCAAAGGCGCGGTCTTCCAGTTCATAAATCTGATCAATTTTAACCTGTATGGCTGCCTACTTCAGTAGGAAGATACATCAGAAATCTGAATATAGACCTACCATATGACCCAGCCATTCCACTCCTGGGAATTTACCTAAAGGAAATGAAATCAGCAAATAAAAGAGTTATCTGTGTCCCTATGTTCATTTCAGCTCAATTCACTATCTAAGATATTGAATCAACCAAGATGTCCATTAACTGAAGACTTGATAAAGAAATTATGGTATATATACACTAACGAATACTATGCAGCAGTTAAAAAATGAAATCTTTTAATTTGCAACAAAATGGATACAACTGGAAACTATTATATTGAGTGAAATAAGCCAGTCACAAAAAACAAATACCATATGGCCTCTGATCTGTGGTAACTAATAGAGCACCTTGAAGGTAATCTATAGCAGCAAAACTGACACCTTGAGATGCAATGATTTTGAACAGCCCTTGTCTTGACTGTTGAAGAAAAATGTTTTTCTTGTTTGTTTTTTGTTCTTTTTTTCTTTTCTCTTCTTATTATTCAGTGAACTCTCTAGTTAGTGTAGGGTTAATCTTATGAGTATAAAATTAACTGAAAATTGATCTTTGTAAAAAATAAGAATGGGAAATGGAGAGGAAAGAGGAAGAAGGGTGGGAGTACAGGTGGGAGGGAGGTAGGGGGAAAACAATCACCATGTTCCCAAATTTGTATATATTAAATGCATCAAGTTTGTATTCCTTAAATAATTTTTTTTTAAAATGTGTTCAATGGGTAAACATTATGGCATACACAGCAGCATCCGATATTAGATACCCACGTTGAGCCCCAGCTGCTCTGCTTACAATCCAGTTCCCTGCTTATGTGCCTAGGAAAATAGTGGATGATGATAAAAGTGCTTGAGTATCTGCCACTCATATGGGAGATCTAGAGGGAGTTTTCTGGCTCCTGTCCTCAGCCTGGCCCAGCCCTGGTCATTGTGGCCATTTGCTGAGTGAGCCAGCAGATGGAAGGTATATCTTTCTCTCTCTCTCTCTCTCTCTCTCTGCCTCCCTCCCACTCTTTGTGTCACCCTGCGTTTCAAATAAATAAAATAAATCTATTTTAAAAACATTTTTTTAAAAATGCATTCTAGAAAAAAAAAAAAAAACACTATTGTGTAGCATTTAGAATCCACAAAGGGGAATGAGCCCAAAGGAAAAGAAAAAAAAAAAAAAAGCTGGAAAGACCCGTAGATGATCCTCCCTGGGATCAGATATGGTCTGCTGGAAAGTATCCAGTTCTCAATCAGAAACTAAGACAATTGTAAGGAGTGGCAATCTCTTGGGCACCTTTTTTCTGAGTTTGCCAAGATCAGTCATGTTGTCAGGTGTCACACTAAGAAAATTAAAGGACACCCACCAGTCCTGCTGAAGAGGATACTTAAATTAATCCATCACTGCTTCTCACACACCACTCCTTCCAACCCCCAACTTCCCCAGCAGGTACTAAGAAGTCACCAGCAGATCCAGTCAGCTCAGGAGGTAGGGTCCAATACTTACCAAGAAACAATGCATGACTGCCACTCACCTCCCCTTCTATTTCTGAGGATTTCAACTTCACTCCAAACAGAGAAGCAAAACCAAGGGATGGACACAACGAACTGAGTTTTTCTAGGATCATGATGATTTTTTATCCCCTATTTTGAAACCATCTTGCCAAAATCCTCATGCACAAATCAGACAAGGTGACTGATCTGAGAGGAAGTCAAATTGAAAGAAAAAAATCTGATGCGAAGACCAACAGAAAATTTAAGCGCTTTGAACAGCTCCATCATTTGCAAGATTTGACCTCTCTGAACTTGCTGTACTCCCACCTCCCTGAAAGCTAGTACTTATGACCCATTGTTCAACAAAAGGAAACGCTCATCATTGCCCTTTAGAAAAATATACTTATAAGCTAGTTTATTAATAAAATCAAGTTGATTCATGTAACAACATTAATTGAATGAATTCCAGGATCATAACACAAATGTTTGGATTTTAGAATTTGAGAATTATTGAATTGTTTCTCTGTGATTTTTTTAAATCCAATTATGTTATATTTTGCCTACACACTTAAAATAATTATATAAATCTTGTTCAATGCTTAACAGTAAATATCAGTTTTTGAAAAAAAAATTTCTGGCCTGAAGTTTAGTAGAGACTAAATAAATACATGTAAAATAAATGAAGTAATATTAATTGGGCTAACCTTAATGTTACTCCCATGCAAGTGATCGTATCTGTTAGGTGTTGTTCCTTTTTCATAGATGAAGAGTTTCTTGCTCAAGGTCACAAAAGTGACAAATGGTAGCACTAGGACTCAAGGAGAAACTATGTATATTTGGACATCAGTACAGGACTGGTGTCCAAGAAGGTAGGTTGCCAGCTCTGGCCATGCCACCAGCCTTCTGTGACTTTGAGTATCATTGTTAATTTCTCTCATCCTCAGTCTCCTTATTTAACATCCACTGCCAGTTTTAAAATCTTATAATTCTATAAATTCATACCATCTTGCTCCTGCATGTGAGTTAAAGATCCTTCTGGATGAGAGACTAAATGAAATCCTCCCAGATGTGGTGTAAAACCACACAGTTCTTCTATGCTGCAACACTATCATATTAGTCATGCCTTGAGCACACTACCTCGATTTTCTAATCCATGCAAGTGCTTAATTTGTTGTATGTAATTTGTTCTCTTTCAAGTTAATATCCTTGTATTATAAAAATCAATAAACACACATTGAAAATAATTACAAAGATATAAACCTCTTACTTTGCAAAAATACGTGGGTAATGCATGCAGTTTTCTACTCAGCAGCATTTACTATGTGTTAAAAATGATGTTCTATGCAATCTTAGGCAGAAGAAAATTTTTCATAGGGAAATTTCAAACATCTACAAGAAAAAAAGGGAATACACATAATCAACATAACGATCTCAAGAATGGAATCAACAGACATAAAATCACCTCCTTTGGTTCTTTGGGGGAAAATAGGTGACGATAAAAATCAATGCTTGCAAGAGATGTGGCATCTTTAGCCAGCACCCACTTACTGGTGTTCAATGGCACAAATTTTTATGGCTTTCCACGAAAGCACTGTGGGATCAATGAAGTTGTTTTGGGGCCCTGAATTTCTTTTTTTTTTTTTTTTTGACAGGCAGAGTGGACAGTGAGAGAGAGACACAGAGAGAAAGGTCTTCCTTTTTGCCGTTGGTTCACCCTCCAATGGCTGCCGCGGCTGGCGCGCTGCGGCCGGCGCACCGCGCTGATCCGATGGCAGGAGCCAGGTGCTTCTCCTGGTCTCCCATGGGGTGCAGGGCCCAAGAACTTGGGCCATCCTCCACTGCACTCCCTGGCCACAGCAGAGAGCTGGCCTGGAAGAGGGGCAACCGGGACAGAATCCAGTGCCCGACCGGGACTAGAACCCGGTGTGCCGGTGCCGCAAGGCAGAGGATTAGCCTATTGAGCGGCAGCGCTGGCCTTTGGAGCCCTGAATTTCTTACTCTATAGAACTATCGGTGCCAACCCATGGAAGACTAGTGAAGTATGCAGTTGGGTGCCACAGGTCCAGTGGAGTGGAGTTTGCCTCATGGGCTCTGATCACTGCTTAAAGCAAGACCACAGTGGACCCACAGATTAGGATTTAATAGTTCACAAAGTAGGCTTTATGAGACATTCATTCAGGTCAATTATATTTGAGAGATATTGCATCTCTGTTCTATTCCCTTTTTTAAAGTTTGTTCTATTCCGTTTTTTAAAGTTTGTAAGGGGCCAGTATTGTGGCACAAGTGGGTTAAGCTGCCTTGCCATGCTGGAATACCATATCATAGTACTGGTTGCAGTTTCAGCTTCTCTGCTTCAGCTACAGCTTCCTGCTTAGGCACCTGGATGGAAAAACACAATGGCCCAAGTAGTTGGTCCCCTGCTACCCACAGGGAGACCTGAGGAAGTTCCTGGCTCCTGGCTTCAACCTGGCCTGACCCTGGCTGTTGTGGACATTTGGGGAATGAACTAACAAATGAAAGACCTCCCTCTCCCTATGTCTCTCCCTCTCTCTGTGTCACTTTGCCTTTCAAATAAACAAATAATCCTTTCCTCAAAACAAACAAACAAAATCTATCCTGTGGAACAATATCCTATTGTTCCCATTTGACATATAAGAAAACTGAAAAATACATGTGAAATTGGGAAAGTTGCTCATAGTCAAGTGCAAAGAATCATATTATAATACAGGCATATATGCATTATTATAGTCTAGAGTTAACATTGTTAACTAACAGCCTACAGGATTTTTTTTCCATTAATAGACATTGACTGTCAATATATAAAACCTAGGAGATTCCAAATTTAAGAAAAAATCAGAAGCATTAGTGTTAAGGGGCCACTTCCTTGGGTAATCATCAGCTGCCACTAGTAGTAGCTGTCTCTTTAGTTGAGAGCTGCAATCCCTACTTCCCCATACACTATCTGGCTGACTTGACTCATGTCTGTGAGCTGTCTAGTCCAGGCCAACATTCAGGAGCATGATGTCTGGTCTAGAAGGAGATATAGCAAATGCTCTAATACAGCGCTGTGTTTTGGTCCTAGATTATAAACACCTCAGGACAGCTCCTGCCCTAACAAACAATTAAACATGCCCTAACAAACAATTGAAATAACTTGTTTGAGAAATACTCAAATGGGAAAGCAAAAGGATAACTTGGGATCTAGAGATAGGAGTGCTCAGGGGAAGTGATTTTAAGGCAGAGGACTGAACGATTAATAGAAGTTATCTGGCAGAACAGAAGAGATAAAAAGTCTTACAGGAAATTAAGAGTATTCTAGGGAGACCCCTATGAGTCTTCTTTAGCAAAATCGCTCAGACCATCAACAAGGCTGGGAAAATGCACCACAGATTCTGGTCCTCATAATGCACAGGTCTCTAGGGCAGAGGAAATTACAGGTGCCCAAGCCCCACAGCCCTGGGGAGCCCACAAGCAGAGCACGTGTGGGACAGAAACAGGGTCACAGGAACAAAGGCAGACGAGAGGGCTTTGATGTGGCAGCAGCAAGGGATGCATCTGTCCCTCCATGGTGCCTGAATGGTGGGATCCTTTGATCTTGCAGTCATGTCAGGACAAAATACACTCCTGGCAATTTATGTAGATTGTCTTATCTAATTTAATTTAATTAGCAAATAAATAATTATGTAGGAACTGATAGCCCATGTTCTACAAGAGAGAACAGAGGCCCCAAAGTTACATCCCTCACTGAAGGATCCATACCAGTAGCAGGGAGAAGAACCAGACATAACTTAAATATTCTAACCCCAAAGCTCAAACCCTGCATCAGGGGTTTGCAAATGACAGGTAAAGAATATTACTGTGCCATGACATCAACTTAGAGGCTTATAAGATAAGCATTTTAAGTGAAATAAGTAATATTACAGGACTAAATAATCACATGAAGTATGCTTCCCATACAGTAATGCTAGTATGGCTTTTTGAAAGTTTCATTTCTGATTTACACGTTGCTGGGGTTTTCTTCTAGTACTTCCATGACTTCTTTTGATAATTTAAATGTTTTGTCTGTTTGGAATTTATCCCACCATAAATGCTGATAAAAAGATATAACTTCTTCCCCTCAGATATCTAGTCAAATGGCCCAACATTATTTTTTTAATTACTCCATGTGCTCCATGTACTAAATTCCCTTTTATATTCAAGTCTACTTCTGCATATACGTGGTTATTTCTGGATTTCCTTTCATTTATCTGCCTCTATTTGTTTACCTGCCACACTGTTTCATCTTCTTCAAAAGCTTCAGTTTCTAAATATGTTTTGATATTTTGTAGTGTTTGTCTCATTTCCCCATAACCATCATCAATACTGTTTTTATTGAATATTCTACATTTTTTAAAAATGCATTTTTTTGAAAGTCAGAGTTACATAGAGAGAAGGAGAGGCAGAGAGGGAGAGAGAGAGAGGGAGGGTGAGAGAGAGAGAGAGAAGTCTTCCATCCACTGGTTCACTCCCCAGTTGGCCGCAATGGCAGGAGCTGTGCCAATCCGAAACCAGGAGCCAGGAGCTTCTTCCAGGTCTCCCATGTGGGTGCAGGCAGCAAAGAACTTGGGCCATCTTCTTCTGCTTTCCCAGGCCATAGCAGAGAGCTGGATCACAAGTAGAACATCCAGGACTCGAACTGGCACCCATATGGGATGCTGTCCCTGCAGGCAGAGGCTTTACCCGTTATGCCACAGTGCCAACCCCTGAATATTCTGTATTTCCTCATATGAATGAGCTTTGGAATTGAAATGTCCAGTTTCAAAAAGGAAATTTTTATTTTTATTTGAGTTAGAAAAATATCCACTTGTGTTAAGGTTTTCCAATATACTCCTTTGGTGTTTCTTAAGAATATTTTTACATTCGTTTTGTTTTTTTAATAGATTTTTTTTGAGTAGATCATTTTAAATAGGTCTTTCACATTTCTTCTAAATATAGATTCTTAGGTATTTATTATCTGGGTTGCTACTATAAATACATGAGTTTTTCCATCTTATCTTTGTTCATATATAAAAGCTATTAATTTTTTATTAAATTTGTTCTCAGTAATTACCAAAGACATTCTATGTAGTGTTTTTTCAATTGACTCCCTTGGGGATTCCAGGTGAAAAATTATGTTATAACTATATAACATATAATAATTTTATATTACATATATTTATATTATATATAACATATATGTTATAATTTTATAACATACTAATTTTATAATTATATAATAATTATGTTATGTTATAACAAATAAGCCCTTTTTTCTGGAATCTGCTTTGGCTAGTATCAAATAATGTCAAATTCTATGGTTGATTGTGGACTTCCTTAACTTGCTTTTTTCTTATGGTCTTTAAGAGGAATGTCTCTATTGTTTAACATTAAACTTTATTCTGGTTTTTCTACTGAGCCAGTAAGAAAATATTTATCGGGGCTGGCATTGTGGTGTAACGGGTTAAGGCACTGCCTGCGACTCCAACATTCCCTTTGGGCTCCAGTTAGTTACCCAGCTCCTTGCTAATGCTCCTGGGAAAGCAGCAGAAGATGGCCCAGGTTCTTGCACCCCTGCACCCATGTGGGAAACCTGGAAGAAGCTCTTGGCTCCTGACTTCGGCCTGGCCCAGCATCAGCCATTGCAGCCATCTGGAGAGTGAACCAATGGATGGAAGCTATCTCATTCACTATCTCTCCTTCTCTCTAATTCTGACTTTTAAGTAAAATAATTTTTTTAAAAAAAAGAAAGTATTCATCTATTCCTGTTCTATTGAATATAGGTGTTCATAAATACTTTTTAATGTTTATTTGTCTATTTTCATCTTCTTGAAAGGCAGAGAAAGAGAGAGATCGTCCATCTGCTGGTTCACTAACCAAGTGCCTATAAAAACCAGGACTGGGCCAGACCAAACCCAGAGGCCCAGAACTAAATCTTGGTCTCCCATACAGCTGGTAGAGACCCAAGCACTTGAACCATAATCTGCTGCCTCCCAGGATGCATTAGCCAGAAGTTGGATTGAGCTCTCAACTTCCAGAACCAGGAGAAACACATTTTTGTTTATAAAGCCAGCCAGCCCTCCTTAGAGCAACCTGAACAAACTAAAGCAGCAGTTGGGACCCCGAAGTAGGGCTGCTTCTGTAACAATACCTAAAATATGGGGGTGACTTTGGAATTGGGTGATGGGTAGTAGCTGAAAGAATTTTGAGGTCTGAGCTAGAAGAAGCCTGCATTGCCATGAACAGAAAGTTAAGGACAATCCTGGGATGACCCAGAAAGGAAAGAAGAGAAAAGTAGAGGCAAACTTGATCTTCTTCGGAAATGCCCAAGTAATTCTGAACAAAATGTTGGTAAAAATATGAGTGATAAAGGCTGTTCTGATGAGATCTCAGACAGAAATGAGGGACATGTTATCAGGCAGTGGAAGAAAAGGCCATTCTTGTTAAACAGTGGTAATGAACTTGACTGAATTAATGTTTGGGGCTTCTTAGAAGCAGTGGCACTAATCTCCCTACTAGATGTTCACATGACCTGACCCTCCCAACAAACTGTCTCATTCTTTCCAATATGGATAGGCTGAGAACACTCCAGATCCTCAAATGCTACTTCCCTTTGGATAAATGTTGGGAAAGACAGTCTTATATACGTGATCTTTGATCCACAGCTCAGCTGTGTAAGACTAGGCCTTGAGCCTGGAACACTTCTCTACCAAGAGATAAATTGCCCATGTACCCTTCACCAAGCTTAACATCTCTTGTGGGAATATCTCTGCCTGTTTCAGATTCAATACATGTTAGTTTATTCAGCTTAAGCATATGTGTCAATGGTCCTCAGGTCATGCCCAGCTTTCAATATTCCAGACTTCACAAGGAAGAGAGTTCTTCCTCTGAGGCACAAGAGAAGTGTGAATAGGCACACAGTCTCCAGGAGAGACCCACAGGCTGCGGGGACGCAGCGCACACTGTTGAAGCTAATCTTGCTCTGTCTCTTCTCTACACAACAAAGCATCCTATGCAGCACTTGATTGTACTGTGTTTTCCTCAGAAATTCCAATACCAAGATGCAAGGGACAGAAGTGTTCCCCCTGGGATTGGGAACTGGTCTACAGTATTCTGATCAACAATTAATAATTCCTTCTTTAAATCACTTCTGTTTCCTCAAATTTTGTTACAAGCAGTCAAGAGGAACCAGTCTGCTCCTTCAATTTTAATTGGATATTCCCTCAGCCACATTTCTAACCTGACAGTGCATTGATTTGGATTTCTTAGCCGCCAGAATTATAAGAAATAAGTTTCTGTGGCTTAAACACCACCCAGATTATGGTATGTTTTATGAGAGCTTCTTAGTTGGCAATATAAGAAGCCTCACAACCCTGCAGCTACAACACATACAGGCCACATGGAGAAATCATGCTTGGGGGCTATATTCTCAATAGTTCCTGCTGGATCCACGCTTCGGTCACCCAGCCCTTGCACTGGCCATAGACTGGCTATCCCCTGTCTAAATTTCCATGAAACCTGAGAATTGGATAAAATGCTTCCTATTTTACACCAAAGAGTTTAAAACAGTTATGAAATTATAATATAAAGCAGAAATAAATATAATTTGCCTTTCTTGTCTCATTTAATGTTTTTTGGCCTGAATTCAATTTTGTCATATTTAGTTCATACCTTGATTTTATTTTGTTTGAATTTGCCTCTTATGGTCATTTAATTATTTTCAACCCTTCTGAATAATTTGTATGTGTTTCTTTGAATAAAGCATTGATTAAGATTTTTCTTTAGATCTCAACATAAATTTTTTTCTTATTTAGCTGTGGAGTAAAGCTCATTTACAATTTTCAATATAGAATATATATTTTTTGTTTCAGTTCAGTTGTATTATTTTGTTTTCTCTTTTTTTCACCAAAGAAACCTTTTATTTAAGGAGTACAAATTTCATAAGTACAACTGTAAGAATATAGTGATTCTTCCAACTTTACCCACCCTCCCACCCACACTCCCACTCCCCTCCTCCTCCCTCTCCCATTCCCAGTCTCATTCTCCATTAAGATTCCATTTTCAGTTAACTTTATGCACAGAAGATCAACTTTATACTAAGTAAAGACTTGAACAATTTTCACACACACATGCACACACACAAACTGCTTGAGAAAAAGTTTTACAGTTAATTCTCATAATGCAACTCATTGAGGACAGAGGCCCTGCATGGGAAGTAAGTGCACAGTTAACAATTAACACTCTTATGTATGATGTCAGTGATCACCCGAGGCTCTTGACATGAGCTGCCAAGGTTATGGAAGCCTTTTGAATCCATAATCTCTGTTAGTATTTAGACAAGGCCATAAGCAAAGTGGAAGTTCTCTCCTCCCTTCAGAGAAAAGTGCATCTCTTTTTGATGGCCACTTCATTCCATGGGAGTCCCACTCACAGAGATCCTTCATGTAGGACATTTTTTGCCACAGTGTCTTGACTTTCCATGCCTGGAATGCTCTCATAGGCTTTTCAGCCAGACCAGAATGCCTTAAAGCTGATTCTGAGGTCATTACTTAAAGCGATTATCATTCTACGAGTCTGCTGTTTCAACTTCCCTTGTTGGAACACTCTCTCTTTTTTAATTTTATCTATTATTATTGACAAACACTTCTTATTTATATGATCCATTTAACATTTAATCTTATCTATATGATCACATTAACACTTAATATGATCACGTTAACACTTAAGATGGCACTGTGCACTTACTCCTCTGTCCTTAATGTGCTGTACATTGTGATTTAATGCTGTAACTAGTACTCAAACAGTATTTTTCACTTTGTTTTTCTATGTGGGTGCAAACTATTGAAATCTTTACTTAATATATACTAAACTGATCTTCTGTATATAAAGAGAATTGAAAATGAATCTTGATGTGAATGGAAGGGGAGAGGGAGCGGGAAAGGGGAGGGTTGCAGGTGGGAGGGAAGTTACGGGAGGGGGGAAGCCATTGTAATCCATAAGGTATACTTTGGAAATTTATATTCGTTAAAAAAAAGATGGTATTTTTACCATCCAGCTTAATGGAGTTTGGGGTCCCATGGCAAGTTTTTAAACTGTACCCTTAGAACTAAGTCCACAGGAACATATGCAGAACTATACAACTTTACAGTTACAAACTTCCTCCTCCCCTCTTATTCCCACTCATTTTTTACTGAGAACAATTTCTTTTTTTTTTTTTTTTTTTTTGGACAGGCAGAGTGGACAGTAGAGGGAGACAGAGAGAAAGGTCTTCTTTTTGCCGTTGGTTCACCCTCCAATGGCCACTGCGGTAGGGCCGGCGCACCGCGCTGTTCCGATGGCAGGAGCCAGGTACTTATCCTGGTCTCCCATGGGGTGCAGGGCCCAAGCACTTGGGCCATCCTCCACTGCACTCCCTGGCCACAGCAGAGAGCTGGCCTGGAAGAGGGGCAACCGGGACAGGATCGGTGCCCTGACCGGGACTAGAACCCGGTGTGCCGGCGCCGCAAGCCAGAGGATTAGCCTGTTAAGCCACGGCGCCGGCCGACTGAGAATAATTTCAATTGACTTTATGCACATATGATTAGCTCTATGTTAAGTAAAGAGTTCAATAAATAGTGTGAACAAGAAAAAAAGTTCCTCAAAAATCGAGACAAGGGCTGTTCAAGTCATTTCTTCTGGAAGTGTCAATTGCACTTCTACAGATTTCCTTTTAGGTGCTCTGTTAGTTATCACAGATCAGGGAGAACATAGATACTTGTCCCTTTGAGATTGGCTTATTTCACCAAGTATGATGTTTTCCCGTAATGTCTCTCATCAGGTAACCAGGGATCCCTGAGCACATAGAGATTCTCACAGTGAGTGCCCAAGGTCCCAGCCACACCCTGAGTCTTCCCACGCAGGCTGTGTTTTCAGTCCCAGCACACAAGTCTCCCACTGTCACATGCACCCAGCTCCCTGTTCTCCCCCTACCAGACTCAGGAGTTTCCACTTGGCTGGTTGCTGGGTGCAGACACAGCTAGCACAGCTATTACACATGTCCAAAATGGCGTTTGCTCTCTATCAGCTTGTTACAGGATGCCATTGCAGGGTGATTGAGGAGAAAGAAACCTGCCCCCCTTTTGTTTTTTACCCTCTACTAGTTTGGCAGGTACACTATCCCCCAAAGAGTTCCAAGCCAGATTCCCTGTAGGCTCTTCCTGCAGCTTTTTCACCAGACTGCTGCAGTCTGGCCTCACCTCACTCTCCAACACTGGTGCAGAGGCTCTTGGCTGCTGGGGTCCTGAGTTGTGCACACCCTTGCCCTCCACATAGGTCCACTGTGTCCCTCTAATTTGTGTAGTTTCCTCTGCTGTTTTCTCCCTAACTCTTCCCTGAGACTGTACTCTTTCCTCTTTCTTAAAACTATCTTCTCCTAGACCAGAGCAGTAAGCTCTCTCTCTCTGCTCTGCCATCTTAATCCAATCTCCTGTTTTCTCTTTTTAAGTTTAGTTTTTCACTGTATGGTCGACTTTTGAGAAGGAGTCTCAGAGGGAGAAACCCTGTGTGTTTAGGTGTGTACAGTTATTCTATTGTTTTAAAAAGCTTGTGTTTTTATTTCCATCGATTACACTATGAATATAACTTTATAAAATACTCTTGGTCTTCTACATTTTTTGAGATATAAATGTTTTGAGGATTTTTTTGTTAATATAAAGAGAACAGATTTCATGCATTTCATTGGTACAGTTCCAAGAAGACAACCACACTTCCCTCCCTTCCCTCTGTTCCTTTCATCAGTTTTTGCAAAAACATAATTTAATCCACTCCATATTTAAAGCCTTAACTCACCATTAACAATAATATTCAACAAGTAAAAAGACCACAGTTCCACAAGAGATGGGTCTTCTATTTTTAAACATCATTTATTCATTCCTTACCATCTCTTCTTCCTCCTCTTCTCCTCCAAACCTCTCTCTCTCTCTCACACACACACACACACACAATGGAACATCACTATTACCTTTGTATGTTTAAACAACTGTTTCATTTTTTAGTTTATTTTACAGCTTTAAATAAAGTAGTTTGGTGGTCAGTTATTACCAAGGAGGCCTCAGTAAACTTACTCTACTCCCTAATTTCTGCTCAGCTTTATTTTTTCCATTGTAGTTAGTTGTATCATTCTTTCATTGTTACATATACAACACTTGGATTCTGTTCTATCACCCTAATTTCCACAATTTTTTTAGTTTTGGATCCACTTTTTTTGACAGGCAGAGTTAGAGAGAGAGACAGAGAGAAAGGTCTTCCTTTTCCATTGGTTCACCTCCCAAATGGCCACTACATCCAGTGCACTGCGCCAATCCAAAACCAGGAGCCAGGTGCTTCCTTCTGGTCTCCCATGTGGGTGCAGGGCCCAGGCACTTGGGCCATCCTCCACTGCCTTCCTGAGCCAAAGCAGAGAGCAGGACTGGAAGAGGAGCAACCGGGACAGAATCCAGCGCCCCAACCGGGACTAGAACCCGGAGTGCTGGCGCCACAGGCAGAGGATTAGCCAAGTGGATCCACTTTTAAACACATGAAAACAATGAATTTGGTTCTGTATCTTAAACCATATGCAAAAATTAACTCAGAATGGATCAAATAACTAAGTACAAGCTGAAACTAAAAACTGATGGAGAAGGACAGAAAGCAATGTTTCATAGCATTGGATTTGCCACTGACTTCTTGTATATTATGCCAAAAGCACAAACAACAAAAGAAAAAATAGATAAATTGCACTTCGTCAAAATTTAAAATTATCTGTGAGTCCAAGGGCCAATCAATGAAATGAAGAGATAATCCACAAAATGAGAAAGAAACACTAGCAAGTTTTATATGTGATAAGTGATAAAATTAAGTAGTTAGTATCCAGAATACACAAAGAACTCCTACAACTCAACAACAACTCCAATTAAAAAATGGTCGAAGAACCTGAGTAGGCATATCTTCAAAGAACATATATAAATGACCATAAAACACATGAAAAGACGCTCAACAGCACTAATCATTAGGGAAATGCAAATCAAATCCACAATGAGCTACCATTCATTAGGCTGACTACTAGTTAAAAAACAAAAAAAGAAACAAATGTTAATAAGAATATGGAAAAATTGGAACCATTTGTATACTGTAAGAATGTAAAATGGTATAATGGGCATGGAAACAGTATGATCATTTTTCAAAACATGAAAACTAGAACTAACTTGTGATCTGGCAGCTCACTTCTGAGTACATATTGGATCTTGAAGAAGTATTTGTGCACCCATGTTCATAGCACCATTATTCATGATACCCCTAAGGTAGTAATCCAATGGCCATAGAGGGATGAACGGAAAACAAAATTGTGGTATATATGCACAATGGAATATTTTCCACCCCTAAAACAAAGGAAGTTCTGAACATGCTATAACAATGATGGACCTTCACTAAATTATGTTAGGTCCAATATCCAGTCACAAAAAGATTATTATGTGATCCTTATTTGGGGAACCTAGAATAATCGAATCCATAGACAGAGAAATAAGTTGATGGTTACCATGATATGGTGGAAGGATGAACTAGGGAGTTGTTGTTTAATGAACACCAAGTTTTAGTTTTGAAAGCTGAAAACAATTCAAGAAATTAGCTGCACAACAGTACAAACATACATATTACTACTGAACTATACATTTAAGGGTAGTTAAGATCAAAATTCTTATTACATATATTTTATCATGATTAAAAAATAAAATTTTAAAGAAAACATACAATAAAAAGAAATCTAATACATAATCAATCGCATTGTATGGCCTTCTTTAAAGCTCATAAACAAATCAACTATTTTTTTAAAAATAGTTGAAATAAGCCAGTCCTAAAGGAACAAATATCATATGTTCTCCCTAATCGGTGACAGCTAACCGAGCACCAAAAAGAAAACCTGTTGAAGTGAAATGGACACTATGAGAAACAGTGACTTGATCAGCCCTTGTCCTGACTGTTGATGAACAACTTAATACTTTATCCCTTTTAGTATTTTTTTTTGTTCTACTTAATACTATTGGTTGAACTCTGTAATTAATACACAATTATTCTTAGGTGTTGAAATTTAACTGAAAAGTGGTTTCTGTTAAATATAGAGTGGGAATAAGAGAGGGAGGAGATGTACAATTTGGGACATGCTCAATTGGACTTGCCCCAAATGGTAGAGTTAGAAACATACCAGGGGATTCCAATTCAATCTCATTAAGGTGGCATGTACCAATGCTATCTCACTAGTCAAAGTGATTAATTTCAGTTCACAGTTGATCATAATGATAGGATTAAGAGTCAAAGGGATCACATAAACAAGACTAGTGTCTGCTAATACTAAGATAGAATAAAAAAGGGAGAGAATGCTCTAACATGGGAAGCAGGATACACAGCAGACTCATAGAATGGCAGATGTCCTAAACAACACTCTGGCCTCAGAATCAGCCCTTAAGGCCTTCGGATCTGGCTGAAGAGCCCATGAGAGTATTTCAGGCATGGAAAGCCAAGACAATCTGGCAAAAAAAAAAAAAAAAACCTAAATGAAAGATCTCTGCAAGTGAGATCCCAGTAGAAAGAATGGGCCATCAAAGAAGGAGGTACCTTTCTCTGAAGGGAGGAGAGAACTTCCACTTTGACTATGGCCTTGTCTAAATAAGATCAGAGTTGGCGAACTCAAGAGGCTTCCATAGCCTTGGCAGCTCATGACAAGAGCATTGGGTGATTACTAACGTCATAAATAAGAGTGTCAAATGTTAAATCAACAGCAGGAGTCACTGTGCACTTACTCTCCATGTAGGATCTCTGTCCTTAATGTGTTGTCCAATGTGAATTAATGCTATAACTAGTACTCAAACAGTATTTTACACTTTGTGTTTCTGTTTAGGTGCAAACTGTTAAAATCTTTACTTAATATATGCTAAATTGATCTTCTGTATAAAAAGAGAATTGAAAATGAATCTTGATGTGAATGGAATGGGAGAGGGAGCGGGAGTAGGGAGGGTTGCGGGTGGGAGGGAATTATGGCGAGGGGGAAGCCACTGTAATCCATAAGCTGTACTTTGGAAATTTATATTTATTAAATAAAAGTTAAAAAAAATTATGAGACAGTGACAGAAATATGATCTTGATATTTAAGGTATTAAGGAATCACTATTGGTTTTCAGGTGTGATGATGGTGCTGGCACTGTGATTTTGAAAATTATTCCTTTTGTGTTGCGATAACACTACAGAAGTAATAGGTGAAAGGTCTGATAGTAATAATTCAGTTGGAAGATGAGGAAAGAATGGCCAGGGGTATGCTTAAGACCAGATTGACCATGATAACTGTGGAAGTTGGATAATGGGCACATGGAAACTCATTTCATTATTCTCTCTACTTTTGTATATTTTGGACTTTTGCCTAATAAAAAATTCAGTTTCCAAAAGGAAAAGAAAAAGCTCGTTGTCAGTTTGTTCACCACCGTTATGCAAGCCTCATTTGATTGGTAGAACTTCTCTCTTGAGTTTCTTTAATTCACAACGGTTCCATGGCAACAGTGTTTCCTGAAATCTTCCCTGTGCAGTGTGAGTGGATCTAACAATTTTGACTCACACGTTCCCTGAGAACTTGGTATTGCTCTTCTACCTTCTGGTGTTGAATGTTGCTGTGGAGATGAATCCGATGGCAGCCTGATTTTCCTTTCTACTTCAAGTTAATTCATCCTTTCGCTACCCAAAGAATTCTTTCCTCTTTTTTAGGGTTCAGTAGTTTCACAGGATATTGCTTGTTTGTGATGGCCTGGATCGATGTTCCTTGGCACACAAAGTGCATTGCCAGTTATGTGGAATTCTATCTTACACTGTTGGGATTTTCTTCCATTGTTCATGTTTGTCTTAGAGAACTCCAGTTTGAGAGTCTGGACTCTCCTTTTCTTGCCTCTTGTGTCCATTATTTATATCATTAGAATTTTTAAGGTATCTGGCCGGCACCGTAGCTCAATAGACTAATGCTCTGCCTGCGGCACCGGCATACCAGGTTCTAATCCCGGTCCGGGCGCTGGATCTGTCCCGGTTGCTCCTCTTCCAGTCCAGCTCTCTGCTATGGCCCGGGAGTGCAGTGGAGGATGGCCCAAGTGCTTCGGTCCTGCACCTGCATGGGAGACAAGGAGAAGCACCTGGCTCCTGGCTTCGGATCAGTGTGGTGCGCCATAGTGCAGAGGCCATTGGGGAGTGAACCAATAGAAAAGGAAGACCTTTCTCTCTGTCTCTCTCTCTCATTGTCCACTCTGCCTGTCAAAAATTTTTAAAAAAAAAGGGGGGGGGGAGCGGCAAGATGGCGGAATAGGCAGGGAGCACACTATTAGTCCGGGGTAGAGACAGTTTAATATAAGTGGAGATACTGCAGGGTCAAGGAAGAGTAGGGGATGAAACAGCAGAGGAAACTCTTCTGGAACTAGTGATTCACTGTGGACCTGTGTGGAGAGCGTGGGAGCCCAAGTTCGGGACACTAGCGGCAGACTCAACACACCAGCGCTGGAACACGAGGTGAGCCGAACCTCAATAGCCTGAGACACCAGCGGGCAAGCGGAAAGAGGAGGCTAGAGGGAACGAGGCTTGAAACTCCGTGGGGAAAAATTCACCAGGCTAACTAGAAGAGAGAGAGACAAAAATAAAAAAGTGACCGATACGGACACACGTTTCTCTCTCTCTCTGCTCACCTCTCAAAGGCGAGCAAGAAAAAGAGCAGGCGCCATTTTGTACATACGTCATAAGCAGGGCGATCTCAGGTCTGCACCAGCCCTGAGCCTAGCAGAAAAACCTGACTCTGGGGAGAGGGGTGAAATAACAGGAGATTAGCATCTAACTTGGCAACCCAGTGGGAGACTGCAGGAGAATTGGAGCCCACACTGAGGGCAGCACAGATTCCCTGTGTGGTCCTTCGGAAAGAGCTTCCGATCTCTGGCTCCTGTGGGTATATCATTTGCCTGCTAACTACCTCCAATTATGTTCAGCTGTGCGGAATTACTTCCCTTTTGAATCAAAAAAGAGAGAGATTTACCACACCTAACCTGGGAGTGTCATCTTTGACACACCCTCAACCCTGAGGAACCAAACACAGCTCTCAGTCCACACTCATCTCAAGCCTCTAAGGCTCCACCAAAAGCAGACAGTCCACTTAATATAGAGCCATAGTGTAACAAGAAAAAACACCACAGTGAAGAAACCAAATATCTCCAACATGCCAAACAACAAATGCAAAAATCGAGGTAACAAGAACAAGGAAGACACTATGATGCCCCCAAATGAAAAAGACACCCCAATTCAAGATTATGAAGATGATGAGATCGAAGAAATGCAAGAAGCGAATCTCAAAAAATTGATAAGAACATTAAGAAGTTCTCAAAAACAAATTCTTGAACTACAGAAATCCTTAATGGACAAGATAGAAAATCTCTCTCATGAAAATGAAATATTAAGGAGGAATCAAAATGAAATGAAACAACTAGTGGAACAAGAAACTGTGATAGTGATGAGAAATCATAATGAAATGAAGAATTCAATAGATCAAATGACAAACACATTAGAGAGCCTTAAAAACAGAATGGGCAAAGCAGAAGAGAGAATATCAGACTTAGAAGACAGAGAACAGGAAAGGAAACAGGCAAACCAAAGAAAAGAAGAAGAAATTAGAAATCTAAAAAATATTGTCGGGAATCTACAGGATACTATTAAAAAACCCAACATTCGGGTTCTAGGAGTTCCTGAAGGCATGGAGAGGGAGAAAGGATTAGAAGGCATTTTCAGTGAGATACTAGCAGAAAATTTCCCAGGTTTGGAGAAAGACAGAGACATCCTAATACAGGAAGCTTATAGAACCCCTAATAAACATGACCAAAAGAGATCCTCACCACGACATGTTGTAATCAAACTCACCACAGTGAAACATAAAGAAAAGATCCTAAAAGGTGCAAGAGAGAAACGTCAGATTACTCTTAGAGGATCTCCAATTAGACTCACAGCAGACTTCTCATCAGAAACCCTACAAGCTAGAAGGGAATGGCAAGACATAGCCCAGGTACTAAGAGAGAAAAACTGCCAGCCCAGAATATTATATCCTGCAAAGCTCTCATTTGTGAATGAAGGTGAAATTAAGACTTTTCATAGCAAACAGAAACTGAAAGAATTTGTTGCCACTCATCCTGCCCTGCAAAAGATGCTTAAAGATGTGTTACACACAGAAACATGGTCACCAATATGAAAGAAGGTAAAGGAAGGAAACCTCACAGCAAAAGATCACAGGAAGCTCAATTTCTCTTTGACATAGAATTAAACTCTGATGCTCTGTTAAAGCAATGTGTTAAAGTAATCTATTATGTTCTCTTGATGTCTGTTAAATTCTAATTGTTCAAAAACAGCTGAATTTTTATTAAGAGCTATGGGTTATTTAAATATGTGCTTATTTTCAAAGATTTGAATAATCACCTTGTAACAATGATCAAATTTGGTCTATGTTATGTCATGATTTTAAGGAATCTTATTTCAACCAGATATTTTGGATTTTGAGCCTTCTTGGCATTCTTGACAGGCATTCAAAAAATCAAAGTTTCAAACAATCTGGTCTCTAAAATTTCCAGTAAATCCTGGACTTTGGTGTTTCCAGTTTGGGCCCAACTGAAAAAATCAAAGGACCTATGTCTCTCATCTTATAGAGACACCAACTAATCAGTCTATTTGGATTATATTAGAAGGACTGTCAAGATGTGATGTGGTACCAGACTTTAAGTTTCTATAATGGAAAATGCTATTAATACAAATGTTTGAGAATTAAAAAGTCTAATGATCTTGTGTTACTAGACGTGATAGTAATCTTAATAAGAAGGCCCCAGAGGCCTAAAGGGTTAAATACTTGTAAATCCTTCAGGTGCTTTCAAAAATACTGTGAAGTAAGCAAGTGCCTCTTGTTGGTTGATGAGTTTATAATTTTAAACATGGCGACTTAAAGTCTTTTGTCATCCATAGTTATATATGATGTGCTGCTCATAAAACTAAAGCGTTGTTGGTTCTGTGTTTAGCTGTCCTCCTATAGGTTTCTATGGATTTTTTCCAGACACTTTTATTGTATTCAGTACTTTGGGATGGCTCTGTAAACAGATGAAGCCAATAATGTATTAACAGTACCAACTGAGAGAAAGTATGGTTAACTGAGGTTACTAAAAAGAAAAAGCAATTCAAATCAATTGGCAATCTACAAAAAGAGTTAAAGATTTTAAAAGCTATTATTAAAATTGCTATATTGGTCTATTATGCTATGTTATATGTGTGTACATATTGTATGTCCACATGGGGAAATTTTTATTAAGAGTTTTATTTTAAATGGCTTATAGATAAGATTGTCCATAAATTTAAGCTGCTAAAATTAATCAAAGATACATTTTAATTTGTGTGACCTGAATCTGTGTATCATATGTTTTAAACGTGTTGGTAGAAAGAAACTAAAAACATTTTAGATGGTTGTGCTTAAGTTACTGGCTAAACAAACTACACCATGTTAGATATTTAAGAGGTGTTTTCAAATACATGATTCTTAAAATTTATAGAAGGCATTGGACCTTCTGGTAAATGTCTTCTTAAGTTGTTATCTGATGGTTGAAACTGTTTGCTAAGTATTCATGTAATATTGCTATTGTCAGCACGTGATCTAGGACTTGCTCCCTCATTTCTCTATTCTAAGCCCAACTTGTTCTTTCATTTCTCTATTCTCTTCAAGGTAGGAAACTAATTCTATTATGAAGGAATCTGTAGGATGCACAATTTAATCTTTAGACCTTATAAAAGAGATGGCTAACATTTTTCTGTAATAGCATAGCCAAAATAAGAGCTTAAATAATAATCTCATAGCTGGATTCACTTCGCCATCAGCGAAGTATACAGTAAGTAGAAAAAACCTCCCTTTCAGACCAAAGGGAAAGAAAGTTTTAAAGTGAGAATATAATTTTCCTCATGGGCATTGTCTACCTTAGAAAAACTACTACAGAACATGCCTGTGACTATAGACTTGTAGTTCAGGCCACCGAAGATTAGAGATGGGACACGGGCACTCCCTTGACTTGCATCCTCTGGTCTGCTTTAACACAAACCAGGAGGAAAAGAAAGCTCGGCATTAGAAGCAATGGGTGGCAGGCCTATTAATGGCTGATCTGTACAGTGATCTGCCCTCAAGGAGACCCAACAGGCCAGTCCACTGCAGTGGCTTTCAATGTGGTAAGCCTGGGCTTCAGCAGAAGTCAGCTTGTGAAGAGCCCTGGCAGCTCTGCCAAAAGTTGGATCACTGGAAATGGACCTGCCCTGGAGTCGAAGGATGCCCAGGTCAGAGCCACAGATCTTATTGGCTCTAAGCTGAAAAGCCCTTCACTCAGCCCAACTTCCAAAGTGACCACTGCAGCTGAGGGGATGGTCAAGTAGGGTCAGCAACATTGCAGGCAGAACTGTAAATTTCTTGTTAGAGATGCCCCCTGCCTTTACCTGGCCAGCTCTCCTCCCAGGCCAGCCAAGTAATGAAAGTCAACAGAGTGCCTTCCCCTAGGAGGTTCACACCTCCCTTAGGATATACCCCATGTGAAGAGATAGATAGGTCTGGGCCTCTGAATTTACAAGGCCTAAAGCCCACCAGATTATTATCAAGCCCCTTCTATCAGGTTCTATTTGCCTCTCAATCAGAAAAATTACTTGTAGCTTAGACAGCACCTTTCTTAGCTCCTGTAATAATGACGCTGTCCTTTGTTCTAGGCCCTGTCTAGTGCACTTGGGCCTCATTCCTTTGTAATCATAACCTCTACTCTACCACCAATGGCTCTACTCCCAACCTGTGTGTACTGATGGTCCTCTTCCCCACTTAATGCTGTATAATTGTTCTAACCTGGTAAATGCCACTCTTAGGATCATTGGTTACTATCCTCACCCTGTCTTTTATGACCTTGTCTAAATATGATCAGAGTCGGCAAACTTGGAAGGCTTCCATAGCCTTGGCAACTCATGACGACAACCTAGGATGGTTACTGGTGCCATAAACTAGAGTGTCAATTTGTTGGGTCAACAACAGGAGCCACTGTGCACTTGCTCCTCATGTGGGATCTCTGTCCTTAATGTGCTGTACATTGTGATTTAATGCTATAACTAGTACTCCAACAGTATGTTTCACTTTGTGTTTCTATGTGGGTCCAAACTGCTGAAACCTTTATACTAAATTGATCTTCTGTATATAAAGAGAATTGAAAATGAATCTTGATGCAAATGGAAGGGGAGAGGGAGCGGGAGAGGGGAGGGTTGCGGGTGGGAGGGAAGTTATGGGAGGGGGAAGCCATTGTAATCCATAAGCTGTACACTGGAAATTTATATTCATTAAATAAAAGTTTAAAAAAAAAGAAAAGGAAGACCTTTCTCTCTGTCTCTCTCTCTCACTGTCCACTCTGCCTGTCAAAAATTTAAAAAAAAAAAAAGAATTTTTAAGGTATCTTTTTTTTTAAAGATTTTATTTATTTATTTGAGAGGTAGAGTTATAGACAGTGAGAGGGAGAAAGAGAAAAAAATCTTCCATCTGCTGGTTCACTCCTCAATTGGCCACAATGGCCAGAGCTGAGCGGATCTGAAGCCAGGAGCCAGAAGCTTCCTGCAGGTCTCCCACGTGGGTTCAAGGACCCAAGCACTTGGGCCATCTTCTACTGCTCTCTCAGGCCATAGCAGAGAGCTGGATGGGAAGTGGAGCAGCCGGGACTAGGACCGGCGCCCATATGGGATGCCGGCACCACAGGCAGAGGATTAACCTACTACTGCGCCACAGCACTGGCCCCAAGGTATCTTTTTTCTTCACGTTGCTTCCAGTTGTGTCTTCATTTCATGATTACTCATTCCCTACATTGTAGTTCAATTCTCCCATTTACCATTAACTTCTCACCTCTCTTCTGGGTTCCTATATTTTGCCATTTGGGTCTTCTTTCATCAAGGTAATTGTTCTGTTGAGTACATTTGTCGTTCTAATTCATGGAAAAGTCGTTCAGACATGGCTTTCACCTGCTCGAAAGCGTTCTCCACCCGCCAGGTAGTTAAGTTGCTCTTTCCCATATTTTTTCCATACAGGATCTTTCCATCAATGCCTTTTTAAAAACTTTTCATGACTGAATTAATTACTGTGTCCTAAGCCAGCTATTTCCCAGGGGTCTTTTATCGGGGAGGGGCCAGGTGACCTTCCAGGCTCCATTCACTTCTCTGCAGCGCCAGAAAACACTGCTTTCTGCAAAGACAGCTCCCTCTGGAGTCTCCATTCAGCCCTCTCCTTATTTCAGGGTGCCAAGCAGGAGAGGAGCACTTGGGCATTGGTCCTGCAAACCTCCACTCCTGAACAATTCTGCTAACTTTAGCACTTGCCATGAGCCCTTCATGTTCAGGATGAATATTTTTGCTGGCACTCTGCGATCAGCCATCTCTCAGCATTCTCTGTGCTGCTGCTTTTTACTTCCTCCTGTGCAGCTACTGCCCAATTTCAGCATCCCTTGGCAGCCTTTACAGGTGTTGCAGAGTCTATATTTGTCTCCTTTTTTTTTTTTGAAAATGCAAAGAATCTTCATTTTCTGTTTGTTTTTCTGTTTTTTCCTTTTGTATAATTCCTAGGACAAGAAGGGAGGAAATGCTGCTATGTGAAGTCTGGTTCATACCAGAAAACTGACTCTCGAGAAGCTTTATGCTTTCCATTTTCTTGTGGTTGCCTTTAGTTTCGTTACTCTGGTTTTAATGAATTTACCCTCTATAAAAAGAGTTCAGTTTCTTATCACACGCCATGTGTATAAAACTTGTTTAGTCCATCAGAGGCTTTCTTAGCGAGAGTACACCATCTCATCTGGGAACGCATAAAAATAATGTAAAGGGAATGATAAGCCCAGATGCAATAGAATTCTTCCACTCAGTCAGTCCTGAGACGGAAGCAGGATTATTGCAAAGCAACTTATGATGCCTTACCAGCTGCTGCATTGGATCCTGCTTAAACTCTGCAAGATGACAGGATGAACTTATTCTCTTTCATATAATGAAAACAGGATCTTTCATGGTCAGTAAGAGTGTGGAAGCATCTGGATTCATTGACTGCAACAGACCTTAATAGTGTGTAACTCGCTGGGGGAAAATTGTGTGTATCATATTGTCATTTTGCATCTGTTACTCTGATTAGGATCATTGCAATACATTCAAATTCATTAATGGTGGCTACTTTGGATCCCTAAATAATTAATGAAATCATAGGTGTTTCCCTAAGCAACAAGCTGATGCCACTGTGTATTAGGCAGTGCTGTGAGCTCGAAATAAACAGCTCTGACACAGTTGCAGCTGCTTTGCCACACACCTCCCCTTGTACCAGCTTTCCTTCGCTAAAACTAGAAAAACAGATCAAGGGACAACAGCACAAATAACAGAGGAGTGTAAAGCAGGCTACATGAGTCGTGATGCTCTAAATGCAGAGTGCCAGGCCCCAACTCATCCACTGACAACCTCTGGATGGTGGGGTCTGGGGATCAGCATTTTAATAGACAACACAGTGAATTTTTATACTGTATATACTGAGATGCTAGAGTTAGAGACCTCTCTCCCAGAAAAAGTCAATAAAATAGAGAAATCTTAGCCCACCAGTACAGACTTTTCTAACTCCAAAAGCCGATATGATTCCAAGACGTAAGGAAAGAATTTATCTTCATTCTGAAACATAAAAAACAGGATCGGAGTTGTGGCACAGTGCGTTAATCTACCACTTGTGATACCTGCACCCCATATCCAAGTGCCAACTTTGCTGCTTCTGATCCAGCTCCCTGCTAATGTGCCTGAGAAAGCAGCGGAAAATGGCCCAAGTGCTTGGGTTCCTATCATCCACATGGGCGACCAGGATGGAGTTCCTGTCTCCTGGCTTCAGACTGGCCCAGCCCTGGCTATTGTGGCCATTTAGAGACTGAAATAGCGAATGGAGGCGCTCTCTCTCTCTCTCTCTCTCTCTCTCTCTCTCATCTTTCTCTCTCTCTCCCCTCCCTCCCTATCTCTGTCATTCTGTTTTTCAAATAAACAAGTCCTTAGAAACAAATCTTCCCCTACTCAATTTTGTTGGTTGCTCCTCCCATTTCAGTTTCACTCAGAGTGAGCAGCTGCCCACATGTGAGGCAAAAGTGTTAATATTCTGAGGCTTATCCAAGAATAAGCTTAATGGAATAAAAAAAGATAAGTCAATTTATTAGGCTATGATTAAAAAGGCACACACAATTAACTGTGGAAGTGCTTGTTTCCCAATTTCCCCAGGACAGTGATTCTTGGCAGAGTATTCAATTTATCTGCATTTCATCAAAATGGGAGACCGTACAAATAAATGGCAGTGGCATATCCTGGGGCACTGAAGAGGTCATGAGACGATCTATTATCCACACAGACTTCAAGTGCTAATAAAGACAATGCCCTAGAACTATGGGCTTTGGGTGTATTTCTAAATATCTCAAGAGGAGATGGGGACATGAGGAAAGGAGGGAGAGGAAAATAGAAAGTGAAGTTTGGGTAGGTAAGCAAGAGAAAAGACCAAGGCACTGTAGCCCAATTCACATCTGAGAAAGGACTCTGCTGGGGGAGGCACTCAGTCTGGGTGGCCTTTCCACCTGGCTGCACCTCTAAAAAAATGGAAAGTACCCACAGGTGAGCTCAGTAGTCTCTGCCACTACCATCATTCGAAAATCAGTCAGCTGCACGTGGAGCTAGGAGGCCCAGAGGATCAGTGCAAACTCCAGGTGTCTACTCACACAGCAAATGATGCCACGGGCCCTCAAGGGCTAAGGCAAGGAGCAGGGCTTGCAAACGGAAATGAGTGTTGAGAAAAAAGCAAATGTTAGCAAAATGTTACTAATAGCTGCCATTTGTCAGGCCTTGCTAGATGTCAAGCACTTACAGACAATCCTGGACTTAGCACAGTTTGACTTAAGATGCTTTGACTTTATGATGTTGCAAAAGTAATAGGCATTCAGTAGAAACTGCACTTGGAATTTTGAATTTTGAGCTTTCCCCAAGCTGGTGATATGTGGGGTGATGCTGTCTCGGGATGCAGTGGCAATGAACCGCGGCTCCCAGCCAGCCATGCAAGCACAAGGGGGAAACAACTGATGTTCTGCCTTGTGCTGTGCTGCTCAGCTGGGACATCTGGCAGGTTAGGAGTACTAAATGCACTTTTGACTTCAGGTATTTCCAACTTCTGATGGGTTTATCAGGACTCTGCTCCACTGTAAGTGAAGGAGCATCTGTATCTATTGAAGTTTAATCCTCACAGCAACCTTCCCAGCTTGCACTCATTTTACTACTGAGAAAGTGAAATGTATAATAAGGACACTCATCTGGTGAGCAGCGGAATCAGGATATGGACCACGTATATCTAATACCAAACTCCACGCTACTCATCACAACTCTGTTACAGAAGATGCGCTGTCTCTTCAGTGGTGTGTTTGCCCCTCTGGCGAGAAACACAGGAGGAAAGCATCTGCATCCATGACTCTACACTCAATCTAGCTAGATGAGGGATGCTCAGAGATACAGAGCATGCCCGTGACTGACTTTGGCCATGACAGCACAGCTGACCTTCTGGATGAGAACTGAGATCAGAAGTCAAGAATCTCTGCTTCCATTACGTGTAAGGTATGTGGAAACAACAAAATTCATTAAGTAGATGACTTAATTTTTCTTTCTTGATCATATGATCGCAGTGTTACACATAATATAGCCTGGCACATAGTAAGTTCTCCCAAAATGCATGATGAATGAATCAGTTCACAAAGAAATAAACATCTACATATTCCTCTGCAGGAAGTCATTGCATGTGGGGCAACACACCAACCTCAGCATCATTCATCTTTTTCACCATATGTGTGCCCCGAACTTCCCCACCAGTAAAGTGAGATGGCATGGTCATAGCTAATTACATAAGGTGCCAACAGTAATAATACATAAGGTTCATGCCTTGAGACTTCCCAGGCTAATGACTCACACCACCAGGGTTGTTTGTACCTGGCCATTATTTTTTGGCTTTTCCTTACATTTCTCTTTTACTATAGGAATCAATATAGGCTTCTAATCATTTGTTCTTTGACCTGAATCATATGGATTTACACACACTTTTCAAGGCCATGGAATCTTTTTCTTGGATTTTCCACAGTGTAAGGATCAATTTTAACTAATCAGAGCTAATTAGAGATCACAAACCCTCCCAGTCTTCATCTAGAACCTATGCAAGTTTTAAAACATTGACATGATTTACTAGCTGACTCAAAGTTTATTTCATGGCAAGTATTAAAAGGACCCACATTTAGCAAATAAATCTTTAGTTGTGCACCTTTCAATTGACAGATGGCTTAATGAGGCAGGGGGGAAGTACTAGAAGTTATACCTCCTAAGATTCAAACATGTTATCATTATCAGATGTGTGACCTTATTAAAAAAATCACTAAGCCACACTAAAATTCCGTTTTCCCAACTGAGAAATGAAGTGTTAAACTCTACTAGTTTAAAAAAAAAAAAACCTTGATGTGTCATTTCATTTGATCTTTCTGATTTCATTAGTTTGCCTTGTTTACCAACAAGGTTGGGAATTACCTGAGGATACATCATTAATTTCTTGCATCAGTTCCATTGCTTCCAGAACACTGTTAAACACCAAAAGCTGATCAGCAGTCAGCTAGATTTAAGTAAATCAAGGTTTCCCATGTTTCCCTACCACAAATGTAAAAGCCTTCTCAAATTTACATAAAGAATACTCTTTGAGAATCAGAACAATATATTGCACTCATATGGGTTTTTCCCTTTTTGTTTTATTGCTCAGATAAGTGTGCTCCTTTAATGAATGTGTGTGTACATACTTTTAAAAAAAAATGTGCTTCCTTCTCTCTTGGTTAAAAATTCTAGTGGTGTTTTACATGATTTCTCCAAGTGAAATTTTCATTGAAAATGGAGAATGCTCAATTTCTGCTTGCACTCAGTGATTTAAAATTCATGACAATTAACAAATGAGTCATAGGCATCCCTCCTGCAACCAATGCATTGGAAGCCAAATTCATCAGTTACAGCAAGGATACAGTATCTACTTAACCAAACAGCCAGGCTTCTTAGACTTTGCACCTTTTTTATTTGTTTGCTTTGCCATTCTCTTTCTATGTGTTCTATTCACAAATTGTCTCCCATGAAGGTGTTTCCCCACTGTATTGCCACTTTGCTATCTATACATAACTGCGTGGTAAAGCAACAGAAGCACAATGGACAGAGCAACTCCAGTCTTCTCAATTTGCAACTACAGCTTGAGAAGAATCTTGTATCGGGGTGTTACATGCTAGCTTTAATGTGAGTGTTGTAGTCTGAAATGAAAATTATTTGTACAGCTGGAATATAACATTTGCATAAGTTACAATTAAAAGGGAAAATATAATTACAAATTTTCAACTTAATTTGAATGGTTTTTAAAATGCTCATTTGGCATAGGCAACAGCTTGCAGACAAACAGAACACACTCTCGGAGTTGCAGTCCTTTGTCTGGGTACCAGTGGCATAGTGAGCTCATTTTAAAGGGCTTGCTTTAACCCCTCAATCGCAACAGCAACAAGCACTGAGAACCGAAAGTACAAGACACTGTTTGTTTTCAAAACAAGATTACAACATACACAGTGATTCATAAATATTTGCATCTTTTAATTGTTTCTAAAAATGAAGTGGCAAGTGGCATCACGCAGGAATGCTATTTCTCCCGTGGAGCGAATGAGCAGCAGAATTTTAACTAGTTTCATTCCCTCTCAGCTCTCAAATCTGAGAGCTTCGGTCGCATCTCCTGTACGATGTTTCCCTCATATCACAGTCTCTTTAATGGCTCCTTTTTCCGATTGTTTTCCTCCTTAATTACATGTCTTTTTCTTATAGTTAATTCCTGCTGAAGGCATGTCATTCTTCCCAGACAGTGTCAGCTAGGTGTCCATGGACTGAGTCCATTCGTTCTTTCATTTTCAGAATTTCTTTCCTAAGAAGCAAAGGGATACTTTTATTAGCTTCCAACATGAAAAATAAAAATTCTCATGAAATACATTGTTCAGCATGTTTACATGCAGCCCAGCTTCCCCAAAGCCATGATCACTGTGATTATTATGTAACATGCATTGTATCGCATCAATGAGGATTGAAAAAGAGGGGAAAAGGAGAAAATTATTTTGTTCAGTCTTTCCCAGGGAAAAAAATGCATTCAAGAAGACGTAGAAACCAAAAAATTACACAATTAGGCCTTTTTATTTTCCTGATCCTTTTTTCACAGCTATATCCAAATAATGAGACAACAGAAGATACTCTCAGAAAAAAAATGAATTATGAAAACTCATCCTTTGTTCTATTTACCCCAGAATCTGAAAAGAAAACTCTCTGGGAAACAAAAAACCATAAAGAAATAATATAACTTTATTTCATTTCAGCCTTTCCCTAAGAAAGCACACAGATGCTCAGTGATCAAGAGTATTATTAAGTAGCATGATTCTTTTTTACTCTAAGCAACTCTGTCTACTTAAGAAATAACAAATGCAGGACAATGAGAGGACCACTTCACCACCTTCAAGAAAATTCTGCTGAATGACTTGCTGAAACTAATGAGGAGACTACCTATATGAAGTCCTATTGCACAGTCATCTTTTGGGCAGCAGACTTAGAATAACTTTGTCCCTCAAAACTGGGATATAAATATAACATGCATATATGGTAAATATGTATGTATAAGTATAATTTACATTGGAAAGAATTCCAAAGCTTTAGCAAATTATATCCTGGAACTATCTCTTGGGCCAACAACTTTCCCTTTTCTTTCCTCTTTGATGCATAATAGAAAATTGCATCAGACCCTAAGTTCAAAGTCGTAAGTCAGAACAAGTCATTTCCCAGAACAATATTTCCACAATGGTAGAACATTTACCACCAGTGAGATATGTTACCACATTTCCCAATATTTCAGTGGCTATCTGTTCATTTGTTAAACTATGCCATCTTTTGATTCCACCAACTTCATTAGTTAGAATAAGGCTAAATTATTCCATTGCACAAAGATTTGAGAAAAATACCACAAATGTTATACTGTAGGTATAACAAAAATCATGAAAGAGGCACACAAATGACTAAAGTCGAGGAGAGCATACCAGAAAATCACTTCTCCTTCAGGGGCTGAATTCCTAAGTGGGAAAAATGTGCTTCTCAAAAAAAAAAAAATTTTTTTTGGAAGAAAATTAAAACCGCTGGGAAAAGCAAAGTATTTCTGATTTTAGCCTTTCTTCTTGATTCACAGAAAGCATTTCTCAAAAAAGACTAAAAGCACCACAACACAGGGATTTTCTTTGAATGCTGAGAAAGGGTTTGGGCAGAAAGATGCAGCACTTCTTCCTGAAGAAGCCTTCCAAGAGACCTTGGGGCAAGGGAGAGCCTCTGCCAAGTTGAGGAGCTGTGGGTTGCTTCTGCTGGCTCTACTGGCCTCATCAGGGCAGAGCTGCAGTGATGCTGCCCACCAAGCCAGGGCTGTCCACAAGTGAGAGGACTGCATGGGACTCCTGCAGGTGGGAACAGAGGAGGGCGGTGAGCCAGGCAGCCAACTTCATCTCTTGGTGCACCCACATTCCACATCTCTTGCTCTTCCTCCCCCTGTCCTCCCCTGCCTTCCATTCCCTTTTTCCTCTTCTGTCTTTGGCCAGTTGAAATGACTATGTCTATATAGAAGCCTAGCTTTTTATTTTTAATTTTTATATAAAACTTTTTTGCTTTAAATCTGGGCAACTTCAAAGCTTATGATTCTGATTCTCCAAAGAGTCTAGAAATAGATTAAAAATAGGGGTTTTTTTTTGCTTGCATATGGTCCTAGGATAGATACATTGTGTGATTCCATACCCATCCCACCCTAACCACAGAAAATGGAGAAATAATTAGTCCAAAGGCAAAAGAATGATGATTCCCCCCTTGGAGGGAAGAGTAGCACTTATAACACATTATAGGAGTGACTGCGGGGCCAAGGCTGTGACATAGTGAGTAAAGCTACTGCCTGCAGTGCCAGCATCCCATATGGGCACAGGTTCAAGTCCTGACTGCTCCACTTTCCATCCAGCTCTCTGCTATAGCCTGGGATAACAGTGGAAGATGGCCCAAGTTCTCGGGCCCCTGCACCCGCATGGGAGACCTGGAAGAAGCTCCTGGCTCCTGGCTTCAGATCAACGCAGCTCTGGCTGTTGTGGCCAATTGGAGAGTGAACCAGCAGATGGAAGACACTTTCTCTCTCTCTCTCTCTCTCTCTCTCTCTCTCTCTCTCTCTCTCCGTGTATGTGTGTGTATGTGTGTAACTCTGACGAAAATAAATAAATCTTAAAAAAAAAGAGTAGCTGTGGTGAGGAGTGGAGTACAGGAGAAAAAGAAGACCCTTAAGAAGGGCACTGTAGGCCGGCGCCGTGGCTCAACAGGCTAATCCTCCGCCTTGTGGCGCCGGCACACCGGGTTCTAGTCCCAGTCGGGGCACCGGATTCTGTCCCGGTTGCCCCTCTTCCAGGCCAGCTCTCTACTGTGGCCAGGGAGTGCAGTGGAGAATGGCCCAAGTGCTTGGGCCCTGCACCCCATGGGAGACCAGGAGAAGCACCTGGCTCCTGCCATCGGATCAGCGCAGTGCGCCGGCCGCAGCGCGCCAGCCGCGGCGGCCATTGGAGGGTGAACCAACTGCAAAGGAAGACCTTTCTCTCTGTCTCTCTCTCTCTCACTGTCCACTCTGCCTGTCAAAAATTAAAAAAAAAAAAAGAAGAAGGGCACTGCAGATAATCCCTGCACTGTGTATTGTTTGTACTCTCTAGAAGTAGCCATGCCACTTCCAATGGTAATCAGGGAAGTCTAGAACAATTCACTATTAATACAAAACAGATCAAAAACAGACCTTCATTGAATGTTTCTTTACACTCTTTCACATAAGCTATACATCATAGAGCAAATGTCAAAATGCATGTAGAGGCCGGCGCTGTGGCTCACTAGCCTAATCCACCTGTGGCACTGGCACCCCAGGTTCTAGTCCCTGTTGGGGCACCGGATTCTGTCCCAGTTGCTCCTCTTCCAGTCCAGCTCTCTGCTGTGGCCCATGGCAGTCATGTGGGGGGTGAACCAACAGAAGGAAGACCTTTCTCTCTGTCTCTCTCTCTCTCTCACTGTCTAACTCTGCCTGTCAAAAAACAAACAAAAAAACAAAATGCATGTAGAGGGTAGAGCAAGGTTTTTCACACCAAATTCCTTAGAGCCCTACAGGGAGGTGGGAGCTGTAAGGTGGAAGGAAGGGGCATCAGGTAGAAAGCTCTCCAGGATCTATCACCCCCTTAAACTCACAGCTCCACTTTTATCTCTTTTATTTATAGCAATCACTGAAGATTTCATTTGATTTTAAAAAATATTATTTTCAAATTTGAAAAAATATTTGTGTGCCTAGATTGACCATGGGAAAATAGGAAACAAATTATAAGGTGTGTGAATGTTTCTTCAGACTGATCATTTCTTATCAATGCCTCAAAAAGTTCAAAGTAAATGCTGCTCTCCTGTGGGATCCACTTCCATTAGCCTTGTGAATCATGCCCTACTCCTTTTACCTCCAAGAACTTGAACTGAATCGGGGAGAGAATGGCTGGAACAAGGGGATACATGGAACACATCAAATAGATTGCTGTCCCTTTATGGTTTTATATAAAATTGCCAAGGTACTAAGATTTGTGTCTGACATGAGTCACGTAAGTTTAAATATTTCCTTCATACAAAAATGACAACATTCAAGAGTAGTTTAGGTAAAAGAAACTCATTAATTTCAAACAGGAAATTATTCCCCACAGGAAGACATTCTTTAACGGGAGCATTGTGATGGCACAGAAAAATATCATGAGTGTACCAATTAGAAGGAAGTCATGAGAGTTCAGGCAATGAAACATGAATAACTTCTGAATTCAATGTATGTGAAAAGTGGAGAAGCTCTAAATTTGTTAGAGATGACCATACATGGCAGGTGGCTTCCAGGGCTAAGGCTTACTGCCTTCGTGATCTTGACAGCTAGGAAGAAACCCCAAAGGCTGCTTATCCTGGATAAAGCCATTCAAGACAAATGGGAAGACTGTCATCTGCATGGATGAGGTCTTTTAGAGCCATGTTTCTAGAACTTCTTGGAATCATTCCAATGGAACAATACTCAGGAATCACTTCCACTCCTCCTGGGGCATGAGTGGGAGCAAGTATAGAAGAGTAACCCTTTGTCATAAGGAATAAGGAAAGGGGAACTGGTTTGGATAAGGGACATTGTAAATGTCAGTTCACATTACAACCACAAAAGTGGAGACCTGCCCTGTCAGAACTATGGCAGGTTAGTCCACAGAACAGCCACAAAACAGCAGATATCAGATAGACTCTCAGCCACAGACTGGAAACTGTTACACAGCAGGAATATTAGAGAGTTTTTTATATCTGCTCACTTTCTTGTATGATATGTGCTTTATACTGGGCCTTCAGTCTGGTTTTGTCATTTCCAAAGTTTCTGAATGACAGCATCATACCCACCTTTCAGGAAGAGTTCAGCCCCAATTCAAATTTCCCTTCCTTCTCCAGAGTTCATGAGTCCTCATTTGTGTTACAGGCACTATTCAAGCCTCTAGCACATCAACTTACAGGGAAATGAAGGGAGAGAACAAACCTTGCTTGAACCAAAGGGCAGAATAAGTACATACATCTAGCAAACCCGTGGTATGCACCCAGGATGCATGCAGCTGTTGTCACTGACTGGATTACAAGACCCAGGATGACAGGAGAAGAGAGATTGGGGCACCGTGTGGCATCAATCTCTTGCATCTACCCCCATTCTAGCCTCTATGGATGGCTGCTTGAGTCCTGAATTACTGATGAGTAACAGCATGGATTCTAAAGCCAGTTGCCTGGTTCAAATCTCAATTCTGTCACCTACTGGTTTGTGGGGCATGAGCGCAGCCAGGCCAGGCCAGGCCAGGCCCCGGGGCTCCGCATGCGCAGCTGCTCCAGGGTGCCCCCGCCTGAGCTGCGCGGAATGAAGCCTCGTGGAGCCAAGTAAGATGGCGCCCAGAGGAAGTAAGATGGGCGGAATCCAAAGTTGTTTACCACTAAAACTAACTAACTGGCTGCGCAACATCAGGGGAGGTAACAAAACTAGTAACAAGTGTATAGACATAGGGCTAGTCCTATAGAAATCCCCCCATAAGGTGATTTTTTAAGTGATTGGTTGGCCCTTAGCCCTGCCCCAATGACTCTGCAGTTTTGTGTTATAAAAGGTACTATTATGCAAAAGGTGACTGAGTCCTTGCTAGACTTGGCTCCCCGCTGCATCTGATTGTCTCCGGGATCGGGAGGCTGGGGAACGGGCGAGCGGCGCGCACTTGCCTTTCCTCGGACCCAGTCCATCCTTGTACGGGTGGACTAAGACCCAGCACTGGTTGCCTTGAGTGAGTCCGTTAACCTGTCTGGCCTCAACGGAGAAGATAACAACTCATGCCTCACTAATCTGTTGTGAAAATTACACAAGATAATGTTTGTAAAGCTCTTCCAGAAGTGACAGACACATAGCAAGCATCATGTAAAAAAGAACTATTATATTCGGGAAGAGATACAGTGTAAAGTAAAAAATGAAAATTCTTCAATTTGAGGACAGAAGCATCTCTTATTCAGAACCATTGAGAGAAAACTTGTCAAGAGAGTGATCTACCTAACTCTGTCATTGACAGGAGCCAATGGTGGTCCCAGCAGCAGTCTTTGTGCTTTAGAGAGGCAACGATGTTTGGATGGATTGGCCCTCAACAGAGTCATGGTAGCCTGCAGCAGAAGCAATGATCATCGCCAAGGGTTGTCAGTGAAACCCAAATGTGGTGTCACAGATATCCAGGGTATGCAGTGGAAGCAACCAAAGAGACTGAAGGAAGTGCTGACACCCAGTGGAGATCTGTGCCATGTCACCGTAGGCAGTGATCAAAAACACAAGAGTAATCAGTACTCAGTGGACAGCACAGGTGTGTCCATGACACATGCTCATGGGGAAACTCTAGGTCAACCAGAAATACTTGGATGTATGGCTTTGCCTTTGTATGGTTTTGTTCTGTGACTTCAGTGTGGTGACATCCTAGAATTATCACTGGTGTGGCTTTGTCTTTACAGAAGAGAAACATTGAGAAATCACTCAAAGCCCAAGCTTTGGATTCAGACAGACCTGTACTCCACTCAACTGAGACTATTTACCGCACATTTCTGCTGTGCCACAGCATCTGCTGCAGCTGCTGAAACTGCTACAGTGAGCAAGGCACAAAAGATCCCCCCTCTCACAGACAGGGACATAGCCAGTAAACCAGTAAGGGAATAAATTAGTGAGATCTCTCCTGTGGTGAGAGCTGCAAAGACAGTAAGGAAGGCCATCGTGTGTAGATATGGAGCAGGGGGAGCTACTTACACCTGGCAGTCAAGGCGAGTCTCTCATTCACAGGGAGGGCTCAGTGGCCGAGAAGAGACAGCTCAAGGCAGGGCTGCAGATAGAGTGAGGGACCTCAAGGTAGGAAGAACTTGGTAGACTGAGGGAACCAGGAAGAGCAAGTCTAAAGCAAGGCTGAGCAGACCATGATCCGGAGGCCATGTCCAGCCTGCTCTTATTGATATGAATGAAGTGTTACTGGAACACAATCCCATTCATTTGTTCATTTATGCTGCTTTCATGCTCGAATGGCGTAGTTCAGTAGTTGTGACAGATATCCTTCGGCCAGAACAGCCTAAAATATTTGCAACCTGGCCCTTTACAGAGATAGCATGTTGACTGTGGCCTAAAGCAAAGCATGACAGCAACAGAAACTGGCATTAAGGGGGGATGAGAGTGGCAGACTCTGCAGGACCTTGTAAACCATGGAAAAGGCCTTGGGTTGTGTTTGAAGTGTAATTGGAAGACACTGGGAGGGTCCAAGCAGGGGAGGCCTGTGATTTTATCTATGTTCTTACAAGGCCACTCTGGGAGCTGTGAGGAGATGGACTTTAGGGGCAAAGTGGCAGCAGGGAAGCCAATTAAGTGGCTACTGCTGAGCCCAGTGAGAGATGAAGGTGCCTCTATGAATGAGGATGGTAGAGTGCGGACAGGACAAGTAGTCAAGATGTGTTATTGCAGCTGTAACGCACATGAGAATCCCAACTTTAGTGTAACCATAGGCAAGTTACTCAAACTCTTTAAGCCTCAGTTTCTTTCCAACAAAAACCCTCAAAGCACAATTGCATGATTAGATTTAAAAGTGCACATGAAGCACCTGTCACAAAACACATGTTCAATAAATGCTGGCTCTGATGACTTTAGCTGTGGTTGTTGTTGACTGGAGAGGAGTTGAGGACACACTCATTCCTCTTTATCTCCCCAAAGATGTGTGTGGCACATCATAGATGTTTCATAAATGTTCATTGATTAAATTATTATTTTTTTAAGAGGGGTAGGAGCCGGCACTGTGACATGGTGCCCTGCGGTGCCAGCAATCCCATATGGGCACCAGCTCATGTCCTGCTGCTCCTCTTCTGATCCAGCTCTTTGCTTATAGCCTGGGAAAGCAGTAGAGGATGACTCAAGTCCTTGGGTCCCTGCACCCGTGTGGGAGACCCAGAAGAAACTCCTGGCTCCTGGCTTCAGATTGGCTCAGCTCTGGCCATCGCAGTCATTTGGGGAATGAACCAATGGATGGAAGACCTTTCTCTCTGGCTCCTCTCTCTCTCTCCTTTTCTGTAACTCTCTCTCTCAAATAAATACATAAAATCACTAAAAAAGAAAGAAAGAAAAGAGGAGTATTATTCACTGTCCTGTTTTTGCCTGAAGTGCTTTTTTTAGGATTAACATAGTATGTTTTTATGAAAAATTCTGGACACACAGTGCTAGTTGTCTCTAAAGAGCTGGTGTCCAGCATATTATGCAGTGCTAAGGAAATCTCAAATGCTACTCACTGGGAAACCTCTGGCTTGATGAAATGTATTCATGATTGTAATAATGTGGTAAGTCTAAACCATAAAGTCCACAATGCTCCAGAAATTCAATCATATCAGGTGCCTACATATCAAGAATCTGCCACAGAAAAGACCCAACATGAGTCAAAAGCCATTGTTCTAAGGTATCAAGCTGTTTCCAGCCTTATTTTAAACCAGTTGGACATTCTGATCCCTGTCCAGCCTTTTGAAGAGGCCTTACTTTCTATCTTTATCTTCATCTTTTTATTGACTCATTATGCTGCCTACAAAAAGACATTTATTAAAATTGGAACTTCAGAATTATTTGTCAACTTTCTTATTCTTTGGCATCACCACTTGCCAAGAAAGACTTGAAATCTGATTTCAAGAAGTTAAATTTTATCATCCTGAAATGATCAATACCATCTAAACAATGATTTCAAATGAAATTACATTTGACATATATATTTTCAAATGAAAAAAGATACCTATAAGGCAGATATATACTTCATAGTGACTTCTATTTTTTTTAAGTGGTTAAATATCACAATGGTCATACAGTACAAAATTATAAAATCTTTAAAACGCCAACAAAATAAAATATTACAAGGCTCATTTACCTGTTGTAGTCACCATTACTGAAGCTGTCTCCACCATATACATGTTGCTATATCTCAAAGGCAACAAACTAAGACTAAATGAGAAAATGTTTTAGAGTGGCCACCAAATCAATAGTAGTACTAGTAGTAGTATGCAAACCTATCGGTTATAACTAAAGTACTCAGAAAATATGGGAAAATAATAAAAACATTTTAAATGAAGGGCATTAAAGATGAGAATTCCTTATGATAGTAAAGAAAAGGTAGAAATCCTTGAAACATCAGGGAACAGCCATAGATAGGGAGTTTCTGTTGTTGTTGTTTTTTTTTTTTTTACACGAAGCCTGGCATCTCACAAATAACGTATGTTCCATATTATGTGGCAGTTGCTATGGTAACAACCTTTATTTTCTGAAACAGTACACAGATGTGTACAACATACTAACTTGCTGGTTATAAATTACAGCTTTTCCCATAGTTCAATAACTTAAGAATTCCACGTTTTTAAAGTCTCAGAAGTTCCATTGTTATTAAATTTCTTATACGAGATAATTTTCTTGTACTTTCAAAATGAGAGTGTTCCCAAGCAGGCCAGAGAAAGGAGCAACAAGACAAGGGGGTATGTCGGAGAGCAGCGGTGGACTGGGGACCTTCCTAGAGAGTCTACAGGAAACCCACCAAAATGAGGAGGAAATGCTTTTAATGAGTTAGACATCATGTACAAGAGCCATGAGACATCGCCAGCAAAATGATGTCACAAATAAAGTCATAAATTGATTTCTTATTACAAGGTGCCACATTTACAATTTTAAAATAAAGGAAAATTATTTCCTGGAAATGTTGCAGCCTTAACATAACTTTACAAGCCATAATGGTGTGGGAGAATGAATTAAACAGGTGACTTGGCTTCAGATGAAATTTTTTGGAACTTGCAAAGATCTTACTGAGAGAGAAAATTCATGTTATTTTGTTTAAAATATAAAGTTGACAGTTTATAAAGCAAAGGTCAGAGTTTTGCTGATTGGTCTGTTTATCTTTTCACAGTCTAACCTTAATCAACAAATATGTATCGAGTGCTCTCTACATGCAGGTAGCTAACTGTCCGTGCCTAGATGCATATCAACACGTGCAGCAACATAGTTATAGAAAAACTCAGTTCTAAATGTGGTTTGTTCCTATTGTGAAAAGCTACATTATGTTTTCCATGTGCAGGATCTGAATGGTTTCTTTAAATAGAGCATTCACACTGTAGATTTTTCAATCTTCAAAAAGCTTCACCCCTGCAGTGTTAATCAGGTGGAAGTTTATTACCTGGGAAACATGTGAAAAATAAGGTTATGTAGTAATCATTTGCAGTTTAAAAATAATTTTCTAAAATAAGAAAAATATTTCTAATTATAAAGAAATTATAAGAACTCTTCTATAAAAAGCAAGGCACCCTTAACTTAGACCGTCCAGAAATTATACTGCTAATAGATTTTCCTAACAAACATAAAATACTCGGCAATGCTATTTCAAGTCACAATACAGTTACATTCAAATTCAGAATTGTCTTACAGCAGCAATGACAGAATGAGAAACAATTGAATATCATGCAGATAGGAACAAATCATTTTGGAAAGCTTGCACCATTAAGTGGTTGTTAAATTTTTTGCTAATGCTTTCTACACACACTCCTCTCTCTCTGTCTTTTGGAGGACCATGACTAATCCATTGCAATCCTTACGTTATCAGAGTGAGAGAGAGAGTTAAGTTATCACCTAATGGGAGCTCAGTGGCTGGGACTCCCAACCCAGCAGAAAAAGAGTAATCACTGTTAGATGCATTTTAAAAGTATGACTTAAATTACATTTAAGTCATAAGATAATTATGAACTTTCTTCTCTTTTATATTTATATGGCATATTTATTGAATTGCACAGTATGCTTTTACAATCAAGTGCTTTTTACGTTGCCGCCTTTGTTCATCCAAAATAAAACTGACAGTTATCCTTTTATAAGCTATTCCGAGAACATTTTCTCTTCTTTGAAGCTGATTGATGCACTACTTTAAATGTTCCTGCAAATATCTTTTCAATTCAAGTTTTTGCATAATGTAATAAGAAGATAAAAGAATTCTATACTTCAACAAGAGACATTACAAAGCAAGTAGAGACATTATCAAGGGCATTAACATGCTCCTAATAGCAATAAAACCTTTTAACTGTCTGATGTAGAACATGCTCCCACCAAACCACCACAGATTATGGTAATTGGCTCCAATTTCTGAATCTTACATTGTAAAGTTCCAAAGAGTTAGGGAGAACTGAAAAACAAATCTCGAATACTCATCTTGTTATCGGTCCCATGATAAAATGTTTGCTTTCTACCTCTGACGAGAACTGGGCTTGTCCACTACACTGTGCCTTGCTGTGCTATCATAGTTTTGCATCCTGTCTCATTTTTATTTCTTCTGAGTGGTATGAATACATTTTTTTCCCAAATAACCCTCTTCTAACTCCAAAACATCACAGTAACACAAATAGCATTTTCCTGCGAATTTCAGTGTAACAAATGGGTTCTCTGTGCATGCCTGTGTCGCATCGCATTCACTTTATGTGTTCTCTCATCACGGGGAGATACAACGGGGAAAAATATTCCATGAGGACGCTTTGATTTTTCTTTACAACACGCTAGTAAATTACATGAGTAGCCGTTCCATCCTGGCGGAGAGGAAATATAATTTCAAACTGAAGTTAAGCCCAGGTTCTGTTAAATTAAATAGCAATGGAAAAATAGTCCCTAGCTCTGGTGGTCTTAGGAGGCAGGGCAGTGGGGAATTGACACGAGCCGCTCCTCCGTGATTAACCTGCGGTTTCTGGTTGTGTTTCTAGGTGACGTGCCCATCGTGCAGGAAGCTTCTCCGAGGCTGGCGAGAGCAACTTGTCTGATCTGAGAAGTGCAGATCTATCAGCACCCAGAATCGGGCTCTGAAAAAGCTGTCATCTCATGTCTCTAAAACCGCCTCTGATTTAATGTACAAGATGTCAAGAAGTAAAGGACAATAAAATAAAAACCAAAAGAGGAGAACTATTTCAATTAAGAAGCATTTCTATACCAATTCTTGTATATCACACAAAATAAAAGCTGTCAGGATCAATCTGTGTTTAAAAGGTTGATGCTTGTGATGCTTACATACAACATGCAAGACAGAGGAAAAAAATACAAACCATGAACACAGAGCAGCTGAACTTCAAAAATTCTGATCTCACTGGATGGATATTTGGTTGTTAAATTTTCCTAACGGCTCAAGGACATGTTTGAAGGAAAGGTGGTAGGGGCTGGAGAGAGAAAGAAAAAAAAAAAAAATACAGAAAAGTCTGACACATATAATATCCAGTTCTATTTAAAAAAAAAAAAAAAAGGCAGCTTCACACATTTGCAAGAATTTAATCTTAGTCAATAATTAAAAGGCTTGTATAAGATTCTAGGAAGTTACCTTTTCTTGCTATGATTTTCCAATGATGTTTGAATGTCTTTTTTCAAAGAAAAATAAATATTTTTTCAAGGACAGCCCTATGACCCTAGTAATCAAATATCCTAAAGGTGAATTCAGAAAAAAAATCTTTATAAAATTTGAGACAACCTTTTAGCTGAGAATATAATAATATTAAATCAAGATCTAAGTATTGCCAAAAATAAACAAATAAAACTCTAATTATGAAAGACATCACTTTGCTTTTATTTGTTTTCTTTTTCTTGAATTCATTGATTTTTTTAAGCTAACAGATAAAATTGTGTTTCTGTTGTGCAGGTGACTTTTTGAGTCCATGTGCATTATGGAATGGTAAATCCAGCTGATTAAAATCCACTCATTTATTTTTAAAATATGCTATTTAGAAACATACAGCTCCATCTTGTCCCTATAATTTGTATTGTGCTTTTTTATTGTACATTTACTATTGAAAAGGATGTTGGGCAGTGAAAAAAAAATGAATTCATTTCCATCCCACAATTGATTTGGGTGTTTCAATGGTCTTGAACCTTAATTTAAAAAATAAAATCAAGTTTTTCTAAAGGAGAAAACTTACAGAAAAAAATTCTCTCCCCTATCGTAAAGAACTTTTCTTAAAGTAAATTTTCCAAGAGCAAAAGAGAACCAGCCTAAGTCCTGCCTCCAATCAAAAGGAGAAAAATAACTAAAATCAGCTCACCCTTGATTTCCTTAATATACTTAAAAGAGATAAAATCCCACTGATGCTCTAAAAATAAAAATGAGGAAAGGGCAACTTTATTGATTCCCAGCAAACCAACGAACGTGTAGCTTATTGATAACACTAAACACCATCTAAGCCTTCAGTGATTTTCAACCAAAAGTCTGCCGCAGAATGAAGGTTTAAATCATCGTATTAATATATTAGAGGGAAAATTACCATGGGAGACACTTGGAAATTAATTAAAAACCCTGCACTCAGTTTGTTTGTGAGAGAAGATAAATATCACACATGGGAAAAGATGCCTGACAACCACCAGAGTTTTCAGATCCCAAATTAGACCCTGACAGCGATGTCTTTGTAGGACTCTCCTTGGGGTATGATAAGTAGAGATAGAGAATATGAAGATTTCTGATAGAAGTATTTATTACTGACACTTCGGAAGCATTCCATGTGTGGCACGGCAAAGCATGCTTCACCTCAGACAGAAATGTCAGGTTTTCTTCCAAGGTTTGTTTTTTTTTTTTTTTTCCTCTTTCCTCTTCTCCCATCCCCACTCCTCCCTCCCCCTCCGCCACTACCCCCTCCTTCTCCTCCAAAATCTGATCGCTTTTAGAAGTTCAACAGCAGCCCCTGGTGGAACTCTGCAGTTGTTTCATCCTGAGCACAGTTGTTCCTGTAACTCCATCCCTTCTGTCAACCAAAAGGAGTTTGTCAGTGTGTGCATTAGCACGTTTGGGGCACGCTATTCCTGCAGGGCGGGGATCAGAACGCGGCCCGGAGGTACAGGTGTGCTGCTTTGTAATGATCATTTCCCCAATTTTAGGAGCTGAAGTTTTGAAAATAGCTGTGTGTGTGTGCGTGCGTGTGTGTAACCAACAAAAATACTGCATTGCTTTTATGTGTGAGGACCGGTAAGTAACTGCCCACTGCCCCTGTACAATGCTTACCATAGGCTGTGTCCAAATGAAGAGGCTCCACACGGACACGCAGGCGATCACCATTTTGTTTGGCTCATGTGGTATCACATTCAGCTTTGTCCCTTAACAAAATGAGCTACACAACGTGGCAAAGAAAAGGTTTCTCTGGGTCAGAGCTCAGAAGCACCACAGAATGCCCCCATGTGGTCCCATCAGAGTGCTGGCAGGGCTGACCCAGAGAGCCCCTGCCAGTGGTCATGGCTGCAGAGGTGGCAGCCATCGAAGACCACTGGCAGGAAAAGAGGAAGTGTGTCCAGCAGACTCCTAGAATGACACTCTAAATAACACTCTGACCTCAGAATCAACCCTTCAGGCTTCCTGGTCTGGCTGAAAGGCTTGGGAGAGCATTGCAGGCATGGAAAGCCAAGACTCTGTGGCAAAAAAATATCCTACACGGAGGATCTCTGTGAGACCCCAGGGGAAGGAAGGGGCCATCCAAGAAGGATGTACTTTTCTCTGAAGGGAGGAGAGAACTTCCACTTTGCTTATGGCCCTGTCCAAATACTGATGGAGTTTGTGGTCACAAAAGGCTTCCATAGCCTTGACAGCCCATGGCAAGAACCTTGGGTGATCATTGATGGCATAAATAAGAGTGTTAATTGTTAAAGTTAATTGTTAAAGTCACTGTGCACTTCTCCCCATGTAGGACCTCTGTTCTTAATGAGTTGTGCTATGAGAATTAACTGTAAAATTTGTTCTCAAATTGTACTTTATATGTTGTGAGGGGGGGTAAACTATTGAAATCTGTACTTAGCATAGAGTTGGTCCTCTGTATATAAACTAAAAATGAACCATAATGAAAAAGGGGATGGGAGAGGGAGTAGGAGGTGGGACAGGAGTCAGGGTGGGAGGGCAGGTATAGGAGAAAGAACCACTATATTCCTAAAGTTGTACCTATGAAAACTGCATTCATTAAATAAAAGCATTAAAAAAAAAAAGGAAGTGTGAAGTGTGTGGCTCTGTGTTTTCCATGGACAGTGTGAGTCTGCACTTCAAAAAGGTGCCCAGCAGAGGGACTCCACTCCACCTGCGCCTGCTCTGGGGCCATCTGCCTAGAGGACAATGGCCTTTTTCCCAACCCAGAGGCACAGTCCTGTTGTGCAGCCTTGGCTTTGGGGCTGCATTCCCCCAGACGGGCTGCCTTCTCCATTCACATGGAGACGCCCTACAGGCCAGTGGCTGCCCTGCTGTGGAACATGGAGAGGGAGAATTATGGAGGGAAGAAAAGTGCCCTCTTAACAGAGAGTCCCCAGTGTGTCTGGGCTGGGGACACAGAGCATTCACCCTCCCTGAGGCTACCATTAGAACAAAGGAACAATTGGAAGTTTACTGAAAAACATCAAAAGGTTTACTTTAGTAAATGAATTAAGTATCCTTATTTTGTGTGGTTTGATTTTATGTAACTTTTTATTTATATAAGGTGAACAAATTTTATGTATTTTATATATACAGACTTAGAAGCATAATGATACTTCCCACCCTACCCTCCCTCCTGCCCACGTTCCCATCCTCTCTCCTTCCTTTCTTGTTCTTTCTTTTAATTTTTACAATGACTTTTCTTAAATGTGGTTGTTTATTAAGAGGAAAAAGAAATAGTCGTTAAAGCTTGAAATGAATTTATGATGAATACTAGAGTATAGAAATATCATTTTGGATGGAAAAAGTAATTTTCTCATTTTCAAAGTATTGTCCTTCACCCGCCACAGAGACCACATGGATCTTTTCACTGAATCAGCAAGCTGACATGTCAAGACGAGAGAAATTTTTCCATGACAGGCCACTTTGGGTGCCAAGCAGGGGGAACAGGTACAAAAAGAAAGAAGACTTGGTCTTCAGTGAGTTGTGATCTAGTGGAAGAAATACATAGCATCTATATAATTTTTCTATAATGTGATAGCAGTATATAGAGTCCTAAGAGACACACTGGAGACAGGAGGTCATTGAAGGCTTTCTGTTTGGATGACATCTGCCCTGAGTCTAAGGAAAGATTAAAAATTCATTCTAGAAAAGAAGGAGATTGTTTATGGCCATACCACCCTGAACACACCTGATCTTGTCTGATCTTGGAAGCTAAGCAGGGTCAGGCCTGGTTAGTTACTTGGATGGGAGACCGTGTGGGAATACCAGATGCTATAGGCTTACAAAAAAGAAAACAGAGGGAGAGAGGACATTACAGGAAGAGAATCACTTTGACTCAAGGTGTGAAAATGTAAACCTGCATGTTCCATCCAAAGAGCTGCAGGCAGCTTGCTATTGCCAGAGGACACAACACAGGACAGTGAGTGATGGGAACAGAGGCTAGACAGGTGGGTAAAGCCAAGAGAGGCTTGTCTGTCCTGCAAGGAGATTGAAGACATTGGGGAAAGGATTGACAGTGGGGAGGAGGAATGGAATTGAAGATCAAAGGACTGAGCAGGATTTTGTCATGATTACCCAAGAGAAAGGGGAGGACCTGAATTCTGGTGGTAGAAATGGGATTGGAAAGGAAATGGTAAGTTTAAGAAATATTGAGAAGTCAAAAGTAAGAGGAGTAGGTGCCCTGTTGGATATAGACCTTGAAGGAGATGTCTTGGATGACTCACAGGTTTTAGAAGTGGGAGACAACAGAGATTGTGGTGTAATCAACCAGGCTAGAGATTGCAGGGGCCAGAACAGCTTTGTGGGAGAGAGGATGGCACTCAAAAGAAATACTTCTCAATATATGTCTTCTGGTGTCCTCCACAGGCCTGCACACAGTGCCTTGGAACACTGATTAACACTGTCCTCAATGAAACAGCTGGAGAGGGACCTAAAAGATCATTACGTTCTGTCATTTTCAAATATTGTGCCACAAGGACAGAGTGGGCGGCAGAGTAGGCAGAGGTCCCCACTGTCTCCCTAGATTCAATGCTGGAGGATCTACTTGTACTTGTTGTGTATATTAGAATCCTTCCTAAGACTTAGTTTGATAAAAAAAAAAAAAAGAAAGAAAAGAAAATCACCATTTGAAAGCCACTGACAACCTCTTCCTTCTTTTTCCCCTTGGATTTATTTATTTGAAAGGCAGTTAACAGAGACAGAGAGGCAGAGACAGGGGAGAGAGAGAGAGAGAGAGAGAGAGAGAGAGAGAGAGATCTTTCACCCACTGGTTCACTCCCCAAATGGCTGCAACAATCAGGACTGGGCCAGGCTGAAGCCAGGAGCCAGGAGTTCCTTCCAGGTCACCCATGTGGGTACAGTGGCCCAAAGACTTGGACCATCTTCCACTGCTTTCTCAGGCACATTAGCAGGAGTTGGGTTGGAAGTGGAGCAGCCAGGACTAGAATTGGCTTTACCCACTATGCCATCATGCCATCTTTCACAGAGAGGAAACTGAGGCCCACAGGAAGGAAATAATTTGTCCACAGGCACGAGCTGGGAGCAGAGGCTAAGCTAGATCTATGACACTTACTTCACCACATGTGAGTTCCAAGTGTCTTCTAAGCTGTAGTTTCCTTCATAAAGAAATTGTTTGATTTGTTATGTTTCGTGGCTCTAGCATCAAAAATCTCCTCATTAAAAACTCTCAGGCCGGCGCCGTGACTCACTAGCCTAATCCTCCACCTGCGGTGCCGGCACCCCAGGTTCTAGTCCCAGTTGGGGCACCAGATTCTGTCCCAGTTGCTCCTCTTCCAGTCCAGCTCTCTGCTGTGGCCCGGGAAGGCAGTGGAGGATGGCCCAAGTCCTTGGGCCCTGCACCCACATGGGAGACCAGGAGAAGGCACCTGGCTCCTGGCTTCAGATAGGTGCAGTGCGCCTGCCGTAGCGACCATTTGGGGGTGAACCAACGGAAAAGGAAGACCTTTCTCTCTTTCTCTCTCTCTCACTGTCTAACTCTGCCTGTCAAAAAAAAAAAAAAAAAAAAAAAACTCTCAGGAATTTTTTTAGTTTATTCATTCAGTAGATTTTTTTAATTTTGTTTTTAATTGACACATAATTGTACATATCTATGGGGACAGTGTGATGTTTTTGATGCTTGTTTACATGGTGAAATAATCAAATCATGGTATTTTATATATTCATCACTTCATAATATTTACAATTTCCTTATGGTAAGAACATTCAGAATCTTCTGTTCTAGCAATTTTCAAATATTTTGTATAATACTGTTAACTATAATCACCCTACAATGTAATTGATTGCTGGAACTTAAATATTCATCTTACCTTCTGCATACCAAAGACTCTTCCCAACTACTTGGCCATTTCTGTTTGGATCTCCACTGTAAGTTTTGATTCTTGAATAGATTTTTCGTGATCCCACCAATTAGTATTGAACAAGGGATTATTTTCATCTCAAGTAAATAGGATTATTATCAAAGACATGAGTTTCCTAAGTCACTGGAGAATTATAATTTATTTATATTTTAAGATTTTTTTGATAATACAGTTTTTAAACCCACAGAGTTCCTAAGGTATAATAAGGTGTAATTTTTCAAAGGGATTACTTTCATGTTACATTAATCTTTCCATATGCATTACAGAGCTCACTAGAAATAATGCACCCAAACTCAATTAGCCTAACTTGATGATACTAAGAACTGATAACTGAAATAATTACAGTATAAATGTTTTCAAAAAATGAGAATTTTAGCCAGAGTTGCCACCACTTGCCATGCCCTCATCCCATATGGAAGTGCTGTTTTCAGTCATGGCTACTCCTCTGATCCAGCTTTTGCTAATGGCTGGGAAGCAGCAGGTGATGGCTCAAGTACTTGGGTTCCTGCCACCTAAATGAAAGAACTGGATTGTATTTTTAGCTCCTGGCTCCAGACAGGGCCCAACTCAGCCTGATCATGGCAGGTGTTTCTCTCTCTCTCTCTCTCTCTCTCTCTGAAACAAAATCATTTTGTAAAGAAAATTTTGAGGGGTCAGCGTTTCAGGAGGATTAAGTCACCACCTGCAAAGCTGGTATCCCACATGGGAGACAGTTTGAGTCCCAATTGCTCTACTTCCTATCCAGCCCCCTGTTGATGCACCTGAAAATGCAGCGAAAGATGGTCCAAATGCTTGGGACCCTGCCACTCACCTAGGAAACCAGGACTGAATTCCAGGCTCCTGGATGGAAGACCTCTCTGGCTCTCCCCTTGTCTATAACTCTGCCTTTCAAATAAATAAAATAGATATTTAAAAACAAAAGAAAAAGAAAAAGAAAAAAATGTGTGAGCCTTGGCTTCTTCTATATGAAGGATTCATCATAATGCCAAATTTATAATTGTTTGAAAAGATCAAATGAATGAATCTGAAGAAAAAAAGGAATATGATTCACTAAAGTATGCAGTTAATGTTGGCTATTATTACTATTCTTTTTTGAACATTTCAACTTACTGCTTATTACCAGGATTAAAAATATTATACAGCACCTACAATAAATCTGTAAACATTAGCTTTAATTACCATGTTAGATACTAATGTACTAGATGTAAAAAAAAAAAAAGGGAATTGAATATTATCTTGACTTCCCCTGGTTCCTAGTCCTTTTATTAAATTTACTTAGGATAGGGTTGAAAGTCAAAGCAAACATCCTGTTAACTAGTAGCATTCTACTTTCCCCAAGAAAATCTTGTTGATTTGAGAAACTGATTACAAGGTGGCCTAATGATTCCTTGAAACACCTCTGATAGCAATCCTTTTTTTTTTCCTGAATTATCAGAATGCTCTGGAATACCGAAGAACTATTTTATGAGACAATATACCTCAGTAAAATTTAATTATATGTCTACTGAACATATATTTTATATAAATACTGAGGATAAGGTTCTGAGAAAAGGAAGAAATGGCATGTACATCCCTGTCCTCAACAGACTTGCTGTCACCAAGAGCTATCAGCTTTCCCCCGAAGGTTTTCCTTCCATACATTTCCCAAGACAACTCTGAATAAAGCTGAATGAAACTGATTTTTTTTCCTAAACTTTAAAAAAAACTTTGGTTGAACTACTGTATCTTGGACCATAGCCTCAAGAATATATTTTCCTTTATGCATTTTGATATTTGAGAATAATGAATGCAAAAATTACTGGGAAGAGAAGGTCTGTAATTGACCGCCTAGGGAAACTATGCAAAATCCCTTCAAAATTCCCACCAGGAGTAGAAGAGAAGTGGATTCAGATACAGTCTGAAACCTTCCCAAGCTTTCTCCACTGGAATTCTAATTAGTAAGAATCGCTTTAAGCAATTTGAAAGCTGCTTAATTTAAATACAGGAAGTGTTTCCTTAGGCTCCATAATACTTTGGCAGAGCTGATCCTATTTCCTCAGATTAAATAGAAGAAAATTCTTTCCTCGGGAGATTGAACCACACACAATAAGATCATTCATTAGAATGTTCATATAAATTCAAAATATAGCAGGAGAAGAGCAAATGTCTTCTTCATAAAGAGTAACACCCTAGAAATGGACTCATAACTGGTTTTACTCTTGAGTTTTGGCCTTTATGGAATATAATTCTCCAGGAAGATTCACTAACGTGATAACTCATTTGACAATGAAACCAAGTGTGGGACAGCTTTTTAAAAAGTTAAATCATTTTTCCCAAATAAAAAATGTCTGTTGGTATTATTTGCACCTTAAGAGTTTCATTTCTACTCATGAAAATAAAAGGTGTACCTTCTGTATTCTAATTCTGAATCCTCTTCATACCACGTAAGACTTAGCAATAGGAAAATCCCGTAAACTTTTGAAAGTCTGCACTTGCAGGGAAAGGAGAAGCTTCATTGGAAAACCTGCTACTCGGATGCCTGCCTGATAAGGGGGTGGGAAGGATATGCTTCTAAAACTTTTTTATTGTCCAAGAACACAAAGGGGAGCACTTTGCAATCTCTCGCCATCCTTCTGCAAATTTACATCACCTTACTAAATTTGATAGCTAAATCGTGTTCTGACAGGGTTGTTGAGACTTGGGTGTCAGATTTAGAAACGTTATTGTTGAGGCTTACGTTGATGGTGAGATTTTAGAAGCCTATTTCCCTGCTAAACAAATGTATTATAGAGTGATGGATAACAGAGATTCAAAGGATTACAATGAGAGATCAAGGAGTTCACCTGCAATATCTATCGCATTGACAGCCGACTTTATTGAAGTTTCACAATATTAACTGCCTCTCTGTGGACTGGCTTAGCTGAGGAGGTGATTATCAATTTATCACCAGTCAAAACACAAATTGCTTCATGTACAGTGTCTGTGCCATAATCATGTACCTTGAATCTGATCAAGCTGAAATGATCCTACTAGGAAGATTCTTGTAAGAGTGAAGAAGGAACATCATTTGGGAACTTCTCTAATGAAATTGTGTCTAATTCTTGGTTTGATTGACCCTCTTTCCTGAAGCCTACAGTATGAATGCACCACTCCAGTAGGAAATAAAGATGAAGCCTGAGAGACTGATGAAGAGAATTTTAGAGGCTGTTGACTCCCTCTTCCTGAGTCTTACTTCCTCTAACCACCCTCATTCCCACACCAGAGAGCAGATAAGAAATTGATGAATCCTTACAACCCCCTTCACATTGGAAACATTTTTACCCTGAAATTCCATGCAGCAGAATGGGAGCTGACTGAATTACATATAGAAAATTATCTGGGACAGCAATGAACCAGCATTGAGATGGCTGCATCAGCTCTTTGATGCCATTTGTCATCAATATAGCAAGAACCTTTATTTTATAACTCCACCCATCTTCCTGATTTTATACTTTAATAAGGTCTCTTTCTCCACTTACTAAGTTCCATCAATAGTCACTCCAATTAATATTTATTAATTGCAGGCATGGAGAGAGAAGATTTGGCTCTTAAGTTTTGTCTGATCAGAGCAACAATTAATAGCCACCAAGCAGACACCCATGGACCACTTACTATGTGTCAACTACTGTTCTAATAGGTAAATAGATAGATAGGTAAATAGATAAATAGATAGATAGGTAGATAGATAGAAGAGATAGATAGATAATAGATTTGTCTAATCTTCTTAACAAGCATGTGAGGAGACACCATTATTTACCCTGCATTTCAATGAGAAAATTGATGAACAGAAATAGTTTGTAATTTGCCCAAGATTATCCAGCCTGCAAGTTGACTGACAGAGATGACCCTAGAACCTTACAAGTTCTAAAACTCAGCCTCCTTTCAGTCATACACTGATTAGATTGCATTTCTTTGCCCAACTCTAACTGCTTATTGCCATACAGAGAAAGATAGCATGATATACATTCTCTACAATTTTCATGCAAAATGTCCAACATTCAACAAAAAAAAATCAGACATATCAGAAATTAAAGGAAAAATAAAACAGACATATGAGGCCAGTGCTGTGACGCAGCAGGTTAATGCCCTGGCCTGAAGCATCCCATATGGACACCGGTTTGAGACCCGGAGGTTCCACTTTCAATCCAGCTTTCTGCTATGGCCTGGGAAAGCAGTAGAAGATGGTCCAAGTCCTTGGGCCCCTGCACCCGTGTCGGAGACCCAGAAGAAGCTCCTGGCTCCTGGCTTCGGATCGGCGCAGCTCCGGCCATAACGGCCAATTGGGGAGTGAACCATCATATGGAAGACCTCTCTCTCTCTCTCTCTCTCTCTCTCTCTGCCTCTCCTCTCTCTGTGTAACTCTGACTTTCAAATAAATAAATAAATAAATCTTTAAAAAATAAAATAAAATAAAACAGACATAAAAACCAGGCCACAGAATGATCCAGATAATAGTGATCAAAAAATATGTCAAGTGGAAATTCAAGAACCAAAAAAATAAATAAATAAAATACTGATTCAACAGATGAGCTAACAGATTAAACACAGCTAAAGAGAACTGATTCTATAACATACCTCAGTTGAATATCCAGGGGCTGCCTCCGTGGCACAGCAGTTTAAAGCCCCAGCCTGTAGATTTGGCCTCCCATATGGGTGTCAGTTCAAGTCCAAAGCTGCTCCACTTCTGATTCAGTTCCCTGCTAATGCACCTGGGAAAGTAGTAGAAGATGGTCCAAGTTCTTGGGCCCCTACGCATATATGGGAGACCCAGAGGAAGCTCCTGGACCATGGCTTTAGATCAGCTCAGCTCAATCCATTGCAACCATTTGGGGAGTGAACCAGAAATAGGAAGACCTATTTCTCAATCTCTCTCTCTCTCTCCCTTTCTTTATAACTCTTGCAAATAAATAAAAATAAACCTTTAAAAAATATCCAAAGCACAAAAAGAAGATATGAAAATAAAACATTAAAAAGAGGGCAGAGACAAGTAGGAGATAATAAAACCCTAATGCAAGTGTGTCTGAAGCTCCAGAAGTGAGGTAGAATGGAAATGGGGGCAAAAGCAACATTTGTAGAGAGATATATGAGGATTTCCCAAAACAAATGAAAGATATCTAACCTTGAACATGGCTGGTCATGTCATAGTGAAATTGCCACGTGACAAAGACAAAGACTACACGGTAAGAGCAGCCAGATAAAGAAATGTCTGACCTTCAAAGAGCTACAGCAAGGATGACTAAGTTCCCAACAGAAACCAGGCCAGAAGAAAATAGGATGGCATCACAAAGTGCTGAAAAAACCAACTGACAACTTGGTAGTGTACACGCAGTGAAAACATTCTTCCAATTTGACAGCATCGAAAAAATACTTTTTTTTTTTAATCAGCAGACTTATACTTGAAGAAATCCTGAAAAGATTTCTTTAGTCAAGAGGCAAATGATCCCAGATGTAAGAAGAGGCATTAAAAATGATAGAAAGGTAAATACGAATATCAATATGAGTGACTGACTACGAAACATTTAAATACATGTATAATTAGAATGTGTGAGAGCAATAACTCAAACAGACAAAGGAGATAAATGAAATGAATGTGTCCTTAAATACTAACATTGTCTGACAATGCTGCTAATTGATATTATAGTCTGTTAAGTAAAGGAGGCATATTATTATATCTAGTGAATATAATTCCAGAAGCAGACATTGGTGTAGAGGTTAAACCTCCAGTTAGGATGTCCATGTCTCACAACGGAGTAGCTGGGATTCATTTCCTGGCTTTCAGCTCCTGATTCCAGGTTTCTGCTAATCAGACACTAGGAGACAGTAGTGATGGGTCAAATATTTGGGTCCATGCCACCAACATAGAATCCCTGGATAGAGTTCACAACTCTTCTCTTTAGCACCCCCAACAGTTGTGGTCTTTTGAGGACTCAACCAGCATATGAGAGCTCTCTCTATTTCTCTCTGTCTCTCAAACAAATTAAAAATAAATGTTAATATACATAATTCCAAATATATCAGTAATTACATTAAATGTAAATGGGCTAAATGCTTCAACTGAAAGGCAATGTTTGTCTAATTAGATTTAAAAAAAATAATTAAACTATATGTTGCCTAAATAAGTACACTATAAATTACAAGGACTCAGAGAGGTTGACAGTAAAAAGAATGGAGGAAGAGATATGTAAAAACCATTAACAGGGTCCAACACAGTGGCACAGTAGATTAATTCTCCACCTGCAGTGCCAGCATCCCACATGGGCACCAGTTCAAGTTTTGGTTGCTCCACTTCTTTTTTTTTCATTTCATAAATGTGAATTTACAAAGTGCAACTTTTGTATTGTTGTGGCTTCCCCCCGCAACCTCCCTCCCTCCCATGGTCCTCCCCTCTCCATCTCCCATCCCACCCTTTATCGAGTTTCATTTTTAATTACCTTCATATACTGAAGATCAACTTAGTATATACTAAGCAAGGATTTCAACAGGCTGCACTCACACAACCACACAAGGTATAGGGTATTGTTCCACTAATAGTGTTTTTAAGTTTCATAGTAAAACACATTAAGGACAGAGATCCTACGTGGGGAGCATGTACCCAGTGACTCCCGTTGTTGATTTAACAATTGGCACTCTTCTTTATGATGTCAGCAATCACCCGAGACTCTTGCTATGAGCTGTCTAGGCTATGGAAGTCCCTTTAGTTCACCAACTCTGAAATTGTTTAGTCAAGGCTGTATCACAGTGGAGGTTCCTTCCTCCCTTCAGAGAAAGGCGCCTCTCTCCTTGATGGCCTGTTCCTCCTGCCGGGGTCTTGTTCACCAGGGTCTTTCATTTAGATTGTTTTTTGCCACCATGTCATGGCTTTCCATGCCTGTGAGACTCTCATGGACCTTTTAGCCAGATCCAAATGTCCCAAGGGTTGATTCTGAGGCAGGAGTGCTGTTTTGGGCATTTGCCATTCTATGAGTCTGCTGTGTGTCCTGCTTCCCCCACAGGATCATTCTCTCCCTTTTAATTCTATCCTTCATTATTTGCTTACACTGGTCTTATTTGTGAAATCTCTTCGACACATACCCTATCTTTTTGATCGGTTGTGTATTTATACTTATCACTTTACCAAGTGCGCTGGCATTGGTACCTGCCTCCTTGGTAAGACTGAGTTGAAATCCCCTGGCACATTTCTAGTTCCACCATTGGAGGTAAGTCTGCGTGAGCATGTGCCAACCTATATATCTCCTCCCTCTCTTATTCCCACTCCTATGTTTAACAGAGATCACTTTTCTGTTAATTTTAAATGCCTAAGAATGATTGTGCATTGATTACAGAGTTCAACCAGTGGTCTTATGTAGAACAAACAGAGCAACAACAACAACAACCACAACAACAAAAATACTAAAAGGAATAAAATAGTAAGTTGTTCCTCAACAGTCTAGACAAGGGCTGATCCTGTCATTGTCTCTCATAGTGTCCATTTCACTTAGTTGATTCAGCTTTCTGCTATGACCTGGGAAAGCAGTAGAAGACATCCCAAGTGCTTGGGACCCTGCATCCACTTGGGAGACCCAAAGAAACTCCTGGCTCCTGACTTTGGATTGGCACAGCTCTGGCCATTGAGGCCATCTGGGGAGTGAACCAGCAAATGGAAGACCTCTTTCTCTCTTTTTCTCTCCCTCTCTCTCTCTTCCTCTATATCTCTGTAACTCTGCCTTTCAAATAAATAAATAAATCTTAAATAAAAGCCATTAAGAAACACAATAAGAGACATTTCATAATGATGCTTAGAAATTAATCTACCAGGCCAGCGCCATGGCTCACTAGGCTAATCCTCCACCTGCAGCACCAGCACCCGGGTTCTAGTCCCGGTCAGGGCTCTGGATTCTGTCCCGGTTGCTCTTCTTCCAGGCCAGCTCTCTGCTGTGGCCCAGAAAGGCAGTGGAGGATGGCCCAGGTCCTTGGGCCCTGCACCTGCTTGGGAGACCAGGAAGAAGCACCTGGCTCCTGGCTTCGGATCAGTGCAGCGTGCCAGCCGCAATGCGTTGGCTGTAGCGGCCACTTGTGGGGTGAACCAACGGAAAAAGGAAGACCTTTCTCTCTGTCTCTCTCTCTCTCACTGTCTAACTGTGCCTGTAAAAAAAAAAAAGAAAAAGAAAAAAAGAAAGAAATCTACCAGATATCTACCAGATATGAGAATTTCAAATTTTTATTCTCTCAAAACCTTAAAGCAGAAATTGATAAAACTAAAATATAAAGAGATAAATCCACAATAAAAGTATAGAGATAAATTCATACTTTCCTCAATTCTTTATTAAACAATCAGTCTAAGTGATATTATTTCTAACCTTGACTTCAGTAATACCTAAAAATCTGCATCTATTAAAAGAACATAGGACATTTATCAACCTGACCATATACCCAGACATAAAACAAGCCCCCAAATCCCAACAAATTTCACAGCATTGAAACCTTTAATATATTCTCTGAACCAAATCGGAGAAATCAACAACCAAATAATTATTAGAATATTCCCAAACATTAGGAGATTGGTCAAAGAAGGAAAAAATCTTATTGATCATATACAATTTGAACAGAATGGTAATGAAACCATGACATTTCAGTGACTTGTGAATACAGGTCACTATGCTTAGAGAAAACCCAGTGACCGTGGTTACCCTGGGAAAGCAGGTTAACGATCAAGAGATAGCCTAAGTGGGGGCCTCTTGGGTGCAGAGATACTCTGTCTCTTGTGGCAGGAGGCAATTACATGAATGTTTTAGTTTTTGGAAAAATTGACCAAACTATACATTTATAATTTGGTCATTTTTTGTTTGCTTGTTATACTTGAAGAAACATTTATTTAAAAAAAAAAAAAACACTAGAAATTATTCCTGACCTCTCTTTTTGTCACTTCCCACATCCAGATCATCCACATCTCCTATCAGCTTTAATTCAAAATATCTCCAGCATCCGCCATTTCCTACTACCTTTCCAGCTGTTAACTTTCTTTAGGTCAACTGCATAGTTTCATGTCAGAGCTTCAGACTGGCCTCCTTGCTTCTGCCTTCACTCCCTGTAGCCTGCTGTCCATATAGTCACCTGGGTGAACTGCTGAAGCAGAATCAAAGCATATTACCAACCTCCACAAGATAGTCCAGTTGGCTGTTCATTTCACTCATGAGGCAAGCCAAGTAATTGTCATGACTTTTGTCTCTGCATAATCTAGACCATCATCCCCTCTCCTACTCCATCTCCTACTGCCCCATGTCTTGCTCACTCTGCTCCAACCTTACTACCCCCTGAACATGCCAAGCACGTTCCTGCCCTCACAACATTAGCACTCACCCTTTGTTCTGCCTGAATGTTTCTTCTCCTAGATTCATACAGTAGATCTCTCAAATGTCACTTTCTTCCCTATTGTCTAGCATTGCAAATCCCTCCACTCACAGCAATCTCCAATCCCTCTTCAGTTCATTTACCAAATATTTATCAAGAGTCAGCCAGGGACCGCTCTAGGTGCTCAGGACAAAATAGCAAACAAACTAGGCAAAGATTCCTACATTCATTGGGTATAAATTTTAGTAGAGAAAAACACACAATAAGCATAAATGCATGAATGATATGATGTGTGAGAAACAGGTAAATGCTATGGAAATAAACTGGAGAAGAGGTGAGAATGGACTCACTTTATAAACAGGGTGCTCAGGGCAAACTTTAGTGAGAATGACATCTGAGCAGTACTCTGAAGGTGGTAAGGGTATTAGCCATGTAGATATGGGAGGAGAAACATCCAGAACAAGGAAAACGAGCAAAAGCTAATGGTAGGAGAGTACTTGACATGGCTGAGGAACTGTAAAAAGTCAGGGGCAGCTGGGGTGCTGCAGGGCGAGCAGCTGTCCAAGTTTTCCAAGGACTCAAGAGTTCTCTGGGAAAGATGACTTTCAGAGCTAAAACCAGGAATATACCGGGTAATCCAAGATGGTTAGTTGGTCACCATTGAGAGAAAAAGTTGTTGGAGTTGAGGTCAAAGGGGTAGTAAGGGGTGGAATTGGCACAAGATTACAAAGAACCATGAGAACCAGTTTTAAAATCTTCACTTTGAGACTGAGAAAAATGAAGAAGTTTGGAATGTTTTGAACAGGATAATGCAGTGATCTGACTTAACACTTGAAAACGTTGTGCCCACTGTGTTGCAAATGGGATGCAGAGACACAAGGCAGAAGAAGGGACAGCATCTCAAATACAACCACAGTCACACAGGTGAGAAATGGTGGCAGCCTGAACCAAGTAGGTGTCAGTAGATGCCATGATATACTGCATACGTCTTGAAGATAGAAAACATAATACTTCCTAACAGATTAGATGAGGGGTGTAAAAGAAAGAAGAAGAAGAACTTCCAGGGTTTTCATCCAAGCAACTGGAAAAACAGAATTGCCATTAGCTGAGACAGTAAAGACTGAACCCAGAGCAAGTTTGGTGGGAAAGAAAATCAGTTCCTTATTAGGTATTTTATATTCACTTCCTAGCAATATAAAATACTATATATCTTATTTATTTATATCTATATTCACCCACTAGACTGTAATCTTCAAGAAAGCAAAGGTTTTTATTTTGTTCTACTATATCACCATTATCTAGAATAAGTTCACATATTTCATAAATATCATGGAGTCCCTTCTAGGTTACTGGGACTGTGCTAGGTTCTATGAACATAATAAAGCACATCATGTGTTCTTATGATTGCCAGATAAAATATAGAACAGAGAAGGGAAGAAATAGGGAAATGAAAAGGGGAGATATGTCTTAAAAGGCTTTCTTAGAAAGCAATAATGAAAAAAATTGAGGGACAAAGCTCTACTGAAGAGTGGAGATTGGGAGTGCTTGAAAAATGTGTTCTCCCCGGAGAAAGAGGCAACAGGGATGGGAAGGAGCAGAAGAGGGCTTTCTGCATGGCAGAAACAGCATATTCCCAGGCTTTGAGGGAAAGAAAAGGTAAACAACATAAAATGCAACTGTGTGGTCAAATAAGATAAGGTCTTAGAAGGGTTTATTGGATTTAGCAATTAAGAGGTCACTGGTCATTTAACCTCTTTGTGCTTCAGTTTCAATACTTGTTAAATTAAATTGAAAAATAATCTCTAAAGCAACTTACGCTCAAATGCTCTCACCAGGTGGGGTCTTTCACACACAGAGACACAACCACTTCCACTCACTCCCACACATGCACATTAATATTTTCCTTAATCTAATTTTTCTATCTCTCTGCAGCTATATTTGCCTTTGGAGAATTCCAGTTCTCTTTGTTTAATTACAATAATGCTTTGAAAAGATCAATTATAAGAGTCTACTGTGCCTTGATAAACTGAGCTGCTGTACAATAAATTCGTTAATATCAGTCCCTATAAACATTTCCAATGCCTTATAAATACTTTTTACAATGCAATAAACTCTTTAGAATGTGGATACCAGCTATTAAATTTTTTCTATTTTATTTTATTTGAAAGGCAGAGGCACAGAGAGAGAGAGAGAAAAAGGGGGGAGAGAGAGATCCCAATTGCTTTTTCACTCCTCAAATGCCCACAATAGCTGGCGTTAAGCAAAAAACAGGAACATGGGACTCAGTCTGGGTCTCCCAGGTGGGTGGCAAGGACCCAACACAGCCTCCCTGTGTGTGCATTAGCAGGAAGCTGGAATTGCGAGTGGAGCCAAGACTTGAATCCACACACTTCAATAAGCGGTGCAAGCATCCCAAATGACATTTTAACCACTAAGCCAAACACCCACCCTTGTTCTTTTAATTAATTTATTTACTTGAGAGGCAGAGGGATAGGAAGAAAAAGAGAAATGAGCACTCCATCTGCTGTTCATTCCCCCCAAAAGCCCACAACAACCAGGGCTGTTCAGCCAAAGCTGGGAGCTGGAAACTCAACCCAGATGTCCCACATGGGTGGTGAGAATCCAATAATCTGAGCCATCACTGTACCACCCAGGTCTGCATTAGCGGGAAGCAGGAGTAGGAAGCCAAAGGCAGGTATCAAACCCCGGCAGCACAATATGTGATTCAGGCAAAGCCAAATTCCCACCTCAGAATCATGCTTTTAATTGTCTAAAAGAAGATTACATTTGAGATGATGGATATGCTAAATACATTTATGATATTATGTTTGTGATAAGTATGTTACACAATATATCCTTCTAATCAAAGCATCACACTGCACCCCATAGGTGTGAAGAATTACTAAAACAACAAAAAAAAAGAATATAAATGAAACCAATTATATCAGAATGAGATTATTGTTTTCTAAATTAGTGATATAGTAACACATGTACTTCTTTACTACATTAAGTAATAAGTCAAGCAGTTCTCCTAATAACTACTATAATTTTGAAGTAGTGATGATCATACATGAGACATTAGGGTGCTTGAAACAATGTGAATGTACCACGAAATTTCACAGAAAATACATATTGTGAAATTATGTGTGGATTTCAAAAGTGTTGGCAATAAAATGAACTTATTTCCAAATCAGTGTTCCACAAACATTTGGAAGTCCTCTCCTATAGTTTGTGATGACAATATCTGTGATTTCTAGTGATGACAAAGTCGCAGTCTTGGCTAATGAAACTGTGCTATGTTGCCTACATTCATTATTCCACAAGCCCTTGAATTTTACTTACAGGCTAATCCAAGGGAAGATTCTGTTTTCTCCCTGACTGCACAGGCCCTCCCCGCTGTCCTAGGGTGTTCAGCTCAGTCAGGACTTTTTCAGTAGCATAGCTCTGTGGTACAGCTCCATCCCTGCGACGCCTCAGACCTGCAGCTGCTCCATTACTAGGGGCACACTGCCCTCCCATGGTGCCTCTGGAAGAGGTTAGCACTAATGCCTTCTGCAACAAAGCAGCCTTTTAGGACATTAGACCCAACCTGCAAATTAATGCACTGGTTCATCACAATTCATTAATCAAACTCAGACTGGATTTAACAACAGATTATTAAAGACTCAAAATTATATCCACAGGGGCCAAAAAAAAAAAAAAAAAAAACACAGCTTCCAGAGGGTCAAATGTAATGTGAATGGCTTTGCATAAAACCATAAACCTGCTATTAAATTAAAAACAGGAAAAATTATGTCCAATCCTTATCTCCGTTTTTTTTTTTTCTAAAGGAATGCCACAAGAATTTATTTCTTCACTGTCCCTGGCTACACAGTGAAAACCAAAAGGTTAAAATGCAGTGGTTCTGATGCTTGGTTGGTAACTTATACTAACACATACTGACTGAGGTGAAAATGTTAAAGAAATTATTCCCAAAGTTCATTGCTAATAGAATGCTGTCACTGTTTTCATCTGGCAAATTCTCCTCACATGCCAGGACAGCTCAGGGACAGGCACACTGGCTGGGGGACCCACTCCCTGTGAGAGTGCCTAACAGTGGAGGACTTGCAACCTCATCCTACCATTTTCTCATCTCTCACCTCAAATGTGCTTGCTCCAGACAAACAGGTCTATCTTTCTATGAACAAAAACATTTTTTTCTTTCTCTTCAGGGAATCCAGATAGACCCACTGGGAATTCCCAAAGGCATCCAAATCCATTCAGAACACTATCATCTGGCATATCAGCATGCTACAACCAACTGTGCAATGAATTTATTTTTAAAAGGTTACACTTTAGAATAGCAATCATAAAGAGTATAATAATAGGTATGGTAAAGACAAATATAAAGGACTGAAGATTTTGTGCCATCTTTACTCTTTCCTCATTAGGATTGAATCATTAGTTCTTGTTTTTGCAGAAAGATTGGTAAAAACTACTTGCACACATTAAGGTAGATTGACATTTCTGGAAACAAAAATGTTTTATTCAAATTATGTACCTGTTTGATATTTATAGGGTGTTTTTGTCTTAGTACTGTCTATTATAAACTCAAAACTCCTGAACGGGGACTGTCTCTTTGTTATATACCTGAAAGTAATGAAAAACTTCTCTGTAAAAATTAGCTGCTATACACTGTAGACACCAAGATATATAAAAATGATATTATAGATGAAGTAAAATATACCAAAAATCACATAATACATGACCAATGTAGTATTGTATTAAATATGTAGTGTATATATTTATATATATACATAAATCTGTATATATTGAAGTCCAAAATACTTGACATCTTCAAAGAACTTTATAGATATGATGAGATTCTACTAGAGCAAGACTCAAGTTGGGATTTTGGTAACATCACAGCAGCAAATACACAGTCCGATTTTGTCACCACCTCTCCAAACCTCCAGCACTCTTTCCCAGCAGCTTGGGATCACCATTCATCTTAACACAGCATTGCAGACACCTCCATTAATTGTTCAGTGGTCAGTTGAAAGGAATTGTATCCACTCTACCAAGGCATAGGTCCTCCCACATAGTAGATGCTCCACAAATATTGATAGCAAAAAACAGGAGCTCCTTATCCTCTTTACAAATGAAAATACATTATGTTAGGACTGTCCTTTGCAAACCCACTTAATCCTCCTAATTCCCAGGAAGAGTTATCATAGAGATTAACTGCAAAAAAGTGTCTCATAAAAATATTTTGGACTGATGCACTGAGCCTCGGATCTCAAGTAGATGTCTTCTATTCTATCGTGAGGGAAATTGTATACACCAGAAAAGAAAGCTACATTTACTTGAAAACACAACTATAAAACTCATATCATAAAAACAAGGGACATTACAGGCAAGAATGATTATCAAAAATGAAACAAACCTTAATATTTGAATTGTAGTGCTCTGGGCAAAAGAGTACTATTGAGACTCCTTCCTGCTCTAAGGTGAAATAAGTGGACAAATTATAGTAATTGCTACAGTATAGAAAGCTCTTACTCACGGTTATCTGCTATTAGGTGACATGAAACAACAACCCTTGATGCACATGCTGTAGGCTTTAGCATCGCCACCTCACTGAGAGCTTCAGCAGCTCGCCTGAGGTCACACAAGGCAGTTGTTGGGTCAACACCCAACGTCCCATCCAGCCAACTCCAAAGCCCCCTGTGACGTGACTGCTCTCTCCTCTGCTGCTCGTCCTCAGGTCCTTTCTCAAGGTACCTCTCCAAGAGCTCCTCAAGTGGAAAAAGTAAATACCGAAATAACAATCTGGGGCCCTTATGGGTCTTCGGGCCAGTTCTCTTTAGACAGCCTACACAGTATAAGAGGCAGAATAGCAAAGCAGTCAGTGGTTTGGGCTTGGAGTCAGATTGCCCAGATTGGTTTGCCAGTTCTAAACCTTCCATGTATGACAATTTTCTTATTTTCTTTGTGCCTCAGAGTCCTCATAAGTAAAGTGGGTGTGGCAGCAATAATTAAAGGGGCTGGCTCTAGTGATAATTAAATGAGTTAACCAAGATGAACTACTCAGTGCTTGACACATAGGAAGTGCTAAGTGTTTAAATATTAGACAACACTTTTTAGCTCTTGTGACTATAATGGAAGGCAGATTCAGTCACCACAATTCAGTATCTTAGTGGAATAGTCTTTAATTACCAGGTTTTGTTGAGCGTCTGAACCACTGCACCTAAACAACACAGAATGACAGTGGTCCTACTCTAAGACATGGGTTTGCCAAACCTTCTACACAAGGACCATTTGGCAATTCCTCACTAAGTCTCAACAGCACTCAGGACTGCCTCACTCCACAAAGGAACACAAGTTGATCTTTTTCTGCTACAGTTTTTATTTTTTTAACTGTTCAGTGTTTTACCCCCAGAAATTTGTGGGCATACACAATAGTGAAATGGGCAGATATTTGGCATGGTGGTTAAGATGCCACTTGAAACACCTGCATCCCATGTCAGAGTGCTGGGGTTCGAGTCCCAGTTCTGCTCCCAGTTCCAGCTCCCTGCAAATGTAGACCGTACTAGGCAGTGGTGAGGGCTCAAACAGGTGTGTTCCTGCCACCCACATAGGAAACCTGGATTGAGTTCACCCACACTGACTTCAGCCTGGCCAAGCCCCAGAGATTGCAGGCATTTGAGTAGTGAACTAACAGATGAGATCTCTCTCTCTCTCTCTCTCTCTATATATATATATATATATATATATCCTCTATCCTCCCCCTCTTTCAAATTTTTTTTAAAGATTTATTTTATTTATTTGAAAGACAGAGTTACAGAAAGAGAGGTCATCCATCTGCTGGTTCACTCCCCAGATGGCCGCATGCCTGGAGCTGTGTTGACCCAAAGCCAGGAGCCAGGAGCCTCCTCCAGGTCTTCTGCGTGGGTACATGGGTCCAAGGAGTTGGGCCATCTTCTACTGCTTTCCCAGGCCGTAGCAGAGAGCTGGATCAGAAGAGGAGCAGCTGGGACTAGAACCAGCGCCCATATAGGATGCTGGCGCTTCAGGCCAGGGCGTTAACCCACTGCACCACAAGACCGGCCCCAAATTTTTATTTTTTAATTAAGTAAATAATACTAGTGAGCAGTGGGGCTGGGCACATGGTCAGTAAAAATAGGACAGGGAAGGAAAAGGTGTCATAAATTTTGTTCATGAAATCCCTAGAACTTCCAAATTAATATGTTCTTTCAAAGTTGAGGGAACAGGGAACCAATACTTAACCTTGCTATATTATTTCAATGCATCAGTGTAGAAATTGGGGCCCAAGATCACCAGCCAGTAATTACAGTATTGAGATTTGAACCCACAATTGACTCACCAGGTGCTTATTATGCCTATAACCTCAATTTGCCCTTCTAATGAAAGAAAAAATTCAAATATTTTATATTACCATTATCTCTTAGCTACAAATGGTTTTAATACATTATAACTGTTAGCTAAACGCTTTCAGCCAATCACAAAATAAGAAAATTAAAAACATGTTGATAGCAAAGAAACCTGTCAACAACACTTTCTAACTGGCTCCAATACGTGATAAAACCAAGTATCTAATTTTTTTTACTTTTGGTAAATCTATTTTCACTTTCATTGGGGGAGGAGGAGATCTCTCATCTTCCATTCCCCAAATGCCCACAATAACCAAATACAGAGCCTACAACTCAATGCAAGGCTTCTACATGGTTGGCATGGATCCAAATACTTGGGCCATCACCTGACGCCTCCCAGGCACATTCACAGGAAACTAGATAAGAAGCAAAGTCAGGCTTCAAACTGAGGCACTCTGATATAGAATCCAGGCATCCCAACAAGCATCCTAACTACTGGACCGAAAGCCTGTCCCTAAGTATTTAAGAATGATTATTAGAGCTGATATAATACTGAATTAAAAGCTACCTGCATACGAAGGTCACACCCATCGAACCTGAATCAGTGCTTGGAAACATCATGTTCATTTAACAAGTACTTGCATTCTCCACTAAGAGGAAATTTTTTTAACACTACTCCAGGCTGGAGGAGCCAACAAACTCTCTAGATACTAGTGGCAAAGACTCTCTAGATCCTTTCCTATTGCTTGGAAAAGTGAAGGAATTTTATTAGTTTATGGGAGAAGAAATGAGAACAAAACAACACAGCCATCTCAGATAACATATAAATTCCCTCTCCAAGGAACGGGTCCCTTCATACCCTGAGTCACTCTCAGATAAAGCTGTCTAAATGACAGGAGCCTTCACTACAAGTCAAAAATCCACATGGCCACAAGTGAACTCATATGTTAAGTCTCATCCTAAGCTATATTTCATAAAAGCATTCTCTCTGGATCAATAAAATGCAAATGCTAAAATTATCTTGTTAACCCTCAAAATAAAAGGAAACTTGAGAGTCAAGTTGTCATTCTTAATTAGTGTGGGCTCTTTAATTCCTTCACTCTAACTAAGTAAAGTAGATATTAATACTATAAACACTTAGCTAACTAAAGAAAGATTCCATCCATACCCTCAATTAGGGAACACTTAATTTATACATGATGCAGCTCATAACTATTTAGCAGTGTGGTTGGGGTAAGTCTCTTTGGCCTAATTTTTAAATGATTAAATACTCTCAGTCCTGCTGAATAAATGCCTTTAGAGTTGCATTTTGCATGCTAAAACATTCTTGAAACCCACAAACCATCACTCAGATTGAAGAGGAAAGAAATCTGAGCAATGGTACATTCATTATGTCTTTATTAAAGCTGAACTTTTCCACAGGGTTATGTGCAGCTGAAAATGGGACTGAGTTTAATAACAAAGCAAGCATTCTTAGCCCTACAAAAGTTATAAAATTTTAATGTTTAATGTGTTCCTTAATTATAGAAATCTCTACAAAGAATAACATCCTTGAAATTTACTATGCAAATGTTCTTAATTTATGACAAATTGCTCCTTAAAACACAAGTATTAAATCTCTATTAGATTTGTTGAAGTAATGTACTATTATGCATCACTAAGGTCTTAGATTTCTAAGTAGCAATACTGTTTGTTAGATGCAAATAAAGATTACCTTAATTAAAATGCACTATCCTCGGCCTCTCAGTAGATTTAGCTCAGTCTTTATATAGGACAGGTTCATTATCTACCTCAAGTTAATAAAAGTATGACCTACTGTGGTTATTTCTTTTAAAATTTAATTTTAATTACTATTTTGCAAATGGAAATAAAGCGCTAAAGAATTGTGAGTATGATCCAAAAGCAATTTTGAAAACTTAATTAAAATACCTCTTGAAAGCTTCAAAAGGAATTTAGCACTAAGATGGTTTGATAATTGATGTCCTTGCAAATAGAGCATTAGATATAAGCTCTCTATAAAAATATTGAATGAAATACATATTAAAACTATAATGCTTCCTTAGTCTGCATCTTGAACTAATGATCTAACTAAATATGAGTAGGTGTAAACATAAAACTTTTAATTCAAAATTTCCACATTAGACAAAGGCTCTTAACAACGAGATGAAATGAGTAACCGTCACACAATGCTGTTGCAATGCATAAACCTTAAGCGCAGTCAGAGTTTTTGCATAAAACCATCATGGTTTATTCCCGAAAATCGCAGATGTTTTCAGTTTGTCTTCTGGTCCTACGGGACCAGAATATAAAATTAAAAGGCTGGTATATGTTGTAGAAAATGCAGCACCAGAGTTTTAGTAGGCAGCTTCCTCTCCAATCTAAATTTCAAAGGTTTACACATATATTATTGATCTTATCTGTGAACATATTGGTTCAGTAAGGAGTCTTTAAACATAACACAATCCATCGATTTTATGGAGACTCACTACTCCTCATGAATAAGATAAGCATATGAGCTGAAGGGTGTAACAAAGAGCCTGCTCCAGGCAAGAAACAATCTTTGTGATATTCAAAATATACTTAGCAGCTCTTCTATTACACACCTACCAATGGCATTGTTCATAATGCAATATGTGTTTTTGTACCAGACTACTTGTTCCAGCCAGTAAAATTCCTGAATTCATTAGCAATAATGATTTTTGTTTCTTACAGATCAATTTAATGAAAAAGGCATTTTTGTCAGCCACCACTACCAACCCTGTCCAAAAAAATTTTTTTTTAAAAATCAGTATAGCATTCTATTTCGCATAAAGTCATGGATCTAATCTTGTAATCATAGGAGTTTCAAGTTCAGAAATAAAATTAGGAACATATCACTAAAATGATGGGATAACAATTAAGTTGAGTTACTACCGAATTTCTTTAATTCTGTATTAACTTATGATTTAGATTCATAGCCAAAGATTTGATCTTATCGCACTAATTATGTAGATATAGGAGAGTCCATCTTTAAAGTATTTCTTTTTATTAATCAATATAAAGTTGCTTTCCAAGAGTTTATTTACATGTCAGTTTTTTTAACTTAACATGAATGATACCCTAAAAGTTATAAATAGTGATTAGGTTTATAATATATATTATATTATATATATATAAAAGCTTATCAGCTTTATGGCATAGCTTGAAAATCTATAATGAAATATAGTAGGAAGCGAAACTATTTCCATACTAGCAATTAAAGTCAAATTGAATAAAAGTTTATTATTCTTAAATACACTAGGAATCATAGATTTAATTGGAAGAGAAAGCAAACGTAGATGAGAGATTTGTGAGCTTCCTGAAGAGGACTTTGGAGCTGTTTTAAGGTCTTTGGAGGTTATTGCCACAGTTCTGAATAACAGAAAGTAAAATTGTTTCAATACTAGTAATTAAAGAAAATGGAAAGTCAAATTGAATCAAAGTTCATTATGCTTAAATGCTCTGGGAATAATAGATTTAATTGGAAAGGAAAGAAAGTATAGATGAGCCATTTGTGAGCTTTCTGATGAAGGCTTCAGCACTTTCTCACAGTCCTATGAAGATTGTCATCACAGTTCTGTAGTAGGGCTTAATTTCCTGTGAATATATAACAGCATCTCTGGATTGTTCAGCTACAGTAAGTTTAAAAATGACTGTCTTTCCCTTCCCTTGTTATAGATATTCCCTATATTAACTCCATGTTTATTAACAATGATAAGAGTATGTTTAACTTATAATTGAGATGAGAAAAGAGCAAAGAAGAAAGGTTTTTCTAAAGATAAGTATGTATGCATTGGAAGAAAGGAAAGGAGGGAGAAAGCAATCATGGCAAGAAAAGAGAGAGGAGATGGAGCTTAAGAAGGAAGTACGAACACATCAGAAGTGGTGACTTCTGATTCATTGATTGATGGAGTTTCACTGAGTTTGTTAGTTTTTATTGTGTGTTTTATTGTGTGTTGTGGCAGGTTACCCCAGGGCACTGGAAAAGTCCCCAAGGTAAGGGCAGTGCAGGCTCTCCAGCTCCACCCAGAAATACAAACAACCTACCTGGGAAAATATGTTGAATGTTGGGAGAAACACCCTAATGAAGGGACCACGGCTACAAGTATATAACCTCAGATTATAGTCTGCGTTGTAGCAGTACCCAGCTTCTAGCTGTCTTGCCTGCCTGCTGCTCCCTTGCGTGTTCAATAAATCTAGCTCTGCTCATTCTATCTCACTGCTCTGGTGAATTCCTTCACCACTTGAGACGCTGGCCTTAATCGGTCACTTGCTGTGACGTGTGTGTGTGTGTATGTGTGTGTGTGTCTGTGTGTATAAAACAAGGAAGAGAGAGGAAGTGAAAAACCACATGGCATCCAACCCTTACCATTGAAGTTAGTTTTTTGTCTCAATTATTTCTTTTGAAGGCAAAATGTACCAAAATGGCATCTGAGCCAAAGGATCCCTCAAGTACATATCAACAAGCATTAAGAAGAGGCAAGATAAATACATTTCAGAATAATTCAGAGTTTTTGAGTGAAACCATACAGTTTAGTTATATTATTGTAAAACATTGTGTTTATATTTTGATCCTCCAGGACCTATGCAAATTATTGACTGATAATGTTCTCCATAGAATTCAATACCAGAGCTATTTTAGGCAAGGTCAAAAAAAAAAATTCTCAGGGCCTTTAATGTGTTCATGTGCGTGGGAACTCTTGGGGAATGCAGTGCTTCACGCACAAGCCTGAAGTTTTCTCAAGGGGTAGCACTCTATGGAATAGACCCTGGGAAGAACTGAGTTAAACTTGAGATTGAGACAAAGATTCACACTGACACTACTGTTACCCAAGGATTCCCACGTAGGGGCAAAGGAATTCTTCCCTCCCCCTCTGAAAGTCCAAGTCTGCTGGATTACACTGGCTGTCAACCAACAGGAGAAAGAACACGCACACTTTCCACCTGCGGAGGGGATCACAGGAGAGTGAGTACTCAATAACCCACGGAGATTAAGAAACTTAAATATCGCTCTTGATAAGGGAGAGGGGAATGGGGATGTGAGAATTTAGAGGGTGACTAAGTGACTTTTAGGGGAGATAAATGGGGCAAAGCACAGACAATATCCTGAACAAATTTCTTCTGATCTCCAGGGAGGTGGCACAAAGTGATGTTAAGGTGAGGGGTAGAAATGCACTTGGAGCAAAGTTTGTCTTATAACACAGATGTAGCCTCTCAGATAATCCTCCAGGACTACCCTCAGAAAACTCATTGAAAAGTCTCTGAGTGTCTCTTCTCCAGTGATTAACTCCAAAATTGTCCTTCATTCAAATAAGTGAACTGCACAGAGAAAGCCCCTCCCTGCACTTGGGCTAGGAAGCAGAAGGTGCAGAGCACACAAGGGAAGGTTTAAGAGAATTTGGCTCTTTATTTTAAAAATATTTATTTATTTATTTGAAAGGCAGAGTTACAGACAAAGAAGAGAGAGATCTTCTATCCACCAGTTCACTACCAGTATAGCCACAATGGCCAGGGCTGGGCCAGGCCAAACCTAGGAGCCTGGAATTCTATCCAGGTCCCCCATATGGGCAGCAGGGGCCCAAGTACCTGGACCATCCTCTGCTGGTCTCCCAGATGTATTAGCAGTGAGCTAGATGAGAAGTGGAGCAGCCAGAACTCAAACTGATGCTCATGTGGAATGCCAGCATCCTTCACAATCAGAGACTTAACCCACTATACCACAATCCCAGCCCCTCTAGGGCAGCTCATAAGGTTTCCCAATTGCTTACTCTTCAAAGGAATCAGTATATCAAAGTATTACACTTTGAGATATCATTTTCTGAGCCCCAACACCCATTAACACTCCTATTTTCCAACGGTGTTTGGAGGATCTAGCCAATCAGCACAACAAAACAAAATAAATGTGACATAAATAAGAAAAGAATAGACAGTATTTTTATCTGCAGATGACATTAGAAAATCCAAGAACATCAACTAAAATTCCTTAAACCTAATAAGAGTTCAAAAGAATAGCATAAGATACAAAATTGATAATTTTCATGCACACCAACAACAATCAGTTGGAAAATACAATAGGAAAAATCTTCCACTCATAAAAGGAACTTCAAAAAGAAAGGGAGAGAGCACCCAAAAGAAAAATGGGCAAAGAATATTAACAAGCAATTAACAAGAATATGCAAATAGTCAATTAACATATGAGCAGATGTTCAAACTCAATAATAATCAAAGAAATATAAATTAAAACAAGATGCCATTTTCCTCTTATGAGAATTGAAATGATTGAAAATGTAGTTTACAGCGTATCTTGACATGAAATGTGGGGGGAAAAGACACACAAGTATTACTCAGAGCCAAGACAGGAGACAAAAGAGCATACTCAAATTCCATCATTTGGAGAATAATTAACACAGGATTGCTCCTAGGGGCATGGACAGGGTAGTGGGAACCAGGAGGGGTCGTGTGGTCCCCAAGGCACCAGCCCAGGGACAAAAAGATGACAAAAGAGGCAGAAATACTACTACAACTGTGACCTTCGTGCAAAGGAGGCAGCCAACCACATCAGCAACCTCACAGGGAAAGCCAGGAGAAGCAATCCCTCAAATTAACGCCCCCCCTTCCCTCTCGTCCCTGCTGGTGCCTCCCATTGAGCCAGGCCTACCCTCATCCAGCAGCTAAGGGACCTCTACCTCCAGGCCATTCTCCCAGCACAAGCAGGGTGGAAGAGAATACCCGGTGCCCCAGGTAGGCCACAGAAGACACCAACTTGGGGTAACAGAAATGAGTACATCCACACTGGCAGCAGCTCTCCAATCCAAGTAACCACATATACCATGATATCCGATGGCTCATTAAAAAGATAAAAGAATAATATCAAGCCAGTAGACACAGTATCCCTGGGAAGGATTGAAATGGAGGCTCCACGCTCTAGTGTCAGCCAGATCTGGGTTTTCAGCCTGATTCTAGTTGTTCTGTCAATATTCTTTTGACAAAAAAAAAAAAAAAAAAAAAAAAAAAGGAAAACAATGAACTGACACAGGGGAAAAGTTTTGGTCAAGGCTCACACACCAACCCAAGGGGAAGCCAGGGTAGGTGTGACTCAAAACTGTGCGGCTCCAGGGACTCAATCCCCATCGAGTTCTCTCCCTTCCATCCCTTCCAAGAGCCTACAGGGCCGCCTCCTCACATTGTCTTCCATCCCATCGCTTGGGCCAGCAGCTCATACAAATTCAATCCCCGGCCTCAGGGCACTGAACTTTAATTCTTCAAGCCTCAGGGCCCAAGAGAAAAGAGTTTCCCTTGTGGTTCAGTGGAAATCATCCCAGCAAATGCCACTGAGTGGGCAAGTCTGGATCACATGGTCAAACACAGACAAATCCCGTGGCAGGGCAGGGAACAGGGTCTGGTGTGCAGCTTCCGGAGCAGCCCGCAGCTCAAGGCTATGAGCATTTTGCTTGAGCCCCACCACAATCACGTGTTAGGGAGTCAGGAAGCACAATTCCCCCACCAGAGACATTTTCTTCTGTGCCAGAGAAAGGGAAACAAGCACTGTATAAATGCTAACCTGGTGAAAGTTATTTAACATCTCTGCTTCCTTATATATAAACACAAAGGGATATGATGATATCTACATCATAAATGTGTTATGGGATTAACCTGGTAGGTTAATCTTATTATCTTTGTTTTTCATATTATTTTTTAGAGAAAACATGTTACTTTTAATCATGAATAAGAAAAAAAAAGTTTCCATTTTGAGAAAAAAAATAAGTCAACAATGCTGAGGAAGACCCATTAGGCAAAGTAATCATTATTGATTTAAAATATGTGTTGCCTTGACAGTCATCATCTACAAAGAACCTACTATTAACAATTACTGAATTGTGTGTCCTACACATATTATAAAATGTAATCCTCACAAATACTTCATGAAGTACTTGTAATTCTCATTTTACTGAAACAACCAAAACTCAGAAAAGTAACTTACTCAAGGACACAAAGCAAAAATCAACAGAGCTGCTTCCTAAGCCCAAGTCTGCCTGAAGTAGGGATCTGCAAACTAAAGCCCCACGCCACATCCCACCTGCCTCGCATTTGTCCACAGCTCTGAGCTGAGAATGGCTTTTCCTTTTTTCAGCTGTTGAAACAACTAAAAAGAATATTTTGTGACTCACAAAAGTTACATGAAATTCAAATTTCAGTATCCAGGAATAACATTTTATTAGAACAGTCACACTCCTTTGTTTACATCTCCCTGCAGCTGCTTTGGTGTTAACAGTGGCAAGGTAGCATCCTGGTGACAGATCATAGGGACCACAGAGGCAAAAATATTTCATCTCTGGCCCCCTTCTGCTGAAAAAGTTGGCTGACCTGTGGTCTAAATCCAAAATGCCTTATCTTGTAAGTACCTTGCACTACCTAAAAATTACCTACCAGAAACTGGTAGGTCTCTGGTGGCCATAGCGACAGTATGTCCATGCGAGAATGAGCGAGTTCAACTTGGAAGACTGAAAGGAGGCCTTCAGGGAAGTGACTAAGTCATGAGGGCTCGGTGCTGGTGAGTGAGGTTGATACTCCTAAGAAAGGGAAGTGAGGATGTGGTGTCAACCCTTCTGGAGTGGAGTGGAGCACAGGGCACCAGGTGCCATCTTGGAAGCAGACAGTGAGCTCTCACCAGATTCTGAACCTGCTGGCACCTTGACCTGGGACTTCCCTGCCACAGAATTGGAAGAAATGCATTTTTATTATTTATAAAGTTTCCAGTCTCAGCACTTTGGTATAGCTGCAGGGGTGGACAAAGATGGTGTCACTTGATTCTACTTCTCACAAATATGAGCTCCCCACAAAGAGGTAAGAAGTTATTGGGCTCCCAGAGAAGGGACACTGGACTGAAGTCAGGTCAGGGACTGACTACCACATATCTGCTTGACCTGGAGCAAGTTACTTAATCTCTTGTCCTCCACTTTATCTATCTGACTGATAATACGCAGGATGTGTATTAAAGTCTTCTGTGAATGGCAAAGTATTGTAAAAGATGTGAGCTTGGATAATTGTTCTCAATTGTTTTCTTTCTTTTTTTAAGTTTTTTTATAGAAGTTGTTTTTAAGTTACTTGTTTATTTTTATTATTATTTATTAGAAAAGCAGCGAGACGGTTCACCCCACCAAGTGCCTACAACAGCCCCAGGCCAAAGCCAGGAGTCCAGAACTCAATCCAGGTCTCCCACACAGGTGGCTGAAACCCAATTACTTGAGCCATCACCTGCTGCCTCCCACCGTGCACATTACCAGGAAGCTGGAATAGAGAGCAGAGTCAGAATTTGAACTCAGGCACTCTGATATAGGATGGATGGAGGCATCCCGGTACAGCTTAACCACTGTGCCAAATGCCTGCCCCCAGTGATTTTCTTTAGTTTCAAAAACTAATTTGGTACACTTCACAGACAGAGCTGGACCATCTTCAAGCAAGTTTCTATGACTTCTTAGGGTTAAGAAAACATGGCATATACTTCACATGCAATATTACAAGTAAAAATTAAATAGGAAAAGGTTGATGAGTTGAAGGAAATAGAATACGTCTTGTTCCAACTAACTTTTTTTTTTCTTTTGTCTCACTGGGCTTGATAAAACTACAGTGAAGTCTTCATTGGAGATTGCATTTTATCTGGCAGGTTAACCTTTCTATACTACAGGATTTAGGTTCAAAAGCTGATGACAAAACCAGCTTGTGTCTATGCACTGATCCACTCAAAGCAGAAGTGCTGTGCCTGTTAATTAACCCCTGAATCCCATCAAGGCAACTGAAGCATAAACCTAAGATGAAGATTTCCATGGCAGATAAAGCAAAGAAGTTGAGAGCACGCATCTGCCCACCCTATGCCCTCTTCTCTCTCAGTATGACAAAAGCAGGTTCCACAGCGTTAGCTCAGATCTGCGGAAAATAGTAAACTGGGCGCTATGAAATCCAACAAAAATTTAACGCCTCAGATAATATTGCCAACTATACATTTTACAGAAGTGTGCTCTTACCGCGTTTTCTTGTTCTTGTAAGTGCGTATGTTTTATGTAGATAAACGATACAGATTCCATTATTGTCTTACTCCGCTAAACACTGTAGTATGAGGCCAATGATAAGATATCAGCTATTTTTATTTAGAAATTATTTTAGTTATAGACAATGATCTGTTTGGTTTTGCACAGAATCAGCTCCAGGATGATCCTTCTTATATTTCCATTAACTATGAAATTAAATAGAGGAGGCAATTTTTAAAAGAGAAATATTGCTTTTAGCCTGAAACCCTTAAGTGTTGAATTTCTGCCTGCAGTGAGCTTTTTCAATTAAATTATAAACCATGGGTAATAGAGATTTATAATGGGAGTGCTGATACAATCTTAACTATAGGGAAACCATCCGACACGCTCTATCCAGTATATGGATGGATTATTTGCATTAAATTATCTTTAGGAAATGCAAACAAAACAAAGAAAAATGTAAAGCTTGTCTCATTATTAGCATAAAATTAAAGTCCTTGAATGCATAATTGTTCCATACCCAAAGCATTAACGGATTTTATTCCTAGAGTTCAAAGACCTCCTAATTAATATGCAAAATGGCTTCATTTTATAAGCAAGGTTTTTTTTTCCTTCTCAGAAAAAGAGACAGTTCTTTGCTGGAGGAACACAATGAAGTTTAGAAAACACTAATATTGATATAAAAGCCCATGCACTCATATGGCCAAAAACAATAACACTGGATGCTATTAGAATGTTTATAATTCTTAAGTCTATGGATGACTATAAATTATAGAATTAACTAAATAATATTTGGCTCAGGAAGATTAAGCCTAAAATATTTTAAAGGAAAAAACAATCTGTCTAAAAAGCTTTACCTATTTTTATAACAATTTTTAAACATATATATGTATATATATACACATATGTATGTATATAGTGACCAATTAATGTTTGTTTTATTTGAAAGGCAGAGAGACAGAGGCACTCCATCTGCTGGTTCATTCCCCAAAAACCTGCAACAGCCAGGGCTGGGCCAGGTTGGAACCAAGAGTTAACTCTGTTTGGATCTTCCTGGTGGATGGCGGGGACCCAATTATTCGAGCCACTACCAGCTGCCTCCCAGGATGCACATTAGCAGGAAGCTGAAGTGGGAGTGGAGCAGGATGGGAACCCCGGCACTTCAGTATGGAATGTGGCCATCTCAAGTGGCTTCTAAGTCACTGCTCCTAACATTTAGCCCTAAAAAAAAATATTAAAAAGAAAGTAAATTCAACAGAAGGGGAAATTCTGAATCTAATAGTATATATCTAAATCATGTGACAAACCTAATTTTAGAAAACACTCACGCTCCAATTTACATGGCCCAAGTTATCAAAATTTGCAACAAGAAAAACACAATAATGTCTAAAATATATAACTTTTAAAAAGTGAACTAACATACAAATAATTCTCCAGAATTCTATTTTACTCTTATTTTTCTAAATAAATATTAGAATACTAAAATTTTTGAAAGTTATTTATAGATTTTCTTTAATAAATTTCTTCCCAGTATAGATAACACTAAACAACTGATGTTTATTGTGAATATGTGTGTATTTTTTAAAGAAGTTATGCTTCTTAGAGTATTTGACACATGTTACAAATCAAGCTATAATCATCACAATATTGTCATAATTTATAAAATAGAATAACTTATTTTGACCAAGAAATAGTGATCTTACAAAACAGATATGAGGTCTTAAAACACAGTGCAGTCTCAAAGTGTCTCACTCATCGCACAGTGGTACATAAATCTGTCAAACCCTAATACAGCGGTAACATGAAGTTCACTGCCAAGATTAGAAGTAATACACCACTTATGTGCAATATTCATATCACAAATAGTGATTGAGTCAACTGTGCTGAGGCTTGGATGTGGTTTCAGCGGGTCCCCAAAGGATTCATGTTTTTGTGTGCATGGTCATCCATATAGGCCATGTTGGGAGTTGTGAGCAGCCTTGAAGAAGTGATGCCTAAAGGAAATTAATTAGGTCATCCAGGGAAGCCAGGCTGAACACTTTCTTTTTTTTTTTTTTTTTTTTTTTTTTTTGACAGGCAGAGTGGACAGTGAGAGAGAGACAGAGAGAAAGGTCTTCCTTTTGCCGTTGGTTCACCCTCCAATGGCCGCCGCGGTAGGCACGCTGCAGCCGGCGCACCGCGCTGATCCGATGGCAGGAGCCAGGCGCTTATCCTGGTCTCCCATGCGGGTGCAGGGCCCAAAGACTTGGGCCATCCTCCACTGCACTCCCTGGCCACAGCAGAGAGCTGGCCTGGAAGAGGGGCAACCGGGACAGAATCCGGCGCCCCGACCGGGACTAGAACCCAGTGTTCCGGCGCCGCAAGGCGGAGGATTAGCCTAGTGAGCCGCGGCGCTGGCCTGAACACTTTCTTTTTAAAGATGTGCTAAGTAAACATCTTTTATTTATTTTAAAGAAAAAAAAAACAGCCTCAGGTATTTTGTTATAGTAATAGATAATAGCCTAATGCATACTATGTGTCGTGGAGTGTGCTGGATTTTCATCCTACTGTTATCCCACTTGAACCTCATATTTATGTTTCCTGCACATGTATTTTCACTTTATATTCACCAGCTGTAACATACTGTCAGGATGTTAGAATCCCTCATTAGAACATTCAGGGTATAAATTCATTCTAACTGCATTAGAAAAAGTTATTATTTTCAAAAAATTTTCTGGAGTTAAGGAAGAAAGAAGGAAAAACAATTTATCAATATATTTTTCAAGTCCTTAACAGTTATTCAATATTCAAAAAGCAACTGACAGTGAATGAATGCGCAGATGACAACATTAAACCATTTTCAAGATAGATCTTTTTTTACTCAAAATTAGTTAAAGCCAGAAAAATTTAAAAGTGCACTCTAAAATGGGGCCAATGCTGTGGCCTGCAATGCTGGCAGCCCACAGGGGTGCCGGTTCCAGTCCCAGCTGCTCCACTTCCCATCCAGCTCTCTGCTGTAGCCTGGGAATGCAGTGGAAGATGCCTCAAGCCCTTGGGCCCCTGTACCTGTGTGGGAGACCCAGAAGAAGCTCCTGGCTCCTGGCTTTGGATTGGCGCAGCTCCGGCCTTTGTGGTCATTTGGTGAGTAAACCAGCACATGGAAGACCTCTCTCTCTCTCTCTCTCTCTCTCTCTGCCTTATCTCTGCCTCTCTGTAGCTCTGCTTTTTAAATAAATAAATCTTAAAAAGAAAGAAAGAAATGGAATAAATACAGTTAAATGTTTCTTTAAGTTATATGTCTTTATTTGAGAAGCAGAGCAAGAGAGAAAGAGCTTCCATCCACTGGTTCATTCTCCAAATACCTACAACAGCTGGGATTGGAGGCCGTAGCCAGAAGCAAGGAACTCAATCCAGGTCTCCCACCTGGGTGATAGAAGCCCAATTATCTGAGCCATCATCACTGCCTCCCAGGGTCTGCATTAGTGGGAAGCTGGAGTCAGGAGCTAGAGTAGGTTATAGAAGTCAGGTACTCCAAAGTAGGATGCAAGCTAGGCTAAACAGCTCTCTCCAAATTACACATTTAAAAAACTACTTTAAATGTGAAAATGATTCTACATATTAAAATGTCTTGTTTATGGGAGATTCTGCTGTCGTCTCATTGAATAAGTTATGTACAGGTAAAAAATGACTTTTCTCATTTACTTTAAAAAAATCCAACATTGTGGTGGCACTGTGGCTCAGCAGGTTGAAGTCCCAGCCTGCAGTACTGGCATCCCATGTGAGTGCTGGTTCAAGTCCCAGCCGCTCCTCTTCCAATACAGCTCTCTGCTATGACCTAGGAAAGTAGTGGAAGATGGTCCAAGTGCTTGGGCCCCTGCACCCACATGGGAGACCCAGAAGAAGCTCTTGGCTCCTGGCTTCAGATCCACTCAGCTCTGGTCATTGCAGCCATTTGGGGAGTGAACCAGTGGATGGAAGACCCCCTCCTCCTCTCTCTCTCTCTCTCTATCTCTACCTCTATCTGTGACTCTGTCTTTCAAATAAATAAAATAAATCTTTTTTTAAAATCTAACATTACTAGATAATTCAAAATGTGTTCAACTCAGAAAAGGTCTATATCTCAGCAATGTTTTTAAGAGCAGGCATTTGTCACAGTGGTTAAGACACCACTTGGGATGCATGCATTCCATACCAGAGTAACTGGATTTGAGATCTGACTCCACTTCCCATCCAACTCCCTGCACACCCTGGGAGGCAGCAGGTGATGGCTGAAGTAGTTGAGACCTTGCCACCCACGTGGGAGACCTGGAAGAAGTTCTCGGTTCCAGACTTCCACCTGGCTCAGCCCTGGTTATGTTGAGCATTTGGTGAGTGAAGCGGCAGACAGAACACTCTCTTCCTGTCTCTCCTTCAAGGTAATTTTTGCAAACTTTTGTATGCTTCTAGTTTTGATATGCTTTTGTCAAGGAAAAATGACTAGCCGTTTTGATAAATCTGCAGATGCAAAGACTGAAATTAGCATTGTATGAAAAGATGTAAAAAAAAATACATTCTTTGATAGTTTGCTGTATTTTGAAATCTTAAAATGGGATATATCGAATTATTTCATTTATAAAGCACCTTGTGGTTTATCAAGTGTTTCCATACACACAGCCTTCTTTTAAGGAAGAGGGATGAGGCTTCCGTGAGAAATTACTGCCCACAGATCACTACCCGTGACAGGTCTGTTGTATTTCTGGCTAGTTAAACCTTGGCTATAGCATGGAATTCAATCCTGGTGCCACATTTTAAGAGAGACATTGACCAATTAGAATGTAATGAAAAGGAAATGTGCAGGTGAATGGGAGAAGCTATAATTTTTGATAAATTATTCAAGCAACCTGGGAGGTAAAGAATAAGAAAGGCATAATATCTCCTTTCAAATATTTGAAGGGCTGTCATGGAAAGAATAATATACTAATTCTGTGTTGCTCCAGAGGCCAGAACTTGACTGAAAGTCAAGGAAAGTCGATTTTGATTCAATGCAAGAAGCAATTGCTTCTTCTGCACTGCCTAGTAGCAGTGACTGCTGTGTCGAGGGGAGGCACTGATCTCCGGAGTGCTCTGAACGAAGTTGCACGTCTATCGCAGTTAGGACTTCGAAAAAATGAGCGTACCGAATCGAAAGTTGGACAGAAACTTTCTAAGTTTCTATCTAAGTCTCAGGTTCTATTTTTCCATATAAAATGAAATGCATAAATGTAGTTCAAAAGGAGATTTTTATTGTATGTTCTCTAACTGTAAACTATTTTAATAAAGTTCTTAAAATATAGATAAGATTCTGAAATACATAGAATGTTTACTCACAAAGAAAAAGTCACTTGGTCGTTAAAATACCCAGTGTGTATAAAGTAAGAAATGTGGCAAGTTACAGCCATCAGTACTCCATGTTCTATTCATACATAAACCATTGCAATTATAAGACAACAGCTTTATTTGTGATACAAGACCTTTGTGACTTAATCATGACTATAAATTGGGGGATAATTTTACATAATTCATACATAAAGGAAATTATCTCTCCTCTCTGATCTGCCACAACAGAATGGAGAAACATTTTCCCTAGCAGCCTGTAACTATTGGACAATAATTGTGCGCTGGCCCCTCGAGTTCTCCTTTAACACTGTGTAGGACTCCAGAGAGGTTATGGGGTTGGTACTGTGGCATAGTGGGTAAAGCCACTGCCTGCAATGTCGGCATCCCATATGAGTGCCAGTTCGAGTCCCAGATGCTCCATTTCCAACCCAGCTCCCTACTAATGGCCTGCAGAAAAAAGCAGAAGATGGCACAAGTACTTGGGGCCCTGTTACCCACGTGGGAGACTCAGATGGAGCTCCTGGCTCCTGACTTCTGCAGATCTCTCTCTCTCTCTTTGTCTCTCCTCCTCTCTCTGTAGCTCTGACTTTCAAATAAATAATTTTTTAAAAAAAGAGCAGACAGAATTGGCTCTCAAATGTCAATTTATAGACCTACTCCTGGTTTTGCTACCAGATGTGTGAGTGACCTTAACTAAATCACTTCGGTAAAGAAAAGCTCTTGGCTTGGACAAATTTTTAATTTTTGTCTAGTCCTAAGGTCTCTGACTTCTGTATGTATGACACTCCACTTATGCAGTCAGGCACTGTTGAACTTCAGGAAAAATTCATGAACCTAAAAATAATCTTTAAAGTTTGCAATCATAAGTGGAATAAATAAATGGAAATAATAAAATGGAAAAAGAGATGAAGCTTGAAAAGACACATTGTAGGGGCCAGCATTGTGGTGAAATAGAATAAGCTGCCTCTTGGGACACGCACATCACATATAGGAGTGTTGGTTCAAGTCCCAGCTATTCCACTTCCAATCTAGTTTCCTAATAACATGCCTAGGAAGCAGCAGATGATGGCCCAAGTCCATGAGTCCCTGTCACCCACCGGGAAGACGAAGATGGGGTTCCTGACGCCTAATTTACCCCCCAGCCCAGACTATTATGGCCATTTGGGGAATAACCAGCAGATAGAAGCTTGCTCTGTCTCTTGCTCTGTATGTATGTGTGTGTGTGTGATTTTGTGTGTGTGTGTGACTTTAACTTTCAAACAAATCTTAAAAAAAAAAAGGAAGGCACATTGTGATTAGTTTGTGATTAGTTGTCACATTGATTGAAAGACACACTCTGCCTAGTGGTGATGACTGGAAGAAGCTAAGCCCTGTTTCAAACATATATTTGAGTGTAAAGAAATGAGGAACGTTTGAGGAAATGGTTATGGTTACCCTATGTGAACATTACACAATGTATGTATGTATCTAAACATCACATAGTACAACTTTTATATCCTACTTTAAAAACAAAAGGTAATATAAAAACAGAAAAATTAATTAATTAAAAATCATAAATTGTATTTATTTGAAAGACAGAGATACCCCATTTAATGGCTCACTCTTCGAATGCCTGCAACATCATGGCTGGGCCAAGCAGAAGTCAGGAGCCAGGAACTCAAACCAGGTCTCCCACACTGGGGACTCAGACACGTGAGTCATCACCTCTGCCTCTCAGGGTGTGCGTTAGCAGAGAACTGGGATATACTGGAATACAGCCAGGACTTGAACCCAGGCACTCAGGTATGGATGCAACTGTCCTAAGTAGTATCTCAACCACTGTACCAAACAACCACTTCAAACTCATAAGACTTAGAAAAATTGACAAGAAAGGGAAAAACAAGACAGTCAAAGAAGGAAAAAAGTGTCAAAGTTGGGAGCGGGAGGGTTGGAGAGGAAAGAAATCAGTAAGTGGCCAGTCTACAACGGCAGAGTGTAAAAGAAGCATCAGAAATGGCAAGTATGAAAAACAGACAGGAATGAAAGGAAGAGAGCAAAAAAAATTTTTTTTAATAAATAAATAAAGAGGAACGTACCACAGGAATATGAAAGCAATGGTGTCATACAGTGGGAGTGGAAGTTGAGGCTCCACCCTGGCAGACCTGGAGAGAGCTTCCTATGATCACAGTTCGGTGGAATCGGGGCTGTGAGTGGCAGCTCCAGTGCCCTGCACTTAGATTATGGGCAATGTATTCTGTTTATCAGAGGACTGTATTCTGTTTATCAGTGGATCATGCAAAACCTCATTCATCTGAAGTTAACTTGCCTATGGAGTGGTTCATGCATATAGATGTAAGGATGATTTATAAATAGATACAAATAACTTCATACACGATGGCCTAGAACAAAGCCCCGACTCTAAAGAAAGCAAATGTATTCTGCCCTTCTCCCTAGTCTCTTCCTACTTGAATTCTTGGAAATTCACATTTCTGTGGGCTGATAATGTAAACCCAGCAGTGGGTTTAGTGAAAAACAAGCAGTGAACATAAATTAAATTCTCAGCAGATTTTTGACCATTTTTTCCTGTGTGTAATTTTACAAAAATCTATGTCTTCAGGAGAATTCAGAGCAAAGTTGAGTGTTGCTCTAAGTCTGCTGATATCTGAGCATCATGCTAATTTCCAGTAATTATTAATTATGGTTCTGGGAAACCAAAAGATTAGAATAAAAACAAAAGCATGCCAGATTGACATGCATTTTGTTAGAAACATAAAAAGAATTTCTAGAGTGATATTTCCTTCCTAATAGTCAAAGAAATATTTGCCTATTTAATATGATGTGAGATGGTATTTAACAACACTAACTTACTTGTCTTTTTGCTTTGCATTGTGTTGTATTCTCTCTTCAACCCAAACAGTAAGAGCATCCTACTTTCACTGCAAAAGAGAATGATTGTCAAAGCTGGGCACACAAAAACAAAAGAGTTAAATTCTTTCAAAAACTTAACTTTGAGTTAAGAAAATCTAGATTCCTAAAGACTCTAGGCAACAGACTGGTATTGTGGCTGAGTGGGTTAAGCTTCTGGTTGCAACACCAGTATGCCAGATGAGTGCCCCCTCAAGACCCTTCTGACCCAGCTCCCTGCTAATATGCCTTGGTAAGCAGTGGGTGATGGGCCAAGTACTTGGGCTCCTGCCACACATGTTCGAGACCCAGAAGAATCTCCTAGCTCCTGGCTTTTGTCTGGCCCAGCCTTGGCTATCTGGGAAGTGAACCAGGTTGATCTCTTTCTCTTTCTCTCCCTCTGTGTCTCTATCATGTTGCTTTTCAAATAAATAAAATAAATATTTACAAAAAGAACTTTAGGCAAAAATTTTAAGCCATAAATAATAGATTCAGAATAATTCACAGTCACATTTAGACTCATACTTGTGCTAAGTACCAAATGGCACATCTCTCAGATCTGGATTTGACAACATATGATAGAAAACTTAAAATGTGGCCAAAAGCTGCAAAGGTGTATTCTTTCACATTGAAAAAAAGAAAAGTTCTCAGGGTAATTCCTGTGCTATGCTCCATTTTCACTCTTAAACCCCCCTCATAATTCAAGATGTCTCTGTGTGCCTGCAACAGTGCCCCCAGTCCAGGGCACAGAAGGGGAGTGTTGGGGGGACAAAAATTCCCAGGGAGCCACTACCTTCAAGAAGCCCTCCCAGAAGTCATATTTGATGTCCATTGACCCAGAGCTTAGTCTGATGACTGACCACTTCTAGTCTCAAGGCAAGCTGGAAAATGCAGTTTTTATTTTAGATCACACTGTACCTCAGGAAACATTGGGTCTCAATTATTAGAATGGAAATTAGGTCGGCACCTAATGATTGCCAACATTGCTAGCTTTTCTCTCTCGGCAGGGCACAATATTCTCTGGGCTGGAGGTTAGTGAGATGCTTTGAGAGGGAGAAAGATTCAAGTCTGGAGATGAAAGGACCAAATGGACAATAGCAGGGGTGGCGTCCAGAGGCCACATAGAGGAGGCTCCAGGGAACACTCTAGGAGCTGTAAGGGCCTTGCTACTATCCAAGTCCCATGCAAGTGAGCAGCGTGTCTCACCAGTGCAGAACAGCATCAGGAGCCAGCCCTCACTGTTTTCTGGCAAGGGACTCTCAGTAACTCCCTGGCTTATGACCACACCACACTGAATATTCTGCTCTATGCCCTGAGACTGGCTCGGGCTTCCATGGTCAGTCTTTTTACCATGGCTCTGGACTGGACCAGAAATTATGACACTAGCCACCAAGATGGATCCTGATTACACAAAAAGGCACTAGCGCACTTCATACCAGCACAGAACATGCTCCAGATTTCCGCCAGAACCAAGTCCGCAGTGAACAATACCCTTGTTATACATGTTATCTCAGCAGCAATAGCTTCTAAAGTACTTTATTTCTGGAAAATTACCTGTTTCAGAATACTCAAGAAAACCTACAGGTGACTAAAAATAAACTTTGGTATGAAATTCCCACCCACGAAGAATGATGATCATTTAGAAGAGTAGCAATGCCAATTGTTGTTGATGGAATGCAGCACCTGACACCTGCATACATCGCTGCTAGGAGGATAAAACAGTACAGCCACTTTGGAAACAGTTTGGCTCTTCCTTATGAAGTTAAACATCCTAGAAGTTGGACTCCTAGATAGGTGCCAAGAGGGATGAAAATTTGTGTCTTTAAAAATATGTGTACCCAAATATTCATAGCACTTTATTCATAGTGTCCATCAACAGATGAGGGAATAAATAAGTTCATACTGTGGACCACTGGCTAACAATCAAAAGAACAAATCACTAGTAAACAGCACAGTTTAGACAATTATAGACAGTGGAAGGAGCTGGACACAAATGAGTACATGTTACATGAGAATGCTTTTGTGCCACAACAGGCAAGTCTACAGTTCATCTACAGGGACACAAATCAGAATAGCGCTTGTGTGAAGAATGCAATAGAAGAAATTTTTTAATGTTTATTTTATTTATTTGAAAGACAGAGTTACAAAGAGAGGTAGAGCCAGAGAGAGAGGTTTTCCCATTCTACTGGTTCATTCCACAATGACCACAATGGCCAGAGCTGAGCTGATCCAAAGCCAGCAGCCAGGGGCTTCTTCCAGGTCTCCTACATGGGTGCAGGGGCCCAAGGACTTGGACCATCTTCCACTGCCTTCACAGTTCATAGCAGAGAGCTGGATTGGAAGAGGAGTGGCTGGGACTTGAACTGGTGCCCATATGGGATGCCGGCACTACAGGCTGGGGCTTTAACCCACTACACTACAGCACCAACCCCAGTAGAGGAGATTGACTCCAAAGGGGCACAGAGAACTGTGTGGGGACATGGAAAGGTTCAGTTTAGTTGAATCCAGCCACTAGATTTGAGTCAAAGTGGAGGCTGGGGAATGCCCTGAAGGAACTTTCCCGCACCTTAAGGTCTGGTGGAGATTCCAAAGCAAGAAGCACTGCATGGTAGGATGCTGAATTCAGAGCACTGTTGTGGGGAAGGAGGCCACTGCGTTTCCTCACAAGTGACATGAGAAGAGATGCTCTATGCATGTTTGTCCCATTGAGAGGTCACGTCGTTTATATGAGCACATAAGGAATGTGGCTGAGGGCAAGACTAACTTCTCTGTGTTTAGAATCATCGTTGATCTTTCCTTGTTTATACCAATCTGAACAGCCTTCTTGGCTTCAAGCCCACTTGGGAAAAGATATAGCTGACCTGGTCAAAGAATGCTCAGAACACAGAGAGTAAACAGGGGATGGAGGAACTGGGGACCCTACTGTCGGGTGGTAGTGACAATTGTGTTAATCAAAAGTCATCAGCATATAACCTTAAGATGAGTGAATTTTATTTGTGTAGCTCATTAAAATAGAGAACCTATATTTACCAAAAGACACAATGAAAAGGTTAACTAGAGTAGGAGAAGCTACTTGTAAAATATATCCAAGAAAGGGCTCATATATAGAACGTATAATGAATTCTACAGCCAACAAGAAAAGCAGGACACCCAATGGGATAAATAAGGGATTTAAAGATGCAATTAACAAAATAGGTTGTCCAAATGTCCCATAAATATATTGGAATATGCTCAATCTTATTAGTATCCAGGATCACTACATACACACAAAAAATGGCTAAAATTTAAAAAACTGACAGTACTAAGTGCTGACATAAATCTGTAGTAAATGGAGCTCTCATGTAATGCTGGTCAACTTCCTGAGAAAATAGCTTAGCATCATCTAGTAAAGATGAAGACATGCGAACATTAAATTCTAATCATGGGGCTGACACTGTGGCTTAGAGGATAAAGTTGCCACCTGTGACCCTGGCATCCCTTATGGTTACTAGTTCATACCCTGTGCTTCACTTCTGAGTCAGCTGCTTGCTAATGGCCTGGGGAAAGCAGAAGATAGCCCAAGTGTTTGGGCCCCTGCCACCCACTTGGGAGACCTGGAAGAAGTTCCTGGCTTCTGGCTTCAGATCATCCCAGCTACAGCCATTGCAGCCATATGGGGAGTGAACCAGCAGATGGAAGGCCTCTTTCTCAGTCTCTCCCTCTCTCTGTCTGTAACTCTGCCTCTTAAATAAAGTAAATTTAAAAGAAGAAAATAAAAAATAAACCTAATCATTACACTGCTAGTCATGTACTTAACAAAAATGCATATATATCCACATGTATAAATATCAGGAAACATGCAGTATCACTTGTAATTGCAAAATATTTAATTAACCCAAACAGTCATCCACAGATGACCATAGGTATGTAAATATAATGGAATACCATACATCAATGAAATCAAATGTCTTATAGTCATACACAATAAAATGAAATAATTTTAGAAATGTAAGACTGAGCAGAAAAAATCAGATTTTATTATATAAAGTTCAAAAAAGAAGTAAAACAAAATTACACTATAGGCATACTTAAATAGCAAGATGAAAAAGAACAAGGAAGTGACTTCCATGAATATCCAAATAGTGATCTATTTCCAGGGATTGAGACTGAGCAATATACAGATGCTGGCAAGATTATTTTTTAGGATTTATTTATTTCTTTCTTTATTTGAAAGGCAGAGAGAGAGAGAGAGATCTTCCATCCACTGGCTCACTGGCCATATGGCCACAGTGACTGGGGCTGGGTCAGGCCGAAGTCAGCAGCCAGGAACTCCATCCAAGTCTCCCACATGGGTGGCAGGAACCAAGCAGGTGAGCCATCTTCTGCTGCCTTCTCAGGCACATTAGCAGGAAGCTGGATTGGAAGCAGAGCAGCTAGGACTACAGCTGACACTCTGATTTGGGATTCTAGCATTGCAAGAGATGGCTTAACTTGCCCCAACACCTGCCCCATCAAGGTTACTTCTTTAAGAGCAATGGTTACAAATATTTTACTTTATAATCAGACCTTACTGTTCATTTTTGTATGAGTGCTGTGTTCCACAACAAAACAACATTTTAAAGAGCTATGGGAGTTGATTATATAATAACATCATAGATTTCAATTCAGTGATCAAAATGAGGTATATGGGAATCAAAGCTAAGAGAGGATACTATTTTTAAAGGGACTAAGTTGAGCATTTTTCATTATTTAAAATTAAAGATGCTAGAGAGAATTTATGTTAAAACATCTCATAGGAAACATCATTCTGTCTCGATATTAGGAAAGAGAACAGTCAGAGAATATTCTAACTGGAGGAAGTATATGGGCAGCCATATTGGGTGATATTTGGAAGCTAGATTGTTCCTGGGGGGCTGGCATTTGGCCTAGAAGTTAAGATGCTGCTTTAATGACCGCAGCCCACACTGGATTGTGTGGGTCATTCCTGGCCCTGCTCTCAACTCCAGCTTCGTACTAATGTGCACTCTGGGAGGCAACAGGTAGATGGCTCAAGTACTTGGGTCTCTGCCACCCATGTGGGAAACTGGAATTGAGTTTCTGGACCCCAGCCTCCACCTTAGCCCAGCTCCTGGCATTGCAGGCATTTGGTAAGCTAACCAGCAGACGGCAATTCCTCTTTCTCTCTCTCTCTCTCGTAAAAAAAGAAGAAGAAGAAGAAGAAGAAGAAGAAGAAGAAGAAGAAGAAGAAGAAGAAGAAGAAAGAAGAAGAAGAAGAAGAAGAAAAATTAAATGCTGTTGATGGAAATTTTGAAGATGACTTATATTTGTGGTCATTGGTTTGGTATGATTTGGTTTTGCTTGAATGTTTCTATACACTCGTATGTATACAATGTCTCCAGAATCCAGAGAAAGAGTTGAAGCTTCTCTAGTAACACACTTTTATTCATTCCACATTTCCAATAAACAAGACTCTACCCCCTGACAAACTGCTTCCAATCTAGTAAAGGGAAGAATCAAATTCATTTAAGCATATGATATGGGGTGGGAGTTATGGCACAGTAGGTTATGCTGCCCTTGGGATAACTACATCTCATACTGGAGAGTCTGGGATAGTCTCAGTTTCTCTACTTCCTCTTTCTTCTAAACCTGATCTCTGCTAATGCACACTCCAGGAAGCATGAAGTGATGGCTCAAGTGAACCAGTGGTTAGAAGATCTCTCACTCTCTCTCACTCTCTCTGTCTCTCCTCTCTCTTTCTCTCTATCCATCTCTCCTTCTCTCTCCGTCTCTCTCTTGTATGAGGGGCAGCATATGTTAAAAGGGGAGAGAAGGCATAGGAGAGAAAAGGGAAGCAGCTAATATCAATTGAATCCCCACTATGTGTTGGGCACTGTGATAGGTGCATTTGTGCATTATTGACTCCTATGACAAATCTAAGAGGTAATAAAGTGGTATGACTTATGGAAAAATGGAAGCTTTGTTTAAGAATTCAGATCAAGGACAATTACTGACCCCAAAGTGGAGATCAAATAGTCTATAGAGAAAAAAGTTCTGGTAATACAGAAAAGATATCAACAGAATGCCAGAGTTGTAGCACAGCAGGTTAAGCCCCTGCTTGCAATGCCAGCATCCCATATCAGAGTGCAGGTTCAAGTCTTGACTGCTCCACTTCCTATCCAGCTCCCTGATATTGCACCTAGGAAGGGTCAGAAGATGGCCCAAATGTTTGAGGCCCTGCTACCCACATGGGAGCCACAGATGAAGTTCTTGGCTCCTGTCTTCCACCTGGCCTACCCCTGGATGTTGCAACCATTGGGGTAGTGAACCAGTGAATGGAAGATCTCTCTCTCTCTCTCTCTCTGTCTCTCTTTCTCACTCTCTCTCTCTCTCTCTCGACACTTTTTCAAATTTATAAAAATATATATATATACCAACAGTTACCTGGCAGAGAAATGGGCTAGAGGAAAGATGCTTCAGGAAGGACAGCCCTGAGTATATGTGGAAGAGCAGAAAGTAAGCAGTATTTACCATTTCAGCTTAGGAAAAAAGGGTATGTGGAGAAGGAGTGGAAGATAAAACTAGAAAACAGTGGTTTGAGGTCATATTGCAAAGATATTTGAAAATACCACAGTCAAGAGATACCCACTGGGAGTGATGTGATCACCTGAGGAAGATTTATCCAATCTAGGTCTACCATACCTTACCTACAAATTCCCAAATCCATAAAGTTCTAAAATCCAGAAATATGGGATTTTCTGTCCTGACCATTTATTTGGAAACAATCTGAGATGAATTCACATCATCAAAGTTTGACTGAACTCACATAGTGTGGACATTCAAGTCTCACTGCAGAAATGACAGTATTTGGTGAAAGAATGTTGCCCCAGTCCTTGTTATGGTGATTTTGTGATATATAGTATTTTTGTCATATTATCTTGCTAAAAGTCTAAAAGTTAAAAAAAAAAAAGCCTACATTCTAAAATACATCTAACCACCAAGAGTTTTAGCAATTTATTTATTTATATAAGTCGTGCAAATTTCATATAAACAGATTTAGGAGCATAGTGATACTTCCCACCCTCCCCTCCCTCCTGCACATGCTCCTACCCTCCATCCTCCTTCCTTTCTTATTCTTTCTTTCTTTCAATTTCCAAAGTTTTAATTTTTACAGCAGCATATTTTCAATTTATTTTATAATCATAAGCTTAACTCTCCACTAAGTAAAAAATTCAACAAAAACTACGGAAATAAAAAAAAAAGAACATAGTTCTACAACATTAGAGATAAGGGTTGTAAGCAATGATCGATTCTCAACTTGCCAATTTCACTCATAGACATTATGTTTCTGTGCCATTATACTAAGTGAAATAAGCTGGTCCCAAAAAGACAAATATCATATGTTTTCCCTGATCTGTGGTAATCACCAAGAGTTTTGATGAAGGGTTGTCAATTGTAGCAATGTGTAGGATAGACTAGAAGGGAGAAAGAGGTGAGGAGATCAATGTGAAGACTTCCAGTTGTACTGGCCAGAAAATCATAAGAACCTCACATACAATGTTGGTCATGATTACTGAATATAAGACTCTCTGGGAACTAAACTTCACAGCTAATTGAGGGGGTGAGGAAGAAATCAAAGGAAAATCCAAGAGTAATCCTGGGAACCAAGAAATACTTTCAACAAAAATATCAACCACCAGAAAAATGAGATCATCACTAAGTTTGTTTTAATTGTGCTGCATTTAAGTTGTTGACAAGATACCAAGGTGGTAATGTGAAGCAGAGAGTGAGAAATACGTGTGGAGAGTTCAGTAGGGAGACCTAAGGTGTCAACTACATAGACCGAAAAATGAAAGCTCTGCAAATGGATGGAATGTTCAAAGAATAAAGAAGTGAAAAAACACCTGTGTGGAACTTTGATAAATCACTAGCTTTCTTATTTGCAATAGCAGGTCTATTACTAAAGATTACCAGAAGCTAATCAGTCCATAATAATGGAGGAACAGTATCATCAGATACCAGAGATGCACCAGGCTGGGATTTACCCAGAAAGGAACACAATTCCTGAGTCTTGCCAAAATACAAGTTTAGCACTCGAAGGATACACCAGAGCTGATGAGTTCACTTTAAAAAAAATAATCAATACATGTCTTTAAATGCACAGTTTTTATACTCCTAGACTAGTAGAAATGTCACTTTTTGCAAAATCTATTACAGCCAGTTCTGACTCAACAGGAGCCATGCAAGCCAAAGTAAACTACAGTTTGTCAGGTTGTTAATTTATTGTGTAAGTGATATCCTTCTTACTAATGTCACTACAAATGCATATCAGTATTTAATGTCTTGCAGCAGTGAATACATAATAGGGAAGAGATTGCAATTAGTTAAGCAGATGTGAACTGAAAGCCATATCCCTCACCTCTAAAAACAAAGCTGCTGGTAGGATGCATCTTGACAGGTGCAATGCTTAATTTTTTAAAGATTTCTTTATTTATAAGGCAGAGTGACAGAGAGAGAGGGAGAGACAGAGGAAGAGGGATCCTCCATTTTGTTGTTTACTTTCCAAATGCCTGCAACAGCCAGGGCTGAGCCAAGCCAAAGCCAGTAGCTCAGAACACCATCTAGGTCTCCTACCTGGGTTGGGGGGATCCAAGCACTTGGGCCATCATTATCCACTTTCCCAGGAGAATGATCAAAAATCTAGATCAAAAACAGAGTAGCCAGGACTCAATCCCAGGCACTCCAATGTGGGATACAGTTGTAACAATCAATGGCTTAACCTACTACATCACAACACTCACCCCAATGCAGGTTAATTTTCTATATCAACTCGGAGGGACCAGATATTTATCAATGGGAGGCACTCTGGGAGATCAAAAGGTAACACTGGTTCTGGCGTTGTCATACATGTAGGCAGTGGCTAGCAAGGCAGCAAGGGATGCAGTGATTCCAAATCCTAATAAAAAGACAACATCTATCTCTAATTTCAGCCCTAATCTCCAGGTAGCATTCAAGTCAATCAAACCTCAATTATAATAGTCCCCAGGGCTGGGCTCTTGGCCATCTCTGAACTTTCAGTGTATCACCCATTTTTTCTTCTCTCTTGTCCCTCTGCCTTTCTCATTTCTACCCTTGTGAATTTATAACTAATGTCTGTATTTTAATGTTTATTTATTTATTTGAAAGTCAGGATTACAGAAAGAGGAGAGAGAGAGATAGAGAGATAAACAGAGAGGGAGAGGGAGAGGGAAAGAATCTTCCATCCGCTGATTCACTCCCCAAACAGCTGTAACGACCAGGGCTGGGCCAGGCCGAATGAAGCCAGGAGACAGGAGGTTCATCTGGGTCTCCCACATAGGTGGTTATGACCCAAACACTTGGGCCACCTTCTGCTGCTTTTCAAGGTCATTAGCAGGGAGCTGGACCAGAAATGGAGGAGCCTGGACACGAACTGGCACCCATATGGGATGCTGGTATTGCAGGTGGTGGCTTAACCCACTGTGCCACAATGCCCACCCCAACCAATGTCTGTTTTAATCTTAATATGTTTCAAATTTCCTAACTGGAACTTTACTGATGAACTATCTCTTCAATTCTTCCATTTTTTCAGTTCTAGAATTTCTCTTTCTTTTGTTTAAATACACCATACCACCTTTACAGTTTCTTTTTTTCAAGCTTGATTTTTATGATCTTGAATATTTACACATAACTGTTTCCTGATCTATGTCTGCTAACTTCAGCAAAAAATTTCTACAGTTCTATTTGCATTGCATATTGTTGCTGCTGCTTCCCACCCAGTATCTTGTTTCTTCATGTATCTGATTACCTCTGACTGGTCGCTGGATACTGAAATTTTTTTTTAAGATTGTATTTATTGATTTATTTATTTAAGAGGTAGAGTCACAGAGAGAAGGAGAGAGAGAGAGGTCCTCCATCCACTGGTTCATGCTCCAGATGGCCACAATGGCTGGAACTGGGCCAATCCAAAGCCAGGAGCCAGGAGCTTCTTCTGGTCTCCTACATGAGTGCAGGAGCCCAAGCGCTTGGGCCATCTTCTACTGCTTTCCCAGGCCATAATCAGAGAGCTGGACTGGAAAAGCAGCAGCCAGGACACAAACTGAAGCCCATATGGGATGCGGGTACCGTAGGTGGAGGTTGAGCCTACATCACAGCACTGGCCCCCTGAACACCTCATTTTAAAATAATTTGCAGAAATTCTTGAGGCTTGTGATGGTGTTATCTTCCTCCAAAGAAGATTCAAAGGTGTTGAGACATAAATAATCATGGATCTTTAATCCACATTCAAGGATTAAAATCTTTCTGGACTTAACTAGACTCCCCAAAGTTTAGCTATAATCTAGGAAAACTGATTTATACTGTACCCTTATTCCTATAGTCCCTTGGCGGGGGGGTCCCAGTTCTTGACGCACCTCCTCTCTCATCCAAATATCTAATTTTAGACCCTAAATCTTCAAGCTGCCAAAAGTTAACCCAGTGCTTTGGCTAACTTCCAGACTGGCAAATGCGCCCTAGGAATAAAATAGCCCCAAGTACTGGGTCTGCTTCTCTGGATTCCTCTCCCCCTCTAGGGTTAGTCCAGTAATTCTCACTATTTGCTTGACCTTGATACTTTTTATTTATTTATTTTTTTGACAGGCAGAGTGGACAGTGAGAGAGAGAGACAGAGAGAAAGGTCTTCCTTTTTGCTGTTGGTTCACCCTCCAATGGCCACTGCAGCCGGCGCACCGCACTGATCCGAAGCCAGGAGCCAGGTGCTTCCTCCTGGTCTCCCATGCGGGTGCAGGGCCCAAGCACTTGGGCCATCCTCCACTGCCTTCCCAGGCCACAGCAGAGAGCTGGCCTGGAAGAGGGGCAACCGGGACAGAATCCGGCATCCCGACCGGGACTAGAACCCGGTGTGCCGGCGCCGCAAGGCGGAGGATTAGCCTAGTGAGCCGCAGTACTGGCTGACCTTGATACTTTTTAGAGGATGTGTTTTATATTTTGACTTTAGTTTTCTTCAGTGAGAAAATGGCCCACCATTCCCAAAGCCGAAGTCCTAATTATCATTTCCTAAGCTCCTCACGCTGAAAGGACGGAGCAAAGTCCCACATGGGAGACCAGGAAGAAGCTCCTGGCTCTTAGTCTCAGCCTGCTCCAGCCTCAGCCCCAGCCAATGAGGCTGTGTGGGGAATGAACCAGCAGATGGAAGATCTCTCTCTCTCTCTCTCTCTCTCTAACTCTGCCTTTCAAATAAACAAAATAAACCTTTAAAATAAAAAGTCTGAAGAAAAATATCAATGAAAACAAGTAAAAGTCTCTTCCTCTAATACTAAAATGAAAGAAATATTAAATAGATTCTTAAAACTTTTTGGTATGTAATTTTAAATTTTATTTTATCCAGTAGTCAAATTAAAATCATAGAAATCGCAAACAACTTCAAGATTTGGTGTCCACTGTGGTGTGCATTTGTGAAACACCATGATACAAACATCAATGGTGGTTATAATGGCCCATACTTTTTGAACATAATATTAGCAGACAGGATCATAATTAAGTTGAAGAAAGCCATCATTAATATTCAGTTTGTCCTGATTCGGGCTCTTCTATAGCAGCAGGTGGTGACATCTGAAGATGAAAGTTTGAAAATGCATGGAGCAGGAAGACACCAGAAGAACCAAAATAAAACAGAGGACCAGGAGTTCTGTTGTGATCAAATTTAAATCAAACCTCCTGCCATTGCTATGGTTACAGGCTTGCTGGAGATAACTTTGCTATTATATCATGACCCCCCTCAATCTGTCTCACCATATTGCCAAAATCTCAATGATATTGTTTTTCACTGTTTTATTTTCCACTAAAAGTTCAATAAATCACATGAAAGGGGTAATAACAACCATCTCCAAATTTTTAATGCCATTTTCTCAGTTTTTCATTTCAATAGGATAGTGTCTCTTTGTCATGTTGTGTCCCCGTCATAGAACAATATAACACTCACTAGTTCTCTGCGGAGGAGGGGGAATCATAAACACCCAATGATAAGATAAAATAAGCCAAAATGCCCTTCATTAGTAAAAGTCTATAAAATCATCAACAGGTGGGCAAAATTTTATTAGAAGTGCGCCTGAAGATGAGATAGTTGGCTTAAGCCACCACGGATACAGCACGTTGTTGTCGAGACCACTGGGCATGTCATAGTGGTTTCCACACGCCTCTCCCTCGGCAGCGTAACTGGGTGAGGACATCATTGGATTTCACAGGAAACAGTGAGAGGGATTCATTTGGCCTTTAAGCAATGACTCAGCCCCTTGTATTTAAAAGTCCAGGGGCTTCATGCACACAACCAGCCTTCTTCAAATAGAAATGCCTGCTTGCATCTTTGCTACAGTAAAACAAAACCTTTAATGCAAGTTTTTATTTTATGGCATCATCTCTCCTTAGGTCATAATAAATATATTTTATTATGCTTTAACAGATTTCACAAGCAATAAAAGTAGTATCTCTATATCATCTTCCCCATCCAGCAAGCCGGTTTCATTTTGTGTAAACATTTCTCCCCTTATAAATCCAGAAGTTAAATAAATTAACTCTCTAACCCTACCTAGCTTCTAGAATCTCAAAGAATGAAACTATAAATCAGGGTCTACAGAACTTCTTTGGTTTGTACTTTTTTTTTAAAACATTTATTTATTTGTATTCAAAAGTCAGAGTTACACAGAGAGAGGAGAGGCAGAGAGAGATGTCTTCCATCCGCTGGTTCCCCAGCCGCAACAACCGGAGCTGCGCCAATCCAAAGCCAGGAGCCAGGAGCTTCCTCCAGGTCTCCCACTTGGGAGCAGGGGCCCAAGGACTTGGGCCATCTTCTGCAGTTTTCCCAGGCCACAGCAGAGAGCCGGATCAGAAGTGGAGCAGCCGGGTCTCAAACTGGCACCCATATGGGATGCCGGCGCTTCAGGCCAGGGCGTTAACCCGCTGCACCATAGCGCCAGCTCCTGGTTTGTACTTAAACTAATGACACACAATCCCACAAAGAAATGAGTGTTAAATTTTTCTTAACATTCAACTTGAAACACTAGACATAATAAGCTGAATTGTTGGGGGTTGGGGGACAGGGAATCATGATCAAATGCTGAAAATGTAAACATGAAAACAAATCTTTTAAAAATGATTTAATTATGAAAAAGTCAGTCAGAAAACTGCACAGTTCCAAACAAATTCTCCACATGAAAACAAAGGCTCATTTACCATCTTCTTTTAAATTTTGTTTTCAAATAATGTTCCATCTATTGAAGCTAGTCTTTCCTGGCAAACATAGAAAAATACAGGGTTTTTCTATGTTCACTATTCCGTAAAACACAGCTGGCATTTGTTCCTGAAGTTAGGATGACATCTTTCACTTTGATTCAGAGAAACTTAAAAATTGTTCCAGCATGACTATTTCCATTAGCCACTCCCAAAACCCAATGCGAAAACAACAACACACACTGCTGTTTTAGTGAAAGTCCTGTCTTCTCTTTTATTTTACAAGCCCAAGAACAAATTCGGAGAAAAGCTTCCTAAGTCCCGCAGTTTCAAATTCCTTTTGTAACTCATCCAACGCTGAATACTCTTTGACTTCAAATGCCAGAAACCTGCATTATACAAGAGAAGCTCATGAATATGCCTAGATTTGTCAGAGTATAATTATCGATTCAGTTGCTTTTCCATCTGCAATAGTACTAAATTATACCTTTTGTGTTCCGTCTGCACTTTTGTTTCAAACAGTACACTAATCATTTTCTCTTTGCATTTCTTTCCACTTGAGTCCACATCTACTTTGGAGGTTTTCTGAAGAAGCAGGTACTCCTAAAAGAGAAATCAGAATGTTAAATACGTCGCTTACTCTGTGTCTCAAAGTTCTACTTTGAAAGCAGCCACAAACTTGCAGGCTTATTTTCATGCTTGCAGACGACTCTCTTTTGGAATCAATCAGTAAGAGTTATACAGTGTTTCCACATGTTTGGCAGAATAACCTGCTGGTGAAGGCAGGAATCAAGAGTGATGTCACGGAACTGCTCAAGTTTAAACCTGGACTGGACTGCCCTCTAGATGGCACCCTGGGCTGGTTATTAAATCCTCTGTGCCTCAGTTACATCCTCCATAAAATGGGACTCATGGCACGCTCCACCTCATGAGGAAGCTGAAATGAGATAATATACAAAAAGCACTTAGAGGCCGGCATTGTGGCACAGCAGGCTAAGCTGCCACCTGCAACTCCAGATCCCGTGTCAGAGTACCTGTTTGAATCCCAGCTGCTCTGATTCTGATCCAGATCCCTGATACTGTGCCGGGGAAAGCAGCAAAAGATGGCCCAAATAATCGGGGCTCTGCCACCCACGTGGGAGACTGGGATTCCTTTCCTGGCACGTGGCTTTGGTCTGCTATTTGGGGATTGAACCAGCGGATGGGAGATCTCTTTGTCTCTCTCATTTTCTCTCTCTCTCTCTCTCTCTCTCTCTCTCAAATACACACACACACACACACACACACTGCATTTCAAATAAATAACACAAATCTTTAAAGACAAACAAACAAAAAAAGCACTTAGATGGGTACCTGGCATACAAGTGCTTTGGCACATTTAAGAGCACAAGCCACCACTGTTGTTATTACTAATGCAGCATGGGAATAAATGTATCAGTCACACAGCACTTACCATTTCAAATTGATGACATCCATAAATATGTTCCTATATATTCTCAATCCCAGTCTACAAATTTCAAAATTTGGGGCAGGTGTTCAGCACAGCAGTTGAGATGCTGCTTGAGATACCTGCATCCTATACCAGAGAGCGGATTTGAGTGCTGGCTCCTCTGCTTCCAACCCAGCTTCCTGCTAGTGCAGACCCTGGGTAGCAGCAGGTGATGGTTCAAGTGCTGAGTCCCTGACACCCATATAGGAGACCCAGATTGAGTTCCAGGCTCCTGGCTTTGGCCTGGCCCTGCATTAGCTGCTGTGGGCATTTAAAAGTGAACCAGTAGATGGAAGATTTCTGTCTTTCAAATGTAATGAAAACTTAAAATATAAAATAATGGGGGCGGGGAAGGAGAGATGTTGTGATACAGTGGGATAAGCCTCCACTTGGGACATGTGCATCTGATATCAGACTACCAAGGATCAAATCCTTGCCTCCACTTCTGATCCAGCAGCTTGCCAATGCACACCCTGGGAGGCAGCAAATGATGGCTAGAGTACTTAGGTCCCAACCACCGATGTGGGAGATGTGGGTGGTGTTCCTAGATCCTGGTTTCAGCCTAGCCCACCTCTGGTTGCTGCAGGCATGGGGAAATGAGCCAGAAGATGGATGATCTCTCTCTCTCTCTCTCTCTCTCTCTCCCTTTAAAATAAACTTTAAGAAATTTTTGAAAATAACAAAATTCAACAGAGAAATTCACGTAAAGTTTTAGAAACAACTCATACAAAAGAACTCTTTAAAAAGTTCATTAGCAGAGTTCTAGTCATATGACTACATACTTCTCAACTGATGATTCAATCTGAGTGACAACATCCACAAAACAGCTGCATTTAGCCAGACAGTTATAGATACACTGGAAATCACCATAAAACAGTACCGGACCCAGAATACATACCACATGTGAATTATTGTTATATCTCTTTCCCATAACCCAGCATGAATCTGGTTAACCAAATGCCAGTCATTTTGTGATGAGAGCCCATCATGAAAGAACTAGGTCGTTATTCTACAAGTCTGAAGATTATAGGCTGTTCATGCTAAATCTGTTAGAAAGGAGTTCAGTTATAATTATTCCTGACCCAATCTATCTAAAAGTAAAAAAAAAAAAAAAAGAACTATTCTGTGATTTGCAGCTCCTTTAATATTTAAAATATAATAAGCAGTTTTCCTCATCTGGTCCCACATAAAACAGGCTGGAAAATTCTGAAGATGACGATTTTGAAAGCAGCTGCTGAGACAAGTCAGGTGGAAAGCAAAAGTTAGTAGGAGGTGACAAGCTGACAGCCCTAATGACTCTACTTTTACTAACACTAAATCTTGGTTACAAGGGACAAGCACCTCTTTCTGGGTAGTATAGATCCAAATTAACGTGTCAGGATGAATTTTTAACTGCCACGAAGTCACATGTTTTGCAGGCTACTGGCTATGGAAGGAACTATTAATATGCACATACATTCCTGTCCATTTAGAAAATTGAGGCTCACGACTGACTATAGAAATAAACAGACAAGCCACAGAGTCTCTTAGAACCTGTCACTCCCCTGAAGTGGCATGATTTTTCACAACCTACTCTTACACTCCTTCTTCAAGCTTTGCAAGTTTGTAGCTGTAATCAGGAGTTGGACATTCTTTAAAGAATAAATGAAGATTCAGTAACATAGTAATAGTGAAAGCAGAAACATCCTAATGATTATCCTATTGTTATAAAGCACACGTAAAGGCACACCATTTTAAACAGAAAACAGCCAGATTCCCATTCAACACTGAACGTGTTGGCACCTTGATGCTATTTCGGTCTCCTTGGAGTAAAATCAGTATGATTTTACCCAGGAACATCAGTCTTCCCGTCAGCCTCAAGTCTGAAGCCCATGTCTCCACGGTTTTGATGTATTTGGCCCTGGCTCTCATGTGATCTAAATGCAGAAGAATCATCCACAGGCCGTCGTCCGCAGCCGTGCTTGTTGGAAAAGCGCGCTGGGGGCTGCCCGCCTTTGTCTCCAGGCCGGCCAGGATGCGCCCCAGATGCTGCTGGATCCAGAGAACCAGCTCGTGCACCATGGGCTCCGACACGAGCTGCGCCGCTCGCTCCAGTAACTTCCCTCTCACAGCCTCGCACTGGGCCCTGGTCAGGTGCTCGGAGTGAACGGAGATTCCAGGGAGACACAGAGGGTAGCTGGCCGGTAAATGGAACACGAGCTCCAGGGGCACGTGCACACCCTTCAGTCCTTCAGCTTCGGTGTGGACTCTGACCACGGCCCCATCTGTCTCTGAAAGGCACCAAAAAGTCATCATTAGATGTGCACAAGTCAATGAGAAGAGGCACTAGCAAGTTCAATGCTTTTTTTTCCCCCATAGGAAAAAAAATTCAGCTATTAACCAAAAAAAAACAAAACAAAACAAAAAAAAAACAAACAACAACAACAAAAAAAGCCACTAACAAAGCTCTGCAGATGATCTCCTTCAACCACACACACATCTCCACACATTTACACACATCGGCACCCGGGACGTAACTGGTAATTACACCTGCTATAGCTCGCTACTTATGAAGCTACCAGGAAGGATTTTCATCAGATCATTCTTTTGCGGCCAGATTTAGTTAACAATTCTAGAAACTAACGCTTACAAACTTCCAAAGGACCACTGGGCATAAGGCTATCAACTGCATTCTTAGTTTAAATTTGGGCATGACCTCAAGGTTACGTTGTGGCAAGTTCAGGCCAAAACAAACACTGACCCTGCACAGAGAAATAACGGTGTGAGACCTACCCAGCCCCTCTCTTTTCTCAGTTACAATGCGTGCTTATCAGTATAGGCTGAAGGCAGCCAACATGAGTGGACATCATCTGGCTCCCTAAAAAGAATGGGGCAGCGGACACAGAATAGGAGGCAAACTACTCTGCTCTCTTTCAGACCCGCTCGGCTTCACCCCTCTGATGTGTTCCACACCACTTCACCCTACTCCTCCGAAAGCTGATAGAACGTCAGGCTGATTCATTCAGCAGGGGCAGAGATGCCTGGATCAGAAGCACTGGGCAGCCCAGAGCTGGATGCGATCAAACCTCTTGGTGCCCCTGCTTCTCCTTCCCTGTGCCCTTGTCTTATTCTTCCCAGGAGAAGCAGTCAAATCCTTCTGTTTCACACTTGGATTGCTGCTCAGTAGCCTCAACACCTGCAACCTGAAGGTCCCCCGGTTTTAAGGAGCCTAACAGAACATTAACCCTGATGTCCAGCGCTCTGATTCCACGTGTAAAAAAGCTGTTGTCACATTGACTCACGCAGGACCAAGCACATCTGTCACACGGTTTTTCCTTAATAGACTCCTCAGTACCAGCTGCAAGGAACTACTATTTTAGGACACCACTCGGAAACACAGTCAGTCACCATGATGAAGACCATATGAAAACGGTATCATTTAAATCTGTATTGCATAACTAAAATGCAGAAAGAAAAACGTGCCAAACCTAATTTGGTGCATTCTTCTAAAACTGATCCCATTTCTCAAAACCTGTCTTTCTTCCATCCAGTTACATCCCCCCTTTTTTTTTTTTTTTTACTTTTTAAAAAATATTTATTTATTTATTTATTTGAAAGGCAGAGTTAGAAAGAAAGAGTCAGAGAGACAGATCTTCCATCTGCTTGTTCACTCCCCAAATGGCCACAATGGCTGGCGCTGGGCTGAGCCAAAGCTAGAAGCTAGGGGCTTCTCGCAGGTCTCCCACATGGGTGCAAGGGCCCAAAGACTTGGGCCGTCTTCCGCTGCTTTCCTAGGCACATTAGCAGGGAGCTGGGTTGGAAGTGGAGCAGCCAGGACTCAAACGGGCACCCATATGGGATGCCAGCACAGCAAGTTGCTGCTTAACCCACTGCACCACAGCACCAGCCCCTTACTTCTCCTTTCCAAAAAAAATTTTACTGTTAAATTGGGCTCCCTAAATGTCAATTAGATCAACCTGCCTCACTGCATGAAATGAGTGTTGAAAATAGATCTGCAGATAATATGGGATCCTGGTGCCAAAATTTCCAGTAATCACTCTACGAGTCCAGACTCTCTCTCGTGGATGAGGTCCAACTTTTAAAGATCTCCATTCACTCATCAGTCAACAAACATGGTCTGACCACCTCCTACGCCCAAGCCAGTATCCCAGTCTCTGAGGAAAAGGGCATATCCTGAGTGATTTCCTCGACTTTCCACACCTAAAAACTCCTTTATTTATAAATACACATAGAAAATTCACATATGTGTCTGTGTTCAGAGATCATTCTCCAAAGGTCTGGCATTTCTCACCATCCTCTGTGCAAAGGGCATGGATAGCTTTGTGCAAGGGTGTTTGCAGAGCAGCCTTCGAAGCTAGAGATCGTCTACCTCCGGATCAGAGGGCAGATGTGTCTCCTGACCAGTTTTATAAACACAACACGCTCCTTCAGGTCAAAGGTTGAGCAGAATGGCCAGTGTCCCCTTACAGGATTACAGGGCTCCTAAGCACAGCGCTGCTCAGCTGTGACAAAGAGCCATTGTGAGCACAAAGATCCATTGTGGGCCCACTTCCACCTCACCCACGGGACCTGGACGACAAGGAGGATCACTGGGAGCACAAGGCTTACGATGACTGCTGTGCACGGAGCAGTAATCCGTCTGAGTGCCCCGGGGCTCCCTGTCTCCTCACTCACTGAATCCATGCAAGTCCACCAGAGACCTGGCAGCTGCAGTCACCCCGGCCGCTTAGGCACTACCCAACCAGCTGTCAATACGTACATGCTGTCACCACCATGCTCTTGCCTTCTCTTCTGGATCAGAAAGAAGTGCCTTCTGCCTCCACAGGAAACCCTACCATCTCTAGGGCACAGTTCCAACCATTATCTGTTCCCTCCTGCTTGCATTTCTTTATCTCTCCCTCTAATGTTTCCTTTTCTTCTGCTTACCAAGTATTTTCCTCCTTGCTTCCAAAAAAAGAAAAATTCTCATGCTATGAATTCCTTCAGTCTATAGATCTCTTTCTCTGACCCTGCATTCTCAATCTTCTTTTTTTTGTAAAAATGTCTACATTTATTTTTTATGTATTTGAAAAGCAGAGGAGATGGAGGGTGAGAGGGAGAGAGGGAAGGAGGTAGGGAGGAAGGGAGGGAGGAAGGGAGGGAGGGAGAGAAAGAGGGAGGGAGGAGGGGGGGGGTATTTTCCATCTCCTAGGTTCACTCCTCATTGCCCAGAACAGCCAGGGCTGAGCCAGGCTGAAACCAGGAGCTACAGGCTCTATTCAGGTCTCCTACTACAGGCTCTATTCAGGTTTCCTACGTGGATGGCATCAACCCAAGTACTTGAGTCATCATCTGCCACCTCCCAGGGTACACATTAACACATTGTTTTTCACACAAAGGTCAGGTCGTTTATTTTCCCTGTAGGCCTGGGCTCAGTACTTCGATGGCTTCTCTTCACCCTTTGGGTTGACAATTTTCTCCAGGTTGCTGCTAATGATATGATAAGTTCACCATAGAAGGCCCTCAGGTCCAGCACCACGGCCCTTAGTGCCCCATGGGTCACCTTGTCTCACTCATGTACCAAGGCCCAGTAATCCGTTACACGGGTCTCCTTGGAGGCCTTGGCCAGAGCATCCCCATGTTCTAAGAAGTGCTTGGAAATGGTTGTCTGGAAGGTTTCCACTTTGGTCTTCACCACATTCACCCTCTCCAGCACCTCCAGGAGGATCACTACCCCAAAATCATCTCCATCCTCAATCTTGTGGATCAGGTGCTAGGCCCATGTGATCACCAGAATGCATTTCTCTTTGAGATTCCAGACTTCTGGCTTAACCAAAGCAAGCAGAGCCAAGAGCTTCTCATCCCCAGGAATAAAGCCACACTTAGGGAGTTCCTTCCTCTCCGGGTTATCTGTTTCCATCTCCTCATCCTTTGGGGGGGGGAAGGTATCTGGGATGGGAACGTCCAGTGAGGCCCGCAGGGAGGTCAGGTCAGCCACACACATGGAGGGAGTCCTCTTACAAGAGTTGCTTCTGTTACATGATTTTCTGTGGCAGAAAACTGTAGAGGAATTCCTCAGCCTCTTGGCAAAGATTCTGCTGGGAGACATCCACCTGTTTGCAGGCCTCCCCGCTCAGGCCCACCCCACACGCTTGGCCATGCTGTTGCAGGCGTAGATCTCTGGGTGCGAGGCAGAGGCAGGACTTGAGCCCCGTCGCTCCAACATGGGATGTGGGCATCCCAAGCGGCAGCTTAACTCTGCATCACGATGCCTGCCCCTCAATCTTCTTAAAATACAACTCTCATCACCTGCCTACATTTTCCCATAACCCAAAAATCTCCATAACTACTTCCACTGTGGCCTCTAACATCTCTTTTCTCTGGAGCTCCTCTCTTCAATATTACCAGTGATCTCTTCATTGCCCCTGTGCAGGACCAACACGATTCTGCAGGCCTGGGTTGCTCAAACCCTGCACGTTCCCAGGAAAGGCCCCATTTCAAGGCTGGTCCTCGGCTGGCTCCCGAAAGCTGAGCTCGACGTCCTTGTAACAGTCTGCCTGACAAGAGTGCTTTTTGTAGGCCTGGGGTCTTGAGCCGCCTTATGCCAGCCTAGTCCAATGGGTGGTGCTAACTGTGATTTATGGCCAGCAGGGGCTGGAGTGGAGACTGAGTGGCTCAAGGCAGTCGTGCAGGCCCTGCACCCCTGTGTAACGGAGCCCCAGTAAAAACTGAACACCGAGGCTCATGCGAGCTTTCCTGGCTGGCGACACTGCTCACACGCTGTCCCTCACACACTATTGCTAAGAGGATCTAGCAGGTCTGCGGGACTCCACTGCTAGAGGATACCTGGAGGCTTGCTACCGGTTTCTCCTGGACTTTGTTCCAAGCACATTTTCTCTGCAGATTTTAACCTGTATGCTTTCGCTGCAGTAAACCACGGCCATGAGCGGAGCAGCTTTTCCGAGCCCTGCCAGTCCTTCTAGCAAATCCCTGCCTAGGAGGGCAGCTCGGGAAACACCTGAGACGGCTACAATCAGGGGTTCTAATCCAGCCCGACCCTTCCTCAGCACCTACATCGCACCAGCTGAACCTCTACTGGGCTCCTTCTGCAAACTCTTCCCTCACCTCCCAGACACCGCATCATCCCGGTTCTCTCCCTGCATCTCCTGCTTTGTCTTCTTTTCCTAAACCCCGAGACGCACAGGTGTTCTAGCAGGCCCGAGTCCTTGTTCCCGGTACCCAGGCTAGTAGCCTTAAAGTCACCTTCGAATGCTTTTCCCCTTGCGTGCTTCACACTGAACATCTGATGGCCAAACTCCCAGCGCCAGCTCTGCGCCATTTCTCTCCTCTGTGTCACCACACCACTCTCATAATACAAGCCTTTCTCTGGTTCCTGCAACAGTGGCCCCTCATCACCTGCCTCTCCCCATACCAGCTTATCTCTGGGACCCTCATTGAGCCACCACAGGGGCCAAGGGCCTCTCCCAGGCTAACAAATGAATCAGAGACTGCTCCAGCCAACACTGAAGACCCTACAACCTACCCCTACTTCCTGTCTCCTCACTCCTGGCTCCAGCTAACCCACTCTGTACTGTGTCCTCCACAGAGTCTCCAGGGTCCCATCTCTGGTCCTTGCTCCTGCCATCATGGATTCCAAGAAGGCCCTTAACTTTCTTTCCAACACAGTCTTTCAACCTCCATGGCACTTGGTCTAAAACCTACTTTATGACTTTCATGGTATTCAGAATTTATTTTATGGTATTTCATATCCTGAATTATTGTGGCTGAACTAAATCAACATTGTCTTACCATTGAAATATCTCAATGTTCTTTTCGAACAAAAACAAGGTGGGGAGTATAAGAAACCGTTGTGTTGCATGGTTATGCAGCTAATAGGGGGTAATCACAGATCTCACAAGTGCAGAAATCCGTGGCACCTGCATGAGGCTCATTGATGACCCAAAGATATGTAGGCCCTGTTCCCCACAGCCTGTGCCCAGGTAAATGGCCTTTACACACCTGATTAAGTTGAAGGTTTTGCAATGAGAGAGTTAGACTGCTTTCTGCGGTGAAAATGCGTATTATGAAAAACTATGTATGGATTTCAATTGGCACCTAAACCAAGTTACTTTTTCATTAACTATTTCCCACAAACTTTTGAAGTACCTTCATTTCGATACTCTTCTATTCCTCCCCAGTGCAGGGGACAAATGGAGATAAAACATTAAGGAAAACAGTTGGAAAAGGCTTTCAAGCTGGCCACACAAATCTTTCCCAATCTTCATTTTTTTCTCAGTTATTTTCTGATCCTTGTCAGCCAACTGAACAGGAATGAGAGGAAATCCTGACTTTCAGCCTGAAAAATGGTGAAACTATTAGTTACGATGCATGTTGAAAAGAAAAACTACTTTAATTCTTTGAAGAGTTGGCCAGGATTAATATCCTGCCTAATCAATGTTCTTGGTGAACGCCTGTCTCTCACATACCCACTGTAGCTGCAAACTACAATTACAGAAAATGATGCCCTCTCTGTAAGAAAATGAGATGCCCAGCAACAGACATCAGTCAGCTGCTACTTAGTGTGGTAATAAAGTTACACCCTCTTTTAAAAACTCATTTTCTCCCTAAAACTCTAGAATATCGACATATCTTACTCCTTCATTGCTCCTTGGCCCTAATTTGTACAAGCAATGAAACGGACTTTGGTTTTAGAAATGTACACATAACACATGCACTATAAATATGATCTCTGTTGGTGAGGTTTTGGTCTTGTTTGGTTTAGGGTTTTTTGGTTTGGTTTGGTTTGGTTTTTTGCCTAATAAAAAGGAAAACAAAGTTGCCTCTATCTGCTTGAAAGCTATTAACAGCTCAAAAACAGAGCAATTAACAGGAAAGCAATGGTGCTCTAAACCTGATGTTAATCTCTGCTCCACCCTGGCCCCCAAAACTCAAGTTATTAAGTTTAACTCATTATTCTCAATAGACATCTATGCCCTAGAAAACTGCTTGCCCTAGGAAACTAAAATTGTCCTGAGTTGCAAGGCTATTATCATCTATTCTAAAGACTCTACCAAAATATGTACATTTAGCCGTCTGGTTGAAGTCCATATGTGTATATGTGTGTGTGCGTGTGTGTGTATGTATATACATATATATACTCATAGGTGGTTTTTTTTTTAAGCCAGTCTTCCTTTTAAGTGTATCCATTTCATACCTAAAACACAAACTCAGATTGGTTTCAAATCTCATCCTTCATTTCAAATACAGGAAAGCAATTAGGTTCCTAACCACCCTGGACAACAGAAATTCAACTGAACTGAATCCCAAATTCCACATTAATACATTTTTAATATTTCATTCTACTGCAGTCTAGAACACACAGAATAAACTCAATAAATGTACTCCAACAATAAAAGCTGCTAAAAAAAGATAAAAGATAAGAGAATGGGCTCTTCAAGATGCATTTAGAATCCATTATGAAATCATTTACAATGGCCAACAGGTACATCCTGTTGCTTAACATCCCTAATGATCAAAGAAATGCAAATAAAAACCACAATGAGATATTTTTTCATTCCAGTTAGATTGGCTATTAAAAAAAAAGAACCAAAAAAAAAAATTGGTGAGGATGTGGAGAAAATGGAACTCTTACACACTGCTGGTGGGAATGTAAATTAGTACGGCCACCATAGAGAACAGGATGGAGTTTCCACAAAAATCTAAGAACTAGAAATACCACATGATCCATCAATGCCACTACGGGTACCTAGACGGGAAATGAAATCAGTCTGTTGAGGAGACATCTGCACTCCCATTTTCACTACACAATAACCAAGAAATGGAAGCAACCTAAGTGCTCATTATCTAAAGGATGGCTAAAATGTGGTACACATATGCAGTTGAATACTACCCAGACATTTAAAAAAAAAGATGATATCTTGTCCTTTGCAACAACATGGATAGAACTTGAGGCCATCATGTTAAATAAAATAAGCCAAGTGCAGAAAGATAAGAGCTGCATGATCTCATTCATAGGTAGAATCTGAAAGAGTTCATCTCATAGAAATTGAGATTATAATGTTGGTTACCAGAAGCGAAGGAGACTAGTGGAGAGGAAGGGATAAGGAAAGATTCCTTAACAGGCACTAAGACACATCTTGAGAGGAGTGAGAAGTCCTTATGTTCTACAGCACAGGAAGGTGACTATCGATAATGAGAATGCACTGCATATGTTCCTTTTAAACAGCTAGAAGAAAGAATTTTGAATGTTTTTTACCACAGAGAAATGGTAAATGTTCAAGGTAATCAATATGTTTACCCAGATTGGATGTTACACAATGTATGCATGTACTGTAATATCACATAGCACTCCATAAATATGTACAAACCTGTCAGTTAAAAAACTTTAAAAAGAAGTCACCCACATACTAAATGCAGTCCTCAAAGTAAGCCATTGTGCAGGAGCACACGCCAAAGCCCCCACACCCTTGCCCCCTGCTTGGGACAGGGGTTTCTTTCATCTTGCACCCCAGGCAGCTTGCCACAAGGCTGCACACATAAGTGCCCGTTTTACACGTCAGCTGGATTTTACATGTTCTTAAAATGTGGTCACAGAAGGAAAAAAAAAAAAACTAAAACTAAATGAAGCTAAAAGCGGCAGTGTCCTCCTGTAGAAGTGAAGTTTCAAGGCTGAATGGGTGTTGCCGAGATGAGCTGAGTACCGGCAGCAAGAAACAGAGCCGAGCAGATTCAGCGGGGCCAACGTGGGATCACCACAATTCATGCTGAAGGAGGGCCCAATCCCATCTCAACATTAGCGCAACTCACTCTGAAATCACTGTGCAAGCCTGTTACCTCTCACGCGGTTTTCTCCACCACCTCCCATTTTGCAACTTTGGGATTTGCAAGATGATTTACAGAAACACAACTGCATTCAATAAGCTGTGACTACAGAAAGATGCTCTCCATGACCCTCAATTCTCCCACCAGGAAAATACACACATATAACCATATCAACCTCAGGTACCTTTGGGTTTGCACACACACTCACACACCCCTTCAGAGTTGTTCTGAGCACAGGTTTGGGTACAGCCACCTCTTTTCTCTGCACACTTGTTATTGCTCTTGCTTTCTGGACAAGTGCTGCCTTGCTCCCTAAGGAGAGTTTTGCTGATGCAGCAGCCCCATTTCTACGAAGGAACGTGATGCAAGGCGAAGGTCCACGTGCTCTGGAAGCCTGCTGGTTATTTGCCAGTTGGAGCATCAGCTACCTGGTCTGAAAACTGGGGCCAGGAGTAGGCTTCATCAAGTAGGATGCATTTACAGTTACCAGGTACATGGTTAGCGGCTACACCGAAGCTGGCACCTGCACAGACTGCACCGGGTAGGACAGAATAGCCCTGAGGAGGTCTACAGGCAGCCCTCAGTCACACACAGCAGTGTGAGGACTCACAGAATCTACACTGAGAAGTGATTACCAAAGATGCCTCTTACTGTGCGTTTACTATTAAGTCTATAAAGACAGAAATGTAGATAAAGCCCCTCAAATTCTTTGCATTCATGAATCCAATTACAACAGACGCCAATTATTCAGCCTCCTTGATCAGACACCCTTAACCATGGACCCTTGCGTCAGCAGCCTGAGCCTTCCTGGACTTTCTTGTCACCAGAAGTGCCATCCCGCCTAAATGGTCTCCAGACTCCAGTGCTTATCTGGGGGAGGCAGGAAGGAACAGATGGGGCTCAATGTGACCCTGCGAGCTACACTGACAGTGAGCACATGCTCACTGCAGTCTGTTAGAGAAACCCTCACCTGACCCTTAATTCCCAGTTGCGAGCATCAAATCGTCCCATTCCAACCACTGAAATTGCTCTACCTTGCACAGAAACCTTTCAGCAACAAGACGCCCTAAGTTGTTACACTGAATTCTTTTATAATTCAATTACTTATTGATGCCAGAACACGGAATTAAATTAATTACGAGGCCTGGCTTCAAAGCCATGCTCAATTTAGCAGCAGATAAAGGGCCCACACTGTTCACAATACTAAGAAACTGCTCTTTTTTTTTTTTTTTTTTTTTGGTATGGTCTCTCCGACCCAGCAGCATAGTTTCACACTCAGTCCGTGTGCTCCAGAGCCAGGCCACCACCACACCACCCTCTATAAGGTGTGATGGGAAAGTGCAGGCCCATGGTTCCAGGATGCTCCCAACTGAGCCATCATAAAGGAACTTTGGAGAATGCATGATGTCTTCAAATAGCCGCCTCAGCAGAAGCAATTACCAATGTGAAGAGTGTCAGAGACAGAGGGGGGATGCCGAGCAATTAGGAATGCCATCCAGTCACAAGGCAGGTGACAAGTCAATAAATCCTTTCACAAGGATTCTAAGGATGCTGTAGCAAAGTACAGTAATCCTCCACCAATGGTGCCAGCATCCCACATGGGCACCAGCTGGAGTCCTAGCTGCTTCTCTTCTGATCCAGCTCCCTGCTAATGTGCAAGGGGAAAGCAGAAGAAGATGGTCCACGTCCTTAGGCCCCTGCACCTGCCTGGGAGACCCAGAGCAAGCTCCTGGCTCCTGGCTTTGGATCAGCCCAGGATGGAAGACCTTTCTCTCTCTCTCCCTCTCTCTGTCTGTAACTCTACCTCTCAAATAAATAAATAAAATCTTTAAAAATTTTTTTTAAAAATTTTTTAAAAAGGACTCTAAGCCAGGCGAGGCACTGGAAAGAACAGGGCTAGGGTCGCTGTGCCTGGGACGTAACAGTACTCGGTATATGTGTTTGCACGGTGACTGCAAGAAGAAACCCGCCACAAGGGGCCAGCTCCTGCTCTGTGAGTGAGTAACGGCACAGGGACACTGGGGAACTCTCTCAGTCCCAGGGGCTCACCTCATTGCACACTACCTTCTTAAAGCTCAGTCAATTCATGCTCACAAGGGCAATTTCAATACCGGTTTCAACATGAGAAGATACATACCATGCCTACCCAAATGCACAGAGTATATTTGAAAGTGGGGAGATCCCATATGGGCCAGGTTGGAGTCCCGGCTGCTCCACTTCCGATCCTGCTCTCTGCTATGGCCTGGGAAAGCAGTGGAGGAGGGTCCACATCCTAGGGCTCCTGCACCCACGAGGGAGACCCGCAGGAAGCTCCTGGCTTAGCCATTGTGGCCACCTGGGGAGTGAACAAGCGGATGGAGGCTCTCTCTGTCCTTCCCGCTCTCTGTAACTCTGCCTCTCAATTAAATAAATACGTCTTTTTTAAAAATTAAAAATAAATTTCAAAAGAAAGCTAAATAAAGGTTCAGAACTATTTGCATCACTGTACTTTCTCATGGGAACAGATATTAAAAGAATGAATCGAAAGAACCTTTCTGGACCATCAGCTCTTACAGGAAAGAGCGATGCTGGTCAAGGTTTGTAGAGAGGGAGAATTCAACACCTGTGAGCTTAAGGATCAAGGCGCCCCCCAAAGCCTGTGACCGGCAGCCCGGCTGCCGCCCACCAGACAAGTACGAACAAGGCAATCTACTTGGTAACGCAAAGCAGACCAGGCTAGACTGGAGCACCAGGTGGGTCAAAATAGTCACTCAACAAACCTCTACTGTGTACGCAAATACTCAGTGGAGTTAAAACCGTCTCCACGGCGTAACGCACAGTGCTTACGAAGGACACATAGCCTTCTGCGAGTGCTGGATTTCAGGGCGGGCAGGGGCTGTCCAGAGGCCTCCATCTCAGGTGAGACCCGCAGGACAGGCAGACGGGCCTCCCCTCCGGCCTGCTCCCACGCCGCTGCAGGCCCGCGGGGTGCGCATCCCTCCTCCGGGCTTCCCTCTCCGCGCCCCCGGCTGCGGGCCCACGCTCAGCGGTGGAGAGGCGAGGGCGGCGGGAGGCCCCGGCCGGAGGGTGCCTCGTCCCGCCCGCGCGAGGGTAGTCACCTGAGCGGCTCAGCACCTCCCACTCGTGGGGCCCGCAGAAGATCGCGGCCAAGGCCGAGAGCTCCTCCTGCATCGACTCTGCCATGGCCGCGCCGCCCGGCCAGCTCGGCACTTCCCGTTCCGTTGAGAGCCTGGAGCAGTGCGGCCCAGCGGCCACCGGGGGGCGCCCCTGGCCACCGCAGCCGGCGACGGGGGCGGGGCGGCCACGTTCAGAAGCCCCGCCCACAGACCTCGGCTCCGGACTCCAGACACTAGCCTCAGCCCCTTGGGTTGGGCTTTCTCTGTGAGGTCCGAAGCCCCACGCCTGGGTCTTTGCGAAGATCTCCTGGCTCGCTTGCAGCTCTCCTGGGCCGAGAGAGGTCTCCCAGCAAAGTCTCAGCTCCATGCTTGCAATACACCCTCCAGCCCCATGCTCTGCCTAGGTTCTGCTGGGCTGGGGACCCGAGGGTCCAGAGGAGCTTGGTGGATAGGAGAGAAAAAACAAACGGGAAAATAAATAAGCAGCAGATGAGGTGAACCCTTGCCCGGCTGGGGGTTGCACTAAGCGTTGGGGAGACCCTGGAGCCCTGGAGGGGGTCCCGGCTCAGGAACCTTAACAGGTGCCAAAGGGACCAGCCCTGGGCCTCCTGGGCAGCTATGTGCCGAGTCCTAACGTGCCCCGTTCATCAGGTGTGTTCAGCCAGCGGGGCTCCTTGGCCCTGGTGGGGTTGTGGGGGAGTGTCCTGGAGAGCAAAGGCTGCGTTCTCTGAGTTTTTGAGTTTGTCATGCTCAACGCGTGCAAAGCACAATGAGTGTGTGTGACTATGGCTCTTGAAGCTTAAAGTGCAGATGAGCCTCCTGGACCCCAGCACCTGAGTGGAGGGATCTGAGCCATGCTAATAGGGTTACAGAGCTGGAAACCCACCGTGTGCAGGCGGGGCCCCGAGCTGATGGGAGCTCCTGCTTCCCAGTGTGTGTGGTGTGCGTGGCTTATCCTTTCTTTCTTTCTTTTTTTTTTTTTTTCCTTCTTCCCAAGTACCGACTTCAAATGTTGCGGCCTTAAAAGCAACTGGCCCTGCTCAGGGAGGTCCCGTAATTTTGTTTATATCAAAAACAGTATTTCAAGCGATAAATCCAAGTGGCTACTCAGTTTCTCCTGATTTTGACCTATGGAAGCCAGAAGAACAAACTTGGCTGATTTGTGGACTCCGAATCCATGTTACATCATCATCATCATTCTCACTGTGGCTAAAAAAAGGGGGGGTGGGAGGGATTTGAAAAGGGAAATGATACTGGGCTTCCGAGAATAGAAAGGAAATCTGACAGCATGGCCTGCAGAGAGAATGGTTTGAGGAGGATGCCATGGGATTTCAGTGACCCTAAGTAATTAGCAGCACTGCTGGGCACATAATTGGAAAGAGAAGGTTTATTTAAACTCATAATTATCTCTGATGTGACCAATTTGTTTAAAAAAAAAAAAAACTCCTTTGAGTTATTTCCAAAATAGCAGCTGTTCAGATCCATCATTAACTAAGAGAATAGTGAACAAAAGAATAAATTATTTAAGAATAAATTTTTAATTTAAAATATTCCTAAGTTATTTGGTCTTAGTTTGAAGTCCAACGTTACTCTTAAAAGTGGTGGGAAAATATTAATTTTGTTATTTGATTTACTCATTAAATATAAGCTACAAATTAATGGAGGAGTTCTTAGAATATTTTTAATTTTCCAAAATCAACATAACTGATATTGAATACTATGCACAGCAAGGTGACAGCTTGGCGGAAGTGTTGGGGAGGCAGGCGCGGAAGCCAGGGTCCGCCAGGGGTGCCCGGAAATTGATGTAAACCTACAGCAAACAATTACTGTATTTACAATTTTCATGTCAATATGGCTCTTCTGTGTTCTTCCTTTCTCTGTTGATTTCTGAACTTGCTTTTCATACTTCATTTAACATGTTTAAATAAAGAAGTCCGTGTGAATGTCTTTTAGATTGACACTATCTTGAGGCACTGGAGTCCCATGAATAAGCCCCTGTACCCTGGCATTTGCAGTACTCATCACAGAGACAGCATAATGTCAGCTTGATATTTCTCACACTATGAAAATATCAGCTACATGTCAACTCGCTAAAGTCTGCCTTCATGTAATAAGGTTTCTGCTACTCACAGACTACTGAACACGCTACACAGTGAAAGGCAGGGTGGCTGTGTGAACACCGGCCTCCTCCCGCATCCCCCCCTTACACACACAGCAGGGTACAATTGCCTAGAGCACTGCTTTACATGGAGTTTTTCTGCATCATTTGAAACCTTACATCTTCAACTAAAACCCAGGAGCTGTTCTTTAATATTTGTGGACAAACAGTACTACTGCTCACTTTCTCGTGAGTTGTGAGTAGACTTAATACACTAAGCCTGAAGTTTTTCTTTTAAGATTTATTTATTTATGTGAAAGGCAGAGTTACAGAGAGGGAGGGAGGGAGGAAGAGAGAAAGAGACAGATAGATCTTCCGTCCTCTGCTTCATTCCCTCGTGGTCACAATGGCCAGGGCCGGAGCAGACCTAAGCCAGGAGCCAGGACCTCTATCCAGGTTTCCACTGTGGTTGCTCTTCTGGAGGTATTCACAGGGAACTGGATCAGAAGTGGAGCATACAGGACTGGAACCAGTGCTCAGATGGGATGTTGGCACCTTCCATGGTGGCTTAACCTGCTGCACCATGACATAGGCCCTATAAGCCTGAAATTCTAAGGCAAAACCCCCTTGAACATAGAAAGGAGAACACATTAGCACATTAACAGCAGTTGGAGAGGTTGAGATTGTTGTGTTGCTCTGACCTCAGAATCAGTCCTTAAGTCTTCCTGGTCTGGCTGAAAAGCCTGTGAGAGCATCTCAGGCAGGCAAAGCCAAGACACTGTGGCAAAAAATGATCTGCATGAAGGATCTCTGTGAATGAGACCCCAGCAGAAGGAAGTGGCCATCTAAAGAGAGGAGAGAACTTCTACTTTGCTTATGGCTTTGTCCAAATATTGATGGAGTTTGTGGACTCAAAAGGCTTCCGTAGCCTAGGCAGCTCTTGACAAGAGCCTCAGGTGGTCACTGACATCATACAGTGTTAATTGTTAAATTAACAACAGGAGTCACTGTGCACTAACTCCCCATGCAGGACCTCTGTCCTCAATGAATTGTATTATGAAAGTTAACTGTAAAACTAGCTCTGTGTGTGTGCGTGTGTGTGTGTGTATAAATTGTTGAAATCTTTACTTAGTATAGAGTTGATCTTCTGTGTACAAAGTTAATTGAAAATGAATCTTAATGGAGAATGAGACTAGGAAAGGGGAGGGGAGTGTGAGTGGGAAGGCAGGTATGGTGGGAAGAATAACTATATTCCTCAAGTTGTACTTATGAAGTTTGTATTCCTTAAAAAAATAAATTAAAAAAGAAAAAAAGAAGATTGTTGTGTTGAAAAAGCCAAAGACCCTGACACTGCATTGGGATGTGATAAGGAAAATGATCACATTAAAGCTACCAGGCAAATAAAAATACTTCCAAGAACCACCAAGAGTAGAGACCAAAAGAGGCACTAAATGCCAACTTCCTAAGTAAACCTGAACTCCCAGAAGCTGTGCTTTGGTTCTGTCAAAGGATTTCTGTATTTCCTCACTTCACAAAGTGTTCTTGGACCCTCTCTGACTGCTGGCCCAGACCTGCAAGCTGAGTTTTGAGATAGGTAAATAAAAGCAACAAATGCTCCCTTTCAAGGCTCCAGTCTGGTCTAGACAAGTAAGCCCAGCAAAATTCAGCAGTTACAAGTTCCTTTACCACGCTGAGGGTACAAGAATTACCACAGTCCCTTGCTAGGGTAACATTCAGTATCATGATATAGGTGAAAGCAATGGAGAGATGGGTGGGTACACAAACCTCCCACAAATTCCCAGGGAAGAAATCAGTTTGTGATGCTAGGAACATAGTAGGCATCCCAAAGTACCCAAGTCTGTGCTATTTGTTTGTCTAGGACTTCTTGTTCTGTTACAGTGTACAAGTCATAAATATGATATCTGAAAAAAAACAAACAAAATCCATGAGAATTTGACACTGACTCTGATATCATATCATTTTGTCCAAGTTATCTGTATTTCCCTCCCGAATGTTGGGTGCACTCTGCCTGTGCACAATTCCTGTGCACACTAGCGATTTCAAAACCATCCCAGCCTGCTTTCTGGAAAACCACCCCCATGACTCGGTCCCACTGACGTAAAAGCCCAGTGCCTTATCAATGGTCTAAAAATACATCTTCAATGTCATTGGGTTTTAGAGTTTGGTCCAGTTAAAATAATGTGCACAACTTAGTTCCAGTTACCACTGTGAATGGAGTCTTTTCATTGATTATGTCTCCCCACTGTGCATTACAATGTAGTCAGTTTCCATTCCCTGAGGTAGGGTCCAGGACTGTGGGAACTGTTAAAAAATCCCTTTCTCCAAACTCATTAAGGGACTATAAATGGGTAAGTTCTGACATTTTCACAAAACATAATCTTGTGGTTGAAAATGGAGAGATTTGTATCAAGCAACTATAACTATGAATGGGGAAATTAGTTTGGATCACAGAAGAAGAATAATTAACTTTAAAAAGTGGAGAGAGGGAAGAGGAAGGAAGGGAAAGAGGAGAGAGAGAGAGAGACAAAAGAGGTAGAGGAGGAAGGAGAAGGAGGTAGATGAACATATCAGGAGAGGGTGGGGAAAGGATGATTTTTAAAAATATTTATTTATTTATTTATTTATTTATTTATTTATTTTTACCAAGAAGAAAATTGGATGTTAGGAATTTGGCTTTGTATCTAGAAGGGTAGATACAATATATTCACCTGCTTCTTAAAGAACAAAGAAATCTGAAATTCCATTTCGTTATGAGGTCTGGGATTTGATTCAACATCATGTAGGAAGTGAGAAGAGGCTGGGACAGGGGTGGGGCTGAAGTTGAGCCCAGACTGGTGGAGCTGAGTGTTGAGTACATAAGGACTTAGTAGTTCATTCTCCCTGCTTTTGTGTGTTTTAGAGGCTCTATTCTTAAAAGGCTGTCTTACAATGTAGTCGGTAGAGAATACATAAAAATTTGAGTTTTGCATAATGCTTAGTTGAAGAAACAAGGACAGAAATAAAGGGGAAATAGGACAGAAAGGAAAGAAGCAAGTCCGGGCTAAATAGAGTTGGCAAAGCTTGTGAGGAGCCAGAGGTTCCAAACCCGTATATTTAATACTGTAGCCGGCGCCGTGGCTTAACAGGCTAATCCTCCACCTTGCGGCGCCGGCACACCAGGTTCTAGTCCCGGTTGGGGCGCTGGATTCTGTCCCGGTTGCCCCTCTTCCAGTCCATCTCTCTGCTATGGCCAGGGAGTGCAGTGGAGGATGGCCCAAGTCCTTGGGCCCTGCACCCGCATGGGAGACCAGGAGAAGCACCTGGCTCCTGGCTTCGGATCAGCACAATGTGCTGGCCGCAGCGGCCATTGGAGGGTGAACCAACGGCAAAAAGGAAGACCTTTCTCTCTGTCTCTCTCTCTCACTGTCCACTCTGCCTGTCAAAAAAAAAAAAAAATACTTGTGTGACTCACATTAATTCAGGCAAGAAAGCATAGGACTGCACTGCAGTGGCTTTAACGAGATGCAAATGCTTTTCTCCTGCGAAATCGAGTGTGGAAGCCACAGAGCTGTGGTGCTCCACAGTGTCCAGACCCTGGTTCCTGCCACTTTGTGGCTCTGCTCTGCAGAGGGTTGATTCACACAGTCCTGTCGTGGGAGAATTGCTCCTGAAACCCAGCCAGAAGTCTACATCTTTGCAAGATAAAGGCAGCCAGCCCCATCCCACCTGCTAGAAGTCAGTTCCATGACTGCTCGAAGGTACTAAGAGGAACAGGACAAAGTCATTTCCAATCTGAGATGCCTAACATCCTGCTAAACATGGAGGAGGAAAGGAAGTATTGTTGTTGTTCTTTTCATATTATAAAGAGACAATCCCCTGGGAGATAGCTGGCAGTCCCCCCTGCAGCAAGTTGAGTTTGGGTTGGGAGATTAAGTTGCTCTGTTTCTGTAGAGCTCAGCCTCTCCCTAACCCCTGATCACCACCACTACTTACTCTCATCTCATAGTCTTGATTTACTTTTCTCATACATTTTTTAAATCACCTTGCTTATTTGTTTACATGTGTCTTGTGATTGTCATATGCGTGTCCCCCAAAATGCATACATTGCTACTTAATCTCCAATGTGATTGCACTGGGAGGTATGGACTTTGGGAGATGACTCGGTCATGAGATGGAGCCCTCATGAATAGGATGAGTGTCCTTTCAAAAGAGCCCTGAGATGGGGGCTGGCTCTGTAGCACAACAGGCTAAGCCACAAGCCTGCAGTACCAGCATCCTTTATGGGCACTGGTTTGAGTCCTGTTTGCTCCACTTCCTATCCAGCTCCCTGCTAATGCACCTGGGAAGGCAGTGGAAGATGATCCAAGCGCTTGTGCCACTGCACCCATGGGGAAGACCTGGATGAAGCTCCTGGCTCCTGGCTTCTAGCCCAGTTCAGCCTTGGCTGTTGCAGCCACTTGGGCAGTGAAACAGCAGATGGAAGATTCCCCCCCCCCCCTCTCTTTCTCTCTGTAACTCCTCTACCTTTCAAAAAAATGAAAAATCTTAAAAAAAAAAAAAAAAAAGAAGAGGCCTGAGAGAGCTTGCTTCCCCCTTCCACCACGTGAGGATACAGTGAGAAAGTCTCCTCCATGAGGGAGCAGGCCTTCACCAAACTGCCAGTGCCTTTATCCCAGGCTTCCCAGCCTTGAGAACTGGAAGAAATGGTTTCTGTTATTTATCAGCTACTCACACCAATGTATTATTTATTTATTTATTTATTTGAAAGGCAAAATGGCAGAGAAATAAGGGGACACGAAGAAACTCCCTGAAATGCTTCCCAAGAACCAGGACTGGGCCAGGCCAAAACAATGCACTTGGAACTCCTTTGGGGTCTCCCACATGGGTGATAGGAACCCAACTTCTTGGGCCATCATCTGCTACCTCCCAGGTGCATTAATGGGAAGCTGGATCAGAAGTGGGGGGCAGGACTTTATCGTAGGCGTTCCAGTATAGGATTGGGCTATCCCTAGCAGCAGCTTAACCTGCTGCACCGCAACATCCATCTCGGGCCAAGGATTTTTCTATAGCATACCAAATGGATTAGGACACTTCCCAGTGCAAGATCAATAGCTAGACCACCAGCAGCAAATTGGTTGAGATGTCCACAGTGATGCACAAGAATATCCAGAAAAGTTTGTTAACTCATCTGCTGAGGCTTTCTGAAAGAGTAGTTCAAAGTGGCCTGAAAGAAGGGAGAGTGAATAGTTTTGGGTTCGTTGTGGTTGTGGGTGGGGCTGGGGCTGCAGTTCTGCATACTGCTGGGATTGCCATGGTCTGAACAGCCCCCACCAATACAAAAAGAGTGGATAGCTAAGTCTTCTTGCCTGCTTGCCCAGAGGTGAGGCAGAAGGAGAAACTAAAAAGTAGGAATTGTAGGCCGGCGCCGTGGCTCAACAGGCTAATCCTCCGCCTTGCGGCGCCGGCACACCGGGTTCTAGTCCCGGTCGGGGCACCGATCCTGTCCCGGTTGCCCCTCTTCCAGGCCAGCTCTCTTCCGTGGCCAGGGAGTGCAGTGGAGGATGGCCCAAGTGTTTGGGCTCTGCACCCCATGGGAGACCAGGATAAGCACCTGGCTCCTGCCATCGGAACAGCGCGGTGCGCCGGACGCAGCGCGCTACCGCGGCGGCCATTGGAGGGTGAACCAACGGCAAAAGGAAGACCTTTCTCTCTGTCTTTCTCTCTCACTGTCCACTCTGCCTGTCAAAAAAAAAAAAAAAAAAAGTAGGAATTGTAAATTGTCAATGGTCAAACGTCGGTAGTGGAGTTCAACATGCTTATTGTCTTTCTCATTAGAGTATAAACTTCTGTGAGACCAGGGGCCTTATCATTCTTGCTCATTTCTGTATCCTCCACATCTAAAACAGTGTTAGCCAGGGCCATCAGGCAAGAAAAAGAAATTAAAGGAATACAAATGGGAAAGGAGGAAGTTAAATTATCCCTATTTGCAGATGACATGATACTATATATAGGGGACCCGATAAACTCCTATAAGAGACTATTGGAACTCAGAAGAGTTTGGTAAAGTAGCAGGATACAAAGTCAATGCTCAGAAATCAACAGCCTTCGTATACACAGATAATGCCAGGGCCGAGGAAGAACTTCTAAGATCAATCCTATTCACGATAGCCACAAAAACAATAAAGTACCTTGGAATAAATTTAACCAAGGATGTCAAAGACCTCTATGATGAAAATTACAAAACACTGAAGAAAGAAATAGAAGATGACACAAAAAAATGGAAAAACCTGCCATGCTCATGGATTGGAAGAATCAATATCATCAAAATGTCCATTCTCCCAAAAGCAATCTACAAGTTCAATGAAATACCAATCAAAATACCAAAGTCATTCTTCAAAAACCTAGGAAAAAAACGATGCTGAAATTCATATGGAGAAACAGGAGACCGAGAATAGCTAAAGCAATCCTTTACAATAAAAACAGGGCCGGAGACATCACAATTCCAGACTTCAAGACATACTACAGGGCAGTTATAATCAAAACAGCCTGGTACTGGTACAAAAACAGATGGATAGACCAATGGAACAGAATAGGAACACCAGAGATCAATCCAAACATCTATAACCAACTCATATTTGACAAAGGACCTAAAACCAACCCCTGGAACAAGGACAGCCTCTTCAACAAATGGTGCTGGGAAAACTGGATGTCCACATGTCGAAGTATGAAGCAAGACCCCTACCTTACACCTTATACAAAAATCCACTCAACATGGATCAAAGAACTAGAGATGCGCCGCAACACCATGAAACTAATTGAGAGCATAGGGGAAACCCTTCAAGATATTGAAACAGGTGAAGAATTCCTGGAGAAGACCCCAGAGGCACGGGTAATCAAAGATAAAATAAACAAATGGGATTACCTCAAATTGAAAAGTTTATTTACAGCAAAGGAAACAGTCAGGAAAGTGAAGAGGCAACCAACAGAATGGGAGACGTTATTTGCAAACTACACAACAGATAAAGGATTAACAACTAGAATCTATAAAATGATCAAAAAACACCACAAAATCAAAACAAACAACCCAATAAAAAAATGGGCCAAGGACCTTAACAGACATTTTTCAAAAGAGGAAATCCAAATGGCCAACAGACACATGAAAAAATGCTCAGGATCCCTAGCCATCAGGGAAACGCAGATCAAAACCACAATGAGGTTTCACCTCACTCTGGTAAGATTGGCTTATATACAGAAATCAACCAACAACAGATGCTGGCGAGGATGTGGGGAAAAAGGGACACTAATCCACTGTTGGTGGGAATGCAAACTGGTAAAGCCACTATGGAAGACAGTTTGGAGAGTCCTCAGAAACCTGAATATAGCACTGCCACAGGACCCAGCCATCCCACTCCTTGGAATTTACCCAAATGGAATTAAAGGGGAGAAAAAAAGAGCCATTTGCACCTCAATATTATTTGCAGCTCAATTCACAATAGCTAAGACATGGAATCAACCTAAATGTCCATCAACGGATGACTGGATAAAGAAACTATGGGATATGTACTCTATGGAACATTATACAGCAGTAAAAAACAATGAAATCCAGGCATTTACAACAAAATGGAGGAAGCTGGAAAACATCATGCTAAGTGAAATAAGCCAGTGCAAAAGGGACAAATATCATATGTTCTCCCTGATCGATGGCAACTAAACAAGCATCTAAAATGATACCCATTGAAGTGAAATGGACACTATGAGAGACAATGACAGGATCAGCCCTTGTCTAGACTGTTGAGGAACAACTTACTATTTTATTCCTTTTAGTATTTTTGTTGTTGTTGTTGTTGCTCTGTTTGTTCTACATAAGACCACTGGTTGAACTCTGTAATCAATGCACAATCATTCTTAGGCATTTAAAATTAACAGAAAAGTGATCTCTGTTAAACATAGGAGTGGGAATAAGAGAGGGAGGAGATATATGGGTTGGCACATGCTCACTCGGACTTACCTCCAATGGTGGAACTAGAAATGTGCCAGGGGATTTCAACTCAGTCTTACCAAGGAGGCAGGTACCAATGCCAGCGCACTTGGTAAAGTGATAAGTGTAAGTACACAACTGATCAAAAAGATAGGGTATGTGTCGAAGAGATTTCACAAATAAGACCAGTGTAAGCAAATAATGAAGGATAGAATTAAAAGGGAGAGAATGATCCTGCGGGGGAAGCAGGACACACAGCAGACTCATAGAATGGCAAATGCCCAAAACGGCACTCCTGCCTCAGAATCAACCCTTGGGACATTCGGATCTGGCTAAAAGGTCCATGAGAGTCTCACAGGCATGGAAAGCCATGACATGGTGGCAAAAAACAATCTAAATGAAAGACCCTGGTGAACAAGACCCCAGCAGAAGGAACAGGCCATCAAGGAGAGAGGCACCTTTCTCTGAAGGGAGGAAGGAACCTCCACTGTGACACGGCCTTGACTAAACAAGTTCAGAGTCGGTGAACTCAAGGGGCTTCCATAGCTTAGACAGCTCATAGCAAGAGTCTCAGGTGATTGCTGACATCACAAATAAGAGTGCCAATTGTTAAATCAACAACGGGAGTCACTGGGTACATGCTCCCCACGTAGGATCTCTGTCCTTAATGTGTTTTACTATGAAACTTAAAAACACTACTAGTGGAACAATACCCTATACCTTGTGCAGTTGTGTGAGTGCAGCCTGTTGAAATCCTTGCTTAGTATATACTAAGTTGATCTTCAGTATATGAAGGTAATTGAAAATGAAACTTGATGAAGGGCGGGATGGGAGAGGGAGTGGGAGAGGGGAGGACCACGGGAGGGAGGGAGGTTGGTGGGGGGGAAACCACAACAATACAAAAGTTGCACTTTGTAAATTCACATTTATTAAATAAAAAAAATTATATAACAAACAAAAAAAGAACTTAATACTTTACCCTTTTAGTATTTTTTATGTTCTACTTAGAACTATTGGTTGAACTCTGTAATTAATACACAATTATTCTTAGGTGTTTAATTAATGCTATAACTAGTACTCAAATAGTATTTTACACTTTGTGTTTCTGTGTGGGTGCAAACTGTTGAAATCTTTACTTAATATATGCTAAATTGATCTTCTGTATATAAAGATGATTGAAAATTAATCTTGATGTGAATGGAAGAGGAGAGGGGGTAGGAGAGGGGAGTGTTGTGGGTGGGAGGGAAGTTATGGGGGGGAAGCTATTGTAATCCATAAGCTGTACTTTGGAAATTTATGTTCATTAAGTAAAATTTTTAAAAAATAAAGATAAAACAGTGCCAGACAAGTAAGGGATTCGATAAACATTTGCTGATGCAAATAGACTCATTGCAGAGTTGATAAATTCTTGATAGGATCACTTATTCAATGGAGTTGTTTGCCACCTACTGTATGCTACTCATTCTGTGAAGTTTCAAGGCCTTCTGTGAGTGGATAAGACAGTTTGGAATCTAACTCAGGAGGGACATCACCCTCTCCTGGGATGGAAGAATGAGGTCCAGCCAGGTGAGTAAAGGGCACCAGAGAAAACCCCAGAGTCAGCCAGCGCTGCGGCTCACTAGGCTAATCCTCCGCCTTGCGGCGCCGGTACACCGGGTTCTAGTCCCGGTCGGGGTACCTATCCTGTCCCGGTTGCCCCTCTTTCAGGCCAGCTCTCTGCTGTGGCCAGGGAGTGCAGTGGAGGATGGCCCAAGTGTTTGGGCTCTGCACCCCATGGGAGACCAGGAGAAGCACCTGGCTCCTGCCATCGGATCAGCGCGGTGCGCCGGACGCAGCGCGCTACCGCGGCGGCCATTGGAGGGTGAACCAACGGCAAAAGGAAGACCTTTCTCTCTGTCTCTCTCTCACTGTCCACTCTGCCTGTCAAAAAAAATAAAAGAAAAAAAAGAAAACCCCAGAGGCCTGGCGTGGCCATTGTGATTGAGGGGAGGAAGAGGAAAGTTTAAATAAACATGGCTGGAAAGATAGATCTGTGCCTTCCTTCTTCATCTGTTGAGCAATGTGCCAAGTATTGCACAAGGTCCTAGGGAAACTGTAGCTTGCAACACAGACCTCTTAGAAGGTGAAGTGTAGTGGGGAAGACAGACCTCACAGGATCACACCTCTGGTGACCTGCTGCCTGGTGATATCATGGGAGTGGATGAGAGTACTTCAGGAATTTCACAGGGACAGTGATGTGTTTCCCAGCAATGGAACAAAGAAGCCCTATTGTGCCTGTCTTTCTAACACAGTCTGGACCAAAACAATAGTCCCTTTGTGGGAGTGATTTTGTATTTTCCTGTTACTTTTCTCTTTTTTCTTTCCTTCTGTTTTCATAGGAAGAAGAATCAAGTCAGAAAAAAAATAAAAACGCACTTGTGTCACTACTACCACCTGGTAATACCACCTTGGGCGCTCGCTCGCTCGCTCGCTCTCTCTCCCTCTCTGCTTTGGTGATTAAAGAAAAACAACTATATGAGAATGAAAGGCTGGGCTAGAATTCTTTGTCTGTTGTTTCAGGTAGAATCTCTATATGTATGTGATTCTTATTGTCCTTTGAAATAGTGATTAGCCAGGAATTTCTTCACTGATATCTTCGTTAATTTCAAAATGAGCACTATACTTTAGAGAAAGCACAGTCAGGATTCTTACTACTGGGATCATATTTCTTCAGACTTTATTCTTAAGTCATTCTTCCTTTTTCCTACGATACTTTCCCACCTCTTTGCCTGGGGAACTTTTAGTGATGTGTCACGTCTTAATCCCAGCTCTCCTTCTGGGTCAGGTCTGAAGACAGGACGATCTCTCCCGGGTTTCCCCATCACTTAACGTATTGACACAGACTCCACTTTTGTAATTGCTTATCCGTCCATAGCCTCAGTACAGTATGACTTTCATGAGATCAAGGAGTATTCCCAGGCAATTCTGTATCTCCAACTCTTAGCACACTGCCCAGCATATAATGGGTATTTAGTATTTGTAGAATGAATGAATGCATGGTTATAATGTGTAAGTAAATAGGTCTGATTCACTTTTCATATTACCTCCACTCTGATTCCAACCAGATTTCATTATCCCTTGAACATATTGATCCACATCAGTGTTAAGCAATGAGATTGCAACCCACATGTTCACTTGGTTCACATTCAGAGTAATGAAGAAAGTACAAGTAGGCAAAGGATATTGTGTATTACTTCTTTAAAACCACAAAATTTCACTCAGGGGATCTTGTTGATATTAACTTCGCATATTTGGTAATGGTTACTCACAGTTGCTGCTTTGTTTGATTACATTATGTACCAAGGAAAATGGATTTTCAAGTAATTATTACAGTGAATATATAATATAAAGCTTTGACATTACCAGGCAGGAATCCATGCGATGGGATGGCATTTATGTCCCAAGCTGAAATGGGAACCCACTTAGTACCTGATCCAGCTTAGCTAGAAATACCTCATATTTCCACCAGAATGTGTGATGAGGGCATTGTATTTTGTTACTATGCAGGTTAATAGTATTTGAAAAATAAGTCACTTGAAAATAGGATAGTGATATATAATAGTGTAACCACAGGAGTTAAAATTAAGAATTAAAGAGGCTCTTAGGCTTTTTGCTATACAACCTATGATCACTTAAGTAATTTCTTTTTTAAATTTTTCTGATGTTTCAAATGATGTTGCCTATGGCTCAAATTAAAAAACTGGCATTGTGGCACAGTGGGTTAAGCTGCCACCTACAGAGCCTGCATCCCGTATCAGAGCATCAGTTCAAGTCCCATCTGCTCTACTTCTGATCCAATGCTCTGATATTGTGCCTTGGAAGGGAGTAGAAGATGGCCCAAGTGCCTGGACTCTTGCCACTCGTGTGGGAGAATTGGATGGAGTTTCTGGCCCCTGGCTTCTACATGGCCCAGTCCTACTGGTTAGAGCACTTTGGAGAGCGAAGTAACAGATGGAAGATCTCTTTTTTTCTGTAAACCTGCTTTTCAAATAAATAAAATAAATCTTTTTTGTTTTTTTTTAAAGACCTGGTCATGTTAAAGGTGGCAAAGGATTGACTGGAAGGGGCCCACAGGAACGTGGGCAACCTATTTTCTGTATATAACAACTTCAATTCTTACAAGTATATCATGGGGGAGAAGATAGGCAGGTTAATAATACTTCTATAAGATGCCCACTTTGTTCTGAATTTAAGCTGAGTATGCCCTTAACTTGAAAACTGAAGGACATTTATTCTTTTACATAGATCTTTAAGTCTTGCTACTCCTGGATTTTTATGTATAACAACAAATCTTGGCAAGAAGAAGCTGCAGGTTTTGGGTGTCTTCAAATGGCACCAACTTGTCTCTGTGAGGGGACTGCTGATAGAAACAGAGAAAGCCATTCTTTCACCCAGGGCAAATTGTTTTTAGCCTGAAAGCTCAGCCCACCACTGTCTGGAGATATATATATTCTTAAAGTGATCATTTCAAATATATCTCATTATAAGCAAACAAAAGCACAGTCATCAAAGCAATTTTTAATGCACTAAAGAAATTCACTGTTCCGGGGGCCAGCGCTGTGGCTCACTTGGTTAATCCTTCACCTGCAGTGCCGGCATCCCAATGGGCGCCAAGTTCTGGTCCCCGTTGCTCCTCTTCCAGTCCAGCTCTCTGCTGTGGCTCGGTAAGGCAGTGGAGGATGGCCCAAGTGCTTGGACCCCTGCACCCGCATGGGAGACCAGGAAGAAGCACCTGGCTCCTGACTTTAGACTGGCGCAGCGCCAGCTGTAGTGGCCATTTGGGGAGTGAACCAATGGAAGGAAGACCTTTCTCTCTGTCTCTCTCTTTCTCACTATCTAACTCTATCTGTCAAATAAATAAAAAAAATTCACTGTTCCAATTAACTTTATGATATTTATTTATTTATCTTTGACAAAATGAGGAAGTTGAAGTGGGCCATTTGTACACCAATTCTTAGATGAGCATATTTTTCATGTTTTTGAGCACATTTATTCTTATTTTCTATTTGAAAGGCAAGGAGACAGGCAATTAGAGAAAGATCTTCCATCTGCTGGTCCATTCCCCCAAATGCCCACAACATCCAGGGCAGGCCAGGGTGAAGCCAGGAGCCAGGAGCTCAATCCAGGTCTTCCACAGAGGTCAGGGAATCAAATACTTGAGTTTTCATCTGTTGCCTTCCCAGCAGGAAGCTGGAATCTGAAACAGAGCTGAGAGTTGAACCAGCCACTCCAATGTGAAATGAAGGTGTTATAAGTGGTGTCTTAACCACTGTGTCAAATGCCCCTTCATCTCTGAATCAAAAAGCCTCAAAACATGGATGGCATCATACATTGGCCATTAGCTGGCAGCTGACAAAATATATAAGTGATATGACTTGCGTGTGCATGAGTTCGGTTGTTTTCCTTGACGACTTGATTGTGGTGAGATTATGAAATACAAACCTCAAACTCACAGAATCACAGAAAGAGTGCTGGCAACTTAGGAAAAAGTCCCAGAGGTGTTAATGGAGCTTTTGTTTCATTTTATTTTTTAGAACTACATTGCCACCAATACCCTCAATGAAAGAAAGGATAATATGCCTGAAAAACAGACATCTTTGCCTTTTTTTTAAAGATTTGTTTTTTTATTTATTTGAAAGCCAGAGTTACAGAGAGACAAAGAGAGAAAGTAGGAGAGAGAGACAGAATCTTCCATGTGCTGGTTCACTCCCCAAATGGCTGCAATGGCCAGGGCTGGGCGAGACCAAAGCCAGGAGCCTGGAGCTTCTTATAGATCTCTGACATTGGTGCAGGGGCCCAAGGACGTGGTCCATCCTCCACTGCTTTCCCTGGCTCACTAGCAGGGAGCTGGAACAGAAGTGGAGCAGCTAGGTCACAAGCAGAGACTTAACCTGCTATGCCACAATTCCGGCCCCACACCAATGCCTTTCAGTTGAAATGTGGTTAACAAACACAGCATGTGAACAGGTTTTTGGATACTCTAAAGAGGTACTTTTCTTATATTTCCTTTTCTATGTATGCACAACAGTGATATTTGGTCATCTATGTCCAAATGACTTTAAGAGCTTACTCAAGAGCTGTATAATAAAACCTTCAAGTGATCTGTGAGTCATGATATAATTAGCAGCTTATTTTCTTTTACAGTGTTAGGTAAAACAATGGCCTCTCCCACAACTGATCTCATCCTCCAGTCGTGAATGCTGGTTTTTGTCAGCTGGCTTTTTGTATGTTGAGTTTTTTGCCAGAGGAATGGTGGGAGAGTCAAAGACTTATTATCAAACAATATCTTACATGTATAATAAAACAACACCACTTGTTGAGTGGTTACTCTAGGCTAAACTGTTAGGCTGAATGCTTAATAGATAGATATTATTGCGTGTAGTTCTCTCAAGAAACCATGAGAAAGAGAAAGAGTTGTTATCTGCTATGACTTGAATGTCCCTTCCAGAACTTGTGTTGAAATTTAGTTGCCAATGTAAAGGTACTTGGAGGTAGGTCTTTAAAAGATAATTAGGTCCTGGGGGCACTGTCCTCATAATGGAGTAAGGCCTCTGTGGTTAGGAATCAGTTAGCAGGAAAGTGTTTGTCTTCCCTAGCCCCCTCTTTCTCCTGTCCTCCTGCACACCCATGATCTTTCTCCAAGTGCTGCCCCTTCACACAGCAAGGCTCTCACCACACACCAGCACCATGCACTTGGACTTCCCAGCTCCCAGACTATGAGAAAATACACATATTTCCTTTCTTTATAGATGACTCAGTCTGCGGCATTTTTGCAGCCAAAAAAAATGGACTAAGACATTATTGAAATGACTTTCATCCCTTCAGAGCCATTAAAACAACATGTCCAAGGTAAATTTCAAAACTGAACTTGAATCTTGTTTAGTCTGATCTCCAAAGCTCTTGTACAGTAACTTCCTTCCTGCCCCTACATTCAACATCCTCAGTACTTAAAAGTGAATACTTAGGCCAGCACCACAGCTCACTTGGCTAATCCTCCAACTGCGGCGCTGGCACCCCGGGTTCTAGTCCTGATTGGGGCACCGGATTCTGTCCCAGTTGCTCCTCTTCCAGGCCAGCTCTCTGCTGTGGCCCGGGAAAGCAGTGGAGGATGGCCCAAGTGCTTGGGCCCTGCACCCGCATGGGAGACCAGGAGAAGCACCTGGCTCCTGGCTTCGGATCAGCGCAGTTCGCCGGCCACAGCACGCCAGCCATAGCAGCCATTTGGGAGGTGAACCAATGGAAGGAAGACCTTTCTCTCTGTCTCTCTATCTCTCTCTCTCACTGTCTAAATCTGTCTGTCCAAAAAAAAAAAAAAAAAAAAAGTGAATATTTAAAGAATAGAGAGAGAGAGAGAGCGGCACCGTGGCTCAATAGGCTAATCCTCCGCCTGCGGCAACAGCACCCCAGGTTCTAGTCCTGGTCAGGGCGCTGGATTCTGTCCCGGTTGCCCCTCTTCCAGGACAGCTCTCTGCTGTGGCCTGGGAAGGCAGTGGAGGATGGCCCAAGTCCTTGGGCCCTGCACCCCATGGGAGACCAGGAGAAGCACCTGGCTTCTGGCTTCGGATCAGCGCAGTGCGCCGGCCGCAGCGGCCATTGGAGGGTGAACCAATGGTAAAGGAAGACCTTTCTCTCTCTCTCTCTCTCACTGTCCACTCCGCCTGTCAAAAAATGAAAATTTAAAAAAAAAAAAATTAGAAAAGAAAAAAGAACGTAGAAACAGCACTGTGGCCTCAGAGTCAGCCCTTAAGGCATTCTGATCTGGCTAAAAATCTCATGAGAGTATTTCAGGCATGGAAAGCCAAGACACTCTGGCCAAAAAAAAAAAAAAAAAAACCTAAATGAAAGATCTCTTGTGAGTGACATCCCAGCAGAAAGAACGGGCCATTAAAGAAGGAGGTACCTTTCTCTGAAGGGAGGAGAGAACTTCCACTTTGACTATGGCCTTGTCTAAATAAGATCAGAGCTGGCGAACTCAAGAGGCTTCCATAGCCTTGGCAGCTCATGACAAGAGCACTGGGTGATTACTAACGTCATAAATAAGAGTGTCAAATGTTAAATCAACAGCAGGAGTCACTGTGCACTTACTCTCCATGTAGGATCTCTGTCCTTAATGTGTTGTACAATGTGAATTAACAGTATAACTAGTACTCAAACAGTACTTTACACTTTGTGTTTCTGCATGGGTGCAAACTGTTGAAATATTTACTTAGTAAATATCAAATTGATCATCTGTATATAAAGATAATTGAAAATGAATCTTGATGAAAATGGGATGGGAGAGGGAGTGGGAGATGGGATGGTTGTAGGTGGGAGGGTAGTTATGGGGGGGGGGGGAAAGCTGCTATAATCCAAAAGTTGTACTTTGGAAATTTATATTTATTAAATAAAAATTTAAAAAAAGAAGGTAGAGAGAGAGAAAGAATGAGAATCCCAGCAGCATTTCATTCCTGCTCAGGTTGCTCTTGAAGCCAGCTTTACCCTTGACTTGGTGGTGCCACTCTTCCTTCAATTATGTGAAATGCCCTAGGACCCTAACATCAAATTATCCTCTTTTATTGCCTTAGCTGGTTCGATTTGGAGTTTTATCTCTTGTAAGCACTACCATAATCATTCACAGCTTTAATACACTTATACACTTTACTAATAATAATAAAATGTTCCTTCTAGCACACCCCTAACAGTGTGATTTGAGCCCCTGGCTTGCTTCTTGAAGCTGTGCAATGAATGAAGCTGGCTGGTTCGTCACAGTTTGCAGCTCTGAAAGTGCCTAATTCCCTCTGGGATTAAACTATGGCCTGATCAGCACTGGGTGAGAAGCGGTGAAAACAAGCACACGATTCTCCTCTGAGCTGCCCTGTGTTTGAGCATACATTGCACAACTCTCACGGAACTCAGTTTCTTCCATGACAAAATCATTTCTGTGAGCCTTTCCGGTTTTAAAGGTCTTAGCTCCTGCATAAATTTAAACCACCTGGACATTGCATGGGTTACTACACATGAGCAACTTCAGTGAATTTCATGGCCCATTTCACCCCCCAATTTCTTTGATAACACAAGGGGACTTCAAAAAGTTCATGGAAAATGGAATTGAAAGGTGATTTCATTTTTGTGCAAAATATATTGAGAGTCATGCATAGTTTTTTCACGATATGTGTTTTCCATGAACTTTTTTCTTTAAAGTTTATTTACTTATTTTTGCATATTTGAAAGGCAGAGAGAGAGAGAGAAGGAAAGAGAGAGGGAGACAGAAAAAAATTGTCCATCTACTAGCTTACTCCCCAGGTGACTGCAGTGGCAAAGGCTGGGTTGGCTGAAGCCAGGAGCCAGGAGCTCCAACCAGGTCTCTCACAGAGATGGAAGGGACCCAAATACTTGAGCCATACCTTTCCCCACCCCCACCCCGGACACACATTAGCAATCAGAAGTGGAGGTAGAACTCGACTGCAGACACTCTATTATTGCATGCAGGCACTCCTGACATCTTAACCCACTGTGTCACAAGGCCCAGCCCTCCATGAACCTTTTACAAACCTCATGCATGCATATTTTTTTTAACAGAAATCATTTAATATTTTCAAGTAGTACTCTTAGCAAAATTAAATGAAGAGAGTTTGGCCCATTGCTAACAATTTTTTTCAAAACTTATAAAATACCCATGCTTGAAATACAAAAATACATTGATGTTACAAGTCTTATCTCCAATAACTCTCATGATAGTTTTCACACTACAGGAGAAGTGACGGAGGACAGGAAAATTGCCGTGTTTTGGAATGGTGCATAGAATAACAGCAAGCGTCTTTGAAGTTGAAGTTAGATCTTCAAAGTTAGGCAATGATGATACTTAATGTTCTTGTTTTCCTTATGGACTATTGATTTCAGTTTTAATACCAAAATAGAATATATAGCTCGTTTTCCTCAAAACAAAAATACCTTAAAAACACCACATTAATAAGTGATTTAGAGTTATAAAAATGTGTGCTCGATCTCAGCCAACCAACACAATTTTTAAAATGACAGGCTAAACTGTTCAAACAAAATGTTGACTTGGAAAAACAAGACATGGAATATAATTGGAAAATTTTCATAGTATTGTTTCTTCCAAAAGTCTTAAATCTTTATTTCTCACAAAAGCGGAACTGATTCAATAAACTGGCTTTAAATTATATTTGAGGAGACATTATTCAAAAATAATTATAATTTTTTTCTTTCTAAAAACATGTTTATCTGATATGCACAGAGAGAGAGAGACAGAGAAAGACAGGGAAACAGAGATCTTCCATTTGCTGGTTTACTCCCCAAATACAACAGCCAGGACTGGGCTAGGCCAAAGCCAGCAGCTCAGAACTCACTCCAGGGATCCCTCATGAGCGGCAGGTACCCAGATACTTAGGTTATTCCTGCTGCCTCCCAGGATGCTCATTAGCAGAAAGCTAGAAGGGTAAGTGGAGCCAGGACATGACCTCGGTCACTCCTACGTGGATTGCAGGTTTCCCAAGTGGTGTCAAAACCACTTGGTAAAACTTTCATCCCATTAAAATTTTAGTTGTTGTTTTTTTATTTGATTATGTCATGTTACTACTCAAAAATAAATATGGCTTGGATTTTTTTAATTTTTATTTATTTGTGAGGCAGAGAAACTGAAAGAACCATCCACTGATTTAGACCCCAAATGCTGACCAACAGGTGAGACTGGGTCAGGGCCCAAACAAGGAGCCAGGAATGTACCCCTGGTCTCCCACTTGGGCAGCAAGAACCCAATTACATGAGTGACGGCCACTGCCTCTCAGGGTCTGCGTTATCAGGGAGCTGGGATCAGGAGCCAGAGCTGGGTATCAAACCCAGGTATTCCAATGTAGGACATGGGCGTCTTAGCCACAAGGCTAAATGCATACCCCTTAGCTTGTAAATTTTTGATAGTTCATACTAATGCCTAACAGGCTCGTAATCAACAGATTATTCTGGGGCCTAATCTCCTGCAAGCATGCATTATTTTGGATAGCATGTTAACGAATGGAAAGCAAGAAAAGGAACAAAACTATAATCACCAAATATAATCACCACCTTGTATTCATACCAGCAGATGATCATCCACAGAATCAGTGTGAAGACAACAACATCTGGCTGTGTGGATGCCGTGAAGCGCTGTACCATTACTACTTGCTGACTCAGAGATAGCCAGCACATCTGCAAGAGGAAAGTTTGGCTTTCAAAATCCATCAGGACAAATCCCTGACTCTCCATCCCTGTATCCTCAGGAATCTTAATCACTCACACATAGCGAGGCCCAGATATGGGGCTCATTCCAGCAATGCATGAGAGCCACGAGAAAACTGACCCTGTATAGCTTACCAGTAGCTAGCATCAGTGATATTCAAAATACTTAACAACTCAGGTCTGGCATTGTGGCACAGTGGGCTAAGACACTGCTTGTGACATCGGTACCTCATATCTGAGTACCAGTTCTAGTCCTGGCTGTCCCACTTCCAACTCAGCTCCCTGCAACAGTACCTGGGAAAGCAATGGAAGATGGCCCAAGTGCTTGGTTTCCTGCCATCCATTTGGGATATTCTGGATGGAATTTCTGGCTCCTGGCTTCAGCCTGGCCTGCCGGGAGCCATTATTTCCATTGGAGAGTGAACCAGCAATGGAAGACCACTCTCTCTCTCTCTGTCCCTTTATGTCTGTCACTCTGTCTTTTAAATAAATAAATCAGTACTGTTGCTCTCAGTTTGTGGATGAGAAAACTGAGGCTGTTGGAGTTTGGGCGATTTGCCCTCGATCGCCCAGTTGTCAGTGATGGCACCCTGAGGGAGCAGCTGTGCACAGCACTTTGTTTCCTTCGGTAATTTCTCTTCATTCTCAGGGCTAATTATTATTAAACTCTTTTCATCTTCTTCGCCATGTGACCTATTCAGAAATCAGAAAATGAAAAGTGACAACTGAAAACATTGATCCAGTACTTCAGCTTCATGTTATCCAAATGGCTCAGTTACAAGTCATTTCTACTCAATGATTTTTGACTTGGCCTATGGAAATGACTAGGAAAAGAAATATGTGAGTAAGACACTTTTAATATTATTTTTGTGAGGTTCTTCTTTACCGCGCTCAGCTTCTGCTACTGTCAGCACATTCATCTGAATTGAAAGATATGAACCAAATAGCTAACTTCCTGGATGAAATTTTTCCTACCAGTTTAATCATGGTAAGCAAGGCATGAAGTCATCAAATCATTTTTAGGTATAAAAATTCACTTTTCCTGGGGAGAAGAAACAAAATTGGAGTGCAGAAGAACTGTGAATAATTTCTGCAGGTATTTCGCCCTCACTCCTTAAGCATGGGCTGTCCATAGTGACACCCACCCATGGAGCACGGTATGGGAGGGCAGGCGGGGTGGGGAGAGCAACTGCACAGTGGAGAAACCTGACAGATACTGCTGGAGTCACAAGAGAAGGTCAGCACCAACAGCGATGCGTCATGTTGATAACATGTACCCTTGACGTGTTATGTGATTAAAATGGCACTTTGCCTCTGTGCTCTCCCTCCCCACAACAGGTAACCCCACTCTAATCATGAGAACATCAGACAGATATCAATTAAGGCACATGCTACACCTACCGACCCAGTGCTCCCCAAAGCTGTCGAGGTCACCAAAAGCAAGGAAAGTCTGAGAAGTTGCCACAGCCAAGAGGAGATGGTGAAAAGATAAACTTAGGGGGGCTGGCACCGTGGCTCACTTGGTTAATCCTCCACCTTCGGCACCGATATCCCATATGGGCACTGGGTTCTGGTCCCGATTGCTCTTCTTCCAGTCCAGCTCTCTGCTGTGGCCTGGGAAAGCAGTGGAGGATGGCCCAAGTGCTTGGGCCCCTGCACCCACATGGGAGACCAGGAGGAAGCACCTGGCTCCTGGCTTCAGATCGGCGCAGCGCCGGCTGTAGAGGCCATTTGGGGGGTGAACCAATGGTGGGAAGACCTTTCTCTCTGTCTCTCTCTCTCACTGTCTAACTCTACCTGTCAAATAAAAAAAAAAAAAAAAAAGAAAAGATAAACTTAGGTAGCTTAAATTTTTATTCACGTTTATTTGGGCAAACGGTGATTCATGAATCAGGCAACACCAAACCACAAGCAGTTTGGGTTCCACACAGAGGGGAAACTTTTATAAGATACTCACAGAAGCAACAGAGAGAAAACATGAGTTTGGTTAAAGTGGAACAGTAGCCTTAGAGTCCCTAGTTGGAGATTAGTTGGCAGTGTCTGATGGGTAAAGTTACCCTGAGTTGGCTTTAGGTTGCATACCCATGTGGGAACGCAGACCATGAGAGCCATCCCAGCCTAATGGTTTCCAGTCATTCATTTTTTTAACCTTGACTAAATGTTATGTACCCTGCAAGGGGTCCTGTAGCGATTAAAGGGCCTCAGGTAAAAGCTAAGGAAAACAAACAAATCTGAAAAGAGCTCATACTAATGTATCCATATCAGTTCCTTACAATCAGTGTGTCATATTAATCGTGAGATATAATTACTTATAGAAACTTAATGCAAGGTGTATTGAAAAGCTCTGTTCTCTCTTTGCAGTTTTTCTGCAAATCTAAAATTGTTCTAAAAAGAAAGTTTATTTTAAAAATAATTCATTTATCATTTTGACATGTCCCTGTTAACCATGCTATATTAAGCTTTCGGTTAACTCAAAATTCCTAGAGAAGCAGGTCATATGGTTGAGGCTGGAACTCCTCAGTAGCACACTTTCCAGGTCCCAGGAAGCCTGCCTCGGGCATTCACGCCATCCTTACTGGCTCTCCTCTAGCTTCCCATTCACAGCCAAGGTTCTCATAAGACGAATGTGGATCAGTCTCCACTTCTCATTCCCTTGTCAAACCACTGAGGCCTTGTGTCTACCAAGCAAGGCCTCCAAGTCCAAATCCAGGTGGCTCTTCCCAGCCTCCATCTCATTTTACCCCATGGGGATGGAAAGGGTTGTTCCCTTACTGCTTGAAAACTCTCAATTTCCTTGCTCCAGGCTCCCTGTTCTCCTTCCAATTTTTCTTCTCCTTTGCTGATACATCAAGTTGCCCTCAACATGGTTTATTTTTGCTTTTTTCAAATGTATGTAACTCGAGCTTCTTTGTCAGCAGAAGAGTTATTTGAGTCACCCTCTTAAGAATGCAAACAGGGTGAGCTCTCACTCAGCGTCCTGGAATAAGGGAGTGTTCTTTTGTTTTGGGATAATTGTCTCTCCTCGTGGAGGGCAGAGATGGTCATTGAAAAGGAGGGAACTCAGTCCCGATAGGAAACTCGGGAACTTCTTGGAGAGAAAAATCAAACCCCCTGACTATACTCACCATGATTTTTCAAAGCCAGGAAAGGTTTATCAAGGAGACTTGACCAGAGTTGCCACAAGGAGAACATGCAAGGGTTCCAAGAGTGGAGTGTAGGTAACGTTAGGTAGCAAGTCAGTTATGAGCTTATGTGTGTGTGACATAAAGGCCTAAAAAGAAGACATCTATGTCCAGCATGTGCATCTGCATCTCAAAGTCATCCTGACAATGTTTCAGGGGCAGCCCAGAGTTCTCATCCTGCCCTGCCCCCTTCTACCTGATAACCTGCCAGGTGGAGGTCCCTGCTCCTTCTGCCTGACAAATCTTCCACAATCTCCCAGGTGCAGCCCAGTATCTGCATTTCAAACACCCTGCTCGGGATCCCCATTCTCTAGGGGGTCCTGATCACCCTTCCTCTAAACTCAGGATGGCACCAGCTAGGCTTCCTCCTGTCTGATACCTTCAGGGGAAAACTCAGATAGAAGTTTTTTCTATTTACATCCAAAAAGCCCTTTATTCCAAGAGGAGCAGAGGTGGGGAAGCAAGACCCATCTCCTTAAAAACCCCCGGCCTCAACTGGACTGCGTGCTCAGCCCTCTGACTCTCTGCTGAGCCCCCCGCCTGGCCTGCCCAGGTGTAATCTCTCCACTCAACCATGTAACCTTGCTCCTTCCCCCCAGTCCAAGTGACCAGGTGCTCTCTCAGGTCCTGTCTGGAGAGGTGCCCATCCATCCTTAGGGATGTCCCATCCCTAATAAACCTTGCTATTTTACCTCCCATTACTCTCTGTCTCACACCTGAATTCTTTCTTGCGTGAAGACAATAACCCTGCAGTTTCTCCGGTAACAGTAAGAGGTGTCAGTTAGCACAAGGACTTCCAAACCCGGGCAGATGGTGAGCTGAGTCCATCGACTGTGGCAGTTGTACCTTGGGAAAAATCACTGAGGCTAAGTGGGGATTAAAAGCAGCCACTGCCCTAAGGCCCATCCTGAGGCATCACTGTGGTCTACAGTTATCAGCCTAGATCAGAAGAGCAACCCAACATCATCATCCTTCAAACTGCAGGACCCCATGTCAGTGCTGACAGCCCACGGATTCAAGAACCAAAACCAAGGACCCATTAGACTCCACCACTCTCTCCACTTGCTGCCTGGAGGAGGATTGGCCTACCTAATTACTGCTGGGTTAAATCAGTATTTGCCATTCTTAGAGCTGTTTCAGGAAGTAACATGTGGAAACTCCTTGCTAATACAGCAAGTGCAGACTCAGTCAATTTATTTTTAAAAAGATGCAATCAACTTTCCCCAAATTTGAGAAAGTTATACCAATTCTACAAGTTCTTCTCACTCAACATAACTCTCCAAAGTACTGCTAATTTTGAATATTAGGGGCTCCTCATGGGTAATTCCTACCTAGTCTCTGGCTTTCTTGGCTCCTATAATCCAGTGTCTCCCATACCTGTCCACAGGGAACAATTCTGGACTCCACTCCATTATCTCTACCTGCCTTCCTACTTCACACGGATCCACGAAGCCTCAAACCCAGCCTGTATGAAAACAATTGTCTCTTCCCCAAAAACAGCCCTCATCCACAAAGACCTATTCTCCTCCTCTGAACAATGGCATTAACTAAGACAGAAGTACGAGCATCCATTCCACCAATGACTGTGTCTAACCTACCCTTCACCACTGCCTTTGTTCAAGCCCAGGTCCCTAGGCATGGCATTCCCTCTAACAGAAACCTGCTCTCCATTTCCCCTCTCCTTATATCAGCCTTTTCCAGATCCTATCTGGCTTCTGTTGGAGGCTTTCTTCACTTTCCAAGTCTGGGTTAGAGGCCTCTCTAACCTGACCACAGCGCTGGTTATGCCATGCCTGGATCTGGTTTTTCTTCTTTGTTAAACCATATGCTCTGTAAGGAAGAGTATCTCATTCACCACTGCAGCACCACAGTCTAGCACAGTGCCTGGCACAGAATAGTTGTAGATTAAGAATTTAGTCTTTCATTCCAGTCTGTCCCCCTTCAATCTATTGACCATGCATAATTCGAAAATAACACATTACTCTACAACTTAAAATTCATCATCTACCCCTCATATACATAAAAAAATTCTTAAACTCATCCTTTGTATTCCTATATTTCACAGTATTATTTCCCAAGTAGTATATTCTACTCCAAGAAAAAAAATTAAGGCTAGCATGATATTTTCTTTGGGAATGTACAATAGTTGCACCTCATTTGTATGGCATATGTTCTAAGACCCTCAGTGAGTATCTGAAACTGTGAACAAATTCTGTATATGCCATATTTTTTCTTTACAAATATGCCTAGGACACAGTTTAATTTGTAAGTTACAGTAGAAATTAATGATAATAAAAACAGTCTTAACAATGTACTGTAATAAAGTTTATGTGAATTTGGTCTCTCTCTCAAAATAATTTGATGCACTGAGCTTTGTTTCTAGACCACAGTTCACCATGGGTAACTGAAATCGTAGAAAGTGAAATCACGAGTAAGGAGAGGCCACAGTCTTAAGAAAGAGCAAAGCAGCCCTTGACATCCAGGAGCTGGCCTAGCACCATCAGCCAGGCCTCAGATCTGCTGAACATCAGCAGCTTCACAGAACAATGTCAGACAAGGCCCCTCCTTGACTGGCGTGTGTCAGGACAAAATTCCCAATCCCTAATCACATCTGAACACAACCGTGACATGACCCTGTCTAAGCCACAGAAATGACCAAATACCTCGTTGTCCTGGCTAATTTGAGTGACTGTTTCCTCTTTACCAATTACAGGTTAGCCTCTCTCTAGTCATCTCTTTTTCTAATTTTTTTTTTTTTTTTGACAGGCAGAGTGGATCCATTTCTGTTTAGATCTTCCAAGGCAGGAGAAACTCCCTGGTCACACCTGGCTCTGTGCATCATCAGAGGAACAAACTTTCTGTGATCCAAGGCATAGCATGGAAGTGGCTGTGACTAGACTCTGAACACTGAGGAGACTGTTCTTTCTGGTCATTGCTCATCAAGGTGTGATCCAAAGGGCAAGAGCATTGGCATCTCCTATGGCGGCACAGGGCAGTATGGTAGAAACACAGCTCCTCAAGGTCAATCCCAGACCTGCTGAGTGCGAATCTGCATCCAAGGGCAATCCTGATGCTTTGCATGCACAATGAGAAACCTTGTGAGCCTGCACCTGGGACCACACCTTCTCTGCTGAAGGAGAGTAAGACAGGAAGGGAGGCTGAGAGGGAGGGAAGGAGGAAGGAAGGAAGGAAGGAAGGAAGGAAGGAAGGAAGGAAGGAAGGAAGGAAGGAAGGAAGGAAGGAACCTTATCTTGAAAGTTCTTATGCTAGTCAATAAATATTTTTAGAACTTTATAAATGAGATCAGAAAACTATTTGAGGTGTCCATGATTTTCCTTTTTGTTCTTTATTCTCTAATATATCATTGCCACAAAATTTCTCCCAACTAATTTTTTAACCTAAGTATATGTATATAGTAGTATAGGAAATCATCCTTGCTATTAATTAATTTGATGCAAAAATGCTATCAGTTTTGACCTAAAATAAGGAAATTTATATTTTTTCTGTATTAGTTATTCAGGCAGTACTGCCATGTTTATGCAAGTCATCTTTCACTACCTGCAGGGGAATTGGTTCCAGGACCCCCGCCCCCACCTGATAAGCACCAAAATCAGGAAATGTTCAATCTCTTAAATAAAATGTAGTATTTGCCTTTGACCTGCACAATCCTCCCATATAATATCTAATGCAACATAAAGGCTATGTAAATAGCCACTATATTGTGTTACTTCAGGATAATAATAAGACAAAAAGTCTGCACATTTTCAGTGCAGACGCATCTCCCCCTCTAATATTTCAACATTAGTGGAATCTGTGGAAGTGCGACCCCTGGGTACAGAGGGTGACTGTGTTATTCTCCTTTGATTCTTTCTGTTTTTAACATGTTTCTGTTGTTACTAATATTTTCCACCACAGCTAAACACTTACTTTCTTTGTATTTATTTATTTTTATTTTTTTCTTTCATTATTTTATTTTATTTTATTTTTAACTTTTATTTAGCAAATATAGATTTCCAAAGTACAGCTTATGGATTACAATGGCTTTTTCCCCCCCATAACTTCCCTCCTGCCCGCAACCCTCCCTACTCCCGCTTCCTCTCCCATTCCATTCGCATCAAGATTCATTTTCAATTCTCTTTATATACAGAAGATCGATTTAGTATATATTAAGTAAAGATTTCAACAGTTTGCACCCACACAGAAACATAAAGTGTAAAATATTGTTTCTGTACTAGTTATAGCATTACTTCACATTGGACAACACGTTAAGGACAGAGATCCTACATGAGAAGTAAATGCACAGTGACTCCTGTTGTTGATTAACAAATTAACACTCTTGTTTATGGTGTCAGTAATCACCCTAGGCTCTTGTCATGAGTTGCCAAGGCTATGGAAGCCTTTTGAGTTCGCCGACTCTGATCATATTTAGACAAGGTCATAGTCAAAGTGGAGGTTCACTCCTCCCTTCAGAGAAAGGTACTTCCATCGTTGATGGCCTGTTCTTTCTACTGGGATCTCACTCGCAGAGATCTTTCATTTAGGTTTTTTGTTTGTTTGTTTGTTTTTTGTCAGAGTGTCTTGGCTTTCCATGCCTGAAATACTCTCATGGGTTCTTCAGCCAGATCTGAATGCCTTAAGGGCTGATTCTGAGACCAGAGTGCTGTTTAGGACAGCTGCCATTCTATGAGTCTGCTGTGTATCCTGTTTCCCATGTTGGATCATTCTCTCCCTTTTTTATTCTATCAGTTAGTATTAGCAGACACTAGTCTTGTTTATGTGATCCCTTTGACTCTTAGACCTATCAGTATGATCAATTGTAAACTGAAATTGATCACTTGGACTAGTGAGATGGCACTGGTACATGCCACCTTGATGGGATTGAATTGGAATCCCCTGGCACATATCTAACTCTACCATTTGGGGCAAGTTAGCTTGAGCATGTCCCAAATTGTACATCTCCTCCCTCTCTTATTCCCACTCTTATATTTAACAGAGATCACTTTTCAGTTAAATTTAAACACCTAAGAATAATTGTATGTTAATTACAGAGTTCAACCAATAGTATTAAGTAAAACACTTTCATTCATTTTGATTTGATAGGAAATGAGTTGTCAAAAACTAAATTTTACTAAGTGAATATTCAACCTCACAAGTTTTGCTTCTTTACGAACATTGCTAAATGAAATAATAATCACCCTCCATAATTTCTTCATCCTTGGGTAAACTTGAAGAAAAGCTAGAGGTCACGAAAATATTTGACAAGGAGCCTGGTGCAGAAATAATCTTGTTGATATGAGTGCCTTGAAAATTCTCAGTACTGCCCTTGTTCTTATCTTCCTCAGTGAAGATAAGAGAAGTTGGAAGTACTCACAATCCAGCGACCTCAAAAACATGATAAACAAAGAGCCTGAGCCTGGAAGGGTAAAGGACTTATTTAAATTTAATTGAAATTCCCTTTAATGTTTGCTGAAGAGCAAAAAGTTCCCCAAGATATTCAACTTTGAAGTGTAACTTTTTTTTTTTGTTTAGGGGAAATCAAAGTTACATGAGAACTATACATCTTTTAAAATATATAATAAGCTATTTAAAGTTTACTATTTAAACCATATGATTGGGGTTGGCATTGTGGCAAACCAGGTAAAGCTGCCACCTGCAGTGCCAGCATCCCATATGGACACCGGTTCAAGTCCAGGTACTCCACTTCCAATCCAGCTCTCTGCTATGGCCTGAGAAAGCAGTGGAAAATGGCTCAAGTCCTTGGGCCCCTGCACCCATGTGGGAAGACCCGGAAGGAATCTCCTGGCTCCTGGCTTCAATTCGGCACAGCTCTGGCCATTGCAGCCAATTGAGAAGTGAACCAGCAGATGGAAGACCTCTCCTTCTTTCTGTGTTTAACTCTGACTTTCAAATAAATAAATAAATAAATCTTTTTTTAAAAAGAATATGATCTAAAGACTGTTTAATAGATGAGTTGTTCTGCTTTCTAGAAAGGAGCTCCTCAGATATGTACAATGATTCTGATCCCACCAAACATTGGTGGGAAGAGTCTCCTGAGTCACACTGGGGGCTTAGCTGCCCACCTGTGCAGCCTGCTGGAAAGGAAGAGTGTCCCGGGTAGACACCATCCCAAACACACCACAAAGCCTCATTCTTCCACACAGTCATAAATAAGCAATCATCACTTATCTTTACCTTACTAAAGACTTTCTTCCCAGCCTAGATTATTTGCCCATATCCAATAACATTTTTAAATACCAGCTTAGAAATATCACGTCCTGAGGGAGGGAGAGGTTAGTAAGTAAAACAGAGAACAAGTGTCACAAACATGCTTTAGAAAGTTTCCAACCTGATATTCTGAAGCCACAGAGGTTTGCAGATACTCCTTTCTGGCAATGAATCTTGGAGAGGCCTAGCAGGGGACTATGCTCATTGTCTTCCCTCTAAAAGTTCATACTCTTTAGATCACAGTACTATAACAACCAGGACCACACATATTCACATAATTTAATTGCTAGTACCCATCTTATTGCTGAATGACATGCAGAAGCTTGTACAAATCACATGAATTTTCACAAAGTGAATGTACTCATTAACCAGCATGGAGATCCAGAAAGAGAGCCAGAACCCCATAAGTCTCTGTCGTGCCACCCACACCCCCAGCTTTCTACCCCTCTCCAATGTAACTTTTAACATCATGGACTAATTTTGCCTATTTCTGAACCTTAAATAAATAGAATCACATGGTGTTAACTCTTTTGTATCTGGTTTCTTTCCAGTAACAATAATATGAATTCAAGTGATTCATCCATATTACTGCTGGTATTTGTAGCTCATACATTTTCAATACTGGGTGGCATCCCATTGTAAGACTATAGAAAAATTTACTTAGAGAACATTTATTAATTCCCCTCCATGTCTCCCTTCACACCTGCTGCTTCTTGGCCTTCACCATCTTGAGACACAGGACCACCATCCTCCCATTTGTTCAATCCAAATCATAGAAAACCATCATTAAACCAGTTTCTCCCTTACCTTTGTATAAGCAGTATGCCAAAACTATTGTCAACCTTACCTCTAAAATACAGCTGGAATCCATTTATTTTCAATCTCTAGTGTCACCACTTTAGTCTGAACCAATGTTTTACAAACTGTGAATTGTAATCCATTGAAGAGTCATGAAATCAGTGTAGTGGATGACAATCTGCAGGTTTTTTTTTTCTCTTATGGTGAAAGAGAACAGAAAAATCTCAGAGGGCATCAGTCATGTTGAGTATGGTCTCAGGGCCAGCGCTGTGGTATAGCAGGCAAAGCCCCCACCTGCAGTTCCTGCATCCCATAAGGGCGCTGGTTCAAGTCCCGGCTGCTCCACTTCAGATCCAGCTCTCTGCTGTGGTCTGGGAAAGCAGTAGAAGATGGCCCAAGTGCTTGGGCCCCTGCACCCTTGTGGGAGACCCAGAAGAAGCTCCTGGCTCCTGGATTTGGATCAGATCAGCTCTGGCTGTTGCGGCCATTTGGGGAGTGAACTAGTGGATGGAAGACCTCTCTCTCTCTCTTTCTCCCTCTGCCTCTCTGTAGCTCTGCCTTTCAAATAAAAATAAATCTTAAAAAAATAATATGGTCTTATTTATGTATGTATGGTTATGTGCTGAGTCACCACACAACATACCTCTCTTCCTATGGATTTTGATGAAAAATGGTTGAAAGCCTAGACTTAAGCCTGCATCATTGTTTGACATGGACTGCTTAAAATCTGGATGGTCCATTTTAAGTATGGTCAGAAGCCAACTGCATTACCAAGGCCTACTAGACCAACATGATCTGGGGCCTACCCCTCTGACGACATCTTTTCTCTCTAATGCCCCTCAGTAACCATGCTCCAATCACACTCCTCGTTTTTGTTGAATACATCAAAATTTCCCACATAGGGGCATTGCATTGGGTGTTTTCTCTGCATAGAATGTTCTTCACAGCTCTTGTAGATTGCTTCCAGTCTTAGTGCAAGCATGACCTCCACGATGTGGCCTTTCTAAAATTCTCCCTAGGGCATCGTGGCCCAGAAGATTAAGCCACTGCTTGGGATGTCCACATCCCATATCAGAGTTCCTCATTCGAGTCCCAGTTACTCCACTTCTGATCCAGAATCCTGCTCAGGTGATCCTAGGAGGCAGCAGGTGATGGCTCAAGAAGTTGAGTTCCGGGGCCGGGACTGTGGTATAGTGGGCTAAGCCTCCACATGTAGTGCCGGCAACCCATGTGGGCACCAGTTCATGTCCCGCCTGCTTCTCTTCTAATCCAGCTCTCTGCTTATGGCCTGGGAAAGCAGTGAAACATGGCCCAATGCTTGGGCCCCTGTACCCATGAGAGAGACCTGGAGGAATCTCCTGGCTCCTGGCTTCAGATCCAGCTCTGGCAGTTGCAGTCACTTGATGAGTGAACCAGTGGATAAAAGAGCTTTCTCTCTGTCTCTCCCTCTCTCTGTCTGTAATTCTGCCTCTCAAAGTAATAAATAAAATCTGAAGGAGAAGGGACCTGGATGGAGTCCCTGGTTCCTGGCTTCAGCCTGGCCCATCCCTTGGATGTGGAAGGACCATCCCTGGGAAGTGGAACCAGCAGATAGAAGATCACTTTTCTCCTCTCCTCTCCTTTCCTCTCTCCTCTTCTCTCCTTTACTCTTTTTTTCTCTCTTCTTCCACCACCTGTCACACTGCCTTTCAAATAAATAATGTTTAAAATGCCCCCCAATCTCCCTCTCTTTCTTTCATGGCACCTGTTACTATTTCAAACTATATTGTCTGTTGATTTCTTTTTCAGATTGCTCACGGCGCATCCCTGTTTGCCAGACTGTGCACTCCGAGAGAGCAGAGCCCTGCACGTGGTGTGTAACATGTGTGACTTCCTACACCAGGCTGGCTCTGCAGACCAAAGGCAAAAGTAACAGCCTTGGATTTACTCGACATGTTACATGCTCTCCCCTGTTCCTTGCCTCTGTCTTAGCCTGTTCAAGCTACTATCACAAAGTAACATAAGCTGGTTTTGCAAAGAATAGGGTTTTATTTTGTCACAGTCTGGAGCCCAGGATGAAAACACGGGCAGACTCATTGTCTGGTGGAGTCTTGTTTTCTCATGGATGGAGATCTCACTACATCTTCACATGAGGGAGGGGTGTGAGAAATCCCAGAGGTCTCTTTTGTAAGAGACCACTCATGAAGACTTCATCCTCATAACCCCACCTTCTCCCCAAAACCCCACCCCTAATATCAAACACTCTAGCCATTGCAACCTCTAGTCCCTTCTAGTCTCTAAGTGTCCAATGGGAAAGGATCCTGCCAGTCTGCCCACTGTTTACAGTCTCTGCCTTGCATGGGGCCATGGATAAATGTTTCTAAGTAAGTGAATAAGATCTTGAATTTGTGTTGGCTCCAATATATGGGGATGAATAATTTTCCAGGAGGTCTCTCAGCAGCCTGGGTTAAGCACAGAATATGTAAACATTTGGTTTGATCCAGGATGAGGATATTTAGAACTGAAGTAGTTGGTTAGGAAGTCACGTTGGATGATGAAGTAGAGACTTCTTCTGGCTTCACTATAAAAATAAACAGCTTAGATGCCTTTAAAAAACAACAGCCCAAAGTTATAAGAAGTTTTTCTCTTATTTTTTAAAGTAATCATTAAAAAAAGACACACTTATTTTCTTACTCCATTCTCTAGAACATAAATTCTGATTAGTATTTAATTTTGCTCATTATGGTGCTAAAGTATCATCCACATTTTTCTTAGAAAATTCAAATTGGCTTCTTACATTAATTTTCTTTATGATATAGTGTCTTAAAGAGTCCATCTACTAACTATAAAAGTCTGGAGTTGGGGTGGCACTTTGGCATAGCAAGTTAAGCTGCCACCTGCAGTGCCAGCATCCCATCCCAATTTGAGTCTGCTCCATTTCCAATCCAGCTCTCTGCTACGGGCTGGGAAAGCAGCAGGTGGCCCAAGTGCTTGTGCCCACTGCACCTATATGGGAGGCCTGGATAAAGCTCCTGGCTTCTGGCTTTGGCCTGACTCAGCCCTAGCTGTTAAAATCACTTGGGGTGTGAACCAACAGATGGAAGATATCTCTCTTTGTTTCTCCCTCTCTCTCACCGTAACTCTGCCTTTCAAATAAATAAATAAATCTTAACAAAAAAAAAAAAAAAAGAGAGAGAAAGGGAGAAAGAAACGGGCTGCTAGTTTCTTGTAAAGTTAAATATACATTTTAAAGAAACTGGAGTGGATTTACTATGGATAATTTTTATCACCAGTCAGCCCAAGACTAATCAAGTTGCAGGAAACAAATTAATGTGTTATCCAGCCAAGTCATGGACAATAAACATTGTCATAATAATTCACTCATCCCAAATCATTCCAGTCTCAATCCTGCACAGAGGCCACCAATCACCGAGCCTAGATTAGAGTCAATTAAGAACACAGAAATCTTATGGAAAGTTTTGATTACCTGGTACTGAGACAACCAAGGTAATTCATCCATTAGTGATAGACTGGCAAACCAGATTGTTTTTTGTTTTGGTGAGAGAGGAACAAATAATTTGCTATTTACATTTTCATTAGTCACCTATTTTCTTTTCTGATGATTATATTTATTGTGGAAAACAAAGAAAATAGGTTCCATATTTGGATACTATGATTAAGATGTTTGCATCTTCCAAAGGTTAATATAAGGGAGAATATTTATAAAAAGTCAACTTGGCTGCAAGCATAGTGGGAAAGTACATCATTATAGCTTTATCTCTTTCCCCTAAGAATGTTGGAACACTCAGCAAATACACTTAGCCTTTTTGGCTAGATTCATCGATTGCAAGTGATACCGTCTCCTCTTACAAGGGAGGCGGGAGTTAGAATCAAGTGGCCTCGTTCAAGGGCACACAGTCACGATCAAATTCGGCATGAGGCCACCTTACACAACTGAGACCAATACTCTGGAGGTGCTGTCCAATAGAGATTATGCTCCTAGCCTGCCGTACCCTGGGCTATACCCTAGCCTTGATCTTAATTACATAATCATAGAATGATGGTTTTAGAAAGAAGGCAGCCTTTAATTTGCCCAGTTCAACTCTTCACATTGAAGAGGGAAAAAATAAATGCCAGCCAAGTAAAAGCACTTGCTTACTTGCTTGAAATGGTTATCCATGGGTGGTAAAGCCAGAACTGGAATCCAGGCTTCCAGACTCTCAGCTGGAAAATCTCTGCACCATGTTATTCCAAATATCAGAGTCTGCACTCAAGACTGAAGAGGGTTGTACTCCCACTGCTTGCCCTAGTCCGTGTGAGTGGGTGAACTAACATCTTTGGCCCCTAGGCCGAAAAAAACCCAGCAGCATTAGCACAGGAAGTTGTGAAATGCAGGCTGTCAATCAAGAATGAGTTCATTTATCCTGGCTGTCCCAAGAACTCACTTGACAAACAAGAAACTCCTCAGGAAATGTTAAAAGAATCTCATGACTTTATTCCTGTTCACCCTACCTGAATGTTTTTCTGCTTTTAGTGGAAAAAATAATTTCCCTTCATATTTGGTCTTGAGGATAGCAGATACAGACCAGTAAGAGAGGAAAAGGCCTGCAGGCTGGGGCACAGCAAGTTCAAGTGCTTGGAGCTGGATGAGCAAGTCATAAGGAAGAACCTCCAGGTGGACCACGAGGTGGAGTAGCTAGGGTCATGTTACATTCTCAAAACCTTAAATTTCTGTTTCGAAATTTAGGCTTGGGAGTGTGGTAGTAGAAGTTTCAAGTAGGACCGAGACAAAAATTAAAGATGTGTGCTACAGCAATGCCATGTGTAATGGGGTTGGGAGACAGCATGTTGGAGATACCAGTTAACAGACTGGCTAGTAGTTAAGGAGGGGCCACATTCAGAGCATCTGTCAGGGAGGGTGTTTTGCACAGCAGTTAACCGCACTGGCTGGAATGCTCACATATCATATCAGAGTTCTTGAGTTCAAGTCCTGGCTCAGCCTCCAATTCCAGCTTCCAGGGGATGCACCATCTAAGAGGCAAGAGGTAATGGCCCAATTATGCAGATTCTTGTCACCCGTGTGGGAGACCTGGATTTAGTTCCAGGCTCCTGGCTTTGGCCCTGCCCACCCCTGGCTGTTGCAGGAGTGAAATTAACAGATGGAAGTGCCTTCTCTCTCTCTTTCTTTCAAACAAAAATAAATATTTTTAGGATTTATTTATTTGAAAGGCAAAGTTACAGAGAGGCAGAGGCAGAGAGAAGGGGGGGGGGGAGGAGTCTTCCATCCTCTGGTTCACTCCCCAGATGGCCGCAATGACCAGAACTACGCTGATCCAAAGCCAGGAGACAGGAGCTTCTTCTGGGTCTCCTATGTGGGTGCAGGGGCCCAAGGACCTGGGCCATCTTCTGCTGTTTTCCCAGGCCATAACAGAGAGCTGGATCAGAAGTGGAGCAGCTGGGACTCGAATCAGCATTCATATGGATTGCTGGCACTGCAGACAGGGGCTTTAACCCACTGTGCCAGCCCCAAAATGATTTTTTTTAAAGTACATTAATTTTTTAAAAAGTATCTATTTCATCTCTTAACAATTCATAAACCAGAACTAGAAACCTGACAAGGTCCCTGTAGACTCCACTTGACTCAGCAGTGACCTTGGCCACTTCCTCACCAGCCAAAGACCACCTCACCTAGACTCTCCAGACGGAGTCTCCCTGGCCCACAGCAGCAGCTCCTGGCCCCACAGCCGGAACTCCACAGAAAGGGCCTTCATTTTTGAGCCTCTTTTCTCTCTGGACCTGCTGAAGCTCTTTGACTTGGCCAGGTCAGACTGACACTATGGGCAGCCACACATCACAGGAACAGGGTGGGGCACCCAAAAGGGTTATGAGGAAAGCATGGGTCAGTGACCATCAGGATCTCGGGATACACATACTCAAGGAGTCAAGGCAAGGCCGTGGTCAGAAATCAGACAAGCAAGCAAAACCACAAGAGGCTGGCACTTTGGGGGAGCTCCTCTCCCTCCCAGACTGAATTCTACACAATGCCTTTCCAGCAGAAGCCTGCTGTGGGCTGCACGCTGCTCTTCCAAGTTGTCTACCTCCTCTGTCCCCACACGTGGACGGAGCCTCCACAGCCTCACTCCTGAGTCATGCTCAGGTCTTCTCAATCCCCTTGGCTCTCTCCGCAATATGTACAGGGCTTGGCCCGCTAATGTATCATCCTTGTTCCTGGCCAGCATCAGGCTTACCTTTACCTGTACTCTCACTCATCTAACTTGCCATTGAGACCCTCCCTCACATGTCATTTAAATCATATGGCAAGGCCTCCAGTGGTACACTTGTTCCTTCCTAATTGTCTTGCTTCAAATGGAAAGGCTTTCTAATAGGATGGGAGAGTTATGTGGCTGGAGCTCTAGAAAAGTGGGTAAAGCCACTGCCTGCAGTGCCGGCATCCCATATGGACACCAGTTTAAGTCCCGGCTGCTCCACTTCTGATCCAGCTCTCTGCTGTGGCCAGAGGAAGCAGTAGAAGATGGGCCAAGTCCTTGGGCCCCTGCATCCATGTGGGAGACTCATAAGCTCTTGGCTCCCAGCTTCGGATCGGCCCAGCTCCAGCTGTTGTAACCATTTGGTGAGTGAACTAGTGGATGGAAGACCTCTCTGTCTCTGCCTCTCTGTAACTATGCCTTTCAAATAAATAAATAAATCTTAAAAAAAAAAAAAAAAGATGGGAGAGTTGGAACATCAGAGACACAGATACCACCAGTATTATTTTACAGATAACAATACTAAGCCTTCTCCTTCTGGCCTTGGAATGGAGACAGTGATTTGGCAGTGGGTAAAACACTGGTAAAATATGCTCTTGTTCAGCTACAAATGATTAAATGTGTGTACATATGTGTATGTCCATACACACATACGTGTTCATACACACATACATGTTCATAAAGAGAAGCATATGGGAGTGGGGGTACAATCTTCAAAAAGTTCACAGAAGTGGGTTTTATGGGGAAAAACCTATGCCTATATTTCAATTTTTACTCACCAAAATAAACTTATCTTTCAATTCCATTTTCCTTGAAGCTATTGAAGTATCCTTTTATCACAAATATATTCAGATTTCATTTTAATATAGCAAACTCATAACACTCTTTATACTGATACCATCTTTGGGAATTCTATTGTGTTCACTTTGATCCATGACGTCCTGTCACTTTTTTCCTGCTCCTGAAGTCCTTTCCTCCTTCCTGTTGTGTCACTTTCCAATTTTTTTAAAAAATTAATCTATTTATTTGAAAGTCAGAGTTACCGTGAGAGACGGAGAGACAGAGAGAGAGATCTCCCAGCTCCTGGTTCATTCCCCAAAATGGCTGCAACAGCCAGGGTTGGGTCAGACCAAAGCCAGGAGTCAGGAGCTTCTTCTCTGTCTCTCACCAGTGGGTGTAGGGGCTGAAGCACTTGGACCATCTCCCATTCTCCACTACTTTCCCAGGCCATTAGCAAAGAGCTGGATCCGAAGTGGAGCAGCTGGGACTCAAACCAGCACCCCTATGGGATGGTGGCACTGCTGGCAGCAGCTTTACCTGCAACACCACAGTGCTGACCAGCCCTCCCCCCCCCCCCCACTTTTTAAAGATTTATTTACTTATTTGATAGTCAGAGTTACACATAGAGAGAAGGAGAGTCAGAGAGAGAGAGAGAGAGAGCGGTCTTCCATCTGCTGGTTCACTCCCCAGTTGGATGCAATTGCTGGAGCTGCACCAATCCGAAGCCAGAAACCAGGAACTTCCTCCGGGTGCAGGGGCCCAAGGACTTGGGCCATCTTCTACTGCTTTTCCAGGCCATAGCAGAGAGCTGGATTGTAAGTGGAGCAGCTGGGACTTGAAATGGCTCCCATATGGGATGCCGGCACTGCAGACAGAGGCTTTACCCACTACACCACAGCGCAGGCCCCCGGCCCCTCTTTCCAAATCTCTATCCAACCTTGATCTTTATCCTCAACAGAAATACAGCTCATCATCCCTATGACCCTGAGTTCTCCCCATGAGTCCCCTTCGAAAGCTCTGCTCAGGTATTTCCTGCTGGAAATATAAGCCATGATCTGATAAGATGACAAGACTGGATGTGGTTAATGGAGCTCAGGGGGAGGAGGACAGAAGACAAAGGGGCTACGCAGCAACGGCAGGGAGGACCTCAGAGTACCTGGCCATACCTGACAGTGAGCACAGCTCTGCAGGCAGAAGGGGCTGTGCACAGCCCTTCACAGAGTTCAGCATGGGGCACAACCAGGAACATCTGTCAGATTATCTGTCTCTAACGGGGAAAAGTTGCACGTTGGCCAAATCACTAATTTTGTGCATGTGTGAGGACCATCCAAAGGGAGGGGATGCAGTCAGTAGACTTGGCAAACACCAGAGAATAAGGAATGAGTCACGTCTGACACAGCCTGACGTGTGGGAAGGCAGACCCCGTCTACACTTGCTGTAAGTGGTTCCGAATGCTCGTTATTCCACCTGTGGCCTGTCTCCCCTGACAGCTGGGGCTGCTATTTTCATTTTGAAATTCAGCTGTTCCTCCACCACAACGTTTTAGGCATGTTCTGAAGCGTGACTCATGGTACTCTGTAGAGGCCAAACCACTCCCGTACTCGATTCAGTTGGTGTGTGCTTCCTGAGCCACTGAATGTTCTCCAACCAAGATGCAAGATCAGGACCATGGCTATTTGAGAAGGTGGGAATTCCAGCCAAGACATTTGGCAGAAAACTAGAGCCCACATGAGAGGCCCCAGGCACCAAGAGAAGGAGATTAGAAACCTAACTGCCGAAGTTTTACTTCACCTAAAGGAGCCCATTGTTCAGTCAGCACCATTCCTTCCATTAGCAAGCATGACTAAAATGTTCCCAACTCCTGGTTTGCTATATGGCTGGGCCCTCAGGGTGGGAAAGGGGATAAACAAGCTCTGCTAGCAGCCTGAGGAATAAAGACTTACCTTTAGGATCCAGGTGCTGCTGGAAGAGTGAGGGAAGCAACGCCCCCATCAATCTATTCGTTCATGTCACTCAAGTACACACCTTGCACACCTGGGCACTAAGTCATTGTGATTTTATTAATTTTTTTTTTCACAAAATGCAAAGTTTTGTACCACACAGTGTGTTCTGGCACAAGAAATTTTCAGTTTTCATGGGGGGGGGTGTGTGGATTGACAGGATGCTTATATTTTAAAAATTAATACTAAATTCTCATGACAAAATATGCCGACCTGGTATGACATGTGGATTATTGCTGAGAATTGGCATATGCTTTAAAATGTCACACAAAGTATTCAAACATTTGAAAATGTTAATGAAAATGCCTCAAGACATTCATTATCCTTCCAAATAAAACATAAGAAACCAAAATAAATACTAAACAGCTACATAATTACTGATAAGTTTCAGTAACACTGATTTGTAAATTATCTAGTCTTCCACTATGTAAATAAAAGTTGTGCTGACTTAAAGAAATAAATTAGAAGGTATGTTCTCAAAAAGTTAAGCGTACTTTGAAAAACTTCCAAAAATCTTTATGACAATTAATTGTTATATATTATACACCCTCAGAAAAAAAGCTGTATATATCACTATAACTATCATGTTTACTACAAGTTTCAAGTAGATTTTTCAAATAAAATCTATGTCTAAATATCATTATTGCACATTTTAATTCCAAGAAATTTATAACTTACCCTACTTACAAGCCAGTATTAGCTACACAAAAAATTTCTTAGGTAAAAATTAGACATAATGATACTAGAAACAAACCAAGTAAGAGAAAATATATAGTACTTTTTATTTATATCTATATGTTCAGGCCTCATTAACTAAAGAGTAAGTAACCATAACGTACACTTAATTACAGAAATAAACTATGCAGGTGATGTTTAACGAGTTTTCAGCCAGAGGTATTGTATTTGTAAGTCTTTTGAGATTTAGAAATATTTCTCATTGTTTTTGGTCTTGGGTACAGGATCTGCTCTTAAAACCGGCTGCTGCTTAAAGTCAAGTGTAAACATTTTCAAAGCAAACAAGCCAGCCGTCAGCAGCTGCCTTCAACTCTTCATTGCTATCCAAAATATCTTCCAATAAAGGTGTTCTTCATCATCAAAGTGAGTAGAGGTTGTTTGAAGTCTGGGCTAGAAAAGTGGAGGGCTCAAGTCTTTGGATGTTGTACTTTGGAAAACACCAAGTAATCCATTTGCTGGTAAGCTGGTTTCCAAAGAGTGTCACCATAACCAAGTTTGCTCTATTATAAAGATCAGGACTCTCAAATAACTCTGCCACAAGCCAGCACCCCAGAGTTCCTCACCACGGTCAAGGTGTCCAAGGACATTTACATAGTGTAGATGCCTACAATAAATTCTCAGCTGAAACACATTACAAAGCTCTTATTGCTAAACCAGTTTAAGAGAAAGAGGTTACAGATGTTTCTTAATAAAATCATAATTAGCTTTGCTTCATGCTGTGCAAGGGCATTATTAAATGGCTTCCTGAATGGCTTCCTGTAGCCTCTTAATAAATTATGGTCTCGTCTCTACATAAATTTACTACATTGCTTTTTTTTCCAATGGGAGAACCTGTTTGTAAACTTCAACTTTGCACAAGAGATGAGGAAACTTACAGATGCATGCGAGGTCTCAAAAGCTGTCACCAAAGAAAAGTTTTGGCAAAAGTGAGGGGGGCGGAGCTGATGAAGCCTCCGGGGTACCAGGGGATGGGTGGAAGGGCTGGAAGGATTCAGAAAGAAGATTTCGAGATCGAGGGAGAACAATCATGGCTTTTAAGGGGAAAGCAGTCTCCGTGTCTTCTCCAACTCCAGGTTCTGCTGGCTTTTCTTGCGCCTACACCCCTCACACGTGTTTTGCATCAGAGTTCACTTGCGTTAGCCAAGTGAGCTTGCTGTCAGCCAGCTGTGGTTATGCTGGGGCGATGCATGCACACTGGAGCTCTCAAGACAGGAGTCTCACTGCTGAGCTGGCCTGGAGCTGCTGAGAAACACAGGGCCACTCTTCTGATAAAATTACACAAGTTTGTTTCTTAGGGACTCCAAAACACATAAAAACTCATAAACTGTTATGAAGTATCCTTGATGATATGTCAAGGAATATATGGATTATGGCAATTTCATCCAACAGACTAAACCCCTGAAAGCCAATTCAAATGCAACCTAGAAACAGAAATTTGTTCAAATATTTATTTTAATAGCATCTTTTGGAACATGTCTACTGAAAGACGCAACAGAAGAAACATGTACAACAGCATCTTCCCCTGCACTTCTCCAAATGCATAACAAATGACACCACCAACAGTACAGCCAGTGCTTCACACCAGGGAATCTTCCTCCAGATGCCCTGTGCACCTCAGAGAAAATCTACAATTTAATAACTGACACATGAGCACACATGTCAGCCAAACAGATCACTGAACTTAGAAGAGAATTTGATTCAAACACCTATACACTAGGCGGCTTCTAAAACTAGAACTGTAAGACCGTACTGGGCCATCTATGATAGATCTGAGTCCCTCAGGGATGATAACATCTCGTAACATAGAGCTCATCCATGAAATAACAAAATTAAACAGTAGGAATAAAAATTTAATTCCAACTTACGATAAGGCATCGAAACAAAGTAGGCAGGCATTAATTTCTTTGTACTCACGTATAACTCCTTTTTGAGTTTTAAGTGAATGAAAACAATCCTATAAGAGATTCTATACTCAAGAATGCAAACTCTATAAGCTCGAGCCCATAATTTTTAAATTCTCACACAATATTTAAAGCAGGATCTGTGATCTTGCATGCCTGGTTTTCAATCAATTTTTAAATTTCCTAAGAAATTTTATTTTTCTAGAATACTACACATTCAAAGAACATTTTTATAATTACAGGTTGTCACTAATCTTTTCTATAAAAATAGAATTGCTTAAAAATTTATATCAATTTGCTTTTGTTTTCTATAAATATTTTGATAGAGCTAAGTATCAGAATGCCTAATAGAATCATTTAAATCAATCCATGTAGTCAAAATACTTAATCTCGAAAATGTCTAGCAAAAAGTTTGTCATTTAATAAATGAAAAATTCATCATTTAATAATGATATGTCATGTGTTCATTTGTATTTTAGTTAGGAGGAGATAATCACAGAACACCAAAGCATAGCTCCTTCAAAGATCTGAATTCAAGAAGCATGGCAGGTCACACTGGCGTTTGCACTTCATGTCTGTTGTATAAGGAAGTACATAGAATCTAATTTTGGATACAAATCTGGATGTTGCATTAACTGTCATGTAGCCAACATAAGGATTGCTGAGTTAGGGAATAACAAACCTTAGCTCAAAGCTTTGATGCTTTAAATATACTTGATAGCAGTTATGCCAATGAAAGGTAATGTCAATAAAAGTCAAACTGAAGTTTTAAACATGAAACAGCAACTTCTGGAACTGCTATATGAAGACTATCACTGCTGTATATTTTCATAACATTGATGGTGGGTTTAAAATCTGTGTCCAAAACTATAGAAATATACAAAGAGTCAAAAATATCTATTTCAAGGTTTATTTCTTTCTAAAGGAGTGAATTTTCAAAATAGTTTTATAATATAAATGTTTTGCTTTTTTTATAAATCCACCTTTTTCTTGCAAAAGATCAAGAACAAGATAAAATAACTTGCTTTCCCACCCTCTCTAGACAACCAATACATATTTAAGTACTTCTGATGGGGACAACATTAAATTTAATAACAAATTATCAATGTAACATTATCTGCTTTCAAGACAAATATCTCTACTTTGCATTACTTTAATGAAGTCCTTCAAAAATAAATGTACCTAGGGCAAATCAATCAATCTCATTTTACCATTTATTGACTAAGATTTTAATTCCCATCTTTAAATGTTCTAAAACTTAATAGGCTCTATCTGTGTTGGACAATCAAATCAAATCCAAAGCCTTGCTCATGCGAGAGGGCTTCAAGAGACTCAGGGAAAATGTGGAGGATGAAAAAACTATGCCTGGATTTCAAAAGTGTTTACACAAAAATGAACATATTTTAATTGGGTTTATGTGAACTTCTGAAGTCCAATCAGATTTGGCTAGCTTCCCTTCATCATCACAACACAACCCAACCCTGAACATGAGTCAAACACTCACCTTCAGACTGAGCAACTCAATGGATCAGATCTTTTGGTCTGGGTTCAAGTATTCACCAGTGACCGATTAAATTTCTTTTCTTCTTAGATAAGAACAATCAATAAGGTCAAGTATTTGAGAAAAATAAATAAAGGTGATAATAACTTAATATATAATTCTCTATTGGATTGCAGGAACTAAAGTAAACACACACACACACCTCAAACCGGAGTTATTTACCTTCATATACTGACAATAATTTTGATAAGAATACTTGGATTAAATTACCTATTTCTGTTATTTAAGAAAGATAGAAATTCAAAGTACTCAAAAGGCCAAGCAAGAATGGGTATAAACTCTGAGTAAAATATGAACACTGATTTTTCTTTTTTGTAGTTTGGTCTCACCAAGAGGCATAGGAGCATGATGAACACATACTTCATAAGACTCTGGAACTGATGATGTTAGATCTGAACATAGGAGAGATTTTGCAAATCAAAATACTTCTCACAGAAAGAGTGCAAGGGAAGCATATAGGGACAGCAGTGTTAAAGCTTTTTTCTTAATGATTCCTCCTGTTGGGCTACATCACCATCTAACAGCATGCATTTTTAGAGGAAGAAATCCATCTTTTAAGGAGGTCCATGGATGGCTTAAGCCTTATAAATGAAAAAAATGCAATAATTTCTTAAGAAGCTAAAAACAGAAATAGGCATCTGAAAAATCTTAAAACACAGAAAGTTTTTTCCATGACTAAACTAATGAAATATTCCCAAGTAAAATACTTCATGACTAATGGATGATTGCATACCTGAAATGAAAAAAAAAAATGTTTCACTTGAAATAGCCTAGGAAAAGAACATGTCAACAATTTAAAAATTAACCCTCTATAGGTGTTGACAGCCAGAGTAACAAAAGTCTGCAGTAAACAAATGTTAAACACTATTTGTAGATTTAAAAGAAATTCTCATTCTTTCAGGAAAACTGGTGACACACATCAAGTACACCAAGTTATCTTTCCACAGAGAAAAATACCAATATGGGTTAAGAGATTTCTGAAAAGCTGCACCACTATATAATTTTTATTTAAACCTTTAAGGTTTTACCCATGCTAATACAGAAGAAAAAAATTACCTTGGAATGAAAACTAAATGTTAGTTTCTCTTTTCTAAAGGTAAAAAAGAAAAAAAGACACTGAAACCCTGAATAACAATTACATTAATGAAGAAGCATTAAGAACATGCCAAGAATTCATCCTATCAGCAGAGATAAGGCTGGGCAGTAATAAGAATTGCTTATCTAAACAAAGGTGCCTGAGAAAGCACACCTTTAGTCGAGTTTTCCATTCTGAAGATTATTTCTGGCTTTCTCTTGTCTGATAAGAGAGATGACTTTGATGCAGCCTTTTGAAATTTTGATCATCCACATGACATTCATCATATCCAAAACAAGACAAGTAGAGAACCAAGAGAACTGCGTTAATGCTCCAAGTCTTTCGTAGGGTTCTGTTCCATACACGGAATACATGAAGCCATACATAGGTGGTATTGTGGCAATGCGTACAAAGAAGAACACCAGAGTCATGAGTATTCCATTGATGACGTTAGCTTTGGAAAACTTAGGATACTTCAGGACCTCAAAGAACCACCTGAAAAAGAGTGAAAGAAACGTCATGTTCACTCTGCATGCCTGAGAATTAAACATTTTCATCTTGGTTCTGGTTTGTTTGTTTGTTTGTTTGTTTTTTTGACAGAGTTATAAACAGTGAGAGAGACAGAGAGAAAGGTCTTCCTTCCACTGGTTCACTCCCCAAACGGCTGCTACAGCTGGCGTGCTGCACCGATCTGAAGCCAGGAGCCAGGTGCTTCCTCCTGGTCTCCCAAGCGGGTGCAGGGGCCTAACGACTTGGGCCATCCTCCACTGCCCTCCCGGGCCACAACAGAGAGCTGGACTGGAAGAGGGGCAACGGGGACTAGAACCCAGCGCCCATATGGGATGTCGGCATTGCAGGTAGAGGATTAACCAAGTGAGCCACGGCGCTGGCCTTGTCTGTTTTTAAAACCTGATAAAATGACCTAAATAAAAGGTCTCTGTGAGTGAGATCCCAGCAGAAAGGGCCATCAAAGAAGGAAGTACCTTTCTCTGAAGGGAGGAGAGAACTTCCACTTTGAATATGACCTTGCCTAAATAAGATTGGAGTTGGTGAACTCAAGAGGCTTCCATAGCCTTGGCAGCTCATGACAAGAGCCTCGGGTTATTACTGACATCATAAATAAGAGTGTCAAATGTTAAATCAACAACAGGAGTCACTGTGCACCTGCTCTCCATGTAAGATCTCTGCCCTTAATGTGTTGTACTATGCGAATTAATGGTAAAACTACCACTCAAATAGTACTCTATACTTTGTATGTCTTTGTGGGTGCAAACTGTTGAAATCTTTACTTAGTATATACTAAGTTGATCATCTATATATAAAGATAATTGAAAATGAATCTTGATGAAGAATGGGATGGGAGGCCGGCGGCGCAGCTCACTAGGCTAATCCTCCGCCTGCAGCATCGGCACCCCGGGTTCTAGTCCCGGTTGGGGTGCCGGATTCTGTCCCAGTTGCTCCTCTTCCAGTCCAGCTCTCTGCTGTGGCCCGGGAGTACAGTGGAGGATGGCCCAAGTGCTTGGGGGCCCTGCACCCATGTGAGAGACCAGGAGGAAGCACCTGGCTCCTGGCTTCGGATCGGCGCAGCATGCTGGCCGTGGCGCCCATTTGGGGGGTGAACCAATGGAAGGAAGACCTTTCTCTCTGTCTCTCTCTAACTGTCTAACTCTGCCTGTCAAAAAAAAAAAAGAATGAGATGGGAGAGGGAGTGGGAGATGGGATGGTTGCTGGTGGGAGGGAGGTTATGGGGGGGGGGAGCTGCTATAATTCAAAAATTGTACTTTGGAAATTTATATTTATTAAATAAAAGTTGGAAAAAAAAACCTGGTAAACATTCTCGGGATTTACAGGGAGAGCCAAAGGGCCTAGGACAGTTACACAATACTGAAAAAAAGTTTAGGGAGCTCACACTTCCCATCTCCAAAGCTTACTATGAAGCTACAGAAATCAAGACAGCATAATTTTGGTGAAAAATAGACAAATCAGTGGAATGGAACAGAAGGCTCAGAAATAGATCTACACAATATATTCAACTGATTTTTGACAAAGGCATAAAGGTAGCACAATGGAGAAAGAATGTTTTTCAACAAACTGTGTATCATATGCAGAAAAATTAAAATGAGATAGTGCTATACACCTATGAAATGGTTGGAACCCAAAACACTGACAATGACAATTACTGACAAGGATGCCAGGGGGAATGAAAAACTGGCACAAGCACCATAAGGAGATATTTTAGCAGCTATAAAGCTAAACATATTCATATAAATAATCCAGCAACTATATTCCTAGGTATTTCCTCAAACGGTTTTAGAACTAATAACCATATATTGCTTTTGGGAAGCACAAGTAAGGTGCACCCGACACGGCCTGGAAAGAGATGGGGTTTAGTGATGAAAATGATCCAAGGGTTGTGTCTTGAATAATGAGTAAGACGACAGGAGGCCTTGCCAGCAAATGGACAAGCTGGCCTGAGATGAGAGTTTAAGGAACAGTGTGGCAGAAGGAGATAAGATAGTTCTCCGTGGAGAGTTTTCTGTGTCACACTGAAGAGATCATATTTTATCCTGTAAGCAGCAGGAGGCACCGAGCATTCAACCTGCACATTACCTTCATTGTGGGAGACAGTAGACGGAAGAGAGAAGAAAGGGGAACAGGGCTGCAGGCAGAGGGTTCAGAGCAGGACCAGTAAACATTTCCATAAAGAGCCAGGTAGTGAATATAAAGCAGCAGCCTTTGGAAGTCATATGTTCTCTGTCACAGTGACCAGTGAGTGCAGTTATGGTAAACAAAAGAACATGGCCATGGTCCAATAAAACTTTATTTACAAAAACAGGCAGCAGGTTCGGCTCACAAAGTTATGTTTTGCCACCCTGGTCTACAGCAGCATGGTCCAAAGAACTCTCTGCAACAATGAAAATGTTCTATAAGCATGTTACCCAATTCAGTACAGCTACTACTCACATGGGGCTATGAAGTATTTGAAATGTTTTGTTTTTAAAATTTTATTTAAGCAATTTAAAATAAACAAGCATACAGCTTAAGCATCCTTAACCTGAAAATACAAAATGCTCCAAAATCCAACACTTTTTGAACACTGACATTTTGCCACAAGTGTTAAATTCCACAACTAACCTCAGACGATGGGTCCCAGTCAAAATCAGGCACCCTAAAAATATATAAATTATCTTCAGGCTATCTATATAAGGTGTACCTAAATCAAAACTTAGACTTGGGTTCCCCACTCCCAAGGTATCTCATTACATGTAAGTATTCCAAAATCTGAAACACCTCTTGTCCCAAGTGTTTGAGATAAGGACTACTCAACCTGTATGTGTCTTGTGGTTACTCTACTGGACAGTGCAGAGCTACAGGCAAGAGATGATCGACTAGAGCACTGACAGTGGAGGAGAAGAGGTGGCAAAGGTAAGAAAGATAGAAAGTGACATGGTAGGAACTGGAGTAGACCAAAGATAGGTGAGTGAGGAACACTCAGTGATGACGCCCATGTGTCTATGCACTGCCAGCTGTGAGCAGACAGCTGGGTAACTTGGTGCATGAAAGAGTGCAGAGGGAAATGTGTTGCATTACAGGTTGAATTTGGTAAAGGAAAAAAAAAACACTATAATATGAAGAAGCAAGTAATTTAATATTTAAATATGTAATTTAATATTTTAAATGTTTTTATATATATAGAAGGGAACTACAATACAAGGATATTAAGTAACCTGTTCAAGTTCATAGCAAATAAGAAGTGAGGTTGAATCTCAACATCATTCCAAAATGCATACACAGTTCATTACACCAAGGTGAATAAATAGGGAAATGGCTAAAGCCTTGAGAGGGAAGAACTCACCCAGGGAGAAGCAAAAATGGCAGATGAGAAGTCCCTAATTATAATGGATTAAATAGCAAAAAAAAAGACATATGCTTAGGGAATAATGACAAAGAAAAGTTTGTGGCACATTCAGTACTGATGCAAACTTCTTTCAATTTTTTTTAAAGATTTATTGATTTATTTGAAAGGCAGAGTTTACAGAAAGACAGAGAGAGAGAGAGAGAGAGAGAGAGAGAGAGAGAGAGAGAATCTTCCATCTGCTGGTTCATTCCCTAAATGGCTGCAGTGGCTGGAGCTGGGCCAGTCTCTGGTCTGAAGGCAGAAGCCAGGAGCTTCCTTCTGGTCTCCCACATGGGTACAGCGGCCCAAGGACTTGAGTCATCTTATACTGCTTTCTCAGGTGCATTAGCAGGGAGCTGCATTGGAAGTGGAGCAGCCAGGACTCGAACCAGTGCCCATATGGGATGCCAGTGTCACAGGTGGCAGCTTTACCTGGTATGCCACAATACTAGCACCTCAAATATTTTTGATCTGCAGTTGCTTGAATCTATAAATGCAGAACCCAGGGATACAGAGGCCAAGTGGACATTTCATCTCTAAAGCCTTGCCTAGCTCTTGGATTTTGACCTAGACTTGAAGGTGGGTAAAATTTTCAAACAGGGTTGGGCAATGCAAACTATGAATACAGGAAGAAAAGTGAGAACCACTCACAGGTACATGAGCCAGAAAGACACAAAACAGATTCTAATGACTCAAAAGATGTAAGGCTGGAGACATGAAGCATATCATAGAGACCTTCAAAAGCCAGAGAGAAAGTGTAAACAAGAAGACTAAGGTAGAATGTAAGAAAGATAGGGCCTGAAGAACATAGATGCAAAAATCCTCAATAAAATTCTGGCCAATAGAATGCAACAACATATCAGAAAGATCATCTACCCAGACCAAGTGGGATTTATCCCTGGTATGCAGGGATGGTTCACTGTTCGTAAATCAACCAATGTGATACACCACATTAACAAACTGAGAAGAAAAACCATATGATTATCTCAATAGATGCAGAGAAAGCATTCGATAAAATACAACACCCTTTCATGATGAAAACTCTAAGCAAATTGGGTATAGAAGGAATATTCCTCAATACAATCAGTTTATGAAAAACCCATGGCCAACATCCTATTGAATGGGGAAAAGTTGGAAGCATTTCCACTGAGATCTGGTACCAGACAGGGATGCCCACTCTCACCACTGCTATTCAATATAGTTCTGGAAGTTTTAGCCAGAGCCATTAGGCAAGAAAAAGAAATTAAAGGGATACAAATTGGGAAGGAAGAAGTCAAACTATCCCTCTTTGCAGATGATATGATTCTTTATTTAGAGGATCCAAATAACTCCATTAAGAGACTACTGGAACTCATAGAAGAGTTTGGTAAAGTAGCAGGATATAAAATCAATGCACAAAAATCAACAGCCTTTGTATACACAGGCAATGCCACGGCTGAGGAAGAACTTCTAAGATCAATCCCATTCATAATAGCTACAAAAACAATCAAATACCTTGGAATAAACTTAACCAAGGACGCCAAAGATCTCTATGATGAGAGTTACAAAACGTTAAAGAAAGAAATAGAAGAATATACCAAAAACTGGAAAAATCTTCCATGCTCATGGATTGGAAGAATCAATATCATCAAAATGTCCATTCTCCCAAAACCAATTTATAGATTCAATGCGATACCAATCAAAATACTAAAGACATTCTTCTCAGATCTGGAAAAAATGATGCTGAAATTCATATGGAGGCACAGGAGACCTCGACTAGCTAAAGCAATCTTGTACAACATAAACAAAGCTGGAGAAATCACAATACCAGATTTCAGGACATACTATAGGGCAGTTATAATCAAAACAGAATGGTACTGGTACAGAACCAGCGGCACAAGGAAGACCTTTCTCTCTGTCTCTCTCTCTCTCACTGTCCACTCAGCCTGTCAAAAAAAAATTTTTTAAAAAAAGAAACAGATGGATAGACCAATGGAACAGAATAGAAACACCAGAAATCAATCCAAACATCTACAGCCAACTTATATTTGATCAAGGATCTAAAACCAATTCCTGGAGCAAGGAAAGTCTATTCAACAAATGGTGCTGGAAAAACTGGATTTTCACATGCAGAAGCATGAAGCAAGACCCTTACCTTACACCTTACACAAAAATCCACTCAACATGAATTAAAGATCTAAACCTATGACCCAACACCATCAAATTATTAGAGAACATCGGAGAAACCCTGCAAAATATAGGCACAGGCAAAGATTACTTGGAAAAGACCCTGGAGGCACAGGCCAGAATTAACACGTGGGATTACATCAAATTGAGAAGTTTCTGTATGGCAAAAGAAACAGTCAGGAAAGTGTAAAGGCAACCAACAGAATGGGAAAAAATATTTGCAAATTATGCAACTGATAGATAAATGATTAATAACCAGAATCTACAAAGAGATCAAGAAACTCCACAACAACAAAACAAACAACCCACTTAAGAGATGGGCCAAGGACCTAAATAGACATTTTTCAAAAGAGGAAATCCAAATGACCAACAGACACATGAAAAGATGTTTAGGATCACTAGCAGTCAGGGAAATGCGAATCAAAACCACAATGAGGTTTCACCTCACCCCGGTTAGAATGGCTCACATACAGAAATCTACCAACAACAGATGCTGTCAATGATGTGGGGGAAAAGGGACACTAACCAACTGTTGGTGGGAATGCAAACTGGTAAAGCCACTATGGAAGTCAGTTTGGAGATCCCTCAGAACCTGAATATAGCCCTACCATACAACCCAGCCATCCCACTCCTTGGAATTTACCCAAAGGAAATTAAATTGGCGAATAAATGAGCTGTCTGCACCTTAATGCTTATTGCAGCTCAATTCATAATAGCTGAGACATGGAATCAACCTAAATGCCCATCAACAGAAGACTGGATAAAGAAATTTTGGGACATGTACTCTATAGAATACTATACAGCAGTAAAAAAAAAAAATGAAATCCAGTCATTTTCAACAAAATGGAGGAATCTGGAAAACATCATGTTGAGTGAATTAAGCCAGTCCCAAAGGAACAAATATCATATGTTCTCCCTGATCGGTGACAAGTAACTGAGCACCTAAAAGGAAACCTGTTGAAGTGAAATGGACACCATGAGAAATAATGACTTGATCAGCCCTTGTCCTGACTGTTGAGGAACAACTTACTACTTTATTCCTAGCTCTAGCCCCTGACTCCAGCTCCCTCCTAATTTTTACCCTGTGATGTAATGGTTCAAATAGTTGGGTCCTTGTCACCCACACGGACAACCCAGATTGAGTTCCCAGCTCCCCAGCTTCAGCCTGGTCCCAGGCGCTGCAGGCATTTGGAAAGTGAACTAGCAGATGGGAGCTGTCTCTACTTGTCTGCCTCTCAAATAAATAAATAATCTCTTAAACTTTCTAAAATATATTTTTCCAGAAGCCCACACATCCAAAAGAATTCAAACCAGAATCTTTTAGATAATTTGCAGATCCAGGCTCACTGTAGCATGATTCACAAGGTACAAGCAATCAAAATGTTGAAGACATTATGCTATGTAAAATAAGTCAGTCCCCAAAAATCAAATACTGTATGATTCCATTCATATGAAGTATCTAAAATATTCAAAATCCTAAAAACAGAAAATGGAAAAGTGAGTGTCAAGGTTTGGGAGAAGGGAAATTAGTATTTAATGGATATAAGAGTTTCAATTTTGCAAGATGACATAATTCTAGAGATCTAAGGCACAACAATGAGAACACACTTAACACTACTGAACTATATTCTTAAAAATGCTTAAGATGGTTTAAAAATTCCCCCAGTGTTGGCAATCAATATTATGTAGTTTTAGTTTATTTACTTATATACTGTGTACTTGAAATAAAATTAGTCTGTTAAATTTAAAAAAATAGAAATAACATGATGCTTTCTTTTAAATGAGGAAGACTAAGATAATGTCAATATCACAATTCGGGGACAGGAGAAAGATAGTGTCAGGAACACGAACTGGACCCAGCATAAAAGAGAGTAGTGTTTGTTCTTTTCCAAGAAGCCTCCAGAATTCTGAGATTCAGTGCACATTCGGAAGATGAAAGAATGCCCTGGCACCAGGTGTCATACAGCATCCTCCTGCAGCAGTGAGAGCCGGGCTCAGAGCTGGCATTGTCATGGCCCAGCCTGGGTCCTGGGGTAAGTTACTCTGCCCTTTCCAAGGCTCCCTTTCCTCGAACTGTGTCATGGTGACAGAAGTTTCCCCAAACTAAAACTAAACGGCACAACTTAAAAATCACCAATGACGTCAGTCACCTACCGCTGATTCACAAAAGGGCTGGAAAGCTCGGCGAGCAGGCGAAAATTCCCAACGTAGGCCAGCACTCCGTCTCTCTGGATGGTCAACACAGAACAGCAGCATGTCAGGACAACGTTCTCCCAGGTCCCAAGTTCTGAAGGAACACTGCATAGCTTCTCGGTGTAACGTGACAATCAATACCAAAACATACCAACAGACTTTCTACCTTTTCCTTTCCCAGCTTCTTAGGAGATTCTCTTCTTTGTGAGAATTTAGAAATGTCCTTATAATTCCACTATATTGAAAAGATAGTATATTGTACATTTATGCTCATTTATACAGCTATTGTTTACTTAGGAAAACAGATTTCAAGCAGTTCTCTCACCCTGAACTAATGAATTCTGTAAATAACCATTAGTAATGACATTGTCAAATTACGGTAGGAAAAAAAATCAAAGTTGTATGAACTTCACAGGTTGAGGGGTTTTACTGCAACTAAACACCTACTAGGAACTCATTTCTATAACTACTATTAAGCAGAAGCACCTTAAAAATCTGAAACGTATACTTATCCTACTAACTGTATTTTCCTATAAACCAGTGAGCAAGTGCATATTTGCCAAATAAAATGACAAACTCCAAACCTTGTCTAAAATAAATCTGTCAAACTGAAGATCCTAGAACAAAAACACCTTTAGGACCTTTCTAAATTTAGATACAATTTCTAGTACATTCTATCCATGTCATGATATGAAAAGTGTAGCAAAATCAATAAATAAACAAAAAACCAAAAGTAAAAGGGTTCTGCAAAAAATTTGTGGAAAAGTGGAATTAAATGGTAAGTTTATTTTGGTGCAACAAAATCTTGAAATCCATGCGTTTTTTTTTTTTTTCTTTTCATAACAGGCATTTTCCATAAACTGTTGGAAGACCCATGATATCCATGAATTTCAAAATCTTTATACCAAAATAAAGATCCTTTAATGCCATTTTCCATAAAACTTTTGAAGTACCCTTTTAAATAGTCCAAGAATTTTATTTTTTTAATGTTTATTTACTTTTTTATTTGAAAGGCACAGCAACAGAGAGAAGAGGGAGGGATCTTCCATCTACCAGCTCAATCCCAAATGCTGGCAACAGGCAGGACAGGGCCAGGGTGAAGGCTAGAATCCCATCTAGGTCTCCTACATGGGTAGGATGGCCCCAAGCACTTGAGGCATCATCTGGTACCTCCCGGGGATGTATCAGCAGAAATCTGGATAATAAGCAAATAGCCTGCCCTGGAATAAGCACTCCAATATGAGATACAGGCATTGCAAAGAGCAGCTTCTCCTACTGGTTCACAACACCCAACCTCTCCTCAGCCAAGAATTTTAATATATTTTCAAAATTCCTACTAGGTAAATGGAGTCACTCCAATGCGTCTAAATTACATCAGAATTAAGACAACATGCCAAAGAAAAGCACATACTCATCCCTGATACATTAGATATACGCCAAACTTCAGAAACTGTTTTTCTTCTGGTTATGTACCATGCTGCCTTTCAAGTGAGAATAATATGATTTTCAGACTTATTCATGTAAATTATTTCACGGATTTAGAATTCAGAACTGGATTATAAAAATCAGCTTTTCCAAGGCCAACCTAAAACTTCGTAAATCTCAAATTCATTGTCCTTAGTGATACTAGAACGTGTGATGAGGAAGAAGAGGGGGAGTGATGGCCTAAAAGACAAAAGCGGTAAGCATGGTGAGTATGGTGTGCACAGGAGGGCAGCCAACGCCTCACACAGCCAGGCCAATCCCGAACAACAGTGTATGAGAAATGCATGCATCACATTTTACTACTTCAACACAGGAATGTGAACAGCCATTTATTTGAAATTATGTCATTCTGTACAATTTACTGTTCTTCTACAATAAATCCTTTTATTTAAACAAAATAATAGGGCTTGTTAACAGTGGCAATTAGTAGAAATTGAGACTTATCAAATGAATAAGAGTTGTATAATAGATCATTGTTTTTATGTTTTTGCTCTTTTATTTTCCTGTCAGGTATTTAAATTAGGTAGACTATATTATTACATGTTTTTAAGATAATAAATGTGATACATCTTTAAAAAGAGAATGTAAATATAACAGGACTAAGTAAGGTTATTGCCTATACTTTATTTTTTTCTATATTTTATTTTTAAAATGACATTTCTACCAAATGATACAGCAGGATATTTTTACTCTATTTCTTTTTCCAATAATACTTCTCTAAACTGCCTGCAGCTTTTAGAACATCTTTCTTCTAATATAGTGGCAAAGTGACTATGGTCAAACACATAATTTACTTTGGCATGCAGCTCAGCTCTTAATCCCACATTACACTGAATCCTGGTGTGAGTCCAATATAATGACCTCAAGCAAAACACTCCTCCAACAAAGATGCTTGGGCATATACTATTTAAATTTTACTTCTAGCAACAGAAGGCTTTTAGAATCACAAGAAGTTTCCAGCTCTCCAGTAATGTCTATGAACTTTCTATCTACAGGCTTGTTGGTTAGATCAGCTAAAAGGCCATTTGAACATATAAACCGATCATAAAGGTGGCTATTCATGTCTACAACTCCCATAGTTTTTATACTCTCCAAACCAAACTGGATAGATTCCAAATAAGTTTTGGTAACGAAAGTCCTGTTTACTGTGGCTACCTTTCTCTGGTTAGTTCTGAAGCCGTCTTATTTTCCAAAAATGAGTAACTGTTTTCATTGGATGAATTTTTGTCACAACAGACACACAGCAAACAACTCAGGTACAGACAGCTCACCATTTGCTATACTCCTCAAAGATCATCAGACAGTTTTGAATAAACAGGGCATAGATACTTGTTTTGCTATAATACTTTCCTGCGTTCTCTTCATCAACTTATTTCCAAATTAAATAAGGAAAGTCTTTATGTTTCACACTTTAAAAACACCATTTTATAGCACAACAGCATTTAACATCTCTTCCATGGCCAGCAACAAGTGACAGCTATCCTGTGGGCACACATCTCTGTAGGTCACTTCCTCAGTTTCCATAAAGACAAGAAATCTGATTAAGTACTTTTGTAGGTTTTTAGGGTAACTGAAAAGTAATCAACAACTTTCATTATGAAAGCCCCAGTATTTATGAGAAGCAAGCACATTACACCCCTTTTTTAGCAGTATTGGGTATAAGGTATGCAAGGTAATATATATTTTTATTCTCTTTGGTAAGATGTTTACAGACTGAATGGAGTTTGCCAAATTTACACTGTCTGCCAAATATGCAGATAGATTAACAAAATCTAATTTGTACTGGAACAACAAGTTTTTTTGTGGTTTCTTTAAAATTTTTATAGAGATCAAAATTCTGTTGAAACTCCATTTTTTAAACCAAAGTATGAAAAAAAATGAGGAAAACATTTTGTTGTTGCTGTGATTTGACATATCACATGATATACTGTAAAAAGTCTGGTCATTGGTAAGATCTGACAGAATCAGCTATTTTCTAAGAGGCCAACATATCATAACATAATGTTCCCTTTTTTTCAGCTACAGGATATTGTAGTTGCAATCTCTGAATCAGGAAATGCAACTTCATTCAGCTCATAGAGCAATCAAGGGAACAGTGTACATTTCCCTATGCTATGTCCCAGCTAAAGCAATGCTCACTGTTTTCAACTGAGAATCACATCTTCTTTCCAGAAGACGAACGGCAAAAGTACAGATGAATTTTGATGTGCTTGCCTGCCGCACCCTCATTTGCAAGATTCAGTCCCACTAGGTGCTCCACCATGCCTGCATTAGTTTGCTAGGGCTGTGGTCACTGCTTGGTGTAAACAACAGAAAACTATTGTCTCATAGTGCTGGAGGCTGGAAACCCAAAATCAAGGTGTCCACAGGGCCATGGCCCCTCAAAAGATTCTTGGAAAGGATGTGTCACACAGCTCTATGCTAGCTCCTACAGCTCCTTGGCTTTTGGAAGCCTCATACCAATCTTTGCATAGTTTTCACCCTATGTGCAGGTCTGTGTCCAAATTGGCCCTTTCTGTTAAGTATACCAGTCATAATGGATGACGAGGCCAACTCTACTCCAGTACGATCCCAACTAACTACTGCTGCAACAACTCCATTTCCAGGTAAGGTCACATTCTGAGGTCCTGGGAGTTAGCACTTCCAAATACAAATTTTGGAAGGGGTACAATTTGACCCATACAATGTCCAACCCCAAATCCTTTTACAGTATACACTCTTTAGATTATCTGTCTATAATACTATGCTAATATTACATATATGTGTGTCTCCATATGAAATAATAACCTTCTGTATCAATAATATCTGGGGCATTCTGGCATTAGTACCATAACCATTTTCATTATCTGAACTCTTAGAAAATAGAGTTATAAGTACCCACAGTGTTACAGATTAAACTAGCTGTCTCAATACAGATCATGACTTCTAACTGGAAAAGTCTAGATGGACTGTAATGGCCATGATTATAACATACTTGATAATGGATGACCTATTACTGGAAACACAAATCATGGATGCCATGATTTTTTTTTTTTGCATAATGGAAAGTGATTTCTTAGGGTGTAAGATTTTTCCTATAAAATGGCACACTCAGGACAGGCAAGCCACTCCCATATTGGTTTTATTATAAATTCATTTTAATACATAATAGAAATCATATTTGCAGCTAAGAAATAGTAAGATGAGGAAATAACAAACATCTGACACCTCTAACTCACCCAGCATAAAAGAGGCACTTTAAAGAGGAAACAAATTACTATTCACACTCCAAATTCCTGGATATTTTGTGCACTTATTTTTTTTTAATGCCATCTTTCTGGCTTTTAAAAAATTTTTAAATTTATTTTTATTTATCTGAAATGCAGAGTGAGAGAGAAGGAGAGAGAGAGAGATCGTCCATCCTCCAGTTCACTTCCCAAATGCCTGCAATAGTTGGGGCTGGGCCAGGCCTAAGCTAAGAGCCAGGAACTCAATCAGGGTGTCCACAGGCGGCAAGGACCCAAGTACTTAAGCCATCACTGCTGCCTCCCAGGAAGTGCATTAGAAGGAGCTTGGATGGGACACAGAACTGGACTCAATCCCAGGCCCACCAATATGGGGCACAGGCATCCTGAGCAGTGGCTTAAACTGCTGCACCACAATGCCTGCCCTACATGTGCTTTTGTAATTAAAAGAAATTTTTTGCTGACTTGTTCCAAGTTTCGGTGAGTTTGTTCAAAACAATTCATTCAAAATATTTGAGTTAAGAAGAGATTAGAATAATAAGTAATTGTGTTCAATTGTGGATAATCCAAATAAAATAAGCTGAAATGTTCTGCTTTGCTCCCCCTTTAAATCCTGAAGTGAAGTAGGACAAGGGAGAACTTTGAAAACAACGCACAAGCAGAACAAGACTAGAGAAACAAAAAGCTATTTTCTTGTTGTTAGTTTTATTTTGTTACTCTGGGGGAGGAAAAGAGTGATTTTACTGACATTCTTACCTATGCCACACTAGAAATATTAAGAATCTTTTTATTAGTATAATCCGTCATTATATTGGATTCATATGTGCAATAAACATACGCTCTGGTTTCTTAATTATAAGTTCTCTCATCGATAACATTGCCTTTCTCCCTCAATCAAAAAGACAGTGATTCTACCAGTCTGTGTTTTAGTAACAGTCTTCTTTTGGTCAGTTGTTCTAAGTCTGTGGACTCTGTATAGTTCTGTCCAGTGTTTAGAGAATACGACAGACCAGAGTCTACAAAACATTATGAGTTCATGTGTTCCCAATGTCAGCCAAAGTCCTTGATAAATTGCTTATTATATCCTTCAAATAGTTTCTCCAACAATGAGAACCATTACTGAAATTTGTTTGACCTCTACAATACTTCTTGTTTGATCTCTAAATTATTTCAGACACCCCAAAGTCATATAAGATAGTAAATACAGTAGCAATAACTTTAAACTTTAAAAAAATTTTAAAAATTTATCTCCAGCTAATATTCACTTTAAAAATACAAAAATAAGGGAGCCTGCACTGTGGTGCAGTGGGTTAAGCCTTCACCCGCAGCACTGGCATCCTATATGGGCACTGGTTTGAATCCCAGCTATTCCACTTCTGATGCAGCTCCCTGCTAAAATTAGTAGATGATGGCCCAAGTACTAGGGCCCCTGCACCCAAGTGGGAGAACCAGAGGAAGCTCCTGGATCCTGGCTTTGGATAGGCCCTGCTCCAACCATTGCGGCCATTTGGGGAGTGAACCAGCGATGGAAGACTTCTCTCTGTAACTCTGCCTCTCAAATAAGTAAATCCTTAAAAAATACAAAAATACTTTCATGAAATACACTATGTCCAAGACATTTGAAAGTTTAAAAAGATTACTTCTTCCAACTCCTTTCATATTGACATAGAATTAAACGTAACTATTAACCAAAGTACCAAAGAATATCAAATCAGTCTTTAAGTGGCAAATCTGACATGCTTTCAACTAAACAACTTTGGCCAAAGTACAAATACTCTCCACTTTGAGGAAACTGTCTCTTTGTAAAAAAAAAATAATAATCATCATAATAATTGTATTGAATTTGTAAAAAAAAAATTAAAAATTAAGTATTGGGGCCAGTGTTGTAGCATAGCGGGTAAAGCTGCTGCCTGTGATACTGGCATCCTATATAGGCACTAGTTCATGTTCTGCTGTTCTGCTTCCCATCCAGCTCCCTGCTAAAGGTCTGGGAAAGTAGCAGACGATGATATAAGTGCTTGGGCTCCTGTTACCCATGTGGGAGACCTGGATGAAGCTTCTGACTCCTGGCTTCAGCCCTAACCCATCCTGGACCATTGCAGCTATCTGGGGAGTAAACCAGCAGATGGAAGATCTTGATCTCTCTAACTCTGACTTTCAAATAAATAAATAAACATAGCCTTTAAAAAAACAATGAGCATGACATCCAGCCCTTCTCATCATTTCTCTCTCCTGTCCCCAAAGAGAATGGCTGGTTCTCTCATTGCTAGTCAGCAGTGGCAGCAGTAGCAGCATCACTCAGGTACTTGCTAGAGACACATACTTCAGGGCCCCATCACAGACATACTCAAATTGGTCCAGAATTCTGTATTTTAATAGCCCCACCACCACCACCACCACTACCAAGAAACCCTATTGAATCCTAATGTGAGAGGACTGCAGTCCCAGCCTAGAGAAATCTGGGGGTGTCTAAGCTTGAGGAGCTAGCTCTCCTACTTCTCTGAAGCTGTGGTTTGTGAAGATTCCAATCACCCTCACCAGGTCCCACAGCAACCTGCTACATTCCTCTAAAAAGGCTCTTCCCCTCAGCTGGGTCCAGTGTCTCCACACAACTGGCTGTTTGTGAAGAGCACACAGCCTCTTGCAAACACCTGTGTTCCCTGGGCTTTGTTCATCATTCTATCCGGAAAGCCTAGCTGAGTGCCAGGCCCATGTTCCCCGAGGTGAACGTTGCTTGCTAAGCAGCATACACAGGTGCACATATCACCTTTAAAGTCAAAACCACATTCACCTCTAAACAAGGGAAGGCAAAAAGAGGCATGAGAGCTAAATTATTACCCCTCATTGCATGATGTTATTTAGTATTAACAAGTCAAGATGTGGACCGTCTCTAAGAATGGCCACCATCAATTCATCAATTCCTTCTCTCACTCTGTGTGCGTGTTCCTTACTTCAAGAGGTAAAGGCTTTTTTCTCTCCCCACGAGTCTAGGCTACCCTTGGTGACTCATTTGATCAACAGAACGCAGTGGAAATAGTGTTCTGAGTCATCTGAAGTTATAAGAAGCCTTGCAGCTTCCTCCTAGGTCTCTTAGAATAATTCCCCTTGAAATGCTCCCTTTCAGAACACACGAAGCCCAAGCTACACAGTGGGGCCACAGATAGATGCTCTGATCAACATCCCACCCTCAGAGTGCAGAGCCAGCAGCAATGGCCAGCCACGTGTATCAGCCCCTCTATGACATCCAAGCCTGCTGAGTCCTTAGATGACTCCAGCCCCAACAGCCATCTAACAGCATGGACATGAGACCTCAAGCAAGAACTTCCCACCTTAATGTCCTGATTTTGTTTTATAACATTAACAACTCATGAGTCAATGGGTTTTAATCGACCAGCCAGTATTCTAGTTGATGATCAAAATGTCATATTGTTAGTCAATAGGAAGACCTTTGTGTTGCACTTTGTGTCCTACTGACACAATCACATTAGTCTTCAATAGGTTTTCTTTTTTGTTTTGAAGATCTATTTATTTATCTGAAGGGCAGAGTCAGAGAGAGAAAGAGAGAGATCTTCCATCTGCTGGTTCACTCCCCAAATGACAGCAAAGGCAGGAGCTGGGCCAATCCAAAGCCAGGAAGAGGAGCTTCCTGCAAGTCTCCCATGAGGGTGCAGAGGCCCAACCAACAGGGGCCATCTTCCACTGCTTTACCAGGCCATCAGCAGAAAGGTGGTTCAGAAGTGGAGCAGCCAGAACGTGAACAGGTGCCCATATGGGATGCTGGCACCACAGGCAGCAGCTCTACCTGCTACACCACAACGCCGGCTCCTCCACTACGTTTTCTAACACAAGTTCTAACACAGTAGTGAATCTGTTGTTACATAATACTTCAATATGCAAAACAAAATTTAAATTTTAGTTTTGATCCCATCTTTGTAACATATAGTACATTCATATGCAAAATTCTAATTGAAACCACATGTTCTATCATATTCTTAACCCCCATCCTTATTCTCTACCCTTAATTCAAAACTTCTGTGAGCCACTCTGAGGTACAGAAATACACTTCAGTAATCTTACTTCTTTATTCTTTTATCCCATATATCAATACATAAGTGACTCTCAACCCATTTAATCCAATACACCCCGAGAGACAGCAGCATATGTGACACATCCTTCCATAGGCATAGGTAGCCGTTAGACAAACTCCAGGTTATGTGCAATGCCTTGCTGCCTTATCCTCTTCTCTCCTATTCAAGAAAACCTACTGAAATAAAAGTGAGATAGATGCTATTAAAAGACTAGATTTAAATCGGCCCTAATTTTTAAAATAAATGATAAATGTTTTTACTTCACTTTACTAAATTAAGGCAGAATTCAAAAGTGATATGCTGTTTCCACTTCCCTAAGCACTTTTAAGGAGTTTTGCACGTACTGTAGCAAAACCCACACTTGCCACAGCCTCTGCGTGACTATGAAAACAAAGCAGGGCCTGTCTGACCCCTTCCATAGCATCAAAGAAAATTCCCTTTTCAGAAAGTGACTATAAGGATCTGCTTTTTTTACCAGGAGAAATTTAAGTGTCTACTAGCTAAGAATCGGTAGGACCAGAGGTTCAGAAGGCAGTACTGTACACTGTTATTTAATGCTATAGGTAGTACCCCAACAGTATTTTTTCACTTTGTGTTGCTATATGGGGGCAAATTGTTAAAATCTTTACTTTATACTAAACTGATCTTCTGTATATAAAGAGAATTGAAAATGAATCTTGATGTGAATGGAAGGGGAGAGGGAGCGGGAAAGGGGAGGGCTGCAGGTGGAAGGGAAGTTATGGGAGGGAGGAAGCCATTGTAACCCATAAGCTGTACTTTGGAAATTTATATTCATTAAATAAAAGTTTAATAAAAAAAAGAAGGCAGGGGAGAATGATAATCAATGTTAGCACGTACATACTATTACTAGTATGGTGCTAAATACTGTGCCACCACCATTGGCTTAGATACTGATGGGCGCCCTTCCCCACTACGCTCCACTAGGACAGTAGACTGGCAGGAAATCAATTCTGGCATCTCGAATTGGAATCCCAGATAAAAACGTGACTATATTCTGCAGTAGCAGTAACGGGGCACCTTTTGTAAGTCTAGAGACTGACATAGAGCCTTAGAATATTTTCATGGGAAACCTTTTAAGAGTACCATCAATCAAGAATTGCGATTTGGGGACAAAAATCTATGTCCATATTTAGTAACTGTCTACTTTAATCATTCCAGGTTTTTGATTATTCACTCACAAGACAGAGTTGAAGATTTGAGTGAAGACATAGGATTGGACTGCCAAATCAGATCCATGTGAAACAGGGTCTAATCTTTACTAAATGATACATGGATAGAAGCCATTACTAATTCAGATGAAGCAGGGAGAAGTCTAGGACCGTCAAGGGCAGTTGGCAACCCAGGTCCCTCCTTGCTATGTTTAACAATAGGACCTGGCCCAGAACTAAGTGAAGTTCAAGTAGTTCTTTACATAGGATGGAGGTTTTAACTTGGAAATGACATGTTATACCCTTAGAAATCTGGACAGTCTCCAAGGAGTTGTGCCTATAGATCCTGGGGTCTCTAAAATAGGCAGTCTTCATCCAGCGACATTCTACTAAGGGCATTTTAGAATTCAGGTTTCCTCCTTCCAACCAATATCAGTGTTCCATTTACCCAAAAGTTCTATTGACAAGGAGATGAGACTGGGTCAGTGGCTTCATGATTTCCTCTTCTCTCTCCCAGAAGTGAATGGAGAGGCATATCAGCTGCTTTCACCCTTTCTCCAGGGCTTATGGAAGAACTCAACATACCATAGTGTTTACCTTCCATTGTTTAGTTAGTATTAGAACTAAATTATCGTAGTGGGTAAAGCTACCACCTGCAGTACCAGCATCCCATATGCACGCCGGTTCCACACCCAGCTGTTTCACTTCCGATCCAGCTCTCTGCAATGGCCTGGGAATGCAGTAGAAGATAGCCTAAGTCCTTGGGCCCCTGCACCCGCTTGGGAGACCTGGAGGAAGCTCCTGGCTCCTGGCTTCAGACTGGCACAGCTCCCGCCGTTGTGGCCAATTGGGGAGTGAGCAAGCAAATGGAAGGCCTCATTCATTCATTCATTCTCTCTCTCTCTCTCTCTGCCTCTCCTCTCTCTGTGTAACTCTGACTTTTAAATAAATAAATAAATCTTTAAAAAAAAACTAAATTATCATTTCAGCAGGACAGCTGAATCACAGAATCTCAGAATTAGAATGGAACTTTAAGGATACTTAAAGTCTCTACTTGCTGTATCTATCTGTTTGAAGGTATCTTATGGAAGACAAGCTAGTTTAAAAGACCATTTCATTGTTAGAACATGGCAAACATTGGGGATGTCTTTCCTTTGTACAAGAGAAGTCTCCCCTACCTATCTTTACTACCCTCATTGGTCCTCACCCCAATTTCTGAATTAATCCAGAATAACTCAACCCCCTTCCACCTCATCCTTTCACTCTTCCAGGGACACTCTGAAGCCCTCATGCCGTCCAACTTCTCGTCTTTTCTAGGCTGACATCTCTGGGTTCTTTAATTGCCTGCTGTTAAGACAACAGCTGCCTAATCTAATCTCCCCTCCACAGTTGTCCGGTGGTTCTCCCCAATGGCTTCTGCCCCAACATACATGAGATTAGGGGCTTCAGAGGATGATGTTCTAGGGTGTAGTTTGACAAAGCAAAGTAAAATTGTGTTTGAATTGGATACTGCGCCTCCTTTAATAGAGTCTCAATTTGAAAACAGCTTTCATTTTCAGCATGTGAGACAGTACTGATGCAACTCAACTGTTGTCATCTACTGCTTCCAGCTTTCTCCCTTCTTGCACATGGTTAAACTTAACATTTATCAGTATTAACTTCTGTTTTGCCTGTTACATATGCCTAGTATGCAGTTGTTTAAAAAAAACTGAAAACATTGTCCAAACTATATATAGTTCTCCTTCATAACTTCGTTTTAGTCATTTGATAGTACTGCTTTTTAAGTTTATAATTAAATACACATAACAAAAATTTACTATTTTGACAATTGTTAAGTATACAGATCACGTGGCCAGCACTGTGACACAGCAGGTTAAGCTGGCACCTGTGATGCCAGCATCCCATATGAGCACTGGTTTGAGTCCCAGCCGATCCACTTTTTTTTAAAAAAGTCACAATTAGAGAGAGAGACAGAGAGACGGATCTTCCAGTCACTGGTTTACTCCCCAAATTTCCACAACAGGCTGAAGCCAGGGGCCAGGATGTTCTTCCAGGTCTCCCTCATGGGGGCAGGGGCCCAAGCACCTGGGCCATCCTCTGCTGCTTTCCCAGGCACCTTAGCAGGGAGCTGGATGGGAAGTGGAGCATCCAGGATGCAAATCACGCCGATACGGGATGTTGGCCCTACAGACAGTAGCTTAATCCACTGTGCCACAATGCAGGCCCACTGTCCCACTTCTGATCCAGCTCCCTGCTGATGTGCCTGGGAAGGCAGTGGAAGATGGCCCAAGAGAACTAGAAGGAGTACCAGGCTCCTGGCTAAGGCAAGTTACAGCTATCTGGAGTGAACTAGCAGATGGAAGATTTCTCTCTCACTCATTCCCTCTCTTGCTCTCTCTCTCTTATCTTCCTTTCAACTAAAAATATACATCTCAGTGGCACTAAGTACATCCACACTGGTGGTCATGCACCATCACTATTCACCTCCAGAACCTTTTCATAGTCCTAAAGAAAACTCTTAACATGTATTAAACAATAGCTTCCTATCATCTCCTCCACCTAGCCCTTGGTAACCACTGTCCTATTTCCTGTCTCTTTGAATTTGACTGTTCTAGATGCCTTATAGAAGTAGTATCATATTTTAAATTTGCTTTAAACAAATCTAATTAAGAGCAAAATATTGACTAGAGTAGATATGATAATCTCTATCAACTGTTTTCTTTGTTGGCACTGAAATGAAAACAGAATTCAGAAATCAAGCAATCTTAAAGAAAGAAAGGGAGCCATCTCTGCCAGGGAAACTCCACTACACAAATCAGAGCTATACTTAGCGTCCAGAATCAAGCATGAAAGACTAATCCCAGGACAAGAAAGGTAGGTAGACTGGACTGGAACTCCTGTTCGCTCAAAACGGAGGAACTGTCACAGGAGCACTATTTATGTTAGCAAATTGTGGGAGTGGTCACATGAGACACTTTATATTAAAAAGTGAATTTCCCAGGCCAGTGCTGTGTGTAGCAGGTAAAGCTGCCACCTGCACTACCGGCATCTCATATGAGCACTGGTTGGAGTCCTGGCTGCCCCATTTCTAATCCAGCTCTCTGTCATGGCCTGGGAAAGCAGTAGAGGATGGCCCAAGTTCTTGGACCCTTGCACCCGCATGGGGGACCCGGAGGAAGCTCCTGGCTTCAGATCGGCCAGCTCTGGCCACTGCAGCCATCTGGGGAGTGAACTAGCAGATGAAGACCTCTCTCTCTCTCTCTCTCTCTCTGCCTCTGTCTCTCTGTAACTCTGCTTTCAAATAAATAAGTAAATATTTAAAAAGTGAATGTCCTTGCAAATTTCAAGGTAGAAAACACACAAATATATACATGTGTATGCAAGCATATAACATATTTCTGTATATGAAAATGTATAACATATTTCTTAAACTGACCACTTAATTTTGCTATAGTCAATCCCTCAATTAGAATAATAAACTTACTTTGTGTTTCTATATAGTTTCCTAAATGGCTACAGAAATTCTATTAAACAATCTCCAAGACTTATCTCTGACAGTCTTTTATTCATTATTATATAAGAAAGTTGAAAATATTTCCTTAGAAAAAAATTACTTAACATGTTATTGAAGTTTTAAAAACACTTTTCATTGATTAAATATTTAACATGTTTTACTGAACGTAAATTGGAAAATATGAAGAAATTACACAGACCCTGCTACTGAATCTTGCTTTAGTAAGCTATATTAGGTGGCTATTTTTAACGCCTTCCTAGCTAATCTCTGAAATTTTGGTATCTTGAAATGTAGCCATAACAGTTACCATAGTTACCTAAAATTTTTTAAGGCTACACTAATGGGAGAAGAGGAGGAAATACAGGAGTTGTGTATGATTGAGAATAGGTAATTCTATTAAAATCTTTTTAAAATGAGAGCTTTTCTGTTTCAGCCCTGCTAACAATAAAATGTTGGTGAACCACAGCATTTGTTTCAGGCACTGCCAGGCAGATTTTTCCTTAGACTAAACACAAGGCCAAAATTTTCAAATTCTTGTCTCCTACTCTAATACTATAAATCACAACTTTACTGAATCTGACAAAACATTTCTTTCATTTTCAATAACACTGCATACATATTTGCTTACAAAATGCTTTTAAAATATAGGCACGGGGATGAAGCATTAAGCAGGAAACAAATTCTTACTCTTACGGCATCATACTGTACATAATATCCTGAAGACCTATGAAAACCAAATTTTCTCCCTAAATCACAGTAGAATAACAATGATTAGATTTCAAGACAGTGTGATATGCAGAAGAGTTAGGAAAGGATGCATACTTGGTGATTTTCAAGCTTAAATGTTTCAAAGGCATCATAACTCTTTTTGTAAAGGTAGGTTTGACTGGGAAAAGAAGGTGATTCACAAGGAACAAATACAACCTAAGTTTACCAAAGAGAACAGGAAGGGTATATAACGGATGGTGGCTTAGCCTTAAAATAAGGCATTAAAGCTTAAATGTGGTATTTCCCTTATAATAAGAGATCAGATTGCTGTATTTCCCTGCTACCCCAGGAGTACAAGCTGAATATCAAGAAAAAGAAACTGTAGGATTTTTACTTCTACATAGACGGAGTAAGAATCTTTAAGCTCTAAATCACTCTGCCAGGTAATTTTAGAACTGCAGCAAATATAGCAGAGGTACAAAAATAGTGATCAAGATATTATAATCTATATAGAACCGAAATATTTTAAATTTTAAAAAAACTTACTTTTCAACTATTTCTTTCAGCAGGGAATAAATCTAAAATCTACAGGTACTTTGCTTCTCTTCATCACTTCAAGTTTTATTTTGTTCCAATAACAAAGTCATTTAAGAAAAAAGCTTAACTACAAATAGCTTGAACAGTTGCCTAACTATCAAGTTAAAGTGCTTTCCAAATGCCAGTTCTTGTTACATAAGCGATAAAAATTTCACGACCATTCACATTAAACAAATTAGTAATAAATTGATTAGCCTTCTTAGAATAACACACAGAATGACCTGGGAATTCACTGCACAGAAAATATCTTCTTATATTCAACAAGTAAATTGAAGATCTCTAACACAGATAATTGTATCTATAAACATTCACTACTTCATCTAATTTTTAAAATTTTGTTTCCCTATGAATAAATTCACTTGAATTCAATAAATTTATTTCATACTAAAACATAGGAAGACATATCAAAAAAGCAACCATTTTTAGAGAAAGAGCTGTGGTTGATTTCCTTTACTTACCAACTTATTAAGACTACCATTGATTTCTTAATGCCAGTATGCATTTTATTGAAAAACAGTATTCATCCTACTACTCAACCTGCCAGCCCATGCGACTGCCATTTGCCAAACCTGTGATTCCAGTGGCCGAGAGAGAGCAGCAGTTCAGAACATTCACATTTAGTGCGTGTAGATGACCTGTTATCTTTGACCAGCTCAAATTCTTTTTATAGCACCGAATGCAACTCATGGTCAAAGAATAAACTTCAAAACTAAGTATGCTATTAAACTCGCATGCGTACCCAAAGTTAACATCCTTCGATAGGCAGCATGGCTGTCCTATAGCAAAAGTGCTTAGGAAACAAAGAGCCTGAAGATCTGTAAAAAGTAGACATCTGTACTTTATAACTATTATTTATAATCTATTGAAACTTTGCTCTAACTTCGTTAGGCAACAAACTGCCTGAATGTCAAACCTCTGGGCTCTGTAAAGGGCAGATAGATATGTTTTATAGCTATGCATAATCTATTAGTTTTTTTAAAGGACTATGGAAGAAACAATAGGAAACTACAGTACAAATGACCTATATTTTCAGAAAAATGAAGTGATTATGGGTACCTTTTGTTACATAAGCATGTATTTATACACTAAAAGAAGCACAGCTTTAAATATATGCATACTAATTATTTAAATTTGTGACTTTAAACAGGTGATATGGAGAGATGTTTTGATATATCTGATTCTTGCAGAAATTATGCCAAATCATCTTAACTCACCAGCTATCTTTGCATGAGTCACTAAAGGAAAATGGAAGAATATTAATACATTTTTTTTTGACAGGCAGAGTTAGACAGTGAGAGAGAGAGAGACAGGGAGAAAGGTCTTCCTTCCATTGGTTCACCCCCCAAATGGCTGCTACAGCCAGCGCGCTGCACTGATCCGAAGGCAGGAGCCAGGTGCTTCCTCCTGGTCTCCCATGGGGTGCAGGGCCCAAGCACTTGGGCCATCCTCCACTGCACTCCCGGGCCATAGCGGAGAGCTGGACTGGAAGAGGAGCAACCGGGACAGAATCCGGTGCCCCGACTGGGACTAGAACCCGGTGTGCCGGCGCCGCAGGCGGAGAATTAGCCTAGTGAGCTGCGGCGCCAGTCAATACATTTGTATTAACTTTTTAAAACATCCTCCCATAGTCACAAATATCCAGTAATATAAGGAATTTATTGACAACAAATAAGAAAAAAAATCAGAAATTTACATGTAAGTTTTAAAATAAGGAAAATATAGAATGGCATACTATATTTATTATATAAAATTCATAAACTTCTAGTCTACTTACATCTGTTACCTGTAAATATCTATCTGGAAGTTGATGATATATCTAGGTTGAAAAATAATGATTGTGGAGAACTCAAATACACAGGATATATAAAGTTGAGAGTCTGGCAATGTACATATAGAAAAATAATTTTAAATATATGAGGGTACTTCAAAAGGTTCACGGAAAATATAATTAAAACATAAATTTAGGCCAGCGCCATGGCTCAATAGGCTAATCCTCCACCTTGTGGCGCCAGCACACCGGGTTCTAGTCCCGGTCAGGGCGCCGGATTCTGTCCCGGTTGCCCCTCTTCCAGGCCAGCTCTCTGCTGTGGCCAGGGAGTGCAGTGGAGGATGGCCCAAGTCCTTGGGTCCTGCACTCCATGGAAGACCGGGATAAGCACTTGGCTCCTGCCTTCGGATCAGTGCAGTGCGCCAGCCGCAGCACGCTGGCCGCGGCGGCCATTGGAGGTGAACCAATGGCAAAGGAAGACCTTTCTCTCTGTCTCTCTCTCACTGTCCACTCTGCCTGTCAAAAAATATAAATAAATAAATAAATAAATTTGATTTAGTCTAAACATTTTCTAAGTTCTTTATTTTTTTCATAATACGCTTTTTGAAGAACCCCAACCTGGAATTTAATGTGCTTATTGCCTGAGATCTATTGCAAGAACTGACATCTCTAAGCAAAATTCCTCCACTGCTCCACCCTACTTAAATGTAATTATGATTATTCATGGAGTTACACGTGGAAATTGATGGAAAAATAATACTTTATCTGGTTATTCAAGAATCTATACACATCCCTGGCTATTAAATTGGAAATGCATCTATAAGATGGATTAATATCTATGGCTACACAATCCTAAAGATTTAAAGTGGAAATTCAAGGAATTAGGGCTATCTGCCTATCTCTTGGTTATTAATAAAAACACTAATACAGACACATGGAAAGCTATTATTTTAGTTAATAAACAAAATAAGAAATCACAAGAGTGATACCTAAATGCATTGGAGATGGTCTTTATAAATTAAGAATCAAATGTCTAGGTTTATTTCAGCCTGAAGTCACTATCCCATCCTTGCCTGCTTGTTAGGCTACTGGAAATTTGGGGACTCACCAGTACAAAGCTGTATGCATAAATTGCTGCACAATGGTGGAGTATAAAAAATTTGTCACCAATTATTTTCCAATATAAAATGAGGATCAACAAATCTGTAAGAAGGAAAAATAAATACCATATTACATGAGAAGAAAGCTGCATTGTTCTTCAAGTGCATTTAACTTTCTCTTGACAATTTATCACGGTCTACTCTGAGGCCACAGCACCTGGCTCACCCCTCAGCTGGTCTGATTGCTCACTTTATCTTAAAATACCTGCTCCTCTGTCCCTGAAAATCCCCTCTGCTGTGGCTTCTCCAGGACCAGGGCCAAGTTGTGGGCATTTTGATACCTTCAGAATTCAGTACAGGACCCAGGATAAAGTGTGTCACATAACATCAGAGCCCAGGATAAAGTGTGCAACATAACATCTGTTGAAAGTTTAAATAACTTGTTTCCAGGGTTAAAGATAACGACAATATGACTTAATAAAACAAAGTTTAAAATAAGCTTAAATTACTGATTTTTGTCACTAAAATAATTCAAGAAAAGATGATGGTATAAAAGGTACAAAATGATCAACTCATATTTATAAATGAATACAACAAATTTATTTTTAAAATCAAAATTTTTAATTAAACATTAATTCAAAACAGTAAAATCACCAAGCACTAGGATTATTAAAAAGATATGCACAAAGCTCAAGACATGAATTTACTTCAAAGGCTCTAAATCTAAACACCATGACTCAGAAAATAATTTGCTTATCTTAACAACATAAAATCTGCTCAAAATGTTAACATAACTGTTTTCTTTACCAAATGGTTATGCAAGAAGTGATATAGAAACACATTGTTTTCACAGAGGTAGATCAGAGGAAGATTCAGGTTTTGTGGGATCAGACTTTAGATAATGTAAGGATTTTCTTTTGTAAAACTAAAAATTATGACTACAAAACTAGGGATGAATATTTAGAAAAGCATCAAATTACATATTTTATAAAGAAAACAAATACCACAAACACACAAATCAAGAAAAGTAATATAATTAATAGTGATTACTAGAAATTAACTGCCTGATACACCTCTGCGAAGACATTTATCCTCCCTACATAATTTGGCTGTATGATCCTTGGTACCCAATTTATACGATAATGATTTCGCAATACAGGAGAATAGAAAGAATTCACTTGCCGTTCAGTTTGCTTTAGAAAAGTTTGTTTCAGTTCGTAACTCTTGTTGGTAAATTGTTTTGGATTGATATCTATTTGGAAACAGCTTAATCATGTTTTTTGTTTTTTTTTTTTTTAAGATTCATTTATTTATTTGAAAGGTAGATTTACAGAGAGGCAGAGGCAGAGAGAAAGAGGTATTCCGTCCACTGTTTCACTCCCCAAATAGCTGGAGCTGGGCCCATCTGAAGCCAGAAGCTTCTTCGGGGTCTCCCACGTGGATGCAGGAGCTCAAGTACTTGGGCCATCTTCTACTGCTTTCCCAGGCCATAGTAGAAAGATGGAATTAGAAGTGGAGCAGCCAGGACTGGAATCAGCACCCATATGGAATGCTGTCACTGCAGGTGGTGGCTTTACCAGCTATGTCACAGCGCTGGCCCAAATTTTTTTGTTCTTTTTGGGATTTTTTTAATGTAAGATTTCCTGGGAAGTGACTATTCTCTGAATTGACAATACTCACTAGCCAGGACCTGTAAAATGTTATGAATTCTGTTATCCTAGTCAGTGACATTTTGTGTCAAATTAGCAAATCTTTAATATATTCATGATTCACCTTCTTTTAATTGGTTCATCAAATTATCCAATAGCCTAGTCATTATTTCTATTCAAAGTTTATCTCTTCCTCTAAATAAGTTACTGTGTTTTGGTAGAATCCATTTTTTGTTGTCGTTACACCTCACTTCTTGATGACAGAAAATTTTCTACTGAGTTCATCACTTACCTTTATGACTTTTGTTTCATATTTTATCACTTTTTTTATTTTCTTTCATCTATTTAATAAGGTTAAAAATAAAGACAGGGAAAAAAAATAAAGACAGGGTTTCGTATGTAAATGTATCAGGGATCTGTTATTTCTCTCTTGTTTTATTAAGACAATCCAAAAACATATCTTCCGATGGCTATTAAAATAGCAATATTCTCAGCTTTCCCTTTGCTTCATGAAAAAAAAAAAAAAGGCCGCTCCAATCCCACTCCAATCTCACTTAACTAGTAAAGCACACTTCAAGGAACTTTGTAAGTGAGGATTACTAAGGCTTCAACTTCATTAGCTTCCAGTAACTACAGTGGAGATTCTTTAGGCCAAAGACCTGCAACACCAGCATCCCATATGAAGGCGGAGTCAAGTTCTGGCTTCTCCACTTCAAATCCAGCTCCCTGCTAACATGCCTGTGAAAACAGCAGAAGATGGCCAAGTGCTTGGGCTGCTGCTACCCTAGTGGGACACCCAGATGGAGTTCGGGGCCCTAGCATGGCCTGGCCCAGCTCTGGCTGTTGCAGCCACTTGGGAAGTAAACCAAAAGATGGAAGATCCTCTCTCTGTCTCCCCCTCTCTCTGTTACTCTGCCTTTCAAATAAATAAGATAAATGTTTGTTTTTTCAAATGTCGGGGCCAGTGTTGTAGCATAGCAGGTATCCCATATGGACACTGGTTTGAGTATCAACTGCTCTACTTCTGATCCAGCTCCCCGCTAATGCACCTGGGAAAGCAGTAGATGACCTAAGTACTGGAGACCCTGCATCCACATGGGAGATAAGGAGGAAGCTCCTTGTTCCCGGCTTTGGTCTGGCCCAGCTCCAGCTGTTGTGGCCATCTAGGGAGTGAATTAGTGGGTGGAAGACCTCTCTGTCTCTCCCTCTCACTCTCTCTGCAATCTCTGTCTTTCAGGTAAATAAAATAAATCTTTTTTTAAAAAAAGTCCATGCCTTGATTGTTAGAGGCCCTACACAGCAACTCTGATCTTTAGTAAGAACCAGAATGGCAACAAGAAAGTATATTTCATGTTCTAACTTTATCATGGTAATTTATGGATCTGTATGGATCCTAAAAGTTATCTTTCAAATAAACAAACCAAAAGCAGGTGACTATGTATTCTTTGCATAATTCCATGAGTATTGGGGGTATAAAATAGACCTGAATAACATACCACATACCAGACATGAGGTAGCCTGAAGCAATAGCAATATTCACCTTCACAAGTGATGGATCACCCCTATAAATGTTAAAAAAAAAAATCACCTTCATAAGCACATGGCTTATAAAAGACTACTGCTTTTTTCTTCTAATGAAATTTAAATGTGATGAAAATACTTTCTATAAATTCTGGAATGATACACTATCAGTTTTAAACTTAGACTATAAAACACACAATAACAATTGAACAGACCTGTCCTGTGGGAGTGGTACTGGCAGCTATAGGCTGTCCCCAGAATAAACCGAACCAGCAGCCCCAACCCCCATATCAAAGCAATCTAGTCCTCCTGTCCACAATGAGTTGTTTTCATCATGAGATCTTGGGCAGCTCCTACCTTCCATGAAGTTTACTTGAGATCCAAGCCAGTTTCCAAAGTGTGCTGGATGATAAATGAGCAACTCTTGGACTCTCAGCAAGGCTAAAATCCTCCAAAACACCCTAAGCCAACCCAGGTCAACCTCCCTAACATTAGCGACAGACTTCCTGAGGGCTGCCAAGAGAACCCAATGCATTTCCTGAACCCAAGACTGCAGAACTGCAGAGCCAGGGGCTCCTCCTAGGGTTTGCTATGTTTCATGTTGGGAGGCAGCTCCCACAAACCAGTGGCATTTACAGTGGGCTTGGAAGACACCTAAGGGCCCACTGTGGTTGATGCTCCAAAGAGATTATGTTGCCTAAGGAATGCCTCACTCTCCAATTCCACAAGCCCTCTTAAAACTGTCAATGCACAGAATATTGTGTTGGCCATGAGAATACTTCTAACTACGTAAACAGTTTCTTATACATATTATCTAAAAGTTTCACTTAAATGGCTTTACCAAAAGATAATAAGATTTATAAATGTGTTCTCACATTTGCCTACAAGAGGACTCTAATGGAACTCTAGATGCTGGCTTGTTGTGGTGGTTATTGATGATGCTTTCTTTATTCTAAATCAGGCTCAACTACCTCAATATATCATCTAGCCCACCTCTGATTTTGAGGAAGCATAGTACAGGTTGAATATCCTCTATAGGAAATTTTTGGGACCAGAAGTGTTAGAGGTTTTTGATTTTTTTCAGATCTTGGAATATCTGCATATATGAAACGACATTATCTTGGTGTTAGGACCCAAGTCTCAAACAAAATCCATTTATGTTTCCTATATAGAAAGCCTGAATTCTAAATAATATTTTTAAAAAATTGATGTCTGAAACAAAATTTCATGGTGTAGAATTTTCCATTTGTGGCATCAAGTCAGCACGCAAAAAGCTACATTTTGGATTTTCAGAGTAGAGATGCTCAATCTATATTATCAACATCATTCTACTGAGAACTAGAGGGATTTGCCTATTATCACTCAACTAGGAAATGCTCAGAATAGGACAGTTCTACTCTGTTTCAATCCCTTGACATATCAAGATGCTACACTTTTGCTCTATTAGTGTTCTTTGTGCCAAGAAACAAATCCAAATTATCAATTTTATATCCGACTTACAATGTAAACTGTGAAATTAACACAAAATGAAACTCAAAACAGCTAAACTACAAATGGAAAGATTCACAGATTCTGATTTGCAAATAATGACCAGAAAATTGATATAGAATAAATCATGGTATAAAAGAAAATGCAAAATACTGAAAATCATATTTACTTAAGGTTTGATATGGCAAAAAATGACCAATAAATCAAATCTATTTCCTAAAATTTACTTCTGCAAAGAACTGCTTCTGCTGAAAATCCTGTTAAAAAATAAAAATGAATTTTTGAAAAAATAAAAGCTAAAAATTATTTAAGTAGATGATACAAAAATCTGCTCAAAGAATTAAATTTCCTAAATTGGTTTACTTTGTAAAATCTTCCCCACAGAAATGTTATAAATATCAGTACAACTCTAATGGAAAAATGTCCTATTTATGGAGAAAAACAATATGCTTACAATCAGATGGTAGTAGTCAAAAGCCATGGTTAACTTTCGCTACCCACCCCCACCAAACCTCTACCTCCACACAGAGCCCAGAACTAAAACATCTCAATGCAGAGCTTTCTCAAAATGCACTTCTTCTCTCCAACTAAGCTGAACTAAACCTTCTCATATAATGCCAGGAAATACACCTTGCAAAATTTCTGCCTCTATAATGACTTTTAAATCTTTCTAAAAGAATCGTCTTACAAATTGTCATTTTTCTGCCAGATATAGTTGTTATTAGTGCTTCAAATTTTCATGGTCATCTATAATTCTCATCTCATCTCTCTGAGGTCAAACTATGGGTCAACCACAAATTCAAAAACAAAATCTTAAGTAGATATTATTCCAGTTGACCATTTCATTTTTGCTCAGAACAGCAGTTAGAATAACTTGGCTATACTGACTAATGCAGTATAAATGTTACATCATGATTTCTCCTTGTTTTAGATAGCAATTACAATGCTAAGGCAAAATGGTCATTACCATTTGTATTCAAATATAAAATAAATCATTTTAATGCACTTTAAATCTGAACACAAGCTAAAATAAATACTAAATAAATCTAAACACAAGCATTTTAATAAAGCATGCATCATCAGTGCATTTTCTGTTTTAAAGTGATGTTCTTATTAATAATTAATAGCAAAACATAAATCAAATTGACTAGCTTGGAAAGAGACAGCTTACCAAAGTGGATCAGCCTGAGTAGCTTCATCGAAAAAGAAAATGTATAGGCCAAAAATCCCAACCACCAAAGAATGGCATGTAGATACTATCCTGAAATAAAGCAAAATACATACAAAGATTTTAGAGTCTTTGCAATAAGCTTTAACTCATTCTGGTAAGACATTTAACATTCCGGACAAATTATAGCTTGAAGCATTTAAATACAGCGCTGGAATACATCTGAGAGTATAATACAAAATTGCCATTTAGAAAGCCAAGGCCACAAATTTACTTTTGAAATGAATAACAAGGAGGATGTCAAGGTCTGCAACTTCCAGTGAGAACTGGCAAGCCCCTTGTTGGTGAGCGGTTCTAAAGCAGAAGCATTCAATGCAGTAGACAGAGCTCTGGGCAGACAGATGGCAACCGGTAAGGCCACCACCCTGCACACTGCTCTGAGCTCACTACATCATGGCAGGGTTTCCTGCTCCAGTCAGCTGGGAACAACATTCAAATATACCAGCCTTAGCAAACTCCACAGCCTTAAAACAATCAGAGTGAATCAGGATATGACGATTACGTTGGATACTGCAGTTTCAAGTGTACATTTATATGCATTATTGCACTTGATTCTTGTAACAGATTTGTGACAAGGGTAACAATTATTAATTTTTAACCATTCTTTTTTTTTAAACAAAACACTTATTTATTTATTTGAGAGGCAGAGTTACAGAGAGGGAGAAACAGAGAGGTCTTTCATCTGCTGGTTCACCCCACAAATGGTTGCAACAGCAGAAGCTAGGCCAATCTGAAGCCAAGAGCCAGGAGTTTTTTCTGGGTCTCCTAAGAGGATGCAGGGACTCAAGCACTGGACCATCCTCCACTGCTTTCCCAGGTGCATTAGCAACGTCCTGGGTCGGAAGTGGAGTAGCCATGATGCTGGCACCACACGCAGAGGTTGAATCTACTATGCCTCAGCACTGGCCCCTTTATCATTCTTAATCAAGTTTTTTTTTTTTTTTTTGACAGGCAGAGTGGACAGTGAGAGAGAGAGAGACAGGGAGAAAGGTCTTCCTTTTCTGTTGGTTCACCCCACAATGGCCCCTGCGGCCGGCGCGCTGCGGCTGGGGCACCGCGCTGATCAGAAGCCAGGAGCCAGGTGCTTCTCCTGGTCTCCCATGGGGTGCAGGACCCAAGCACTTGGGCCATCCTCCACTGCACTCCAGGGCCACAGCAGAGAGCTGGCCTGGAAGAGGAGCAACCGGGACAGAATCCGGCACCCCGACCGGGACTAGAACCCGGTGTGCCGGCGCCGCAGGCGGAGGATTAGCCTATTGGGCCGCAGCAACGGCCAAGCAAGCATTTCTAAAAAGAAAAATTAAGGACTACGAATTTATACAGAAGTTCTGTTTTTAAAAGAAACACCCAACTGGTGAAAGTGAAAGTTCACAAGATGTATGTTGTGTTTTCTTTTATAGAAAGCACAAGGTATAGAAGATAAAAAGCCAGTTTCTATGAACATAATGAACATATCTCCTACTAATGTAATGCCTTGGCCAGTACTCAACCTGTATGAAATGCCACTAAAAGAACTATACCCAAGTGGGTGTTCAGTCTAGCTGTTAAGACACCCTCCTGCCACATCAGGGTAACTGGGTTTAATGCTCAGCTTTGGTTCTGACTCATCTGGCTGCTAACACAGACTGGAAGGCAATTATGATGGTTTCAACTAGTTCCTGCTGCCTACATGGGAGACCCCGAGTGAGTTCCTGGTTCCCAGCTTCAGCCTCACCCAATCCCAGCTGTTGCAGGTATTTGGGGCGTGAACCAGCAGGTGGGAGTGCTCTCGCTTGCTTGTGCTCTCTCTCTCTCTCTCTTCTCAAAAAAATACATAAAATTTAAAATAGAGAACTATACTGTATGGTGTATATTTATCCACACAATGAAGTTTTTTTAACCCCAAAATTTTAAATTTCTGACAGCTTTATTGAGAAGCTTACAAGTTCCAGTCTTCTTTTTCCCCTTCGTTAGGATAAAAGATAAAAGGAGTAGCACAGTTTTTTTCTCTACAAATTATTAGTGTTTGATAAATTTCTCTCTATGATATGCTCCAAATACTTAAAAATAATTGAAATATATCAACCAACATCAAGCTTGATAGACAACTTCACTGTAACATAAAAAAATCAATCTACTTGACCTAACAAGTGATGTATTCCTACACTGATACTTTGTGCTAAAACAAATCATATTGTAAATGCATAGAGATACTCAGTAAATGAAAGGCATTGACAAAGAATTCTTTGTCAATGATCAAAGGATCATTCTGAGGTGTGAATAATTAACTGAAAGTATATGGTTTACACAACTGGAAATTTCATACCATTTGAGCATATAGCAGCTTAGAATTATAAATACCCTGATATCAAATAAAACACTACATCTTAATCAGACCCACATATTTCTGTTGCTAGTCAAAAATTCTATAAAAGGAAAAAACATAATCTCTTTCATTAACTTGTTTTAGTGTTTAGTAGCCATAAATCATAAAGTTCCCTGTAGGAAAAAAAATTCTTATTCCTGACACTCAGGCCTCAAGTTCCCTTCTCTGCTGAAATGTTAACTAGTAAATGGGAAGCATTATCAGCCTTCAGATGATAGAAATGGCATAGACTTAGAGAAAACTTGGATGCTGCTAGGCCCAGGTAAACAGCTCCCTTTCCAATGAGCAGGAAAAGCAAACATCCTATACTCCTGCACTACTCTGTATAAAAATCTATACTTTCAGACACCTGTTAGTAAAAATTTCCCAGTTTATTGTTTAAAAATCAGACTCCTGGCAAAGCAAAATGCAGGTTCTTTAACACAAAAAGGAAATATGAAAATGTTACCAAGGGGCAGGCATTGTGGCACAGCAGGTTAAGCCACTACTGGCAACTCCCACATTCCATGTTGGAGTGCCAGTTCCAGTCCCAGCTAGTCCTTTCAAATCCAGTTTCCTAATGGCCCGGGAAGCAGTGATTATGGCTCAGCTATTTGAGTCCCTGCCAACCAAGTGGAAAACCCAGAGGGAGTTCCTGGCTCCTGATTTCAGCCTGGCCAAGCCCTGGCTGTTGTGGGCATGTGGAAAGTGAACCAGTGGATGGAAGATCTCGTTCTCTCACTCTCTTTTTCCCTACTCCCTCTCTGTCTCTGTCATTCTACCTTTCAAATAAATAAGTAGATATTTGTGAAAAATGCTACCAAATATATTTCAATATTTGTCAAAGATTAAGGGTTAAAAAGAAATGTTTGTGTTTATGAAGAGATGGTACTTTTGGAAGAGCAATTTAAGGTTACTGATTTAATCAATCATAAGTTTGTGAATGTTGCCCAAAAAAGAGTTAAATTTTGAAGAAATAGACTTAACAATTAGTACTATTTCAGTACAACAGGACTTTCTATGCCACTAGTAAGCAACTGGATATAAATTACAATTTTTAAATTATAAAATATACACAATACCTGTATGTATGCTTTCATAATAAGCAACAAGTACAGCTTCTCACTTATAATTAACTATAATCTCTCATGTGTGTATTTTTCTAGTAATTTTTTCTCCTGATCTTTCCCAACTAGATGGTTTAGATGAAGCATTGTTCAGAGACATTCCTGATCTAGAAGAACTGTTGAGTGCTGTATTGACTTGCACGTCTCCAGGCTCAGGAACAGCCTAACTTTGTCCTTTTTTGCACTCCACCTCGAAGCTTAAATCCTGTGTAAACCAAGCTGAGGTCAGAAGCCCGAGTCATTCAAGAGAGAAAGTAGCATTTGAATAACTAAAGAAATCTTATATAATTCCAGACTCCTTTTTCAAATGGGAACTCAATTTCCAAGATGGCAATTTCCTGTATCACAGAATGGTAGTGATAAGACTGAATAATATGAAATATTTTTCAATTTCATCATTTTATTTTTACATCTCACTCTTTATCTGGCTTGCATCTACCTAAGATTCAATGCCTTTACCTATCCTAACCAAAGTGAAAAGGAAATAAAAAGAACTCAAAACTTAATCAGAGAATGTAATGCCCACCCTCTTTGCTTTCAGCATTCCATCTATCTTCACATTAGAAAGGGTTTTTAAAAATAATGCTATCTCTTTTACACTGCATTTGAATAATGTTTTTGTGCTAGTTTTAAAACAAAGGAATCTACCTCTTATATTTTGAAAATGTGGAGAAATAATTCTTGCCTTTTGGATGAAAAAAACTGTAGTATTGTGAACCTAACATAGCAGCACAAAAGAAAACAACTAAAGACTTGTTCATAATCTGAATTACAAAAATGGATGCTGCCATATAATTTGGCTCCAAGATAGACAGCAGGTTTTAGGTCAAATATGACCATTCTCAGGGCCACTACTTGTAATGCCTGGATCCCACATTAGAATGTCAGTTCAAGTCCTGACTGCCCCACTTTGAATCCAAATTTCTGCTTATGTGCCCAGAAAAGCTGCAAATGATGGCCCATGTGGGAAACAGGGATGGAGTTCCTGGCTCCTGTCTATGATCTGGCCCATATCTGGCTGTTGTTATGGCTGCTTGGGGAGTGAACCAGAGGATGGAAGATGTCGATCTCTCTCACTCCCTCTGCTTGTTGTTCTCCCTCTGTTGCTCTGCTTTGCAAGTGAATAAATGAATACATCTTCTTAAAAAATGACTATTCTCAAATAAGACACTGGCAGAAGTCTTTGAATTTTAAAAGATTTCAGTTAAAAGCATGCAATTTTAGAGACTTGCTGAGTGTCCTCTACAGTTAGCATTAGCTTCAACTAAACAACAACAAAAACAATGAACACGGCTGCGGTGATGTTTGGGCCCGTGATATGCTCTACAGCAAGTGATCAGAGTCATCAGTCACACTGTTTGAAACCTGTGAGGATAACGAACTGCACACACCTAGAGAGATCTAATTTTTTTTCCACTCATTTTTTGTTAAAAAAAAAAAAATCTAAAGAGCAATTTGTAGGGGCTGGCGCTGTGGTGTAGCAGGTAAAGCCACTGCCTGCTGTGCCAGCATCCCAAGTGGGTGCCGGTTCCAAACCCGCTGCTCCACTTCCGATCCAGCTCTCTGCTACGGCTGGGAAAGCAGTAGAAGATGGCCCAAATCCTTGGGCCCCTGCACCTGTGCGGGAAACCTGGAAGAAGCTCCTGGCTCCTGGCTTCAGATCGGCTCAGCTCCGGCCACTGTAGCCAACTGGGGAGTGAACCAGCAGATGGAAGACCAATCTCTCTCTCTGTCTCTCTCTCTCTCTCTCTGCCTCTCCTTCTCTCCCTCTCTATAACTCTGCCTTTCAAATAAATAAACAAATCTTTTTTTAAAAAAAGAGCAATTTGTACTTTGGAATTATATAACAGAAGAATCAATTCTGGAGGACTCCTAATGGGAGACTGCTGATTGTGTACTATGTCCCTCGGGTGTGAGAAGTTAACTGCCCTGGTCTAGGTAAGCCAGCCAACACTATACACAAATTACTCACACAACTCCAAAAGATCATTTCTTCTCTTATCACTCCCAAAGGATATACTTTTATCAGAAATATTTCAGACAACAGTGCAAAATAGCACTCTCCCACAGTCAGCCCAAGGCTATTTAACTTGCCACGTTTTCCTGGAAAGATGTTTCCCAGTATCTTTCTTTTTTTATTTATTTTTTACAGAAAGCTTTTATTTAATAAATATAAATTTATTAAATAAGTACAACTTATTAAATAGTACAACTTTTGGATTATAGCAGTTCTTATCCCCATACCCACCCTCCCACCCCCACTCCTGTCCCACCTCCTACTCCCTCTCCCATCCCATTCCTCATTAAGATTCATTTTTAATTATCTTTATAAACAGAAGATCAACTCTATACTAAGTAAAGATTTCAACAGTTTGCAGCCACACAGACACATAAAGTATAAAGTACTGTTTGTAGACTAGTTTTACCATTAATTCAGTTAAGGATAGAGGTCCTACATGAGGAGCAAGTGCACAGTGACTCCTGTTGTTGATTTAACAACTGACACTCTTATTTATGACGTCAGTGATCACCCAAGGCTCTTGTCATAAGCTGCCAAGGCTATGAAAGCCTCTTGAGTCCACAAATGTTTTTGTATGAGTTCTACCTACTTGTCTTTCCTTTGATTCCTAACGTCAAATCAAACATCTGACCTTGAGTTTTGATAGGTCCAAATGAAGGACTTTTTGAAATATTCTAAATAATTTTACGGCAAAACAAGTTTTTCTTAAATTAGTCCATTACATGTTCATATGCTTTACCTTGAGTTCCATTCAATCTTCTTTTCGAAGCTGAGACTATTAAAACCTGGAGAAACTTTTGCTGAAAACCAGTAACTTACAAAGTGGAAAAGAAGCTGAAAGACGAAAAAGCTGGTGCAAATAATGCTGATGGTCCACTTGTGGTTGGTATCCATATTTCTTCAACCTGTTCAGAAAAATAATGACCATAAATTCCTGTCCCATAATAAACCTGGCTTTTTTATGTTAAAGATAATGTACTTGTATTTTTAGTAACTTTTTAAATTTAGCACAAATGTAACTCAAAGAAAAAAATTTTAGCCCTATGTGTGTTTCTGTGCCTTTAATGTCTATTTGTCATTTATTTTATGTTTGCACTTAAAAAAGAAACCTATTATCTTAAAGAGTTCTATATTATAAATTTCAAAAGATTTTTTAACAGCATGATATTAAAAATTATCTAAGTCTTAGAATTTACTGTTGGGAAATTTTTTTTTTAACTTTTATTTAATGAATATAAATTTCCAAAGTATAGCTTATGGGTTACAATGGCTTCCCCCCTCCCATAACTTCCCTCCCGCCCGCAACCCTCCCCTTTCCCGCTCCCTTTCCCCTTCCATTCATGTAAAGATTCATTTTCAATTCTCTTTGTATACAGAAGATCAGTTTAGTATATATTAGGTAAAGATTTCAACATTTTGCCCATATAGCAACATAAAGTGAAAAAACTACCATTGGATTACTAATTATAGCATTAAATAGCAATGTACAGCACATTAAAGACAGAGATCCTACATAATTTTTTTTTCAAATTAATTAATTTTCTATGCCATTTCCATTTTAACACCATGTTGTTGTTTTTTTTCATTTCCAATTCTCTTTATATACAGAAGATCACTTCAGTATATAATTAGTAAAGACCTCATCAGTTTGTGCCCACACAGAAACGCAAAGTATAAAAATACTGTTTCAGTACTAGTTATAGCATCACTTGGCTTTAGACGACACATTAGGGACAGATCCCACATGGGGTGTAAGTACACAGTGACTCCTGTTGCTGATTTAACAATTTGACACTCCTGTTCATGGCGTCAGTAATCTCCCTAGGCTCTAGTCATGAGTTGCCAGGGCTATGGAAGCCTTTAGAGTTCGCTGACTTTGATCTTATTCCGATAGGGTCATAGTCAAAGTGGAAGTTCTCTCCTCCCTTCGGAGAAGGGTACCTCCTTCTTTGATGGCCCCGTTCTTTCCACTGGGATCTCACTCACAGAGATCACTCTTTTAGGTCTTTTTTTTTTTTTTTTCCATGATATCTTGGCTTTCCATGCCTGCTATACTCTCATGGGCTCTTCAGCCAGATCTGAATGCCTTGAGGGCTGATTCTGAGGCCAGAGTGTTGTTTAGGACATCTGCCATCCTATGAGTCTGCTGTGTATCCCACTTCCCATGTTGGATCTTTCTCTCCCTTTTTGATTCTATCAGTTAGTATTAGCAGATACTTGTCTTGTTTGTGTGATCTCTTTGACTCTTAGACCTATCAGAGCTATCAATTGTGAGCTGAAATTGATCACTTGGACTAGTGCGATGGCATTGGTACATGCCATCTTGATGGGATTGTGTTGGAATCCCCTGGCACATTTCTAACTCCACCATTTGCGGCCAGTCCGATTGAGCATGTTCCAAATTGTACATCTCCTCCCTCTCTTTTTCCACTCTTAGATTTAACAGGGATCACTTTTCAGTTAAAATTTAAACACCTAAGAATAATTGTGTGTTAATTACTGAGTTCAACCAATAGTACTAGAACAACAACAACAACAACAAATACTAAAAAGGATAAAGTATTACATTGTACATCTAAAGTCAGGACAGGAGCTGATCAGTTCATTGTTGCTTATAGTGTCCATTTCACTTAACAGGTTTCCCCTTTGGTGCTCAGTTGTCACCGATCAGGGAAAACAAATGATATTTGTTGGGAAATTTTAAGTACCATAACTGAAAGTATTCTCTCAAAATATTTTTAATTATATTTAAGACAAATCACCTGATTTCTCCATGCCTCAGCTTCTTTATCTATTAAGAGTTGCTTAACTGAGCCAAAAATCAGAGCACAACACTGCCTGCAATCACAAAACAAAAAATTACATAATAAAAACTGTACAGAGATAGAAAAAACATTTAACGCCACCTACAATGCTGGCATCCCATATGGGTGCTAGTGCAGGTCCAGGCTGCTCCACTTCCAATTCAGCTCTCTGGTAATGTGCCTGGGAAAGCAGTGGAAGATGACTCAGGTACTTGAGCCCCTCCCACCCCCATGATAGACCTAGAAGAAGCTCCTGGCTCCTGGTTTTGGCCTGGTCCAGTCCTGGCAGTTGAAGCCACCAAGCAAGTGAACCAGAGAAAAGATCTCCCTCTCTGTCTCAACCTCTCGCTCTGTAACTCTGACTTTCAAGTAAATAAATAAAAGTCTTAAAATTTTTTTAAAGAAATTAAAAATGTCAGAAGGATAACAGAGTGTTATAAAAGAGCTTATCACTGTTACTGCTGAAATTAGGATTTAACTTTTTTAAAAAAGTCAGAAATTGTACATGTCCTTGGACCATAACGCTTCCATGGCTCTAAATCTCATTTGCAAAAAGAGAGAGAGAGAGAGAGAGAGAGAGATAAAAGAAAGAATAGTAAAAAAAAAAAAATGATTTTTATACTAGAGCTTCAGGTCTTATGCACAATTAGATAGAATAATATGCACACAATAATTATGTACAATTATATGTACACACACCTAAAAATGTCTTCTATCTCATTTGGGCCCCTAAAAATCTTTGGAACATGCAGGCCACAAAAAGACATGAAAGCATTTGCTTACACACAGAAAATAGAGCCTTTCTACGGCTCTGTCTTTGACAGAGCCGATCCTCAGATGAAAAGAAAATGAATCAATACCCATTTCCAGCTGCCTAATGGGAAGAGACAAAGTCACCTATGAAGCTAATCTGCTTGAGAAAAAACAGCCATCCAGTGACCAGCAATAACTCCACTCCACTCCCTCCCAACCAGGGAATCCTAACAAGAATCAGTCTCCCGTCAGCCCCTTCCAACAGAACTCACATGTCTGTAATGAATTCTCCCTTCATTCTTTTATTTTTCTAGTGTGTGTGCTTGGTAAAATTATTGATATTACAATTCTTGTCTGTGAGAGACTCCATTAACCTTACTGCTCATTTCCTTTTTTAAAAAAAATTCAACATGTATTTATTGGGTATTAAAAAAGTTTAAATTGTGTCCTTGAGGTTTAATATTAATCAAATAGTACATACAAGTCAGTTTGAGACATAAATTAAACATTATAGTTTGCTAAGTGAGATGTAAAGGAGAAAATGTTTTTTCTAAGATGAAAGCAACTAGGGCTGTGAAGGCCAGGTGGACAGATAATTGAAGAAAATGGAGGGAGGGATCAGAAAGTAGTGAGACCCCAATCCTAAATGTGAGCACAGCTGGCTCTCAGAGCGTGAGAATGCTCCCTGCTGGCCCAGAGCAGTGGACGGGCATGGGAGGCTCACAGACTTCGGTTAAAATTCAGCATCTACGATGAGCAATTCTGCCCTGAATGTTTGTTGAAAAGTGTCATAAAACTTATTTATGTCATACAACATCATCCATTTGACAAACTGTTCATTTAACTAATACATTAAAGAGCACTCGAACAGTTCCCCATTAAGCAACTTATTACTCACAAATCTAGGTTTATTACTAAGCCTTTGTTAGGCTGGATGAATATTTTATATTTTCAACAGGCTTGTTCTCAGTTTAGTCTTTGGGGTGGATGTTCAAAGTCTCCCTTTGCTAAAATGTTTCATTCAAAACTAAATAAAGAGCTCCATATATTCGAGCTTTGGTTTCTATTAAGGGCTTGACAGACAGAACCTAATTAAATTGTTCTGCTCCCAGCTTTGCTTCTTAATAAGCAGCTGCTCGCTTAATCAGTCATGCCAAATCCAGGACCTGAGCTACAGATTTTTTAGAAATTTCCCCAGAAAAATCAAGCCTTTTGGTAGGAAGCAATTGCCCCAGTTCACTTCACGTGCTTGACTCAGGCCAGAAAATGGTAACAATGGGTAAAACCAAATGGTGCTCATTGCTAACACCGATAAAAGCCCTTGCAAGTTTGGGGATGATTAAGTCCTGGGATACACAGTGAAAGTGGGAAACCATTAGACCTACTTCATACACCCCTGCATACACGTGGCTAGTAGCTGGCAGAAGGCTGGGAAGCTGGCTGTCCTAGAAAAGAACAAGCAGCTGAATATTTCTGGGGCAATTTCCAAGTGTCTAGACATGAACTCTACAATATAATTAGTCCTAATTCACAGGAATTGTGGGCCCCAAAGAAGCTCATCCAGACACCTGCTGAATTCAGCGATGTCTATACTCTTCCTCCAACATGATTCACAGAAATGGTAGTTGAACTTGGTTTCTTAGTAGGAAGACAACGAAAAGCTCTCAAGCGCACCTCTCAACCATCAGCTATGAAAGCCCTTCTCTTCCAGCTGGACTCACGGAGACAGGGCCCTGGAAATGGCTCAGCCAGGGCGGATGCAGTGTTCACTGCACCAGTGTTTATCCAACATCTGTCACTCGCCTACCACTATGCCAGGCACTGTGCTGGCGCTCACAACGCAAAATGGGAGAAATGCTTACAGTAAGAGAAGCAAAGAAAGCAGTCATCGCCATATAGAATGGGAAGGTCAGGGTGCTAAGGGGACATTCCTGCTTTTCCAGGGCTAATCACCCAGCAGAGACAACACAGCAACAACCAGGAGCCATCCAGAGGTTTTCAAGGTGAATCAAGAAGCTACCTCTTCCATTAAAACCCCAACAAGACCCTTTGAGGCTAAAGGCCCAAAGACTCCGTTCTACCAGGCAAATTTAGAAATAGCTACACCTTCCCCTCAAGATGAGCGCTATCATTTCCCCTGTTCTTTATTCCTTTATACACAGGGGTTCCTTAGGGAATATGCTGATGTCATCAACACTACTTATCCATGCACACAGTCTGAAATCACTTGCAAGCAAGAATCATGCTGCAGTGTTTAAGAGGAAAAACCCCTAAAGAGAGGGTAGAAAGGTTTGTGTGTCTGCCTTTAAGGGCAGCAAGGAAGCAGAGCGCCAAGAAGGACATCCCACTCCTCCTTAGCGTTCCTTTTCCCATCCCTTTACTACTTCCTACCTTGAGCCCAAGCAGTCCCAGCTCTCAGTTCACCAAATGTCCCTGGCTTATAACAGATGAGGTTTATTTTATTTCACCAAGGAAATTAAGGCCATCAGATATGAACTCCCTCAACTTGGCACTGTTTACCACCTGCCCCACCCCCCACACCTTCTCTGCACCCTACACCTTCAACACTGCTCATGTTGTGTGCCACTCCACCCCCCTCCCCTGGTGCACCAGTCTAGAAGAGCAGCAACTTCTGGATTGCTCCGCGTGGGCATCCTGGAAGCTCTGGCAGGCTGTGCTTGGCCCAAGCTGAACTCAACCCCAAATAAGTCCTTCCTCTGCAGCTGTCTGTCCCAGTGAACGACACTGCCATCCTCAACATTTCCCCATCTTCCAACCTAGAGCAGTTCATGATCCTTGACACCTTCCTTCCCCCTCACTCCCACAAACACCTGGCTGGCAAATCCTGGGAGATTAAGAGAATACCACATGAAGGACAGCTTGACTCCAGCAAAGGCCTGAAGGTGTTTCATGGTAACCTTGGAGTAATACAGTCAGGTGTGGCAGGATAACAAAAACCAGGTAAACCCAGTGCTAGCCAAAAAACGAGAAGTAGACCCATGACCCAAAGTCAACATGAGACCTGTCTCTTGGGTTTTTGTAAGCTTTTCTCTTCTTGTTCAAATTTCAGTAAGTATTTCCATGTTTAATTAATCTGCATTTAACACAACGCTGGGAAAAACAGTTAATATATTGAATTCAAGATTTCAAGGGGCCGGCACCGTGGCGCAGTAAGTTAATCCTCCGCCTGCGGTGCTGGCATCCCATACGGGCACTGGTTCTAGTCCAGGCTGCCCCTCTTCCAATCCAGCTCTCTGCTATGGCCTGGGAAAGCAGTAGAAGATGGCCCAAGTGCTTGGGCCTCTGCACCCACATGGGACCTTGAAGAATCTCCTGGCTCCTGGCTCCCTGCTTCGGATCAGCACAGCTCCAGCCATTGCGGCCATTTGGGGAGTGAACCAGTGGAAGGAAGACCTTCCTCTCTGTCTCTCCCTCTCACTGTCTGTAACTCTACCTCTCAAATAAATAAAAATTTTTTTAAAAAGATTTCAAAATTATCTTTATTAGCTGAAATAATGAATTCCAATCATGAAGGCAAAATAATAACACATAGGATAAAAATAAGCTTTTAAAAGGCAATCACCAAGTACAGGACTTAACATCACACACACACACACACACTTTTGCATTATAAGTAACAGAAATCAATAACACACAAATGTATAATGAAGATCGTAAACACACACCAGAAAAAAAAAAATCTCAGGCTCATTTATAATCAGATAGGGTGGAAGTAAACCTTCGGATCAAGATAAATTATCAGTCCCATTGTACTTGAATTTATCCCATATCAGAGAACCTTTAGTGTAAGCAAGATGATGATTTTTGGAAACTATCATATCATGAAGAGTTAAAGGGTTGAGTACTGTCAGTTTGGGAACAAGATTTCTTAGAAAAAACTTAAGAGCATTCTTGAAACATCTGAAGAACTGACATGTGGAAAAAATGGAGGAAGGAACTTACTCTGCTATTACTCAAAATGGCACAGGTGGACAAAAATTATGGTGAGAGCATGAAGGGAGAGTTCAGTTTACTTTAAAGAAAAACCTTGCAGCAATTCAGAAGTGTCCAAACATCCACCACAGAAAAGCTTAAAAAGACAATAAGGGGGGCCAGCACTGTGGCACAGCGGCGCAGTGGGTTAACACCCTGGCCTGAAGCGCCGGCATCCCATATGGGTGCTGGTTCGAGACCCAGCTGCTCCACTTCCGATCCAGCTCTCTGCTATGGCCTGGGAAAGCAGTGAAAGATGGCCCAAGTCCTTGGGCCCCTGTACCCCATGTGGGAGACCCGGAGGAAGCTCCTGGCTTCGGATCCGTGCAGTTCTGGCTGTTGCAGCCAATTGAGGAGTGAACCATTGGATGGAAGACCCCCCCCCCCCTCTCTCTGCCTCTCCTCTCTCTGTGTAACTATGACTTTCAAATAAATAAATAAATCTTAAAAAAAAGACAATAAGGAGGCTTTGTCTGCAGAAGGGTAGACACCAGCCACCTTCAGAGCTTTCTCAAAGGAAGATTCTGGACCTAGAACTGAACTTAATTTGGTATCTAAACAACAATTTTGTATTACATATTACATTCACTTCTCAACAGTCTATCATTTACATTTTTAAAAAACCAAATTTTCACATGGAAGGCTCAGTGGAGGTCTTGCATTGGAATCTCAGTTCACCACTGGCTATCTGTGACCTTGGGCAAATCCCTTAACTTGCCTTAACTGAACCTCAGTTTCCTTACCTGCAAGATGGAAATACCAACAGCAGTCAAGTGACACAGCTGTCTCAGAATACATGACAAGATGCTCGTTTGGGCACTTAGAACAACACTTGACACATGGTTCATACCCAGCTGGTTTCTGCTTCCACAGTCATCTGTCTCCAACAACCTCTAGGCCTGTTGTCACTCGAGCTAAGGGACAGAGATCATCCTCTGGCCACTAGACCCCTAACTCATGCTTGTTTTCATCAGTCAACACTGAGATGGACAGCACCCACTGCATAGATCTTTGCTCCACTTGCTTATTTTTGTCATGCTCCAAAGTTCTTCCCCAGCCACCTGAGCCAGCCCTTCACCCCTTCCATTCGCTGAACCGTCCCACCAGGTCACCTGGAACTGCTGCTCCACAGGCAGAAAGTAGTGCTGTATCCTTGGCCGTCCTGTGTGCACTGTGAGGACACCTTTTCTCCTGCAGCCTCTCAGGCAGTGGCTGCCTCACCTTGCACACCTTGGAGTCAGAGGGTGGCCATGGCCAGGACATCCTCTTGGCTCCTCGTGGTCCCCTTCAGGCCTTATTCCACCATTTTTCCACCCCCTTTCATCACCCATATCCCTATTGGTCCTGCCATTCAGTTATACCAACCTCACCCTCTTCTCATTGGCATCATATTCTAAACTCCCAAACACTTCCTTCCATTCAGAGATGTTGACCCCGGCTCACGGATGTCCTCAAGCCCCAGCAACACCCTCAGTAACTTCCCGTCCACGTATGTGGCTCAGCGCCTCCCTGACCTCAGTCCTTTTGTCTTTGTCATATGGTACTTTGTCCCCACCTACAGATCTCTACTGTTCCTTATCCATCATTTTTATGCCTCCAAAATAGCATTCAGGTATTCCCTCTGTTGATTGGAGCCCCTGTCCCTTCCAACTTGTTCAGTATCGCAACATTTTCAAGCCCAATGACCTCTTGGATTTTTCCCAAGCCATTAGCCCTTTCTTACTTTCTTCCTTAATCAGCTTAGCTCCTACAGCCCGTCATTTCTCTAACACGCTTACTAACAACCTACGATCCCTTTCTATTTCCAAGAGCTGGCTTAACCCCAAACCTAGATATGCCCAACTATTTACTCAGCGACAAGCCCTGAACAATCAGAGCACTGTTGGAGAAAGTCAGACACCAGAAGAGACTGAGGTTGGTGAAATTACAGAGGGATCAAACAGCCCTCAAGTCTACCTTGCACGCCAACCATGTGGCCTTGACCCTCCCAATCCTTTCCCATTCCACAGTAAAATGCTCACGTTGTCCCTATTGTTCTCAAAGCTCCAACCATCCACTCTCACACTCAGCAGAAAGTCCTCATCTGACCTACATAAAAACAGAAGCCAACCTATGAAAACCCTTATAATCCCACTATCAACTGTGCTGACGACCTGCATCTCACCCATCAGTCCTCCCACCTAAGCCAGCCTAACTTGTGCACAGTGGATCCATTCCTTGTGACACTCTTGGGGAATATTTGTCTCCCCTGTGAGAGAACTGGAAGAAGTTCTCAGCTTCTGGCTTCAGCCTGATGCAGCCCCCGCCATTGTGGCCATTTGGATCTCTGTCTCTGTCTCTCTCTATCTCTCTCTCTCTCTTTCTCCTTCTCTCTCTCTCTCTCTCTCTAACTCTACCTTTCAAATAATGTATCTCTTTAAAATAAAGCAGGCTCACATTCCCTGAAAAAACAAAAATCAACAGTTTCACCTCTTCTTCAAACCTACCTCCTTCACACATAGTTTTCTCTTTGGCTCCTGCTCAGTGCCTGCATTCCCTCCTTCTCTCTACACCTTAACAATGTCCTAGAAATATCTGCCTATGCTCTGTCGTTACTCCTCACCTCGTTCTTCAGCCCACTCTGTTCCTTATCCACTCCATCAATGCTAAGGTCAACAATGACGTCCACATGTGGCTTTCGTGTTGCCTTTGCCTGACCACTTGGTAACTTCAGACACCACTGCCCATTCTCCCCTTGAACCACTGCCTGTGCTTCTGTCATACCACACTTCCTCCACGCAGCTACAAAACAGATTTCTCAAAGACTGCAGACCTTCTTCTATTCATTTCCAGTGTGACATCACCTATACCTGTGGCCTCATTACCACGTATACACAGAAAGACCTTGTTTGTTTTTTAAGATTTATTTATTTATTTGAAAGGCAAAGCCACAGAGAAGCAGAGACAGAGGCAGAGAGATACAGAGAGAGAGAGAGAGAGACAGAGAGAGAGAGAAAGTCTTCCATCCACTGGTTCACTCCCCAAGTGGCCACAATGGACGGAGCCAGGCCAATCCAAAACCCAGAGCCAGGAGCTTACTCTGGGTCCCCAATGTGGGAGCAGGGGCCCAAGGAGCTGGGCCATCTTTCACTGCCTTCCCAGGCCAGAGAGCTGGACCAGAAGTGGAGCAGCCAGGACTCGAACCGGCACTCACATGGGATGCCGGCATTGCAGGCAGCAGCTTCACCCACTACGCCACAGGGCTGGCCCCAAGTTCTCAAGTTTAACTATCCATCCCAGATCCTTACTCTGAGCTCCTCATGCATATAGCTAACTGCAACTTGTCATTACTACACAGTCTCAAAGGTACCTAAAATCAAGCTCATGACCTGATCACTAAACTTGGTTCTCACCTGGGTTCTTTTTCATCACACATCCAGATCTGACAGCCAGAGACCCAGGAGTCACCCCTGACAAGATCTATTTTTTTTTCTCAAGCTACTACCAGCACTTTCCTGGATCATCTGCAAACAGGCCTTCTTCCTGTGAAGAATAACTGGAGGGCTCCAGGGCTCTCGTTTCTAAAAACTGTCTCCCATGATTGTCACCCCGTCTCCTATCTTCAACTCAGGGCCTTCCTTGGTTTCTCATAAAGCGGACCCTACCTTCTCCAGCCTTACCTGGTACTTGTCCTCACTTGCTGCACTCCAGCTAATGTGGCCTTCCTTCTGTCCCTTAAACGAGCTGTGTCCTCACCCTCCACAAGGCCTTTGCACACCCTGTTCCCCTCCTCTCCTCCGTGCCTCTGCACTCCAAGTCAGCTCTCATATTTCTTCCGCTCTCAGGTCAATCCTCGCTTCCCCAGAGACGCCTCCTCCGGGCTCCATTACCAGGCCAACTTCCCCATTATCACACTGCTGGCACCATGTCCCTCTCCTTTACAGCTGCAACATAAACTAGTGCCCCCCTCCTCCAGGAGTATGTGCACACGAGAGTGGTAAGCATGGTCATTTTCCCCTTACCACTGTGACCCATGCCAAACACAGTGCCCGCCATGCAGTGTGTGCTCAATAAATGTGCATGTTCTTACATTTGCTTTCCATTCTGCTAGAATCTCATCAGTTACAGGTCCTGCATTTTGCCAGTGTAATGGAAAAATAATTTTCTAAACTGAAGACACAATATACTGACTTCAAAATATACTGAATTCAATACATTGATCTCAAAATATACCAACTCCAAAAGAACTCTCACCTCCAAATGTCAGAAGCAAAGAATACCAGAGTTCTTAATGATATTGATTACATTTATCTATCACAAACTCCTTATAATATATGATATGTATTTGAAAGTTTCATGTGTATATGTATATATACATAAAACTATGATCTACATTGTATTTTCAAACCTGTATCAACTGTATAAGTACTTATTTACTGGATCACTTACCATCACCAGCTGCCCTAATACTTTAGCATTGAAAGTCTTTGCCTGTAAACTGTAAATAATTTGTAATTGAACACATAACTGCAGAAGATGAGTTATCTGCCAAGCCAACGAAACAAGTAAAAAGTCCTTTCAAAAAAATATGCACTCTCATCCATCTGGTTTTTGTTTAGATTTTCACATATGGGATATATTGCAATGATCTGTTTAAACTGACCAGAAATATTACAATCTTTTAGTAAGGAGTAACTATCATACTACTCACTTTCAAATTTTCATTTATGTAAAACTGTCTAGCATCTAAGTCCAAAGGTTTCAGCTAGCTGCAGTTTTTTAATTGTGCTTTGAGAGTTACATGGAAAAAGTTAGAATTATGTACAGAAAACCTTTCACCTCTTGCTTTTCTGAGCATCAAGTTCAAGAACCATTAGCATTAGTGTGAAGAATGGTAGGAAGCCAACTACACAGTCAACACAGCATCTACAAACCCTCTAACAGTCACACTACTGTTTTTGAGATTGAACAAATGGGAAGCAAATGAAGGCTAAACAAAGAGGCTATGACCCCCATATGAATATCGCTAAGTTTTATTCCCCTTCTGAAATAGGTGATGCTCCTTCAGGTTTAACAAGAAAATGCTGACGATTGTTGAAACAACTTCTCTATGATTCCTTCAGTGTTAAGACACTGAACTCTGAATAAGGGTACCTTTCATATTTTTATTCTCCCTTTCCTCATCCTTCAACCCTTTTTCCTTTAACAGCCCATACAGAATTCAAGTTAAACAGAAACTGCTCTAGTCTACCTGCCAGACCCTTGCAACTGACATCTTCCCATGGAAATCATTCTGGATCATTGTGGGTTGTTTTTGACAGATAGAGTTAGACAGTGAGAGAGAGAGAGAGAAAAGTCTTCTTTCCATTGTTTCACTCCCCAAATGGCTGTCACGGCCAAAGCTACCCGATCCAAAGCCAGGAGCCACGTGCTTCCCCCTGATCTCCCATGCAGGTGCAGGGGCCCAAGCACTTGGGCCATCCTCCACTGTCTTCCCGGGCCACAGCAGAGAGCTGGACTGAAAGAGGACTAGAACACGGTGACCATATGGGATGCTGGCGCCGCATGCGGAGGATTAACCAAGTGAGCCACAGCACCAGCCCCCTGGATCATTATTTTGACAGCAAAGAATAAAGTATTTAAGGCTAAATGTTCATAAAAGTCTAACTTGCCTTTGTTTCCCTCACATTTCCATGTAATAACTCTTAATCACAGGATGCTAGAGCAGGAAGGAGACTAAAACCAGCTCCCCAAACTGGGCTCTGAAAGCGTCACCACCCACCCCAGTGAAAAGGCAGCCAGCTTCCAGGGCTGTGTGCTGGCTGTGCCATGCGCCACAGCTCACAGAACTGTTCTGACTGCGAATTCACATCTCTGCCACAAATCTCTTTCATCCAAGATTTCCCTTTATCTGCCATGGGCCTATCCTCCTACATCCCATATTGAATGCCCTCTAGGATTCTTCCTCGGATCCCTCTAATTCAGTGTCCTTCACATCGGAGCCGCCCCCACCACACACACACACACACACACCACAGGTTATATTCTCTTTATTCCTACTGGTCAAGATTTGTAGTCTTCCTTTCTATAGTTTGTTCTTCAAGGGGGTGGGAAGAAATGGGTTTCATGACGTAGATTTTTTTCATACAGCCCAGAGTCCACACCAAGAGAGTCTGATACCAGTTAGCCTGTCTCCTTGGCTCCTCCTTGAGGATTCCTGCTCTTTGAAGAAATAATCCCAGCCCCCTGCTGGGTTCCCACAATATCTGATCAGTACTCCCTTCCATTTTAGGGATTTCAACAAAAACTTGTAGTCTGATTTTCCTAGTGTGTATTTACCTTAACTTTTTACATGCTCTAGCTTTTAACATACATAAAATATAACAGAATTAATCTATTTCATGTCAACTTTTTTAAGAAATCTTTTGTCTGATTTAAAATTCTTTTGAGTCCTGCTTGCTCCCTTACTTGGACTTGTGTTTTTAATGTTTAATGAGCAGTGGGACTGCAGGATGCTGGCAAAGGCAAAAGCCCCCCTTCCAGAGCTCTCCCTGCTGCCGTACCCTGGTTCTCACCTCCCAACCCACGGGACAAGTCCACCCCCAACCCCCCCAACCCCCCACCCCACCCCGCTTCCTGGGGGCAATCCAGGAGCTCCTAGGCCAGTGCCTGAGGCTCTTGGAGTACATAGGGCACAGAGGATCCACCTGATAAATGCTGCTTCCTATTCCTCACCCCACTGAAAACTTTTACAAAGACATCTTAGCCTTGTAAGCTTGTGAGTTTGTTGCAGCTGTTGCATTTGGGGTAAATCAGAACGTCTTAATCCAGGAGATCGCAGTCACAGGAAGCTCAGGCTGACAAGTATGGGCCCAAATACAAAGGCAGGGTCTGGAAGCTTATGCAATCTGTTGGCTCCTCCTTAAGGAAATCAACGTTTCAAATACAACACTAGACACAAGCCAGAGAACGGACCTGATGCTGCTGTGGGGACTGGGCTGGGTGGCATGGAGTCACCCAGGGGAGACTCGGCAGAGGGAAGAAGTTCTGGGGCCAGCCTTTTCTGTCTGACTTGTAATGTGCTATTTCCCTATCAGCGCTCTTCCATCCTGTAGGGAGCACAGACGGAGCTTCTTGGCTTGCAACATCTCTTGGCTTTCTGCCAACACTGTGAAATCAAGGAAAAGCTGGACAAAGAACCATTATCTCCAAATGTATTTTGCTCTTTTTTTTTAAAGGGACCATTGGAGCACCTGCCAAGCTGCCTAGGAAGTCCGAACTTAAGGAGACAAGCGACTGGAGGCGGGGGGGGGGGGGGGGGGGGCAGCACTATGGCATAGCAGGTAAAGCCTCTAACCTGCAGTGCCAGCATCCCACATGGGCACTGGAGTCCCAGATGCTCCACTTCCGATCCAGCTCCCTGCTAGAAGCCTGGGAAAGCAGCAGAGGATGGCCCAAGTGCTTGTGCCCCTGTACCGTATTGGAAACCCAAGAGGGCATTCCTGGCTCCTGGGTTTGGACCAGCCCAGCTCTGGCCATTGCAGCATTTGGGGAGTGAACCAACAGATGGAAGATCTGTCTCTCTGTGTGTCTAACTCTGCCTCTGCCTTTCAAAGAAAGGAATAAATCTTTTTTTTAAAAAAAAAAAAAAAAAAGGAGGGGGGGAGCAGACAGGCAGGCAGATTCTTCTCACCTCCAAGGCCGGATTACCCCTGAGCAAGTCCTTAGGATGGTAGGGAAGTAGCTAAGATAGGGCTTTGCCTCCTGCCTTTTATTTCTCATTCTATTTTTTGCCTTCTCCCAACAAGAAATAAAAGGTACTACGAAATGGGTTAGAGAGGCTGAAGAACAATTTAACAAATTTCTCCTCCTTGTTGGGTTCTGTAGGTGAATTCCGTTCAATTAGAGACCTAGAATCAAATCCTGGTCCCAGTATTTATCAAGTGGCCTTGGGCAAGAAGAATTTGACCTCTCTGATCTGAAAGCTCTACAGAACAGGGATAAGAACAATTGCAAGAAGCTTATCTGGCTCGTGTGAGATAACAGGCACCTTGCATAGTGCTTGGCACACATAGCCACCTGTGAGAAATCATGTAACAGTCCCAAATTCCTATGCAACAGGACACTGTCACCCCAATCCTCCAATCCAAAAGAGCAGCCTATGTCTCCACCTCCATGAATCTGGCAACCTTGCTCCCTGGCGACAAACTCAATTCAGTACAGGAGAGGCTACATCTGCAGCACAGATGGGCTTCAAAAGTCCTGGCAGGGGCAGGCATTTGGCAGAGCAGTTAAGGCGTTGCTTGGGATACCCTCATCCCATATCAGAGTGCCTGGGATTGAGTTCTGACTCCACTTCTGAGTCCAGTCTCCTGCTAATGTTCACTCTGGGAGACACTGGTTACGGCTCAAGTGCTTGGGTCCCTGGTACCCATGTAGGAGACCTGGATGGAGCTAAGAGTTCCAGGCTTCAGCCTTGCCCATCTCTGGATGTAGAGGGCATTTGGGGAGTGAACCAAAGGATGGAAAATCAATCTCTTTTCTTTCTCTCTCTCTCTCTCTCTATCTCCCTCTCTCCCTCTCCTGCTCTTGCTCTGCCTTTTAAATGTATTTTTAAAAATTATTTTTAGGCCAGTGCCATGGCTCACTTGGCTAATCCTCCACCTGCAGCACCGGCACCCCAGGTTCTAGTCCCGGTTGGGCGCCAGGTTCTAGTCCCGGTTGCCCCTCTTCCAGGCCAGCTCTCTGTTATGGCCCAGGAAGGCAGTGGAGGATGGCCCAAGTGCTTGGGCCCTGCACCCGCATGGGAGACCTGGAGGAAGAACCTGGCTCCTGGCTTCAGATCGGCACAGCGCACCGGCCATAGCGGCCATTTGGGGGGTGAACCAACAGAAGGAGGACCTTTCTCTCTGTCTCTCTCTCACTGTCTAACTCTGCCTGTCAAAAAAAATTACTTTTAAAAATTTTAAGACCTACAGCAACTACCTGTCACCCCCTTGGGATGCTTCTCTGAAACTACCACATAAGGAAGCCTGTAAATCTGCTGGAGGATGAGAGGTTACAAGAAGGAAACTAAGGGGCTGGCACTGTGGCATAGTGGGTAAAACTGCAGCCTGCAGCGCCAGAACCCCAAATGGACACCAGTTCAAGTCCCGACTGTTCCACTTCCAATCCAGCTCCCTGCTAAGGGCCTGTGAAAGCAACAGAAAACGGCCCAAGTTCTTGGGCTCCTGCTACCCAAGTGGGAGACCCAGATGAAGCTCCTGGCTCTTGGCTTTGGACTGGCCCAGCCCTGGCCATTGCAGCCATTGCTGCCATTTGGGGAGTAAATCAGTGGATGGATGGAAGATCCTCCTCTCTCTCTCTCTCTCTCTCTCTCTCTCTCTCTCTCTCTCTTTCTCTCTCTCAGTGCCTCTTCCTTTCTGTAACTCTTCTTTTCAAATAAATAAATAAATCTCTAAAATTAGAAGAAGGAAGAAGGAGGAGGAGGAGAAAGGAGGAGGAGGAAACTGAGGCCGCTCAGCTGTCAAGACAGCCAGCACTCAACACCAACCAGCATCCATGCTAGCAAGCCATCCGAATCTTCAGCCCAGCTGCCCCTCCAGCTGAAAGCATCCACTTGAGTGCGGCTGCAACCAGAATAGCAACTGCCAGCCAACCCACAGGATCACAAGAAATAAGAAATCACTGTTTAAAGTCACTAGAGCTTAGAGCAGCCTTGTTATTCATTAGCACTCATAAGTCGAAACATCACTCAGTAAAGAATGGCTGTTAAAACTAGCCCTTTCCCAATCAAGAAGCATTACACCAATTTCTCCAATGGCACCAAACCACAGGAGAAAATGATATTCTGTATCTGAAGCCCCACTGGGGCCCAGTGTCCTGCAGCTTGTCTACACCTCCGAGCTGACTCAAGAATGTGCTGGCTAACATGAGAAGGCAGCCAAGTCTTTTCTAAATTATCTAAAAAGGGCCTTTCATCTTGTCACCTGAGGAACTCCACCCAAGGTACTTTTGAGGATGCTTTCTCTTATGACCTCTTCCTACACGATTGCCATCTTCCAAGCCTGGTGCCAACCCCACTACTTCCCAATAAACATGGTATTTATCTATTGATTCAGTATCTGGTTTGAAAGGTAGGCAAAAAAAAATCTAAACACACGGAATGTTTCCTTGAACCACTTCACAAAAGGTGCCATGCCAAACATATCAGACGTGGCTTAATCACATCACAAACTTCAGGTTTAACACTTACTACAAACCTCATGCTTAATTCAATCATGGTAAGGCGCACAAAGGTATCAAAGCTTGGCACATAGACTTGGCAACAAAGAACTGTCTTGGGCAAATGGTCTTAAGAATTTGATGAAGCTCAAACCCCAGTGGCTCATGAGAAGTGAGACTTTCCAAGCTCCACGAAGTACAAACTGCCCCAAACTTGTAACTCTTAAGCTGGAAGATACTGCAGAACTTGGAATGGTGACTCTGTGATCTCTTCTAATTTCTGGACTTAATCAACGTGAACAAGCACTACTTCTGCATGAGCTGAGTACAGAGTTTCATTATTCTGCATTTGGGAAAAATATTTTGCTCCACCTTTGTAGTAAGTCTAGAAAGTCAATACTATCTAGGCTGGCGCCGTGGCTTAACAGGCTAATCCTCCGCCTTGCGGCGCCGGCACACCAGGGTTCTAGTCCCGGTCGGGGCACCAATCCTGTCCCGGTTGCCCCTCTTCCAGGCCAGCTCTCTGCTGTGGCCAGGGAGTGCAGTGGAGGATGGCCCAAGTGCTTGGGCCCTGCACCCCATGGGAGACCAGGAGAAGCACCTGGCTCCTGCCATCGGAACAGCGCGGTGCACCGGCCACAGTGCGCCTACCGCGGCGGCCATTGGAGGGTGAACCAATGACAAAAAGGAAGACCTTTCTCTCTGTCTCCCTCTACTATCCACTCTGCCTGTCCAAAAGAAAAAAAAAAGAAAAGAAAGTCAATACTATCTAAAACCTCTCCACTTCTGGCTTCATAAATTAAAAGGCTAGTACTCTTGGGGTTTTACTCACAGAAATTCCATTAGTCTGTTCTGTGCTACCTTATGGGAAAATTGTCCAGGAACAATATCACATTGCTGTTTTCACTGGTCATATGTCCTCTTAGGTCCTCTTACAGCTATTTCTGGATGAAACCCATGAACCTACACCTCCTATCCTACTGACCTTCCCCTGAGCAGTGCCAAGGTATGACACCCCTGGCTAGCACTGAGGAACATGATATGAAATGGCATCACAAAGTCACTAGGTCTTACTGTATGATGCTGGGAATGTTGTCGACAATGCTGGTCCTTGTCATGACAAAAACCCAAAGAAGAAACCATCCTCACCTCCTGGGATTAGGACAAGGTAGGCACCTCTGATGTGGTTTCTCTTCTGGACACCCTGATGCATGTCATGCACCACGTGGCTGCTGGAGCTTAGGGCCACAGCTGCCAACAACAAGAGGGTAAGACTTCAAAAACATGCTATGTAGCCTCATCATCCTTCCAACTCATTTTCCTGTTCCATACTGTTTACTACCTTATGATATTGTGTGCATCTTGGTAAGATACCCAAATCCTTGGTGGAACAAGGAAGGGTCTAAATAAAACTAAGGATACTATACTCAGTGTGCATGCCTGATCCTCCTACTACAGAGTAAGCTCTTGGAAACAAGGGCTGCACACTGCCCCACTGGGAAATCCCCACGGAATCCGTGGCTGTGCCTTCGCTGCTGAGTGAACATTTGGGGAATTAAACAGCAGAATTTGAGAGCAGTATGTTACTTGACTTATAAAATAAGGCGCATACTAATGAACTGATCTTTCAGCCTCAACATAACTTTAACACAAGTCTGAAAAGATGCACGTACAAGTGTGTTTGACGCTTTAGCACCGAAAGTCACTTAGGTTCTGTCGACAGGGGAAGGGTTAAATACACTGATAACAGGGAGACTGTCAGATAGTGCAGACATTTAAATGAACAAAGTGATCTGGAAGGCAGGCTGCAAAATGACACATGTTTCATCAGTAAATGAGTGGGCACATCTCGGCATTTGTGGAGAAACACAATATATATATATATATATATTAGTACATATATATATATATATATATTGGTATATATATATACCAAAAACTGGTACTGGGCTGTGTTTGGGAGCCAAGCATGGGCAAGGGGGATCCACAGAATGGAGAAGAAGCAAGCTTGTTCCCCTTTCTCTTGAGTGTTGCTTCTCTGTAATGTCTTTTATAATGAGCTATTTTCACTTTGGTAATAAACAAAGCACTAAATAAAACACTTAGGGACTTGAGGTTCCAAAACATTCTCAAGCCCTCAAAATGTAGACCATCATAAAGGGCTTGGTTCAGAGACATGACTTGGATGGTGGCCAAAATATTTAGGCTGCCTCTGCTCCAGGCCCTACTCCTGGTCTCCCTACTAGAACCTTTGCCTAGTCCTGGATTCCTTCACTTTGTGAAAAGCATGTAAGAAGTTGATCTGTTTAGTAGTGCCCATGCAGGTTTGAAAATAGGAAAAGGCAAGGAATCTTACTCAATGTAAACACAGCTGTAGTCTTTTAAATGTCCTTGAGGGGCCGGTACTGTGGCGTAGCAGTTAAAGCCGCCGCCTGGCTTTTTCTAGTGCTGGCATCCTACATGGGTGCTGGTTCAAGTCCTGGCTACTCCACTTCCGACCCAGCTCTCTGCTATGGCCTGGGAAGGCAGTGGAAGATGGCCCAAGTCCTCGGGCTCCTGCACCAACACGGGAAGCTCCAGAGGACGCTCCTGGCTCCGGACTAGCACAGCTCCGGCTATTGCAGCCAACTGGGGAGTGAACCAGTGGATGTAGAGAGGAAGACCTCTCTCTCTCTCTCTCTCTCTGTCTCCCCTTCTCTCTCTCTCTGTAATTCTGACTTTCAAATAAATAAATAAATCTTTTTTAAAAAAAGTCCTTGAAATAGCACAGAACAAATTATAAAGCATTTAATTTAAATTCAATAATCATCTAATATTTTTATATATATTAGAGCAAAACATGTTAAGTGGCCAAGATTAGTTTTAATATTCCCCTGTCCCCGGGGCCAGAAGTGGAGCAGCAGGTTAACACCCTGGCCTGCCCTATGGGCACCGGTTCCAGACCCAGCTGCTCCTCTTCCAATCCAGCTCTCTGCTATGGCCTGGGAAAGCAATAGAAGATGGCCCAAGTCCTTGGGCCCCTGCACCTGCATGGGTGACCCGGAAGAAGCTCCTGGCTCCTGGCTTCAGATCGGTGCAGTTCCATCGGATGGAAGACCTCTCTCTCTCTGCCTCTCCTCTCTCTGTGTAACTCTGACTTTCAAATAAATCAATCAATCTTTAAAGAAAAAAAAAAAAAAAGATTCATGTCCCTGAAATGTTAGACTTTCTTTAGTGCAAGGCTCCCCTTAGGGAGCTTTCAAATTTGTTCAAAATCCTTCATCCAATGAAAATTTCTTATTCCTCCCATTCCATTAAATAAATACATGTCAAATAGGAAGAAATTTTCCATGCCTTCAAAATACACTTTTTAAAGGTTTTTAAAGCCTATTTGAATAAAACTAGTTAAAATAACTTGATAGGGGTGGACATTTGGAGCAGCACTTGAGACACCAGCATGCCTTATCGAAGTGCCCGGCTTCCAGTACCACCCCTACTTCTGATCCAGCAACTGGGAGGCAGTAAATGATGGCTCAAGTACTTTGGGTACCTGCCACCCATGTGGGGGACCAGGATCGAGTTTCTGGCTCCTGGTTTCCCAGTCCTGGATGTTGCAGACATCTGGGGAGTGAACCAAAGAACAGAAGAACTCCATCACTGTCTTTCTGCTTCTCAAATAGATGAAAACAAATAGTTAACTTGACTAAGACAATTTTTCCAAGTCCCAGAATTGAGCTCCCTAGGAATATCTCTCACCTCAATCAAAGGTCTGAGATAACAGAGAAATCAGAGTTAAAAAATAAACACATGGCAGGTGAGGAAGAGTAAAGTCAAATACTGGAAAAAATATCCACTGAAGTAACAAAACCAGACAAGGCCTCGATGGGTCAAAGGGAGGCTCTAACCAGGTCGAATGTCAATGATAGAAGCACGCAGTAACCAAGCAACGCCTTGGGTGAACTCTGATACCTGTGTATTTTTTCTCCAGGCTTTGTTTTACTTGTTAGGTGTTAGAGACAGATGTTAATTGTTAGGAAAAGGAAACAAAAGCCTAGAGATAGACTCTACCATTGATCAGCTGCAGGGCACCAACTGGAATTAGCTCATACATGCAAGCTGCTGTTTCCTCCGCTTCCTCAAGAAGCCAGAGTTTGATGGTAGATGATGAAGTAGAAGTGGCGAGGAAGCCTTAATAGCCTAATCCTTTTATAAAACGGAATGCCAATACTTTCCCAATTTTCTGCAAGGCCAGTGGCCAACTTCCTAGTGAGTTTGATCAGCAAATGGGGTTTCAAAGGAACATTTTTCATCCACTTCTGCTCAAATTTCTACAAGCTGGAAGAGGAGATATGAGTATTCTGCACCACAAGCCTCTGCTCCTTGTCCAGCCTACGGAAGCGGACGTGACCTACATCCACCAGCCAATTTATTCTGCATCCATTTGTCTTCTCATTTAAACTACAAAGGAAAATCTGCTCCACAGAAATCTTCAAATCCAAGTTCACAGCTTCCACACTTCCTCTTTGCTTAAACCACTTTGAAGTAGATAGAACTGGTGGGTAGATGCTTTTTTTTTTTCTTTTTTGCATCTGCCCCATCTAGCTGTCTTTCATCTAGTGAGTCCGTCTTCCAACAGACACCAAATGAGTTCTTACAGCTCCGTTCTGTCCCCACCAAGACAGCTTACAATTAATTCTATGCCCCTCCCTCCTCCACGAGCAGCTCCAATGCAGCCTGCTGCTCTACAAACTATTTTTTCACACACTAGCTAAAGAAACCCAAAGAGTAGACTGTGATCCCCTGATAGGTTAAGAGTTTTTCAGAATACAAAATAGAAATAGAATAGAAATAGAAACTTGCTTTAGATACACACATACTTACTTATTTCCCGGGTCTCAATGTAAAAGTGCATTTCGCCCTGTTGTAACCCATAAATATTTGAAAACACTGCTTTAGACAAGCTTTTGTTCATCTAGTCAAACTCTCCCAAGATACTGGTCCCATTGTTCAGCAACTCCTTTCCTCCATGCAGGCTCAGGCTCTGAACAGACTTCCAGCTGTCTTCTCCATCGGCTATTTTCAAAAAAACCTTGGTGTTTTGCACTGATTCACAAGCTCCTCCTCAGGCATCCAGAGGACTGCCTTCTCCTTTGACAGCCCAAAGAAACACCCTTTGCTAGTCCTGCCTTGCTCTGCCTTCTCAGGCTTGGGATCTGCACATCTAACTGTCTGACCGAGAATAACAAGCCTCAGAACAGTGGGACTCCATTTCTTTGTGTGCTATCTTTGATCCCCAACAAGAAAAAAAAAATGCCACCAAAAGTCAATTCTCTTACAAAATTAGCCTCACTTTCATGAAATGCGTTCTCTGTTGTAACACCCCAGAGGCTGATGCCAGTGCCAGGTAAATACAGCTCATCCCTATCAGTTAAAGTCTGTTTCCCATCCTCAAGAACAGATGGCTGCCCCGCCTCCATCAGGCTATCTTCCCCTCACAAGCCAAAGGGAAGGGGGGAAAGTGCAAGAAGGTGGCTGCACACCCTGGGTGGCATCCTCTCCTCTCTCAAGGACAGGGGCACAAGCTGTCCAGCACAACGCGAGCCTCGGGCCTGCCCTCCCTTGTCCAAGTGCCCACAGTCCTCCCCCACACAATCCATTCATTATCTTCCACAACAGAAAAACTACAGTGTTCTGTATCTCAGTGTAGACTGTTGGCTCTCCTCTTCTCAGCCAACCGAGCATCTCACTTTTCAACCTTCCAAGAGCTCCTGGAGCTTGCAGGAGCGCTTAATCTGTAGGATATGGGCTGTTTGTTTGGAAAGCCAGGTTGAGGGGGAGGCAGACTGGGGTCTGAAGGGTTTCCTGTAACAAAGGTGAGGCCAGCTTTGGGAGAGGAAGATAAGCCCACGGAGCTCTGGAGACAGCTGGTAACTGCAGGCAACTGTGCTTGGCCATGAGGGGCAAGGAACACTCAGACAGAAAGGAAGAGAAGGTTTGGTCCAGCACCACCACATGGCAGGATTTGCCCTGAAGCTGCGCCACTCTTTTTTTTTTTTTTTTTTTTTTTTTTTTTGACAGGCAGAGTGGATAGTGAGAGAGAGGGACAGAGAGAAAGATCTTCCTTTTGCATTGGTTCACCCCGCAATGGCCCCTGTGGCCGGCACACCGCACTGATCCGGAAGGAGCCAGGTGCTTCTCCTGGTCTCCCATGGGGTGCAGGGCCCAAGGATGGGCCATCCTCCACTGCACTCCCGGGCCATAAGCAGAGAGCTGGCCTGGAAGAGGGGCAACGGGGACAGAATCTGGCGCCCCGACCAGGACTAGAACCCGGTGTGCCGGCACTGCAGGCAGAGGATTAGCCTATTGAGCCGTGGCATAGGCCCGCCACTCCCTTTTTGCAACCCAGCCTGTTCTCCCTTTTCCATTCAGGGATCCAGGGTTCCCCTTACAGTTTTGCTAGTTATCTAGCAACAGGAAGGGACCCCCACATCCCCTCCCTGCCAACTCTCCATTCCTCTCCCAGAACCCATACTGTCTCCTCTCCACACCTTTGCAGGAAACGCTCTTAATCAGCCTAGCACTGAGCTAGGTTTCTGACAGCTCACCTCCAGCTCCAAAGACTTCCCTGCTAATCAAATGACTCTTCCTCCAATGGAGATCTCAAAAAAAAAAGGAAGGTGACAGAGTGACTTGCATGCTCCTGGAGGGTCTGTTCCACAGACCTCAGCGAAGACTCAGCAAACTCAGAGTTCCCCACCCAGGTTCGGCCATTCCTGGTCACCACCAAGCACGTGGCTTTAGAAGCAAAAAGCTGTTAGTCCTTCCACCAGGGTCAAGAGAGTGTAAAGGGAAATGAACAGAAACAGAAAGCTAACCATGTAAACAAGAATGACTGACTGAGCAGCTGGATCCCAGGCACCCAGCCAAGACAGGTAAACCTCACGCAAGATCACACAGGAAAGGTCCCCACTCTGGAGTTGCAGGGGCAGGGAAAAACAAAACACTCTCAAAGCTATTTTCTGAATCACAGGAGCGGGGTGACAAATTCGCTAAAACCCAAGGTCCCTGCAGCCATTCTTTCAAATTGTCCAAGATGGTAGGAGTACATGTTTCTAACTCCGCGCCACCCATACAATTGAAGGAAGATGGAAGCACACACAGGAGAGGGGTGGGGGGCAAGTTCTCCACCTGATACACAGCACACTGAAAAGGGAACAAGGATCTGGTAACTGGCTACAGTAAAGTGAAGCTGCACTCCAATTTATACCAGGTGCTCTCACAGCAGCCTCCGGCTTGAAACCACCACCACCCAAGGGCCATTTGTCTCCACTCCACTTGTGACTGTAAAGACTTCACAAAAATGACAACTGTTTTCCTACTTGGCACGTCAGTCTTTTAACATCCACACAGATTCTTCCATCCCGTCCCCAAACTGGAATCTGCATTAGCTTCCACAGAGTCAAGGATCACTCTGTAATTTCATAACGCGCCACAACGTGCCACAACACTCAAGCGTGTACCATCAAGAAAATGCAGAGCAGCCAGTGTCTCCGAAATAAACTTGGTCAACGCACAGCGCTGCCAGAGAGGTTGTCCTCTCGTTTAGGGGGCAGTAGGAAAACGCTGACACCACGCAGCCCATTTCATGGCCGGGTACACGGAGGCACTGAGTTTCATAAACTTGCGAGGGGTGACAATGGTAGAGCTGGAAATAGAAACCGATTTCTCCCTGACTGTTCGCCCAAACCCTTTCCCACTAGACTCCAGCACTCGGTGGCTAAAAATGGGACCCACTTGAGAACTGCAAGGGTAAATAAAAGCCACTTGTTTGAGAGGGCAGCGGCGCGGGGGAAGGGGACTTACCCACTTGATGCGCCGGGTCGTGTGCGGGTCTCTTTAACAAGAATGCGCTCCCTGGACGCCCAAAGGCTTGCACCCACCCCGTTTGAGCTCAGACCCACGAGATGCTGCCAGACAGGACAGCTCAATCGCGTAGCCGGGAAACGCGAGTGGAACGCGGGGGCCTCGGGCCCGGGACACCACCTGCTCCGGAAGCACCGCTGGGGCCCGCCGGGCAGGGAGGATGCTGCGCCCGCCGCACACACCTGCTGGAGCCCGCCCCGGAGCCGGGCTGACACCCGCGTGCGGGACGCCCACCCAGCCTCCGGGAGCCGGAGCCCTCGGCCGCGCTAGGCCGGGGGCGGGAAGCCGCGGCGCCCCTTCCAGCCGGCTGCGCTCTAAGGCGCTGGGGAACCGTGGGGCAAAGCGAGCCCGCCCTCCTCCCCAAGCCCCCGGGCAAACGGCGTCACCTGTGCAGGGTCCCCGGGCGAGTCGCGCCCGGGCGGCGGCTGCGCCTGGCCGGGTAAGGGCGGCGGGTGGTTACAGGCGCCTGGTCATCCAGCCCGGCCCGAGGGCTGGCGCCGGCCAGAACCACCCCCACGAGATGCTCGCGGGAGCCAGGGAAGCCGCGGGCTCCGGGCCGCTTGGAGGAGCAGTGGCTGAGGCTTCAGCTACCGCCGCGGCCGCCGCGCCCGCCCGGACTGCGGGCTCGGGTTACCGCAGAGCGGCTCCTTAAAGGGACCGCGGCCGCTCGGGCTCCGGCTCCGGCTCCGCGCGGCTCCGACCCCCGGCCAAAGTGGGCGGGGCTGCGGGGCCGACCTTCGGGTGCTGGAACTTGAGTTCCGGAAAGGGCTCGAAATCGCGAACACCCGGGGTGGTGTGCAATGGGTTCCTGGAAGATCACCCTCTCCGGGGGTACAGCGTGCGGCCCCCGGACTTTCCTTCAGCAAGCAGCAAGCTCGCGCGTGGGGAGAGCTGTGAGAGTCAGCCCCCGCACCCGTCCGTACCTGGGCTCGCCACGTAACCAAAAACCTTTTTCGATCACGAATTTACATTCTTCTCTAAATGCCCAAATACTGTATAGAAGCACTGCCTGGTGTGATCATCAGAAACAAGATGAAAGGGCAACTGCTGCTTTTCCTGCCACGTCCGACATGGCCAAAGTCGAGCCCCGCCCCGTTCCCGTTTGGGGCTGCAGGTGCGTGTGTGAAAGAGGCGAGTTCTCTCTGGAGCAGCGTTGTCCGGAATCCCGGAAAATCACCCTCTGCTGTCGGGGTGTGGAAGTGGGACTTGGAAATTTTTTGGAGCTGGCTGAGTCCCAAAATGCCCAGCATATAAAGTTTGAAACGAAATACATCTTCTGACCTGTTACATACAGACTCGAAAAGCTATCAAGGGTTCTGGATCGAGCAGCTTGCATTGATTGCAATAAAAATAATGAAGAGGTATATTTATTTAGGCAATTATAATTCGCGAAGAGCAATCACAAGGCTTTTTTTTGTAAAGAGATGAATTCTAAATAAATAACTTGCAAATACCACCATTAATAATGCAAGACAGTTATTTGTAAGAAATATCCACGAGCCAGCGCTGAAACTCAGTGGGTTAAAGCCCTGGCCTGTATCACTGGCATCCCATATGTGCCTGGGTTCAAGTCCCCACTGCTCTACTTCTGATCCAACTTCCAGCTGATTGCCTGGGAAAGCAGTGGAAACTGGCCCAAGTGCTTGGGCCCCAGCACCTGTGTGGGAGACCTGGAAGAAGCTCCTGGTTCCTGGCTTCAGATCAGCTCAGCTCAGCTCAGAACATTGTGGCCAATTGGGGAGTGAACCAGTGGATGGAAGACCTCTCTCTCTCTGGCTATACCTCTCTCTCTAACTCTGTCTTCAAATAAATAAAATAAATCTTTTTAAAAAAGAAATACTCATAGGGCTAACATATTTGACCTTATATAAACATGCACACAAATATACACGTATCTGCTGCATATATGGACCACAAGATACACACACAGAAACCCTCACCCTCACACAACCTGCCCACTTTCAGGGGAAAGTAGTAGAACTGAAATCAGAACCTGGAATTCTGTCAGTGTGTTGGAGCAGCCCGACTTTAGCTCTCCATGCCTCTGAGAAGTGCAGTTTATTCATCTATTAGACAGAAATACTGATTCATGATTACCTCTGAAGACCCGCGTGCTGGCAAAAGGACCTCAGACCGACCTGGAAAAGACAAAGCCTAATCCTGCCATGAGCAGGGACAGAAGCCTGCATGCAGGCAGGCAGGGAGGGAGGTCTGACTGGCCCCAAGTGCTGTTCCCCTTTTCCTCCCCAAGATTCTCCAGGCATACCAGGACACCAGTGCTCTTTGACCACACTCTGTTTCATCATAGTTGCTTCATAATGTGCACGGTACCTGAAAACTTTGTTTTGCCCTATAGCTGCCTCCCCCACACACACACAGCTGTTTCATAACTCTGTGGGCCAGATGGTTGTGTGTGGACATTCATGAGGTCAGCCCAGAAAGCACAGTTCTCACCTCAGGACTCTGCACCAGGACTACCTCCCACGGCTCTCTCCTGTGCTTGTCTGGTGGCTGGCAGTTGTTCTGTTCTGTCCTGATAAATGCACTGTCATTATCTTTCATAGGCATAATTCTCTACCACCAGCAGCAGCACCAAGGCCAAGAAGCCCTCAGAAATCCACCATACCCTATGTCCTACTACATTCCTTCGTAGTAGGCCTCTCTAGAAATACCTCACTAAGTAAGCCCAATTGTTCTGAAATTAAACAGAATATAAGGGAATATTCCAAGGAAAGGTCTGAGGTATGAGAGGAATTCAATAAATAGTAATTGAATGTTGAAACTTAATTAGCACTCAGAGATCTTGGAAGGTTAAAGGGTTTATAAACTGTATATTTTTGAAAACTTTAATGGCATTTAATTTCTTGAAGCACATCCATTTCATTATGCACATTTAAATCCTTAATTATTCTTAACTTTGTTTTAGCAATATCCCCTTTTTCTCTTTTTAAGAATGCTTCCTTAAAATTCTATATTTATGAAATTTATCTGCATTTTAAATGTGAAGTATCAAGGCTGAATTGTACTTTTATATTTTTGTTCATTGAAGTAGTTCAAGAAAAGTTCAGAGAAATATTCATCCACAATTAAAAAGAGAAAAACTACAAAAACTACAAATGTTCCTGATGAATTTGTTTCCAGAATTCTTCCCTTTTTTTAAATGATTTATTTAATTGTTTGAAAGTCAGAGTTACAGAGAGAGGACAAGAAAAAGAGAGAAAGAGACAGAGAGAGATCTTCCATCTGCTGGGCCACTCCCCAGGTGGCCGCAACAGCCAAGACTGGGCCAGGCTGAATCCAGAAGTCAGGAGCTTATTCCTGGTCTCCCACACAGGAGCAGGGGCCCAAGGACCTGTGCCACCTTCCACTACTCTCCCAGGCCATCAGCAGGGAGCTGGATGGAAAGTGAAGCATCCAGGACACGAACCAGTTCCCATGTGGGATGCCGGCGTCACAGGCACCAGCTGTACCCATTACATCACAATACCAAGAATTCTTAAATTTCTAAATAGAGCCAATTACTTGAAAGCCAAAACCCAGAACTGCTTCTTTCTAAAGTAATAAGATAATTAAAGTGTTTTTTCAAAAGTGCCTTACTTCTCAACTATGCTGTTGGTGGAGATATAACTCAAATGATGCCAAACATTTTGATCAGAAAAGTTGATTCAATCAAAAAAGATTAATCCCAAGGATATACCTTTTCCTGTGTTGATAGTGTTAAGATATTACAAATTTTCAGGAGCTGGCATTGTGGCACACACCTGTGATGCTGGCATTCCTGTCAGAAACCCAGTTGGAGTTTCAGCTGCTCCGCTTCCAATCCAGCTCCCTGCTAATGTGCCTGGGAAGACAGCAGAGTAGGACCCCAGCATTGGGTTCCTACCACCCATGTGGGAGACCCAGATGGAGTTCCAGGCTCCTGTCTTCTGCCTGGCCCAGTCCCAGCCACTGCAGCCACATGTGGAGTGAAACAATAGAAGGAAGATCTCTTTCTCTCTCTCTGGGTCTCTCCCTTTATCTCTCTGTCATTCTGCCTTTCAAACACATTTTTTAAAATAACATTTTTTCTGTAAGGTTTTAGTCATATTTAAAACTACTTTAATATTTTTTCAAAGTTTTTCTGGAGAGAACTATTTTGGAATATTAACAACAGTTAATATTGCTGGGTGAAACTCTGGACATCGTTTCTGATTTTCTGTGACTCTTCCTGCAATGTGTGTGTATTGCTATTGTTTGTGCTTTTGGTTTTTGTTTGTTTTTTGTTTTTGTTTTTTGACAGGCAGAGTGGACAGTGAGAGAGAGAGAGAGACAGAGAGAAAGGTCTTCCTTTTGCCGTTGATTCACCCTCCAATGGCCACTGCGGCCAGCGCACCACGCTGATCCGAAGCCAGGAGCCAGGTGCTTCTCCTGGTCTCCCATGGGGTGCAGGGCCCAAGCACTTGGCCCATCCTCCACTGCCTTCCCGGGCCATAGCAGAGAGCTGGCCTGGAAGAGGGGCAACCGGGACAGAATCCGGCACCCCAACCGGGACTAGAACCCGGTGTGCCGGCGCCACAAGGCAGAGGATTAGCCTGTTGAGCCATGGCGCCGGCCTGTGCTTTTGTTTTTAATGACAATAATAGACATGAGTGAACATTCACATGGTACTTATAAGCTTATAACAAAAACCACCCATGGGTTTTCTCAGCCCCTCCCCCACTTTTCCTCACCTATCTATATCCTGTGTTCCATATACAACTCTGCTGCGGAGTCTTCATTTCCTAAATGACATACCGACGTGCCTTGATTTTCAGTGTCGGCATTATTCACTGTCATCTCATCATGGCATTTCAGCATTCAGCTCTTTACACATCACTGCCACCACCCCTTGGCCTTCATCCTTCCTCCAACAAAGCCACTCAGATCAGTAGTTAGGGTTTATATCATGGTGATAACATAAATATAATGCATTTTTAATAAAGTAATGTCTCATGATAACATTCTTCTTGAAAATGTCCTGTTCTGGGGGCCAGTGCTGTGGCATAGTAGATTAAGCCTCTGCCTGTGGCACTGACATTCCATGTAGGTGCCAGTTCAAGTACCTGCTGCTCTACTTCTGATCCAGTTCCCTGCTAATGGAAGATGGCCCAAGTGCTTGGGCCCCTGCACCTACATGGGAGACCCAGAAGAAGCTCCTGGTTCCTGGCTTTGGATCAGCCCAGCTCCAGCTGTCGTGGCCATCTGGGGAATGAACCACTGGATAGAAGACCTCTTTCTCTGTTTCTCCCTCTCTTTGTCTATAACTCTGCCTCTCAAATAAATAAATAAATATTAAAAAAGAAAGAAAGAAGAAAACATTCTTTTGTTCCTAGAGTTAACAGTAGTCTTGCTTTTTTACATTAAAAAAAAATCTAACCTAAAATATTTATCCAAAAGCATCAAGACTTTTTTTCAGATGCCCACCAATGTTATCTTCCAACGCTCAAACACATGACTTTCAATTTGCTTTCTTATTTTGCTGAAACAAATTCCAGTAGCTTACACAGGAGGGGTGTATATGGGATAAAATTTTCGAGTATTGCGTATCTGAAAATGTCTTTATTCTGTTTATATTCCTGCTTGATAACTTAGAGTGGTTGAAAAATCATTTTCCCTCAGCATTTTAAAAGTATTCTTTCACTCTTTTACTTCCAGTGTTACTATTGAAACATTTAATGCCTTTCTCGTTTAAAAAAATTTTTGGATTTATTTATTTATTTGAAAGGCAGAGTGAAAGAGAGAGGGAGAGACACACAGAGACAGATACCTTCCATCTACCTGCTCACTCGCCAAATGGCTGCAATGGCCAGGACTGGGCCAGGCAGAAGCCTGACAATCCATTCTGGTCTCCCATCTGGGTACAAGGGCCTAAATACTTAGGTCATCTTCTGCTGCCAGGCACATTAACAGGGAGCTGGATCAGAAGTGCACTAGCCAGAACTGGAACTAGTATCCATACAGGATTCCAGCATCGAAGGCTGCAGCTTAACCCACTGCACCACAATGCCGATCCTTCTAAAGCCTTTTTAGCTCCCACTCTGTATCTAGTCTGTTTTTCTTTCCAGAATATTTTCATTATACCTACTAGCCTGGAATTACATGATGATGTGTCTTAGAATGGGTCCTTTTATTAGTAATTGTGCTGTACATTAAGGGGGCCTTTTGATTTTATCTGCAAATTGATTTTTATTATTTCTCTATTAATTTCCTCCCTTCCATTTTCTTTGTTCATACTTTGTGAGTTCTTCTTAGTAGGATACTGAAACATCTATATCATTCTCTAAATTTATTGTCTTTTTACCTGTTGATTATGTCTGCTTCTACCTTTTGTGTTATCTGAGATACAGGTACAAAAAGCAGGGTGTGGTGAGGCAGGGTTGATTTCTCTGCCCCGAGGGTCATGTGGCAATATCTAGAGATATTTTTGGCTTTCACTACAGGGAAGTGGGGTTGCGCTGGCATCTAATGAATAGAGGCCAAGGATGCTGTCAATCATCTTACACACAGAACAGCCTCCCACAACAAAGAATCTCCAGCTCCAAATGTCAATAATGCCAAGATTAAAAAATCCTGGATCAGGAAAATTTCTTAAATTCATCTTCTAATTTTATACTCAGTTTTTATTTCAAACACAGTTTTTATTCCCAAGTGCTCTTTTCCATTTTCTGGCTAATCCCCCCTCCTTTTTTTTTTTTTTTTTTTAAATAGGAACTCTTTATCAAAGAATACATTTTCTCCAAAGAGGTAACTTTCAACTTCACAGAGAAATAGCATCACTAACGGCACCATTAGAGTGGAATGCACCAGTTCAGTTGTCTGTCTGTGGTGGGGAGGGCACCCAGGGGTCCAACAGGTCAGTGAACAACTTGGAGGCAATCCTCCTTGCTCAACCTTACACCCACTCCCCGTCGCCAGCTTGCACAGTGCACTGCAACACTAAGTGCCTCTCCCATCCAAGCACTTCAGTTAGCCCCTTAGCCAAGTCGAATATCACTACTTCATCTGATTTCTGGATTCCGTAATTTATTGAAAGCTGTAGACAGTGCACACTTAAACAAGGAAGAAAAAAATGTCAAAAAAAAGTTTAATGAAGCAAATTTTCTCAATGAGTTGCTAGTTGTCAAAATTTTTAATACACTAATTAGAATCAATTGTACTCATTTTCCTTGTGGCTTTCTTGCAAACCTCTATGTTTCTTTTTTTTTTTTTTAAATAAAGATGTATTTATTTATTTGAAAGGCAGAGTTTATAGAGAGAAGGAGAGAGATCCTGTATGGCTGAGCTGGGCCGGGCTAAGTCAGGTCTCTCACTTGGGTGCTGAGGCCCAAGTGTTTGGGCCATCTTCTGCAGCTTTCCCAGGTGTATTAGCAGGGAACTGCATCAGAAGTAGAGCAGCCAGTTTTCGAACTGGTGCCCATATGAGATGCCAGTGTTGCAGGTAGTGGCTTTACCCACTGCACCACAATGACAGCTCCTATTTTAAGTATTTGGAAGGCAGAGTTACAGAGAGGAAGAGAGATAGAGAAAGAGAGAGATCTTCCATCCACTCGTTTATTCCCCAAATGACCACAATGGCCAAGGCTAGGCCAGACTAAAGCCAGGAGCCAGGAGCTTCATTCAGGTCCCCCACGTGGGTGCAGGGGCCATCTTCTGCAGCTTTCTGAGGCATATCAACAGGGAGCTGGATTGGAAGTCAATGCCGGCATTGCAGGTGGTAGCTTAAACTACTGTGCACAGCACCATTCCCTGCAAACCTTTCTACACCATCATTTTAGTGCCATTTGGGAAAGGATAAGTGATAAACATTATGATCATTTCGTGATATTTAAATAGCAAAGTATTACTTTTGTATTACAAAAAGAATTAAAAAAAAAAAACAGGAAGGGATCCAGAAAAGAAGAAAAGAAAGAACACAGTTCTACTTTTAATAAATTTCTAAGTTTTTTTAATTGTACCAAAATGTTATCATGGATTTATTTTAAAAATTATGAATTAATTAAAAGTTGATGTTACCTGTCACCAGTTTACATACTTATAAATACTTTCTAATATCTTTCTTGCATATACTTCGAGGTTTTGAACAACAAAATGAGTTAAAACAGAAAATATTATTTTGTAACTACTCTGATCTTTCTATTCAATGGATCTACCATAACATACTTCACCAACCCTTTATTGTTGAACATTTAGAGATCTTATGTTGGACCAAATCAGTTATTTAGCTCAGACAAAATAGTAATGTCTTACTAAAAATTAATTTGAAGATTCAAAGCTTCAAATTTAATAGGAAAACACTAGCAGATTGTATTGACAAAGGGGATGCCCATTCTTCCACTACTAATCTAAACTGGTACTGGGAGTTATCAGTCAAGAGAACTAGATGCAAGAGAGAAAGCGAAGAAATAACTATTAGAAAAAGAGTGTAAAACTGTCAGTATTTATGGGTAATGTGATCATATGTCTGAAAAATTACTGAAACATATAGATTTTAAATTAACATATATAAACACATATATATCAAAGAAAACCAATGGGAAAATATATATGTAAAATAGAAAATTAAGAATGAGAGCAGGATATAAAATAAATTTTCCAAAACTATATGCTATATGTATGTTTATATATGTGTATATACACAATACTTCCTTGCCAAATAAAAGACCCCACTTATAATTGAAACAAAAAGTGCCTAGCAATAAATTTAATAAGTAATATGCAAAACTTAAATGAGGAAAATTTTAAAACATACCTGCAGGACCAAAAAGTAGACTTGAACAAATGAAAAGCCAGACCTTGTTCTTGGATAAAGTCAATGTATGTCAATTCTTCCTAAATTTTAATTTCTAAATTTATTGCAACCAGAATGAAAATACTAAGGCCATGTTCTGGAATAGGAGAAGCTGATTTTATGGAAAGATAAATAAGCAAGAACGATCAGGTCAAGAAGGAAAGTGTAACTTTCTATATATTAAAAATAATATAGAACCTGTCTAATGAAATACTTTGTGGTTTCCATAGGAATAGATAAAATGATGGAATTGGATTGGAAGTCCAGAAATAGACCCAAATAAGCACAAGTTCAAATCAGCAGAATAAGAAGGACTTGGTAAAAAGGGAATATCATTGAGGCCAGCGCTGTGGTACAGAAAGTTAAGCCTCTTGCCTGCCATGTCAGCATTCCATGTGGGCATCGGTTTGAGTCCCACCTGCTCTACTTCTGATCCAGCTCCCTGCTATTGCACATGGAAAAGCAGTGGAAGATGGCCCAAGTCCTTGGGCCCCTGACTCATGTGAGAGACTTGGAAGAAGCTCCTGGGACCTGGCGTCAGCCTGGCCCAGCCTCAGCCATTGTAGCCATTTGGGGAGTGAACCAGCAGATGGAAGATCTAGCCCTATCTCTCTGCTTCATTCTCTCTCCTTCTCTCTGTATCTCTGTCTTTCAAATAAATAAATAAGTAATTTTTTTTAGAAAAGAATATCATCTGGAAAAAATAGAGTTAAGTATATATCTCATACAGTACATTAGGATAAATTCCAAATGCGTCAAAGATTTAAGTATAAAATACAAAGGCAAAAATGCACTATAAGAAAATATGGGTGAATTTTCTTCTTACCTTGGAATGGGAAGGCCTTTCTAATTGTGACTCAAAATCTAGAACTCATAAAAGTTTAATAAACCTTACTAATCAAAAATTTAAAACTACTACATAGCAAAATATAACTAAAACATAAGAAAAGTAGAAGCACAAACTAAAAATGGGAAAAAAGTATTTGATATTCAAATCACAGATAAAAGGCTAACCTCCTTAATATATGAGAAGCTTTTAGAAATCATGTAAAAAAAGACCAGCCACTCAAAAGAAAATAGGAGCATTAAAAGATGTCACAGAATAAAATATATGGGGCAGGCATTTAGCCTAGTGTTAAGAAGTCCATTAAGATATGACTAGTGCTCAAACAGTATTTGGCACTTTGTGTTCTGTGTGGGGGCAAACTGATGAAATCTTTACTTAATATATACTAAATTGATCTTCTGTATATAATCAAAAATGAATCTTGATGTGAATGGAATGGGAGAGGGAGCGGGAGATGGGAGGGTTGCGGGTGGGAGGGAAGTTATGGGGGGGGGGGGCATTGTAATCCATAAACTGTACTTTGGAAATTATATCTACTAAATAAAAGTTAAAAAAAAAAGTCCATTAAAACACTCACATCCCTTATTGGAGTATCTAGGTGTGGTTCCCAGCTCCAGCTCCTGACTCCAGCTTCCTGCTCATGTAGACCCCGGGAAGCAACAGTGGTAGTTCACTGGGAGACCTGATTTGAGAGCCCAGCTTTGGTCCTGCCAAGTCTTGGCCATTGTGGGAATTTGGGGAATGAACCAGCAGATGAGAGCTTGCTCTCTCTCTCTCTTTCTCTCTCTCTCTCTCTCTCTCTCTCTCTCTCTGGTTCTCAGATAAATACATTGGGAGGCCTATGTTGTCATGCATCAGGTTAAGCCACCACTTGGGATACCAGACTCCGATCCAGCTTCCTACTAATGTGCCTGGGAAGGGTTAGCTGAGCTTGGCCCAAGTACCTGAGCCCCTGTAGCCCACATGGGAGACTAGGATGGAGTTCCTGGTTCCTGGCTCAGCCTGAACCAGATCTGGCTGTTGCAGCCATCTGGGGAGTGAACCAACGGATAGAAGATCTGTGTCTCCCTCCGTCTCTCCCTCCCTCTCTGAAGCTTACCTTTCAAATAAATAAATAGTTTTTAATTAATTAATTAATTAGTTTTTAAAATATATAAATTACCCTTATACATTATAAATGACCCTCATTCATAAAAGGCATTCAAGTTAAAATCAACCAATTTCATCCCATGAACAGATTGTTATTCCACATTACACTACTCTCTAATTCTGAGGCATTCATGTCTCACTATGGTCTTTTCAGACTTATTCTAACCACTCTAATTTTTTTAAAAAGTGACATTTATGAAAGCTATCCTTTTTTAAAAAAAATTCTATGTCCAAAATACTTTGTTAGTAAGGCACATTACTTTAGATGGAATGTTATTTATTAACACGTAAAATGTATGTTTACCATTTTGAAACATCTTGGAGAAACAGTGCACAAAGATGAAAAAAATTAGAATAATATGATCCCTATCCTATTCTGAATAACAAATATGCTTTTAAAATCATAAAATTAGAGATGAACTATTCATAAGTAATGTTCATAGAGCTTATAAACACAATTTTATAATTTAGAAATATTCCCTAGTATAAACATCCCCTTCTTCACCACCATCCTCTACTAAATTTATTCAATTCCAAAATAATCAATTTTTGTAGTGATATAAATTAAGTACTTCACTAATTATATAGACGAGGTACTATCCTAAATATAACAAAAGAAAATGAGTAATTTTTATTACAGAATCTCTTTACCATTCAAAGACATTATCTCTGTTATACATTATTTTTCCCAATCAAAATGTCACTACAGCTACTATTCATGCAATAGTCTTACTATAATAAATCACCCTATACATCTGAATCATGTTCATCATCAGATCCCTGCTTTAGATGCTCTATATGAGAAGTCAGAAGCATCAAGAATAATTTTTTAAAAATATTATTTGAGAGACAGAGACACATACACTGGTTTACTCCCCAAATGCCTGTTGTGGTCAGGGTTGGTCCAGGCTGAAGACAGGAATTGTGAGATGGGAACCCAGCCCAGGAGTCTTAAGTGGGTAGCAGGGACCCAACTACTTGAGAGATTACCTGCAGCCTCTCAGGGTCTGCATTTTCAGGAAGCTAGACTCAGGAACCAGAGCAGGCTCATGAAACCAAGTACCCCAACAAGGAATGCAGGCGTCTTAGCCAGCATTTTAACTGCTAGGCTAAATACCTGCCCCAAGAATAGCTACTATTTATATAGAAAATGTATATTATGTATTCAGATCTCCCTCTTGATCCTTGGGCCTGTATTCTGTTCATTTTAGTAAAAACAAAATATTTTTGCCCATTAGCAAGTAATAGTTTTGAGAAATTACCCATGGACATCTCTTTTCAAAACATTTTTGCTATACTAATATCTTTAAAGAGTTATTTATTTATTTGAAAGAGTGACAGAGAGAGAGGGAGAGACAGGGAGAAGGAGATTGTTCATCTACTGGTTCACACCCCAAAAGCCTGCAATAGCTGGGGCCTAGCTGGGCAGAAATCAAGAAACTAGAGCTCTACCTAGGTGTCCCACATGGGTGGTGGGAATCAAATATTTGGACCATCATTTGCCTCCTCCCACATGAATTAACATGAAGCTGAATTGGAAATGACAGCAGGATTTGACCCCAAGCACCCTGATATGATTGAGGATTTTCCAAGCAGTGGCTTAACCAGCTGCACCACAATGCCTGCCCTAATTTGAAGGAGACTATCTGTTTTTAGTGAAAAAGGTATTACTTATAGGGATTTATTTTCTACAAAGAAAGGTATGGTTCCAGTAGGAACCATAACATTTTAAAATTTTCCTTGGTAGAAAACACAAGATGAGAGATAACTTTGGGGCACACGTGTCAAAACTAATGGTTAAGAAACCCACATTCCCGGAGGCCACTGTAGTATACTGAGAAAAGCTGCTGCCTGCCTCCACTGGCATATGGGCCCCAGTTCGTGTCCCTGTTCCTCCACTTCTAATCCAGCTCCCTGTTAATGGCCTGGGTAAAGCAGCAGAAGAGCACCAAGTGTCTGGGGCCTTGCCACCCACACGGGAGACCTAGACAAAGCTCCTGACTGCTGGCTTCGGCCTGGCCCAGCCCTGGCCATTGTGGCCATTTGGAGAGTGAACCAGCAGACGGACGATCTTTGTTTCTCTCTCTCTGTCTCTCCCTCTAACTTGACTTCTAAATAAATAAATAAATGTTTAAAGAAAGAAGACGCCCACATCCCAAATCAGAGTCCCTGAGTTCAATTCTTGGCTTTGGCTCCTGACTCCAGCTTCCTGCTAATGGAAGTCAGTGATAACTGAAGGAATTTTTATGTTCCTTCCACCAGTGTGGGAATCCTGGATGGTGTCCAACCTCCTGGCTGTGGCCCTGACCCAGACCTGGCTGCAGTGGACACTGGGAAGTGAACCAGTGGATAAGTTTTCTCTGTATGTCTTGTATCTTTATTTCTCTATTTCTCAAGTAAATAAAAATTTTCAAAATCACTTTTGAAATACTGTTAATAATGTCCTCATACTTTGTCAAATACATGCCAAAAAAATTAGGACCCTAAAATGCTAACATAATATAATAGCCAGAAAGGAGGGGAAAATGGATTGTAGAGTAAGGAAAAATTTTAACTATTGACCTGCTTATGCATAACAGAAACTATAACATGATGGAAAGGATCAGGAAACATCAGGGTCAGGAAATTAAACTTAGTCCATTGATTATTTTTCTAATTAAAGACAAATAAAGAATTTCACAAATATACCTAATTCAAATGAATTAGAGATGAATGTCAGAATGATTTATTTTGATATAGATAAGAAACATCATTTATAGTGATGGATATACCAATTACCCTGATCCAAATGTTATACATTGTATACACATATTAAAATGTCAAATTGTGCCCCATAAATATATAGTTATTATATTACAATTAAAAATTTAATAACACATTTTAAAACAGAGAAATATTAACTTTACCTCCTAACATTTATACATAGAAGTTGAGGTCTTCAGAATTTGAAGTATTGGCAATAACCAGTTTTCAGATGCATAATTGTCTCAGTGGTTCTCTATCTACATGACTATGAGATCTACCAAGCCACCATAGAAAGTTGGGAGCCACCTTTTACTCATTTCTACACTCAGTGTCTGTATTAGAGCAACTGCCTCCAAACTAGCCCCTTTGCTCCAGTCTTGTTCCCACATACACATCCCTTCTCATTAATATCTATTGCCTACACCAATAAGAATATGATAAATATTTTCTGAATTTGGAAATAAATGAAATCATACATTTATCCAAAGTCCAGCTTTATTGGACAAATGCCTAATGACCAAAGCCTAACACCCAGGTAAGCAGTAACATTATGGTAAGATAGGTTCCAAAGCACAATTGTCTCACAACTGTATTCTGAGAGTCAAATCTCTAAAAACATCTGGATTTTAAGTTGTTTGGTGACCAAGTTTCTGTCTTATACACCTTTGCACCTTACAATGAACCTTGTAGAGTGGGTGCTATCTATGTACTATCCTCCCTTTTTCTCATCTTGTCAAGGATCTCATTTATGACACCTCAAAGTCCTATGGCTAAGAGAGAGTTTTAAATGGTCATCTGCATTCTGGAAAAGAGAAGAGCAAAATATGCCATGCTTGCCCTCATTTCTTATCCTGAGCAATTACCCAAGTTAATAAAGAGGAGTCAAGTGATGCAAAGGCCTCTTTGCCTTTCGTTTTAGAACCCCCACAAAGGAAAAGCCCTGTGGTTCATACATGAAGTCTTGTACCAGGGGACATTTGAAAAGCTATCAAAATTCGGCTTTTAACACTGTTATACACACACAATATTCTACTAGTACATAAAGGAAAAGTCGTCCTCCTAATGTATCAACCTAGAGATGAAAGAAACTCAATTTCAGCTCACTTTGTCTTAATCCAGATTAAGTCAACAAAGACTTAACACTGTAAGAGCATCGTGGGAACCTCTGAAAACCACTGCATATGTTCTTATTTCTGTCCGTACAAGAAATGCTTAAAAATAAATAACTATCACTAATGGCTAAAAACGCCAGTTTTCTCAATTTGACATTTTTTTATATTGATTTGGACAGGAGGGGATGACCAAACAAATAGAGCTGGAGCTCAAAACCATCAATCTTCTAAATAATTTAGATGTGGCTTTGTAAATTTGGTCTTCCTTGGTTTGTAATGACCATTACAACAGTAACGGCAATCATTCCTTGACTGTAAGGAAATCAATATAAAAATACAGCTCACCGACCTCCCTGCTGCTGCTTCATAACCTTGAATCCAGAAATCAGCTCTTCTTCGGGATTCTGTAAAAAATCATCTCCAAGCATTCCATGGTTCTCCCCAGTGTTGCATAAGATTAAGCGGCTGTTGAGGAGTGGAATAGACCTGCCACCTGCTCTGTGCTCCACTTATTCCTTCTTCCCTTCATAGGGGTTGACTGAGTACCTTCTGTTGCTTAAACGCGTTGGAGTTTCACTGCTTACCTAAATTCTTCCAAACACAACACTCCCCCTAAAAGAAGTTCTGCAGAAAACATTCTTCAACTTGTTCTACCACCTTTGATCTCATTTCTCAAGAAGCTCTTGCTGCATTCCCCTAGCACTTGACCTTTTCATCTCAAGGTTTTGATAGTTCTTTGAACCTGAGAATGTATGGGTTTTTCTGTTTTGATTCTTAGCTATAAATTTTGCAATTAACCTTTGCTCAATTCATTTCCACCTACTGCAGGTAATAACTTCACCCAGTTTAGACTGTATCTCCGCTGTGCCTTAACCCTGTCCTTCCCCTTTCCGCAATCCAGTTGACAGAACTCCACTCAGACAGTATATCTAAGACTGTTGAGCTCCAGATCTATATCACAAAGATCCTACCATATTTTCCCAGGTCAATCAAATGCAATAAAATATATAACTGATTATTTCCCTTTCCTTCATTCTTTTCTTTCTCAGTTTATGGAGCCATTTCACCTTTAATAACCCAACCTAGAATACTCAATTTCCCTCCCCCTTTCTTTGCCTTATATATCCAGATACACTGTCAATTCTACTCCCTAAATGTCTTTCATTTATTTACCTTCTGTGTTCTTCCTCTTTCACTCATCAAGTGTAGGTCCATACACTATCTTTTACTTCTGTTGTCTTGTCTCCCTGGAATCATACCAGGATAATAATTTAATGAGTATCTTCTCCCATTGCTTAGTATTACATGTTTCCCATAAAATAGAATCCAAATAAATTCTCACAAATCCTTATGGCTTCACATCTTTGCCCTCCTTGTTATTCATCAATTCTCTCTCTCTCTCTCTCTCTCTCTCTCTCTCTCTGTTTCTCTCTCTCTCTCCCTCCCAACCTCCCTCTTTCTCTCTCTAACTTCATAACTCTTCAGGATTCTTTTGACATGCTACTGGTTATCTTCTTTATCCTCTCACTTCAAAAGCTTTATAGTACTTATTATTGCCTATTAAGTAAATACATAGCATTAAAATCTTCCCTTTTAACTTGAATCTACATTTCCTGTCTCATGGTTCATACACTGTATTCAGTCTAGCCAAATAAAAATACTAGTCATTCCTCCACCCCACCCCCTCAAAATTCTCCTGCCTCCACAGCTTTGCTCATGCTGCCAACACACAGTATCTTTTCCTTACATCTTCCTTGCCAAACCCTTTGACAAGGAAGGTCTAGATTGAATACTGTGTGTTTCTTCCTGAAACTCAGAGATTCCTACAGATGGGATTTCTCTCTTTTCTCCTTTGAGAGTTGAGCAAGTTTTTAACTTGCTTTATACATGTATGTTATTTCTCTTATCAGGAAAGAATTGCAATAAAGTTGTTCAAAGCAGTGCTTTTCAGGTCACCTGCAACAGAATAACTAGAATCTTGTTAAAAATAAAACAAAAACTATGCTAAATCAGAGTCCTTTGAGGTAGGACTCCAGAACTCTGCTTGAAAAGCCAGCTCCAGAATAAAATGCACCATGAAGTTGGAGATATTTGGCCTGCAGAATTGGGCCTTGGAGTAAGAATGGAAGTTGCATTCCAGTTATATCTCTGTCAAAAGACAGTTCTCAGAAAAAGCTAAAAACATGCCTCTGCCACAGATAAAAAGAAAAAAAAGTGAAAGATGGTATTTAACTCATGCACTGGGGGAACCAAGCAAATGTTGTAGCCTGTTTTAAAGAGAATATGAAAAAGACACATTTATACAGAGTTGAAAAATGGTCCAAAGAAAGTGAAATGTGGGAATAAAATGACCTGGAAGGTCCTCTAGGAAATGCAGAGTTTCCTATGAAATATGAATCTTTAATACCTCTTACTGTCTGAGAATATTACCTATTCTGACCCTCAGTTACTTTATCTTAAAAAATGGTGATAAGATTTCATAATTTTAAAAAGTGTCATGGGGATAACACTGATATAATATAGTTGTTATGAAAATTAAATGAGCTAATGGGTCTTAAGAATTTTGAGCAGAGTAAAACAAATTATATTTATAAATGCTAAGGAGTAGTGGCGGTATTAATAGTGTAGTATTACTAGCTATGAGTCCCTTGAGACTAATTCTTGTTTATTAAAGAATGTGCCCATTTAATCAATCATGCTGTGTTTGCTAAATACCAATTTATGCTAAAGTTCTCCCTGATATTAGAACTGATACCACAGAAATGCAGTGGATCATTTGGGACCATTATGAGCAAGTATAAACCAACAAAATTGAAAACCTGGAAGAAATAGACACATTTCTGGTCACACGTAACTACCAAAATTGAGCCATGAAGACATAGGAAACCTGATCAGTCCAATAAGGAATGAAATTGAATCACTAATAAAACATCTCTAAACAAAAAAAGCCCAGCACTGGATGGCTTTATGCTAAATTCTACCAAACTTTTAAGGAAAAATTAAAACCAATTCTTCTCAAACTATTCCAAAAAACTGAAAAGAAGGGAACCCTTCTAAACTCATATGAAGCCAGCTTTACCTTGATACCAAAACCAGACAAGGATACAACAAAAAAGTCTGTAGACCAATGTCCCTGATGAATATAGATGCAAAAGTTATCAACAAGGCACTGACATATTGAACCCAACACCACATCAAAAAGACTATTCATCATGATCAGGTTGGTTTTACCCCAGGGATGCAAGAATGGCTTGACAAACACAAATAAATATAATATATTTTAAATAAATCATATTAAATATAATGAATATTATTATATCATACTAAATAATATAGTATATTTATATAAATATATCATACCAAAAGAGTGAAGGATAAAAATCTTATGCTCTTATAAGTAGATGCAAAAAATCAACATCCATTCATGATAAAAACTCTGAACAAATTAAATATAGAGCATAACTCAACATAGTAAAGGCCATCTATTACTAACACCCAGGTGACAGCATACACAAGGAGAGGCATTTTCTTTTGATGCTATTCAATATGGTACTGGAAGTTTTAGCAAGAACAATTAAGCAAAAGAAAGAAATAAAAAAGCATACAGAAAGGAAGGGAAGAAGTCAAACTATTCTTGTTTGAGATAATGATACATATAGAAAAATCTAAAGACTCCAGCAAAGACTATTAGAACTGAAAAATTAATTCAGTTAAGTTTCAGAGTATAAAATCAACATACAAAAATCAGCTCTTTTATATATGCAGAAGACTGACATTTGACCATTCCTGCCAACCTCTCACCCTGTGGAAAAGTGAACTCAAAATGAAACAAAGACTTAAATGTAAGATCTAAAACTGTGAAATGCTAGAATAAAACAGGGTAAATGCTTTGAGACATAAGTATAGGGGAAAAAAATGTCTGGATAAGGCTCCAAAGACATAGACAACAAAAGCAAAAATAGACAAATGGGATTATAGGAGACTAAGAAGCTTCTGCCCAGCAAAGTAAACAATCATCAGAGTGAAGAGACAATATATAGAATGGGAAAAAACATTTGAAAATAACTCACTGGACAAATGATTAATATACAGAATGTAAACAACCCAATATAGAAAATGGACAAATGATCTGAATATTGAGTTTTGAAATCAGACAAACTGGCACTTATCATGACCCCAGGAAAGAGAACCTCTTTGAGCCAGAGCCTCTTCATCAGTAAAATGAATATAATAATAGGGTTATTATAAGGCTTAAGTAAAAGAACCCTCCAGCATCTGAAATTATAATTCACATCTAGTAGGTACTCAATATGTGATGGTGGTCATATTAAGTTATTTATTGCTATTTTTATTTTGATACCAACATATTGAAGCCTTTCCTGGTTGATTTTTTTGGAAGAACATACTAAGTACATTTACTAATTCTTCTATGCTTGAGTTTTTTTAAAAGGAAACCGATGCTGTTTGATTGGTTCAGGCACAGTTGATTGAACTGTGTCAAAACAGCATAATCCCATGAACCATAAAGAAAACCAGATTTCAGAAATGATGTGAGGTTAAGGGTTCCATTTCTTAAATATTTCTCCTTGCGGTGCCGGCACACCGGGTTCTAGTCCCAGTTGGGGAGCCGGATTCTATCCCGGTTGCCCCTCTTCCAGGCCAGCTCTCTGCTATGGCCCGGGAAGGCAGTGGAGGATTTGGCCCAAGTCCTTGGGCCCTGCACCCGCATGGGAGACTGGGAGAAGCGCCTGGCTCCTGGCTTCGGATCAGCGAGATGCGCCGGCCGCAGTGGCCATTGGAGGGTGAACCAATGGCAAAAAAGGAAGACCTTTCTCTCTGTCTCTCTCTCTCACTATCCACTCTGCCTGTCAAAAATAAAAAAAAAATTTTTAAAAGTTAAATATTTCTTATTTTTTCTTGTTTGTTAACTCTGTATTAGACGGTACATACAGGTCTTCAAAAATTCATCGAAAATGCCTAATATGAAAAAATATGCATGGATATCAAAAATTTTCCATCAAAAATAAACTTATTTTTTAATTGCATCTTTCCATGAAGTTTTTGAACTAGCCACATATTTGTATCAAAACAATTAAGTTATAATTTTCATTATCTAGAAGTCAAGAGTCTACAGTATAGTTCTTCTGGTGAATTTTCTTTGTTCTTGATTCCTGACCTCCTCTCTAATTTACAGCATCATACTCACCCCTTAAGTATTTATATTACTCCAGTGGGAATCTTCTTGGCTTCCCTACTTCATTATCCCCATCTTGGACTACCTCCTTTCCTAACTACTCCAGCAGGATGAACCAGATTACACTTTGACTGCTCCAAACCTGCCTTCAGTTTGCTATCCTGATTCTAAGGCACCTTGCTGCAATAGTGAAATAAAAATAATTCTCTGAGAATTCTTCTCAGAGGAAAACATCTAGATGAATTATTAGGTGTAGATGGTATGCCTTGGGAACTTGGGTTAATAAGAGATGGATAGCAAAAAGAACTGTTGTACATTAGAAATTAACTTGGGGGTCTGAAAGGAGTTGAGAACAAGAGAGACCAGGGAGAAGAGAAAAGAGATAGAAAGCAGAATAACTTCATGGTATACCCAAAATACTTTTAAAAATGTGTACTATTCTAAGTTACTGGCATTTCTTTTTAAAGATTTTATTTATTTATTTATTTGAAAGGCAGAGTGACAGAATTGAGAGAGAGAGAGAGAGAGAGAGAGAGAGAGAGAAATCTTCCATCCAATGATTCACTCCTCAAATGAACACAACAGCCAGGTCAAAGCCAGGAGCCAGGAACTCCATCTGGATCTCCCACATGGGTAGCATGAATCCAAGCACTTGGGCCATCTGCATTAGTGTGCATTAGTAGGAAGCTGAATTGGAAGCAGAGGCAGGATCTGATCCCAGACACTCTGATATGGGTTGCAGCCATGCCAAACAGAAGCTTAACCCTGTTAACTGTGCCACAATGTCTGCCCCTATGTATTTAATTCTCCTAATTTCTCTGAATCTTCAATAGGCTTTCTGCTCCCCCTAAATTCAACATACCCCCACAATAAACACACAACATGAGGAGAGGTGGTAATGTGGTAAGTGAAGAAATCATAGAATGGGGCCAAGTTGCCCTGCTGGACCAAATAGATGAAGAATGCAAACCAAGAACAGAATGTCACATCCAGACCAATGAGACAGAAACAGCTGATAAACTGAACTCAACAGTAGAAGTGGAGGCACGAGGCCAGGGCTGAGGCATAGTAGGCTAAGCCTCCACCTGCGGCTCTGGCAACCCAAATGGGTGGGTTCCAGTCCCAGCTGCTCCTCTTCCAATTCAGTTCTCTGCTATTTCCTGAGAAAGCAGTGGAATATGGCCCAAGTCTTTGGGCCCCTGACCCACATGGGAAACCTGGAAGAAGTTCCTGGCTCCTGGCTTCAGATGGGCCAAGCTCCAGACACTGGGGCCACTTGGGGAGTGAACCAGTGGATGGAAGACTTTCTGTCTCTGCCTCTCTCTGTCTATAACTCCACCTCTCAAATAAATAAGTAAAATCTTAAACAATAAAAGAAAGAAAGAAAGAAACAGCAGTGGAGACCCTAGATAGTGCTACAATCAGATGTCTGGGAAATTGACAGAATACTTCAGGAAGTTCTGCACTTTATAAGGGTTGTGTGATAGGGGCTCAATTCCATCTTAATTCAGTTAAAAATTAAAACAGATGATCTTAACTGATATCTGGATCAACATTTCCTCAATCATGGACAATTTGACACATCCCATAGGTCTGCCTTTCCAAAATCTCGATCAACCCTTCCTCATAGCTAGCCACATTGTCATATTCCAGGTTGTTACTACCGTCTCCTCGGGTTTGGTAAACATTTTCTTAAAGAGCCAGAGGGTAAATAGCTCAGACTTTGTGTGGGCCAGTTGCTACAGGTACTCAACTCTACACTTAAGCCCTGGAAACAGCTATAGACAATTAAATGTATTGGTATGGTGTATTCCAATAAAACTTTATTAACTAAAGCAGGTGGTGTCTCTTTTGTCCTACCTCTTCTGTTCTCCATGTGTGGTCAGGGTACTCTAAATGCCACTCCTCCCTTCAGACACATTGTCCTCAAGTCAAAGTTCAAATTCCTCAATTAGGTAAACATACGTAATTCCATTGTCTTCCTCTCTAGCCACTTCTGTCTTCTAAGTCACATTTTAAGTAATATTGAACTACTTTAAATTCTTGAAGTTCCTATTTCTCTCATTCTACACATTTTCAGATGCTCTTGTTTTAACTTGGAATATGCCACTCTAGTACCAAGCACATTAACACCACCCCTCCCCAACCCATATCACATGAAAGGTAACTTCCTTCAGGAAGCTTTCCTTGATTCTCTAAGTTTTCACAAGATGTTGACATTGCAAATTCAGTTGTCTGAATCTCCTGTGAGTCTGAATTTCCATGAGAACCAGAGGGGTCTTTCACTTACTGTTGAATTCCAAATGGTTTAATAAAGAATTGGCAAATAAATGGATTACTGACATGAATAAGGAACAAAACAAAAATCAATCTAAAAATGAAGTGGGCTCTCAAAGACAAACTAGTGGAAAATAAACTGGGATTTCTCGACCTGTTCCTGCTCATCCAAAGGTATTTTCTGCTTTGCCATTGTGGCTTGCAGAGAGGGTTTGGAATCCTACAGTACATCTGCAAGACTTCTAATGCAGTGCCAAAGTTTTGAATGGCTTTACTCCTGCCTTGATCTCCCGATGTAACCTATTCTTCTTCTCTCTGGTTCCCGACCTCCTATGTCAATCCTGTTTGCAGTCTATGTTTTATATTTGGCAAAGTGATCTTGGCTTGCCTTTCTGACCAATATTCACATTTTAAATATCATGTAGCAGGATTATTCTACATGCAGGGACTTCAGGACTTCATCATTTAGTCTTCAATCCTATAATCACACTAAGAGATTTCCTTTTGCATTCCTATTTATAGTTGACAAAATTAAGTAGAGTGATAAAGAAACAGAACAAGTGGCAGGGCTGATATGTGAAGGAAGAAAGTCTGCCTCCAGGGCTCCAGTTTGTAGCCACATACCACTTTATAGTTTCTTCAGGACCATGTCTGCTTTTCATGTCTCTGAATAGTATTCCTGTATCACTCGAGAAGTCTTCTGTAGTATACCTGCAAGTTTCAGCCTGAATCTCATGGACAGGAAAGTTGGTAACCATTGTTTACTGAGCACAGTCCCTGTGCTAAACGCTGTAAGTTTTCTCATTCACTCTTCATCTCTAATAAGAAAGACAAGGTTATCTCTCTGTTAAATATGAAGAAGTAGGAGCATTCAGAGGTATAAATAATAAGACAGAATTTAAACCCAGGCAGTCTACACCAATACTTTTCTTACCCATACATGACTAAAAAGAGAACACACAGGAAAGTAGATAGCCTAAAGAATTCCTCAGGCTTCATAGGGTAAAGTTGAATGATCTAGGCTTTAGTTATCCAGGATAAAAGACAAGGGAATATATCTCATTTGTGTATTGCTGCCTGTCAAAATTACAAAATTTAGTGGTTTTAAACATCAATAGTTTATTAGCTACAAATTCTGTCAGTCAGTATTTGGACTGGACTTAGCTGCTTTCACCTGTACTCACTCATATGTTGACAGTCAACTGGCAGTTTGGTGGGGACTTGAAGATCCAAGATGGTCCCTGCAGGTCAGTACCAGTTTGAGAGACTATGTATGACCTGTGCAGTTGCACTAGGCCCCCTCTTAGAAGGGCTCTGAGCTTAGTTTGTTGCTATTCTGTTGCCATGTCAAAATTCTGAATACTTAGGGTACAAGTATAAAACCACTGAGCTTCCCAAATTATGTTGCCTGTCCTTCTGGCAGTTGATGCTGGATGTCAGTTGGACATCTTTCTTCATACAGTCTATCATCTTCAAAGAGGTCAGTTCAGATTTCTTAACATAATTATAGGAACTTTCTGAGAGTGTGAAAGCAAAGTGTCTAAAAGTCTAGGCTTAGAATTCCCACATCAACACTTCTGCATTTTGTTGGTCAAACCAAGTCACAGACCAACCCAGAAATGAGGAGAGGGAAACTTGCATTCTACCTCTTTCTGGGAAGAATGGAAAGTCATATTGCAAAGAGGGCATATTTATATATGAGTATAGGGGAATGATTTCAGTTGGCAATCACTTACTGCAGTCTACCACAGAGGAGGAAGGTGTTTATGGAGAAAGGAAGTAATTTCAGCTTTGGACACGTTGTGGTTGAGGTACCTCCATGAAAAGGTATTGAGTATCTGGGATAATATGGGTCTTGAGTGAAAAAAAGAATTCTGGCTGATGTCAACATGCAGATATTGTCTGCAAATTTGGGAGCTGTCAACATACAGATGATCAGTTACTGAATAGATAGATCAGAATTCCCAGAAACAGCATAAATGAAAGTCAGTACTAATAAGGAGACACAGTCAATCCCTCAGAGCACTCAAAAACCAAAGTGGACTCTTCTCCCCATATACCTCAATCTCCTCCAAGGAAGACCATCTATTGTCCCATAAACTCTGCAACCAGCTCAAAGTCCACTATCCATGGAGAAGTGCAGCCTTTTCTGTAGTGGTCAGATATGACTTGTTATAGTCCAAAGGCCTATAAACCAATAAAAAAAAGTTACTGAATGCCCTTTTGGTGACCATTTATTGCAATCTACCACACAGGAGGTAGGTGTTCATGGAGAAAGGGTAGGAAAGGAATAGAATTAACCACAATAAAAGCATCCATTTTAAAAGAATGGGGAACATTCAGCAATTAGTAAAAATCTCTCCCCTAATCATGGAAGAAGTTTCTTGATGAACCCATCTGAACACTTTTTGCTACAGTCTCAGGGTTCCTGGGTTTACCCTCTGGGAAGTTCTTTTTTACCCATTATTCTTCAAGTTCAAAATTGAAGTGGATGATAGAGTATGCTTTCCTAAAGACTGCTTCAGGAGATGAATAATGATCTTGTGGGTCTTAATTGTGATTTCTTCAGCAACACAATAGTAAATAGGATTGTATGCTATTTGTCTACAGATGATCTCTGACTTTCCAGCAATTCAAATTAACAATTTCTTTTTGTTTTAGAATGATATGCATTCAGTAGTAATTGTACTTTGAATTTTGACCTTTTCCAGGGCCAGAAATGTGTGGTATGATCCTCTCTCACAGTACTGGGAAGCTGCAATGAGCCATAGCTCTGATCAGCCACACAATCATGAGGACAAACATCCCAGAGTCTACAGGGTCCTGTGTTGCTGAGCATGACATTCAGTAGATCACGTGTCTAAAATGCATTTTTGACTTAGGATATTTTCATCTAATGATAGGTTTATCAGGATATTAACACAATGGTGAGTGGAGCAGCATCTTTATACAAGCCAGGATCCACAGCCAGAGTTCTTCTCTGGAACCACCTTTTAAACTTGCATAGTATCCAGTATTTATGCTTTACTCATTCCTCTTTCCAGTATTTCAGTGTGACTACTTTCAGATAATCTTTAAGTAGGCAATATCCTTAATCAGGTCTTTGCTGTGTTGGGGCTCAGAAAATGACATGCCATGGACTGGCACTTCTACAGGCTGAGGGGTTCGAGACGCCACCTCTGATTCAGGGTTCCCCCAGCCCTTCCCAGCACGAGGAGAGGCTTGCTCCAAAGCTCTGTTATCCAGCTGACTGGATGTGCCACCAGAGGAACATAACTGCTTTCAATCTTCCTGCTGAAACTTCATCACCAGAGAAGAGTGAACTCACATGGCAAGAAGACCGAAGGTCGAACATCACATCTTGAGCTGAGAAGAATTTTGTCCCAGACCCTTTTCTGCTTTTCTAGGCGCAATCAGCTGCCAACAAAATAATTTTAGAGGGAGGTACTATATCCCACATCCCTCTCCCCCTATAAATGGGGTATTTAAGCTTCAACCACCTGAGCTTTTCTTTGAGTCACGCGCTCTGTGTTTGGCACCAGTGCTCCCGTATGTTTATACAGTTGGTATGCTTTTACCTGTTGACCTATTTCACATCTTTTTCATAGGCTTAAATTATCAACTTTCAGAGGGAAAGTTTGCACTTTGCTCTCCCTGCAAGGTTAGCCTCTTTCTTTGGCTGAAGAATCATAGTGGGAGGAATTTAAGAAAGACTTTAAACATCTTTATCTCTTGTTTGGACTACAGAAATAGTTGGATTTGCCAGCCTGGTGAAGCCCCACTTTTCTATACATTCTTCATTTCTTTCCATTTCTGCTTGCAACTTCAGTATTTCTTAGGTGAGCTCATTTCTCTCTTCAAAAATACTGCTAAATTCAGCCACGAGAAATTATTATATATCTGTATTCTGGCTCTTTCTAAATGCTTCTCCCAGACTTCAGGTGTAGAAGCAATATGAGTCAGCCTTCCATGTTGAGCAGGTGAAACTCTTACCCACTATCTTGCCAAGGCATCATAAGGATCACCAATTTTCCAGCATGATAGACCTGTCTCTTCATTACCAATTGTCTGACTGCTTAGGTAATGCTATATATTTTCAGATTTTTGTTAGAAATCCTCAATTTTTGTATTAGAACAAGGGCTAAATTACTACTATAAAGAAAGTCCAAAATTCAGGGACATAAAGAAAATAGAAATTTATGCCCCTCTCATGTAACGATGGAGCCTAGACTGACAAGGCAACTGTGTTCCAGTAGGCCACTCAGGACCCAGGTTCTTCCTGTCTTGTTCTTCCCTCTCCTACACTGTCTTCCTGATCTTCCTGGACAGAGATTGTCAAAGCTAGTCATAGACATGCCCCTAAAGGATAAAGCAGGCAATGGCAACTGTTAACTCTGTCACAAAAGGTAAAAAGATACTCAGTTTAAAATCCTTAGAAATACAAGCCGGCGCCTCGGCTCACTAGGCTAATCCTCCGCCTTGCGGCGCCGGCACACCAGGTTCTAGTCCCGGTCGGGGCACCGATCCTGCCCCAGTTGCCCCTCTTCCAGGCCAGCTCTCTGCTGTGGCCAGGGAGTGCAGTGTAGGCCCAAGTGCTTGGGCCCTGCACCCCATGGGAGACCAGGAGAAGCACCTGGCTCCTGCCATCGGATCAGCGTGGTGCGCCGGCCGCAGCACGCCTACAGCGGCGGCCATTGGAGGGTGAACCAACGGCAAAAGGAAGACCTTTCTCTCTGTCTCTCTCTCACTGTCCACTCTGCCTGTCAAAAAATTTAAAAAATAAATAAATAAAAATCCTTAGAAATACAAGAACCACAAGGGAATAAGAATTTTGTTCCTTAGAAGGAAAGAGAATGAGTCTGAAAAAAAAAAAAATATGGCATGGGGCTGGCACTGTGGTGCAGTGGGTTAAGCCACCTGTGATGCCAGCATCTCCTCTGAATTTTAGTTCAAGCCCTGACTGCTCCACTTCCAATCCAGCTCCCTGCTAATGTGCCTGGGAAAGCTGTGGCAGAAGACCCAAGTGCTTGGGCCCCCCCACCCACACTGGAGACCCAAATGGAGTACCAGTCTCCTGGCTTCAGCCTCACCCAGCCCTGGCTGTTGTGGCAATTTGGAGAGTGAACCAGCAGATGGAAGATGTCTGTATCTCCCTCTCTCTGTGTAATTCTGCCTTCCAAATAAATAAATAAATCTTTTTTAAAAAACATGGCACAATTGAACTGGTGGGATACTCAAATGCTCATTTTATTACTTTCAGTACATTGTGAATATATTTTAGGAATAAAGGGGATTTTTTGTTTGTTTTAAGGAAAGTATGTAGCAAAATAAATATCCAAGAAGATATGAAGATAGAACAACAGCGAGAATCAGAAAAAAAATTGAGAAATGATAGTCAATGAGATAAAAATTTTTAAAAATATTTTTCCAATGACCCAAGATAATACATGTTGCTTGAACTTTCAAATTCACAGGTTATTGGAGAAGAATTATGGCAAAAGCTATATTTCAATGAATTAAGAAATTAAGACGAACAAAGAAAAGGAAAACTTCAAGAATAGACTTTCTTTTTAAGAATACTGACAAAGATGGTAACTACTTATAACTGTTTCCATCTGCATGTGTAAGTAACATTTCTAGGGGCTGATTTGGGAGAACCACTCTTAAAGACCAGGGTGGTCCACATTTCTAGCTACCCAGTAAATATAATGTATATTTGAACAAAAGAGTCCTCTGCATCTTAGGCTGTTGAAGTTTTCCAAAATTTAGAAATTCTCTTGGATGTGATGGTTTAATCCTATAGACAAAAGGCCCAGGGACCTCCAGACACCCACTCGCATATTGTAATTGCCCTCCCACTTGAGATGGATGATTTGTTTCCCAGAAAGTCAAGAAATCCAAGCAAGGTGTAGAGATGAAGTGAAACACCTTAGCCATAGGTGGAGCATGGGCAAAGCTCTATCTCATTAGACTATCAACTGGGAAAGAGGGTGCAATACCTCACTAAATCTGAATAAAGAGGGATATAAGTCAGCAATAGTGAAGCTTATAAATTCTGAGGACTGGTATTTGGCAGACTAAAGTGGAAATGTGACCAACTTCCATTCCAAACTCCCATTAGAAGAGACATAAAGTTACTATATTTTACTTGGAGTTGCTACTATTTCTTCAAAGTATAAAGGAAATCAGGAATCTTTTATTTTTATATAAGATCCAAATTCCTTTAGGAAAGGAAATATCATTTCACGAGAAAAGATAATATTGTGCTGTCTCTGAGGAAATTAAATGCTTCTTAGTGCAATGTGTGCTTAACTACCATTGGAAGATTCACTTTCTACATTGTTCATGGGACTTGACCCTATTATTCGCTGAAGCCCCAATGACTTAGTACTGAATCAGATGAAACATGAGGCCTGTGTCAGGGAAGAATAAACCACGGGATGAAACCTCCTTTCATGGGAAGTGGTTAATATTTCTGAAGGAGGGAGACAAGTCACCAGACACCAGACTGGAAGAAAGAAATGCAAGGGTGGGGAGGGGCCATTAGGGGAGTAAAGGGAATGTGTGCTTTGTGAGGCTGTATTGGTCAGTTTTTCATTAGTTCGTAACAAATACTTGAGAGGAACTATTGAGGAAGGAAGAAGGTTTATTTCAGCTTACATTTTGGAGGCTCAGTGATCAAGATTAGGTGGTCCCATTAATGTGATGTTTTGTGGAGGCTGACAATGGTAGAACAAGAGCATAGAAAGCCAGGAAGCAGAGACACAGGGAGCCCATGTTTATCTACCCTCTGTGTGCTGTTCTCTCCTTATAAAACCATCCTGATCCCATCCTGGAGACCCACCTAGCAACCTAATCCAATCCAACCACTTCCTAAAGGACTCACACTCAGACACCAAAATCGGATCAAACCTAAACCCTAATTCATCAACCCTTAACATTAAAATAGACCAGGAGAAGCACTCTGGCAGAGGGATAAAAGGTGTGGTTAGAGACCCAATTGCCATTTTAATGTGGTTGGGTTTCATAGTTTAAAGGAGTTATGCTGAGCCAGACTGATTGAGGGAACTTTTATAGTTTTTGCTTTTATTTTTTAATAGGAGAGACTGGAGCTTGTTTTATAAGCTAAGGGTAAAGATGAAGTGAGAGTCAGTGGTTCAACACAGGAAAGAGAGGAGATAATTGTTGGAAGAAACTGACCATGAAAGGTTTTGTTTAATTTATAATATATTTTCAGAAAAGGAAATTTAGATTCTTCTAAGCTTTAATTTAAGACACAGCTATTCCAAACTTCCACTGGCAAATATTAATCAAATATTAAAAAGTGTTAAGGCTTTCTTTGGTTCATTTACCTTCTCATTTATATAAAATAAATATCAGCAAAGAGCCCACTTGAGTACTGGAGTGGAGGAGAAGGCCATCTTACCTTTGGAAAATGGTTGTTGCCTGAGATTTATATAAAAAAAGTTTTTCAGTAAATTAACAAGTCCGTTTTGTAACAAACAGAGAAAGGATTCACAATCAATAGGCCACCTAATGCTGATAAATGATGAACAGGAGATTATGTAAGCTATGGAGACACTGAGCAGAAGCCTGGCTAACAGGCACAGCAACAGCTACTACCTATTCACAGTTGTGGAGTGCAGTTGTTGATTATTTACACAGAACTTCTAAGAGAAAAATAATGCTAACCTCTAAGTAAGTAAAATGTCATTTACCTTATGCCGTCCTACTGTAAAATGTTTTCTGCAGGAAATACCTTCCCTAAGTAACATCACTATCTCCCTGAAGTCCCCAGGAAGGTGATAGTACATCCACAGGAAGTCAAGATCAAAGAGCCAGCAGTGTGATTTAGCATTGCCAAGTCTCCCATTTCCTCACCTACAAAATGCGCTAATAACAGCGCTTACATTCACAGGATGGGTGTGAAAGGTAGTTGAGAGGTGTACATGCTTACTCAATGGTACACAGCACATATTATTTGTTTACGAAATGGAGTGGGGCAGGGGAGTTGCTGCACTTTGTCCTCATAGAAAGATAGGAAATAATGAATAGTTCGAGAACAGTGAAGACACTAGTGTTTCTATCAAGGACAAGGAGCTCTGGCAATAGAAGAGAATTGAAGAAAGACCAGAAGGGCAGTGAAGATAAAGGATAAAAGGCTCAATGGAGATGCCAGTCAGAGGTTTTAGGGGAAGAAGGACTGATATAAGGAGAAAATTAACTTGATGAATTCCAAAGACAATTGTTAGTGCAGAAATGTAATTATTTCCAACTTTATTTATAGGTCAAAAACCAGAAAATATGGCCTTTTTGAAATTTAAAATGCTACTATTAATAAGGCTATCATTAATAATCAGTACAATATGGTATGATAGTCTGATGCTGAATTTGTATTTCTTTTAATTTAAAAATTACTTATTTATTTTATCTGAAAGGCAGAGAGACAGAGAAAGAGAGGGAGAGAGAGAGAAAAAAAAAAAATCTCCTATGCACTGATTTACTCCCCGAAGGCCTGCAACAGCTGGGGCTGCGACAGACTGAAGCCAGGAGCCAGTCACTCAATCTGGGTTTCCCATGAGGATGGCAGGAACCCAATTACTTGGGCCATAACCTGTTGCTTCCCAGAGTGCACATGACTAGGAAGCTATAGTCAAGATGGAGCTGAGACTTGGAACTCATCCACTCTGATACGGGATATGGGAGTCTCAAGTTGTATCTTAACCACTATGCGAAATGCTCACCCCAGGAATATATTTTTAAATAAGATTTTAATACATTAGATATGGAAATCATGGAACAGACATTGTGGGGCAGTGGGTTAAGTTACACTTGGCAGTGTCCACAGTAGCGTCCTGCCTCTGCTTCTGAAACAAATTCCTGCTGATGTGCCTAGGAGGCAGCAGAAGATGGCTCAAGTCCTGAGTCCCTTACACTCACATGGGACACCCAGATGGAGTTCCTGATTCCTGGCTTCAGCAGCCCTCAGTCCCGGCTACTTCAGGCATTTGGGAAGTAAGCCAGCAGATGGAAGATCTGTCTCTCTACTGCTCTGCCTTTCAAATAAGTGAAAATGAATAAACAAACATTTAAAAATACAGAAATGATAAAGCATTGTATATGTATAGGTTGCGGCAGAATTTCTAAACATATCTGAAAAGATGGAACTGAGATAAATGGATATAAAGTGAATATGTGAGAATAAAATTATGTTGTCTTAGTAATTGCACTGTAAATTCACATTAAACAAGTCTTAAACTAAGATTATATATGTAGATTTACAGTATCTTTTGTATAAACTTGGAGAAAAATCTAGAAAACCAAAAATTAATTATTTACTAAAATGTTCTAAACTACTTTAAAACATCCTTTTCTTCATATTTAATTTTAATTTTATAAGTGAAAAGTCAGACACAGTGAATAATATCATGTTTCTATCTTGCTTTGTTAAATATATGGCGTAGTAGCAGGTATAAATATACAATAGTTTTAATGATAGTGTAGAAGATAAAAGTATGAACTATACACTCCAATGGACTAGGACTGAGTTCTGAATCTATTAATTCTTGGCTTTGTGACCCAGGGCAAATAACATGATCTTTCTGTACCTCAGTGTGTTTATTTGTAAAAGAGGGATGATAATACTGTTCACCTCATAGGATTATTATGAAAATTCAATTAGTTAATCCTAGAATGCAGTAGGCACACAGTGAGTGCCAATTATTATAAGTATTAAATAGCTGCCTTAGCCTTCAAAGGGTTAGTGATTCAAAGAGTCCTAGGTAGTAGTTCTATTCAGGAAAAGGCTGTGACTCATATACCCATATGTCAGTGTATTTGATAAATGAAGGTTATTTGCATTGTACTGGGGCAATTTCTGTTACCCATCCTGCCTAGCCTTCTAGAAGAGCTTTAATTGTAAGGCATGCAATCATCAGTCCTGGTGATCGCATGGCCCTAGTTTCGTCTCCGACCCAGACTAAAACTCTTGTCCAGCTTTATCCTACCTTGTCATGGACAAGCATAATGCCGGCTAAAGTGGGCTCCTGGTTTTTGTAGAAAAGCTTCAGTCTTCTTTACCCGTAATTTTCAACCCTCATTAGGATTGAAGATGGTTGGATTCTGGTGGTTAAGAGTCCTAGCTGCCAGGATCCCTAGCAGCCCACACTCCCAGGAAGCCCCATGAAAGAATTGGTTGGGTGGCTTTTCTGTAGCAGGCCCTTTCAAGAGGCCTGCAGTTCACACAGTTAGGCTCATTGTTAAGTCACTGCTTGGGTGTTAACTGTTACTCCCTTATCACAGGACCCTCAGTGGCCTGCCTAATGTGAAGCATATGATAGGTGTCAGCAGAACTAAAGTGAATTGAGAGCCTCCCCACGTTCTTCACTCCCCAGACGCCTCACAGATCATCTGTTTTCGTCCTGATTCTTATCTCCATGGTTCTTACTAATCCCCTAGTCTAACCTAATCCCCCTTCCTTACCATCCTTCAAACCCTTTGGACCTCCTGGTATATAACCTGCAAGCTCCCCAGTTATCTTTGACTTCTCTTTGAATGTCCTTACCACTTCCCTGCTTAGGATGAGGCCCTGTTTTCCCCTACTTCCCTAGTAGGTCTCTCAAATAGAGGTTAATTGGCTGTCACACCCCAACAGGTGAGGAGGGCCTTCCTCTCCAAACCATCAACTCCAGTTCCTTTGAAGTTTTTGTCATGTGGTTGTACCACCCTGTATCAGTCAGTGTCCCCAACAGGATACAAATGGCACACTTCGGTTAATTTGAGGCTGACTTAATAAAGGGACTATTTACAACAATGTGAATAAGGTAAGAAAAGCACAAGGGGTACTGCAAGAATCTAGGACAGGTGACGGGCTGGTACCACCTCTGGGCCTGTAGGAACAAGTGAAGGGAGAGCTGGGATCCATAAAGGAGGTATATGCATGGAGAAGGCCAGGAGAACAGCAGAAAACCTCCGTTCAGGAAGCCGTATCTCAAATCTGCCCTCTTTGTAACTCCACTGTCATCTCTCTAGTCCATTGTTCTTACCTGGGCTACTGTCCCACTGATTTTGATGTCCTCTGCACCTTAAAGTGTCAAGCATATAAGAGATACTCACCAATTATGTTGACCAAATTAACACAAGTCTACAGAATAGTGCAAAATAATCTAAATTTTAAAAAAAAACTTCAACAAATATGACTAATAGCTATTTGCCATAGAAACTGAGAAATAGATTAAAAGAAGATAATCACCTCCCAGCAGACTTTATTTATGCTTAGTTATGGACCACATACCATTATTCATTTTTCAATTATTAATATGTTTTTTCATGCTTTTCACAGTATTAATATGTACTTCTATGAATTTAATATCCGCACTATCAGTATGACTCACCTAACCAAGAGAAATTTTAGTTTTTGCTTCTTCTGGTTCGACCTGAATTTTCCTAATTAATGCATTACAGCTTCTTGACCTCTTGATCATCTTTGCATTCTGTGTCTGCAATAGCCAAAGAGTCCGCTTACTCAGCAGCACTTACTCAACTTGGTTCCTGTCCCTACCTTCTACCCAGCTCCAGTCTGAAGTCCTCAACTTTCTTGACAGAAAAACTGAAGAGTTTGACCCTTCCTTCATTCAGAATAACTGCTAACTCAACCTTTTAAAATCTCTGTACTTATGGGCAGCCCCCAAATGCTTGAATGCCCTCATTCATTCCAGCTGCATGCTAAGTGGGGTCAAACTGATTTTTCCTATGATAACAGTTCAGTACTGAGGTGATGCAGTAATAGCAAATGCCAAGGTGTTTTCTCAGTATTAAGTCTTCCCTAATATTCAGGTAACACCTTGACAGTAGGGACTCCATTTTGGAGAACCTGAGACTCCATCCTGGGAAGGTACCCCCTCCACCTTGAGACTCTGCTCTGAAACTATGATCTAAAACAGTTGAACAATAGCAGTCTACTACATCACACTTGGCAGAGCATAGAAACCCCCTAGCATGATCGCTCAAGCTTGGAAGTGGATAGGCTGTACCTGGGTTAAGGATAAAAATGCAATTTGTCTATGTCCTACATATGATTAAAACCAATACCTGGATTAATGTCAAGATTATAATTGAAATTGTTAAGATTGTAACTGGTATTGTCAAGATTATAATTGATACTAGTTTCACATGAGTTTTAGGTCACCTTGACCCCAGTAACCATGTATTCCCCCCGATCCTAGCAACCATGAATTCCCCTCCTGATTTTGCAGTTTTTGCCTTTATAAACGCTGTTGCTTTGGGCTTCAGGGTCGAGAGTTCTAGGGCAGGAGCCCACTCTCCACCGCGGGCAATAAAGGACCATCAAATTTTATCAATGTGTGGTGCTCCTTTGTTTACACTCGCTCAGGTACAACAATATAAAGGCTGGGGCCTGGAGCCAAATAATTATTATACGTTCAACATCCACTTCATATGTGTCAGTTAACAAAGCCCCTTCAGACATATTATCATCATAGAAATCCAGATGCTATTGACGCCATAAACAAGAGTGTCAAATTGTTAAGTCAACAACAGGAGTCACTATGTACTTACTCCTCATGTGGGATCTCTGTCCTTAATGTGTTGTCCAATGTGAAATAATGCTATAACTAGTACTGAAACAGTATTGTACACTTTATGTTCTGTGTGGGTGCAAACTGATGAAATCTTTACTTAATATATACTAAATCGATCTTCTGTATATAAAGATAATTAAAAATGAATCTTGATGCGAATGGAAAGGGAGAGGTAGCGGGAGATGGGAGGGGTGCAGGCGGGAGGGAAGTTACGGGGTGGAGAAAGCCATTGTAATCCACAAACTGAACTTTGGAAATTTATATTTACTAAATAAAAGTTTAAAAGAAAAGAAAAGAAATCCAGATGCTATTGCTTGCCCACACAAAAAAATCCTTTGTTGTTCAACTTCTTCCTCTCCAAGAGAATGCTTATTTTGCTCAGTACCCGTCCTCCACCCATTGGCCATATACTTTTACAGAAGAGTCATGTCATCCTCCACTGCCCCCTCCACCAGCTCTGTGGTCTCTTTTGCACATGGACACTGAGACAAATATAGACTAAAGGAGTAAAAGAAACTGCTGGGATTGGCGCTGTGGCATAGTAGGTTAAGCTTCCACCTGCAGCACCAGTATCCCCCACGGGCATTGGTTCGTGTCCCTGCTGCTCCTCTTCTGATCCAGCTCTCTGCTAATGGCCTGGGAAAGCAGTGGAAGATGGCCCAAGTGCTTGGCCCCTATACCTGCATGGGAGACCCGGAAGAAGTTCCTGGCTTCTGGCTTCAGCTTGGCCCAGCTTTGGCCATTGCAGCCATTTGGGGAGTGAACCAGCAATGGAAGACCTCTCTCTCTCTCTCTCTCTCTCTCTCTCTCTCTGTGTGTGTGTGTGTGTCTCTCTCTGTTACTCTGCCTCTCAAATAAATAAATAAATCTTAAAAAAAAAAAAGTGTGTAGTTAGGGACTCAAAAAGGTTCCTTGATATTAGAAAAAGACTGAATGACGAAATAATCTCCTTTTTGGCTCTGGGGATTGCCCTGTGTGGATGTTAATTTCTGGAACCACTAACAGACATCAGTGTGAGGAGACTACTGTGAGAACGCAGGGTTAAGAAGATTTGCCAGGAGACTAAACACGGAAAGTGCTGTGAGGTCCGTGAGCCAGAAAAGGATACACCCACAAAGTCTTCCAAAAATGTGCCTGCTGATAGGAGCTGATACGCTGGTGATATGAAGGGTTTTAAAAAGTTCATGGAAAATGTATTCTTTGAAAACACTACGCAGAAAAGGTTTTTTTGGCATCGAATAAACTTATCTTTCAATTCCATTTTCCCATACACTTGGTGGAATGCACTCAAGCTGATCCCAGGCACCTCCCCTGGAGACTAATTCTGTAGCTTCCTAGCGGACTCTGGGCATCCTTACTTTTGAAAACACATTCTAGGACACAGGTAAGTAGGACCATCAGGCGAGCTTGAATTCAGGAAAGAAATACACTACGTAATCCTCCTGTGAGCGGGAGTTGGGAGTTCTGATTTCCAGTTCCGGATCGGCCACTATTCCACCCGAAGCTGCTGCACCTTTCTGGACCTGTTTTTCCATCTGCATCCTTGTCCCACCTAACCTACAGGTCTACAGAGACTGACGGCCAATTACACTTGGAGCGAGGGGGCTTCTCTCAGTACTTTCCTGTTGCTGTAATGTGGATTAAGTAGACATAAAAATCAGCAAAACACAGATTTTGAGCGGCGCTCGACAAATCATCTTCCTGGCCGAGGATAGGAAGAACAAACTGGGAACGCTCTGAGGTAAAATGGACGGAATGTTAATTGCAGGGCTATTGCCTTCTCCATCCGCTTCCTTGAGCCAGGAGCTTCCTCTGCTCTCAGGAAGACGGCATAACTCGAGATCACCCCAACTACTCTGGTCACATAGACTGAGGTCTGCGAAACGCCTGCAAACGCTAAAAACCTGCCTGCTGGGGAAAAGAGAGTTTGGACGAGCGCTCCAGTCTCAATACCCCTCTGCCCCCGGGGTACCTTTTACTGTCAAACACTTTCAGTCATGTCTGTACGTGCAACATAAATACATCGTTCCACATGAGGAAAGAAAGAAAAAAAAGCAGCCACGGATGCCGTTAGCCTCGGGGGAAAAGCTGGGACATCTCCCAATTTGGGAGCTTCGGGGTCTTTAGGGCGCACAGGCGGCCTGACCTCGTCGCGGGCGGAACTCAGACTTCAGCTCCTGACTTCTCGAATTTCCGCTTAGTTTAGGATGAGCGGGAGCGCAGCGGAGCGCAGCCACAGAGGTGCACAGGGGTCGGCGTTCCCTCCGGACCGTGACTCCGCCCCCTCGCGCAAGCCCAGCCCACAGGAGGTGCGACGCTCCGCGTTTGAGTCTCCTCGGCGCCCGTAGCCGTGAACTTTACCCGCTGGCGCCAGGGTCTAGCACGCATGCGTTTTCCCTTCGCATGGTGTGGGTTCTTATTCTAGCTGCAGCGGCAGGAGCTGTGGTCTTCCTAGTCCTGCGACTATGGGTAGTGCTTCATTCCCGGGGCGCTACGCCCCGCGAATCTCTCAGTCTCGTAGTAGTGGCTGGATCCGGTAAGTATCGGGGCAGTGGAGGGCGGGTTCGGGTCCTTCACTACAAACCCCAGAGTACACCGCGACGCTATTCTGTGCTCCCCTCAGTGCTGCTTTGAGCGTTGCATGCTGGGTTTTGTAGTTTCTGTGCGTAACCGGAACCGGCCTCCCGGCCACAGCAAAATGCTGGTTTGCCGACGCGGCCTAGTCGCGTTTTAATGACAAGTCTAAGAAACTTAATGCTTGGGTGTAATTAAACCTCTGGATAACATTGTTTTTCCGAGCAAATTATTAGTGAACAGAGAGAACGCTGAAGCCTTTTGAAGCTTACGTACAGTTTCCCTCAATGGCTGCCGCGCATTACTAATCTAGTCATTTTGTATTTAGGAAACACGAATAACGTAAATAGTAACATTTACAAAATTTACAGAATCCGCGAGGAGAAATATAAGTATCCACCGACCGTGGAACAAGACACCCCGGGTGGCAGAGTATGATTAACAGACCGCTGGCCTGTCAGGTGGTGGAGTCCACGTCTACAGGCTCTGACGATGCTCACGTCGTCAAGTGATCAGTTTGGGCAGGAGCATAGACAGCCGTGGGTTGCTTACATTGTGAGAAAGGCATCCTGATGGCGATTTCGTCCTTGTGCAGACACTGCGCTTACACCAGCCCATAAGGTATAGCCTTACTACACACGTAGATTTCACAGTGTCCATACACCACGGGTCTTCTATAAGTTCTTGGAATATGACTGCGATTTTAAAAAAACAAAACAACAGAAAGAAAAACTGCATGGAGTTGAATTCCCTTTTTCCTTATGTTGAAATACCTTCTTGTGTATGGCATAGCTTATTGCTCCTAAGGCCATGGTGAACGAAACAACATGAGATTAAATTAAGCACCAGAGAAAATGCTGCCATCAGGAGACTCAGTAAACATGAGAGGTATGAAGCTGCTGTTGGCATCATAGGGCTACTGCTTTACACTAAACTGTTTTATAAGTAGAAGTGTGCTCTATACAATCAAGTGGAGTGTAGTAAACACATCATCCAGTAGCATAGTCATTTATTATCAAGTATTATATACTGTATCTAATTGCATGTGCTGTAGTTTTATGCAACTGGCAGCACAGGTTTGTTTACACCAGCATCACCACAAACACATGAATAATGTATTGCACTAGAAATTACAGCTGTGATGCCCCAGCAATTGGCACTTTGCGGCTCAATTATCATCTTAAGGGACCATGGCTATATATGTGGTCTGCTGTTGATTGAAAGGTCCTTATGGGCTTGCATGGCTGTGTTGCACCCATGCATGCACATATATCCAAAATGTGTACGTTTGGAAATACCAGGAGGTTGCATCCAGATAGAATAATATTTACAGGATGAGCAAATTTCCTAAATTTATGTTCAAGTATAGTTCTTTTATTTACTTTACATATTTTGAGCCATAGAAAAGGTCAGGCACTAAGGTAAGCTCTGGAAATAACAAAACTGATTAATATTCCTTACTATGGAGTGCTGACTATGTGTCAGACACTGAAGGGTACAAAGAGCAATAAATGAGATGGAGAATATAGGAAAATGAACAGAAAATAAACAAAATGGGTACTTGTCACAATGAAATATATATATATATATATACACATATATATATATATGTATGTATAAAATATAACAAGTACAAACTGTTGTGGCAATTTTCAGGAAGGCAATTTTTTTATCTTAACTTGAGACAGGAAACTAAACTTGAAAGATGGTGAAGAATTAGCCAGAGAATAGAGGGCCTGGCACTTTGAAGGGTGGAAAGGTGTATTAAAAGAAGGTAACAGTACTCGGAAGGGCCCTTAGCACCAAGAATGGAGAAATGGCGCTGCTACTCAGAGTTCTAGGTGGTGCAGTAAGCTCAGTCCAGGCCTTCAAGATTGTTCTTAAACCTGCCTTATAGAGCTGCATTGCTATTCTGCAGCTCCGGATCATGTAGGGGTTATAGGCCTCCAGTGTCACATACTGCTAAAGTTCAGACACATCTCTTCCACTTGCTACCCTGTTGATCTTGGGCAAATTAGTATCTCACTGAGCCTTCTGGTTCCATCATGAAAAGAAAGGCCAAGAGAGATTACATGTAGTATGTAGATTGTTCAGCAGAGTGTTGCATAGTGTACGCATTTAATAAAAGGTAATTATTTTTAGTTCTAGGAGCAAAGGAATCTTTTAAAATACTTTTTAGTGAAGAGTGAGTCACTTCACTGAACTTGCACAAGGTTATTCAGCCTGGATTGTCATGAGTGTCTTGATAAAGACTAAGACACGGGAGCCCTTTGAATAATTCAGATGACAGATGAGGAAGCCTGACTGAAGTGAAGAGTGTGGAGATGGAGAGAAGTGAATGCTTTCAAATGAGCCCAGGAAATTTTAGGTTTGAATGTAGAGGGGGAGGGAGTGAAGGACCAAGGATGATGTCCATGTTTCTAACTTAAAACAAATGACTGCAGATTAGACCCTTTTGCTTGATAGTATTGAGTTAGGTAGACCAGAAACCAAGACTAAGACTGAGAATTCACCTGTCGTTCAAATTATTCATGGTAGGGAGGGGCAAGGGTCTCAAAGAATCCTGTAAGTCAAAAAAATACATGTAATTAGATAGACAGTTGAATAGTTCATTCCCTAAATTTTGGAGGAGGGAGAATCTTTTCAATATTTACTTAAAACAATATTTATTTATTTATTTGAAAGCATTAGAGGGAGGGAGATAGAGATTTTCCATCTGCTCATTAATTCCCCAAATGGCCATAACAGTCAGGGCTGGGCCAGTCTGAAATCAGGAGCCAGGAGTTTCTTCTGGGTCTCCCACATAGATTCAGAGGCCCAGGAACTTGAGCCTTCTTCCACTGCTTTTCTAGGGGCATTAACAGAGAGCTGGATTTAAAGTGGAGCAGCCAGAATATGAACTGACACCCAAATGGAATACCAGCACTGCAGGCCATGACTTAATCCGCTGCACCACTATTTACTTTTAAGATATGAGAAACATTTAATTTTTGAGTACTATGAAATTTATTTACAAATGTACTACAAAAAGTTTCCAAAAAATCAAGTTAAAAGATAAGTTTGTTTTTGGACCAGTACTGTGGCATAGCAGGTAAAGCTGCCACTGGCAGTGCTGGCATCCCATACAGGAGCCGATTTGAGTCCTGGCTTTTCTGCTTCCAATCCAGCTCCCTGCTAATGTGCCTGGAAAAGCAATGGAGGATGACCCAAGTTCTTGGGTCCCTGCACCCACGTGGAAGACCCAGATAAAGCTCCTGGCTCCTGCCTTTGGATCAGTCCAGTTCCGGCCATTGCGGCCATTTGGGGAGTGAACCAGTAAATGGAAGACTTCTCCCTCTCTCTGCCTCTGCCACTACCTCTCTGTAACTCTGCTTTTCAAATAAGTAAATGAATCTTTTTTTTAAAAAAAAAAAAAGATAAGTTTATTTTATGCAGAATATTTTTGAAATCTGACCATAGTTCTTTCTTAACACACATTTTCCGTGAACTTTTTGAAGACTACTGGAGAACATCTGTCAAAATGATTCTTTTTCATTTGAAGCATGATTTAGTCTCCTTAGGAAAATTTTAGATTTAATATGAAATTTTCATTCATTAAATGTTAGGAGGGCCTACTATTTTTCTAAGGACTGGAGATAACAGCAGTAACAAAATGAACAAAAACTCCCGACAGCACAATGCCTGCCTTCCTGTTGGGTAGGGCTGGGGAGAGAATAAAAAATAAGAAAGAAATAAACTACATATGGAGCTGACACTGTGACATAGGGGGTAATACCACCGCCTACAATGCCAGAATCTCATATGGATGCCAGTTCAAGTCCCAACTGCTCCACTTCCAATCCAGCTCCCTGCTAATGTACCTGAGAAAGTAGCAGAAGATGGCCCAACTGTTTGGGCCCCTGTGCCCATTTGGAAGATCCGGATGGAACTGCCATCTCTTGGCTTTGGTCTAGCTCAGCCCTGGCCATTGCAGCCCTTTGGGGAGTGAACCAGTAGATGGAAGATCTTTTGTTGTAACTCTCTCAAAACAAATAAATAAATCTTAAGAGAAAAGAAATAGACTATGTAATAAATTACATCATGAAAACTGCTATGATACGGGGAAGGAGAGTCACACTTTTATAAGAATTATCAGAGGCTGGTGCCACGGCTCACTAGCCTAATCCTCTGCCTGCAGCACCGGCACCCTGGATTCTAGTCCCGGTTGGGGCGCCGGATTCTGTCCTGGTTGCTCCTCTTCTAGTCCAGCTCTCTGCTGTGGCCCAGGAAGGCAGTGGAGGATGGCCTCTGGCTCCTGGCTTCGGATCAGCGCAGTGCGCTGGCCGCAATGCACCAGCCGTAGTGGCCACTTGGGGGGTGAACCAACGGAAAAAGGAAGACCTTTCTCTCTCTCTCTCTCTCTCTCTCTCTCTCTCTCTCTCTCACTGTCTAACTCTGCCTGTAAAAAAAAAAAGAAAAAAAAGATTTATCAGAGAACACTTTCCTGGAGGAATAGCAAATATCCAATGGCATAGAGGCCTTAGTAACTGTAGTGACCCAAGTTAGGTAGTAGGAGCAAGAAATGAAGGCCCAGAAGTAACAGAATTGGGGGTCATTTAACAAAATTTAATTTTATTTAAAGTATACAAGATTCATGAGTTTCATATATAAAATTTAGGAACATAGTGATACTTCCCACCCAATCCTCCCTCCTGCCCATTCTCCAACCCTTCTTCCTCCTTCCTTTCCTATTCCCACTCTTAGTTTTTACAAAGGTCTATTTTCAATTTACTTAATACTCATCAGGTTAACCCTACACTAAGTAAAGAATCCAACAAATAGTACGAAGGAAGAAAAACTGAACCTCAAAAGAAGAGATAAGAGCTGTAAACATTCATCAAATCTCAAAATGTCCATTTCACTCCAATACATTACATTTAGTACTCCATTAGTTATCCCAGATCAGGGAACACATATGATATCTGAGTTTTTGGGACTGGCTTATTTCACTAAGTATAATGGTTTCCAGTTGTATCCATTGTCTTGAAAAGACAAATTTCTTTTCTTCTTTTTTTATAGCTGAATAGTATTCCATAGTGTATATGTACCATAATTTCTTTATCCAGTCATCAGCTGATGGACATCTGGGTTGATGCCATACCTTAGCTATTGTGAATTCAGCTGCAGTGAACATGGGGGTACAGATAACTTTCATATGCCACTTTCTTTTCATTTGAATAAATTCCCAGGAGTAGGATTGCTAGATCATATGGTAGGTCTATATTCAGATTTCTAAGGTATCTCCATAGTGTCTTCCATAGTGGCTGGACCAGTTTACATTCCCACCAACAGTGGATTAGGGTACCCTGTTCTCCACATCCTTACCAGCACTTGTTGTTTGTTGATTTCTGTATAAGAGCCATTCTAAATGGGGTGAGATGAAACCTCATTCTGGTTTTGATTTGCATTTCCCTGATGGCTGGCAATCCTGAGCATTTTTCTCAAGTGTCTGTTGGGCATTTGAAAATTTATCTCTTGAAAAATGCCTGTTCAAGTCCTTTGCCCATTTCTTAACTAGATTGTTTGTTTTGTTGTTGAATTTCTAGATCTCTTTATGGATTCTGGATATTAATCCTTTACCAGTTGCATAGTTTGCAGATATTTTTCCCATTCTGTCAGTTGCCATTTCACTTTGCTGAGTGTTTCTTTTGCAATGCAGCTTAATGTAATCCCATTTGTCAATTTTGTCTTTGGCTGTGCTTCTGGGGTCTCTTCCAAGAAGTCTTTGCCTATGCCGATGTTTTGCAGAGTATCCCCAATGTTCTCTAGTAATTTGATGGTATCAATTCATATACTTAGGTCTTTGATCCATTTTGAGTGGATTTTTGTGTAAGGTGTAATGTAGGGGTCTTGTATCATATTTTTGCACATGGAGATCCAGTTTTTCCAGGGATTGATTTTAGCTCCTTTGTCAAAGATAAGTTGGTAATAGATGTGTGGATTGAATTCTGGAGTTTCTATTCTGTTCCATCAGTCTACACATCTGTTTTTGTACCAGGACCAGGCTATTTTGATTATAACTGCCCTATAGTATGTCTTGAAATCTGGTACTGTGATGCCTCTGGCTTTGTTTTGCTGTATAAGATATCTTTAGCTATTCAGGGTCTTTTGTGTTTCCGTATCAATTTTAGCATTGTTTTTTTCTGGGTCTGAGAAGAATGTCTTTGGTATTTTGATTGGGATCACATTGAATCTGTGAATTGCTTTTGATAATATGGACATTTTCATGATATTGATTCTTCTATTCCATGAACATGGAAGATATTTCCATTTTTTTCTGTCTTCTTCTATTTCTTTCTTTAGTGTTTTGCAATTTTTATCATAGAGATCTTTGACATCCTTGGTTAAATTTATTCCAAGATATTTAATTTATTGTAGTAATTGTGAATGGGATTGATCCTAGAAGTTCTTTCTCAGCCATGGTATTGTTTGTGTATACAAAGACTGTTGATTTTTGTGTGTTAATTTTATATCCTGCCACTTTACCAAACTCTTTTATGAGTTCCAATAGCCTCTCAGTGGAGTCTTTTGGATTCCCCATATATATAGAATTATGTCATCTGGAAACAGGGACAGTTTGACTTCCTCCTTTTCTATTTGTATCCCTTTGATTTGCTCTTCTTGCGTAATGGCTCTGGCTAAAACTTCCAGGACTATATTGAAAAGCAATGGTGAAAGTGGGCATCCTTGTCAAGTTCTGGGAATGCTACCAACTTTTCCCCATTCAATAAGATGCTAGCTGTGGGTTTGTCATATATTGCCTTGTTTGTGTTGAGCAATATTCCTTCTATACCCAGTTTGTTTAAAGTTTTCATCATGAAAGTTTGTTGTATTTTTATAAAATGTTTCCTAAGCATCTATTGAGATAATCATATGGTTTTTATTCTTCCATTTGTTAATGTGATGTATCACACTGATTGATTTGCAAATGTTGAACCATCCCTGCATACCAGGGATAAATCACCCTTGGTCTTGCTGAATGATATTTCCTGATGTGTTGTTGAGTTTGATTAGCTAGTATTGTGTTGAGGAGTTCTGCGTGTATGCTCATCAGGGATATTGGTCTATAGTTCTCTTTCTCTGTTGTATCTTTTTCTGGTTTAGGAATTAAGGTGATGCTGGCTACATAGAAGGAGTTTGGGAGGATTCCCTCCCTTTCAATTGTTTTGATTAGCTTGAAAAGAACTGGAATTGGTTCTTTAAATATTTTATAGAATTCAGCAGTCCTGGGCTTTTCTTTGATGGGAAGGTCTTTATTACTGATATAATTTCTGTCTTGGATATTGGTCTGTTTGTGATTTCTATGTCCTCATGACTCAATTTTGGTAGATTGTATATGTCCAGGTATCTATCAGTTTCCTCTAGGTTTCCCAATTTGTTGGCATACAGCTCTTTATAGTAATTCCTGATGATTTTTTTTATTTCTGTGGTATCTGTTGTTATATCTCCTTTTTCATCTTTTTTATTGATTTGGATCTTCTCCCTCTTTTTTATTATTAGTTGGGCCAATGATCTATCAATTTTGTTTACTTTTTCAAAAAACCAGCTCTTCATTTCACTGATCTTTTGTGGGGTATTTTCTGTTTCAATTTTGTTTATTTCTTCTCTAATTTTAATTATTTCTTTCCTCCTCCTAATTTCAGGTTTGGTTTGTTGTTGTTTTTGTAGATCCTTGAGATGCACTGATAGCTCATTTATTTAATGCCTTTCCAATTTCTTTATGCAGGCAACAGTTGCTATAAGCTTCCCTCTTAATATTCCTTTGATGTATCCCATAAGTTTTTATATGGTACATTGTCATCTTCATTCACTTCCAGAAATTTTTTTATTCTCTGTTGATTTCTTTTATGACCAACTGTTCATTCAGGAGCAGGTTTTTCAGTCTCCACGTGTTCACATATGTTCTAGAGATTCTTGAGTTGTTGATTTGCAGCAGATACATGGTATGATTTCAACTTTTTTGAATTTGCTGAGACTTGCCTTATGGCCAAGCATATGATCTATCCTAGAGAAAGTCCCATGTATTAATGAGAGGAATGTGTATTCTGCAACTATGGGGTGAAAAGTTCTATAGCTATCAGTTAGGTCCATTTGGTCCTTGGTGTTGATTAGTTCTGTTATTTCTTTGTTGATTTTCTGTCTAGTTGATCTGTCCATTGATGAAAGTAGGGTATTGAAGTCCCCTGTTACTATTGTATTGGAGTCTATGTATCCCTTTAGATCTATTAACATTTCTTTTAAATAGCCAGGTACTCTGTAATTGGGTGCATGTACATTTATTATAGTCACATCTTGATCTTGCTGTTGAATTGATCCTTAATCATTACATAATACCTTTCTTTGTCTCTTTTAACAGCTATTGTGTTAAAAGTTATTTTACCTGAAAATAGAATGGCTACATTTGCCCTTTTTGGCTTTCTGGTATCATAGAACAACTTTTTTCATCCTTTCACTTTCAATCTGTGTGTATCTTTGTTGGTGAGGTGTGTTTCTTATAGGCAGTAAATAGATGGGCCTTGTTTTTTAATCCATTCAACCATTCTTTAAGCTGGAGAGTTTAGACCATTTACATTCTAGGTTATTATTGATAAGTAATGACTTGGCCCTGCGATTTTCCCATACATATTCCTATTGTTTACTTTGGATCTCCTTTGTTTTTTTACTGGGAAATTTTCTGCCTTCATGTTCTTTCATAATGATGGCTATCTTTCTGTGCTTCTGTGTGTAGCACATCTTTAAGCATCTTTTGTAAGGCTGAATGAGTAGTGACAAATTCTTTCAATTTCTGTTTGTTATGGAAGGTCTTCATTTCACCTTTATTCATAAATGAGAACTTTGCAGGGTACTGTATTCTGGGTTGACAGTTTTTTCCTCTTAAGACTTGGACTATGTCTCTCCTAGCCTGTGAAGTTTCTAGTAAGAAGTCAACTATAAGTCTAATTGGAGATCCTCTGAAAGTAATCTGGCATTTCTCTCATACACATTTTAGAATATTTTCTTTATGTTTTACTGCAGAAAGTTGGCTATAGTGTGTCGTGGTGAAAATTTTTTCTGGTCATGTTTATTAGAAGTTCTATGTGCTTCCTGTACTTGGACTTCCCTTTCTTTCTCCAAATTGGGGAATTTTTTTATAATTATTTCACTAAATAGACCTTCTAATCTATTCTCTTGCTATGCCTTTAGGAACTCCTAAGAAAGACCTGTTATGTTAGGTTGTTTGATAGTATTCCATGAGTCTCCAACACTGTTTTTAATTTTTTTTAATTTCTTCTTTTCTTGATCTGACTGAAAAATTTCCAAAGATTTGTCTTCTAGCCCAGATATTCTTTCTTCTGCCTTACCAAGTCTGTTGTTAAGGCTTTCCACCATATTTTTTGTTTGATCTATTGAATTCTTCATTTATATTTCATTTTTATTTCTCTTTAAAATCTCAATTCCACGGGAAAAATTTTCATTCATGTCATATATGGGTTTCTGTAATTTGTGGATTTGCTTCTCATTGCCTCTGAGTAATACTGAAATTAATCTTTTGTATTCTGTTGCAGGCATTTCGTCAATTTCGTCAATTTCACATTTTAATATTGAAGTGCTGTTGTGTTCCTTTGCTGGGGGAGATGGGGAGTTATGTTGTCTTTTTTATTCTTGTTTCTTGAATTTCTGCATCTATTCTTAGGCATTTGTGGAGAATCTTGTTGGTTTTTTCCTCTGATGGATTTTATCTTTGAACTATGCCTCTGTGGCACAGTGGAATGTCTGTACTTTCAGTGACTACCCAGAGGTGTGTGCTGGTTAGTGCTGCAGGATGGGGTGATTTTCCAGGCTGACACCCAAGTTGGGGTGTGGTAGATCTCCTCTTGTTAACAGAAGAGGGACAGGGTATGGTCAACACTATTGGTGTGATCACACCTTCACCTCCTCTTCTTGAAGGTGATCAGTGCCTAGGCCCCTTGTGGGTGTAACACTTATCTGTGCCACCATTGAACTGCACAAAGAATCTACACAGTCCTCACTGTAAGCACAGATTCCACTGCAGTCACCCACCCTAGACAACCAGGGAGCTCCAAGTATGTGGAGCTGCACACAGTGACCCAGCTACACCCTGTGCCCTCTCATACAGCCACAAGTTCCCACAGCCTCAGCATATAAGGGCTCCCACAGTGATAGGGTGCAGAGGGTCTGCTCTGCCATGCCAGCTTATCCAGTCACAGAAGGGCAGACGTTTCCAGAGCCAGCTGCCTGTGGGTGCTCCACCTAGGCAGCTTGAGCCCTGGAGCCTGTGGTGTGTTGGTAGGCTGGGGGCACCTTACAGTCTTATGTGGGTGCTTAGCCCCCTGTCAATCCTTCCAGTTAGATTCAGAGTCAGTGGGGAGCATGGATTTTTCCCTCTGCTAGAATCTCTGGATCACACGTACACAAGAACCACTGGCCGAATGTTTCCTTCTCCCTTCTAGTTGCACCAGAGCTGCTGCCGCCAGTACTGCTGAGAAGATGGCATCTTGTCTCAGCCAGTTGCTGTGTGTGCACACAAGGGCACAGCTGCTACTTATGCCCCAAATGGCGCCCTCCCTCTCTCAGCTGGTTGCCAGGTGCCATTGTGGGGGGGTGGGGTGAGAGAAATGTGCCTCTTTTTTTTTAACTGCATCTGTGGATACCCTCTCCCCTTTAGGGCTCCAGGCTAGACTCATGCCATGCTCTCCCTCTGGCTGTATCACCAACGACATGGGTTCCTGTAGTCTGATCTCACGTCAGACTCCAGAGCTAGCACTCTCTCCTGCTCTCGGCTGCTGGAGTTGTGTTTCGTGTCCGTGTCGTATAGCACATCTGCACCTTCCACACAGGTCCACAGCGTTCCTCTTCCTTCCATAGAATTTCCACTGCAGTTTTCTCCCTAACTACCTGCTGAGAATGTACTTCCTATACTTTTTTTTTTTCCTATTTATCCCTAGCCTAGCACAGTATGTCATTCCCTATCCGCCATCTTGGAATCCCAGGAGGTAGTATTATAAGAAGCCTTTTATTCCATGTGAGATGAGAAGCCACTGGAGGGTTTTGAGCAGAGGTAAATCATTTGGATAACTCTGGATGCTGTGTTAAGAATAGACGGAAGGGGAAGGAGCTGAGAGAAGTGGTAGTTGCTTAGAGCCAGCTGGTGGCAAACGAGGGGGTGAGAAGTGATTGGATGCTAGATATATTTTCAGGTAGAATTGAGAGGATTTTATTCCCTCTAAAATATATCTTAAAAAACATAAAATGGAAGATGAAGTCCATGATATTAATGACCTTTTCCAGTAACAAGGTTAAATTTTTAGTTGATGTATTCAGTGAGCTTTCTTTAAAAAAGAAAAAAAGAGGGAAGATGAAAACAGGGATAATGAAATTCATTGCCATAGAAGATGTTGTGGATTTAAGGTTTTATCTTTCATTGTTCTGGCTGCGAAAACAAGCACCTACTTTGCAAATCACTACAGTTTTTCAAGGCTAAAAACCAAACAAACACACAAACAAAAATGAGTATAAACCAGAGATATCACAAGAAGATATTAAAAGAAGATGGGTGATAAGTTGTAAAATTAATGTATGATTCTAACTGCTGAAAGTCACACTAAATCTATGCCACATTTCTTTCTATATCTGATTCCTTTTGGAATCCAAAAAGAATTCCTTCCCTTTTACTATAAGAAAAATGTATGTGTTGGCAGAAACATAAACTTTGTTTGGTTATCTTTGTGTGCGTTCACCTGTCACTATTGAAACTGTTTCTTACAACAAGAAAGACAGGGTGGAGAAGGTTTCCAGTTAGGGGAAGGTGATCCAAGGCAAGCAGGAAGTTTTAAGTAAGATGAATGCAGAGAATGTTAAAGATGTCAACCAGGCTGAGACACACAACTTGAGAAATGATAAAGAGGTGGTGAGGAGTTTGTTTTGCTTAAGTGGTTGGCTTGTAGATAGGTATATATTCTTTGTTGTAGTTTGAATGAAGGAAACGTCAGTGAACATAGTTGATTTGTAAATCTGTGCTTTTGAAATCAAAGATTTAGATATTGACAATTGTAAGACTTCAGAAACTGAGTGGAGACCTGGTTGGTGAGTTTCGTAAAATTTGAGGACCTGCAATGTGCTGAGACCTCTCTTGGGAGCTGGGCTACAGTGATGAACAGAAGTCTCCCTCAGAAGACCCAAGCTCTACTGGTAGGGCTGGTGCCTCCCTTGCCTTACTGCCGAGTGCAAGAACCTTTGGTGTCTGTCTTCCCATTTCTCTTTATGCTCTCCTTACTTTGCTTCCCCCTTACCCTTCTTCCCTTTAATCCCACCACCCCTTGAACCACAGGTCTCAGATCTTGCCATCTCACACCCACAAGATTGCACCCTACCCAGTGGCTTCCCTACACCCCTCTGCCCTGTACCTTCACCTCTCAAGTCATCTCAGCTTTTACTGGGGATCTTCCTGACTCTTAGGACATTGCTTTTTCATAACCATTTGCCTTTTCCTCACATTTTAGTTTTTCTTGATGTCTTGCTTCTTCTTTATCCATGTGTGTGTGTGTGTGTGTGTCTTGCTCGTCCCCACCAGACTTCCTGAGAAGCAGAGCTGTTTCTTACACTTCCTTCTACCTTCCTCAGTACCTGTCACTAGGGCCAATTTTATTTTTATGCATTTATTATCTTCTTCCCTATATAAAAGTAGTATTTACACAAGGGCTTAATTACTATATCTAAATGTTCATTGTGTCTTTTGAGAAATATACAATTACAGTGGTCCTCCCTCCTCTGAAGATATGACATTAGTGTAATAGTCAAATAGTACGTTCATTGTGCGTTTCTTTTTTTTTTTTTTTTTTTTTTGACAGGCAGAGTGGACAGACAGAGAGAGAGAGACAGAGAGAAAGGTCTTCCTTTGCCGTTGGTTCACCCTCCAATGGCTGCCGCGGCTGGCGTGCTGCAGCCGGCACACCATGCTGATCCGAAGGCAGGACCAGGTGCTTCTCCTGGTCTCCCATGGGGTGCAGGGCCCAAGCACTTGGGCCTACACTGCACTCCCTGGCCACAGCAGAGAGCTGGCCTGGAAGAGAGACAACTGGGGCAGGATCGGTGCCCCGACCGGGACTAGAACCCGGTGTGCCGGCGCCGCAAGGCGGATGATCATTGTGCATTTCTTAATCTTAGGCTTTCTGATATTTTTTCCAGGTGGACATACCACTGAGATCCTGAGGCTGCTTGAGAGCTTGTCCAGTGCTTACTCACCTAGACATTATATCCTTGCTGACACTGATGAAATGAGTGCCAAAAAAATAAATTCTTTTGAACTTGATCGAGCTAATAGAGACTCTAGTACCATGGTAAGTGATCATTTCTATTTCTTTTTTTTTTTTAACTTTTATTTAATGAATATAAATTTCCAGTGTACAGCTTATGGATTACAATGGCTTCCCCCTCCCATAACTTCCCTCCCACCCGCAACCCTCCCCTCTCCCGCTCCCTCTCCCCTTCCATTTGCATCAAGATTCATTTTCAATTCTCTTTATATACAGAAGATCAATTTAGTATAAAGATTTCAACAGTTTGCACCCACATAGAAACACAAAGTGAAACATACTGTTGGAGTACTAGTTATAGCATTGAATCACAATGTACAGCACATTAAGGACAGAGATCCCACATGAGGAGCAAGTGCACAGTGGCTCCTGTTGTTGACCCAACAAATTGACACTCTAGTTTATGGCACCAGTAACCATCCTAGGCTCTTGTCATGAGTTGCCGAGGCTATGGAAGCCTTCCAAGTTTGCCGACTCTGCTCATATTTAGACAAGGTCATAAAAGACAGAGTGAGGATAGTAACCAATGATCCTAAGAGTGGCATTTACCAGGTTTGAACAATTATACAGGATTAAGTGGGGAAGAGGACCATCAGTACACACAGGTTGGGAGTAGAGCCATTGGTGGTAGAGTAGAGGTTATGATTACAAAGGAATGAGGCCCAAGTACGCTAGACAGGGTCTAGAACAAAGGACAGAGTCATTATTAGAGGAGCTAAGAAAGGTGCTGTCTAAGCTACAAGTAATTTTTCTGATTGAGAGGCAAATAGAACCTGATAGAAGGGGCTTGATAATAATCTGGTGGGCTTTGGGCCTTGTAAATTCAGAGGCCCAGACCTATCTATCTCTTCCCATGGGGTATATCCTAAGGGAGGTGTGAACCTCCTAGGGGAAGGCACTCTGTTGACTTTCATTACTTGGCTGGCCTGGGAGGAGAGCTGGCCAGGTAAAGGCAGGTGGCATCTCTAACAAGAAATTTACAGTTCTGCCTGCAATGTTGCTGACCCTACTTGACCATCCCCTCAGCTGCAGTGGTCACTTTGGAAGTTGGGCTGAGTGAAGGGCTTTTCAGCTTAGAGCCAATAAGATCTGTGGCTCTGACCTGGGCATCCTTCGACTCCAGGGCAGGTCCATTTCCAGTGATCCAACTCTTGGCAGAGCTGCCAGGGCTCTTCACAAGCTGACTTCTGCTGAAGCCCAGGCTTACCACATTGAAAGCCACTGCAGTGGACTGGCCTGTTGGGTCTGCTTGAGGGCAGATCACTGTACAGATCAGCCATTCATAGGCCTGCCACCCATTGCTTCTGATGCCGAGCTTTCTTTTCCTCCTGGTTTGTGTTAAAGCAGACCAGAGGATGCAAGTCAAGGGAGTGCCCAAGTCCCATCTCTAATCTTCGGTGGCCTGAACTACAAGTCTATAGTCACAGGCATGTTCTGTAGTAGTTTTTCTAAGGTAGACAATGCCCATGAGGAAAATTATATTCTCACTTTAAAACTTTCTTTCCCTTTGGTCTGAAAGGGAGGTTTTTTCTACTTACTGTATACTTCGCTGATGGCGAAGTGAATCTAGCTATGAGATTATTATTTTAAGTTCTTATTTTGGCTATGCTATTCCAGAAAAATGTTAGCCATCTCTTTTATAAGGTCTAAAGATTAAATTGTGCGTCCTACAGATTCCTTCATAATAGAATTAGTTTCCTACCTTGAAGAGAATAGAGAAATGAAAGAACAAGTTGGGCTTAGAATAGAGAAATGAGGGAGCAAGTCCTAGATCGCTTGCTGACAATAGCAATATCACATGAATACTTAGCAAACCGTTTCAACCATTAGATAACAACTTAAGAAAACATTTACCAGAAGGTCCAATGCCTTCTATAAATTTTAAGAATCATGTATTTGAAAACACCTCTTAAATATCTAACATGGTGTAGTTTGTTTAGCCAGTAAACTTAAGCACCACCATCTAAAATGTTTTTAGTTTCTTTCTACCAACAAGTCTAAAACATATGATACACAGATTCAGCCCTTTCCGGCCGCGCCCCGTTTCCCGGGGCCGCCGGCGGGGACGGCGGGGGACCGGCTATCCGAGGCCAACCGAGGCTCCTTCAGCGCTGGATCATTTCTATTTCTAAGAAAGTTACAAGTGGTACAGTGAGTTTAATTGTCTCTGGAGATAACCCCATGGCACTCCAGTCAGATGCTTACCTGTAGGGGAACACATTTCCTTTATTACACTTGATCTTAGCCAAAAGGCCGAGAAGCGATCACATTTCCTTTATTAACAAAAGATAAGAATTTCTGTCAAACAAATCTTCAAATTAACAAATGGTTGCTTAGTTTCTTTCATTCTTCTAAATAGGAAAGACTTTTTCATTGAACCCCAAACTTTGAAAATTATTTAATTAATTTATTTTAAAAATTATTCATTTTTTTGAAAGTCAGAGCTACAGAGATAGAGGGAGAGACAGAAAAAGAGAGATCTTCCATCTACTGGTTCACTCCCCAGGTGACGGCAACGGCCAGCGCTAGGCCAGGGTGAAGCCAGGAGCCAGGAGCTTCATCTGGGTCTCCCAGATGTGTGACAGGAGCCCAAACACCTGGGCCATCTTCTGCTGCTTTCCTAGGCACATTAGCAGGGAGCTGGATCAGAAGTAGAGCAGCTGGGATACAAACCTGCACTCATGTGGGATGCTGGTGTTGCAGGCGTCAGCTTTACCTGCTACACCACAATGCTGGCCCCTGAAAATTATTTTATTTATACTTACATATATAAAGCATTCGGTTCATCTGCTTATTAGCTTCTAATTAAATTTCTTTACCAATCTGCTGCATTTATTGATAATTTGACTTTCCTATGACTACTTGTTCTTCAAATCATATTTGTGTCTCCCTTTAGATTTGCTTCTCTACCTGTGATTGCTCACTTCACTTTTTAGTATTTTAGTCGGGATTTGGAGGATTTTTTTGTTTTTGTTTTTGTTTTTGTTTTTGTTTTGTTTTGTTTGTAAAGAACGTGTTGTAGAAGGAAATTGGAGTTTTCCTTCCCTGTGTTGACTGTCTCCATCTGTCCCTCTCTCTGTGGGAACTGCCCAGCCACAGGGCTGCATCAGGTAGTTCAGGAGTGGACAGCGAACCCAGCTCTGGCCCATCGAAGTCTTCTTTTGAGGTTTGTAGACTTGGAGACCCAGAGATTGGGGTCAGTCTGTCGTCATGGCCACACCCTGCAAAGATAACAATTTTGTGGGGTGGGGGGAGAGCTGGCACCCATCTGGTGATTCAGATACCAGGTGCACATTAGGGTATATTCCCAGCCTGGCTCCTGACTCCAGCTTTCAGCCAGTGTAGACTCTAGGAAGCAGCAGGAATAGCTCAGGTAATTGAGTCCCTGCCACCCTCCTGGGAGATCTAGATTACATTCCTGCTTCTCCAGGCCATTGCAGTCATTTGAGGAATAAAGCAGTAGATGGGAGCTCTGTTCCTCTCTGTGTGTCTCTCAGATAAATAAAAAAGGATTTAAAAACGGAAATAAAGTGTATTCTTGGAAAATCCATGTCAAATAAAACTAAGGTATGAATCAGCTTGCTATCATTTAGCTACAGCAAAATGTATGGAGCTTTTTTCTGTGTGAAAGATGAGTACAACGCTTTCATGTCTGTTTTAGGAATCAATACAGTATTAGTTTGCCATGGGTGCTATAACAAAACACCATACACTGAGTGACTTAAAACAGCAGAAATGTATTCTCTTACAACTCTGGGGTTAGAAGTCTGAAAGGAAGTTTTCACGGGGCCATGCTCCCTCTGAGGGCTCTAGGCAAGAATCTTCCTTGCCTCTTCCTGTCCTCCAGTGGTTGCCAGCAATCCTTTGCATGCCTCAGCTTGCAGCTACATCACTTCAGTCTCAGCCTCTGTCATCACATGACATCCTCTGCGTCTATTTTCATATGTCCTTCTTTTCGTCTTTGGATTTGGGGCCCACGCTAATCCAAAGAGGTCTCATCTTAATTTGATTCCATTTGTAAAGGCCCTGTTTCCAGATGAGGGCACATCCACAAGTTCCAAGTAGATAGGAAATTTGGGGGAGACTATTCAACCCAATGCAAATGCATACACCTTATATGTCTACTTGGCGTTTGAAGGAAAACAACATTTTTCCTTTCAGAAAACATAAAAGAAAACGAAAATATAGAAATCGTTGAAAATTCCAATGATTGGTCCTTTCAATAATTGTGAGGCAGATAATAGTATCCTCATTTTACACATGAGGAAATTGGGGCTCAGAGGTATAACTGTCTGGACTCAGATGCATACCCCCAGAGGTATGTGTCACTTACCTACACAGATATTCTCCAAAGCCTGTCTTCTCCTAAAGAGTCACTCTGCCTCTTTTACATGTTCTACTCCAATCCTAAAAGCTTAATGAGAAAGGAATACCTGGGAAATTCTCACTGAAGGCATCATAGACTCAAAATGTCACCTCATCTCTTATCTTAGAGCATATTTGAAAACTGATGGAGGATTTGGAGAAAATGATTTTTTTTTTGTACAAGAATAATTTGCCAACAGTATAGAACACTTAAACATTGATAAAGGTCAAAATAGTCACAAAATTCTTACCACTTTTTCAGTGTAAGGAAGAGGTGTCTTTGATTTTACTCAGTTATTCGTATATATTCTTCTTGAAGTTGCATCCAACCTGGAGGCTTTGATTTTAATTTAGCATCAGTGTTGGTTATGCCACCTCTCCCAATTTCACTCTGTGTTGTTCATTTGCTGAGTGATGTCATGCCTTAATGAAATATTTGGAAGATTGTTATATACTGTGAATCAGAACACTTTGTAACCCAATAAGTTGGGTTTGGTTCACACTGTTAAGAAAGCCAAAGATATTGGGGTTTTTAGGTGCCGTTATTATTTCCTCAAAGTAGCATAGTGTAGGACTGAGCATTTTTAGGTAACATCCTTCCTCTGTCAAGTCATTTCCTGCTGGGGCATGCAACCACTGTTAGAGAGACAATTCTGTCCCGTTCCTGAAAGGATCTCTTCACAAATCTCAAGCCAGGAACAGTCCCGCATACCTGCAGAGAAGAGTTTTTGTTTATGTGGTGGCATGAACATGTCTGTTGTCCTTTCTGTTTGCCACTTCTGTGTGCCTCACTGTGTGTGTGTGTGTGTCTGTCTGTCTGTCTGTGCCCGCCGGCTCTTGCACGCTGTGGAGGGGAAAGGAACAGACACCTTTCCACCAACCCCTAGTAAAGGAAGGGGTCCACCTACTGGTATTTATTTGCACTACAGCTCAGGGAACTGGGCACCAGTGGCCACTGACACCATCTTTTCCCCCTGAATTTTTTTGCTTACTTATATATTTTGTTTATTTAAAAGGCAGAGAGAGAGAGAGAGAGAGAGATCCCATCCACTGGTTTATTCCCCAAATGCCCACAACATCCAGGGATGAGCTATGCCAAAGCCAGGAGCCAATAACTCAATCAATGTCTCCCATGTGGATGGCAGGAACTTAGTTACTTGAGCTATAACCTGCTGCCTCCAAAGAAGTGCATTAACAGGAAACTGAATTGGGAGGAAAGTCAGAACTCAAACTCAGGCACTTGACATGAGATGCAGGTGTCCCAAGTAGTGCACTAACTGCTACCACTAAGACAAATGCCTGCCCCTGACGCTTTTATACCTTCCATGGAGCTCAGCAGACCAAGAAAAGAAAGAGTTGGGAAGAAGTCAATAGTTATAAGTACCTTTGCTGAAAGAGCCCATGTGAGCCAAAAACACTGAACAATGTAGACCTACACTATCCAGTATGGTAGCTATGACCCACATGTCACCATTTATATTTCAACATAAATTAAAGTTTAAAACATTTAAAATTTGCCCCATGAATTGTACCAACTACATTTCTAATGCTCCGTAGCCACGTGTGGCTGTTAACTACTTTATGACACCGTGCAGAATAGAACATTTTCATCACTGCAGAAAATTCTACCATATGACATTGATCTAGACTTTGCTGTATAATTATAAACTGAAAATGAAACATGATCAGACATTATAAAGAGAATCAACAGAATTGAAGCAAAAGGCTGCTGACAAAGCAGCTAATACAGAAACACAAAATATCTTTTTAAATTTTATGTTGTCATTGTAGTTCAAGGACATATCTTATTAACTAAATAAGCATGTTTTGTTTTTCAAAAGAAGCAATCTCAGAACAAGAGATTTCTTGAAATTAAAATCATTATCAAAGTTTACATTGTCCTATAGTCCTGCAGGGTCATAGATATACTCCTGTTAATTTCTAAAAGTTCTAACATTTTGCTTTCCACATTAGTCTTTAATCCATCTGGAATGATTTTTTTTTCTTTGGATAATATTTAAAGGGATCTAATTTCCATTTGGTAAAGCAGCTGTGCTAGCCCAGTACCACTTATTGAGCAGTCCCTGTCCCATAGATCTTCACTGTCACCTCTGTTCCAGCAAGTTCTGAGTATGCATAGCTCTCTACTCAGGTGGCTGCTTCGTTTGTCTGTCTGTGAGCCAGTGCACACTCCCCTAGTCTTATTCTTCAGAAGTATTTTCATTGTTCTTTGTTTTTTACGTAAGTTTTTGAACTAGTGTTGACAAGTTCACAAAGAATCTTGTTGGGATTTTTATTTGACTTGAGTATATTAGTTTGGGGAGTATTTAATATGCATATGATACAATCTTCCTATCTCTGTCTTCCTTATTTAGCTATCCTTTAATGCTTTTCAGTAACATTTGCTAATTAGCTTCATATATTAGATTTATTTTTTAAGTTTTATAAAACCAACTTGTGGGATATGTTCTTTTGTTATGTCTATAGGGCCTTTCAGGCTTTGTTTCCTCTTAAGTTAGTGTTGCTAAGATATTTTTCTAGGAATGTGTCCATTTTATGTAAACTTGTAAATATATTAACATGTTTTCATAACATTCTCTTATTTAGTAGTCTCTACTTGTGTCCATTTTCTCCTGATTTCAATTACTTGAAAATTAAGTTGGCTTCATTTCATAAATTTTAATATGTGACATTTTATTATTGTTCATTTCTAGGTGCCAAAAAGCTTTCATTATAAATTTTTCATATTAATCATTTCAAAGTATTTTTATTTTTCTAAACATAATTATCTTTTTAGATTGATTTATTATTTTATTCTAGGGTAATCAGAAAATTGGCCTGTATGAGACTTGTATTTATAAACTTCCAAAATTTTTTCATGGTCTTGAAATTTGCTATTAATATTCTTGCTCATGGTTAATTGCTCCATAGCTTGTAGAAAAATATGTATTCTCTAATTGTTGGGTGCACTAAATATGACCATTAAAGGAATCATTAATCATGTTGTTCAGATCTGTGACTTTGCTAATAATTTTGTGTGCTTGGTTTATGTGTTGTTGAAAACAGTAAGGTGCAGCTTCCCTCTGTGATGGTAGGTTTAATTTCTTCTTATAGTTATGTCAATATTTTTGTATACTTTATTGCATGCATTAAAGTTAAGAATTATTATAGCTTACTGATCAATTGAACTTCTTGTTATTACTGTATTTAGTGATTCACTTTATCCTTAAGATGATTTTTCTAAAAATATAAAGATTTTGATATTACTATGACTAACATAACTTTGTGTCCTTGCACTTGGTATCTTTATATGCATTTATGTTTCGGATGTGTCTGCTGTAAGTAACACATTGCTGGATTTTTTGCAAAATTCCGATCTGACATGTGGACAGAATGTGTTCATATAAATGCAGAAGTTGGCGTTTGTTGAAACTTGCTGTGTGGATCGAGATGTGGTTTGTTTGCATAAATCTTATGTGCGTGAAAGGATGGTTTATTTGCTATTGTTCAGTACAAAGTTCTTCATATTTCTATAATTATTATGCTGTTCAGGTCATCTCCTATATTCTTATTAGTTTTTTTTTTTTTTTTTTTATTTTTTTTTTTTTTTAATTAAACTTTTATTTAATGAATATAAATTTCCAAAGTATAGCTTATGGGTTACAATGGCTTCCCCCCTCCCATAACTTCCCTCCCGCCCGCTACCCTCCCCTTTCCCGCTCCCTTTCCCCTTCCATTCATGTAAAGATTCATTTTCAATTCTCTTTGTATACAGAAGATCAGTTTAGTATATATTAGGTAAAGATTTCAACGTTTTGCCCATATAGCAACATCAAGTGAAAAAACTACCATTGGATTACTAATTATAGCATTAAATAGCAATGTACAGCACATTAAAGACAGAGATCCTACATAATTTTTTTTTTCAAATTAATTAATTTTCTATGCCATTTCCATTTTAACACCAGGTTGTTTTTTTTTTTTTCATTTCCAATTCTCTTTATATACAGAAGATCACTTCAGTATATAATTAGCAAAGACCTCATCAGTCTGCGCCCACACAGAAACGCAAAGTATAAAAATACCGTTTCAGTACCAGTCATAGCATCACTTGGCTTTAGACGACACATTAGGGACAGATCCCACATGGGGTGTAAGTACACAGTGACTCCTGTTGCTGATTTAACAATTTGACACTCCTGTTCATGGCGTCAGTAATCTCCCTAGGCTCTAGTCATGAGTTGCCAGGGCTATGGAAGCCTTTAGAGTTCGCTGACTTTGATCTTATTCCGATAGGGTCATAGTCAAAGTGGAGGTTCTCTCCTCCCTTCGGAGAAGGGTACCTCCTTCTTTGATGGCCCTGTTCTTTCCACTGGGATCTCACTCACAGAGATCATTCATTTAGGTCTTTTTTTTTTTTTTTCCATGATATCTTGGCTTTCCATGCCTGCTATACTCTCATGGGCTCTTCAGCCAGATCTGAATGCCTTGAGGGCTGATTCTGAGGCCAGAGTGTAGTTGTTGTTGTTGTTCTAGTACTATTGGTTGAACTCAGTAATTAACACACAATTATTCTTAGGTGTTTAAATTTTAACTGAAAAGTGATCCCTGTTAAATCTAAGAGTGGAAAAAGAGAGGGAGGAGATGAACAATTTGGAACATGCTCAATCGGACTGGCCGCAAATGGTGGAGTTAGAAACGTGCCAGGGGATTCCAACACAATTCCATCAAGATGGCATGTACCAATGCCATCGCACTAGTCCAAGTGACCAATTTCAGCTCACAATTGATAGCTCTGATAGGTCTAAGACTCAAAGAGATCACACAAACAAGACAAGTATCTGCTAATACTAACTGATAGAATCAAAAAGGGAGAGAAAGATCCAACATGGGAAGTGGGATACACAGCAGACTCATAGGATGGCAGATGTCTTATTAGTTTTTTTTACTGCATTATTCACATACTGAGAAAAATATATAAAAATTGTAATGATGAATTTGTCTTTTTTCTTTATATTTGTCAGTTTTGACATAGTATATATTTTTGCATTCTAGTTCAAATTTGATCCCTCATAGTGAATTATTATTTGTTAACATGGATGACCAACTTAAGTCAACATCGTTATTAAGTGACCCTTTTTTTCTTAAAAATCTGGTTTTTTTTTTTTTGTTTTTTTTTTTTTTTTTAAGATTTACTTAGTTATATTTGAAAGGCAGAGATACAGAGAGAGAAGGAGAGAAAGAAAGAGGAGCTTCTTCTGGTCTCCCATATGGGTGCAGGGGCACAAGGGCTTGCACCACCTTCCACTGCTTTCCAGGCACATTAGCAGGGAGCTGGATCAGAAGTAGAGCAGCCAGGACTTGAACCAGTGCCCATATGCCAGCACTGCAGATGGAGGCTTAGTCCTCTTTGCCAGAGTGCCAACCCCTAAAATCTGTTTTAACTGATGTTAATATAGCAATGTTAACTTCCTTTTGTTAGTATTTGCATGGTATATCTTTTTCTGTCTATTTTTACATTTTTTGTGTGTCATTGTATTTTAGTTATGTCTTTTATAAATGGCATATAACAGAATCTTTAAAATTCAAAACTGTAATTTGTCTTTTAACAAGACTGCTTGGTGCATATACAGTTATTGTGATTAGTAATTGTTAGGTTTACTTGTAGCATTTTATTTTGTCCCTTCTACTAACCAAGCTCTTTTCTTTGAATCTTTGTTTTTTTCCTTACCTGTCTCCTGTTTGGATTAATTGGGATTTCTTTATTCTCCCTTTTCTCTTCTCCTGGAATGGAAATTATTCTGTTCATTTAGATGTTATCCTTAAATTGTCAACATGGATACCTGACTTACAGTAGAAAAAGTTAGTATCTCCATCCTCCTCCTAAAAACACAGCTTTCAGTGTTTCAGCTGTAGGCACTCTTCCGTCTTACATTCTATGGTTCAGTATTTTGGTCATACCTTATTTACCCCACCCAAATTAGGTATCATTATTATTGCTTTATGCAGTCAATGATTATTTATCAAACATTTTCTTTGCTTACCATTGCTTCTTGTACCCTGCTTTCCTTTGTAGTCAATGTTTTTCTTTCAAAAGTATATCTTTCATTAGCTCCTTCATGAAAGGTCTGTAAGTGGTGCATTCTTTTCCTGTTTTTTTTTTTTTTTCTGTTTGTTTGCTTGGTTGGAAATATGTCTTATTGTTCCCCTTCCTTTAATTGCATTCTGCATTTAGAGTTCTAAGTGGAATTTTTCACTTAATAACTATGAATTTAGCATTAATTCACTTACTTAATGAATATTTATTGAACACCTACAATGTGTGAGCAGTATAGTAGTGAAGAAAACATGGAAAAATCTCAGCCCACTTAGTAAGGTGGGGGAAGTTACAAACCAGTTTAATTAAGTAAAATTTATAATGTGTTCATAAAAATGTGTTAAGGAGAAGAAGAAAGCAAGGAAAAGGGGGAAGGGGCTTATGGAGGTTAAAAGGAAGCTGCAGTTTTAGGTAGAGTGTCCGGGAAACGTGGCATTTCTTGAGTTACTCAGCCATCAGGGTACAGGGTGCCAGGAGAGAGAGCAGTAGCTGCAAAGGTGGCCTGGAGGCGGGGTTGTGCCCGATGTGTTTGTGAGATGGGGAGGAGACCAGTGTGGCTGAAGCAACAGCAGGGAGAGCTGAGTGGGGCGTGAGTTCATCGAGGTCAGGATGAGGAGGTTAGTGTCAGATCTTTCAAAGCCTTGGCGTCCATCTGTAGGCTAGTTCTGTGACTAGGGTACCTGTAGCCATTTAGGTAGAGGAGTGACAGGACCTCACTTAGATTTTAACAAGATTGCTTTGGCTGCTGAATAAACTGAAGGGGAGCATTCATAAGCCGGGAAAGGAGTTTGGCAGCTATCGCAATAATCCAAATGAGAGGGCAGGGTGGCAGCTGAGCACACGATGGAAAACAGAATCTGGATGTATTTGAGGGCAGAGTTACTAGGGCTGCTTGTAGAATTCCCTGGCAGACATGATGTGGGATATGAGAGAAAAGAAGAGTGGAGATGACACACAGGTTTTATGCCTGAGCCACCAGGATAGCATTGGCCTTCACTCAGGCGGGAAGATTATGGGAAGAGCGGGAGGCTAAGTGTAGGGTGTTTGTAAGCATGTAAGTCTCCATGTGGAGTGTACAGCTGGACCTGAGTCAGCCCTGCAGCGGGAAGTCTACTCTGGGTTATAAATTTCAGGGTCATCCTTGTGTAGATGGTAGGACCTAAGAAAGTGGGTGTGACTACCCCAATTTGATGGGTAATAGAAGAGGACTAAGAACTGTACCTTAGGACATTCTGACTTCCATATGCAGGGGAGCTATCATTGTCGTGGGAATATCAGCTGTCAGTCTGTTGAGACGACGCCCATAGTTCTCCAGCATGGTTATGTCTTCTTCCCACAGGCTGCCTGCTCACTTTTTGTTTCCTGTTTGTTTCTGGCAAGCAGGGATCTCCCTGTGCTTCTTCATAGTTCAGGTGCAATCATATTCTGCTGTATTTCTCACCACATTTCGATCTGTTTATAGGAAGAGGGTTTTCAATCTAGACTGTATTGCCATTGTGTCAGACCAATGATCAGATTAATTTCTGATTGAAGTTGGAGTTGCAATGTGCCTGCTGGGCGGCTGCCTGTCCTGCATCATTTGAAAATTGCGCAAACAGCACCCTTCCCGCCCCCAGCGTTGTTCAGTTGTTCTTCTCTGGCATAACTGTGCCAAGTACGGCATCCAGGCTATTGCTGATACCCGTGTGGCTACAGGCCATGAGTTATCTCTTCCTGATCCAGTTGTTTTCAGACTTCACATGAACCAGAAAATCTGTGCCATTTTAAAGCCTTAACTGCAACTGCCCTTTGTGCTTGGGCTGAGCATCTCATCCCTGTCGCCTGGGGCTCATCAGAAGCAAGAGCGCATCGATTCACACTTGGTCTGGTGAGCACCCAAGACCTGGGCTTCGGAGCAGGCTTGCTCCTCCAAGATCATAAAGAAGACTACCCAGAAATCAGAGCTACAAATGACCAGTTAGAGGTACCCTAGTCACAAAGATTTTCTGTTGTTTGGTTTGTAACTTGTTCGGTTACACAATTACTCAGTAAATTTTTAAATGCTTTATTCTAGTTTTTAGAAAAAAAATTAAATATTGGTATTTACCTGTTTATGCTTGATAGAAAAATACAACAAAAATTTAAGCTAAATTTTAAATTAATAGGATTTTGTTAATGAAATATTAGAGGTAGGACTACTTTTGTTGCAGAAACCTGTTCATTCAAATAAGACTTTTTTTCTTTGAAAGGCAGAGTAACTGACAGAGAAAGAGACACAGAGAGATTTTCTATCCAGTGGTTTATCTTCTCTCCAGTGGTTCACTCCCCAAATGCCTGTCAGGCCAAAGCCAGGAGCCATGAACTCTGGGTTTCTCATGTGGGTGGCGGGAACACAGGTCCTCAAGCCACATCGCCGACTGTGTCCCGGGAACACTAGCAAGGAGCTGGATTAGAAGAGAGTAGCCAGGATTCAAACCAGGCACTGGGATAAAGAATGCATCCCAGGCAGCGGCTTAACCCGCTGCACGACAACACCTGTCCCCCTGATTTGCTGTATTTTTTGATGGCATATTTAAAATCTTTTAGGTGCATCATTCACCCTATTTGCAGGAATAATTGTTCCTGGTCCCCTTCTAGCTACGGTTCAGCCAGCTTTTCTCTGAGTCGGTTATCCAGCTACTCGTGAGGAGCGGGCTTCCCTTGACTAACAGCCACTGAGATTGCAGAGGGAAAGAGCAGGGAGCTGAGGAAAAAGCACCATTTGGCGTGAAATGACTTACTGGGAAAAGTAGCCTGAAAAGCCTCCTCAAGAAAAAAATAATTTCCACTGGCATTAGTTCTAAAGTAAAGAGTAGCTAGAGTAATACCTTCCAGCAAGAATTGGGTAGTAGCTTTTCCAAATAGAACCGATTACCAGAGCCTGGGAAGGGAATGAAAGTGAAGCCGGAGCTCTTTCTTCCCAGAGAGCGGTAATAGACTTGTTGCTGGGCTGTGGCATACACCCACTGCAAGGCATCGAGGGAAATGAGGCTCAGGACATTGCACTTGGGTGGGGGGGTTGGGACATCTTTTTATTTTTCTTCTGAATTGGAGCCGTGTCTCATAGCTGCCTCCTTTGACAACCTTGCAACTTCTGGGAGAGCGCTGAGTTGGCCCCTTTAGATCACGTGACTACTGAAAAAGCAATTTGGTGACACTTAAATAAAACACTTTCTAAAAACTGTATTTAGAAATTACACAGTGGATTTTTTCACATATAAAACACCAGTGTAAGGGGCGCAAAAGGGATTTGAAGGTTTAGTAATTGCAGCCAACCTTCACTGTCAGGCCACTCTATCAGATTTCCCTGTATAATCAGGCGTGTGATGTGCTCTCAGGAAAGGTTGTTTGTTCATTAAAAATGTTAAATGAGTGCAGATTCTGATCAAGACACTAAGCTGAGTGGATAGTTCAGCACATCTTTATTGGCATGTCCCAGAATTAACTGTGATGGGATTATGAGTAGTTATTTTTCTGTTTGTTTGCTCTTTCTTGTTCCTTCCAAATTTTATTTATTTATTTTTAAGATTTTAGTTATTTATTTGAAAGGCAATGTTACAGCGGAAGAGATGGAGAGAAAGGTCTTCCATTTGCTGGTTCAGTCCCCACATGGCTGCAATGGCTGAAGTTGGGCTGATCTGAAGCCAGGAACCAGAAACTCCCTTCGGGTCTCCCACACAGATGTAGGGGTCCAAGCACTTAGGCCATCTTCTGTTGCTTTCTCGAGCACATTAGCAGGGAGATCAGAATTGGAACAGCTGGGTCTCCTGTGTGGGTGCAGGGGCCAAGGCACTTGGGCCATCTTCCACCGCTATAGCAGGAAGCTGGTTTGGAACTGGAGCAGCTAGGACTTGAACCTGCACCCATATAGGACACCAGCATGGGAGGTGACGGCTTACCCTGCTGCACTACGATGCTGGCCGCTCAGATTTTTTTGGCTACCTTAGTCCTTTCAGAGGCAGTGTGCTCAATGAGCTACCACTAGGCTGCAGCTCTTAAAGGTCCTACGAGCTCTCACATAGCCACAGTGGAGCCCAGACTGCCAGCACTTGAACACTTGGGGACCGACCACGTCCAAACCGGATCCAGACGGTAGTAGTTAACACTGGCAAAGGTTCTTTAATGCGAGGAATAATCAATAGATACACAATAGCAAAATCTTTTTGAGAGACATTAAATATAGTATAAATAAATACAGAAATTACTTTCCTGATGCTTAAAAGTTTATAAAGCTTTATAAATTTTTCCAAATATATAATGCTACAGCAGTCAGAATTCTGTTTTAAAAACACTTTTGAATAATAAATATTTCCTTTCCATTTGCAAGTGATTATGGCAGGCTGTTGGGATCATGAGTGAATGAAAGACCAAAACCATTCTGCCATCATGCAGCTTCCTCAACAGGAACTGACTGGGAAGGCAGTAATACTGAATGTGAATCAGAAAATCATAACGATAACGATTGTTAGTGATTTGGTGTGATGGGAGCATCGCACAGCAATGGAGCATGGGGAATTCTTTTTTTTTTATTTATCTATTTTTTAAAGATTCATTTATTCATTCGAAGGGCTGAGTTAGAGAGGCAGGCAGAGAGAGAGAGAGGTCTTAAATCCGCAGGTTCACTCCCCAGATGGGGGCAATGGCCAGAGTTGGGCCAATCCGAAGCCTCTTCTGGGTCTCCCATATGGGTGCAGGGGCCCAAGGACTTGGGCCATCTTCTACTGCTTTCCCAGGCCATAGTAGAGAGCTGGATCGGAAGTGGAGCAGCTGGTGCTTGAACTGGTGCCCATATAGGATGCCGGCACTGCAGGCGATGTCTTCACCCACTGCACCACAGCACTGGCCCCTGTTATTTTATTTTAACTGCTTCATATCATGCCCTGCCAGGTCTTCTAGAGAAATTTATCACCAAGTTCAGTGCGAGGGTGGGTGATTCTGATGGGGCAGGAAAGCTATGACTGCTTGAAGTTGGGGGCGCCAGGGAGAGGAGCTGTTTCAGGCAGAGGGAATAATGTCTGGAAAAGCCATAGGAGGAGATATTCCCAGGGAAATTACAGGGAGTCCTGGTGCCTGGAGCAGGTTGAGTGGAGAGAGACACTGGCAAGGCAATGAAAGGACAGGCAGGGGCCAGGTGGATTGGGCCTTGGACTCTCAGCAGCACTTCCGTCTTACTCTGAGACAGAGCGACTGCCGTTTTACACAGGCCGCTCTCGCTGTGCTGCAGAGACCGAAGTGAATCCAAGGAAGCTGCGTAGGAGACTGTTGCAGCAGTGGGAGCAAGGGGTAGTGTGGCAGTACGAGTTGGGGAAACATTGATTCTGGACTTCTTTTAAAACAAGAATTAACAGAATTTTCTGGCAAATTGGATATGGGATGTGAGGAAAAGAGAGGAGGAATCAAGTGTGACTTCAAAGCTTTTGGTCTGAGCTTTAAGAATGGAGTTGCCATCACTGACCCTGGGAAGTCTGTAAGTGGAGCAGCCCTGTCTCCGGGCATCTTTATAATGTTTCACGCCTCATTGTAATAAATCAACAGCCTGTGCCTTGGCTGGGCAGACTAGAAACCTTGGGATTCAGAGAGATCTGCATTGATTCAGAACCATGTAATCCTGTGTGCCTACTTTTTTCCCTCACTCCCCTCCTTTTCCCTCACCTATTTTCCTCCTCTCCAGCTCTCTCTTCTCTCAATCACTCTCCCTCTCCCTTTTTCTCTCCAAAAAGGTCCTTCAAGCTTCAGAACTGGTCCTGGAGAGTCCCTCCACATGTATTAAAAACTTCCATTATTCTATGAGCACTTTCCTCATATAGCTTTCTTGTCCATGTTGATGTCAACCCCCCTGCCGCCAGCAGGTGGCAGTGCATCACTGAACATTGAGCTGTTGGACTTGGCACTGCTTTTCAGTAGAGGGCTGAACTTCAGAGGGGCTGATGGGATGAAGTAAACACAACAGACTAATTTGGGAGAAGGTAGAGGGAGAGAGATGGCTTCCACTCTGGTGGGAGAGTGCCTTGTATCATTGCTAGGGGCGGTTTCCTTGCTTATATGTGAAAAGGCTTTTATATGGCTTTGGAACAGTCTTTCCACCTGGAGAAAAAGTTTTGGTTTAAGGACTTTATTTCACAAACACCTTGTTGAGGTTGCAATACTAGTGTATTTGATTCATTGAAATGTAGAACTGCTCACTGGAAGCTTTGCCTCCTCGAAAGTAAAATCGTTGCAAATGAAAACTGAGTAGCAGTTTCTGTGTGTAAAATTTGTTCTGTGTTTTAAGAGGAATACAGGGAAGGAAAGGAAGTGCCTCTTGGCCTCAGGTTTTTGGTGTAGTTGGAGATGGAAGAGCATCAGGTGCTCAAAAGCCTGGGGTGCAGTGTGGGGTGGTTGAAGTCTGGCTACAGAGCACTTATTCTCCCAGACACCACCCTACACCAGTGGTAAGCCGGAGCTCTGACCACTGGAGAAGCTGAACTGAATGGGTTTCAGTTTGGGGAACACCAGACCAAACAGGATTGTGGTGAAACACTGCCTTGAAACAGGGGCTGTAGAAGAGTGAAAAGCTGCCCCGTTCCCACAGTATGTCCCTCTTGAGTGCTCTTTCTTGGCCAGTCTCTGGAGTGCTACATTTCTGTCCTCCAGACGGGGAGCTGAAAGTCAGTTTTGAAGATGCTGATTTGCCTGAGACAAAAGAACTGTAGGTTCTTAGGCCAGTTCTTGCCTGTTGTTTACTCTGTAACATATGGAGCTTCTAGTCTGCCATTTAAACCTCGTTCTTAAATATAAACCTAGACTTCACAGTTGCATTGCTGCGGATATTCTGGGCCAGATAAAGTTCTGTTGGGCGGGAACATCCTGTGTGCTGTGGGATGTGTCGCAGCACCCTGGCCACCATCCACTACATGCCCGTGCACCACCACCATCTCCCCGCCCCACCACCAGTCATGGCAACCCAGTATCTCCAGACCTTGCCAAGTGGGCTGGTGGGGAATGCCCCCTTCCCTCCTTTAACAACATCTGCAGACTCTCAGACGTTTGAGGAAAGCCTCTAATGTAAGTGAAACCCAAACTAACAATCAGTAAAGGGAACTCGAGCAAAGGAATCAGAGAAAAGGACAATGGAGAGAGAAGGGTAGAGGGGGAACTTCAAAGAAAACAGTGATTTTCAAGGGAAAGAGAAACATTGTATCCTTAGGAAAACCAATGAGATCTATTTAAAAAAAGAAAACTTGGAAAGACCCGTGGTTACTAAATTTCAGATTGCAGGAATGGCCTTAGTCAATAAAAGATTCAGGGGTCACATTGGAGATCTCTACTATCAAGTGTAAGAAAAAGAACACTAGAAAAAAGTAAGGAGATGAGACAACCAAACTGGGTGTTGGAGGTCTCCCATTCAGAAAGGGGATAGAAGCGGGGACATTTGAAAACAAAACTGACCCAAGAAAAATTCCCAGCGCTAGAAAGACATGACATTCAAACTGGAAGGGCTGTTCCTACCCCAGCCCAACTGTAGCCATGACAAGGTATTATCTTCTGCAATTTCAGAAATAGTGAGAAAGAGAAGATACCAAAAGCTTCCAGAAAGAACAAGGAAAGGAGATACACTGAGGATCAAAATGAGGGCCAGAACAGCAGTGGGAGGGATTTAAACTGACTGCCCAGATACCCTTTCCTGGAGCCTGTGCCTCACCACAACAGAGGAACCCAAGGAGGAGCCTCAGTGCCGACACCTGGGTACAGTCCAGGGCAGAAGCAAAGGCGTTTCTCAGGATGGCAGTGAAGGGAGTCCCTGTGTGAAGACCTCATAGCTGGGCCTAAGAGAACAACCAGTCAGTAGTGATGCAAGGGGGCAGAGAACTCGAATGGGGATGGCACCAAGAAGGAACTGGAGGTGACCAGTTACTTCAGGGGCTTGACCAAGCTATGGGGCAGACGCTTGGTTCACTGGTTGACGCTTGCCTGGGACACCCACGTCCCATGTTGGAGTGCCTAGGTTCAAGTCCTGCCTCTCCTTCCAATTCCAGCTCCTGCTAACGCACAGCCTGAGAGGCAGCAGGAGATGGCTCAAGTGCTTGGATCCCTGCCTCCTATATGAGAGACCCAGGTCTGGGCCCTGGGTCTGTTGTGGATATTGGTTGATTTTTGTTTTTGTCTTTGAGTATTTTCCTGTGTTTTCTAAGGTTACAATTAGCAAACAACTGTTTTTTATTAACAGAGTTAAAAGGAGATTTAAAACTCCAGTGGAAAAAAAAATAACATTAATATGAAAAATGTATTTTTTTTTTTAATTTTTTGACAGGCAGAGTGGACAGTGAGAGAGAGACACAGAGAAAAAGGTCTTCCTTTGCCATTGGTTCACCCTCCAATGGCCGCCGCGGCTGGCGCGCTGCGGTGGCGCACTGCGCCGATCCGATGGCAGGAGCCAGGTGCTTACCCTGGTCTCCCATGGGGTGCAGGACCCAAGCACTTGGGCCATCCTCCACTGCACTCCCTGGCCACAGCAGAGAGCTGGCCTGGAAGAGAGGCAACCGGGACAGAATCCAGTGCCCCGACCGGGACTAGAACCCAGTGTGCCGGCGCCGCAAGGCAGAGGATTAGCCTATTGAGCTGCGGCGCCGGCCAAAAATGTATTTTCTAAGGAAACAACTCAGACACATACAATAGGCACCAATATTTTGAGCCCAGGTTTTTGTATTTTGGAAGCATGTAAGTTTTGCTGTTACTTTAACAAAGAGGACTTCTTTTGGTTCTTTTTTTGGGGGTTTGTATCAATCAGTGGGGTTTGGTGGTCGCAGGATGTAGCAGGCAGCACCTGTAAGGTTAGCATGCTGTGCTTCCTCTTGCCAACACCTGCTTTGTTCCACGAGGTGGAGTGCTAACTTCAGACACTGCACTGAGACTTGTAAATTCGAAGTGTTTGGTGTCTATCTTCCATAGTCCTCAAACAGTTCTGAAAGAAATGTTTGTAAACTGTATAATTGCAACTGTGGGATTTTGTTTCAGTTCGTAAACTATGTATTACAACTTCCGGTTTGACACAGTTCTGTTTTTAGAGTGTAACTAATATGTACATGCACTTTTCCTCATTCTGGTGGACCTTAAGTATTTTCAGAGATAAGTAAAGGTAAAAATACCGGTAATTTGGAGGAAGACCTGTATAAATAATTTAATATATGAATTAGAAAATATTTACAATTCTTTTCAAAGAGAAATCTTGCTATGCTGTTTCAGTGTATAGATCATTATTTTTAAACTACTCTATCATTTAGATGTATACATGCTTCTAAAGTGTTTTAAATATTCTCTTAAAATTCTCCCTGGATCTTACCCATCCCTCCCTCTGTCAATAGTACTAAGGCAAATTCAGTTAAACTCTCTGACTCAGGTTCTGAATTTATGAAATTAAAATAATTGTGAATAACATATTGTAGTTATTTCAACCTTCTGGTAATTTATGTAGTTTCCCTCTGCCAATTAAATTTGTATTAGAACATACAGAGCACTTAATGTTTTAACAGGCGCTTTTGGCCTGTTCAGCCATAGGTCCTGCAACACAGTTGTGGAGCCTGGTAGTAGGATTCCCACCAGGGATAGCATACATCTGTAAGAGACAGGGCTGTAACTGGTGATACCCTTGCAGTTGTAGTCAGGATTAGGTCGTAAAAGAGAAATTGTTGGTACCAAGGGCTGTTCACTTCATCCTTCAGGTACTTGCTAGATGACCATGACCTGGGAGCTGAGAAAGAAGTGCCACCACACTGAGAGAGCTTTGGGTTCCAGACGGGGTCCTACTGATAGCCAGCTCTGTCCCCTTGGGTGAATCAACCTCTCTAGACCTCAGTCCCCACTGTGTAACAAGGAGGCCTGGCTGAGATAAGGGACGCTTATCTGGCCACCATGACCCCATGACTGGCTCTCAAGTCTGACTTGTCAGAGATTGATGAGGCTGCAGCCCTAGCAACAGCTGGCTCTGTAGGGCTGCCAGCATCTGCCTTGAATCCAGATTTCTGAATACCGTCTTCCTAGATCCCGATTGCCTTGCTCTGTTCACCTACCTGCTAGGTTATGCCATTGCGCTAGTTCCAGGTACAAGTCCCTGTCTGCACCATTTCAACCTGAAATTTACCTATACAAGGGTACATCAATAAGATAATTGAAAAATGGGGTTAAGTTAATTGAAAAATGGGATTAAGAGATAAATTTACTTTGGTGCAATGAAATTTAGGAATCTTTAGTTTTTTCATACTACACGTTTCCATGAACTTTGTGAAGACCCCCTTGGACATGTTTCCTAAGATTGAAACATTTTGTACATAGAATGTTTTAGTGACTCACAAAATTATGCTCAAAACCAGACCACAGGGAAAAATAATCTGCCGCCAGCCTGTTTCCCCATTGTGTTCTCTCCCTTGGCCCCGCCAGCACTGTTCAGCCCAGCTAGAAGCCTGAGAGTTGTCCAGATTCTGCAGCCCCCTTCAGTGCTCCACCCACCACTGCCCTGTGCTTCCCCCACCTGGGGCTGCAGCTGGCCTTCAGGCCTTCAGCCTCACTCTCACAGTAGCATTTCTTGAATGCGGATCTGACTGTATCACCCTCCCACCCCCACACACACACCCCCACCCCACCCCACCCCGTTAAATCCCCATCGGTGGCTGCTTGCTGCCTTTAGATGCAGAGGTGTGCTCCCTCACATGGCTTGGAAGGCCTTGCCTCCAGCTGCATTGCCTGGTACTCCCGGCACGCCGCCATCTAGTTTCCCAAACATGCCATTCCAGGCCTCTTTGCTCCGAAGTACTGCCTGCTCTGCCTGGAAGACCTTCCCTGCCACCCCTAATGTGTGGTTAATTACCTTTCCCTCACAATCCTGATCCGTGAAGCCTAACTTAGCCTATCCAGGTCTGCTTCATCATTTCGCACTTGATGCTATTGTATTAAAAATTGGGTCTTGTGTTTATCTCTTGGCTTGTGGTGATCAGCTTTGCTTTTTGACCTGTCAGTCTGTAGTGAGTTATCGTGAATGTCTTAGTCACTTTTGTGTTCATAGCCCAATTCCTCTCACCTGGTAGATAGGTAGGTGCTCACTGCGTGTTGAATGAGTGAATGAATCTATGCTCATAATGAAGAATATAGCTCTGAAACCCAGCATCAAAAACAGTTGTTTCATGCATGATTTTAATATCTTAAAAAAAAAAAAGATTTATTGGGGCTGGTGCAGTGGCATAGTAGGTAAAGCCTCTTCCTCGATGCCAGCATCCCATAGGAGTGCTGGTTCATGTCCCATCTGCTCTGCTTCCGATCCATTCCCTGCTGTCAGCCTGGAAAAGCAGCAGAAGATGGTCCAGGTGCTTTGGCCCCTGCTACCCACATGAGAGATTGGATGAAGCTCCTGGCCCTGGTCTTCAGCCTGGCTCTGCCCAGGCTGTTGCAACCTCTTGGGGAGTAAACCAGCCAATGGAATATTTCCCCCGACCCTGCTCTCTGTAACTCTGACTTCCAAATTAAAAAAAAAAAAATTTTTTTTTAAGATTTATTTACTTATTTGAAAGTCAGAGTTACAGAGAGAGGGAGAGACAGAAAGAAATAATAATCCATCTACTGGTTCACTCCCCAAATGGCCACAACTGCCAGGGATGGGCCAGGTCAAAGCCAGAAGCCAGGAGTTTCATCCAGGTCTCCCACATAGGTACCGGGGCTCAAGGACATGGGCCACCTTTCATTGCTTTTCCCAGACCAATAGCAGGGAGCTGTGTCAGAAGTGGAGCAATTGGGACATAAACCTGTGCCCTTATGGAATGCTGATGTCACAGGTGGTGACTTTACCACAATGCCAGCCCACTGTCTTTTCTAAGAAAGGGAGAGCTGTTTTAAATTCACAACATTCTAAAGCCAAAGGAAAGCTGTTTCAATTGCAAATGACACCAAACTTAAAACTGGCTTGAACAATAGAATTGTTAAATGTACAAAACAGGAAAAATCAGTCTTACATCTGCAAGACCTGGTGCAGCTGCCCATGGGTATCACTAAGGTGGATCAGGGTCTCTGTGCTCAGTCTTCCGCAGTGGCAGCTCCATTAGGCTTGTGTCAGTGCTGCCACCTGCAGCTCCAAGTGCTCCCATTAGGGTAGCAGAAGCCTGTAACACCTCCTAGCTTCATATTTTGTATTAGACTGAGGAAAAATAGAGCCTCCTACCACCTGGGTTGGGGGAGAGGGGCAGGCGGGGGCAGGGAGAAAGCCTCTTTTTCCCAGAAGCCCCCGCAGACATCGGTTACATTCCCATCTCACAGCCAATCATTGTGGCCAGGAGTGTGGCTTATTCCATGTTGCTTAAGCAGTTCCAGGCCTCCTCTTGGAGCTGGGATTGGCACTGAATGAGACAGGAGTGAATACCACTGAAACCATCCGGCTGAGAATGTGAGAGGAATGAGTTACTAAAAGAAAAACTGGAGCATTGTCAAGGGAAGGGGTCAGCAAAAGCTGGGAGGAAGACAAGTGTTCTTTCATAATGACTTTAAACTGTGGGGCCAGGATCCCACATTTGTTTCAGAAGCAAACTGTTCTTTTATTTCCCTTAAGCTTGAGACCACCAGGCAAGACAGGCTTCTCAGTGAAAGATAGGAGTGGCCTTGGAGTAGAGCTGGAGCGGCAGACTGGTCTGTCTCTGACAAGTCAGACCTGAGAGCCAGTCCTGGGCTCACAGGAGCCCGTTGAGCATTTCTGATCTGTGCCGGGCTTCCTCGTTGCACAGTGGGGGACTGAGGTCTGGAGAGGTTGAGTCACCTAAGGGGACAGGCTTCAGTCTGGAACTCCTAGGTCCCCCACTTACACATGACTTCATAGTGCGCCATCAGCTCCCCTGAAGTGAGCATCCACCAAGAACTTGAAGGACATGCATATTAAAAATGTTTCTGTGGTAAGTTATGGTCATCTGGATTCCAGAATGATGGGCTAAACCATCCAAAATACATTTTTTCAAAAATATATATTGCATTATTTTTGAAAATTACGAAAGAAAACTGAAACCATTTTTGGTTGAATGAAATTTTACCATTTTAGTTTTATCTTGTTTCCAAGATTCTGTAATAGTGTGGCATTCATTAAATAATAAATGCATTGTACATTTCAGTGTGTGGTAACAGCAAAGAATGACTTCATAGACCACTTGATCTGCTCTGTTGTGGTTTATGATGCCATCTGGATTCTTTGGTGGAATTATTTCCATCTAAAACACTATAAACTTCTATTTAGTTTTCAAAAATCTGCAGCCAGATATGTTTGTGGTTTTTAGCAGTGATGTAATTCTGGAACATACTTTGAAAGTTATAAGTTGTCATATACTATTAGTATTTAACTCAGTGTTTCACATAATTTCAGACAAACTAGAAACCTGAAAAAAAAAAAAGAGGCTGTTTCTCTACTTTATTTTTTTACTTTTAAGCGTTCTACTTTTCATGTCTGTCTTGCTAGCATACATTTAGTTATAAATTGGTCAAGTGTGTGTAGAGAGCATTGGGAGGCCCACTGGAAGAAATGGCCACTGCCCCTCTTTAATTAGAAAGCTCAGAGAGATAAGCAAAAAGGAATTTTCAACTAAGATAGGTTTTTTTTTCTATATGTTAGAGTGAGAAGAAGAGAGAAAAGTCTTATTTCTTTGACCAGTTGTATGAGACTAGACCATGTTGTAAGATATGTACATATTGCAAGATATACACACTGAACTCCAGAGAAAGAAAAGACTCAACTAAAACATCCTCTTTTTTAAAGATTTATTTATTTATTTGAAAGGCAGAGTTACAGAGAGCAGAAGCAGAGAGAGAGAGAGAAATAGAGAGAGAGAGAGGTCTCCCATCTGCTGATTCACTCCCTGCATGGCCACAACAGCCAGAGCTGTGCTGATCCAAAGCCAGGAGCCAGGAGCTTCTTCCTGGTTTCCCACGTGGGTGCAGCAGCCCAAGGACTTAAGCCATCTTGTACTGCTTTCCCAGGCCATAGCAGAGAGCTGGGTTGAAAGTGGAGCAGCCGGGATTCGAACTGGCACCCATATGGGATGCCAGCACTGCAGGTGGCAGCTTTACCCACTATGCCACAGCACTGGCCCCTGAAACATCCTTTCTAAGAACACATAACCCAGTTGACTGCCAGGTAGGAGCAAGAGCAGAACAGCAGAATATGCCAGAAGGAACTTGGGGCCTAACACTCAGCAGAAAAGTCTGAATATTTCTAAGGACCTATCTTCTTATTCTGGCCATTTTCCAAAAGGTTCAGGAGATGGGGAAGGGAGTCATTAGTAGCCATCGTAGCTGGGGTTAGTAATCCAAGCCTGCAGTGTAGAACAGAGCACAGAGAACAGAGACAGGTGGAGGTAGGAGCTCAATTCTCAGAGCCAGCAAAAGCAACAAGGCACTCTATGCTTTGAGGCTGTGGATGTAGTGAGTAGGTTAGTTGAAAACAAGGAATGAAAAGAAGATGGCAGGATAGGTGATTGGCTATACATAGGAGCACTAGGAGGCAGGGAGTAAACTTTTTTGAAAGCTGGTCTGGCTGCTCATGTGCTGGATGGGAAGGTGGCTCCTCAGCAGTGAAGCATGGAGGCCGAAGGGGTCTGTAGAAGAGTGAGTCAGCAGTGTATTTCAGGACTCACGGAAGGCTTGGGTTCAGGTGCTGGCACTGTCACCTTGGGAAAGTCTGGACTCCTCATCTGCGAGGTGAGAAGTTTGGATGATCCTGACATACCGTGAGGTTAAGAGCCAGCGTCTTCCCCATCACCATTCCCCAAGACAGACCATGAACTGGATTTCTGGAAGCTGTAGTGTTAGTCAGCTATCTGTTCAGCAGGTGTTTACTGAGGAACCATGATATGTTGGATTACAGTCATGCCCAGAATGAAATCCTTTCCTTTCATAGGGACTTTGATGGCAGGGGAGAGGCACAGGACACACACACACACACACATGAACAGTCTGAGGTGTTGATAACTGCTCTGAAGATGGTAAAATAAGACACTGTGGTAGAGCATGAGCATGTTTTGGGGGAGAACTGACTCCGCTCTGAGGAGACAATGTTGAAACGAGATCTGATTTGCAGGAAGCAGGTAATTATGTGACAATCTAAGGGGGAAGCAGACTTAGCAGAAATGAACAGAAAAGGCCCTTTGACAGAGTCAGGGAACAGACACAAGGCCAGTGAGTGAACAAGGAGGGACTGGAGAAGCAAACCAGTTCCAGATGCCATGCAACACTGGGAGCAGTGGTAGGGAAAAGGGGCTTTATCCTGGGTGCACTGGAAAACCTTTGGAAGCTTTTAAGAAGGAGAATAAAAGTACCTGCTTATATTATAAAAAGATGACCCTAGGGATTCTGAGGAGTATAAATTGTAGGAGAGCAAGAAAAGCAAAGAGACTAGTTCAGAGGCTATTATATTAGTCAAGGTGGGAGATGTTGATGTCTTGAACCATGGGAGAAGCTGGGACATTTGGAGTAAGTAGATAGCTATGGAATGTGTGTAGAAGCATTAGAAGAAGGCAACCTGGGGGCAGCCCCAACGCAGGTCTTCATATGTATGCAGGAAATCTATGATAGACTATACTGATATATTGATTTATAGGTTGGGAATGCAGAAGGAGTAGCATGTTTTAGTGGTGAATATAATCATTCAGTTTTGAGTCATTGTAGAAAAGCCTAATGGATAGAGGAACATGTACACACACAAAGTATGTTTGCCAGTGCCATTAGAATGCATTGAGAGCAAGCTTAGCAGCCCATGGTGTCCCTCAAAGGGAGAATTTCTTTCCCTGAGTCTCTGTAAGAATCCAGGAAAATACTGGCCCTGCTTGGGTCACATGGCCACTCCTGAACCAAATGGTGGGTCTGGGAGTGGGGGGTTAGGGTGGTAAAATGAGGGCATCATCTCTGCAGACATTACAGGACATAAAGGAGTGTGAGGGACAGTTCCCTCAAGATAAAAACGCAGACAAACAAAAACAGTATGTCTGTGAAGATGCTTTCATTTGGATTTCTCCAGGTGCTGCACCCCTGGGGAATTCCTGGCCAAAGCTGGTAGGCAGGCCCGAATTATCGCTCTGGCTCTCAACTTCTGTCCCACTCTTTTATCTTCAAAGGAACTTTTGCTGAGATGCTAATTCAAGCCTTCTGTTGATATTTTTTCTCCATTGACTTCTTTATATGTATTTGAGAATTTTCTAAAACTATGTAAAATAATAACTCTTAAGATTTTGCTATATACTGGCTCTCAGTGTTTCCTTTAGTTGGCATGTGGCACCAAAAAACTTGGCACCCAACTTCCGAGATTCAAGCATGGCTATTCTGAAGGCCTGATCCCTGTCAAGATGGCCCCAGATCCCCATTCGCTTGACTGCACGGTTGCATGCCAGATATAATAATCAGTTCAGAAGAGACTACTTCTAGCAGTTCTAGGTGCAGAATGGGATGCTGTGCTTACTCTAACCTAGCAAGCCACCTTCTTCTTTGTGCCCACACCTCAGAGCTCCAGGGCACTCCTATCTCATGGTCCTGTGATCTGAGAAAAGACCCACCAATGCTGAGAGAAGTTCCCTGAGGCCCTTGTGAGTGGTCAGTTTCAGAGAGGGCTCTAGATTGTCTGCCTAGAACACCTTCTTAAGGCCAGGGGCATCTGGCTTTGCTTCATCTCCTTCCTTCCTTCTTTGCCCCACATCCCTAGGGCTTGGTGCCTCCTGGCTCAGGCTGTTTATAAATCCTAATTCCCGGGGCCGGCACTGTGGCACAGCAGGTTAAAACCCCAGCCTATAGTACCAGCATCCCATTTGGGCACCGGTTCAAGTCCCTGCTGCTCCACTTCCTATCCAGCTTCCTGCTAATGCACCTGGGAAAGCAGCAGAGGATGGCCAAAGTACTTGGGCCTGTGCTGCACCCAAGTGGGAGACCTGGAAGAAGCTACTGACACCTGGCTACTGGTTTTGGATTGGCTCAGCTCTGGCTGTTGGGGCCATTTGGAGAGTGAACCAGTGGATTAAAGACCTCTCTCTCTGTCCCTAGCTCTTTCTGTAACTCTTTAAAATAAATAAAATAGATCTAAATAAATAATAAATCCTGGCCGGCGCCGTGGCTTAACAGGCTAATCCTCCGCCTTGCGGCGCCGGCACACCGGGTTCTAGTCCCGGTTGGGGCGCCGGATTCTATCCCGGTTGCCCTTCTTCCAGGCCAGCTCTCTGCTATGGCCCGGGAAGGCAGTGGAGGATGGCCCAAGTGCTTGGGCCCTGCACCCGCATGGGAGACCAGGAGAAGCACCTGGCTCCAGGCTTCGGATCAGCGCGATGCGCCGGCCGCAGCGGCCATTGGAGGGTGAACCAACGGCAAAAAGGAAGACCTTTCCCTCTGTCTCTCTCACTATCCACTCTGTCTGTCAAATAAATAAATAAATAAATAAATAATAAATCCTAATTCCTTACTTTGTTCAAGCCTTTTCCTTTAATCCCAGGAATTCCTTTCAGTTCAATTTGTTGAGTGGTCCTTGGAAATAAGACCCTAACTAAGAACTCTCAAATTACCTCTTTCATGTCCTTTTTATATTATCAGTTTATCTCAGATGGGTAATAAGATGATTGAGTTAATTTATACAAATGTCTAATGACATAGTGAATCATTTTCCAATAAGTATTGAGCACCAGCTATAACCAGGTACTAATATCAGTACTGAGATTGCTGTGATTACAATTCCTGGCCTCTTTGGGTAAATCATATTCTAATGTAGGAGATGGACAATAAAAAACAATATATTATATTCTAGTATAGTAAATGCTGCTTTAAAACAGTCAGCAAGCTAGGTGGTGGGGAAGGGAACCATATGTGTACATGTGGGTGCTGGAGGGTGGCAGTGATGAGAGAGAAGGTTATTTTAGAAAGGCCAGTCAGAAAGGTGCCTCTGAGGAGGACTGGCCTGGCAAGATGGTGGGGGTGCATGTGGATTTAGAGAGCAATCTCTGGTAGGATTTCCAGTAACCTCAGCTTACCAAAAAATAATAATGTGGATGGGACGTGGAGGTGGAAACTTTTCTAGAATAAAGTCATAGGCCAGAAAAGTGGCAGTGTATGGACTCTCCTCGTTAGTCATTTTTTCTCACAGATAGGACTTTAAGCTTGGTTTTCTTCCTAGCTGCCACTTAAACCCTCATCCGTGACTTTAATGCAGATTCTGCCATCGCACTGACTACCTAGGCTGTCCTGAGTAGATATCATTCCCTGAACTTGGAAGAAGCGACGCATTGCTGGACCCTATGGTTAAACACACATTTTGTCTGTTTTAACTGGGACATTCTGAGAGCAGAATGTGTCCCTGTTAATAATTCTACCGAGACAACAGGTGTAAACTGGGAGTATCCTCTGCAAACTGGCTGACTGGTCACTATAGGTATGTGGTGACCATTAGCTCTAGCACACAAGGAAAACCAAGACCCCCTCCCCAGCTAAGCATTTGGTCTGCAAGCTGAAATGTTGGCACTTGCATGTCACATCCAAAAGTTAAAAAAAATAAGTTATCAAACTTTAGTTACTAATTTTATTATCGTACCTTATTCCTGCTTTTTCAGTTTACTTCCCAGAGGTCCGTCAGGTCCCATCCCACAACATGCCTCTGCTAGTGTTTCTTCTTCTTCAGAGAGTGGACTGGCACTTCTTAAACCCATTTGCTAGGTTGCTTTGGGCTGCTGCCCGGGGTGAGACGTAGTCTGTTCTTCCATGTTGAGGTCCAGGAAAGTGCTTTCCAGCCCAGATACCCTTGTCCAGATACCCTTGTGTATTTGCCTCTCTGGATCCAAGATGGAATCAGAGGAGCTAGAGTCAAATCCTCACCCTTCTAGTCCCTAGGCTTAGAATATAATAGGAATGCTCTTCATTGCCCCTTTACAAAGTCATGTGATTACAGCTTTAAAAAATATTAAAGGAACATGAGACACACCCTGATTTTTTTTTTTAAAGAAAATATAGAGATGTTGAGATCAGGCCACAAAATCTAAAACAAATTTATAATAGACCCCTACTTAAGCTATGACAATAATAATCACAATAGCTTGAGTTTATATTTGATTCAAATGTATTTTGTAGTACAGTCTGTTATCTGAAACCCTATAAAAACTGGGGGAGTTTTTTTTAAGTGTTTCAGAAACTTATTTAACAGCAAAATCTTATTTGAATTGGTATGAGGCTTATATACTCTATTTATTTTAGTTGATGTGAATACTCATGTTTTGCTGCAGAAACATTAATGTTTATTACTTGCCCAAACTCCAAAGGAAGATATTATATATAATACCTGATGGATGTACCACATTATCTGTCTCAACACTTCTGACACAGAAGATTCCTGAGAAGAGATTTAGACTCCACAGATTTATTAATCTGTTACTCATTTTCAGTTCATAAGTCCACAAATTAGGCAAGCACAGATCTCAAACAAATTTGTCTCCGGCTTGGTTACTGTTCCCTGAATGGTCATTAGTTTGGGAACAGCTCGTTATTAGTTTCTAGTTGAAGATTTAGTACCCTAAGCCTTTGGAAGGAAAAAAAAAAACCCAGTTATTTGACAGATAATAGATAAGTAAATAAAAATAATGAAGAACCTATAGAGCCCAGCTCTCCATGCCCCACTATTGTGCTGTGGAAAGAAGAGGCCATAGCCATCACCTTCATGCAGGGGCACAGAGTGGTCGCATGTGCCCTCCATTTTCACTTTGTGCTGAATGTGTGATACACACACTCCTGCCTTCATGGAGCATAACCAAAGCCTGCAAACACAATTTCACACCTTTTTTCTGAGTGCAAAAAAAAAAAAAAAAAAACCTTAGGACAAGTAGTTATGTGTTTTTTATTGGTTTCGAAAAAGGCTTCACTATTTTTCTAGAGGAGCATATTGTTCCTCACAGCCAAATGTGAAGGGGGAAGTATTAAATATTTGGTTTTTTTACTCTCTGACTTTAACTGTATGGCAGCCAGGCTGCAAGAAAACTGCTAGTGATTCTTACTTCCTGTACTCAATCCTTGGGTAGTCCCTTTCATAATGAATGGGGCTGACCTGTGTTACCAGCAGGATCTTGCGGACGTGATAAAGCGTGACTTGCAGGGTTGGGTCATAAAAGGCATTGTGGTTTCTGCCTCGATCTCTCCTGGAGCATGCGCTTTGGGGAAACTAGTTGCTATATAATGACAACGTTCAAGTAGCCTTATGGAAAGGTCCATGTTGCAAGGAACTAAGTCCATCAGCTAGCAAACAGCACTGAATCGCCAGACTTCACTGGTACCTGTCAAGCCTTTAAATGATTGCAGCCCCAAGCAACAACTTTAAGTTCATCAGATACTCTAAGCAAGAATAACCAAGCTGCACCACTCCTGGATTCCCAATCCATAGTAACTGAGAGAAGCAAATAATATTTGTTTGAAGCCACTAGATTTTGAGTAATTTATTACATAGCAATAGGTAGCCAAAATACCTGGAACTCTGACTCAGAGAAAATATGTTGATTTTCCTGATTATGAAAATAATAATATTCTTACTATAAATTTAAAACAGATATGTATGTGTGTGTATATATATATGATTGGGAAAATGAATATATACTAAAATGTCATCTTTTTTGTAATTTATTACATGTAATTCCAGATTGTCTGTGTGCAGATACTAGTATGTGTATGTATATGCAAATATGTGTTAGTGTCTCTGGTGCTTTGTTCAAAGATACTGGGTTATATTGAGCATACTGTCCTACAGCTTGAATAAGCCAATTATCTCTGTACATCTTTCATGTCATTTGTTAAACAAGTATGCATAAAAATGCTGTACCAACATAAACATCCTCTCTGTCTCTCTCTCTCACTATCCACTCTGCCTGTCAAAAAAAAAAAAAAACATAAACATCTTTAGATTCAGTTTTCCACAAATTTGGAAGAGTACCATCATAAATCCCCATATATTTCATGGGCATATGTATGGATTATTGGAGAATATTTGATCTGTTGCAAATTTCCAACAGTACAGATAATAATACAGTGGACAAACCTATGGGTAAACCTGTGGGATGTATTTCCAGAAGAAGAAATACTGGATGAAAGGTTGACATATTTAAAATACTTCCCACTTACCCTCCCCAAAAGTATGCCAATGTATTTGCTCAGAGAATGCATCTGTTTCCTTATACCTTCAGCAACACAAAATATCCACAATCTTTGCTAGGCGGGTTGGTGAAAACTGTTTTCTTTTGTTCTTGTGTTGATAGTCTTTTTTGGTTTGTTGGTTATTGATACTTATTCTGTTTAGAATTATTTATCCATCTTTGCCCATCACGATGCTAGGAGTGTTTTTGTTGGTTTGGTTTTTATTTATTTATTTGAAAGTCAGAGTTACAGAGAGAGGGAGAGACAGATTCTCCATCACCAGTGTACTTCCCAGATGGCCATGTGGCCAGGGTCAGGCCAGGCCAAAGCCAAGAGCCAGGAGCTTCTTCCAGGTCTCCCATGTGGATGACAGGGGTCCAAGCACTTGGGCTGTCCTCTGCTGCCTTCCCCAGGCTACCAGCAGGGAACTGGATCAGAAGCAGAGTAGCTGGGGCTTGAACCGGCCCAAATATGGGATGCCAGCATCACAGGTGGTGGCTTTAACCCTCTACACCACAATGCCAGCCCAAATACTAGGTTATGTATCTTATATATTGATTTGTAAAAATTCTGTGTTTTTATATATTAAGCTATTTTCCTAAAATATCTTATTGACCATTTCCCCCAACTTATTGTTGATACTGTAACATTTTTTGAATCATATTTTGGATTTTTTCATCATAACTGAATGATGCGTTATGTGAAGATTGAATTAGACTTCCCAACTCTGATTGAAAAGTAGCTAGAATGAAAATGATAAGCCAGAAAGCATCTCCTACTTCTGCATTTAACTTTGGTATCAATGACCCAGTTGGTTTGGATTTCTGTTTCCTTCTAGCGTACCAAGTACTACCTTCACCGAATTCCCAGAAGCCGTGAGGTTCAGCAGTCCTGGCTCTCCACGGTGATCAGCACTTTGCATTCCATGTGGGTGTCCTTCCCCCTGATCTACCGAGTGAAGCCTGATCTGGTATGTAAGACCATCATAGGGAGAGGGATCTTAACTCTCCTGGGAATCTTTCGTTAGTTAACAAGATGTATTGTTTTCTTAAACAGCTGCCATTTATCAGTGTACCAATGGAGTACTAGCCTTTATACTAATGAATATTAAAAACTTAGCCATTAAATTACACTTTGCTATAACAGATAAGAAATACACTTTCCCTTTCTAGCTATACCTTGATCTCTAAGTTTGGCCTTTAGTCTTCCTTGTCCCCAGTGATTACCACTAGCATATAAATATCTTTAACCAATTTTTACATGTATTCACCTGTGTTTCCTAGCTGGCGTCACGTGCTTGTCAAGCCAAAAAGGGCCAGTCATTTACTCCTTTTCTTTTTTTTTTTTTTAAGATTTATTTATTTTATTTGAAAAAGTTACAGAGAGGTAGAGGCAGAGAGGGAGAGAGGTCTTGCATCTAGAGGTTCATACCCCAGATGGCCACAATGACTGGAGCTGTGCCAATCCAAAGCCAGGAGCCAGGAGCTTCTTTCAGATCTCCCACGCAGGTACAGGGACCCAAGGACTTGGGCCATCTTCCGCCGCTTTCCCAGACCAGAGCAGAGAGCTGGAATGGAAGTGGAACAGCCAAGACTCAAACTGGTGCCCATATGGGATGCCAGTACTGCAGGCAGTGGCTTTACCTGCTAAGCCGCAGCGCTGGCCCCTGCTCATTTTCAATTGCCATTTTTGTTTTTGTCACAACTCTGTTACCAGCCAGATATGGCATACAGTAGGCAGAATGTCATACAGACTCAAGTTTTATGGGAAAAGAATATGGGAGTTAGAAAGGTGAAAATTTCATTAGTGCATTCTATGTTCAAACTTACTTTCCTCATCTATGGAAGTCTTGAGTTCTCTGTGGTCTTTAGAATGAATTCCTATTATTAATTTTTTTTAAGAGTTACTTATTTTATTTGAAAGGCAGTTACAGAGAGGCAGAGGCAGAGAGAGAGAGAGAGAGAGAGAGATCTTTCATCTGCTGGTTCACTCCCCAGATGGCTTCAATGTCTGGAGCTGAGCTGATCTGAAGCCAGGATCCGGGAGCTTCTTTCAGATCTCACACGTGGGTGCAGGGGCCCAAGGACTTGGGCCATCTTTCACTGCTTTTCCAGGCCATCACAGGGAGCTGGATTGGAAGTGGAGCAGCTGGGACTTGAACCGGCTTCTATATGGGATGCCAGCATTGCAGGTGACAGCTTTACCCATTATGCCACAGCACCGGCCCCCTGAAGTTCTATTATTGAATTCCAAATGTATTTCAGTGGACAATTCAGGTGAGTGGATAGGATATCACAGGGTGTACAAAGTTTGTGAATAATAATACTCCCATTCCTGTAGAAGGCAGAATCCTTTAGCTGGCATAACCTGAAAGGAAAGTCTTTGCTTGCTTTGTGAATACACAAGTTCTGGCACAGTTTATGTTATTCTTGTGAATGGTTCAACAGACATGCATTTAACTGCCATGATTTGGAAAGGTCTCTATGAATTTGGTCATCACCTTTCTTCAGCTAGCTTGTAGTGCAAGTCCCTCTTTAGGATGAGAATTTTAGAAGCTAAAAGCTGAGTTTTCTACATGACTCATGAGATTGTTTTTAAAAAGATATCATTTGTACAGTGAAATACAGAGACTTTAAGTGTGTAGTTTGACCACACCCCTTTCAAGATACAGAACATTTTCCATCACCCTGGAATATTTTCTCTGTTTCTTCTCAATCGATCCCTGCCCTTAAATAACCACTGTTCTTATACCTATCACGATAATTTTTTAATATTTCTTTTCAAATTCTTGACAAAATGAGTTTATCTCAGTCTCCAACCACATGTCTAGTAAGTGGAATTATATTTCCCTAAAAGATTATTATTGTCCCAAAAGGCTTAATTTATTTATCTTTTTTTAAAGATTTATTTATTTATATATTTAGTTGAAAGGCAGAGTTACAGAGTCAGAGGCAGAGAAGGAGAGAAAAGTCTTCCATTCATTGGTTCACTCCCCAGATGGCCACAATTGTTGGATGCGGGCTGATCCAAAGCCAGGGACCCAAAGACTTGGGTCATGTTCTGCTTTCCGGGGCCAGAGTAGAGAGCTGGATCAGAAGTGGAGCAGCTTGGACTTTAACCAGTACCCATATAGGATGCCAGCACTGCAGGTGATGGCTTTACCCACTACACCACAACACCAGCCCCTTAATTTATTTCTAAAACTCAAGAGACAAGCAAAAGGGAAGAAAATGGCTTCAGTATTTTAAACTGGAAATTTTAGGTTCACATTTACTAACTCACAAGAGAGGTGTGGCCATTTCCATTGGCAACAGTGAGCTTAAGGGCTCATTCATCAGGACTCAGAGCTGTTAATGCTCAGGAGAAAACCGTGCATGGTGGGTGTCATACAGTGAGTTCAGAGCAGCTCTGAGGACTGTCTGGCCCAAGTTTCTGATCCCCTTGCACTAAGATACCTTGTGGGATGTGGGACATATCCTTGTTCCAGGCCCACTGTGGCTTTTATTTTGTTTTAGTTCCCTTTTGGCCCTCATTCTGCACCTTAAAATGAAAGAATTGAACTAGGTACCATGTCAGCTTTCTTCTAAGCTAGACTAAACTTGTATGAGCACCATAAATTTGCTTGTAAAAAGTGGAAGGAGGAAAAAGATTATGATGTTACTAAGGAACAAGAGGAGGAAGGGGTAAAGGTAAAATACGTATTTCTGTTTTAAACTGAGTTAGTTAAAAAAATTATCTGAAACCTGAAAATTATCCAGTCAGCTACTGTAGTATTGTTGGCATTTCCAAGTGAGCTCCCAGTTAGTGGATTCCCCTTTTACAGAAAAGAAAGTTAGATTGTCTTTTTCATTTATTTAATTTTATTTATTTATTTTTGCTGTATTGAAAAGAGAACTATAACATGCAGATCTCTCCCGTATTCATCTGCAATGCATTGAACGTTTGTGCCTTCTCACAATCCTAACCGCCAGGTGAGAGTGTTAGAAGGTAGCACCTTTGAAAGGTGATCAGGTCACAGGGGCAGAGCCCTAAGAAGTGGGGCTAGTGCCTTTCTGAAGGAGGTCCAGGAATGATCTCTTGCGCCTGCCACCGTGTGCAGTTACAGTGAGAAGTCTGCCTGCGAGGAAGCAGGCCCACACCAGAAGCTGAATCAGCAGGCACCTTGAACTTGGGCTTCCTGGGCTCCAGACCTGTGAGAAATAAATATCTGGTTTGCAAGCCCTCAGCTTATGATATTTTGTTACAATAACCAAAATGGACTAGAATGTCATCGTTAGCTTTTTTATGACTTTCATCACAGAGCACCGTTCCTTCTTTAAAAAAAAAAAAAAGTCTAGGGAAAAGCCCACTTTTAGAAACAATAGCTGCAACAGTCTTTAAAATGAAAATTACCACAGTTGTCCAAACAGCTTTAACCGTGTGCCTGAATTCCTAAGTCTGCTGATCCATTCAGTTGTCTCTGGCCCTCACTTTGTCATCTACAAAACATAAAAACACTTCGTTATTTCCTGAATGACTGCTGAGTAATAGAATGTTTTGGGGTTTTGAAATTGAAATTCTGCCTGGTACTAATAGCTAACGTGTATTAAGCAGTGATATGCGTCAGACCTGGTACTAAGCACTTTGTATACATGTCAGATGAGAAAGATAGTAATGCTACTTGCATTTAATGGGAGCGGAAACTGAGGCAATAAGATGTGAAGAGTTTGTACAACCAATAAAAAATAGAGCCAGGGGGCTGGTGCTGTGGTGCAGTGGGTTAACGCCCTGGCCTGAAGCGCCGGCATCCCATATTGGCGCCGGTTCAAGACCTGGCTGCTCCGCTTCCAATCCAGCTCTCTGCTATAGCCCGAGAAAGCAGTAGAAGATGGCCCAAGTCCTTGGGCCCCTGCACCCGCGGCAGGACCCAGAAGAAGCTCCTAGCTCCTGGCTTTGGATCAGCACAGCTCCAGCTGCTGTAGCCAATTGGGAAGTGAACCAGCAGATGGAAGACCTCTCTCTCTCTCTCTCTCTCTCTCTCTCTCTCTCTGCCTCTCCTCTCTCTGTGTAACTCTGACTTTCAAATAAATAAATATTAGGAAAAAAAACAGAGCCAGAACTAGAATCCAGCTCTTTCTGATTCCAAAGCCCAAGGATTAACCACTAATCTATATACCTCCATTTCTGGCTCCCACCACAGAAGATGTATGCATTTATCCAGAGCAATTAAGACTCAACGAATAGGGGCTGGCATTGTGGTGTAGCAGGTTAAGTAACCACCTGTGATGCCAGCATCCTATATGAGTGTCGTGGCTGCTCCACTTCTGATCTAGTTCCCTGATAATGGCCTGGGAAAGTAGCAAAAGAGGGTCTAAGTACTTGGGCCCCTAACAGCTATGTGGGAAACTCCTGGCTTCTGAATTTGGCCTAGCCCAGCCCTGATGATTGCAAGCCATTTGGGGAGTGAACCAGCAGATGGAGGATCTCCCTCTGTCTTTCCCTGTCTCTCTGTAACTCTACCTTTCAAATAAATAAAATAAATTTTTAAAAAAAGGTGCAATGAATAAAATACTTTTTGGTACATCACTGCCTCTGAAGAACAGGTAGTATAAAAAGAAAACATATTGGAGATTCCAATGTGGCTGAATAGAGAAGATAGGTGCTGATTTTGACTAGCGGACAATAACAGAAGGAAAATGAAGGAAGTGCATTCCCAGGGAGAGTTGGAGAGAAGTTTGCAGTGAAAATTCTACAGAAAGTAAAGATGCCATGGAGCAGCAAGGACAATACAAACATGCAGCAGCAAGCAGGGACTCAGTAAGTCCCACCCAGGACTCCTAAGGCAGAGACTGGAGGACACGCCAGCTTTGGAAAGCGAGAGGAGAGCAGACTTTGGCAGCCCCTGTCGCTGATGATACTGCCTTAGGGAGAACCTTGTAGTTCATGTGACTTTAAGTCTGTCCTGGGCCCCTAGTGCAGGGAGGTTATCCGTCTAACCCGGGGAAAAGAAAAGCACATTTCCTTCTCCCAGTTCCTCCACAAGGGTGCAGGGAGACCAGCAGGGAGAAAACACTATCTTAATGCCAATAGAGGCTGCAGTGTCTCTCTTGCGCATGTCTAGGGGATTTTATCAGAGGGAAAAATCCACTGACTTTGAGCCTGGCCTGGAGGGTCAGCAGGGGCCTAGGAATCCACTTAGAACTGTGAGGTACTCCCATCTCCCCACTGTAACACAAGCTCTGGGGCTCAAACTGCCAAGGCAGAGCACCTGTAGACAGTTGGCTCTGGGTAGGCCAGAACAGGGTAGGCTTAGGCGCTGAGAATAGATCCCCTGATCCTGTGACTGTGGGAGCCTTGTGTGCTATGACTGGGAATTCTGAGCACAAAAAGGTGTGGGGTGTAGTTGGGTCTCTGGGAAATCACTGTGTCTGGCCTCAGAAGCTCAGAGCTCCCTTATTGCCTGGGGAGGGTCATTGCAGAGTGTTCTGTGAGCACACTGATAACTGCACAGATCTTTTGTGCAGTTCATGTGCCTGCATGGGTGGAGATTATACCCACTGTGGGATAACCCTGGGCATTGATCACCTTGGAAGAAAGGAGATGAGGCTGTGATTATGCCAACACCCTCCCCTCTGCTGCCAATAGTGGAGATCTAATGTGCCCAAGTTGAGTGTCACCCTGTACTCTCACCCCACCCTTGAGCACTGACCAGAGCTCCCTGGCCCCACCAGCACACGCCTCTGGATATCCACTAAAGGAACAGACACTTCACTAAGCCACAGAGACATGGTTCAAAGATAAAAGTCATCAGAGGAAAAAAAACCAGCAAGTGTTTCCACTTGAATTCCAGAAATTCAAGAAACAAGAACAAAGAAGACAACATGACTCCCCAAAAGGAACACAACACATCAATATTATATGTGAAGATGAAGAGATTGATGAAATGCCTGAAAATGAATTCAAAAGAATGATCATAAAATTACTCAAACACAGAGAAACAAATTCATGAGATAAAAAGATCCATACACAACATGAATGAAAAATTGCACAAAAGATAGAGATATTGAAGATAAATCAAACTGAAATATTAGAAATAAAGAATTCAGTATGTCAGATAGAAAATACAGTGGAAAGCCTAAAAAACAGACTGGTGAGGCAGAAGAAAGAATATCCAAACTAGAAGACAAATCCTTGGAATATCTCAGTTAGACAAAAAGAAAAAAGCAAGAGAGCGGCAAGATGGCGGAATAGGAAGGAGCACATTGATAGTTCAGCAAGACACACAGGTTAATAAAAGTGGAGACACTGCAGGGTCAAGGAAGAGTAGGGGAAGAAACAGCAGTGGAAATTCTTCCGGAACTAGTGATTCACAGTGGACCTGCGTGGAGAGCGTGGGAGCCCAAGTTCGGGACACCAGCGGCAGACTAAACGCACCAGCGCTGGAACGCGAGGTGAGCCGAATCTCAATAGCCTGAGACACCAGCGGGCAAGCAGAAAGAGGAGACTAGAGGGAACGAGGCTTGAAACTCCGTGGGGAAAAGTTCACCAGGCTAACTAGAAGAGAGAGAGGGAAAAAAAAAAAAAGTAACCGATACGGACACGAGTTTCTCTCCGCTCACCCCTCAAAGGCGAGCAAGACAAAGAGCAGGCGCCATTTTGGACATACGTCATAAGCAGGGCAACCTCAGGTCTGCACCAGCCCTGAGCCTAGCAGAAAAACCTGACTCTGGGGGGAGGGGTGAAATAACAGGAGATTAGGATCTAACTTGGCAATCCAGTGGGAGACTGCAGGAGAATTGGAGCCCACAACGAGGGCAGCAGAGATTCCCTGTGTGGTCCTTGGGAAAGAGCTTCTGATCTCTGGCTCCTGTGGGTATATCATTTACCTGCTAACTACCTCCAATTACATTCAGCTGTGTGGAATTACTTCCCTTTTGAAGCAAAAAAAAAAGAAAGAGATTTACCACGCCTAACCTGGGAGTGTCATCTTTGACACACCCTTAACCCTGAGGAACCAAACCCAGCTCTCAGTCCACACTTATCTCAAGCCTCTAAGGCTCCACCGAAAGCAGACAGTCCACTTAATATAGAGCCATAGTGTAACAAGAAAAAACACCACAGTGAAGAAACCAAATATCTCCAACATGCCACACAACAAACGCAAAAACCGAGGTAACAAGAACAAGGAAGACACTATGACGCCCCCAAATGAAAAAGACACCCCAATTCAAGATTATGAAGATGATGAGATCGAAGAAATGCAAGATACGGATTTCAAAAAATTGATAAGAACATTAAGAAGTTCTCAAAAACAAATTCTTGAACTACAGAAATCCTTAATGGACAAGATAGAAAATCTCTCTCATGAAAATGAAATATTAAGGAGGAATCAAAATGAAATGAAACAACTAGTAGAACATGAAACTGTGATAGTGACAAAAAACCACACTGAAATGAAGAACTCAATAGATCAAATGACAAACACATTAGAGAGCCTTAAAAACAGAATGGGCAAAGCAGAAGAGAGAATATCAGACTTAGAAGACAGAGAACAGGAAAGGAAACAGGCAAACCAAAGAAAAGAAGAAGAAATTAGAAATCTAAAAAATATTGTCGGGAATCTACAGGATACTATTAAAAAACCTAATATTCGGGTCCTAGGAGTTCCTGAAGGCATGGAGAGGAAGAAAGGATTAGAAGGCATTTTCAGTGAGATACTAGCAGAAAATTTCCCAGGTTTGGAGAAGGACAGAGGCATCTTAGTACAGGAAGCTTATAGAACCCCTAATAAACATGACCAAAAGAGATCCTCACCACGACACATCGTAATCAAACTCACCACAGTGAAACATAAAGAAAAGATTCTAAAAGGTGCAAGAGAGAAACATCAGATCACTCTCAGAGGATCTCCAATTAGACTCACAGCAGACTTCTCATCAGAAACCCTACAAGCTAGAAGGGAATGGCGAGATATAGCCCAGGTACTAAGAGAGAAAAACTGCCAGCCCAGAATATTATATCCTGCAAAGCTCTCATTTCTGAATGAAGGTGAAATTAAGACTTTTCATAGCAAACAGAAACTGAAAGAATTTGTTGCCACTCATCCTGCCCTGCAAAAGATGCTTAAAGATGTGTTACACACAGAAACACAGAAACATGGTCACCAATATGAAAGAAGGTAAAGGAAGGAAACCTCACAGCAAAAAATCACAGAAAGCAAAATTTCTCTTTGTCATAGAATTAAACTCTGATGCTCTGTTAAAGCAATGTGTTAAAGTAATCTAAAAACAAAAAGCAATTCAAATCAATTGGCAATCTACAAAAAGAGTTAAAGATTTTAAAAGCTATTATTAGAATTGCTATATTGGTCTATTATGCTATGTTATATGTGTGTACATATTGTATGTCCACATAGGAAATTTTATTAAGAGTTTTATTTTAAATGGCTTATAGATAAGATTGTCCATAAATTTAAGCTGCTAAAATCAATCAAAGATACATTTTAATTCGTGTGACCTGAATCTGTGTATCATATGTTTTAAACTTGTTGGTAGAAAGAAACTAAAAACATTTTAGATGGTTGTGCTTAAGTTTACTGGCTAAACAAACTACACCATGTTAGATATTTAAGAGGTGTTTTCAAATACATGATTCTTAAAATTTATAGAAGGCATTGGACCTTCTGGTAAATGTTTTCTTAAGTTGTAATCTAATGGTTGAAACGGTTTGCTAAGTATTCAGGTAACATTGCTATTGTCAGCAAGCGATCTAGGACTTGCTCCCTCATTTCTCTATTCTAAGCCCAACTTATTCTTTCATTTCTCTATTCTCTTCAAGGTAGGAAACTAATTCTATTATGAAGGAATCTGTAGGACGCACAATTTAATCTTTAGACCTTATAAAAGAGATGGCTAACATTTTTCTGTAATAGCATAGCCAAAATAAGAACTTAAATAATAATCTCATAGCTAGATTCACTTCGCCATCAGCGAAGTATACAGTAAGTAGAAAAAACCTCCCTTTCAGACCAAAGGGAAAGAAAGTTTTAAAGTGAGAATATAATTTTCCTCATGGGCATTGTCTACCTTAGAAAAACTTCTACAGAACATGCCTGTGACTATAGACTTGTAGTTCAGGCCACTGAAGATTAGAGATGGGATACAGGCACTCCCTTGACTTGCATCCTCTGGCCTGCTTTAACACAAACCAGGAGGAAAAGAAAGCTAGGCATCAGAAGCAATGGGTGGCAGGCCTATTAATGGCTGATCTGTACAGTGATCTGCCCTCAAGGAGACCCAACAGGCCAGTCCACTGCGGTGGCTTTCAATGTGGTAAGCATGGGCTTCAGCAGAAGTCAGCTTGTGAAGAGCCCTGGCAGCTCTGCCAAGAGTTGGATCACTGGAAATGGACCTGCCCTGGAGTCGAAGGATGCCCAGGTCAGAGCCACAGATCTTATTGGCTCTAAGCTGAAAAGCCCTTCACTCAGCCCAACTTCCAAAGTGACCACCGCAGCTGAGGGTATGGTCAAGTAGGGTCAGCAACATTGCAGGCAGAACTGTAAATTTCTTGTTAGAGATGCCCCCTGCCTTTACCTGGCCAGCTCTCCTCCCAGGCCAGCCAAGTAATGTAAGTCAACAGAGTGCCTTCCCCTAGGAGGTTCACACCTCCCTTAGGATATACCCCATGTGAAGAGATAGATAGGTCTGGGCCTCTTAACTTACAAGGCCTAAAGCCCACCAGATTATTATCAAGCCCCTTCTATCAGGTTCTATTTGCCTCTCAATCAGAAAACTTAATTGTAGCTTAGACAGCACCTTTCTTAGCTCCTCTAATAATGACTCTGTCCTTTGTTCTAGGCCCTGTCTAGCATACTTGGGCCTCATTCCTTTGTAATCATAACCTCTACTCTACCACCAATGGCTCTACTCCCAACCTGTGTGTACTGAAGGTCCTCTTCCCCACTTAATGCTGTATAACTGTTCAAACCTGGTAAATGCCACTCTTAGGATCATTGGTTACTATCCTCACTCTGTCTTTTATGACCTTGTCTAAATATGATCAGAGTCGGCAAACTTGGAAGGCTTCCATAGCCTTGGCAACTCATGACAAGAGCCTAGGGTGGTTACTGGCGCCATAAACTAGAGTGTCAATTTGTTGGGTCAACAACAAGAGCCACTGTGCACTTGCTCCTCATGTGGGATCTCTGTCCTTAATGTGCTGTACATTTTGATTTAATGCTATAACTAGTACTCAAACAGTATGTTTCACTTTGTGTTTCTATGTGGGTGCAAACTGTTGAAATCTTTATACTAAATTGATCTTCTGTATATAAAGAGAATTGAAAATGAATCTTGATGTGAATGGAAGGGGAGAGGGAGCGGGAGAGGGGAGGGTTGTGGGTGGGAGGGAAGTTATGGGAGGGGGAAGTCATTGTAATCCATAAGCTGTACACTGGAAATTTATATTCATTAAATAAAAGTTAAAAAATAAAAAAAAGAGAAGAAAAAAAAAGAAAAAAAAATTCTGAAAGCTCCAAAAAAAAAAAAGAAAAAAGAAAAAAGCAAAAAAACTAGAAAAACTGAAAATAGTTTTGAGATTTATGGGATATCATTAAACAACCAAATTATACGTATCTTAGGAGTTTCTGAAGGTGTGGAAATAGAGAATGCATTTAGAAAGCCTATTCAGTGAAATAATAGCAGAAAACCTTGCTAATTTGAGAAAGAAAGGGACAGTCAAGTACAGGGAACACATAGAATTCCTAATATACATGATCAGAAAATATCTTCACCACAGCACATTATAGTGAAACTTTCAACAGTAAAACATGAAGAAAAAATTTAATAGTGTGCACTAGAGAAACAACAGATTACCTTAAAAGGATCCCCACTTTAGACTAACAGCTGATTTTCATTGGAAACCCTATCGGCTAAGAGAGCATGGAGAGACTTAGTCCAAGTGCTAAAAGAATTGTCAACCCAGAATACTGTTCAGCACCCCACTTTCACCAATAGACAGATCAAGTAGTCAGAAAATCAACAACAGAGAAAGAGAACTGTAGAACCAATATCCATGATGAACTTAGTAGTAAAAATCTTTACTAACTAATCAAATCCAACAACACAACAGAAAGATCATTCACCAGAACAATATGGAATTTATCCCTGGTATGCAGAAATGGCTCAACATATGCAGATCAATAAATGTGATACATCACATTAACAAAATGAAGAATAAAAGTCACATGATTATCTCAATAGATGCAGAGAAAGCATTTGATAAAATACAACATCCTTTCATGATAAAAACCTTAAACAAATTTGGTATAGAAGGAATATTCCTCAACACAGTCAAGATAATATATGACAAAACCGCTGCCAGCATTATATTGAATGTGAAGTAGTTGGAAACATTCCTACTAAGATCTGGAACAAGTATCCTCACTTTCGCCATTTCTATTCAGTATAGTTCTGGATGTTTTAGCCAGAGCCATGAGGAAAGAAAAGGAAATCAAAGGGATAAAATTGGAAAGGAAGAAGTCAAATTATCCCTGTTTGCAGATGACTTGATTCTATATAAAGTGGTAACAAAAGACTCCACTAACAGACTATTGGAACTCGTAAGAAGCTATAAAATCAACACACAAAAATCAATAGTTATATACACAGATAATGCCATGCCTGAGAAAGAACTTGTAAGATCAGTCCTATTTGTAATAGCTACAAAATCCTTAAATACCTTGGAATAAGTTAACTGGTGATGTTAAAGACTTCTGCAATGAAAATTACAAAACATTAAAGAAAGAAATAGAAGACACACCAAAAAAATGGAAAAATATCCCATGTTCATGGATTGAAAGAGTTCATATCAAAATGTCCATATTCAGAAAAGCAATTTATATATTCAGTGCAATCTCACTCAAAATACCATCAGCATTCTTCTCAGATCTAGAAAAAAATGATGCTAAAATTCATATGGAGACGTAAGAGATTCTGAATAGCTAAATTAATTTTAAACAACAAAAACAAAGCCAGAGGCATCAGAATACCAGATTTCAAGACATATATCAGGGCAGTTATAATCAAAACAGCCTGTTACTAGCACAAAAATAGACATGTAGACCAATGGTCAAACAGTATGGAAACCCAAGAAATTAATCCACTCATCTACAACCAACTAATCTAACAAATGAGCTGAAATCAATCACTGGAGAAAAGGACAGTCTCTTCAACAAATGGTGCTGGGAAAATTGGATCTACACATGCAGAAATATGAAAAAAAGACCCCTACCTTACACTTTATACAAAAATCAACTCAACGGCCGGTGCCGCAGCTCAATAGGCTAATCCTCCGCCTGCAGCACTTGCACCCCGGGTTCTAGTCCCAGCTGGGGCTCTGGATTCTGTCCCAGTTGCCCCTCTTCCAGGCCAGCTTTCTGCTATGGCCTGGGAGTGCAGTGGAGGATGGCCCAAGTGCTTGGGCCCTGCACCCCATGGGAGACCAGGAGAAGCACCTGGCTCCTGGCTTCGGATCAACGTGGTGCGCCGGCCACAGTGCAGCGGCCGTTGGAGGGTGAACCAACGGCAAAGGAAGACCTTTCTCTCTCTCTCATCTCTCACTGTTCACTCTGCCTGTCAAAAAAAAAAATCAACTCAAAATTGATCAGGTATCTAAATCTATGACCTGATACCATCAAATTATTAGAGGAAAACATCGGGGGAACTCTGCAAGGCATTGGCATAGGAAAAGACTTATTGGAAAAGATCCCAGAAACACAATAAAGAAAAAAATAGAGAAATGGGACTGTATCAAGCTATGAAGCTTCCGAACTGCAAAGGAAACACTCAGCAAAGTGAAGAGGCAACTAGTAGAATGGGAGAAAATATTTGCAAACTATGCTACTGATAAAGGATTAATTACCAGGATCTATAAAGAACTCAGGAAACTCAATAACACAAAACATACAATTCAGTTAAGAATTAGGGAAAGGACATAAACAGGCAATTTTCAAAGGATGAAATACAAATGGCCAACAGACACATGAAAAAATATTCAAGATCACTAGCCATCAGCGAAATTCAAATAAAAACTATAATGAGATATCCCCTCACCCCAGTTAGGATGGCTGTCATCCAAAAATCAAAAAATAAATAAATAAATAAATGCTAGTGATGATAGGGAGGATAAGGTACCCTAGCCCACTGTTGGTAGGAATGTAAACTAGTATAACCATTATGAAAGACAGTGTGGAAATCTGAAAATAGATCTATCATATGACCCAGCCATCCTACTCCTGGGAATTTACCAAAACAAAGTAAAATCAGCATATGAAAGAGTTATTTGTACCCCCATACTTATTGCAGTTCAGTTCACAGTAGCTAAGATAGGAAATCAATCCTGCTGTCTATCAGCTGATAACTGGATAAAGAAAATGTGGTGTTTCTACACATAAAAAAGAATGAAGTCTTGTCTTTTGCAACAAAATGGATTCTTTCTTTCTTCTTTTTTTTTCTTTTTGACAGGCAGAGTGGACAGTGAGAGAGAGAGACAGAGAGAAAGGTCTTCCTTTTTGCCGTTGGTTCACCCTGCAATGGCCGCTGCGGCTGGCGCATCGTGCTGATCCGAAGGCAGGAGCCAGGTGCTTCTCCTGGTCTCCCATGTAGGGCCCAAGGACTTGGGCCATCCTCCACTGCCTTCCCGGGCCATAGCAGAGAGCTGGCCTGGAAGAGGGGCAACCAGGACAGAATCTGGCACCCCGACCAGGACTAGAACCCGGTGTGCCGGCACCGCAGGCGGAGGATTAGCCTATTGAGCCGTGGCGCCGGCCACAAAATGGATTCAGCAGGAAGCCATTATATTTACTGAAATAAGCCAGTCTCAAAAAGACAAATATTTGTCTAGAACCTAACGTAAGCACAATAGACAACAGTCTTGCCTGTGGCAGCTGAGTAGTTAAGAGTGTGGTCTTCTTGGGGAGTTGAGTAAGACTTCAGGGTAGAGATAATCTTTAAATTTAAGTAAACGTGGATTAGAGTAAACCAAAAAAGATCCTTTTAGAAAGAGTGAAAGGTTAAAGCTATGATCTGAATGTGGTTTGTTCCTGTCAAAGCTTATGTTGATGCTTACTTCCCAAAAGCAACAATATTGAGGAGGTGGCGTCTTTAAGAGTGTTAAATGGAACTGGGGAGCCACCCTCTCTTGGGTGCAGGTGATTATAAAGCAGTGCCACTCTAAGTCCTTGGTCCCTTATGCACAATGCTGCTTCCCCTGTGCTTCTCTGTCACACTATGATGCAATCAGGGGCTCTTGCCAGACAGTGGTGCTGTGCTATTTGGACTTTCTAGGTCCTAGAATCGTGAGTCAGATAAGTCCCTCTCCTTTATAAAATACCCAATTTCAGATATTTTGTTACTGCAACACAAAACAGACTAAGAAGATTAATAAATCAACTGAGCAAAAGAGTCACATAATGCACATTAAATAAACTTCCCCTTTACTAATTGGCCTTTCACATAAAATATTTTATTGTTTTTAGAAATTAATGGAACCTGTTATCTCAGTGCAGTAGTAGTCAGTTTTATAAGACTAAATGTTATAGATACTATTAAGATAGCATACTGAGCCTTTTTCTCCACAAGCCTTGCTAACAGTCTTCTAGTAAGAAACAAAAGGAAATGACCACTTAGGTACAGGCATTTAGACTAGTGGTTAAGGTATTGGTTAACATGTTCTTGTTCCACATCAGCATACTTTTGTTCAATTACCAGCTCTGGCTTCTGACTCCAGGTTCTTGCTGATGCAAACCCTGGGAGGCAACAGTGATGGCTCAAATACTTGAGTTCCTGCCGTTCATGTAGGAGACCCAGACAGAATTTCCAGTTCCTGGGTTTGGCCTGGCTCAGCCCAGCTGTTGTAGGCCTTTGAGGAGTGAACCAATGGATAAGAGTCTCTCTCTCTCTCTCTCTCTCTCTCTCCACCCTTTCCCCTCCATCCCTCTCTCCTTCCCTCTCCCTCTACCCCTCTGTCTTCCCCCACCCCTGCCCCATCTCTGTATCTCAAAAAAATTTTTTTTTACTTTTAACTGTGAAACAATAATTATCTATTTAACCAAAGTGCCAAAAAATTTTAAAGACAAATACAGAAAAAAACAGTTGAAGGAAAATACCCTTTTGCTCTTCTTTTTAAAAAAAAAAAGAAAGAAAGAAAGAAAGAAAGAAAGAAAGAAAGAAAGAAAGAAAGAAAGAAAGAAAGAAAAGAGAGAGAGGGAGAGACAGAAAGAGAGGTCTTCCATTCACTGGTTCACTCCCCAAATGGCCGCAACTGCTGGAGCTGGACCTATCCAAAGTCAGGAGCCAGGAGTTTCATTCAAGTCTCCTACATGGGTGCAGAGGTCCAAGCACTTGGCCCGTCCTCCAATGCTTTCCTAGGCCATCAGCAGGGAGCTAGATTGGAAGTAGAGCAGCTGGGACTCGGACTGGCACTCATATGGGATGCCGGCACCACAGGTGGAGGCTTAACCTACTACACCATAGCACCAGCACAAACCCTTTTTTCTTATAAGCAAATGACTCAGTTTTTTCTAAACAAAGTTCTTAATAAAGATAACTTGAAGCACTAGAAATTATTTTGGTAAAATATAACCTAAGCCTAAAGGCCTTTCATTATTTCTTACTAAAAGAGGCAAATATTCCAAGAAAACCTTGTTGTTAGAAAGTACCATATTCTAATTTTTTAAAATCTATTTTTACATTTTTAAAAATTAAAATTTTTTTAACATTTTGTCACACTTCTAATTTAGGCTTATATACATATATGCTATTTTTATTGAAGACAGATATTATTGTAATTTACATGAAGCAAGATTTGTAACTAAATGCCAAATGATATGACATCTACCCAGTTTTATACTCTTTATATGTTAACTTCCTCAAAAGAGAAGACATTGATATTTGTCTTGCTGTGTCTGGTTTATTTCACTTAGCATAATCATCTCCAGTTGCATCAATTTTGTGGCAAATGACAGGGCTATTGTCGATGGACATCCAGGTTGATTCCCTATCTTTGCTATTGTGAAGTGAGCTGCTATAAACATAGAATTGCAGATAACTCTTTCATATGCTGATTTTACTTATTCCCAGGAGTGGATAGCTAGGTTATATGGTAGATCTATTTTTAGTTTTCTGAGGAATCTCTATACTGTTTTCCATAATGGTTGTACCAATTTGCATTCCCAGCAAGGATATTATGGTACCTTTTGCTTCATAACTTCACCAGCATTTGTTATGTTTTTTAATTTTTGGGAAAGCCATTCTAGTTGGAGTGAGGTAATACCTCATTGTGGTTTTTTTTTTTTTTTAAGTTTTTAAGCTTTTTATTTAGTGAGAGAAATGCATAGGAGAGTGAGGGCCCTGTCTAAAAGAGAGAGGAATCTGGATTCATACCGAGTACCAGGAGCCAGCCTCATGGAGGAGCATGTAGGCCAGGAAGCATGGGCAGCACAGGAAGCACAGGGCAGCACGGCCTGCAATGGCAAAAGGCCAGACAGGGCCTCATTGTGGTTTCTGTTTGCATTTCCTTGGTGGCTAGTGATCCTAAGCATTTTTTCATGTATCTGTTGGCCATTTGTATTGCATCTTTTGCAAAATGTCTATTCATATCCTTTGCCTATTTCTTAACCAGATTGTTTTGTTGTTGAGTTTCTTGAGCTCCTTGTATATTCTGGACATAATCCTTTATCAGATGCATAGTTTGCAAATATTTGTCCTATTCTGTGGGTTTACTCTCTACTTTGTTCAGTGCTTCCTTTGCTGTGCAGAAGATTGAGCTTGTTATTATCCCATTGTCTATTTTTGCTTTTATTACCTACGCTTCTGGGGTATTATCCAAGAAGTTTTTACCTAGGCCAAAGTCTTTTTTTTTTTTTTTTTTTTTTTTTTTTTTTTTTTTTTTGACAGGCAGAGTGGACAGTGAGAGAGAGAGACAGAGAGAAAGGTCTTCCTTTTTGCCGTTGGTTCACCCTCCAATGGCCGCCGCGGTTGGCGCACTGCGGCCGGCGCATCGCGCTGATCCGATGGCAGGAGCCAGGTGCCTATCCTGGTCTCCCATGGGGTGCAGGGCCCAAGAACTTGGGCCATCCTCCACTGCCTTCCCGGGCCACAGCAGAGAGCTGGCCTGGAAGAGGGGCAGCCGGGACAGAACCGGCGCCCCGACCGGGACTAGAACCCGGTGTGCCAAAGTCTTACAATGTTTTCCTCTAGCAATGTGATGTTTTCAAGTCTGAAGTTTATATCCTTGACCCATTTTGTTTTGATATTTGTGTAGGGTATAAAGTAGGAGTCTTGTTTCAAACTTTACGTATGAAAATCCAATTTTCCCAACATCATTTGTTGAAGAGACCATCCTTGTTCCAATGAATGATTTCATCTGGTTTGTCAAAGATTAGTTGGTTGTAAATATGTGGGTTAATTTCTGGGATTCAATTCTGTTCCATTGTTCTACATGTTTATTTTTGTACCAACAGTAGGCTGTTTTGATTGTAACAGCCCTGTCTTATGTCATAAGATCTGGTATTATGATACCTCAGCACTGTTTTTTCTTTAAAAAAAAAACTGAGTTGCCATAACTTTTTAAAGATTTATTTATTTATTTATTTGAAAGGCAGAGAGAAAGAGAGAGAGAGAGAGGGCTTCCATCTGCTGGTTCACTCCCCAAATGGCTGCAACAGCTGGAGCTGGACCAATCCAAGCCAGGATCCAGGAGCTTCTTCCGGGTCTACCACATGGGTGCAGCAGCCCAAGCACTTGGGCCATCTGCTACTGCTTTCCTAGGCCATAACAGAGAGCTGGATTGGAAGTGGAGCAGCTGGAACTTGAATCAGTGCCCATATGGGATGCCGGCACTGCAGGTGGCAGCTTTACCCACTATGCCACAGCATTGTTTTCATTGTTTAAGATTGCTTTGGCTATTGGGGGTCTTTTGTGTTTCTATATGAATTTTAGTATTGTTTTTTCTAGTTCTGTGAAGAATGTCCTTGGCATTTTGATTAGGATCACATTGAATCTGTAAATTGTTTTGAGTAATACAGACGTTTTGGTGATATTAGTTATTCTAATCTATGAACATGCAAGATTTTCCCCTTTTTTTGGTGTCTTCTATTTCTTTCATTAATGCTATGTAATTTCCATGTAGAAGTCTTTCACTTCCTTACATTTTATTTAACATTTTGTCACTGCACCTCAAATTTAGACATTATATATTTGTATGCTGTGTTTTCTTGAAGACAAGACCCAGGTACTCCACAGTAAGATATGGTTGTCCTGACTGACATTATAACTATTAGGCCAAATGCCTTCCCCTTCTCCTGTTTTCTAATGTAAGCATTTAATGCTAGCACTATAAATTTCCCTCTTGGAACTGCTTTGGTTTCATCCTACAAATGTTGGTATGTTACGCTTTCATTTTCATTCAGTTCTAAGTATCTCTTATACCTTTTGATACTTCGACTTTGACCTATTGTTTTGTTTGATTTTCAAATGTTGAGAGTTTTTTGTTTTTTGTGTTTTTTGTTTGTTTGTTTGTTTTGGTTTTTTTTTCTGTTATCTGTACTGATTTTGGGTTTGATTCCATTATGGTTAAGGGTCATTCTCTGTTATTAAACATATTGGAGTTTTCTTTTATGAACCCAGATATGGTCTCTTTTGGTGAATTGTAATCCTTGGGTGCCTGAATAGAATTGTGTATTCTGCTGTTGTTGTGTGTAGTTTTCTGTAATTCTTTATTAGATCCTGTTGGTTGATAATATTGTTGAGTTATTCTATATCTTGGCTGATTTTCTAGTCCTTGTGATTGCTGAGAGGGGCATAGAACACTTTATTAATCCTTCTAAACAATGTCTAAATAGTTCCATTCTCCTTGGCCCTTCATAATTCCTTCTGTGCTATTATTCTGCTCATATGAAGTATACACTGATTCCACATTGAAATGAATTTTAAATATTCCATATGAGTATACTGTTTTGTATCTCAAAGCCCAAAGATTTCTTCTCATGTCTTTTTCAGTTTCTCCATCTTTGAATGACTAGTCTTATCTCATATTCTTTTGAAAACGTACTCCTGAAGAGAACTTAGTTTGTTTCAAGGAGAGGAAAAGAAAGTTTGATCCGTGAGGTCGCTGATCGTTAAACTAAAGAGGACTACTTATGTTGGGAGGTGGTGGTGATCAGTAAAGTTCTTGAGGTAGAGACCAAGTATTTTTGCATTTCCCATGGTCCATTCCTTGAAAAATGCTTTTGCATATTTGTGGGATGACTAGAAAATGAATGAATGAATACTAGATGCTTTGAGTCATCACGGAAATAAAGACACCCACTCCCTAAAGTGGTGCTCTTTTTGGGTTTTATTAAGACTCTGCAAAACCAGGAGGTTTCCAAAGTGTACAGAGTTTGATTACTGGCTTTTTTCCAGCCTTTCTGTTGTTAAATGAAATACTGAAGGAAGGAGTTTTACATGTGAACATGAAACCTAATTTAGTTTTTTTATCAAATAGAAAATAAATTTTAGATTCTTTATGTACAAAAAATTGGAAAGAAATGGGCCATTTCAGGCTAATACTCTGTCCCTTTGCCTGACGCTGAAGCTGATTTAATTCACCATGACAAATTTAGATGTATTTATTACATCTACTCTCATGCTTTGTATGAAGGAAGGCCATTATTTTACTTAGTCATTTTTCCCCATGTTGCATATCCAGTTTGAGCTACAAAATGTCTAAGTTCATAGCAGTAGCAAGAAGATGACTTTAGTAGTAGGTTATTGTCCTTAAGTAGATACTGTGATCTCTTTTTTATAATTAGGTATTTTCTGTGGTGAGCCACAAAACTAGATAGCAATAAGATTATCACTGTTTGCATAGTATATAAATTTTTTATTGGCCTACTAATTAACATGTGTTTGAAACATTACCAAGAGTCAATTAACTTTTTGTTGATATGCCAGAACCCTTACAGGAACTTTGTTTTTCCCTCTAACTGCTGTTGGTTTGATTCTCTTTATACAATGACCTTCATCTGGTATTACATTTTTTGGTGATCCAGAACCTTTATAACGTGATCAAAGGAAATTTTGCTCAACAAAGAAAAGATCAGCTGTCCCAAGATGCATATCTATAAATACAGTTAAGTAAGAATGAGGTTTTTCAAGCCAAGTCAAATGCAAAATAATTAGATCGCATTTGTCTACTGTTTCATGTTTTCCAAGATTGGTGAAATCATATTCAGGAGCCATTTGTGTAGATTTCTTCATTTCTGTTCTTCTGTTGCCCAGTCATCCATCATGCATTAAAATGTTGCCAGGATTACCCCTTCCCAGCTTGTGTTTCCCCTCTGCATATGTACCATAAACATGCCAAAAACTTAGCACCCTTTACAAAGAGAGAAAAGAACCAGCTCCATATTGTGTGTGCGTTTAGCAAGCCTGATGATGGTCAGAGTCCTCTGTGAGAAGTGATTTGATGTGAAAATCCTCCCAACAAACTGCTTTTCCCAGCTGCATGGTGGAATTACCAGCTGTGCCACTGACACTGGCGGGGTGACAGCCTGTAGCTGTTCCCATCCACCAATGAGGTATTTAATTTAAACGTGTTGCTTCTGTTTCATATTTTGAGTGAGCTCAGAACAAACTCTGTCAAAATTAGGCTGTGTATTACCAGTGAGAGATCGCGTTGAGTTGTTTTGATTCTTCTTCATGTTGGGGAATCCCAGAGCCTCGAAAATTGTCTTTCTTTCTAAAATGATCTTTTTTCCATTTGGCAAACATTACGTTTTTCCTCTGTGCCTAGGCCGCCATGGATTTTTGCCCTCTGGTTTGTCACTGAGTTGTCCCAGCGCTAGCCCACTATAGGCACATGTTAGACCTGAGCCTGGCAAAACTTCGTCCTTGTGAGGCGAAAGCTAGCGATTCCTTAAGGATAACAGTGTGGCTGCAGTGAAAACAAAAGTGAAAGCTGAACGGAAAGGAATTCAGTTGAGGGTAGATAAGAATAAGGGAAGTGTGATGGAAACAAAACTTTTCAAAGAAGGGACTGATGTGTGGTCAGAGACAGTAAACTTGGTGAGATTTGGTCTTGTGGACGAAGGTGGTGAGAGATTTTGGTGGGTAGGTGAAAACATACAGTGGTTAGAGAGAAGGGGAATCTTTAAAACAGCCTTGAATGTGTAAATATTTTCTAGAGCCAGTTCCAGCCTTACCGGCTTTCTGTATATGTTATAAAAGGTACACATGAAGCAGTGGTGCTATTTGTATAGTATTTAAAAATCAACAGCAATGTCTGTTTAGAATTTTTTAAATTTCCCTTTGATCTAAAGAGAAAGGGGGATACAAGCACCACAAGTAGTTGATTATGTAGTAGGAGAATTTAAGAAGGGCTGTAGCAGTCCAGGGTAAGTGAGATCATTAAAGATTTGGAGATTGTATAACTAGAGTTGATGTACAAGTAGCATGGGAAGTTTTAAAAATCTGAATACAGCCCATGAACTCACTGCAGAAAAGTAAGATGTAATATTCATCTTGGCTGTCCTAGCATCTATTAAATACTTATAGGAGTTCAATAAATACTGAAGGGGAAAAGTTGTATAGGAAGGATATGAAAGGAGTCAGAGAAGCTACAAAAACATAGTGGTGACTGCTGATAGCTTTTAGGTGGAGCGGAAAAATTAGATTAGGAAAAAAACATTGCATAACTGCTCCTTGGTTAACTTTCGTGTCCTCTGAATTAATCTCTGGAATTCATTTGAGGACTTTTTTTTATTGCATGTTTCTGAAGTGTTAAGTTTTTCTTTGTCAAAGCAATCAAAAGAAGATGTGGCGGGGGGAGGGGGTGACACTGTGGCATAGTGGTTAAAGCCACTGCCCACAGTGCCAGCATCCCATATGGCTGCCAGTTCGGGTCCCGGCTGCTCCACTTCCGATCCAGCTCTCTGCAATGGCCTGGGAAAGCAGTGAAAGATGGCCCAAGTCCTTGGGCCTCAGCACCCGCATGAGAGACCTAGAAGAAGCTCCTGACTCCTGGCTTCAGATGGGTGCAGCTCTGGCCATAGCAGCCCTCTGGGGAGTGAACCAGCGGATGGAAGACCTCTTTCTCTCTCTCTGCCTCTGCCTCTCTGTAACTCTGCCTTTCAAGTAAATAAATAAATCTTTAAAAAAAAAAAAAAAAGGTAAAGTTTCTCATTCACCTCAATCAGAATACACTTCTTTAATTTTTGAATTGTGATGAGGCTCAGAGAGTACTAACCATTTTAAAGTGTATGATTGCATGGCATTTAGTACATCCACACTGTCATGTACCCCTACCTCTATTAGTTTCCAAAACATTTTCATCAGTAGTTTCTTTGCTTTACTGTCTTAGTGAAGTGGAACCACTTCAGATTTTTTTCAGTTTGTTAAGAAAAAAAATTTGGAACCCAGATGTTCCTTTTTTTAAAAAAAATGTTTATTTTCATATACTTGAAAGGCCAAGTGAGAGGGGGAGGGGGTATCTTCCATTCACTGGTTCACTCCTCAAATGGCTGTCACAGCCAAGAGTTGGCAAGACTAAAGCCAGCAACCAGTAGTTCCATCCAGGTCTTCCAAGTGGGTGGCAAGTACTTGGGTCATCATCTACTGCCTTTCAGGTGCATTAATTGGGAGCTGGCTCCAAAGACTCGAGGCAGGCACTCCAATATGGGATGTGTGCTACAATGCCTGTCCCCAAACATACATTTTTAGTTTAGCATTTATTCTTTGACAGTTTGTTACTTGGCAACTTATTTTCTCTTCACTTCCTGGTATTAGTTTTTTATCTTTTATAACCTGAGTAGTGTGAAGTTACCGGTAACCTTTTTAGTGCAGTCAAATCACTATAGAAAGTTTACCACTCCTCTACTTGTTAGCGAGTGATTTGAGACTCCTCTTATGCCAGGACCACCTCTTATAGGAAATGTAAGCCATGCTGCCTGTCACCTTAAATAGTCTATTCCATGTGGCCAGAAAGGTAAACAGACCTTCCCTGAGATACACGAACAAATAAGTATAAAAAATATTCTTCAGGACCATCAAAGAAGGAAGTACCTTTCTCTGAAGGGAGGAGAGAACTTCCACTTTGAATATGGCCCTGTCTAAATAATGTCGGAGTTTGTGGCCTCAAAAGGCTTCCATAGCCTTGGCAGCTCTTGACAAGAGCCCCGAGTGATCATTGATGTCATAAATAAGAGTGTCAATTGTTAAATCAACAAAAGGAGTCACTGCACTTGCTCCCCATGTAGGACCTCTGTCCTTTTTTTTTTTTTTTTTTTTTTTTGGACAGGCAGAGTGGATAGTGAGAAAGAGAGAGAGACAGAGAGAAAGGTCTTCCTTTTTGCCGTTGGTTCACCCTCCAATAGACGCTGTGGCCGGCGCATCTCGCTGATCCGAAGCCAGGAGCCAGGTGCTTCTCCTGGTCTCCCATGCGGGTGCAGGGCCCAAGGACTTGGGCCATCCTCCACTGCCTTCCTGGGCCATAGCAGAGAGCTGGCCTGGAAGAGGGGCAACCGGGATAGAATCCGGCGCCCCGACCGGGACCAGAACCCGGTGCACCGGTGCCGCAAGGCGGAGAATTAGCCTGTTGAACCACGGCGCCGGCTGGACCTCTGTCCTTAATGAGTTATACTATGAGCATTAACAGTAAAACTTGTCTTTAAACTACTTTATACTTTGTGTGTCTGTGTGTGGGTGCAAACTGTTGAAATCTTTACTTAGTATAGAGTTGATCTTCTGTATATAAAGGTAATTAAAAATAAATCTTAATGAAGAATGAGATGGGAAAAAGAGTAGGAGGTGGGACAGGCGTGGGGGTAGGGGGTGGTTATGGGGGGAAGAATCGCTATATTCCAAAAGCTGTACCTATGAAATTTATATGTATTAAATAAAAGCTTTCTGAGAAAGAAAAAAATATTCAGAAGTACCTTGCAGTCAGGGATGAGGAAACTCTGATTACCATGAATTTACTGAGGAGTGAGCAAACATCTTACAGAGTTCAATTTCATTGTGGCTTACAGAAGGAGCCTTATTGTATAGAGGGATGGAAAGGGTCTGATTAGAAACAGGTTATAGAGCTTGAACTGGTGTTACACACTCTTAAAAATAGCAAGAAATTCCCTGCTGATAAGACCTTTGAATTATAGAAAGAACGTGGGACTGATCATTCCTTTTAAGAAATGTTGAGTACCAGATTTATAGGTTTCATATGTTTACAATGTCAAAATTTCCATATTCTGTTTCAGAGAGTGAAATCCTGCCGTGGAATCAGCTGTAGAATTGCAAAGGGCAGCAAATTCCATTTGTTAGCAAAATACCATTTTGCATTCTTGGTCTTCCTGAATTCCCATTTAAGCCACTTAAACAAATCCTTGACACAAGCAGTTTCTTAAATGTGTATACAGCTGACAGTTTGTGAAAACAGGTTTGTTTTCTGGGAGCTAAATAATCACTTTTCTCTAAGGACAGGTGTCACAGGCTTAAAACAGTTGTGTCCACATCGTCAAAGCTCCAGATGCTATTTTTCAAAAGGTTTGCTTACATAATAGGTATTCATAGGTAAGTGGTGCTATTGAAGGCAGTGCCCAGAGCTCATGGGACTTGGTCTGCTGTTTCATTATTCCTAAGCCAACTCTTCTTAGTTTTCAAGAGCCATGAGTTTTCTTTCTGAATTCACACAGGCAATAAATAAATAAATAAACAAACCTCAGCAGTCACTCCTATTGGAGAACAGAGTGTGGATAGGGTTAGGGGGAGGTGGGTGAGGAATGGGAGTAAGTAGGGAGTGAATTGCCTCCTCTCTCTGTAGGGACCAGGTGACGCTTCGGGGAGCAGGCTTCCAGCTTTCTGGTCACAGAGGAATTCCCAGTTATCTTTGTTACATAGGTTTCATTGAGAATTGATCCTGAGTATTCATTTCACCTTTGTTCTCTTAATTTCCAAATTATTTCTTTTCTCTGTTTTACATCTGTTATACCTCATTTCTGACAGGACGGGGAAAAAAGTCGTCCTGGGAATCAGGAGATTTTGGTTTTACCCTGTTTTGTCCGTAATTAGGCATGGTAACTCAAAGCGAATCAGTTAGCATCTCTGAGCGCAGTTTCTGCTCCCTAGCAAATGGGAGCCGTGAGAAGCTGCAGTAGAAACGGCAGAGAGGTCAGAGCCACCTGCTTTTAAACAGACCCCTCCATCCTCTGGCAGGGTCATTCCCTGACACTCAAAACCACAAACTGCTGCTCACTGTCGGCCAAAATGACGTCTGCTCCTTGGAGCAATTGTAGCTCATTGTGTCTTAGAGAGTGTGGGTGTGAAGAAAACACGTTTGCTTGGATGATAATGGTGACTTAGCTCCCAGAGGCATGCTGGGGCTCCTCATGTCTTACCTAAGGAGCACCTAACACCCACATGCATACTAAGGAGCCTTCAGGCACTCGGTGGCCTTTCCCCGGCCCTGCCCTACACATGCTGAGTGGCCTCCTTCTCTCTTCTGTCTCTTTTCATACCCTGGTTACTCTTCTCTGGCACCTGTGGCCTCCCTTGCGATCTGTGTTGAATCCCCTATTCTAATCCTTTTCTGCCCTCCCTCTTCCTTTCTTGCTTTCTTTTGTTTTGCCAGCACAGTATCTCTTTGAGGGCTTCCTTGCTGCAGACTATAGGGAGCATACAGGTGTTGACAAAAACTATAAGCTTTATGGGAGTTAGGTGTACAAGAGCTTATGGATTACTTTATTTCAGTTTGGATGGACTTTATCCAAAGTGAATTGGACAGAGGCTTCCATCAATACCTTTTCTTTGTCTACATCAGTGAACCTATTTTTATTCTTAAAGACAACACTCACCAGGCCTCCTGCCTTCTCTTTCTTATCAGTTTTGAAACAAACTGACCAACCTTGGGTAACTAACAGTGGATGAAGACATGTTTTGTCTGAGTCACATAGTTGGTCTGAATTTGGAGTCCATCCTCAGTTCAGGGGGTTTCACAACTACACAGAAACCCAGATTTCTGACTCCTTTTGCAAAACTGAATGGGTTGCTGACTGCCAGTCAGTTATCAGCCAGAGTACTGACTACCCTGTCTGTGACTCACTTTCTGTGATCTCTTACGTATGACTGCTTCATGCCCTGACCAGACCACTGCTGTGTCGAGCCTTCAAGACTCTTCCCCTGGACCTTATTAGACAGTAGCAGTACAATGGGGTGGCTTGGAGGCCTCATCCATGATCTGGGGACTAAATGTATGCCATGTAAGCGAAGGCAGTGGGCTTATTGTCACAGTCACTGAACCCTTCTTCTTTAAAGTCTCAGAGCTGCTACTGCCGTTGTGACAGAAAAATTAATATTTATTAGATTATTTGAATCCTGCTAGATTTCTGGATATGAAAATCAGTGAGTGCCTCACATCCCCCTCCCTGCTTTATTAGATCATTCTCTTATGGAAACTCCATTCGTATACCCAGAATCATAAACTTATACAGATGATACCTTAGCAGTAATCTGATCCTATAACTTCTGTTTTAGAATTTAGATAATAGAACCAAGAGAGACGAGTCCCTTGTTCAGTTTCTTAGAACTAAAGTAAAATATGAATGAAAACTCAGTTCTTTCTGAATCCCACCTCCAGGATCAGCTGTAGACCACATCACAAATGAGATATCATAGATTATTTTTTCCTCTAAGGGTAATCTCTACATGGAACAGAGGAAATGGGCTTGGGCAATATGCATACCCCCATGCAAAATCTATGTCTGGGGGCTAGCATTGTGGCACCAGGGTTAAGCCACCATTTGTGATTCCAGCATCTCTTATCAAAATGCCAGTTCAAATCCCAGCTGCTCCATTTCTGATCCAGCTTCCTGCTGATACACCTGCGAAGGCAGCAGATGGTGGCCCAAGTGCTTAGGCCCCTGATACCCATGTAGGAAACCTGGATTGAGTTCCAGGCTCCTGGCTTCAGCCTGGTCCAGCTCTGGCTATTGGGGGAATGTGGGGAGTGAACCAGCAGATGGAAGACCTCTCTCTTTCTCTCTCCATGTGTGTGTGTGTGTGTCCCTCTATCACTCTGCCTTTTGAATAAATATTTTTTAAAAAGTCTAGATCTGCTGTTCTAATATTTGTACAAGCTTCAGTGAGATACTTTCTCTGTACAACCTTCCTTTTCTGTACAGGGACTACAATACCTACTTCATAGTCCTTGTGAACATAACAATATATATATAAGGAGTCTCCACAGTAAGTTACTGTGTCTTTCCATCTCCTTTGTCAAGAGTTCAATATTCTCTTCCAAAATTTGAGAGGCTAACAAGGAGTTAATAAATATTTGAAAATTTAGACCAAGGAATGTGTGCACGGTGCCCAGCTTGGATGATGTGGTATGTCTGATTGTTTTCATGTTGATTTTCATGCCACAGTGATCCCCTTCAGGCATGAAAACAACCAAGGATTATTTGCTTCTCTGTTCTTTCTTTTTGGCCCCCTTCTTGTGTTTTCATCCCAGACTGCAGCCCTTCTAAATGCAGTGTGTCAGGACTTAGCAGTGAATCCCAGCTCTCTCCTGCTGGGCCGCCATTCAAGGACATCCTGCCGATCCTGGCCATCTCGAGAAAGGGCTGATGGAAATGTGCCTGGTTCACAGACAACCGGAGTGCCACAGTTCAGATCCTCATCTTCTTGAGACTTTATCTTATACCGTCTCTCCAGCCAAATCTTCCCCCTCCTCTGAGCTCCTCTTGAACTTAGTTTAACATTCAATTGCTCTCTGATCATTTAATTTCTGTTCATTTTCTCCCTCCCCAAATTAGCTTGTGAGCACTTTAAGGGCCAAAACCCAAGATATCTGGCTTTATTATTATCCCCTATGGAGGATGTTTCAGGTGTTTGGAGAGGCCTTTGATTAATGACGGAATTGTAAGGAACTGGAACACGTCACGAAGGAAATTAGCAGCCTCCGGTCAGCTCCCTGCAAGAACACCGGGTGCTGATTCTTCTCTCTGAGGAAATATCTCCTCAGCTGAGGCCCTCTGGTCCCTCCTGGACCCCGCTGAGGGATAAATGGAGTTGGGCCCTCAGACTGCCTCCCACATCGCCTTTATTACTTGGACCCCCTCCCTCCCTCTCTGCCAGCTGAATGGGCCTTGCCCTCTTTATTATCAGAGTGGGGACTAGGGCCTTCCTTTCTCTGACTGACAAGGCAAATTTGAAAGTGTATGAAGTTCTTTTCTGGTCGAAAAGGATTGGGAAGTATAACCAAGCCTTAGGAACTCGGGTCTTCCAGTGCTGCCATCCTTCCTACTTACACGCCCACTTAATTCGTAAAGAAAATGCCATCCGTTGAATTACTTTTTAAAAGTTATTTTTATTTATTTGAAATACAGGGACAGAGACAGATCTTCCATCTGCTGGTTCACTCCCCAGATGCCCACACAGGCTAGCACTGCACCAGGCCAAAGTCAGGAGCCCAGAACTCTGTCCTAGTCTCCCGGGTGGGTGGCAAGGACCCAAGTACTTGAGTTATCCAGTGTGTGCATTAGTGGGAAGTTGGAATAAGAGCAGAGCCAGGACCCAAACTCAGGCACTCTGATATGGGATGTAGATGTTCCGAGGGGAGTCTTAACTGCTGTGCCAAACACTTACCCTCATTTTTTATTTTTAAGATGACCTGAAATTATAAATGTAGATGCTATTTCTCTAGCATCACAAAACCTAAATGTCAGAGCTAGCCTTTGGAGTCATTTAGTCCACAATTTGTTCTCACTTTACAGATGTTTTATTATAAGGAAAAGAAGATAAATTTATAAGTAAATTTGTGAACAATTATAAAAATAAATTTACCAATTTGTTTTTTTCTTGCATTGAGTAACTGAGACAAGATGAGACCAACAATGGACATCATGGAAAACAGAGATGAGGTTTTTATTCAGAAGAGTTTGCAATCTGGCATACAGGCATGGACCCAAATCTAAGGCTGCAAAGGATTGGTGGATGTTGCCAAGGAATGGAACTTGCATGCCTCAGGGTTCTGGACCGAAACATTTGCATGATTCTTTGGATGTCTTTTTAATCCCAGTCCCTCTTTGAAGATGACAAGGGGTTAGTGTGCCATCATCCGATTATCACAGGCTGCACAATAGAGAAAAGGATATGGCATGGGGATCTGCAATATGTGCAGAAGTTATGTTGCTACTTGGGATGCACCAGGTTCTTATCCTGGCTCCATTTCTGCTTCCAGCTTCCTGCTTTTAAGGCACACCCTGGGATGCTGCAGGTGATGGCTCAAGTAGTTGGGTCCCTGCCACGCACTTTGGAGTCCTAGATTGAGATTTAACCTCCTGGCTTTGGGTTAGCTTAGCCCCAGCTGTTGCAGGTATTTGGGGAATGAACCAACAGATAGAAGATACCCCCGACCCTGCCCACCCCCTCCTACTCTGCCTTTCAAATAAAAGAAATAAAACATTTCAAATTTTCTTTTTAAAAAATATGTCCTGAAGCTTCAAGATGTCTGACAGACCAGTTCAGAAAAGAGGATCAGCAAATGCACTTCAAAGGGCCTGAAACAAATAGCCCTTTAGGTCGGCTTTTAAACCAGTAACAGATCAGGCACCAGAAGAGGAAGCCTGTTTCACAGCCAAACCGTGAACAATACTGAAAGCCCAGGCTCCCACAGTCTCTGGGGAGTAATTAGAACTTGTTCAGTCGTCGCCAGTTTGTATTTCTGAGAATGGTTCTTAAAACATAAAATGATAAAAGTTGGGCAAAAGATAAACTATAGGTCATTGCTTCAAAATGAAATTGTGTAATTCAGTAGGAGGTCATAAATTTGGAAGTACTGGAGGGTTTTTTGTTTTTTAAGGAAAAGTGATTTAAAGGCAGTGCTAATAAAATTAAAAATAATCCCAAACTAAAAATATATGTTGAAGTGTTTTATCTCAGTGGGGCTCTGAGAGCAGTAAAATATCCAAGCTGGAGTCTAGTCCTCACTAGGCTAATAATTAGTTTAAGTAATTTACTTTTTTTCTCTACATTGCCAGTGCAGATTTGAGGGGTTGTTTGTTTTAGTTGTTAGCAAAACTCTATAAATATCCAGATTCTAGAGTTGCTGTGTTTTTACTGTAAAGAACAGGAAGCTAAAAAAGAGGTAGAGGGTTAGGATAAATTGAGGATAAATGATAGCTTTTGGTCACATTCAGATATGGCCTATTATTTGTCCTGCCCTGGAAAAATGAGGCCATTCTGCATTTAAACATACATAGCAACCTAATACTTGTGACGAGAGGGAAAAGTTCTTTTGGATTGTTGTTGTTGTTGTTTGGTTTCTCACCAACAGAGCAAATCCAAGAAAGAGTTGAATAACATCTCATCAAATTATACTTTTTCTGGTGGTAGTAGTGTTGGTCATTAAGGTCCTTTGCAGCTTCAATGGTCTTTGATTTACTGATTCTAAAGTGATGGCCTAGCAGCTGGCCCTGTTGACCATGAAACATAGATGTTCCCCATGTTTGCTGACGTAGTTGTGACTAACCCGCAGAGGGTTGCCTGATTAGGGGTACCTCAGGACCTTCACCCAGACAGCATAGCCTTTGCGACTACCACATGCAGCATTTGTATTTCTTAGTGGCAAATGACTATTTAATGAGCAGCAAAATCTTAACTGGGCTCCACTATAATGAAATAATAGCTTGCCTAATAAAATAGTTGGAGAAAGTTTAGTTCCAACTCCACTTCTGACTAAGTTGGATGGAATTGATATGGAACTAACCAAGGAGATAGAATTAGACTCATGAGCTAGAGGCTGCAGCTGCCTGCCCTCTTCATGTTCTCACCTGTATCTACCCACCTGTCAATCAGACTGTGTAACTACTCCCCTTTTGAAAGTGGACAAGAAGCTGGAGCCCACTGAACCGGCCCTCTTTGCCCTCTCTCTCACAGTCTCTGGGCTGCTCTCTGGAAAAGACTGGTATGGAACTCCCCGTTTACTCTTTAGGACCTATTTTCCCTTGATAAAGCCCTCACGTTTCTGTGTATTTCTCTCACTTTTCAAATAAATCCTGAACTTTACCATGCTGTCTGTCTTGCATGGGCTGGTGCTTAGAATTCTTATCTAAATAAACAGCAAGAACCCAAAATATTAAATTTTGGCTTAAGGTAAACCGTATCAGTATTATTTCCCTAAACTAAAGATTATAGGTTACTGTCACATTCACCAAAATATCCAATAAAATTTTGTTAAATCTTTTAATATTCACATTTCATCATTTTTAGTCATTAAAAATGAATATTAAAGCAATTATCAGTCAAATTTACATTATGAATTTCAATAATAAAGGCTAATGAAGAATCTTAACCCTGTTTTTCTTTTCATGTTTGTTTTTCATCTGCTTGAAAGGCAGAAAGAGAGACAAATCTTCCATCTGCTGGTTTACTGAGAAATGCCTGTAACTAGCAGGCCTGAACCAGGCTGAAGCCAGGAAAATGGCATTCCCTCTGGGTCTCCCACATGGGTGGCAGGGGCCAAGCACTTGGACCATCATTTGCTGCCTCCAAGGATGCCTTAGCAGGAAGCTGGATTGGAAACGGAGTAGCCAGTACACAAACCTGCACTCTGATATGGGATGCTGGCATCCTAAATAGCAGCTTAACCTTCTGTGCCACAATGCCTGCCCCTTAATCCTGTTTTATAGGAAAATGTCTTAGTCTGTTAAGGCCACTGTAACAAAATACCATAAATTGGGTTCTTATAAACAACTGAAATTCATTTCTCACAGTTCTAGAGGCTGAGAAGTTAAGATCAAGATGCTGGCCAGTTTAGTGTCTGGTAAGAGCAGGCTTCCCAGTATATACATAGCTCACTATAACTTCGTGTGGTGGAAAAGTCAAGGAAACTTTCTGGAGTATTTTTTTTTTTTTTTAAGACAGAGAAAGAGAGATTAACCAGTCAGACAGACAAACAGAGCTTTTATCCACGGATTCATTCCCTATGTGCTCATAAAAGCCAGGACTGGGCCAGACTGAAGTTGTAGCTGGGGACTCCAGCTAGGTCTCCCACATAGCTGGCAGAACCATTTGAGCCATCACCTGCTGCCTCCCAGGCTGCACATTGGCAGGAAGCTGGAGTCAGGAATAGAGCACGACCTGAACACAGGCACTCCAAAATGGGATGTGGGCATCTCAGCTGCTGTCTTAACCCCTAGGCCAAATGCCCACACCTGGAGTCTTTTATAAGGGTCCTGCTCTTAGGATCTAATCACATCTCAAAAGCCCTACTTCCTAATACCATCTCCTCGAAGGTTAGAATTGTAGCATGTGAGTATTCTGGGGACATAAATATTCAGTCCACACAGGAGTAATTGGCATCTTCAGCTTTCTTGGCTAATCCAGATGCTCCTCCATCCCTCATTCTTTTCTGAGTTGATTTTCTGATCATAGTGTGACCAGGTCAGCACATAGTATTCTAAATATACAGTCAGAACCATTGCTTTTGACTTTATTCAATATCTTTGTTTATGTAATGAAGAACTTTGCTTGTTTTTATTTCTGCTGGGCCCTCTTGGAATAGGAATTTTATCTTCCAGATTTGTAGAACTTTTTACTAAATATGGAATGATATCTTGTTTTTTTTCCCCGCTTCCAGTCAAGAAGAACTCTCTTTTCTTTGTAGAACTTAGGAATGGTGAGCACTAACTCATCCCTGTGGTATTTTCTAAGTCCACAATATACACATGGGTAGTCACATGGCTGATAGAAATAAAAATACACAAGTGCAGTAGACTGTTGTTTCTCTTTTAATACAAAATAAGGACATTTCTCCATGGAAAATGTCTTGAATTCATCTAAAACCAATTTCTACATTGTTTTTTGGAATTTAGGCCAAAACAGGATATGAAATTTTTCTCTTTTTTTTTTTTTTTTTAATTTTTGACAGGCAGAGTGGACAGTAGAGGGAGACAGAGAGAAAGCTCTTCCTTTTTGCCGTTGGTTCACCCTCCAACGGCCGCCGCGGCAGGCGCGCTGCTGCCGGCGCACCGCGCTGTTCCGATGGCAGGAGCCAGGTGCTTCTCCTGGTCTCCCATGGGGTGCAGGGCCCAAGCACTTGGGCCATCCTCCACTGCACTCCCTGGCCACAGCAGAGAGCTGGCCTGGAAGAGGGGCAACCGGGACAGGATCGGTGCCCCGACCGGGACCAGAACCCGGTGTGCTGGCGCCGCAAGGCAGAGGATTAGCCTACTGAGCCATGGCGCCGGCCTGAAATTTTTATCTTTTTCATTGACAGAGAACTTCTCTGGGTCTATCACTGATAAAGATGGCTGAATTTCAATGTTATACATTAGTAAATGGGTTCTATTTTTATGCTACAGTACAGCACAAGATACTGCTTTGGAGCAGAGGAGGGTTGGTGGTTAAGAACAGGGCTAGGCTCAGGCTCAGTCTCCTGTTTTTGACTTGTACACACCAGTGAGTCAGACTTCAGCTGCTTCTTAGAAGTAAGGATATGCAGTAGGATGTTGGATATGCTGTCATTGGAGAGCAATTGGAGAGCAATCTAGACTATAAACATTGATTTGGCAACAGTTGAACAAGGTAATTACTTGAAAAGGGATAAATGTTAGGAAGAGGCTTCCTAGGTAAACTCTATTCCAAAATATAAGGTTGGAAGAATTGGGGTTTTTTTTGGGGGGGATGGGAGGGCCAACTGTATCTATCTAGGAAGAAGAAATACAGGGCCAATGTGGCAATGAGGGTGTAGGACAGAATTGGTCATCCAAGGCACTAACTATAAAAATATTATATTTTTTCCTCTGTGAACAATCAAGGATTAGACTTATTACTTCAGATTTAGTAGAGCCATTTATAATATTTGGGCTAATAATTTCAGGTATCAAAGTCTAGAGACTTAACATCTTTTTATTTTGTAATCATTATAAATTTACATAAAATCATTCTAAACTTACACACTTACATTATAAACAGGTCCCCTGTTGACCTAGGGGACAAAAGTGATGCCTCAAGTAATTGGGTCCCTGTTGACATAATGGGAGAACTGGATTGAGATCCTGGTCATGGCTTCAGCCCGGCCCAGCCATGTGGGCATTTAAAGAATGAACCAGCAGATTGGAATACTCTCTGTCTGTCTCGGTCTCCACCACTAAAGGTGGCCTTATGAAATTTGTTTTTCCTCTCTAAGAAATTTGAAAAAATTTCATCTCAAATGAAAAGAATAAGATAATTTCTGATACTTAAGAGCTTTCAAAAAGTTCATAGAAGTGCATATTATGAAAGAATTATGCATGGATTTCCAATTTTATGGCACAAAAATAAACTTATCTTTTGATTCCATTTTCTCACAAACTTTTTAAAGTATCCTTATGTTTGATTAGTTAGGAAAGTCAGTGATAGAAAGGTAAACTTTCGTCCCGCTAGAAGTTCATTTTATCTTTTTGGCTTGGGTATCGTGATGGATGTTCACATCAGTTTTAGCCTCTGAATGATCTACCTGCAGAATGTAGCACCCACATTCATGAGAACTCCTGTTCTTCTGCCTCTAGGATAGAGTGCAGATACCTGCTTATTGTAGAGAGGCCAGGGTTTAGGGACTTGGATATTCATGAGTCTCCCCACCCCCACTCTGCCCCCAACTCACAACATCATTTGCTAGCTAGTATAGTGTCAGGATCACCAGAATAGCTGGAAATGAGGAAGGGACAATGCTCAAAAGAAGGTGATACTGGGTAAGACAAAGCAGTGTCTACCATGTCAGGTCATTTCGTGAATGTGATTTAGGCACCTGTTATGTGCCAGGTATTATCCTAAGGGTTAGGGATACATCAGTTAATGAAACAAATAAGAGGGTTTTCAAAGAGCTCATGGAAAATTTGCATCATCTTGCAATTCTATCTTCCCATGAACTTTTTGAAGATTCCCTCAGATACCTGTCTTTATGCAGTTTGCCTTGGAGCTGGTCTGTTCAACTACAAAAGCATGTTGAAGCCTGGGTGCCAGCTGATATGACAAAGTATTTAGACTCCCAGGCATGCTATCCATCCTTGCTGTTGTCATTGCATTCAAAGTGAGCAGCAAGCTAGTATTCATGCCAAAGTGACATTCTTTGGCAGAGATCTGCTGCAGTTTCCAAAGGATTCAGAACAGTGGGTGGTGTCACTGGTTTAAGTGGCCTACAGCATCTCAGATGAAGAGATGAACTAGTACTGTGTTAGCCCCTGTAGAAAACACGTTGCCAAGAGCCTGTTAAGTAACTGCAGGATTTCTGTTTCAAACCAAATGGGATAAAAATTCAGGAGGTTGAGTATAATTTTGCATTTTGGTATGAAAGCCAAAGTTCCCTAGACACACAGAAATGCAGAATGCAAGTTCAAGGCAGAAATATGAGTTTCATTTTATAGACCAAGACCCTGGGAAGAGGGGTCTTCCTGCCAGTCTTAGTTGACTCTGGTCATGGGCAGGACAGAGGTTTTTAGAGAAACATGTCTTCAGATAGGAAATGACTCTAGGATGCCAGCAAATAGATGCTATTAGCAAAGCAAATATTTGTTAGTATATGTTAACCAGGCCCACATTTTCCATTTAATGCTCAAAACAAGGAAAAAACCTCTTCAAGATTAGAAGTCTAGTTGCAAGTATTAAATTTTTTTTTCAAGTAGAACTTGCTTAAACAAAAAAGAAAATTTCAGTACTAGAAATACAGTGTTTTTAAGACAGTTCTTCTTCCACCCCCATTCCATCCTGATCTTACTGTATGGAAGGATAACATTTTCCCCAGCATTCGAAATGCAAGTTAAATATTTCTGCTCTGGAAACAACATTTGGTTCTGGGCAGCACACTATTAAAGAGCCATTGACAAATTGGAGCATATTCAGAGGAAAATGACCCAGATGGTGAGGGAATATGAAACCAGTTAAATGTGAAACAGTTGGAGGAAGTAGGGAGATTTAGCCCACAGAAGAGAAGATTAACCAGAAAGGATTACAAAGACCACGGTTTTCAAATCCTGGAATAGACATCACAGAGGTTAGGGATTCATCATGCTCTGTCCATTGGAACTTCCCAGAACAAGGGCTTTTGTGGGGCAGATACAGAAAGAACATGGCAGAGAGCTTGGTACAAATCAAAGCCATGCCAAAATGAATGGAAATCGTTGGAGCTGGGTACTAAACTAAGCGCCACATACCTGGAGTTATTCTGACAGAGTATCAGTCAGCACCTGTGCGTACACCAGTCCTATCACACTTCCTGCATGGGCCTTCCTGCATCTCCCATGGCCAATAATGCCTCTTCCTTGTTCTCCCCTTGTACTTGTTATTTCTCTGAAGTGCTTCCATGGGTTCCCTGTATTCAGTTCCATTTATGTATGTCAGTCTCTCACTAGTAGTTCTTAAACCTTTCAAACACTCATATGTCCTTTTTATAACATGCCCTTTCCTGTCTTGAAATGAAATTCATAGTTCATTTAACATGCCTATGCACATAATTCCAAAAATGCAGCATATTATCTTAATTGTAATAAAAAGGAGAAATGAAAGTAATATTTTAATCAAATGACATGTTTTGCAACATGTGAGTGCCAAGGCATAACCATCCCAAGAGAAGTAATCAAGCAGATAGATTCTGAATGTAGAATCCCTAGAGTAGTACGGATACACGTCAGATCAATCCAGGTGCGTTGTGTTGATAATTCAAACACAGTCAACAGCTTTGCCTTCCATGGCATAATAGTCTTAAAATAGCGAACAGCTCTGATTAAAGTTCCTAACAAAAGTCTTTCCTCAGTTTCCATGGTGGTTCTATTTGGGACACTTTAGTTTATATATAAAACATGCAAAAAATTGTCTATGTGAAAACAGTAAATTTAGGCTCAGTTATAAGTGGATTACCACCCACATGGATGTTCAGTGGAACATTTGAAAGTCAAAAGGGATACAGGACGGTATTTTGTTGACCTGGATGTCCCAAGTACTGCAGAGTGTCCATACCCACCTACCAAGAGGAAATAGCATCCCTCAGTCACTGTAACAACCAGAAATGCTGCTGTGAATCCCCCTACACATTTTTTTGCCACCACTGAGAATCAAACTACACAGTACAAGAATCTAAGGATGGAACCCAGCTTTGTTTTTCTCTTAATTTCCTTAGTACTGGTGCATGAGATATTGTGTGTTTATTTAGTAGGGAGGATGCCCAGTGGTCCTTGGAGTATCTCAAATTCAGTTTTTCAAAATTGAAGTAAGATGTCTTCTTGCTGTTCCCTTCTCCCACTCACAATCTCCTCCCTCCTTATAGCTGTCTTAAAAGTAGTAGTAAGAATTTTAGTGGAGAATGGAATTGGGAATGGGAGACGGAGGAGGAAGAAGGGTGGGAGTGTGGGTGGGAAGGTGGGTACAGTGGGAAGCATCACTATATTCCTGAAGTTTTACCTATGAAGTTTGTATTCCTTAAGTAAAAGGTTTCTTTGGGGAGGGGGGGCGGGGAAGGTAGTCTTAGAAGCTAGCAACTGGATTCATTATGGCTGGCGTACAGTGGGACATCAGACCATTTTGCTCCTGGCTTTGGGTCTGGCTGCCTCCAATTCCCCACTCCTTTTCACCTCCACCCGGGCTCTCATAACTGTACTGCTTCCCTGCTTCCACACTCTCCACCACCACCACCTGCCTTCAGATGTACATTGAACACTGAGTGTCCCATGAACATGTCAAGCACTACAAACTTCGGTACATACTTCTGGCTCCAGGCCCAGAGTAATCGTAGTTCAGTGGCCTTTTCCAAATGGAGAACTCCTGTATCACAATGTGGCTTACATGTCTCTTCATTTGAGACATCTTCCCTGACCTGGATTGCTCAGTGTGTCTGTGCATACATCTGTGTAGCAACTTTACTTGTTCTGATGTCTTTGTGGTCCCTGCTAGACTGCATGTTCCTTGAGTGGAAGTTAGTTACTCCAGCTTTGGCGCCAGTGGCCACAGTTGGCATCCCACATAACCTAATCTTGCAGTTTTCTAAAAATTCATGGAAGATGAGTATTGTGCAAAAACTGTACAGGGATTTCAAAATTATTTTGTGCCAAAGTAAACTTACCTTTTAATTCCATTTTTCCATGAACTTTTTAAAGTACCCTCACAGAATGTTTATAAAGTGTTTACACCCACCTGAAATATCAGCCATTATCATTGGCATAATAGAGAAAGTACTTACCGTTGATTTTAAATGAAGGATGGAAGGACTGCTCATACTGTCAGATTCCGAGACTTTATGATTTAGTCACAATAATGGATCTTATTTTGGAAATTGCCATTGATTGTTATAAATAAATTTATCTATGAAAAATACTCATGGGAAAAAAAAAGTGATCTACTTTCCCCTCTAACAGATCTTTTGGTGCCCTAAAAGGCATTAACTGTGAAACAATACTGTAAGAACTCTTGGACCTCCAAGCCTTTGCACACTGTGGAAAGTTGTGAGCCTGGAAATCCCTGCATCTGCAGTTTCGACTTGTGTCTTCCAAAACCTGGAGTGTGGGGAATATTAGCTCTTGCTCCTGGATCTGGGGTGGTGGTGCCCAGCAGTGAGCACCGCTGGTCTTGCTGAGCTCAACACAGCAACTGTCCTACAGTTCCATAGTTTGCAGCCCAAATTCTACTCAGACTGGGACTCAGTGGTCTCTGTACTTTAAAAGATCTTTCTTTTATACATCTTCAGTACTGTTTGCCATATAAAATTGGATCCTAAATTTTAAAAACTTCCATAGTTAATACTGTGCTAAATGTTTAAAGCCTGACATTTGATCTCCGTGAACTGGAACGCTCTGATTTCACTGTTTTCAGCTAGTAAATGTCACTCTAAACATTGTTGCTTTCACTCACACTTAAGCGCTTTCATGTGCAGTGGGTGCAGCATGTCAGAGAATTCTTTGTGTGCCACTCCAGTGAGGGGGGAAAAAAGTCCAAGCCCAGCCTTTTAACAGAGTGAAAAACACGGCTTGGAAGGCAAAGACGCTGCTGTTTTTATGTGGTGTTTGTGAACACACAATCCTGAGCTCTCCCAGATACGCTTACAAAGCGACCGTATTGGCTCAGGACAGGGACCCGCTGAGCTCACCCACAGTTGCTGGCCAAACAGCCTCCCTCCCTGCCCTGTTTGTGACCGGGGCTAGAGAAGGGGGTGTAGACACTGTCATTACCATGAAACCACAATTCATTCACTTTTACCTGCACGAGGAATCTTGTCTCTGCCTCCCCAAACTTTTCCACCAGGGTATTCTTTCTCAGTTTCTAAAGGCTGCTGGCACACAGGCTGCCTCTCACTTTTCACCACTTGCACATGAAACAGGAAATCAGTTTGTGACTATTTCACAGCAAGTGATTTATTCCTGTTCTTTTATCTCTCTCTCCTTTATATTCTTTGCTTGGAAATATTATTCTCTTTAGCTTCGTGTCCTCCTAGGATGTTTTCTTGTCTGTTCTTTCTTCCCCCTTGCTTTTCCCCATTCCCCAAGCCCCTGAGTCCCTCTGGGGCCCTCCGCCTCCTTTCACTCGTTCTGAGTCCCTTGCCCCACCCCTTTTGGGCTCACTGGACTTCACGGTTGGCCGGCTCCCTCTTTCCTCCCCCATCTGTTACAGACTGCTGGGCCCCGCCCTGCTCTCCACATCTTCCAGGTCCCTCCTCATGTTCCTAGAGGGCTCAGGCAGCTTTGGGCCAGGACACAGCTGAGAGCAAGCAGAACTCCTCCCTCGCCACTGTTGTAAACAAATAGATCATCAACACAGTTCCTAGCATAGGTGTGGCTGTGTTTATTTAAGACTATGACTTATTTATTTACATTCTCATTTGTTAGTTTGCTCCCCCAAATGCCCACAACATCCGGGGCTAGGCCAGGCCAAAACCAGGAGCCTGGAACTGAGTCCAAGTCTCTCCCATGAGTGGCAGGGACCCAGTTACTTAAGTCATCACCTGGTGCCTCCCAGGTTGCACATTGGCAGGAAGCTGGAATCGGAGTAGAGCCTGGAATCAAACCGGTGTCCCAGGTGGCATCTTCAGTGCTGCATCGAATGCCTGCCCCTCCTCATTCGAGTATTTTTTAGGCAGGCATGCCCACATCCACCAGCGTTTCCAGTTTCCTGGCAGTCACACTGAAGTGTGGCTTAAAGCCTGGAAATAAAGCATCCTTCAAGAAGCACTAAGTGGAGCTTGAGAAAACCACAGACTTTTCTGTCATATGGATTCAAGGCTCTGTTGCTTATTAGCTAAGTGGCCTTGGGCAAATTAATTCACTCATTTAACAGTAATTTACTAAATACCTGGATGTGTAGTTTGTCATTGGCTCCTAGGAAGCCAGTGAATAGCCCTCTGTGTTCCCCTCTTATATTCACAACCAACTGAGAAATAAGACATAGGACGTTCATTACTAGCTTTCTTAACTGATGGAAGCCAGACTGAAGGATGAGCTTGTATATATACATAGCCACTGTGTGTTTGCTAATGCTGCTGTCCTACATTTTGACTGCAGGTCTTCTGCATTCTCCAATTCAGCATGCCAGCCAGGGAGAATGGACACATGTTGAAGACAGAAAAGCTGAAAAAAAAGGAACATGAGGACACACAGGGTGGCTGGCTGAGTTAGGGTGCTCTCTTGAGCTCACTCACTGGTCAGCAAGCCACTTGCCCTAGGGAGGGACTGAGCAGGAAGGAGCTCCACACTTCCCCCCTGGGACCTGGAAATTGCCTTCTCTCCAGGGAGACAGGAAGGTTGAGTGTTCACCTCCAACACCAAACATACTTCACTAGTGATTACTGTGCTAAGCAAAATCAGTATTGCTGGTCTATTTCCTGACATGTGAAAAAATATGAACAATCTTGGCTACCTTATTGTGTGGCTGTGAAAATTAAAATGAAATGAGGCACCTTTGACAGAGAGCACTAGTGTGCATCAACTGCCACTCTCTGTCCAAGACCAGCCTGGGGTAGACTTGATCAGTCAGTAGGGCTGACACATCCTCCTTGCCTTCTTTCTCTTCTCTTTCTGAATCCCCGTTTGGTCATGTTTCCCCCTCCTCACCCCAGGTTTTTTGTTTGGTTTTTAAATGTGGTTATACTGGTCGTAAACTTTTGATTTTAGTAAGCATTGTTTGAATTAACTCACATTGACCAAATCTGTGATAATCCTGGCTTATGTGTTACAAAATTCATTAATTTGGATGAAGAAAACGTTTGGAACAATTAGGTTGGCTTTAGAGCTACAAACTGGTCATACCTGAATTGTCAGCACAGTACAACGCATGGCTACAAACAGAAGTACAGTTCTCAGTTCCTCACATCAATTGTTCTATTATCTGGAATGGTGTTTACGCAATTTGTCTATTCCCATAGAGATAAGTCAGGTGTACCTTGAACCACAGTGATAAAGAACAGCAATATAGAAAGTTTTAGGGAAGAACGTTTAAGTCAGGGTATCTGGACTTCATTTTGAAGCAGCAAGAAGCCATTGAAGGTGATGTGACCAGGTTTTCTTTAGGATGAAGTCATGTAGTGCCACAGTGGATGGTGCATCAGAAGGGAGGGGGCAAGGCTGAGAAAGCAGGTAGGTGGCTTGGGTGGCCCTGGTGAGAGGGGATCTGGCCCACCCCAGGTATATGCAGTGGAGATCAAGAGCAGATCCCTAATTTGAGGCTTTCAGGGTAGTATTCACAGGGCTTAGATGAGAAAGGAAAGAGAAAAATGTATCAGATAGGAGGGCTGGTTCCTAAAGTTAAAATAATATTTCACATGAGAGTGCTGCCAGAGGCGCTTCCCCAGCAGGATTAGGTGGTTACCCTGGGGAATCCAGGCTGGGCAAGGCAGTTGGAGCCAAAGAAAAGACGGACTTGGCCTGTAAGAGCAGCTGAATCCGTCCCCCTAGGAGGCAACGGAAGAGAGAACCCTTTAGCAGGTTGAAGCTGCAAGGCTTGGTAAAACTCTGAGATGAGTCTTTCAGTGATTGGAGAGAGAGAAAAGCAGGCGGGCAAAGAAGTCGCAGTGTGTTGGGGACATTCGGGGGTCGTATACTCGGAAGAATGCCAGCATGTTGGGGTCCTGCATAATTGCATTCGCCCATTGAAATCAAACACATGAAGCCCATCTCAGCTTCTCCAAAACACAGACCTAGTGCGGTGTGTAATCACTCAGTTACTTAGCCAGAGACTTTTTATATTATCTTTATTTTCTTTAGGCTTTTAAAGTGTTATTCTTCTTTTGCCTTAAATTGCCTGGTAGGGAAGGAGTTTGACCCCTGAGGTGGGCTTTCTCCTTGTGTTCTGTCTTTAAAGGATGTTGTAAGGACTCTCAGATTTTAAAACACAGATCTGAAAGCTGTGAGCAAGGACAGATTGGCGAATATTCATTCTCGCAGAGTGCACTGGGGTGGAAAGGGGAGCAATTTTACAGCCGTAGGGCATTCCGGGCTGCTGCTTTTCACCATTCTCTATATTTTGTCTGAAAGTTTGTGTTGTTTGGACTCAGTGCTCTGCCTCTCACAGCAGAGCGTCACTGAGCATGTCAACAGTGAGCACACACTTCAGGTATGTATAAGTGATTACCTAAAGCACTGAAACACTTGTCTCTGAAGATTAAAGCTTTTACCAGCCTTTTCATAGTTTTTAAAGATTCTCAAGATTAGAGCATGGAGTTTTAAACTAATGACATGTTATGAAAGGTCTTTATTCGTATTTGTAGGGGTACTGTATAAAATCATTTTTTCTGAGATATTTTGTGATATTAAACTGGCCAGCATCTCTAGAAAGCCAACAGTGAATAAGCAATTTCTGCAGCCTTCTCATGAGACTTTTGCTATGCACCTGTTATGTAAAGCATGTGATGGAGGCTGAATGCAGAAGTACGTTTCCAAATTGTAAGCTCCCTTACGTCTTCCTCATCTGCCTAGGCTGCTTGGCCACGAAAGATAACCTTGCTCAAATTGACTCATTTAAACTTATCTACCTATCTATCTATCTATTTGAAAGGCAGACAGGTAGAGATGGACAGAGAGACATTCCCCCCTGCTAGTTTACTTCCCAAATTTCTACAACAGCCAGGGCTGGACCCGGCCAAAGTCAGGAGCCAGGAACTCGTTCCGGGTCTTCCATGTGGATGATGGGGCCCCAAGTACTTGAGCCATTACCTGCTGCCTTCCAGGGTGTACATTAAACAGGAAGCTGAAGTCAGGAGCCAGGCTCAGAAATCAAGCTCAGGCACCCTTGATATTGGTGGCACACATCTTAACTGCTAGGTCAAATGCCTGTCCCTGAACCTTTTTTAAAAAGAAGTAATTTATTCCTTTAACTTATTTGAAAGACAGACAGACAGAAAGAGGGCAGACAGAGATAGAAAGAGGTCTCTTACCTTCTGGTTTATTCTCCAATTGACTACAACAGTCAGGGCCAGGGCAGGACAAAGCCAGGAGCCTGGAGTTCAATCCAGGTCTCCCATGTGGGTGGCAAGGGCCCACATACTGGGGCCGTCACCTGCTTCTTCCCAGGGTGCACATTAGCAGGAAGCTGGGATGTCTAGCATAGCCAGGACTTGAACCGAGGTACTTTGATACAGGATGCAGGCATCCCAACAGCACCTTAATTGCTGCACCAAACCCCATCCCCAAATTTACTCATTTCATCTTCATAGCAACACAAGAGGTTTGTTGCCTGCAATTTTTACCCACACTTGACAAATAAAACTGAGATATGAGAAAGAAAATTGCCTTTTCCCAAAGGCCAGCAGCTAAATGGTGGACAAGATTGAAACCCAGACAGCCTGAGACAGCAACATGAGAGCTCCAATCATGATGCTGTTCTGCCCTTCTGCCTAGTACATACCTACTGCATTCATGAAGAAATTTCTCCATAAAGTTATACAGATGAGACAGCCTGGTTAGTTATTAAAATTATGGCATTGTTTTAGCATGCTCTCTTACAGTGAACATCAGATTTAAAGTTAGCAAGTCTCGCACATTCCTTCCAACTGCCAACACTTCTCCCAACAAAAGTGAGCCTGGTTTTGTTTTCAGACCAGCTCTAGGTCTCAAGGACTAATGTCGTGGTGGGCCAGTGGGGATGGCTGAATGGGGTTAGACAGCTGGTGACAGTCAGGGTCAAGAACAACAATGGGTGAGTGGCATTGAAGGCTGCGTGGCACTCACTCTCCCTGGAAACGCTCGGTGAGACTCAGGAAGTACCGTTTAATCCAGGTTAAGATTACTCCATTTTACACCCTACAATGGGCTGTCTCGATTCTTTAACAGAATTTTATTTTAAAATAAACCCCAGCAGTAATCACTTAGTGTTCAGCATTTGTCCTGTTAGCTGAGCTACACAAAAAAGGGATTTATTCTTCTGCCTTCCCCACCTCTTTTTCCCCTTAAAGAGAACCTGAGAACCTGCTGCCCTGAAACAAAATGCCTGGACTGTGGCCCAGCAATGCCCTCAGCAGGATTTGGAGGAGGGAAAAGTGTAATTCAGTCAGAAGAGCCTCTGCTGATCTCAAAAGAACATCAGCCATACAGATGCACTGATTCCCTTTCCTCCTGCAGTTCCCGGGGCTTTTTGTTGTGAGGCTGCCCTGGTGGGGAAACTGAGCATCGTAAAAGCATCAGACACTCATGTGGGACTTGCTGTGATCTAAGAGTTTTGCAGAACGCCTCTCACTGAATCCCCACTGCAACCCCATGAAGGAAGCACCACTAAACCCCATCCTACAGATAAGGAAACTGGGACACAGGGAGGTGACACCATGAGCTCAAGACCACACAGTAGGAAGTGATAGAGCCAGGATTCAGCCCCAGGCAGTCTGGCTCCAGAGTCCCTGCCGTCAGCCCTGTCCTTTTCCTGGACCATCAGTGCCTCAGACATCCCTTATTTGTAGTTAGGCATGAACTATCACTTCAAGAAAGAGGGTGCTCAGTATTTGAACAAGAAAATCTGGAGGCCTGATCTTCTCGTCTAAGTGGCTGGTAATTTCTCCCTTAAGAAAATTCAGCTTTTGGTTAGGCAAGAGGTTTCCCAGATTACTTGCTGGGTTGAGACCTTCTGCCCTTGCCCTGATGACTGCCCTGCTAGAGCCATCACTCTGGTGCCACTGACAGACTGAGCACCACCACTGAAGCCCTGGGTTTCCATTCCTCACCGTCCACACAGTCGGGTTGTAATGCCAAGTACGCTGCAAACTGTTCCCCACGTGCTCTTTTGGCATGGGTGGAATGGGACACCTGGGCCGCTAAGATGGCTTTGAGTGGCAGGGGATCTGATGTTTTGCCCCTGCCCTGCCACCTTTCTGTTGATGACTTTCTGTCTTTCCACTCCATATCCTGTCCATACCCTCAGAATGCTGTCCACTGCTCCTTTATAAAGCATTGACGGTTGACTAAAGAGCCAACTTCTAGTCCTTAAAATGGCACTCCTCCTGGGAATACTTACTTTCTTTTTTTGTTTTATTTTAATATTTTATTTATTTGAAAGACAGTTACAGAGAGAGGTAGAGGCAGGGGTGTTGGGAGAGAGAGGTCTTCCATCCACTGGTTCAGTCCCCAAATGGCTGCAATGGCCGAAGCTGCGCTGATCCGAAGCCAGGAGCCAGGAACTTCTTCCAGGTCTCCCATATGGGTGCGGGGTCCCAAGGACTTGGACCATTTCCACTGCTATCACAGGCACATTAGCAGGGAATTGGATGGGAAGTGGAGCAGCTGGCACTTGAACCAGCGCTACATAGGATATTGGCACTGCAGGCCGGGGCTTTAACCCACTGTGCCACAGTGTCGACCCCAGTACTTACTTTCTAACATGTTCAGTAAGTCCAACAAGGTGGGGGCATCCTGACAGAGCTTCCCCAGTATCTAACAGTTCTCCCTATTGTTGGGGACTTCAGGATCCCTGCCAGGCCCTCTCTCAAGATGAGTTCAGCTGGGTTGCCTGCCCCCAGAATCATGGAGCAAGACAATAGTCAGAATGGCCTTTGATGGATCACCAGTAGCCACATCTCATCCCCTGCTGCTCTCCCTGTAGTGTATGGACCCCTTTTGAAGAATGAATGTAAATGGAGCTGCCATGCTTCAAGATTGCCAGCCCCTTTCCTGTGGTGGAGAGCAAAGGTTTCCAAGCCTTAGTGTACACCAGAATCCCCAGGGAGTTTCTTGAACCTAAATATTCTTGGGGTGGGTATCTAGCCTAGCAGTTAAAATACTCGCATCCCATGTCAGCATACATGTGTTTGACATCCAGCTCTGGCTTCCATTCCACCTAGCAGTAGTAATGGGATTCAGTAGTGATGGCTCAAGTGGTTAGGTTCCTGCCACCAATGTGGGGGACCCAGACTGTGTTCCCAGCTCTCAGCTTTGACCCAGCCCGGTCCTGGCTGATGTAGGCATTCAAAGAGCAGACTAGTGAATGGAGGTGCTCTATCTCTGTCTCTCCACCTATCACATAAATTAAAATTAAATTAGAAGCCCCAGAGATTCTGATTTCAAAAGGATCTACACTTTTGGGAGGTATTCCTGGGTGAATGTGATGTGGACACCTGAGAAACACACTAGCATAAAGTTGTTTCTCTCTTGGTAGATTCAAGGGGGGAGGGGGCTCCCTGAAAACAACCAGGATAAACTCACGGCTTCCCTCAATCCTCCTATCTTTTGGGTCAATAGTAGAAGGAAATTCTTAGTGTAGCCAAACATTCTTAGCAAAACTAAACTTGAGGTCAGTGGAAAACCTCAGAAAATCTCCTGATTTTGATGAGCAGTATCATTCTGCTTCTGCAAGGTATTGATGGTGTCAAGGTACAACATTGCTAGGATTGTGGAAAATAGGTGGTGGACAATTAAGGGGAAAATTGCCTCTGAAAACCTGAGTGCACAGAGTGAGGCATGTTTTCTTTGGCAGACCTTGACAGCTTCTTCAAGGAATCCAAACTTGGCTCCAAAGACCCATGTTCTTTAACCACACCAAGAGTACAGCTACTTAATGCATCTCAATTTGTCATATTCTGTCATCCTGCATCTATTTCATTGTCTTCAAGTGTATGTATGTATCTGTGTCTTTTTCTGTTTGCTTCTCTCTCTCTCTCTCTCTCTCACACACACACACACACACACACTCACACACATGCAGGCAGAATCTCATAAGCAAGTGTTCTCATGTATTCCTTTGATCAGAATTAAGGAACTAGATAGACTTTATTTATATTATAAGAATAGTTTGCATGTAAGATACTTAAGGAAAACTGCTGACCTTTCTTTCGGTTCAACAAGGTAATATGTAATGCCTAGGTACATGAACAAAAATTAGGGAAGGGTCAATGGGAAAATATCACTTACCTACTTCAGAGAGCACCTTGTCAGAAGTCAGGTGTACATAATTACTTTGAATTCAAGCCAATTCTTCCTGTTTAGAAAAGGTATTCCCTTTTCTTCTGAAAATGTTAACCATTTCACTATTTGTATGCAGAAAAGCTTTCCTGATCCATCCTAGTCCAGTTACGTGTTACAGTCTGCCAACTGGTCTATTAAAACTATAAAATTTTCATAACGATTGCCAGAATATTAAATTTTCTGTACCACCATCTGCCCTGGAGCCTCCTTATCTTGAGTCTACTTCCAAGTAATTCTGGATCTGATTGGCAAGCCTAAAGCAGATCAGTATGTTGGGAAGAAAAACACAAGACAAGTCTTCAAGGAACTGGGGTTTGGTTGAGCCTCAGCTGAATAACCAAATAGCTATGTAATCTCACAAAATTCACTTAATTTCTCTGTGCCTTTAGAAAAATGAGGATAGCAACTCCTACCCCACAGGGCTATTGTAAAGTTTAAATAAGGTATGGCTCTTCCCCCGACCCCAACCCTTGTCTGTATTTTCACATCTGTATTTTCAGTTACATGTGGTCAACCACAGGTAAATATCTAAAAATATGAAATAGAAAATTCCGGAATTAAACAATTCATAAGTTTTAAATTGCTCACCATTCTGAGTAGTGTGCTGAGATTTCATACCATATCACTCTGTCTTGCCCAGGATATGAATCCTCCCTTTTATTTTTTAAGCTTTATTCATTCAGTTTTATTTATTTCAAGGGCAGAGAGACAGAGGAGAGAGCTGTTCCATTCACTGGTTCATTCCCCAAATGTCCACAGCAGCCAGGGATGGGCTAGGCTGAAGCCCATCAAGAACTCAGTCCAGGTCTCCCACATGGGTGGCAAGGAGACAAGTCCTTGAGCCATCACATGCTGCCCCCGACAGTGCCCATTAGTAAGAAACTGCATGGGAAGAGGACTTGAATCCAGGCACGCCTGTATCTTAATGACTATGGGCTGAGCCAGATGCCTGCTGCCAAATCCTCTCTGTCCACTATATCGGCACTGTGTATCCTGCCTGCCTATTAGTCACTGGGTAGCCTCCTTGATTACCAGATCGACGGTCACCATCCAGCAGTGCCTGTGTTCAAGTAGCCTGTATTTTACTTAATAATGGCCACAAGAATAGTGATGCTATATGGCAATTTGGATATACCAAAAGGAAACCATATAATGTTTTCTTTAAGTGAATGTTCTTGACTTAATAAGGAAAGGAAAAAAAAATCCATAACTGAGTTGCTAAGGTCCACAGTATGTTAACATAACTGTAAATTAACTGTACCTAATTTACAAATCATACTTTATAATAGTGTATACAGGACTCGGTACTAGCCACAGTTCCAGACACCCGCTAGGAGTCTTGAAACCCGTGTCCCACAGCTAAGGGGTACAGAAGGTTAACAGGGTGCAGAATGCCACTCTAGGCTCTGTGCCTAGCCAGTAGCAGGTGCCTGGTAACCATCAGTATGTTCCCCCTCTTCCTCTAGCTGAAGGGGGGGCACTCAACCAAATGATGCGCCAAGGCTGCATCCAACTCTACCTATCTGTACTTTTGAGAGCTCTGTTTCATTAGGGGAAATACAGTATTTGTAGGGTTCAGAGACCTTGGGATATCATTTCAGAGGATGAAAATACATTCAAAGCAAACAACCAGTAAGACTAGGAAGTCAGGAAATTGTCCCCTTGACCATTTGATTCAGAGAACAGGAAACCTAAAAGATTTTGTTTCCTCAACTAAAAGTAGGAAGAGCCAGAAAAGCTGGGAAAACAATGTTTGGTTCACCTGCCAGGGATCTCCAGTGATGGTGCTAAGCCAGCAGGGCCTGACCACTCAGACAAAACATTTTAAATTTTTATTTTGTTTATGTATCTGTCTTTTATGGTGGAACATCAAGGCAAGGAACTGGAATACCAGCCCTGACAATGTTTTAGCTCTTTGGCCTGCCTTGCATTTATAGGTGAGGTAGAAGCCAGCAGAGTGTTTTTGTCCAAGCTGTGTAGTCTTGGGTCTGCAGGATTTTCCTAACATGCATCAGAGTCACAGTTTGGTGTCCCAGACCTCCCAGACCTGTGGGAGGGCCACTGGAGCCCAATGTCTGGATGTCTATGCCACCTATGTATCTTCCATCCTATAACTCAACATTTCCAAATTCTCCCCTTCCCCCAAAAAATCAAGGTAATCACAAGTAGGTTGGGAAGTGTTATTTCCCAGACAAGGGTAAAAATAGCCAACAATTGTCTTGAAATGAACAAGGACAGGGTTATCCATCTTGTCAGCAGGCCAGTTCATCAGGTTATGACCATAGACCTCCAAGGCCATTTGATTATAGTCTGAAAAGTACACTATCCAGGCACTGTGGATCCAGAGCCAGGCAAACTCCAGAATCCTCCAGCCATCTACCATCTGTGAAAATCCAGAAAGTACTGCTCTAAAAATCAAGCCCCTTCTGTCATTTTTTTCCTACAAGTGTCAACATGGAGTGGATGAGGCAGGGCAAACAATATCATTGGAAAGGTAAAGACACCAAAATGAAGGGTTGAGTTACTGTTAGGTATACTTGAAGGACAGATGTGCTCAGTCAGTGCCATGCCCTGACAGAACAACAGGCCTTCAGGACAAGGCTGGAACAAGCCACGTAATCTCTTGTCTTTCATAAGACTCAGGCCTTTGTTTCACACGGTACTCTGAAAGCGGGGAAATTGCCATCAGCATTGACTTGACTTCTGTCGTCATGGCTACCCTGGATTGACGCTCTGCCTGGTCAGGCACTGTGTTAAATGCTTTACATGTCTCATTTAGTCTCAGCAGCAACACTGTTGGAGATGCTGTTTTCCCCTCCTCTGTCTGCTTCTGGTTGGATTACCACTCCCATCTCTAGCTTTCTCTACCTTACGGTTACAGACTCCTAAGAAGAGAAGATTTTTTTTTTAATTTTTATTTTTATTTTTTTTTATTTATTTTTTTTTTTTTAGACAGGCAGAGTGGACAGTGAGAGAGAGAGAGAGAGAGAGAAAGGTCTTCCTTTTGCCGTTGGTTCACCCTCCAATGGCCGCCGCGGTAGGCGCGCTGCGGCCAGCGCACCGCGCTGATCCGATGGCAGGAGCCAGGTGCTTATCCTGGTCTCCCATGGGGTGCAGGGCCCAAGGACTTGGGCCATCCTCCATTGCACTCCCTGGCCACAGCAGAGAGCTGGCCTGGAAGAGGGGCAGCCGGGACAGGATCGGTGCCCTGACCGGGACTAGAACCTGGTGTGCCGGCGCCGCAAGGCGGAGGATTAGTCTAGTGAGCCGCGGCGCCGGCCAAGAAGAGAAGATGTTAATCCACCTTTCCCTAAGAACTGGTAGGACAAAATCATCGTGCCCTGCATCTTTCACTGTATTGCTCAGTGCAGGAAGTTGAAGGCCCTGAGGTATACTGGGCCTTAGCACTGTTTAACTAAAATCTATCTCAGGTTCCTACTCCTCCCCTGCTCCTCAAGCCTCTTCCTGGCCCTTGGTAGCTCACAGTCCACAAATCTGCGGCATCCTCTCTCCTTCCTCTTACTCCAGACATCTCTGCTCCTGCCCGGAATAACATTCCATTGCATCAACACAAGTTCATACATCACCTCCTCAGAGATCTCCAAATCACCATTCCCTCTCCTTGCTTTATGTTACGTGTTCCTCTGTGTGCCTTGCTTTCTGCCCACCTCCTGGCATGTAAACTTTGTAGGGCAGAAACTTTTGTTCACGAATACATCCCAAATGCCCAGAACAGTACCTGGAATATTATCTTTGTTCAGTAAAATGTTTCTGGGGTGTGGTGGCTTTGTGGCATAAAGGGTAAAGCTGCCTCCTGTGGTGCTAGCATTCCTATAGGCACCGATTCATGTCCCAGCTGCTCCACTTCTGATCCAGCTCCCTGCTAATGGCTTGAGGAAGGCAGTGAAGAATGTCCCAAGTCCTTGGAACCCTGCCACCCACATGGGAGACCCGGATAAGCCTCCTGGCTCCTGTCTTTAGCCTGGCTCAGCCCCATCTGTTGTGGCCATTTAGGGAGTGAACCAGTGGATGTCAGACCTCTCTCTCTCTCTGTCTCTCCCTCTTTCCTTCTATAACTCTTTCAAATAAATAAAAAAATTTTAAAAATATATTTCTGGAGTGGATGACTTCATGAATGGGCAAACTGAGATGTGGAATGAATAAATAAATAAATCTTGAAAAAAACCTGGTCCCTACATACTATGTTAGTCAGCCTCTCGGCAGGTAATATGAATACGCAAAGAACAGACACATTCTGAATAGACCCAAGTAAACCAGTGTCAATACAGGGAACTTATCAATTGGTCAGGAGCCTACACAGCCCAAGTTTTACTGTTCTTCCCAGTTATTAACTTGAGAACAATTTTGTTTTTTTGTTTCTAGTTGTTACCAAGCAAAGTTCAAGCAACTGATATTTGAGGAACCAGAAATAAATTTGGTATTCTTCAAACGTTGTTTTTAGTATGTTAGCCTAATAAAAAGCAATTTGTAACTTCCCTTTCTGACTGTGCCTGGTTAAAGAGAGAGAGAAATAGGGCTGGATGACATGGCATGTTCATGCAGCAGAGCAACTAAGACCTGTCCAGAAACACAGAATAGAAGTCGTTACAGCTGTGGAAAAGTGGACCTCACAAAGCAATCTACACGATGCTAAGGACTCTGGGAACACCATGTAAGCTATAGAATTTGAGAGACCTTGAACATTCTCAACTGATGGAAGATTCGAGTGTTTAGGATTTATTTGGTTGTTTCATGTTGGTTTGGTATTTGGATGCTTCCATTTAAGTGTTACTGCTCATACGATTAAATATTCCTAAAAAAGAAGAGAGCCAGTGTACCGTGGTGTGAGCCAAGCGAACACTCAGTGCCATCTGTCGCACATCCTCTTCCTTCCTGCTGTCCACCTCCACTGAAGGCTGCCGTTTGGCTCCGCCTTTCCTCAGACTTCACCCCAGCCTTCCGGTCCTGTGCGCATGAAAGACCACCTGCCCTCCGACTGCATTTTCTGTGTCACCCCTTGATGGCTCTCAGATGCTTTTCTACGGTTTTCTGAGGCCTTCATCCCACTGCTCTTGCCCTCTTCCTTCCTTTCTTGGTCGACGCCTTTTGCTTTGTTTTTCCATACCCTGGGCACTCACTGGTCTCCATCTGCTGGGTACTCCTCTTCCGTGTTCACTGCGTCTGCTTCCTGTGTGCGTGGCCCAGTGCTTTCAGCCCTGCCTGAGGAAATCCTGTGGCTGTTCTGACAGGATCTGTGCCTTCTCCAGCGCTGCGTTTGCTGCTCTCAGAACATCTTTGTTCCTCCCATGCCAGTTAGCGTTCTTGGTGACACGCCATAGGAATCCACTCTGGCTTATTGAAGCAGAAGAAGAATTTTAGTGAAAGGCTATTGAGAACTCTCAGAATTACCAGGAATGTTAGTAAAGTAGGCTTAGAAAACAGAGGAATAAAGTGGGAGCCACACAGCCAGAACCACAGCCAACATTCCACGGCCACACACTGCAGCCGGCACCACTGGCACTGGATGCTGGAGCCCGCCCAGGGCACCTTTGCCACCAGAAACGATTGCCCCGCATCCCTGCCCCTGTAGGCAGACGTCTGGTCAGATCACGGGCCGGCTGCTTTGTAAAGAGCGTTGTAAAGGGCTGGCTCACTTCTGCCTTGAGAGATGGGGCTGCCTACTACCACAGCTCTCACAGTGGAGCATCGCTCAATGGGATTCTAGGCAGGGATAAAACCGAACAAAAGGACCACATGGCCCATTCCTGATCCCTAACAACTGTTTCATGAAACTTTGCACAGCTTTCTAAGTCTTTGAAGCTATTTCTTCTAACCTCTCACTCAGCTAGAACTCTGGAATGTAGTTCAATGCAAAATTAAAACTTTAGGCATCACAGATTTATATACAAAGAGGTTTGTAACATCATAGGGGAAAAAAAAGCGTAAATTTCCAACAATAACAATTTTTGGAGCCAGCCCTGTGGCATAGCAGGTTAAGCCTCTACCAGCAGTGCCAGCATCCCATATGGGCGCTGTTTCGTGTCCTGCTGCTCCTATTCTGATCCAGCTGTCTGCTAAAGGCCTGAGAAAGCAGTAGAAGAAAATTTGAGATGTGAGACAGAAAGTAGCGGTAAGCAAGGTAGCACAGTTTAATGAGGCAGTGCATCTGACAGGCCGGATGGGCAACTCTTCAGAAAGAGCCGAGAGGGGCCTGTGTTGTGGCATAGAGTGTAAAGCCGCCACTGAAGGTGTTAGAGTCCCCGCTGCTCTACTTCCAATTGAGCTCCCTGCTAATATTCCTGGGAAAGCAGTGGAGAAGGGCCCAAGTGCTTGGGCCCCTGTACGCATGTGGGAGATCGCGAAGAAGCTCCTGGCTCCTGGCTTCGGATTGGCCCAGCTCCGGCCGTTGCAGCCATTTGGGGAATGAACAAGTAGATGGAAGACTTTTCACTCTGTCTCTCCCTCTCTCTGTCTGTAACTCTATCTCTCAAATAAATAAATAAAATCTTTAAAAGAGCAACATTTTCATTAATAAGGGAATGGTTAAAAGAATTATATACATACGGTTAAATATATTCAGCTGTTAAAAATAATAGGTTTCTTTTTTTTTTTTTTTTTTTGACAGGTAGATTTAGACAGAGAGAGACAGACAGAGAGAAAGGTCTTCCTTTTTGCCGTTGGTTCACCCCTCAAATGGCCTCTATGGCCAGCGCACTGTGCCGATCCGAAGCCAGGAGCCAGGTGCTTCCTCCTGGTCTCCCATGCATGTGCAGGCCCCAAGCACTTGGGCCATCCTCCACTGCCTTCCCGGGCCACAGCAGAGAGCTGGACTGGAAGAGGAGCAACTGGGACTAGAAACCAGAGTGCTGGCACCTCAGGCAGAGGATTAGCCAAGTGAGCTGCGGCGCCAGCCAAAAATAATAGGTTTCTTAGAAGTACTGGAAAAATAAACAAAAGTATAACTAAAAAGAACTTTATATATAAGGTCACAATTATATATGTGCATATATTAACATTTTATATCAACATACAAATGTATATTTAAGACATCAATTAGGAAATATGCCAAAATGCTAACAAATTGGTCTTATTAGAAGCACTATTTTCTTATTTGTGCTTCCCTGTTTTTTTCATACTGAGCTGAAAAGTTTTTAATATTTAAAAGAATGTCCATTGAAGGTAGACTTCCTGTGCCACCATTTTTATTCTTTATTGTATTCTTAGAAAAGTTGATTTTCCTCACAAAGCAAATACTCTGAATTCTTTCTCTTCTCTCCCTGTGTTGAAACCTCACCTTCATCTGTGTAACCAGTTCTTCCCCCACCATCACTTTGCTCTCGCTGATCCTTATTTTGACAGGTAGGGCATTTATTCCGTTCTAAAAGACCCTCCTCCATCCCTGTTGATTTCCTCCAGCTACTACCTAAGGCCACTCTCCCACAGCATCTGTCTCTTCACCTGCCCTGCATTTGAAGCCAGTGACTCGCTGAAAGAGCCATCTCTGAGGCACCCATTACTCTTCTCATACAGCTGAAGATTTCTTCTCTGTCTCTGTAACTTTGCTGGCTGCAAACACAACACACACACACACACATTATTGATTGCTTCACCATCTTTGACACACCCTGGAAGGTAGGCAGGGGCCTTGTGATTTTCCTGTAACCATTCTTAAAGTGCCTTACTTGACCTTGCTTCCTGTGAAGCCTTCCAGTCAAGCTTCTCTTCTTCCTGTGTCTCCTGATTATACCTGCATGTCAGTGTTTGCTCCCTTCCTCATCTCTTTCATTTATCAGTCTGCAGCGTGGAGCTCTCCTGTAAATGGAAGTGCTGATTTTGAGAGAACATGTGACTTCCAGGTCACCTGCCTGAGCCAGCTCAACTTTATCAGTGGGCTCTAGTTTTCTGTTTTTATCCATGATCCTCAGCTCAGTGCAACCTTCCCTGAAGCTGTGTTCCTATAGTTCATGACTTATCCCCAGCCTCCACTCCCACCAAGAAGCTGTCAGAAAGCCCCAGAGTTGGACTCCACTTCTCTGTCCGGTCTCTCAAGATTGAAGCCTTAGTTGGGCTCCTTATCTGGCTTCCATCCTTACCTTCATGTGCTCTCTCATGGATCACCCTCAACTTCATGATCTCTGGCTTACAAACCAACCCAGGACCCCAAAGGTCTTGGCCCATATTTTGTATGGAGGTTTCCTCTTGGGCTAAGGAGACAAGTGCAGACTAGTCAAGTTAAATATCTCTTCTCCTACATGCAGACGTAATGTTTCAGCCAGCAGGGCTCGACCTATGATGACCCAAATCTACGAAAGAGAAATCCTGTTGTAACTATTCTTGCTCCTTGGTCTGGCTCCTGGGCCCTCCTGGTTTCGTGTTTATATTAGCCCTGGCTTCCTTCTACTCTCTAGACCTGTAACTTATATTGTCTCTAGTCTGTCTCTTGAACTTCCTGCTTTCAGGGAAGCTTATTGATTTGTTAATTCATCCAACACACATACTCATATTGTACCACTGGTTGCCTCTGCAGATGCTCAGGGGCCAGTCGGGGAGTTAGACAAAATAAAGGGCTGTGTCAATTCATGTGCTTCTTATTGCTTGTGACAGAAACCCTGATTCGAACTGGCTTAAGCAAAACTTGAATGTATTCCCTCACATACCTGGCAAGTCTGGGGATAGATCTGGTTTCCTTCAGGCACGGCTGGGTTCATGGATCTTAAATGCTGCCTTTGGGACCTTGGTCTGGCTTCTTCTCTCAGCTCTGCTCTCCTTTGTGATGGCTTCATTCTCAACGTCTCCATATGGTGGCAAGAGAAATGTCAACAACACCAGGTCCCCATCATCCTAGCATCCTTTTGTACTGCTCTCTCAGCAGCTCTAGCACATGTCCCTGTGTGTCTCAACCACTCAATTACATACTCTTCTTTGAACCATCAACTTTCATGAGTAGAACCTGATATTCTGGCTTGTTAGACCTGAGTCAGACAGTTGGATGGGAGTCTTCTGTCCTCTCCTTAAAGCTGGGTGTGGAGTCAACAAGAACTTAAATTGAAAGCAAGGGATACAGAGATTCACCAGGAAACAGGTGAATGGATGTAAGATGGTTTAAAAAAAAGGCTTTAGCTATAGCCAATCACATATTTATGGTATGTGTGTGGGGTCAAGTCTGACAAGGGGCACAGGATAGGCAAAGAAGGCTTCACTCCTCCCTGACCTCTTTGCTCTTTCCTTCTAGCAAAATTTAGTGAGTGCCTAAATTTCAAGTGCAGAATACGGATTGTCCTAGAAGTAGGTTCTGCCCGTAGGAGCTGACAGACCAGTGAGGATGAAAGATAGGCAGGATCATGGTCCTTTATTCACTGAGGATTTATATTATAAGAAACGGAAATGTGAAGGATATTTCTGTGATTTTTATAAAATTAAAAAGATAGCTTCAGCCATTGTGTTATATTGACACCTTGTTTAACCAGACTGGCTCAGTGCATCTGTTTTGTTCAGTGTTTGGAATAAGTCTCTCTGGTATGCTTCCTTGAACAGGGAATACTCCCTAATCCACATTTTTAAAAAGCTTTTTTGCCTATGCTGCTATAAAACTCAAAGTTAAAACCTGTGTTTAATTAAAAATAGCTTTCCTTAGTCTAAGTTTTCTATGAGATTAGTTTTTTTTTTTTCTTTATGGTTTTGTGGTTCTATTGTACCACAGACTTTTATATTGCTTCTCTTTAGAGGGTCGACCAGATCATGTAGTTATGTACACTTTTTTTTTTTTTTTTGGACAGGCAGAGTGGACAGTGAGAGAGACAGACAGAAAGGTCTTCCTTTACCGTTGGTTCACCCCACAATGGCCGCTGCAGCCGGCGCACCACGCTGATCCGAAGCCAGGAGCCAGGTGCTTCTCCTGGTCTCCCATGCGGGTACAGGGCCCAAGGACTTGGGCCATCCTCCACTGCACTCCTGGGCCACAGCAGAGAGCTGGCCTGGAAGAGGGGCAACCGGGACAGAATCCGGCGCCCCGACTGGGACTAGAACCCGGTGTGCCGCAGGTGGAAGATTAGCCTATTGAGCCGCGGCGCCGGCCAGTTATGTACCCTTTAAAAGGCAACAAATGTGATAATATTTTTATGACATTCAAAATCCAAAAAGCAATCCTTACATTATTTTCTTAGCTGTGTTTTATTTTGCTCTATACTATTGAAGAGAATATTGAGAAAAGCAACATCCCTGATCTGAGGATAAGGGAGTCCACTAATACAGTGATTGTCAACATTGGAATGCTCAGAGGCATTCTTCTTGATTGGGCTATTGGAATCTCATTGGTAGAGGCCAGGGACACTGATAAACATCTTGTGGTGCACAAGAGAGGACCCCACAACTAAAAATTATCTAGTCCAAATTATCTCTAACACTTTGCACTTAGAGGATTTTTTTAATTAAACTTTTATTTAATGAATATAAATTTCCAAAGTACAGCTTATGGGTTACAATGGCTTCCCCCTCCCAAAACTTCCCTCCCACCCACAACCCTCCCCTTTCCCGCTCCCTCTCCCCTTCCAATCACATCAAGATTCATTTTCAATTCTCTTTATATACAAAAGATCAGTTTAGTATATATTAGGTAAAGATTTCAACAGTTTGCCCCCATATAGCAACACAAAGTGAAAAAAATACTGTTGGAGTACTAGTTATAGCATTAAATAACAGTGTACAGCACATTAAAGACAGAGATCCTACATAATATTTTTTTAATTAATTAATTCTCTATGCCATTTCCAATTTAACACCAGGTTGTTTTTTTTTTTTCATTTCCAATTATCTTTATGTACAGAAGATCGATTCAGTATATAATTATTAAAGATCTCATCAGTTTGTACCCACGCAGAAACACAAAGTGTAAAAATACTGTTTCAGTACTAGTCATAGCATCACTGCACATTAGACAACACATTAAGGACAGATCTCACATGGGATGTAAGTACACAGTGACTTCTGTTGCTGACTTAACAATTTGACACTCCTGTTCATGGCGTCAGTAATCTCCTTAGGCTCTAGTCATGAGTTGCCAGGGCTATGGAAGCCTTTAGAGTTTGCTGACTTTGATCTTATTCCGATAGGGTCATAGTCAAAGTGGAAGTTCTCTCCTCCCTTCAGAGAAAGGTACCTCCTTCTTTGATGGCCCTGTTCTTTCCACTGGGATCTCACTCACAAAGATCTTTCATTTAGGTCTTCTTCTTTTTATCTTTTCCATGGTATCTTGGCTTTCCATGCTACAATACTCTCATGGGCTCTTCAGCCAGATCCAAATGCCTTAAGGGCTGATTCTGAGGCCAGAGTGATTTTAAGAGCCCTAAACCCTGAAAAGTTCTGAGCAAGTTCAAAATTTAGACTTAAGATAAAGATACAGGCAAATTACAGTCATAGGATTATAGACTCCTGGAGCTGATAGGGAAATTCCTGTAGTCCAGTCTCCCTACTTTCTAGATAAGGCAAATGAGTCACATAGGAAAAAGGTGACCTGAAGCACTAGAAATCCTTCGCCCCTAAATATGTGGTCAAGCAGCTTGCCTGTGCCTGCTTCCTCATCTGCCCAAACAGTAAAACTTGCCTCAAATGGTTGCTGGCAGGCTGAATAAAGATGTAGCACGTGTCACGTTTTTCGTACAGTACCAGGCCGTAGTGGGTTGTTAATAAATAGTGGTGGCGCTTGGGTCCCTGCATCCACATGGGAGACCTGGATGAAGCTCCTTCAACCTGGCCCGGCCCCAGCCATTGCAGCCATTTTGGGAGTGAACCAGCAGATGGAAGCTCTCTCTCTCTGTCTCCCCCACATCTGTCTTTCAAATAAATAAAATAAATCTTTAACAAAATAAAATAAATAGTGGTGGGGAGGGCCAAGGTGGGGACTGACCTTACTGCTGTGGCCCAGAATCACCACACCTAGCTTGCTGCTTTTCTGCCCCGTCCCCTTGACTCTCAGCCCTATACTTTGTCTTGTACCACCTTGAGGGTCGATGAAGAAAGGTTATCATAGGAGCTTCATGGAGATAAGGAAATATGATCTCGAGAGCACAGGGGGCTGGTGTTACAGCGAAGCAGGTTAAGCCACCACTTCAACACTCACATCCCGTATCAGAGTGCCTGTGTTCAAGTCCCTACTTCTCTGCTTCGGATCCAGCTCCCTACTAATGTACCTGAGGAGGCAGTGGAAGATGGCCCAAGGGTTTGGTTCCTGCCACTCATGTGGAAGACCATGATGGAGCTCCTGGCTCCTGGCTTTGGCTTGGCCCAGACCTAATTAGTGCAGCCATAGGGGGAGTAAAGCAACTCTCTCTCTCTCTCTTTCTCTCCCTCCTTCCCTCCCTTCCTCCCTCCCTGCCATCTCCCCCACCCCCACCACTCTGCCTTTCAGACAAATAAATCTTTCTTAAAGATTTAAAAAAGGAGCTAGAGCACTCAGTTGCTGGTAAGAAGAAAAAGGCTGAATGGATGTTCCTATAAATGACAGCAGAAGGGTTTGGAGTGTAGGTGAAGCTTCTGGAAGCTGTAAGAAAGACTGCCCCCTGGGGGCAGTGCTGTGGCATAGTGGGTTAAGCCACCCTTTGCAGCACCGGCATCGCATATAGGCGCCAGTTCAAGTCCTGGATGCCCCACCTCTGATCCAGCTCCCTGCTGATGGCCTGGGAAAATAGTGGAAGATGGCTCAAGTGTTTGGGCCTCTGCACCTACTTGGGAGACCCAGATGATGCTTCTGGCTCCTGGCTTTGGCCTGGCCATTGTGGCCAATTTGGGAGTGAACCAGTGAATGGAAGATTTTCTTTCTCTCTCTCTTCTCTCTAATTCTAACTTTCAAATAAATAAGTAAATCTTAGAGAGAGAGAGAGAGAAAGGGAACGAACCAAGAGGACACAGAGCTCTCAAGTGCACAGGCTTACACATGCCCTATGCTACATCCTAACTCTTGACGAAGACGGACTAAAATAACAAACTCACTTGAAACAGGCTATTCTCTTTTCCAAAAGCTCTGTGTATCATGTTCCAAGTGAGTGTGCCTGAAGGAAGGGTGGGGCCTGGACCAGGCGACCCTGGTCAAGCCTTTCCAGCCTTGTCCATGTTCACATGGAGGCAGGATACCTGTGGGGCTGTCTGGAAAACTTCTGAAATGCAGCCTGGTTAGACAGTCAATCTGGCTGTTAAGGTTCTCTGACGTCTAGTAGAGACGTGGACCTGGAGCTGGAAAGATGATGCAACATTGCAGATCATGACCACTCGGCACAAGTAGACAGCCACAAAGATCTAGTTTTAAGGCTTACAGAATAAACTGCTTTATTAGGTTTTACTAATTCAGTCAACATGAGCATATGATTAAGATGTTGTATAAAATTCTTTTTCCTCTGAAAATAGTCATAAATTTTCTTACCAAAAAGTCTATGGAGTTTCTTCTAATTTTTTGAAAGACTTGAGAAAGCTATTTAGGATTGCAATGTGAGTTGAATGTTTATTTCTCTTCTTAAATTAGTCAACACAGTTGTTTTTAACCAGTAGCCTTCTGTAAAAACTAGCAGAATTCAAAAGCATTAAAATTGTTTTGTAGCACAGGCATGCATTATACCCTCTCAAGGGAAAATCTCATTCATGTGGTAGCCTTCTCTTGAATATCCCACTTGTTGGACTGAACTCCTAAAATAATTCCAGTCCCACAAAAATATTCTGGGTAATTAGTCATTTTGCCCTTCATCAAGAATAAGCCAGCTGGTACATGAAAGAAAACGGGGTGAATCTTAGCTGATTGCATCTGTTTCTCATATATCTGTGTGACACTGGAGATCCACAAGCAGAGGAGAACAGCTCATGCCGTCCAGTGAGTGCCGACCGAGTGCCAGGTACCGTGCTAATGCTCAAAGCTGGACGTTGGGTGATTTGCCCCAGGCCACGCAGCTGGAAGCAGGAGCACCCAGAGGACACAGTGACACAGGACACAGCGCTGCTGAGTGCACAGGCGTACACATGCCCCGCGCCACATCCTGGCTCTTGACAAAGGAAGACAGACTAGAATAACAAACACAACCCCTCCAAGATCAGACTTCTGGATGCAGGAGGCCTGTTCCGTATTTCAGTTTGACCTTCAGCTTTTTTTTCTCTTTTAAAGGTGCTGTGTAACGGACCGGGAACATGTGTTCCTATCTGCATGTCCGCCCTGCTCCTCGGGATTCTAGGCATAAAGAAAGTGATCATTGTCTATGTGGAAAGCATCTGCCGGGTGGAAACCTTATCCCTGTCGGGAAAGATTCTGCTTCACCTCTCAGATTACCTCGTTGTGCAGTGGCCGACTCTGAAGGAGAAGTATCCCAAGTCTGTGTACCTCGGGCGAATCGTTTGACAAAGGGCATAGTACTAGGTTTGCAGTCTTGCCGTGGACCATGGTATTTAAGTGGGGGTGGGGCAGGAACCCACATGTTTACTGTGAAGGCTTCTGAAAGTCCCGGGCGTTACTGATGGTCAGGAGATTGAAAAAAAAAAAAAGTGTGCAGATAACTCAGTGACGACACTGAGACTGCTCATAAAACAAACATGATACACTGTAGACATGAAATATTTATGCCTCTTCTTACCAGATTTCTTCTCTAGAAAAAAAAATATCACTGACTACAAGTTATCTTCTGTTTACAGAGTGGTTTTTTTCTTAACCTAAATATAGAGTTTGTATGATTAGTAACATTTCCTGCCCCATAGCCTTTTTTTTTTTTCCCAAGTATCTGCTTTATAAAAAGGAAAGAAAGGTATTTGTTCGTTTTTGTTTGGATACAACAGGCTTTATTTCCTGTATGGAAGCAGTGATGTCCCCAGTGAACCCTTGCAGCGTAAAGGAAGCAGTAATATTAAATTGGCTTCATGACAACTTGCATTCTGCAGGCTTCCAGAACCCGAGCATAAACCAGTGTCTCTTTTTGTTGTTGTTGTTCAGTCTTGTTTTATGAGTGATTGGCCTCAATCCAAAATTATCTTTTAAAATCTCTTGTTCAATTGTTAAAATAAATTAAAAGGTGATAATAAAAGCATGATTCTATGTGTGAGGAATCCAAACTCTCAAAACATTAAAAGCACATTCTAGTGAATTCACACTGTCCCGACTGTGGTTGCAAAGGAGCTACCTGGGCCAGACACTGCACCAGGTGCTCAGCTTTGCTGCAGCAGATGTGGCCTCAGTGAGAGCACGGTCTCAAGCACGAACACCTCCATAATCTTAGGGATCCTGAACGTGAGTCCCTTGTTAAAGACAAAATTAAGCAATTCAAGTGAATGACCATCTCTGCCATTTTGAGATGGTTAGGATTGCCAGTGTATGCCAAGGGCCTCCACACAGTGAATTATAGAAAACTTTGCATGGATTCCAAAAAAAATTTTTTTAAGATTTTTTATTCACATATTTGAGGCAGAGTTACAGAGAGAGGGAGAGACAGAGAGAGAGGTCTTCCATCTGCAGGTTCACAAACCAAATGGCCTCAACTGCTGGAGCTAGGCCGATCCGAAGCCAGAATCCAGGAGCTTCTTCTGGGTCTCCTATGTGGGTGCAGGGTCCAAGCACTTGGGTCATCTTCCACTGCTTTCCCAATCTATAACTAGAGAGCTGGATTGGAAGAGGAACAGCTGGGACACGACCAGCACCCATTTGGGTGCCAGTGCCACAGGCGGAGGCTCAGCCTACTATGCCACAGTGCTGGTACCCGAAAAAATTTTTTGCAGCAAAATTAACATCTTTTAAAGATCATTTTTTTTGTTTTTGTTCCAATTTTTATTTATTTATATTTATTTGAAGGGCAGAGAGGCAGATCTTCCTTCTGCTGGTTCACTGCCCAAATGGCCATGCAAGTACAAGGGCCCAAGCATTTGGGCCATCTTCTAGTGCTTTCCTAGGCACATTACCAGGGAGCTGGATTGAAAGTGGAGCAGCCAGGACTTTAACCAGTGCTTATACAGGATGCTAGTGCCTCAGGCCAGCTTAACCTGCTATACCACAGTGCTGGCCCGTAAAGTGGTAATAACAGTTATACCAAACATTCACCTCTAAACTTACTTTGTTTCTCTGCAAACCTTTTTAAAAATGTATGTTTATTTTATTTATTTGAAAAGCAGAAAAAGAGACAAACAGGGAGAGTTCTACCATCCCACGGGTTCACTTCCCAAATACCTGCGACAGCTAAGGCTGGAGCCTAGAACTCAATCCAGGCCTCCCACACAGGTGACAGGAACACAAATACTAGAGCTGTTGTCTGCTGCTTCCCGGAGTGCACATCGGCAGGAAGCTGGAGTTGGAAGCAGAGCTGAGTCTGGAGCCCAGGCTGACACAGGATGTGGCCGTCGCAGGCAGCATCCCCACCACTGCACTAAACACCTGCCCCATTTCCACAAACTTTCTGAAGTATCCTAATACATTTACTAGACATTTATATGGTGCTTGCTGTATGCCAGGTGTTCTTTTAAGCATTTTTGAAGTATTATCTCTCTTTTTTTTTAAGATTTATTTATTTATTTGAAAGTCAGAGTTATACAGAGAGAGAAGGAGAGGCAGAGGGAGAGAGAGAGAGGTCTTCCATCTGCTGGTTCACTCCCCAATTGGCTGCAACAGCCAGAGCTTCACCAATCCAAAGCCAGGAGCCAGGAATTTCTTCCGGATCTCCCACATGGGTACAGGGACCCAAGGACTTGGGCCATCTTCTGCTGCTTTCCCAGGCCATAGCAGAGAACTGGATCGGAAGTGGAGCAGTCTGGACTCAAACCAGTGCCCATATGGGATGCCGGTGCTGCAGACGGCAGCCCTACCCTCTGTGCCATGGCACCGGTCCCGTATTATCTCCTTTTTTTTTTTCATTTATTAAACTTTTATTTAATGAATATAAATTTCCAAAGTACAGCTTATGGGTTACAATGGCTTCCCCCCTCCCATAACTTCCCTCCCACCCGCAACCCTCCCCTTTCCCGCTCCCTCTCCCCTTCCATTCACATCAAGATTCATTTTCAATTCTCTTTATATACAGAAGATCAGTTTAGTATATATTAGGTAAAGATTTCAACAGTTTGCCCCCATATAGCAACACAAAGTGAAAAAAATACTGTTGGAGTACTAGTTATAGCATTAAATAAGAGTGTACAGCACATTAAAGACAGAGATCCTACATAATATTTTTCTAATTAATTAATTTTCTATGCCATTTCCAATTTAACACCAGGTTGTTTTTTTTTTTCATTTCCAATTATCTTTATATACAGAAGATCGATTCAGTATATAATTAGTAAAGATCTCATCAGTTTGTACTCACACAGAAACACAAAGTGTAAAAATACTGTTTCAGTACTAGTTATAGCATCACTGCACATTAGACAACACATTAAGGACAGATCCCACATGGGATGTAAGTACGTATTATCTCTTTTAATCCTCTTTTAAGACCTTAATGGGATAGGAACTATTGCAATGCTCAGTCTATAGATGACTTGATTGTTAAGTGGCACAGCCAGGATTCAAGCCTGGCTTGAAAGTGGTGCTGGTTTCATGGGTATATGGCCTGTGCACTTACATAGGGTTCCAAGGTTATATTGTCACTCCTTTGAATTTCTTGATAACTAATTTTATCAAGGGACTCATATTTTAGACCCCCCTCCCAAGATTATGGAGCTGGTCCTGCATGAGACCCTGTGTTACTGGGGCCGCATCTACTACAATAGAAGTAGAACACCTGGTGCAGTGCCTGATCCTAGTAGCTCCTCTACAGTCAGAAAATTCTTTCCCTTCCCTCCAAGCTCTGCTCCTATAACAAAGCAAAAGGTGAAAAGTCCTCCTGTAGTATTTCAGTTTATGTTTTTCCTCCTAAACCTTTTGTTTGCAAAAGTATGACATAAATCTAATAAAGGAATGGTACATGATTAATGGAAGAGATTGAATTTGACTGAAAAGAAGCATGATCACCCAAGATGATATGATTAGAGTGCTGAGGGGCAAGGGTTGAAGGCGCCACTCAAGACACCCAAGTTGAACTACCTGGGTTTCATACACACATCGGAGTCCCAACTCCAGCTTTCTGGTAATGCAGACAGTGGTGATCTGCCACCTGGATAAGAGATCTAGATTGAGCTCCCAGCTCTTGGCCTCAGTATGGCCCAGCCCCACCATTGCAGTCATTTGGAGCTCTCTCTTTCTTCCTGCCTTTCAAATAAATAATTTTTTTTCCAAAACGCTGAGGCTCATCTAGCCTTTCCTGTTCTTTTAGGAAACCTTTCCCTGAACCAGGTATGTAGACACATCTATCACTGGGACATTTTCCTGGGTTTTGGCTGGAGATACAGGTGGCAGACAAAGTCTCCTAATCGTGAGAGTGCTTTGCTGTCTGGATTCAGCGGCCATGGGGCAGTCAAGTGGGAGTTCATCGTGCTTTGATTGCAATCCTCAAATCTCAGGCACTGGCTGTGTTCCCACTGACCTGCGGGCCTCGAGCATCAGACGGCCTATTAGACGGTCCCACCAGGGCCTGAGATGACATGAACTCCACTTTCTAGAGTGAACGTGATTTCCTCAGGGACAGCAGCATCCGCGTTTTATTCCTGTTTAATCTTTCTCCGCTTTGTATTTTGTCCCCAGGTAGCACCAGGTAAGCGGTTGTGAGGGAGAGTGCACTGCGTTCAGTTCAGTTGGTGCCGCCCTGTGCCACAGAGCAGCTCTCCCTGGCCCCACGGGCAATCCTGCCGCAGGAGCTGCTGTTGGGCCCGAGCTCACAACGCTCAGATGGGGAGGAGGCCTAGAAAAGAATCCATAATTTTTTCCAGAAACATACGTCCCAGATGTTTTGCAGAGCCTGACTTAGTGGTTAGCCTGGAATGCCAGAGAAAGAATCTGTATGTGCTACAACACTCAGAGCTTAGAAGTCTCATCACTCGGTGCAGGCTCCCGTCCACACATCCTGAGCCAGGCCAGGGGCATGTTGTGGCCTGGTAAACGAGCACATACCCTGCTCTGTGTTATTGTTATGGCTGATTCAAGCCTCCAAGGTCATTCTTAAGTCCAGGGGGCTGGTTCGAGGTTGTTGAAGTCCAGGGCCAGCCTCCTTGCTGTGCTCCTCTGTGACATCCAGAAAGATAGTGCGCCTGTCTCAACCCAAACTGCAGAAGATCAGTAGCTCACTTGTCCTTTTCAATTTCCTTTAAAACACTCTGGAATACAATTTTTACCATAAGAGACCATTCATGAAAAAATTAACTGAATCAGCCTTCGCATGAGAGGCAGGGAAGCTGCACCTGCTTCCCGGGGAGGTTTTCATCGACGGTTCAGCTCGAAGTTCTCAGCAGCTGCCACGCCAGAAGACCCTCTGCTTCCGATGGGACTCCCTAAAGTCACGGCAGGAAGCTTCCCCTGGATCGAGGGGTGCTATGAAATCATGTCCGCAGAAGCAGTGTTGTACAGTTTTAAATTAAACAGCAAGAGGTCCTCACTGGGAAGGCGATAACCCACACTTGCCCCTTAGAAAAGCATCTTGGAGCACGTTGTTTATTTGAGCCTCCCAAGATACAGGGTAGGTTAAAATTAGGAAACTTACCCCCTCACTGTGCAGGTCCTTGGGCTGGGTCAGTGGTTTATATTTTCTGCAAAGCCTTGTCCCCCACAGGAGTCTGATAGCCAGGTATCCAGGTATTAAGCACTTTGGGTCAGTGCTAAGAACATTGTCACAAGTATTAGGCTGTCCGCTGTGCAGTTCAGCTCTGACACCAAGAGCACACAGCAAGAGCAGACATCCAAATCTTGTCTGCCTCAAGCTCTTTCTGTTAGGGATCATGCCTCCAGTGCTATAAAATTAAATCATCTACAATTGTATTCTGGTTGCCAACTCCTTGTAAACACAGCTCCTCCTTTTCCCTCTGGAGTAGTAAACTGATGCTGGCCCTAGTAGCCTGTCATATCTCTCAAGCAACAAACTTCAGAACCATTCTTGGGTTTTTATTCTCTTCCCTTACCCCCAGATAATTATTTGCGTGTGTGTGTATGTGTGTGTGTTTGTATGTATGTGTTCATTTATTTTCATCTACTTAAAAGACAGAATGACAGAGAGAAAGCTCTTCCATCTGTTGATTCACTTCCCAAATGTTGAAGCCAGGAGCCCAAAACTCTATCCGGGGCACCCACGTGGGTGGCAGGGGCTCAAGCACTTGAGCCATCTGCTGCCTCCCAGGATGCATTAGCAGAATGCTAGATCAGAAGCAGATAGGCAGGACTCGAACCAGGAACTTCGATATGGGATGTGGGCATTCCAGTGAGCAGCTTAACCCCCTGTGCCACCACACCTGCCCCATGCCTTTTTTTTTAAATGCCCCCATAATTTTCCCTTGTCTTTTTTTCCTCTTCTCTCACGCGGTTATTTGTACTATCTTTTCTCCTTGTTGTCTGAATTCACCTGTTGATTCTGGCTTTGACCTGCCCTCTGTTTCGCAGTCCCATGGGCACAACCTAAGCCAGCTCTCCATGGAAGGTCCTTGTCTGATGATAACATCGTACGGAGGAGTTGAAGCGCAGCAAAGTAACTATTTAGCAATCATATAACTAGAAAGCGGCAGCTGGAATTTGAACCCAGGCACTGGAGCTCAGGCTACACTTACCTTAACAGCTGTGTTAGGTTTTTAAAAAGTGCTGCAAAGGAAATGAACAGGGAGCTGTGATGGAGCGGACGGTGCTGGTGCTCTGCATAGGGATGCCAGGAAATGCCTCTCTAAGAAAAGTGCGTGAGAGCCCGGATGTGAAGGATAGTACCCTAAACATTTCCCCCTCCTTCTACCTCTCCCGCCAAGCCCTCCTCGTCTCCCACAGCCTAGCTTGAGCAGCTTCTTCAATGAGCCCCTGGAGAGAAGCTTAGCACTGAGCTACACTCCATCACATGGCAGAGCCTGATTCCTAGAAACACCTGTGCGAAGGGAACGACGAATGCTTCTGCTAATCATTTCTTGTCTGCCTTACCTCGGGGACTCTACCTCATGCAAGTTTTGGATCCTTGTTCCACTCCTGGTAATTCTTACATCACGGTCTGGACAAGATACAGGCATAACTGAATACATAAATTCTTAGAGCTTCAGACTGTCTAGGCCTGCTTTGGTGCTGTTATCATGTGGTTCTCACAGTTTTTGGTCTTGGGACCTCGTTAGTCTCTAGAACTGTTGAAGACCCCAGTGAACATTTGTTTATGTGAGTTATATTTGTTATTTTTTTATCCCAGTATTAAAAATTGGAGAAAACTTTAAACAAAATGTACAAGGACATATTCCATTAGCCCCAGAGCAATGCTCCCATTCACACGTTCTATAGGATCTGGGAAACTATATAATCGTGAGAATGAGAGGCAAAAGCAAGCCACACCTTAATACTACGTGGAAAATAATTTAAACCTCATGGACCCCTCCCTGTCTTGAGGGCCCCAGGGACCCCTGGGCCACATTTTGAGAGCTGCTGCACTGCACAGCGTCACACCAATGATTTTAGCTCCTCTAAAAGCCTGTAGTCAATGATCTCTGTATTCCTTTGATTGCTGTCTGACAAACTTACTGGCTTAAAATAGCACATCATCTCCTAGTTCCATGAGTCTGAGATCCAGACAGGGGCTCAGGACGGCACAAGGCTAAAATCCAGGTGACAACCAGGGCTGACTTCTGATCCAAAACTCTGGATCCTCTTTCAGTACAGGCTCATTCAGGTGCACGTGGCAGAGTTCATTTCCCTGCAGCTGTGGGACTCATGGGAACCTCTCCTAAAGTCCAGTTGGTAATGTTTATTGCAGCTCAATTCACAATAGCTAAGACCTGGAATCAACCTAAATGCCCATCAACAGTAGACTGGATAAAAAAATTATGGGACATGTGCTCCATAGAATACTATATAGCGGTAAAAAAAACAATGAAATCCGGGCCAGCACCGCGGCTCACTAGGCTAATCCTCCGCCTGCGGCGCCGGCACACCAGGTTCTAGTCCCGGTCGGGGCGCCAGATTCTGTCCCGGTTGCCCCTCTTCCAGGCCAGCTCTCTGCTATGGCCCGGGAGTGCAGTGGAGGATTGCCCAAGTGCTTGGGCCCTGCACCCCATGGGAGACCAGGAGGAAGCACCTGGCTCCTGGCTTCAGATCAGCGCCGTGCACTGGCCACAGCGCGCCAGCCGCGGCGGCCATTGGAAGGTGAACCAACGGCAAAGGAAGACCTTTCTCTCTGTCTCTGTCTCTCACTGTCCACTCTGCCTGTCAAAAAAAGAAAAAAGAAAAAAAGAAATGCAACAAAATGGAGGAATCTGGAAAACATCATGCTGAGTGAAATAAGCCAGTCCCAAAGGGACAAATATCATTTGTTCTCCCTAATCAGTGACAACTAACCAAGCACCAAAAAGAAAACCTGTTGAAGTGAAATGGACACTATGAGAAACAGTGACTTGATCAGCCCTTGTCCTGACTGTCGATGAACAACTTAATACTTTATCCCTTTTAGTATTTTTTTGTTCTAGTTAATACTATTGGTTGAACTCTGTAATTAACACACAAATATTCTTAGGTGTTGAAATTTAACTGAAAAGTGACCTCTGTTAAATGTAAGAGTGGGAATAAGAGAGGGAGGAGATGTACAATTTGGGACATGCTCAATCGGACTTGCCCCAAATGGTAGAGTTAGAAACGTGCCAGGGGATTCCAATTCAATCTCATCAAGGTGGCATGTACCAATGCCATCTCACTAGTCAAAGTGATCATTTTCAGTTCACAATTGAGCATAATGAAAGGATTAAGAGTCAAAGGGATCACATAAACAAGACTAGTGTCTGCTAATACTAAGTGAAAGAAATAAAAGGAGAGAATGATCCAACATGGGAAGCAGGATACACAGCAGACTCATAGAATGGCAGATGTCCTAAATAGCACTCTGGCCTCAGAATCAGCCCTTAAGGCTGAAGAGCCCATGAAAGTATTTTAGGCATGGAAAGCCAAGACACTCTGGAAAAAAAAACTAAATGAAAGATCTCTGTGAGTGAGATCCCAGTAGAAAGAATGGGCCATCAAAGAAGGAGGTACCTTTCTCTGAAGGGAGGAGAGAACTTCCACTTTGACTGTGACCTTGTCTAAATAAGATCAGAGTTGTCGAACTCAAAAGGCTTCCATAGCCTTGGCAACTCATGACAAGAGCCTAGGGTAATTACTGACACCATAAACAAGAGTGTCAATTGTTAAGTCAACAACAGGAGTCACTGCACACTTACTCCTCATGTAGGATCTCTGTCCTTAATGTGTTGTACAATGTAAATTAATGCTATAACTAGTACTCAAACAGTACTTTACACTTTGTGTTTCTGTGTGGGTGCAAACTGTTGAAATCTTTACTTAATATATACTAAATTGACCTTCTGCATATAAAGATAATTGAAAATGAATCTTGATGCAAATGGCATGGGAGAGGGAGTGGGAGGGTTGTGGGTGGGAGGGAAGTTATGGGGGGGAAGCCATTGTAATCTAAAAGCTATACTTTGGAAATTTATATTTATTAAATAAAAGTTAAAAAAAGACCAGTTGGAGGTATTTGGGTCATAAGGACTTGTATGATTGGGTCAGGCACACCTGGCATATATAATCTTCCTGTTGATTAACTAGAGTCAAGTAATTAGGCCCATGATTACATGCCTTTTGCCATGCAACTTACTGTGTGAGTGCTATCCCATGATATTCACAGATCCCACTTATACCTAAGGATAAGTGATTGTACAGGGCAGGGATACCAGGAGGTACAATATTAGGGACCATCACAGACTTCTGCTCTTCTCTTTTGGGGGAAACAAAAATTTTTTATCCAACCTCTCACCTTCACCACCAAATTTCTACTCTCATTCCCCAGTTCTTTAATTTGGGGAAGTTCATGTTTGCCAAACTCCATCCTTGTTCAAGCAAGTTACCTAACCTTCCTGTAAAATAAGCATACCTCTTCTAGAGTTATTGTGAGCTTTCAACCATCTGCATTTTAACACAGAGCCTGCCACCCAGGAAGGCCTCAGTGACCTTATCTCTCATCAGTGGTGGCTTCCTTGGTGTGTACGTGTCTTGAAGGACAGCTGTCCTCAACCTAAGCAGGGCAACAACTTCCAGCCCTGTAGGATGACTCTAATCAAAACGGAGCAGAAAGGGCAGGCATCTGGCCCAGTGGTTGGGCCACCCTCGTCCCATGTTGGAGTGCCTGGATTCATTGCCGCTTCTAGCTCCCAGCTCCAGCTTCCTGCTGGTGCAGACCCTAGGGGGCAGCAGTGATGGCTCAGGTAATTGGGTTTCTCTCACTTGAAGGGAGACGTGGCTTGAGTTGTCAGCTCCCAGCCCAAGCCCAGACAGCTCCAAACTATTGCAGGGAGTGAATCAGCTGAGGAGAGCATGCTCGCTCGCTCGCTCTCTCTCTCTTTGTCTTAAAATTTTAAAAAAAAAAAATAATGAGTAGAAAATACATGTTGCTAAGGTCTGGAGAAGCTGGAGACCTCGTACACTGCTTGTGGGGATGTACAATGATCCAGCAGCAGAGCAGGGCAGTTAGGCAGGTCCTCAGAAACCAAACGTGAAGTTCACACATCATCCAGCAGTTCCACCTGTAGCTGTGTGCCCCAGAGAGGTGGAAAATGTTCACACAAACACTCATTCATGAAAATTCATCATAGCGTTATTAACATAATCAAAGGGTAGAAACAACCCAACTGTCCATCGGTTAATGAATGGAGGAGCAAAATGGTGGTCTACTCATGTAACAAAATATTATTCAATCACAAAAAGTAATGAAGTGTTAAAGAAATGCTCGATGTTTGAAAGGATAAATGTATTTACCCTGATTGGCTATTACACGATATACCAAAACTTCATGTGGCACCCGTAAATATACACAATTGGATATGTCTGTTAACATTTTCTAAAAAATAAAAAAAAAATTAAAAACTGAAGTACTAATATATGCAACAGTATGGATGAATCTTGAAAGCATTATGCTAAGAAGCCAGTCATGAAAGACCACATGTTGTATGATTCCATTCATACGAAATGTCCAAAGCAGGCAAATCCATAAACAGCATGCATTAGTGGTTGCCAGGGTCAGCAGGAAGGAGGGGAGGGCGACTCCCTGTGGGTATGGGATTTCTTTCTGAAGTGATGAAAATGTTCTGGAATCACTCGTGATGGTTATGCAACTCTGTGAATACACTACAAACCACTGAATTGTACACTGGGTGAAATTAGGGTGTATGAATTCTATCTCAGTAAAAAAAAGTCACCAATAGTAATATATCTACCTATATATTTGTGGGTTAGTACACAGACGAACAAAAACAAAACAAAAACTGGCACAGCAGCCAGGAAGCCACCACAGGGAGTGTTTCTATTTATTGGGATTCCATGTCTGCCCAATGCCAGAGACAAAAACTATGAACGTGCTTCAGACACAGCAGGGCTCTGAGGGCAGGGCTCAGTAGGAACTGGTCTCAGCCTGAAACGAATCGCTCCACCACCCCATGAAGATGCCTCATCCAGAGGCCTCATGCCACCCTCCTACCCTCACCAGAAGCTAAGATAATTTGGGTGTGTTTTGTTTTTCATTTTGTCTTACAGGGGCCTCAGCCATTGTGGACATTAAAGGAGGGGAACCAACAGATAGGAGCTCGCTTGCTTGCTCTCTCTCTCTCTGCCTCTCCAATAGATTTTTTTTTTTTTTTTGACAGGCAGAGTTAGAGAGAAGAGAGAGAGAAAAGTCTTCCTTCCAATGGTTCACCCCCCCAAATGGCCGCCACAGCCAGCGCTGCGCCAATCCAAAGGCAGGAGCCAGGTGCAGCCTCCTGGACTCCCATGCAGGTGCAGGGCCCAAGGACCTGGGCCATCCTCCACTGCACTCCCGGGCCACAGCAGAGAGCTGGACTGGAAGAGGGGCAACCGGGAGAGAACCCGGCGCCCCAACTGGGACTAGAACCTGGTGTGCCGGCGCCGCAGGCAGAGGATTAGCCTAGGGAGCCACAGCGCCAATAGTTTTTTAAAAGCCTTCCAATGCACTCCTGCAGTGATGACCTTGCCACTTCCCCATTAAGAAGTAAAGCAGGATTTTCATCCCTTCCATTTGAACTGACTTGGCCTACACATGAACTTGCTTAACCACTGGCTACAGCTGGAATGGCATTCTGACTTGGTGTCTTGCTCACTCTCTGGACAGAACCCCTCTCAGCACCCAGTGACCATGTTGTGAGAAGTACAAGCCACATGGAGAAGCCGCGTGCGGGCGGCCCAGCTGACAGTGGCCTCACGGCGCAGACTCCGAGTCATCTCGGTCCAGGCTCTACACATGTGCAGGAGGAGCCTGCAGATGATGGCATCGCCGGCGCTGGAGGCTCCCGGAGCCTCCTCAGGCTCCCAGCCGGGGCTCAGACACCGAGGAGCAGAGAAAAGCAGCGCCTCTCCCCCACCTCCTTTCTCCTGTGTCCTGTGAATGGCTGCTGCTCACAGTCCCTGGGCTTATTTTCTCCCACACGTTTTGGGATAAATTTGTTACAAGTAATAGGTCATTAGAAAAACAACCTTTCAAAAGAGGCCAGTTTCTGCAAAGGTTGGTTACTTTGGCCTAATATTAAAAGGGGAAGCAATTTCTCGCCCCCGAGGCAAAGGGAGCCGAATTTCTGCATGGTGAATAGGAAAAGGATTTTTTTCCTCCTTGCTCCTTGGCCTGCATGTAACAGTGAAACAGAAACCAATGGATTCTTTTAAATCTTTTAACCATATGCAGATGAATAAGCAAATGGTTGGACCTGATTCCTAATCTCTTTTCCTTTCCTGTGTAACTGAGAATTTTTTTCCACTCTAATAAACTTGAGCATTTAAACAGAAGTCATGTGTCACATGTATGACGTGTAGCAGCAAGAATGTAGAAAAGGAGATAGCTGAGTGTGGAGATTTAATTAATACCCAAACCACTCCACTGAAAGTAGGAACAATGTTTCTGGCAGAAAGATGCGCATTCTTTTTTTCTTTTTCCGTCTTAGAATCATTTTTCTTTCCCTCCTCTCAGTCTTTGTAGGATAATGATTTAAGATTCCATAACTGTAAGGGGAACTCTGCGAAGTTTGCACTTGAGCTGCAGCGACTGAAGGGCAGTCATCTTTCTACGGCACGAGCAGGGCCTCCCCCATCCCTGGGCCTCCGTGTGGATGGCCAGCTCCTGGAAGCAGCAGATTAGAGTGAGAACCCAGCCGCAGCAGGAGGGAGGAAGGAGTCCGAGATGACAGGCTCCTCTCGCCTCTCAAAGAAGCAAGAAAGGAGTTTCACTCTTCAAAGAAAAGGGAAGAAAAACAAGACTTTTATGGAAATCCCATATACAGAGTTGGCAGCAATTCAGCAAGGAATAAAAAGTATCCCAAATGTTCCCCTATTCAGTTTCCAGTCTGGCAGGCAAATTAAAAAGAGGTTCAGTTTTCAAACTGATTTGCCCCAAGTTAGCTGGATGTGAAACCATGGAAGGCATCTGAAGGGGGCCCGGGCTCCGGTCCATTGACAACCCAGTCAAACACGCTGGCGAGAGCGGCCAGGCACCGGGAGCTTGCACTGTTCCCTTGAACATCTGACAGCAGGGCATTCACGGAGGAAATGATTAGAAGGCTGAGGTTGGATTCGAAATCCATGCTCAGGGAGGAGAAGGAAGGAGAAGTCACAGGTGAACCAGGATTGGCCATGCGTGATCAGCAGAGCCACTGGGTGGGCAGTGGGTCCACGGGGAGTCGTTAGACCACAGCAACCCAGTGGATGCCCGCTGCTTTCATCTGTGTTCCACCACTTCCATAACCGTGAGTTCTACAGATGTGTTTTATGTCGGACATTTTCCGATGCTGAAAACTCTACAAAGAATGTCTTGATTATAGATAAAAACCAAACAAATTGCACTTGTAAAATGAGAATGAGAAAAGACGTTTCTAAGTGACTTGTATTGGCCTTGAACGCCTAGAAACATAAATTGCAGTCTGCAGATCTGACTTCTGAGCCGCGCTGGGTTTCTCTGGCTTGAAGCGCTGTGTCCGGGGCCTCTGGGTACACAGCTATCAAGGACAGAATGTCACGTTACTGTTGAACCACTTAAGGGCTGTGCTTCTCCTTGTTCAGTAAATATTTGAGGTGTGCCAACATTAACCCGACAAGACCTTTCCAGAGGCGGGAGGGCGCTGGCTCCCACCAAAGGATCCCCTTTCTTCAAGGACACACTTCCTGCCCCATGGCAGAAGCCTGACTGACAGGTCACCCCCGGTGGATAGGAACGCTGGTGCTGACCCCCAGACTGTTTTAGCAGCTGAAGAGATTGCCTCGTGGACACCGCCCAGCTGGGTGCTCAGTGCAGGACGGAGCCGGGCGTGAAGGCAGGGGAGGTTGCCTGGGGACCTGTAGGTGCCAGGGCTGCGTCTGCTCAGGGGTAGCTGTTGCTGCCACCTCTCTTAGAGAAAGAAGAATGGACACAGAAAGCGTGAGTGATTTCCCCGGAGCTGCACATCGGGGTAGTGGCCCAGCCTAGGCTGAGAGTGACATTCTTACATTTCCATGGCTGTTTGCTTTGGTGCTGCCACACAACAAAACCCACAAAGGCTGCAAGCACCTGAGGCTCTCACAAGACACAGAGTGAGTCTTGGAAAGCCGTCCTCCAACAGCTAAGTGACCTCTGTACCAGGCACGACGTTGTGGGTGCCAACTGAGGATGTAGCAGACAGCAGCAATGGCGAAGCCTCTTCCAGAAAAATTTACCATGGGAAGTTGATTCATCAGAAAAATATCTGGTACCAGAGTCCGACAGTTAATCCTAGGATTTCACTCTTTGTTCTGAACTTCTGACCTACAGCTGCTGCTCCAAGCGTGGAATATCAAGAAGGTAACTTCCCTGGATTTTAACCTTGTTGAACAAATGTTTGGCCAATCGTATAAGTAGGTCTTTGTTTATTTCCTTTAAACTTCTAAGACCAGGAAATTAGTTCTGATATGTTAAGACCCCTGCCTTCCCTCCAAGGACATCCTGAGGCACAGAAATAAAATTTAGCCAAACATATTTTCAATAACTTTATTTGTAATGAACCATCCAGCAAATTATAGGTAATTTGGAAAAGCAAATTTCTGAAAAAAGCTATAAAAATATTACAATATTTTTAGAAGGCATACTTTGATGTGCTTAATACCAAGTAGCCAATTTAGCTGCACGTTGGACACTAACCACAAATATCTAAAGTTAGTAATAATAACAGTAGCTAACAGTGTTGAGTACTGATGTCCTAGCCCCAATTCTCAGTCAAACATATGAAGGTTCTTCAGAACATTCAGGGAGAAATTGAATTAAAAGATAAAGTTTATTTTGGTGCACAACATTTGCAATTCAGGAATGGTTCTTTCAAAACATATTTTCCTTGAAGCTTATGAAGACCCTCTCCTATTAACTCAGCCTTCACAACTACCCTAGGAAGCATTCGTATTACTATTGCTTCTTAACAGATGAAGAAATGGAGAGGCAGCTTGGAACTAAAATTATATCCAAAGAGGTTTGCCTAAGTCCTATTATAATATAGAAATTGGAAACAACCTAAATTTAAAAGTATTTAATAAATCTGTCTGTACACTGGACTATTGTGCAGCTATTAACAATCAGCTCTTGGGCTGGCACTGTGGCTCAACAGGCTAATCCTCTGCCTTGCGGCGCCGGCACACCGGGTTCTAGTCCCGGTTGGGGCACCGGATTCTATCCCAGTTGCCCCTCTTCCAGGCCAGCTCTCTGCTATGGCCCAGGAGTGCAGTGGAGGATGGCCCAAGTGCTTGGGCCCTGCACCCCATGGGAGACCAGGAGGAAGCACCTGGCTCCTGCCTTCGGATCAGCGCGGTGCGCCAGCCGGAGCGCGGCGGCCATTGGAGGGTGAACCAATGGCAAAGGAAGACCTTTCTCTCTGTCTCTCTCTCTCTCACTGTCCACTCTGCCTGTCAAAAAAAAAAAATCAGCTCTTAAAAAAAGATTTATTTATGTATTTGAAGGGCAGAGTTAAAGACCGAGAAGGAGAGATAGAAAGATCTTCTGCCCGCAGGCTCACTCCCCAGATGACCAGAATGGCCCAGGCTGAACCAGACGGAAGCCAGGAGCCAGGAGCTTGTTCCAGGTCTCCCACATGGGTGCAGGGGCCCGAGCACTTGGGTCATCTGCTGCTTTTCTAGGCACATTAGCAGGGAGCTGGATCAGAAGTGGAGCATGGGGCCGACACTGTGGTGCAGTGGGTTAAAGCCCCAGCCTGCAGCACCGGCATTCCATATGGACGCTGGTTCGAGTCCCTGCTGCTCCTCTTCCGATCCAGCACTATGCTATGGCCTGGGAAAGCAGTAGAATATGGCCTAAGTCCTTGGGCCCCTGCACTCACGTGGGAGACCCAGAGGAAGCTCCTGGCTCCTGGCTTCGGATCGGCTCAGCTCTGGCCATTGTGGTCATTTGGGGAGTGAATCAGTGGAACAGAGGATCTTTCTCTCTCTCTCTTTGTCTTTCAAATAAATAAAATAATTTTTAAAAAAGGAAGTGGAGCAGCCAGTACTTAAAGAGGTGCACATATGGGATGCCAGTGATGCAGGTGGCAGCTTAACCAGCTATGCCACAATGCTGGTCCCAGTTCTTAAAGAATATTTAATAGGCTAGAAAAAAATGCTTAAGGGGTAGACATTTGGTCCAGGAGTTAAGACACTGGTTGGGATGCCCTGATCCCAGTTTTGGAGTGCTTGGGTCCAAGTCCTTGCTCTGGCTCTCAGTTCCAGCTTCTGCTAATACTAATGCATACTCTGGGAGGCAGCAGGGGATGATGACTCAAGTACTGGGGTCCCTGCCACCAAGTGAGAGACCTGGATTGAGTTCTGGGCTCTGGGCTTCTGCCTGGCCCAGATCTGGCTGTTGGGGCCATTTGGGGAGCAAACCAGTGAATAGAAGCACTGTCTCTCCCTCTTTCTGTGTGTGTGTATGTGTGTGTGTCTTTCAGATAAATAAAAATGTTTAAATGTTTAAAATGCTACATTTTTAAATTATACACATGTATATCATGAGCACAATTTAAAAATCTATGCAAAGTTTAAAAGGGCTAAATTATATAAATGATTAAAAATGACTATCTCGGGGCTGACGCTGTGGCGTAGTGGGTAAAACTGCCGCCTGCAGTGCCAGCATCCTATCTGGACATCAGTTTGAGTCCCAGCTGCTCCACTTCTGATCCAGCTCTCTGCTATGGCCTGAGAAAGCAGTAGAAGATGGCCCAAGTGCTTGGGCCCCTGCACCCTCATGGGAGACCCCAAGGAGGCTCTTCTTCAGATTGGCACAGCTCTGGCCATTGCGGCCATTTTGGGGAGTGAACCAGTGGATGGAAGACTCTCTCTCTCTCTCTCTCTCTCTCTCTCTCTGCTTCTGCCTTTCGGTAACTCTGCCTTTCAAATAAATAAATAAAACTTTAAATATATATATATATACATTAAGGAATTATGTATGCAATTTATTCTTTAATTTTTTAGTTATATTTTGATTATGTATTCTACAGTGAGAGAAAATAAGATTTTTTTGAAGATTTATTTTTTATTTATTTGGGAGGCAGAGCTATAGAGAGAGAAAGAGACAGGGAGATAGAAAGAGAGAGCTCTTCCATCCACTGGTTCATTCCCCAGATGACTGCAAAGACTAGAACTGGGCCAATCTGAAGCCAGGAGGCAGGAGATTCTTCCAGGTCTCTCACATGGGTGCAGGAGCCCAAGCACTTTCATTGTCTTCCATTGCTTTCCCAGGCCAGTAGCAGGGAGCTAGACTGAAAGTGGAGCAGCTGGGACTTGGTCCGGTGTCCATATAGGTTGCCGGTGCTACAGACAGAGGCTTAACCTACTGCACCACGACACCAGCCCCTGGTCTCCAGCTCTTAAATTTACATCCAGCCAAAGGCAGGCTGTAGGGGAAAAGAGGGAGATTTAAATTACTAATGATTTTTTTAGTGATATATCTAAATTCAAGGGACTTCCTGCTCTCAAAGGACCTCCCAGCTCTTTTTAAATAATTTCATAATTCTTTGAAATTAAATTCCTAACAGCATCTCCTTCAAAGACACTGCTAGTAATTATAACCAGCATTTACTAGGCGCTCCTAGTGTCCCTGAGCACTGTATTAATTACCTTAAGTTTAACCTTCACAAGCCAGGGAACTATGGCTACCATTACCATTTCCCTTTCTGCAGTGAGGAAAATGAAGTTAGAGACACCAGTGATTTGCCCAAAGTCGTACAGCTGCTGGGTAGCCGAGCCCTGATGGAGAGCCAGGTGCCCCTGACTTGAGGCCCTGGGCATTTCAGCATCTGCGCCTCCTGCACCGTCCCCCATGGTCCTAGTCTGCCCTCACCCAAAGCGTGCTATCCCTGGGAGTGTTGACGTGGTGTTAGAATCTGATCCTGGTTTTGCCCTTCTTCTCAACAGATGACATCCATGCAACACCAGCCCCGCTGCCAGGCACTAAAGCAAATATCCAGAAATTACTTATGTTACAATTAATACTTAATGTCCATGGACTATTTAATTGTATCTGAAGGATAACCACAGAGAGCTCTTCCATCCCCCTTGCTTACTCCCCAAAAGCCCACAACATCTAGAGCTTGGCCAGGTTAAAACCAGGAAATCAGAACTCAATCCAGACCTCCCACGTGCATGGCAGAGACCCAAGAACCTGGGCCATCACCTGCTGCCTTCCAGGGTGCACATTAGCAGGAAGCTGGAGTCAGAAGTGGCGTCGGGCCTTGAACACAGGCACTCCTGTTTAGTTCGTGAACACCCCAAACAGTGTCCTAACCACTGCACCAGATACCTGCCCCGATGTTAAAATTCTTTGTAGTAAGATAATAGAAGCCTAATTCAAATTTAAAATGGAATTTTGAGTCATAAACAAAGGCTAACAAGTCCAATTTCAAGAGCTGAAGAGACTCTCTGCCTTCATTCTGTGTACGCTTTCTCTATGCAGTGAGAAAGACCATGTGCCTCAGGTTCACACCCTCCCAGTTCAGCCTATGTGAGGGACAGACAATGCCCTCTTGACATTCATTCAACAATACCTGGGCACCTCTGACTAGCCCTGCCTCACTCTCCTGAACCAGTCATCTCGGCCCGCAAAGCAGGGGGGACTGTGATTGAGAGCTCCATCAGTGCCTTAGGGAGTAGGGGAGAAATTAACCAAAGAAACCACAAGAGGAGCTTAGGTAAGTAGGGGACAGGGCGCAGGTGCAGCTGCAGTCCTGCCTCACCTACACTGACATCAAAGAGTTTTCCATTTATTTGAGGAAATGGGAATATACAAATGAAGACAATGCAAAGAAGCAGGCACTTGCCTGATGAACTGTGCCCTGAAAAGAGAAATCGTTTTGGATTGAAGATAGGAGGCACAGAGCCAGAGTACAGAAACAGCAGTGGGCTCCCCTTCCCACCACAACAGAAGCTTCTGGACTTATCCCACACTGTAGGCCTTCTTGCCCCCTACACTTCTCGTCTGTCCTCTCTCCCCTCACCAGTCTCCCGTCAGCCCTCCCGTCAACCCCACTGACCGCGGCGGGAACAGAAGGGGCAAAGGGGACAAAATGGCAAGGCTGAGATGCCCACTCCTGGGCCAGCAAATGCTTTTTCCATCAGAGCATGCAGGGTAAACAGGAGCTGGCCATTTGGTGGAGCGTCTTGATTAAGACCCAAGGAGGAATCAGGAAAGCGCCAAGAGGAAGGCAGGGGAAAAAAATGCATCCTGAAAAGAAACCGTTTCTCTTTTTGCTGACCTGTGTAAAGTAATCAAGACAGCCTTTCTCTGATGGAGAAAGCTCTCCATTCCCGATGCAGGGCCCGGGTCTGCCTCTCAGCATGCCTAAAGTCTTGGGGGCAAGAAAACCTGATGAGGAATCTCTTCGCTCTTTGTCTTGCAGTCTGTCTTGCTGTACTCCACATAACAAATTAGCACCACAGCCCCCGTCCCTCACACTGTTTTTTAAGCCAACACTCCCTGAAAGACTACTTTCTCTGGAGCTCCAATGAGAACTCCTGGAAGCGTTCATACAGCCAGGATAAGTCTCACATTTCTGTCCTAAAAACAACAGGCAATGTGCCTGGGCGAGCTGCCCACACGTTCTCCGGGTCTACATTGGCTGGACGGTCGTTGACATCTCCGGAGCATCAGTGATTTTTGTGGAGGTTCTAATTTGGTATCAGTCGAAACAATTCTGATGTAGGGTGTCAGGATTTTCATGAATTTCTTATTTCTTCCATCATCTACCATCATGTTCCAGGTGGTGAATGGCTACATAATCCAAGCATCTAAGGGCTACCACGTGAGTCCTGGCTTACACAGAATGCTGAGTGTATAAATTTAAGTGTAAGGCAGTGCACATTAAAAGGGGATTTCTTGCTCTGAAAAGGAAACAAGTTGGTTATACAATGGAAGGATTTCCTTGCTTTCCCCCTGCTGTTATGGAGAGAGGTCCATTGGTCTAAAACTTTTTCCATACATTTACTACTTTATAAATAGTAAATTTTATAACTTACCTATGTATAAATTATGTCTTAAATAGTGTGGAATACGAAGGGTATGACCCACCAGTGGTAGCTACATCCGAGTAACACAGATAAGACTCACACAGTCAACATTTTCAATCTTTTCACTCCAAACATCTAAACCAGGGACTATCAGTCTTTGGAAATCCCTACAGCTTCTGGAATTTGTGTCCACCTGTGCATTTTTGGAAAGATAGGCCATAACTGTCATTAGATTCTTTGTGAACCCCCTTTGCCTCAACCCTCTAAATACAAAAAGATTCCAAAGCTTATAAAAAACAGAGTTATTTATTTAAAAATGTGTTTTTCAATCAGAGGCTTGAAATTTAGTGGAAAAACAACCAACCTTCTTATCTCCTTTCCTCCTGCCCTATTCAATCACCCCACTCCTCGAAACTGCAGTGTGAGTGTGTGAACGTGTGTGAGTGTGTGTGTGAGAGAGAATGTGTGTGTGTAGCTGTCTCTGAGGGCAACAGGATGCCAGACAAAAGAGAAGAAAACAGAATAGGGACTATTTTTTTCTTTCAAAATCATTTTTTTCAACAGAAATCTGTCTTGAATTTTTTTTTTATTTCTCTCCTGAGTCTCTTGGCTATTGTTAATTGTTATTTAGTATTCCTCACTGTGAATTTTTTTGTGGGTGACTGTAAATTACTAGATTCTATTTTAACTGGAGGAGCTAACACAGCAAATTTATGTTCTGTTATAAATTAAGTGATGTGATGACATATGCTTTGTGGTTAGACTGACATGCAGAAGTAAATCAAGTGTAATCATTTGAATATAAGTTTGAGATATGAAATAAACCATTTTTAGGTCACAACAAAAGACAGAACCAGAGGAGTAGCAGTTTGCCAAAGCACAAATGAGCTAATTCTGCTTACAGTCAGCAGAAGAAAAATCATTTCAATTGGATGTTTTTCTTCTTCTTTGAGTACGATCAAGGGAAGTTAATAAATCAGACATGAAAACCTGGAACTTAGAGCTGGAAGGTTTGTAGATGAATATCCCCCCTTTGTAAAAAGATTTGGTGAGGACAGAGGACCAAGGGCACTCCAAGACATGGATGTTGCTAGTTAATGCTCAGGTGTCCTAGCTCACAGCCTACTTTCCACTGTGTCTCACTCAAAGCAGCAGAGAAAACAACCGACTTTGGAGTTATCGTACAATGCTGTTATGTAACACACTGTTAAAACACATTTATGGTACCTGGAACTCAGATAGCGGCTTGACAGCTGTGAAAGCCAAAAAGATACTGCCTATCAATGGATCAGTGCTGGTGAGAATACAACACAGGGCTAGGGTTAAACTTTAACATTCCAGTCTTGGGCCAGAAGCCAATTTTTAAAGCTGACTTCGTGAAAATCATCTTCATTTGAAGTTACATGTATGCTGTGGTACAGACAAAAATTAGGGAAATCAAGAGCTCTAACTTTTGAGTATGAGTTTCTGTGTATTTGAATTTTCTCCCTGATCAGGTCATCATCAATTTTGTATAATTTTACTTAGAAAAAAAAAAAAGGATCTTACACCCTGAGGTTTTTGTTTGTTGAGCTCTGGGTCTCATGGACAAGTCTACACCAGCAGTTGACTATTCTCTATGATTAGCCTGTTAACAGAATTCAAAAGAAAAGGAAAACTCAGTTGTTTTCTTTTGTGCTTCTCCAAGGGAGAATGGAGACCAACAAGTTGTTTAAAGTCGAATTTATAATGAAGAAATTTGGGGCATCTTTTGGGCTGCCCTACAGCTTACCCTGTGTACTTGAGGAAGCAGATCTCAGGAGCTGGCAGAGGAGGCTGGCAGAGCTCATGCCCAAGCCTCCAGCCTCCCATTCTTCTCCAGCACCCACAGGGACTGCATGCTGACAGCGCAGCGAGGCTGAGCATCAGTCACCCCATCCCACTTCCCGCTGGTTTTCCACAGCTGGCGTCGGGCTGTCCCATAGGAGAGTCGCCATTTGCATTGTCTTTGTCTCATCTGCCTCCTGGTGCCCGGCTGTTACTGTGTACCTGTAATGTTTCAGGCACTCTGGTGGACACTCTGCAGATACCGCACCTTATTTTCTTCTCTCTCTCTCTCTTTTTTTTTTTTTTAGAAGTGACTACCTCTATATTTTAAGTTTTATTTATTTATTTGAATGTCAGAGTTACAGAGAAAAACAGGTAGAGACAGATGAAAAGAGATATTTCATCCACTGGTTCACTCCCCAAATGGCCACAACAGCCAGAGGTGGGCCAGGCTGAAGCCAGGAGCCAGGAACTTCCTCTAGGTCTCCCACATGGGTGGCAGGGGCCCAAGCACTTGGAGCATCCTCTGCTGCCTTCCCAAGCACATTAGCAGGAAGCTGAATGGGAAGTGGATCAGCCAGGTCTTGAACTCATGCCCATATGGGATGCCAGCATTGCAGGTGGTGGCTTTACCCACTATGCCACAGTGCCAGCACCATGACACATCTATTTCTGAATAAGGAAACTGAGCTCAGAAAGGAAATTTGCATCAAATCTCACAGCTGCCAGGTAGGGGGCCTGAGAGTCAAACTTACATGCATGTGATTGCCAAACTCACCGGAAACACTCCTGGATAAAATGATGTGTCATTCACCTCGTTTTTCTCACACTAAAACAGAGATATCATCACTGTACAAGTAGGAAGGGAACAAGAAGTGATTCTCAAAAGAAAGAAAAAGTGGTAGGTTTAGTGAGAACAAAGCACACTTTTAAAAATGTTATTTTTAGTATTTCAGATGTATTTTGTTAAACTCGTGTAGGTTAAAAAAAAATTGCACACAACCTAGAATTCAACAACACAGTATTCATCAAAGTTCTCTGTTGTCTGAGAGGCTGCACAGTAAGGGGATTTGACAGTGGGGCCCTGGTGCCAGGCTGCCTGGGTCCAGAGCCTGTCTTAGCTGTCACCCTAGGCAAGACACTGAGGTTCTCCGTGCCTCAGTTGTTTGGCTTGTAAGGTGGGGGTCACAGTTGTAACCTCTTTATAGGGTTGTTTTGAAGATGAAGTGAGTTAAGAGATGTAAAGCTCACAGTAACACACAGTAAACACTCAATAAAAAGCTTTATTAACTTGAAAGGTTTCTTCACAGCCCTTGTAAAGTGCTCACCACCCTTTGGCACGAAAGCCTTTGCTAAAAGCGCCCAGCGCCACGACCCAGGCTTCTCGTGCTCTTTCCAAGAGCTTCCTGAGCACGGGCCGTGTTGACATCACATTATTAATCTCTGCTGCTGCCTGCGCGGCAGGCAGACGCTTTTCAAAGCAGCTGGGATCCCCTGGGCTTGCTGCACTTCAGTGCACCTCAGAGCAAGATAACAGGAACTCAAGTGGCAGAGACGGAAAGCAAAATAAAATTCAGCCAGGAAACACATGGCTGGTTTTTTTTTTTTTTTTTTTTCTCTTTGCCACGTGTGAAGAAAAAAGAAGGTAGATTGAAAGCCTATAAAGTCCATCACGTGTTTCAAGGGTTTTTGGTTTTGATTTTCTAAATTGACATACAGAGCTCTTGTTCCTTTACTCAGCAAAGATCATGGAGCATCTCCTGCAGTGTGCCCTGATTCCGCCCCCCCCCCCCAGTGCATCTGGTGGTCACTGGCCTAGGATGTTCTACAACAATCCAAATTTTCAGTGGCTTTGGTGTCTTCTCACAAGGAAATTAACAGGGCAGCTGGGGAAGTTTTCATGATTCTGCAGCCAGTTTTGTTGCATGGTTACTTTCAGCTGTGTTTTTTTGTTTTTTTTTTTAAGATTTTATTTGAGAGGTAGAATTACAGACAGAGAGAGGAAGAGACAGAAAGGTCTCCCATCTGCTGGTTCACTCCCCAGTTGGCTGCACAGCCGGAGCTGCATCAATCCGAAGCCAGGAGCCAGGAGCTTCTTCGGGTCTCCCACGCAGGTGCAGGGGCCCAAGGACATGAGCCATCTTCCACTGCTTTCCCAGGCCACAGCAGAGAGCTGGATCGGAAGAGGAGCAGCCAGAACATGAGCAGGCAGAGGATTAGCCTACTGCGCCACAGCCGGCCCCCAGCCGTGTTTCTTATCACCCAAGGTTAGGAGCTGCCAAGAAACATCTCCAAGACCTGGAGGGACTGCCTGAGCTGGGACAGGGGAATTCGTAGCCAGCATCCTCTGTTTCTCCTTGAGAGGAGGAGGTTTTGGTTTTTTATTTTTTTAAGAGGCAGAGAGACAGAAAGAGAGCCCACATCCTCTGGTTCACGACGGGAGCCAGGATTTCCATCTGTGTCTCCTGTGTGGGTGGTATGGACCCAATCACTTGAGCCATCACCTGCTGCCTCCCAGGATGCTCATTAGAAGGGAGCTGGAACAGGGAGCAGGAGCCAGGAGTCCAACTCAGGAACTCCAATGGGGGATGTGGGTGTCCCACCAAACCAAATGCCCACCCCTGGAGAACGAGTTTCAGGTGTCAATCTTTCCATCTATAATTGGTTGTTGCTTTGGGCTGTCAATACAGGAAACTAATTTGTTAGAATTTATATTCTTGTAATGTTTGGGTTTTGTATTTCATTTTATAATGAGATGCATCCCTGTGATAAGCAGAAAAGAAACTTTTGTAAATGACTGACTTTGCTGCCACAAGTACTCTTACTTTTTTTTTTTTTTTTTTGACAGGCAGAGTGGATAGTGAGAGAGAGACAGAGACAGAGAGAAAGGTCTTCCTTTGTCATTGGTTCACCCTCCAATGGCCGCTGCGGTAGGTGCGCTGCGGCTGGCACACCGCGCTGATCCGAAGGCAGGAGCCAGGTGCTTCTCCTGGTCTCCCATGGGATGCAGGGCCCAAGCACTTGGGCCATCCTCCACTGCATTCCCGGGCCACAGCAGAGAGCTGGCCTGGAAGAGGGGCAACCGGGACAGAATCCGGTGCCCTGACCGGGACTAGAACCCGGTGTGCTGGCGCCGCAAGGCGGAGGATTAGCCTGTTGAGCCACGGCACCGGCCACAAGTACTCTTATGTTGTCTTTGTAGGCAGCCCATTAAATAAACAGGCAGAAGCTGAGGGCAGGCGCTGCCCTCCTTGGAGAAACACCCTGCACGTGGTTATCCAAAGCACGGACAAAGGCCTCTTTAAAATCCTTAAGGCGTCTTTACTTTCCCAAACAGGAACACCACAGCTCACTTGCAACAGGCTAAGCTTATCCATAAATCTGCTCACACAGACTCCACTATTGGCCTACAGAAAGGTGTACCAGATTCCCTCATCCAGGAAGTCTCTGGAGCTCCAGAACATGGGTCCATGGGCGTCATTTTTCTTTTATAGGGCATAGAGTAAAAGTGCCCTGGAAAACCAAGAGCCCTGAGCCTGAATCCTGCCTCCGCCTCTGTCCTATCGCGTGCCCTTGGATGGATTTTCTATTTGGGCTCCTTGTTGTTGTTGCTTCTCCTCTTTCTGGGTCTCAGTTATCTCCACTGCAAGACGAGAGAAACTGGACTTGTTAGAGGTCCTGTATGAGGGCCAGGAGCACGGACAGAAAGGGTAGCTGCTATTCCTGTTGTTCAGTAAAGCGCCCAGAGCACGCCTGCCAGTGTCATTCCAGGGATAACCACAAGTCTCCAGATGCATTCGCGGAGGCCCCAGCCTAATTGGTATGGGAGAAAAACAAACAAACAAACAAAAACTCCTCATGCTCAGTCCCAGCCAAGTGATTTAAATGCTTAGACTCACATCATTTCATGCTTGGAGTTCTGAGCGCACAGAGGCCTCCTTCACTTCCTTGTTTATGTGACAAGAGGGGAAACCCCACCCCCTCCAGCTTCTCCAGGCCAACCTTTTGAGATTCAGCTGGGGAAAAAAAAAAAATCTCAAAAACATCGCAGTTAAATGTGGGACTAAGGACGGGTGAACTTGGATGTTGGGACTGCAGCCAAGCCAGAGGAGTCACTGAAGTTTCAACCCAACAAAAACACCTGAGGTTCAGACAAACTTTTCAGTTTGATGAATACCGCAGGAGTCACACTATATGGGGCCGATGGGATGCCTCCTCCTGACCTTCTCCCTCCTCTTTGAGGCCTGACAGGGGCCAGTGGGCTGGCACCTGGGCGTCCCTCCAGCACTGCGGAACAAGGAGGATTTGCTCCAGGTCCACAGTTCCAGCCACTATGAAGCTTCCAGAACAAGTTGGGGGTGGGGACGGGAGGAACAGAGAGCTGTGCAGCTGGCTCTTGGGTCTCCTCTCCAGCAGCTCCAGGGATCTGTACCCCAGCCAAGCTTTGTCCATGCACTACACTTCCCCGTGGTCAGGGGTACAATAGCTTGGCCCTTCACTAAGATTCTTTGCAAGTCAATAGGATTCCTCCCCATGCCCTGCCTGCCCTGACTGCCTGGAGTCAGGGATGGGTCCTTGGAAAGTGGACAAGGGAACACACACACACACACAAGTACACAAGGAAGCTGGTCACTCCCACCCTAATCCATCATAAGAACATGTTGGGGCTGGTGCTGCGGCATAGTGGGTTAAGACACTGTCTGGGATGCCAGCATCCCATATAGGCACTGTCCCAGCTGCTCCACTTCTGATCCACCTCTCTGCTAATGCACCTGGGAAAGCAGAAGATGGCCCAAGTCTTTTACCTTCATTATTTGAAATGCAGAGAGACCAAGAGACAGACACTCCTCAGCTAGAGTTAAACCATGTCAAAGCAAGGAGCCCAGAATTCCACCCGGGTCTCTCCTATGGGTGACAAGGGCCCAACACTTGAGCTGTCATTTTCTCCCTTCCAGAGTGCGTTAGCAGGAAGCTGGTTGAGAAGCAGAGGAGCAGGGACTCAAATGGAATACGGGCATCCGAAGTGAGGGTGTAACTCAATGTGCCACTTGTCTGCCCCAAACCCTCTTTTCTTGTATGTATTTTTAAAGATATATTTACTTATTTAAGAGTCAAAGTTAGAAGAAGAGACAAGAGATCTCCCACCTGCTGGTTCACTCCCCAAATGCTGCAATGGCCAGATCTTCCATGTGGGTGGCAGGGGCCCAAACACTTGGACGGTCCTCTGCTGTTTTCCCAGGCCATTAGCAGGGAGCTGAGTCCGAAGTGGAACAGCCAGGGCATGAACTGGTACCCATATGGGATGCCAGTGTTGCAGGTGGCAGCTTTACCCACTATGCCACAATGCCAGCCACACTTGTGTATATTTTTCAGACTTACGCACCTCAACTGTAATTCTCTCTGGCAGAAGTTCCCATCAAATTTTTTCCTTCTGATGTGACACAGTGCATCATCCATCAATTTCCTGAGTGCCATGTTTTTTTTTTAAAGATTTATTTATTTGTTTGTTGGCTTGAAAGAGTGACAAAGGGTTGGGGTGGGGGAGACAGAGAGTGAGATCATCTATCTGCTGTTTCACTCTCCAAATGATTGCAATAGCCAGGGCTGGGCCAGACTAAAGCCAGGACACAGGGACGCCATCCATGTCTTCCAAGCCATCTTCCATTGCCTTTCCAAGTACATTAGCAGCGAGTTGGATCAGAAGAGGAGCAGCCAGGACCAGAACTGGCCTGAAATACAAGATGTGAGCATCGTAAGCAGTGACTTAACCCCTTGTGCCACACACCGGACCAGAGGATGAATTTGTTTTCTCTCTTTAAAAAAAAAATTTGTAGATTTGACTATGTCCTCAGAGCTTATGTGCTAGGAACGTCATCCCTGGTGCAACAGTGTTGGGAGGGGCCAAAGGAGAGGTGATTGGGTTGTGAGGGCTCTGCTCTGCAGAATAGGCTAATGTCAATGTCTCAAGTATGGACTGATTATCACAAGAGTGAACCTGTGGGCTGGCACTGTGGCATAGCAGATAATGCCGCTGCCTGTAGTGCCGGCATCCCATATGGGCACCAGTTGGAGTCCCGGCTGCTCCACTTCTGATCCAGCTCTCTGCTGTGGCCTGGGAGAGCAGTAGAAGATGGCCCCAGTCCTTGGACCCCTGCACCTGCGTGGGAGACCTGGAGGAGACTCCTGGCTCCTGACTTTGGATTGGAGCAGCTCCAGCCATTGCAGCCAATTGGGGAGTGAACCAGTGGTTGGAAGACCTCTCTCTCTCTTTCTCTCTCTGCCTCTCCTTCTGTGTTAACTCTAACTTTCAAATAAAAATAATAAATAAATCTTAGAAAGAAAGAAAGAAAGAAAGAGAGAGAGAAAGAAAGGAAGAAAGAAAGAGAGAGAGAAAGAGAGAAAGAAGAGTGAGCTTGCTGTGCCTTTGGCCCCCTCTTGCCTGGCTCTCCATCTGCTCATGCTTACATGCTCTCCCACTGTGGGACGATGAAGCACCAAAGCCCTCCCTAGGTGCCAGCGCCATGCTCTTGACAGCTACCAGAACTGTGGGGAGAAATGTCTGTTCTTTGTAAGCTACCAAGTCGATGATGTTCTGTAATTGCAGCAGAAAAACACATGAAGACACTGAGTGACTGACCTCACATAAGTAGACTTTTCACAGGCTTCATTAAAATCTAATCAAGAAAATAAAGTTAACACAACAGCTAGATAATAGGAGATAGTATGTTACTGCATGTGCAAAGAACGGGACAGATGGGACAAGACAATGTTTCCAAGAGGGAAAGAACTCTTGGCTTGCTATGTCCAGAGAAAGCATTTGTGGAAGAAGTGTGCTTGAACTGGGACACTAAGTGTGAGTGGGATTTCAGTGGGGAGAGGAGGATGGGATGTTGCAAGGTAGGAGAATAGAAGGCAGGAGCAGGAAACAGGAATGAGAAAGTAATTTTGATGGTAGAGTCAACAAACCAATCTGACTGGAGGGAATGCTGGGAGAATACTGGTTAATAAGCAGAGGAGGGCAGCATGGTGGCACAATGGGTTACGCCAGCAGCATCCCATATCAACAGTACCAGTTTGAGTCCTGGCTCCTCTGCTGCTTCAGATCCAGTTTCCTGCTAATGCATCTGGGAATGCAGCTTGTAATGGCCCAGGTGTTTGGGCCCCTGTCACCCATCTGAGACCAGACCCCATGGTCTCTGCTCCTGGCTTCAGCCTGGCCCAGCCCTGGCTGTTGTGGCCATTTGGGGAGTGAACCAGTGGATGGAAGATTCTCTCTCTCTCTCTCTCTCTCTCTCTCTCTCTCTCTTTCCCTGTCCTTCTCTCTCTGACACTCTGCCTTTTAAATAATAAAAAAATATTTATGGGAGAAAATGGAGAGTGGCAAGTTCAATCTGGGTTTGATCTATATGAAAATAGTAAATAATAGGGATCCTTTAAAGGGTTTTGCATGACAAAGGTAATCTTTTAAAAGACTAGCACAGTGTAAGTGCATAGGCTAGTTTGGAGTGGAGCACACGGAAGCAGAGGACAGAATATTCGGGACCCTGTTTCTACAACCTTGCAGTTGTTTTCTCAAGATCAAAACTTTTTTTAGTTGGGTGTGAAAGAAATGCAATGCAACCTAGGTTAAGCCAAAAGACTCTTGGTTTATGTAAAACAGAAATCTGGGCTCCATCTGTTTTTGGCGTGGCTAGATCCAGGAGCTCACACGTACCATTAGAGGATTCAGTCTTTCCATCTCAGCTCTGCCTGATTCTACTTGCACAGCGTTTCTCCATGATGGGTGTCTTGGCCTTGGCAGCTGCAGCCTCACATCCTCACAGCAGAAAGAGAATCTTCCTAGAGAGTGTCCACAGGGAAGTCCTGGGGCAGGTGCTTATTGTCCAGGCTGGGGCCATATATGCCTCCTTGAACCTCCTGTGGCCAGCACTGGGCACTATGCCCCAGGGTGGGAAGACAGGTGTACCGGGGAGAAGAATGTGCAGGGGCTAACCAGTCCATCAGAATGAATCCATGAGAAAGAGAGATTATGCTGCCACAGCAAAGGGGCAGAGCTCACTGTAACTTCCAGTGGTTTTGCATCAGGTTTTCCTTTGTCCCAAAAAGAGCGTAAGTTCTCCATTAGGCAGACAAACATCTTTTTATTGGCTGGATTACGTTTTAATAATAGCTAACATCACATCTCCCTCCATCTCCTAGACTAGCACTGAGCCTATGGTCAGAAGCATCTTGTGTCCATCTTACATTCACATTCCCCATCTGTGCCCTATGAACGATGCCCTCTTCCCTCTGTCTGGCCTGCTGAAGCAAACTCCCCACTAGGCTTCTTGTCTCTAACTTCTGGCCTGTGTAACTCATACACAAACGGCCAGAGTTGCTATCCTACAACACAGAGCAGATTGCGACAGATCTTGACATACAAGACATACCATAGGTCTGCCTATGATAGTGTGGTGTTTGTTTAATGTCCACAAATCCTCCAATCCCAGTAGGTATGTTCCTTTGCAACATGACCTTGCTACTTCTCTCATCAAGGAGAGAGGTCTGTTTTTCCCTCTCCTTGAATCTGGGCTGGCCTTGTGAATTCGTTGGACAAGTAAAATGCAGCACACTTAACATGAGACTTCAGAAGCTTAGGGCTAACAGGACCAGCTGCTCCTACCTTTGCTCTTTTAGAAAGTGTTTGCTCTGAAGCTAGTCTGGCAGACCAGAGGATGAGTGGCCACGTGAAGAAGAACTGAGGCTCTTTAACCAACAGCCAACACCGGTAGAGGATCAGCACTCTGCACTGGGAAAGTCCCCAAGCTAAGGGTGGGTGCAGGCTCCCCAGCTCCACTCGGAAACACAAATCACCTACCCAGGAAAACCTGCTAGATAATGGGAAAACCTCACCCTAACTGGGAAGATACTGCAGTATAGGGCTTAGATTGTAGCCCAAGTTGCAGCATTACTCAGCTTCTAGCCTGCTGTCCACTGCTCCCTTGCAGCATATTCAATTAATCCGGCTCTGCTCATTCTGTCTGATCTCTCTGGTGAATTCTTCACCACTTACAATGCCAGCCTCCTGCAGACAATGCCCAATGCCACTTGCCAAACATACAAACATGAATGTGGCCATCTTGGGCCTCCCAGTCCAGTTGACTATGTGCGGGCCCATTTTTTATTATGATTTATTTATTTATTTGAAAGTCAGAGTTACACAGAGAGAGGAGAGGCAGAGAGAGAGAGAGAGAGAGAGAGGTCTTCCATCCACTGGTTCACTCCCCAGATGGCCGCAACAGCCAGAGCTGTGCCAATCCGAAGCCAGGAGCCAGGAGCTTCCTCCGGGTCTCCCACATGTGTGCAGGGGCCCAAGGACTTGAGCCATCTTCTACTTCTTTCCCAGGCCATAGCAGAGAGCTGGATCAGAAGAGGAACAGCCGGGACTAAAACCAGCGCCCATATGGGATGCCAGCGATTCAGCCCAGGGCGTTAACCTGCTGCGCCACAGTGCCGGCCCCAAAAGGCCCATTTTTGAGCCAAGGAAAACCCTAAAGAGTAATACTCAGCCAAACCATAGTCATGAAAAAAACTTTTTAAATGTTATTAATTTTTAATAAACACTTTTTAATTCCATTTTTATTTGAACTTAAAAAGAATGTATTTATTTGAAAGCAGAGTTACATGGAGAGAGAAGGAGAGACAGAGAGAGAAATCTTCCATCCACTGGTTCACTCCCCAAATGGTCATAATGGCTGGGGCTGAGCCAGCCAGAATCCAGGAGCTTCTTCCATATGTCTTTTTTTTTTTTTTTTTTTTTTTTTTGACAGGCAGAGTGGATAGTAAGAGAGATAGACAGAGAGAAAGGTCTTCCTTTGCCGTTGGTTCACCCTCCAATGGCCACCGCAGCTCCCGGCGCACCGTGCTGTTCCGAAGCCAGGAGCCAGGTGCTTCTCCTGGTCTCCCATGGGGTGCAGGGCCCAAGCACTTGGGCCATCCTCTACTGCACTCCCTGGCCACAGCAGAGAGCTGGCCTGGAAGAGGGGCAACCGGGACAGAATCTGGTGCCCCAACAGGGACTAGAACCCGGTGTGCCGGCGCCGCAAGGCGGAGGATTAGCCTGTTGAGCCATGGCGCCGGCTCTTCCATATGTCTTAAAGGGGTACAGGTGCCATCCTCTGCTGCTGTCCCAGGTGCTTTAGCAGGGAGCTGGATCAGAAGTGGAGCAGCTGGGACTCGAACTGGTGCCCATATGGGATGTCAGCGCTTCAGGCCATCGCTTAACATGCCGCACCACAGCACCATAGCACCACCATTTTTTTGTTGTTGTTGTTCGAGCTATTCATTTATTTGAAAGTCAGAGTTACACAGAGACAGAAAGAGAAGCAGAGAGAGAGAGGTCTTCCATTCGCTGGTTCACTCCCTAGTTGGCCACAACGGCCAGAGCTGTGCTGATCCAAAGCCAGGAGCCAGGAGCATCTTCCAGGTCTCCCACAAGAGTGCAGGGACCCAAGGACTTGGGCCATCTTGTACTGTTTTCCCAGGCCATAGCAGAGCGCTGGATCTGAAATGGGCAGCCAGAACTCGAACCTGTGCCCATATGAGATGCCGGCACTGCAGGTGGCAGCTTTATCCACTATGCCACAGCACCGGCCCTGCCCCACCATCATTGTTTAAAGCCACTAGTTTTGAGGTAGTTTGTTGTGCAGTAATAGATAACTGAAATAGAATCTATAGGATTTGTTTAAAGGTGTGGAGCAAATATCTAGGATGACACACATTAATTGTTGTTTAAGGTTTAAGTCAAGAAGGATAATGAATTGAGATCAGGATGGGACAAGCATTGGGAGCCTTTGGAATATCGCAGTAGAGATGTCCAGTAGGCAGGTGTACACATGAAATCTGGGACTGTCTGGATGGGATCATCCGTTCTAGGACTGGGGAGTGGAGTACATCACCCAGGACCACCCAGTGTGGGACAGGAGCAGAAGTCAAAGGTCAAAAAACAAAATACAGGGAGCACCATCATTTAAGGATGAGCAAAGGAAGAATCCCCAGCAAAGGAGTTCTACAACACAGATAAGAAGGGATGGAGTATGTTTATGTACTTTGCTTTCATTCTTCGCTTTTTTTCTGGCCAAACAAGGAAAAGGAAAACCAGCAGAAGCCAAAAAAGGTATCTGGGACGGTAATGTAAGGAAGTCCCAAGGACCTGATAGATCATTCTCAGGCTGCAAACCCCTCTGGTCAGTGATGACACGTTCACAACTGCCTTCCACGCGTCGGGAAAATGCTTGGCTAAGAAACGCAGAAAATTATGGGAAGAAGCCGCACCCAACCTGCTCCCTTGCCACCCACACTCCCCTTTCACCCAGACAGTCTGGGAGAAACCCAAACACATTTGGAGAAAAATAGACAACCAGGCACTGTAATCAAGCCCAGGAGACACAGAGACATGTGTGGAGGCAGTGCTGGAAAGGCACAAGTCCAAACACTCAGAACCCAGACAACACAATGAGGAAAGAGCAACAAGTGTCTTGAACCGTCCCACCCCTTCTTCCACTCTGCGTCTCTCTCAGAAACGACATCAGCATAGCTTTATGGACTGCTATTCTGTAAGAAACTGAATTATTGTTTTTTTATTCCATGATACAAGCATATAATTTCATATTTATGCCAGAGCCAGAAACTCCCCATTCAAAACCCATAAGAGTTTAAATTAATAGAGCTGCTGATACCAGGTATTTGTGTGTGTGCATATATGTGTCTAATAGTCACAGTATATCCCCTAAAGAAATGTAGTTATCTTGGATCTAGCCTCCTTGTTGTACAAATTGTTTTGACATTTTTGACAATGAGACTGCAACACTGTTTGCAACTCTCTACCTCTTTATTTAAGACTCATTTTTTTTTTGCTTTTTTTATATAGTATATATTTTATTAATTTCACAATTTTCTGAAAGAAAGGCAATTTTCTGGAAGAATCTTCCTTTTGATATTTGAATCATCTGGAATAACAAAGAGAACTATACATTAAAAAAAAAAAAAACACCCTCATCTGAGTAACAAAAACAAACCAGTTAAACAAAAATTTTTTTCCTTTCTAACAGGTGGATATTAAAGTGCACCTAGTTCGATTTTCTTTTTAAAAGCTTCCAGAGACAAAGCAGCTTACAAGCTAATTAAGAAGAATAAAAAAATTTGTCTACTGAACTATTGGCCTCCGGCACCATTTTCTGTTTTCTGTTGTTTTGATGCAAGTCCTTCTTTGTCTGCTTCTTCTCTTGCTCTTTTCACTGGACCAGCTGCACCATTTTCATTGCGTTCATCATCACTATCAAATTTTGTTTTCTTCCCTTGAAACTCTACTTTTCCTTTAGCAGGTGCAGGTGGAGCAGCTTCATTTGCCTTTCCTTTCCCTTTAGTATTTAAGACTCATTTTAACATATACCGAGCACCCACACTGCAAGGCTCCACAGGGCACACACAGATGTAGGCCATGCTGGTCTGGCAGACCAGCACTTCAGAAAAAAGAAGATTTGATTTGTAACATTTGCCAGTGTCTGTGGTGCAATGATTCCCACCACGGCTGATTTCCACCTACCAGTGGTTTAACATCTGGCTCATAAACATTTAGCTGCCTGGGGACAAGCATTTACGAATGAGGAAATCCAAGGTGCCCCGGACAATAGCCCAGTTCTGACTCAGCTCTCTGCCTGAAACCTCATTGGTCCTTCCAGCTCAGCTGGCCTTCAGCCAACGTATGCCCAGCGGAGACCAGCACAAGGATTTCCAGGCAAATCAAGAAATCATGAAAAAAATAAATAGGCTATGTTTGAGCCAGTAAGTTCTGGAATGGTTTGTTACACAGCGATAGTCAACCAACACACATGCAGTCCAGAGGGTCCATTTGCAGAGAATAGAGGGCCCTTCAGCCTTCACCTGTCTCATTCCCAGTCCCACCCACAAGCTAGCTGGCACATTTCCTTCTGGTACATTTCCCTCGTTCTCTTGGCCACACAGACACTTCCTGGTCACCTGTTGCTAAACATAAGCACGAGCAGTTCTATTTCTTGCCCTTTGAATATGCCACCAATTCTGCGTTTAGTCAGACCAGGGGGCTGGCCAGCATATGGCGACTGTTTCAGGAAATTGTGTTTTACTGAAAATCAGGATTGCTGATGACACCAAGTGAAGGGAATTGGAACGTCTGTAAGCAAGACCACACAAACGCAGGCAGAACATCTAGGTCGCTCTCCTGGTCTGTGTTATTATGGCACAATTGCTATCCTGACTCCTCTTATCTGTCCCGCCATCTATAAAAGACTTGGAATGATTATCACCGATTTGTTAAATATTGACTTGATACTGTCATGACAGTCCAGGATCCATTGTTTGCCAGGACACCGGGTTCCCACGATCAGTACTTTATGTGAGCGATAGCCTCTGTTTCTGAATGTTTTTACTAAGCAGGTCCTGGCTGGACTCCTCTAAGGGATTTTTCTCCTATCAAAGATTTCAAGAGCAAGTGCTGCTGCGTAGTAGGCTAAGCCTCCACCTGCTGTGCCAGCATCCCATATCAGCACCAGTTCATGTCCCAGCTGCTCCTCTTCTGATCCAGCTCTCTGTTAATGGCCTGGGAAAGCAGTGTAAGATGGCCCAAGTCCTTGGGCCCCTGCACCCACATGGGAGACCCAGAAGAAGCTCCTGGCTCCTGGCTTCAGATTGGCCCAGCTCTGGCCATTGCAACCATCTGGGAAGTGAACCAGCAGATAGAAGACCTCTCTCTCTGTCTCTCCCTCTCTGTGTAAGTCTGCCTCTCAAGTAAATGAATAAATCTTTAAAAAAAAAAAAAAAAGAGAGAGAGAGATTTTAAAAGATAAGATCTGCCATTTTGGCCTGCATACCTTTGTCATGTATGAAATACAGATGACTCCAAGTTTTAGGAACCAGAATAATACAAATCATCTTTTCCAAAAATTAGGTTTCTTAAAAAAAAAAAAAGTCAACATGGTGCTTTCTTGCAGAGAAGGGAAAAGGTTAACAAAGAGGGAAGAGCATAGGGCATAGGGAAGCCATGGAACATTAGGGAGAATCCATGGGTAGGGTTTTAATTCTCACCCAGATGGAGGAGCCACACAGTATTTGCCCTATAATAACTTTTAAGAATATTCATGGGATTTTTATGCTCTTTGTGAATGTAAGCTTCATTTTATAATAAAAAATAATTTAAGGCTGGCGCCATGGCTCAATAGGCTAATCCTCCGCCTGCGGTGCCGGCACACTGTGTCCTAGTCCCGGTCGGGGCACCGGATTCTGTCCCAGTTGCCCCTCTTCCAGGCCAGCTCTCTGCTGTGGCCCAGGAGTGCAGTGGAGGATGGCACAAAGCTTGGGCCCTACACCCGCATGGGAGACCAGGAGAAGTACCTGGCTCCTGGCTTCAGATTGGCGCAGCGTGCTGGCCATAGTAGCCATTTGCGGGGGGAGGGGGGGGGTGTGAACCAATGGCAAAGGAAGACCTTTCTCTCTGTCTCTCTCTCTCACTGTCCACTCTGCCTGTCAAAAAAAAAAATAATTTAAAAGTAATGCACTCTATATTCCAATTTCCTATAGTATCACTGGAAACCTTTAGAAATGAAGAAATCTTGAACACCCCACCCCACCCACTGCTAAAACTACCGATTCCCAGGTGGATTATCTTCACGTGAAAGATTGAGAAACTCTGTCCAAGCTTATAAAGGCCCTAAGTCACAAATCCTGAAATATTGGGAAAGTCACCTTATCCTTGTGCCTAAGCCTCATCTATAAAATAGGCATAATATGGCCAGTGCTGTGGCTTAACAGGCTAATCCTCCACCTTGCGGCGCCGGCACACCGGGTTCTAGTCCCGGTTGGGGCGCCGGATTCTATCCCGGTTGCTCCTCTTCCAGTCCAGCTCTCTGCTATGGCCCGGGAAGGCAGTGGAGGATGGCCCAAGTGCTTGGGCCCTGCACCCGCATGGGAGACCAGGAGAAGCACCTGGCTCCTGGCTTCGGATCAGCACGATGCGCCGGCCACAGCGGCCATTGGAGGGTGAACCAACGGCAAAAAGGAAGACCTTTCTCTCTGTCTCTTTCTCTCACTATCCACTCTGCCTGTCAAAATAAATAAAATAAAATAGGCATAATAATACAGAAGTGGCCTCCCTTCTGGGCTGCTATGGTGAGGGCACAATATGATACAACTGACAACATTTTGGAAAATTAAAAAACAAAGCCATTAAAGCATTGTACAAGTGAGGTATTGTTATCACAGTTGCATAGAGCCCCGAAAGAATCAGATGCAAAGAAGCAGGCGATCACCATCATCCCCTAAACTTCCTGCTTCCTGGGGTCTCCACTTTCCTGGTGGCGTCCTGCTTCCTGACTCGGCTTTGTCAAAATGTGCTTTCCTGTCTGCTTTGAGGGTATTGCCAGCTTCAGAACCAGATGCATGGTCATCAGTGCCCTTTGCAAGGTCTCTGGAGCAGGAGATGCCCTTGAAAAGGCACTGGAGTGCCCTGCTTAACTCTCTGATGAACCAGATCCACAGGTTTGGCTGTGCCTGCCGGATGACAGCAGTGTCTGGCCCCACCTGAGCAGAAGTTGAGCTCCAAAGGGAACTGGGGAACACTGGGCAGACCGGCCCCAACCACTTTCTTTTTTTTTTTTTTTTATTATTATTTTTGACAGGCAGAGTGGACAGTGGGAGAGAGAGAGAGACAGAGAGAAAGGTCTTCCTTTGCCATTGGTTCACCCTCCAATGGCTGCTGTAGCCGGCACACTGCGCTGATCCGAAGCCAGGAGCCAGGTGCTTCCTCCTGGTCTCCCATGCGGGTGGCAGGGCCCAAGCACTTGGGCCATCCTCCACTGCACTCCTGGGCCATAGCAGAGAGCTGGCCTGGAAGAGGGGCAACCGGGACAGAATCCAGCGCCCCGACCAGGACTAGAACCCCGTGTGCTGGCGGAGGATTAGCCTGTTGAGCCATGGTGCTGGCCCAACCACTTTCAATTGCTCATCCTCTTAGTTTTATTTTTTGAAGTATTCAAAACTTTTATGTACGAAGAGCTAGCATGATTTCTTGAACTGGGTAGATGTCTTAGATAATCCATTCAAGGAAGACTGCTTAGTCCAATTCAATGAAGCCTATGTCCTTCACACATGGACGGCCCAATGGAGGCCATTTTTCTGTATCCACCCATGCTGGTTCCAGCAGATGCGTGGTGAGGGTGAGAACGCTGGCTAAATTTTCAAAGGTGGCTTCCTAGAGCTGCTGGTGACTCATGTCTTAAAAGAAACCAGTAGGAATCCATGGTGTTCAAGGTGATGTCTCCGAAGCAGATATGGAACTCCAGCATTGAAAACCAGCCTCAACCCACTGTGCCACAACGCTGGCCTCCAAGGAACACAGTTTCATAAAAAGAAACACAAGAGCTAAAAAAAAAATGTTCTTAATAAAGGATAAAAATGCTGCCAAGCAGCAGCCTGTCCTCAGTGACCCTTCTCTAAGACTAGAGGGACAGTAGGAATGTTCAGGACCTAGAAAGTGCGCTGTGGGGCTGCAGCCAGCACAATGTAGCAAGGCTGTAATTTACAAGGCTTAGGTCACTGCACTTGTAAAGCTCCCTGCAACCCCCGGGCCCCCCTCCACTAATGTTCCCCCAGTAGACTTGATTTCCTTTCCAGCGTAAGGGAAGCAAATTTGGATGTTCACTCACAAAACCTGTATGTTTTGAGAGTTAAACAGAAATGTGTCTAAACGTTCATTTAGCATCAGTTTGAAACATACTCTAGTCAATCAGAATTAATTAGGGTAAAAAAAATTAATTGGATACCTTCTACATGCTAGGCAGTAGCATAAAATTCTTTGGTTTCATATGTTCTGGAGCTTTTATTATGAGAACTGCAGAATGTAGCTTTAGAAATCTTTGTAAGGGGGCCAGTGCTGCGGCATAGTGGGTAAAGCCGCTGCCTGTGACACCGGCATCTCATATGGGCACCAGTTTGAATCCCAGCTACTTCACTTCCAATCCAGCTCCCTGCTAATGTGCCTGGGAAAGCAGCAGAACATGGCCCAAGTTCTTGAGCCCCTCCCACCCATGTGGGAGACCTGGAAGAAGCTTCTGGCTCCTCACTTCTACCTGCCTCAACCCTGGCCCAAGCAACAATTTGGGGAGTAACTCAACAGATAGAAGCTCTCTCTCTCTCTCGCTCTATAACTCTGACTTTCAAATAAATAAATAAATCTTTTTGAAAAAATTCCTTGTTATAGAGCTGGCACTGTGTTGTATCAGGTTAAGCCACCACCAGCACTGGCATCCCATATGCACACCAATTCAAGTCCCAGCTGCTCTTTTTCCAATCCAGCTCCCTACTAATGTGCCTGGGAAAGACATGGAAGATTGCCCAAGTGCTCAGGCCCCTCACACATGTGGGGAACCCAGATGAATCTCCTAGCTTCAGGTTGGCCCAGGCCTGCAGCCATTGCAGCCATCTAAGGAGTGAATCAGCAAATAGAAGATGTCTCTCTGTCTCTGCTTCTATCTCTGTGTGTAACTTTGCCTTTCAAGTAAATAAATAAATCTTTTAAAAAAATCCTTGTGAGGCCAGCCTCTTCTCATACTATATTTTCTGTTGAAGATGATCAACAAACCATGGAGGTGAGTAGTGTTGTTATATTGAGCTTTGTATCAAATTAAACATTCAAGAATATTGTTTTCCATCCCTTGGATGGAATGCAGACTCTCCATTTTAAAAGCAAATCTTTCCTTAAAAAACAAAAAGGTATAATAAAATGATACTTCTTTCCAGCTGGTTAAATTTAAAACACTGAAGAAAAGAAGTTTCATACAAGACCCTTCAAGGCTGAGCTAGAGAGCTTTCATTTGCAGGTGAGCTGATTGCCTTGGTATTTAACACCCTCACCTGCAAGCACGTGCCCAATCCCAAGAGGACCGCGAACCCTGTCGCCCTCCTGGTTTGCGCAGCAGCACAGTGAACCCTGCTGTGGCGTCATCGCTGCTGATGAGGGCCCTTCCCTCTGGGTGCCCACTGATTTCAGGGAACTGTCATTTTCCTCCTCAGGTTTCAAACTGAGACACTCTCTGATCTCCTTGTGACTCCACCCTTTCCATTTTTGGGGCAATTTGGAAGCCAGAATTATATAACTGGCAACAATGATGGAGACAGATAGTCAGTGAACCCAGCTGCAAAAGGAAGCAATACATTAATCCAAAGCAGTGTTTATCTGCACCAGTGCTGCATAAACCCTGGAGAGGACTACAAAAGCAAAATGTGGCCCTGACTCTCCTGGAACACATGAGGGGTCTTCAAAGAATTCATGAAAAATACATACCATGAAAACGCTAGTGGTTGTTTTCGCATCAAAGCAAACTTTTTTTTTTTTTTTTTTTGAGAGGCAGACAGGTTCACTCTCCCCAAATGTGTGCAAAGACTGGGTGGGGCTGGGCCAGGCCAAATTAAGCAGGGAACTTAATTTGGGTCTCCCATGTGGGCGAGAGAGATACAGTTATTTCAGGCCATCATCCGCTGTCTCCCCAGGTTTACATTAGCAGGAATCTGGAGTCAGGAGCCAGAGCTGGGTTTCCAACCCTGGTGCACTGATACGGGATGCAGGTGTCTTAACCACCAGGCCAAATACCTGCCCCAAATTTACCTTTTAATCCATTTTTTCCATGAATGTTTTGAAGTACCTTGGTATAATCAGGTTGACTGTCTTCCACAAAGCTCTTAGGCGTTGAGATAGGACTCAAGGCCCAACAGCTCTGGACAGAGATCATGTGGCCTGTTCAGAGCAAGATGATGGGCCTTCATTTTTGACATTGAGGACATAGCCTGACAACTTCTGAGTCACCTTCAGTGTCATTTTCCCCTCGTCTTGAAGAAGAGTGTGATTTCACAGCCGAATAGCACTATGGGCCCATCCTGGGAAATCCAGAGTCTGACAACCAACCTTAACTAACTAACTTAACTAACCTCCTCCCTTCCTTCCCTCTCCTCCCCCTTCAGTTCTTTATTTATTTGAAAGGCAGAGTTACAGAAAAAAAGAGAGAGACAGAGAGAAATCTTCCATCTGCTGGTTCACTCCCAAATGACTGCAACATCCAGGCCTGGGCCATGCTGAAGCCAGGAGCCAGGAGCTTTTCCTGGGCCTCCCACATTGGTGGCTGGGCCCCAAACACATGGGCCAACTTCTGCTGCTTCTCAGGCACATGAGCAGAGAGCTGGATCCAAAGTAGAGCAGCTGCAACACAATTGGCACCCATATGGGATGCCAGCATTGTAGGTAACAAGTTCACCCACTGCACCACCATACCAGCCCCCCAACTCTTCCCTTCAGTTCTAACTGGTAGTTTTTCACTGCGAAGCTGACTAAATCTATGGTTCACACCTATCCTAATCTCCTTATTGAATGGTTGCTCAGCATACCCTGAGTGTCCTCTTCCAAACATGTTTTCTCTTTCTCTTTCTTGCTCTGTTTTTTTTCTAATATGCATAGGCTAAAAGTTTTCCAGATCTTGTAAGTTCTAGTTCCATTTGCTTAATAATTTCATCTTCAAGTCATTTTTTTCTTCCCACTCTTTAGAATTAGTAGTTTGGAGGAACCAAGCTGTTTCCTCAACACTTTGCTTAGAAATAGGTTAAGACACCACCTACAGTGCTGGCATCCCATAAGGGTGCTGGTTTGTGTCCCAGCTGCTCCTCTTCCAATCCAGCTCCCTTCTAATGGCCTGGGAAAGCAGTGGAAGATGGCCCAAAGGCTTGGGCCCCTGCACCCGTGTAAGCTCCTGGCTCCTGGCTTCATATTGGCCTAGCTCTGGCAATTGCGGCCGTTAGGGGAGTGAACCAGTGGTTGGAAGACCTTTCTCTTTCCCTTTCTTTGTAATTCTGCCTCTAAAATAAATCAACAAATCTTTTAAAAAAAAGCAAAACTCCTAAGCTAAATATCCAACCTCACTGGTCACAATTCCTAACCTCCTGCAAAACACTAGAACACAAACACAGCTCAGTCAAATTCTTTACCACTTTGTATCAGAATCCTCCTTTCTCCATCATCCAATAACACATTCTTCATTTCTGTTCAAAACCTCGTCAGAACGGCTTTCACCATTCATATTCTACCTACATTCCAAATATGATTATTTAATTTCAAAGAAGGGGGCTGGCACTATGGCCTAGTGGATAAAGCCGTCGTCGCCTGCAGTGCCAGCATCCCATATGGGCACCGGTTTGAGACCTGGCTGCTCTACTTCCAATCCAGCTCTCTGCTATAGCCTGGGAAAGCAGTAGAAGATGGCCCAAGTCCTTGGGCTCCTGCACCCGTGTGGGAGACCTGGAAGAAGCTCCTGGCTCCTGGCTTTGGACCCGTGCAGCTCCGGCCATTGCGGCCAATTGGAAAGTAAAATCAGTGAATGAAAGACCTCACTCTCTCTCTCTCTTTCTCTCTCTCTGCCTCTCCTTCTCTTTGTGTAACTCTGCCTTTAAAAGTAAATAAATAAATCTTGGCCAGCGCCGTGGCTCAATAGGCTAATCCTCTGCCTTGTGGCGCTGGCACACCAGGTTCTAGTCCCAGTCGGGGCGCCGGATTCTATCCCGGTTGCCCCTCTTCCAGGCCAGCTCTCTGCTATGGCCCGGGAAGTCAGTGGAGGATGGCCCAAGTCTTTGGGCCCTGCACCTGCATGGGAGACCAGGAGAAGCACCTGGCTCCTGGCTTCGGATCAGCGCGATGCGCCAGCCACAGTGGCCATTGGAGGGTGAACCAACAGCAAAAAGGAAGACCTTTCTCTCTGTCTCTCTCACTATCCACTCTGCCTGTCCAAAAATAAAAAAATAAAAAAATTTAAATAAATAAATCTTAAAAAAAAAAAAGAAGACAGATACTTTCATTACAGCTCTTTCCTTTCCTTTATGAGCCCTCATCAGAACTGGCTTTGATGTCTCCTTGTGACAATCTTGGCTTCTGAGACAATGTCATCCAGCCTCTGCTCCTTACCCAATTACAAAGCTGCTTCCCAGTTTCCACCTGTTTATTATAGCATCATGCCACTTCTCGGTACCAATTTCTGTCTCAGCACAGTGTGTGATAACAAAACACCACAAGCTGGGAGGCTCACATGATGTTGATTTTTCACAGCTCTGAGGCTTGGGAGCCCGAGGTCAAGGTGCTGACAGGTGTACTGTCCACCGAGCCTCTTTTTCTGATATTGGACTGCCACCTTCACGTATCCTCACGTGGTGCAGACAGAACAAGCTAGCTCTCTTGCCTCTTCTTATGAGGGCCCTAATCTCACTTGTGAGGACTGCACCCACACTCACGACCTTATCTCCTCCCAAAGATCCCACCTCTGAATACCGTTGCCTTGGGAATAAATTCCAACATGAATTTGGGCAGGGGGTAGGGGGCACAAACACTGAGTCCACAACAGGAAGATTGTCAGACTGAAGATCAGCACCTTCGGGATAATCGGTGGGGCCGTCCCCAGGAAATGACTAGCAATAGCGAGGAAGGTTTTTCTTGATGAAGGCAGGGGATCCTTTGTGCTCATCTGTGTTTCTCTTCCACATTCTCTCCTGGAACCAGCAATAAGCAATAAAGTCGGATAGTTACGTGCATGGACTGTGGAGCCTCCTTCAGGAACCTGGGCAGGTCACCCTCTCTGGGCTGCAATTGCTTCATTTTCACCTGTAGAGGGGAGATAATGTGTTACCCACTTTCCAGGGTATGGTAGGATTAAGGGAGGTGATACAAGGCAAGCACTCAAAAATGATGCCTGGTGCAAAGTAAGTGGTATGTACTCGTGTATTAGCTGTCATTACTAATTAAGCCTCTAAAATTAACTAATATTCTTTAATTAAATCATTGCTTAATTAGCCCCAGCTGATTTGCAAAAGGGTCTTGCCCAGGGTCTCATAACTCACAATTGGTTTGGGCCAAGTAAGTGACTCTGGAGAGAATTCTTATCAATTTCACTACACATCCTCTCCTCTGTCCTTTTTTTTTTTTTTTTTTTTTTCTTTTTCTTTCTTTTTTTAAGCATGGTCATCACAGATGCAAAAGAATTCATTTCTTTTTTTTTTTTTTTTTCTACAGGCAGAGTGGATAGTGAGAGAGAGAGACAGAGAGAAAGGTCTTCCTTTTGCCGTTAGTTCACCCTCCAATGGCCGCTGCAGCAGGCGCATCGCGCTGATCCGAAGCCAGGAGCCAGGTGCTTCTCCTGGTCTCCCATGCAGGTGCGGGCCCAAGGACTTGGGCCATCCTCCACTGCCTTCCCGGGCCATAGCAGAGAGCTGGCCTGGAAGAGGGGCAACCAGGATAGAATCCGGCGCCCCAACCAGGACTAGAACCCCGTGTGCCGGCGCCGCAAGGCGGAGAATTAGCCTGTAAAGCCACGGCGCCGGCCAAGAATTCATTTCTAAATTTAGGGGCACACAGTCTAGCAAAAAGACAAGTTAGACAGCTATAATATAGTGCATTAAGTTCTATGATAAAGTTGAAAAATTAAGAGCCATGGAACCCTGATGAGGGCGTTTAAGCAGATTGGGAGAACAAGGAAGGTTCCCCAGAGAGGATGACTGATGAGCTCAGTGAGAGTGAGCCAGGCCACGCAGGAGAGAGCGTGGGAGATGGGTTGTGTTTGAGATGTGTTCCTTACTGGTTCCTAACTGAGTGCAAAACTGATGCCCACTTGTTCTTTATCATTTATTTATTTATTTATTTATTTATTATTTAAAAGATTTATTTATTTATTTGAAAGGCAGAGTTACAGAGAGGCAGAGAGAGAGAGAGCGCTTCCATCCACTGATTCACTCCCCAGATGGCCACAACAGCCAGAGCTGTGCCTATTCAAAGCCAGGAGCCAGGAGCAATAAGATGGGACCAGCATCTTTACAAAAGAAATCTGGACATCACCAAGGTTAATCATAGGATAAAGGCTAATGCTGAATTAACTTGTACATGCCAAGATAAGAACACAGGAGTAGGGGCCGGCGCTGTGGCACAGTGGGTTAAAGCCCTGGCCTGAAGCTCCAGCATCCCATATGGGCACTGGGTCTAGTCCCAGCTGCTCCTCTTCTGATCCAGCTCTCTGCAATGCCTTGGAAAGCAGTGGAAGATGGCCCAAGTCCTTGGGTCCCTACACCCATGTGGGAGACCCAGAAGAAGCTCTTGGCTCCTGGCTTCAGATCGGCACAGCTCTGGCCATTGCAGCCAATTGGGGAGTGAACCAGTGGGATGGAAGACCTCTCTCTCTGTCTCTGCCTCTCTCTGTAACTGACTTTCAAATAAATAAAATAAATCTTTTTTAAAAAAGAACACAGGAGTAAATGGATATAAAATAAACCATTGAAAGTTAGTTTTCATAAAGCAAGTATAATTTTGCCTTGGGAACATGTACTTAGAAGTAATAATCCATTATCAGTGAAATATCGCACCACCATGGGAGGGAAGTGTTCTTATCTGACAGAAGAGAGACCTGAATGAAGCATGCAAAAGACCAGATGAGTGACAGGCACATGGGCACACAGCCAGGTGCTTCCAACTCAGACCAGCTCGGGGCTGCTCTCTTACCTGCCACCCTATTTATGTAGCTTAAAACTTTCATTAAGACTCTTTTCTAGAAAACATGATGTCCAGAGGAGACCCACCATATGTATAGATAAAAACACTATTCTTTCCTACAAGAATCCAATCTAGAAGCTAGCTTCTGGAAGGGTCCACTCTCCCGCTCCTCCAGCCCCCATCTTTCTCTATTGGTCCTGCTGTAACAAAATACTTGAGATGGGGTAATTAATGAACAGCTGAGGTTTCTTTCTCCCAGCTCTGGAGGCTGTGAAGCCCACAATCAAGGCCAAACCAGAGGGTTTGGCATCTGGTGAGGGCTGCTCTCCCAGCTTCAGATGGAAAAGAGCAAAAGAGGCTGAACTCCTGTGAGCTCCCCATTACCCAGGGAGGAGCCTTTGTGGCTTAACCACCTCCCAAAGTCCCCGCCTCTGAATACTATGCCACTGGAGAATCAGTTTCAGCGTAGATTCTAGGAGACACAGTCAGGTAAGGCAGTAACAAGATGGGGCAATTGGAAGGCAAATTTTAACAGCCAAAATGGATTTTTTTTTTTTTTTTGCATTGGAATAATGCCTATGAATCTTACCCATACCCTCTTCTAGCTGAGAGCTGGAAGTAAGAAGTATCCAAATCACTTCACAAAGAAGTTTCCTTGAAAACTTTTTTTGGGGAAAAAACAACATTTAGGTGAGGCCAAAATATATTTTTTAAAAAAAATCCGTGATCATGATCCAAGCAATTTAAAATGCAAAGTTGGAGAAAGAAATGGAAACTAGTAGAGTGGCCTATTCCAAACACACAAAAAGGAGTGGAAAAATTCTTTCCTATTATGTTGACCACATTCTTCCCTGAAATCATAAGCTTTCAGTTGAACAAGTATTGTAATAGGTGCTTATTTATCCAAGATGGCTGGAAAATGGGCACACCTACCTCTTTTTGTTGTTTGGATGAGTTACCAGATGCACCACTCAAGACTTGGTGTTTTAAAATCACCTTGACACTGAACTAATTTGGGCAGTCTTTGGTCTTTCATTCAGAAAAGGAGCACCAGCAGGGTTTTCAGGAGCTCAGTTTCCCCACTGTTAACTCCTTCCAGGCCAAATTCCTCATGGCATTCCAAGCTCAAGGGGCCTGTCCTCTTCCTGTCTCTCCCAGTTCACCCTCCTCCCCTGCTCCCGGCCTGCAGCCGCTTCTGTGTCTAACTCTTTCAAGCTCATTCTTCACCATGGCAGTACATTTGCCCTGACAACTTCTTCTGCCTGAAAAGCAGCCTCCCCTGTCTTCTCAACGTTCGTGCTCAGCAGGACGTGCCCATACCCAGGCTGCCCCCACCCCTGCCCCATACAACATCAGTGTATTGACTTGGTGGCACTCTGGATGCCTGGGCTAATCTTCACAGCTGCCTCTGCTTAATGATGGTCTGTGCCCCTACCTGCACTAGCCTGAAATCTCCTGAAGAAGGATCTGGCTGATCCCATTTACTCTTGCATTCCCAAGGCCTAGAAGAGCTCCCCAGTTAGGGTTGGCAGTAAATAGTTCATTAGTGAATTGGTGAGATTAAGTCGGCCAAATCAAGTGTCTCTCATGACGCTCTCTGTGACCTGCCTCTGTCATCGGTTTGTTATTTTATACTCACTTATTAGGCTGTTACAGGATAAACTTAGGCACAGTAACATTTTAGAGAATTTATTTGACCAGACAGGGGATCAGGGATGGACAAGCACCAGCCCACAAGCAGCTCAGCACTCTGCCAATGTGGGGAGAAGAAACTTTTATAAGGTGCTCAAGAAAGCAAGACAAAGAAAATATTTGAGTGGCTGAAGTGGAAAGTCCCTAGTTAGAGGTTAGGTGGTGGTTTTTGATGGGTTAAGCTCAAGTTTCATTTTATTGCTTACATTGAGTTGGGTTTTTAATGAACTCCCAGTTAATTATTATTATTATTTTATTTATTTGAGAGGCAGAGGGAAAGAGAGATACAGAGCACGAGAGCCCATCCAGCAGTTCACTCCCTCAATACTCACAACCCACAACACCTTGGGGGTGGGCCAGGCAAAGACCGAAGTCAGGAACTTAATCCAGGCCTCCCATGGGGGTGGCAGGGACCCAACAACTTGAGCCATCACCTGCTAGCTGCTGGATGTGTTTTAGCAGGAAGCTTGAATCAGGGACTAAGCTGGGACTTGAACCCAAGCACTTCAATATAGGATGTGGACATCCCAGTCAGTGTCTTAAGTGCTAAACCATATATCTGCCCCCCAGCCCAACAGGTTAACAAAACCAATCAATCAGCAACCTTATAGCCATTAAAGCAATCAATACTGATGTGATTCATGTCAACCTTTTTGGATACTGTTGAACTAAATGTGTATCTTTCAAGCCTCTTCATTATCAAAAGGTAAACACATTTGCTTTAGGAATCAGGTGCTAAGAGACTTTCAGTATAATCTAGAACTACTCTCCTTCACCAGAACAGTGCTAAAGTGATGGGTTTCAGGAGGGAACTCTGGCCTTTACATCTCAGGGTAAACAAGTTTACAAAGGAATTAGCCTGCATTAGTGTTTTGATACCATGTTAAATTATTGAAGGCTTTTGATGAGCAACAAAGAAGGCTGGAATGTGACAGTGGAATCTGAGTCACTTTGTACTTCAAAGAGATTGCTTAACTGAGACTCTTGATGTTAACCTTACCCTTCACAAACAAAGGCTTGACGCTATATCCTTATCAAAGTCAAGAACATAAATTATTATAAGGAAGCTTCAATTGAACAATGACATTGGTAGAGATCAACAGCAGTGGGATCCAGAAACTTTTCAATGCCCCTTCCTTTTGAGAATCAGTGACAGCAGCCAAATCCTCTTCCCCAAAATGCACATGAACACACACACACACACACGGATGCATACATACATGTGCACACACACGTACACACAATCACTGCATATCAGTCTCATGAAGGTGATGAACCACAGACAAGGTAGCACTTCCCCAGGCCTCATGCCCCTCCCTCTGTTCCCTCCAGACTGCCAAACCCACAGCAGCTGATGAAGCATCACGTTTTACTTTGAACACCAAACCTAGATGGTTAGTGATTTTGTTGATCCTGAATGACAATAGGTAAAATTACTAATTGTGGTATTACTGCTCCAGGCAGAAATATGAATAAATATAAAAGGAGAGCGGAAGAGAGAAGAGTGAGGGAGAGAGGGAGAAGGGGAGAAGGAAAGCATAAGAAAGGGATGAGGCCGGACGCTGCGACTCAATAGGCTAATCCTCCGCCTGTGGTGCCAGCACACCAGGTTCTAGTTCCGGGTTCTGGTCCGGGCGCCGGATTCTGTCCCGGCTGCAACACACTGGCCACAGCAGCTATTGGAGGGTGAACCAACGATAAAAGAAGACCTTTCTCTCTGTCTCTCTCACTATCCACTCTGCCTGTCAAAAAAGAAAAAAAAGGCCGGCGCCGCTGCTCACTAGGCTAATCCTCCGCCTTGCGGCGCGGCACACCGGGTTCTAGTCCCGGTCGGGGCACCGATCCTGTCCCGGTTGCCCCTCTTCCAGGCCAGCTCTCTGCTGTGGCCAGGGAGTGCAGTGGAGGATGGCCCAAGTGCTTGGGCCCTGCACCCCATGGGAGACCAGGAGAAGCACCTGGCTCCTGCCATCGGATCAGCGCGGTGCACCGGCCGCAGCGCGCCTACCGCAGCGGCCATTGGAGGGTGAACCAACGGCAACGGAAGACCTTTCTCTCTGTCTCTCTCTCACTGTCTACTCTGCCTGTCAAAAAAAAAAAAAAAAAAGAAAAAGAAAGAAAAAAGGGATGAACGGATATGGGAATGAAGATGTTCAGTAGATAGATGGACATGAGCCTCTGTGTATGAAATTAGCCAAGGGAAAAGACAAGAAATTTGTGTGGCAAGCAGCCATGGAAGCAGCCCAGCGTATGTCCATCCAAGTCTTGGCTGTGTGGTGGTAACTTTGAAGGTGGCCCCAGCCTTACCCCCTGGAGATGTCAAAGGAGAATCTTCCTGGCCTTGCACATGGGGGCTATTTTTGGAACATTCAATCTGATAGCATTGGGTAATAAAAATTTGGGAGGGGGGCTGGTACTGTGGCTTAACGGGTAAAGCTGATGCCTGCAATACCGGCATCCCATATGGGTGCCGGTTTGAGTTCTGGCTGCTCCACTTCCGATCCAGCTCTCTGCTGTGGCCTAGGAAAGCAGTAGAAGATGGTTCAAGTCCTTGATCCCCTGCACCTTTGTGGGAGACCTGGAAGAAGCTCCTGGCTCCTGGCTTTAGCCTGGCCCAGCCCTGGCCATCATGGGCATTTTAGGGAGTGAACCATCGGATGGAAGACCTTTCTCTCTCTCTGCCTCTGCCTCTGTAACTCTTTCAAATTATATAAATAAATCTTTAAAAAAAAACTTATGTAGGCATTTCATGAATTTTATATCTGGAAATCCTTTTGTCCAGCAATATTCCAGAAAAAGAGAGAAGGGGAAGGAGAAACAGCAGGAAGAAATAGACCCCATACTCATATAAATCCCAATCTGAATGTAGACTGGATGCTCTCAGCACTTCCTTTTTTTTTTTTTTTTTTTTTAAGATTTAGTTTATTTATTTGAAAGGCAGAGTTACAGAGAACGAGGGAGAGATAGTCCACCTGCTGGTTCACTCCCAAATAGCCGCAACGGCCAGGGCTGGGTAAGGCTGAAGCCAGGAGCTTCTTCCGAGTCTCCAACATGGGTGCAGGGGCTGAAACACTTGGACCATCCTCCGCTGCTTTCCCAGGCACATTAGCAGGGAGCTGGATCAGAAGTGGAGCAGCTGGGACTCAAACTAACGCCTTTGGTGGCGGCTTTACCTTCTATACAATAAGAGCTCCTCTCAGTTCTTTCCGGAGGGTTGACCGTCCGGCCTGTCAGAAGCACTGCCTCATTAAACTCTGCTACCTTGCTTACCGCTACTCTCTTGTCTTGCATCCAAAATTTTCTCACAGAGGCACAAAGTGCTCTGGTCCTCTGGCATGCAGAGAGAGGAAAGAGAGCAGAGGGAGACTGACAGCGGCAGGAGCTGGCTGATGCATGTGGCTGTCCATCCTCCCCCAGATATCCAGAGTGAGCCCCCCCTTCTCATCTCCCACTGGCTCCTGGGGCCCCCCAGTCCCACCTCCAGCTCTGCTGCCCTTTCTTCTACCACCCCACGGATTCTCCTCGCCCTACCCCTCTTCCTGGCTTTTTTTTTTTAAGATTTATTTTAATTGAAAGTTGGAGTTACAGAGAGAGAGAGACATATTCAGAGAGAGGTCTCCGATCCTCGGGTTCACCCTCTATGAGCAGCCAGGTCTTGGAGGAAGAAACCCACACTCTGATATGGACTAGGAGTGTCTCATGTGAAAGCTAAACCTGCTAGGACACAATGCCTGCCCCTTGAGTTCGATTTTGAAAGATAACAGTTAACAAATAACAACAGAGAAAACAATCTACATAGAAGCCTAAGTGTGACTAGTCAGGGCTGTTTCGAAAATGAAAGTCAAGGTTGGAAGTGGCAGAAGAATGGTGAGAGAGGGAGCAGCCAGACAAGACTCTTAGTAATAAGAATATAATAACAACCAATTATTAAGCGAGTATCCTCTGTCAGGCACTGCTGCGTAATAACGCACTTTGCATATGTGGCTTGTAAAATCCTCATTATGACAGTCCTCCTGAGCTAAAGAGCTTGGGCTAAGCCCTGTGGCCACTAGACTTCTGAGTAGGGTGGATCCCATAATCACATGTGTATTTAGAAAACCTATTAAGGCATCAGGTTTTTTTAAATTATGGTAAAATACACACAACATGAAATTTATCATCTTAACCATTTTGAAGTATGTATTAACTACATTCACATGATTTAAAAAAAAAGGATTTATAAAGGCACAGTGGCAGGGGGAGGGGAAGAGAGAGATAAAGAAGGAATCTTGCCCCGAAGGGCTGTAGCAGCTGAGGCTGGGTCAGGGGAAGCCAATAGCCTGGAACTCCATCTGGGTCTCCCACTCAGGTGCAGAGACTCAAGCACTTGGGCCATCCTCTGCTGCTTTCCCAGGTGCATTAGCAGGGAGCTGGATCAGAAGTGGAGCGTCAGGGACTCAAACAGCATTCTGATATGGGATGCTGCCTTTGCATGTGGTGGCTTACCCTACTTCGCCACATTCTTGTGCTGCCATCACCAGCACCCATTCATGGAACTCTTCACTTCATAAAATTGAAACTCTGTATCCATTAAAGAATCACTCCCTACTGGCCCTCCCTTTTAGCCTCCGTCTGAATCCTATAGTATTTGGAATATCACGTAGGATAGTATAGTGGAATAATGAATTGTTTTGTGGCTGGTTTCTGTTAATGTAATGTCCTCAAAGCTCATTCATGCTAGGGCATGAGTCAGAACTTCTGTTCTATTGAAGGCTGAATGAGTCTCATTGCATGCACATGCCGCCTGGTGTCTACCCATGGCCCAGTGCAGGTTCCTCCTATCTTTTGGCGATTGTGAACACTTGCTGCTGTGGACATAGGTGTGAAAACGCCTTTTGTGATTCCCCTCTAGTTTTCCTTTGGTGCTGGGGCTCCTCCCTCTCTTGGCTCCTGTGGTGCTGGCAGCACTGCCCCTCCCCTCCTGTGGGCTCCTCAGCGCCTACCTGCCCCACAGCTCTCCTCCCCATGGCCTCGGTGGGGGGTGTGGCAGTTGGGAGGTGACCCAAACCAAGCCAGGCAGACTTGATTCCGGGGTTTTGGTTGGAACTGTCAGGAAGCCATCCTCTTTTCCATGGTTCTGCTGAGAGGGTCACGGGCACACGTGACCTCTTGGGGGTGAATTTCACACCAAGGTGGAGGGGCTGAGGGAGTCACAGAGGGAAAGAGGTGAAGGGAGGCACACACCCTGTGATGCCTTTGTCTGGGTTCCTGAACCCAGCCAGGAAAGCGAAGTCTCCCAGCCTCGGGAACCAGTTAAGGGCACCTTTTGTCCAAGTCCGTTTGACTTTGTTTTCTGTCTGCCACCACCACAATACTCTGCCTCCATGTCATTCTGTGTCGTTCATCATGAAGGACTCTGATGGAATAAAGAGGATTTGGAATGTTCCCTGCACAAAGAAATGATCAGCGTCTGAGATGACAGATATACCAGTTACCCTGATCTGAATGTTACACTCTGTTGACATGTACAGAAACACCACGCTGTACCCTACCAGCATGTACAGTTATCACATGTCAGTTAAAAATAAATATATATATATACATATTTAAAAATAAAAAACCCTAACATGCATGGCTAGGGTCAACAGACCTCCTTGGACCCCATAACTGGGCCTAGTGGGATTACAGTAATCACTTTGACAAGTCTGCCCCAAGCCCGCCTCTGATGGTAAATGGGGCATACACTGGTCTCCCCTTATCTGTGGTTCTGCTGTCAGCAGTTTCAGTTACTTGCAGTCAACCCAGGGCCATCAATAGTAAATGAAAAATTCCAGAAATAATTCATAGGTTTTAAACTTCATGCTGTCTGAACAGCATAATGAAATTTTGAGTGGTCCTGTTCTTTCCACCTGGGAGGTGGAGCATGCCTTTGTCCAGGGGATCCACACTGCGCATGTCTGTTTGTCTCAAAGTGGCCATTCTGGTTCTCAGATTGACTGCTGTGGTAGCACAGGATTTGTGTGCAGGTAAACTTTGTTTTATTTACAGCTCCAAAGTGCAGGAGTAGTGATGTTAGCAACTCAGATATGCCGAAGAAAAGCTGTAAAGTGCTTCCTTTATTATTATTTTTAAAGAGAGTGATAGCGATGGAAGGAGAGGCAGAGATTGTTTTTCCACCTGCTGGGTCATTCCCCAATTGCCTGCAACTGCCAAGGCTGGGCCAAGGCAAAGCCAGGGGCAGGAACTCCACCCAGGTCTCCCATGTGTGTGGCAGGGGCCCAAGCAGTTGAACCATCATCTGCTGCCTCCTCCCATCCTCTGGTGCATCAGCAGCAAGCTGGACTGGAAGCAGAGGCAGGACTTGACCCCACGCAGTCCAGTATGGGATGTGGGCATCCCAAGCTGAGGACTCACCTGCTATGGCACAACATCCACCCCAAAGCCCTTCTTTCAATACCATCTCATATCATCACAAGAAGAAAGGTGAGTACAACAAAATGAGATATCTTGAGAGAAACAGAGACAATATCCAGGTAACTTTTACTGCAGTATATTGTTTCAACTGTTCTCTTTTATTATTGGCCATTGTCCATCTCTACTGTGCCTAATTTATATATTAAGCTTTATCATAGGCATGTATGCATAGAAAAAAGCAGAGTATCTATAGGGTTCAGTGCTGTCTGTGGCTTCAGGATCCACCAGGGGTCTTGGAGCCTGGTCCCCGTGGGTAAGTGGACCACAGGTAAGTGGGTAAGTGAACAGGGTGCATTCTTCAAAAGGAGGAATTGACAGGGCTGGCTCTGTGGCATAGCAGGTAAAGCTACCACCTGTGACATCAGCATCCCACATGGGTACCAGTATGAGACCTGGCTGCTCCCCTTCTGATCCAGCTCCCTCCTAATGCACCTGGAAAAGCAGAAGATGGCCCAAGTGTTGGGCCCCTGCACCTACATGGAAGACCCAAATGAAGATCTTGGCTTCAGCTTGGCCTGGCCCTGGTCATTGCGGCCATCTGGGGAGTGGAACCAGTGGATGGAAGACCTCTGTGTGTGTGTGTGTAACTCTTTCAAAATCAATCTTAAAAAACAAAGTGACGCCACATTGGAGAATGGAGCAGTTGGGCATTAACGAGAATGATCTCAGGGGGCTGAGGAGGGTGGCACTTGGGACAGGCCCCTTTTCTGTTCCTTTTCTCTCACACCTCACCTATGCCTCCCTTCCATCTGGCTGACTACCTTCCAAGAAAACTGATTTTTACAGGATAAAGCAGAACAGCAAAGGATCATGATCAAACCCCATACAACGCTGTTATTATAAGGAAAAAGACAAGGAGGATAAGGTTTTTACAATAAATTCCGTAACACCTCCAAAAGAGTGACTTGGGATTCCTCAGGGATCTGGGAAGCTGGGCTTGAGAAATTCTAAACCAGGCCTGGTTTTGAATCCCAAGTCTGACTTTGGCCAAGTTAGGTATCCTTCCTCACAAAATCTTAGTTTCTGATTACAAAATGGGCTAGATAACGTTCATCAACACAGGGCTGTTGTGACCGACTCCTCTATGTGGGGTAAATGCAATTTGTCATCTCTACAGGGAAGGAAATTTTTGATGGTGAAAGTGAGTGTAATATTAGGGAACTCTATCAGGTCTGCCTGTGATTTTAAAATAACATAGCATTTATAGTGCTCCTGGGCAGACACTCTTTGCAGTTGTTAGCACTGCTTGGGATGCACACATACCCTGTAGGGACTACTGGATTTGAGTCTAGCTCCACTCTTGATTTCAGCTTCCTGTGAATCCACACCCTGAGAGGCAGCAGGTGATGGTTTTAATAATTGGGTCTCTACCACTCATGTGGTAGACTTGGATTGAGTTCTGGGCTCCCCAAATTGCCCTGGCTGGGGCTGTGCCAGGCCAAAGCCAGGAGCTTGGAGCTTCACCGGGGTTTCCCACGTGGGTAGCAGGGGCCCAAGCACTTGGCCCATCTTCTACTGCTTTCCCAGGCCATTAGCAGGGAGCTGGATTGGAAATGGAGCAGCCGGGTCTTGAACCGCCGCCTATATAGGATGTCAGTGTCACAGGCAGCAGCTTAACTTGCTGCGCCACAAAGCAAGCCCCAGCAGTGCTCTTTCCATGCTCAAAAGTGTTCCTATACGGATGATAAATTACATGAGCTCACTGTCTATAACGTATGTAACAATGTGTAGCACATGCTAAGTTTTAAAATTCTTAGTTTCTGAGCTTTCTACTTTAATATGCTGATCTCCTTTGTTGTTCTTTGTAAGTATCAGGCATTGTGGGGGCTGACTGTGTCCTACAAAACCTCCTGTGTTGGGAAGTGAATTTCTGAATTGACATGTGAATGAATGGTATCTGAAAGTGGGCCTTTGAGAGGTAATTAGGACTAGATGGGGTCGTGAGGATGGGGCTCCTAAGAGGGCATTACTGGTTTTCTAATAAGAGTAAGAGAAATTCAAGCTAGCACACTGGCTTTGTCTCACTATGTGACATCCCCACCCACCCCGTCTTATGATGCAATATGAAGGCCATAACCAGATGCCAGAGCCATGCTTTTGGACTTCCCACCCTCAGTACTGAGAGCTAAAAACACAATCTATTCTGTATGAACTGTTGGTCTCAGGTGTTTTGTTCCAGCCACAGAAAATGGATTAAGACACAGGGCACATTGTCCAAAGAAGTGTTACTGTTACTCTGGTGGCAAGAGATGTGATGATCTGATCCATGGATTTCACATCTGTGCAAGAACCTTCTAACAACCCTCTGACAACTGCTTTTAATCAACTGGCATTTGGAAAAGTAGAATTGACCTCTTAAAAAACAATTATTTCAACTAAAAGTCTTCTGTATATTAAAGTGGAAAAGATAAGACTGTTAGGTCACATCATGGCAGTTACTTTATGACAGTTTACTTAAACTTGAGCATTTGCTGATGCATTTGACTGTTAAAACTTGGTTAGTATTTTCAAAATTTGTTCTGAAACAAACAAGTGAAAGATATATAATGAGGAAACACAATCCAGTTTAAAAAAAAAGGCCTATGATTTGAACAAGCATTTTCCATTCACACAAAACATATACAGAAGACAAGAAGCACATGAAAAGAAGCCTAGCATCATTATTTATTGTGAAAATTCAAATTAAAACCCTAATGAGAAACCACTTCACACCTACAAGAATGGCTAAATGTAAAAAGGTTGATTATACCAATTGTTGGCAAAGAAGTACAAGAACAGGAACTCCCGTAGAAGGTGGGAATGTAAAATAGTACAACCATTTTGGGAAAAGTTTGGTAATTTTCTTTTTTTTTTTTAAGATTTATTTATTTATTTGAAAGTCAGAGTTACACAGAGAGAGGAGAGACAGAGAGAAAGAGAGAGAGAGAGTTCTTCCATCCGATGGTTCACTCCCCAATTGGCCACAACAGCCACAGCTGCGCTGATCCGAAGCCAGGAGCTTCCTCTAGGTCTCCCACGTGGGTGCAGGGGCTCAAGGACCTGGGCCATCCTCCACTGCTTTCCCAGGCCATAGCAGAGAGCTGGACTGGAAGTGGAGCAGCCGGGTCTCAAACCGGCGCCCACATGGGATGCTGGCGCTTCAGACTAGGGTGTTAACTCACTGTGTCACAGCGCCGGCCCTGGCAATTTTCTAGAGTTAGACACACCTCTGACATCATCCAGCCATTCCTTTTGTAGGTATTTATCCAAAAGAAAGTATACCTTGATATAGACTGTACATGAACGTTCACAGTTTTATAGATGGTCTTTGTCTTATGAAGGCATAACTTGTGATTCCCTGACTTTATGGTGGCGTGAATAACATTCTGAATTTTCTATTTTTCCAGAGTAGTAATATGCAGTGTAATACTCTCTTATGATACAGGAGGTACCAGTGACCCACAGTTCCCAGTCAGCCCCAGGTCTGATACTCAGCAGCGTACTGTGTTGCTATGGTGTTTGGTAGGTAGATGTATTAAATGCACTTTTGACTTATGATATTGCCTGCTTTCTGATGGTTTATTGGAACATAACACCAGAGTTACAGGGTCACAGTGTATGTGTAATAGCCCCAAGCTGCAACCAATCAAGGTTAAGCATAAAACCACTATGGTGAATCCCTACAAAGAAATACCATGCTAAAGTAATAAAAAGGAATGAACTAATGACATAAGCTATGATATCAGTGCATCTCAAAGTAATTTTGCTGAGTGAAAGAAGTCAGATAAAATATAGTATATAATGTGTGAGTCCATTTATATAAAATTTTAGGAAATACAAATGTATTGTGATATAAAGCACATTAGTAGTTGCCTGGTAAGGTAGCAGGCAAGGAAGGAGGGGATGAAGGGGTTACATGAGGAAAATTTTGGAGGTGATGGGCATGTCCATTGTCTGGTTGTGCTGGTGGGTTTTATGGGTATATGAATGTGTGTATGCCTGTATCAAACAATGCTCTTTATGTATAGTTCGTGGTATATCAATTATATTTACATAAAGTTGTTAAAAATTATCCCCCTTTGGGCCAGCACCATGGCTCACTTGGTTAATCCTCAGCCTGTAGCGCTGGCATCCCATATGGGCGCCAGGTTCTAGTCCCGGTTGCCTCTCTTCCAGTCCAGCTCTCTGCTGTGGCCCGGGAGTGCAGTGGAGGATGGCCCAAGTGCTTGGGCCCTGCACCCACATGGGAGACCAGGAGAAGCACCTGGTTCCTGGCTTCGGATCAGCACAGCGCCCACCGTAGCAGCCATTTGGGGAGTGAACTAACAGAAGAAAGACCTTTCTCTCTCTCTCTCTCTCACTGTCTATAACTCTACCTGTCAAATAAATAAATAAAATTATCCTCCTTTTTAACTTTTATTTTTATATAGTTGAGAGTCAAGGAGGGAAAGAGAGAGAGAGAGCTTTCCTATCAGCCAGTTCATTCCCCAAATGCCTGCAATAGCAGGGGCTGAACCAGGCAAAAGTTAGCAGCTGGGAACTCAACCCAGGTCTTCCACATGCTTGACCCATCAGTGCTGCCTCCCAGGGCCTGCAATGGCAGGAGGTTGTAATCTGGGCTGGGTCTCAAACCCAGGTACTATGAATTGAGATGTTGGCACTCTAATTGGCACCTTAACTACAAGGCTAATCACCTGCCCCCCAAAATAGCACAAATTCTGCAGGTTTTCCTTATTACTTATTCCTAAACAGTGAGTTAAATTAGAAATGAAGGCAGTCTCTAGAGTACCAATGGAATCCAATAGGACCAACGGTACTTCAAACAGTAAATTCCAGTGGCGACGTCAGAAAGAGTTCCCAGTACGGCAGTACAGTTCGTTGCTGAGCTACTGTTGCTGCTGTCCATCTTCAGAACACTTCCATCATCTCAAAGTGAAACTGGACTTCTTAAATAACTCGCATTAAACGATACAATTCACATTTCCATGACAAACTGAATACAACTCTTGAACATTCTATAAGCAATGACCTCTGGGCAGATGTAGTAGCTTTCTTTACTAAAACTAAACACTTAGCACAGGCTACTTACAAAACAAAGAGGTTGATTTGGGCTCTCATGGTTCTTCATGCCTATAGCCCACGACCAGGCCAGCCCCAACGGTTTGGCAGATGGCAGTGCCGGAGTGTGTGGGGGGGGAAGGAACACACAGCAAGCTGGGAAGCCGAAAGAGTGACTAGGCCCGGCTCTGCTTTTATAACCAGTCCTCTTCTAGAACTACCTTCAGGCAAGCCCCCAAGGCTAAGGACCGCCCACCAGGGCCACCTCCTAGACACCATTATTGGATGGAGTCTCCACTCTCTTAGTCCCATTAACTGCATGAGTTCACACCTACATCTTGTTCACGCCAAAGCAGCAACTTCAGATGATTTTGTCTATTTCTCCTCTGGCTGTGGTGCAACGGAGGCAGTCGGGTGTAGATGGCCGCAGGAAAGCTCCAAGGTTGGGCTGCCTCTCACACTAAAGAAAAGTGGGTGAAGTCTTGTGCATGAGACACTGCCGCTGCCACCCTACTGGAAAAACAGCCCAAGCTGCTTGCCACACCAAGAGTGGGTCGATTGTGTCATCTTTGTGTAGGAAGAATGACCTCATTGTCATATCACCTGCAGAGTAAGTTAGCAAATCCTTTATAAATCTCACTCTCCTCCTAAATGCCATCCCCCCTTGTCACTGGGAAATCTTCACAAAATGAGTAGCTTTTGTGTATGTCTTGCCTATATTGCCTTATTTATTTCATGCCAGGGTGGTTCAACTATGATGAGATTTTTTTGGTTTTTGGTTCCTCTTCTCAAGCCGGTTGGCCCACGGAGCAGGTGGCTGGTGTTTGGCAAGCAAAGCTCTCACACTGGGCTCTCAGGGATTGAAACTTGTCCTGAAAGTGGACCCCAAAGTGATGGCAAGAGGTGAGGCTGTGGAGGCAGCCCACCCCTGGACAAGATGCTTAAGTCTCTGAGCTTTTTCACCTCTGAAACGGACAGGGGGTCTACCTGATAGTCGTTTTCCGGGCGAGTACATGACGCAACGTTTGGTGGACGGCTAGGCTGGTCCAGCGGCAGGAGCACAGGCAGGTGACAGTGTCTGTTCTCGGCTCCTATCAGATGACCGCAGGGGCGGTGAGAAACCAGAAGATGAAACCCACCTCTGGTCTGAAATGCTCATCTCCGCACAAAGGGCTCCAGTTTCAAAATGAAAAGAGCGACAGCCGCCTGGGGTTTTGGACCAGCAGAGTTTCGGATTCGCGTCGTTTGCACAGAAAGGGCTGCGAATCCAGAAACGGACTTGAGGGGTCCCAGGCTTTGCCATGGGACACTCCCCAGTTTCTTCCGCACACCATTTAGAGGCTGAGGCTGAGTGAGCTCGAATTTGGCCCAAAGCCTTGGCTGCTCCCGCGGCGGCGGCGGGGTGGAGGTGAGCTCGACAGGTGTGCAAGGTGTGTGAGGCAGGGAGGAGCAGGTGTCGGTGGAGGTCCCTCACGGCGGACTCCAGCAGCGGGTGGGGAGGCCCCACCCTGCGTCCGGGCGCCCCCGGCAGGGAAGAAGGCGGCAGGTCAGCCCTGGTGGGCTTCCTCTGCCCGCTGAGTCCAGACGCGCGGAGAGCGCCTGGAGGCGGACGCGAGGCTCCCGAGGCCGGGAAGCCCCCAAACGCCGGCTGCAGGCCGACGCCCAGGGCTCCGGCCGGGTCTAGGGGAGTGGCCGCCGCGCCGCGGGTCCGGGTGGCGTGAGGCGGGGGCGGGAGCCCGGGACCCGCGCGGGGAGGAGCACCGCCCCCTCGCCGGAGAGGCGGGAGAGGGCGGCCCTCCATTGGCCGGGCGCGTCGGCCAATCCCTGAAAGCCCCGGGGAGGCGGTGGGGGCAGTGCGTGCGATCCGCGGTGCGGGCAGCGAGCGAAGCGGCCAGCGGGGCTCCGGAGCGCACCGCGACGCTCTGCGGACCCAGTCGGACCGAGCCGGACCGAGTCGCACCGAGTCGCCCGGGCACCGCCTGCGCCCCGCCGTCGCGTCAAGGGCGTCTCTCGCGCCGCCCCAGGAGCGAGCTCCGAGCATCCCCCGCGGCGGCCACTCCTCGGGGCCAGGAGGGGGAAGCCGAGTGCGACTGACTCCGGGACCCCAGCGCAGCCCCTTTTCGCCTCCCAAGCCACCATGACCCACTTCAACAAGGGCCCTTCCTACGGGCTGTCGGCCGAGGTCAAGAACAAGGTACGCCCGGGCCCGGGTGGGCCGGGGACTCTTGGGCCAGGGGTGAGAGACGCAGCCCAGGCCCCCGCCGGGCGCAGTCGGCATTGGGCCGTGCTTCGCTCCCGCGCGCCCTGGCTCCATGGTCCGGCGGAGAGGAGGAGGCGTCGGGGCGGCTCGCGGGTGGCTGGGCGTCCTCTGCGCGCCGCCTCCCCGGGCCCCGGGGCGCCGGCTCCCGATCGCTCTCCTGGCTTTGTTCCCGGGCTGAGGGCCGGGACTAGCGGCGGGCGGTGCGTTCCCGGGCGCCCGGAGTCCCGCAGCGCCGGCCTCTCGGGCTGCAGGACGCGCCCCTCGGGGAAGGGGGCGCTCCTGTCTGGACATTCGCTCCCTAGGCGGGGCTGGCCCGCGCGCCGGTGTCCCGCGGGTCCCAGGGCAGCCCCCGCCGTCCGCCCGGGCTGGGCTCCGGGCCGCCGGCGCGCTTTCTCCCCCTGCTGCACTGCGCGGGGAGCCGTTAGGCAGTTACGTGGCCACACCGGGGTTCCTTATTGTTCTTCGCCGCCTCCCTGGGAGGGGGACCGCCGAGGGCTCTACCGACCCCTGAGACCCCAGGCAGCGTCCGGTGGTCGGCGCCCGCAGGCAGCCGCTGCTGCGGTGCGGGGGTCCCAGACAAAGCCCGAGCGCGCCGCGTTGGGAGCGATAGCGCTGGGGACCCTCGGAGACTTAAGCAACGTGCCGGGGAGTTCGCAGCCCATTAGATTCTCAAGATAGCCGTGGGCCGCTTTTGTTTAGGGCTTGTTTGCTGAGTGGCAGTTTGGAGAGCGGTAGACATTTGGGGACGCTCAGCTTTGCCATCGAACGTTAAGAATGCGTTGGGTTTATCTTTGGGACTCTTGGCCTGGGAAAGAGATGAGAGGCGTCCCCCTCCCCAAATCCTCTCCTTCCTTCCTCCCTCCCTGCATTCCAAGCCCATGACATCAGGGGTTTCTGGGGGGAGAGACCAGCCAATCGGCGCGGAACTGCGCACAGACCGCTCATTGTCTCCTCTCTGCCGTTCCGGCCCGAGCGCCACAAAGGAGGCTGCGGCGACTTCATTCCCATTAACCTCCCGGGAGCCATGGCCCGCCGGGATCGCTACCGCACCGGCCCGCTGGCCGGGTCGGAGCCGGCACATCCCGGGGCTGCGGGGGCGCGGTGCGAAGTGAGAGGCGTGGAGGTCCTGCAGTGCCGTGGGGCAGAGATGTGGCCATCACCCTACAGCCTTTGAAGCAAGGGGTTGATTTCAGTCTGCACAGCTAAAATGGAAAGGTTCAAGTCCTCTCCCTTTCCAAATGTGGTACCCGAGTTAGAAAATAGTTTCCGGAGCACTTTTTTTTGAATTTTATTTGACAGGCAGAGTTACAGACAGTGAGAGAGAGACAGAGAGAAAGGTCTTCCTTCCGTTGGTTCACTCCTCAAGTGGCCGCCACGGCCGGCGCTGCGTCGATCCGAAGCCAGGAGTCAGGAGCTTCTTCCTGGTCTCCCATGCGGGTGCAGGGCCCAAGCACATGGGCCGTCCCCCGGAGCACCTTTTTAAAGAAAAGAAAAGTGGTTTGTGTGTGAGGTTGAAATCCAAGCCTCACCACCTGACAACTTTGCAAAGCGCAGTTCCATCCCTTCTGCGGCTTAGGTTTGTGAACCCTGGAGGCGTTTGTGAGGAATGAGCGCGTCCTAAAAACCCTGTCCTGGCTTCTGGGCGTTCATGGAGAAACGCCCCGTGACTCCTGGCTGGCATCCCTTGAGTCTCTCTACCTTTTGCATTGTAAATGAGACACCGATAACCTTGGCAGCCCTTCAAGAGACTGACTTTCCTTAGATGACAAGATCCATGCTAATTTTCTTTTTGCTGACTAATGTGTGGAGCAGCTTCTGTCCTTTTCCTACTGAACTGAGCAGACACAAGGAGGTGCATAGACTGAGGCCAGCTCACCGCAGCAAGACAGTAAAGCCTCAGCCTTTGAAAAGTTAGTTACAAAGCCTGTGGGCTTGTCCCTGGAAGCACCTAGTCTGGTTTTTAGTCGCCCCTTTTTTGGTTACGTGTTCTTTTCATACAGTATTCTTTCCTAGCAAAGCTTTTGATCTTCAGAGCAGAGCTACCCTGTGAGGGGGGGAAGGGTGGCTGGGATTATCCAGCCTCATCTGCAGATGGGGGTGCTGAGGCTCAGAGTGTGATCTGCCTACGGTCACAGAGGAGGTTGGCTCATCCTCAGAATTTCAACAGTGCCTTCGGAGAATTCGCTGTTGCATTTTTGCTATCCACCTGTCACTTCCTGACATTGTGATTATTCATGTAATGCTGTTTCTCATCTGTTCTGGACTTGGAGTTCAGACGTCAGTGTCTGTCGGGCCTCTGTGTGAGGCTGCCTTTGGACGGAGGGCCCAGGACTGATAGATGAGGAGGATGAGTGGATGGAAATGTGAACTTAGACTTTGTGGGGTTTGAGTCCTCCCTACTTTTTCTTTAGGAACTGTGTAATTGATACCTTGATTAAATGTTAGGGTGTTTTTTTTTTTTCCTTAATCCTTTTTTAACAGAGTGAAAACAAGTATTAACATCCTGGGGAGGCGGCCGGCGCCGCTGCTCACTAGGCTGATCCTCCGCCTTGCAGCGCCGGCACACCGGGTTCTAGTCCCGGTCAGGGCACCGATCCTGTCCCGGTTGCCCCTTTTCCAGGCCAGCTCTCTGCTGTGGCCCGGGAGTGCAGTGGAGGATGGCCCAAGTGCTTGGGCCCTGCACCCCATGGGAGACCAGGAGAAGCACCTGGCTCCTGCCTTCGGATCAGCGCGGTGCGCCTGCCGCAGCGCGCCTACCGCGGCGGCCATTGGAGGGTGAACCAACGGCAAAAGGAAGACCTTTCTCACTGTCCACTCTGCCTGTCAAAAAAAAAAAAAAATCCTGGGGAGGCAGCGAGGCATGAACTCTGAGTCAGGCACACATTGCTTTTAGTGCCCACTCCTCCATGGGCTGTCTACCAGTATGATGTTGGGCTTGCCACCTCTGTCCTTTCCTAAACTGTCATGTGGAGAAATAACAGTTACTCATCCCCATCTTCTGTAAAACTTCATTGCTGAGATGCATCTGACTTAAGTACCTAGTGCCTATTAGCTTCTAATAGTAGAAAATACATATTGAGGGGCTGGTGCTGTGGCGTAGTTCAAGGCCTGACCACTCTACTTGTAATCCAGCTCTCTGCTATGGCCTAGGAAAGCAGTAGAGGATGGCCCAAGTCCTTGGACCCCTACCCCCTCATGGGAGACCCAAAAGAAGCTCCCTGCTCCTGGCTTCGGATCGGCCCAGCTCTGGTGGTTGTAGCTATTTGGGGAGTGAACCAGTGGCTGGAAGACCTCGCTCTCTGCTTCTGCCTTTAAAAAAAAGAAAATACATATTGGCATTATACTTATTAGATTTGTATGTCCCTGCCTCTTTAAGTATTCAGTTTGTTTTAATAAACATTTAGTCTTTTTTTTTTTTTTTTACTTTGTCTGCGGAAGTCATTCATCAATGGATTTAGAAAGTCTTTGATCTTAAGTGTTTATAGCCAGTAAAATTCTAGGAAAAAAAATCCTTAAGATACTTGTTTGGTGAGATAATACATGGCAGATCAGACAGGTGTTTTTTTGCTTTTAATAGGCAGGAAGGTGTTTGAAATCAGCCAAAAAAAAAAAAAGACTCCTTGATCCTGGAATATCAGCAGTCTTTCTTAATAAGAACAAAAGGATCAATAACTTGCCATCTACAAAGAACCATAACAGGGCCAGGGAAAAAGGAGGAGCTGCTGGCGATGAATCAGTGGAGGTTGCAAACACGTGGAGTGCTGGGGTCTGACCTGTCTCACACAGGTTAAACCAGCCTCTGAACGCATCTCGTAGGCTGAAGTGAAAGAGGAAGCAGCTCTGTGCCTCATAAGCCATGAAAAAACAACAGGTCCCCCAGGGAAGCAGGGCGTTTCCTGACACTGGGCTCTGCGCTCCATGTTGGAGTCAGGGTAGTTTCTGATAATGATGAGGATGCGATGAAGCGCGCCCTCAGCGGGCCTGGAGCCAACGCTGCAGGGAGATCCCCCCCACCCCCTTCTCCTCCCCCTTTCCTCCTTTGCTCATTCCTTCCTTCCTTTCCTTTTTCCTTGCTAGATTTACTTACTTACCTGAAAGGGATAGAAACAGAGAGAGAGGTATCTTCCATTGGCTGGTTCACTCCCTAAATAGCCACAACTGCTGGCACTGGGCCAGGCTGAGTCCAGGAGCCTGAACTCCATCCAGGTCTCCTACATGGGTGAGCCATCTCCTGTAGCCTTCCCAGGTGCATTAGCAGGAAGCTGGATTGGAAGAGGAGCAGCCAGGACTCAAACTGGGACTGCAGTATGGGGTGCCATTGTAACCTGCTGCACTACAATGTTTGCCCGCTCCGGGAACTTTGCTTACAGGTCTGGGGGAGTATAAAGGAAATAAACTGGGGGGTGTGGAGGAAATACACTGGGGGTAGGGGGTGTGTGACAGGGGAGCTAGCATGATCATCTAGCCTCAGTATGGTTTTGAAGAGGAGGCTAATTGAAATAGTGAAAAGATGAGAACGTACATTCTTGCAGCCTTCTGTTGCCATGACATGTCTAATTTGGGTAAAGTAGCTTCTCAGAGCTTCCTTGCCTGTAAAATAGTATTCTTCAACAGCTGAAAACCGTTTTAGAAGACTTACTGCTCAAATCTAAGTCACTGAAGAGTAAACTAAACCACCTTAGAAGGGACCTGGGGGTCCTCCCAGCCAGTCTGCCCAGCGCCCTGTGGACAAGCAGCTGCTCTAAGGTGCCCTGATCAGAGTAACTCAGGGTGGCTCCAGCTCCGAATTCTGCCTCTTGGTGGTCTGCATGTCTGCTGCTGCAGCTCTAGAGTCTTGGTAAAAAGGTGTAGATGGCTCTAGCTTTTGTTTGTTTTTTAACATTAAAGTTTAGAACTAGGTTTTTAGTTAACAACTTTATCATCTCTCTTCACCAGAGATAAGGAATTCTATTATTTACCCATATAGCTCATGGTTTATGTATTTTTTAACTTTCTGTTATTTGGGGAAGAGAGAAAAGTAAAGAGAACTGAAACCTGCTGATTGATTCCCCAGCTGCCTGCAGCACAATCCAGGTCTCCTGTGTGGGTGGCAGGAACCTAGGTTTTGAGGCATCACTCCTGCTTCCCAGGATCCGCATTCGCAGCAAACAAGTCAGGAACCAGAGCTGGGCATCAAACCCAGGTATTCCACTGTGGGACATAGGCAGCCCAATTTCTTTTTTTTTTTTTTTTAAGATTTATTTATTTATTTATTTGAAAAGCAGAGTTAGAAAGAGAGGGAGAGGGAGATAGAGATCTTCCATCTGCTAGTTCACCCCCCAAATGGCCACAATGACAGGGGCTGAGCCAGGCTGAAGCAGGAGCCTGGAATTCCATCTGGGTCTCCCACGTGGGTGCTGGGGTGCAAGCACTTGGGCCATCTTCCATTGCCTTTCCAGGCACATCAGCAGGGAGCTGGATTGGAATCCTGGTACTGAACCCTGCGCTCATATTGGGTGCCGGCATCACAGGCAGTGGCTTAACTGCTGCACCACAACACCAGCCCCAATCCTGGTTTCTTAACCACTTAACAAACACCTGCCCCAATGATCAATATCCTATTTCCTAAAGATTGATTGATTGATTCAAAAGAGAAAGTTGGAGAGAGGGAAAGATCTTTTACCTGCTGGTTCACTCACAAGATGGCCACAATGGCCAGGGCTCCCATCTAGGTGACAGGAGCCCAAGTACTTGGGCTGTCTTCTGCTGCTTTTCCCAGATGCATTAGCAGGGAGCTGGACTGGAAGTGGAGCTGCTGGGACTCAAACCGGTGCTCATATGGGATGCCAGCATTGTAAGCTGCAGCTTAACCTGCTGTGCCACAATGCAGGCCCCGGTATATTTTAGAATATGATTTAGGACACAGTTGATGCTTAATAAATGTTTGTTGATTTAATGAATTTACCCATCAGGAATAAGTTTTGTTATCTTTAGAAATTGAATATGACCTTATTAGAGTAGTCAACCTAAGGGAATTCTGTAGTGTAAGTGTGTTTTTGAAGGTTATGGTGATTTTTAGAGCTTGTTTTTCTTAAGCAGTTTATGAGTTAAAATTACACTGAAAACTTATCATTAAGATAATTCCCTATTGCTGCTGATTTTGTGGTTATCTCTTATGAAACATATTGGCTAGTTCCTTTTGGAGTTCCAAATTAGGAAGAAATGACCAAGGTCCCCTCTGCAGAGCCTTGGCCAATGCTAACATCTCCCAGGAGACAGCTAGAGAGATGTGTGTTTGGCCATGCTAGAATCTTTGCTCTTGGGAGGACTAGCCATTGTGATTTTTTAAAAAGATTTTATTTACTTATTTGAGAGGTAGAGTTACAGATAGAGGGAGAGACAGGTCTTCCCTCCGCTGGTTCACTCTCCAAATGGCTGTAACGGCTGGAGCTGCACCGATCCGAAGCCAGGAGCCAGGAGCTTTTTCCAGGTCTCCCATGAAGGTAAAGGGCCCAGGGATTTGGGCCATCTTCTACTGCTCTTCCAGGCCATAGTAGAGAGCTGGATTGGAAGAGGAGCAGCCAGGACTCGAACCGGCCCCCATATGAGATGCCAGCACCACAGGTGGAGAATTAACCTACTGCGCCACAGTGCCGGCCCCAGCCATTGTATTTGTCCACATCACCCAATTCCCATTCTTGACTAAAACTGATGAACAAGATATCCTTTGCTGAAATGAGCAGAAGTACCATGCTTCTGGTTTTTTTTTTTTTTTTTAAAGATTTATTTTATTTATTTGAAAGACAGAGTTACAGGGAGAGGTAGAAGCAGAGAGGGAAGTCTGCCATCCACTTGTTCACTCCCCAAATGGCCACAATGGCAGGAGCTTAGCTGATCCAAAACCAGGAGCTTCTCCCGGGTCTCCTATGTGGGTGCAAGGACCCAAGAACCTGGGCCATCTTCTGCTGCTTTCCCAGGCACATTGATAGGGAGCTGGATCAGAAGTGGAGCAGCCGGGACTCAAACCGGAGCCCATATGGGATGCCAGCACTGCAGGCCGAGGCTTTAACCCACTGCGCCACAGCACTGGCCCCCGTGTTTCTGTTTTGGAAATGCTTGGACTTACTCTGGAGTTTGAATATGGATCAGATCGTGTCATATCGAGTTTGCTATCCTGTGGCCTCAGCTTTTTCCTCTCTTTTTTCTGTGAAAATTGACAGTGAAGTCACTGGCAATATTGCCGTCAACCAGAGGTATATACCTTTTCTTTTTCCCTTTGCCTGTTTCATGTCCAGGTGGAATGTGAGGGATAGTGAGTGTTTTTCCCTTCCTCCACACTTCACAGCATATCATGAGCCACAGTGAGTATTAACTGCGACCTTTAAAAAGCACCATGGGATGGTTTTGGTTTTTCCACCTGTTACTACCATTGTGTCAGGAGAGTGAGGACATGCATTGTCTCTTTTGCATTGTGTACAGGCGGTGGCAGGAAGAAGCTCTTCCTTGGATTTTATTGGCAAGTTCCAGATTTTTCCAGGCATTGGCCTCCTCGAGCATGTGCCATGTGCCTTGGTGAACTCCCTGCCGTACACAGACTCTGCACCCTTATTTGTGTATTCTCGTACCCTCAGGTTTTTGTTAAGGACTTCTGGAGCCCAGGGACTGAAGTTTATACAGCTGTTGAGGTCCCATGAGAAATACACAATATCTTGCAAGCTTCATAGAAACCTGACCAAGTGAACCCTTGTGGACTTGGGAATGTCCCAGTAGCTCTCATGTAAGGTTCTTGTCCATGAGAACGTAGAACTTAGTGGTTAAGGACGTGGAGACCAGCTCGGAACCCTGATTATTCACCTTACTCTAAGCTTCAAGCAGGAGACTTAAACCATCAGTGTCTCATCTGTAAAATGAGAATATGATAATAATTACCCTTATGTGGCTGCTGGGAGAAACAAGTAAGACAAAATAATCCAGGAAAAGTATTTAGGATGGTGCCTGGAACCAAAGTACACATTATGTAAGTATTGGCTGCTGTTCCGTTTTGCTGGCTGGCTCTCTGATGGTTAGGTTTGTTCCTGTGTTTTGAGCTTTGTCTTCCAGAAGTTGCCCAAAATCTCAACACAATGAGGCTTCAAGCAGACATGACACCAAGCGGCCCCTACACATCTGCATCAGGAGCGCGATCCACCCCTGGAGTCCTCACCCAAGAAACTGCCATGTGGTGGCCCACAGTACAATTTCTCAGTGAAATCCGGGTCTCTGTCCTTGCTCACTCTGTCCGCACCACCCTCGTGGCTGAGGACGGCTCTGTAGAGCGACAGATCTGGTTTTCTGGGTGTGAGAGTATTCTTTTTCTCCTAGTTTCTCTTCAACAAGAAACATCTTCTGTTCCCGGGTTTCAGATGGGGCTTTCGCTCCTCCACACTCAGCTGGTAAAATGTAGACCTGCGAGTGTTTGAGTCCTGACAGCCACGGGTGTTGTCCGAAGCTTCACTTCTGTGTGAAGCCCGTGAGCTGAGTGGACAAATTCCTAGCGCTCTCACAGGAGGTAGGGAGGGCGCTTCCACAGCATCTCTCCTCTGCCCCACCCCCACCCCGGGAGGGGAGCAGGAAACCTCAGGGTGTGGGTGTGACTTTTGGGCGGGACATTGGCAGTGGGAAAGCCGGGGATCTGAGTGCAGAGAAGAGAGCAGGCCCTTTGTGCTTGGAAGCATTCTTCTTGGTTATTTCCTTCTCTCACCAAGAATTTCCCAGGCGATCCAAACCGTGGGGCAGCTGAACGGGGCAGACTGGGATTTTAGCATCTCTCTCACCTCTCTCCCTCCCCTGTATTTGGACACCAATCTTTGTTCCCATGCCCAGCTTCTAGACCCTCCTTAGTGTTACACAGGCCCTGCAAATGAGACCATGCTTTATTATTGCACTTTTCCCTCTCTCCTCCTTTCACGTGGGAGGAAATAAGAGCGAAAATAATCAATGCCATGTGTAGCTAACCTCTCTCATACTGTTGGCTAATTCCTACATGTGATTCTACTTTGAATGCAAAAATAGCAACAGCAATCATATTATCCTTCTAATCGAGTAGAGAAGTTACACGGACATGCAGCTGCACAGTGTGAGTCTGTCGCAGTCCCTGGCCCTAGCAGAGCCGCTGAGCTGGAAGGCTTGGGTACTCCTCAGAGCCCTGGTGGGGCTAGAGGCCTTCACCCGAGTGGCTGTCCTCCGTGCTAAACACTGGGAGGCATTTGTTCCTGGGTTCTCCTGCCCTTTCTTCAGAGACCTGGATGCTGCATTTAATACGAGCCCTGCATCCCCCACCTCACAGGGGCCACACCTACAGGCGTGGACGTGGCCAGCCAGGTTTCTGATGTTCTTCCTTTCATCCAGGGACAGAGCTGCTGTGGACAGCATTTCTTGCAGCACCTTCCAAAACCTGTTTGCGGCTGGGGTGCCGTTTTGCAGGGGCCAGTGCAAGACTGTAGCCTGAGCCATCCCTGCCAGATGTCTTGTTATGAACTTTTGAACCCTGCTGGCCACTCCCGTTTGAGAGTGTAGGTTCCCGTGGGGTGGTTTGCCTCGATGCGGTAGTGTGGGTGCCCATCAGCACCACACAGGGACGTGGCAGTGGCTCCTCGTGCATGTGTCTTGCATCACCATGAAGTGAGAGGGCTTTGTCCTGAGCCACAGCCCAAGCCCCCACCGGGTCTGCAGTTCTTAACCCTCTTCTGGCAGGTGGAAGGGTTGCCTGTGCTGTGGACTGTGTGCAGTAGACAGAGTTCCTGTCTCAGCACGGCGGGGGGCAGAGGACATCCAGGGGTGGAAAGGACTTCCACGTGGGAGCCACATCTGGCTCCAGACCCCAGCTGAGCCCACAACCTTTGGACAAGTCATCTCTACTATCTTCCTTGCTCAAGAAAACCTTCTCTCTCTCTCTCTCTCTTTCTCTCTTTTTAAAGATTTATTCGAGGAGCCAGTGCTGTGGCATAGTAGGTTAAGCATCTGCCTGTGGCACCAGCATCCTATATGGGCACTGGTTCGAGTCCCAGCTGCTCCACTTCTGATCCAGCTCCCTGCTGATGGCCTGGGAAAGCAGTGGAAGATGGCCCAAGTCGTTGGGCCCCTGCGCCCATGTGAGAGACCTGGAAGAAGCTCCTGAATTCACATCGGCCTAGCTCTGGCCATTGTGGCCATTTGGGGACTGAACCAGCAGTTGGAAGACTTCTCTCTGTTGCTGCCTTTCTCTGTAACTCTGCCTCTCAAATAAATAAATAAAATCTTTTAAAAAAAATCTTTGAGAAACAGAGACAGATTTTCCACCTGCTGGTTCAGTCCCCAAATGCCTGTAGTGCTAGGGTTATGAAGCAGGGAGCCAAAACTCAGTCCACATCTCTGATGTGGCACATAATTGGGTGGCAGGAACTCAATTATTTGAGCAATCACCTGTTGACTCCCAGGGTCTGCCTTGGCTGGAAGCTGGAATCCAGAGCCAGAGCTGGGCAGTGAACCCAGGCATTCCAACCTGTGTTCCACACATCTTAACAGCTAGACCAAATGCCTGCTCCCTCCTCTGTCTGTCAACTTTTTTTCTTCATGAATGAAATCCTTGTTATTAAGACCTTGTATAACTTGGAATATAGCTCAACCATTTTAGAAACAGGATAATCGTCTATTATGTGGATTTTCACTATTTACTAGTCTTCTATTAAGGTTTATTTATTTGAAAGGCAGAGATACAGGCAGAGGGGGAGGAAGAGAAAAAGAAATGATCTTCCATCTGCTGGTTTACTCCCCACATGGCTGCAACTGCCAGAGCCTGGCCGATCTGAAGCCAGGAGCCAGGAGCTAGGAGTTTCTTTTGAGTCTCCCACATGGGTGCAGGGGCACAAGCACTTGGGTCATCTCCCTCTGCTTTCCCAGGCACATTAGCAGAGAGCTGGATTGGAAGTGGAGCAGCTGGGACTGCAGCCGGCACCATATGGGATGCCGGCACTGCAGGTGGTAGCTTTAACTTTCTGTGCCACAGTGCTGGCTCTGTGGATATTTTCTTAAGTACTTTTATGGAAAAGTACATAACTGATCTAACACTTAAGTGTGAATTAGGTATTGCCAATTGCAATACTTCTTCTCAGTGGTATGAAAGATCTGTTGTTTTTTTTTTTTTAATTTATTTATTTGTTTGAAATACAGATTTAGAGATTTTCCATCCACTAGTTTGTTCCCCAACTGGTTGCAATGGCCAGGGCTGGGCCAGGCTGAAGCCAGCAGCCTAGAACTCCATCTTGGTCACCCACGTGGTGTCAGGGGCCTAAGCACTTGGATCACCATCTGCTGCTTTTCTAGGAGTATTAGCAGGGAGCTAGATTAAAAGTGGAACAGCTGGGATTCGAACCAGTAACCGTAGGGGATGCTAGTGTCAAAAACAGCGGTCTAACCCGCTGAGCCACAGTGCTGGCCCCAAAGACTTGTACTGAAGTTAAAATAAAAATAAAAGCCAAAATTGGTCACAATGGCCTCTTCAAGTCATTTACTTAGTTCTTTATTAGCAAATCATAGGCTACTGCCGTCTGTGAACCCTGTCCCATCTGTGGCCCCCACAGACCTCGGTGGGAGTTGTCAGTTGAGCATAGAGTGAGGGAGGGCATCTCTTTCATAAATTATTTGCTAACATCGGCAGTGCTTTTAAATAGAAAGCTCGCTAGCATTACAATGATCTCTTATCACAATGGCTGTTAGATCATGTAACTTGTTTTTGTGATACACCGCATTCAGAGGAGGAGGTCTTTCTGTGCGTGGATAGGAATGGCCAGTAGAGCACAGCTGGAAGGAGGGGTTGGCATTTATTAGCTCCACACAGTGTGTGTGACTCAGCACACCAGGTGAGTGCTGCGAACGGCCTCTGATTTACAGCAGAGGACACTGGTTGCAAGGTGGACAGCAGACTCCCACCCACTCCTTCAGTGGCCAGAGCCCACACTTTGGCCATGTTGAGCTGAGGCCGTAGCCCAGGGAGAGTCGGCCTCTTTCAGGGGAAAGATGGGGAGGGGCTGAGCCTGGAGCAGGCAGGCCAGAATGAGGAGGTCCGGGAGAGTGTGCTTTGCTAGGAAGTGGGGGGGCCGGAGGAGGGCCGGGAACAGGCCACTGGGCCTGGCTGCTGCGAGGTCACTGCTGACCTTTCAGAGATGCTCTTCAGTAGAGCAAGGTCCCAGGGGGTTAGGAGGGAGTACTAAATGTAGAGAAATGGAGAGGCTTGGCACGACATAAAAGAGAAACAGGACAGTGTTTGAGGCTGGTAGCAGTTTCAATCAAAGGTTTGCTTGTTTCAGACAAGGTGGGGTAGCATGGCTGGGCCAGTCCATCCAGCTAGACAGGGGAGCTAAGAGCAGAGGGAAAAGGTCGGCCGTCACAAACGGCCAAGCCGGGAAAGCAGAAGGAAGTGCACGGTGAGAACACCGCTGATGTGCACAAGCCATCTCCCTTTCCCTTGCTGCTGTTTCTCTTCTCACGTGAAATTGCTCCTCGTCTCGTCATCCTGGAGCCACTGACATCTGACTTGTGGACTGCAGGATGGGAATAGGTGCAGCCTCGGCCTGTGTGTGGAATGCACTGTTGATGCTGCTACTTCTTGCTGAGTCCTGTTGAGGCCTCTTTGCAGCTGGACCCTTACTCGCTCCGCTTGCCCTTGACCCTGGATCTGGGATAGCCTAGGAGGTGGGTTTCTTTGGTTTGTGCCTTCACGACGTGGTCACCTGGAGACATTTGTGTTGGGTGCAGCACTCTGGTGGGAGCTATAGTGCTTCCACAGGAACGTACTGCTCGCTCCCTCTTGAGCTCAGATCACATCACAACTGTAGGAAATGTGGGGTTGCCTTTACTGTCTATGGAGCCGGTGCCCAATGACCTAATCCCAAGGTCCTCTGAGGTGGCTTCAGGAATGCAAAGAAAACCCCATTGACTTTTTTTAAGAGAGACTCTTGAGTTTTATAACTGGTTATTTCCTTCTTTGTTTTGGTGCATAAGAAGCTTGGCAGGTTAATAAGCTCCTGCCTGTAGCACCGGCATCCCATATGGGCACTGGTTCATATCCCAACTGTTCCACTTCCCATCCAGCTCCCTGCTAGTGGCCTGGGAAAGCAGGGAAAGACGGCCCAAGTGTTTGGACCCCTGCACCCACGTGGGAGACATGGAAGAAGCTCTTGGCTTTGGCCTGGCCCAGCCCTGGCTGTTTTGGCCATTTGGGGAGTGAATCAGCATATGGAAGATTGTGTGTGTGTGTGTGTGTGTTCCTTTCTCTCTCTCTGTAATTCTGCCTTACAGATAGGATGTGAAGGCGATCTGGCTGTGCTATCTGTCACCCCATTGATCTCCCTGGTTGATTCAAGGGTGCCCCTTCCTCCCTCCCCGCTCCATGTGCTTCCCTCCCGAAGCTGTGCACTTAGTTGAAGATGACCTTCCCCGCTAGAAGAGGACCGGTCTCAGTCAGTCCCCTGCTAGAACTTCCAAACAAGGCCTCAAATAAATAAACCTTGAAAAAAAAGGACATGGAGATTCTGTCCTCTTTAATAGGCACTTCACATCCTCTGATTCTCACTGGGGGAGAAAGGTGATGCTGTCTTGCACAGTTAGTGTATCTGCAAGACTTGAGTGGCATCTCACTAGCCAGCTTCTACTCCACATTTAAAAGTAGGTGCTCCACTTGTTTGGTAGCTGGTTGGCAAAAGCTCTGTTCTCACGTGTGTGACCCTACTATAGGATGCATGAGATCTTTCTCTGGATCCCCCCTGTGGAGGTCCAGGTATTCCCCAGGGTCACCAGAAATGCCGGGATTCCATTTCTTCTTGCCCCCTCCCGCAGTGTCCCATCAAGAACCTGTGGCATGGCAAGGGAATAGCCTGTTGTCTTGATGCAGTTTCAAAGTTGGCAGGTAGGAGCGCCAGGATGAGTGGGGTCAGTGATGTGGGAGCGAGGGGCCATCCCGCCCTGGGAGAGGCGAGTTCCTCCCCAGAGCAGGACTTTGAGCATGGTGACCTTGGCTTTGTGAAGGGGACTGACTGAAGAGGTAGTCGGGGGTTCACTCACTGGTGTGTGTTCTCAAGCTGCAGAAAACCCACTGCTGTGACGCCGTGCAGATTGAGAGAAGACAGCTCTCGGTGCTGCCCCGCGCCGAGGTGGTTTTGTAGGCACAGGGAGCCATGCCAGAGATGAGCGCCTAACTCGACAGCAGCTAGGAGCAGGGACCAGCGAGCACAGCAAGGGGCGTGGCGAGCTCTGAAGTGTGCTGGTGGTGAGACAAAGAAAACCAGCGCATGTAGAACAGCTCTGTTATCTGTTTTTTCCTGTGGGATTTCAGTTAAGATCCTCTTTGAGTAAAATCTCTATAGATCTCTAAAATCTCGACACGGCAGGCCTCTCCCAGTGACAGAATGTTCTCCAGCAGGCATTCTTATGGGTCATCTTCACGCCTGTGTTTTGTTGGCTGTCCCATGGTAGTTTTCCATTTCAGTTTGCTTAAAAGCAAAGCCCATCCCCCTGTAATTTATGCATTTTTTTTTTAAGATTTTTTTGTTTACTTATTCAAGAGGTAGAGTTACAGAGAGAGGGAGAGACAGAGAAGAAGGTCTTCCATCTCCTGGTTCATTCGATCTGAAGCCAGGAGCCTGGGGTTTCTTCTGGATCTCCCACATGGGTACAGGGGCCCAAGGACTGGGCCATCCTCCACTGCCTTCCCAGGCCATTAGCAGAGAGCTGGATCAGAAGAGGAGCAGCCAGGACACGAATCAGCACCCACATGGAATGCCGGTGCCGCAGGCACAGGCTTAGCCCACTACGTCACAGCTCTGATCTCGTTCAGTTATTGTCTCCCTCTGCCTTGTGACTTCCATCTTAATATGTAGCTGCTAGCCAGCCTATTTCTCCTAAATCCTCAGAGTCCCTTCTAGCTCACACATAGCCACTTCTGGCTAGCCAGCTTCTCAGAGTAGGCTGTTGAAGGTTTTTAAGATTTATTTATTTATTTAAAAGTCAGTGTTACAGAGAGAGGAGATAGAGAAGATAGGAAGAGATAGAGAACAAGATCTTCCACCCACTGGTTCACTCACCAAATGGCCACAACAGCGAGGCCAAAGCCAGGAGCAGCTTCTGGGTCTCCCAAGTGTGTGCAGGGGTGAAGCCAGTAGTCAGGAGTTTCTTCTGGGTCTCCCGCTTGAGTGCAGGGGCCCAAGTACTTGAGCCATCTTCTGCGGCTTTTCCAGGTGCATTAGCAGGGAGCTGGATCAGAAGTGGAGCCAGCTGTGTTTCTAACCTACACCATGTGGGATGTCGGTGTCACAGGCGGCAGCTTTGCCCACTGTGCCACAACACAGACCCCTATTTTCTGTATTTGAAAGGCAGAGTTAGAGGAGAAAAACAGAGATAAAGGGCTTCCATCTGCTGGCTTACTCCACAAATGACTACAATGGCCAGGGCCAAGCCAGACTGAAGCCAGGAGCTTCATCCGGGTCTACCACATGGGTACAGGGGCCCAAGCACTTGGCCACTTTCCACTGCTTTCCCAGGCACGTTAGCAAGGAGCTGGATCAGAAGTGGAGCAGCCAGGAATCAAACCAGTGCCCGTATTGGTTACCAGTGCTCTAGACAGTGGCTTTACTTGCTATACCACAGCGCCAGCCCCAACTTAGTTCTTTTGAGCAGCAGAATGATCCAATGATGTGGACAAGATACCTCCATGTATAAAGATTCTGGGGGCTGGCACTGTGGCATAGTAGGTTAAGCCTCTGCCTGTGGCACTAGCATCCCACGTGGGTGCTGGTTCCTGTCCTGGCTACTCCTCTTCTGAACCCGCTCTCTGCTTATGGCCTGGAAAAGCAGTGGAAGATGGCCCAAGTGCTTGGGCCTCTACACCTTTGTAGAAGCTTGAAGAAGCTCCTGGCTTTGGATCAGCTCAGCTCCAGAAGTTGGTGACCACTGGGGGAATGAACCAGTGGATGGAAGACCCCCCCCACACACCCAACTGTGTGTGTGTGTGTGTGTGTTAAACTCTACCTCTCAAGGAAATAAAGTCTTAAAAAGGGGCGGGGGAGATAACATTAGAAATGCATCATGCAGCTGTGTGAACCAAGATAGCATTAACTTTTTTAGGTAGGAATTTTTAAAATTTAATTTACCCAACTTACTGAGAAAGCATTACTAGGTCTAGAAGCTTGCAGCAAGGTTTTATATATGCCATGAATAATTTATTAAGCTAAGTGAGATCTTTCTGATTCCCAGTTTCTTTGAGTTTAATAAGTACCCTGGTTCAAGTTTCCCAATCATTAGGTACACAAACAGAAGAGAACAGATCTTTGTCAAACTTTGTCGAACTGCACATCATTGCCCATGGATCAGCATGGTGGCCTGGTGCTCCTCCTGACTGGGCCCTGACTGCTAGGGTTACCAGACTGGACTAGGGTTACCAGATTGGAGGGAGAGGGTGCCAGAGACATAAGAGCCTCTTATCAGAGAGTAAAGCAAGTCTGTCCCTGGTGATCCATCTATGATTACTAGAGTGGCAGATCAAGGAGCTGTGACCCCCCTGAAAACCAGCAGCATTCAAATGCAGATGTCCCTGTGGGTACAAATCTGAAGCATTTCCCCAGACTGATAATACTATCCGTGGGTGAAAGAGTCTCCTTATGCACCAGGCTTAGGCTCTGGGGGTGTGGGGATGGACAAAGAGGGGACAGGACAGAGTTCTTGCTCATGCCTTGCTGTATGTCTGCTGACCACTGGAGGTAGCTGCCCCACCCCCACCCCCAAGGCTGGCACATCCTCTCCAGCAGTCCACCCTGGGAAGACCACAGGCTCTTCAGCCAGTATTGGAGAGACCCTAGCTTGGGAGGTGGGGGTGGGGAGGGAGTGGGCCTAGCATTAGGTTCATGTTACTACTGTTTACTGAGATTTCTCTGACACTGAGCTGTGGTTAATTGTTATTTCTGAGTCTAATTCTTCTGGGAATCCAGCCTCTATATTTAATTCCCTCCTTATTTAAATTTGACCTTTCAGAACCCACATTTAACTATCTGTGTTCTAAACTTTATAGTCTGAATGTCTGTCATTTTCTAGACAGAGAAGACAAAAGTGACATTCTGTTTTTTCTGAATTTACCCTGGCATTTGTAATACTATTTACTTTAGGCCCTGGAATGACTCTTTAGGTGTTTCTAAAGCCTTGTTTGTTGTTGTTGTTGTTTTAAGATTTATTTATTTATTTGAAAGGCAGAGTTATAGAGAGGGACAGACAGAGGCAGAGAGAGAGATTTTCCATCTGCTGGCCCACTCCCCAAATGACCGCAATGGCTGGAGCTGGGCCTATCTGAAGCCAGGACCAGGAGCTTCTTCCTGGTCTCCATGTGGGTGCAGAGGCCCAAGGACTTGGGCCATCTTCCACTGCTTTCCCAGGCATATTAGCAGAGAGCTGGATCAGAAGTAGAGCAGCCAGGACCCCAGCCGTCACCCATGTAGGATGCTGGCACTGCAGGCAGTGGCTTTATGTGCTACGCCACAGTGCCAGCCCCTCACCTTGTTTCTTGCCATTTCCACAGTATCTGTACGTTGAGTTGTAGTGTCTTTGTATTTCTGACTGTACGTATTTGAAAGGAAAACATCGTGCTGGTGCCACATGCTGATACCTTGATTTCAAGATCAGGCTATGTCTCTGAGAGGGCTGGCCTTCTTTTCTTTTCTCTTTTCTTTTCTATTTCTTTTCTTTCTTTCCCAGTCAAATAAATAAGAGAGAGAGTCGGAGAGGCAGAGAGGTGTTGAGCATCGAGATGGGCGGTGATGAGAGTGACTGTGGTGAGGGCCAGCGCCCAAGCGGAGTCTGTCTGCAGGGGAGACAGTGAAGTGAACAGATTGCAGTGAGCTTTGGCTGCTAGAAAGCCTTATGCCTCTGTGCTGGGGCTGATACAACAGAGGATGTTAATTCTGACAGGTATCAGGTCTAGCTGTGAACTTTTACCTATGGAATGAACTTTATCCCCCCAGGGGTCCTGGAAAGAAGGAGACGCCCCACAAGAAATGGGGTGGCAAGGGTCCTGTCGCTTATCAAGGTTACCCATGGGAGTTGGGGGAACAGGGTTTTTGTTTTGTTTTGTTTTTAAGATTTATTTATTTAAAAGTCAGAGTTAGAGAGCGATCTGCCATCCTCTGGTTCACTCCCCAGATGGCTGCAATGGCCAGGACTGGGCCAGGCTGAAGCCAGGAGTCAAGAGCTTCTTCTGGGTCTCCCACATGGATTGCAGGAGTCCACACACTTGAGTTACTTTTCCCAGGCCATCAGCAGGGAGCTGGATCAGAAGTGGAGCAGCCAGCACACAAACTGGTGCCCATAGAGGATGCTGGCATCGCAGGTGGTGGCTTAACCCACTGTGCCACAACAGGGAACTGTTTCTTGAAAATCAACATCAAAACATGTGCTCTTCAGTCTGTTGTGTCCCTACCAAGAATCCTTAAGAAATTTGCAAAGGTATTTTTTACATTTTATAGGATGTGTTAAAGCTGTGTCCTGTGCCTGTGTGAGGAATCGGGAATGACAAGTGACAATGAACAGGAAGAGACTTCTTGGTATTTGAGATGGAAATGCCTTCGGTTTCCGTTTTGAAACTGTGCTAGCCTCCATCATTCTCTTCTCCCTTTATTTTAAACACTCTGCTTCATATATAATATATGTATTTTTTTTTTCTTTCCCCATTTTTCTCACACCTTATTTAATGTTTGTCACTTTCTGCCAGAATGCCAGCTTTTAGGGCAGGAACTTTGCCTTTGAACTGTGCTGGCTTTGTATAGGCCATTTGAATGAAAGAAGGAGAAGTGGAAAGTAGAACCACAGGAAAACACCTGAAGCAGAGGCTGTGCCTAGAGTTGGGCGATGCTGGATTACCCTTGCGGCTCCAGGTGGGGAAGCCTCATGAGTTGAGACAGGACTGAGGTTTGGGAGTAGGTTCTGTTGTAACCACCAGAGACAATTACCTGGAATTGTCTGCTTCTAGATCTGTGATAAGAGCAGGCAGGCTGTGAAGAGGAAGGTATGTGGAAAACAAATAGTCTTCATTCTTTTAGTAGATTCTAAAATATGCTTGGGTGTAGCAGGGCCATCATCAGACAATTCTTTAAAAAAAAAAAAAAATCATTTTAATTTTATTTGAAAGGCAGCCAGAGAAAGAGGTCTTCCATCTGCTGGTTCACTCCCCCAAATGCACACAACAGCCAGGGCTGGGCCCCGCTGAAAGCGGGTGTTAGGAACTCATTCCAGGTTTCCTACATGGGTGGCAGGGACTCAAGTACTTGAGCCATCATCTGCTGCCTCCCACATCAGCAGGAAGCTGGAATCTGCAGCTTCGCGGGGACTTGAACCCAGGCACTCTGATCCGGGTTGCAGGCATCTGAACTGCTGTGCCAAACGCCTGCCCCCATTAGATGGTCCTTGTAGGTAAAGATCCTCACTCTGCCTCCTGCCGGGTGCACCCTGCCTTGTTCTGGAATTGCGCCTGGGCTTGCAGGGTCAGCTGTTGAGCGGGTTTTGAAGCCACTCTCCCAGTCTGAGGATCCTGAGAGGGAAACTTCTCAGGCCTCGGCAGCGTTTGGCAACCCAGAGGGTTTTTTTGTTTGTTTTTGTTTTTTTATCTGATCTAGTGTCTCCCTTTCCCAGTGAGGAAGTCAGGCCCCGGGGCTGTTTTGAAGGGGATCTTAGTGGGTCTGTCTCATGTATGGTTAACCATGACACCCAGCGAAGGAGAATTGGCTGAAGGACAGAGGCTCCAACCTCCAGGAGGAATGTGGTCTGGGGGAGATGGGTGAAGAGAGAGTGCACATTTCACTTTATCTCAGTGTTTCTCAACCTCGCTTTACTACTGCTTTCCGCAAGAGTCATTTTAGACATTTTTTTCTAATTGCCTCCTTGCCCCCACCAGATTGAGCACAAAGGAACAAGACTGTTGGCTAGGGTTGAGCTTGGAGAGTTGTCAGGCTTTGCAGTATCTGGGGTTTTTATTTTTCCACTGTCTATCACCGGAACCTGCTAACCCCCCATTTTGGGGGCAGTGTCATGTCTTTTAGAATGCAGACTCCGCATGCATCTATACCATTTAATTTTTGGTTTTTTAACAACATTATTTTAGGAATCTAAAACAAAGTAAGGAGTAAAGAAAGTCCACAGAGCTGGACAGCACTGGTCAGGATTTGAAGTGAAGTGCGAATGCAGGCATGCACTCTTCCTTAGCTCAGAGGGCTGATGGCTGAGCCCCCAGACTTGATCTGGCTCCCCCTGCACAGGGAGAAGTGCAGCAATGGAAGCTGGCTGGGGAGTGAGAGCAGAACAAGGCACGAGCTGGATGGCAGGGAGGATGGTCGCCTGCACTTGGGACCCTAGGAGGCTTTTCTGTTTCCTTTGTCCTTTGGCTGTATTTGGAAAGGATGTTGGTGCTTCAGAAAGGAGTCCCCAGCAGGTGCACCCCGGCCCAGGAGAAAGGTGGCAGGAGGGGGAAGACAAGTGTGTAAAGAAGCATAGGGCGGTGGGTTCGAGCAGGTAGAACATCTATGAAATGAATCTGGGAAGGTCAAGCAACATTTGAAGTAGAGCAAAGAAAATTCATAAACAACTCAAAGGAGTGATTGTTGAGCAGGGTCCAGTGAAGTTCCCCCAAGGCATCCATAAGATCAAGTCCTTTTCTTAAGCTCACTTTCTTTTGTTGTGAGGAAGGAAAGGGTCAGCTTTTTCCATCTCATGTTCAGAGAGTGAAGCTTTCTGATGAAAATAGTCGATCAGTTTTACTGGCCAACCAACGCTGACTTGTTAATTGCTTTCACGTGCCTTGATTTTAAAACAGTCCTGTGCAGCCGACTGGACTGCAGAAGGTTCACTTATTAAGACAAATATTAACAGTATTTAGGCAGAAAAATCCTTGCCGTTCCGTTCCCGTAGTTAAGGGAACACCCTAAGTCAAAAGCAACAGTTGTAAGATGTGGTTGCATGGCTACTTTTAAATTGTCGTTTATCAAATGGGGCCTTGAGTTGGGCACATAAGTGCTTGTGAATTGCTCCTGTGCACCTGCTGGTACAGTTAAGTCTCAGAGGAACCCACAGCAATTGTTGGTAGGGCAGAGACTTGAACCCACGTGCGTCTGACTGCAGCGCTTGATTTTTCTATCTCCCCCATCCTTTGGGGAGAACTGTCAACACAGATGAACATTCCTCCCTGGGATCCAGGATATTTTGAGTTAGGCTGTAATCGCTTTGTGGTTTGGGGCACAGCACTGAGTCTATCGGACACATTCTATACTTTTCAGGTTAAACAATAGCTGTTCTCATTTGGTGTAAGAATACCACCATCATCCTGAAAAAATTCCCTACCCCTCCACCTCTACATTTGAAGAAACAAAGAGAAAATATTTCTTGCCAAGTTTCATGCTTGACCAAATTGTATATACAGGGCAGAGTAGGAAGGGACTCGCATTCTTCAGATCAGCCTTCTTATTGTACAAGCAGAAATTGTTGGATCAGAAGACGTTAGAGGAAGTCTCCAAGGGCTCACAGCAAAGATGGGTTGAGCCTGACTTGGAGCTAAGACAGAACTTGCCTCATCCTAACATATTATGTGTTTTTTCAGATTTATTGAAATGTATCTTCCAGTTGAGAATCCCTTCACTTTTAAAACACATTCCAACCCACAGCTACAGTGCGCTCTCGTGGCTGATGCTTGCTCGCAGCACCATTCTGCACTTTTCTTCTCCATGTGCTCCCTGCACTCCTGCATCTCCAGTTGACATAGGGTTTCTCTTTCTAGCTGCCTAACCACAGGATTCCACCGTGAAAACGTAATCAAGACTCGAGTTAGTCCAGGGGCCAGCACTGTGGTGTAGCAAGTAAAACCGCTGCCTGTAGTGCCGGCATCCCATATGGGTGCCTGTTCCAGTCCCAGCTGCTCCACTTCCAATCCAGCTCTCTGCTATGGCCTGGGAAGGCATAGTAGAAGATGGCCCAAGTCCTTGGGCCCCTGCACCCATGTGGGAGACCAGGAAGAAGCTCCTGGCTTCAGATTTGCCCAGTTCCAGCCATTGCGGCCATTTGGGGAGTGAACCAACAGATGGAAGACTTTTTTCCTCTCCCACTTCCTTCCCCCTCCCCCTCTCCCTCCTTCTTCCCTCCTCCCCATCCTCCCTCCTCCCCATCTCCCTCCTCCCCTTCCCCCTCCCCATCTTCCTTCTCCTCTTCCTCCTCCCCTCTCCCTCCTCCCCCTCTCCCTCCTCCCCCTCTCCTTCCCTCCTCTTCTCCTTCCCTCCTCTTCTTCTTCCCTCCTCTTCTCCTCTCCCTCCTCCTCTCCCTCCTCCTCTCCCTCCCTCCTCCTCCTTCCCCACATCTCCCTCCCCCTCTCCCTCCTTTTCCCCACTCTGCCTTTCAAATAAATAAATAAATCCTTTAAAAAAAAAGTTAGTACACCAGCTTAGGAGCCATATAGAAACAGACATGTTTGCTATGTTGGAGGAGACGACACTACCTAGGAACATTCATTGCAGGTGTTGGGATGAGCAGGTGCTTCTGCTCACCAGGGGCAAGGTGTGTCCCTGTGGCAGAATCTTCTAGCACCACCATTTCTCCCTTCCCCATTCTGCAGCCCGTAGGACCCCAGCTGGCAGGAAATAGAAATAGACTTGTGTCTTCCAGAGAGCAGGGATATAAGGGGCAAGAATCATCACACACTAGGTAGCTTTACCTTGTGCCTAACGTTGGTTATGAAATATTGCAGTGTTAGTCATTGTAACATGAAAATGCTAACTGGTTGGATTTCCCAGTTAAGTACATCTACAGCTTGAATTCTCTTCTGTTGAAGGTGTGGAGTCATTTCTCTCTCGTGGAGGAGAGGATTGAGATCTGTCATCTCTCCACATGATATAGACATCAAATACGCTGTGTCAGAACAGAAGCCTCGCCCTCTGTGTGGGCCGGGGGGAGATTCAGGAGTGGTCTCACTGTGTTCCATGGGGTATGTGGAGGTGCCAGTGGTAGAGAGCCTGTAAATGTGTGACTTTGCCACCTCCTGCCTGGGAAATGGGAATCTTTTTCCCCACCTTGGATGGTAGAACAGGCTGTCATGGCTATGGACAGACGTGAAAAGGAGCCAGAGTCCAGCTCTCTGCTGTGGCCCGGGAGTGCAGTGGAGGATGGCCCAGGTGCTTGGGCCCTGTACCCACATGGGAGACCAGGAGAAGCACCTGGCTCCGTGGCGGCCATTGGAGGGTGAACCAACAGCAAAAGGAAGACCTTTCTCTCTGTCTCTCTCTCTCTCACTGTCCACTCTGCCTGTCAAAAAAAAAAAAAAAAAAAAAAAGGAGCCAGAGTCAAGTGGGACAGAGCTGGTTTTTGCTGTCAGGGGACTTAAAGGTAAGCAGGCCAACCTCTCACATGGCTGTCCCGGTCCTGCTGACTCAGGCTGTCTCTTGCCAAGGGCATGAATGCAGCCCACAGCCCTGTGTTCTGGCACCAGAACCGAGGGCGTTTTGCACCACTGAGCTTGCTTGCCTGTGACTGGTCTGGACTGGGACCCAATGAACCGCCTCATGACTCAGGTGTGATGTTGCCATTTCATTCTTTTCACTAATTAAACCTAATTAAGCCGGCGCCGTGGCTCAACAGGCTAATCCTCCGCCTAGTGGCGCTGGCACACCGGGTTCTAGTCCTGGTTGGGGCGCCGGATTCTGTCCCGGTTGCCCCTCTTCCAGGCCAGCTCTCTGCTGTGGCCCAGGAGTGCAGTGGAGGATGGCCCAAGTGCTTGGGTCCTGCACCCCATGGGAGACCAGGAGAAGCACCTGGCTCCTGCCATCGGAACAGCGCGGTGCGCTGGCCGCAGCGCACCAGCCGCGGCGGCCATTGGAGGGTGAACCAATGGCAAAAGGAAGACCTTTCTCTCTGCCTCTCTCTCTCACTAGCCACTCTGCCTGTCAAAAAGTAAAAAAAGAAAAAAAAAAGGCTAATTATGTCTCATGGACAGCAAACATTTTTTTAAAAAGATGTATTTATTTAAAATATTTTACAAAGATTATTTATTTGAAAGGCAGAGGTACAGAGAGAGAGGTCTTCTCTCCGCTGGTTCACTCTATGGATGGCTGCAATGGCCAGGCTGAAGCCAGGAGCTTTTTCCGGGTCTCCTGCGTGGGTGGCAGGCCCCAGACATTTGGCCATCTCCTGCTGCTTTTCCCAGGCCATTAGTAGGGAGCTGGATTGGAAGTAAGGATGCTAACCACCGGCCCCACAGCAGACAGACACTGTTCATTTTCATTTCCAGCAACGCCTCAGTTGACTCCCACACCGTGGTCTGTATCGCTTTCACCTGCGCTGTGTGAGAAGGCAGATGATACATGGCCTCACTTCTTCCTGGCTCTGCTCTTCTTGAGAATGGACCAGCTCCTTAAGGACAGGAGGACTATGCTCGCTTCGGCAGCACATACGCTAAAAAAAGGACAGGACGACTAGGAAGAGCTTAAGAAATTGAGTATGTGGGGCTAGCGCTGTGATGTAGAAGGCTCAGCCTTGCCTGCAGCGTTAACATCCCATATGGGAACTGGTTCGAGTCCCGGCTGCTCCACTTCCAGTCAACTCTCTACAGATGCTCCTGGGAAAGCAGCAGAAGATGGCCCAAGTACCTGGACCCTGCACCCACGTGGGAGACCCAGAAGAAGCTCTTGGCTCCTGGCTTCAGCCTGGCCTAGGCCCAGCTATTTAGATTTATTTATTTTATTTACAGAGAGAGGAGAGATAGAAAGATCTGTTATCCACTGGGACACTCCCCAAATAGCCACAATGGTTGGGGCTGGGCCAGACCGAAGCCAGGAGTCTGGAACTCCATCCAGGTTGCCCCTGTGGGTGCAGGGACCCAAGCACTTGGGCCATCATCCACTGCCTTCCCAGGTGCAGTAGCAGGGAGCTGGACCAAAAGTGGAGCAGCCAGGACTCCAACTGGCATTCATGGGATGCTGCCACGGCAGGCAGCAGCTCAACCCCCTGTGACAAAAGGCCAGTCCAGAGCATGTGTTTTTTTTAAAACCATATTTTGTTCAAATGTTATTTTTCAAAACTGAGGTCCGTGGTCTTACTATGAAGGGGTCTTTCAGAACCTGTTTCAGCATGTATGATAGCATGGCGTTTGTGTTAAGTTGCCTTTATTATTAAATTCAGTTTTGTTAATGGGATATCAGGTAGAATGCTAGGTACTAAGAGTCCCAAAGTGAATAAAATGTGTTTCCTTCCTGTGAGGGAAGTCATGGGATGGAAACGACATGCATGGAATTGCAGCATTGTACTGTGAGTCCAGTTCAGAGGGAAGTGTGTATGTGGGCAATATGTAGTGTGTGTTTGGAAGCATAGAAGGCATACACCAAAACCTTCCAGGCAACAAAAAGATTGGGATGTTAGGTCTTGGCTAGATGAAATACTTGGAAAATGGTTGCCTGTGCCAGAATCCTCTCCCCATCTTTGTCTGGACTATGGAGATGGTGAAAATTTTTAAGTCACGGCTGATGCCAGCTGTAAGAGACTCTTCAGTCCTTGTCACTTCCTGTGTGTCATGAGTGGGAATCTGTCTGCGCTTGACTGGTATCTTAGAGCCAGCTTATCTCCGTGTGCTGTTGAAAACCCTTTGGGACACCACCTTCACCGGTTACTGGTTACCGGAGCTGGGATGGTTGAGTTTGCCGGGAACTCTGTGGGCTTCATGGAGAATGAGCACAGTTAGAGTCGGTTGCGCGGCAGCGATGTTCAAGTTGGTTGGCTTGTGTTTCAGATTGCGTCCAAGTATGACCATCAGGCAGAAGAAGACCTTCGCAACTGGATTGAAGAGGTGACGGGCATGAGCATCGGCACCAACTTCCAGCTGGGCCTAAAGGACGGCATCATCCTCTGCGAGTGAGTGGAGGCTCCAGGGTCTGTGTCGCCAGTCCTCCCCCCCCCCCCCCCCCAGCCTCTGTCTAGCCTGCCGTCCCCAGCCAGGGTGCCAAGCCTGGAGGTTCTGGATGTGTGGGGGATGCTTTCTTTTACTGATGAAAAAGGAACCAGCTTTGTATTCCAAATCCTTGTTGTTGTGTGACTGCTAAATGAAGCTTCTTGTTTGTTTTTCTTTTCAGACTCATCAACAAGCTGCAGCCAGGCTCAGTGAAGAAGGTCAACGAGTCCTCGTTAAACTGGCCTCAGGTAACAGCCGGTCCAGCCTCCAGCTCTGGCTGCTTTGTTTTTATAGAGTGGAAGCTTGATTTCAGTTTTTTGCTTTTTTGATTAGTTTGTAAAACAGGTTTTGGCAGGAATTTGTGTGCATCACTATAGTTTTTGCCAGTGTTTGTTTCCATAATTACTCATATTGAACGTCTTTATAATCATTACCTATTTAGCTCGGAAGCTTTACTTTGATTGATTGATTTGAGAGATAGAAGACACAAATGTCTTAACCACTAGGTCAAACACTCACTCCAGTTTTCCTATATTTAGTCTACCTACTTTTAGAAGGGAGTTTACACAGCTTACAAAGAGTAATATTACCTAAATCATAAGGATCAACAAGAGAAAAAAGTAAAGGTATTTAATCTAACAACTAATGGTTGATTATAGAACACTATATCAGAAATAATCTTAGTTCACAAATATATGATTAAGTAAAATTAGACAGTTATTTGGTTTTGACCAAGTGTTTTAAGATATGCAAAAATAAGCATTTAGTAACCACAATTTTTTGAGGTTTATTTTATGTATTTGAAAGGCAGAAAGAGAAAAACAGATCTCCTGTCTGCTCACTTTCCAAATGCCCAGAGCAGGTAGATCTGGGCCAGGCAAAAACCGGCAGCCAGGAACTCAGTCTGAGTCTCCCATGTGGGTGTCAGGGACCCAACTACTTGATGCATCACCTGGTGTCTCCTAGGGTGCACATTAGCAGGAAGCTGGAATTAGAAGCAAAGCCAGGACTCAAATCTAGGCAGTCCTACATGGGATGGGGGCATCCCAAGTAGAACCCTACCCACTATGCAAAATGCCCATCCCACACGAATTTATTCTTAAATTAGAATTAATAATGTAGTTTGACAAAGAAAATTCTGTAACTGGGGTCCGTGGTTAGCCTAGCAATTGATTCCTGGCTCTAGTTTCTGACCTAAGCTTCCTGCAAAGTGCACCCTGGGAGACAGCAGTGATGGCTAAATAATTGGCTTCCTACCACCCACGGGATTGAGTTCTCAGCACCTGACCCTGGCCTTGGCCTTGGCCCTGGCCCTGGCCATTGTGGGCATTTGGACTGCAAACCAGCGGATAGGAACTCTCACTATCTCTTTTTCTCTTACAAGTAAACAAACAGAAAAATTCCAGGACTGGATAGCTCTGGTGTAGAATTCTTAAATATTTATAAGGAAAATCTTGCCCTGAAAGAGCTGAAAACACCCAACTGCATAAAAGTGTTGAGGCCATTGTGTGACCCCCAGTGAGAGATACACTCTCTCTAATCTTTCCTCACCAGAGAGCTGTGCTTAGGGTACAAATCCTTGCCAAGTAGCTTTCTGTCCAGCATCTTATAAACTAGTCACGAAAACTTAGAATTCTTAGATATTGCAACAGTCACCATTTATCCCTCAATGCTGTGTGAACCTTTTTCTTTGTAGTTGGAGAATATTGGCAACTTTATAAAAGCTATCCAGGCTTACGGGATGAAGCCACATGACATATTCGAAGCAAACGATCTTTTTGAGAATGGCAATATGACCCAGGTTCAGACTACATTGGTGGCTCTGGCAGGGCTGGTACGTGCATGTCTTTCATGGCTGATGAAAAGAATTCCCCGATGGTGAATTACATCATTGCTCTGCCCTGGGAACTCAGACCTGGTGGGTGGGGCCTGTCTTGTGTTAGCCTTGTGGAAAGGCTGCTGAGTTGCAATAGGAAGCTTAAGTAGAACGCTCACATTGCAGAGGGGGCATTGCGTCCGTGAGCAGCCTTGCATTCTTTTGGGGTCTACCTCATGAAACCCTCCTCTATAAACAGATGCTTTCTTTGTTGTACCTGCTGTACAGCTCTTCTTAGTGTGTCTATTAAGTGTCCCTTTTCAGTTAGTGTGTATGTTTCCACCCAGGCTAAGACAAAAGGGTTCCATACAACCATTGACATTGGAGTAAAGTATGCAGAAAAACAAACAAGACGTTTTGATGAAGGAAAACTCAAAGCTGGCCAGAGTGTGATTGGTTTGCAGGTAAGTGATGTGGTGTTAGCTTACGTGGTCCCGTATTCAATCACATTAATTCTTGCCATGCACACTGTTAAGTCTTTGTATGTAAAGACAACATTAAAGAACTGTCACATTGGCTCTGGGAATGGTTATATGGTTTAAAGCCTAGGAGACTGATGGATTTTGGAAGAAACCCCACTTGAAAGTTGGTTGTCCAGGAAATGAACTTTTTTTTTTCTAATCACAGTATCTTTTGTTTAAGAAAATGCACTTTATGGCTTCCTAAATGTTGCTGACAATATAAGCAGTTTTGCAGAACCTTAATCCCAAGGTCATTTATTTACCTTGGAAAGCATGATGTGGCTTGCAAACCCTGCCAGAATTTGTCAGTTTAATTCTTGGGAAATAATTTAGATTTTTTTTTTTCCTTTTCACATTGTTCCCTTTGAGAGTGTAGCAAGAACATCACTGCTGAGTGCCCTCAGTGCCATGGGCTGCACTCTCATACCTGCTTGATTCCTTGCCCTTGCTTGACTAGTTCAGTGTGAAGTGGGCTTATTTTCTAATGGCACAGAATTGTATCCAAACAGTAGTCAGTCAGTTAAATTATAACCCCTTAGAAGGATCTTGTAACATGATACCCTGGAGTTCGAAACAGATTAAAGAAAGAAAATCAAGTCACAATACTGTGGCGGGTGTGATTTTTAACAATGCACATGGGTATTTTTGGCTGTACATGTTTGTTTATATGTCTGTAGCTGTTGATACATACACAAGGTGAGAAAAGGAGGGGAATATGCACAGGTGTTGACCCACATCCAGTGTCTGCATGGTGGCATTAGAATGATCTCTTCCCTTTTCTTTTTGTTCATGTGTATTTTCTGAATCTTCAGTGAAGAGGTTTTACTTTCAGTAGTAAAAGTTTTCTATAACAGATCTCATTTTTAAGGAAAAGAGACCAGCAGTGAATACTGTACCAGTTGGTCCTGAAGCCGCTTTTCTTGGTGCAGAAAAGTTAATCATTGTTCCTCTGACCTCGGTTGGGTTCAGAATCTTCCCTCTGCCTCTCACTTTGGCCTGTCCAATGATGTGAGATTTGGGAGAATAAAATATGGTTCTTCTCCCCATGGAAATATGGTGATTTTGAAACTAAGAAGTTCCTATTAAGCTTCCAGAGACAATCTGTGGCATTGCTTTTACATTCATGTAAAACAGATCTGGAGTAGAAAGGCATACTGCCTGGCCCGAGGTTGCCTCCGCACTACAAATGACTGAAGCAGGTGCCCCTGCGTAAGCTGAGAGATCGAGCAGGGGCAGAGCAGCAGGGAGATTACTCACAGTTCTGCCACTGCCATAGCTTCTGTGTTCATGTGAATTAGCGATCAGGCTTTATAAACAGTAAAGTTTTGGAAAATTTTACAGTTAGCGCTTGAAATCTCAAATCTTTAAAAGCAGAGAGAAAAGTTTTGTGCCTGGTTGACTTGAACCTTAGCTTAGGAACTTGTCAGTTGCACTCCTTCCATTTGTTTTGTTTGTATTATATATGTTGTTGACTTCTGATGATTAATGCTTATTTTATTTTTTTAACTTAAAAGATGGGAACCAATAAGTGTGCCAGCCAGGCAGGAATGACAGCCTATGGAACCAGGAGGCATCTTTATGATCCCAAAATGCAAACTGACAAACCTTTTGATCAGACCACAATTAGTCTGCAGATGGGCACCAACAAAGGAGCCAGCCAGGTAAGTGATGGCTTTTAATAGTTGCAGCCCAGAGTATAAAAGAGCTATTTTAAGTTAGCACTTACCTTACTATTAACTTACAAATTGTAAATAGAAATTTTTTGTATAATATATTTACAGTCTATCCCTTCAGGAATGGAGGTTTTGCTAGAGAAAGAAGATTTAAAGTACTTTTTCTCCAGTGGCTCTTGGTTTTTGTCAGCAGTTGGAACAGCTGGCTTTCCTACCTAACCAGAAAGTAGAGACATAGCTTGTTGTGTTCTTGCTCCAAAATCCAAAGATTACACATTTAAGTGCTGGCTTTTTTGGAGTCTTGGTTTAAAAGGAGCCCCCACACACACACACCTTTTTAAGATTTTATGTATTTATTTGAGAGGCAGAGTTATAGAAAGAGGGAGGGGGAGAGACAAAGAGGACTTCCATCTGCTGGACTGATCTGAAGCCAGGAGCTTCTCCCAGGTCTCCCACACATGTGCAGGGGCCCAAGCACTTGGGCCACCTTCTACTGCTTTCCCAGGCCTTAGTAGGGAGCTGGATCAGAAGAGGAGCAGCTGGGACTCAAACTGGTGCCCATATGGGATGCTGGTGCCACAGGTGGAGCCTTAGCCCACTATGCCACAATGCTGGCTCCTAAAAGGAGCCCTTTTTAAGTTAATAGGTAGGTAAAACAAAAAGAATCCAGTATTCTGCAAAGAACTATTAATTTGCATTTAATAGGAATTGGTGTAATAGAAACTAATAGGAACTAATTCCTATTAAATGCTAGTTGAGTTGTTCTTAAAATAATAGAAGTTCTTAAGCAGGAGATGGAAAACGCAATGTGGTAAACATGCCCATGCTGTTAATACACATAAGACAGGAGTGTGTCCTGGTTACATATGGATGGGACACTGGCAGTGGGAGGCTCCCGTAGCCGTTTGAGAGCACACAGGTCTCCATGCAGCAGGATGGGGGCAGGGGGTTGAGGTTTCATGTTTGCCTTGTGGAATGCACCCTGCCACACGTGGCAGTGTCTCCCACAGCTGCCGCTCGGTTTGCATTTCTACCACTTTAACTCTGGACGTGTGTCCCAGGGCTGAGTGGAGAAGGAATGAGGACCTGAGCCCTGCTCATGGACCAGCCTGTCTGCAGCCGCGGCTCTTCCGTGTCTCAGAGCCCTGAGAGGAGGCTCAGGTCCCCAAGGTCTGCTCAGCATGGTGTTTGTTGAACGTAGTATTCCAAGCTTTTGAAACAGGTGATCTAGGTAGTGTGTATAGTCATAATAGCCATTCAGACGTAGCTTTCAGGTGTGCCTGCATTGCGCTTTTTTATGTTCTTTAAAAAAAAAAAGTTATTCTCATCTATTTGAAGGGCAGAGGTGCCTTCCATCTGCTAGCTCACTCCCCAAATGCTCACGACAGTCAGGAACCAGAAATTCTGTCTGGGTCTCCCAAGTGGTTGGCTGGGGCCCATGCACTTGAGCCATCATGTGCTGCCTCCTAGGGTGCATCAGCAGGAAGCTGGATTGTAAGGACTGTAACCAGCACTGGTGTGGAATGCATGTGTGGAATGTGACTTGGGGTGCAGGCATCACAAATGGGACCTTAACCCCCGGTGCCCCAACGCCTACCCCTGTTTTTACATTCTTTATATGCTATCTTCTCCTAGATCCAAAGGAGGTAGTATTGTCTCCATTTTGTATGTGGGAAACCTAAAACTAAAAGTCAGTTACCCGCCAGCACCATGGCTCACTTGGCTAATCCTCTGCCTGCGGCACCAGCACCCTGGGTTCTAGTCCCAGTTGGGGTGCCGGATTCTGTCCCGGTTGCCCCTCTTCCAGGCCAGCTCTCTGCTGTGGCCCGGGAGTGCAGTGGAGGATGGCCCAAGTCCTTGGGCCCTGCAGCCGCATGGGAGACCAGGAGGAAGCACCTTCACTGTCTAACTCTGCCTATCCAAAAAAAAAAAAAAAAGTCAGTTACCTTACTGGGGGCCATAGAGCAGTCTGACAGCAGAGCAAGGGTTGAAAGGGAGATCTGACCCATCTGGAAATCAGTGAATATTGCTTCATAAAAATGACTCAGTGTCTGGATATTTTGGTAAGCTAGCTTTACAACTCCTGAGCCAACTGGAGGTTACTGTATTATATTCACATTTCAAAGTGGGTTTCATAATTTATAAAAGAGTTACAAGAATATGTCTGCAGCTGCTGTTTTAACTTCAGTATTATGTTCTGATGCCAGGCAGGGATGTTGGCACCGGGTACCAGAAGAGACATCTACGATCAGAAGCTAACATTACAGCCAGTGGACAACTCAACGATCTCTCTACAGATGGGAACCAACAAAGTTGCTTCCCAGAAAGGAATGAGTGTGTACGGGCTTGGGCGGCAGGTGTATGATCCCAAATACTGTGCCGCCCCGACAGAGCCTGCCATTCACAATGGAAGCCAAGGGACAGGGACAAATGGGTCGGAAATCAGTGATAGCGATTCCCAGGCAGAATACCCAGATGAGTATCATGGCGAGTACCAGGATGACTACCGCAGGGATTACCAGTATGGTGACCAGGGCATTGATTACTAGACACACCCAGAGGAGCCCGGGATCCAGTCCATCGCTCCTGTTCAGTGAGAACCAAGCTAGCCTTGAGTAATTTTTATCTCGTCTTCCTAAAACACTATTATGCTTATTATACCTAAAAAAGAAATTGCCTTACATACATTCCTTTTTCCTTTCTCTGCCTCTTCCCTCAATAGTTGCCTTTTAGTGCTGTAACAGTTAAATCCTACAGCATAACCAGTAACTCGCACATGAAGTAAAAAGGAATACTGTGAAAGGGGAGTACTCTTGTACAGCCAACTCTTTTATTAAAGATCTATGCATTTTTACAATCTTAAATCGGTATTTTCAAACAGTAGGAACTCTTTTTTTTTTTTTTTTTTTTACAGTTCAGTGTATCTGGTTTCTACATGGAAGACTAAACTCATGCTTCTTGCTAATTGTGGTTTTTGCCAACTAAATCTAAGATATGCAGCATTTTAGAAATTTACATATCAATGTTTCTACAGTATTGTTTGCTAATTTTTAAATAAAGTCCTGATCAGTGTGCACCTGTGATTATATGTGTACTCATTCTCTTACCCAAGCTGACAAGATCTTTTCAGAGCGGTGTTGCTGAAGGAGCGTGCACAGAAGCGGCCTGAGCCTTCCGGGCCTTTGGTGGTGCGTGCCTTCCTGTTTGTGCCAATGTATCAATGTAGAGTTGCTCTGTTTTCTTCAGCTGTATTTATTGCTGCATTTCTCAGCATAAACTTATCCCATTGTATTTTTTATAAATAAATATTTTTTTTTGAACATTCATATGAACCACAGACTGGTTATTTTCTGGCTAGCTTCCACACAGGTAGAATTTTTTTGAGTATTCTTTCCCAGGTATTGTTTCAAGATACTTTAGCATTATTTTATTTTATCCACACAAAACTGCACTCCCTGCTTGAGGTAGCTGAGGAGATAAATGAAAGCCCTGCCCGGTAAATGCCAGCCAGGACCCGAGCCATTATCTGGCTCCTGCTTTTATTTCTCTGTGACTTGGCTGCCCCAGATTCATCTTAAATTCAACTTGGAAAATCTTCAAATCATCTTCAGGAATATGGGTGGGTAGGGGGGATTTTGTGTTCCTATCCTAGGGTCAGTATTGAATAAGAAACAGACCGGATCAGGAATAGGATTACTGTTTTGTAATATGCTAGGGTTTATAGTAAAACCTAAACCTCGAGGCAGGTGGTGACAGAAACAGTCACTTTTACTCGCAGCTACCCGACCCTGTCTCAGCCTAGCGGTTCTTCTGATAGGATGGGCTGTGTGGACTTGGGTGGAGATGTGCCTGCTTTGCTAAGGCAGACAAAGTGCAGGCATGGCTTGACGAGCCTACAGAAGCCAGGTGTCCTTGCCCGTCACTCCACATGACCGGTTTACTGCTTCTGAGAAAGGGAGCCTGGGGCTGCGCGGCTAACTCGGAAAGTGGTGCTGTCGAAAGAAACTCGGCTGCACTGAAGGTGGACCTGAGCTGTCGGCTGCTTCCTGTCATCTTTGAAGAGGTATTTGAGGAGAAGCGAGCCTTGTTTCACACTACCCGCCCTGCCTAAGAAGCCAGGCTGGTCCTCCTGTTTGGCAAATCATTCTACCTGCCCATCCAACAGATGAGGCTGCCAATCGGCGTGGAAAATGCTCCTGCTTTAAAAAGCCACCCCACCCCCACCCCCCACCCCCGCTTCTAAGTCTTTAGAAATGATGTCTTGGCGTAAGTATTTTCAAAAATATTCCCGGGGGTTTTCACATGGGGCTGTTTGGAATCCATTTGTGCAGAATGTCTTGCTTGCTAAGAGTGCCTCTAGCTTTCTAAAGATTTGTTTGAAAAGCAGAGAGTGCTTCCATCCACTGGTTTACTCCTCAAATGGATACAGTGGCCAGAGCTGAGCCAGGCTGAAGTCATGAGCCAGGGACTCCATCAGGTCTCCCACGTGGATGGCAGGGGCCCAAGCATTCAGGCCATTTGTTGCTGCTTTCCCAGGCACATTAGCAGGAAGTTGGATTGGAAGTGGGGCAGCCAAGACTTGGACTGGCACTCTCAGGCATTGGTTTAAGCCACTGTGCCACAGTGCTGTCCCCTGCTTAACCAGCTAAGTCTGCTCTGGCTGAACTGCCTTTATCCTCCTTGTGCCCAGTTCTGGTAGTGGTTCCAGTTTGAGTTTAAACTTTTGGTTTTTATCTTTATGCAAACTAAGAATTGTACTTTAATAAGCTGAAATATTTAGTATATTTCCAGGATTGCATGAGTAGAGAGAATTTCTGCCCTGTATGAAAGTAATAGTTTAGGGATTTCTGTTCAGATTCTTTAAAAACAAAGGTTTTAGGGACTGGTATTGTGATGTAGCAGGTTAAGCTGCCAACTGTGACACCATCATCCCATATGGGTGCTGGTTTTAGTTCCGGCTGCTCCACTTGCAATCTAGCTCCCTGCTATTGCACCTGGGAAGTCAGTGGAAGATGGCCCAGGTGCTTGGGTCCCTGTACCCATGAATGAGACCCAGAAGAAGCTCCTGGCCCAGCTCCAGCCATTGTAGCCATTTGAGGAATGAACCAGTAGTTGGAAGATCTGTGTCTCCTCACTCTGCATCTCTACTTTTAAATAAGTAAATTAAAAAAAAAAAGTTTTAAGAATTACTTGAAAAAATCCAAGGTTTATTGTTTGCCCTCAGAAACAGTTTTTACATATATGCTTTTTAAATTGATGCATATAAACAAGGTTTTGAAAGAGTTTATCCATCCCAGTTGGTCCAAAAAAGCTCTACACTTCATGGTTCTACTAATGTAAGAAAGTCAAAGAATGACAACAAAGACAATAAAAGAACAGGGTCCACCAGGCCTGGCCATCTACAATCAGCTCTTGGGACACATTATCAGGCACTTATCTCACAATGGGCTGGAGTTCTGTTCCCCCTTCATTCCTTAGCGAGCTCTTGTCTCCCTCTGCCCTTGTACCGTGCAATTTGTTGGTCTTTTGTACGAAATTCTGAAAAACAAGAGTGAGTGTGACCAGCATGAGGAATCTGCCTTGCTGGTTACGCACTGATTTGGCCACACTGGGTTCTGGGAACTGAATCCTCAAGTAGGAGTCTCCGCTTGGCCTCACGTGTGTTGTGGGGAGGGGGTTAGAATTCTGAATGGATTTTTATCTGGAAAAGTGTGAATTGGCCCACCCTCAAACACGTTTCTCCAGACTACATACAAATAAGTCAAAATAGACGCAAAAGTAAACTTGGTGCTTCCGTGTTTGACAGGCGGAAGGATGAGCATTTCAACAAAAGAAGTGCTGGTTAAACTTCAGTGCCTGCCGAACTGCAGAGTGCTCTATTTCAAGCTCAAAGGGCTTTACTACCTACATTTTAGGGCAACAGAATTAAAATGTCAACGTGACCGAGAACCGAGCGCTGTTAAAATGCCCCTGTGTACACAGGATAAGGCGCACAGGCGCGACTGTTGGAAACAGCTGCCTGCTATTTGCAGATAGAAGCATGTGGGGACTCTGCGGAGGGTGGGGCTCTCCCCACAGTGTTGAATCAAGGGCCGGAGCACTGCAGATCCCTGGATGCTGGTGCAGCCTGGCATGTGTGCTCCCCCTAAAATACACTGCATGTGACACGTTTGGGGATGTGGTGATGCTCTAGAGACTTCTGGACCACCCAGAAGGCCAGAGCAAACCATTAAGACTAAAGGGATTTGGGCTTCTGTGTCCAGAACACCTTCCCCCACCCCAAGTCACTGGCACTGCTCATACTGAGGAACCCATCTGTTCACAGCTGGGGAAGTTGCACCTCTACCTGTCTCGGGACATTGAGGCTGTGTGGCAATAGAAGCCCACAGAGCCTTCTGAAAGACCTGGGTACGAGCTGCCTCTGCAATTCCTCCACACTAAGATTGCAGGGCAGATTGCAAAGGAAATGCCATGTTAACTTACCCAGAACTCTTGGTCCATGAAGTAGGGCTTTTCTGATGATCCATCATTTGTCTCCAGGTCAACAGTAAAACAGAGGAAAAGTGCGTCCAGCACGGCGTCAAACACAGATAAAAAACTGTGGGCTACTAAGTAGGCAAAAAACGCTACCAGTAACAGAGGGATTGCCCACACCTGGAGCGCACGGTTGTAGTTAAAGGCCATCAGCCCTCCGAAGACGGTGAAGCACACCACCAGCACCTGTCCACAACAATCGTTGGTTGGCAATAGCTTAGCAAAGACATTTTGTTAGTTGCGACGTTCTCCTGTGTGTGCGTGGGTCTGAGACAGTGTGTGCCCTGTCCTAAAGCATGCTTGTCAGCAATGTTGGCAAAAGAAAGTAAAAGAGAAATGAAAATCCATGTCAAAGAACCGCCACCTTGTGAGGTGGAGAGAGTGCCTGTCCTTTCATTCTATCCCTAGTTTTTGTATTTGCATCGATGGAATAATAACTCAAGAACTATTCCATTTTTCACTTCACAGTACAAGAAGCATTTTTTTACTTTAAAATTTTGTTAATAAATGCCAGTATTTAATACTGCAACTGTCCACTGAGTGGGTTTAATATAGATGAATAAGTGATGGGGGTTAAAGTGGAGGGGCTTTCCAGGGCTGGTGTGGGTAAACAGTAGGATCTACTATAGATTTTTGCTGCTGTCTGGGTTTCTTACATCCCCAGCCCCATGGGTGCAGGCCACGAGGTACCTAATTTTCTAAGAGATGGAATGGAGCCCACCTGAGGTTCACATTGCCCCTGAATGTCCACAGGATAGAGAGGGAAGTCTCAGTTCTGTTTCATTCAAGAAATCAAAGATTCACTGGTTAATGCATTGTCATCAAAAGCTCATTAGCTATTAAATGTTCCCTAAGGGAAATACCAGAAAGTGAATTACTAAATAAAAGATAAGCCTATTGTAAAGATAAAATGTCATTCCAAAAATTTTTGAAAGCAGTTACCAGAAAATGTCACCTACAATCCTACAAAGCTACTTAGTGTAAACAATACTATCCAGTGAGACTTTCATTTATTATTTATTTGAGAGGCAGGGACAGAGTTAGAGAGCTGTTCTCTGCTAGTTCGCTCCCTAAATGTCCATAACAGCTGGGGCTGGGCAGCCAAAGCTGGGAGCTGGAAACTCAATCCTGGTCTGCCACGTGGGTGGCAGGAACCCAACAACCTGAGTCATCACTGCTCCCTCTGAGTCAGCCGTAACAGGAAGCTGGAGTCAGGAACTGGAGCTGGGACTTCAACTCAGGGGCTCGGATATGGGATGCAGGCGTCCCACCAGTATCTTAATCACCACACGAATTGCCTGTACCTGCTACCTGTTTAAATACAACTACAACTTAACAGTATTCTGGCTGTTTTGAAAGGCATGACTATTTTGTGTTTTGATGGCTACTGTCACATGAAACACCTTTGGGGCCCAGTTGAACCTTAAATCTATGAAATCAAACATGACTACTACAGTACTGTACCAGACACGTATGCCAAATACCATAGAAACACCACGTGCTGAATGAGAAGCAGAGTGCCCATATTCGACACCGGCTGTTAACTATGTTCACTTCTGGGTACTACCAAAGGTTGGGCACTCATGTCAGATGTGGTAGAATGGCTGAAAGAAGCATGGGTGCTTAGCTTGGAATAGAGAGGACAAGGTGGGAAGGTCACGGTGTGTGTGGCCAAGAGTCTCAAGGGACGTCAGGTGGAAGTGGGGTTAGGCAAACAGATGTACAGAATTAGGCTGTGAGAATTATGCATACTGGGACATGGTATCAAGAACCTTCTAACTTGAAGCACAATCAGGTAGGTGCTGGTGCACCACTTCCATCAATGTTTCAGTTACTCTTCCTTAAACCTGGTTAGGACATAGTATCTTTATAGGTAAGAAATCTGAAGTTTGGGGGCGGTGTTGTAGTGTAGCAGGTAAAGCTGCCACCTGGGTGCCAGTCTGTGTCCCAGATGCTTCACTTCTTATCTAGCCCCATGCTAATGGCCTGGGGAAAGGCAGCAGAGGATGGCCCAAGTGCTTGGACTGCTGCCACCCACATGGGAGACCTGGAAGAAGCTCCTGGTTCCTGGCTTCAGCCTGGCCCAACACTGGCCATTGCAGCCATCGGGAATGAACCAGCAGATGGAAGATCTCTCTCTTTCTCTGTCTCTCCTCTTTCTGACTTCAAAATAATAAATAAATAAATCTTTTTTACAAAAAAAAAAAAAAAACAACCTGAAGTTTCAAAAGTGTGAATCAGAATGGTGGTGAAAGACTTCAAGTTCAGGGCTGTGTCCTTTATCCCTTGAGATGTTGCTGGAGCTCCAAGATACTCTCTTACTTCATAGGACCATGCAATTCCTTCAAAAAACTTACTCAAATCACAGCAGAAATGTAACTTTGGCTCCATTTAGGACATCAATCAATTCTCTTATTTATAGACTTAATGCCCATTTATGTACAAATCTCATCAAGTTTCAATACTATTTCCATACATTTTAAAAGATATATTCATTTCAAAGGCAGATTTACAGAAAGACAGTGTTTCCCAACATGGCCACAACAGCAGGGGCTGGGCCAGGCTGAAGCCAGGAACCAGGAACTCGATCCGGGTCTCCCACATGGGTGCAGGGCCCCCAGCACTTGGGCCATTTTCCACTGCTTTCCCAGGCACATTATCAGGGAGCTGGACTGGAAGTGGAGCAGCTGGAATTTGAACCAGTGCTCACACTTGCAGCCACCGGCATAATCTGCTGCACCATAATGCCAGCCTCTGTTGCCATCTATTTTTATGACCTAAAAGAAAAACCCACAAAACTCATTTTGTGATATTCTATTTTCACTTAAGACATGAAAAAGTGGGAATCTGAATAGTAGAGAAAATACACCATAGGTAATGGGAATAAACTAGGATTAACAAACTGGTTCTACCTATGGTGGGATCCTAGGCAAGTCAGCTTTAGTTTCATCATCTGCAAACCAGGGCTAGCTCATGGGACTGAAGACTAAATGAGTTATGAGGCACAGCATCTATTGCGGAAGTGCACAAGACACATCAGTTCCCTTTCAAACTGATCACTGCACAGCTTAAATTGTTTGAATCCCAGGTCCCTTTATTTATTCAATTAAGACATCTCACCTTTCCTAGAAAAATTATGAAGTTCCCAAAGCAGTTAACAGATGTTAAATGACTTGAATTCTTGGACAAGATTTTGAGTGCATCTCTTGCTGACGTACAAAAATCTGTTCCATTAATGGCAGTTGTGGTATATGCATTCTGCAACAAAAGAGTTTAAAAGATGATTCTTATAATGATCTTAAAGACAATACAGTGCAATCACAAAATAGAGAAAGACAGTTGGTATAAACTCACTCTCTCTACCCATAACAAATCATTTTCTTTTCCAAGTCTTTCCAATCTCTGGTTTTAGTCACATATATTTTCATATAGTTACAGTAGATGGAAAAGATAAATACGTCTCATCAGCATGGTGGTTTGAACACCCCACCTCAAACATATGGAAATGATGACTAAAGCATAAATTACTCTTTAATGCACAGCAGAGTTTGAGGGCAGGAAAGGAAGTTTGGGTGCCAGAAAGAAAGCAGCCCCTGGTGATTTGTGAGAGCTGAACCCAAAGGTGCACTAGGCATGTGGTGAGTGAGGCTTTAGGCGCTGGGATTTAACCCTTCAGGGATAAGGGCAATGCTCAGGCTCTTAGGAGGGAACGGCTCTGGGCACAAACTCCGTATTCGTACCCATCTCAAAATCAGCCAACCATCCCATGAAAGCGGTGAGGAAATGCACTACCCGGGACCACTGACATTACCAGGGCATCTCTGAGCCCAGGGAATGGTGGGGTCCAACAGACAATAACCCTCCATAAGGTGGGAATGACTGGCAGGCGCTCCAAGGAGATGAACAGCACAGGAAATAGGGCAATCTGTGCCTTGACAACCAGCGGGGCAGCAGTCTGGGGAAGCACGGTGTGGTGCCAAGGAGCTAAGGGAAGTGACAGGGGCTGTAAGGCATTCACAAGACGGCATGAAAAAGGAAGGTGCTGGGTAGAAAACAAACTGAACAGAAATTCTGGAAATGAGAAATGGACAACGTAAATGGTGCAGCGTCACGACTGCACATCTCTTTCCTTTATACAGTATGGATTGTCATGTTGCTATGTAGCTTTTGTAATGTTTTTTAAATTTTTTTGACAGGCAGAGTTAGACAGTGAGAGAGAGAGAGACACAGAGAGAGAGTTATAGACAGTGAGAGAGAGACAGAGAGAAAGGTCTTCCTTCCATTGGTTAACTACCCAAATGGCTGCTATGGCCGACGCTGCACTGATCCGAAGCCAGGAGCCAGGTGCTTCCTCCCAGTCTCCCATGCGGATGCAGGGGCCCAAGCACTTGGGCCATCCTCCACTGCCCTTCCGGGTCACAGCAGAGAGCTGGCCTAGAAGAGGAGCAACTGGGACAGAATCTGGCATCCCAACCGGGACTAGAACCCGGGGTGCCGGTGCCGCAGGCAGAGGATTAGCCAAGTGAGCCGCAGTGCCAGCCTATCATGTTTTAAACTAATACACATCTGTCAGGGAGGTGTGGGGGACATATTAATTCCAAGTATTTTGATATTATAATGTTTCTAAATATTATAATATTTGCAACTAATATCTTAGTTTCCTGATTTGGAATAATTTAAGGATAAATTTCCAGAAATAACATTAAGCCAGAGAGAACAAATATATATGTGTGTGTGTTTATGTTCAGATGAGAATTTTTTTAAAAAGATTTATTTATTTGAAAGGCAGAATTACAGAGAGGCAGAGGCAGAGAGAGAGGTCTTCCATCCACTGGTTCACTCCCCAAATGGCTGCAACAGCCAGAGCTGAGCCGATCTGAAGCCAGGAGATTCTTCTGGCTCTCCCACGCGGGTGCAGGGGCCCAAGCATTTGCGCCATCTCCCACTGCTTTCCCATGCCATTGCAGAGAGCTAGACTGAAAGTGGAGCAGCCAAGGACTCAAAGCAGCGCCCATATGGGATGCCAGAACTACAGGTATCAGCTTTACCTGCTACACCACAGCATCAGCCACAACATGAGAATATTTGTCTAAAATACCTTCTTCTTAGGATTACATCATTTCAAGGCCATCTATTTCTCCTATTTCTCTTGCAATCTTTAAAATGCCAGTGTTGTGGTATAGTGGGTAAAGCTGCTGCCTGTGACACTGGCATTCCATATGGGTGTGGGTTCCATGTCCTATCCGGCTCCCTGCTAGTGGCCTGGGTAAAGCAGCAGAGGATGGCCCAAGTATTTGGACCCCTGCTACCCAGGTTGGAGACCAGCTGAAGCTCCTGGCTTCTGCCTTTGGTCTGGCCCAGCCCTGGCTATTGTGGCTATCTGAGGAATGGACTAGAGGATGAAAGACCTCTCTCTCTGTCTCTCCATCTCTCTACCTCTGCCTTTCAAATAAATAAATAAATCTTTTTAAAAAAATGTAATTTGCACTTCAGCTTTCAAAGAGAATTTATAACCATCAAAATGCACAGGAATACTACTTGCTTGGGTTGTCATTTATTTTGGCTTGGAAAAGCATTGAATTTTTCATCCCATGATATACAAATTAACCCTTCAGAAATGCCACGAGGAGACTAGTTTGGGTTCTACTGGACTGTTGACCCCCCACAATGCAGGTCCTAGTCAGAGCGAGAGGAAGAAGAGGTCAAGAGTAGCAAGTCTGGGATTAAGGGCGCAGAACGGACTGACCCAACTTGCCGAGTCTCTCCTCACCCAGGCCGACCGGAGAGGACTGTTTGGTCTCAAGAAGGCCAGGGGCCATCCTGCCTAACAGGCGCCACGCTTGCTCAGAGGGGATTTTTCACTCGCATGGCAGATTAAGTCCCTGTGAAACTGCCTCTGTGGTAGTGCACACGGACTATTGGGTTTCTGACTTACATAGAATACACGTGAAATCTGCTTTCAAACCCCAAACCAGCTGCTTCACTGTGTGGATTTGCGCCTTGGGTAGGGTTGTAGAAACACATTTGCTCATTTTACTTAACTAAGCATCTTCAATCATCTAAGGTTCTCAGAGCCCCCACAGACCAGTTCATTAATCCTCAAAACACATCTGTAGGGTGGGCGAGTGAGGAATCGGGATTGTCCTTTCACGAACTGGAAACCAAGATCAAAAGCATCGTGTAGGTGCCCTGGTGAGTCAGGGAGGCAGAACACTGCGAATTTCCAGGAGGACAACTGCTATTTGAAAGCATCGTGGTCACAGGAAGCACAGGCTCTGTAGCCAGACTGAGTTCAAATCCCTGTTCTGCAGGTGACGAGCTGTGGGTCTTGGGTAAACAACTTAACCTAAGACCTCAATTTTCTCATCTATAAAGTGAGCTGTAGCATCTGCTGCAAAGGGCTGCGGGGAGGATTAAAGAACACACTCTCCATAAAGCATTTAGCAAAGCACCAGGCACACGGACTTGGTGCCATAAAGGGCGGTTGTTACCAGCCAGACCTCACCGACGATATCGTTTACAACTGGGAACACAGAAGCCGCTCTGCAAGTGCGTGGGGGGGTGTGGATGGAGAGGACCAGGGCTCCTTTGTCCGTGGGCCTTAATCACTCTCCCAGGGGTCCAGAGAGAGTGGAGCCTGCCTCTCCGCCATCCCAGGCTGCAGGGAGGCCTGCTTCATAGAGCCGGCTCCGCCACGTGACACTCATTCTCTTTGCATTCGGGCTCTGTCTCCAGGTCTGAACCAAGATTCTGAGGTTATTTCTGAGTCACATGCAGGGTTCGGGAAGGGGCATACAGTTTTTATGTGCACTTCTTTTTCCGGAAGCTCACTGCCTCATAATCAATGTAGCACCCTTGCGCATAAGCAATAAAAATCCATTTTGCTCCTTGGCTAGGATGATTAAAGGTTAAAAGGGGACTTTCTCATGCATGTGCTGACTCCACAGATTTGGGGGCCCGTAACCATTTATCTCTTCTTTAATGTTTCATGCCCACTGGAAGAGGGCATCAAAAACACTGTGACAGGGAAATTACATGTGCCTTCCAGCAGCTACTATGCAGCAACATTCTACCATGAGATTCAACCCTGAGTGCAACAGAGACCTAGAATTAATGTCTGAATGAATAGGTGGAGGAGGGAAGGATCACTGGAGGGGCAGGATGGGGAGTGAACATTTCTGCAGTTTCAGCATTAGCCAATTTATACTCATCCCAAGTAGAAGCTGCATCCTTTCAAGCAGCTGGAAGATGGACTGGGCTAATTTTTCAAGACCACAATTCCTTCCACGGAACATGTGTATCTTCCCAAGCTGACCGAACTTAGGGTTACCACGCGAGTGTATTCTGCAGAAAAAAGCCTCTAATAAGGATTAGGAAGCATGTTCTCTCTGTGTGTTGGTTGCAAAAGTGAGTCAGGACACCCTCAAGGCTACTCTTTAAGCAAGCAATCAAGAGGTAGCTTTAATTTACTGCCAGACAAAATTCAGGGTGTGCGTTTCTTTAGTGTCACAAAATAAATGGATATCCCTGTGTCCTGAAATTGAAGTTACAAGTTTGTAACTGGAAAGCTGTATAGTTCTGCATATATTCCTATGGACTTACTCCTAAACTTATTATGGGGGGCTGGTGCTGTGGTGTAGGGTTTAAAGCCGCCACCTGCAGTGCTGACAATCCCATATGGGTGCCAGTTCAAGACCCAGCTGCTCCATTTCTGATCTAGCTCTCTGCTATGGCCTCGGAAAGCAGTGGAAAATGGCCCAAGTCCTTAGGTCCTTGCACCCACATGGAGGACTCAAAGGAAGCTCCTAGCTCCTGGCTTTGGATTGGCACAGCTCTGGCAGTTGCGGCCATCTGGAGAGTGAACCAGCGGATGGGAGACCCCCCTCCCCCCCGTCTCTCCTCTCTTTGTGTAACTCTTTCAAATAAATTAATTAAAAAAAAAAAACTTGTCATGGGATTCCAAATCCCATTAAGTTGGTGGTAAAAATGCCATCTTAATTGTTAAAGTGATCATATTAAGTGTTAAAGTGAACATATAGATAGGATTAAGTGTTAAAGTAATCACATAATTAGGATCAAGTGTCTAGTAATAATAATAGATAGAATTAAAAAAGAGAGACTGTTCCAACATGGGAAGCAGTCCACACAGTAGATTCACAGAATGACAATCACTTTAAGTAACACTCTGACCTCAGAATCAGCCCTTAAGGCATCCTGGTCTGGCTGAAAAGCCCGTGAGAGAATTTCAGGCATGGAAAGCCAAGATACTGTGGCAAAAAATGTTCTACATGAAGGATCTCTGTAAGACCCATCAAAGTGAAGTGCCCATCAAAGAAAGATGTACTCTCTAAAGGGAGAACTTCCACTTTGCTTATGGCCTTATCTAAATGCTGATGGAGATTGTGGATTCAAAAGGCTTCCATAGCCTAGGCAGCTCATGTTAAGAGCCTCAGGTGGCCACTGACATTATACATAAGAGTGTTAATTGTTAAAATAACAACAGGAGTCACTGTGCATTAATTCCCCATGCAGGACCTCTGTCCTCTATGAGTTGTATTATGAGAGTTAACTATAAAACTAATTTTAAGTGTGTGTGTGTGTGTGTGCGCGCAAATTGTTGAAATCTTTACTCAGTATACAGTTGGTCTTCTGTGTACAAAGTTAATTGAAAATGAATCTTAATGGAGAGTGGAACTAGGAAGGGGAGAGGAAGAAGGAGGGGTGGGAGTTTGGGTGGGAGGGTGGTATGGTGGGAAAAATAACTATATTCCTAAAATTGTACTTATGAAATTTATATTCCTTAAAAAATAAAAAAAACTTAAAAAGAAAGAAATTGAAGTTACAAAAATGCAAAAGATCCCCAACTTGGCCATGGTAGGCTTTCAACCCTTGGTGCCAATTCTCATCCCCTTTCTTGGTTAAGATTAAAGACTCCTGTTATGGGCTGGAGTTGTGGCACAGGGATTTAGGTCTCCACCCATGACACCAGGATACCATATTAAACAGCTGGTTCTAGTCCAGGCTGCTCCACTTCTGATCCAGCTCTCTGCTAATGCACCTAGGAAATCAACAGGTAATGGCCCAAGTGCCTGGGCCTGTATCCGTGCCACTCAAGTGAGAGACCTGGATAAAGTTCCAGGTTCCTTGCTTCAGCCTGGCCTAGACTCAGCTGTTGTGGCCATTTGGGGATTGAACCAGCAGATGAAAAATCTCTATTTCTGTCTCTCCCTCTAACTCTGCCTTTCAAATGAATGAAATAAATCTTTTTCTTTTTTTTTAAATAAAAGGACTCCAGGGGCCAGCATTGTGGTGTAGTGGGTAAAGCTGCTGCCTGCAATGCCAGCATCCCATATGGGCTCCAGTTGAAGTCCCAGATGCTCTACTTCTGATCCAGCTCCCTCCTAATGCACCTGAGAAGGCAGTGGAAGATGGCCCAAGTGCTTTGGCTCCTGTACCCACATGGGAGACCCGGAGGAAGCTCCTGCCTCCTGGCTTCAGATCAGCCCAGCTCCAGCTGTTGCAGCCATTTGGAGAGTGAACCAGTAGATGGAAGACCTCTCTCTCTGAATTTCCCTCTCTCTCTCTAACTTTGCCTATCAAATAAATAAAAATAGATCTTATTTAAAAAAAAAAAAAGACTCCTGCTAGGCACAGGTTGACTGGTTTCAAGCTTTCTCAGACCATCATCTACTGGGGACTGTCCCAAGTTTTGGAGTGTTGGGGAGGGACATCACTGGCAGTCCTGCGTGGCCGAACCACGAACCAGAACACGAGCACAAGAGCAACAAGCTGCAGTGCAGCAGAGGAGGGCATACAGCCAGGCAGTGAATAGGGTAGACTTTGTGGAGCTGGGATTTGAGCTGTCACTTGTGCAGACCCTGGAGTGGGGGACCCAGCAGAGGAGTGGGGCAGATACGGGTCTGCAGGAGTCCTGAGCCAGACCTTGCCTGGTGGGGCTGAACTGCCTCGCTGTGGAGCCCGGGACAGGGGAGTGACAGGAAGGTGGGGAGGACACCCTGCTCTTCGGCCTGAGCTTCCGGAAGCTCTCCCAGACTGCAGGCGAAGTTCTGGGTGTATGCCCCTCATCACCATCCTCTGCTGAGCCGCAAGCTCTGCACTGCCCAAGGCTCTGTCCCACCCAAGCTTTGGGGTGCCCCCAAGTAGCTCCATGATGTCCACAGCGTTGTGCTGGAGGTGGGGCTTAAGTGCTGTGTGGCCACTGCACACACTGACCCCAGGCACAGTCACAGGCCAGGGACCAGGCCCCAGGACAATGAGCTCTTCTCTGAGGAGGAAATACAAGTTCTAGGAATTGCAGCTCTTCTCAGCTGCTCTGGCTCCTTTCCCCGCTCCTCAGGAGATGCCTTAGGACAGGACCCAAGTGGCCAGGCACAGCAGCCTCACGATTCGTATCTATCTGTAGCCTTTTCACTTCAGGCAGGCGTGTACCTCCTGCAGGCGTGCAATGCCGATAAATAACAGTGGCAAAGGCGGCCTGCGCGCATACTGCACACCAGGCTCCACACCGTCCTCCCTGGACCACTCACTCACACCGTCCTCCCAACAACCTCAACCTGGTGTGGCAGGGCAGCGAGGCTGGGCGGCAGGCCCGGGTCAGACGCGGGCGAGCCGTGTTGCGTCACCCTGCCGTGAAATGGGCCTCTGACTCACTCAACCCATCTGCAGGAAAACATTTACTTTGAACTGCACTTTCTGCTTTTCCTGCCTGAAGGTTCAAAGTCATAAAGCGGCTCTGTCCAGAGCTGCGCCATCCCGAAGAGACAAGGACGCGGCAGGATGGCTCGGTGGGCAGAGCTGGGCTCCACTCAGCTCGCCGCCACAGCCTGGCTGAGGGGCCTCCTAGGCGACATCCCACCCCAGGTGCCTGGTGCCCTGCTTGGGAAGGGTGTCTGCTGGCTCTGGAGCTCTCTGCTAAAGCAGCCATGTGGGTGGTGGGCGTCGCAGTGGACCAAGCACCCCCTGCCACACCCCCTTCATCCTCTTATTTCATCACCTCGCTGTCTCACAGCTGCTTGGTGAAGGAATCACCGTGGGTATTAATACTCCCGTTTTACAGAAAATTCTAATTACTATGGTAAAATGAAAGCGATTCGAGGGAACTTTCAGCTAACAGCAAAGCTAGTGCGCCTCTTTCACTTACTTTGAGAGTGATCCAAGAATGTTAATCACAGCTCTTACAGAGCGAGAGCGGTTTTTGGCTCCTGAAGCCCAACCCCACGCCTGCACAGTTCTACCCTCTGTCCCCACGCGTGAAGCGTGGCCCTCGGTCCCCTCGCTCAGCAGCAGGGGTTCTGCTTCTGCTGGCGGAACGGTGAATCTGAGTCTCTGTTGACTCTTCAAAAAATAAACAGTTTCTCTCCATAGAGGAGGAAGGTATTTGCCAAAAACCTTGCCATGAATAGCCTGCTTTATTTCAGGAATGTGTCTTAACAGAGCTCTGATATTTATTAACTCAAAATAAAGCAAGAACCAGTAAAACAAACTTGAGAAACTGAATGATGAACAAATCACACCGGCATTCAGATCTGCCTCAGGATGCAAAGAAACACGGTGAAATCCTGAAATCTGAGTCCGGAGACACCCGAGTGCCATTCAACCAAGGGCCCTGCCTGGGACCTGGGGGCCAGCTTGGAGCAACCGCCCCAAGCCAGTTCCATCCAGAGCTCTGTTTTTATCACAAACACAAACAGCCTCTGGGCCTCCCAGGGCCCAGTGTTCACTGTTCAGATCCCATCAGGAATCCACTGGTCGCCAGGTTACCAACAAAAGTCCAGGGAGTTAGCCAGTAGGGAAGCGAGCCAGTCCCCTCGGGGTCTGACCAGGCGGGAGGAAGGTGAGCAGGAGAGGGAGGAGGCTGGGCAGTCGCCTCTGCTCTTTTAAAATGGGATGGATTTTTGCCTAACTTTTAGAATCAAGGCTTTATTAATTTCATGCTCATCATAAAAAATAACAAAGTAACACAGAAAGATAAAAAAGAAACAAGAAACTCAGTCTGATCCCACCCCTCTGAAAAAACCATTGCTAAATAGCATCCCCAGGAGCTCACCCCAACGTTCCTGTACACATATCACAGACAGAAGGACGCAGGGTGGATAGAGAGATGGAACTGATGTAGTATCTTAAAAACAGGCCCAACTGCTAATGTGACTTCCACAAAGAAACTGAAACTGAAACTGAAGGAATATTTGAACTGCACACCGGACCTTCACACGAAAGACGGAGCCTTCTAAAAGTTCTTGCTAAAACCTTATGAAAACCATTAAGAGGTTAGAATACTTAGTTTTTTACACTGCATTCTGAGTTTAAGCAGCATTAATGATGAGTCCTTTCGCGCTTCCTCCTGCCTCCTGATTGTAGTGCGTTATTCTGACTTTGTCAGGGATTTGAAGAGTTGCAGCCCCTTCAACAAAGACAGCCTCCCCATTGGAGTGGGCCTGGTTCCTCGGTAAGGGGTACCCAGGCCTGCCACGTTGCCCACTACCAGCCCACCACCCGCCTGCCACCTTACAAGCATGCTCCATGTCACCTGCATGTCAGTCATGCAGTCCCTCTGCTTGCAGAGGCTGTCTCCTCTGCCGAGATGCCCTTCTTGACCCCCACCCTCTCTGATGGGCTAGTGTTTGTTGAACAAAGGGAGAGGTAAACCAAGGATGATTTCTTCATAAAAATCTTGCAGTTGATTGATTCATTTGTTCCTTCAGTAAAAGACAGCCCAGCTATCCCCTAGGAGAACCATTCATTTTAACAAGGAGGAAATGGTCTCTCAGAAGGCTACGTGACCAAGGGGAGGTGATGATGCTGAACGTGAATCAGGGATTCACTGGCAGTGCTCTTTGTGCGAGGGGCCCTGTTCTTGAACAGATCTAGAAAAAGCCCCAGTAGGTCTCTGCATCTTGCTGAACATGACCTTCCCTCGATCTGCCAGCAGAGCTCCACACCCTGCAATGAAAACGCAGCACAGCCACCGTCAGGTTCTTATGATCAGGCAGGTCCAGGATCGAGGGCCGTGGGGAAGGGGAAGTGCTGCCTCTGGCCAATAAGCTCTTTCCCAGCTACAGAGCACTGTCATGTCCATTTATCTCACTGGACCTACGCATAATCAGTGCAGGAAATGAGCGAGCCAGAGGCAGGCCTGCTCTTCTGTATGGCCAGATTAGGCTGTGGACCTGGGAAATGGGAAATGCAGAGGATGAGTAAGGCTTGCACCGGTACTGACTTCAGCTTCGTTAGAAAGATTAAACAGATGGGCCTGTCCCTGGTTAGTGAGCACCACTGAAACTGATGTGAGCACTCACTGAAACTGGTGAGTCTGTGGCTTCTGGAGTCACAGAGATGACCACATGGTTTCAGTGTAGTCATCCCAGCAAGCTCTTCAGTCTCTGGGTTTCAGTTTCCTTATCTGTGCAATGGTGTTATACCTACTGCTATCATGGTGATGGCAGCTGGGACTCCCCCTTAACTGGGTTTCCTCTGAAACTGCAAACTTAAAAACCTCCTGTTTTATCTCTCCATTCCTACCCTGAAAGTTCCTTGTCTTATGCTTTAACAGTGGGTCTGACCGTATCTTTTTAAATCCCTGCTTTCTTAGGACACAACGGCTCTAGACTGGCCTTCCAACCCCTCCCCTGCTAGTAACTTGCCTTGCCGGCATTTCCATTTACCACTCTCTCCCACCCTACTGGTAAAACTATCCCTAGATAGTTCAAGTGCCAGTTCAAGTCCCGGCTGCTCCACTTCCCATCCAGCTCTCCGGTATGGCCTGGGAAAGCAGTAGAAGATGGCCCAAGTCCTTGGATCCCTGCACCTGCATGGGAAGACCTGGAGGAATCTCCTGGCTTCTGGCTTCGGACTGGTGCAGCTCCGGCCGTTGTGGCCAATTGGGGAGTGAATCAGCGGATGGAAGACCTCTCTCTATCTCTCTCTGCTTTTCCTTCTCTCTCTGTGTAACTCTGACATTCAAATAAACAAAGAAATCTTTAAAAAAAAAATACCAGTGTCAGGTATTTTGTTACAGCAACAGAAGACGAACTAAGACACTGCCTACTAGACACTTGCCTGCTCGAGAGGATACACAGACGGCATATGCAAAACTCTCGCTGGGTACCTGGTATACTGTACAGACACAATCATAAATGACTGACATTTATCTATTTTAAAGGTTGGTTTGCTTCCAAGCACATCAAACATTTCTGATCTGAAGCTCCAAACTGAGGAAGTTGCAAGTGGGAGATGGAGAGCAGAAATGGGAATGTTGATGCACTTTTCCTGAGTTGCACATTTTGGGGAATTATCTTGAGTTGTGGGTCTGTCCCTCCACAAACACATTGCTGGTGGTGTGGGGCTGCCGTGGCCAAAGCTGACCCATCAGGCCAGATGAGAAAGGCCTAGTGACAGCAGCCTGGCAATAAACTAACAGGGTGCTGCTTGCCGGGAATACATATACAAGCTGTACCATCGCTTGGTCCACCATGCAATGGAAAACTCTTAGGAGAAAAACACATTGCTTAAAAGGCGTTCACTGTAATAAATTACTCTCTTTTTCTTTTTTTTTTTTTAATTGTGGTTAAAAAGCATAAAACATTAAGCTTAGCATCTTACCCATTTTCTGGGTAGAGCTTAGTTGGGGTGTTACGTGTATTCCTACTGTGGTGTGACAGTTCTCCTCAGCTCTTTGACCTCGCAACGCGGAAACTCTGAACTCACTGAAAATGACTTCCCCCTCCCCTGGTCCCCAGCTGTTGGTAGCCACTTTTCTACTGTCTGTTTCTATCATTTTTGAATACTTTGGATGTTTTGTGAGTGGGATCACACAGTGTTTGTCCTTTTGTGACTGCTTAATTTAGCATCCCATCCTTGAGGTTCATACACATGGTAGTGTAAGGCAGCACTCCCTTCTATTTTAAAGGCTGTCTATTCCACTGGATGTAAGCGCCACATCTCCTTTAGCCATCAACATACCAATGGAGAGTTCGGGTTGCATCTACTTCTTTGCTATGGTGAATAATGCTATGATGAACCTAAGTGTACAAATATCTCTTTTGAGATCGTGCTTTTAACTCTGGCTACACACCAGGGATGGGGTTGCTAAATTATTTGGTAATTTAATTTCTAATTTTTTGAGTGACTACCATACTAAACCAAATTACGTTTCCATTAACAGTGATGCCCAAGGGTTCCAACTTATCCACCTCCCTACCAACACTTGTTATGTTCTATTCTTTTATAATGGACATCCCAATGGGAATGAGGTGTTTTTTTGGTTTGTTTTTATTTACATTTCCCTAAAGCTTTATGATGCCAAGTATCTTTTTAAGTGCTCATTGGCCATCTCTATAGCTCCTCTGGAGAAATTTCTGTTAAGTTCTTTACTCATCTTTTAGCTGGGTCATTTGGAGTTTTTTTCTGTTGTTGAGTTATACAAGTTCTTTATATAGTCTGGATATTAACCTCTTACCAAATGCGATTTGCAATTATTTTCTCCCATTCCAGGGGATGACTTTTCACCCTGATTGTTTCCTTTGATATGTAGAAGTTTTGAAGTTTGACAAAGTCTCCTTTGCCTATTTTTAATTTTCTCTCTTCTTTCTCTAATTCTGCCTTTCAAATAAGTAAATCTTAAAAAAAGAAAGAAAGAAAATCATATGGCCATAATTGCAAAGGTTTATTTCTGGGCTCTCTTCCCTGTTCCAGTGGTCTATATGTCTATCTAGCATATACTGTGTTTATTCAGTATCACTGTCTTAATTACTGTGCCTTTAGTGTGACAAATGTTTTCTGTCTGAACCTCCCAAGACTGACGACTGGCTCTCCCATTTGAGCCTCCCCTCTCCACTGGTACTTCTGCTCAGAGAGCAGTTTCCTTTGTAGTCAGTTCAAGGTGTGGTTAGGATGGCTCCAATGAGAAAAGTCAGCTCTGTAGCTTTATGTTTTTTGGACTTCACCAAGTTTCTTTGTTGTTGCTTTGATGGAGGCAAGATGGAGGCATGACAAACACACCCAGAGAGCCCTTCTCCACCCCCGCTGAGATGCATCCTGATGAAGTCACTCAGTCTCAGCTGTCTCATTCCTTGGATGAATGCAAGTCTGGCAAATGCTCTTTACCCCACCCCTGTGCCAACTGAAGCATTCTGTACAGGCAGGAGGAGGGAGCAGATGAAACCACCTGGCGGGTTGTCTAAGCCTGGATCTACTTGCCAAAACTTTTAGGAACTTTTTAGCCCCACCTACATAAGAAAGCCAACTGAACCAAAATTCTCTCCATTGCTTCCTCTCCTACTTTTCATGGACTCTGTCTCTCAAGTGTCTAGGGAGATGAGACTAAATTGAAGGGAGACTGCACCGCTCTCCCTAATATACGCTCAATGGGTTACTTTATGCTCTCCTGAGGATTTTCTCCTTTCTCTCCTCTGTGTATTCCCCATTCGAGCAAGACTCAGGCTATACGTTCATCCCCCTAGGTGAGGTTAGGGTGCCAGGTGGGGAAGGGGGCAAGAAGGCATCTAGTCTGCAACTCTTACTACAGGCTTTGTCTTCCAAAACTTTATTTCTTTTTTTTTTTTTTTTAATTTTTGACAGGCAGAGTGGACAGTGAGAGAGAGACAGAGAGAAAGGTCTTCCTTTTGCCGTTGGTTCACCCTCCAATGGCCGCCGCGGTAGCGCGCTGCGGCCGGCGCACCGCACTGTTCCGATGGCAGGAGCCAGGTGCTTATCCTGGTCTCCCATGGGGTGCAGAGCCCAAACACTTGGGCTATCCTCCACTGCACTCCCTGGCCTGGAAGAGAGCAGAGAGCTGGCCTGGAAGAGGGGCAACCGGGACAGGATCGGTGCCCCGACCGGGACTAGAACCCGGTGTGCCGGCGCCGCAAGGCGGAGGATTAGCCTGTTGAGCCACGGCACCGGCCCAAAACTTTATTTCTTTAAGGCCTTCGCTTCCAGGTGAAACGGTGAAAGGAGGGGACTCCAATATAAGACAAAGTTCTTGGAGTGTAGGTCTTCTTTCTACATTAGCACTGGGTGGCACAGGAATGAAGGGAGGACTGACGTCTGCTATTTGTAGCAGATCATGGAGAAGTGGCAAGGCTCTTCCACAGCCACTCACAAGGTCCTGTCTGCCCAGGAGTGAGGGGGTTCCACAGACACGGAGCTTGTAGGTGACCAGGGCAGTTCATCACCTACCACTAGCACATCCAGGCAGACAGGAACATAGGTGGCCTTGCAAAAGATTCCTGCTTCCCAAGAAGCCCCGAAGAACCCTTGATGATGGGAATGTCTCAAGGGCAACCTCTCTCTACTAATGCCTGGGACACCAGACACCTCATATAGCTCCACGAGATGAGAGCCCAAGGATAGGAGATTAAGTTTTGTGTCAGTGCAGTAGAATGGAGCTCAAATTTAAAAATTAGTTTGAGAAACATAATATAGTACTTCTTGCACATCTGAGTTTGTGGTAGATCCACACCCATGAGGAAGACATTCAAAGAAGAGATGCAGGTAATGGTAGTCTAGAGCACCATCAGATTCCAACTTGTACCAGAACAAGAATTAGCAAGCACTAAACTGAAGTGGCTTATTACTCCCGCAATTGCCATGACTCACATATCCTTCTTTTTCTTTTCATGAATACATTTTCTAGTCTCTTGCTGACGATCATTTCCTTCTCCCAACAAGTCTCAACGTCTAGGACAAAGACTACTGGAGAATGACAGCTGAGGAATGTACCCACAGACAGTGCCTTGCTTAGAAAGGTGTGGTCAGGTGTTGTGGTATAAGGGTAAGTCTACTGTCTGCAGTGCTGGCATTCCATATGGGCACTGCTTCAAGTCTTGGCTGCTCTACTTCCAATCTAGCTCCCTGCTAACATACCTGGGAAAGCATCAGAGGATGGCCCAAGTGCTTCGGCCCCTGCACCCATGTGGGAGACCTGGAAGAAGTTCCTGGCTCCTAGCTTCAACCTGGCCCAGCCCTGGTCATTGTGGCCATTTGAAGAGTGAACCAGCAGATGGAAGATCTCTGTCTCTCCTTCTCTCTCTGTAAACTCTACCTTATCTTTAAAAAAAAAAAATCCCTCAGGAAAACTAGTAAAGACTTAGATTTAAAAAAACATAAGATGGCCGTCGCCGCAGCTCACTTGGCCAATCCTCCGCCTGCAGCACCGGCACCCCGGGTTCTAGTCCTGGTTGGGATGACAGATTCTGTCCTGGTTGCCCCTCTTCCAGGCCAGCTCTCTGCTGTGGCCTGGGAGTGCAGTGGAGGATGGCCCAAGTCCTTGGGCCCTGCACCCGCACGGGAGACCAGGAGGAAGCACCTGGCTCCTGGCTTCGGATTGGCGCAGTGCGCCGGCCGTAGCAAGCATTTAGGTGGTGAATCAATGGAAGGAAGACCTTTGTCTCTGTCTCTCTCTCACTGTCTAACTCTGTCCAAAAAAAAAAAAAAAGGAAAGAAAGGAAGATGTGGAAGGGAGGTAGGGTGAACACGGGTTTCAAAGTGGGCAGGCAGAACTTTCTGACAAGACCTCTGTTCCAGAAGAATCAGAGAAATAACATGAACAAAACATGTTCTCCATCAACAGGAAAATTCGATTTGTGGTAGGAGCTACTTCATGGCTTAATTTCATTTCCTACACTAAATGAATTTGGAGAATGATGAAACTCATCTATAATCTTTACATTCCTTAAGCACTTGGGGTTATGTTGATAACTTGGATTGTGAACGTTCCCTCTTCCATTCCGAACAGCCTCCCACACCCAACCCCAGCCCATGTGATCACAGATGGTAGCCTGGCCCAGCCTCAGTTACCAGGCAAGAATGGAGCCCACCGCAGACACCAGCCTGCAAACAGGAAGAATATTGAGAGGGGCTATCAGATGGTCACACCCAAATGCCCTCTTTCAGAGCAAGGTTTGCACATCTCACCTGCTTCCTTATTTATGAAAGTTGTTTGGCTGACTCCAAAGGTGTTTTTCAGAGATCAAAGCTAACAACACAGGCAGTCTCCCTCAGTGTTTTTCTGGTGTACCTGGGACTTGTCATGACAAGAAGTTACAAAGAACAAGAAGGCGCTGGTTCCCACGCAGCACGGAGCTGAGGCTCGTGAAGAGTCTCACATTAGGCCAACGGCAGTTCCTTGGATCTAGTGACTTTTTAAACCCTTGTTGTTGGAAACAGTCCCGGTGCCCTTCCTAGGCGGTGGCAGGCTCTTGAGTGCTGATAAACAGGAGTGGAGAGAAAGGAAACAAGGGCTGGACGCATAAGAAACAGGCTCTGAAGCCCACCTTCTGGGAATTGGGGGGGGGGGGGGGCAGGATTTCTCGGTCTTCAGGTCACACCCGTTCTCTGTCTCCTGGTCCTGGGTTTGGATTTGAATGCCAGATTTTCTTGCACCATGAACCTTTCTGTTGGGGAAAACTCGGGCATTTTTCTGGATTGCAAGGACCAGAAGGACAGTTCTTAACCATCCAGCTCCCCTAAAAAGAACTGCAGTGGTTCTGGCTGGAGGTGGGATGGGGAAGAGAAAGATGTACTTGGAAGAGAAGTTCCCTGCCTACGCGATGATGTTAACACATCCCTACCTGAGCAAGTTTGCTGAGTCATCAAATGAACTCCACTGTGTCCCAAGTGTCCCAGGCTCCAACCAGGAGCTCCTACACTTAGTGGGCTGATAATAAGGACAACTTCCGTTGATTCAATGAGTACTCTGATCCGCCAGGCACAAAACTGAGACCTTTGCAAATATTCTCACTATAATTATTTATCATAACCCTGGGAAAGAGACACTTTTATACCCAGTTTAGACTTCCAGTATTTGGTGAATGAATGAGTAAATTATAGTAATGAAACCCAATCCTTCTCTTCAAAAGAAACCAACATTTATGGAGCATGAAGTAAGAGCCCGGTACCATGATTTAATGATTATATATATTAGCTTTTTTGGCTTTCCCAACTGCTTGTGAGGTAGGTATTAAGAATTTTGCTTTACATAAGGGGTCTTCAAAGTATTTGTGGGAAATGTGTATTATGAAATAGCTCTAACATGGATTTCAATTTTTTTTGCACCAAAATAAACTTGATTATATTTCTCTATGAGCTTTTTGAGGTCAAGAAGGGAGAGGCCAACGGCGGTGATGTAACGTCTCAGGTCACAGAGTAAGTCGAGGAGCTATGATTCAAACCCAGGTCTGTCTGCCTCAAGGTTTTCATTCTTCTCACTCAATCATACTTTTTGGAAAATGGATATGTGGACCCTGATCCAAAGAGGGCAAGAAGGAAGGAAGAAGCAGCTCTCAGGAGATGTGGCTACTATCTTCTGGAAGAAAGGAAGGGCTGGACTGTGAGGAGGCTGGTGGGGCGCAGGGGAAAGCTGAGGATTTGGTGCCATGAATAAAAGGTGCGACCTTGATCTTCCAGGACCCAAATGTTCCTTGCCCTCTGCCCCTGTGAGTGTGGTCCTGTCTTCCACGTTTCTCAAGGGATGGGGTGGGGGGTGGAGATCTATATGTAGTTCAGCTCAAAAGGTAGGCCAGAGCACCTCATGGCAACACACCATGTGATGTGACATATGTATCTGTCTCAACATGCTCAGGGCAGGGAAGAGAAGACACAAGATGGAGAAGAGGGAACCAGAAAGAGCAATCCTGGTTGAGGCATTCAAGCCGCTGGATGCCAGATTCTGCTTTAGTGAGGGCAGGTGTTCTGTGGTCTCTGCCGACCTGGGGTTCTGAGTCCCTACCTTGTGGGAGGAGCACCCCGGTGGACTGGGGAGGAGCGGTTTGAGTCACAGTGTGGGGGTGATCTTGAGTCCCCTGGCTTTGTATTTCCAAAGCCAGGGAGCTCCTCGTTTGCTCTCAGGGGAGAAGGCAGACTTTGGGGACTGGGTGAAGTTAAAGGAGAAGCAGAACACAGCCTGGCTCAGCCCCTTCCTCACTCTCTTTTGGAGTCCACCTGTCACCCAGAACACAGCTTCTCAGCTCGTGGAGGAGGTTGACCTTGTTGGCTGGGCCTGGGTTAGTCTTTCAGGTTCAGGGGTGAAACATTAACCAGATTGTTGCCTACAACTGTTCCTGTGGTGCATTTTCCACTCAGCTGATTCGGTTTCAAGGTGTTATTTTTAATCTTCACCTGCTTGATCTTGCATCTCTCAATCATTCAGAACTTGGACAAGGAAGAGGGGATTTGTGAGGCTGCTGGTGGTTAATGCACAAAAGCCCAGCAGCTGGCACACAGTAAGTACCCAATAAATAGGCAGCTATTCCTGTCTTTAGGAGCTGCACACTTTAGAGAAAGTCAAGCGATTAATGCTGAATACTCAGCTGCCTTCATGGAGAGTTTCCTGCCGTTCCCAGTGCCCTTGCTAAATTTTCTTTCCTACGCTGATGCTATCATTGATTCAGCAAATGCTACTTTGCCTCTCTAAGAAGGTAGAATTCCAAGTCATTGGACTTCAGTCTAATATAAGATGGCAGCTGCTCCCTGGGCCTTGCCCCAAAGGGACTTAGAGGAGGCTCAGCCCCACTTGGAGGGGGCTGCAGGGCCTCACCCTCCTGGGCCCTGACCCTTACAACATGCTCACAGCAGTTGGAAGCTGGGCTCCAGAGACGCTGTGCACAGGAGAGCCAGACAAAGCCATGGCCATATGCCCAGCAGCTTCTGTGCCAGGCACCAAGACACAAGAAAATTCAGTTTGTTTTCTCCCAGACAGTCTGGGGCCTCCAAAAAATAGGTGCCTCCATTCCTTTCTATTTAAAGCCAGGGTTGTAGCATTTGCCACGGAACAGCTGGGTGTGAGGATTATCATTGTCTATACAGGAGCCTTAATGCAAACTATCATACTGACACACTTGTGAGTTTCTTCGTAAAAACGCACCCCTGGGGCAGCTCTTGAGAGCCCCCACCATCAGCTGGCTGCCCGGGAATAACTCTAAACCAACTGGTGTGGGTGGGAGGATTCAGAACCACTGCAGTGGTGAGAAGAACGGCTGTCTGCATGCTCTGTGATGACACCACCCCTTATAGCTACGTCAGATACAAAAGAAAAGTTGCTTCTTATGGTCCTCAACATCATTTTAAAAATGTAAGTTAGGGAGAAATTGTACAATATTCAGGACTTGGCCTCTGGGGAGAGGGAGGAAGAGTCACTGGAGATTTGCCAATTGGCTTGGGATGAACCAGAACCTGCCATGGAAGTCACCGTGTGCTTTTGCTATTGATGGACTGTGAGAAAGAGAATCAGCAAAACAGAGCTCACTGCAAGGAGAGGGAGAAAGAGATATTATAAAGTTGAGTCTGCCACAAAGGCCTAGAGTACAGAGACCAACATTATATTCACAGAAAAGAAGTACTGGCAGGCAGGGCAGGTTGGAGAGGGAGCACTAGGAGTGACAGAGGGGAGGGGAGTCTGTTTCCCAAGACACTGAGGTTTTCTGTGCACCACACTCCACCAGGTTGGCTGGGACCTTTCTGATCAGGAAGCCGCTGGCATTGCTGGGCAAATGTAAAGAGGCAGAGACACGTGCATTTAACACTGCAGGACGTATCTAGACAGATGCCAAGAGTGAGGGCAGCAGGACGTAGGGAAAGTTGGCTGTACCACACTCTCCCGACCACATCACGTACCCCAGAATCCCCTGTCCCCTCAAGGACAGTTGGCCCAGACTCACCAGCTGATCACTACCTGGCAAAAAAGGGAATGATCAGGTGCTTGGGCCTTACCAGACTGTACTGCCAGCTGCTGCATTTCTCACTACCCAGCAGCACAACGGGGTATCACTGAAACACGGGGATCACACATAACCATGGCTCTTCCTGGTCCACTCACATTCTTAAGCTATGCTACAAGATTCTGGGGGCTCAGGATCAGGGCAGCATGAAACCTTGTGTGCCTCTGTGATTACAGGTTAAGTCCTGGCCAAGCACAACGTGAAATAAAATGACGCTTTCCTTTTGGAAACCAGTCCGTGTTTTTCCCATTCTCACCCCCATGTCCCATGCAAGGGGGCAAGGGGGCACCCGCATGCTCCAGCCCTGGTCTGGACACTCCATGTTTCAGAAAGCTGCACAGTCGCCTTAGGGGTCATTTTAACCCAATTGCTCACTTTGCAGAAGCTCACAGAGGTTAGGTGACTCACTCAAGTTACCCAGTGAGGGAAGAGGCAGAGGCAAGCTGTTGCCACACCAGACTCAGGAGTCTCCTTTGCCCAGGGGCTTCTCCCACGAGACTGGAATAGAAATCATAGTTGTCAAACTCCTTTGACATCAGCCCTCAGCTCACTTCCTATACCTACTCCCACTTCGGCTGGAAGAAGACTGCAGGGGAAGGCAATGGTTAAAGTGATACACACAGCCAACTGAACAGGACCCAAAGGGTGAACAGAAGTAAAATGTTCATTAAGACAACTGACAACACAGGCATCTCCCACCTCTGCACAGGGACACAGCCAAACTTTGCAGGTGGCCAGGCCTGGCCTGAATGGACTAATGGATTTGAGTCTTCAGGAAACTAAGCAAAAACACCAACTTTGGTTGAAAACGCACACATTTTTGTGAGCTTTAATAACCCACTATCTACTGATTGGTAAAGAGCCTCCCATGGTACTCAAACATTAAAACCTATGGAATTCTGCCAGTAAAAATCAAAAAGAGTTTTCTGGAATGTTCAGATCAGTTTGGAGCTGTCAGGACAAGTGCCGTGGTCCACCCATGGGCTTCACTCCTTGGGGAACACTGATCTAAAACCAACTGCGACCTGTATGTGTGTCCACCAGGGACAAGAGATGTGCACTTAGGGGGACACTCCCACAAGGAGCTGCGTGTGGACACACACAAAACAACATGAGGCGTGCCAGCACTTCCACAGGGGCTTCTCAGCCCGGGCCCTGGCAAGTACCGAGAGGGAGTGGAGATGCCGCCGTCTCCTTGCCTGCAGATCTCTGAGCTCAGCCAAGACTCCTAGAAGCTTCAACCACTGACTTGCCTGTGAGCCGGGCAGGGCCAGGCCTCCCTGACGCAGCCCTTCTTGATCTATAATTGCATGATTCACAGCTCACCACCCCCAGTGACTCTACACCTTTCTTGTCCTCTCCCACAAAAACCTGCCACATAACCAGACTTGTTCTGCCAGCAAACTCACTAGTCTGGACCCTGGCTTGGCAAGGCCTTGAACAATCCTAGACAGTGGTCACGAATCCCTCTGTGGCTATTTAAAAAAACGCACCCAGAGGCCAAACAGACCTGGATTCAAAGCCTAGCTCTGCCACTAAGGGTGTGCCTTCTCTACCCACTCAGCTACCTTATCTGTAAACCAGAGATGCTATCCTAAAGGGCCTCAAAGACTAACAGTTGGCGGAATGCAGGAAAAATGCTTAGCATACAAGTGGCAATGTGGTGAAGTGCCAATCGCCCACAGCGATTGCTGTTGTTGCTGTGATTAGCTGGTGAATGCCAGTAGGGGCCCCATATTCAGGTTAGACTGCGTCTATGAAATTTCCTCTAACTACCAAGGCAAATGACCTCCCCCAATTACAAATATTCCGCTTAAGGACTTCCACAGCCTTCATTCCAGCACACAATCATGCATTTTTCTTTTAAGATTTATTTTTTATTTATTTGAAAGGCAGAGTCACAGAGATGGAGACACACACACACACACACACACACACAGAGAGAGAGAGAGAGAGAGAGAGAGAGACCTTCCATCCACTGGCTTACTCCCCATATGGCTGCAATGGCTGGGCTGTGCCTGGCCAAAGCCCAGGGCCTCTTCCAGGTCTCCCACGTGGGTGCAGGGGCCCAAGCACTTGAGCTATCCTTCCCTGCTTCCCCAGGTGCATTACAGGGAGCTAGATCAGAAGTGGAGCAGCCAAGACTCCAAATGTTGCCCATAGAAATGACATGAAATAAATGAAATGAAATGAAATGAAATGTAGCACCATGTGAATGTAGCACATGTAAATGTCTCATGCACATGCCTCTTGCTGCCCCACCCCATGCCCCCAGACTAGTTTGTTGATGTCTGCAGGCCTGAATTATGCTCATACTGACTCTGGGTCATCATGGCCCCTCCCCAGTTATGGTTAGGTTCAAATGGTTTACATACAGCTAAAAAAAAAAAGATTCTTTGATAAATGAATGTGAAGGTGAACATATACAATTTTTTCAGACACACATACACTTAGTATTTATGATACAGAGGGACAAATAAATGAGAAATGATGAGATTTGGAGTTTTACCCCCAAAATCTGCCACTGAATCATCAGACAGCCGTAGGCTGTCTACAAGGTTCAGCAAATGCCACCTGCCTCCCCTCCCCCGGAACTCAGTGAAGCTTTAACAAGCACTGGTAAAACACAACGGGCTTCTTGATGTTGAATGCAGAAGTGCATCTGGGTTTTTGATGGTAACAAATGGATCTCATTCCCTTGTAGCTTTTCTCAGCTCCTATTCCACAAAACAAGTTAAACAAAATAGGCCCCAGACCTTTAAAATCTGATTCCTGGAGACGGTGATGCCAAAGGTCTCCCTAGTAACTCATTCCGATGCCCAGAAATGTCTCTGAAAGCTAACTGAATTTCTTTTTCTCACTTCAAGCTCACTTTCCTTTGTCCACTGCCAAATGAGATCAACGAGAGCTGTGATCACCACTATCCAGTCATCATCCTTATTCTCAAAAGCTTCACCTGCTTTCCCGGGGTGGATTTAGACCAGAGAAGTGACCTTGCCATCTCCATCAGTGTTCCTATCAGTCCTTTTTAAAACTATTTTTTCATTCTTCTTCCTTTCTTTCTCAGTTTCCTAAAACTCAGGCCTCCCAGCAGTGCCCACATCAGCTGGTGTTGCCCAGTTGTATGGGGGTCACCCCAAGGTCAAAACTCCATGACAGCTGTTCAGGCCACACTCTAGTGGTCAGGCCTCCTGATTGGAATCCCAAAGACCTATTCCTGCGTGCACCACTGCCTGGGTCAAGGCTAGGTTAGCCTTTTTGTGATTCAAGAACAATTACTCCCCTTGTATATCTGTCATAAGGATTCACCACTATACCACTTATGATCCTGGAACCATTTCTAACTCGCAAGGGAAAAGGACTGGTTACTATAAGGCTTTGGAATTGCAGATGGTAGAGAGTATGTCCTTTAGCAATAGGGCAGAGAAAACCAACACGAGAATGATGAGAGAGAGTGATTTTCAAATGTATCTCAGCAGTGGAGTCCTGGCTTCAGAGGAAACATTCATGGCTTCCCACCCCTACTGCCCATCAGAGAGCAGCTGCTCTGGTGGAAAGGCAAGGCAGAGCCAGCCCCAACCTCCTCCTCCTCTTCACCCATCTCTCCACTCCTGCAGCAACCACAAGGGGCCTACAGGCTTCCATAGGGCAGGTTGAAAACTGGAGTGAAAGAGGAACACAGAAAAAACAGAATTTGACTTTCTAGTCCACGTGTATCCCTATAATTTGTCACAGTTAACACAGTTATGTGATGTATCTCAAAATGCTTAAGAAGTAAGCTGGTATACATGCACACAGCTCTAAAGAGAGAGGCACTTATCTTATCCCATGACAAGTACATTCATCGAGTTTGGCTCGACTTATTACATGGTCCGATACTATGAAAAGTGCTATGGTATTTTCCTGTGTTTTATATGTCCCTACTTGTAACAATCCAAATGATCAAGAAATATGTTCTAAAAGGCACTCTGAGATTCTGAAGAAGAGCCTTAAAAAAAGTTTTGCTATAAAAGGCCACCCTTTTCTGTGAATAATGAAAGGCATTCTAAATACCACTTATAAGACACTGAGCGCTGATGGTGTAATTACTCCCTTTACTTGCAGTGGTACATTTATTAGGAAGAGGGGAAACAATAAGAAGTGAGGTTTCTGTGAACATTTAAATTATGAAACAATCTGTTGACTTACAAAAATACTGTTTGGTATAAATTTGGCCAAGGGCTATTAAAATTTCCTAAATGATCTACAAAAAAATAAAACATATACTTAAAGTTCCATCAATTTGAAAGACTCAGGAGAGAACAAAAACCATCTGAAATTCAAACAATTGTAATATATAATTTTAATCATTTTAAAGGAATATTTATAGCTTGAAAGGGAAAGCCTGGTGAAATATATAAAAATTAGGGAGGCAATTCTTTCCCTAGCTCAAGAAAATTATAGCTCTTGGAGAAGACACTGAAAATTAGCTCTTGGTTGATATATATTCACTGTGCTAGGACTTTGAAAGACTCCTTCCCCTCTTTATTTCTGAAAGGAGAGACACTTCCCTTTGAGAATCTGAGGAATAGCTTTCACAGCCTAGGGTATATGCCTGCAAACTTCGGCATGGGGGCCAGATCTGCCCAGCCACCTGCTTTCCACCGACTGTGGCTATGAATGGTTTTTATGACTTTAAGATGGTTGGAAAATTCATCCAAAGACAAAGACTATTTCTTGACATCTGAAAGTCCTATGAAACTCAAATGTCAGCATCCATGAACACAGCCACGCTCACCGGTTTACATTTTGTCTCAGGCTGCTTTTGTGGTTTGATGGCAGAAGTGAGCAATCCTGACAGACACCGGACGGCCTGAAAGCCTAACATAGTTACACGATTTGGCCTTTTACAGAAGAACCTGCCAGTCGGATCCCTCTGTGTGTTACTGGGGCACATGGCAGGAAACATACCTGGTTGAGATGGCACAGGTGCTTGTCGAGGTACTGGAAACAGCAGTGGCCACATTTGAATGTGCGCCTTGCGCATAGGCTGTGCTGCTGGGACCAGGTTCCAACCACAGGAACAGCGTGAAACACGAGAGAGAGAGCAAGAGAAGGCGTGAGCAGCAGCAGTTTCTGGAGACCCTTTGCTCCCCACACTGAATTACACACCTGGGGACATGGGGGCAATTCTCATTCCACGTGGAAGAGCCTCTACTTTGCTCACAGGACTGCTAAGTATTATTACTGCTACTGACCACCAAACAGCCCCTCCTGCAAGCTTACCTGTGTGGCAGCTGTGAACCTCAGCAGAAAGGCCACAGGACTAGCTCATAGTCAATGGCAAAGGCAAAATAGGCCTCTGGTTCTAGTTTTCCAAAAAAAAGACCCCTCTCTTCATTGCCCTCAAGTGGCTTAAATGGCATACTTTACTTTCTCAACCCAAAGTTTATATTCAAGAAAAATCCACATCCCAGAGGTAGAAAACAAAACGAAACAAAACTCAAAACCCCAAACAAATAATACATTGTGGTTCCTGGTTATATGCTCACATAAATAATCAAGCCTAACTTTTGGAAAAATAAATCCTATAGTGAGACTTTCAGGACTCAATTTCAAGGGATAAATCGGTCCTTTGAAATATAACTTGATTTGTGCATAACTCAGGAATGAGCAGTTAAAGAAAATGCTGGGGGGAGGGGTGAAGGACCATGTCCTACCCAAGGCCCAGAGTAAAAAAAAAAAAATCCCTCCAAACAATCCTAAAATAGCTTAGGATGAGGACCCCAGGAATAACACAGCCTTATATGGACATTTTCTTGTCCCAGTGTTAATTCAATTGGATGAAACTTGATCTGGAGACTTGTCAGCACTGCAGTGGTTCTGAATGAGCCTCTTTAATGTAGGAAAGATTACAGGGCAGTGGCTGTGTGAAATGTTTAAACCGTAGGCATGGCCCTGGGCTGCAAGGGTGCTGAGGAAGACGGTTCTCGCTAACCTAAGGACACATTTCTCCAGCAGTTACATCACTGGAAGGGGGCTTCGCCTCTCGTCCTGGCTGCATCTGGGGAGTGATAAATAACTTTACAGACCTCAGTCAGAGGGACCCTGGGTTTCTCCCCGACTTCTCTTTCAGATTTATGGAAGGCTGTTTTCCCAAAGAGGTTATAGTCCCTAGCTCCAGGAGGGGCAGCAAGCTCCCAGCTGGCTCGGTAGTTTATGATTCTCTAGTGCTTATGTATGTATTTCATGGGACTTCAGAAAGTTCAAGGAAAATATAGATCATGAAAAACCCATGCATGGATTTCAAAAATGGGTTTGTAAAAGTAAACATAGCTGTTAGATCTATTTATACCAATTTTTTAAGTGCCCTTGTCTTTCTCTGTCTCTCTCTCTCACACACACTCACACACACATACACACTTATATATTTAAAATAGAAAACTATTGTCTTCCTCAAGAAATCCTTCTTCAGGTTTCCTAAGATTGAAGGGTCAATTTCAAAATGCGAGGTCCAGAAGTAGCTAGATTTGCCCTGGCTGTGGAAATGTCTCTTCAAGCCACCAAACTGTAACCAGGCAAGATGTCTGTGGGAATACAGGAAACTATTCTATGATCCACAAGCAGTGGCATGGAATGCATTTCAGCATATGGAAGCCAGATAATTTTACGTGACATTCAATCACTTGGTCCCAACTGACATACAAACCTTAGATTTTGATTATGGATTTAAAAAGATCAAGAATTCAGATTTCTGCTTAAAGTGACCCAACAAAAATAATTAAAAAATATAACATGAGCCTGTGTATTTTCTCCAAATTACTTAAGGACCCAGAACTGTACCCCCAAAGTTGGAATCAGGTAGGTTTGTGAAAGTGACCGAGTCACAAAACCTGGAGGTGGGGATGAGGGAGAGTGAAGAGTGTGTGAGAACAGGAAAGCTGGATGAAGTCCAATCTCCCCTGGTTTGGCAGGCCAGAAATACCATGAGAACAGCTGTTTTCCTGGTGTTCTGGTTTCCACTGGCATTCATAACCAAATGTGCATGGAAATAAAAACCAAGGAGGAGAAAACCCTGGAGCACAAAAGCCCTACAGTTTTCTGTCCTTCAAGCTGGGATGTAGGTCAGCTTGCCCGTTTCTCACTCGCAAGCATGAGTGTGCAATGCACACCCACACCGCACACACTCACACCCTCTCTCCTCCCTTCTTCCTCATCCACACCAGGAACTTCCTGTCGTACCCTCTGGGAAACACAAAAGGAAGGGACTATTTCACCATTGAAACAGAAGCAAACAAAGTGCTACTTTCATGTATTTTCTGACTTAAAAAAAAAAAAAACAACATAAATGTCTACAGAACCTTGTTTAATTTCACTGTAAGGATCCATGCCATTTTCTGTGTGTTTAAATAAGCAGGAAAACCAGATAACTCAGAGCTACTCTCTATCCACCCCACCTCCACCACCGCATAGCAGGCAACCTAACAAAACGGGGGGGAGGGGGGGAGCTTTGCTGGGGCAAGGAGTGGGACCTCAGGGGCACAGGAGCCTTCTGAAAGACCACCACCACAGGTCACCTTCCTGCCCTGGTACCTGCTGTAATTTTCCCATAACTTTTCTGCCACCCAAACACCCATTGGGACTGATGTTAAGACACTGCCTTACCTTCTCTTTCAGAGTGCTGGAAATGTACATGACGATGGTTCTTGGAATCCTTAGCACAGTGATTAAAAATGACCCTTTCACAACTGTTCCTTGGTGGTAACAGAAGAGAATGGAGAGAGATGACAGGATCGGATTATCTGGAGGATCATTTTTATTTCTGGGAATCGGAATAAAAAGGCATTGAATCAAAACCACTATTACAAAAAGCAACCAAAAATCTGTTTCAAACTATTGACATCCATTTTTAAGATTTTTATTAATTTTTATTTTATTTGAAAGGCAGAGAGAGAGATGGACAGGGAGAGATCTTCCATCCACTGGTTCTCTCTCCAAATGCCTAGAACAACCCAGGCTGGGTCAGGCCAAAGCCAGCAGCCCAGAACTCCAGGTCTCCCACATGGTAGCAGGGACCCAGTCACTTGTGGCATTGTCTGCTGCCTCCCGGGTGCACTTTAGCAGGAAGCTGGATTAGAAGAAGAGCCGCAGGAATTTAAGCAGGCACCCTGACATGGGGCAAGGGCATCCCAAGTGGTGTCTTTTGTGCCATCCCACTAGTAACTTGCTAATACCATAATTTACTAGCAATTTACAAAGCAGTGACACATTTGGCAAAGAGTTTTATATTCCTTTGTGGCTAAGGTTAAATTATTTCTTGGAATAATTTAATTCTGTTTGGTAGTTTTCAAGGATGTGAACAGATGTAGGACAGAAAATTGTAAAAATATACACTAATGAGTTATAAACAAATTTCTCTCTTTACAACACCTTCCACCAACCCTTAATCTCATTTTCATTTTCAGAAATTGAATTAGATCACAATCTCCAAGGTTTAGGTTACGCAGGAGCAAGCGTAAACATTGCTGGCGTTAGCTCGGTGAGTAACATCATCACCAAATCACATGTCCAGGCTCAGCGGCCAGAGAGGTAACAGTGAGCTCAGGCACACAGAGCCCCGTGTGTTTGGCTTCTGCACAGCTCCAGGCTCCTGAAATCCAGCTGATTTCTCCGCTCTCTTTTAAAGGTCACTTCAGCGTGAATCATTTACGGGACGTGTCATGACACAGCTCCCAAGAATGTGTCAGTTTCACAGGCAGGGAAAAAAGTGAAAGGGATGGAATGGGCACAGCCTTTGCCCTACGCAGGATAAAGCGGGGCGGGGCGGGGCGGGGCGGGGAGCGAGGAGGGTTGATGCAACCCTTTGGTGACCCTCTGACTTCCGCTGATGCCAATCCTGGACAATGAGGCCCTTTCCCAGAAGGGACTTCAAGGATTCCAAGTGAGGCTTGGATTCTGCATAATGGATTTTTCTACCGCTTGCTCGGGTTGCTAATAAGCCACTCTGAGTCAAGGTTCTGACAACAACCTAGGTTTTAAGAGAGGAAAGGGAACGCGGCCAGAAATGTTTCACGAGTTGGCAATGGCTGCGTCTCACTGTTCCTGAAATCAGCTCGGAGGAAGCCGAGAACATGGAAGTGCTGTCGGGAGCCAAAGAACTGCAGCCCTGCTATCCCAAGAAAGGGTGGCACGTGTTTCAGCCCATTATCAAGTGTGTTCAAAATTGGAAGGCCAGGGAGGCCAGGGCGGACGGGGATTCATTTTAACCTGGTCAGCTATATGGCAGTGTAGGCCAGGAAAATCAGATTCAGTTTTCCCTTTCCCATTTTTTTTTAAGAAATAAAAAGTTGTCAGTTTTTCCACTGTGGAGATTTATGTGCCATAGAACCTCTTACGGTGCTCAAGAGGGCGTGCAGGGGGAAGGGGCTAGTGCTTGTTTTCCATCTGGTAGGGGAATCAATGACTCATGGCCACTGAGGATGTAGCCTCGGGGTTTTGTCCTCCAGGTACTGAGACTGGCGGAGGCATCAACTTTCTGAGATAGTTGCACTGCAACAGGATGGATGGCTTCAGGCAGAGGAGTGTGTGTGCTGCCTCGACTTCTCTGGTGCGTAACACACGCTGGTTATGACTCTGGGCTCAGCAGGGCTTGGCTGGAAGAAGATGCCAAGCTTCTAGAAGCTGGGTGAGTAAGAGAACTTAAAGCGAAGGCGCTTTCAACCCAAGCCAAAGCTAAGTAAGCGCAGTGTCCTTCAGGCACCCATCTTAGCACTTTTCCACATTCCTAGGTAGCATCACCCCGTTATCCATCTCCTGCTGCAAAGCAACTGGTGCCCTCTGCTCTGTCCCCCTAGCCAACAGCAACACCTGCCTGGAGGAAAAGGGTTGCACCCAGTGAAGCGTAAAATTCTACCTATCTCTAGATGTAACCATATTTTGAGATTTGGCCTGGAGTTGGCATGGTGGCGTTGAGCACATCGAGCCAATCCAAAGGCTAGGGAGGACGAGACCTTCCGTCAGACGTATACAAGGGTATCCAGGGAGTAATGTGCATAGAACTCATTCCAATTGGGCCACAACCACCCTGCTCTGCTGGGTTGTAGCAGGAAGGAAGACTCGGGCACTGTTAGAGGCTATGCTCTCTCCAGGATGTGCGCGTGCAGCCCAGCTTCCTTGTTTTCTGAGACTCGTGGCCACCTGAATGCTATGGCACCTGCATGCCTGGCACCATGCAGATCCTTGGAACACCAGCCACACCAGCCTAAGTCATTGGGCAAGGGGTTAATGGTCCACCTATACAGGTTTTCTAATACCTTTGGGTCATGGTACATAGGTTCTATTTTGCAACTTCCAGCCTCCTGGGATGACACAGCATAACGTGGAGCAAACCATTTCAGGGTTGAGGAACAAGTTTTAGCTCCAGTTAGATCCAGCCTAGTGCTCACTAAACAACTCTCCCCACATTATAAAGAATTCTTTTTTTTTTTTTTGCGAGGATTCTGGACAAAGCGTGTGCTGCATGGGCTGGTGGCCTCCAATGTACAACTGGGAGTGAGTTAAGGAGCACTCCGTGGTCCATTCCTGATATTGCTTTCAGCAAAAATCACTGCAAGATGGGGTCAGCAAAGCTCTGAGGAAGCCGCCAGGCTCATCTTTTCCAATCCTGCAGAAAATGAAAATTGTCTTTATTATAAAGAACAGGGTTCTTTCGCTATCTGGGAAACTTTTGTTAAGGCTGAGAAACGCATTCGTCTCCATCCAAATCCCTTACTGAGGCTTTGCTATGAATCTGCTTCCTCCCTTCTTCCTTAGCAGATCCAGAACAGCTGGAATCCATCTTTTGTATATTTGAAAATGATGATGAAGTCATGCCTCAAGTGTCCCTTCTCCGACTTAAATGCTTCTAGTTCCTTCCCATCACACGCCTAGCAGCACCTTGATGTTTCTCAGTTGACTGCTCTTCAAGCAAACGGTTCTAAAAGGTGAATTTTGCAGGCTGCCCATATCCTGGCACTTGATGGCCTGTAAACAAGCTCTTCAGCCCTCTTAGAGCTTACGAGAATGACAAAGATGAATGCGTTCTGGCTGTACTTAATCCTCACCCTGTGTGCTGGCCAGGACGTGGTATTAAAGAATTGTGAACTTTGAGATAAGAAAAAACCTTGAGGTTTCAAATTTAGACAGGAAGCCAAAAAGAAAGCAGAATTCGATAAAAAAAAGAAATAGTAGTGCTAAAAATAAATCATGTGTTTTATTTTAAATTAATTGGTTTATTTTAAAAATCAAAGTAATAGGCAAAGTACCTCAAAAAGCCAGGCTTAACCCACGTGGGAGACCAGATGAAGTTCCTGGCTCTTAGCTTCAGCCTGGCCTAGTACTGGCTATTGTGGCCATCTGGGGAGTGAACCAGCGAAGGGAAGCCTGCTCTCTCCCTCCCTCCAACTCTACCTTTCAAAGAAAAAGAATTTTTTTTTCTTTTTAAAAATAGACTTAATTGAGGCTGGCACTGTGGCATAGCAGGTAAAGCTACCACCTGCAGTACTGACATCCCATATGGGTGCGACTCCCTGCTGCTCCACTTCTGATCCTGCTCCCTGCTATGGCCTGGGAAAACAGTGGAAGATGGTCCAAGTTCTTGGGCCCTTCACCCGCATGGGAGACCCAGAAAAAGCTCCTGGCTTCAGATCAGCATAGCTCTGGCCAGTGCTACCATCTGGAGAGTGAACCAGCAGATGGAAGACCTCTCTCTCTGCCTGCCCGTCTCTCTGCCTCTGCTCTTTTTGTTTTTTTAAAATATTTTTTATTTACTTATTTCATTAGAATTACAGACAGTGAGAGACAGAGAGAAAGGTCTTCCTTTCTGGTTCACTCCCCAAATGGCCGCAAAGGCCAGAGCTGCACCAATCCGAAGCCAGGAGCCAGGAGCTTCTTTCAGGTCTCCCACGCGGGTGCAGGGGCCCAAGCACTTGGGCCATCTTCCACTGCTTTCCCAGGCCATAGCAGAGAGCTGGATGGGAAGAGGAGCAGCCAGGACTAGAACCAGTATATGTATGGGATGCTGGCACTGCAGGCAGAGGATTAACCTACTGTGCCACAGCATCGCCCCAGCCTCTGCTCTCTGTAACTCTTTCAAATAAATTAATATATCTTTAAAAAAAAAAGACAATAGGAAAAAACAGCAGTTTTTTTTCTCCATCCCTAATTCTCTCTCCCTGTAGGGCCTACTTAAACTGTTTCTTCTGGAACTTACTGCACACTTCAAAATTACATGTTCTTACTGCTATGTCTTGATTTTTAAGTTTAAGATAGTGTCTACTGACTCCTCACTATGGAAGATTCTGGTTTCCTCTTCTTACACAACCTTAACCCTCTACCTCCTCCACACTCCTTGGCCCATCCCCCTCCTTCCCAATGTAATGATAGTGAAGATTATAGTTCACGCTTAGTGTTTACATTCTCAGTAAGTAATGCATGTAGTGAATAACATCCACAACTGATCCAAGTAGCTTTTTCCTTTCCTGTACAACTTTTTTCCTGGCACTAATAATTGTCATACTTTTAAAAAATATTTATTTGAGAGTAAGAGTTACAGAGAGAGGAAGTGACAGAGAGAGAGGTCTTCCATCTGCTGGTTCACTGCCTAAATGATCTCAATGGCCAGAACTGGGCCAATCCAAAGCAAGGAGCCAGGACTTTCTTCCGGGTCTTCAACACTAGCACAGGGGCCCAAGCACTTGGACCATCTCCTACTGCTTTTCCAGGACATAGTAGAGAGCTGGATTGGAAGAGGAACAGCCAGGTCACGAACCGGTGCCCACATGGGATGCCAGCGCCATAGGAGGAGGCTTAGCCTACTACACCACAGCGCTGGCCTGTTTCACACTTATTATTCACTGGTTTTCCATGGGCATCATTAAATGCTTCTCTGAAGTTGAGATCTCTTCTCAACATGTGCAAGCCCAGCTGGTCTCCTCTCTGTTGCAGTGTCTTTTCATGGGGACCTTGCTCCTGGAGCACACGGCCTCCTGCTGCATGGCCACCGCACTTCTCCACCTGCTGCATGGCCACCTCCCTGGGGATTCCCTTCTCATCTTCCCTGGTTGGAACCCACTTTCTGAAACCCAGCTGTTCCTCCCTGGCTTGCTCATGAGTTTCAGTGGGACAACATTCTTCTTAGAGAGGATGCAGAGCGTGAAGTCTTTTGGGACTTTGTGTGTGTGAGCATGACTTTATTCTCATTTCTCCTTGACTGATATTACAAACAGTTATAGAATTCCAGGTTGGAGACAGTCTTTCAGCAGAACTGTGCCAACCTTGCTCTACTGTCTTCTTCTTCTTTTTAAAAAAAGATTTCATTTATTTGAAAGTCAGAGATACACAGAGAGAGGAGAGGTGGTGGTGGGGGTCTTCTATCTGTTGGTTCACTCCCCAGATGGACATTAACAGCCAGAGCTATGCCAATCTGAAGCCAGGAGCCAGGAGCTTCTTACAGGTCTCCCAGACGGGTGCAGGGGCCCAAGGACCTGGGCCATCTTCTACTGCTTTCCCAGGCCATAGCAGAGAGCTGGATTGGAAGAGGAGCAGCTGGAACTAGAACCAGCGCCCATATGGGATGCCAGCACTTCAGGCCAGGGTGTTAACCTGCTACACCATAGCGCCAGCCCCTCTACTGTATTCTTGCTTCAGATGGACTGCTGTTCAAGGTCAGATCCCATTCTGGTTCTTGATCCTTTACATGGAATCTTGTTTTTGTCTCCCTCTCCCCCAAGAAGCTTCTGGAATCTTCTCTTTATTCCTGTCCTACAGCCTTGGGGAACATTCTTTGATAATTTCCTTTCTTTAAGAACAACAACAGCAAAACTTTCCTGCTATTTCTGGAACTTATGCTGGTCAGATGTTGGATTTCCTAAATTTATCCTCTAACTTTTTATCCTTTCTCTTCTATTATTATTTATTTATTTACTAAAGATTTATTTATTTTATTTGAAAGGCAGAGTCACAGAGAGGCAGAGGCAGAGGGAGAGGGAGAGGGAGGAGGGAGAGGGAGAGGAAGGAGGGAGGGAAGGAGGGAGAGGGAGAGGAAGGAGGGAGGGAGGGAGAGGGAGGGAGGGAGGAAAGAGGTCTTCTATCCGTTGGTTTCCTTCCCAGATGGCTACAATGGCTGGAGTTGACCCAATCTGAAGCCAGGAGCCAGGAGCTTTCTCCAGGTTTCCCATGCAGGTGCAGAAGCCCAAGGACTTGGGCCATCTTCTACTGCTTTCCCAGGCCATAGCATAGATCTGGATGGGTACTGGAGCAGCCGGGGACTTGAACCGGCACCCATATGGGATGCTGGTACTGCAGGTGGCGGCTTTACCCACTACACCACAGCATCAGCCCCTCTCTTCTATTTTTAAAAATATCTTTTTGTCCTATCTTCCAGAAAAGTTCAAATTTATATTTTAAAGTTCATTCAAGAGTAAATTTCAGTCCCATAGTCTTATTTTAATTATTGAGGTCTTTTTTGTTCTCACATGATTCATTTTTCATGAGGAGAGTCTTAGTTTAGATGTAATATTTCTTACATGTAATTTTTCTTTATTCTCTCCAGTATTGTAGAGAGTGTGTATGTGGGTTTGTTCTGTAGTCTGCATGCGTCTCTTCTCCCAATTTCTTCTGTTTGATTTACTCATTTTGATTTCTTCCTTTCACCAGCGCTCTTCCTTCCATGGTTACCAATCAATGGCTTCCAGTTCAAATTAACGAGTGGCTCAGAAGCTGTGTGTGAGGGGAGTGGCTCGTTGCTTGCTGAGCCTCGCTGCTTGGTTAGGAGTCAGTGAGTCCATTTCACTGGTCGGGGTCGGGGAGGTCTCTGCAGCGCACTACCTCCAGGTCTTCGCTTGGATCAGATGGTTTCTCTAGAGGGGAATCCTCTAGTCTCCTGCTACAGGTTATCACCTTGGCTGCCCGCAGTGTGGGACTGAGCTGTGCAATATGGCCTGCTGGTGGTGGGGTCCTCGGGATTCAGCATTTAAATTTTCCCTCACTGCCCCTGCTCTCGGCACACTGCCTGGCCCTGCCCCAGCCGTGTCACGCACCTTGCGTCCAGACCCCCTTCGAGAGGGCAGAGTTCCATCTTCTGTAGCCACGGAGGAGGGGCGAACGCTCAGTTCATCTTTGGAAGTACATTTTATACTTGAACTTGTGGGCCTTCTTGGCATTCAGTGTCTCAGTTCACCCTGCCCCTTACTTGCGCCTCTGCACACAGCCAACTCACAGACGGGTCTCCCAGCCTTCGGCAGAGCAGCAGCCCGGAGTCAGACACCCTCCCTCCTGCCTTCGTGCGCCCCCCCCCCCCCCGCCCCGTTTGTGAATTTTTCTTTGGGGGTGGGGGGGTGGGGTGGAGAGTGGGTTACCGACAGCAGAAGGGATTAGGAGAAAAATGCGTAGGATTCACTGGAACTCCAAATCAAAAGTCCTCATTGAAAATGCTTCGGTTTTGGGATTCTGAGAAAATAACCACACTGTGCTGTCAGATGCTGCCTGCCGGCCAATTCGATGAGTGTAATCTTTCCTCCCCTGCTCAGGAACAAGCAACGCCCTCCTCCCACCTCCAGCTGCCCAGAGGTCTCAATGCCAAGGGCGAGTTGCTTTCAGGATCCTCCAGGGTCTCTAATGACTTGGCTTCCACACAACAGCACGATATGAAGACCCTGCCATGTTCTTTATGGGCAAGAGGTAGCTGCTCCACAGCATGAACCACCCCGGGCAGAAAATTCATGTTTATCTACTCATTGGGACCGACAGGCCAATCAGCTCTAGGGGGAGTCAACTTCCTGTTCCAAGGCCAACCCTGTCATTGTCCTGGTCCTGCCCCTCTGCCGTCTCCACAATGCCTGTGAAGAGTCCCACACAAAAGAGGCCAAGGGTTCGTGTGTGTGTGTGTGTGTGTGTGTATACACACGTGTGCTCACCTTCACGAGGGAATAGAGTATAAACGCAGAAGTAATTAATTCTCTACTACTTAGCTATAGGGACACAAATTATATTTTATTATAACACAGAATTTTCTTTAGGATTTAAAATTATTTTCCAAACAAATGTTCTCCTGATTTTACACTGGACAAAACAAGGGTCACAGAACTTGTTGAAGTATATTCTATATTTAACTCTGAAGTCTGAAGAGAATGGATATTTCTCGAAAAATTCGGCCTTTTCTTTCAGGTATCTTTTAATTCTAATCAACGTGATTACTTCCTCCTCCACCTTCTTTCTCAATTTTCTGAAAGCAAGAGAGCTCGGAAATGGGACAGACTGGAGGGGTAGCATTTCTTCTCACCACCAGATGAGTACCCAGCCCAATTTTTAGCTTAGTCTTTTACTCGTTTAAAGGATTAAGTCAACACACCCACCTAGAGCTACCACACAAGACAACCCAACAGTAGAAAGGCTGACCTACCTGTTGAAGTAAGAAGTGACCACTGCTCCCGCTACCGTCATCTGCTGGCACGCAAGAATGAATTCACTAGTCCAGAGGAGGCCGACTAAGTGGTACCACCACATATAGCGAATGCCCGAAAGAGGCTCATAGTCCACTCGGCCGCCTGCGGCCACCTGGGCAGTTCCTGCAGTTTCAAACACAAGCAGGCTTCCATCAGTGCTTTCCCAAGCATGGAAGATGCTTCAACAGGCCACGTTTCTCCACGCTTGGCCTTTACCATTACATGAAACCACATGTGAAAAGGCTGAAGCACCCAGCATACTTTATGATCTCCAAAGCAAAAACCCAAAACCGAGAACACACATTTAAAACGTATCTACAGCAATCGATCCAGTGACTGACTGACTGGTAATCAATTTGCAAGACCTCTGACAGATGATCCAGTCCTCACCCCACTTTGTAGATGTGAAGACTGAGGTTTGGAAGCATCAGGGAACTCTCGTAGTTGCACTGCTCCTGACCGCAGAAGGGTGCAGCTGACTCTAACCCCGTGTTCACCCCCACCCCCGCATCATTTCGTAATGCCGAACTTACTGTGTTGATGAAACCACACACAGCCATTAGGGCTGTGTTAGGGAACCCACTTTGCCAAAAGTTTAGACTTCATGAAAAAGACAAGGAAGCTCATTTTCTCAAAGGGATTCAGTTTTCATTTCAAAAGCAAACTCTTCCAGTATGTTTAAAACATCCACCTTTCTAGTTTCAAATCTCACTTAACCCCTTCCTGGGACAGGTACTTGGCTTTTTGGAGCTGGAGTATCATTATTTAGAGGGCCAACTTCCTGGTAGTAGTTTGAGACTGGAATGAGATTACTGGAAAAGTGCTTGATAAAAGGGCCTGGTGCATAAACACATCACCCCGCAAGTGATAATGATGACGAATAAACTTCTGGAGCACAGTTCTACGTTCAACTGTGGCAAGAAAAGTAGCTCGAACAGTGTTGAGCCATCTGCATGGCCTTATCCTTCTTTGTTTTCCCTCATTTTAAGCAGCAGCTCTGCAGATACTGGTTAATCAAGCTGCATTTGATTTCTGGATGTCCTCCCACTATGAATGTGATTGTTTTTAAAGGTTTTATTTATTTTCACTTTAAGCAGAGAGACGGAGAAGGATCTCCCATCTGCTGGGTCACTCTCTAAATGCCTGCACCAGTCAGGGCTGGGCAGGCTGAAGTCAGGGGATTGGAATTCAACCTGGGGTCTCCCATGTGAGTGGCAGTGACCCAAAGGATCACCTGCTGCCTCCCAGGGTGCACATTAGCAGGAAGCTGGAATTGGAAGTGGAGGTAGGACCTGAACCCACATACTCCAATATAGGATGTGAGAGTCCCAAATACTGTCTTGCCCACCGCATCAAATGCCTTCCCCTCCAGGCCCCAACATGCCCACATGTGCATTTTAAATAAACTACTGCAAGGAAGACGATGGGCACTTTGGAGTTAGTGACACCTACAGCCTGAATAACAGTTAGGAGTGGGTTCCTGTTTCCTGTTGTAGCTATAAATTGTCTTTGGGTTCATAATTCATGAGCCTCTAGATGTGCACAATAGGGTCTGTGCACAAAGGAAAGGGGTGGGGGAGGCTACTTATGCTATGAGCAGCTGATCCCACCGACAGAGGCCGGTCTTCATTCCTTAGGCACCCTGCCCCGCTGAACAAGAGTCACATTGTAGGGAACAGTGGAACACCTTGACTTATAGAGAAGCTAGCAATTTGTTGGACACGGGGCTCACGTGGGCTTGCAGGCCATCTCTGCTTCCGGTAAGGCAGGGGTGAATGCTGTGGTTTCCCAGAATGGACCTGCTGCATTCCCAAAGCAGCCAGGTGGCCCCCGGCAACCAGAATGCAAGTTAGAGGTGGCGCAGGTCAGCGGGCTTTGCAAAGCCGGTGCTGGAATGCAGAAGTGCTCTGGGCTGAGGAACACACTGCTCCCCCTCCAGAGCCCATTGTGGCTTTGCAAGAACAGGTTCACGGCGTCACACGGGTTTTGAGGGTGGAGAACATTTCCACAGGGCAGAAGGACTATTTTCTTCAGAAAGTCCGAAGGTAAGGACAACAGCCCTGGATATTAAGAAGGGACCATCTCTCATGCTGATGCCCTGTGCTGCCCACAACATGGAGTCACACCCGTCCCAGAGCAGCTGAAGTGCTAAGTCATGATCCACATAGGCAGGGCCGGCGCTGTGGCACAGAGGGTTAAAGCCCTGGCCTGAAGCGCTGGCATCCCATATGGGTGCCGATTTGAGTCCCAGCTGCGCCACTTCCCATCCAGCTCTCTGCTACAGCCTGGGAAAGCAGTAGAAGATGGCCCAAGTCCTTGGGCCCCTGCACCCATGTGGGAGACCCGGAAGACGCTCCTGGCTCCTGGCTTCGGATCGGCACAGCTCCAGCCATTGTGGCCAATTGGGGGGTGAACCAGCAGATGGAAGACCTCTCTCTCTGCCTCTCCTCTTTCTGTGTAACTCTTACTTTCAAATAAATAAATCTTTAAAAGAAAAAAAAAGATCTAACTAGGCCTTAAAATCTTTGCCACCCCTTCTCCCCAAAGAACAAAACTTGTTATTTTTGATTGATCAGAGTTTCTTTCAAATGTCTTTGTCAAAGCCATCTCTGGGGCAGTGTTCGGAACAGCAGTTATGATGCCTTTTGGGATGCCCACGTCCCATACTGGAGTGCCTGAGTTTGGGTCCTGGCTCCCCTCCCAATTGCAGTCCTATTAATGAGTAGGCTAGGAGGCAGTAGGTGATGGCCCAAGTAAATCAGGCCCCAACCACCACATGGGAGACCCAGATTGAGTTCCAGGCTCCTGGCTTTGGCCTGGCCCCACTATGGCTGTTGTGGGCTCTTGAGGAAATGAGACAGTGGACGAGGGACCTCTGTGTGTTTCTTTCAAATGAATAAAATGAAATTTTAAAAAGTTTTCTATCTGTTCAGGTCAGTTATGAGAATTCTGTTGAGGGCAGCATCTCTCAACCCAGCGCACCCACTGACATTTTAGCCCAGAGGCTTCTTTAATGGCAGTGGGCCTGTCCCGTGCAGGGCCGGTGTTGACCGGCCACCCCTCTATCCTCTGGATGCCAGAAGCTTCCCTCCCCTCCCCACTTATGAGGGCCCCTACATGTCTCCTGTACTGCCAGATACCACCCCCAGGGCAAAGTCGCCATTTGAAAGCCACTGCTTTACCCAATCAGTCACAAAGAATCAGACACTCCGACTTGAGGGGGGAAGCCTGGAAACAGAAATAGGATACAACCTGGAGCCTGCGGGTTGCAGAGCAGTGCGTGGGTGGGGCAGACCCGCTTGGGTGCACGACTGCCCTCTCCTGGACGGCTGTGTCAGTGCAGGCAAGATCCACCAGTTGATTTGCTATCATGGACGGTGCTGCAGCTACCACTCAGGGCGGTTAAGGGGTGTTAATGAGAACCGGACTATGGATAGAGCCCAAGGTATGATGGCTTTCAGGAATGGTGGTCAAAGGGTCTTTTAACTTGCTTCCAGGCTCAGTTCTGACATGCTTGACAAGCAATCTGGGCCACAGTTCCCCCATGGAAAATTTAAGGTGGGTAGAATGACCCTGGGCAGTGGCTGCAGGCCTGGCCTAGAGGGTCACATAACTGAGATGCACATCTCTGCACTGTCCCCTAATGACTGGCCAACCTCGGGCAAATTACAGGGCCTTTTATTGTATTTTTAAAAAGATCTTGTGCTTCCTTCCCATCTGCTGATTTACTCCCAGCGTAAGTATTATCTTCCTGATGCCAAGGCCACTGTTCCCCTCCAGTCTACCCTTTGTCACCTGCTTGAAGACATCTCGAGGGCAGTGCTCCCCCTGTGCATTGAAATGTTCCCCTCTCCCAAGTCCTGCTGACTGACTCCCATCCTGAAGACACCTGGACTCCAGCTTCCCCCCATCTCTCCGCATCTGCTCTTCCCAATGCTCCCCTCCCACTTCCTCTTCACCTGCTCCCACCATGAATCCCTCCCTCTCCTTCCAAACGATGCTGGTGCATCTGCATTCTTCTGAGTTCAGCGGCCAGCCCTGGATCGTGCTGACCTGGCAGCACCCGCCACACTGGACCGCCTGCATGCCTCCAGACACTTTCCCTGAATTCCAGGACACCTCGCTCTTTCTCCTCCTACTCGGGCCACTCCCTTTCAGTCTCCTTTGCTAGTTCCTCCTCACCTCCAGGGCAATTTAGCACTCGGGTGCCTCAAAGCCGAGTCCTCTGAGCTCTCCCCTTCACTATCTGCACTCTTTCTAATCTCATGGATTTGAATACTGTGTACCTGCTCTAAAATTCCCAAATATAAATCTGCAGTTGGGATCCCTGCCCCCAACTTCAGACTGACATAGTTCACTGCCCACTGGACATCTCTATCCAGCTGTCTACAAGATATCTCAATGAACACAATCAAAGATTAAGTTCTGATCTGCTCCCAAAACTCTTGCCCCACCTCGGTCTGCTGTCATCTCATCTCCCAGGTGCTCAGGATAACTGACCTCAGAGTCGTCACTTCCTCCTCTTTCTTGCACGTCCCTCACCTAAAATGTCAGGAAAGCCCAAGGCCCCAGCTTCACAGCCAGTCAGGCCCCTTCCAGCGCCACCTCCTCCTCCCAGACCATCCCTACCACACCGTCAGGTCATGTTTCTATCCTACTTAAATCCTGGCAAGACTTCCCGCAAGCGATGGGATGCCAGAGTTCCTATACAGGCCAACGAGGCCTCAGGAACTTGACCCTGTGCCCTCCCACAACCACTCCAGTCGACTCACTGGGCTTCCTTGCTGGTCCCTACACCTGGGACATTTCCCCTTGCCACCGCCAGCCTCAGGGCCCCTCCAACCTTTGCTCAGCTACCACCTTATCATTGTGGCCCCCAGAACCCAACTTTTTTTTAAAAATTATTTATTTGAAAGGCAGAGTCACACAGAGAGTCAGGGAGACAAAAAGATTTTCCATTTGCTAGTTCACTCTCCAAATGGCCACATCGCCAGGGCGGGTCCAGGCTAAAGCCAGGAGCTAGGAGCTTCTTCTGGGTCTCCCACATGGATGCAGGGGCCCAAGCATTTTGGCCATTTTCCACTGCCTTCCCAGGTGCATTAGCAGAGAGCTGGATTGGAAGTGGAGCAGCCGAGACTAGAATTGGTGCCCATATGGGATGCTGGCGTCACAGGCAGCAGTTTAACCCTCCACACCACAGCACCAGCCACATCACCCAACTAAAAACTATACTCCCATCCCCCATGCCTTTCCCAGTCCTCTTCTTTTTCTTCACTTATCAACTTTCAAAGAACCATAAAATTCCCTATCCTATTTAATGTCCATGTCTGCCAATCTTCCTACGTGGACAGAAAGCTTTGTGTCTTGCATCTAATGGGGTCTGGCACACAGTAAATGTCCAATAAATACTACCTGAACGAATGGGTGCTTGGGTGCATCTTCCTCAAGAAATATATCCTATCAGGGATTTGGAGACAACCTAGGAGAGCTCTCCCTAGACAGCACCCAGGTCACCTGGAGGGGATTCACCACACACCAGCTGGAGCTCTGCGTATTGTCGGCCAGCCTTAGAGCACGGCAAAGGCTATGGAGATGTAACACTGACCATCAAAGGCCAGCCAGCTGGTTGGGATAATTTCCCAAAGGAAGCAGGCCCAACTTGAAAGGGCTCTGCTTTCTAGCACATTCTGTGTACTCCCTTGGGCCTCTTCCAGCAAACGGGTCCAAGGATCCTGTGCCTCCCGTCCCCCAAGGCTGTGACCACATTGTGTGTGTCTCCCACTGGCTTCAGCTCCTGCTCTGGCAGAATGAGGATTAGGGACAAAGAGGAAAGTCTTGCTGACGGAGAACTCACAGCTTGCACACCTCACGATGTGGATGTCAACTCCCTCACCGAGCCTGCACGCACTGCTCCCGTCAGGTGTGACACACTGAGCTAGCAGGCTCAGGAAGGAAAAGACGTGGCGCCCGCCTGCAGGGCCTCTTACTCTTGTGGGATGAGGACACTGCTTGCGTTATTGTTCTTCACAGCACTTGTCATCAGGGACATGTATTTACTCGTCCCCTCTGTCATCACTCACTAGAATGTAAGCAGCCTGCAGCACAGGGCCTTGGTTGTACTCACTGCTGTATCTCATGTACCCAGGGCGCCTGGCAGCCTACAGTGCAATTACAGGGCTCAACACAAAGCGGGCATGGCAGAATGAAGTACATAAAAAAATTACAAGGAAAAATACGTAAGTACAAAGGCCAGCACTGTGGTGTAGCAGGCTAAACCTCCGTCTGTGGTGCCGGCATCCCATATGGGTGCTGGTTCGTGTCCCACTGCTCCTCTCTTGATCTAGCTCTCTGCTATGGCCTGGGAGAGCAGTAGAAGATGGCCCAAGTGCTTGGGTCCCTGCACCCGTGTGGAAGACCTGGAAGAAGCTCCTGGCTCCTGGCTTCAGATCAGAGCAGCTCCAGCCATTGTGGCCATTTAGGGAGTGAACAAGTAGATGGAAGACCTTTCTTTATGCCTCTCAAATAAATAAAGTCTTTTTAAAAACCTAAGTATGCCTCAGAAATGTATAGAACGTTTTGTAACAAATACCATATTCAAGGGGCAGGCATTTGACCTAGCAATTGAACTGCTGGTTAGGATGCCCATGTCCCATAGTGGAATGCCTGGGTTTGATGCCTGACTCCCACTCCGGATTCCAAGTTCCTGCTGATGTGTACCTGGGGAGGCAGCAGTGATGGCTCATGTCGTTGGGTCCCTGCTAACCACATGGTAGACCTGGATCGAGCAGCTGGCACCTGTAGAGTAGGCCAGTGGATGGGAGTCCTGTTTCTCTCTGCCTCTCAAATATTTATTATAGATATTACATTTATAATAATTATTATTAGTTATTTTCTTGAGACAAGTCTTGAAGAATGAACAACTTCTGAGGCAGTTTGGGGCAGAGACCTGGGTGAGCGCTGGGAAGGTGGTTCTGGATGGAGACCACAGCAGGAGCAACAGCACAGAGACATGTGTGGACACTGCCTACCTTGGCACCTGCCACATGGACCCTAAACCTCCTAAAAAGCTGGAGCTGCTCCAAATCTCTCCTGTACAGTCTCCTGTCACTCTCCTCCTGGGACAGGGCTGGGCCACTGGCAGGTTTTGTGAAATAAATTCAATTATCTTTTATTTCTATAACTTAAAAAACCACAAAAATGGACAATGCTTTTTTTTTTTTTTTTGACAGGCAGAATTAGACAGTGAGAGAGAGAGAGACAGAGAGAAAAGTCTTCCTTTTCCATTGGTTCACCCCCCAAATGGCTGCCACAGCCAGCGTTCTGTGGCCGGTGTGCTGTGCTGATCCAAAGCCAGGAGCCAGGTGCTTCCTCCAGGTCTCCCATGCAGGTGCAGGGCCCAAGCACTTGGGCCATCCTCCACTGCCTTCCCAGGCCACAGCAGAGAGCTGGCCTGGAAGAGGGGCAACCGGGACAGAATCTGGCGCCCCAACCGGGACTAGAACCCGGTGTGCCAGTGCCGCAGGCGGAGGATTAGCCTAGTGAGCCGCGGTGCCAGCCCAACAATGCCCTTTTAAATCCTCTTCTCAACTATGTCATGCAGAGAGCCGAGACTCAAGCACAAGCTGCAGCCGGTACCAAGCATCCTTAGTCAGCACTAGTTCATCTGTGTGAGAGTCCTCACATCATTTCCCTGCAAAAGTAGCAGAAGGAGGATTAACATCCATGTGGCCAGAGCCAGCCTGGACTCCAGGTCTTTTGGTGGGAAGCCCTCTGACCCTACTCTGCTCAACAAGCCCAGGCCTTTGCCTATCCCATGGTCACCGTGCCTGCTCCACACATCCTTGCAACCACCTCTTCTAACTGCAGCATGGAGCTAAGGGGAAATTTCTCCTTCTCTGTTACATGGGTGTCTTCCACTGCACCATCTGCAGGGCTTCCAGAGCACCTTAAGGACAACTTGGGGTGAGCAGATTGTCAGGCTCTTTCCAACCCACAGCGGCACCTGCTGGATACCCAGGGTAACTGCAGTTCTCATTTTCCCCATTGGACTTTCAGAGTCACTGTCACACTGTTGGTGGCAGACGCCTCCCAGTGGACTAGACAAGATCACAACTGGGGCCCTTGCTCTGCTGTGTTGAAACAAGCCCCAAACAAACCAGAATGCATCAGTGAGTTGACAGACACAAGAGAAATACTCACCTGGCCAAGCACGAGCAACCTATGTCCACTCCTAGCTTTTGCTGTATTTTTTTTGTTTACACAAAATATGAGCATGAACTCATTCAACCATCTGACACATAAGAAACTCACAACCACTCACCTACTTTGGAAAGCCTCCCACAAAAGCCCTAGACTGAAGAGAGAGCTTGTCCTCACTGTAGCTGCCTAGGGGACGTGAAGAGAGACAATCGGGCTCTGTGCATGGTGCATTCAGGAGATGAGACAGCAGCTCACGGCCTCTCGCAAGTACAGCTGGGGCAGCTCCTGAAGATCAAAGCGGGATGCGGCTGCTGACCTGCCCGTGGGCTGCTCTGGCACCAGGTGGACAGGCTTTGGGAAACAAAGGGCGTTCTGTGCACCTGGGTCAACCGACAGGTGAGTGGAAGGAGAGTCAGGCGGCCTGAGAGGCCAGGCTGATCCAGTTTCTCTGATGCCCAAGGCCAGCGGGGAGGGGTAGGGAGGGGGTGGCTCTGTTCCACGTAGATGTTGACATCCGGTGGTGGGCCCTGGTTCCCTTTGTGGCCTCCTCTGCCTCTCACCCTTGCCATCTTGCTCCTTCCGCTGATGGAGAATGGCCCGCTCTGCACAAGATCCCACAAGGCAGCTGCATAACAGCATGTTTCCTTCTGGCCCCAAGTACAGGCTCCTGGGTTCCCTGTCCCTCCTGCTCTCAATCTTGGCAGCTGGGCGGCCTCACTGCTCTGTAGGCCGTGGGCTCAACTTGGGCCCCAGCAAGGGGAACCTATGGGCACCAGGTTCACCCTCTCTGACCTCACCTCCAGCTCTCTTTCTGCTGAATCCCCTTTTGCTGCTTCCCAGCATGCTATTGTTGCCAAGGGGCTTGTCGTATAAGGGCCGGTGTGTCGGAAGCTTGGTCCCCAGTGTGGCGAGGTTGGGGGGCAGTGGACCCCTTAGGAAGTGGAGTCCAGTTGGAGGTGACTGGGGATTGGGATGCTGCATTCTAGGGGGATGCACATAGTTCTCATGGGACCCTGTTAGTTCTGGAAGGTGGGCTGTTTTAGATCAGCTGACCCCTCCCCACTCTCTCTGGCTTCCTGTCTCCCCAGGTGACACCTCGCACGTGCACTCCCACCCTGACGCCAGCTGCCACGAGGTCCTTGCCGGAGCCAGCAAGGACTGCTGTGGACTTTCTGCCCCCAAAGCTGTGAGCTAAATAAACCTGTCTTCATTATAAACTACCCGGCCTAGGGTGCTGCTATAGCAATGCACAACAGACCACTAGAGAGCTTATCCTCTGAACAGCCGCCGTGATGGTGACGGTAGGCCAGGGCCTGGTTCTTCTGCTCCAGTGGCTTCCCATATTTTTCCTATCATCATGTTCATCAGGCCTGATTGCGATCAAGTGCAGTGGTCAGTTTGTCCCACTCAAATTGAAGTGAGCAGAGACAGCTGGGTCTTGTTCCCCACCTTTGTCTAGAGCCTCGCCTAGCACCTCATCCCCACAGTGCTCACCAAATACCTGTGAATTAAAGGAAGGACAAACACGCCCTGCTCCAAAACCTAATGGGCTCTGGCCACAGGCACAGCCTACTTTATCCAGACTCAGCAGCTACTAGCGGCCAGCGAGTTGGGCCACCCATGCTGTAAAGAGCAGGTCCTTCACTGGCCCTCTCTCCTGTTTCCCAAGACATCACCCAACCCTGGGGAATTCTCTAGGGGCTATGGCTCTGGTACCTCACAGCCACCGCCCAGGGTCCTGGCCCTGGACACCTCCTGCCGTACCTCACGGCCAGCTGGCTCTGGCTGTCAGCCTGTGGGCCTGCCGTGCTGCCCTGCAGCTGCAGGCCCCGGGCACCACGCCACAGCCAATGCCTGCACGGAGAAGGTGGTTGCTGTAGCCCTCAACAGTGCTTCATCTTGAACAGATAAACCCGAGGAGACCTGGTTTCTACTTCCTAGCTCTGCCTCCCAGACACAGGGCAGGTGTATGGCAGTGAGAAGAGCTTGGCTCGATTCTAGAGCTGTGGAGCCAGGGAGCCACCGCACTCTTGGCTGTAGCTGTGTGACCCGCACCAAAACGACTTGCCGGTAACTCGAGTGCAACCTCACACAAACCACAAGGGGGCTGTGTTGCTAAAAGGGGAGACCACGATAAGCACTTAGTACACAGCTGGAATCTGGGAAGACCTCATCAAGTGCTTGCTCCCTTCATGCACCAAGGCCACTGTCCTTTCTGACTGGGACTGAGCACAAGGCAAGCGAGCAAGCCACAGGAACTGTCCAGTGCGGCTCTGGGGGAGACCTCTGTCCCCCTCTTCTCTCGTGGGCCATTCTTAATTGTGCAGGGCTGCCCCAGATGAATCACGTTTCCTGGCTTCCCGTGCAGATAGGATGTGGCCAGTGGGGTTAGCTGGGAGTGTGCCTGTGACCTCTGGGAAGGGCACGCTTGTCTTTCTTCCTGCCACCTTCCTAACAGAGACACAGTGGGGGGGGGGGGGGGGGCTAAGCCTTTGCCTGCAGTGCTGGCATCCAGTATGGGAACTGGTGCGTGTCCTGGCTGCCCCTCTTCCGATCCAGCTCTCTGCTATGGGCCGGGAAAGCAGTGGAAGAGGGCCCAATTGCTTGGGAGACCAGGAAGAAGCTCCTGGCTTCCAATTACACCAGCTCTGGCCATTGCAACCATTTGGAGAGTGAACCAGCAGATGAAAAACCTCTCTCTTTGTCTCTCCCTCTCTCTGTCTCTAACTCTCTCAAATAAACAAAATCTTTAAAAAAAAAAAAAAAAGAGAGAGATGGTGGTTGGAGCAGAAGTGCCTGTTTTAACTATAAGGTTGAAGCAAGGGGTGGAGGTTATGGAACAAGAAAGAAGGTACATGCCTCCTTGGCTATGTGGGCATGGCTCTCCTCCTCGTGGACTTCATCTACTTGAGCAGGAAATTAGCTCCTCCCTTGTTTAAGTCCCTGCTCTTTTGAGTTTTCTTTCACTCTCAGAAAAACGTCATTCGGACTAATTACAGGATGTATCTGTTTGGTCAAGCTTCCTTCCTTGATAATAAGCAGAAGTTCGCTGCAAGTCTTCCGGAAGCTTCCAGACTCCCCTGCAAAAGAGACTGCCTCTAGGGCATCTCTGCCGTTTGGAAGGAGGGCTTCCAATGGCAGCCTGCTGGCCATCTTGACGCTGGGGCCTCAGTTATTCCAGGGGAGAGGAGGGGGAACCAGGCTAAGAATCACCTTCACAGCAGTTGTGAATAAGGGACAAGACAAACTTGATTAAACATCAAGGAGCCCCATTATTAACCATGCAGATTTGACACCTGCTGTGTCTGCCTGGCCAAAGTCAGAGTGCAACCTGCTCTTTTGCACTCACATCAGAGTGTGAATCTGGGCCTGGACAAGTCATGGAGAGGAGCTGAGATCCAGGACAGTGCCGTCAAAGGGAAGCGCACATTCCAGCTGCCTGTCTTCACGCTATTTGCTATTCCCAGTCCACGTGTCCCCACACTGTTTTTCACCAGTCTGCACTAAGACAAGGAGCTCATGCCAGAAGGCAGAGCAACTGCACCGCTAAGCCTATCGCTTTGTTCAGCTGCATCTTTGTTCCCCACAGCAGGACTTTCTCAGTGAAGGAAGCAATGGGGTGACGGATGTTTCGGCATCGAGCTCCATACCCGGTTCCAGACAGCACCTTGAAAAGCACTGCTGTAACATGTAGTTGCCTTGTTCCTGGACATAGACATCTGCCTGTATTTCTATCTCTATATAACTGGTTCACCCCAAACCACATGAATCCGAATCTCAGAAGAGGCTAGGACCCAGGGATGCCTATCGTAACAAGGCACCACAGGTGACTCCAAGGCATTCCTTCGGTGGGGAACCACAGTTTGGATATAACAAGATGATGCAGGATATGGTATTTTTCTTGCTTTTCAGGACCAAAGCAATGTGAACTTCCACTTTGCGCTTGATTTCAGCTTGAGCTGACTCTGCTGGGCACAACAAACTTTAAGCCTGAGATTTTTTGGCTTCCTCTTTATCAACTACTGACTTGAGAGGGGCTGGTAAATTACCTTGGAGAAAATTTAAGCCTGGAGATGTTTGATAATATTCTTTCTCTTGGCCTTTGTTCATATGAGGATTATGGTCGTCCGTAAAGCTTTCAGTGCTTACTGAATTTATTCTCTCATGAAACACAAGCCCAACTTCTTTATTTTAAGCCCACACAAAAGAGGGAAAGGCGCTTCCCGCTGTCCCCCGACCAAGCCATAGCACCATCACTGCTGTCATCAGACACCTCTGGTGGAGTGGAGCCGTGGTGCCCCCAGAAACAGGCCCACGGCTCCATAACAGTGCCGGCTTCTGTAAACAACTCCAGGGTAATGAACCCACCCAGGCTCTTACCTGCAGTTCCCAGGCTCAGTAGCACGGCCACCCAGAGGACCCAGAAGAAAAGGAGGATGGCAAATGTCCACAGCGGCTGGCATAGCAGGAATGGAAAGCTGCGGATGGCTTTATTTGTGACTTGGAAAAGCTCCACCGTCAACTTGATTCTCTTCCTGAACACAAAAATCAGGGCGAGCAGGATTACCTGGTGAGAAAGGGTTAGTTAAATTGTTTCAAAATAACGGAGCACCAGGTAGAGACAAAAACAAACCCTACTGCTTTACATCCCTGTACACAGCTCTGCTAAGATACTCACTCCTTTTGTTATCACTGAACAGGGAAATTCTCAAACCTCTACTTGAGCGTCTACTGTGTTGCTGGGCCCTGGGCTCCAAGTTACAGTAAAAACAGTGAGCAAGATGCAGTCCTTCCCTAAAAGTCCTTGAGGTTTTGTTAGAGAGCAAGAGAAACATGAGAATGGGGTCCTTTAGGGTCAGGGAGCTGTGTTTTATTCCCTCTGCCCCAACCCAAGATACTGAAAGAGGGAAAAGACAGTGCTGGTGCCCCACAGCTGCCCTCCCTGCTATATAGCTATGGACAAATCTCTCCTGTTGGCCGAACAGGCCATCCTTCACCCCACAGCCCCCTCCAGCCACTGCCATCTCTTTCCTTCTCCTCAGAGCCCAGCTTCTTGGCTTGTGTACACTCACACCTACAGCCCCACACAGTCTTCAAGAGCCCGCAAACCCCCAGAACCCAGTGGTTCATCCTCCCATGGGTGCCGCAGCTCCTCGCATCCAGACCACAACAACCCCAACAACTTTGTACCCTGAGTCCCCCCAACTCAATCCTCACCCTGCCTCCATTCCTCAATCTCCCTTGGTAAAAGGTAGAGCCAAGATGTCAGCTCCCTGCTCAAAGTCCATCAGGGGTTCCCCGGCACCTCTGGATAAAGGCGAAACCCATGAAGATGGCAGTTCAGGGCCTTCCTGATGGACCCCTCCCAGCACTGCACCCGAGGCCTGCGCAGGCCACTCTCCAGCCTACTCTACTCTCAGCTGAGCAGAGGAAGGACAGTCAAGAACAGTGTGATAAAGCGCAGAAGTTTGTGCTGGGAGCAGCCCCTCCTGGCCCTGTGGCCCTGCTCCTGTGGCCAGGAGCGCCCCCTCCTCCTCCTAGCAAGACACTCAGCAGGGGTCTAGATGGTTGAGCAGAACGTCTGTCTCTGTTTTCACTGCCAACACAACCAACCAGGAAGGGGAACCTGGTTTGTTATTTACAAGTCTATCAAAGCAAAGGGATACCTTTAAGCAAATAAACCAGGCTTCCAGTGCCCAATGGAATGCTAACAAATGTGTTTTACCACTTGTGATATATATATGCTGTACATCTATCAACACATGCACAGATAGTCTATATGGATGACACAACTGACACTGATGCCCTCCTGACACTCATAAGAACTACGCAAGGATGTCCAGTAGAAGGGACCGTTAATCTCTACTCCATTGCTTCCCCCACCCTTGATAGCGATCAGTGTGACCTCCTGGGGCTGGGCTGGGCCGGCAGCAGGGCTGACTCACTGCCCAGAGGTCAACACTCTGATTCCTCTGGGCTCTGGGCTCTAGGCAGCTGAATTTCTACCGGTTCTCTGAGCTGATGCCCTGAGGTGAGTATTTAATGGGACTCACCCCAATTCACCCATGGTTGCTAGAGGCTGTGTTGAATCTACTTAGGTAGTGTTCACAGGTGGCCCTCACCTTCCAGAACAATGTTCTCAAGTTGGCTTGCGAGGCAGCTGCTGAGAAGTCAGGAGACATAAACACTGCCCAAGTAGAAATGGCAGTGGACAGGGGTCTCTCTGGGATCCAGGCTAGGTGAGGACACGGGAGGCAGGGAGCAGGACACAAGTGAGGTGAGCTGCAAGGGAGGTGACCCGCCCTCTCCCTCTCCCCCTTCTTCCTTTGCTCTGGGAAAGGGGAGTGAGGAAGGGGAGAAGGGTCGCTGATCTCTTCCTTCCCCTTGGAGATCAGTGCTGGACTGGGGTGACAGCACCTGGCTTTCTCTTCTGGCGGGCCATATGCCTGCCCTGTGCAGAGCTCTGTGGGGGCAGAGGCTGGGCTGGCTAGCCAGGATCCAAAACAGGGCAGGCAGGGCCTTCCTTGGGCATGGCCCGCCCTAGCTGCACAGCCAGCACAGCTTCCTCTGGGCTCAGTTCTCCAGCAGAGCCCGGATCACTGCCCTTCGGGTAGCATTAGGACCTCCCTCACCCCCTCCCCCCTACTCTGGGTGAACTTTGAGCTTCAGCTGTGGATACACCCTTTGGGGAAGGCCACACCCCTGTAGACAACCCTGAATCAGTATTGTCATTTGACAGGTGAGGAGCCCAAGGCATCTCTCCCTGCTCACCCAGTGGGTGGTGAAGCCTGGATCTGGTGGCCCACGATGCTCCAAGGCGTGAAGGTAAAAGGGAGCCCCAGAGAGGGTCCAGCAAGGAACCAGGGTCCCTCTCCAGCGTCACTTCCCAAAGCCCCAGGCCTGCGCTCTCTTTCCCAGCCTCAGCTGCAAGTCTGGCCCCAGACTGGGGGGGGGGGGTGCTTTACTTGCTCCCTAACACGACCTTGGTGAAGTGCACAAACCCCTGCGGTGGGGAGGAAGGGGAGCGTGAGAGGGTCTGCACCCCAAAGGGGGGGGGGCTTCAGCTGCCTTTGCTTCGAGACAACCCCTCACCCCTCACCCCCCGCTCCAGGGGCCACTCCTCTGTAGAGTGGTCCCCAGCCGGGGTGGCCAGCAGTTACCTGAAACCCATCCCTGACCTGGCGAGGGAGCTGGCTGGGTTTCGTTGCCAGCCACTTTCCCCCAATAACCAGTTCCTGCCGCCTCCATGTTCCCAGTCCGCCTGTTTCAACAAGTAGGTTCATAGCAGGTTCTCTGAAAATCACAATAACCCCACGAGCAGCAGGTGTGGAAACAATGGGCCCCTCGTGCTCCAGGTTGGTGGAAGCGGCTCACCCTCCAGGGCATGGGCGGCCATTGGTGGGAAGGGGCACCTGCCTCCCAAGCAGGAAACCAGAAGCTCCCAAGCCCGCCCTTCCAGCTCGGGGTCCACCCTGCCGCGCTGGGGGGACAGCAGTCACCAGCCCGGACCCCAGGCAGCCTCCGCGATGGCAGAAACGACCTGGGGAGCATTCTGGGAGAATTCGCTTCTGATTGGGAAGGTTTTGATTTACTCCTGAGTAGGTATCTCGAAGGCAAAGAAGGCCTGCGGAGCGGGCGCACATGCTGAGGGCAACGAAAACCAAATTCTAATCGATTCTGGTGAAGAGGCGGTGGTTTGGCTGTTGGCGTGCGCGCCGGCTGCTGGGCCCGCGCTGGCGCGGCGTCCTTACCGTGAGGACCGTGGACACAATGGCAAACCCCAGCACACACTTCATGTTTTCCCTCTCGGTGGCCAGCTCTATGCTGAGGCCGTTCGTGTAGTCGTAATAAAGCCACCACAGGACGCCGCAGACGACTGCAAAGCAAACAGCCCAGGAGCTCAGCACAGGCCCTGAGCCACCGGCTGGCGGGGACCGCCCTGGGAGCCCCGTCCAAACAGGGCCCAGGGGTCCCGAGCTGTACAGGAGTTGTCGGCTGCCCTCTGTGGAGGGGCTGGGCAGAGCCAGGGCAGCCCGGCCGGGGGCCTGCCACTTTGGGGACGGCTGTCTGTCTTTGGGAGGTGACCCCAGACCGCGGGTGCCCGGCCCAGCATTTGGGTCTCTGTGGGCAGGAGGGGAGCCACCTGGACAGCATGGTGAGAGGAACAATGGGGAAGTCTAGAGTCTAAGATTTTCAGATAAGCTTTGTGGCGGGAACCTGGATACTGGCTTCTACCTACACAGCCAGGTGGCTGTCCCCAGCCTCAGAGGCTCGTCCTGAGGACACTGCCCATAAACACCCTGCATTCAGGGCCAATACCCTTGCTACGCCATGGCCTCGTCACTGTGGGAAGGTCACAGCTGTCTTTACCTACGCAGATGGAGAAACATCCCTCACAGGATGCCCTGCCCGTCCTCCAACACGGGGCTCCAGGACTCCCTGCTGCCCGGGGCAGAGCTGCCTGATCCAGGCACTAAGCCACTGTGGCCATAACAGTAAAATGTTGGTAAACACCGGGCCTGGAGCCTCTTGCATGTCCCTGTCCCTCTGACCTCCTTTCCCAACAACTCTTGGTGAGACCCACAGTTGAATAACTGGAGGGAAATACGAGACCCAGCTGCAGGGCTCCAACTCACTCAGGCCTGTGGCTTTTCTTTCCATTGCAACTGTGGGCACCACATGCCCATGGGGGAGGTGCAAGCTCTGAAGAAATCCTCTAAAATGCTTCCAACAGGCACTGGAATTCTCTTTTACTGTTGTGGATCCCATCCCAGGACCACTCGCAGGCTCATCTCAGGGCTGCACACAGTGGCAGAAGGAACAACAGCCCAGGCCTTGGCTTTGCTCTTGGCTGTTGTGTCAGAGCCCGAGTTTTCTCAGATGTGATATGCTAGTCCCCAAGGCCCCAGATGGCTCAAGGCCACATTCAAAGTTCTATACTTCATGGAAAGGCTTTTCAGTCAATCAAAAAGGGGTTAATCAAAAAGAAATACTTACACAACATTCCCAAAATAACCAAGGAAATGAAGATATGAACCAGAAGGGTGGTGATGAATCGAAAGGTGAACATCATGGCCAAAGATAAGGCTGAAAAAATAAGGAAAACATATAAATCCCACACCAGAGGACAGGAAGAAGACGGCAAGACGACGATGACCAGACCCTCCAGAGGGCTGACGGTTTTATCCAGTCTTAAATATCTTGGGCCATCTACCAAACGCCAGGCACAAGTAGCCAGATACACTCTGGCCACTCTGAAGCACACACAGGTTCAGTCAGCTATGGTAAGCCAGCTTTTGGAAGTGTCAGCATTCCTTTTTAATTAAAAAATTTGAAGTATTATTCCCAAATATTAAAAAAAAATTTCCCTCTTAAAAGTCCAAGTGAAACATTTGAAAATTTCACCATACTTTCGTCTTTTGACTTCACACTGGGCTTACATGAAGTTCTAACTTCAGAGGTTCTCAAATACTCTTACTAAATCTGAAAGGTTAATGCCTTTAAAATGAAAAATATTAAGTTCTAATTGTAAATTATCTGTTCTTCATTTCATTTTCCAATATTTGGGCCTCTGAGTCTTTTCTCAATATTTCAGTCAATTTATAAACATTGTTTTGTTTTTAAACAAGAAATCAAGGTTACATATAAATATTTTAGTGCAGTGGCTAATAATATAGATTTTAGAATCAAACAGGACGGTTTGAGGCTCTGCCCTGCCACCTATTCCACTAGACATGGAAGCTTGGTCAAGTCCATTACCATCTCTATGCCTCAGTTTCTTCTCCTACTAGTGGGGACAGGATTCTGATGAAATTTCAATGAGTTAAGAAAAAGCACAATACCTGGAACGTGATATGTGCTCAGTCACGATAGCTATTAATACCATTATGAATCTAATAAGTACACAGTAGCTGTGGGTACATTAGGTTATCATTTATGGTATCAGGATTGTTTCATCCATGCATGAAGGTACTTCAGAAAGTTTGTGGGAAAACTGAATTAAAGATAAGCTTATTTTGGTACAAAAAAGATTGTAAAAAACCATGCATAGTGTTTTCATGATATACATTTTTGGTGAACTTTTTGAAGATCCTACAGATGGTCACCTGGCCAGCATCTGGGAGTCAAAGCAGCCTATGTAAGTTATATGAAGTTACATAACTGTGACTAGTTAAACATCCTCAGGCTTTTGGGAGTTAGTTACATTTGGTAATGAAATTATATAAAACTAAATTTGTAAAGTTGCAGAAACATGTTAATGGCTGAGGGGCTGCCACAGGAAAGGCTACTACGATTGTCTAAAATTACTGGCAGAGTATATTAACCTGTAAAAGCTGACTTTTAACAGGACTCAGCAAATTCAAACATAGAAAATGGGACATCAAAGGGCCAAGGGTGGGTAGCTGCTCCCAGAAATGCCAAGAGGAGGCCGGTCTTGGCTCAAGACCTTGACCTGCCTACAACGCAATGCAGCTGTGCTCCTCAGAGGAGCTGGACATATCACGGACACACCCTCCTCTTTCTCTTGATCATCAGCATCCTTCTGCAGAGCGCAAACTAGTGAAAAATCATGGTCCTGGTCTCCCTGATGGTTGTGCCTCTCACGGACAATTCATAAACTGGCCATCCGACTTGCACGTTCATCCCTTGTGCAGAGCAGAGGGCCAGACCCAGGAACATGATCAGCGTGTTAAGGCACCACACCCAGTACCCCACCCAGCAAGGCTTCTTGGCACAGAATCAGCTGATCTTCTCCCATTTCTACTGCTCCCTCTCCCACTTGATCCCGAAACACTGAAAATATCTAGAAAGAAAATAAATATGAAGTTTTATATTTATGCCAAGAAGCTCATTTTCACTGTTCAACATGAGTATTAGAAACTGTGGCATTCCATAAACAGGGACTAAAAGAGGAGTCACTGAAAATTACCTAAGGAGAGGATACACAGGCCGAGGATTGTGTCTCTTCCTGACATGATTCCACTCAGAACGCGCTGGAGGGCGTCGACATCATTTATCAAAACAGACGCAAACAGGGAATAGCACTCAGGTGTTTGCGGGACACAGCGGCTGAGCAAGGGAAAAGGCTTGCTGAAAATGAGAGAGCGCGCCATCATTTATCTTAAAACAAAAAAAAGATGGTTCCTCAAAATTCCCCACGACCAAGAAAATCTAAGGTCTGTAGTAATGAACAGAGGTTTAGCATCCTGTTTGCAAAGTGCCCCTTAGCTGATGCTCTGGACAGGAAACTGATTATCTGGCCCCAGAGAAACCAGTCACCTAAACTTTGGAGATCACATTTAAAAAATAAAAACTGTATATACTTAAATGTACTAAGTTTTGTTTTGAAACACACGTCCCTTGTGAAATGATTAACACGGTCAAGCTAATTAACAAATACCTCACCTGACATGGTTACCGTTTTTTTAAACAGTGGGAACACTTAAGCCTGCTCTCTTAGCAAGTTTCAAGTAACAGCGAAGATTGTTAACCATAATCACCATGCTGTACACCATATCTCTAGAGCTTATTCATCTCACATAATTGATTAACACCTCCCATCCCCCTGGCCCCCAACATCTGTCTCCATGAATTGGACTTTTTCAGGTCCCACATATAACTGAGATCATGCAGTATCTGTCCTTCTGTGGTGTTGTGAGTGGGTTAAGCCACTGCTTATGATGCCAGCGTCCCATATCAGAGCACTAGTTAGATTCCCGGCTGCTGCATTTCCAATCCAGCTTCCTGCCAGTGTCCCTGGGAAGGCAGCAGAGGGAGTGAATGAGTGGATGGAAGATTCTCTCTGACCCTCTCTTTCTTTCAAATAAATAAATCTTTTTAGAAAATAAGGTTTTAATTTTTGAAGAATTTTGAGTTACAGAAAAATTGCAAAGATAGTAAAGAGAGTTGCTGTGAACTCTTACTCCTAATGTTAACTTCTTTTTTTTTTTTTTAAAGTTATTTATGTGAAAGTCAGAGTTAGAGAGGGAGAGACAGAGAGAGAGAGAGAGAGAGAGGTCTTCCATTGGCTGGTTTACCTCACAAATGGCTGCAATGACCAGGAATAGGCCAGGCCGAAGCCAGGAGCCGAAGCTTCTTCCAGGTCTCCCATGTGGGTGAAGGGGCCCAAGCTCTTGGGCTATCTTCCACTGCTTTCCCAGGTGCATTAGCAGGGAGCTGAATTGGAAGTGGAGCAGCCGGGACTCAAACCAGTGCCCATATGAGATACCTGCATTGCAGGCAGAGGCTTTACCCACCATGCCACAACTCTGGCCTCTAACATCTTAGCCCTGTTACATTACTGAGGATTAAGATTCAACATTATTACCTTACAACTAACTAAACTCTATAGCCTTTGTTCACATTGCATCACATCCCACTAACAACTTTGTCCTGTTCCAGGAGCCAACCCAGGATACGACACTGCGTTGAGTTGTCAAGAGTTCCTCTTTTCTCCATGAGAGTTTCTTACCTTCTTGTTTCTTATGACCTTGACATTTCTGTAGATTCATGAGCAGGTATTTTGTAAACTGTCCCCCGATTTGTAGAATTTCCCTCATGTTTTCTCTTTATTTATTTATTTATTTGACAGGCAGAGTGGACAGTGAGAGAGAGACAGAGAGAAAGGTCTTCCTTTGCCATTGGTTCACCCTCCAATGGCCGCCGCGACTGGCACGCTGCGGCTGGCGCACCGCGCTGATCCAAAGCCAGGAGCCAGGTGCTTCTCCTGGTCTCCCATGGGGTGCAGGGCCCAAGCACTTGGGCCATCCTCCACTGCACTCTCGGGCCATAGCAGAGAGCTGGCCTGGAAGAGGGGCAACTGGGACAGAATCCGGTGCCCCAACTGGGACTAGAACCCAGTGTGCCGGCGCTGCAAGGTGGAGGATTAGCCTATTGAGCCATGGCGCAGGCCCCTCATGTTTTCTCATCCTGAGACTGCAGTTACAAATTTTTGAGAAAATTGTCACAGAGGTGAAATGCCCTCACATCAGGGAATGTGATAGCAGTGTGACACTGTTGCTGAGGTTAACCTGGATGACTTGTTAAGGGGGTGCCTGTGGAGTGACTGTTTTCTTTCTATATTCTCTAGAGGTGAGTTAAGGTGTCTGGGGCCTACTCTCCAGGGGAGGGAAATACAGCCCTACCTCCAGGAAGTTTATATTATTTGGGAATCTCCTGTAGGGAACATGTATCTCTTTTCCCTTATTTATTCAATCATTGATTTGTGTTAGTGGGGGTATTTATTTTTATTTTATTTTGGTTTAAAATCATATATGATCATTATTTTTCTGTTGTTCAAATTGCTCCAGCTTTAGGCACTAGGTGGTCTTTCACCTGCCACCCGTACCTTCTCGCTGTGTCTTTCTGACAAGCGCCATCGTTTTCTTTACTTTCTGGCTTTCTAAAGTAATGCTAGGCTTAGCTGCTCATTTCCTGATCCCAGCTCTAGGCTCAGCCATTTCTCCAGGGAACCCTCTGGGAAGAGTAATTAGATATTGCTGAGTGTGCTCATTGCCACCGGGGAATAGTTGATTCCAGGCCCTCTTTACAATCAACTCTAATCCGTGCTTTCCAGATGGCTCACCAGTGCCCCTGTAGTATACAGGCCTATAGTAGTATAACACCTAGAGTAGTGTTTACATACAATTCTTTCTGTTTTGAGCTCTCAATCCCCTGTCACAAAGCTGTTTCCAAAGTCACTCAGTTCCTCTTCTCTTTACCCCCTCGAGGGAGGCGGTTATACATTACTCAAATGGTTAGATTCTTCTGTCAGTCTATTCTCCCCAGGATCTTTTTTATTTGCATAAGGTTCACTTTGTTAAGTGTTGAAGTGTGCAGCTGAAGTGGAAGAGCAAGTCTGAAGAGTTGTTTTTTAAGAGAACTCATGTGACTTTATCCCAGTCCCTAAGGGGAACTGGGTGAGAGGTACTATTCCTAACTCAGATGGGAGGGGTTTCATGGGAAACCCAGAGAGTTTAAGGAACCCCAGGGGTAAGTTCTGAGTTGCCCTGAGCAACCTGGAGGGTGGGTGGCTGGGCTGCAGAGTGGAAAGCTGCAATTAGGGAGTTGACTGCCCGCCCCTGTGGCTTTTGTCAGGACGAAGGATAAATGAAGAGTTCCCAAGGTCCAGATGTTGGTCACATATGCATGGTCCCAGTGTGGGGTGCTGTTGATCAGGCCTATGGCGGTTGCATGGAAGGTTATGGGGACCTTAACAGAGGCTACAGGTGTCTGCGTAAGGGAGACCTCTCAAATGACCAGCCAGAGCAGAGATGCACTGGGGTGCAGCATCCCCCTCCCCCACGGGGATATGGTCCAAGGACCCTGGTAGGTGGCTGAAACTGCTGAAGAAAGTACTAAACCCTATGCAGACTACGTTTTATCCAATCCACATTTACCCATGATAAAGTTAACTTACAAATTTGGCCCAGGAAGAGATTGACAAAATAGAAGAATTTTAGCAATATACTGTAATGAAAGATGTCATCATGCTACTCAGAATGGTCTTCAATTCAAAACTTGGCTTTCCATGCCTAAAATACTCTCATGGGCTCTTCAGCCAGATCTGAATGCCTTAAGGGCTGATTCTGGGGCCAGAATGTTATTTAGGACATCTGCCATTCTATGAGTCTGCTGTGTTTCCCGCTTCCCATGTTGGATCGTTCTCTCCCTTTTTGATTCTATCAGTTAGTATTTGCAGACACTAGTCTTGTTTGTGTGATCCCTTTGACTCTTAGACCTATCAATGTGATCAATTGTGAACTGAAGTTGATCACTTGGACTAGTGAGATGGCATTGGTACATGCCACCTTGATGGGATTGTATTGGAATCCTGTGGCACGTTTCTAACTCCACCATTTGGGGCAAGTCCGATTGAGCATGTCCCAAATTGTACATCTCCTCCCTCTCTTTTTCCCACTCTTATATTTAACAGGGATCCTTTGCATATTTCTATGTACACAATCAGGTCATCTGTAAATAAAGATGGTTTTACTTCTTATTTTCTATTTCTTTTCCTTTATTGCAACTACTGTGACTTCTACTACGAAGTTGAATAGAAGTGGTAAGAGCACTTGTCTTGTTTCTAACCTAGGTGGAAAGCATTGAATAGTTCACCATAAGGTATAATATTAATGGTGGATTTTTCATAGATGCCCTTAGCAGACTGAAGAAGTTCTCAGCTAGACCTAGTGTACTGTTTTTTTTTTTTTTTTAATTAAGAAAAAGATAAGCCCATAGCCCCTGACTGCATTAGAAAGGTTGTTCAGGGATTTTTATTTCATGTGAGACAGAAAAGAGGCCGGGGCCAGCACTGTGGCATAGCAGGTAAGACCGCCACCTGCAGTGCTGGCATCCCATATGGGCACCGGTTGGAGTCATGGCTGTTCCACTTCTGATCCAGCTCTCTGCTATGTCCTAGGAAAGCAGCAGAAGATGGCCCAAGTGCTTGGGTCCCTGCACCCATATCAGAGACCCAGAAGAAGCTCCTGGCTCCTGGCTTTGGATCAGCCTAGTTCTGGCCGTTGTGGCCATCTGGGGAATGAACCAGTTGATGGAAGACTTCTCTGTCTCTCCCTCTCTAACTCTGCTTCTCGAGGAAATAAATTTGTTAATTTAAAAAGCTAAACAGTATTATATGAAATGACAGACTGTAATTTATTTAAGTAGCTCTCTTGACAGCCATTTAGGTTGTTTCCAGTCTTTTTTTTTTTTTTAAGATTTATTTATTTATTTGAAAGAGTTACACAGAGAGAGCAGAGGCAGAGGCAGAGAAAGAGGTCTTCCATCCGCTGGTTCACTCCCCAATTGGCCGCAATGGCCAGAGCTGTGCTGATCCGAAGCCAGGAGCCAGGAGCCAGGAGCTTCTTTGGTGCTCCCACACGGGTGCAGTGGTCCAAGTGCTTGGGCCATCTTCTACTGCTTTCCCAGGCCACAGCAGAGAGCTGGATCAGAAGAGGAGCAGCTGGGACTCAAACTGGCACCCATATGGGATGCCAGCGCTTCAGGCCAGGGCATTAATCCTCTGTGCCACAGCGCCGGCCCCTGTTTCCAGTCTTTTGCTATTACAGATACTGCAGTGCATGACACTGCCGAGATGCCACTTTACACTGTACACGCACACCTGCGGATTAAATTTCTAGAGACAGCTGTTCAGAGCTATGTACAGTAATAACCGACAGACACTGAGGAACTGTCTTCCTTAGGACACTGCCTCATCAGTGCACACACGTGCTTTCTGCCCGCTCCCTAATACAGAGGATGCCAAACCTTCCCATGTTGCCGTCTACCAGGCAAAGGCATCAGAGATTTAAATGGAATCTCCCCTGTAGTGAGGGAGGTCCAGCCTCAGCTAGGATGCTCAAGAAACATCATGCTTTTTCTTTGAGGTATCTATTCATATTCTTATCCCATTTTTATACTAAGAGGTCAGTATTTTAAAAGTGGATTTGTAAGACCTTTTGAAAAGTAGAGAAATTGATCTTTTATATGAATTGTGACTTATTGTGCCCATTTGCTTTTAGTTTAGTTTCATCTCGCAGAAATGTTTGTTTTTGGGGCCGGTGCTGTGGCGCAGAGGGTTAAAGCCCTGGCCTGAAGCCCGGCATCCCATATGGGCACCGGTTTGAATCCAAGCTGCTCCTCTTCCGATCCAACTCTCTGCTATGATCTGGGATAGCAGAAGGTGACCTGGAGGAAGCTCCTGGATCCTGGCTTTGGATTGGCGCAGCTCCAGCTATTGTGGCCATCTGGGGAGCGAACCAGCGGATGGAAGACCTCTCTCTCGTCTCTACCTATCTCTGTAACTCTTCAGATAAATAAAATAAATATTTCCTTTGCTGTTAGTTCACCCTCCAATGGCCACCATGGCCGGTGCACCGCACTAATCTGAAGCCAGGAGCCAGGTGCTTCCTCCTGGTCTCCCATGCGGGTGCAGGGCCCAAGGACTTGGGCCATCCTCCACTGCACTCCCAGGCCACAGCAGAGAGCTGGCCTGGAAGAGGGGCAACCAGGACAAAATCCAGCGACCTGACCGGGACTAGAACCCGTTGTGCCGGCGCCATGGCAGAAGATTAGCCTACTGAGCCACGGCGCCGGCCTAGAAGGGTTCTTTGCTTATAGTTTATAAGAGAACTCCCCTATGGCTTCTTCTAAGCGCTCTTTGCTTTCATGTCATACATTCCAATCTTGAATCTCTTTGGAATTTATTCACACAGGGCATGAAGTGTGCAACCAACTCTCCTTTCTGGATGCTCTGGTCGTCCTGTTGTCATGTGTTGAATGCAGCTTTTGTCACTTATTTGGAGCTGTCTGTTTATGAACTAAATTCCTGTAAGTATTTGGATTTGATTCTCTTCTTCCTTAATTGCAATCATGATACATTTTAGATCAACCAAGGGAGAAATGACATCTTTAAAAAGTTAAATTTTATTATTAAGAACACAGTATGCCCTTTTCTTTCTTTTGAACTTGATTTTCTTATACTTCAAGTATAAAGATTTTCTTCTGATGGTTCTTATATATTCTTGTTAAATTTATTTCTAGTTACTTTTATTTCTTTTTTTCTTGCAGCAGCAAAAGGAGTCTTTTTAAAAATGTAAAAATGCTACAGATTCCAGTGTACTAATCTTGTTCCATGCCACCTGAGCTCGCTGTTCTGGGAGTTTCTCAGTTCATTCCTATTGTCATCGGTTCATTCAGCTTCTATAATGAGAGAATCAGCAGAGCAGGAATTCTCCCTCCTGCTTTCCAATTACCAAACCCTCTACTGTTTTTTCTTTTCTACTACTAAACAGCTTCTTCATACTAATAAATCTGAATTGTCCTAAAAGCAAATGTTTTTTGAACTTTCTTCAGTGTTTATGAAAAATAAGATCAGATAGAGATTTACTCATTTGTTTTTCCCAAACACAATTCTCCATAAGTCCTTCATGTTGTCAACTATGGTGTTTTATAGGCTTTTAGTAACCCTGTGCTGATGAAAAATGACCCTTTTTATCCTGGAGGGTGACACAGAAAAGCATGTAAGGGTTGGGTCACCCATGTCAGGTAGCTGCCTGCCTGCCCACTGAGTGTTTCATTCACTGGGGCATGGGAGCATTTTTATTTATTTATTTAATTTATCTTATTTTTTTTTTAATTTTTGACAGGCAGAGTGGACAGTGAGAGAGAAAGAGAGACAGAGAGAAAGGTCTTCCTTTTGCCATTGGTTCACCCTCCAATGGCCGCCGCGGTAGCGCGCTGCGGCCGGCGCACCACGCTGATCCAAAGCCAGGAGCCAGGTGCTTCTCCTGGTCTCCCATGGGGTGCAGGGCCCAAGCACTTGGGCCATCCTCCACTGCACTCCCGGGCCACAGCAGAGAGCTGGCCTGGAAGAGGGGCAACTGGGACAGGATCGGTGCCCCGACCGGGACTAGAACCCGGTGTGCTGGAGCCGCAAGGCGGAGGATTAGCCTAGTGAGCCGCGGCGCTGGCTATTTATTTATTTTTTTATTTGAAATGCAGGGAGGGAGGAAGAGAGGGAGAAAGGGAGAGAAGAAGGGAGGGAGGGAGGAGGGGGGGAGAGAGAGAGGGAGAGAGAGAAAATCTTATATCCACTGGTTCACTCCTCAAATGGCCACAGTGATTGGGGCTGGGCCAGGCTGAAGCCAGGAGCCAGGAATTCTATCCATGGCTCCCACATGGTGGCAGGGGCCCAAGTGCTCGAGCCATCTTCTGCTGCTTTCCCAGGCCCATGCATTAGCAGGGAGCTGGACTGGAAGCGGAGCAGTCAGGACTCAGAGCTGCACTCTGATATGGGATGCCAGGGTCGTAAGTGGCTTAACCTGCTCTACCACAACGCCAGCTCTACACAGGTGCGTCTTGAGGCCACAGTGTGCGATTTCTCTCCTACTTCTGCTTTTCTTCTTCCCACTAGCAAAGCTATTCAAATGTGCAGGGAGTAGCCTGGAGAACTGGCTGCATATTAGATGACCCTGTATATGGGATTCATGGGAGCAAACAAGGCAGTGATACACATGAGCACCTATGCAGGAGGCCAGACCTAGAGTCTACTGGGGGAAAAAACTCAAGACTTTTGATTTTAAGTCAAAAAGGAACTCAAAATGCATTATGATGTTGTCCATCAAAGGGAAAGAGATATGCTTGCCTGTTATCTTCTGCAATGCTTTTGCACTGCTCTTAAAAGCTCATACCTAGGGACAGACGTCCTTGGTAGTCAGCCATTGGTCACAAAGGGCAGGTTACACCTCACATGATAGCAGGAGGAAGAAGAAAACAATCAGGTCAGTCAAAAAGAGGTATTTAGAAAATGTCCTTTGGCCCTGTAGCCACGCTTCTCATGTTTTCCAGTCTTTTAATCTTGGCAGTGCTTGCCCATGATAAATATGATAATTTCCATCTTAAACAAACACTTGCTTGTGTAGGCCAAGGAAACAGGGAGCCCTCGCGGCTATTTATAGCTCCTCCTTTTGTCTGAGAAAGGCCAGTCAATCAGCAGCTTTGCCTCCACTGGACAAGTTAGTGTTGGAAGGCTCTGCCTTGAAGGGCGTGAAGGGCCAGCACTGGCTTAGGAGGTAGAAGAGCTGGTGACCTGAGCACACAGCGATGGGCCTTTAGAGCCCTGTTCTCCACGCAGCGTGAGCCCAAGGGAGGCCGCTGGCCAGGCCCAATGAAACCAACCCAGCCTCAAACTGTTTACACTGGATTAGGACAAATAACCTGGATGGTGCTTGGGTTTCAGTATCAGCTTTTCCACTTGCTGGTTGTATGACCTGAACCTCTCTCTCATTCAGTTTTCTCAGTTGTAAAACAGAGACGAAAACATACTTATAGTACAGAGGAGGTCTTGTGAGGCCCAAGTGAGTTAATACATGCCAAGAGCTTGGAAAAGAACCTGGCAAGGATCAAAGGCTCAGTAAACGTTTGCTATTATCATCATCAGTAGCGAGACAGGAGCTTTCCATGGACTTACAGTTGCCATCTTAATTACAGTAAGAGGAGAGTTTATCCAACTCTGGCTAAATGACAACCTTAAAAATTCCATTCCCTTTCACCTCTATGTGCAGGTAGTGACAAACAAGGTTCTTAAAAGAAACTCTTCCAAGCATTAAGTAATTTTCCTTCAACCTGTAAAATGTTCTAGCTTTTTCCTGGGCTCCCTATGTGTCACTGAGACATGTCTGTGATATCTGACAATAAGAATTTTAAAAATATTATAAAAAAAAGAAAATGTACTCTTCCCTGCAAACAATTCTTCTCTCCTTTAATTATCTGAAACACAAGTATTGAATTTTAGTAAAGAATTCCACAAAGATGGCCAATTATATTCTGCCCCTTATGCAGTTAAAAGCTACTCAAGTTCTTTTTTGAATATCTGCCTGATCGGCATTTTCCAAGCTGCACTTGCAACCAGATGATTAGGAAACAAATTATTTTTAAAAAGTGAAACAGAGGGCAAGCACTGTGGCGTGGCGGGTAAAGCCTCTGCCTGAGGCACTGGCATCCCATATGGGTGCTGGTTTGAGTTCTGGCTGCTCCACTTCCCATCCGGTTTCCTGCTAACCCACCTTGGAAATCAACACAAGATGGCCCAAGTGCTTGGACTCCTATAGCCATGTGGGAGACCAGGAGGAAGCACCTAGCTCCAAGGTTTGGCCTGGCATAGCCCGAGCCATTGTGGCCATTTGAGGAGTGAACCAGAGGATGGAAGATCTCACTCTGTCTCTCCTCTCTCTCTGTAACTCTGCTGTTCAAATAAATAACTAAATCTTTAAAAAAAAAAAAAAAAGTGAAACAACATAAACTACTAGTGCACATCACACGTACTAAGGAGAAATCTTGTTTTGTGAGTTTCCATTTCAGTTTAATAGATGCAGGTATGTATGAAGGTACACGTGTACCGGGGTTATGATGTAATAAGCTTCTTACTGTGCTTTCCACAACACTGTACTAGATGGTTCGCAGAATACCTTGCAGGGCCAGCGCTGTGGCAAAGCAGGAAAAGCCACCACCGGCAGTGCCAGCATCCCATATGGGCGCTGGTTCGAGTCTCAGATGCTCCACTTTCAATCCAGCTCTCTGCTATGGCCTGGGAAAGCAGTGGAGGATGGCCCAAGTCCTTGGGCCCATGCATCCATGTGGGGGACCCAGAGGAAGCTCCTGGCTCCTGGCTTTAGATTGGTGCTGCTCCGGCCATTGTGGCCAATTAGGGAGTGAACCACTGGATGGAAGACCTCTCTCTCTCTCTCTCTCTCTCTCTCTCTCTTCCTCTCTGCCTCTCCTTCTCTCTGTAACTCTGACTTTCAAATATATAAATAAATCTTAAAAAAAGAATACTTTGCATTACCTAAATTATTGTTACTATAAGGGGATCTTTTCACAAATGTCTCTTTCTTTTTGTAAACAGTCTTACATTTCTGAAAAGAATGACAATGGGAAATCAACCCAAGCCCTCCTTTACTGCAGCTCAGATCCTAATGGTGGCCATGAATATCTATTGTGTACTTCCCCGTAGCCTTCTCAAGGGCGCAAGCGTGAGCCATTTGCCATGGCAATCACTACTTCACCATCACAACTTCACTCCACAAGTATGGATAAGGTGCCTTCTATGCACTAGTTGTACAGAGTTGAAAAAGATACACAAGAACCTGCAAGAGGTTTACCAAGTAAATTCTTGGTAAGGACCTGTGCTCTTTGTTTCCTTTGAGAAGAAAGGGGTGGTACTCACTCAGCCTTGCCCACTTTGGTCTGTTTCTTACAGAGAAATCCAGAGCCATAAAAATGAACTGTGTCTGGTTTCAAAAAAATAAACAATATCTATTTTTATTAAATACTTGGAGACGAAAAAGTAGACATCAATTACTTTAAAAAATCACTCATCTGATAATCCATATGTAACTTTTTGCTAACTTTATCATTATTTGAAGACTATGTTCATCTTTATCCATTGCTGCGTTTTTTCCTTATTTAGCCTGCCTACTCATCCATTGTCTGTTATGCACATTGTAGTTTCTCTCTGTTTATCCTTGGCTTCCTGTAGGCTATATGTTCCCTGCAGGCAGGCGCTCTACCCAATATCTCCTTCATGCTTTCCACAACGCCTAGAAGAGTAACAGATGCAAAACAAGTACCAAGTAACTTCTGTTGATGAACGAGGAAAAAAGTATGGAGGCTGTTACCTTGGAGGAACTGGCAGCGTGGGGCACAATGAGTCTGCATTTGGACTCTGGGTATAATTGAAGGGATTCAGACTGTAGATGCACAGGAAGGAGCCTGGAAACGGAAGACACGTAGACTGTACCATCTTGCTGTATGGCGCCCACCTTTCCAGGGGAGCAGCAAAGGAAACCTCAGCCATCTCACCAAATGGGAAAGGAGACATAGCCCCCAGATTGAGAGACAGGACCAAGGTGGAGTCAGGGCGTCCCTTGCTTTCTCTCCAAAACCCCAAATTCAAAATGAAAAGTTCTACAATTGATCCTACAATGATGTGAGGATTATTTGCTGTAGAGACTTGACATTTTTAGTCCAGCTTTGCAAATAATTTTTAAAACTCTGGCACACCATTACTCAGACAGGTATCCACAGTGGGCTTCCTCAAACATCTTCTCCCCCCGCCCCCACTTTTGTTTATTTAACTCTTACAACATAAATCTGAATACTGGGCCCAGAGTAAGCTACCTGAGTTACATAAATGTTTTTGATACAACATAGGACTGTCCCATTGGTCAGTAAAAGTAGCCAGTGGCCCCAATAGTTTCATAAAAGAACACCCTTGCCAGCAATCCAACCAGGCCTCTTGGGGACCGGTTGTGGCCAAATGCAGAGAGCTCTCTGACCTCTGTCTAATCCTGACTTTGGGCCCTAAATGTCTGCTGTGCACTCCAGGCTGCCTGTGGAAGGCCAGTCCCTTGTGATGGGCAGGGAGCTCATCTGGAGCAGCTTGGGTCCCAGAATAAATCTTGAGGGACCTGAAGGATACAGAACAAGCTCAAGAGAAAATGTTTATAGCCTTTTGTGCCTTAACAAGGAGTTATTAGCAGGGCCAGGGTAGGGTGTCTCATCTAGGTCCCCCTATGCTCAGGGGGGAGGGGGTGGGCAGCCCCTTGGTGCCTACCACTGGTGTTTGCGAAGAGCTGGACTTCTTCCAGGGTGTCGAGCTGCTCCTCCGGACAGCTGGATACGCAGAGGGCAGTGGGACCGAGCCTTTCATCTCTGATTGCCTGGGTGCAGGAATTCATAAAGAACACGTGTCTGAGGAGACAGATGAAACCCAGAGAGCATCTTAAAGCATTGCCTCTCATTGGGTTTAACTGTGGGCCTTAAAAATATACCCACACGCCATCAGAGGACAGAATTATCAAGGTGAACTCTGCTAACCAAGTGCTGCAGCAAACTTGAACATTCATATCAACAGGGGCTCATCTGGGGAACCGTACAGCTTGTGTGTACAAACCACACTCACAGGTACCAGAACTTCCTTCTCCAGATTCAGCATTTTTGGGAGGATAACTCTAGGAATGCACCTGCGGAAGTCCCTGAGGAACAGTAGAGATTAATTAAACTGCCATGGATCGTTAGATCCAACCCAGTGTAGGTCCTACTCAACGGAATCCCTCCAAAGCATATCTGAGCCCAAGGTGTCCAAATCCACATCAGAGAATAGCTGAACACTGGAAGCGGTGATCAGCAAGCAGGGGCCAGGCTGAGAAGGCCAAGGCTGGTCCTCCTCCCAGTGCGAGAGCCAGGTCACTCAGGGGACCCTCCCTGTAGACACCCAGCCACGCTGGCTAACGTGGCACGAGAACACAGCTGGTTGTTGCCACTGATGGGTCGTGTGCGAGTGGGGATGGCTCCTGGACCCTTGCCCAGTGCTCATGCAGGCTGCTGAGGTCACAGGAAAAGGCCCAGGAGGAGCAGCTCTGAACGCTGCTCGCTATGGAGGGACCTGAGGAGGGGTCCCAGGCGCGAGATGGGAGAAAGGGCAGTGGAAGCTGGGGGCACAGACTTCCTGCGTGTATGATAAATGCACACTTTACTTGATGTTTAAACTTGTGTTAAGATACACATGAACTTCATCATCTTTAATCATTTGAGTGACCAGTTCCAAGCATTAAATACATTCCCACTGTGCTACCATCACATCTGACCACTCAACCGTCTTGCAGAACTGAAACTGCACCCATTGAACCCTAAGCCCCAAGTCCCTGTTTCCTTCAGCCACGGGGGCCACCATTTTACTTTCTGTTCCTATGACTTTGATGACTTTGGAGACCACATGTAAGTGGAATTACACAACATCTGTCTGTTGGTGACGGGTGCCTTCCACTCAGCAGAGGGCCTTCAAGGTCGTAACAGGTGGCAGAATGTCTTGCCGCACCACATCTTGTTCACTTGTTTGCCTCTCCATGGACACCTGGGTGGCTTCTACCTTTTGGCTACTGAGATGACTGGACCACGTGTTTCCCCCTTAATGAAAGAGGAATGGCTGTTTGTCAGCACTGCACTGTGAACGGAGCGGGAAATAGAGCACAGGTGCATCCAGGCAGCCCCCGACAATCCACGCCCAGATATGGCAAAGCCGCTGTCAAGAGGATAAGCAGCAGGGTCTGAGAATTGCTTCTGGTGTCTCCAGCTTTATACTCCAAGCCTATTCAGACCCTTGGGATTTCTCTCCTTGGGGCTGCTTCGATCACAGCATCTCAAACATTGTTGTACGGCAGTCCCCACCCTCGGGAGTGATGGCAGGGATGTTGCTCCCCATCGAGGCATTCCCATCTCTCCTCTGCTCTCTGGGTTTCTGTGGAGTTGCAGTGGGGGAAGAACAGGCCAGCACAGTGCCTGCCCCCATGGATGGTGCAACCAGGAAGCAACGGGACACAGGCGGCCAGCATTCCCAGTTGGCTGTCGGGTATATCCGCACAGAAACACTGCTGTGGAAGGTGCAGGGTTCACACATGCCCTGGTGCCAGGGTTCTGCACACTGGATAATCATGGTGACAGTGAACACCTGCTATTCAGGGTCTCCCTGGATCCTTAAGACCACCTTGTGAGCTGGGTGTAACAACAACCAGTTTAAAAAGATGAAAACTGGGCTCAGAGAGGTTAAGTCCTCTACTCAGGGTCACACAGCTGAAAAGTAGCGGAGGCCACACCCATCTGAAGGTAAGGCCTGCCTCTTTGCTACTGCACACGGCCTCCCCTTTCATGAGATGGGCTGACAGAGATTTGCACGGCAAGACCATTTCCAGCCCCTAAACCACTGATTTACACCCAGTCCTGACATGCTGCCCCTGGAAGGGTCAGAGCGATCACACACTTACTTTTTCAGGGTCATGTCCCGCCCTGAGAGAGGAGCCCCTTCCACTGGGGAGTTTTTCTTGCCACACACGTTGCCAAAGCTGTCGTAGCCGAAGAGCAGCCTTCCAGCGGCGCCAGCCACCACCGAGTAGCCCATGAGGAACATCTAGCAAAAGCCAGGGGGCACATGAGGGCCTGGCCACCGGGGCGGACACAGCCCCAGGGGCCCGTGGATGCTGCCACCCGCCTGATGGAACCAGGCAAACAGGAGTCTCTCCAGGTCCAGTGCCCCTCCCTCTCCAGCGCCATCCACAGCTCGCACCACTTGTGGCCTGCTATGGCAGGGCCGCGTTCCAGCAGACTAGGGAGGGAGAGTTTGCGAAAAGCTTCACCTCTCTGCCTCTTACTCTCTTCTGCAAAACCCTGCCTTTCTAAACTAACATCATCAAAACAGCTCAATTTATTTTTCCTGGGGCTCTTGGTTTATCTAACTGCATAAGGGTATGCTGATATTTCCCCCCCCCTATTTTCCTTCTGTCTTTAAAAAATTAGGTTTTGAAAGGCAGAGAGACAGAGAGGGAAAGGGAGATACAGAGATCTTCCATCTGCTGGCTCACTTTCCAAGTGCCCACTAGAGTTGGTGCTGAGTCAGACCCAAGCTAAGAGTCAGGAACTCATCCAGGTCTCCCACATGGCTGGTAAGGAGCCAACCGCTTGAGCCCTCCCCTGCTGCCTGCCAGAGTGCACGTCAGCAGGAAGCTGGATCGAAGTGGAGCCCGGACTCACCCCCAGGCTCTCCAACGTGAGACTGGGCTGTCCTAAGTGGTGTCTTAATGTCCACCCTGATTTCCCTTTTGTCTTACTTTTAGGGGACTCTGTAGAGGCAACAGTTGATATATCACAAAATACTGTTCACATCCAGACTGAACACAGTTCTTTGGTATAAGTGATTAAAAACACAATAAAAAACTTCAAGAGTTTTTTGGACATGAACATCTAGCAATCTATAATTATTTGTATCCAATTTCATAGTGAATGTGGAATATGTAAAATTTCACTTCAAAAAACTGTTCTGTTATTATGCACTGGTGAACCCTCTACCAAAACTGAAAATCTACCTCCCCACTGCACAACTCTAGTGTTGTAAGTGTCCCCATTTACAATATATACAACACCACTTGATACTGACAAGCTTATTCCATGAAAGACAATGTACTACATCATTCAATAATCAATGGTACTGACACATATGTTGCAAAGGTACTTTGTCCCAAAGTCAAATATGTTCCAGATACTCTGCAGTCATTACTAAGCTTCTTTAAGTACTCAGTGTGTGCCAGTAACACAGGGACACAAAGATGAACAAGATCTAGTGCCTACCCCCTAGGAACTCAGCCTGGGTGAGCAAACCTCATGGGGCAGGAAGCTCCCTGCTCCTCCTGACTTCCTAAGCTCCAATTCAGTCTACCTGGTTGGATTCCAGGATGAGCGGGTCACCTTGGCTGGTGGACAGGGACCTTCAGTGTTTACTGTAAGGCTGTGGGTGTGACCCACTATGTCCCCACAGGCTGGCACGGTAAGCCAACCCAGCCTTGGCATTTTTGGCTGCTGTCCCTCCAAGTTGGAGTGTGGTGAGGTCCTGATTACACTTGGACTTAAGGTGGGGAGAGGGATCCTGTACTTCTGCCTAGCTCACCAGCCAGCCAACAATGAAGTGCTGTTTTCCACTTACTGTCAGTATTTATGTGATAGATCCCTTGGAAAGCCTATGGGGAGAAATGAAAAGTTTCCTAGGGGTGGTGTTGGAGTCAGATTTGGGTATTCCTGAGTCCCTGCCATGAATATTATACCACATCCTTGATCCAGTTCCAAACATGCATGTGCAACCCCACATGACAGGGGATACAGGAGTGTACGCCAGGCTGGTGGGGTCCCCAAGGAGGGGACGGTCAGGGAAGTGGAGTCTGGGAAGAGGAACTGGAAAGGGCAGGGTAGGAGAAGACACAGGAGAGGCAGCAGAGGCAGAGACATTCAAACTTGCTTTTCAACACACACACTTTGCTTTTTGCGCAAATATAAACACAGACTGGCACTTTTTTGATTTGCCAAGACCATCTCTGCTTGCTAATTCTGGACCCTTCCCCCAAGCCTCCTTTGTCCAGCCCTAACTCAGGGGAATACCGTCAACAGTAATCCTGTCCAGGACATCCCCTGGCAGGAGGTCCAGCCTATGACCCGGAAGCTAAGCCGCAGATGCAGATAAAGCATTCCTTGCTGTTTCAGATGCATATCTGTGGCTAATGTATTGCAGAATATTCTAGAAGCCAGTCAGCTAAGGAAGGACTCTGATTAAAACTGAGTGCAGTAAAGAGAACTTGGACTTACTGCACCCTTCAGATTTACTTTACAAAGGAAATGTGATTTTAAAGCTGTTTCTACCTCTGTGCCACCTCTCAGCTGGCTCGTAACTCTTCAGCTTGTGATAGGCCAGCTACAAATCCTTTCCCCAGTTGGCTGCTGAGCTGAGAGTTTAGTGGTGATGTGCTAGGCTTGAAGTGTAGAGTGGCTAGGGCAGACCACCCACTAACATTAACAGCCCAAGGTCCAAGCCATCAGGCTCAAGGCAGGAGCCGGCTCCTAGTGGTTAAACAACAGCAGACCTAGGTTAGACACCAGACATCAGTGGGGGAACGGAAGCAGAAGGTGTTTCAGGTGTACTCGCTGTCATTTTCAACTACTAGAGGAAAGTTCCACAGCTTAAGCAACAAAAACACATGGGGTATCCCTTCTAGAATCCAACCTTCCACTGGGCCTGGAACCAAGTCTGTCTCTGTGAAACCAGACTGGAAAGTCAACATGTGAACAAATGCCTTTCTCACTTGGGAAGAGGAACAAATGCGGTATTTTAGGGCCTATTCAAATGGAATTCTTTTCAACAAAGGTAATTAGAATCTGGTGGTTATTATCAGGTTCTGGAAATTAATCATTTACCACGCAGCAAATAGCATGCCTCAACCTGGCAGGGCTGATTTCATTCGCACAGCCTTTGAAAAAGTTTAATGAGCCTTTCCCTGCTATTGCCTCCAACTCTAAAATAAATACAAAACGGTCGAGGCTCAGCTTCTAAGAGACTCCTCCAGGACTGTTGCGGCCCAGCCTGGTGAGGTCCACCAACAATCACACCTATCAGGAGGCCAGAGTGGGAAACAGCAGCCATTATTTAACTAGGGGGTTTAATCAAACTGCTAAACACAGTGAACCAAGAGTGCTAAAGCACGTTAACCTGCCGTCTGCAGCACCAGCATCCCATGTGGACACCGGTTCGAGTCCCAGCTGCTCCACTTCTGATCCAGCTCCCTGCTAATGCACCTGGGGAAGCAGTAAAAGATGGCTCAAGTCCTTGGGCCTCTGCACCCAGGTGGGAGAGCTGGAAGAAGCTCCTAGCTCCAGATCTGGCTATTGCAGCCATTTGGGGAGTAAACCAGAGGATGGAAACTAACACACACTCTCTCTAACTCTGCCTTTCAAATAAATCTTTAAAAAGGAAGAGTGCTAAAGTAAAAACCATTCATTTCTTGGCTTGCCCTGGATTTTTCCTCCGTGGGAGAACAGCATAGGCTTGGCGAGTATTTGATGTAGAGGTGCGGTAGAAGGTAAAGTGAGCTCGGGTTGTAAGAGGAGGCTCCATGCACACCCCCTCACCAAGAGCGATCCCACTGCTAACTCTGATTCCCACTGCCCAATGGGCCACCCTTTAGCGCCTCGCCCTCAGCAGCTTCTCCACAGGGACTAGGAGGTGAGGAGATGCCTGGGAAGAATGCCGGAGAACTACCTTTGCTAGCTTTTTCCTGGGCTCATGGCAGGCACCGCTCTCGGGGATTTACAGGTGGGGCGCAATTATCTCGGAGACCCCTCCTGCGCATGCCTCTTCCCGGCAAAGCCTCACACTTACCAAGCCAGTCCAAAACAGAAAGAACACGAATAGCCATGTCTTATCCGTGCATTTCCTATAAATCTGGGGTCGCCACTCTCTTTGCCTGGGAGTTTTGTCTGCAGAAACCTTCCAGAAAAGGAAAGAGTTGAGAAAAAAGAGGTTAAACAACCAGGTGGACACAACAAGAGAACCTGCCCAAACCTGCTAGAAACATTTTCAAAGTTTTATATGTATTATTATTTTTTTTTAACGAGGCCACCTGAAGCTCTTTCAGACCCTTTGAAACACCTGCTCCTCCGTGCAGCGCTGATTTCAAGTCTCCACCCACCAAATCCTTACCTGGAGGTGCACCTGAGGGCGGCCCTAAATTCACGTCCCGCGGCCAACGTCTCCCTTCTCCTCTGCCCCAGCCCCTGGGTGGGACCCCGGGTGTTTTCGGCCGGGTGTCTCCAGGGCAAGACGGAGGGAGAAGCAGAAGCGGGGGTTGGGTGGGGTGCGCGCAGGAGGGAGGGAACCTGACCTGTCCCCCGGCTTCCGTCCCCCCCGAGGGCCGCGGCTGCGGGCACTTACCCGGTACTCGGCACCCAGGCACTGCATGGCGTGCGCGGCCGCTCGGCCGGGGACTGGCAGCCGCCGGCACCGCCTGCCCTGCGCGGAGACTCAGCGCCCGCAGCCGGCACGCTGGACCGGGCCGGGCCGGGCCGGGCGGGGAGAGGGGCGGATCGGGCGCAGCGCCGCCCCGCGGCCGCCTCTGCACGCAGCTCTCTAGGCCGCTGCGTCTTGCCCGAGGCCACCCGGCCTGCAGGAGGCGGGGTCAGCAGTGCGTGGCCGGACGCCTCCCTGGCCGCCAGCCTCACCCACCGTCCATGTCAGCGACCGCACGGCGAGGCCCCGGGCAGAGACGGCCGCGCCACGACCCCGCGCGGGCCCTCGCTAAGTCGGGCTGGGTCATCCGCCTGTACCGGGAGCAGGAAGAACAAAGTCCCGGCGGATTGCTCCTGCGGGCGGGGACTCAGACAGGTGCATTCCACACAGCTGACAGGTGGCCCTGAGCGTGTGCCCACCGCGTCTCGGGCGTTCCTAAATAATCAGCAAGGCAGAAACTGCTGTGACTCGTCATCTAGGGAGGAGGGAAACTGAGGCACGGGACAGCAGGAATTAGCCCGGGTGTGGCCCAAGTGGCTTCTCCGAAGCTCTTCGGCGCCTGGCACGGAGCTGCCCTGTCCGCTGAGGCGGCTGTATGGGGGCCGCTGCCTCCCTCCCGCGTGGTCTGGGAACCGCAGCCCCCAGCCCGGAGACTGGGGTAGGACGCGGTGGCAAGACAGCGTTTTGGAGTGCTGTCACCTCTCCCTGCACGCTCCCGCCGTGGGGCAGTCTTCGGGAACAATCGGAGCAGCCCCAGGGCGCTGCAGGCTGGGGAATTAGTGGGAATGAGGGCACCTGGGCCTGCTCCCCACCCGCACCCACACCCTCGGGGCTGCTGGGCTACTGCTTCCGTGAGAGTTCAGACAGCGCGAGGCACAGACGTGGCTATCGGGAGCCAGGGACTCCGGGTTCATCGCCACCCCTCCACTCCCACACCCAAACTCCCGGCGGTCCCGGATGCGCGCTTATCCGAGAGGGTGGTCCAATAACTGAGCGCCTAACAGGTGCAACGACTATAAGACCACAGCTGGGGCTGGCGCTGCGGCGTCGTGGGTAAAGCCACCGCTGGTGCAGTGCCAGCATCCCATATGGGCGCCCGTTGGCGTCCCGGCTTCTCCACTTCCAATCCAGCTCTCTGCTATGGCCTGGGAAGGCAGTGGAAGATGGCCCAAGTCCTTGGGCCCCTGCACCCGTGTGGGAGATCGGAAGAAGCTCCTGGCTTCAGATCGGCCCAGCTCTGTGGCCGTTGTGGCCATTTGGAGAGTGAACCAGTGGATGGAAGACCTCTCCTCTTTCTCTGCCTATGCCTCTCTGTAACTCTGCCTTTCAAATACATAAATAAATCGTTTTTTTTTTAAAGGCCACATCTTAGAAATGGAATTGTGAGAGAAGATGGATCAAGACTTTTAAACAGGTATGATAAATATTTGTATATATTTTTTGACAGGCAGAGTTAGACAGTGAGAGAGAGGCAGAGAGAAAGGTCTTCCTTTTCCGTTGGTTCACCCCCCCAAATGGCCACTACGGCCAGCGTGCTGTGCCAATCCGAAGCCAGGAGCCAGGTGCTTCTCCTGGTCTCCCATGTGGGTGCAGGGCCCAAGGACTTGGGCCATCCTCCACTGCCTTCCCGGGCCACAGCAGAGAGCTGGACTGGAAGAGGAGCAACCGGGACAGAATCCAGCGCCCCGACTGGGACTAGAACCCGGTGTGCTGGTGCTGCAGGCAGAGGATTAGCCAAGTGAGTCGCGGCCCCGGCCAATATTTGTATATTTAAGATGAAATATGATATTAGCAATATGGGATCAGGGCAAAATGTGGAGCTAAAACAAATGGAAATATTAGGCATAAAAATAACATGAATATATTAGTCTCTGCAGGAGATACAGTCCACCATTCCCATGGATGCCTGAACTCTATGCTATGTTTTTCCCCCGTATATACATGCCTATGATAAAGTTCAATTTATAAATTAGGAACAGTAAAATGCTAACAATGACTAGTAACAAAATAGGACATGGCTAACATCCGCACACCTTCTGTCCATGCCTGCCGTCCACAGACTGAATGCCTTTACCTTCTGGCTCAGCACTCACCCCACACTGTGCCTGTCGCTTCTGCAGCTTGAGACCTGACAGCAACCTGCGGAGAACTTCTTCTTCCTCTTTCGTAACTTCAGACGCTTCCATACAGCACAGCATAGCAGCTTTAAGTATAGGATTTTTTTCCTCTTAAGTTGACAGCATTCATTTTTTTTCCACTTAAGGGAAGCACTTTATGGCTTCCCTTTGCCAGCGTCACCACTTGTGCTTTGGGGCCACTGTTAAGTAAAATGAGGGTTACTGGACCAGCCCTGGGATAGCAAGGCAGTGGGTCTGGTCACTGCGAAGACTGCTAAGTGTGGCTCCGCCTGGACGTGCTGGGTAGAGGGAAGATTCACACCTCAGGTGGGACATGGCCTGACCGTGCGACCGCTCATCATGCTGCTCAGAGCACAGAGTGATTTAGAAGTGACGGATTGTTTCTTTCTGGAATCTTCTGTGCAATAATTTTGGACTGTAGTTGTCTATGAGTAACTGGACCCATGGACAGTGAAACCGTGGGAAACTGTATGACACCACTTGTTAGGGATGTGGGAAAAGCAGTGGAGCAGGTGCACTGGAGGGGAACCATGATGGGAGAGCAGATTCAGCCACGCTTCAGAGGCACGGGGGCTGGTTTTAAAAGCGGAGATAGCTTAGTTCTAACTTTCCTAATGTATATCGAGGATAGAGCTGGCACAGGAGGGAGTGGTATAAAAATGCAGTGGAGAAAATATTTGAAGGTGCAATGGAAATAAATTTCAAAGTCAAAAGAAAGAAACCTTAGATTGAAAAAGCCTTTATCTCTAGCAAAATTCTTATACTTACATATACGAATATTTAACAACAGTAATTTTGATTTTTTTATTAAAGATTTATTTACTTATTTGAAAGTCAGAGTTACACAGGGAGAGGCGAGGCAGAGAGAGAGAGAGAGAGAGAGAGAGAGAGAGAGAGAGAGATAAAGAGAGAGGTCTTCCATTCACTGGTTCACTCCCCAATTGGCCACAATGGCTGGAGCTAGGCCAATCCAAAGCCAGGAACCAGGAGCTTCTTCCAGGTCTCCCATGTAGGGCAGGGGCCCAAGGACTTGGGCCATCTTCTACTGCTTTCCCAGGCCATAGCAGAGAGCTGGATTGGAAGTGGAGCAGCCGGGTCTCAAACTGGTGCCCATATGGGATGCCGGGCTTCAGGCCAAGGCTTTAACCCGCTGCGCCACAGCACCGGCCCCAAGTAATTTTGATTTTAAAATTATATTTATTTTTAAAGGTTTAATAATTTTTAACATTTTGCCATCATCACTTTATGCATATATTTTATATATGAACATGCTATTTAAAAAAACAGAGATACTAATATCTCACTATATGGGATTCATGACAATGATCATAAAATGAGAAAAGAAAGATGTATTATTATGTGACGTGACTCAGTGATGACAATATACACAGCAAATAATATGATATCCATCTTTTTTTTGGACTTTGCATATTAAGCCAGATTATCATTATCACCAAACACCAAACTGTCTTCCTCTGATTTTCCCAGTCCATTATCAAGGAGCTGGATGGAAAGTAGAACAGCCGGGACACAAACTGGTGACCATGTGGGATGCTGGTATTGGAAGTAGCAGTTTTACCTGCTGCACCACAGCGCTGGCCCCGTTAATAGGTTTTTTAGATGTTATAAAAGTTATATACATTGTAAAATACATTCATACTTAAGCCCAAACACACAATTTAAAATCTCTATGATCTGACCACCAAGAAATAACTATTTGGGGGGGGGGGGGCTGGCGCTGTGGTACAGTGGGTTAAAGCCCTGGCCTACAGCGCAGAATCCTATATGGACGCTGGTTCTAATCCCAACTGCTCCACTTTTGATCCAGTTCCCTGCTAATGCACCTGGGAAAGCAGCAGAGGATGGCCCAAGTCCTTGGACTCCTGCACCCACGTGGGAGTTCCCAACAGGAAAGTCTTTAGAATGCTTCCTTCCTGGTCCTAGGGTCTCTGTGTGACTCCTGTGTCCTGAGGAATAGGTCTCTTACACAGATGCTCCTTGAAGAAAGTGTCCTGGGGTTAGATGTTAGATATATTTTGGAAACACTGTTCTCTGTTCCCTACAGCATTACAATGCTCAGCATTGTATTAAAGACTTGATTATTTATTTGAAAGTCTCTGTTAGACAGCTGGGCTATAAAACACCCTGGAAAACCCCGATGCTGAGGGCTAATATAGTTTCCACTTCTTTACAGTAGGTGGCACTGTAAGCTAATGGCTGTGTTGTCTATGGTTTTTTTAATTGGTTCAATCTTTCCTTTTTTTGTATTTTGATATTTCAAAAGCTTTTAGGCATATTAAATTAGACATCTACATTTAATTTACTGTTTTATTCCCAAAAATCTGTTATCAAAATTATGTTGCTGCTTACTAGATCTTAACGTTGTCTTAGAAGGGAGAACATTCGTTATTTGAACCTTAGCACTATCTGGAATGAGCTGATTTCCTGTACAGAGTTTTTAAATGCACTGAATACAAGTTCTCACTGCAGAATTTGAAAGGATGCCTTATTTAGTAGTCTAGGAATCACTGGAGCTTTGAGGCCTGGCCATCTGGTTTGAAGCCGGGCCGGACACTGACCAGCAGCCTGACCTTGCTGGGTGAATTACTTTTCCACTGTAAGCCTCAGACTCCCTATCTTTAAAATTTGCAAGTTTGAGATTTTGTGCCTGTCACATAACTTGGCCCGAAATAGATACAATAATCTGTAGCTAACATTACATACTTTTCAAACAAGGATAGGCGACACAGAGCTCTTGGTTCACAGGACAGGCGAGTATGTCTGCACCAGGCAGAGACGTAGCTGGTCAGCCTGGCGGCTGCAGTGCCACACAACCCCTGCTTGGCACTCAAGCCAGGGGGCCCTGGGACGGAACCTCCCAGGCTGTCAATCAACTGGAGGTTCCTGGGCCTGCCTAGACCTATGAGGTTAAAGTCTCTGGAGGTAGGGCTCAGAGTGTGTCTCAACACGTTCTTCATATTGTCTGAGGGGTGCTCAGGGGGATAACTGAACTGGAACATGACCTCCCACAGTCTCGTGTTGGGATTTTATTCATTTTATTTAATTTCTGTGATACTTGAATGATACTTTGCTTGTAAGGGTGTGGAAAAACGGAACTCTAGAGGGGCTGGCATGGTGGCATAGTAGGTTAAGCCTCCGCCTGCAGTGCTGCATCCTATAAGGGCGCTGGTTCAAGTCCCAGCTGCTCCACTTCCAATCCAGCTCTCTGCTATGGCCTGGGAAAGCAGTAGAAGATGGCCCAAGTCCTTCGGCCCCTGCACCTGTGTGGGAAATCCAGAAGAAACTCCTGGCTCCTGGCTTCAGATTGGCCCAGCTCCAGCCACCGTGGCCATTTTGTGAGTGAACCAGTGGATGGAAGACCTCTCTCTCTGTCTCTTCCTCTCTCTGTCCGTAACCCTAGCTCTTAAATAAATAAATAAATCTATTAAAAAGAAAAACAAAACCCTCGGCCAACTCCAGTTCTGAGTCTCCATCTGCAGCAGTTTCTGCCCCAGTGTGAAGGGGTTTGCCTGGCGACAGTGCCGGTGCAGTCCTTCTCTGTCCTGTGCAATAGGCAGAGAGTGAGAATTCTAGGTTGGGGAGTAAGAACTCTAGATAACTACAGCTTTTAAAATGGCTACACTTGTTTTGGTTTGAATTGTGTTGAAGCTGTAACCCCCAGGACCTCAGAACATGCCTGAAGTTGGACGCAGGGACTTTGAAGATGTAATTATTTAAAAGGGGGTCATTACTGTGGGCCCTGGTGCCCTGTGATTGGTGTCCTAATGAGAAGAGGACATTCACACCAAGTTACAAACAGAGGGGACCATGTGCGCACACAGGGAGGTGATGCCATCTACAGGTTGAGGAGAGATCACACCTGCCTATACCTTCATCCTGGTCTGGTGGCTTCCAAGCTGTGAGGGAAGGATGTTATCTAAGCCACCTAGTCTGTCTGTCTGTCTGTCTCTCTCTCTTTCTCTCTCTCTCTTTTAATTTTAGCAGCCCTGGGAAACTAATACAACACCATTTCAACATTTGAAATGAACATGATTTATCCAAAGAGATACTTGTTATAGCTTCCCGTGTTCCAGGCTCAGAGAACACCATGAAAGGAATGCCTGGTGTTGGGAGCTGGGGATGCCAGCCACAGAGCTGGAAGAGCCCGCTGGATCTGCCCTCCCTACGTGGCCGGGATTTGGGGAAGTGCAGCTCTCCAGGGCCATGCAGGCCCCTCGGTCCTGTCCTGCACCCTTGCCTCTGGCTGCCGTTCACACAGTTTCTGGTCAGATTTCCCAAGGCTCCAGTGACGTTCATGATGCCCCCTCAAGGGGATGCTGCATCCCTTAGTAGAACGCGGCTTGAGTCCCGGCTACTCTGCCTCCAATCCAGCATTTGTGCTAATGTTCCTGGGAAGGCAGCGGAAGAGGCCCAAGGATGTGCGTCCCTGTGGGAGACCTGGATGGAGTCTGGGGCTCCTGGCGTTGGCCTGGCCCAGCCCTGGCTGTCGCGGCCATTTGGAGAAAGAGCTTGCAGATGAACAAGGCTCTCTGTTTCACTCTCTCTCCACCCCCCCATCACTCTGCCTTTGAAATAAATACATAAATGAATCTTTAAAAATTATGATGCCCCTTAAATTATTACACTGCTCGCTGAACTTAACTTGATTCCTCTTCAAACATTTTCCTTAGAGGCAAATTAAGGTGCAAAAACCCTCAAATTAAATCTCTCTATTAATCATATATGTACTTATGATACATAATAAGTGAGGGTACTTCAAAATACCATGAAAATGTAATTAAAAGATAAGTTTTTTTTAAAAAAAAGGATGTTTCTTTTGCTGCAAACAATTTTAAATCAATGTTTAATTTTTTGATAACATTCTTTGTTTTAAAGATTTATTTATTTATTTGAAAGGCAGATTTACAGAGAGGCAGAGAGAGAAAAAAGTCTTCCATCTGCTGGTTAACTTCCCAAATGGCCACAATGGCCAGAGCTGAACTGATCCAAAGCCAGGAGCCAGGAGCTTCTTCTGGGTCTCCTGGCAGCTGCAGGGACCCAAGCACTTGGGCCATCTTCCACTGCTTTCCCAGGCCATAGCAGAGATCTGAATTGAAAGTGGAGCAGCTGGGACGTGAACTGCTACCCATATAGGATGCTGATGCCACAGGTGGTGGTTTTACCCACTGTGCCACAGTGCTGGCCCTCATAACGTACATTTTTCATGAACTTTTTGAAGACTTTTCATAGGTCATAATGTATAGAAATCTATATGTGTGTTTGGTGACAGAGCTAGCATTATTCATTCTGTGTCCTTGGCCTCTCACTCTGGGTGCAAGTTATTTCTAGCACCTAAGTTACTAGCAGAAGCTAAGACTGTGGTGGTGTAACCCACACCCCACGCAGCGCCTCACCTTGGATGGGCAGAAGACGGCAGGGTGGCTAACAGGGCTCCAGAAGTGAGTTAATGCTCACCAGGGAGCACAGCTGTTGTCACAGAGCTTTGCAGGCGTTCTCAGAGCCTGGGGATGGAGAGCCCGGGGTCTTCTGGGCGTATCTGTTCCCTTTCACAGCTTACTGTATGGGAGACAGGGAGCGTTGCAATGAACAGCAGCGCAGCTTCTTCACATGGCTGGGTGTGTGTGGGGTGTGCAGGTCAACGTTCCTGATGACCTGTGGTCGTTATTCAGAACATGACTTACGGCTCTGGGTGACAGTTCTGACATTATTGCAAGCAGCTGGTGTTGGATGGTGAGGGGCAGGCCCACTGGGCTGGCACTGAGTGCCGTGGGAGCCCCGCCTGCTGCCCGGAGCCAGGGGTTCCCCATTTGCTACCCCAGCACATTTCTGTTCTCTGATATTTGCTTCCTGATTATTCACTCCAGAAATTTTTATTCTTTTTCCTCTCATTTTTCACTCATTCTGAATTTCATCATCTCAGATTCTTTGTTTTCAGGGCCAATTTTTTTTACCAAAGAGAATGTCCCCACCTTTTATTAATTAAGTAAACAAATTTCTCCTTATCCAAACTCCCCCAACCTTTTGCTGATTTACTACTTACTTCAAAAAGCACAAAACTAAAGATTTAAAAGGCCTCATCACGTCATGAAACATCTACTAAATAGAACCAGCGTAAACCGATGTTAGAACAGCCCACAAAGACTTCTGAGGCAAGCCAGCCGTGTATCCAGCCCCACCCCGCCGAAGGCTTTACAATGTGTTTTATTATGGCTGTGTGCATTGGCTTATTTCCAGCTCTTCTTGGGTTTGAGGCTTTTCTGGGCACTGCTGGTCAGAGGTGGTTCAGGGTGGTCAAGACAGCTGAAGCCGGAGTACAGATCGTGACCCCGCTGACCCCTTAGGCAGCTCCGATAAAGTGTTTCTCTGGGTGAAATTGATGGGCCCAGGGAGCCTGTGAGAGCAGGCACACAGAGTGTGGAGGTCACACTCTGCTTGCTGATGTCTTTTACTACCAAAAGGAAAAAGTGACCAGGAGAAGCCAAGGTGAGGCCCTGGGGCAGGGCCAAGGGCTTCTCACAGACCTTGACTGGCTGACTCCCACCCCAGCCAGCCCCTGGGCAGAGCCATGGGGGTGGGGAGGATTGACTTTCTCTCCCAACTGCTTGGCCTGCACCTGCTGGCACAGAGTGGCTGGGTTCCCTGGGGGGCAGGCTAGGCCCAGGGTGAGGCAGATGGGACACCTGAACCCCTGCACCCAACTCACCTCACTCTAGTCCCAGCCCTGCGCCAGGGACTTTCAACTGTATTTCCCCCTAATATGCAGAAATTGACCCAGAAGGTGGAGCCAAAGAGCTTAAAATAGAACACGCAACTGTGGAAGTTTAAGGTCATTAATGAGATGACACAAATGACTCAGAGAATTTGGCCCCTGCAGGTTGAGAACTGTGATTCTATGCCTTGATGGCAACACACAGGTCAATAATTGTTTCATTAAATAAGTGACTCAGGGTTTTTCATCTACTCCACATGAAACTCCTATTGTGTTATATTTATGATTATTCCCCAAGGAAATGGGAGAATGCAAAGTGAAACTACAGTGGGGACAGGAGAAGGGGGAAGCAGATGGTACGGAACTAAAGGCACAGATTTTCAGGTGCAACGCATGGAAGGCTGGCATCAACAAGCAGCTGGCCGGGCAGAGAAAGGGAACTCTGTGAGGGTAGCTTTCTTTCCAGATCAATCCATGGGCTTCCTGTAATTCCACACCAAAACCATTGGGATTATTTCATAGGGACAGAAACCTTGGTGCAATAGTCTTCAGCATTTATCTAAGTGTGTATTCAGGCTCGACCTAGCCACATTCAAAGGGAGACTGTGCCCTAAAGGAGTACGGAGATGGTCAGCACATGTAATGCAGCACATCACTATGTGGATGTATACAGCTCTGTGAAGAAGATTCAATGGCCTAAAGACACTGCATCTTATTCATACAAGATGGAAATGCAAATTAGTACAGTCATTAAGGACGACGGTATGGAGGTTCATCAAAAAACTAAAAATCAAAAAACTAAAAGTAGATCTACCATGGGACCTAGCTATCCTACTTCTGGGGATATATCCGGAGGAAATGAAATCATCACATTAAGGGGATACCTGCAACCCCATGTTTATTGTAGCACTATTCACAATAACCAAGATATGGAGTCAACCTGGGTGCCCACATACAGATGAGTGCATTTAAAAAAAAGGTGGAATATATATGTGATGGAATATAATTCAGCCATAAAGAAGAATGAAACTCTGAAATTTACAGCAAAATGAATGGAACAACAGAACCTATTATGTTAATTGAAATAAGACACAGAAAGACAAGTACTACATGATATTTCTCATGTGGAAGCTAGAAAACAAAGTTGAACTGAATGTAGAATAGTGATTCCTAGAGGTTGGGAAGGATAGAGAAGTGGGTGTAGAGGAGGGTTGGATAATGGGCACCAAGACACAGTTAGATGAAGGAATAAGCTCTAGAATTTCACAGCACGACTGGGGTGACTTTAGTTGTCACCCATGGCTATGCAAAGAAGAGCTGGAAGAGAGGAGCATGAAGGTTGCAAGCGAAGTTTAGGTAAGGAAGAGGAAGTGCTAATTACTATAATTTGACTAGTATACACTATATCAATGTCATGAAACATGACACTTACCCCATAAATATGTACAATTATTACATGTTCACAAAAAGGTATAAAACTCTTGTGCAATGTAAAACAATAAAATTATGAAAAAAGAATTTAATATAGAATATAAAGAGCAAGAAAGATAAATAAAATAAATGAATCCTTGATGGAATAAACTGTACATAATAAAATATTGCTAAGTAGTAATCATAAATCTACGTTCTCCATTGGTAGCATGGCCCCAAATACACTTCTAATGACTTCAAAAGCCATTATATTACAGATAAACTTCATGAAACTAAATTTTAGTATTTGTCACATTTCTAGAAGATGAAGGACCAAGTTTCCAAGTGATAAAAAGAAACCATACTAGAATCTAGAGTCATAGTATAATGAGAAAAACCACCACAGGAGGAAAAAAAAGAAGAAACCAAAGAATATCTCCACAATGCCAAGCAACAAACGCAGAAACCAAGGAAACAAGAACAAGGAAGACATTATGATGCCCCCCAAAATGAACATGACACTCCAATTCAAGATTATGAAGATGATGAGATAGGAGAAATGCAAGATACGGATTTTTAAAAATTTATAATAAGAACATTTAGAAGTTCTCAAAAATTCTTGAACTACAGAAATCTTTACTGGACAGGATAGAAAATCTCTCTCGTGAAAATGAAATCTTAAGGAGGAATCGAAATGAAATGAAGAATCTAGTAGAACATGAAATTGTGATAGTGAAGAGAAATCAAAATGAAATGAAGAATTCAATAGATCAAATGACAAACGCATTTGAGAGCCTTAAAAACAGAATCAGTGAAGCAGAAGAGAGAATATTGGACTTAGAAGACAGAGCACAGGAAAGTATACAGTCAAACCAAAGAAAAGAAGAGGAAATTAGAAATCTAAAAAAATATTGTTGGGAATCTACAGGATACTATTAAAAAACCCAACATTTGGGTTCTAGAAGTTCCTGAAGGCATGAAGAGAGAGAAAGGATTAGAAGGCCTTTTTAGTGAGATAGTAGCAGAAAACTTTCTGGGTTTGGAGAAGGACAGAGACATCCTAGTACAGGAAGCTCATAAAACCCCCAATAACCATGACCAAAAGAGATTCTCACCATGACACATTGTAATCAAACTCACCACAGTGAAACATAAAGAAAAGAATCTAAAATGTGCAAGAGAGAAACATCAGATTACTCTCAGAGGATCTCCAATTAGACTCACAGCAGACTTCTCATCAGAAACCCTACAGGCTAGTAGGGAACGGCAAGATATAGCCCAGGTACTAAGAGAAAAAAACTGCCAGCCCAGAATATTATATCCTGAAAAGCTCTCATTTGTGAATGAGGTGAAACGAAGACCTTTCATAGCAAACAGAAATTGAAAGAATTTGTTGCCACTCGTCCTGCCCTGCAAAAGATGCTTAAAGATGTGTTACACACAGAAACATAGAAACACGGCCATCAATATGGAAGAAGGTAAAGGAAGAAAACCTCCCAGTAAAAGATCACCGGAAGTTCAAAGCATATATTAGAAATATCTTTGGGAAAATAGCAGGGCAAAGTTACTACTTAGTCACATTGAATGTTAATGGCCTCAACTCTCCAGTTAAAAGACACAGACTGGCTGAATGGATTAAGGAACAAAACCCATCTATTTGCTGCTTACAAGAAACACATCTTTACAACAAAGATGCATGCAGACTGAAAGTGAAAGTTTGAAAAAAGATATTCCATGCCAACAGAAACCAAAAAAGAGCTGGTGTAACCATCTTAATATCAGACAAAATAAACTTTAACACAAAAACTGTTAAGAGAGACAAAGAGGGGCACTATATAATGATTAAGGGATGAATTCAACAGGAAGATGTAACTATTATCAATGTATATACACCTAATTATAGGGCACCGGTTTATTTAAAATATATGTTAAGGGACTTAAAGGGAGACTTAGACTCCAATACAATAGTATTGGTGGACTTCAATATTCCATTTTCAGAAATAGACAGATCAATCAGATCAACAAAGAGACAGTAGATTTAAACGACACTATAGCCCAAATGGATTTAACAGATATAGAACTTTTCATTCTACACTTAAAGAATTCACATTCTTCTCAGCAGTACATGGAACCTACTCTAGGATTGACCACACACTAGGGCATAAAGCAAGTCTCAGCAAATTCAAAAGAATCAAAATCATACCATGCATCTTCTCAGACCACAGTGGAATGAAGCTGGAAATTAGCAACTCAGGAATCCCTAGAGCATATGCAAACACATGGAGATTGAACAACATGCTCTGGAAAGAAGAAATCAAAAGAGAAATCAAAAACTTTCTGGGAGTAAATGAGGATAACACAACATGTCAAAACTTATGGGATATAGCAAAGCAGTGTTAAGAGGAAAGTTTATAGCAATAGGTGCCTACATCAAGAATTTGGAAAGGCACCAAATAAATGAGCTATCAATGCATCTCAAGGATCTAGAAAAACTGCAACAAACCAGGCCCAAAACTTGTAGGAGAAGAGAAATAATTAGAATTAGAGAAGAAATCAACAGACTTGAATAAAAAAAAATTACAAAAGATCAGCCAAAGAGCTGATGTTTTGAAAAAATAAACAAAATTGACACCCCATTGGCCCAACTAACTAAAAAAGAAGAGAAAAGACCCAAATCAATAAAATCAGAGATGAAAAAGGAAACATAACAACAGACACCACAGAAATAAAAAGAGTCATCAGAAATTACTACAAAGAGTTGTATGCCAGCAAACAGGGAAATCTATCAGAAATGGATAGATTCCTGGACACATGCAACCTACCTAAATTGAACCATGAAGACATAGAAAACCTAAACAGATCCATAACTGAGACAGAAATTGAATCAGTAGTAAAGTCCCTCCCAACAAAGAAAAGCCCAGGACCGGAAGGATTCACTGCTGAATACTAACAGACATTTAAAGAAGAATTAACTCTAATTCTTCTCAAACTGTTCAGAACAATCTAAAAAGAGGGAATCCTCCCAAATTATTTCTATGAAGCCAGCATCACCTTAATCCCTAAGCCTGAAAAAGATGCAGCATTGAAAGAGAATTATAGACCAATATCCCTGATGAACACAGACGCAAAAATCCTCAATAAAATTCTGGCTAATAGAATGCAGCAACACATCAGAAAGATCATCCACCCAGACCAAGTGGGATTTATCCCTGGTGTTCAGGGATGGTTCAATGTTCACAAATCAATCAATGTGATACACCACATTAACAAACTGAGAAGAAAAACCATATGATTATCTCAATAGACGCAAAGAAAGCATTTGAGAAGATACAACACCCTTTCATGATGAAAACTAAGCAAATTGGGTATAGAAGGAACATTCCTCAATACAATCAAAGCAGTTTATGAAAAACCTATGGCCAGCATCCTATTGAATGGGGAAAAGTTGGAAGCATTTCTGCTGAGATCTGGTACTAGACAGGGATGCCCACTCTCACCACTGCTATTCAACATAGTTCTGGAAGTTTTAGCCAGAGCCATCTGGCAAGAAAAAGAAATTAAAGGGATACAAATTGGGAAGGAAGAAGTCAAACCATCCCTCTTTACAGAGGATATGATTCTTTATTTAGGGGATCCAAAGAACTCTACTAAGAGACTATTGGAACTCATAGAAGAGTTTGGCAAAGTAGCAGGATATAAAATCAATGCACAAAAATCAACAGCCTTTGTAAACACAGGCAATGCCATGGCTGAGAAAGAACTTCTAAGGTCAACCCCATTCACAATAGCTACAAAAACAATCAAATACCTTGGAATCAACTTAACCAAGGACGTTAAAGATCTCTATGATGAGAATTACAAAATATTAAAGAATGAAATAGAAGAGGATACCAAAAAATGGAAAAATCTTCCATGCTCATGGATTGGAAGAATCAATATAATCAAAATGTCCATTCTCCCAAAAGCAATTTATAGATTCAATGTGATACCAATCAAAATACCAAAGACATTCTTCTCAGATCTGGAAAAAATGATGCTGAAATTCATATGGAGACACAGGAGACCTTGAATAGCCAAAGCAATCTTGTACAACAAAAACAAAGCAGGAGGCATCACAATACCAGATTCCAGGACATACTACAGGGCAGTTGTAATCAAAACAGCATGGTACTGGTACAGAAACAGATGGATAGACCAATGGAACAGAATAGAAACACAGAAATCAATCCAAACATCTACAGCCAACTTATATTTGATCAAGGATCTAAAACCAATTCCTGAAGCAAGGACAGTCTATTCAATAAACGGTGTTGGAAAAACTGGATTTCCACATGCAGAAGCATGAAGCAAGACCCCTACCTTACACCTTACACAAAAATCCACTCAACATGGATTAAAGATCTAAATCTACGACCCGACACCATCAAATTATTAGAGAACATCGGAGAAACCCTGCAAGATATTGGCACCAGCAAAGACTTCTTGGAAAAGACCCCAGAGGCACAGGCAGTCAAAGCCAAAATTAACGTTTGGGATGACATCAAATTGAGAAGTTTCTGTACTGTAAAAGAAACAGTCAGGAAAGTGAAGAGGCAACCGACAGAATGGGAAAAATATTTGCAAACTATGCAACTGATAAAGGATTAATAACCAGAATCTACAAAGAGATCAAGAAACTCCACAACAACAAAACAAACAACCCACTTAAGAGATGGGCCAAGGACCTCAATAGATATTTTTCAAAATGAGGAAATCCAAATGGCCAACAGACACATGAAAAATGTTCAGGATCACTAGCAAACAGGGAAATGCAAATCAAAACCACAATGAGGTTTCACCTCACCCTGGTTAGAATGGCTCACATACAGAAATCTACCAACAACAGATGCTGGCGAGAATGTGGGGAAAAAGGGACACTAACCCACTGTTGGTGGGAATGCAAACTGGTAAAGCCACTATGGAAGTCAGTCTGGAGATTCCTCAGAAACTTGAATATAACCCTACCATACAACCCAGCCATCCCACTCCTTGGAATTTACCCAAAGGAAATTAAATTGGCAAACAAAAAAGCTGTCTGCACCTTAATGTTTATTGCAGCTCAATTCACAATAGCTAAGACCTGGAATCAACCTAAATGCCCATCAACAGTAGACTGGATAAAGAAATTATGGGATATGTACTCTATAGAATACTATACAGCCATAACAAAAATGAAATCCAGTCATTTGCAACAAAATGGAGGAATCTGGAAAACATCGTGCTGCGTGAAATAAGCCAGTCCCAAAGGGACAAATATCATATGTCCTCCCTGATCAGTGACAACTAACCGAGCACCAAAAAGGAAACCTGTTGAAGTGAAATGGACACTATGAGAAACAGTGACTTGATCAGCCCTTGTCTTGAGTGTCCATGAACAACTTAATACTTTATCCCTTTTAGTACTTTTTTTTGTTCTAGTTAATACTATTGGTTGAACTCTGTAATTAACAAACAATTTAAATTTAAATTTAACTGAAAAGTGATCTCTGTTAAATATAAGAGTGGGAATATGAGACGGAGGAGATGTACAGTTTGGGACATGCTCAAGCTGACTTGCCCCAAATGGTAAAGTAAGAAACGTGCCAGGGGATTCCAATACAATCCCATCAAGGTGGCATGTACCAATGTCATCTCACTAGTCAAAGTGATCAGTTTCAGTTCACAGTTGATCATAATGAAAGGATTAAGAGTCAAATGGATCACATAAACAAGACTAGTGTCTGCTAATACTAAGTGAAAGAATTAAAAAGGAGAGAATGATCCAACATGGGAAGCGGGGTACACAGCAGACTCATAGAATGGCAGATGTCCTAAACAGCACTCTGGCCTCAGAATCAGCCCTTAAGGCATTCAGATCTGGCTGAAGAGCCCATGAGAGTATTTTAGGCATGGAAAGCCAAGACACTCTGGAAAAAAAAAAAAAACAAAAACCTAAATGAAAGATCTTTGTGAGTGAGATCCCAGCGGAAAGAACAGGCCATCAAAGAAGGAGGTACCTTTCTCTGAAGGGAGGAGAGAACTTCCACTTTGACTATGAACTTGTCTAAATACGATTGCAGTTGTCGAACTCAAAAGGCTCCCACAGCCTTGGCAACCCATGACAAGAGCCTAGGGTGATTACTGACACCATAAACAAGTGTGTCAATTTGTTAAGTCAACAACAGGAGTCACTTTGCACTTACTCCCCATGTAGGATCTCTGTCCTTAATGTGTTGTACAATGTAAATTAATGCTGTAACTAGTACTCAAACAGTACTTTACACTTTGTGTTTCTGTGTGGGTGAAAACTGTTGAAATGTTTACTTAATATATACTAAATTGATCTTCTGTATATAAAGAGAATTGAAAATGAATCTTGATGTGACTGTAATGGGAGAGGGAGTGGGAGATGGGAGGGTTGCGGGTGGGAAGGAAGTTATGGGGGGGGGGGGAAGCCACTGTAATCCAAAAGCTGTACTTTGGAAATTTATATTTATTAAATAAAAGTTATAGCAAAAACACAGAAAGGAAGAAGAACATTGGATGAGACTGAGAATAAATATCTAAAAAAAGAAAAAAAAAGAAACCATACTAAAAATACTTGAGTAAAGAATATAAATTAATATAAAATTACCTGAAAAGTTAAAGGAGAGGTTGTTGTATTTATCACAACTCCTTTTTAAGAACATTATATCTTTTATTCTAAAAGCCTTGTACCATAAAAACTGTAGGGAAAGAAGAGCAAAATGGGCAAAGGAAAGACTCGGGCCAATGAGCAAGGGAAGACAGACACAGGAGTGAATAAGGATTTAGAAAAACTCAACTTCTGATATTAAAATGAAAGCAACAGTGATAGAACATTCATCAATATTAACATCTAAACCCACATATTTTTTTTAAGGGAAAGAGTTTATTGGGGGAAACCTGACAGGCTGGAGGGAAGGGGTGAAGAAGGAAAAGAGGGAGAAGGAAAGCATAAGAGAGACAGAGACAGAGACAGAGGTCAGAGACAGAGAGAGAGGTCAGGAGACGGAGAGAAAGAGAGAGAGAGCCACGTGTTCAGGAACAGGTCCTTTTAAAACTTTGCTGGAGGGCGGGCAGGGAAGCAGGAGCAGTGAATCCCATTAGGATTGGGGTAGGGCTAATACCAGTTGTTGGGCCATGTGGCCACCTGGCTTCCAGCAATGGCGGCTGGGGACTAGGGCCTAGGATGGTGTCAGGGCGTAGATTGCACCATAGATAACATTGCGCCATTTTACTAACCTTCCCCCTTTTTGTTTTTATAAAGCAGGAGTTGTATGGGATTACATTAGTCCCAAAAGTCCAGGAGGGGTAGAGGGACGATGATCTGTCTTTAGAGCTACTTCGTGCTGACATGGGGCAATGAGGTACTCTTCGCTGGCATGGGGCGATGTCTCAAGCCGCTGTCTCCTTAAACCCACATATTTGAAAATAAAACTATGCAAATGTTGGGGAGAGTCGGGGGAAATAGGTTTGGGTTTATCTCATGAACAGAGCAAGTCTTCATATTTTTCTGTCTCTCTTCAAAGGCCACCTCCAACAAGGCAGACTCTTACTGTGGCTCAGCCCCAGTCTGTGCACCTGTTATGAAGTGCAACATAATTATTAGCACCTTAAATTCTAGATTTTGAATATCTGCTCTGCCCTTTGCTGGTTTTGTGCATTTGTTAAGGCAGTAACTTTCCACATCTCAGTTTTTAATGTAGAAAATGGGCATAATAGTACCCACCTCTTTGCTGTGTGAATGAAATGAGGTTTCACGGTGCTGATAAACTGTAGTCAATCAATACCGGTTGTTACTTTTCTTATTTTCCACTTCCATCCTAGTTTTTGCTCTTAAAAAAATAATTAGCTGTATTTGCTGTTGTAAACTGCTTCAAATCCTTTTTGGAACAAGGCTGCATATAAATCAATCCATATTGCCAGTGCTTTCTTAAAAAGTTATACCAATTTATGATAGCAACTCCAACAGAGAGAGCAATCGGATAACAGAGTCTATTTTAATATATCAACAGCAGTCCTGAGACTTACAATACTCATGACTTTTGACATAGCACTTCCATTTTTAAATTTTACATATGCAAAAAGCTAAATCATAAAATTTACAAGCATAACATTTTTCATAATCTATTTATAATAGATAAAACTTGCAAGAACTCTGAATGGTTAAATTATTCACCTGGGGCAGGCGTTGTGGTGCAGTGATTTAGCATGCATCCCACAATAACAGAGTGCCGGGTTCGAGTCCTGACTTCCCCGCTTCAGATGCAGCTTCCTGCTAATGTGTTCCATAGGAGACAGCAGATGGTGGCTTAAGTACTTGGGTCCCTGCCAGCCACACTGTAGACCCTGATTGACTTCTGAACTCCTAGCTTTGGTCTGGCCCAGCCATGGCATTTGAAGAGTGAACTTGCAGATGGGAGATCTCCCTCTGTCTCTGTCTCTCTGCCTTTCAAATAAAAATAAATAAAATTTTAAAGAAAATTCTTACCTCTTCATTAAAATGGTTTTGAAAATTATATGACAGCTTGGTGTGTGTGCCTTTGATATAACCTCAAGTCGATGCTATGACTAGAGCTATCCAAGATAACTCCACATAAAAAAAGACTTGGAGGAAATATACTGACATGCTAATAATGGACTATGAGTGGGGAAACAATGGCTATTTTAAAATCTTTTTTTCCGTGCATTTCTGTAATTTCCCATTTTCCTTAATAACGGGTGTCCCCGCCCACACACAGGGCCATTTAAGGTTCCTGTCTGGAACTCGTGGATAAACACGAAAGACAGCTCACTTTGATTTGTTCCCTTTGGACAGGATGTCATTACCAGCTTATGAGAAATGCAATTGTCTGATGTTAGGGGAGAGAGTGGCTCTGGGGCATGTGTGGTGGGGAATTTGACACAGGTTTCTATCAGCGGACTCGGACGGGTAACGTGAGAGAAAGCAGCTTGGGAAGCAGAGTGTACCAGTCGCAGGTGTCACCGGAATTCCAGCGTCACGGAAGCGGAATTCCAGAGTGGAGTTCATTGCCTGATGGGGCACAAGTTCCCTCAAACCTTGTCTCTTTCAAGAAGTAAGAAATATCCAATGGTACCATGTTACTGCCATTTCGGTTTTAGTATTATTTATTTATTTGTTTGTTTATTTATTTTTGACAGGCAGAGTGGACAGTGAGAGAGAGAGACAGAGAGAAAGGTCTTCCTTTTTGCCGTTGGTTCACCCTCCAATGGCCGCTGCAGCCAGCGCACCGCGCTGATCCGAAGCCAGGAGCCAGGTGCTTCTCCTAGTCTCCCATGCAGGTGCAGGGCCCAAGCACTTGGGCCATCCTCCACTGCACTCCCGGGCCATAGCAGAGAGCTGGCCTGGAAGAGGGGCAACCAGGACAGATTCCGGCGCCCCAACCAGGACTAGAACCTGGTGTGCTGGCGCCGCTAGGCGGGGGATTAGCCTGTTGAGCCACGGCGCCGGCCAGTATTATTTATTTTTACACCTAAAATCATCAAATTAAAGATGTCTTAGAACCCTAAGGTGGAAGAATGTGTTTACATTTTTATTTAAAAAACACTGTCTTTTCATGTTCTGATTATAAATTTTAAATATACAAAAATGTATGAAGAGGGAAATGAGATTTCCTAGTAATCCCAGCACTCTGAGGATGGCCACTGTTAAGATTTAGAATGTGAGATCTCTTCTCTCTGATATGGGTAGAGCTAGCTTTTTGGGAGGGCTTACTAAGCGCTTGGCACTGACCGGGGGACTCCTACCATGTATTAATTCTGCTCACTCTCACAACAGCCTCCTGGAGTAGGGATGAGAATTGCCTGACAAAGTTAAGTTTCTGGATCAAGACTGTCAGCTCATGGCAGAGAGCCCACCCAGTGGGTTCCAGGTCTGTGTGTTTAACCTCTCCTCTCCATGGTGGAATTTTGCTTTTCAATGTATCTGAAAATCCCTCCAAGTCAATAGATACAAATTTACTGCCTTGCAGTTTGTTGCATGGATTTTAACCACAATTCATATGGTTGGTCTTTTAGGTTTTCACTATCGTAAATCGCAAGGAAATGAACATTCTTACTTGAAGGTGTGCATTTGAGAGATTATTTCCTTAGACTAAATTCTCAGAAGAGAAACACCTGGGTGACCAACTACATTCCCAACGGCAGCTGGGCAAAGGGTGTTTTCCCACGTTCTCCAGTACTTTTCTTTTCTTTCTTTTTTTTTTTTTAAAGATTTTATTTATCTATTTGAGAGGTAGAGTTATAGACAGTGAGAGAGACAGAGAGAAAGATCTTCCTTCCATTGGTTCACTCTCCAGATGGCCGCAACTGCTGGACTTGCCCAATTCGAAGCCAGGAGCCGGGAACATCTTCCAGGTCTCCCATATGGGTGCAGGGGCCCAAGGACTTGGGCCATCTTCTACTTGGGCCTGCTTTCCCAGGCCATAGCAGAGAGCTGGATTGGAAGAGGAGCAGCTGGGACTAGAACCCACGCCCATATGGGATGCCGGCTCCGCAGTCGGAGGATTAACCTACTGCACCACGGCGCCAGCCCCCTCCAGTATTTTTCAAACCCTTTGCACTCTGACCCACTGCAAGACATGCATTTTGTGTAGTTATCCATGACACACACAGGCGCACACACACACACATACACTGGAAACCAGGCTTAACATTTTCTTGGCTAAACTCAATGAGCTCTTTTTTTCTTTTTCCTCTTCCTTCCTCTTCCTTTTCAAAAGCTCTTTTTAAATGCCAAATAGGGGTCACCAAGTGAAATCCATGATCCGTGCAGTAGCTCACTGAAGAAAACACCGTGCTGATGCCTGGGTATTGGCATTCTTTAGTTCTTGCCTATCTATTAATCTGAGATAATGACAGGTTGCTGCTTCAGTATTCTTTAATCACTAGAGAGGCTAAATATTTTGGAAAATTATATTTTTGGAGAGAATAAGTTGAAGTTCATTATTTCTCAGCCTCCAGTGCACATTAGAATGTTAAAAACTTCTTTCATTAATTACTCAATAACCTCTAGAAATTGGGCCCTAGTATGGAACTTTATGGAAAATGTTGACAACAACTCCTGTAGATGGTTATAGGAAGTTAGAGATCTCTGTGGCGGTGTTGTTAATGACACACATTTAAGTTGTTTGTTTGTTTGTTGTTTATTTTTAAAGGAAACCACATTAGGAGCACATGTTGTGGCACAGTAGGTTAAGCTGCTACTTGGGACTCCCAAGTCCCATATCTGAGTGCCTGTTTTTGCTTGGTTGTTTTAAACACTTATGTATTGGAAAGGCAGAGTTACAGAGCGAGGGGGAGAGAGAGACGGAGAGAAAGGGAGATCTTCCATTTGCTGGTTCACTACTCAAATGGCCACAACAAACCAGGTCTGGGCCAGGCCAAAGACAGGAGCCGGGAACTCCATCTGGATCTCTCAGTGGCAGGCATCCGGGCACGTGGGCCATCTTCTGCTGGGTGGGGTCGGGTGGTGAGTGCTGACCACGGAGAGTTCGCTCCGAAAGCCGGCCGCTCCCCGGCCCTCCTTCTTCATGCCTTTACGTTGTTGTCGCTGGTGTGCATGGAGAGGACTGCGAGGTGAAGATGGCAGCGTGGTCTGCCTACAGAGCAGCCTCCGTCCTGAGGGCTGGCGGCGGTGAGCGATGTAAATGAATTCCAAAGAGGGCTCAACAGATTGTAGGAGGAGCTGCGGTTCAGTCGAAAGGGAGCAGGTACACCTTCCTAAAGCGTCTTTTTCTTTAAGGATTTATTTATTTATCAGAATCACACACAGAGAAGGAGAGGCAGAGAGCGAGCGAGCGAGCGAGAGAGCAAGCGAGAGCGAGAGAGAGAGAGAGAGGTCTTCCATCCATTGGTTCACTCCCCAATTGGCCACAACGATCTGAAACCAGGAGCCAGGAGCTTCTTCCAGGTCTCCCATGTGGGTGCAAGGGCCCAAGGCCTTGGGCCATCTTCCACTGCTTCCCCAGGCCATAGCAGAGAGCTGGGTTGGAAGTGAAGTAGCTGGGACTCAGAACCAGCAGCCACATGGGGTGCCGGCACTGCAGGCGGTGGCTTTACCCGCTAAGCCACAGCGCCAGCTCCCCTCCCCCAACAGCGGCTTTAGTCTGTCTTTTGTCTGCTATCGGCCACACCTGGCGATACCAAATATCCCGTCTCTCGTTCCACCTCAGCCTTAGAAGTGTGCTGGAATAGAAAAAGCTTTGACCTTGAGCCAGTTACCTAACCTATCACCCCTCGATCAACTCGTCCCGTCTCAGGCGGTCCAGCAGAGTGTCCAGGAAGGATGCTGGGTGTGGCGGCTGGACTGTCAGCAGCCCAGGCCCCTGCTGTCTTCTGCAGGGTGAAGTGCTCACCGGCTGCTGCAGCTGTTTTGGCAAATGTGGAAGGACAGTTACAGATCCAGCCAGAAGGGGGAGCCGCTGTTCAGCTTTTACCTGCCCTTCTCTTAAGGGTACCTCCTCCTCAGGGAGAGGAGACTGCCAGTCATCTCTGGGAAAGAACCGAGGCCCAGCTGTCTTTGAGGCTTGGAGGTTCAGATTCTTGGAGTGGGGATTTTCCTCCTGCTGTCCATGCTCATCAGAAGTCAGTGATCAAATCATAGGTTTTTGAGTGCAGGAAAATGGAAAACAAGGGACGGCTTGATCCTGTTGGGTCACATCCTGTTCACGACCGCAGGAAGTGAGGCAGCAGCACAGTATGGTTAGAAAAACATGACGTGTATAAGGCATCTGCACGCTACATGCGTGCTACATGTGATGAGTGTGTTAGGTATCATTTTTAAAGACAACTGTGAATCAAAGCCCATCGGCTTTGGGAAATCCTCAAGCTTCTTGTCCAATTGTGTTGGATTTAAAATCATGCTGAGCTGGGGTGGGGGCGCTGTGGTGCAACAGGTTGATCTGCCGTCTGCACTGCTGACAGCCCATGTGGGCAATGGTTAGGGTCCCGGCTGCTCCACTTTTGATCCAGCTCCTTGCTGGCTGTGCCTAGGAAATCAGCTGAGGATGGCCTGAGTGCTTGGGCCTCTGCACCCATGTGAGAGACCCAGATGAAACTGCTGGCTTCTGGCTTCAGACTGGCCCAATCCTGGCTGTTGGGGCCAATTTGGGAGTGAACCCACGGATAGAGGAGCTCTCTCTCCTCTCTCTCTCTTTCTCTCTCCTTCTTTAGCAGTAGCTCTGACTTTCAGATAAATAAATAAATAATTTTTTAAAAACATGCTGATCTGAGAAACAGAAAACTATCCTATTTGTCATCTGAAAACCGATCACAAGGTGCTGAGTGTTTCTTCCAGGAACTGGAATACAATTGGGAAATTTCTCAATGACAATCCTAGGGAGTATGAGACTGAGCGCATCCAGAAACGGAAATGGGACTGCCTCTCTCAAAGGGAAGGTAGAGATGGTTCCAGCCACGGGCAGCCCACGGTGCATTGCCTGAGGGCCATCAGGTTCGAGTGGCATCAGGGGCACACAACGCTCCCTGCTCCAGGAATAGGTTATCTTTGCTTCTTTCGGCTGCTTCACCTGACAAGAGGCCCTCTGGGACACAGGGATGGCAGAAGTCCTTCTGGTCCTTTCCTTTGCCTTCATTGCTCTTGTTCATTGTCCCTCCCTGATTCTCCCCCTTCTCTTGCCCGTATGTCAGGCAGGATGATAGCTGCGTGTTGGCGTCCGTGATGTTTTTCGTTGGGGTTAAGGAGAAAGTGCGTGCCAGCTCTTCAGCTGTAGGTTGAGGATTGGTGTCCATTGGGAAGCTATCTTTGGTGCCCTCTCCAGTCCTGGACTTCCTGGTCACTCAGATCTGCCTTGCTTATCAGATAAACCAAGCGTAAGTCAGCGGATAGTCCTCAAACTTTTGGATTGCCAGTCTCCAAAATCAGTTTAAGATTTAAAAGCCACATGCTTTGCAATGTGTACTCAATGGTTTGCTGACTTTCTCCTTGGGTTTCTTTTATTCTGTGGTACGTAACTGTCCTAGCAATGGGCCGTGCTCACTAAGGAAGCTGTTAGGATCATCAAGTGTCATGGGATGGGGTGGAAGAGGACCCTCTAGCTAGGTGGGTCTGCTAAAGGCTTCACCAGCCACCCAGTGATTTCCAATTCTGATATTTAGAAAGACTTAAAGAGAAAAGCATAGTATTGAGTGCTATTATCTAGTGGAGCTTTTATTCTTAAAATTCAAAGTAATTGAGATCCAATATAATCAATACAATTAATTTTATCTCAAAAAAATTTTTTTTTCACTTGTCCATTTAACCTTCTAGTTCTCATGATATATAAAATTTCACCTATTTCCAGTGTTCCAAAAAGTGTTTTATAGGTTTACCTAAACTTGTGCATAATAGTTTTTTTGTTTTGTTTTGTTTTTTTGTTTTGTTTTTTTTTTTTTTTTAAAGAAAATGATGGGATGGGTGTGTTTGGCACAGCGGTTAACTTGCTGCTTGGGATGCTTGCATCCCATATCAGAGTGCCTAGGTTTGAGTCCTGGTTTCACTTTTTTTTTTTTTGTAAGATTTATTCCATTTACTTGAAAGGCAGAATTATGGAAAGAGAGAGAGAGTGAGAGGAGGAGAGAGAGCCAGAGTGAGAGTTGATATCTTCCATCTTTTGGTTCACTCCCTAAATGGCTGCAACAGCCAGGGCTGGGCCAGGCTAAAGCCAGGAGCCAGGAGCTTCTTCCAGATCTCCCACATGGGTACAAGGGCCCAAGCACTTGGACCATCCTCTACTGCTTTCCTAGGTACATTAGCAGGGAGCTGGATCGGAAGGGGAGCAGCTGGGACTCAATCTGGCACCTATATGGGATGGCAGTGTCACAGGTTGCAGCTTTACCTGCTATGCCACAATGCCAGCCCCCTGCCTCCACCCCTGATTCCAACTTCCTGCTAAGATGCACCCTGAGAGGCAGCAGGTGATAGCTCCAGGGTTGGGTCCCTGAAGCCCGTTTGGAGACCCAGATGGAATTCCTGGCCCCTGGCTTAGATCTGGCCCAGCTTTGACTGTTGTAGCCATCTGGAAAGTGAACCGGCAGATGAAAAGTCCCTCTCTCTTTAAAAAAAAAAGAAAAATAAATAAAATTGGAACAACAAAGAAATTGACAATAGATCAATTAAATTCGATTTTTGGTGCTGATGGACTAGGCTTTCCTTTCTGGCTTTGCCTTTGGGGATTTTAATACTTTTTTTTTTTATTTCGGCATGTGAAAAATAGTAGCTTATCAACTGTCACCTTATGAATACATTGGGTCAAGAACAAATTGATGCTTAATGTCATAGTCATCAGGATGGACAGCTGTGGCATCCAATGCCATCAAAATTAGAAAGGATTCCAGTAGGTAGGAAGGCTGCTCAGCAAAATGACCTCCTTCTGTTGTTATGTCCTTTCATTCCTCTCTCTTCTGTCCTGTCCCCAACCATTCTCTTCTCAAAATCCTGTGTTCATTTGAGAGCGGGGCTCCCCCTTGCTGATTTCTGTGGCACTTGGATGACAGGCAGGGTGCTAAGCATTGGAGCCCCGTTTCATTTCACCCTCTCCTCTGTTGAGCGAGATGCCACTATCCCCGCTTTCCAGATGGGGAGGCTGCACAGCTGGTGAGCACGTGGCCCACTCAGGGTCGGCCGGGCAGGCGTGGAGCTCCTGTTCGCACACGGATCCCGGCAGTCAGCTCCTTCTCCTTACACATCAGCATCTTTTGCCTTTCAGTGCAGAGCCTGGGACAGAAACGTTGGAGAAGGAAACAGGTTTTAGCATACACTGCCCAGCCTCTGAGTACGATGATCTCCTTTTAAATGGGGTTTTCTTTCATTTTTGAAGCTTGAACTTACTGCCCTGCCTTCTTCAAGCTGGTGACAGGAAGAGCTGGACGTGATTGGTACGGCAAATGGTTTAATGCAGTAGGAAAAGGCATTTTAGAAGCTGACTTTCCGGATGTCTGGGTTCCTTTTTTTCCCCTTCTTTCATAAACTATTTGGTTGGTTCCATTGGAATAAAAAGTAACTAACTGGAGGATAAAAATAACTTCTTTTGTAATTCTGCCTCAACAGACAACAACAATATATTGTGCTTTTTCACGGAAAGATCTAATTTTAGAAAGAATGCAAGTCTCCCGGCAGCCCGCTGAGTAATAACTGCTTGGCGAGATTGATGCTTACAACAGATCACCACGCTGAAAGCCCTTCTTTGGAAGGTTTGTGAATTGCTTTTTTACGTAACTTGCACGTGTTATTTTGTGACACGGGAAACCTCCTCTAATAGGAAATGAAAAGGTTGTCTGTATAGGGCTTCGGGGATTCCTTTACATCCTGTGCGATGACTCACAGTTTAAATGCACCAAGTTCGGGAGAGGAAGTGTCTTTCATGGTCTTAGAAAAATAAAAACTGTAAACCAGAAACAGAAAGGGCAGCCCGCACTCCTCTGTGTGCCCTTGGGCCGAGGGGGCCTCTGCGCTTTGCATTTGAAGTCCCTGAAACGAGTGGACTAGGGAACAGTGAGTGCGGGACCCTGGAAGACAGTGAAGACCCTGTCTTGGCTCCGTGACAGTTACCTTTTCTTTTTGGTGTGATTTCCCCCGGATTTAGAACTTCAGTCATCTAGCTCAAGTACAGCCAGAATGTGTTCGCTGCTCTGCATTGTTGATGAGGCTGAATGAAATAGAAAGGGGAACTACAGCTCAGAACTCTCGGCTCAGATTCCCGGTGTCCCGCACTTGTTTAGGTGAACGCCAGGGGGACCGCAGAGGTGACCCCTGAGTTGGCGGGAGGCCGCCCTCAGCTCGGAGCCTCTCTCCTGCTCTGGCTCCACGATCTGCCAGGTCCAGGATGTCTCTTCTGGAAGCCAGTTTTCCTGCTGCCCAGAATCTCAGCGAGGTTTTGACCGAAATAATCTTCCCAACGAAAGTTCAGTGTCAGGCCCTCTCCTTGTTGTGGAAGTGGTGCTGATTGGAATTGGGAAGAGCCTGGTGACCTCTGAAACAAATTGGAAAAAAAAAAAAAAAAAGGGAAAAAAAAACAAGTTTTGAAAGTTAACTAATGATTTCCATAGAAGAAATCACCATCATTCTGACATATGTTGCATACCATTTGTAAATTGAACCAAGGATCTCCCACTCCCAGATCTGGCCAACTAAGTCTTCTCAGATTTGTGGGTGTGTGTTACCCTGAATTTCATTCAGTGAACTGGTAGGTACAGTCTGGTTCCTATTTCACCTAGCTGCATTATTTGGAGTGATAATTTCATTAACAACTAAAATAAATTGAAATTTATAGACTTAGAGATCATAGACATAATTTGATTTGGGCTATATGTTTTAAAAAAAATACAAACAAATCTTTAAACCACTCACCCTAAACTTCCAGGTATGAAGGAAGAAAAATTTTGCCAAGTGTGGCCAGATGGGCCAGTTCAGTTTACCTAGCGTTTGCAAGATTCCAGGACTCAGATCCTGAATAGCTTCGGATCTGCAAGGGTCACAGAACAAGTCTAGAGAGGGACCTTACAATGAAATCATTTCATATCTATATTAACAAGAGTAAACCTAAATAGAAATGAGAAGCCTTGAGACAGGATTTTCAGTCTTTAGAATGCAGCAACCTTAGCTCCAAATAATCACTGCTATAGATTTGGATGAAAAGGGGTGCACGAGGCATGGAGCAGTACGGAGCCCTGCTCGCCATCAGTGTGGTCTCCTGAGTTCTGACCCCATGACTGAACCCTTCCCCGGAGGAAAGAATAATCACAGAACAGCAACGTTTCTGAAGGCAGGAATCAGGAGCTTCTGTGCTTTCAAAAATAAATTGTAAAATGATGAAGGCAGGTGGCCAGCTATAGTCCAAACTGGTTCCCATGGTAGTCAGGGTGACTTAGGCATGTGAAAAATCAAAGTGATAACACAGGTGTGAATTTAGGTCTAGAAACTCAAGTGTGCAAGCATAAGCTCAGTCTTTAAAAACACCTTTATGGGGCCGGCGCTTTGGCGCAACGGGTTGATACCCTGGCCTGAAGCGCCGGCATCCCATGTAGGCGCCGGTTCAAGACCAGGCTGATCCACTTCCCATCCAGCTCTCTGCTGTAGCATGGGATAGCAGTGGAAGATGGCCCAAGTCCTTGGGCCCCTGCACCTGCGTGGGGGACCTGGAAGAAGCTCCTGGCTCCTGGCTTCGGATCGGCACAGCTCCGGCCGTTGTGGCCAATTGGGGAGTGAACCATTGGATGGAAGACCTCTCTCTCTCTCTCTGCCTCTCCTCTCTCTGTGTAACTCTGACTTTCAAGTAAAAATAAATAAATCTCTAAAAGAGAAAAACACCTTTATCAAGGTTTAATTTATATACTGTCCAACTCACCCATGGCAACTGCACAGTCTGACAAGGTTTAGTAAATTTACACATTTACCAACCTGATTGTAATCAAAGTTAAGAATCCTCTATTACCTCCAAAAATTTCCTTTGTGCCTTTTGCAGTCAATTCTTATTCCCACCTTCAGCCCCAGGAAACCGCTGATAGTGGTTTCCATAGTCAGCCTTTTCTAGAAATTTCAAAAAGTGGAACCAAGCAATATGCCTCTTTAGTGTCTGGCATCTTTCACTTGCGAAATGTTCCCAGTTTCAGCCATGTCAGTAGGTACACCAGTAGTTCATTCCTTTCTATTGCTGAGTTGTTATTCTGTTATATAAATGAGTCACAATATGTTTATTCATTCACTAGCCGATAGACATTTAATTTGTTTCCAGTTCGAGATTATCACTAATAAGACTGCTAAGAACACTTGCATGCGAGTTTTTGTGTGGACTTTTGTTTTTATTTCTCATGGATAGATACCTAAGAATGGAATTGTCTCTCAGCATTTTGGAAACTGCAGCAATGTTATCCAAATTTCTGTGCCATTTTACTTTTTCAGCAACAACCCTTGGCTTGGTAGGGTCAAGCTTTTTTATCCCAGTCATTCTAGTGGATGTGGTATTTTACTGTGGTATTAATGTGTGTTTCCCCAATGACTACTAATGTTGAGGATTTTTTTCCTGTGCTTATTAACCATATGTGTATTTTTGATAAACTATTCATTTACCTTTTTTGACTCTTTTTATTGGGTTGTTGCCTTTTAATTATTGATTTGGAAGAGTTTTGCATACAAGCCCTTTTATCAGATACATGATTTGCAAATATTTCTTCTTTGGTTGTGGTTTGTTTTTAAATTTTTCCTAATGATGTCTTTTGAAAAATAAAACATAATTTGGATAAAGTCCAGTTTAACATTTTTTTCTTTTATGAATCTTGCTTTTGGTTAAAAACAGAATAATGTTTGTTTAACTCAAAAATTTTCTATTTTAGATTTAGATTTTAGTCTATGATTCAATTTTTTGGGTATAGTGTGAAGCAAGGGTCTATTGTTTTTTGCATATGAATATGCAGCTATTCCTGTACTATTTGTTGAAAAGACTATATTTCCCCCACTGAATTGCTTTATCATTTTTCTCAATAGCAATTGACCATACATTTAAAGCCTTATTTCGAGATTCTATTCTGTTTCTTTGATCTAAACGTCAGACCTTATGAAAAAAGCACACTGTTTTGATCAATGTAGTTTTGTGATAAATTTTGTATGTCTTCCAAGTTTGTTCTTTTGTTCAGTTTTTTTTCTTATTCTCTGTCCAGTGAATTTTCATGTAATTTTTAGAACCAGCTCTCAATTTCTACAGCAGTAGGATCTTTTATCCTGTGATCCTGTCAATCTTGTTTATTAGTTCTAGAGTATTTTTTTTAAAGATTTATTTTATTTATTTGAAAGACTGAGTTATAGAGAGAGGTAGAGCCAGAGAGAAACAGCAGTCTTCCATCTGCTGGTTCACTCTCCAAATGACTGCTATGGCCAGAGTTGAGCTGATCCGAAGCCAGGAGCTAGGAGCTTATTCCTGGTCTCCCATGCAGGTACAGGGGCCCAAGGACTTTGGGCCATCTTCTATTGCTTTCCCAGGCCATAGCAGAGAGCTATGGAGCAGAAATGGAGAAATGGAGCAGCTGGGACTCAAACTGGCACCCATATGGGATGCCATCACTGCAGGCCAAGGCTTTAACCCAATTTGCCATAGTGCCAGCCCCATTTCTAGTATATTTTTTGTAAATTTTGTGAAACTTTCTACCTACAAGAGTATGTCATCTGTACATAAAGATAGCTTAATTTTTCTAAGTTTTACGCCTTTGATTTCTTAACATTGCCTTATTGCAATGGCTGGAAGGTTTTGTACAATGCTGAACAGGAGTGGTGAAAGCAAACATCTTTGCCTTGTTCCTAGTCTTAGAAGCAAAATATCAGTCTTTTATCATTAAACATGATGTTAGCCAAGATTTCTTCATGGATGCTATTTGTCAGGTGGAGAAAGTTAGCTTGTATTCTTAGTTTGTGAGTTTTGAAAAAATCATGAATCAATATTAAATTTTGTCAAATGGGCCGGCGCCGTGGCTCAACAGGCTAATCCTCCGCCTTGCGGCGCCGGCACACCGGGTTCTAGTCCCGGTCGGGGCACCGATCCTGTCCCGGTTGCCCCGCTTCCAGGCCAGCTCTCTGCTGTGGCTAGGGAGTGCAGTGGAGGATGGCCCAAGTCCTTGGGTCCTGCACCCCATGGGAGACCAGGAGAAGCACCTGGCTCCTGCCATCGGAACAGCGCGGTGCGCCGGCCGCAGCGCGCTACCGCGGCGGCCATTGGAGGGTGAACCAACGGCAAAAGGAAGACCTTTCTCTCTGTCTCTCTCTCTCACTGTCCACTCTGCCTGTCAAAAAAAAAAAAAAAAAAAAATTTGTCAAATGTGTTTTTTCATCTGTGAGATGATTGTGTCGGCTTGTCTTTTATTTATAGTCTATTACATATATTGATTTTTGGATATTAAGCCAACATGGCATTCTAGAGATAAATCCCGTTTGGTGATAATTTTTGTTTTGTTTTAATATATGTTTCTGGGTTTGCTTTTTTTCTTTTTTGTTTCGCATTTATATTCATGAGAGATATTGATCCATATTTATCATGTTTGGATTTCATATTTGGCTAATACTGGGTCACTGAGTTTGAAACTGTCCCCTTTCCACATCATTTAATGAAAATATTGTTTAGGAATGGTTTTGCTTTTTCATTAAATGCTTAGTAGCATTCAACAGTAAAGCTATCAGGCTGTTTTCTCTTTTCTGGGCATGATTTTAAGTTGCAAAGTCAATGTTCTCACTTGACACAGCTTTACTTAGCTTTTCTCCTTTTTTCCTGAGTGCTTTGATAATTTGTAAAAGAATTTTGTACATTTTCCCTAGGTTTTCTATTTTGTTACTGTAAAGTTTCCACAATCATTTTTTACATTTCTATAGGGCAGTCCTGCTTGAATTGCATTGCTGTAGTGATTATGGACTTTAATCACAGGGCATGGTAGTTCTAGGCGATGCCAGTCACCCCAGCCTGTTGATTCAGAGACACAAAGATCCCGACATGGCCGCGTGGTAGTCTTAACTTCCAGGTAACTGGAATCATTTCTGTGTGTCCCAGAGGAAGTATTCCCGGAGAACTTGGCTCCAGTCCTACAAGGTTTTGTTACCTAGCTGCCACTGTAAAAGGCCATCCCACCATTTGACCACAGCTGCTTCAAGATGGTGGATAAGACCAGTAAAATCGATAAGGTTGGCTCCATTTTTTTAGTCCATTTGCTGTGAAGCAAATTCCTTGATCAGAAGCAGGGCTGTGTAGAACACTACAACAGGGCACAAGGCCTTCTCTAATGATGAAAGTTTTGGCAGAAACATTAAATGCAAGGGATGGCATATCTTTATCTAGAGTGTTTGTTCCATAAGAACAAAATACTGCCCCATCCAGCCAACCACTGACTGTAGTCCATGAATCAGTATACAATTGCTATGTGGCCACTCTTCCTTTCAAATAAATCAAACATCCAGGTGAACTACCTGGAGTTCTGCCAACAAGAGTACTTTGCTCACCATTGCCCTGCAGGGATGCCCCGTAGGGTGCTGTAATGTCGTAGCTGCCTATTTTTGGGTAGTGTCTGTGTACCACACACAGCCATCTTTAAATGAGGCCTAAGTTTTCTTAATCTCAGGCAGCTGATCATAGAGGGTGCCCGAGCTGTAGGTATGAACAGGGAGAGAGATGGTAGCATAGCACAAGTAGGATCCGTGAGCTCTTGGGCCATTGCTTCATGTAACTTCCTTGTGCTTCCAGGGTCTGCTTGGGCCAATTTCATACATACCCCTCCCACTTGATGGTGGAGTGCTACTTTGCTTCCTCAACTTTATGGTTTCTTGGTTCCAACAGCAACAAGTTGATGATGGGCAGCTCCAGTTGCATGGTGATTTGGTGGCACATGGTTAAGTATCTAGTACTTACTGAGGCCCAGAAGCAGGTCAAATACTCTCTCTTGGGGCCAGCATTGTGGTTCAAGTAATGGAGAAGCTTGCACGGCAACCTGGACCTGTTGCAAATTCTTCTCATTTTGAAGCTAGCAGCTTCTCAGGTGCCTTAGTAAGTGGGCCATAGTAACATGCCCATGTGAGGCCTATGTTGCCTTTAGAATCCATAGAGACCCACTAGGCATTATACCATTTTCCAGTTATAGAAGAGGCAACGTATAGCAACTTAGCCTTCACCTTGGGGGAGGGGGCGTGGGTATTGCAACAGGCCCCATACCACTTGAGCACCCTACATTTTACTGAATGGAAGGCCCTTGAATTTATTTTATGAAAGAAGCTTTTTTCAATTTCACTTTTTTAAAGAGCGGTTTTAGGTTCATAGCAAAATAGAGCAGAAAGAACATAGGGTTCTCATATGTCCCTGCCCTGACACATGCAGTTTCCCCTCCATCAACATCGAGTACTAAAGTGATAAATGTGTTGCAGTCAATGAATGTACACTGACACATCATCACCCCACATCCATATTGTGTGTCGGGGTTCACTCTTGCTGTCCTTCAGTCTACAGGTCTTGACGAAGATGTAATGGCACACAGCCACCACCGTAAGATCGTGCAGAGTGGCTTCAGCTGCTCTGAACACCCTATGCATTCCCTCTTCCCCCAACCCTCCCAACCTCTGGTTCCTATCTTCACAGCTTTGCCTCTTCCAGAGTATTACATAATTGGAGTAGGAAAATAAGTTGGTTTTTCAGACTGGCTTCTTTCAGTTAGTAATGCTCACATTACAAACATGGCATGTTTGCTCATTCCTTTTTAGTTCTGGATCATATTACATTGCCTGGCAGCAGCAGAGTTTGTTTATTCATTCACTTACGGAAGGTCATCTTGGTTGCTTCCAAGTTTGGGCAGTTATGAATAACACTGCTATAAGCATCCATGCACAGACTTTTATGTGGACAGAAATTCTATTTTCTTTGGGTAAATACAAAGGAATGTGGTTGCTGGATCATATGATAAGAGCTGTGCAGTTTTTGTTAAAAAACAAGACTCTCAATTTGTCTTCCAAAGTGGCTATACTATTTTGTGCTTCTACCAGCAGTGAATGGGGGTTCCTGTTGTTTCCCATTGTTGCCAGCATTTGGTGTTATCAGTGTTTTGGATTTTGGACATTCTAATAAATTTGTAGTGTTATTTGAATTAGCAATTCTCTAAAGACATATGATGTTGAGGCTCTTTTCATATACTTATTTGCTATCTATATATCTTCTCTGGTGAGGTAACTGTTCATGTCTTTTTCTCATTTTTTAACTGAATTGGGTTCTTCATTTTTCTTATTATTGAGTTTTTTAATTCTTTATATATTTGTAGATAATAGTCCTTTATTGGATATGTCTTTTGCAAATATATTCTCTTAGCCTGTAACTTGTTTTATAATTCTCTTAAAAGTGTCTTTTGCAGAGCAGAAGTTTTTAATTTTAATGAAGTTCAGATTACCAATTGTTCCTTTCATTTCTATTCCTAGTTACCTAAGATTTTTTATATTCACTGGAAGCCCCATGAGGCTTTGTTGGATTAATTTCTCACTCAAGGACACACAGTTGTCTTACTAATAGGTCTGGTGTATTTGCTGCTTCTTGCTCTCTAGATCTAATTCGCATTTCATCAATGTAATGGCCTGGTACTTGTTGAAAGGAAAAGCAGTCAAGTCCCTACAGACTGTAGTAAAGCATGGGGCTGCAAGGTTGAGATACTCTGGGGGAAGTGCTTTGAGAGTGTATTTCTGGCCTTGCCTCATGAAAGCAAATTACTTTTGGTAGTTTTTATTAGTGGTTATCAAGAAAAAATAATCTTCCTGATCAATAGCTGCAAACCAGGTTCCACAGAACATGAATTTGTCCAGGCAATGCGATGTCATTTGGAAGAGGGACTGGAATTGGAGTCACCACCTGGTTAAGTTTACTCTGTCGTCAGTCATTCTCCAAGATCTGTTTCTACACAGGCCCAATAGGCAAGTTGAGTGAGTGTGGTGGGAATCATCACTGCTGCCTCCGCCCGGTCCTTGACAGTGGCACATGTTTCTGTAACCTTCCAGGAATGAAGCATTGCTTTTAATACTATTTTCCTAGGTGGAGGCTCTTCTGGTCTCTTCCTGTTAGTCTTCCTACCTTAATAGCCTCACTTCACAAGTCAGAGAATGTACGTGGGGATTCCTTCAGCTATGGAGTATATGTGTTCCAATTATTCACTCTAGAACTTATGAAATACTCATTGAATAGCTGTAGGGACCCACTGAATGCAATGTGACTTGAACTAAGACTCCACGGATCATCTGGCTTCCATAAACTCCTACTCTGACTGGTAGAGCATGTAACACCTTGTATCTCCTGAGATTAGTGTCAGTTCAAAGCCAGTGGCCAGTAGTCCTCCAAAAGTTTCAATATTTTTTTCCCCAGTGCACAGTGTCTCTGGTAAAAGGCCATAGATCCCTTTGGGGAAGCCTAAGAGAAAAATTAATTGTATTAAAATTTTTATTTATTTGAGAGAATTACAGAGAGAGAGGGAGAGACAGACAGAGAGAGACAGAGAGAGCTACCATCTGCTGGTTCACTCCCCAAGTGGCTGCATAGGGCAGCCCTGGACCAGGCAAAAGCTAGGAGCCAGGAGCTTCATCCAGGTCTCCCAGGTGGGTGCAGGGGCCCAGGCACTTGGGCCATCTTCTGCTGCTTTTCCCAGGCCATTAGCAGTGAGCCGGATTTGAAGTGGAGCAGCTGGGAATTGAACTGGTGCCCATATGGGATGTCAGCGTTGCAGATGACGGCTTTACCTGCTACACCACAGTGCCGACCCCAATAAGTTAAAAATTTTAGCAGTATGGTAGAGCTCTTCTTCAAGGAGATTAAGCTTCATTTTCACTTAAGAAGTTTTGGGTCTGTAAACCAGATCAAGTCTAGGAACTGAGTGAGAGGATGTACATCTGTTTTGTGTTTCAAGAGAGACTTTACTCACTTAGCTAAGAACTCTCGTCCCTAAATAGATCGAGTAAGAATGTACTAGGCTGACCATCTTTTAGGGGCACCATAAGCAGTCATGGGTCTTTGTGATTGCAAGGTTCTGACTCTGCTGTCCGTTATGGTGACCATTGCTCACCTTGTGTTTGGTGATTAGGTGCCACCACTTGGCCCCCGCCACCCTGGAATCCAATTGTCCTCACTGCATTTTAGGGTTGCAGCTTAGTAGCAGCAGTTACCATGGTCATTCCTGGTCTACAGAAAAGGGCAACCAGAGAGCATATCACATTTACTCCTTGTGGTGGTGGTGAAAGGCGCGTCCTCTGGACTTCACGGGGCAGGTGAGCAGGCCTTACATATAAATCCACTCTGACGTTCCAGTCTTCCTATGCCCTCGGAGACCTGCTTTTACTATATATTAAGACAGTTCTGACATTTCAATTTCATTTAGGGTAGACCACTTTTTGGTGCGTGTTTCAGCCAACGAACCTAACAAATTGTTCAAACTCGTTCTAGCTCCTCAAACTATAAAATGAACTCTAAAATCTCTGCTTAGTGGGGGCTATGATAATAAATTTTGTTTTGTTCAACTTTATGTTCTTTCTGATATGGGATAGGCAGGCAGCTAGTTAGGCCTGCTGAATTGGAAATCCTACTTGTCCATTAAAATGCCCCTTTCCCAGGATGCATCTGCTTCATCCGAGACCTAAGGGAACACCGTGAAAATATGAGAAGTAAGCTCCGCATGGAGCTTGTGGAGGTGCCATGTAACTCCCAGGTGGCTCCAGGACTGGAGGGCCTCACCCCCGACCTCATAAAAGAGACCAACAGTGGGGAGGAGCCCTCGCGCTCTCTCTCTTTCTCCCTCTCTCTCATCCACTGCAGAAACAGCTGGAGGGGCTGCAACATGCTCTCTCTGCTTCCCCTCTCCCACTCCTGCTACCTGGGCTGCCGAGTTGCTACAAAGCTTTCTAAGGCAGGCATGCACAGGACCTGGCACTCCGGGAGCTGTCACCGTTTGTGGAGAGAGGAGGACTGGGGTTCACACCATCAGCCACCCAAGATGCTGGGTCCCCAGTGGGAAAGGCAGAGTTGCCAAGGAGATAAGTGGAGGCTGAGGGAGATAAGAGGAAAGAGTACTCCCCAGAAAGCTGGACCAGTTTTCCAACAAAGCCCTTGGGAACCCACACTGGGCCCTGGAACGGGAGCTGTGCAGACAGCCAAGGAGCGGGAGTGCAGCCTGCAAGTCCTCCAACAGCCTTCGCCACAACAATTTGCTATTTACTTTGGATGTGGGCCGTACCCACAACTCACACACAAGATTTATCACCAGACTGCAATGCTAACAAACTTCCCAAGCACAAGCTCTGGTCCCCGCGGCTTGGGGGAAAGGACACGAGCGGAGGAACAGCGGCTGGGTCTCCAGAAATTCTTTTGTTCTTTCTGCAGGAGGTAGGTCAAGAAGTTCTAGAGAAGTAAACTCATCTTGTGATTCCATTTTTTGACAACTTTTTTGAAGTTCTCCTGTATTTAGAGAAATAAGTGTTCCAGAAATGTCTTCAGCAGCTCGGGTATCTCATCACTACTACAGGGTCACGTCCTGAGGCTCTAAACCCCGTTAACCATCCTTGCATCTTCTTCAACCCTTTATTTCAATCAGGAAACCAAGCCTTGAAATTTTTTGTAAGGGGATTTGTGCAAAGTGGAAGCCAGACATCAGTTCTAGAGCCATGAAGTCAGAGGCCAGTCAGGTATGTAAAGAGTGCCAAGGTAAGAAACAGACATTCGGCCGGCTGCCGTGGCTTAACAGGCTAATCCTCCACCTTGTGGCGCCGGCACACCGGGTTCTAGTCCCGGTTGGGGCGCCGGATTCTATCCCGGTTGCCCCTCTTCCAGGCCAGCTCTCTGCTGTGGCCCGGGAAGGCAGTGGAGGATGGCCCAAGTGCTTGGGCCCTGCACCCGCATGGGAGACCAGGAGAAGCACCTGGCTCCTGGCTTCGGATCAGCGAGATGCGCCGGCCGCAGCGGCCATTGGAGGGTGAACCAACAGCAAAAAGGAAGACCTTTCTCTCTGTCTCTCTCTCTCTCTCTCACTATCCACTCTGCCTGTCAAAAAAAAAAAAAAAAGAAAGAAAGAAAGAAACAGACATTCCTGGGAACTGGGGAGGAGATGACAAGACTTTTAGAGAAGAACTCCTGAGGTGTTACAGACTCACAAGAGAATTCGGAGAATTATCACCCAGCCACCTGGGCCAACAGGTAGCCACATGCTAATTAGAGACAACCTAGGACTGGACAGACCTCCTTTTGGCCTTGGTACATAAAATCCTGAGTCAAGACAGAATTCTCAAACTGGCTGGGTTGGAATTAGTCCACAAAAATTGGGACTCACTGGAGTCTTCACAGGTAGACAAACCAATCCTCCCACACTCTACTAAAGAGATTAACCCTGCATTGAGAGCCCAAGTGACCCTTCCCTGGCCTTCCCTGTGTGTCCCTAACAGTGCAGGGCCTGGAAGGGTTGGGGACAAGGAATGTGTGCTAAGGTAAAGAAAAGTGTGCTCTCTCCTCTTTCCCCCAATCACAGACCAGACAGGGCACCTGGCATTAGATGGCACTGCAGCTACTGAAAGAGAGAAAGAAATCACCAAAGGATGCACCTGAAATTGATGCCGTATGTCTGGATTCTTTCAGCCTCCTGCATCTAGCACCTGGCAGGGTACCTGGAGCATAGCTATGCCCAATTAAAATACATTATGTCACCTTCACCTTGGGGAATGACTTCCACAGAGCTTACCAGAGGCAATGCCAAGAATAGAACCAAGACCTTGTGACTTTTAATTTGGTGTAACAAGAAAAGAGAAATTTCATAAACTCAATTCCTCAACATTGCTCTGCAAGAGAATTTGACGTGCATGGTTTTGTTCTTTGCTTGGTTGACGATGTTCCTATTTTGCACTCTTTCCTGGATCTCCTTTCTTTCATTTCCTGCTTTAAAATCATTCACAGTAGTTTGTGTAGCCCTCTCCGGGAAACTTCGTGTAGAAGAGAAATTAGACATTTTCATTTCTAAACCATTTCCAGCCAGCCTCAGTGAGTACTAGCACACGAAGATCTAGAAACAGGGGTGGCATGACCCCTGCCTTCAGGGCTCACCTCTGCCTGACCGCAGGGACACATGTATGTGCTGGAGCCATGCTGGATAGGGCTAAATAGGGCTTCCAAACAAAGTGCGAGAACAAGAGATCGCAACTTCTTCTTTTAAAAAAAAACTCACTTTTTTTTTAATGGGGTGAAGGGAGGCAGTAGGGAGAGGAGATCTATCTATCTATGGGTACACACACACACACACACACATATATATATATATATAGAGAGAGAGAGAGAGAGACTGAGAGACTGAGAGAGTGTTCCCATTGCTAGCTGATGTCCTAAATGCCAACAAAAAGCCAGGAGCTGGGAACCCAATCCAGGTCTCCCATGTAGATGGCAGGAATCCAATACCCAATTACTTGAGCCACCAGCACCAGGGTGTGCCTTAGCAAGAAGCTGGTGTCCGGGGCCAAAGCTGGGACGTGAAGTCAAGGTCTCTGACACAGGATGCAGATGTCTTAGCTGCAAAGCTAAATGCCCACACCCTGCACCTGCTTCTGACAGAGATGTTGGTGAGCACATCACAACAATGGTGGCTTGTCTTTTAGGATTTCTTGGGTGGAGACGGGAAGACCATTTTGGTTTGGAGGAGTAGCAGAGCCTGCTGAAGCCTGGATGAGTGGCCCTGAGGGGACACCAAGGAGAGCAAAGAGGCTGGGAAGCTGAGCTGCTCCATATTATGGAGGCTCTCCAATGCCCCAAGGCACTGCACTCTCTTCCTTCGTTGCTGTGTGCCATCAGGGGTCTGCAAGGAAGGGCAATGGGATCTGAACTGCGGAGAAGGAAGCAGTGAGCAGGTGTAGCGGTGACCCAGGTGAGGCCCAGGCATTCATCATGTACCTCCCAACAGCCCTCGGAAGCTGAGGCGCCGCAGAGCAGGCCTGAGGGTGTGCACCACTAGGTGAGCAGGCAGTGCAGAGTCGCAAGCACACAAAATAGGGTGCAGGGCCTTGAGGCCCTGAGGCAGGAACACATCAAGGAAATGTGCCACTGGAGATGGTAGTTGAGCTGAGACTTTATTTGCCAGGCCAGGAAGTTGGGAAGGAGGAGAAGGGAGGGACAAGAGATATCAGCAAGAAAAAAGTGCTGGCGCAGAGAGCACAGCTCATTGGTGGGACCTTACTTGAGCAATGCTTATTTATTGAAGAGAATGTGCCCATTATATAAAAACAAAGAATGAATGAATCTATAATCCTACCACCTGGGATGATCATTTAAAAAGTTAGGTGGATATCCTTCCATTTTTATGTTTATATATGTGTCTGAATCAGAATAAATGTGTGTATATATAAAGTTCATGGGAAAACGGAATTAAAAGATACGTTTGGGACCAAATGCTTGGCCCAACTGTTAAAATGCCCATGTCCTACTTGGGAACGCCTGGGTTTGATTCCCAGCTCTATCTCCAGCTTTTTGCTAATGCAGACCCTGGGAGGCAGCAGTGATGGCTCAAGTGAGTCGGTTCCTGCCAGCCACGTGGGAGACCTGGACTGATTTCCTGTTTCCTAGCTCCAGCCCTGGCCCAGCTCCTACTGTTGTAGGCATTGAGGGAGGGAATCAGTGGATGGGAGCTCTCTGTGTCTATTTCTGTTTCCCTTTCTCTGTCTCTCAAATAAATTTTAAAATATTAAATGAATATGAATTTATTTTAATGCAAAAAGTAATACATCATTTCTACGAACTTTTTGAAGACTTCCTACACAAGTATGTGCATGTGTATAGACGCAGATACATCTATAAGTTTATAATAAGTGGTTGGGGCCGGCGCCGTGGTGCAGCGGGTTAAAGCCCTGACCTGAAGCACCGGCATTCCATATGGGTGCCGGTACTAGTCCTAGATGCTCCTCTTCCGATTCAGCTCTCTGCTATGGCCTGGGAAAGCAGTAGAAGATGGCCCAAGTCCTTGGGCCCCTGCACCGCGTGGGAGACCAAGAAGAAGCTCCTGGTTCCTGGCTTCGGATTGGCGCAGCTCCAGCTGTTGTGGCCATCTGGGCCTCTCTCTCTCTCTACCTCTCTCTGTCTCTACCTCTCTCTGTAACTCTGTCTTTCAAATAAATTAAAAAATAAATAAATATTTAAAAAATAAAAATATAATAAGTGGAAGATTATAAGTGTATGTGCTAACATGTCTCTATCTCTATTGGATCTCCTTCTCCAACAGCTTTAGGAATTAAATAGGGTTACATTTCTTTTAGTTTTTAAAAATTTATTTTTAAATAAAATAGATAGGGGGGAGGCTGAGAGAGAGAGAAGTCTTCCATCCACTGGTTCACTCCCCAAAGCCTGCAACAGCCAGGTCTGGGCTAGGCCCAAGCCAGGAGCCAGGAACTCTGGGTTTCCCACATGGGTGTCAGGGGCCCCTATACTTGGGCCATCTTCTGCAGCCTTCCCAGGGACATTAACAGGAAGCTGGATAGGAAGTGGCACCCCAATATGGGACTTTGCTATCACAAGCAGTAGCTTGATCTCCTGTGCCACAATGTTGGCCCCTATATTTCTTTGATGTCCAAGCAATATTGACCTAGAACACCCACTAGCCAAGCCTGGAAGGAAGTCTAACCCTCCCCGGTGTAATTTCTAGGAATATACAAGTAATCCCTGCATATTCCTCAACCTGCCCTACTGGCTGCTCCCCTGCCTGATGCCCACAGATGTTGTGTCTGATTTAAATAACAAAGGGAGACACAGACGGATGGTTCATTCCAGCTAGAATGAAAACACTTCCTGGTCCAGCAACCTTGTCTTCCTTGTCCACTGCTGTACTTTCAGTGCTTCCAAACTATCACCATGTAGATAGTCAATGCAAACACTGAATGTATGAATGAATTCAAGCTTCCCCATTTATTGAACATTGTTTCTATGCTGGGGGTTGGAAGTGCACATGTAAGCAAAATGAAAGGTTCTTGTATGTTGGATATATTTTAGATAGCATCTTTTACAAACAAACCAGGGCCCACTGGAAGCAGTGAGATTCCCAGAACATAAAGTATTCAGGAAGGCACAAAAGTGGATTCCTGCATTGGGTGGGATGTTGGACTAAATGGTCACTAATGACCCTTCTAAATGTAATATTGAAAAAATTTTAGCAAATCTTTTCTTACTGATTAGTCATAACAATCAAGCAGATCACAGAGGGACTCCATAGGAGATAAAATTGCAAATAAAAAACCAAATATTATGATGAAATCCAAATATTTGTTGATAATAAGATTTCTGGAGAAGCCTGCAGGGTGTTGCTTTAGATAAGAAACAGATAACTTTTAAATAACAGATTTTTGAGAAATCATAAATCTTAGAATGTATTCAAACATTTGACCTTTAATTCAATCCATTTACCATATTCAAAACCCATGTTCACAAACAAAATAGCCAAGGGCTAAATATGACAATTGGAACAAGCTTTTGGTAAATCTTTTTTTCTTAAAGGCTTATTTATTTGTTTGAAAGGCAGAGTTACAGACAGAGAGGAAGACACAGAGATCTTCTTTCCTCTGGTTCACTTTCCAAATGGCTGCAACTAGCCAGGGCTGGGCCAGATTGAGGTCAGAAGCCTGGAGCTCCATCTGGGTCTTCCATGTGGGTGGCAGGACCCAAGCACTCAGGCCATCTACTGTTGCTTTCCCAGGAGACTTATCAGAGAGCTGGATTGGAAGTAGAGAAGCTAGGACTAGAACTGATGCTCATATGGGATGCCAGAGTTACAGGCAGTGGCTTAGCCCGCTGTGCCACAGAACTGACCCCTTGATAAATCTTTTTTAAGAAAAATAAAAGGTCTTGACTTTGTTCACTATCCAGAAAATCAGGGTTCAACACTTTTTTTAAAAGAAAATTTAAGTTATATAAACTTCATGCATTTCCTAAATATGATTTAGGAACATAGTGATTCTTTCTACCCTACCTTCCCTCCCACCTACACTCCCATCCTTCTTCCTCCTCCCTCTCCTATTCCCAGTCTTATTTTTCACTAAGGTCTACTTTCAATTGACTTTATACACATAAGATTAGCTCTACACTAAGTAAAGAGTTCAACAAATACTAAGGACAAAAACAAACAAACAAACAAACAAAACCTGTTCCTCAACAGTAGAGGCAAGGGCTGTTCAAAGTTATTGCATCTCAAAGTGTCAGTTTCACTTCTATAGATTACCTTTTAAGTACTCTATTAGTTACCACATATCAGGGAGAATATATGTTATTTGTCTTTTGGGGACTGGCTTATTTCACGAAGTATAATGGTTTCCAGTTGCATCCATTCTGTTGCAAAAGACAGGATTTCAGCTTTTTCTTTTACTGCTGTGTAGTATTCCATGGTGTGCACATTCCATAATTTCTTCATCCAGTCTTCAGTTGACAGATATCTGGGTTGATTCCATATCTTAGCTATTGTGAATTCAGTTGCAATAAACATGGGTGTACAGATAACTCTCATATGCTGATTTCATTTCCTTTGGGTAAATTCCCAGGAGTGGGATGACTGGGTTATATGGTAGGTCTATATTCAGATTTCTGAGGTATCTCCATACTGTCTTCCATAGTGGTTTTACCAGTTTACATTCCCACCAACAGTAGATAAGGGTACCTTTTCCCCTACATCCTCACCAGCATTTGTTGCTTGTGGATTTCTGTACAAAAACCATTCAAACTGGAATGAGGTGAAACCTCATTGTGGCTTTGATTTGCATTTCTCTGCAATCCTGGGCATTTTTTCATGTGTCTGTTGACCATTTGGATTTCCTCTTGAAAAATGCCTGTTTAGCTTCTTTGCCCATTTCTTAACTGGGTTGTTTGTTTTGTTTGTTTTGTTGTTGTTGAGTTTCTTGAGCTCTTTGTATATTCTAGATATTAATACTTTATCAGTTGCATAGTTTGCAACATTCTGCCGAGTGTTTCTTTTGCAGTGCGGAAGCTTCTCAATTTGATATAAGAGTTCAGCACTTTAAGAAAAAATTTCCACATGTTGGTCTAATTGACTTGGAATTCAAATTTCATCCATCCATCATAGATAGTAGGGGTGGGTGTCTGACCTTGCAGTTAAGCTGCTAGTTAGGATGCTCTCATGCCACGTTGGGGTACCTGGATTTGATGACCAGCTTTGGCCCTGAATCCAGCTTCCTACTGATGTGGACTTCGAGAAGCAACAGTGAGAGCTCAAGTAATTGAGTTCCTGCCACCCAAGTGGGAGTCTTAGATTGAGTTCTTGTCTCCCAATTTATAACTGAGCCAAGCCCTAGCCATTGTGGGCATTTGGAGAGTGAGCCAGAGTATGGGGGTTCTCTGAATCTCTTAAATAAAAAAAATTGTAAAAGAGAAATACATAATGGAGAGAGAAAAGGACCTTGTGACCATCCACTAAATCTAGATGCCTACTAAACCTCCACTAAATTTTGCAAAATCAGTAGGTACAAAAGGAAAATGAGATAATTTATCACATTTTAAAAAGGTTTTTAAAAAGTTCATTTGTTACAAAGTGATAATCATTCATTAAATACAACTTTAAAGAATGAAAACAGTAAAAATTTCACCCTTAATCATGACACTTAAAATAACTACCGTTCTTATTTTATGATTTCCTTTTAGTATTTCTAGACTCATGATTTTTATATAACTGTAATATTGCAGAATATTAAACTTTAAAATGTGAATCGAGGGATAGACCGGGGGAGATATCCTAGTTTTGGGGAACTGAAACCTGATTCTCTAGAGACGTGATACGTGTGCCTTGCCTTTCCTTTGTGCACATTACATATAGCTTTTGAATTGGAAAAACCCATGATGTGTACATTGTGTAAAAAAAAAAAACACACACCAAAGTGAATTTACAAAAAATTAATCTGGCAATATTATGGCCAGATAATAAAATTAGATCACAGATTAGAGCTGCTCGCTACATGGTCAGAACCTACAGCCGGGTCATTCTCCTTAACAGCACACCTAGGCTCAACTATAACTCGACTATAACTCAGGAATGATCTGGCCAGTTTGCTGAATGACTAACTCGCGTGTTAGACTCTAATCTCTGTCTAGTTTACAGCAATGTCTTTGATGCCCAGCTTATCACCTGATGGAGACTTGGTTTTTAGTGAATATAATTTGAATAAGAGGGTGAATGACTCACTTCCTCCACTTACTCATCCCCCCATCATCGAGTCTTTTGGAATACGTGCCATGTGCAGGGCACTGGGTCTGGTACGTCAGGCACAGGGGAAGCAGTTATGGAGGACTCTGGCCTGGTGGGGAAGGACCATGGGCCGCCATCCACGTCCTCAAACTCCTCATCTGCAGATCCCCTGCCCGAAGGTCTGCTGTAAGAAGTTTCTTTACATCAGGGCCTCGGTCCTCCAAGTCACAAATGTGCTGGGGGGGGGGGGGGCTCATCTGTCACTCACAACTGAGAGGAAACCAGTTTCTCAGTTTTGGAGCGGAATGGGAGGCGGTGGCTATACAAGGGGCACCCTTGGGTAATCACCTTCTGCCTTCTCTGTAGCAGGAGGCTCCGGGTTGTGGGAGGCAGCAGCATAATAGAAACACGCCCCACTGGCTGAGCAGGGCACCACTGCGCTGTGTGACCACAGGCGGCTCAGTCACCTCACCGAGCCTCAGGTGCCTCCTTTCCTGCCCAGCAGGTGATGCGGATCTAACGTGGCTGCAGGTGTGCCAGGGTCCTGAGAACCACACAGCCTCTGGCTCTCCCCCGGTGCCAGCTGTGTCTGCAGCCACTACCCTGCAGATGGCCTCTCCTATGTGGTTCCTCTCTGGAGGGAGACCTTTGGGCTGCTTGTGCCAATGCCACCGGCTGTGACTCCTTTTCCCTCCTCTGTGGGGCAGAGGCTGCGACTGAATCCCCTGCAGTCCGCGGCAGGAGGGGGCTGTGATGGAGAGATGTCAGCCTAGGAGGGACACAGGTGCCTGAACTAGACTCACCCTTATTGGCCCTTATTGGCCCACCCTCCTGGCACCCTGCAGCTCACCACCAAGAGCAGCATCCCCACTCCGGCTTACTCTGGCCCTTGGATGCTGAGTTGCCTCCTGGCAGAGGCCCATGGAGGCATCCCCAGCTCAGTCCTGTCCAGCAAGCCTGCCTTCTAGGTCACTCCTTATCCCAGGAGCCTGAGGATAAGAGAAGTCACCCGGAGGTGAGTGCATCAACTACTGGGACGTGCGGGGCTCTCCAGGGTCCATCTCATCCCGTCGGTTCTCATGCCACCTCCTGGTAGGGTGGCCTGGGGTGGAAGAGAAACACTCAGATGCCCATGAGACGAATGTCTCTCGCTGGCCACCTCAGGGAAGGGGTGAGAAGGCAGAGGGGCCAAAGAGGGAGGGGTTCCCTCTGGGTGTTTCTGAGGAAAGCCCGCGGCTCAGTCATGTGTGCCTTTCAGCGTGCCGGCGCCTTTCAGAAAATGGCCAAACAACTATGGTCTGAAAAACGCGCAAGACGATGGCTGAGGAAGTGAGCTCTGCTGGGTGAAAATGAGTCTGAGCTCGGTGAAATCACTGCTCAGTTCTGGACCAGCCATCACTCAATGCTGGTTTCCTCCAGTGTTTTAAAAAGACCAAGGGTTGGGGCCGGCGCCGTGGTGCAATGCGTTGATCCTCCGCCTGCGGCGCCGGCATCCCATATGGGCGCCGGTTCTAGTCCGGATTGCTCCACTTCCCATCCAGCTCTCTGCTATGGCCTGGGAGAGCAGTGGAAGATGGCTCAAATGCTTGGGCCCCTGCACCCACGTGGGAGACCTGGAAGAAGCGCCTGGCTCCTGGCTTCAGATTGACACAGTTCCGGCCGTTGCGGCCATTTGGAGAGTGAAGATTTTTCTCTCTGTCTTTCCCTCTTACTGTCTGTAACTCTACCTCTCAAATAGAATAAATAAAATCTTTTAAAAAAAAGTGCAATCATTGCTCTTTGCACTGAGCTGGGCAGCAGGTGGAGCAGGTGTTATCGTCTTGGCTTCTGTGGGAGGAAACGGGGCCATAGCACAGCCGTGGACCTGTGCGTGGGCAAACCCAGTCCTCTGCTCAGAGCTCACTCTGGGGACCACGTCCTAGCCCTGCACCATCCCTGACACACAGGAAGTCCTGAGTAAGCGCCCACCAACCCAGCCCCTCCCCTCGCAGATCATCGCTTGTGCTCGCCCCTTACTTTTCCTCTGGAGGATCAACGACAGCTGATCATTGCCCAATGACTGGTCTCACGTCAGTCTCTCCCACTTACACTCCCTGACCGCCTCCTTCTGTGCCTCACAGGGTGCCTGGCTTGCTGAGTGCGAAGTTACTGAAGGCTGAGCTGGCCATAGCCCTGCGTTTCTCACGCACACAAGACCCCTGGCTGCGAAATGCTTCTGCCTCAGTCATCCAATCAACCACATGGGGCAAATAATACACTCTTTCTTGGGGAGCATTTGCCTCTCTAAGTGGGGAAAGGGCTCTCCCCATGAAACCTCCTAGCTGTGGTGAACTTGGGAGAGGGGCAATTCACTATCTGTACCTGCAAATTCATTGGAAGGAGGAAGTACCTTGGACCACACTCCAATATAATTGTGTATAATTGGAATACAATTACAATTTGCTTTGCATTCATTTGCTAGCGTCTCTGGTTGAGCTCTTTCTTTGCCACACATGGAGCTGGGCACTTGGGGCACACCCAGGAACTGCTTGGGCAAGAATCCTGGGTGCGTGTGCTGCGGAGACGCCATCTGTCTCTGGGGAATCAGGGAGGACAAACATAGATCAGTAGGCCAGAGTGGGTGCTGGAGGTGGACAGGACAGCATGGGGAAAGCCATGAAGGTGTGAGAACTGGACCCAGCTCTGGGTGTTTTCTTAGGTGTTGTTTGTGTGTGGGGGGAGGGGAGCTCCATGGTGGCACAATGGCATGTGTTCCTAGTTGTGGCAGCCGTGTTTGGTGGCCTTTGTCCCAGGTGAGAACGCCTTGGAGGGTTGGCACGAGAATTCGCCCAGTGCATTTCTGAGAAGCCACAGCCCAGGGCCAGCTGCCCCAGCGTGGTGGGGGCAGGGCATCCTGCGTCTGCTACTTCCTGCCAAGGGACCCCAACAGACCACTGTGACTTCTGATCCACTGCATTTCCAGAGGAGGGACAGACCTCTTGCCATGACCTGGCTGACAGGGGTGGGCGCAGACTTGGCTGCCCAGGGGCCTGGAAGAGGTGAATGGGCTGAACTTTGCCCTGCCCCCAATCTCAGAACAGCAAGGGGCTGAACAAGACAGCCTGCTGGCATCCCCCAGACCTCGGCCTCTGGCACATGTGTGGGGCAGCATGCTCCCGCCCTGCGGGAGGGGGAGGCCCAGGGCCTTGGCCAGTTCAAGCTGGTTTGCCTTTAGGGTGGGCGGCAGGGCAGTGGGCCTGAGACAGACACATCCAGTTCAGCCTGATCCTGGGCACCGCAGGCAGTCTCGCTCTCCCTCATGGTCTGCTCCTGCTGACACTGATGTTCTATTCAAGGCATGGATGGCTGGGCAGAGTTCAGACAATACTGCTGAGGTTCCCGTGAGGTCCTTTTGCTCAGGCTATTGCAGGCTTGTGTGACGCCTTTGTCACAGTGATCTGGCCAGTTGGCCAGATTTCCTTATTCAGGCTCGTGGGCTCATCTGCCCGAGTGCCCGGCCCTCACCAGCAGCTCAGAGTCACGCCCCAGGGAGCTGAGTTCTCATGCTTGGGTCCTTCCTCTCAGCTGAGCGAGAGGAAAGTTCAAGGAGGTCAAAAAATGAATTTAAAAAACAAAAACGCATGGGGACGAGGAGGCATTCATACTTTCTGCCTGATGACCCTTTTGGTCTAGCCTGGTCTGATGACCCTTTTGGTCTAGCCTGGCCACCTCAGGATTCAGGCTGCAGTGAAAATTGCTCTGTTCTTTCTCTTACACACATTTCACATCTCCTTGTTCTTCTTTAATCAGAACCCTAGACTGGAAGAGGCCTTCAGATGGATGTAGCCCACACCTGCCTTGTCCAGCTGAGCCCAGGAGCCCAGGGAGGTGGACGGCCATGGCCGAGGTCACACAGCTGTCCACGGCAGGGGGTGAGCCCAGGACCAGGCTCTTCTGATGCCTGCTCATTGGCTCAGTCCTCCAGTCCCACACTCCTCCAGCCTCACATCCGGTCATGGGATTTTATTGCATTCCTTCCCCATCCCCTTGTGGCTTGGTCCTTAAGAAAAGTGTTGCCTAACTTTTTATTTGCCCTGGGTCGTGACGTCAGCTTGCGGGAAATGCGCTAGAAGGGTGTGGGGCATCCCTTCTAGCCGTCCCTCAGCACCAGTGTTGGTGCTCATTCTTGAGCAGAAACAAGAAGCCAGGCTTGCCTTCAGGGCCAACACAGCACTTGACACAGAGGCTAGAAGCGTCCTGCCGATCATCACATTATGGACACGGCATTGCCAGTAAGCCGTCCAGTCTGAATCGCTTGGGCTTCCACGGAAAATGATGCTTTCCAACCAGGGAAGAAGGCAGAGGCTTTGTAATTGATATGAGTCAAATCCAAGCAGTTCCCTTCAGAGCATCAGCTGCCATCCCTGGCGTGCCTACCATGTGCCAGTGGGGTTGCCTCTGGCATGCTGCGCAAATGTAGCTCATGTAATCCTTGGCCCTAGGTGGGAGAATGTGTAGTATTCTCAGTGTTATGAGTGAGAAGAGTGAGGCTCAGGTGCTTGTCCGAAATCTCACAGCCACACAACAGGAGTGAAGTTGGTGAACTGTGAACCCTGCAGTCCTGGAAGGGAGGCACCTGGACTTTGAAGCCAACTCGAAGGCCCTCCAGCCTCCAGCCTCACGGGCGTGTGAAGTTGTGCTGCCGTCTCCTGGGAGTTGCTCGCTTTCTGTTCTTCAGGCTCAGACTGCAAAATGGGAGAGGGGACACTGGTTCATTTCTCCCTTCTTCTGGTCTGACTTCCACATCCTAGTCCCCTGGGAGAGTGAAAGAAGGAGGGGAGGCCCAGCCAACTCCACTTCTCTCCCTGTTTGGTCCCTGCTGGTAGGGTGGGACTGGATACAGGTGCCACGGGCTGGCGTGTTGTCTTGCGTTTCTGGCGCTGGGATTTGGGACATTCAGCAGCACTTGCTCCTGCGAGGACAAAGGGATGCTGTTTACAAACATCACCTATCTGGACTCATTTCAGTGGTCTCTGGGAAGTCAGTCTCCATGGGAATAAAGTTATGGAGAAGGGATTTTTTTTTTATTGTCCACACATGTCTAAGTTGAATTTACTATTGCCAAATGCAACAAATATAATTCTTCCCTCCCATGATCTTAAACAGATGTATTCCAGAAACACTTTTATTTTATTTTATTTATTTATTTGAGAGGTAGAGTTACAGATGGGGTGGGGGGAAAGAGAAAGAGAGAGAGAGAGAGAGTGAGGTCTTCCACCTGCTGGTTCATTCCACAAATGGCCACAATGGCCAGAGCTGAGCTGATCCGAAGCCAGGAGTCAAGAGCTTCTTCTGGGTCTCCCACATGGGTGCAGGGGCCCAAGGGCTTGGGCCATTTCTCCTGCTTTCCCAAGCCACAGCAGACAGCTGGATCAGAAGGGGGCAGCTGGGACACGAGCCGTCGCCCGAATGGAGTACTGGCACTACAGGCAGAGGCTTAGCCCACTATGCCACAGTGCCGGCCCCTGTCCTTGTCTTCAGAAGAGTGCTTTACTTCTTCCAGTATCAGGTCAGTGGAAAAATGTGGCACCCCAGGAGTGAAAGCCAGTTTCAAGCAATATCTACATGACTGTTAGACTTTATTTTATTCCTTTTTTTGATCTATCATTGTGCACTTTTCAACAGAACTGAAGATACTCCTGCTCTTGTAATCTATTGATGATGCCATTGGGAGGTCCCTGGTTTTTACTGTGGACCTTTCGCAAATCTAAAAAAGAAAAAAAAAACCTAAAAAAAAGCTAATACAAATTTTTTTAAAAGATTCATTTATTTATTTTAAGGTCAGAATTAGAGAGAAAGAGGGAGAGACAGAGAGAAAGAGAGGTCCTCCATCTGCTGATTCACTCCCCCAAGTGGTTGCAATGGGCTGAGGGAGGCTGAAACCAGGAGCCAGGAGCTTCATCCAGGTTTCCCACATGGGTGGCAGGGGCCTAAGTACTTGTGCCATCTTCTACTGCTTTTCCCAGGCTACCAGCAGGGAGCTGGATGGGAAATGGGCAGCTGGGACATGAACAGGTGCTTGTATGGGATGCTGGCATTGCAGACAGTAGCTTTATCCACTACACCAATGAAAGTTTTAATCCAGGTAAATAAATCTTTTAAGAAGAAAAAGGAGATGGTATAAAGTGGCATGGAAATTTACTACTCTTAAAAGATTTTTTTGTAGGGACAAGTAATTCCACACTGCCTTAATCGCACACACTGACACACACACACACACACACACACACACACACACATATATATATATATATATAAAACAAGAGGGAGGAAAAACCCATGAGATCACTTTATAAGAAGCAGTGAGCAGTTGAAAATGAGCAAATACTGCCTTAAGTGCTCTGGGTGAGATAGTTAAGAGCTGGTAAATATGTAAACTCCATCCTAATGTTAGTCTTGCAGCGGGCTACTCAGTTACTTAAAGACGTAATCAAAGAACAGTCAACAGAGTCCAGGTGAGCTGACCCAGAAAGACTCCCCCGGAGTGTGCAGCTTCTTTCTCAGCCTCTGGATAGACTGGAAGCCCACTGCTCTGGTGGGTCCTCTGGCACGGGGCGCATCACCATCATCTCCTTCCCCATAGCCCTTTCAATGTTCCTGGCTCACTGGGCCCCCCAGGACCATTTTTGCCTCAGAGGAGACCAGGGACTGTGTTTTATCTTGATACTTTGCTTCAAGCTCATTTGAAAGTAAAGAAAGTGGGACACAAAGTGAAGACTAGATGTAAGCAATGTTAAGAGAGAAAACTGACATTTTGAGGGTCTGTGTCTCTGAGTTCTAGGTGAATATGGAAACTGGCCTTTGGGGCACACTAGCCACTTTGGGAGAAGCAGTGGGGTGGGCCTTTCTCTGTGATGCTCTCCGATACGGTAGCAGTGCACATCTAAAGAGTGACGTTTATTCCCTGCAATGACCTCAGAGCCTAGAGTAGTGGCTGGTGCAAATAAATCATCAGTAGATATCTGTGGGGGAATGAATGAGTATTTGATCAAAAGAGGTAATTCCCTCCTACTGCCAGGATGAATGTGAGGACTTGGGAATGTGCTCCTGAAACTACACCTTAAAACATGAAACGCAATAGGAGCTCTCCTATAGAAGCAGTGTATAGTGACTGAGTGTTATTCAAATAGTGCTATTGGCACCATGGCAACTTGTAGGAACTTGTGGCTTGGCTGGAGGCCCTTGTTATAGACCCAGACACTGTTTTCATGAGGAAATGCATTCTTTGACCCAATAATTGGCTTATAAGTGCTTGTGTGAAATACAAACCAATCATAGTTGAGACCTGCCTGAAACTTTGGTTCAACTTGACGATTTTGCAATTAGTCCACAAATAAGGCAATGCCAGGAAGCACGAATGACCTTTGTTCTGGTGGCTGGTTCCTAGCAGGAGGGGTGATGTAGTATTGGGAGTGTAGAACTGGAACCTGTAGACCTACACCAGGCCTGCTATGATTCTTCCTTAAGTGGCCCAGAAAGACTACAGGATTTTGAATGGACGGGGGAGGGATCCTTTCAGGTATGTTAATGTCACCAGTGAACTGGCTGAAAGGAATGTGGTCCAGGAAGATCACAGTGGACTGCTAGCAGTAAGCTGCAGGTGAGCCAGAGCAAATCAGGCTGTTGTCCCAGAAGATCGTGACATCAGGCACGATGCTGTTTAATCAGCTCAGCGAGACAGCTGGGCTTTCATGTATAACCACACAGCAAATGATGTGTTACATGCTGACGCAGGTTTGAAGGGATAGTCCCCCTGTGAACTTAATCAGGTCTCCCAAATTGCTCCCCTGGAGACTGGGGTTGGTTTGTGCAGTATCAAAGTCTGCCACTCCATTCTTGTGCACGAAGATACTGCAGCCCAGGGTAAGGTAGCAAGTCTATGGCTCTGTGGCCATGAAAGGTTGCCACCCAGTGATAGAGACACCACTACTGGCTATGACAGGGTCCCAAGTTCACGCATAGATGTATTTGCAGGGACATAAAAAGGTGTTTCTGCCACGATACTGGCAGGTCTTGGCAGGGAACAGGGACAGGAGTTAGAAGTAGAAATTGCAAGACAGCAATTTCTAAGTGGTTGTAGGAGTTACGGAATCCCAGCTGGGATGTGGGGACTCAAGGTAGGTGTATGGGTAGCACCAATCTATTGAACAATGGCAGTGTTGCTAATCAGTGTGTCTCCCATCAGCTCCTCTGCAGGGCCCAAGTGAAGTGATGCCACGTGTGGTTAGGAAAAAAAATCCATGAAGGACATTAGGCAGCCTGAGCAGAAATACTGATACAGTGCTTGTTTTATTTTTCAGGTGCTACTAAAGAGGGGGCAAAGAGGAGTGCCTATCGCACCAAGCTCATGTCCACCAGCTTTGTCACCCAAAGTAGGAAAATTGTGCCTCTTTCCCAAGAGGCTCAGTCAAAGTTTCAAGGCTGGTGCTCGGTGGTCCAGCATGGATCATGCCTGTGACCCTGACTGCCAGGTCTGTGGCCTTGTTTGGCCAGGTAAGTACTCTGAAGCCCATAGACTGAGGCTGGAGAAGAAGCTCCCCAGAAAAACGGAGCTCCTATCACCTGCAGCAGAGGGCACGATTGCTGAGCTGTAGAACACGGCATTGCCACACTGCCTAACTCTCAAACACGTGACTGAGTATAACTCAAAACCAGAACTTAGATGAGGAAACCAATCAGCTAAGGCCTTCGTAGCTGCCGCCATTCTTAGAAAGTGAAGGCATTTCCCTAGATCTGTTTAGAATATTTCCTAAGTGAAGGCTGTAAACGCTATAGCACGTAATTAACTAGAAAATTGGGGAAGGACAGGAAGAGGCTAAGAGGGAACTCTCGTACCTCTTCAGCAAATATAGGTGACATCACTTAGCATAAAGGAGGAAATGAAGCAAGATTTGAAACTATGAAGTGAGTATTTTTTGTGTATGGCCAAAAAAAAAAAAAAAAAAAAAAAAGGAATACGGTATCTACATCATTAACATACAGCCTGGTGATGAAACTCAAGTAACTTCCTGTACTGTGACACTTTACAAGATGACAGGGACATTTTTTATCTTTTTCATCACTTTTTATATTATGCATCAGCCTCTTCTCCATCAGCTGAAAACTTTCCCCTTCTTCACTGGTCCTTCTTGGGAGAATCTTTCTAGATGTTTCTGGGAAGAGACGTGTTTTGTCCTCCTGGTCGGCTTCTCCCTGCTCTCGTGCCTTCTGCTGTGTAGCACTTGTCACACTACACTGTGATTTTTTTTTATTTGTTCAAAAGGCTCTGTCAGGTAAGAGCTGACTTCTCTGTAACTCAAACTGGGATAATAGCAGTTCCTCCATGTAGGGTGTTGTGAGAATTTAGTTAAGAGAACTCACGCAGGGAAGGCCTTTAGCATGATGCCCGGCATACTGGGAGAGCTCAGTAAACCTTGGCAGTTAGCATTTTAGTATCCATGCCTTTTCCAACAGTAATAATTATAATAATTTTTTTAAAAAGTTATTTATTTATGTAAAGGCAGAGCTACAGAGAGAATCAGAGAGAGAAAGAGAAAAAGAGAGAGAGAAAGAGAACTCTTTTATCCATTGGTTCACTCTCCAAATGCCCTCAACAGCTAGGCTGGGCCAGGTCAAAGCCAGGAGTCAGGAGCGGGGAATCTGAGTTTCTTATGCGATAGCAAAAACCCAAGCACTGGGGCCATCATCTGCCACCTCCGAGGAGCATTAACAGCAAGCTGGGTCAGGAGCAGAGGAGGACTCGATCCCAGACATTCTGATATAGGACACAGCTACCCCGAGTGGTGACTTCAGCCTTGCACCACAAGGCCTACCCCTGAGGGATGTGATTGACATGTCCTTACTAGACCGTGAAGTCCTTGAGGGAAGAGGGAAGGGGCATCTGAGATTATAGCAAGCACTCTACGTGGGAAGAAAGAATGAAAGGAAGTGAGGGCGGAGAGGAGGGTCAGGGAAGGGATGGTGAGAAAGGAGGGAGGGGCCATCAGGCGAAAAACATGGGAAGTAGCCGCGCTGACCGAGCTCACTCCCCACGTGCCTGAGGTAGCTGGCTGGGCCAGGTGGGAGCCACAGTCGGCAATCCAATCAGGCAGAGACCCAACCACGCAAGTCACCTCCCAGGGTGTGTAGGAGAAGGAAGCCAGAAGCAGAAGCAGAGCCAGCACTCAAACCCAAGCACTCTGATATGGGACGCGGGTGTCCAAGTGCCTGCCCCTGGAGTTTACTTTCAAATACTTTGTCACAGGCAGTGTGATGGTGCGTGTGTACTCCAGGTTACATTGTGCTTGGGTACAGTTGTTGGGCCTAAGGGGGAGTGCACCTGGGGATGGAGAGCCAGCATTGTGAGTAGGAAGCCCAGACTCCAAAAGCAGTTGAAGCAGCTCCTACAAGTTTCCGTGACCGTTATCTGATCAACAGCACAGGCCTTGCAGTTGGCTTCATTATTAGGAAGAGGTTTCCATTGATGAAATCAGTGACTTTGAAGACAGCATTGTGGATACCACATGTGGGCTTTCGTTAGTGGGCTTACTCACTGGTGGCAAAGCTATGTGGATTGTCTGAACTGGTTAGGGTAACTCTCTGCTCTGCTTGAGAGGAGCAGAAAACTCAGCCACGCTGTACCTCTTAGTGATGCAATCTTGTATCCACATTGAATTTGGTTTAGAAGATTCTAGTTTCTTGATGCCTATTATAAGATTAATTTAATTTTTCCCCCAAAGATGATCATACTCACCAGAAATGATCTGGTATCGGGCGCTGTAGCAGCTATGTTTGGAATATGAAGGTAAAAACCCAAGGACAACCTGTGGAGTGTAATGGCCAGGCAGTGCTGCCTAACAAATGACTCCAAAGCTTTGGGGCTTAAAAAAACAGTAACCATCATCCATCCCCTCCCACAGTCCCTATGAGTCAGCAATTGGAAGCAGTCCTGGCTTGGAGGTTTCTCGTGAGGCTGCAATCACGTGTTGCCTGGAGCTGTAACTGAAGGCTTGGCTGGGCAGAAGGATGCTCTTCCAAGATGACTCACCCACACGCTAGCAAGTTGGTGCTGTCTCTCCAGGCTGGCATCTCTGTGTGTCCCGGGCTTCCTCGGAGCATGGTGGCTGAGTTCCCAAGGCAAGAAACCTGAAGGGGAGAAAGCCAGGTGCAGCTGTACCCTTCTGTGACTCTATGCACCAAGGTAGTTACAAAGTTACACTGAGGGTCAAGGAGAGGGAAATAGACTCCATCCCTTGATGGAAAAGGCAAGATTTTTAGTTTCAGTCATTTCTGGACTCTGTCAGGATCTGTCTATGTCTACATGGGCTCTTGTAAAGTCACCAGGATTTAACTGGGGTGATTCCACTCTAACCATTCAGTCCAACCCCATCACCTTACAAAGGCCCCACTTGCAAATACCATGACTGTGTAAAGTTTCTACCATTAACATAAGACTTTGGAGACCAAACCCTAAATCCAGTGGGACAAAGATTCAAACCATAGCAGGGATCATTTTAAACAGTAAAATTACCAACAAAAAGCCGTAACATATGCTAAACATGGCTCTGCATAGGCCATGATTAGGGTACTTGCTATGGTAAGAGAACTTAAACAAGAAGACATAGTCTTGTTAGAAATGAGTGCATTAGGCAACTCAAGGTGTTTGCTGGTCTGTGCATGTCTTCTAATGACTTCCAAAGGGCCACTAGTATTTTTTTTTAAGATTTATTTATTTATTTGAAAGGCAGAGTTACAGAGAGGCAGAGGCAGAGAGAGAGAGAGGGGTCTTCATTTGCTGGTTCACTCTCCAAATAGCTGCAATGACCAGGGCTGGTCAGGTTGAAACCAGGAGCTTCTTCTGGGTCTCCCACATGGGTGCAGGGGCCCAAGGACTTGGGCCATCTTCTACTGTTTTCCCAGGCCACAGCAGAGAGCTGAATCAGAAGTGGAGTGGCTGGGACTCAAACCGGTGCCCATATGGGATGCCAGCTCTGCAAGTGGCAGCTTTACCTGCTACACCACAGTGTTGGCCCTGGCCACTAGTATCAACTTTGGCATTACAAATACATTTCAGCAAGGAGACAAATCAGCAAACAGATAATCTGTGAATAATGAGGACTGACTACATCTAACTCACCTCACAGTGAGTGCAAAGGACCAAAGAATGAGGATGTTAGACTTTGTTCCCTGTACCTCCACTTGCAAGGGGCAGTACTTCAATATATTTTAACTTTCAACACACCGTCAAATTCTAGAGCTTAATGTTTCTCATAAGTGAACTCTAAAATTGTGGTTGCTTTTTACCTCATTACTATTAGTTAAAATTAAGCCCAGGCTTCTCATCTCTGGACAGCCAGTTCACCAGACAGGAGAGTTGATGCCAGGAAACTGATTTATTCAAGGGACCACTTCAGGGGAAGAGTGGACTCTAATCCCAAATATGTTCTTCTTACCTTGTAAGTTAGCAGAAGAACTTTGAAGTGGAGAAAGGGAAGGCAAGGGGGAGAGGCAGGAACAAGGGCAGCAAAGGATAGAGCCATCCACACGTTGGCTTCCAACCAGGCGAGATGGGGCTGGTTAGAGACACTGTGGTTGCTTTCATCTTGCAGTTGTAAATCCAGTCCTCCAGTCATGTGTACTGGCTGGGCCAGATTACTTTGCAGCTTTACCCAACTTTCTCAAGGCCAGTTTCTGTAATTCTCAAGCAAGCATTATTTAGGTGTTGCACTGAAAAGCAACTCTAGTCACAAGTTCAGCAGTTAGCTTTTGTTCATCAGCATGTGAAAGGGAAAAACAAGATGCAATCATTATGGTCACATCATGAATTTAAAGTGAGATGTTATTACATTAAAAAATGGGCTTAGCATCTGAGTCTGTCCTTCTTGGTCTGCATCTTTTCCTATATTTTCATAAATCAGATATTCTAGCAAGTTTTTCTATTTGGGCACTGAGGTCGATGGGCAGAAATTAGAATGTCCATTCAATGCTCTTGAGAAGATAGAGCTGGCACATTGTATCAAATTCCTGGGGTGACAGACTTTGTGCTGGGCTGGGCCATAGCCAAAAGCATTTAGAGTCCCACCAAACTATAATAGCCGTTGGTAGTGATATTGGCTATTCAGGCAGCTAGTTTACGACAGCAGAGCTGGAGGTACTTGTAAGCCATGAGCCCCCCACCCCATGTGTAATTCTATTCTACTTGTCAATCAAAATACTCCCTTTCCTGGGATGCATCTGTTTCATCCGGGACTTGGAAGGAAGATGCCATGAAAATATGTCTATTAAGCTCCACATGGGATGTATGGAGGTATCGTAACCTCCCAAGTGGCTTTTTACTTGTAGAGGCACACCACTCCAACCTCATAAAAGGGGTGGGCAAGTGGGGGGATGCTCTCTCCTCTGCTAGAGACCATGACTGGAGGCCGTGCTGGGGCACTCTCTCTATCTCCCTTCTCCTACCCATTTCTCCTCTGGCCCACTGCCCATTCATACTCACGCACATAGTGTATTTGTTTTCTTACTTTTTGAATAAAATTCACCTATACATGCCAGCAGTAAGAATTCCTGTCTTTGTGCAAGGCAAGAACCTAGAATAAAAATACATACACCTCCCTTCCCCACCTCGATGGACAGCCTTTCAATACTGCATCAACAGCAATTTGCAAAAGTTTTCTGGGAGATTCAAAAGCCCCTGAATGGGCCAGGTAGATAAAAGTCGGGAAAAGCCTGCAGTGGACAATAATGCTTGATATATGGAGATGGAGCCACAGTAGCCTGAGATACCAGGCAAGCTGAATACTGTGATGTTCCTGTGAGAGAAAACAGACTAGGAAGGAAAATAGAAGGGTACACCAAAAAGTCTGAAAAAATGGAATTGGAAGAGAAGTTTATTTTGGTGCCAGAAAAATCAATGTATAGATTTTTCATATTGCATATTTTCTATGAACATTCTGGTGATCCCTTGTATCTTGCCATTTGGGTTTTAATAAGCAAGTTCCTAAATAGTCAATATTAAAATGAACAAAGACATGAACCTCAATGTTCTTTAAAACAGCCTTTATAATTTCCCATGGAATTTTTTTTTCCTTAGTTAAGGAAAAGCAAGTTAGTCATCTTTTCTGGCAGCCTCCAACTGTTTGGTCTGTAGTTCCTAAAGGAGTTAATTTGCTCCTTGAAGAGTAATCTGGCTGTCCGGCAGAGCTCTTCCCTTCCTTGGAACTGGGGAATCCCCCCGGGCAAGGCTGACGAGATTTGCCGGCTCAAGGACTCCCCTGGGGAAGGACTCTGCCTTGGGCCCCTGCTGGAGGCTTCTGTGCAATAAAGTCCAGGATAACCAGGGCTCTGGGGGAGACAGTGTTAGTAAAAACCGCTCCATCTTATCTGAGGCGCCATCTTAAACCTCGGGCGCCATTTTAGGCTCTGGCCAGTCGCCATCTTGTACAATGAGCTTTGGTCCAGAGTCCAGCCTGGCTTACTAGAAGTCAGGTGACCAGAAACACAGCCACAAGTGTAAACTCTACCGCCCACCCTAACGGGATTCGTTGCTCTCACTTCCTTTTCCCTGCAAGGCTATAGCAAGATCAGCTTTCCTGCACAGGCTCCCTTTTTGCTGTCTCCCTCTAGCCTGTCAGTCCCCCCACACCCCGACAATAAACTTCTCCTTTTCCTTTAACTCCAGCATTTGGTGTGTTTTGTGGTGGCCGTCATAGAGCAGCGCCCATCTTGCTGTTAGTCAGATCTGCTTTCCTTCGCTCTTCTAAGCTGCCAAGACCTTGTCCCAGCTTGTGCAGATGCAAGAAGCAAGGCTGAAAGCCACTCAGTCGGTTTTTCCGGGAAGTTAACCTTGAACTCTGAAATGAGCTCTTGATGTCATGTGAAAGCAACACCCTCCAAATACAGCTGCCCCACCTTTCTGGGGGCCAGACTGCCATTGACCTCCGCCTCGCCAGCCAGGCGGGACTTCAGGAAAGGTCACCGAGGACAGCGCTGGCCCCAAAATCCACCCACTTCTCTCAGGCCCGGAAGACCAGGCAAATAAAAGAGGGAATCCCCTAGGGGCACGGCATGAACACGCCACTGGAATAAACAAGAACTGCCTCTGCTTACAGCTGTTCCTGCGGAAGGAACCAGCGCCTCAGGGAAAACACCAGCGGCGGTCTTCCCAGGGAGACAGTCCTTCCCGTGGCACCTCGGTGCCCGGAGCGGCCCGGGGACTGCAGTCACCTTGCAGTCAGCTGACAGGTGGAGCTGAAGCGGGCGCGGCCCCACGCTGTTCCCTGGGAGGCAGGCTTTGCTGTGTCTTTTCTGTTGGAATGATGAATTCTTTATTTTTTTATTATTATTTTCAAATTCACGAAATGGAAGTTGTAAGGTTGTACTACAATCAGAATCCAAGCTCCCTTTATCCCTCCCAACTCTGACAGCCTCTAGTGATCAGCATTCTGTCTTCAAGTGGAAGTTTTTTTTTTTATTTAATGTGTAGCCTATACATACCTTTTACTATTATGAACTCATTCACCACCATTACATGCTCCTGAAGTCTTACCTTTGTTTTACAGCTGAGGAAGTTAGACCAAGGTTAAATGAATGATGCAGTCTTTAATATGCCTCATGAAACAGTCCTGCTTAGAAAGCTGTCCACAATAAGTATCTAGAGCCATTCTCTTGTTTGGAATACAAAGAAGGAACATGACTTTTGTCTGTAGAAGTTTCCCTGCCCCACTGTTATGGAACAACTATCCTTAAAGTGGAACTACACTATTAGCTATCATAGGGAGCCCAGTGTCCCCTGCTGGCCCCACACAGGGAGGCCTAGGCTTAGCAGTTTAACTTGCTTGGCTAATGGATCCCTTCCCACCCACCATCAGCTAAGGATGGACCATTGGGAGCCTCTGAAAACCAAGAGTTTTGGGGGCCGGCACTGTGAAGTAGCAGATAAAGCCACTGCCTGCAGTGCCGGCATCCCATATGGGCAACGGTTCAAGTCCTAGATGTTCTGCATCTGATCCAGCTCTCTGCTATGGCCTGGGAAAGCCGTGGAAGATGGGCCAGGTCCTTGGGCCCCTGTACCCACATGGGAGACCCAGAAGAAGCTCTTAGTTCCTGGCTCCAGCTCCAGCTGTTGTGGCCATTTGGGGAGTGAACAAGTGGATGGAAGATCCTCTCTCAGATCTCTCTCTCTCTCTCTCTGCCTCTACCTCTGCCCCCCTTTAGCTCTGCCTTTCAAATAAATAAATAAATCTTTTTTTTTAAAAAAAAGCAAAGACAAGAGTTTTGGTGGAATGTTTTCTAGTCCTTAAGCTAGGGTGACCAAATGTCCTGATTTTTCCTGGACTGAGGGTTTCACAGCACCCAGGGCAGTCCCAGAGAAGCTGGTCCTGTATCCCGAGCTAACTGGTACCTAGGACAGCAGCAGCGTACAGGGCTTACCTATGTGGGCTGTGGAACCCAACTGCTCTCTCTACAAGTTAAGCTGTCGTGAGACCTTGGGCAAGTTAGTTATCATCCCTGTTCCTTTGTTTCCTCATCTGGAAACCTGGAAAATTAACACCTATTTCTTGGGCACACCATGAAACAAAAATGAAATAATGTACCTGGAGTGCCTCTCTGAGTTCTCTCAGTATTAGCTATCATTGTTGCTCTAATTACTACTATTGGAAGATATAATGACTTCTTTTCTCTCCAGCAGTGGGGTAGGTAATGCTATAGGAAAAACAGCAATTAATATAGCTGATGTCACTTGCTGTTGCCCCAAGTAGCTCAAAAGTTGTCATTGTGACTCACTGCTATTTCAAGCCCTTAAAAGCACCTGTTGTTTTCCAAAGTTGTCTTTCAGGTTCTGGGTCACATTCAGGGAGATGCAATCACCAGCTACCCTGGGCTCACCCAGACCCTACTGCAAGGACAATACCTGTGCAGATGCCAAAAAAATTTCCAGAGGTCACTCTTTGTTTTATTTTAATACTAAGATCACATGGCCAGCACTGTGGCATAGTAGGTTAAACTGCCACCTGAGATGCTGACATCCCATATGAGCACTGGTTCGAGTCCAGGCTGCTCCACTTCCAATCAAGCTCCCTGCCAATGCATCTGGGAAAACAGTGGAAGATGGCCTCAGTGCTTGCTCCCATGCCACCCATGTGGAAGACTTGAATAGAGTTCTGGGTATCTGGTCTTGATTTGGCCTGTCTCTGGCCATTTAGGGAGTAAACCAATGGATGGAAGATTCTCTCTCTCTCTCTCTCTCTCTCTCTCTCTCCATCTCTTTCTGTAAACCTGCCTTTTAAATAAATAAAATTCTTTCTTTCTGTCTCTCTCACTATCCACTCTGCCTGTCAAAAAAAAAAAAAAAAGTATAAAAAAGAAAAAAGAAAAAAAAAAGAAATAAATAAAATTCTGTTAACAAATGAATGAATGAATGAATGAAGTAATGCTGAGTTCTCTGTCCCAGGAGGAGATTAACTCTTATTTCCATTACCTGTGCTGACACGTGTTTCTGAACCACAGCTGTGGTGGACTTGTACCCATCCCTACATGCAAAGACAATAACTTCCCTTGTTGCATATGCATTTCCCCCTAAAATAAATACTCATTTCCCCTGCTGGTGGAGTTACAAAATTAATTTCCTGTGATTTCTTCATTTGCTGCTATTAAATTACTTTGTGTGACCACTCCTCCAGCTGAGTTTTTTTAGAATTCCCCAGGAAGTAGGCTCACCATTTTGAGTGGTTAACTGTTGGTCCAGATCTATCAAGAGGAGATCAAATAAAGTTCTTGACAACTTAAGAAAGTGGAGAATTGTGGGATTGCTCTATCAAAAAAGGTTTTACCTTTGAGTGCCTTTAGGGATAAGCTGATTATCTGGAAAATCCAGGCAAATGGAAATTTTGGCTAAGAGAGACACAACTGTGTATGCACGAGCAAGGCTCTGCAGGTCTTTCACACACCCATGCTGGGCACCACATGACAGTGGCTGGGGTTCATCAGTCCCCTCTCGGAGACCTGGCTGCGGACCCTTGGTGTGTGTGGTAGAGAACCTCCCCAGCTCCCATGCCAGGGTTCCAGGATCAGTGTTAACAGAGTCCGCTTTTGAAGCTCTTATTTCCTGTCATTTGGCCTGCAAGGTTTTGCTGAGTCATTTGACCGCATGGATCTTCTGAAAAGTAGTCACATGACAGAGGGACCTGCTGTGGGCCCACAGCTTGCCTGTGGCTGTGTATTTTTTCCAAGTCCAATTCAGCCAATACTCACAGATCACACGTGGCGTTGAGTTAGGAACCCGGAACTTACTGTGAAGTTAGGGCCGGGCTTTATCTATGAAGGACTTGCTTTTTAGTGAATAGGTAGGCTCACATCCAAGACCTACACCCAATACCTTAAAAGTCCTATAAACAGTGAAAGGAAATATACAAAATGTCACCAAGGAGCTCAGAGTAGTCAAACAGAGGAAGGTCTACCAAGGTAGAAGAGAAGCAGAATACATAGGGTCTACGAGCTGAAAAGGGGAAGGAAAGTTTGGGCAGAGGGCACAGGGAGGCAGGAAAAGTGTGCAGGTTCCTGATGCCATGGCTGGCAGTCAGCATGCCTGATTGGACAACAGGAAGCCCAGACACGGCTTAGGGCAGATCAGCTGGGCCAGTTAAGGGACTGCGGAATGTATGCAATACTCTGGAGCTGAGACTTTATTTTATATGCAAGAGGGAAACTTCTGAGCAAAGAAGTTACAGGGTGATGGCTTCTCAGCCTTAGAAAAGTGAATTGGTGAGGCTGGAAGTCTTAGCAGTTATGGGTAGGATGCAGGAAGCTAGGAGAGAGGAGGCGTTAGTTATGAAACACGAGTAAGAGCTGGTGATGGATTGAACGTGGGAAGTGGCAGAGACTGGAAGGGAGGGAAGAGGAGAGGCCAACGACACATTGGGGAGGTGGAAAGAGAAGACTTATCCGCATCCCACTTCAACGTGGGAGATGAGCTGAGTGGCGGGCAGCAGGGCATGGAAGAACAAAGTGGGTTGCAATCTGGGTAGAGCCCCAAAGATGATTCATGGTGATGACAGCGGAAATGGGGTTACTTAGCCTAGGGGAAAAAAAAGGGAAGCTTGAACAACGCTTTGCTGATAACAGCAACTGTTTTCTGATCTAAGAAAAAGGCGTGAGGTAAGATCTGAAGACTTTAGGTGAGATATGACAGCAATTTTCCAAATGAGGAAATTTGGGAGAAATTTTGCCTTCAGGATATGTTTTTTCTCCAGCTTAAAATCTTTGCATCGCTGCCTTGAGATGGGAAGATGCCTCCTTCCCTCCCCCGTACTGGAATCCAGCTTTGCCTGTCCTCGGTCAGTGGTTTCCTCCTTGACCAGAAAAGGCGGCGTCACGGGGACTCTAAGCAAAAGCAAAAGCAAAAGCGACCGCTGTGAATTCACCATCTGCAAAGGTTGCACTAAAGTCCTTTGCGAATTTAGAATAAGCACATTGAAAATGATAAGTGGTTTTGTGGTTGTGTCATTATCAAAATCAAATCTCTCGAGGTGGCTCGTAGTAGAACGCCACATCAAAGCAGCTTTGGTGGGGAGGGAAAAGTGCTTTGGAGAGCTGATAGGAGCCTTTGGGGTCACCCAAAGCAGAGAGCGACTGAGACCAGGAGTCCTGAGTGCCCCGTTTCCTGCCTCTGCTTCTCCATAACCTGCTGCCTTCTCTCTCGGCAGGCTGGCCGTCACCTTTTCACCTGCCCAGCTACCCTTCAAAGCCTGTGCACCGGTCAAGGGCAGCCGGATCCTGTCTGTCTTCTAATTCCTAGGGAAGAGATTCTGATCCGGCTCAGCAAATAAGATCATACAGCTCAAGCAGGGGTGCTGGGGGTGCACACTGCTCTGGGTGGGGCACTTCTCCCAGCAGGGTGTCAGGACCTGGGTGGTCACCCCTTCCCCATCCCAACAGGCTAAACTCTCTAAGCTTTTTTGATGATGGGGCCAGTATTGGAAATATCTTGAGCAGGGATGTGTTAATAAACATGAAGAACTTCCAGTGGCGCTCACTTGGAGAGGTCAGCCTCCAGAACTATAGAACCAGATGATGTAGTGAGATAATCTATGGAGGTGGCCAGCAGAGGAAACATCGCCCGGTCCTGGGCAGTCCTGGAGTGTGGGAAGAGCCAGCCGGTCCTCACCGTGCTGTGCTCACACCGGGACCCAGTTTCGGAAGCTCCCTGGAGCATTTAGTCATGGCAGCTGGGTTTTGATTGATGCTTCCCTTCTTGGAAAGCATTTGTGTTTGTATTGCAAATCACGAAACTCCGCAGTAAGAACGAGTTTTGGCCCTCACATCTCGCTGGACTTCACCTTGTCCTTCCCCTCCTTCTGCTTATCTCCTGTGGTAGCCAATATTGTTGGTTTCAAGTCCAGCTTGTGTGTCAGATCCCTGTGTCTCACCCTTGACTGTTTTGATTCTGGATCTTGGGAGCGAGTATGCTTTTTAAAAAAGCTTTATTGAAGTATGAGTGATGAACAATAAATAATGCACCTTTAAAGTGTGCAAGTGTTTTAACATGTGTTTATGCCTATAAAACGGTAAAAAGAGACATATCCAACACCCTTTCAAGCTTTATTTTTTAATGTTTATTTATTTTCATTTATTTGAAAGGCACAGTGAGAGAGAGAGAGAGAGAGAGAGAGAGAAAGAAACAGGTCTTCCATTCATAGTGCACTACTCAAGTGCTCAAGTGGCCACAATGGTCAGGGCCAGGCCAAATCCAGGAGCCTGGAACTCCATTGGATTGTAGAGTTCCAAGCACCTGAGCCATCACGTGCCGCTTCTCAGGATGCATCAGAAGGAAGCTGGATGGCAAGCAGAGTAGCCAGGACTGAACCTGCACTCCGACGTGGGATGCTGGCGTCACAAGGAGTGAGCTACCCCACTGCACCTCAGTGTCCATGCCCCTTCAAATTTTCTTCTTGCTGCTTTGTAATCCCTCCTTCTTGCCCTTTTTTTCCCTCCCCTCTATCCTTAGGCAACCACTGATCTACTTTTTTTTTTTTTAAGATTTATTTATTTATTTGAAAGGCAGAGCTGCAGTGAGAGGGAGAGAGAGAGAGAGAGAGAGAGAGAGAGAGAGAGAGGTCTTCTATCCGCTGGCTCACTCCCTAGTTGGCTGCAATGGCCAGAGCTGTGCCAGGCTAAAGCCAGGAGCCAGGAGCTTCTTCAGGGTCTCCCACATGGGTGCAGGGGCCCAAGCACTTGGGCCATCTTCTACTGTTCTCCCAGGCCCAGCAGAGAGCTGGACACCGATTTACTTTTAGTTACTGTAGGTTAGTTACTTTCTCAAGAACCGTGTATGAATTCTAGATTTTTTTTTTGGTCAAGCTATGTTCACTCAGCATGATTTTTTAAATTTATGTTGCTGCTTTTGTGAATAGTTCATTCCTTTCTATTGTTGCGTACTATTTCATTGTTTGAAAATATCACAATATGTTTATCCATTCACCAGCTGATGGACAATTACATTATTTCTAGGTTTTAATTATTACAAATAAAGCAGTTATATACATGCATACAAGTCTTTCATGGACTTATGCTTTCACTTATCATTGGTGAGTGCCTAGGAAGGAACTAGCTAGAGAATATGACAGGGGTGTATTTAACATTATAAGAAACTTCCAAACTATTTCCCAAGTGGTTAAACCAGTTTATAGCCCCATCAGCACTACATGAGAATTCCAACTCTTCCACACAGTAGCCAACACTTTTGTTGAAAATCATTTGATCATATGTACACCAGTCTATTTCTGGACTTCCTGTTATGTTGCAGTTACACCAACACCACACTGTCTTGTTTATTGCAACTATGTAGTAACTCGGAGTGAAGTAGTGTAAGTTCTCCAGTTTTGTTTTCTTTTTCAATATTGTTTAACTAAGTTACCTCCACATCTCTATACCGATGTTACAATTAGTATTTCAACTTTTAAAAAGTATCTACTGGGATCTGGATTGAAATTGGAATTGCATTGACTCTAAAGGTCAATTTGGGAAATACTGACATCTTAACACCATTGAATCTTTCAATCTATGAACATGGTTTATTCCTTTTTTAAAATTTAGGTCTTCTTTAATTTTTCTAAACAGTATGTTGTGTAGTATTCAGTGTACAAGCCTCGCCCAGCTTTTGTCAGATACATCTGAAAGTGTTCACTTTTTTATGTTATTGCAATGATTTAAAAAAAAAAGTGTCAAGTTTCTTACTGTGCTAAATACAATAGATTTTCTTTTAAGAAAGTTGATTCAAATGCAGTTGAAAGAAGTAATAGACAGATCTAGTTTTCCCCAATGGTCAGTGACATGTTGCAAAACTACAATACAGTATCAAATCCAAGATATTGCCAAGGATATAGAATTGCTCCATTCTGCAAAGACCCCTCCAGTTGCCTTTTACAGCCACACTCCTCACAATGTTTCCTTGACCCATAGTAGCAATTATTCTGTTCTGTTTCTATAATTTTGTCATTTCAAAAATGTCATATAGGCAGCGCTGTCGCTTAGCAAGTTAAGCTGCTGCCTGCAGCACTGGCATCCATATGGGCTGTGGTTTGAGTCCTGGCTGCTCCACTTCCATCTAGCTCCCTGCTAATGTGCCTGGGAAAGCAGTGCAATATGGCCCAAGTGCTTGGGCCCCTGTACTCATGTGGGAGACCCAAATGAAGCTCTGGCTCCTGGCTTCAGCCATTTGGGGAGTGAACCAGTGAATGGAAGATCTCTATCTCTTTCTCTCTCTGTAATTCTGACTTTCAAATAAAAAAAAATTAAATGTCATATAGATGAGATCATTATACAGTCATTTGATATTGGCTTTTTCTCAATAATTCCCTGGAGATTCATGCAAGTTGGGTATATTAATAGTTCACCTTTTTATTGCCAAGTAATATTCCATGCTGTGAGCCATCCAATCTTTGAAGGATATCTGGGTTGCTTTCAACATTTGGTATTGCAGATGAAGCTGCTATGACCAGTTGTGCACAGGATATGTGTGAACCTAAGTGTTTTTTTGTTTTTTTGTTTTTTTTTTTTTTTTTTTTGACAGGCAGAGTGGACAGTGAGAGAGAGAGAGACAGAGAGAAAGGTCTTCCTTTTGCCGTTGGTTCACCCTCCAATGGCCGCCGCGGCTGGCACGCTGCGGCCGGCACACCGCACTGATCCGATGGCAGGAGCCAGGTGCTTTTCCTGGTCTCCCATGTGGGTGCAGGGCCCAAGCACTTGGGCCATCCTCCACTGCACTCCCTGGCCACAGCAGAGAGCTGGCCTGGAAGAGGGACAACTGGGACAGAATCCGGCGCCCCGACCGGGACTAGAACCTGGTGTGCTGGTGCCACAAGGCGGAGGATTAGCCTAGTGAGCCGCGGTGCCGGCCTTGAACCTAAGTTTTTATATCTCTGGGCTATATGTCCAAGAGTGCAACTGCTGGGTCACATGATGGTTGCATGTGTAATCGAATAGGAAACTTTCAAACTATTTTCTGGGGTGGTCATACATTTTACATTTCCATCAGCAATGTATGATCTAGTTCCACATAGCCTTGCTCCTTTGATGTTGTCAGTACTGTTCAGATAGCTATCTGGTAATTGCTATTTTAATGTGCACTTCCCCGATGGTTAACTGAATACCTTTCACGTGTGCTTATTTTCCATCAGTATATTCTCTTCAGTAAATGCTGGTCCTTAGCTACTGTACCTTTTCCAGTTGGATTTTGTTTTGTGTTGTGTCCTTTTTCACAGTTGAGTTTTAAGAGTTATTTATGTATTCTAGATGCTGCCCCGTCCTTTGTTGGACATGTGGTCTATTTTCAGTCCTGTTCACGAGAGTGGTGAGACTAGATGTCCTTGCTGTCCCAGCTTGGAGAGAAAGCTTTCAGTTTTTCACTGTTGAGTGTGATATTACTTGTTGGTTTTTCACAGATTCCTTCTATCAATTTGAGGAGGTTTCTTTCTGTTCCTAGTTGGATGAGTTTTTTTTTTCCAGAAATGAATGCTGCATTTTGTAAATGCCTTTTATTGTCTTGTGTGTCAAAAGAGCTAATCCTACAATTTTTCTTTTGGAGTCTGTTGATGTGGAGAATTACATTGATTAATGGTCAAGTGTTAAACCATTCTTCAGTTCTTAGTGGAAACTCCATTTGTCCATAGTGGGTTTGTCATTTTTATATATCATTGGTTTGGACTTGCTAAAATTCTGTTAACCATTTTGCTTACATATTCATGAGGATTATTGGTCTTTAATTTTCTTGGAATGTTTACTTAATTTTTGTATCAGAATAGCACTGGATTCATAGGTTTGAGTTGGGAAGATTTTTTTCCTCCTCAATTTTCTGGAAGTTTATTTCTTCATCTTACATTGCTCTGAATTTTCTCTCTCTCTCTCTCTCTCCCTTTTTTTTTTTTTTTTTTTGACAGGCAGAGTGGACAGTGAGAGAGAGAGAGACAGAGAGAAAGGTCTTCCTTTGCTGTTGGTTCACCCTCCAATGGCCGCCGCAGCCGGCGCGCTGCGGCCAGCGCATTGCGCTGATCCGAAGACAGGAGCCAGGTGCTTCTCCTGGTCTCCCATGGGGTGCAGGGCCCACTGTTGTTGCTGTTCTGGTGGAATGTTCTCTGAATGTCAACTGGATCAAATTGGTTAACAGTGTCATTCAAGTTGTCAGTATTTCTACTTATTTGCTTTCTTCTTTTTTTAAAGATTTATTTATTTGAAAGGCAGAGTTACACAGAGAGGGGAGAAGAGGCAGAGAGAGAGAGAGAGAGAGAGAGAGAGAGAGAGAAAGAGAAAGAGAGAGGTCTTCCATCTGCTGGTTCATTCCCCAATTGACCGCAGTGGCCACAGCTGCATCAATCCAAAGACCAGGAGCCAGGAGCCTCCTCCAGGTCTCCCACACGGGTGCAGGGGCCCAAGGACTTGGGCCATCTTCTACTGTTTTCCCAGGCCATAGCAGAGAGCTGGATCGAAAGTGGAACATCCGGGAGTTGAACTGGCACCCGTATGGGAGGCCGGCACTGCAGGCAGCAGCTTTACCCGCTATACCACAGGGCTGGCCCCCATATTTGCTTCTACTTCTATCACCTACGAAGAGGGAGGTGTTGACATGTCTGATTATAATTGTGGATTTTTCAATTTCTTCTTGTAATTTTATCCACAGTTGTTTCATTTACTTTGAGGGTCAGTTAGGGAAATTGACAGTTATGATTCCTGTATCCTTCCGATAATTCAACACCTTTATAATCAAATCAAATATTCTCTTCATCTCTGGTTATATTCTATGCAATCGCATCTGCTTTTTCTGATGTTGATATAGCCACTCTAGCCATCTTCTGATTACTCTCTATATCCTTTACCTTTTCACTTACTTGCGTCTTTTACATATGTTGGGTTCTTATAGGCACTATTTAGTTGTATTTTGCTTTTTCAGAAAATTTAATCCAATCTGACAATCTCTGCCTTTTAATTGGGATGTTTAAAGTACTTGCATTTGATGTGGCTACTGACGTGACTGAGTTTAACATCTACCATCTTGCTTTTTGTTTTTTCCTGACCCATATGTTCTTTATTCTAATTTTTGTCTTTTTCTCCCTTATGTCGCATTAATTCCATATCTTAAAGCATTATTCTTTTTTATCTCCTCTCTTATCTGGCTAGTTACATATAAATCTCTTTTGTGCTATTTTAGTGCTGGTTTTAAAACTTATACTATACAGATTTTTAATTTTCCCTACTATTTTATCTACAGATAAAATATCATTGGCCCTAAGTCAGTGATAAGGGATAAAAATGTCGTAGGTTAATTTTGAGTGAAATAGTAGAAATGTTTAATTTTGAATAGGTTTGAGTAAGATCAAAACACTTCAGGGCTAATGTTGTGGAGCAGTGGGTTCAGCCACCTCCTGTGATGCTGGCATTACATATGCACACCAGTTCAAGTCCCAGCTGTTCTACTTCTGATCTAACTCCATGTTAATGCACCTGGGAAAGCAGCAGAAGATGGCGCAAGTACTTAGGACCCTGCACCCATGTGAGAGACCTGGAAGAAGCTCATTACTCCTGGCTTCAAATCGGCCCAGCTCTGGCCATTGTGGCCATTTAGGGAGTGAAGCAGCTTATGGAGGGTCTCTCTCTCTCTCTCTCTCTCTCTCTCTGTAACTCTGCCTTTCAAATAAACAAGCAAACCTTTCAAAAAATGATCAAAACATTTCACCGATTATTTAAAGAGAGGAAAAGAAATATGTATGTGTGCCTATGCGTGTTCATGTTGGTGAGAAGTAAAATTTGGGTATTCTGGCCTCTGTACTACTACAACACAACAGTTTGTGCAGCTTAAAATAGATAAAAAATGAATAAACAAGGCCTCTGCATATCTCCTCCATTCATCCAACAAATACATGTGGGTGCTTGATATTGACCAGATATGGAGCAGTTTAGTACTCATTGTCTCCCTAGCACTGTCCTGGCACTTTGATAGTGATACAATAAACCAAACAACTTGCTGAGGGAGTTCCTGGGGAATCTGCAGTATGATAAAGGAGATAAAAAACCTCTCTGAGTAGAGAGCTATTGAAAAGCACAGGTACCTAGCCTGGGCTGAACACACTGGGCTAAGGCTGCACTTAGAATGACCTATAATTACTTATTTATGTATTTTTTTTTACATTTATTTGAAAGGTAAAGAGACACAGAGACAGACCAAGACAGAGACAGAGACAGAGACAGAAACAGACATAGATCTTCCACCAATGGTTCGTTCCCCAAATGCCTGCAACAGTTGGGGTTGGGTCAGACTGAACCCAGGAATTCAGTCTGGGTCTCCCATGTGAGTGAGTAGGACCCAAGTGCTTGTGCCATCACCTGCTACCTCCCAGGGTACACGTTAGAAGGGAGCTGGAATTGGAAGCAGAGCCGGGACTTGAACCCAGGCACTCTGACATGGGATGCTGGCATCCCAAGCAGTCTCCTGACTGCTGGGCCAAATGCCCCTTGAATGTCTTCTAAAAGTAAAATGACTTTTAGATTTTTATAAATCTAATAGGTGTCACTGCATTGATGCCATTTATGTTTCCTGATGAGCTAAGTGCCACACTCTTATACTCTCTTTTTATTTGTTCATTTCTTCAGAAATATTTATTGACTATCTGCAGGGTCGGTTGTTGGCAAGATGCTGAGGATTCAGGGTGAACAAAGACCTCTTCCCTGGACCCCCAGCTTTAGCTTTGGTCCAGCCCTAGTCATTGTGGGTGTTTGGGCAGTAAACCAGCAGATGGGAGAACTGCCTGTCTCTATGTCTCATATTTTTTAAAAACTTATTAAATTAAAAAAAAAAAAAAGTATGCTCCAGCCGCTTGTGCTTGGAGTTCCAGGGTGGCCGATCCACACTGTAGCAGAGCTGAGGTCTGTACACCTGGATTTTGCAGAGATATATTCTATGGGCAAAGGATCACCTCCCATGGAGCGGTTGCAGTAACAAGGGCATTTGAGCTCGGTAAGAGCTCCCTTCCAGGCAGAGCTGTCCAAGTACAAAAAAGGCTCCCCTTTGTCACAGGGGTTACTCAAGCCCTGGCTTCATGCCCGCTTGGCGAGAATGTTTGTTGAGGGAATTCAGGCACCGACTGGTGGGAGTGAAGCTGGACGCCTTGAGGATTCCACTCCTGAAGCAGAGCTTGTGAGTACACGAACTCCATTTCCCTCAACCCCAGGGCGCTGGCATTTGCCATCTGTACGCAGGAGCGGGGCTGGTATTGCACCACCGTCTGCGGTCCAGCAGTGTCCCCAGGGTTCCAGGAGAGGGGCGGGCAGCATGCTTCAGCCCTTGAGAGAAACTGCTGCCCCACGCCTCCTCCAAACCCAAACCCCAGCAGCCTCCTCTTGCCATGACCCTGGGGTCACTGTGGCTTCACTCTGGCCAGGCTGGAACCAGACAGCAGGACAGGCTCTTGCAAATGTTCCTCACTCTGTCCAAGTTTGTGCTTCCTTTACAGGACTTTTTACTTGTTGTTTGTCAGCTTTTTTCCCCTTCTCTTTATTAACTTGGAAATAGCAAATTACATTTTGCCAAGGGAGAGAACCCCTCCCTCACCCAAAGGAGTTTGCAACTTGCGCCTTGGTAAACATGCTTTCAGAATGGGTTTCCGTCCTGGCCCGGCAGCCAAGGGCATACCGGTGCTTCTTCCAGGTTCTCGTCAGTCGTCAGAACAAGCAGGGGTGTGTGGGCCAGCAGCCCCAGCCTCACCATGTTGAGCAAACTCAAATCCAAACAGCTTAACGCGATGCGAAACATCCCCATGCGATCCGGCCCCCAGCTTTCTCCTTTGCTTCCTCTCCTGCTTATCCGCCTATGCTTTCCCTCAATGAGCAGCAAAACTGCTCGATGTTTGTGCCTTCAGCAATGCTACTTACACGTCTCCAGGAATTCTGGTTAGAAGCAGAGGGCACCATGGGATGGAATTCTCGCTGACCAATTAGTCCCCGATTTGCAGGAGTTGCTTTGTCACGTGGTCAACGAGAGAACTAAGATTCTAGAATGGAGACAGAATGGGCCTGAGACATATTTCACAAAGAGGGGAGGTATGCAAAGGGCCTGACGCAGGCAGAGTCTGGGGAAGGAGGCAGGGCAGTGTGGGACGCCCTGCAGGGCAGCTGCAAGGATCAGAAGAGAGGGTGAGTATGCCAGCAAACGTGCGCATTTTCTGCCTACCCCATGCCAGTGTATCTTCCAGATGGGTGTTTGGACCCCAGCCTCCTAAGAGTAACCTGCCCAGACTTTTACCTACCTAGGGCTGTTGTTTCCTTCAGGTAAAGCAAAGGAACTACAGAGCTAAAACCTGCTGGCTCCCAGGTGCAGCCCAGGCTCATTTCCAGCTTTGGAAATGGAGGGAGGGTGCAGGGCATGGAGTCAGAAGGCCTAGCCCCAGCCAGCTCTGCTGTGCACCAACGGTGAGAGCTTGGGCCAGCCTCAGTTTCCTCAACTGTCAAATGACATCAGACTTCTGCCTCCTCCCACGGGTGACCCTACATGCTTCCATGCTATCAAATACCACCCCTTTATGCCAGGGTCTTCCAAACCGTATCACCAAGCCAGACCTCTCCCCTGAGTCCCTGACCCTGGGACCCAAACTTCTCTGTTGGAGATTCATAGGCCCCTAGATTAAGCACACCCCAATAGTGTGTCCACCCTTCTTCCCATCCAGGCCCACCCAGGTGAATGGTGCTGTCCTCACCTCTGGGCCCAAGCTCCGGCCTATACCTGCAGTACCCACTCAACCACAAGCCCCACCCAGTCCTCTTCAATAGTTCTTGCTCTTATGCCCTGCCCCAACCCCATTGCCCGTGCTCCCAGTTGAAGTCTGGTCTCTTGGATCATGTCAGTATCTTCCTGTCCCAGCCCCTCAGCCCAGACCCCCAGTGCTTTCTTACTCATCTAGACGGTGAGTCCCTGGGCCTCCCTCACCTACAACCCTTAGTGACCACCTGTTTGTTTCCCTTAGTGTAAAAATGCAGACTCCCTAACAGTCCTAAAAGATGCTCCCCTGGGATCTGGCCTCCAGGTTGCTGTCCAGACTCATCCTCCACTTTTTAAAAAAATATTTATTTTATTTATTTGAAAGACAAAGTTACAGAGAGAGAGGGAGGGAGAGAGAGAGATCTTTCATATCCGCTGGTTCACTCCCCAAATGGTAGCAATGGCCAGGTCTAGATCAGGCTGAAACCAGGAGTCAGGAGCTACATCTGAGTCTCCCACATAGGTACTGAGGCCCAGGGACTTGGGCCATCCTCCTCTGCTTTCCCAAGCACATTAGCAGGGAGCTGGATTGGAAGAGGAGCAGCTGGGACTTGAACTGACACCTATATGGGATGCTAGTACTGGAGGCAGTGGTTTTACTCAGTATGCCAAAATGCCAGCCCCTCACCCTCTGCCCTTCTCCCACCCCCCCACTTTGGTACTCTACCTCAAAGCACACCCAACCACACATAGGGCTGCAAAGGGGCCACCCTTGTTCTGTTCTTTTGGTGTTAGAAAGTCCTGCTGCCTGGTGTGGCATGCCTCTCGCCCCCCTCTTCCTCCCGGCGTCTGACTCCCGCATCAGGACTAAGAACCTTCTTCTTCCTGGGGAAGCCTTCCCATTCCCTCAGAGATGGAAGAAGCTGCTTCGGTGCTCTCTTACCTGGTAGGCCTCTCCTATCACGGCGCCTATGAGTGGACTTCAACAAGTTCATGGAAACTGGAACTACAAAATATGTTTATTTTGGTGCAAAACATGTTTGAAATCCATGTGCAGTTTCTTCATAATATGCATTTTCCATGAACTTTTTCACATATCCTTTAATTCCATCTCCCGCAAACGTCTGTAGTGCCCTCATGTCTTACTGAGTGAGGATGGCCTGTGCATTGCCAATTCCCTCAATGGTCTGTGAGCAGGGTGTAAAAGTCCCCTCTTACCTTTCCTGGTCCACTGTCCCTAAATGAAGCCCCCATGTGCCCGTGTATCCTCGCTTTGTAAATAAGCCTTATCAGGCTGCATGCTGTTCGTGCCTGTACTCAGAATTACTCTCTAAGTAAAAGACCAGAACCCAGAATATTATTTTAGGCCCAGCCTAACCCACAACGGGGTGAGGATGGGGTGGTGGCTGGTCACGGACATGTGGATATTGGTTGAGTAATGGGAAGTGAGTCCCTGGCACCCTTTGTGACTCTGTTAGTGCAATCATATTAGCAATGACATCCACGCTGAGGAAGGAGTAAGAAGGACAAGAAAGAGTCTTAAGCCACACTCCTCCACACTGTGACTTAAAAATTAGCGCTCCTATATATCCTAGAAAGCAGTCAGGGTAATAACTAGTTAATTGACCACAGGGACTTATTCAATACCAATATGGACTGCATTACGTCATCCCCAAATCCACATGTTGCCGCTCTAATCCCCGAGGTGACCATATTTGGAAACGGGAGTTTCAAGGAGATAATTAAATTTCATGAGGTCATAGGGCGGGGCCCTCCTCTGGAAGGCCTGGTATCCTTGCAAGTAGAGGAAGGGGCAGCAGAGCTGTCTCTGCGCACAGAGGAGAGGTCATGTGAGGACACACGGAAAAGATGGCCCCTGCGAGCCAGGAAGTCCCCACCAGAACCCAACCCGGGCAGCACCTTGAAATTGGAACTCCAGAAACTGAGAAAAAAAATGTCTATTGTTTGTGCCACCCAGTCTGGGGCAGCCCCTAGCAAACTAATACAGATACCTACTGTGGGCCTTGGCCTTGAGGGTAGCAAAAGAGCCCTCCCCCTGACCCCCACACCAGCTTCCAAGGATCTGTGATCTTTACTGGGCTTTTCCTGTTTGGGTTGCATTCTGAGTCTCCATAGGTAGCATTTCTTCCTGTGACAAGCTGGTTGAAGATCAAATTTGTGGCTTCCCAAGCACCTCTCCTTCTTCATTAAAGACCACCGCCATTCCCCTTCCTCCTCCTCCTTCCTCCTAGACTCCACAAGACTGTGCGTGCCTTAGGCAAGTGCAGGAAGAGGCCCTCCCAAGCCCTGGCTGCACAAGCTTTCTGCCGCAGAGTCACGTCCCTGGTGACCTGGCCGGGCTGAGAGGGAGGATGTGGCTCCCGAATCCCCAGCTCTGCCTAGTTCATTGCAAGAGTGCATTACATTTCCTTGTCTTCCTTAAAATAAGCCTCCAAGAGGCACACGTATGACTTGAAGTTTTCCAGGATCGTGGCTTTCATTTCCCCAAGGGCTACTTTTCAGCAATGGTTGGCAAGAGAGATTTGTCCAAGGTGTACTCAAGCTGCCGACATAAGCCAGCATGAACATGACTCTGAGCTGCCAAGGGGGTCCTAGTGTTGTGGGGACACAGTGACGAAGGTGACCTCGGTTCATGTCTCACCTAGAAGAAGTTCCACGCAGACAGCATAGCAAGGCTTATTTAAGTCAGAAACCTCCTGCCACAGCATCAGGCGTGGGCTCCAAGAGAGGAAAACCCAAGAAACTTGTCAAAGTGGAGTATTTTAAGCACCATTCGGGTGAGCAGAATAAGGGCAGCAATCAACCAGAGGGCGGGGACAAAACCGAGCAGAAGGCCTGAATTGCAACCCTGTCTAGCCTGCTCCAGATAAAGCCCAAGATGCCTTCTGGAGGACAGCACAGGTGACTTGCCTTTCTATTCTCGTGCTAAAACTGGACTCTCAGAGGAGTGGGATCAGCCCTGTCGTCTTCGTAAAGGCAGTTGCTGGGAAGGACAGCACTTGACTTCCCCTTTTCTCATTCCAACAGGGACCTGACCTAACTGCCTGTTAGCCCATTTAACTCCTTACGCTAGGTTAGTAGCAAAGTGGGTTTCGGTTGCCTGTCCCTGTGAGCACCAGCTTTGGGACTTGGTACAACTCTGGGCCTTTTGTGTCAAATCACATGCCTTAGGAAGGGGTACTGGCCTGGCACACCCTGAAGGATTTCTATGGGCAAGCAAGGGTGGCTCCCATCACAAGTTCCACACTGGACAACTCTAAAGGCAGAGAAATGTGTGGGGGTCAGAACTCAGGTGGGTGGCAGGATGGAAACGTGACTTAAGGAGAGACTATCAGAGTGGGGAGCATGTTCTCCTCTCTGCCCTTACTTTCTCAACAGTTCTTTTTTTTTTAAATTTTTTTACTTTGCAGGTTAATAACTCATGGAAGAATTAACAGTCACTGCTCGCAGAGATTAAAAGTTCACAGGTACCTCTGCAACCTAAGATGTCTGTGCCACGAGCTGCAGTCAAATCCCTTTTTGACTTGCCTGGCATCTAGAACCATTCATTCTACAAGCAGGCTGTCCACAGAAGGAGAAATTTGGATGGCTGACCAAATATGACAAACTCAGCCTCACTAATAATTACAGAAAGACAGGGTAAAAACGAGACATGATGTTTTTGCTCCCGAAGTTTAAATTGTTTAACAGTACCATTTGGGAATTCTAATCCAGAGAATGAAGTGGGTCCACATATTTCGTTCTCTCCCACTAAGAGACCCACTGAAATGGTAGTAAGATGTACAAAATCAGAGTGGAACAGAGTGCAGCAGGTGGGGTTTGGAAGATAAAAAACAAATAGTTTTGTGTTGCCAAATAAACCACATAGGGATAAGTAGGGTCTGAGTGAGGGGAGAGTGTTGAATGGGAAGAGAGCCACCTTCCTGGGAAGGGGAGCTAGCTCCCCCAGGGCATTGGAGAGGCACTGTGATGGCTAATGTAAATCAACCAGACCACTAGAAGAGGCACCTGGTTCAAACACGATCTCTGGTTGTGTCTGTGAGGGGTTTCTACATGAAATTAGAATTGAAGCAATGGATTCAGGAAAGTGGATTGCTTTCCTGAATGTGGGTGAGTGGGATCCAGTCTATTGAGGACCTGAGTAGGACAACATGTGCAGAAAGGAGAGCTTGCCCTTTGGCTTCCTGCCTGTCTCTTGAGTTGGACTGGGATTTCTAGCACTGGATCCCCTGGTTCTCAGGGGCCCGGAGACACCACCAGCTTTGCTGGTCTCCAGCTTGCAGATGGAAGATCATGGACCTTCTCAGCTTTGGTATCATAAGAGAATTCCTTATACTACTTATTTTCCAATATACCTATTGGTTCTGTGTCTATGGAGGACCTTGACTAACACAGGTGCTAAGCTCGAGGTTGAGGGAAAAGGAAAGTAAGAATGGAGAGTGGGTCAGCTATCAGGATGCCTGCTTGAAGCACCCTCCACCTTCACTCCCAACATTTACCTACTGTGGGCACACAGCAGTTGGCCATGCACTGGTTATACTCAGAGAGGCTAAGATAGCACACACTCTCACATGTCAGGAGTCAATAGATACTACCAACAGTTGACAAATAAAAACAGTGGTATAAACATATCACCTAATGTTCTGTGCTAACTACCAAAAAAAGTGAAACCAGAATTGGTTAAAGTTGGCTACAATAGGGAGTGGGGTAGATTGAAGAGAGAGAGAAGGAGACTTCTCATAGTGTTCTTTTTTTTTTCTTTTTTCTTTCTTTCTTTCTTTCTTTTTTTTTTTTTTTTTTGACAGGCAGAGTGGACAGTGAGAGAGAGAGACAGAGAGAAAGGTCTCCTTTTTGCCGTTGGTTCACCCTCCAATGGCCGCTGCGGACGGCACATCTCACTGATCCGAAGGCAGGAGCCAGGTGCTTCTCCTGGTCTCCCATGTGGGTGCAGGGCCCAAGGACCTGGGCCATCCTCCACTGCACTCCCGGGCCACATCAGAGAGCTGGCCTGGAAGAGGGGCAACCGGGATAGAATCCGGCGCCCCGACCAGGACTAGAACCCAGTGTGCCGGTGCCACAGGCGGAGGATTAGCCTAGTGAGCCGCGGCGCCAGCCTCATAGTGTTCTGTACTATACTATTTAAATGGTACTATAGTACTATCTGTACTTTATTATTCTAATTTCTTCACATGTAGGTATTACTTTTAACATTAAAATAGAAATAATAATATTGCCAAACATTGGCATTAGTGAATAAAACAGAACCTCTTATACCCTGTTTGCAAGAATAAACATTGAAATGGTCTAAACTTTTTAAAGAGCAATTTTGTAATATTAACTAATATAATTAATACAGGCTCACTCTTGAAGAATAATATTGTATAAATTTCCAGTCTAGTAAGACTACGTGAAGGAACAGTGGGCAAACCAATCAAAGAGGAAGCAGAAGAATACTCAAGGTTTTCCTCCATTGCAAATGAGCACGAACACACATACTCACATCACATGTTCTGCCACACATCTTGCGCATTGACTCACTCAGATGAAAACATCAGCCACCCAGGTTCTTAAGAGTTCTCTCTCCAGCTTTTATTCCTTATCTTGGTTCTTACATGGAAAGCTGTCTCTGGTGGTTTCTCCATCCTCACATGACTCATTTTGGTTTACTTTTGTGGAAGCAACTAACTTTGGAGCTGGGACTTTTCCTTCCAGCCACAGTCTGAGGCTAACCCAGTATTCCCAAGCTCCTGGGTGCTGGCCAGCCACTTGGAGACAAGCCCCTGATTCTGTTTGTACTCTCCTTATGGTTACTATGTTCTAAGTGTGGTCAGCCTATTAGAGCCCATGGCCTGATCACTCATTCTCCATGTGTCATTGCTGATAAGGTGGGAAACAGAACATAGCTTTTGGACAGCCTCAACTTTACTTGAGCAGGGAAGAGCCAGGTTCTTCCCATGATTTGGTGAAGAAACTCTTGGGAAATACTTATGGCCAAACTACATTTTTGTAGAGCGTAATAGTCAATACATAATTACAATAGCCCCATAATGCCATTTTAGGTGAGGGAACCTATGCTCAGTATGAGAAATCAGTTGTCCCTGTTCATTCAACCAGAATGTTGTGAGGTAGAGATTAAGATCCAGATCTTAACGATTTTTTATCTTGTATTTTTCATACCGCTTCAGTAGATGTTTTTAGGACTTCTTAGTGCGATAGTTGTGGGAATTAGACCAGAGCACTTCACTCTGCTTCAGTGTTTCACAGAAACCCATGATCTGGATGCTGACATCCACTATCTCACATTCTTGGACTTTGGACAGATTCCTAAGTTTGTTACAAAACAACTGTGTGTCCATGATCAGGTTTACATAACATCTCTGGATTTCAGCTTCTTCATCTACAAAATAGATAGTAAGAGTTTTTCTCCCAATAAAACCTCACTGGAATTGTCGTGAAGTTCCAATATGATAAAATATATAAAGCACTAAGTAGGTGCTTAACGTGGTGGTGGTGGTTGTCAATGAGAAGAGAAATTGTTTTGAAATGTGTAGGATACTTTAAATCCATTCAAATTTCCTCCTCAGATGGGATCCCATGATCTACTCCCCGTCTTCTTAGCTGTCAATTCATTTTTAGAATATTAACTGTTTTGTAAAGACAGCAAGTCCTGGACCATCAGACTTACTTGCCAAAAGCAACTGCAGAAGTGTTATGTGCCAGATACTGGGCATTCAATGTGTGCATTGCAATAGATGACACAGAGTCCCATGCTTTGCTGTCTCTAAACTGTGGTTTCTTAAGCAGAAATAGGAGCTGTGTGCATGGTACCTAGGGTCCTTTTGACTTGATGACACAGCATCCTTTCTAGCAGGTAGAGAGGCATTTATTAAGTGAGTGCCAGTATCACAGGTATCCAGAAGACTGAGCAGCATGTGTGTGCAGTCATTTTAGCTTTAACTACATTCATCGGCAAACAAGTAGAGGCTATTAACAGCTGTTGCACCTTGGAGAACATGCCAGGCAAAACCACAGGCTTCAGTGTTGTTTAAAGCAGGGCAAACAAGAGACTAGAAAGAGAGAAGACATCTTGACAGTAGCAAGAAGACTGTCACACTGGCTTCACCCATCATGGGGACAGAAAGCTTATATCATTCCCTGTGCCTTGGGGTAAGTCTATGAAGACACTCCATGCAGAAAGAGGCAGGGTGGTGAGGAGCAAAGGTACATCTGTAATCAGGGAGGCAGGTAGAGTTCATCTGAAGAGACTTGCGCTTGGTGGAAATTCTAAGTGACTAAACCCAGCTGTACACACGCTATAAACCTAGGTTCCCCCCAGAGCAGTGAGGCTCAAAGTGCAGCCTGGATTATGTGATCACCCCAGGAACTCTGCGAAGGAGGCCACCCCAGCCCAGGGAAACACACTTACTCGCTTCTTGGAAGAAACAGTGAACAGAATTCTAAGATTGATCTTCAAATTCTTGGCTTAAAAAACAGAAATTACGGCTGCACTGACTCTGAGCAGAGGGGAAGAATGGGCTGGGGGAAATTTCCTTGGCAAGCTGGGAGATTGAAGGACAGACATCTTCATACCCAAGTCAGTGATGGGTGCCTTCAGCAGAACTCAGAGCTGTCTTGTTTCACGTCAGAATTCCACACGCGGAGCTACTGTTGTGGCTTAGCAGGTTAAGCTGCTGCCTATGACCTATGACACCAGCATCTTATAGCAGAGTGCTGGTTTGAATCCCACTTCGTCCACTTCCTCTCCAACTTCCAGTTAATGCACTTAGGAAAGCAACAGATGATGGCTCAAGTGCTTGGGTCCTTGCCACTCACGTAGGAGACCCACATGGAGTTCCTGGCTCCTGGCTCCTGGCTTCAGCCTGGTCAAGCCCCAGTAATTATAGGTATTGGGGAAGTGAACCAGCAGATGGAAGATCTCTTCTCTCCCTTTCTCTCCTTCTTCCTCTGTCACTCTGCTTTCCAAATAAATAAAATAAATCTTTTAAAAAAACAACCCAAGCTCATACATTTAAAATATTGAGGTAATTCGGCCGGCGCCGTGGCTTAACAGGCTAATCCTCCGCCTTGCGGCGCCGGCACACCAGGTTCTAGTCCCGGTTGGGGCACCGGATTCTATCCCGGTTGCCCCTCTTCCAGGCCAGCTCTCTGCTATGGCCTGGGAAGGCAGTGGAGGATGGCCCAAGTGCTTGGGCCCTGCACCCACATGGGAGACCAGGAGAAGCGCCTGGCTCCTGGCTTCGGATCAGCGAGATGCACCGGCCGCAGCGGCCATTGGAGGGTGAACCAACGGCAAAAAGGAAGAGCTTTCTCTCTGTCTCTCTCTCTCACTATCCACTCTGCCTGTCAAAAAAATTTTTTAAAAAAGCCGGCGCTGTGGCTCAACAGGCTAATCCTCCACCTTGCGGCGCCGGCACACCGGGTTCTAGTCCCGGTCGGGGCACCGATCCTGTCCCGGTTGCCCCTCTTCCAGGCCAGCTCTCTGCTGTGGCCAGGGAGTGCAGTGGAGGATGGCCCAAGTGTTTGGGCTCTGCACCCCATGGGAGACCAGGAGAAGCACCTGGCTCCTGCCATCAGAACAGCGCGGTGCGCCGGCCGCAGCGCGCTACCGCGGCGGCCATTGGAGGGTGAACCAACGGCAAAGGAAGACCTTTCTCTCTGTCTCTCTCTCTCACTGTCCACTCTGCCTGTCAAAAAAAAATTTTTTTTTAAAACTATTGAGGAAATTCATAACAGAAATGCAAGGAAAAAAGTGTAAGTCAAAATTTCAACAGGGAAGGGAGAGACACTTGGATACGTCTGGAGACATCTTTGGCTGTTGCTACAAGGGGAGGCTGCTACTGGTCTCTAGTGGGTAGAGGGCAGGAGGTGCTTTTAAAATCCTACATATACAGGAAACCTCCCCAACTCCTGAACAAAAATTATCTGACTTCAGATGCCTGTAGTGCAGAGGCCGAGAAAACCTGATTTTAAAATATCATCCTTTCCAGCAAATACATCAATCATTAAACAATATAGCCATCTGGATGAGAATACCGCAGGTGCGAACAGAGGCTTATGGTAGAAACAGTGAGTGTGTGAGCAATAAATCTTGCGAGTGAGAAATCTTCTTTTCCCTCAAGACCCCTACCTTAAACTTTTCAAATATGAAGTAAAAATAAATTAATAGAATCACATATTTTTTTTTAAAGATTTATTTGTTTATTTGAAAGGCAGAGCTACAAAGAGGCAGAGGCAGAGAGAGAGGTCTTCCATCCACTGGTTCACTCCCCACATGGCTGCAACTGGCTAAGCTGATCTGAAGCCAGGAGCCAGGAGCCTCCTCCAGGTCTCCCACACAGGTCCAGAGGCCCAAGGACTTGGGGCATCTTTCACTGCTTTCCCAGGCCATAGCAGAGAGCTGGACTGGAAGTGGAGCAGCCGGGACTCAAACCTGTGTCAACAGGATGCTGGCACAGCAGGCGGCCGCTTTAGCTGCTATGCCACATCACCAGCTCCTGGAATCACATATTTTTTGAAAAGTTATCACCTAAAAGATCTGCTTTATCATCCTTTGTTGTTTACAAATAACATGAATTGTCTGTTTAAGATTTACAGTTTGATATAATTGTCCCATAGACTGAGATGTTAAATTCTCATATGTTGGGACATTTGCTATTTGTCTTAGGCAGAGCACTTGTTACCAGTCAGGCAAAAGCCTAATCTGAAGTTCAGAAGCTTTCTGGTGGCAGCGGGCATGTGATGGATACTGTAATAGAAATCTAACTCCAGCCACAGGAGCCGGGGGAAGGAAGCGAAGTCACTTATTGAAGGTTACAACACTAGTCCTCCACACATCTAGGGCCTGATATAAAGTCTTCCCAGTCTCAACCAAGTCTGCGTCCTGGCCTACCTCCTTAGCTTGTCTAGGGAAGTAAAAACAAAACGGAAAACATTCTCTCGAAAACACAGCCATAAATTATTATTACAAGCGGGCAGAGTGTACAAACATTGCTGGGACTGTGGTGGAGAACCAGGATAGTAACAGAGGAGCCAGGACTTGGTAGGACAGACCACGCCGTCTCTGCTTTCACACCCACTCCTGGGCTGATCTTGAGGTTTGAGGGTTCCAGGGAGCCCCACGCCCGCGGAGGAATCTGACTTTGAGTCCGAGAAGTGAGAAACAGAACTCGCACGTGATTGGCCTCAAGTCGCTCTGAATGTAGCCAAGGTTCCCCTTCTGGGCCGTACTGCGTACTGCGTGGGGTGAGGAGCACTCCACTGCGGGAGTTTTTGATGGGTGGGCGGAACTGCCTAACGACGGGTAGCTAAATATGGGGGAAGACACAACAAATGGCCCGCTTCCCTCGGATCCAAATTCCTGCCGTCAGCGCTTTCCCAGCCCCTTCCTCCCCAAAATCGGGAGGGAAATACGAGGATGAAGCCACAACGCACTGGCACTTACTCATTCCGATGACAAACCAGGAGTCGGTTCCGCTGCAATATTTCGCAGCTGTTGGTTTCCATTTCCCGGGAGACCCACGTCTTGTCATCTGGATTTGCTTAAATGGCTCTGAGCCGTGGGCACGGGCAGGCGGCAAAGGGTCCTGCGGAGGAGGCAGGCCACGCGCCAGTGACACGGGTGAGGGACGAAGTCACTCACTGCCTTGGCCCTTTCACGCGGGGATGGGAGTGATGGGACCCGCACCAGTGGCACTGGAAGCCAGGGGGCAAGAGAGAAACAGGAGACCTGATTTGCCTGTGCCGTGCGGTACCACAAAATCACCTGCTCCCTCTCCCTCCTCCCCCTCCACTTCCTTGACCCAGGAGGCTGGGCCCTCGCCCTGTTTGTGTGTCTGGGCTCTGCCACCATGGTCACTGCTGACTGGACCAGAGTGATCGCCAGACCCGGCTGGGCCAATCACATCCTCTCTCCCGGGACTGGAAATGGCGCCTCAGGGACCCAGACTAGAGGTTTTCCTCCAGTGTTGTATGACCGGGGAATTCGGAGCACACGCGGTGGCCAGGGTCCCCAGAACTTGACTGCAGGGACGCCAGGTTGGCCTGATCTAAGGCAGAGCTTGCGGCGTGGAGCCGCCCATTGTAGGGAGAAGCAGACCTGCAGAGGGGAGGCGAGGCGAGGGCCAGCCGTCTCCACTACAGAGCTTTCTGGTCCTGGGCGCCAGGCCATTCTGGCTGTACTTGGTTCCTGAATCCTCCCTTGAAACATTTCTTCTGGAGCCGCTTTGAGCAGCTTCTGTCGCCCAGAGCGAAATGAACTTTGACCCACCACTGTCACGACCTCGCCGTCACCTGTCACAGTGCTGCCGACTCCGCCTGGGAAACCATTTTCAAGCCTCACCCTGTGTCCTCTTCCACAGCGTTCTCGTCCTCTCCTCCCTGAGTGGACTCCGCCCAGGGCCTCTTCTGCCCCGCCCCCAGCCTCTACGCAAACCACCTGATCTACTCATTCCCAAGCTTGAAGTCCTTTACTGGTTCCTCCTGGCTGGTTAAAAATTACAAGAGTGCTGTACAAATGGACTTGAAAAAACTTGTTATGAACTGAAAAAACTAAAGTTGCGATCAATAGACATAGGAGCCTTGGGTTTTTCTTTTTAAAATGTGATTTACATATGCACACATTTAAATGCCTGCATACCTTTAGGAAAAGGCACTCACCACACTGTTAGCCGGGCTTCCCTTGATGGGGTGTGGCTTTGGGAGGCAGAGGGGGATTTCCACCATGTCTTACTTTAGGTAATATTTAATAAATGTAGGTGATTGTAGATGATTGAATTTTTAATTTTTTCTCCACTTCGAAGGTTTCCGAAGGTCCTTCACATTTTTGCATCTGGGTCACATACCTCCAGCTTCTTCCGAATTTTCACCGTGACCCCCAGGTAGCGCCTTCTTTACATTAGCTGTGACGCTGCTGCCCGTTCTGTGACTCCTTCCTGAAATACCTATTCTCCACTCTTTATCTGAAAGACTTCTATCTTTATGTGAAATTTTATTTATAGGAAAGACAGCAGAGGGAAGGGAGAGAAGGAGAGAGGAAGAGAGAGAGAGATCTTCCACCCATGGGTTTATTTCCCCTAATGCCTACAGCAGTCAGGGATGGGCCAAACTAAAGCCAGGAGCCAGGAACTCAGTACAGGTCATAGGAGTCCAACTACTTGAGCCATCACCAGTGCATCCCAGGGCGCTTGTTATCAGGAAGCTGGAATTGAAACTCAGACACTTGGAATTGGATGCTTCAAATGCCTGCCCCCATTTTTCTTTTTTGATACAGATCAAATATCACCTCCTCTGGGAAGCCGCCTCAGGTTGACACATCTCTATTCCATATCAAGGTTAGTTGTATTGTCCCAGTGGCCCCATGTCTCTTGCTACTGTGTTGTAATGTTACCAAATTGTATAATGTCCAAAGTGTCACATGATTATCTGCCCTACTGCAGGTGAGCACCTTGCAGATGAGGACAGAGGCTTATTCCTCTCAGCGGAGAGCTGGACTAAGCATGCACAGGAGATCTTGGTTGATTGGTTGAATGAATGAATGGTTGGATGAACGGGCCCTTGCAAGGAAGCCAGAGCCATGAAGTCATTGCAGCCATTCCTGCTTCTTTCACACAAAGTCCACCCACTCGGCCTCACCACAGCCTTGTTGGTGAGCAGCCACCTGCCCAGCTAGCAGGAGCACCAGCTAGCAGGATCGGGTACCAGGCTGGGCTGGGGTGGAGAGTGTTGATGTGGTACTTTAAACATCACAACCATCAGTTGAAAATGTAGCTAGTGACTAATCAAATAAAGAGGCCAGACCTGTTCTGGAGAATATCTAACTGGTGGTGGGTTGTTACTGTTTGGTGGGATATTCACTTCTCCCTCTCTCCCAGGTCCCTAAAGAGAAATCTTGAATTGAGGAGCCCCTGTCTTCTCTCCTCTTACAAAGAAGAAAGCTTTCTTCTTGCTGCGAAGCTGGGGCAAGCTACATAGCAAATTCCCGAGGGAGGAGGAGAATGGGCTTGGAGGACCAAGGAAGCTCCCAAGGCGAGGAATAGAGGTTCTTCTTCATGAATGTGAGGCAGCCACACCGGTGCCAAGGGAGCACAGGAGTCAGGGAAGGAACAAGGATTTAGTATTTAGTCAATGTTTAGGAGTTCCTACCGATGTTTATTCTCCATAATGACTTGCCTGAGCCCTGACTACAGAATGGAATTCCTTTTAGATTACATTTTGGATACTGTCTTGGGGTTCTTGAATGTGACATCATCCCAAAGCCAACACATAGGAGTCCAGGATTGGTGAGAGTTAACCCCTAAAAATGAGTGAGTTGAGAGCTTGCAACAAGGCAACACAGTTTGCATGCAGGGCTTTGCTTACTCCATAGCTTTCTCTGCTAGAGAGAGGAGCTGGGGCAAGCAGGGGCAGCAGAGGGCCCAGACCTTGTCAGCTCTGAGTGCAGGCCAGAAGAGCCTGGACAGTGAGGAACTGGATGACAGGGGTAGGGCTGCCTCACCCTCCTCTGGGGCTCTCATGCCAGGGTTTCCAGGAGCTCTCACACTGTGAGTGTCTGGAGCTCATGGGAGGAAAGGGAAACTCAGCTGAGAACCACTTTACAGCTAGGCTTTGATGTTCAGGGGCAGCTTCAGACTGGACAGGCATCCACCCAGACCATGGGTGCAATCCCCTAGGCCATGGAGACCAATACTGACAGGTGGTGGCTCTAACATGGTTTCTTAGATCCCAACCATAGTTACTCAAAGAGAAGCTTCAGAAGCACGCTCAATCCTCCAAGTGGCTGCAGACCTTAGGATCAGAAGGGGAAATTTTCTGGGCCAAGATCAATGTTAGAGACACAGGAATACAGGTGAGTTCATCAATGGTGGGGAGAGGGGCTCTTGATCATGGCAGCCCGTGTGGGTCCAGTCTTGGGCAAGGGCATGGCAAAGGTAAAGCGAAATGGCTTAATGAAGGAGGCATCATGTTGGATGGGAAGCAGTGGCGTGTACCAGACCTTGTCCACTGTGAATATCTGAAATAATACAGTACTCTCAGTTGTCTTCTATGAAAAAGAAGCTCTCCAGTGTCTTCAGGTATTTGATGCATTGTGTGCCTTTATTCATTTGTTCATGCTCCCAAAGTTCTGAGCACCTGCACTTCAGACAGCGGGTGAGGAGAGAGATGTGGCCCTGCCTTCTGGGGCTGACATTGTAATCGAAGACTCAAAATGTGCTTGGATCTGGATTCCTTGTATGTAGCCTGCCTGCGCCAACCCCCCTCCCCCATTTGCTGTGGAATGGGCTTCAGCCCTTGCTTCTAGAAATTGCTAGTTGGGGATAGAGGGAGACTGGGAACAACACACCGGAGACAAAGAGGGCAGTGAAATTGATCTCCTGGCTATAGCCATCCTCTCCAGCATGAGGGATTTGTGGAGAAGCTGGAGAACCTGCAGAGCAGAACCATGAAATGATTATAGCCTGCTTCCACACCTTTCCAAGAAAACAACAAATCTTTCTCTGGGCCTACACAAGAAGCAAAGATAATCAAACCAACATTTGAACGAGTCTTCGGCCATCAGGAGGGTATTTGACAGGCCATTTTTGCAGAATGGCGGTGGGTTGAAAAGGGCACCACAGGGGAAAAATGAAAAGACTCATGATGATCAATGGCAAAGGCAAAATGCTGTATGAGTAATGTAATAAGGGTCTGTGTGTGTGTGTTTATATACACACATATATATATCCTTATCTATATATCTAAAATATAGTTAAGGATAGCTATCTATCATTTATCTAATCTATCTCAGTTCTTTTCCAGCTCTTTACAGAGCTGTGTTTCAGACACAATGTATTTCTGTTGTAGTGCATTGGGAAGAGCTGCCTACCTTTAAGGATGGCTAGATGCCAACCAAGCAGACCAAACGGTAAACCAGTTTCCTTGTATTTGAGGAAGCGCACTTGTGGATAAGGTAACCAAGCAGTCTCTATAAATGCTTAGTGTTTGACTGTTTTCTTCAAGGCTGAAACAAGAGAAACATTGCCCAGGAATAAACACGTGGTAATCCTTGGTGCGGAAGCGAGACTGGACCCTGTAGGCCGAGGCAGGTTCAATCCTATCTGAAGAGTCTCTGTGCTTGTGAGTCTCAATTTGGGCCACCACGGCCACTGTCTCCACCCGGTCACCACCCAAGTGCAGGGACCATACCAGGGCCTCTTGTCCTCAGGCTTGCAGTTGGGTTGGGACAAGGGGGAACCTTGGCAGATGTTCCAGAGAGCTGATGGAACACCAGGTGGGCCCCCTTAATAGTTTGACAGCTGCTGGTTTCCTGTGTGGAAGGTGGCAGCTCCTACGGATTGACCTTTCCCTGGGCTACAGTTCTCCCTGGTCTCAGCTAAGTGCCCCCTGTCCTCGCACTTTTAGGCTCAGAGGTGCTCACAGACTGCTTCCAGCTATGGGGTTCCCTACGCCTGTCCGGACTTCGTAAGCAGTCTTTAATGGGCTCTTCTTAGTCAGCCCGTTGAGTGTATGTGCCATCTGTATCCAGCTGGAATTCTGACTCATATACTCTGTGAATTGGACTCAAGGAATTTCTGAAATTTCATTCAATGTACATTTCAACAAAATGGTTTTGGATAACTACTTTGTACAAGTGACAAATGCTTAAACACTTAATAACAACTAAACATTTTTGAGTGTCTAGTGTGTACAGGCTCTGGACTAAACAATTTATATGATTTAATCCTCATACTATTTCTGCGGTGAATGCTTTTTTTTTTTTAAAGATATATTTATTTGAAAGGCAGAGAGAGAGAGAGAGAAAGGAGAGAACAGAAAACAAGATCTTTCATTCAGTGGTTCACTACTGAAAAGGCCACAAGAGCTAGAAATAGACCAGTCCAAAGCCAGGAGCTAGGGACTTCCTCTGGGTCTTCCACGTGGGTGCAGGGGCTCAGGTACTTAAGCCATCTTCTACTGTTGTCCCAGGCTCCTGAGCAAGGAGCTGGATTGGAAGAAGAGCTGTCAGGAATTGAACTAGTGCCCAAATGGAATGCTGTGTTGCAGGTCATGTCTTTACCTGCTACGCCATAGCACAGGTCCTGGGTGAATGTGTTTTTAAACTAATTTTCATTACAGTTAAGTATCTTACAGAGGCTACAATGCCAGTGAGTAGAGGAAGCAAGATTCATATCCAGGTAGATTTCATTTTTGAGATACATATATTGAAGAAATGTGTGTGTTAATTTTTATTTCTTTGAAAGGCAGAGAGAGACAGACAGACAGACACAGAGACAGTGAAACAGATCTTCCATCTGCTGGTTCACTCCCCAAAAGCTTGTAACAGCTGGGGCTGGGCTAGGCTGAAGCTAGGAGTCTGGAACTCCATCTGGGTCTCCCATGGAGGTGGCTTGAGCCCAAATACTTGATCCATCTGCTTCTACCTCCCAGGGTGAATATTAGCAGAAAGCTGGAATTGAAAGCAGAGCCAGGACTTAAAGCTAGGCACTCCATAGGGGACATGGGCACCCCAAGCACTGTCTTAACTGCTCTGCCGAAGCCTGCTTCAGCTTATATTTTAAATGTGCATTCTTTATATACAACAATAACAACACTGGGATTTTGAGGGGAAAAATAGAAAAAACAGAGGAGGAAGAAGGAGCTCTACCACACAGCAGGCATTTGGTACAGAAACATAGACTCAGCTTTCTCAGGGCAAATGTACACATGTAACTGGGTGGCTGAGTCTATCTAGAGAGTAGGGGTGGGAGAAGAACTTTACAGAGGAGTTGCAATATGTGCAGTGCATTAATGCTGTTAATGTCTAACTACTCATCTCCCCTTCCACAAAAAGTCAAAAATGCTGATTTTATGTAATTTTGGTAGTGTAAATTCTTCCACTGCAGCTGACTGCAAACTACCAGTATGGCATCGCTGAGCAGGGAATGGGGAAGAAATGTGCTCAATGGCTTCTTGAGAGCCAGTTCAAGTCTGCACTCCACCTTTCAGTGAACTAGGCATGAGCTCGCATGGTGTGTTTGGGGTACTACAAATTGGTAAGATCAGCTGGGGTGCAAGGAACAGGTGGTGGGGGCCAGGGATGAGGCTGGGAAGGAGGTAGAGAGACCTGGGTAGGGGTGTGGGGCTCAGAGGCCAGAGCTGCCCTGTCCACTTTGGTAGCTGCATGTTGCTACTGAGCACTTGAAATGTAGTTGATCCAGAGATGTGTTGTGACATAAAACAGACACCAGATGTCGAAGACAGCACACACAAAAACAACAAAAACTATGTCATTTATACTTTTTAATATTGATTATATGTTCAAGGATTTCCTGAATTCATCATATAAATGTAAACTTACATATGTGGCCAATGTTAAATTTTTCTGAACACCTCTGAGCCTGAGAATTTGGACTTCATTTAACAGACAACAGAGAGTCTTAGAATGTGTTTACGTGGATGTGATCTGTCCCCCACAAAGATTAACCTGGTGCCCTGTGGGTTTGCTGAAAGCAGGCCAGAGGAGGGAAACTGTTCAGAGTCCAGGCCAGAGGGCTGTGGGGCTGAATGGAAGCACAGCAAGTTGTGGGCAAGGTCAGAGCGGGATGGCTGGGATGCAGAGGCTGATGGGAGATGGGAGGTGAGCACCTAGCTCATCGATTATCTGATTTGTGGCTTGGTGAACTCAAGCTGGGTGTGGTCTTGACAGAGATAGAAGGAAGGCGGAAAGATTTCTTGGGGAAAAACAGTGAGTTCAGTTTTAGATGTGATGAGGCTGCAGTGCCAGGGGAACTTGCAGTGTCTAAGGGGCACCTAGGCACAGGAGTCTGGAATTCTACAGCTCCATCTGAGAAACACGTCCCAAATCAGCCACTTTCTTTCCCTCTACTGCCACTATGCTAATCCAGGCCATCTAACTCCCTATGCAGATTGCTGCTGGAGCCATCCAGCTGCTCTCCTGGCAGAAGCATCTGCTCGCTACCCCAAGTCTCCAGGTAGCAGCCAGCATCGTCGTATGAAAACCAGCAAATGAAGCTATGCCATGCCTGCCCTCATAGCCTCCCAGTGATTCCATGGCGCTCAGAGCTCCTGCCTCTCTGGATAAGGCCCCAGGGCCCTATGGGACCTGGCCTCTGCTACTCCCTGGCTCTCACCACTCTGTCCCTCAGAGACTGCTCTGATTCTGGCCTTCTTGTTCCTAGAACACTCCAGGAACCCTTCGGCCCCAGGGCCTTTGTAACTGATGCTCTTTGATGTCAAAGGTTCTGCTCTTGGATTTTTGAGTTGTTTCCCAAACCTCCTTCAGGTCTTTCTCACCCATCTCCTTCTCTGGGGAGCCTCCATGTTCACCCCATCTAAAATGACACCTCCATCTCTCCTTCCTGCTTTCACTTGTTCATTAGCTTTTACCAGGATGCATCATACTTCGACATTCCTTATGTGTCTTCCTCATGACCATCTGTAAACTCTGTGAGGCAGAGCTTTGGTCTATTTTAATCTTGGTTGCATCCTTTGTGCCTCATAGTAACAGTGAATTAAAATTCATTGAATGAGCCAATAAATTGTAGTGCATCCACAGGCAGACCCAACTTTGGAATCCTGGCTCTGCCACTTTTGCCTCTGTGATCTTGGGCTGTTTAGTTAACATCTCCGATCCTTCATGTTCTTATCTGTGGAATAGAGACATCAATAGCATCTTCCACAAAAGATCGTTGTGAGGATTTGTCCATTCAGTGATCATGGAAGTCCCACCATATGTCAGGAGTTCTGCTTCATAGGATTAAGTGAGATCTTGTTTACAAGCCCTTGACACTGTGTCTGGGGTACTGTAAGCTCACAGCCAATGTTCACATTTATCAGGAATGAACAGGAGGGCAGTTGGGAGATTGGGCTTCTGGGAGCTGCCTGTCCCAGGGAAGGGATCCTAGGTGTAGCTGCGCCAGCCCTGGAGAGTGAGCTGGAAAGGAGTGGGAGGGACTAAGCCAATCATGGTGAGTTTGCAGGAATGAAGCCAGGAAGCAAGTTGGACTTGCAAGGCTGGTAGGAGGTGGAAGAGGAATTCTGGGGTCATCCGCAGTGCCTGGATCAGGCCTCTGGTGCCAGAGCCCTGGGGAAGAGCACAGACCTCCCCAAAGCCATTGCTCCTGGAACACTAAGGGTGCTCCCAGGAAACAGCAAGAACAGCACAGTAATGCCGCAGGGTCCCACCTGCTTCACGTGGGATCAGGGCTGACCTCTGGATTCTGTGCCTGACTCACCGCCAAGCCCTTACGCAGGGCTACGCCTCATTCTGGGCTGTAGTGGACAACAACACTTCTTCCAGCAAAGAGTGAGTGAGGGCTCCACTGGAGGCAGAGGCCCCAGGGCTGCTGCTTCTGAGAGGGACTCAGATGGTGTGGAGATGAGAGGCAAGGCACGGGGAGGTCACCAATCAGGTGGGGCAAGGCTCCGACCTTGCTGCCCTGGGCTGGGCCTGGCCCTGTTGTTCTTGGTGCATTTCTCTGGAAGATTTCCTGGTAGCTTCAGCTATGTGTCAAGAAGTATGAAGTGGCCACGCCACCCTGGACTCCAGCAGTTATCCCAGTGTCACAGGATCCTCAGGCGTTCTGTTGCCTTAGCACCCAGAAGCTGTTTCCCCTCAGAAGCTTTGGTGGTGCCACAGCGTCCAGAACATGAAGCCAGGGACAGGAGACGTCAAACCCTGTAAGGTGGCCACTCACTTTCCACCTAAGTGGAAATGAACCACAGTCACAAATGGCTTAGCACTCGCGCTCCCCAGCACGTCGGTAATATAGAATGTGTAAGAGGCACCTGCGGCTCCGCTCAGTCATGAGGTGGACTCCTGTGTGAGTCACGACACGATGGCTGCCTGACCCCAGAGTCGTCTCTGTATCCCTTTCTGATTTCAGTGTCTGCTCACCTAAGGGTAACCACTCTTCTGACTGCGGGAGCAATCATTCCCACCCTTCCTTTGTCTCCCTACAGCAGAGAGCAGACAGCAGATCTACTCCTGAATGGCTCACCAGGTTCCCCTAGTCAGAAATGATTTGTTTTGATTATAAAAATGATCAATGAAGAGCCCATGAGAGTATTTTAGGCATGGAAAGCCAAGACACTCTGGAAAAAAAAAAAGAAGAAGAAAACCTAAATGAAAGATCTCTGCGAGTGAGATCCCAGTGGAAAGAAGGGGCCATCAAAGAAGGAGGTACCTTTCTCTAAAGGGAGGAGAGAACTTCCACTTTGACTATGATCCTGTCTGAATAAGATCGAAGTCAGCGAACTCAAAAGGCTTCCATAGCCTTGGCAACTCATGACAAGAGCCTAGGGAGATTACTGACACCATAAACAAGAGTGTCAAATTGTTAAGTCAACAACAGGAGTCATTGTGTACTTACTTCTCATGTGTTGTGAATTAATGCTATAACTAGTACTGAAACAGTATTTTACACTTTGTGTTTCTGTGTGGGTGCAAACTGATGAAATCTTTACTTAATATATACTAAATCGATCTTCTGTATATAAAGATAAATGAAAATGAATCTTGATGTGAATGGAATGGGAGAGGGAGCGGAAGATGGGAGGGGTGTGAGTGGGAGGGAAGTTATAGGGGGGGAAAGCCATTGTAATCCATAAGCTGTACTTTGGAAATTTATATTTACTAAATAAAAGTTAAAAAATAAATAAAAAGTAAAATTACAGAAAAGAATGATCAATGGAGAATACAGAATATGAAAAAGAATCACAAAATCTATTCATGGTCTTAGTATATTATATCTACTATTTAACCTCAGGCACATTTCCTTCCATGCTAAATCCAATTCTCTTCTGATTGTTAAATGGGTTCGGATTAAGTCGAAGCAGGTGAAAACAGGCTATCAAGCTTTGGTCTTTAACTCTACAGCATTCAACCTACAGGACAAAGGGTTTAGAAAACAATGAGTAATTGCTTATATTTATAGAACGCTAGGACCTGTTGCAAATGTTTTACAGAAATTTAACTCCTACAATTCGTAAGGATAACCGTATGTTATTATTACTATCCACGTTTTCTGTGAGGCCAAACAGAAAATTTACATAAGTCCTAAGAGCACATGGCTTGGGAAGGTGAGAGCCAGGCTACAGCCCCAACAGTGTGCATCCACAGGGTTAATCAACATCTAAAACAGCTGCAGATGTGACCTTGCATCTTATTTGAAGTGGCACTTTGTGAATAAGGACAAGCCCTGTTCCTATGAACCTCACTCTGCTTGCTTTTTTTCTTTTTTCTTTGACAGGCAGAGTAGACAGTGAGAGAGAGAGAGAGACAGAGAGACAGAGAGACAGAGAGAAAGGTCTTCCTTTGCCGTTGGTTCACCCTCCAGTGGCCGCCGCGGCCGGCGTGCTGCGGCCGGCGCACCGCGCTGATCCGAAGGCAGGAGCCAGGTGCTTCTCCTGGTCTCCCATGGGGTGCAGGGCCCAAGCACTTGAGCCATCCTCCACTGCACTCCCTGGCCACAGCAGAGAGCTGGCCTGGAAGAGGGGCAACCGGGACAGGATCGGTGCCCCGACCAGGACTAGAACCTGGTGTGCCAGTGCCGCAAGGTGGAAGATTAGTCTATTGAGCCGCGGCGCTGGCCTTCTGCTTGCTTTGCAGTCTGTGTGGACCACTTCTGTGTTGTGTGCTCTGGTTGTGTAACTCTACTGGAGCCAGGCCTGGCTACCGGCCACTGCACTGCCAGTGAGGTTTGTTTTAGTGTTGCCTTGACAGCCTACAGAGCCAAGCGGGCCTGTGGTTGGGAAAGGAACAGTACTGTGGTTAAGGAACAAAAGCTTCCAAGCCCCAACTTCATTCTGGGTAAGTGAAATTGAGAATGTCAAGATGTTTAAACACAATACCTAGAGGTAATGAAAAGTTCAATGAAAAACCATGCTTTGAAGGTGTGTATTTTCCTTGTGCTAATGTTCATTGAGCTCTTATTCCACCCTAGGCATTGTGCCGTGAACTTTGCAAGCTCTGCCCATTTTGTCTTCATGCCTCCCTGAGCTGAGACCCACTCATCATGTCTGTTTCATAAAACAGGAAGCTGGGGCCTGGACGCTTGGAAGTGAAGGAGGCCTGGAGAAGAGCACACTCTTGGCCAGTCCCCGTGCTACTGCTCAAGTCCTTGTGCACCAGTCCCAGCTCTGTGATCGCTGGGCTGTTGCTCATGCTTCAGTGGGCTTCAGTACTCGCTCTCCACTGGCATGGCCTGTGGGCCACAGCTCTTTGTATGCCCTGATCCACTCCCTTCCATTGAGGCCTCCCAGGGATATAGCCCAGGTCTTCACACGTGGGGGACCCAAAAGTAGTATCCTGGCCTCTGGCCCCATAGGCAGTTTATAGTGTAGTTGGAGACAAGATTGGAGGTGCAAATCAGTGAAAAATTTATTGCTCTGCATGTGATTCAGAATGGAGCAGAAGACTTCTGGGAAGGCAGGCGAAGGAGTCGTGCATAGTGGGAAATGGATCATCTTAAAGGGAGAGTAAATCCTCCCTCACATTTCTGACCTGGCCGTGAGCGCTTCTCTGGCGGACACATCATCAGCATCCGAAGCCCAGTGCAGCCCGAGCTGCCCAACCTCCCTGACTGGCAGGCCAGGGAGCCCTGGGCTGGCAACCCCTCTGCATTTCAATGAAAGCAGGAACCCTTAGGGGTGTTTGTTTTGTCCTCCATGCAGTATACTTCCCTGCGTGAAACATTTCCTTCCCTTGGTTGTGCATGGCAAGAAACTGTCGAGGAGGCAGAGCTCAGAGAAACGGAGCTCAGGGTTGGGCTTGTAGAGAAGCCACAGAGTGAACTGGCACATGCAGATGTCGCATACCTTGCCATGGGGCTTCTTCCACCGTGAAGGACAGGTGAGCAGAGACATTTGGACTGGGTTTGCAGCCACAACATCAGGGAACACAGCTGTAGGCTTCCCTACTTCAGCAAGTTGAAGATATCATTGCAAAGCAGAGCATTTTATCTTATATTTGAAATGCAGAGAGATATAGAGACAGAGACAGACAGACACAGACTGATCTCCCATACATAATTCACTCACCAATGCCCATAATAGCCAGGGCTGAGCAAAGCTGAAGTCAGGAGCCCAAAACCCAATCCAGGTCTCCCATACGAGTGGCAGGGACCCAAGTACTGAGTCATCACCTGCTGCCTCCCTGGGTGCACATTAACAGGGAGCTGGAATTGGAAGCAGAGCTGGGACTCAAATCCAGGTATTCCAATATGGGATGTGGGCATCACAAGGGGTGTCTTGACTACTCTACCAAACACATACCTGCAGTGTTGAATTTGTGTTCACTGAGTTGCAGGGTGGATCTTAGGTTTTTGGTTTTTAAAAGAGTATTTTTTTTAGGTTACATAGAGAGAGAGCTCTCATCTGCTGAACCACCCTGAAATGCCAGCAATGGTTGGGAAGCCAAAGCAGGGAGACAAGAATTCAATCCAGTTCTCCCATGTAGGTGGCAGGAATTCAACCACTTGAGCGATCACTGCTGCCTTTTAAGGTCTGCGTTGGCAAGAAGTTAGAGCCAGGAGCCAGAGTCAGGCATCGAATTCAGGCACTGCAATGCAGGCACTGAGGTCCTGCCATCCTATCCGCTACACCGGACACTATCGGCAGGTCAGAGCCAAGGTTCTTGGGCTCCCACCATCTCCTCCTCTGTTGGTTTTCCCTTGGTTTCTGTCCCAGCCTTGTTGCTTATTTGAGTGTTACAGGAGTGTAGCATCCACTTCCAGGGGCTCATTGTTCAGCCACTGGCTGAGGACTGTCAACTCTAGAGGACCCGTGTACAGGGCTCCTTCAAAGAGTTCATGAAAAAAATGCCATTAAAAGCACAAGCTTATTTTGATGTACAAACATTTGAAATTCATTTTTATAATATGCATTTTTCACATTCTAAAACAATTTGGCCCCAAAATAAACTCACACACTTTCAATTCCATTTTTTCCACGAACTTTATGAAGTGCCCTCATAGGTGGCTGCTCTTGGGCATCTTCCCTGGTAGTCCCACAGCTCCCTGGTTCTCACCCAAGCTCCCCCACCCCTGCTTTCCCTCCCTGACTCCTCACTCAGTGAATGGTGTCACTGCTCGCACCGGCCATCCCTCATCTCCAGTCAACTGCAGTGTCTCACAGCTCATGTGCATACCTCGGTCAGGCCCAGCATCGCCTTCCCACGCAGCCCTCATCCGGGTCTCCGTCTTCCCGGCTCACTTCGGATGAACCCACTTTCAACTCAGCAGCCACAGGGCTTTTCCAGTACAAATAGGAGGTGTAACTCCCTGACTTGGTCTCCTCATAGGCTGCCCATTGCTTCCGGGACTTAGTCTGAACTCCTGATTCCCAGGGCGGCCCCTGCTGGTGTCTCCAGTAGTCTCCAGGTTCAGCTCTATGGGACTCCCCCTCTAGAGTTGTGCTGCCGCTGACAAGGTCAGGAGGTGCAAGAAGTGAAGCTGGATTTGTTTCTCACCAAATAAACAACTCCACTTCTTCACAAACATTTTTAAAAGGTTTTTATTTATTTACTTGATAGGTAAACTTATAGACCGAGAGAGAGAGAGAGAGAGAGAGAGAGAGAGAGAAAGGTCTTCCTTCCATTGGTTCACTCCCCAAATGGCCGCAATGGCCAGCGCTGCCAGAGATGCGCCGATCTGAAGCCAGGAGCCAGGAGCTTCCTCCAGGTCTCCCATGAGGGTGCTGGGGCCCAAGCACTTGGGCCATCCTCCACTGCCTTCCCGGGCCACAGCAGAGAGCTGGACTGGAAGAGGAGCAACCAGGACAAGAACCGACGCCCATATGGGATGCTGGCACCACAGGCAGAGGATTACCTACTGTGCCATGGCGTCAGCCCTCACAAACATTTTTAAAGAACCTTTGAGAAATGCTAAAAGCTTTTCAGAGAGAAGAATAACAAATCAGAAATTCAGATCGACACAAGGAAGAGTGCGTGAGGAAGAAGAAAGGGGTTCCTTGGTTCCCTCCCCTTGAGTTACTGATGCCGCGCCCCAACTCCGGATCAGGGTCCTGAGAATCATGGACACTTTCTCAGCTCACACCTGCAGCCTCTGCAGTTATAGCTACCACACCAGTCTGGAGAGTCCTATGGCTCCTGAAAGGGAGGAACCTACGCTACAGACTGGGCAAACCCGTAAACAGGAAACCATGCAGGCTTCCTTCCCCCTCAGCGTCACAGATGCTAATAACATACCTCAGTATGTCTTCTGCAACAAATCATTTTCTTTCAGTGTTAAAGACCAGAGCTGGACAGTAGCAAAGTAGTATAAAAAGGTTTTATTGATAAACCATCACAATAAGGAAAAAGAGACCCCAGTACAGAATGGGGCTCCATTTCAATACAGTGTGAGGCAGTGGGAATTTAAGTTCAGGGGGCAGGAGCGGGGTCAGGGATGAAGATTCTGGTTGAACAGACCTAATGGGATTCCTGTTGAAGACAGGTAACTGGGTACCTAGGGTGGGGATGAGGAGTAGAAGAGACATCGGGGTGATCAGCTAGTGTGGGTGGGAGATTCCTTCTAAAGTGACTTAGCAAGATTCTTTCCACAACTAGGCTATGCAGGGCAGATACAGAGGGACACCAAGGTTGTGGGATGGAGGGCCAGTAGGAGCATAAGTTTAGTCATGGGGAGTTTTTGTCGACAGTATTGTGAAGCCGGTAGAAGTGTGGCATCATCTGGATACCAGAGTCTAATTTTTTTATTTAGTTGAAAGGCAGAGAGAGAGGAGAGAGAGAGAGAGAGATCGCTCATGTGCTGGTTCACTCCCCAAATGCCCGCAACAACCCAGGGTGTGCTAAATCAAGTGGGAGCCAAGAACTCTACCTACCTGGTCTCCCACATGGTTAGCAGGTGCCCAACTACTTGAGTCAGCACCGCTGTCTCTTAGGGGATGCGTCAGCAGGAAGCTAGAATTGGAAGCAGAGCAACACTTGAATCCAGCTGCTCCAAACTGGGATACAGGTGTCTCAAACAGCATCTTAAATGCTAGGCCAAATGTCTGCCCATTTAGAGTTTAAAGAAAAAGGGATGGAATTATTTTAATTCTAGAAACTATAAGCTCTTTTTTTAAAAAAAGCCAAAAAGTGTATTTTTCACAATGGACATGAAAAGGCCACTGAATATCATAAAGGTTTTAATTTTCAATAAGATAAGTATTTTTATAATGAACATTTTTAAAAGTCCCTTTAGCTCCCCCACTCCCCCAAAACAAAGAACTATGTGTTCTTGAAACCACATGAGAAATCCACTGTGGATTATCCCTCAGCCACAATAGATCCTTTTCTTTTTGCAACCTTATAAGGAACCATTGTCAAGAAATTCCAAGCACCTGTAGAAGTCCCTGGCTGGCCTAGGTTTTTGGTTCTTCCAGCTCAGAAAGCCAGTTTTTGATGACCTGCGAGACTTTGACCACAGTTAGCTTTTTTCCCCATTTGTTCTTTCTCTGATTCTCCCCCACCCCTTAGTCTCTTTTCTCACACTTATCTCATTTCTTAGACTCGTTAGGCGATATTGCTGTCACTGTTAGCTAGTGCAGTGAGCAGCAGGTCACCCCCCACAGCAACCCTGGCAGTCTCCCACAGTGAGCCGACTCAGTCACAATTACAGTCTCCTTCAGGCCACTGGGCAGGGCGGCTTCCCAGAGGTGAAGCTGGCCTGGGGCACAAGGCTGTGACAATCAGAACAAGAATCACAGAGCTCCTCCCCCCTTCAGAGATGACCCGGGGCAGTACACCACGAAGATGCTGAGTCATCCCAGTATCATGAAACTCTGTAATGTGACCGAGTCCCAGGTAACACTCCATCTTGTCATGGAGCACTCGAGTGGAAGAGGGGTATTCGATTACCTACTGGGCCACAGCCACGGGAAGACCAGAGGCCCACGGCAATTCCATCAACCAGTGTCCACCAGGCGGTACTCCCCAGAAGGGTATTGTCCTTAGGGACCTAAAGCCAGAGAACTTTCTTCTGGATGCCAATCTCTCCGTACAAACTGTTGACCTTGGCTTCAGCCACTGTTTCAGAGTTGGCTACAGGCTGAATGTGTTCTGTGGCAGTGGCTTACCCTGTCCCGGAACCACACTACACACCTGATGGGTAGGTGCAGCCTGAAATCATCCTCTGTACGAGGGTCACCAGGTCCCTGCCCTTTGTGGGGGAGGATTTCAGGGCGCTGGGGTGGCTGATGCTGAGCAGCATATACAACAGTATTTGTTTCACCTCCTTAGAATGGGAACACCCAGGAAGAAATCCTTGATCCTTAGCCCCAGCGAAAGAGGCGTCTTGGAGGGTACCAGGAGGAACCCATGGTTCAACATGGACCAGGAAGAGGAACTAAATTCATACATTGAATCTCTCCTTGAACTAGGATTCCCCCAAAAGACTAAGCTCATGTTACCCAAAGACCCAAGGCTCATAAGTAAGTCCAAAACACGACGAAACCTCTGGCACCTGCTATCTGACCCTGAGCTTTAAGAAGCCCCAAATGGAAGGTCTTACCCTGTGAGGCCCATGCCTTCAGAAGACCCCCCACAGCTGCCAGCCCTTTGATGTCCTGTGAAGTTCAATGCAGACCTCTGCCTACCTGGAGACTCAGAGACCGCCCTTCCCACCTTCACCTGTCATCTAGCAGAGAAAGCCGGAGGCCTGAAGAGGATCAGGATTCAGGGCAGAAGTTAGCAGCACAGCCAATACACCTGCCAGCCCCCTACCAGGCCTGGGGACCAGGACCACAGCCTCCAGCATAGCTTTGACACCTCCCACTCCCCAACACCAACAGCAGAGTTGGAGCTCCAGCTGGAACCAATTGCCCAGACAGGAAGTATTTATTCTCCAACAGGACTTCTTTCCACATTGGGCCAGCCCAGTAGCATGAGCCCAGCCCCTCCCAGCAGCAAGAGAGTGGGCCGGCAAGTATCCACTATCTCCTAAGAGTTTTGGCAACTGTATAAGAGAATTTTACTTCCTACCAGAAAGACCTGACATGCAGCTCAAAACAGAGTGAACCCTATCAAACCCCCGGTGGGCAGCAGAAGCAGGAACACAAACCAGGGCTGTGGGGAGGCCAGGACAGGCTCCCAGTGCTTGGCCCGGGGCAGGAAAATCCTGAGCTCCACAGAGCACAGTGAGGCGATCAGAAGGTTAGCCTGCTACAGGATGCAGGCGGCGGTGGGTGCGAGCCATGCAAAAAGCACACTGTGTGTGCGCACATCACTGTGGGCCGGGGAGACTGCACAGAGGAAGATGAAGGTGTGCACCAGGCGTTCTCTGCATGGGCGTTGAGTCAAGAGGGATCCTGGCCTTCAAAAGCATTATGGCCAAAACAGCTGCGGAGCTTCACTTTAAAGCATCATCTGCAGTCATCTGGGAACCAAGAGAAGGGGCCGGGGCCGTCCTGGCTGGGCTCTCACCCCGGGCGGAACTGCAGAGACGAGGCCGTGTTTTCCGGGGCTTGTCTTCTCCAGCTGTGTCTGTAAGGGCAGGGAGAGTCTCTGTGAGCGAGGCTGGTTTCAGCTGTGTGCAGCCTTCCACCTGTAGGAGCAGCCAGGCTCACTCAGCTGTGGGAGAGCAGGAGCCATCTGTGTTTCCAATACTTCCATGGCACACAGCTCAGACGTCTGCCTACTGCTCAACCAACACGCACCTTGGGAACCACTCACATGTGTTTCTTCCACATCCCGCAGTGAGGTGCTCCAGAGGAGGCTTGCACGGATATCCTGCCCTTTGGCATCTTCCCTGCCCAGAACCCGCGGTGCTCCAGCTGCAGCAGCAGGTAATGGCCAAAGTCCTTAAGAGTTCTGAGGATCTGCTTCCTACCATCTTGGGAAGCACCAAGTTGCGCTCTTGGTCCTGTTACCAGGGCGAACGATGGTGCAGCCGTCGGTCCTAGGATAAGTCTGGAGCCAGCCTGGGTGGGGGTCAGCACACTGGCAGCTGCGACACAACAGTCAGTCAGGGGTTGAGTGGCCTTACTACATGTACAACGCCGAGGTAGAGCCTTCCTCCCGTGACGCTTTCGCCGCCTCCACCCAGCCGCAGGAGCGTTCCTCCATGAGGCTGTGTGGGCTGCTCTGCCCCCGCAGGGGTCCAGGGGCTCCAGCAGGGCACCAGGGGGCCACAGAGAGAATTGATGGCGGCAGGAAGGGTGCAGCCCTGGGAGGGAAGATGGCCTTCCCAGGTTTCCAGAGAACCGCTAGCTTTCATCGAGGCAGTTAACTGACCGTTTTAGAGACCGGCCAGGGGCTGCCACGTGAGCTCCTAAGAAAAGCCACGAGGCGGTTGCTAGCCCCGCCCCAACCTGGCCTGCAGCACTGCGCATGCCTGAGGAGGTGTGGCGTAGAGTAGGGGTAAGTGACAAGCGGAGGGGCGCGGCACCGAGGAGGATGGGGGCTAGGGAAGCCGAAGCAGTGCCGGGGTAACCGTGGCTACCTGGTGCAGGCTGCGGGAGCCTCCCCATCCCTGTTGGGCTGCAGACACTTTGGGTAGGGCAGCTCACCAAGCCAGCATCTGTGACATGTGCAGGGAGAGTCCAGTGGCCGGGACTGCTGTGTCTCCACGCTCGGGAGAGGCTGCAGAACTGCCAGGCCCCTCTGGGCTCGAGGGAAGTCTCTTGGGAAGTTGTTAGGTGAGAAGTGCCATCGCTCTCACCACCCCGCTCTGCCCGATTTCCGAGTTCAGAACATCCCAGCAGCATCCACACTGCTGGGTCCAATGCTGGTGCCCAAACTAGTGGGAAAAAGACAGACTGCGGGAGATAGTCCCCGAAGGTGAGCAGGTTCCCTCCTGCTCGCCCGGCCAGAGCCGACCACTCCCCCGGAGCGCCCTCACTGAGCCTTGCCTGGCACTCTGTGACATTTCGTACCCTGTGACAGTTACTTAGTTACTTGCTCTATTTTTTTCACCCTCTACGATCAGTAGCTTAGCTTCAGGGGAGATACCTCAGCCTGTATCTTCTATGCAACACACGTCTTCAATGCCCAGGGATGGAGAGGTGCTCAGGATGTGAATGTAAAGTTGCAAAATCACAGCATTCTGCCTTTTCCTTACTAGCCAGGAGCATGTGTTTCACTAAAATGGCTTGTTTTAAAAGTATTCCCCCGTATTACAAAGGATTAATGTTCTTGAAAAGTAACCTACATTTACAGACCAAGAAGAAAAAGGCAAATTTCCTAAAAAAAAAAAAAAAAAAAAAAAAAAAAAAAAAAATTTGACCAAGTAACGTTGATAGACAATTTCCAAAAGAAACAAGACAACTTCTCAGGCATGGAAAGCCAAGACATTATGGCAAAAAACGACCTAAATGAAAGATCTCAAAAAATGACCTAAATGAAAGATCTCTGTGAGTGAGATCTTGGTGGAAAGAAGGGGCCATCAAAGAAGGGGATACCTTTCTCTGAAGGGAGGAGAGGACTTCCACTTTGCTTATGGTCTTGTCTAAATAAGGTCGGAGTTCATGAACTCAAGAGGCTTCCATAGCCTTAACAGCTCATGACAAGAGCCTAGGGTGATTACTGACGCCATAAATAAGAGTGTCAACTGTTAACAACAGGAGTCACTGTGCACTTACTCCCCATGTAGGATCTCTGTCCTTAATGTGTTGTACTATGAAAATTAACGGTAAAAATAGTCTTCAAACAGTACTTTATACTTTGTGTGTCTGTGTAGGTGCAAACTGTTGAAATCTTTACTTAGTATGTACTAAATTGATCTTCTGTATATAAAGATAATAAAAATGAATCTTAATGAACAATGGGATAGGAGAGGGAGTAGGAGATGAGATGGTTTGTGGGTGGGAGAGTGGTTATGGGGGGAGACCACTATAATCCAAAAGTACAACTTTCGAAATTTATATTTATTAAATAAAAGTTTTCTAAAAAAAAAAAAAGAAACAAGGCATACACCACTAAAGCTGAGACAAATACTCAATTATCCACGTAAGTAATAAAAACTACTGTTTTTCAGGGTGTGTGGAAACAGGGACTCTGATGTGCTGGTGGGGGGGGTAAATTCTGGAATCTTTCTGATGACAATTGAACAACAGTGATTCTAAATTTAGAATGTGCATAATTTCCCACCCAACTATTTCAGGAATTTGAAGAAATTTGTCCTACAGAAACAATCAGGTAAGGGTACCAAGTTTATGTGAAAGAATATTAATTGTGACATTGTTAATAACAGTTAATATGCAAATAAGCCACTTTCATCTGTAGCCAGCTGGTTAAATAAATCACTATGCAGCCATAGTGGAATATTATACAATTATTAAAAGAGAGCAGGAGCCATGAGCATTTCCAATAGTTCTGTTAGCACATAGCACAGCCTTTTAATACAGTTTTTAACAGTATATTAATGTAAAAGAGATTGTGAAGCATCTATCTGTCTACCCATCCATTGTGCCTTTCATTCAACAAGAAAAGAGTAAAAGAATATACACCAAACCATGAACAGGAGTTATCACTGGGCCAAGTAAGGTTTATGACTTCCATTTTCTATTTCATATCTTGAATATTTTACAATGAGAGTTATTATACTTGTGACAACAGCAAAAATAGTAAATTCTGAATAATATTCAAAATAATAAATGCAAAACTATTTTTGAAAAATGTTTTTCTCATTGCATATTAGAGAGCATATGAGAGCTAGCTCTGCTAGAATTTGGGGAGCATGCTGTCAGATGGGATGATGTCTCATCTTGGGGTGGACCTTGGCTTTGTGGCTTAGCTCCTGCTACCAGGACATCATATCTCACCAAATTCATGCAGTATTTTTGACCCCAGCTTTCCATTAACTTACAAGAAACTGCAAGATAACACGTTCACAGCCTGTTCCTACCCCAGCAAAGGAGAAAAAGCAACACTGAATTTTCAACTACCAGTGGATAAGAATTGCCTGGATAAGTGAAATCTACAAATAACACTTTGTCCATTCATTTTAGCTCTTCCACCTAGTTCCTCTGAACTATCCCTTTGCACTTGTTGTCAGGACAAAATAAACTGACTTCTAGGTTCTCATTTGCTCATCCCCAGTGTGCTTCTGGCCTGGCTTGTTTATACAGAACTCTCATTGGTCGCTTTTGTTCCATGGCTTCCTCTGTACCTAATCACACAGGTTAATGAATACTAGTCTCCAGTTTTGCTTGGTATTGATGACGTACACATTTGACTATGGCTCATGGAATTTCTCCTTTTTCCCTTCTTAGAACACTGTAAGTGCTTTGCCCTTCTATCTGCTATATTGATGACTTTATGCTGATTGGCCCTGATAAGCTAAAGTTGGCGAAGTCTCTGGAAGCTCTGGTGAGATGCATGCTCTCCAGCCAGTGGGACAAGAATCTGTGCCACCTCAACAAGAAGCTGCCTAGACAGATGGAAGTGCCAGCTGAGAGAGAGGGGCTTCTAGAAAGAGTGGTGGAGGAAGGAGGTGAACTCCACTGACAGCCTAGGGACCAGCTGAAGAGTAGAGCTTGGGGAGACATATCACATGGCACTAACTCTTCTCTTGTGAGTATCCCCCCCACACACACACACCAGGAACTGTAGCATCTGCCCTCTGGAAGCTGCACTAATAGGATGAACTGGACCCAGTGGAAGATGTGAGCAGGCTTGAGAGGTGAGCAGGGTGACTCTGGAGTGGGCACACCTCCTGCTTCCACCAGTGGCCCATGGACCTATTTTTGCTGGTTCTGTGGACTTCACTGTGCTTTCCGGTGCTGTCGCCCTAGCAGCCCCACAGGGAGACTCTTGGAAGGACTGCCCTCTGGTTACTAGCCGGTTTGGCCCACATGTGCAGAGCCCATATGAACCTGGACATCTGCACAGCCTCAGAGCACCCCTGAGCCTGGAGCTGGCAGAGTGTCAGCACAGAGCCCCATGCTCTTGCCTTGAAGGGGACAAACTCGCAGGTCCTTCCCCTGGGAGATTTCGCCTGTAGCTGCTGCTCTTGCCTGGTTTCTCATTCCCCAGCCCCATGCCTGTGTCTTCAAGGAGGTGATCTCTACTATGTCACTTGCACAGGAATCTTGGTCTCAGGGTCTGCTTTTGGGCATGTGCCCCATCCCACCACCAATTCCCACTATAATAACAGGTGACACTCACTGAGTTTTGACCATGTGCCAGGCAACACCGGAGGGGCTCTGCGTGCCCTGGACCAGTCAGTCCTCCAGAACCTGTCGTCCACATGTTTTAGACTTAAGAGCACAGGCACCCATGAATGGCTGCCTCTGCCAAACTTCTGCCCTGCCGATTACCAGCCATGTGACCTTGGGCAAGTTACCGTATCCTGCAATGTGGGGACAATAACAGACTCCACTTCATGGGTTGGGGATGAACATTCACTGAGTTAGTGCGAGTGAAGCATTGGCATGCTGTCTTGTTGGTGTTTTGTTCAGTGAATGACAACTTCACACAGGGCCATTAGACTTGCAAAGCTTAACAAACTTACCCAAGGTCAGAACAAGGGTTCAGACCCAGGTCTGCAGGATTGCCAAGCTTAGTCTCCTAGCCATACTGCTGTGGCCTCTGGCCAGCCCACCACCCTTTCCTTTGTCTTCAAACCTTTCAAAGGGATCCTTTCCTCTCCAGAGCTCCCTGTTCATCCCTGGCTGGTCTGGCTTGCGATGCAGTCCTCTCCACGGCCAGAGACTGCCTGTCCAAGCAGCTGCCCTGGAGTTGATGCCGGCCAGCTATTGCTGGTGGACATCGCCTTGTGTTGAAGAGGCCACTGGGTATTAATTCCCAAGGAGAGGGCTGGCGTTGTGGAGTGGTGGGCTAAGCTGCTGCCTACATTGCCAGCATCTCATATGGGCACCAGTTCTAGTCCCGGCTGCTCCTCTTCCAGTCCAGCTCTCTGCTATGGCCTGGGATAGCAGTAGAAGATGGCCCAAGTCCTTGGGTCCCTACACCCATGTGGGAGACCCGGAGGAAGCTCCTGGCTCCTGGCTTTGGATTGGCGCAGCTCTGGCCGTTGTGGCCATCTGGGGGAGTGAACCAGCCAATGGAAGACCTCTCTCTCTCTCTCTCTCTCTCTCTCTCTGTAACTCTGTCTTTCCAATAAATAAAATAAATCTTTAAAAGAAAATTCCCAAGGGCTCTCTGTACAGGCTTTTAGTTTCTTCCTCTCACCAGCACCTCCTCTCCAACCCACCTCCCCCTAAAAGAAACAACCCAAGAGGGACTTTCCTTTACTACCTAAGTAATCACTTAGAGTACATTTTCTTCTAATTAAAAAATCCTTTTCTGTTTTCCCAGTTGGAAAGGTAAAAGGAGTCATAATTAAAAACATATGGAAACACTCAGGGAGGAAGGGAAGTGAGAAAACTCTCACTTGCCTCCCGCGTGGCTCTCTGTCTGCTTCTCCCACCCGGGCCTTGAGTCACTGGAGCCATCCCTGGGCCCGGCTCAGAGGCTGCGGATGACACACCTGGCAAGCCTGGCCAATGCCCTTATAAGGCAGCCGCTGTGCTGGCACCGGCCTGCGTTTCCGCGAGGCGGTGGAGCAATGTCCCCGGCTGGGAAAGGGGGGGGAACAGCTTGCTCCCGCTTCTCCACAGCCCTGTTCCAGCCGCCCTCCTCTGCTGGCTCGGAAGTGAGAGATCGAGCTGTGAGAACTCAGGCTTCGAGGCCATTTTCTTAGCAGCGTTTACTGAGTATGTGCCAGGCACTTATCCATGTCCCCAGCTCTCTGCGCTCGAGAAAGACAAGGGGGCCCTTTGTGGTGCCCGGGTCCAAGTGAGTGAAGGGAGGGGTACGGGACAGTTCCTTCCGGTCCCAGGACTTGGGATCAGAGAATGGCAAAGGGGTGTTTGCAGTTTAACATTGCAGGTAAGCACAGGGATGGGTTTACAAACATCACTTTCAGGGACTGAACACCCTGTGGGTGGCAGGGGTTGGTGGGGTGCCCCTGAAATGTCTCTCTTGGTTGATCTCTCCTCCCCTTCCCCAAGTCAGCCCGCATGAGGTCCCTTGGGTTATTTACATTTTCATCTTCACACCTGTTTACATTGATGCCCAAGGTTTCCTTCCAGCTCAGAAGGGGCTGGCCAATGGCACCTGCTCCATATCCTGGACTGGTCTGCCTCCTCCCAGGCTGCACGCGGTCAGTTACCAGGACCCCTGGAGCCTGAAGGCCTCACCCATCCTGGTTCTACCTCCCATCTCCCCTCACCCTCACATCCTCAGGGGATACAGGGCTGGGGGAGGCCCCAAGCACTACTTGCTGTTTAATCTCTGATGTCCAGGATCGTGCCCCGACACCGCCCCCTTCAGATCCACTGCCCAGCACGCAGCTGCCGTGCTATGGATAGGACCTCCATCAGGTTGACGGCAGGGGCTCCCACACGTCTGACCTACTTGGAGCAGGCATGCTGTACACACCGCAGCTCTGTCACCAGAACAGAGTATTCCCATTGTAAGGTGTCCTCTCCTGTCTCCTCTTTCTTTTTTGTTTAATTTTGAAGAAAAAAAAAACTTTTTTTTTAACCTATTTGAAAAGCAGAGAGAGAGAGAGAGCCACGTCTCCCATCTGTTGGTTCACTTCCCAGTGCCTGTGATAGCTGGGGCTGGGTCAGGCTAAAGTTAGGGGCCAGAAATTCAATCCCAGTCTCCCTAGTGGGTGGAAGAGACTCAAACTACTTGAGCCATCATGACAGCCTCCCAGGATCTGTATTTGCATGAAGCTCTAATTGGGAGTGGAGCTAAGGTTGAAACCCAGGCACTCCTATATAGGGGGAGGTGTTCCCAAGCAGCATCTTTAAAAAAATAATAATAATAAAAGATTTATTGGAAGCTGGTGCTGTGGTGCATTAGGTTGGTTAATCCTCCGCCTGCTGTGCCGGTATCCCATATGAGCACTGGTTCTAGTCCCGGCTGCTCCTCTTCCAATCCAGCTCTCTGCTATGGCCTGGGAAAGCAGTAGAAGATGGCCCAAGTGCTTGGGCCCCTGCACCTGCCTGGGAGACCTGGAAGAGGCTCCTGTTTCCTGGTTTCAGATTGGCACAGCTCTGGCTGTTGTGACCATTTGGATAGTGAACCAGCGGTGGAAGACCTCTCTCTCTCTCTCTCTCTCTCACTGTCTGTAACTCTGCCTCTCAAATAAATAAATTTTAGAAAAAAGATTTATTTATTTATTTGAGAGGGAGAGTTACAGACAGAGAGAGGAAGAGGCAAAGAAAGAGGCCTTCCATCCACTGGTTCACTCCCCAAATGGCTGTAATGGCTGGAGCTGGGCCAATTCAGAGCCAGGAGCTTCTTTTGGGCCTCTGATATGGGTGCAGGGGCCCAAGCACTTGGGCCATCTTCCACTGATTTCCCAGGCCATAGCAGGGAGCTGGACTGGAAATGGAGCAGCTGGGACTCAAACCAACACCCATTTGGGATGCCAGTGCCACAGGCGGAGGCTTAGTCTACTATGCCACAGCGCCGGCCCCCCAAGTGGCATCTTAAGTGCTGGGCCCAGCACCAGCCCCTGTCTTCTCGTTCACAGCCCGTACCAAGCATTTCTAGGACAGTCAGAGAGACTTCCTCTGGGGGAGCTACGAGTGCTCCCAGATGGCCTCCCTGGGTTTTAGAGGCCACCACCCTCCCCTCCCCAGCTTTCCCCAACCTCATCCTGACTTACCATCTCCTTGCTCCCTCCCCCTCTGCCCACACGGGTCTTTGCTGCTCCTTAATGCACAAACTAAGGTTGCCAGAGGAAATACTGGATTTGCAGTGAAATTTGGATGTTATACAAACATATGTTTGTATAAGGATTGTTATGGTTCGGATGTGTGTCCCTTCCAAAGTTCACATGGGAACTCAATCTCCAATGCAGTGGTATTAAGAGGAGAGGACTTTCAGAGCCCCCATGCCTGGGGTTAAGACTGTTATGAAAGGGCACAAGGGGAGTGGGCTCACCTCCCCCCTTCACTTTTCCACCAAGTGAGGACCCAGTTTTGTCCTCCCCAGAGCAACAAGGCACCATCTTGGAAGCAGGGATGGGGTCCTCAGACGACAAAGCTGCTGGCACCTTGCTCTTGAACTTCCCACCACCCACATGGTGAGGAATGCCCTTGCATTGTTTATGAATTACCCAGTCTGTGGCATTCTGTTATAATAGTACAATGGACTAAGACAAGCATGTTCGGGCCAGTGCTGTGGCGCAGTGGGTTGAAGCCCTGGCCTGAAGCACCACCATCCCATATGGGTGCCAGTTCGAGACCCGGCTGCTCCACTTCCAATCCAGCTCTCTGCTATGGCCTGGGAAAGCAGTAGAAGATGGCCCAAGTGCTTGGGCCCTGCATCTGCGTGGGAGACCTGAAAGAAGCTCCTGGCTCCTGGCTTCAGATCAGTGCAGCTCCAGCTGTTGTGGCCATCTAGGGAGTGAACCAGCAGATGAAGACCTCTCTCTCCATCTCTAACTCTCTCTGTAACTCTGTCTTCAAATAAATAAAATAAATCTTAAAAAAAAGACAACCATGTTCCAAAATTTGCATGAGATATTCACTAAAAATTATTCTACCTTAAATTCATATTTGACTGGGTGTTTCCTTTTTCCTGTTTTCTTGTCTTGTTCTCCTCTTCACCCTCTTCCTCCTGTGGCTAAATCCGGCAGCTGTACCCCAAGCTCATTCCCTGGGGATAGTCTTTCCCCAACAGTGGCTCAACTCCACCTTCATGAAACTCTGGTCTCAGCCCAAACACTGCTTCTTCAAGGAAGTCCTGCCTCATCCCACAGCTCAAATAGCAGCGCCCCAACCCCATTTCTTTTCCTCCTGCCCTATCTCCTTCTCATCAACTGACATGCCTTCTCCCGTGTATTGCTCCATTTTCTGTTGCTATAATAGAATACCCGAGGCTGCATAATGGGCAAGGAAAAGAGGCTGATTTATCTCACAGTCTGGGATGCTCGAGAGCATGGGGCCGACCTCTGCCAGCTCTGATGCGGGCAGCCTGTCTGCATCACACAGTGGACGGCGTGATGGCAGGAGTGTGTGCCCACAAGAGAGATCCCACGGCAAATATGAGGCCAGAACAAGGGGGGAGCCCAGTCTTGCTCGTTAATGACAAGCCACTCTCATAAGAGCTAATGGCTCCCATGAAATCTGCACTAATCCCTTCCTAGGGCATCACCTCCCATCACCCAGTGACCTCCCGCCACGAGCTCCGCAGGGGGTCAAGGGTCATGTCTGCTTTGCGCAGTCCTAATTGGGCCTGCATGCCTTGTTCTGCATGATTTAGAGAGGAGGTCAGCCTAAGAAAGGGAAGATAGGCGAGGAGGTCTCTGAGCTGACTGGGGATGAATGGAGGGGCGAATGGGAAGAGGGAAGGAGTAAGACAGAGAATGAATTATGAGGACGACAGGAAGCTCTCTGGGGCCTTTCTGTATCTGCAGGTTTGTGGGTCAGTAATGCTGTAGGATTCACATAGGCTGCTGATCCATTTCCAAGGAGGCTCAGTACAATGAGAGTTTCAGAGACAAATTTGAGTCTGAGCTCCATCACTTACCCTCTATGAGGCTTTAGCTGATTAATTTCTATAGGCCTCAGCTTTCCTATCTTTCATTTTTAAAAAAGATTTATTTATTTATTTGAAAGGCGGAGTTACAGAGAGGCAGAGGCAGAGGTGGAAGAGAGGTCTTCCATCCTATGGTTCACTTCCCAAATGGCCGCAACGGCTGGAGCTGAGCCAATCTGAAGCCAGGAGTCAGCACTTTCTTCCAGGTCTCCCATGGGGTGCAGGAGCCCAAGCACTTGCATCATCTTCAACTGCTTTCCCAGGCCATAGCAGAGAGCTGGATCAGAAGTGGAGCAGCCCGGATTCGAACTGGCGCCCATATGGGATGCTGGCACTGCAGGCGGCAGCTTTACCTACTATGCCACAGCGCCGGCCCCTTCCCTATCTTTTAGATGGGGAGGCATAAAGGAAATAAGCACTTTCTACAGTATCCGACACCTGGGAAGTGCCTAAGGGAGGTCAGGTGCAAAGCCTGTTCCACTGATAGTCACACTCCGAGAATGAAATCCACACACCTTTTCCCTCTGAATTTTACTGACTCTCACTTGGTGCCCATGTCTGGGAAAGAAACGAGTGCATTTTGTTTCTGTTTGGAAGTCACTGCAGCAGAGTCGGGGTGTCCGTGGCAGTGTTTAAAGCCAAGGGCACTGGAAGGCCGGCAAGGCGCTCTCCCCAGCTGACTTCAGCCTGCAGGAAGGTTCAAATCCATTCCCATAGGGCAGGACTAGGTCACCACGCTCAGGAGTTGCTCAGCTTTCTGGGGAAGCGTGGAGGTCACAGGTGTTAACCCCAGGGGGGTCAGGAGCCCATGCCCCTGAGCTCAGAACGCCGAGGACAGGGTGTGGCTATTAGTGCAGAAGCCAGCCTGCCTTTGACATGGCCCAGCTCTGTGACCCTAGTGTGTCACTTGGACTTTGAGCCTCACATTCTTCCTATGGGAAGTGGGATGACCATTCCTGCTCTTTCGTACAGGTTCCCATGACGGTAAAATGCAGAAGGCTATGACACAGAGCTTTGGCAACTGTGGAGCGCTATATAAAGCCCAGGGTTGTCATGATGCCATCAGCATTGTCTGCGGGGGGTAGGAAGGTGGGTCTTGGCTGGCCAGCCGACTGGGGATGGCCAGATCTGCCAACATCATGGTGTTACCCACGCCTGCGCCTCATAGGCACACCCTCTTCCTGGCGCCAGGGTGAAACACTAACAGTGATGTGTCCCCGTGGGGTTGCAATGCCACAAGTGGTTCCTACCCTGGAGCCCCACCGTGGCCTCCTCGGGTCAGGCCAGCGGGCATCCACCAGATGTGTGCTCCCAGCCCAACAGCCACCACTGTAGAGGCAGGAAGTCAGCACTAGCTTTGAGTCAACAGTCTCTGCTCTGTTTCCTGGGAAGTCGGCACTGGGCTCTCTGAGTGATTAGTCCGGACTGCTCAGCACACATGGAAAGTTCCATGGCCCATGGGACTGATGCTGTGGCGTAGTGAACTAAGCCTCTGCCTTAGTGCTGGCAACCCATATGGGCATAGGTTCAAGTCCTGGCTGCTCCACTTCTGATCCAGCTCTCTGCTATGGCCTGGGAAAGCAGCAGAGGATGGTCCAAGTGCTTGGGTCCCTGCACCCACGTGGGAAACCTGGAGGAAGCTCCTGGCTCCTGGCTTCTGATGGGCTCAGCTCCCGCCATTGCAGCCATCTGGAGAGTGAACCAGCGAATGGAAGCCCTTTCTCTCTGTCTCTCCCTCTCACTGTCTGTAACTCTACCTCTCAAATAAATAAATAAAATCTTTAAAAAAAAAGTCCCCTGGGCCCCAGTGCCAGTGAGACAGGCATAGTGCAGGGAAGGCTCCAGCCCCTCTACTCTGCCAGCTGCTGTGTCTCTGGTCTGTTCTTAGGTGGCAGCGCTGTCTAGCAGCCTGTTGACACATGCGGAGGCAGACCGGCAGGGACACGACAGCCCAGCATCCATGGCCTCATGTGTGGGCCACAGACCTGGCCCAGCCTGCAAAGCTGAGTTGCCCTTGAGCAACTTTCCCTCACTTGGATGCTCACTGGCCAGAGCTGCCCTGAAACCGCCCCCGGCCTCACATCTTGCTGTTTCTGGCCTTCACCAGACAAATAGCAACCAAATGTCTATGTCCTAGGTGCTAGTGGAGGTGAGTAAAACATACTGAATTTCCCTTTTTTTTAGTTTTATTTTTTAAAGATTTATTTATTTATTTGAAAGTCAGAATCACAGAGAGAGGGAGAGACAAAGAGATATTCCATCTGCTGGTTTACTCCCCAGATGGCCACAACAGCCAAGGCTGGGCCGGGCCAAAGCCAGGAGCCAGGAGCTTCATCTGGGTCTCCCATATGGGTGACAGGGGACCAGGGACTTGGGCCATCTTCTTCTGATTTTCCTAGGCCATTAGCAGGAATGCTGGATTGCAGATGGGGCAGCTGGGACTCGAACTGGTGCCCATATGGGATGCCAGCATCACAGATGACAACTTTACTCGTTATGCTACAACACCAGCCCTAGAATTTCTTCTTTTTTAATGGAACTTATCCTTGGGGTGGAGGGAACAGAAAATAATAGTGAGATTTTTTATTTTGAAAGATGGAGAGAGATCTTTCATGTGACAGTTCACTCCCCAAATGCCACGACTGCCAGTACTGGGTCAAGCGGAAGCCAGGCTTGCAGCTGGGACTCAATCCGGGTATTCCAGGCAGGTGGCAAGGACCCAAGCCCCTGAGCCGTTGTGCCAACACCCGCTCCCAGTAACGAGGCCTGCAGTGTGTAAGTGATGGTGAATGATGAGGATGCTTGGCAGGGTAGGGAGGGCAGGAGTGGGTGCAGGGTTGGGGGAGCAGTGGGGTTCACTTGAACAGGGAGGTCAGAACAGGCTGCATTGAGAAGGTGCCTCTTCAGTATAAGCTGAAGAAGGGGCACACCCAGGAGGGGGTGACCTGGCAGAGAGAGCAGCCAAGGTGAAGGCCCTCTTGCCGGGCACGTTCAGAGAGCGAGGAGGCCCATGGCTGCAGCCGAGTGAGTCAGGGAAACAGAGCCAGGAGACTGGCAGGCCACAGCAGGCATGGAGCGTGGTCTAAGGAGGCGGCAGTGGGACAAAAGTGCTTCAGAATCTGCTGGTGGCCAGGCCTGGCTTTGGTTTGGCGGCTTTGAAGCCTATTGGATTTGGAAACACTTTCTTTAAGAAAAATAATACAAATGTGAAACTAGGCGGAGGGCTCTGGAATTGCAAGCAGGAGTCCCTGAAAATGAAGTTCCTTAGTCTCCTTCTTGTGGACCCCTAGCCCTGAGGGCTGTTCACCAGATCCACCCAGGAGGGCCGGGTCCACTCACCTCTTCCTTGCTTTGTGATAAAAGACGCCACTTAAAGCTATCTAGACTGTGTACACCTTTTCCAAAAAGAGCATTGTGAATCTAGAAACGGATGACAGCTGCTGATTCTGCCCAGGTCGATATTTAAATGCGCTTGGCTACACTATGGGAATTTCGACATATTTGTTTAAATGGGATTCTTGTGGCATCATCCCCTGCTGTCCGGAATAAACAAGTCAGTTAATGCGGAAGCATTGGCAGAGCAGCTGCTGTATGCTGTATGCTGTATTTTCTTGTGGGCCTGGGGGAGATTCCAGGTCTCACTCCTCAGAGTGTGCTCTATTTAGGAGGGGAGCGTGGGCACAGTGGCCAAGGGTGGCGCCACCTGGTACTTCTCAAGCTCTAGCCTTGACCAACCTCTCTTCTTGTTCTGTATCTTTTCCCCAGGCTTTGGCCTCTACACCCAAGACATCAGCTCCTCCCATTAAGTTGCGATGCCAAGTCTACCTCTGTGTGGTCCCAGCCACCTCCCATCTGGTTGTCCTGACTATAGACTGTCTCTCTCTACTTCCCTCTCCACATGGCAAGTGAGTGGCCAGCCTCCCACACATGTGTCTGACCATGGTAGATGAGGAGCCTGCCCTGGACACCGTCATCCACACCACAGGTCCCAAATATTTGGAAATGCAACTCATTTTTCAAATAATTATTACCTCTGAAACCAACAGAAGTGTTGGCAGTTGGTGGCTATGCACTGTATAAGCACACATTGATAACACTGGCTCACGATAAAGCCAACCATTCTGAACAATGAGGCTGTTTTGCAAAGTAAGAACATCTGACATTCATGGTCATGGATGCAGCTGTAGTTCAGCATCAGCTTTGGCATTCAGCTTATTCCCACATTCGGTTCTGTTGCCCAACGGTGAGAAAGTTTGACTCTGAGAGACAAGTTGTGTCCTACATTACCATAAGGTAACTGTGACTGACAACAATTAATTCCATGTTTTTAAATAACTGATGGACAAGATTTTACATGTTCCCAATACAAACCATGATAAATGTTTGAGGTGATGGATGTGCCAATAACCCTGATCTGATCATTACACATTATAGACAAGTATTGAAATATCACACTGTGCCCCACAAATTTGTACAAGTCAACAGTTTTACAGTATGTCAACAGTTTTACAGTAGCAGCTACTTTTTATTTTTTCATTTTTGAGCAGTTTACTTTGATAATTTAGGATGCTTTGAATTAAACAGAATGGGGAGTTGGAAATTTTGACTCCAATATGGAATCATTAACAGTAGGTAAGTACTTTTATTCCTGATGTGCAAAAGCCTTACCAAAAGTAATTCCAACTTAGGACAGGTGTGCCACAGCATTATCCCATTGTACAGCTGACCACTCTGCAGTGGGAGGGAAAAGGATCACTTAGATTTTGCCAGCATCAATTTGGTTGAGTTTGACTGAGTTGACCATAGTAGTGTACTTGTACAAATTGATTGAGACAGTGTACCTGGACCCGAATTTTAAGGAATCACCCATACAAAGTTACACTCTTTCTAATCAGTGACACTTTTATTAATTATTCAAACTTATGAGCCAAACTAGTTGAAACGGTAAGTTATAACTGTATCTAAGAGCATCTGCCTGGCAGCATGCATTAATGCACTGGTGGTCTCCAATGTGTTAAAAATTTGATCAAGGCACATGTGACTGTATTGTTGTAAAATCACAATTCACTTTTTAGTTATTTAAAGCACCTATTTTGAGTAGGTTTAAAAATGATTTTATTTTTAAATAGAAAATCTGCAGACATGGTGCAAAAGCCAAAAGATAAGATGAGATATTTAGTGACAAATAAATCTTCACCCTGCCCCTTCCCTGGAGGCAACCACTATGAACAATTTCTTGGAATCTGTTACACCTCTGTGGTGGGGCGGGGCTGGGGTGGGGTGGAGGGGGTTGGGGGGAAGTTGTCAGAAACACACACAGATTGAAATGCAAGCAGTGGCCAGCGTCTTGGCTCAATAGGCTAATCCTCTGCCTAGCGGCGCCGGCACACTGGGTTCTAGTCCCGGTTGGGGCGCCGGATTCTGTCCCAGTTGCCCCTCTTCCAGGCCAGGTCTCTGCTGTGGCCCAGGAGTGCAGAGGAGGGTGGGTCCTTGGGCCCTGCACCCTCATGGGAGACCAGGAGAAGCACCTGGCTCCTGCCTTCGGATCAGCGTGGTGCACCGGCCGTAGCGCACCAGCCGCGGCGGCCATTGGTGGGTGAACCAACGGCAAAGGTAGACCTTTCTCTCTGTCTCTCTCTCTCTCTCTCTCACTGACCACTCTGCCTGAAAAAAAAAAAAAAAGAAACGAAGGAAGGAAGGAAGGAAGGAAGGAAGGAAGGAAGGAAGGAAGGAAGGAAGGAAGGAAGGAAAGAAAGAAAGAAAGAAAGAAAGAAAGAAAGAAAGAAAGAAAGAAAGAAAGAAAGAAAGAGAGAAAGAAGGAAAGAAAAAAGAAAAAAGAAATGCAAGCAATTGACGTGAAAGGCAGTCCCAAAAAACACCTACAGGGCCAAGCGGGGTGGGAAGATGGCCAATGGAGAAGAGACAGTCGAGTGAGTTACTCTGTGGGCAACCAGAGTTTAATCCCACTGAGGAGCTCTGTGTGCCAGCAAAGGACTTGTGGCTCAGAGTTATAATTCCCGTGGGGAAACGACGCTGGCGTGTATAACCAAGTCCAATGTTTGAGAGCGGTAGGGTGCCCACAACCAGCCACGTGGCCAGACCCAGGGGCCTCAAGCGGTCACGGGAAGTGCTCAAAGAAACGCAAGGGCCAGCTGCCTAACGTGAGCGAGTATGCCCTGCAATGTCACGGAGTGGGAGCGGGAGCAGGCGCCAACCGCGGCTCAAACGCTCTTCTGGAAACATTCTGAATGCAATTTTATCCAAATATTTGCAATAACCACGGCCAGGCCCTGCAAATGCCAGGCTTTCACTGAGCTTATTCTGAAAGCTGTTGGCATTTTTGTTGGCACAGCACACAAAGCTTGCTGGGGCCTGACTCCGTAAAGCCCTCTGGTTCCTTCCCTGCCTTAATCCCTGACACGTTTTCACTCCAGTCGTGCAAACAACCTGGGCTTGCAGCCTGCAGACTGCCCAGCTGTCCTGTCCAGGCTGTGCTGATATGTCCTCCTGGCCAGGGAGCACCTTTGGCTTTGCGCTTCGTGCCTAACCCTACCTGTTCTTTCGGAGTCAGGTGAGTTGGAAAGAATGAAACTGACCTTCTAAGGTTATAGAAGGCTCAGTGGGACGATGTGGATGGTGCCTAGTATAGAGTCTGCACACAACATGTGCTCAGTGGTGACCATCTGCCTGTTAGCCTGTCCATCACCTCCTTTGCCTAACGACCCTTGGGCCTGCCCCATTTTCCCCACGCGAGATTGGGATCCTGCTCCCCCGCACTTCCTGTCGGCCTGGATTTGATCTGCCTGTGAGTCTCTGCTGGCTGTACTGGGAGCTTCTGGGAGCAGGAAGCAGACTCTGCTCATCTCTGGAGCTCCCTTGCTGGCACAGCGCCCAGGGCATAAAGTGCCTCAGTACTTGCTTTTGAAAAGAACCGAGGCATATGCACTGTGCAGGGACCAATCTTTGATGTGTTTGTAAGAATCTAAGGAAGGATCAATCACTGCACACAGGGCATCCCGCAGAGGCTTTGTAATGGGCCTCTTATAGGTCATACACGTGTAAGGATTCTTCCTCCCTCTCACTGGGGAGAGACCTGTGCACCTGTGACTTAATTTTTATTCAAGATTATTTTTCTTTTTGCTTCCTTCTCTCTTATCCTCTCCTTTTGTGGATAGTCAGCCCATAAATTTATTTTTCTGATCCCTGCTATGTGTCAGGCACCATTCTAGAGGGATGGAGATACTGTGCTGCCTATGACAGAAGGAGACCCCTTAGAAGGTACAAGATGGAATATTCATTTGGACCAGCTAGCTATTGCTGGCAGGATCTGAAGAATCTGGAGCAAGTGGGGCTCATCAGGGCCCGGCTGATGGAATGTCAGGTAAAGAGATGTAGACAAAGATTGTAGTCAGAGGAAGGAGTCCAAGGAAGTTAGGAATGGCTGTCATTTAGAAACACACTGAGTACTTGTCTGTAGTCTAAGGGTAGGCCCCAGTGCCCACCTGTAAAATCCACTATCAGGAGTGGAAGGAGAGTTGAGTGTCATTGATTGCAACTGGGTTATCAATAGCAACGGCCAACTAGGCAACACCTTCTAATTCTGGAATAACTATAGACTCAGAGGAAGTTGTGAAACAATAGAGAGGACCTATGTATTCTTCATCTTATTTCCTCTGATGTTAACATTTGCATAATTCTAGAATAACGTCACAGCCAGGAAATTGACATTAGTCCAATGCACAGTCCTTGTTCAGACTTCACTAGTTTTGCCTCTGCGTCTATGCAGTCTTTCTCAAGTGGAATTTCATGTGACAGCCACCACGTCAAAACACAGAATGGTTCTGTCACCACACACAGATATCCCTCAATTCGTAACCTTATAGTTACTGCTGAGTTTGAGAGTTCTTGAAATATTCTAGATATGAGCCGTCTGCTGCATATGTGGTTTGTAAATATTTATACTGTTCAATAGCATGCCTTTTCAACTTTTAACAGGGTCTTTCATAGAGCAAGAAAAAATTTAATTTTACTGATTTATTTTCTTTTATGGATTATGATTTTAACGTCATGTCTGAGAACTGTTCACTTTGCCCTGGGTGCTGAAGATTTTCTCGTATGTTTTCTTCTAAAAGTTTTACAGTTTACACTTAAACTTTTTTTGTTTTGTTTTGTTTTTGTTTTTTTGTTTTTTGTTTTTGACAGGCAGAGTGGATAGTGAGAGAGAGAGAGACAGAGAGAAAGGTCTTCCTTTTTGCCGTTGGTTCAACCTCCAATGGCCGCTGCGGCCGGCACATCTCGCTGATCCGAAGCCAGGAGCCAGGTACTTCTCCTGGTCTCCCATGCGGGTGCAGGGCCCAAGCACTTGGGCCATCCTCTACTGCCTTCCCGGGCCATAGCAGAGAGCTGGCCTGGAAGAGGGGCAACCGGGATAGAATCCGGCGCCCCAACCAAGGCGGAGGATTAGCCTGTTGAGCCACGGCGCCGGCCTACACTTAAACTTATCATCCATTTTGAGTTACTTTTATGTAAGAAGTATAGATTGAGTTTCTTCCTCCTTCCCTCCCTCCCTTCCTTCCCTTCCTTCTTTCCTTCCTTCTTTATTCTTGCCTGTAGACATTTGCTTGTCCTAGCACCATTGCATATTCTTCCGCTGACTATCCTTTGCTCCATTAAAAATCACCTGGCTGGGGCTGGCGCTGTGGTTTTCCAGGTTAAGCCACTGCCTGCAGCGCCGGCATTCCAAATGGCTGCCAGTTTGATTCTTGGCTGCTCCACTTCTGATCCAGTTCCTTGTTAATGCACCTGGGAAAGCAGAAGAGGATGGCCCAAGTTCTTGGGCCTCTTCACCCATGTGGAAGACCCAGATGAAGCTCCTGGCTCCTGGCTCTGGCTTTGGCCTGGCCCAGCCCGTGCTGTTGTGGCCATTTGGGGAGTGAACCAGCAGATGGAAGACCTTTCTCTCTCTCTCTTTCTCTCCTCCAACCACCCATAACTCTAACTTTCAAATAAATAAAATGAATCTTAAAAAGAGAAAATTAACTGCTTCTACTAGTGTGATTTTATTCTGGCTTCTCTATTCTGTTCAATCGATTTATCTATCATCTATTCCTCCATAAATATCTATATGGTCTTGATTACTGTGGCTACATAGTAAATTTTAATTGGGTAGAGTGGTACTTCTCACTTTATTCCTCTTTTCTAAAATTGTTTCAGCTATTCTAATTCCATTGCCTACCCACATAAATTTTATAATGATCTTATCTAAGTATACAAAAAAGTCTTGTGGGGGTCTTGATAGGAATTGTTAAGTTGATAGATCAGTTTCAGGAGAATTGACATCTTTCCTATGCCAAATCTTCCAGTCTGTGAACACATAACGTTTTCCCATTGATTTTTATCTTCTTTAATATTTTCATCATCCTTTTGCAATTGCCTTGTAGAGGTTCTGTTGGAATTACCCCAACAGAATACACAGTTGATATTGGAAGGCCCACTGTGAAGGGTAGTCTGTAGCCACCGAGGACACAAAAAGTACAACAAATTTTAACACATTGATCTCATATTCTGCCACCTTACTAAACTCTCAGTTCTAAGAATTTTGTTTGTTAGCTTATTTCTCCTTTTTTTAGATTTCTTGGGAAATCCACATGGGTCATTCGGTCATTGGAAAATCAGGCTAGTTTTCTTTCTTTCAAACAGTATGCCATCCTGGAGGGGTTAGCAACAAGGGCGGTTCAGGCAGATATATATTTAACCCCTGAGTCCCCTGCTTCCTTGCTCACTTCTAGATTATTTCCCCATCGTGCATGGGGGGGAGGGGCACAGGAAACACAGACTCGCTCTTACATTAGATCCAGCAGCTGTTCTCAAGGGGAACATCTGGAAGGAATAAGACGCATTCCAAAGCGGAGGAGAGAGGATTCAGCATGGACTTTTCAGATCGCGCCTCCTCCACAAGCAGGGGTCACGGTAGGGTGACTGTGTGCTGTTTGTTCCCTTAGGTAGGGGCCACCCAGGCCTTCCCAAAGCCCACCCAGGGAAACAAGCACTCCTGTCCCAGCACGGGCTAAGCTGGGGCCTCCTGTGGCAGGCTGGGAAGATAGACGGACCCTGCGGCTGAGGAAGAGGTGGGGTGAGGACTTCCAGGAGATGGGGAGTTGCCTCCCCTTCCCTGGACCCTGCAGGGTATACAGTGGACAAGTGTGGGCCATCACCAGCTCCAACACATCCAGCAGGCCCTGGGTTTAGTTGTGAGAGGAGAGAAAGAAAGGAAGATTCCTTCCCGTCTTCCCAGCATTAAAATTATTTATGTATGTATTTCATTCATTTTGGGGGGGGGGGGGGACAGATAGAGAGAGAGAGAGATCTCATCTGCTGGTTCACTCTCCAAATGCCTGCAAGAGCCGGGGCTGGGTCAGGCCAAAGTCAGAAGCCTAGAACTCAATCTGGGTCTCTCATGTGGGTAACAGAGACTCAGACATGTGAACCATCTCCTGCCCTCCGGGATGCACAATAGCAGGAAGCTGGAATGGAGAGCAGAGCTGCCAGTTGAACCTGGGCCCTCTGATACGGATGCGGGTGTCATAACCAGTGTAGGTGCTGCACCAAACTCTTGCCCAGAGACTGTGTCCTGCATGCCACCAGGGACATGGCAGGGAGTGGGGACCAGGGAAGATAATGCCTCCGTTTCTGTTAGATGTCTTTCAGACAACAAGATCTGTGGAACTAGACATATTCCAAAGGGAGAAATCAAGGCCTGGACTCAATGTGTGCATTCCAAAGTCAGGCGTGGAGTTGTATACACAACCCTGGGTTAATAAAGCAGTTCTAGTATGATTAAATCTCTAGTTACCCCAACTACTTGGAGTTTTTTAATCACAGTGCTATTTACTTTTCTAATGAAGTGTTGGGCAATTCATGGCTGGAATATCCTGAAACATTATACTGAGGCAATGCCTAACACATTTGCTAAAGGCGGGTATGTTTAAAGAAGCCGAAACAATGGGAGTGCAGTTCTCTCTGACGCATGCCTGGCTGTAGAAACACTTATTCAATCTCAACTTGTAAGAAATGTTCAACTAATTTCTATAAAGCAAGAGATGAAAACATTTTTTATGAAAGCTGAGACTATCTCAAAGCTGGTAAATTGGAGGAAAGTTTAAAGATAAAATTTAACCAATTGGGCTCACGCATTCTTATTGTTTCTGCCGTCTGTTCTATGCTACACACAACTTATGAACTGCTATGGTAGTGTTCTAATCACATTGTTTTATTTTATTTTATTTTTTAAAGATTTATTTATATTTATCTGAAAGTCAAAGTTACATAGAGAGAGGAGAGGAAGAGAGAGAGAGAGAGAGGTCTTCCATCCGATGGTTCACTCCCCAATTGGCCACAACAGTCGGAGCTGCCCCGATCCAAAGCTAGGAGCCAGGAGCTTCTTTTGGGTCTCCCACGCAGGTGCAGGGGCCCAAGGACTTGGGCCATCTTCTACTGCTTTCCCAGGCCATAGCAGAGAGCTGGATAGGAAGTGGAGCAGCCGGGTCTCGAACCGGCACCCAAATGGGATGCCAGCGCTTTAGGCCAGGGCATTAACCCACGGTGCCGCAGCACAGGCCCCATAATTACACTGTTTTAACAGCTTCTGAAGCAACCTCATGAGACTTCTGCCTAAAATCTGGATCCTGATGGCATGAGACTTTTCAAATAGCATGAGGGAGGTGCTCTAGGTCCAGCAGGTACAACCCTATGTGTGGACTCCCATCCCTTCCAGCTCCCCATTCACACAGGTGCCTGTGACTCTAACCTCCTTCCACTGCTCACCTGCTGTCTCCAGGAAAGCTGTCGGAGTCAGCAGCCACGAGGCGAGTGGCAAGGACTCTGGATGTCGTCTCTCTCTACCCCAGGCTCTGCCTCAGGTCGCCTCACCTGCTAAGCTTTCCCAGACTCGGCTCCTCCACGCCCCGGGAGTCCCTGCCCCTGACTCCCACCTTTGAATCTTCTGTTTTCTCTTCTTGGTTCTCATGGCCCTGGAGCCATCCAAGGCCCAGTGGAAATGCCTCTTTGTCTACGATGCCATTTGGCCATTTGGGGTGCTTCTTGAGATGGACAGCTTCATTTCAGCTCACGGGGTGACACTCAACTGGGATCTGCCAATGTCTCCCTTTGGATTTCATGACAAAGAGCCCTGGCCTGCGGCACGTTTGTTTAACACTGACCCTTACTGTCACTTTGTCCTGGCCTTGTCTCCAGCCCTCTATAGCTATAGCAGCCTCTATGAAAGCATGGCATTTTCATCTCGAATTGCAAGAGGGCTTTGAGAGGCAAGCTGGCCTCAGTAGTGAGCAGCAAACCTGGAAGAAATCTCATGTTCAGTGAGAAGTTTCTTCGCAGTCTTCTTTTGGATGTCATAAACCTCCTTTATTCATAAAAGCTGGCCATGGTCATTCTTGTTTTCAAAAAGTCCTGGAGAGTTGCCTGCGTAGAACATGGCAATAAAATCCATAAAGCAAACAAGAAACCTCCACGCAGCTGCCAGGCAGGGTTAGTCCATCACTCTAGATGGGATTGGCCTGTGAGCGTTGAGCCATGAGGGCCTGAACGATTTTGTTCCTTGGGTTTAGAGGTGTTGGAGACTTTAGCAGGATTTGGCCTGGTAGCCTCTCTGGAGGAGGCAATGTCTTCAGGCAAAGACAACCTTCAGGAAACACAACCATAGGACAGTTTGCTTTCTTGGCTACTGAAAGCAAAAACCCTTTTTTACTTCTACTATAAACCTTGTATTGCTTTTCCTGAAGTTCTCATTCAATAGAGTTTTATTTATTTTTTTATTTTTGAAGGCTTTATTTATTTATTTGAGAGAGAGAGTTAAAGGCAGAGGGAGAGACCGAAGGTCTTCCATCCACTGGTTCACTCCCCAAATGGCTGCAAGGGCCAGAGCTGAGCGGATCTGAAGTCAGGAATCAGCAGCTTCTTCTGGGTCGCCCACATGGGTTCAGGGGCCCAAGGACTTGGGCCATCTTCTGCTGCTTTCCCAGGCCATAGCAGAGAACTGGATCGGAAGAGGAGCAGCCAGGACTAGGACCGGTGCCCTTGTGTGATGCTGGCTCCACAGGTGGAGGCTTAACCTACTATGCCACAGCACCAGTCCCTCTGTAGAGTTTTAAAGCCATTGGCCAGTGACCTTAGGAATTTGCTTATTTGGTTCAATCATCCTAGAATAAATTCTCTGTTAACTTTTGCATTTTATATCTCATTTGAAGCAAGAGATACTTTCACTCATATATTTCATTATATTTCAATAATTTATTCCTTCATCCATGCAATAAAGATTAATTGACTCCCTGCTATACAGCTAACACTGTGCTAAGCACTGTGAGTGCCAGGACACCACCTTGCCACCAAGGACCACACTTTTTATTGCCGGAGCCAGGGAAAGGGATCCCCGACAGGCTGTCAGTGCTGGAATGAAGGAAGTGTTAGCTGACATGGGAGAAAGCCCAGCTCAGGGTAAGATTCTTAAAGAGACTAAAATTGAGTTTTGATGGGGGCTGGGGGGAAGAAGGGCAGGAATTGGCCTTGAAGATTAGCGCGGACGAGGGCCTTGGGGGCAAAGGCAGAAAGACACACCAGAGCACAGCAGGCCAAGGAACCTTATGGGTTCAGTTCAGCTGGCAAATGAGTGGGTTGCAAGGAGTGGGAAAAATCAAACTGAGGTTGGACGTTAGGGTTCTCCTGAGGAACAGAAACATGACTGCGTGGACATGGCTCATGCAGTTGCAGAGGTGGGCAAGTCCTGAGACCAGGGGGTGAACTAGCAGTGTGGGGAACCAGGGCAGCCTGTGCTTTAGGTCCAGTCTGAGTTCAGCAGCCTGAGGACCCGAAGAGCTGACGGTGTAGTCCACATCTGAGGGCCAGCAGGCTTGAGACCAGGGAGAGCTGGTGTTTCCATTTGAGACCGGAGGCAGAAAAAGTCTGATGTCCCAGTCTCAATACAGGCAGGCAAGAAGGGTTCTCTCTTAATTGAGGAAGGGTCGATATTTTGTTCTATTCAGGTCTGCGAGTGATTGGATGAGGTCCATTCCTACTGGGGAGGGCAATCAACTCTATTCGCTCATAGAAATATCCAGAATACTCTTATGACCAAATACCGGGGCACCCTGGGACCCAGACATGTCATTACATAAAATGAACCAACACAGAAGCAGATACAGAGACTGGTGTGAGATCATTTCCAAAAGGGCGTGGTGTTCTGAGGCCGACAGCGGATTACCTTGTCCAAGAGGATTAGCTTTTCTCACCTGTCAGTTCACAGAAAATGATCTTTACCTGTGCCCTTCTAACATCAAAATGCTTTCTTCAGATTCCTGTGCTGGCTGTCATTTCCTGTCCACTGGCTATGTGCTGACTGTTCAGCAAACATCTCCCTCAGTCCTCCCACTGCTCCTATCCCCCGACTGGGTTTTTTTTTCTCAAGGGAGAAGTGCCAGGACAAGGAAATGGAGCAGAAATAGGTATCCAATAAATATTTGTTGAGTATTAAGCCTTTGTTAAAGACCATTCAACCAGCAAGTGATGAAGTGAGATTTCAAGAGTAGATCATTTTGCTCTCAGGCCAGTGGACTTCAGGAAAAACTAACGATCCCAGGCAAAGAACAAAATGTGTGATTGGAGTTGAGGCCCTCAGAGCTCGGACATTTTATCTGACTCCTCCATGAGGTACACCAACATGACTGAGCCTGAAAAAAATTCCAATAATTCCAAGAAAGTCTGTCAGCATGAGAGCACAGCTCTTAGAAGTGACCTTAGCAATGAAGCCACGCTTACTGGCAGACACCAGCTCTGGTTCTGGTTGACTCAGAACTCAACAGCCCTGTTCCTGGAATGCTTTTGTATACGATTTTCTCCCTGTTCCTAATTTACACTCCAAATGTTTTGGTAAGGGCAGAAAGATGGGGACAGTGTATGCTTCAAAGCCGGCCGGTTCCCTCTGATAAACAGTGTTCAGCTGATGAGGGCAGAGGTGGGGAAGGAGGGCTCATTATTGATGTCACAGAAATTACGATCTCTGGCCTCGGTGAGATGGACAGTCTCTTCTTCCTCATGTATTAGCTATATTTGGAAGCACAGTAAGCCTTGTCGGTCCCAGGCACTGTTTGATGTCCCTGGGAGGTGATTCATGAGATAGAAAGGTACCTTAATCACTCTTCTGAGGTTTCCCCCAGAGAGCAGCTTCAGCCAGGCAGAGGCGGGTGGAAATGCCCTGTTGTCGGGAGGCAGCGTGAGTCCTCTTATACCCGCAAGGTCAGAGGTAGTTTCTGGGAGGGACGTGTTGAGGAGTGGCCTTGATCTCCAATCTGAAACTGGAGTGAAGTCAGAGCATTTGATCTGAGTCATACCTGCCGAGCATATCATATCAGCCCCCTTGCAATAGTATCTGGGCCGTGGCCTTGCCTCCTCTTACTGCCTTTTTGCTACCGCCCTTGCAGGAATTCCCATCACCTCCGTCCTGGGTGGCTGCAAAAGCGTCCTTCTGTCTGCCTGCAGACTGTTGTCCTCATGGCAGCCGGGTGATCTGTGGCAACCTCAGTCAGGCAATGTCTCTACCGTGCCCAAAGCTCCCCGTGTCCTCCACATTGCTACGAGTAAAAGCTGAGTCCTTCTGTGTCCCTTCCCTTGTGATCTGATCTCACCCAATGCAGCCCGCTCCCCCCAACCTCCTCTCCTGCTCCAAGTAGGGCCCAAAAGAAAGGCTCGGCCTTTTCTTTTCAGTCTTAGGTTGGAGGTCACGGCTTTACCTGGACAGGTCACCCCAGGAACAAGCACTGAGCTTTCTGGTTCCTCCCTTGTTCTCCAGTCTCTCCAAGTCCAAAGCACCATGTATGGGTCAGAGACAATGGGTACCTTTCCCACAGCCTCCCTCATACTGCTCCGCTTGTCTCTCTCTCTCTCTCTCTCTCTCTCTCTCCCTTTCTCCGGAATGCATCTAGCAAGCTTGTTGCCCCAGATAATTGCATGGTGTGCTCCCTCATCTCTTCTTGACCCTGCTCAAATGTTTCCTCTTAGGGAGGTCCCTCTCACTGTGCTATTTATAATTGCAACTCCTGTCCACCTTCCTGTCACTATTAGTCCTACCTTTCTTGATTAATTTTCTTCATCAACACTACTTGTCATGACCTAGCATACTATATGGTTTATTTATTTTATTCTTTTATCATGTTTCCTTGCCCTGTGCAGGCAAGAATTGTTTCTGGTCTTCACTGTTGTATCCTAATGTTCAGAAGCATACTCAGCACATCCTAAACAAATATTTAATAGCTGGTGAGCAAACAGATGAATGAATGAAGCAATAAGTGAATAGCCAAAATATCCCCAGTCTTGAGCTACCTATGCTTGAGATGGGAGACACACTGTGTCCCAAAGAAATGCAGATGTCATTTGGGAAGACAATGCTAGAAGAACTGGAGACTCAGTTGTTTTCATGGTCAGACACAGAGACTTGCTCTAAAATACTCCCAGAAATTGGCGGGACACCCATGCACTGGAGTTGTCTGGGAACTCAGTCAGTGAAGTCCAAGACATGGATAACTTAAGACATCTTGAAAGTCTTTGAAGCTTTACATGGATAACTTCTAATTGTGTAAAATTGTTTTAAGAATGGATTACAGAATAACTGAGAGTTTATATAAGAAAAAGCTTAAAACCCTAGCCACCATGAATATTTTGTTAAGAATCCCGGTATCATTTCCTTGCATCTTGCTTGTCTTTTTTAGGAACACGATATTCATTACCTATAATGTTTTATCACTTAACCATGATTTATGAACATAATTCCATATCATATAGAGATATGAATATTTAATTGTTGAGCATTATTTCCTTTTATGGATATCCTATAATTTATTTAACCAATTTCTATTCTTGGATACTTATACTATATCCAGTCTTTGATATGATGAAGGAATAATTTTTTATAGAAACCCAAGATTAACTTCTTAGAATGAAGTCCTAAAAGCAGAATTTCTTGGTTAAAGGGCATAAATAGTTAAAAAAAAATAGCTACTATTTGTTGAGCACTTTCTATATACCAATTACTTGAGATGTACTTCACAGCACACCTGTGAAATAGACACCTTATTTCTGCCACTTTGAAGGTAAGGACACCAGCATGGAGATACAAGAATAATTTACCCAAGATCTCACAGCAGGCAAGTGACAGAACCAGAACTTAAATTCAGGAACACCTGCTCAGAGCCCTTCAATTCTGTATGGCACTGCCTCCTTACTTAAGATGAGCCACTGTTATGATAAACTGAAGTCATACCCTGTACATGCCACAGAATTTTAAGAATGGGAAATATCTGGGAAGATTGGTGTAAGCTAGGAGCACTGCGGAGACCTTTTGGTGATAGAGTAGGACCTGTTAGGACTTGAAGGAAAAGTAGCCTGCCATGGGCAAGACCATAATCCAGTGGGTCATGTGCCACTGGTAGACAGGCAGAGAGCTGCTGTAGACGCACCCATGGACTCAACAAATAAGATCACATGGGCTTCCATTTTCAATAACATTAGCCAATTTGGATGATGCTAAGGTATCTCTTTAGTGAGATGTCATGTCTGTCCAAAGGAGACCCATTTTTGACCCCTTAAACATGGAATTTGCTTGCTTCCCTTCTGACCCTAATCGATAGTTTTTTGACTGAATTCAGAAAAACATTACTTTTACTCATGACAGCAAGGTAGTTAGACTGGAAAGATCACTCGTTTGTCTGAGTAGCCTAGGTTCCTGGAGAATTATTATCATTTTTAAAAGATTTTCTTATTTTATTTAAAAGGCAGAGTTACAGAGAGAGAGAGAGAGAGATCTTCCATCCACTGGTTCACCCCACAAATGGTAGCAACAGATGGAGCTGGGCCAGACATAAGCCAGGAGCCAGGAACCAGGGTTTTCTTCTGGGTCTCCCATGTTTCCAGAGAATTATTATCCTGTACTTAAATAATTATTTTTAAAACACTCCCTCTTAAAATCTCAACATAAAATCCCAGTATAGCCCACCCCAGCTGATAGAGAGGGTGAGGATGGGCTAGCGGGCTGCAAGTGACTATGAAGAGTGGGCTGGGGAGGGAGACAAGGGCTCTTGCCAGCTTTCTGGTGCTGGAGTCACGAGGTGGACAGGTGTGTGCCAGGGAAGGGTTACCATGTCTAGACTTCATCAAATTGCAGTCCTCCAGCCATCAATAGCAGCAAGACTAGGTGTGACCCAGGAAGGCAAACATGTCCTTTCACCTGCAGGTAATTGATGACAATGTGAAAACTTCACCTGAAATCTCTTGGTTGTCTCACAGGTGACAAGGGACCACCTGTTCCCAGTGAAGAGTTGGGGACACGTGGTCAGACGTAGGTACCTGATGAGTCAGAAAGCCTAGAAGACTGGGGCCAGGAAACACAGTCAAGGGCACAGCATAGCTACAGAGTCCTTGAGCACTTGACCTTGAGAAGTCCACCTTCTCCATCTTGTTGGCTCCTTTTCATATCTCTATGTAAGACATTGGAACAGATAAAAATCTAAAATTATGTCACCCTTGTCAGCTTATGCTGAAAACACATCCCCTGGGGTCGTCTTTGTCTTCCTCCTAGTTTCCCAGAGCACGGCTGTCCTGGCCTGTGAAGAATGACACCCAGAGGGCAGCATTCTCTGAAAAGACGTCTTGCCCTGCCTTTGCCGGCTTGCTTAGTACCCAGAATTCTCCCCGGGTCTTCACACCCGTTGCTCGTTCTCAGGCACAGGGCTGTATTCGTCAGAGGGCACTGGTAGGCTGCTCCCCACCCGACAGCCCACCCTTCTTCCGAAGTGACTCCCGATTCATTCAGCATCTCTTCCTAGTGCTTAGGGGGAGGCTGAAACCATCACCAGGTTCCAGAGGGTAGGTCTTCACAAACTGAAGCTAATCTGAGTGATCCCACTTCTCTTGCTAACAAATAGGCTGAGCCTGACTCTGATGCAATTCTGGCAAAGGAAAAGAGGGGTCTTTTGGAGGGTTCTGAGAAAGATAACTTCCCCTTAAAAGGAGACAAAAGAACTTTCCTTTTATTTGCCATGTTCATGTTTCCCTGTGATGCCACCATGGCTGCCTCATGGCTGTTTCATGAGTTCAATAAGCCAAAGACAAGTCAACAGACTTGCACTAAGGATGGCAAAGCAGAAAGGTAGAAAGAAGTTGTGTTCCTGATGATGCATCTAAATTGGGAGCCACCCAATCACAGGGTTTGAAATAAAATATCTTCCTTGACTTGGAATTTTCAGTTACTTGCAGCCAAAAGCATTCTAACCTATACAATCCCCCTCTGTTTTCAAACTGAGTCTCTGACAAACACTAGGATGGAGAGAATCACCCAGAACCTTTCCCCAACCTTCCTCTCTTCAGAAGAAAACATTCTTCTTTTTCGTTTTAAAAATATTTATTTATTTGAAGGTTGGGGTTATGGGCAGGGATGGAGAAAGAGAGAGAGAGAGAAAGAGAGAGAGAGAGAGAGAGAGAGAGATCTTCCATCCATCCACTGGTTCACTCTTCAGATGGCTGCAATGGCTGGGGCTGGACCAGGCTGAAACCAGGAGCCAAGAGCTTCTTCCAAGCACTTGGGCCATCTTCCACTGCTTCTCCAAGGTCATTATCAGGGAGCTGGATGGGAAATGGGGTAGCTGGGGCACATTGCAGATAGCAGCTTTACCCACCCACTACACCACAATGCCAGCCCCCAGGAGAAAACATTCCAAAGGGCAACATGGCTATGAATACAAATTAAACAGGATTTTACCACACTTGGCCAGAGGTGAAAGAGGGGGAAGTTGATTCATACACAATTCCGAGTCAGCCAAAGCTGTTATGAGAGTTGGTGCCGGTGACTGTACAGCCGGAATTCTGAAAATCAGGATTCTGTGCTCTAGACTTGACATGTTGGTGGTAAGCATTCCAGAATTCCAGTTTGGGGAATACCACATGTTCCCCAGGTGCCTGTATATCCTACTCCTGGGGGTGCCTGGAGGTTGCCAGTATCACAACCAGGTCATTACATTAATATGCAGCATTTCAGTTCAAGGCAAGATTAGTAACAGTAGATGATACGGAAATAAGTGAGATCCGAAACTCACAAAATCACCAAACCAGTACAACTGAAGGACAGACAATACTATCAGAGTAAGAAATGGCCCAATAGGCCGGCGCCATGGCTCACTAGGCTAATCCTCCTCCTGCAGCGCCGGTACCCCGGGTTCTAGTCCCAGACGAGGCATCAGTTCTGTCCCAGTTGCTCCTCTTCCAGTCCAGCTCTCTGCTGTGGCCTGGGAGTGCAGTGGAGGATGGCCCAAGTGCTTGGGCCCTGCACCTGCATGGGAGACCAGGAGGAAGCACCTGGCTCCTGGCTTCGGATCGGTGCAGTGCCAGCCACAGTGCGCCTGCTGTAGCAGCCTTTTGGGGGGTGAACCAATGGAAAAGGAAGACCTTTCTCTCTCTCTCTCTCTCTCTCTCTCTCTCTCTCTCTCACTGTCTAACTCTCTTGTGGGGGAAAAAAAAAAAAGAAAGAAAGAAATGGCCAATATTTAGTCCAAAATGGTCATGAAATTGTGGAAGTGAGCTTTGCTTTCTCGACTTAACACTGTCTTTGTTTACTTTCACACCTTATTATCTTCCTTATATCTAATTTGCATGGAGCCTAGACATCCAATACATCATCATTCTCTGACTAAAAGATAAAGACATTTCCTAAGGTAATGTCTGGTTAAAGGACCCAGGAGCAGCCTGGTTTTCTAAAGGACTGTGGAAATCCAGAGGCTACGCTCAGGTCCCAGGGAGGGGATGGGAGAGAGTTTTACTTTAAAAGACGCTGCATCTGAGACTTCTGTGGCCAGGAAGTTCCCAGAATCTCTCGGACTATCCTGTCTTAGCCCTTGTGACCTAGGATTTGAAAAACAAAACAAAGCAAATATCATTTCATAGCACAGATCCTGCCAAAAGCCAGCAGCAGGCAAGAGCCTGGGGCTTGTGTCCTGCTGGTAGGCGAAGCTGAGCGCACACTCTCTGCAGGGGCTGAGGAGGAAAGACCGGGCTGAGGCGCTGGGGGCTCAGAGCTGCTGTCACCTGGCCCCTGGGGGAGGGCTGTGACTTTAGTTCCTAATCACAGGCAAGAGCACTGGGTGTTCTCCACCTGCTCCCTCTCCACCTCCTCTGTGCCCTGGAGACCCAGGGTTTCTAACAGGCTCCTGTGCCCTCTGACCTTGGCTTGGATTTGGCCGAGGGGCGCCCTAGCAGGGGACTGGTGCACCCGTGAGGCTGGGTCTGTATTTCCCAGCTCTATTTAAAGCACAGCCCTGATGGGCATCCCTCTCCTCTCTGGATCCTTTGGTCCTAGGGGTGGCAAGAGCTTCTCACCGTGGCCGGTCCCTGGGGCTCGCAAATTCCTTCCTGGTTCCCCTTAACCCCATTTCACCTTTGCCGATGGTCCCCCTGGTAACCTTGCACTGCTTTTGGTCCCCTGCCAAGCCTGACTAATGTTGCTGGTCATAATGCAGACGTCTAGATACCACACAAACATCCATGCACTGAGCAAGAAAAGAAAAGATTTTCTTTATAGGGGGAGGGCTTGAAGGAACCAAGAAGGAAGCAAAGTAGGAGCGGCCTCCCTCATGAGTTCAAGTCCTTAGAGGCAGCAGCCGAAAGGAGTTTGATGGAGCGGAAACAGCTACAAGTCCCACGAGTGACCACCAGTGACCATGACAACTGGCTAACCCTTGCCAAGACCGCTTTGCTGGGCAGAGCCGGGCACCGGGTGTGGATCAGACGCTCGCTGGGGTTCAGAAGAATGGCAGCTGGGAATGGGGCACTCCCAGGTTACACCTGAAGCTCAGAGGAGGCTTTGAGCCCTGAAAACCTTAGAGGAAGGAAGAGATCACTGTGGAAGAGAGGAGGAGGAGAGGGACAAGCAGCACACCCTACTCTGCACTGGGTGCACAGGCTCCGCTGCTCGTGTCAGCCATGACCACAACCCCACCAGGTGGGCTTCTTAGTACGTCCGGGACATGCATGGCCTGAATGGGAAGCACAGTGGTCGCCGCGGCTCACTAGGCTAATCCTCCGCCTTGCGGCGCCGGCACACTGGGTTCTAGTCCCGGTCGGGGCACCGATCCTGTCCCGGTTGCCCCTCTTCCAGGCCAGCTCTCTGCTGTGGCCAGGGAGTGCAGTGGAGGATGGCCCAAGTGCTTGGGCCCTGCACCCCATGGGAGACCAGGAGAAGCACCTGGCTCCTGCCTTTGGATCAGCGCGGTGCACCGGTCGCAGCGCGCCAGCCGCGGCGGCCATTGGAGGGTGAACCAACGGCAAAAGGAAGACCTTTCTCTCTGTCTCTCTCTCACTGTCCACTCTGCCTGTCAAAAAAAAAAAAAAAAGAGTCTTTCCCACATCACACAGCAGGGATTCCAGCGCCTGCTGATAGGGACTCCTGGGCCCCTGGAAATGAAAGGAAGGGCCATCCATGAGGTAGCCCTCCAGCAGCCCTGAGGGGGAGAGAGGAGCATGGAGGCAGGGACATATACTATCTAATTTTCAAATGTTCATCTGCTGAACCCACCCGACTAAGCACTCTGTGACCTTCTGTGCAAAACAGCCTACTTCAGCGTCTAGTACCCTGATTGGTTCATGTAGACTACCTCATTAGCATACACCTTGACCAATCAGGAAGAACTTCCTGCCTTAGAAACACACCAATGTTCAAGCCAGGTGAAGGGGGAAGGACCTCCCCACTGCCAAATAGTTTTCTCTGCCTCCTCCCATAAAAGTCCTTTGTCCTTTGCTTTGCTCCTTGTCCATGTGCCTCAGTCTTTGTGGTCCTGAGACAAAGAACCCAACAGAGAAGAGAAACTGTAATCCAGAAGACTGCAGCACTGGACAAACCCAGTGGACAGAAGCTGAAACCCAGGGAGATGGACACGGGAGATGTGCTGTTCCTAAAACTAAAAGAAGAACCTGCCACATCTCTTAGGGGTGAGAGGCAGACCAGAGCGGCCGGAGCCACAGACTCCTCCTACTACACGGCCTGTCCTCTGCAGGGCCCAGATTGGGGGGGGGGGGGAGGGTAGGACAGAGCGAGCAGAGGAAAGACACGCAGGCGAGAAGTAGAGACCCTCTGCGGGGGCCTAAAGAGAAAGGACGGCTCCTGAGCAGAAAGAACCAGGGGCTGGACCACCAGGGCCCCCAAGGCTGAGAGCCGCACTTGGTTAGCTTCCCAGATCGGGTGGGAGTCCAGACAGCCAGTTTGTGTTTTCTCTGGACTCTTCTCCCTGGAAACGCGTGCTCTGTAAATGATACCCTTTTTATTGCTGTTGGTCTTTGTTTATTTACCTGCTGCACTGGAGCTGCCAGGAAGAGCTGTGGCCTGTGGCCACGAGCAATTGGAAGCGGTGGGAGGAGGGAGGGAACCTGGAAGAGCCGCTGGTGTCCAGAGCCTCCTGGAAATTTGGCCCACTCCCCACTCACTGCCCTTCCCTAAGTGGTGCTTCCGAGCACCCAGCCGCCCCGGGGGCCTGCTCACAGACCCACTTGAAGCTCCGCTGTTTCCAGGAGGCCATCTGCTTCTCCGGAGACCAGCTTCTTGGCCAAATTGGCACAGGATCCTGGGGCCAAAGGGAAAGTTGGAAATGCGTGGGTCGGGCAGATCCCATCTCTGACGAGGGCAGCGATTTCAACAGCCTGGAGAATGCAGGCAACCTTTACAATCGGGTAAGGGAACGGCACCCAGACCCCACTGATCCTTGGCTGTAGCCCCCACTGGGTTGTGCTCCACAGCCCCACAGCCAAGGCCACCTAAGGACGAAGCCACCTGGAGGCGCAGCCTCAGCTTCACCGTGGGCTTCCTGGCTGGGCCCTTCCCACTCTCAGGAGCAAGGAGGCTGTGAGGGCAGCAATGCCGAGGGCCAGCCTCTTCCTCCCACTCCTTTTTCTCCCCTGAGTCTGAAGCACCGGAACCTGTGGGCCTGGGCCTGCAGGGCGTCAGTCATGGTCCGAAATGAAAAAGAATTCTCTCTTTGTTCCCCTGCACTTTCCCTTTGGGGGCTTCCTGACACTGGGGTCAAGAGGTCTTGTAATTCATGACCCAGGAGCAGGGACCAGGAGAGGTGACCCGGGCCATCCCGGGGTGGCCCGCACTGGTGTTGAGTCACACTTTTCAACAGCAACGAAGCCGGCCCCCAGCTGTCTTCAGTGGAAGGGACCACTCCTGGGTAGGGTCCCTCTAGGTGCTTCAAGCTGCGTGTGTGCGTGCACACGTGTGTGCACATGTGTGTTCTCACAGCCGAGATTTTCAACTAGCTTCTGTCATTTCCCTATTGAATATCCTTTGACCACACAAAATTTAAACTCATTTATCGAGATATAATTCATATTCCATGCACTCCACACCCTTAAAGTTTACATTCAGTGGTGTTTGGTGCAGTCGCAGAGCTGTCATCACCAATTCCAAGCAATTTCATCTCCCCCAGAAGCAGCCCCACACTACCGCTTAGTCACCCTTCCCCAAGTCCTCCCCAACCCCCAGCCCCAGGTAAGCACTCACCCACTTTCTGCCTCCACAGGTCTCCTGATCACGAACATTGTCTTTAAGTGGAATCATCCAATAGGAGTCCTGACTTCTTTCAGCTGATCTAATATTTCCAAGGTTCATCTGCGGTGTAGCATCTTTCAGCTCTTCATTCCTTTTTATGGCTGAATAATGTTTCATTGTGTGGATATATCACATCAGTTTGTAAACACTACAGGATAACCTTAGGGTAGAATCTTTCTATATTTTCTATTCTTTCTCGTCAAACTCCATCATTTATTTCATACACCAAAACTGACTACAAAATTGTTAAGAATTTACTTCTTTTTTAAAAATGATCTAATTATTTGAAAGGCAGAGTTACAGAAAGAGGGGAAGAGAGAGAGAGAAAGAGAGAGAGAGAGAATCTTCCATCTACTGGTTCATTCCCCAAATGGCTACAAAAGCCAGGGCTGGGTCAGGATAGAGCCAGGAGCCAGAAGCTTCACCTGGGTCTCCCATGTGGGTGCAGGGTCCCAAGAACTTGGACATCCTTCACTGTTTTCCCAGGCACATTAGCAGGAAGCTAAATCAGAAGTGAAGCTTAAGTGGGACTCAAGCTGGCATCCATATGGGATGCCGGTATTGTAGGTGGTGGCTTAACCTGCTACCACCACAACACCAGCCTCTGCTTCATAATTAATTAGTTAATTAATTGGAAAAGCAGAGTGGCAGAGAGGAAGAGAGAGAATCTTTCATCTGCTGGTTCACTCCCCAAATGCCTGCAACAGCCAGGAGCTCCATCTGGTCCGCTATGTGCTATGTGGGTGGCTGGAACCTAAGTACCTGTGCTCTCACCTGCTGCCTTCTAAATGCCTTAGCAGGAGACTGGATCAGAAGCGGAGACAGGACTGGTCCCAGGCACTCTCACGCGGGATGTGGGTGTCCTAAGTAGTGCCTCACCCTGTTGTGCCGCAGAGCCTACCCTTAATTGTTCATATATATGTATGTATACACACACAAAATTTCCTTTTTGTACTCATATTTAATTGATTAATATAATATTCAAATAAATTACAATAAGACTATTGTCACTTGTCTGGGGACAAGTAAAACTGACTCTTGGCAAACATACTGCTTAGTAAGTAGAAGCAAAATTGCATGGTGCCGTCTTCTGTCCATCTTCTAGGGGCATAGTAAATGCTATGGTTAGAACACAATGTATTTCTTCAAACTTCACATGTGGAAACTTGACCCCCAAGGCAGGGGTATTAAACTGTGGCACCCAGGGGACATTTACAAAAGGGCCGAGAGCGAACGTTCACTGTTTTTTGCTCTTTTGCCATGTGAGGGCTCAGCAGCAAGGCACCATCCTGTAGGCCAGGGCTGGGAAACCACTTTTCTGCCATGGGCCATTTGGAGGTTTCTAACATCATTCGCGGGCCGTACAAAACTCTTAGCCTAAACACTAGGCTGCTGTAGGTCCCGCCTGCAGTTGCCCTGCAGGGCCGGACCAAACGATCTTGCAGGCTTTATATGGTGCCTGGCTGGATGTCCCCACTCTTGCTGTAAGCAAAGAGCAGATGGCCAGACACCAGATCTCTTGTCTCCTTGATCTTAGACTTCTCAGCTCTGGAACTGCAAGAAATAAACTGCTATGATTTACACACCACTCAGGCTAAGATACTTGGTTAGAATAGCAGGATCGGGCCAAGGCATCATGAGTACCGTGCTAGGCTAAGGAGAGACGGGGAAAGAAGCATGGTTTCCACTTGGACGACAGGGTTTAGTTGACTGGATATTCTTCGTTGTACATCAAGTTCTCTGAGTGACGGGAACTTGAACGATGAGTATGTGGAGCCCGGAGAAGAATCGACAGGGTGCTGCTGGCAGCTCTCGTTCAACCCAATGGGCTGTGCCCCTTCCTCCTCAGAGGTTATATTTGTTCAGCTTTTTTCCCAAAGCAAGCGTAACGCTGGGGATGGGGAGCAGCAACTCAGCGTTAAGCCCGCTGGACTCCATCCAGCCTCGTCTTCAAAACACAGCTTCTCTCCCTGGGGTGAGGCTGGGAGGGGCTGAGTGTGTGTCTCTGCTCCGTCTGCCAGGTGGCTTGGCGGCCTTGGCCTCACAGAACACAATGTGCTCCTGTGGGAACAAGAGGCGGAATGATCGTGACTCACAGATGAGCAGAGTTGACCCCCACCCCAACTGTCCCATTTTATAGATGAGGGGATGGAGGCCTAGATAAGAGGGTGTAGCGTCTCAGCCACTTGACCACTGTACCCAGCACGTTCAGCAAACATAGATGTGATGCTATATGTTAGCTCCCAACCCCCAAGTTCTCTGCCTGGGTCGCTGGATGAGAAATAATGGGAGCAGAGTGACCAGTGAAGTGCTGACAAGGCAGCTGGGGAACGGAAGAGTCACTCGCTGCTGAGTGGGGAAGGATCTTCAATGGCCGTGTTAGCCCCGAGCGTCCATTCTGTAGTGAGGACACGAGAGCACAGAGCAGTTTAGTAACAGAATCGCCAGAATCCTGAGCCAGGATAAGTAAGCACATGTTAAAAATCCTAGCAATTCATCAGCTGCCATAGACAGCACCCAGGCTGCTAAGAGCGCCACACTGACTGACTGAGTCAGTTTTGTTTTTATTTATTTTTATGTTTATTTGTCTTATTTAATTGGGAGGGAGAGGAAGAAGAGAACGGTAAGAGAGAGAGAGAGAGAGAGAGAGAGAGATCCCATCCAACCATTGGGTCACTGTCAAAATGCCCACAACAGCCAAGGAGCTGAAGCCAGGAGCTGGAAACATTGCCTGGGTCCCTCACGTGGGTGACTGGAACCCAAGCACTTGGGCCATCACCCGCTGCCTCCCAATGTCTGCAATGGCAGGAAGCTGGGGTCAGGGGCTGGAGGCTGAAGTCGAGCCCAGGCACTCCACTGTGGGGTGCGGGCATCCTAACAGACACCTTAACTGTGAAGTCAAAGCCTGCCCTTGAGTTAGTTTGGTCTCATGAGTCTCTATCTTTAGTGCCTGGCATAGCTATCCAGTAGGTTCTTAAGAAGTGTCCTTTGGGGCCGGTGCTGTGGTGCAGCGGGTTAGAGCCCTGGCCTGAAGCGCCAGCATCCCATATGGGCGCTGGTTTGAGTCCCGGCTACTCCACTTCCAATCCAGCTCTCTGCTATGGCCTGGGAAAGCAGTGGAAGATGGCCCAAGTCCTTGGGCCCCTGCACCCACGTGGGAGACCCGGAGGAAGCTCCTGGCTCCTGGCTTCGGATCGGCGCAGCTCCTGCCATTGCAGCCGACTGGGGAGTGAACCAACGGATGGAAGACATCTCTCTCTGTTCCTCCCCCCCCCCCCCCCGCTTCTCCTCTCTCTGTGTAACTCTGACTTTCAAATGACTAAATAAATAAATCTTTAAAAAAAAGAGAGAGAAGTTGTTTTTTAAGTGAATTTTGAAGCTTATCATTCAAGTCAACACAGTCTAAGATACAGCATTCCAGAAGGAGACAAAGGCAGTCAAGACCACAGCTGGCTGAAGGGGTAGGAAAGACTTGAGGTGGGCCTGGGAAAGCGGGTGGGATGTTGAGGGCCGGGCTAAGGGAGAACTGTGTTCTTGCAGAGGGAACAGTGAGCGTGTAAAAGATGCAGAGGGTGGTAAGCCTGGAGTCCAAGGAGCTTTGGCCATCCACTGGTAGCACTGTGGCATAGGAGCAGAGGACTGGCTGTGATGGCCTTGCCACTGAGGGCTCAGAGCTCTCTGTCCTGAACTCTTCAGGAGGTCCTGGGGAAACCAGGCAGAGGCATACACGACCCATTCTTTTTCTTTTTTTGACAAGCAGAGTGGACAGTGAGAGAGAGAGACAGAGAGAAAGGTCTTCCTTTTCCATTGGTTCACTCCCCAATGGCCGCTGTGGCCGGCACGCTGTGGCTGGCGCACCATGCCGATCTGAAGCCAGGAGCCAGGTGCTTCTCCTGGTCTCCCATGAGGGTGCAGGGCCCAAGCACTTGGGCCATCCTCCACTGCACTCCCTGGCCACAGCAGAGAGCTGGCCTGGAAGAGGAGCAACCGGGACAGAACCGGCGCCCCGACCAGGACTAGAACCCAGTGTGCCGGCGCCGCAAGGCGGAGGATTAACCTAGTGAGCCACGGCGCCAGCCGAAATGACCCATTCTTAGGAACCAGACATCACAGGAAGTCAAGCTTCAGTTCAGACACAGGAATTTTTCCCATTTTTTCCAAATGCCCTGACTCTCTGAAAAGGTCAGGAAAATACAGAGGACCATCTTTCTTGGGAAATACTTTCAGCTCATCGAAGCTATCAGGGAGATAAGCAGCCAGCAAGTGCAAGGACCGTGAAGAGCACGCGGCTGGGGGGCAGTGTTCACGGAACACTCTCCGTTCTGCAGAAAGGTTCAGGCTCAGTTCAAACTCGGGGCTGAGGCTGGAGCCAAGGTTGATTTTATCAGCACCTCTTTGCTCTAAGACTTCAGGAAAAAGGTTGTATTTTTCTTATGTTGCCAATGGAGGAAACAATAATGGCCGTGCAAAGAGCATCTACTAAAGCAGTCTAGTAGACACTCGCCTATAGGTTCAGAGAGTGCTCTCAGGGAGCTAAGCAGGCGGCAAGGCAGGAGGGAAGATAGTGGGTGGGTGGGTGGGGAATGTTGATGTCTGACTTCTCTGAGAATTTTCCTTCCAATGCACAGTGTAATAAAACAATCCGAATTCAAATTCAAATATTTAGGAGACTCTTGGAGTCTGTCCAGTGTCTTTCCCAAAGGAAATCTGAAACCAGCAAACTTTCCATCAGCTGCCAGGAGCATTTCTGGGGTGGCTTTGCCTAAAGCCTGGGGTGTTCCAGATGTTCTCTCGAGGAAGCTTCTGGCTTCCGCTGTCTCTTGATCACGCTTTGCATATCGAAGCGCTGTGCTGAGAGAGGCCTTCAGAGACAGCTGCAGTTTGCAGGGTTCAAGGTCAATGCCTTTCCGCTGAGCATGGCACAGAGCCCCTCCAGCTTGCTGTTCAGGAGCCAGTTTGAGAGACTGCTACAGGCTCCCTCCTGCTTGCTATCAAAGGGCCAGCGTGGCCCAAGCAAACCAGTACTGACTTAGAAACCTGTTCCCCTACCGCAGTAGTCAGTCACATACCTAGGGCCTAAACTCATACCTAAGATAAGATAGCTGCGTGCCTCCTGGAACCACCTTTAAGCCATAACTCACAGGGTCCTGTATCATAAAGCTATCCTAGGCTGCAACTGTGATTTGTCAGTCCCTGAGGGTCTAAGTGAACAGCGTGTGCCTCAAAGGTGCCCCGAACTGCCTCCTTACTGCCTTGCTGGATCTAGGGTACAGAAGCAGGGAATGACAGACCATGGGGCCAGTCTAGTCAAGCCCGCATGCACAAATAAACTAGGGGCCTTTCCTCCCGAAGCCTCGAGTGCCGTTTGGTTTCCTTGGTCGTTGTCTGTAACAAGCAGATACAATGAATGCATCGCCCGATTTGTTCCGCCACTGATTCCATTGCTGTTCTCCGGTCTGTGGTGGGTGCATCTGTAGCAGGCACTGCTAAAACTAAGATCCGGCTATCCCCCTCCCAAGCCAGCAGAGCTGCCCAGCACAGCTATGTGGCCTCAAGGCCTCTCACACCACCTGCCCAGGGGCTGAGAGGCAGCTGAAATCGGCCAGCACCTTGCCCCAGGACACTGCGTCCACCTGGAAGACAGAACTGTTTGCTCCTGTCTCCGCAAAGGCGCCACACAGACGGCTTCCGCCTGCCAAGATCACACCTTCTTTCCATGCAATCATTTTCTCCTCGGAAAAAGAAAGGCACCTGGGCCCTAGCATGAATGACTGCCCAGGGCTGGGACATCCTTGTCATGGGTAATTTTGTTCATGGTTCAGGGGCATAAAAACCATCTGTTTTCCCATCAAAGAGGCTGACTGGATATGCTGACAATTTCCCATTGTCATTTCAATGACCAAAAGCATTTGGAGCACACAGGAAAGAACTTGATCTCTCTCACTCTCTTTCTCTTGTATCTAGAACTTTTCATGCGGAAAGTTCACAGAGTTTACCTGTAACGTTAGCTCACAGCCACAAAGCTTAGCGCAGGGCGTGCAGAGTTTATTAAAAAGCTTAGAGAAAAACAAAGGAAGCTAAGTACAAGTTTTTTCTTCCTTTCTCGCCCACGTCAAAATGCACACATTAGCCAACGTCTTGAAAACTCTGCAGGGAGAAAAGTCCACCGTCTGTGCTGCAGGTAGTCGGTGATGAAGTCGGGGTCAGTGGGGGTCACTCTGGAGGAGCAGGCAGACCCCGTGCAAGGCGCAGGGCAGGCCCCTTCCGGGAAGTGCCAGACCCTGCAGGGAGACGTGTGCAGAGGAGGCCGGGGCTGGTCAGGGCAGTTAGCACATTTGTACCTCAAACCCTCATTCCAAAAGCAGGACAAACCTCTCTAGAGGCAGGAGAGTCAACGCGGCGGCTTTGGGCTGTTGCTGATCCGTTGATTTAGTAATGACATTCATCAAAGAATACACAAAGCTAACGTCAGAGAGGAGCAGCCTTGCCGGGAGGAGGCCCAGAGGGCATCGCTTGCCTGGAGAGATCGGCAAAACCCCACCTTGAGTTCAATGTGACTTTACCTGAGGTGCTTTTCCCAGCAGGGAAGGAAAGCGGTAAGTCCCTGGCACGTAGCCAAGAATAAGTTTGTCATCTGGAAACAGGGGACCGAAGGAGGGCCCTGGAAGTTTTGGAATGATGGTGGGGGAGACCTGAGAGTGAACAGATGGGCAAGTTTGTCTCCGTGCTGCAAGCTCACCTTTCTCACGAGCCTGCTCAAGGTTAGAGCAGCAGGCCGCGTCCAGCAGGACTGAGTCTGCAGCCACGGTGTTGGGAGACGTGGATTTCCCTGCTCTGCACAACAGGGGTGCCTCAGATCTCCAGACGTAAACAATGCACGCCACAGGCTGGTGCTCCTGGGTCAGGTCTGGGCCACAGAGCCTCAGCAGGCTCAGGAAACAGCTTGCAACCCTTCCCGAACAAGCCCAGCATGAGCTCCAAAGTTAGTGTGAAGCATCTAAGAACACAAATGCAGGCAAAAATAACTCAGAGGGAACACAGCTGGTCTGTCTGCTCCTGGGCTTAGGTCCCTGGATAAAACCCTCGTCCTGCAAAGACGGCACTCTGTGGATTCTGGAGAAAAGAGGCAACAGACTGTTCTGAGAGTGTGTAGCTCTGGGTTACTGGGGTCCCTTGTGTTCCAAAAATGATTTTCTGAACAACAGCCTTGATCATGCGGTGGTCCACCCGTCCAGCTACACATCACTCGTCCACCCATCTACCTGTCATCTACCAAACCATCCACTGACCCATCCATCCACTCACTGGCCATCTGTGCATCCACTTATCTGATCTGCTCATTGCCCACACCTACCAAACAATCCATCCATCCACCTATCCCTCCGTCCCCGAACACTACCGATACCCATTATATGTGCCAAGCAGAGGACAACATATGTCCACTACCCTCTGGTGGGTGGGAAGTAAGGAAGGGGCTAATAGACACGACAAGGCCCAGTGAGCTGCAGTGTAGAGGAGAGAGAAAGAGCCCAGGCTCTTCAGTAACTGTGTGCAGTCATGACTTGGTCACTTTCTAGCTAAGTAGGAAGGTTATCTAAGACCTTAGTGTCCAGTTTCCTCTTCTGTAAAATGAGAGAATAATAGCTCCTGTCTTACAGGACTGTTGTAAGAATAAAGCATGACGTTGAAAGTAAAGTGCTTAGCAGTGCTTGCTACGCTTTTCAAAAAGTGTGGGAAGAAGGGATTAAAAGGTAAATTTGTTTTGTTGCAAAAAATCAAAAGCCATGCATAATTTTTACATAATACCCATTTCCACTAACTTTTTGCAGACCCCTCATGCAATATGATCGATCAAGTTGAGCTATTATTAAAAGCAAGACATCCACAGAAGCAGATGTGGATTATGAAATCTTTTTTTTTTTAAGAATTATTTTATTTATTTGAAAGACAGAGTTATAGAGAGGTAGAGCCAGAGATAGAGAGAGGTCTTCCATCCGATGGTTCACTCCCTAGATGGCTGCAATGGCCAGAGCTGAGCTGATCCAAAGCCAGGAGCCAGGAGTTTCTTCTGGGTCTCCCACATGGGTACAAGGACCCAAGGACTTGGGCCATCTTCCATTGCTTTTCCAGGCTATAGCAGAGAGCTGGATCAGAAGTGGAGCAGCCAGGTCCTGAACCGGCACCCATGGATTTAACCCACTGCACCACAGCACCGGCCCCATGGATTATGAAGTCTAAAGAGGTAATGGGAAAGAGGAATTTCTTAAGGAACAGCAAAGTGTGTCAGGGTCATGACCAGGCGAGGGGACACTTCACAAATGCTCAGTGGACGTGAAGGAACTACACTGCTAGGAGAAGCTAAAACCTAGAGTTTTCTCCACCTGTTTGGCTACATATCCCCAGAGGCCCAGGATTGCCTTGAAGAAATAGTGTGGCCAAAAAGAAGGGCCCTGATGAGCCTGGGGATGAGGAACAAGCCCCCGAAGAACAGGAGGAGGAAGGCCAGAAGATGGAGGGGGCAGGAGTCCTACAGAGGCCTGAAGGGGCAAGCTCTCAGCCAGGAAAGCCCGCTGGGGCATTGAGAGACAAGGCAGTCCAGACTCTTCCCGATTAAATATCCCCCCAAGGAAGCACCTCATACAGGGAGGCCCCGGGGAAGTCACAGGGGGACAAAGGCAAGGTCTAAGGCAGAGGGGTTCCCATAGTCAATGTGGCGACTTCCGCACGGCACCGGAATGTTTGGAAGGAGGAGCTTGCAGCCAGGAATCAGACATCTGGGTGATACGGAGAGGGCAGGTGCCTCCGTCCCTGGTGGAGGCAGTGGTACACTTAGCCAGCTGGCTCCTGGAATGTGGAGGAGGATGCTGGGTTGACAGGAATCCTGCCACAGGCTCAGGGAACATGAACAATGCAGGTGGAGGGCAGTAGGTTACTGAGGAAGGATGGCCAAAGCCCTGGGGTCATCTTCAGAGATCTGCAAGTAAGCAGCTTTGGGACTCTGTGTCTACCTTGAAGATGGCAGGTGAGTGTCTGAACCCACCTTGCAGGCAGCAGTGAGACACATGGTGAGGGGGTCTCCCTGTAAGCTGACAACCTCGAGCTGGAAGAGTGGAGCCCACAGCAAAGGAAAGACAGCCTGCACAAGAAGTCCTCCTACTGCTCCTGGAACCCTGGGCTGGCAGAGCAGTGGGCTAGAGGGAAGCTGATGGTCACAGGCACCATTGATCTGAACACAGTTGGCCCTCGTCCAAATCCCAGCAGCTTTCTCCATTCTTGTCCCAGTACTCAATGCCCATCCCATAGTGGCTCAGGTGCAGGGGAACACAGCTGAGGGCAGGGGATGAGAACACCCACAGGACTGAAGAATGCCAGAAGGAACGACGGCTCTGCAATCCGCGGAGGGGCTCAGCAAAGACTGTGTTGTGTCTTTAGTTCTCAGCGTGTCTTCGGATCTTGTTAAGGCACCTTTGAGGAAACGCTGATCTATCTCAGCTGAACTAAGGGCAAAGCGATTGTGTTCATGGCTTATCCTGCCTGTACTACTTTTCCTTTAACGTGCCCCATAAAGTATGGGAACAGCTGGAAGAACTCAGGGAAAGACAGCAACCACTCTACCTGTGAGCCAGGTAGTGGGCTAGTGCTAGACTCTGTAACCACATTATTCACAACTTCTCTAGGTAGCATTGATCTGCCTTATTGTCTAGGTAAGGAGGCCAGGAAAAAGTAACAACTTTAAACACTTTCGTTAAAGTTTTTAATACCCTCTAACCTTTATTATAATGATCATGTATAATGTCTTTCTCCTGTAAGATTATCCCTTGAGGTCATCTTGTGTGAGAGTCCTTACAGAATACTCTACAAGGCACTCTTTATTTTGAACAAGGATCTTCTCTTTGCAGAACACATGTTAGCCTTAAATCATTAAAGCAATGCTAATGTTCCTATACACTGTTGGGGAGAATACAAATTAGTAGAGCCATTGTGGAACACAGCGTGGAAGCTTCTCAAAAAACTTAAAATAGAATTACCATATTATCCAGCTATCTCATGACTGGGTATATATATGTATATGTGTATATATATGTAATCAAATGTAGGACATCAGCATATCAAATGGATGGCTGCATTCCCACCTTTGTTGCAGCACTAGTCACTAGAGCCAGGATATGGGCTCAACCAAGGTATGCATCAATAAATGAATGGATTTAAAATGTGATATGTATGCGCAAAAAAATGGTATTCCGCCACAAAGAGAATGAGATCCTGTTATCTGGGACAACTAGATGGAACTGGAGGACACTACATTAAGTAAAATAAGTCAGATACAGAAAGTTGTATATTCACTCGTGAGGTAGAACAGTGGTCACCAGAGGTTAGCAAGGCAGGGAGAGGAGGGCTGGGGGAGGGTGGGTGACAGGCACCAAGCTATGGTTCCACAGGGGAGGAGGCTAGAGTGGGGTGACTACAGCCCACAACAATCTACCACCTACCTTATAAAGGACTAGGAGAGAGGAGTTTGATGCAGCTCAACACAAAGAAACCTTAAATGTTTAGGGAAAGTTTACTCTAAATACTCTGACTTGATCAGTACACTTTGTACACAGGTATCAGTGTATCACACTGCATCACTTAATGCATGCAATTATTGCATGTCAGTTAAAGAAAGCATGCCTAGTGAAAGGTTAAAACAACATTGCATTGTGAATAGGTAAAGATGATATTTGTACATTATAAATGAGATTTGAAATATATAATTTGTTATTAACATATTAAATTTATGAATTAATAAGCATGTGATTTTATTAATACACATTAACTAGCTTTTATTAACAGTGGTGACATAATTAAAATAATACATGAGGGTCTGGAGCTGTGATATAGTGGGTAAGGCTTCTGCCTGCAGTGTCAGCATCCCATATGGGCACCAGTTCATGTCCTGGCTGCCCTACTTCTGATCCAGCTCTCTGCTATGGCCTGAGAAAGCAGTAGAAGATGGTCCAAGTGCTTGGGCTCCTGCACCTGGGTGGGAGACCCGGAAGAAACTCCTGGCTCCTGACTTTGGATCAGCCCCAGCTCTGGCTGTTGTAGTCAACAGGGGAGTGAACCAGTGGATGGTTCACTCTGTAACTTTACCTTTCAAATAAACGAATCTTAAAAAAAAAGAAATACATGAACTATTACACCCAGACCTTCATCTATTTTGTTTACATTCAAACACACTTTTTAAAAAAGATTTATTTATTTATTTGAAAGTCAGAGTTACAGAGAGAGAGAGAGAGAAGGAGAGGCAGAGAGAAAGAAAGAGAGAGAGAGAGGTCTTCCATCCACTGGTTCACTCTCCAACTGGCCTCAGTGGCTGGAGCTGCCCTGATCCGAAGACAGGAGCCAGGAGCTTCTTCAGAGTCTCCCACATGGATGCAGGGGCCCAAGGACTTGAGCCATCTTCTACTGCTTTCTCAAGCCATAGCAGAGAGGTGGATCAAAAGAAGAGCAGCCGGGACTAGAACCGGTGCCTATATGGGATGCCAGCACTGCAGGTGGCAGCTTTACCTGCTATGCCACAGCACTGGCACTTCAGACACACTTTTTTTAAAGATTTATTTATTTATTATTTGAAAGTCAGAGTTACACAGAGAGAGGAGAGACAGAGAGAGCGAGAGAGAGGTCTTCCATCCGATGGTTCACTCCCCAATTGGCCGCAATGGCTGGAGCTGCACTAATCCGAAGCCAGGAGCCAGGAGCTTCTTCCGGGTCTCCCACGTGGGTGCAGGGGCCCAAGGACTTGGACCATCTTCCACTGCCTTCCCAGGCCATAGTAGAGAGCTGGATACAAAGTGGAGCAGCTGAGTCTCGAACCAGCGCCCATATGGGATGCCGGTGCTTCAGACCATGGCGTTAACCTGCTGCGCCACACCACCAGCCCCCCAGATATACTTTTAGATCCAAGTCAACAAAACTCCTGAGGTCAGTGGGTGCTGTAATATGGCGAGGCACTCCCATGCAGTCCTCGCTCAGTATCTGAGAGTCACAGCTAAGCTCTCCTGGCGGCGAGGGCTGCCCTTTAGCCACACAGGGGTCAGCCTCAAACAGCGTCTGTGCTCAGTCACAAGTGTTGAATTGTGGCCGCCCTTCCAGAGATAAAGAACTGGAGAACTCATTGGCGAGTTAGGAGACTTGGCCAAAAGCGCAGCTAATATGAGCAGAGCTGGATCCAAGACAGCTCCCAGTGTACTGGCTGGGGGAGAAGCCACCATACGATGCAGGAATGCAAGGGAACATTTCCTCCCTCTGTGCTGGGAAGAGAGCCCCGCCACGGGGGCACAGGCCTTACAAAGCCTTGTCTTGTGAGCCCTGGGGCTGCAGGAAATCTAAGTGATGCCTCTGCATGGGGCCACTGCGCTGGGCGATGCCTCTCCCACCCGCCTGGCCTTTTGCTAGCACTGTGTCAGTCTCCGATAGTCTGGAAGCAGAACTGGCAGCGTTTGGTCATTTGGTTGAGATTCCACTGTTTTTCATTATCTCTTCTCGTCCCCTTCCTTTCAGCATGTGATAGCAGGCTCCACACTGCTGATGCGCTCGGGGCAAAGGACCTCTTTCAGAGGGGCTGGGCTCAGGGGAAAACTGTGTAGATGTTGGCTTCGCACGAAATACCAGCACAAGGGCCTTGGCGGGACAGGCCTCGTAGCAAGGAGGCTGATGCTGCAAGTTGGCCTGCGTCTCGACCGCTGACATCCAGCCTTGTCCCAGTGACAGGAAGTTGGGGGTTTTTTTTGAAATCACATTTTTTGAGATTTTAGAGACATAATCCCTCAAGTTAAAAAATGTAGTCTCCAAATATAATTTTAAGAAGTACACTTTAAGGAAATGTTAGTATTTCCTTAATTAAGAAGTATATGTGTGTATGCGTGTGTGTGTGTGTGAGAGAGAGAGAGAGAGAGAGAGAGAGAGAAAGAGAGAGGGAGAGAGAGAGAAGGAAACCGTCTTGTTGCCTTCCCACCACTCAGTTGATCGGAAAGCCCACTCCCTGCGCTTCCTCTCCATTCCCTCTGTAGGCCGCATCCGCACTCCGAGTCCTTCACCAAAAACAGTCCTGCAGGGGCCTCCGCTGGGAGTGGCAAGTCTCCTTTGAGGTGGTTACATCCAGAACACTAAGGCTCCAAAGGCTTTGGAGGGCCTCCCAGTCAAGCCCTCCCAGCAATCACAGGAAGGAGCTCCAGGACCGTATTAGTCGGTTTTCCATTACTATCATAAAATACTTGAGGCACAGTGACTTATAAAGAGAAACAGTTCATTGGGCTCACGGTTTTGGAGGCTGGAAGTCCACACAGCGTGGCACTGCTAGCTCTGGCAAGGCCTCCCCGACCCCGACCTCCCACCCCCCAGCTGCACCACACATTGTGGCTGGCATCCTGGCAGGAGTCCCTGGGAGACGGAGCAAGCACATGGCCAGACAGGCAGCCAGGGCATGGGGCAGGCCAGGAATAACCTTGACTAGGCCTTGCCTCTTAAGGCTCCCATAGCTGCTTTTTGTTTTTGCTTTTGTTTTTTTAAAGATTTATTTATTTGAAAGGCAGAGTTACAGAGAGGCAGAGGCAGAAAGAGAGATCTTCCATCTGCTGGTTCATTCCCAAAATGGCCTCTACAGCCAGAGCTAGGCCAATCCGAAGCCAGGAACCAGGAGCTTCTTCTGGGTTTCCCACACGTGTGCAGGAGACCAAGCACTTGGGCTATCTTCTACTGCTCTCCCAGGCCATAGCAGAGAGCTGGATTGGAATTGGAATAGCCAGGTCTCAAACTGGTTCCCATATGGGATGCCGGCACTGCAGGCGGTGGCTTTACCTGCTACACTAAGTGCCAGCACCTCCCGTAGTTTCTAAACATTTGCCACATGAGGAACCAACTTTCCACACAGGAACCCTTGTGGGAAAAACCACATTCGAGCCATAGCAAGGAGCACAGCTCTCAGTCTTCAGTGGCAGCTTGTCAGGACGGAAGTGGAGCGTGGAGCCATGCAGGGCCTTTCAGTGCTTTCCAAGGGCCCAGCAGAGCAGCCCACATGGATGACCCAGAGAAAGGATCCATCCTTGGGCCCCCAGAGCCCCTCTGCTGTTTGCTTGTCTCTCTCCCTACAATTGCCCCAAGTGTCCTTCAAAATCCACCTCTCTGAATAGTGCTGGAGTCGGGGGGTGGGGGGTGGGGGGTTATTCACAGAGGCACGGCAGGACCAGAAGACAGTGCCAGATTTGGATCCACAGTGCTGGCAGGGACCTGCCTGGGCTCAAATCCTCATTGTCAGGAGTAAGCATCTGCCGTGGCCCTCTCAGTGGCAGCCTTCAAGTGACCTACCACAGACTTCAGCTGCGTCACGGGGACCGAAGGCCAAACAGGCCGTCACTCTCGCCACAGTTCAGAAGATGTTGGCGTAGGCCCGTTTCCACTCCTCCCGGATCTGTTGACACAAATCGTTCACCGCTTAGCCCATCCATGTAGGATCAGCATCCCTAAGGCAAAGTCTGGACCCACAAAAGGCTCTCGACATGGAGCCTGGTGGAGCCCCCCCAGCCTCGCTCTGCACCCCAGCACCCCGCAGTCATCCGCCCCCTTCCTCACCCCTTGCTGCCCCGCACCTCCCCCCAGCTACACTTGATGTCTTGAGCAGCAGGCGGAGTGACTGTTTGGGTGTTCAGCTCCCAGAGGGGAGGGACCGCCTCTGTCTTACCCCCAGCCAGGAGCTGAGGAATGTTCCTGCGTACATAACAAGGACAGAGCGTGTTGCCTGACAGATGGGGATCACGGGGGCAACCACAAGGAATGTGGGGATGGAGGTTGGCCCAGCCTAGCAGCTATGGGAGCCAGAGGGATGCAGCCTGCCTGACGTGTGAGGGCAGCCAGGGGACAGACTGGCAGGGCGACCTGGGAGAGCGAGGTGCAGGCATGGAGCTCGTCACAGAAAGACTGCAGGCAGCCCTGCTGGCCCGGCTTCTCCAGAGCTGCAATTGGCCTTTCTGGTTCCATGCATGTCAGGGGAGGCACAGCACTGGTTTGCCCCTTGAAGGCCTGGAGAAAGCTCCTGAGGCACAGGACAAGGTGGAGTAGGCAAACTCGCTCTCACCTTGCAGGACTCAGAAGGACCCTGGTCACTTGTGGTCCTTAGAAAGTTTGTGGTGGGGCCGGCACTCTAGCGCAGTGGGTAAAGCCGCCACCTGCAGTCCCGGCATCCCATATGGGCGCTGGTTCTAGTCCCAGCTGCTCCACTTCTGATCCAGCTCTCTGCTATGGCCTGAGGAAGCAATGGAACATGGCCCAAGTCCTTGGGCCCCTGCACCTGCATGGGAGACCCGGAGGAGGTTCTTGGCTCATGGCTCCAGATCAGCACAGCTCCGGCCAACTGGGGAGTGAACCAGTGGATGGAAGACCTCTCTCTCTTTCCGCCTCTCCTCTCTCTGCCTCTGCCTCTCCTACTCTCTCTGTGTAATTCTGACTTTCAAGTAAATAAATGAATCTTTTTAAAAAAAGAAAAGAAAGTTTGTGGCTCCAGTCAAAAGAATTCTGCAGGCTTTGAAGACAGAAGGTCTTGCATTCAAAGCAGTTTCATCCACTACCAGCTGGGTGGACTCAGGCAAGGGGCAGAACTTCGCCTTGACCTTCACACTCCCTCTTCTAAAATGGCTGCAACTGAGGGGTGGCATTGAACCTGACTGGCAAGACACTCATGTCCCACATTGGCATGCTCAGGTTCAGTCTTTGGCTCTGGCTCCTGCGTCCAGCTTCCTGCCGATGTACGCCCTGAGAAGCAGTCGTGTTGGCTCAAGTAATTGGGTTCTTGACACTCATGCGGGAGACCTGGATTAGTTACTTCCTGCTCCCGACATCAGCCCTGGCACAGCCACAGCCCATGCCCCAGCACCAGCACCAGCCCCTGCTGGTGTGGGCAATTAGTGTTATTGGCAAATAGAAGATTCTCTCTCTTTCCTCTCTCTCTCTCTCTCTCCTTTGCCCTTCTGCCTCTCAAATACATATATAAATGGACATAATTACAGAGTTAATATTGGAATTAACAGATCATAAGTGTAGTGCCTGACTCAAAGGAGAGTTTTGATCCTTTGATCCTTCTTTTATTGGATGTTAAATAATAACTGATAGAAATCTCGTTTCTCAAATAATGGGGAAAAACGTTGTTAAGGGACCACTGGGTCCCATTCCATGCAACGGCAGAGGTGATTCGGAAAGGTACGGGCAGTGTCGGGTCCGGCAAGGAGTACTCCTCTGCCTGGTGGAGAGGGAAGCCACCCCATTCTGCTGTTCCGGAGCCCACAGGAAACGCGGCGCACAGGTGTCCCAGGTGCCGTGGGCAAGAACACACACAGAGGCACACATTCCTGAGCCGTGAGCGTGGGCCTTGTGTTTGTGCACGCCTTATAAGGAGCGAGTTATCATAGACTTGGCAGCAAGGCCGCTGCCATTTCTCTGTCCTCCAGAGGCTGCAATCAGAGGGGTGGGGCGGTGACTAAGCTGGGTAAACACGCCGGCTCTTCACACATCCAGCCACAGACCCTTGCAGCACGGCTGGTCTCATGTCAGCTCCTAGGGACTCACAGCCGAAGCCGTGGAAGCTCTCCCATTCTCCCACCCCCAGAGCATCTGGGCACAGACGGCCTGGGAGGAGTAGCTGGGCCTCTGTGCACCCTCGCACCACCATCTATCCCTTCTTCCCCTGCTCTTCACTAATAGACAGCTGTTGGGCACAGCAATGTGGAGCAGGTAGCCATCGAGGGGAGCTGGGGACTGGGAAAAGGAAGGTGAAGCTTCCAGAGGATCAGCACCTCACACCTCACAGAAGCAAGGATGTCTATCCCACGGCCACCCCGTGGTCTCCAAGCTCAAGCCTCCCTGTTCACTGGAGCCCCCGTGGGTCACATCCATGGGACTGCCGTGCCCTGTCCCATATCCAGCCCGCAAGTGGATGCTCGCCCTTCCACAGCTGTGGTGCTTCGCGGTGCTTTCATGGCTGCTTCTCGGCCCCCAACCAAGACCACAGGCTCTGCACGGACAGGCACTGTGGCTTCTGCTTCCTCTGCAGGCTCGCAGGCCCGGCCCAGGTGCCGAGTGGTAAAGCGGTGTTCAGTGAAAGCCGGCTGACAGATTGACAGACGGTGGTTCCCATTACCTGGTCCCCAAAGCCTGGACGATGGCTTCGTTCCTATCATTTATTGGGAATCAGCCCGAAACTGTGGAGAGCTGGCTGTCTGAACACATCCAGGACGCCCCTCACTTACTCCTAACTGTCCCTGGCGTTGGCCAGCCCCAAGAATTCCACTCTGCCTGTCATAACCCGGGAGCTCACCTCACATTCACGTTGGTGCCAACAGGCAGACCTACCATCTTGATACCAGGAGCGCTCTGGGTGGTTCAGGAGTGGAAACCCACACCAGGAGGTGCCCCCAGCCCTCTTTCTTCTACTCCTCAAGACTCTTTAAAGCCTCAGCATCCATACAACTTCCTGTTTTTACTTTCCACAGCCTGGAAACTTGTACCGACCCTACAGTGTCCTGGCTTTCTCACCTCCTTCACAGATGCCCTTGTCTTTTAATGGGTTTCATTGTTAATTGCTATAGCAGCAAATAAGAATGACAGGCATATGGGAGTTACTAAGGGTTTCCTCCTATGTCTGTTATGATTCATTCCCTAAAGCTTCATGTTGGTGCTGAAGCGTGGTCGCCAGTGCAATAGCACTGAAAGGCTGGGGGGGGAGGGGTGTGGGGGGGTGGCGCTGTGACATGCCTGCAGTGCCGGCATCCCATATGGGCGCCGGTTCGAGTCCCAGCTGCTCCACTTCCAATCCAGCTCTCTGCTATGGCCTGGGAAAGCAGTGGAAGATGGTCCATGTGGGCACCTGCATGCACATGGGAGACCCAGAGGAAGCTCTTGGCTCCTGGCTTCAGATTGGCACAGCTCTGACCGTTGCAGCCATCTGGAGAGTGAACCAGCAGATGGAAGATCTTTCTTTCTCTCTCTGCCTCTGCCTCGCTGTAACTGCCTTTCAAATAAATAAATAAATCTTGAAAGGAAGGAAGGAAGGAAGGAAGGAAGGAAGGAAGGCAGGCAGTGGGACTTGAATAGGCGGATTCCAGCAGGCTGGGTCCCAGGAGTGGATTAGCTCCCAAGGTGGCAGGTTGTTACAGCACAGCGAGCCTGGCCCCTCCCCAGTCTCTTGCCTCCTCTCCTACGGCATGAGTACCTCCACCCTCTGCACAAACACCTGCTGCTCTCACATGCATCCCTGCCCCGGGATGCCATCCGCCAGCTAAACCAGAGGCCAGGCTCCATCTTGGGCTTTCAGATTCCAGAACTACAAGCCAAATAACTCTCTTTCCTTTACGAAAGCACCGAGTCTCCTGTGTTTCCTTACAGCAACGAAACACGGAGACATTTCCAGACCTCTATTTTTCTCCCCAGCTGATGTAAGTCAAATGAGTGCCACTTTTCTGGACAGCAAATTGGCAGTATCCTATTTTAGAAAAAAAAGAAAAAAAAACGTTTATTTATTTGAAAGTCAGAGTTATAGAGAGAGGAGGAGAGCCAGATAAGGAGAAAGATCTTATCTGATTTACTCCCTAAATGTCTATAACAGCCACGGCTAGGCCAGGCCAAAGCCAGGAGCTGAGAGCTTCAATCAGGCCTCCCAAATGGTTGCAGGGACCTAAGTATTTGGGCCATCTTCTGCTGCTTTCCCAGACACTTTACCAGGGAGCTGGATCAGAAGTGGAGCAGCCGGGACATGAACTGGTGCCCATATGGGATGCTGGCAATCATAGGCAGTGGCTTTGTGCACTAGGCCACAGCATTGGCCTCCAGTAGCACCATCAACAGTTCCTGCACTTTAGCTTCTCTCCTCCCTCCTGGCCTTCACCATCTGAGAGGGGTGGAGCCAGCACTGGGTGAAGCTCACACAGTGCCCTACCCACTGCCCTCCCAGTAGGACTTGTGCTTGCCTCCCAGTGGGGTGGGCCCAGAGCTGAGTGTCTCAAGTTGCCCTGTGTGATGGCAGGGCTGGTGCACCCCAATAGCATGAGGCTCCAATATTTAAGAGATTATGGTGTCTGAAACCCTACTGTTAACAAATGGAACTTTCAAGGATGATTCCATTGATGGTTCTAGAAAGGCATCTCTGATTTGACTAATTAGGAAAGGCAGAAACCTAAGAACTCTCCCCAAACTTGCTGCTTATGTAAATGGAACACTTGGACAAGCTGTGAAATGCCCAGATGAACTATGAAGGGACATCAAAGCAGGAAGAAAGTTCATCATCTTCTTCCACATCTTCCCTGTGGGAAACACAGTATCCCCAGACGTGGGAGCTGTGACACGACAAGAAGTGAACTGGCTGGTGCGAGCCATGTGCCTCACCCAGTGCACACCAGACCAACTCCAGTGACTGTCACTCACAGGCAGAAAGCTTGTCACCACACTAACCTGAGTTTTCCCCTGAGGTTTCTCAGTAGCAGGAAATGACAGCACAAGTTTCATTCAGCAGGAGTCAGAGACTGAATATCGCTTCATCTTTGTGGAGAAAAAGATGGGTAGGTGGACTTGGAGCTTAGCTGTTGAGCGCAAGAGATGGTGGAGCTGGGGGATGGGCATGTGGTCCAGCGGTGAAGTCACTCCCTGGGACCCCTGAATCTCATATTGGGGTGACTGGGTTTGTGTGCACCTCTGTTTCCAATCCAGCTTCCTGATAAGGTACATCCTGGGAGGCAGCAGGTGACGGCTCAAGTATTTGGGTCCCTACTACCCATGTGTTAGACCTGGATGGAGTTCTGGGCTCCTGTGTTCAGCCTGGCCCAGCCCTGGCTGTTACAGATGTTTGGGGAGTGAATCAGTAGATAGGAGATCTCTCTGTGTCTCTTTGTCTCTCTCTCTCTCTATCTATCTTCCTCTCTGATTCTGTGCCTTTCAAATAAAATGAAAATATTAAATAAAAATAAAACAATAATAATTTTTAAAAATGCTTATGTGAAGAAAAAGAATACATGTCATTTGGCTGCAGTGTTGACCAGTTACCTCTAGTACCCACTGCTTAAAAGCAAATTTGACCTGAATCTGTATATATGAAATACAGGAGATTTGTACACCTGAAATAAAATTAGAAGAAATTTTAAAAAGCAAATTTGAAGAATAGGTAATTGTTGCTTTTTAATTTACTTCAAGCAGTCCTTAGAAGGTTGTGGTTAGGACTATCATGGAAACAGAATATTTAAGTTATAGAGATATCCCGATTTTAAAACAACAGTTAAGGGGCTAGTACGGTGGCATAGTGGGTAAAGCCACCACCTTCAGTGCTGGCATCCCATATGAGTACTGGTTCGAGTCCTGGCTGTTCCACTTCTGATCCAGCTCCCTGATATGGCCTGGGAAAGCAGTAGAAGATGGCCCAAGTCCTTGAGCCCCTGCACCCTTGTGGGAGACCCAGAAGCTCCTGGCTCCTGGCTCCTGGCTCCTGGCTCCTGACTTTGGATAGGCCCAACTCCTTCCTTTGCAGCCATTTGGGAAGTGAATCAGCAGAAGACCTCTCTCTCTCTCTCTCTCTCTCTCTCTCTCTCTCTCTCTCTGCTTCTCCTCTCTGTAAATCTGCCTTTTAATTAAATAATAAATATATATATAAATAAATAATAAAATAAATATTTTTAAAAATAAAAAGTTAAGTGGATATTAGGAAAAATCATCTGACTTCAATCCAGGAGATACTGGATATCACTAAGAATGTAAATGTTTATTTACAGTTGTAATCAGAGATTTCATCTACTCAAGGGTGTCTGATTATTCAAAATATCTCTGGACTGTATGATTTCCAGGAAAAAGACGTCCTCTGAGAACTGTAAACTGTGGAAGAAATCACAACCACTCTTGTCTTTAAAAAACCACATAATGAACCCAGTAATGCTGCTCTCCACTGAAGGGGAAAAGTGTGGAAAGGAGCAGTGTCGACCTCAATGAAGTGGAAGTTTTTCAGTGGCTGCATTGGCTACATGCAGGCATTTGGTAACGCTGTTTAAGAACTCAGGGTCTTAATGCAGTCCTACATAACTTAAAGTATGTGAAAAAGCAAGAGAGGATTTACCACCAGGAACCACACAAAAGCCAATTATTATTAATTTTGAAAAGATTATGTTAATAAGAAACACTTAAATGTGTACAACTATTTTGTTAGACTGAAAAGATAAAAAGTTTTTAAAAAATCATGGCAAATAATCAGTATGAACATTTTTCCCGCACTGAGATATTATACATACAAAATCCCTTGATTATTAATGTGAATGCATTATGATACCAATATCTGTTTTATAACATTTGGAAGATTTATTGACTTATTTGAAAGGCACAGTGACAGAAAGGAACACACATACACAGAGAGAGACACACACACCCAGAGACACAGAAAGAAACAGAGATCTTCCATCTGCTGGTTCACTCCCCATATGGCAGAAACTTACAGATCTGGGCCAAGCTGGAACCAGGAATGAAGACCTCCATCATGGTCTCCTACATGGCTGGCAGGGACCCGAGTAGTTGGGCCATCTCCCACTGCTTTCCCAGGCATATTAACAGGAAGCTGGATTGGAAGCAGAATAGCCAGGACTTGAAGTGGTGCTCCAGTACAGGGTGCTGGTGTTGCAAGCAGTGGCTAAACCCACTGTGCCACAACATTGGTGCCACCAATAGCTGTCCTAAACAATTTAAAACTAAATGCTCCTTCCATGATACAATCGCAGAATTAAAGGAGAGGCTCACATTCATGTAAAATGTTATTGGAAATTATTTTTAAAACTTGAGAAATGTTTAGTGTCTCTGATTTTTGTCAGAATCATCATGCAATGTGTTATATGTGTTATCCCTATATAAAGAAAAAGATGAATGAATATGTATTTTATGAATGTTTAACTAGAAGTGTACATGGCTATTTTATATTCACTTTTTATTATATGTAGCTTTCTAATACGTTGAGCTCTGTGTAATTTTTTTTTAAGATTTATTTATTTATTTGAAAGGCAGAGTTACAGAGAGGCAGATACAGAGAGAGAGAGATGTCTTCCATCCGCTGGTTCACTCCCTGGATGTCTGCAATGGCCAAAACTGAGCTGATCTGAAACCAGGAGCCAGGTGCTTCTTCCTGGTCTCCCATGTGGGTACAGGGGCCCAAGGACTTGGGCCATCTTCTACTGCTTTCCCAGGCCATAGCAGAGAGCTGGATGGGAAGTGGAGCAGCCCACTATGCCACAACCCCGGCCCCAAAAATTTTTAATGAGAAAATGCTCAAAATATAGTGTTAAGGGAAACAAATAAAACAAAAAATATTCGTGCTTAACCATAAAATTATGTGTGTCTGCGTGAGATTCTGTGCGTGTACATGTGTGTGAGATAGTATTAAGGAAAGTATACCAAATGTTAACACTGATTCTTCTTGAGTCCTAGGAACACAGGAAATTTTTATTTTCTTTTTAATGTTTTCTGTGTTTTCCAAAATATCTACAATCATAATTTTCTATATGATTGGAAGAAACTTGATCTGAAGAGAAAATGGTAAGAGAAAAGCATGCTTGGGAAAGTTCCTTAAATGATGGTACTTCCAAAATGGAACTAAAAATAAGTTCATTTTGGTGGAAAAACGTTTTGGATTCCAACTGTAGTTTTTCATTATATGAATTTCCATATTTTGAAATTTTTCCTATGTACTGATTTCAAAACTTTGTGCATTAAAATAAGCACTTCTGTAAATTCCATTTTCTATGAATTTCTTGAAGTACTCTCAGACAGTAATCACTAGTGTAAAACAGCGTGATCCCCCAGTCCTGATGTCAGTTTGCATGCTGATGACGACCTGGGATTCCTATGTCTCTGCTTCTGAAAGCCCTAACCACTTCTGGATCCAAATCACCGGCTCCCGCATCCCGCAGTTGGGTGAGCTTATCAATGAGATGACCCAGCACTATGAGAACAGTTGGCTGAGGACTTGACAGGGCATGGTGGAGACATCATAGCAGCACCTTCATCTACAAACGGTTCCCGGCATGGAGCCCAGATCCTTGGCACTTTGGAGAATGGGAACTTGGACCTCTATTTTGTGGACTTTGGAGATAATAACAGTTGAGTGACTTCGAAAGTCTTCCATTCTAAGCAATAGAACTTAGCCTGGCACGGATCACCCCCTCAGATGAACAATGAAAAGAGAAAGTTTTGGATGAGTTTGACAGACTCACTGTTCTGACTGGAAGCACCTGGTGGCCGAGACCTCCAGCTATGTCCAGACTGGGATATCAGCTTGGCCAAGCATCTACCTTTGTGATACAACCAATGGGAAGAGAGTTGACATTGGGCGAACATTAGTTTATAAAGGATGTGCAATGGAGTGTCCTGAAGAGATGGAAGGCAACAGGTGTCCCAGACGTGTTGGAGGCTGGGGTCACGAAGCAGATCCCTCTCTCAGGGGCATGCCCAGGGTGACCAAGAAGAAGAGCCCTGGAGAGATGGCACACACTGTGCCATCAGAAGCTGCCTCTGGGTCTGGTGATGATCACCTTGAAGATGACTACTTACTCTGAAGTCTGGGCTTCAGCTGGCTCGGCCTTCTGCTTCACTTTGATTTGGCACCAGAAGAGAGAGGAGTCTCGTAGAGAGATCCATGCAGTCCTGCCTGCATTGCACACGTGGTCTGGCTTGCTGGGGCCTCAATTCGTTTTCTCCTATCAGAGAGAGTGTGGGACAGAGGGCGACAAACACGTCCCCTCCCACTCCACCTGCTCAGGGAGTGCGGATGTGTTACTTCCAGGCTCTTCATTCTTGGGCTCCATCCCTCTGTCAGTTGCAATGCAGGGTGCCATTGAGGCTGTGTCCTCGTCCAGACTGGGAACCGGCCAGGGTTTGCTCATTGGAAGTGATGATGCTGCAAGACTCCTGACTCATCTCACCGGGTTACTCGGGTTCAGGGGAGTTTTTGCGTGGTGAACTAAAAGGAGGGACTCAAAGACGGTAGTTGGGTCCAGAGGTAACAGGGCAGTCAGCATAACTACATGGAAGAGCTTCAGGAAGCGGGAGAATGCTGCCTCCCAGCCTCAGTTGCTGCTGTTATTAGAGACAGGTTTTTGAAACCGTGCTCTGGAAAGGAGAGAGGAAACTCGGAGAACATTCTAAACTGCTGGTTCAACATCTACATGCATACATGTATACCCAGAAAGAACATACATCATTTTTGTGTAAATCACTTGGGGGATTCTTTGCTGAACAAAGGTCTCAAAAAACTTAAAAAAAAAACAAAACAGTGATTCCTGTGTGCGGGTGTTTTACACAGGTGTGCTGTGAGGCCCGCACCAGTGCTGGGAGGGATGCTGGCACTTCTGTTTCCTGGAGACGGAAGCTTCTGAGGTGATGAGAGGTTAAGGATCTTGTCCACCGTCACCCAGCTCTCATGTCTGGGCCAGGATTCTCTGAGTGGAGTCTTAGAGATATTGTACTGAGGGCATCTCAGGTCCCCGCTCCACGTGTGGCTACGAGTGATGCACCTCACCTCACTCTCAGCAAATGAGAGCCCAGAGGTCCCCCGCATCGGTCTGTGCAGGGTGCACTTTGACCGTGACAGGCTGAATTACCGCAGTGCAGACAGGGACCCTCACAGGACCCCTGCTCCTCACCGCACTCCGGCGAGAAGCCAGTCCCGTAGAAAGCTCCGTATTTACTAGAAGCTGCCTCTGCTAAAATGAGTCAGGTTATCTGTGTAGGTGGAAGTGTGTTTGGTTAGACGTTGAATTCTTGATGTGCATCCAATCTTTTCTAATGATCCATTTTAGGAAAGAGAAGTACTCCCACGGGATCGGTTTACAAAGTCTTGAGAAACCTGCGACTCTGTTTATCTACAGCCCTGTCTCAACCTGCTCAGGTCGGGAGCCTTTGGGGAGTGCAGCGAGCCCCCTGAACAGATACAACAGCTCTGATTTCATCGCGGAAGCAGCTTTGCTGAGAGACAGTGCTGAGCCCCAGCACGCAGACAGTTTGCATGGAATCTGGGGGAAAGGGGTGAGGACAAGCCGCTGGAGCACTTGTCTCCCCATTACACACATCAGCTTTTCTCCATGATCTCACCTCCTTCCCCCTCCTCACCACTCCTCCCCAGCCCCCAAACCATCCCCTCTATTTGCTAGCTGGGCCTGAAGCCTTTTTTGGTGGGGACAGGTTCTCAGTGATGGTTGGAGGGATGGCCTAAATGAGCATACACATTCCTCGATAGCACTTAGGTTCCTCCCAAGCTGTCAGCGGTCTCACCCATTCCTGAAAGCAGAGTGGAGGGAGAGGAAGAACTTGGGGGTGGGGAGGGAGTGACCTAGAAGACAGCAGAGGACCCAGAAAGGGGATCTTGGGGACAAAGGCAAGACTGACGCACTTCAGCGTTTGGTTGAGGGTCAGCAGGCAGGAACAAAGCACAGCTCTGACCTTGAGCTCCCCCGTCAATGCAGAGCGCCCCCATCATTACCCCAGACCCAGAGGAGGGCTGCGTGAGAACACAATACCCCACGAAGGACATGGACATGAGATTCACAGTACGCTGAGGGGGATTGAACCACATGTAGGCATCATCTGGCTTTGGGCAAATCGCACTACCTCTCCAGCCCCCAGTTCCCTACTCTGCAAAATAAAGTGGTTAAACTGGGCCTCTTTCAACTTTCTCCCCAGTTCAAAAAGGTTGTTTCTCCTAAGTTCCCCCAAATAACTGCCCCCACTTGGACGCAATAGAATATTGGGGATCCTTTTCTTTGGCCTTCTGAGGTGAGCAGGGGCTCATGAAGACACCCGACCTAGTCCTCTTTAGCTCCCTCATCTGTGGTTCACTGTCATGAGCTGGAGGGAGCAGCAGGTCTACCCGGGTTCTCAGTCTTTGCTGCCTGCTACCTGTGTGTGACCTTGGAAAACCTCCACGTCCCTGCTCCTTTATCACTGTGAGTGTGCAACGAGCTCCTGCCTGGCTGTCAGCGGGGGTTAGAGGTGATGTGTGTGAAATGATCGGAGTAATGCTTGGCTCATCACAAGCCTGTTGGCTCCCTTCCTTCCTTCTTGTCATCTGAGTCACACTGGGTTGTATGTGCTGGGAAGAGAGAGGCCCAAAAACGGCTTCCACAGTGTATCAGGCCAGGGGCTAAGCCCATGTAAAGAGACCCCCAAATCCAGTGGCCCAAATGTGTCTGATGTTAACGTCTCTCATCAGCAGTCGGAGGAAGGAAGCTGGTGAGCTCCGCATTCTAATCTTGCTCAAGACCAACTCAGGGGACCGGCACTGTGGCGCAGTAGGTTAATCCTCCGCCTGACATGCCGGCATCCCATATGGGCGCCGGTTCAAGTCCCGGCTGCTCCTCTTCCGATCCAGCTCTCTGCTATGGCCTGGGAAAACAGTAGAAGATGGCCCAAGTCCTTGGGCCCCTTTACCTGCGTGGGAGACCCAGAAGAAGCTCCTGGTTCCTGGCTTCAGATCAGCTCAGCTCTGACCATTGCAGCCAACTGGGGAGTGAACCAGCAGATGGAAGACCTTTCTCTCCCTCTCTCTCCCTCTCATTGTCTGTAACTCTACCTCTCAAATAAATAAATAAAATCTTTTTAAAAGAAAAGAAAGGAAAGGAAAAGAAAAGAAAGAGCAGCTCAAACCCATCACCTTGGAAGTCCCAGACCCCTCCCACCCACCAGGACCGCACGTGGGCACAGCTGCCATGGACACGCATGGTGTCGCACCTTGCAGTGCTGAGTAGCATTCTAGGTGACAGAGTCGTGGCCCCTCCCTGGGTTGGGAGCTTTTTGAGGTCAAAGTTCATGTTTTCTTCATCTTTATCCCCCAGCCCACCCCCACGCTGACTCAGCCTCAGAAGGGCACAGTGCTGGGCGGACGACAGGCTCCCCGGCCAGTGGACTGAGGAAGTATGTTCCTGGGAATTCCCGCCAGCCGCTGTCACGGAAGCTGCGGGATTTGCTATGTCAGTATCACCTTACGTGTTTTTCGGCTTACGTTATCTTCCGATAAATGGGGAAACTCTGTTATCTGTGAGCATGTGTGTGCGTGTGTGAAAATGGATTCTGATGAAAGTCCTTGACTCATCACCAAATTTCAAGGAATGTTGTTTCTTGCGTGTGGACACAAGGAAATAGCTATTGTCCTGCCATGTGCAAGTTAGGGAGCCCTGGGTAGAGCCTCCAGGAATGCCGCTGGAGTGAATACGTCTGTTACTGTGAACTGTATAGAACTGGATTCCCTGGTGGGCAAACTTGGGGCAGTGATCAGTTTGGGTCACTGCCCCTGATTTCGTTGCTTATGGCCAGAAATCTCAAATAGCGATGTAATTCAGTCATCTACTTCAACATTTGCTTTACAGTTTGTGCACTGAAGGGAAAACCACATTGCTCAAGTGAGCTGGCCGATGACAGCTCTCCTGATACATTCTGTAGCTGGCATGGGCAGCGGGCACATTTTGCTTCAACCGCTTTGAAAGTTTTCAGACTACTATTCTTGCAATCATTCTCTGTGAGAGGCCTCACTCCCCTGTCTTTCTGTGGAATATCTTGGCCCTGCCCACTGTTGCTCCTTAAGCCTGTTTCTGAAATCCATGTCCTTTTTTGGCCCTGAACTTTTGTCAGTATGTGACAAGCCTTCTTTTGTTTTTCCGCCGGGTAAAGCCTATGTCTCTGTACTTATCCAGTCTCTTAAACAGGGACAACTCACACAGTCATCCAGGTTGTGCACTGCATTATTTCAAGGAGTGTCATTTACTTGAACTGTGATGGCACCCCCAGAGCTGTCTTGATTCAAGCTCGACAATAATCCAGGAAAGCCCAGGTCTCATAGACAGCTTGTCAACATCTCAGCAATGTTGGGTTGAACTCTCTGCCATTCAGCAGTCGATGAGAGCTTGATTGATAGTCACAGCCCCAGCAGCATGAAGCATGTCCTTTCCTGGATCTGTTTCTAGATTAGGACAGACAAATAGAAGCTGTGTCTCCAGACACCACGGTCTGGCCTCACACAACTGCTTTGTTCTGCTTTGCAATAAGGCAATGATCGCCTAGGCGAGGGTGGTAAGAAACACTCCGGTCCTGTTGCTCGGTTCTCTGTTGTTCTCCCTAAGGACCTGGCACACAGTATGACGGGGGAATCACAAAAACTCCTGTCTCCCCTCAGTGTCAGGAAGAGCTGTGTTTTTGCTGAACAAGCGGTGTCATTTGATTTTGCAGTTGGGCACCAAGACTCATCGAACCAAATGTGCTTTCTTCTGCACTGTGACTAATGGAAAGCTAAGAGACAAGTTAGTCGCTCAGCACCAACTAGCAAAAAGACGCTGCAGCGTAAGCCTTTAGGTCCTCATTCCTGGCAAGGTGCCCTTCAAGCAAAGCTGGAAGGAGGTGAGGGGTGTGCTGTGCGGATCTCTGGGGAGAAAACACTCCAGAGACAGGAACAGTGAACTCAAACCCCCGAAGCACGACGTGCCGGGCATGTTGGAGAAAGAGCCAGGAGGCCAGTGTGGCTGCAGCAGAGCCGCTGAGGCTCTGAGAGTGTTGGAGACAGAAGCAGAGGCAAGAGGATGTCAGGCATCGGAGACCTTGGCTAGACTTGGGCGTTCCTGCTGCGTTAGATGAGAGGCCATGGTAGGGTCTTCGAGCAGAGGAGAGGCATAATTTCAAAGGCTCACTCCAGTTAATGAGTTGAGAACAGACATCGGAGACAGAGGTGGGAGTAGGAAGACCAAAGAAGAGGCAACTTTAGGAATTCAGGGGTGATGATGTCTTGACAGGTGAGAGAAAGGGTCGTATTCTGGAAGACGGGGTTTGCTGACAGACACGACGTGGGGTAGGACAGAAAAAGGAGAGCCAAGGATGTGCCAGGTTTCTGGCTCGAGAGCTTGGAAGGCTGGACTGTCCTTAGCTACACACTGTCCCCCACTGGAGAGGCACTATGATAGGTTTGGACATGCTAACTTAAATGGCCAGTTAGACCTCAAGAGGGGATGAGTTGAGCTGAGTTGCAAGCAGTCATTCTGGCTGGCGGGAAACACGCTGAGGGTGTTTAGCACCACAGCACCACAGGGAGGACCACAGGGCACGTGTAGGTAGAGAAAAGACACTCCCAGAACAGGCCCCCGGCACTGCAAAATTCAAGACTTGTTTAAAACCAACTTCCTAAAGTGGCATGTAGCAAATCTTATCAAACTGTGTTCGGTGCTACATATCTCCTGAAGTTCTTTCCAGAATAAGTCAAACATAGTTGAAAATTGTGCCGAAGTAGCAACATAGATTCACCCATTTAAAATGGTCTAGGTGTCAATTGTGTGTCAATCATGAGGAGTGAGCAAAAACCAAAGAGCCTGCCCCAGTGAGGGGAATGGCAGATATTTGACAAATAAACACATAACGGGGGTAATTGTAGATGGTAACATACATAGCGGAGATGCTACAACAGACAAAGCGGTGAAGAGCAATCCAGGACAGGAGGTGGTGCTTCTCGGAGGACCGCTGTTTGAACTGACATTTAAGTGACGACAGGAGCCAGGCAGTGTTTTAATGGGAGAGAGTTCTAGGCTAGGGGAGCAGCCAGTGCAAAGGCCTGCAATGTGAATGAGCGTGGTTTGAGATGGTGGTAGGTAGGCTGGTTGGTGTGGCTAGAACACAGAGAAAGGCACAGCAGTATGGACGGGGAGGCTGGGGTGCAGGAGGGGAGTCAGGTCACGCTAAGCCTTGACGTGACATTGTTCAATTGCATGGGAAGCCATTGCACATTTCCTAGCAAGGCAGTGACATGATGGGATCTGTCCTGACTGCTGAGTGCAGAAGGGCCCCTTCATAAAGAAGCAAGGAACTGGCCCTGGAGAATGACAGCAGATTCTCAGGGGACAGGAGAGGTGCAAGTGGGAGAGGGGCTCGTGTGTACCTTGAAGGCCCTGCTGATGGCTTGAAAGAAGAGAGAGAAGTCAAAGAGGGCTTCTGGGTCCTGATCGGAGCCTCTGGATGGCCGCTGATGCTGTTGATGAGGCTGGGCAAAGCGGAAGGGGGAAGACCTGGGGACAACGCAAGAGATCTGTTTTACAACGTTAGGTCGGAAATGTCTGTTAGTCACTTTGCGATTCTGCTTGCTATCTATAAAGAAAGTCACACCTTGATTCAACTGATATTTGCTGAATGAATGAGCGGATGTCAGCCCTGTATGGATGAGGAAGGCCAGACTGGGTTAAAGACTCACAATCCAGATCAATGGCACCACCACCGCGGGAAGCTGTGTCACCAGTGTTATCTTCAACAGTCATCTTAGCCACCTGCCAAGGTGCTGGCTGGGAAGCATCGTCTTACTTTGCAGGTGAAATGTCTGAGGCTCTAGAGGCTGCGTGGCTTGCCCAGCGTACCCACTCCAGGGTTTGTACCTGCATCTTCTGGACAGGCCTGTGCTCTTCACAGCGCTCCACGCCAACGTCTTGCCAGTGTGCTGTCCGTCACCTTGGAGAGCTACACTGGGAGGTGTCCTTGTGACTTGGTGCCAACCGTGGCCCTTGTGGCAGTGGTAACTCTGGCCTAATGGAAGCTGCAGAGCCCGATCCCAGCCTGAAAGCAGCCTGGCCGGCATCCAATAGGCATCTTGAAACTGGCTGGAACTTCCAAACAAGCTTACCAAGTTCTGGGACAAGTCCAGTATTGCCTACAAATAAGACTGCTCTTCTTGCCCTGGTTTCAGAAGCACACTGGGGGAGGCATGCACCAGGCTTGGGAATGCAATCTGGTTGGCTTTCTTCTGCAGAGGACAGGCCTCTTCTCTGGGCAGTTTGCACTGCTGGAGCTCATGCATGGGGTAACTAGGATGGAGGGCCAAGGCTTGGGCATGGCACCTTTCCCACGGGCCTGTCCTACACGTCCAGTTTCCAAACTCACAATTTCACAACCGGCTTGGCATGTTGCCTTCAAGAAAATGTTTGTGTACATTTCCATGTCAAAGGTTGGAATATAGATCTTCATTTTTGCAGGTGCAAGTGATGTTGTAAGTAGTAGCTGTAACCGTAAATCTCAGACTTACGTGTGAATAAGACTCAACGAGGAGGAGAGGCAATGTGCAGTATTACTACCTAAAGCACGAAGCTTGACGCTAGACCACTGTGTTTGACTCCTGGCTCTAATCAGTTATCTGCCTTTGGTAAATGTTCTTAATCTCAACATTTCAGCTCACTCATCTGCAAAACGGGGATAATCATAGTACCTAGACATAGATTGTACTGAATTAGTTTGTTATGTAACACACTTGAACTGGTGCCTGTACATAAATTCTGCAGATGAAGATTGGTATTGCTAATAATAGCGTTATTTTTATAGTTGGGTGACTTGTTAAGAATGCCAAGTGCAGGGGCCGGCGCTGTGGCGCAGCGGGTCAACACCCTGGCCTGAAGTGCTAGCATCCCATATGGGCAGCGGTTCAAGGCCTGGCTGCTCCTTTTCTGATCCAGCTCTCTGCTATGGCCTGGAAAAATAGGGGAGGATGGTCCAAGACCTAGGGCCCCTGCACCCATGTGGGAGACCCAGAGGAAGCTCTTGGCTTTAGATCGGCGCAGCTCCAGCCATTGTGGCCGATTGGGGAGTGAATCATCGGATGGAGGACCTTTCCTCTCTCTCTCTCTCTAACTCTGACTTTCAAATAAATGAATAAATCTTTAAAAAAAAAAAAAAAGCCAAGTGCAGAGTCCTACCCACAGAATTGGTGTCAGTATGGCCCCAGAATGTTTCACCGGTCCTAAAGAGGACTGGGGTGGCACTCGGAGGAAGCTTGGCCTATGTAGCCACAGTGGTGTCCAAAAATACAACCAAGGGAGCTGTCTACAGTTCAGAGGAAAACGGGTAAAGCATAGCGGCCCCCTCCCTGATCCACGATTCCATACTCTTCAGTGTATATATAGTACTTGGAATGGAATGCACTGGACTCTTGCAGTGGCTTCAAAGATGAATCCCAGAAAGACTAAATGTGCTACGGATTTTTTTGTATTACTAACAGTTTTATTTGTGTGTCTTCTCCCACTAGACTCTTTATGGAGATAGAATTCTCATGCCATAAAACTCAACCTTTAAAATGATGCAATGCCATGGTTTATAGTCTAGTACTGTAGTGCATATTCACAAAGTTGTGCAACCTCTCCACTTCTAAATTCCAGAATATTTTCATCATTCCCCTCCCCAGGGGGAAAAGAAGGATCTATTAGCAGTCATCGCCTATTATCTCCTCCCTCCAGCCCCAGGCAACAACTAATCTACTTTCTGTGTCTACAGATTTGCCTATTTTGGACATTTCATATACATGGATTCACACAATGCATGGCCTTTGGACTGGAACCTTCCAATCAGGATGTCCTCAAGGCCCGACTATACTGTGGCATCTATCAGTGCTTCATTCCTTTCGCGGCTGAAAATATCCCGTTGTTTGTACACACCGCATTTTGTTTATTCCCTCTCCAGCTGATGGACGTGTCAACTCTTCACCTTTTTTGCAATTATGAATAATGTCGCAGTGACATGCAAGGGCACCCACTCATGTGGATGGAGTCTCCCGTCACCTGATGAGAAGCGGAATTCTAGGACTGGGATTGCTGGGGCACAGGGTAATGCTTACGAAACTCTGGCCTTCCTGGAAACTATGACAGTACCCGTTAGGGAAAATGAAAAAGACTAAGTGAGCATTTTCTGTAGTGAGGATGAAGCAGATCTCTTCCATGAACCACAAGGACAGAGAAGAGACAAAGCGTACGTCCCCGTCCCCTTCACAGCCGCATCACCTCTGCTCGGTCTGTGCTGACTTATTTCACATTGTGACATCTTCCGGCTGAAATCCCGTGGGTTTATGTTTATGTTCTGTAGACCCTGACTGCCAGTGTGGTTTTCAAAGGCGAGGATATTATCTTTTTCCTTTGATATCCATCCTGCCTTTTACCCTAGGCTACTTTGTACATAACAACACCTAACAGTAAGATCACAATGACTCTAACTGCCTAGAATTCTAAGTTTGGAGGCCAGCACTGGCCGGCGCTGTGGCATGGTAGGTTAAGCCTCTACCTGCAGTACCAGCATCCCATGTGGGCGCTAGTTCGAGTCCCGGCTGCTCCACTTCCAACCCAACTCTCTGCTGATGGCCTGGGAAAACAGCAGAAGATGGCCCAAACCTTTGGGCCCCTGCACCCATGTGGGAGACCCAGAAGAAGCTCCCAGCTCCTGGCTTCGGATCGGCCCAGCGCCAGCCATTGCAATCATTTGGGGAGTGAACCACCAGATGGAAGACCTCTCTGTCTCTCACTCTGTCCGTAACTCTACCTCTCAAATAAATAAATAAATCTTTAAAAAAATAAAGAATTCTAAGTTTTATGTGGAGTCTGCAAAGTTGATCCTCTTTCATTATCCAGTCTATATTTTTTAAAAGATTTATTTTTATTTAATTATTTATCTATTTGAAAGGCAAAATAACAGAAAAAGAGAGACAGAAAGAGGTCTTTCATCTATTGGTTCACTCCCCAAATGGCTGTAACAGCTGGGGCTGGGGCTGGGGCTGGGGCTGGGGCTGGGCCAGGTAGAAGTCAAGGGCCAAGAACTCCATCCAGGTCTCTGACATATGTGGCAAGGACTCAAGTACTTGGGCCATCGTCTGCTGCCTCCCAGGCTCACTAGCAGGGCGCTGGAGGGGCAGCAAAGCAACGAGGACTTGAACCAGCACTCTGATACGGGATGTGGGTGCCTCAAACATCAGCTTAACTCGCTGTGCCGCTGTCTATGTTTTTTGAAGAACTGTTTTCATTGACAGGTAACGCTTGTACAGCTTTATGAGCCTCTGCTTTTTACGTCTGAGGAAGCTGTGACACAGAAAATTATGCACCCTGCGATCTCCAGAAGGATTCTGCGCCACCATCGCTTTCTGATCCTCCCTCTCAGCCGGCTTTGCGTCCCCAGGTGGGAGGCAGGGGCGCGTGTGCAGTTAGAGCACGGCCGGCCCCTCCTCATCCAGCCTGAAGAGGAGCGTGTTTTCTATGTGTGAGCACATGTTTTAAAATCATTTCCTCTAAACTAATATGAATAAGATCTAAGAGGATCTCCATAGGAAGAAGTTTTGTAATTAAATACTTGCTAAAAGGACACTGAATTGTAGTGAAACCCACTCCCTCCCTCCCCTCCCCTCCCCTGCTAGGCAGGCCAGCCCCAACCCTGGCCCTGCAGTGATCCTGTATCCTTCAAGGCTAAATGAGCCAGGATTTCAACAGCTCTAGGGACCACTAACTTACACGCAGGAGGCATCCTGATGGCCTGGGGCGGGGTGGGAGCAGGGCTGCTGTTTGGAGTCCTCAGTGGTTCAATCACAGGTTTTCAAAGTCGCCAGGCCCCAGTTCGGGAACCAGGGAACTCACTTCCTGGGGGCCTGGGACAAGGAACAGTGTGCATCACTAAGAATCTCCTAGCCTAGCCTTGACTGAAAACAGCAGTGACTTTCACCATAGTGGAAACTGGGCGCCTGTGGAAAGGTGGCTCATCCAGAGAGAATCCTGCTGCGGGTCTTCTGGGAGATTCCAAAGCCTCAGTTCTTCGGGAAATCTGGCTCCAGATTTGAGCATCTCTTCTCTGTACATCTTCTCTCCTCCTGTTGGTAAGAACCAGGAGGACTTTATTCTGCTTTGTGGAGGTATCGTAGCAGAAAGATGAAAGCAAGACAAATTGCAGGGGCCAGCTTTGTGCACCACTTGAGATAACTATATCCCTTATCAGAGTGCTGGTTCCAGTCCCAGCTCTTCCGCTTCTGATCCACCTTCATGCGAATGCTCCTGGGAGGACAGCAGATAATGGCCGAAGGACTTGGGTCCCTACCACCCACGCAGGAGACCTACCCGGGTAGATTTCCTGGCTCCTGTCTTCAGCCTTGCCCAGTCCTGGGTGTTGTATGGTCCTTTAGGGAGTGAACCAGTAGATGGAAGATCTCTCCCCCTGCTCACCCACTGTCACTGTGTCTTTTAAATAAATAAATGAATGAATAATAAAATCTTAAAAACACAAAACAATTTGCAGTTACTCAGATCATCTATTCTCAGGGTCTCTGATCAGACCATGGCTGTTAGAGTAGCTTTGTGTCCCTGCAATTCAGCCAGCTAGAGGGCCACTGGGAGACAGGAATAGGGCAGGCAGCAATGGGTTGCTGGAGACAATCTTTGTATATTTTGTAAACACCGGGGCTTTACCACTTAGCAGCTATGTGGTTCAGGAGTAAGTGCCTTAATTTCTATGAACCTCCAAACAAACAGTGAACAGGAGGCCTTGGGTAACTATCATGTGAAACATAAAGGAAAGGCATTTTGTTCTTTCCTCCAATGCAGAAGAAACTTCTAGACTCCTTCCCAGACCCCTAACCCCAATCCAGGGAATAATTCCAGGCATTGGGAAGATATCTAGTGGCAGTTTTCTTCTCCTGATGCACCCAGTGTTGACAAGATGAAATGGACTCCTGCATTTCACAAATACTCAGGGGCTGTTGCAGGTACTGGAAAAACTGCTGAGAACAACACAGAACAAAATCCATGCCCTCCTGAAGCTTCCGAGCCAGAGAGGGGAGAAGGACCCTAAACACACACATCCTTAGAACACACAGGATGGCACAGGGTCAGCGCTATGAGGAAAGCAATGCAGGGAAAGGCAGGGAGGAGTGGCAGGCTGGACTGAGGCACTCCAAAGGTGGGTGGTGTCGGGGTATTCCCAAGAGCTCCAATTCACAGTTCCAAAGGCTGAATTCTTGGAGGATGAGTGAGTTTTCCAGGGACGCTTTCTAAAGAGGTGTCATCTTCCTGCAGGCTCAGCATCACTCTAGCTCCATGCTCTCAGCAGCCAGGCTCAGGGTCAGAAGCCACGCTACAGCTGCGAGGGACAGCAACGACGAGCCTGGCCAATGGAACGAGACCAAGGGGCGGTGTTCCAGGTCACCCAGCCCTGGAAATTAAATCACCTTGGGAAACATTCTCCACCTTAGCTGTTTCGAAAAAGCCCTGTTCTGTGTTTCCTTGAATAGAACTGGACAAAGACCGGTTTCATATGCTTCAAAGCCCTTCCCTGCTTACATAGCATGAGTGACACATCCCAGGCCACACTTGGCCAGACTAACAGCTGCTAATTTCCTAGCAGCGCTGCCCGAATGGCTCTTGCAATGGAATGGAATTACATCTGGCACAGACACACAGATTTAAATTTCAGGGGAAAAAACCTTTAAAATTCTTTTAGCCTCTACATGGGCCATTCTTGGACCACCTAGGAGGAGGCCCCCTTCCTTCAGCAACTGCACGACAGCAGTGTTGAGAGTGTGCTACCAAGTAGGAGGGCATTCACAGAGCTCATGGCAAGTAGAATTAAATGATGTTTGTTTTGGTGCAAAAAAATTTTAGAAATCCACGCATTGAGGAGTGTCCAAACACTTCAAGGAAAATGCATTTTATGGGAAAACTATGTATGTATTTAACAATTTGGGGCACTAAGAAGAAGCTTGTCTTTTAATTCCATTTTCCTCAAACATTTCGCAGTACCCTCATCTTAAGATTCACCCCTACACTTACACAGGACCATCAGGGGAAATTTCTCAACACTATGGAATCATCAGTTTTCTGTCCCCTGATGACAATACTGGGAAGCCTAACAGACTGCACGAAATCATTTAGAATCACATAAGTGGGCGTAAAAAGGCCTGTAAAAAGTATATGGTCAAGGAGGGCAAATTCATTGTGTCTTGCACTCCAATTCCAAATGATTGGGGTTGATGGTATGCAATGTTGCTCTGTGAATGAGACTCAGATAGTTGGTGGGAAAGAAAGTGGACGGCAATTGATTAAGAATGTCTGCCATGGATGAGACAGGAAACGGGCACTCCTCTTGGGTACTGACTCTGCCTAATCTAGTACTGACTTCTCATGTGACAAATGATGTTGATTCCATCAATATCACACAGCTAACGAATGAGATGCAAAGCCAGATCTAGAATTCAACCTTCTGGGTTTCAATATCAGTTCCTTTTTGCTCTGTCATCCATAAGGTCTGGTTGATTTTATGAAGCAAGGAGAGAATATGGACCTGGCTGGCTCTATGTAGTGCCTGGCCCATGGTTCATGGTATCAGATGCTCCCTTGATCTCAGGCTGGTTCCTTGTTTCTTGGTCCCCTCCTGATAGGACCACACACCTCAAGCTGTGTGGACCCAGCATGAAAAATGAGGTCTTACCCAGGAAGCTCTACAGTGAAGCCTTGGGATCCAGGATCCTGGGTCTGATGCTCTCTCCTCATAGTCATACTGCCCTCATTGTTCTTATCACCCCAACTTGGGCAGGTGGGGGTTCATGATGGTATGTGCAGAATTGCTTGTATTTTTCTCACAGAGTGAGGGTGACACGGATTGCTTTTAAGTCTTTTAGCTAAACTAATTCATTCGGTGGGAAAAGACATGTGTATGTGACCAGAAGGGAGAAGGGATAAGAAAGGTTTTTGGTTTTATTTTATCAAGAGGTCAGCATCATTTGATAAAATACAATACAATAAGCTTGGCTTAACTGACACATTTACCTGTTCCTTTAGACCAGAAGTTAGCCTCATGCCAAGACTGAGCCAGTTACCACCTCCTCCAGAAGGGCCCTGCTTCCTCACCCTGTCAAAACAGTCCTTCCCTATGTCTTTGAAATCCTGCTTAATATCACTAGAGAGTTCATAATGTGTAGAGAGCTAAGCTTGACACTCAGGATTTCAAAGTGGGTGCAGTAAGACCCCTGTCTTTGGGGAATAGAACTGGAACCTACAGGGAGCAAATACAATAATCCAGTGAAACACATTGCTAACCCTCATCCTGAATCTACTCTTCTTCTGATCATGGGTAGCAGAAGATGAACCAAGTGCTTGGGTCCCTACCACCCATGTGGGAGACCTGGATGGAGTTCCAAGCTCCTGGCTTTGGCCTGGCCCAATCCCAGTCCCAGCCATTGTGGCCATTTTGGAGTTCAATCAGGGGATGGAAGATGTCTCTCTCCCTCTGTATTTCAAATAAATAAATAAATCTTAAAGAATTCTTGGCCGCCGCCACAGCTCACTAGGCTAATCCTCCGCCTGCGGTGCTGGCACACCGCGTTCTAGTCCTGGTTGGGGCGCCGGATTCTGTCCCGGTTGCCCCTCTTCCAGTCCAGCTTTCTGCTGTGGCCTGGCAGTGCAGTGAAGGATGGCCCAAGTGCTTGGGCCCTGCACCCCATGGGAGACCAGGATAAGCACCTGGCTCCTGGCTTCGGATTGGCACAGCGCGCTGGCCGCAACATGCTGGTCATAGCAGCCACTTGGAGGGTGAACCAATGGCAAAAGGAAGACGTTTCTCTCTGTCTCTCTCTCTCTCTCACTGTCTAACTCTGCCTGTCAAAAAAAAAAGAAAAAGAAAAAAAAAGAATTCTTAATGTTGCTTTTATAAAAGATGCATTTCTTTTGCATTTTTATACAAGTTCTTTGAACTTAATATATCATTTGTAACCCATCTGGACTACTTTTATTGCCAGACAACACCCCAATGTAGTTGGCTGTAGAACCCCCAAATTGGATCTGCTCACCCGATGCACAAAAAGCCAATCACTGACATCAGGGTGGTGGAAGAAAGTAGGTACTTGTTGCAAAGTGAAGAACAAAGAGCCAGGCAGCTATTGCTTAATTCCCCGGCTCCCCAAGGAGTTAGGGATGAAGGTTCTCATAGACTGACATTGGGCCTGAAACCTGTGTGATCAGTTCGTGTCCAAGTTCCTGGTTGGTCAGTGGAGCTGGTGACCTGCCTTTGATTGATCAGTGATGCCATGCTCTGTAGGGAATTTATGGTGGCCAGGTGGGCTCCAGCTGCTCTGGGGGCTACATAAAGGTGGCAGCTGCATTCTGTCCAGACCTGGAATTCCCTACACAAACCACCCTAGGACAACACTGGCCGTCAAGGTTCCTATCCATTGGAGAAGCAAATGGCTCCTTGAATCCGGTGATTAGAACCCTGTAAGTCCAGCTGGCTCACTCCCTTAAGGCAGTGAATTCCTTTTGATAAAGGACACACAAGGACACCTTGAGCTAAGGGAGGCAGACAAGAGGCTGGGTCCTGCTCTTACATTATGGAGGTTCGGCTTCACTTTTAGATCTGGATTCTGTGCTCAAGGACTTCACAGACATTTTTTAAGTTCATGATTTCCTGTAAACCTACCTCATCATACCACACATGTCACTTCCCAACACTAAGAATCTTTTTTCAATATTTTCTCCCAAGGACAGCAGTGAGTTTTAGGTGCTCTGTGGCAGATCTCAAATAATCTCCTGCTTCAAGATGAAGAGAATATTTATCGCCAATATTGTCTCTTGATTTTCAAAGGAAAAAACATAGACTAACATTTTGTGGGATTATATAACAATCAATTGTACTTCTATACACTAATAATGTGCAATCAAAACATGAAACTAAAGAACAATTCCACTTACAATTGCATCAAGAAGAATAAAATATAAATAAATTTGATAAATTAAGTATAGACTTATACCCTGAAAATTACAAAATAGTACAAGTTACTGTTGGAGAAAATAAAATATCTAAATGCATAAAAAGGCATCCAATGTGGATTAGACAACTTTAAGAAGTGGTAAGATGTCCATACTCCCCAAATTTATCTACCTGTGCAACAAAATCTCTATTAAAATCCCAGTTGGTTTTTGTAGAAATTTACAAGCTGATGCCAAAATTCATGGAAATGCAAGGAACCCGGAATAGCCAAAATAGTCTTCAAAAAGGAGAACAAAGTTAGCAGATGCACACTTTTCCCAATTTCAAAATGTACTGCAAAGCTACAGCAATATGATTATAATGATATAGGAATAAATACATATTTTATATGTATATATAATAGAATTGAGAGTGCAGAAATAAACATTTACATTAGGGTCAACTGACTTTGAAAATGGTGCCAAGACAATTCAGTGGAGGAAAATCATCTGTTTAATAAATGATACTGGGACAAGTGGATACAAAAGAATGCAGTTGTAGGGGCCAGTGCTGTGGCACAGCAGATAAAGCCGCCGCCTGCAGTGCCAACATCCCATATGGGCGCCGGTTCAAGTCCCGGCTGCCCCTCTTCCAATCCAGCTCTCTGCTATGGCCTGGGAAAGCAGTAGAAAGTCCAAGTCCTTGGGACCCTACACCCATGTGGGAGACCCAAAAGAAGCTCCTGGCTCCTGGCTTCAGATCGGCACAGCTCCAGCTGTTGTGGCCAATTGGGAAGTCAGCCAGCAGACGGAAGATCTCTCTCGATCTCTCGCTCTCTCTGCCTCCCCTTCTCTGTGTAACTGTGACTTTGAAATAAATAAATAAATCTTAAAAAAAAAAAGAGTTCAGTTGGACTCCTACCTCACACCATGTAAAAAAATTAGCTCAAAATGAATCAAAGAGATAAATAGAAGAGCTATTGTGATAAAATTCTTAAAACACAGACACAAATTCTCACGGCTTTAGATAAGGAAATAATTTCTTAGCAATGACACCAAAAGCACAAGTAACCAAAGACAAAAAAATATATAAGTCGGTTTTCATCAAAACTTAAAGCTTTTGTACATCTTATGAAGAAAGTGAAAAGACAGCCCACAGAATGGGAGAAAATATTTGCAGGTCATATATCTGATAAGAAGCTAATATCTGGAATATACAAGGAACTCTTACAGCTCAACAATAAAACCTATAAATGACCAATTTATAGATGGGCAAAGAATTCAATATTTCTCCAAAGAATATATACAAACATTCAATAAGCACATGAAAAGATGCTCAACATCATTAGTCATTAGGAAAATGTAAATCAAAATTATAATGAAGGGGCCAGAGCTGTGGTTTAGCGGGTAAAGCCACTGCCTGCAGTGCCAACATCCCATATGGGTGCCAGTTTGAGTCCGGGCTGCTCCGTTTCCGATCCAGCTCTCTGCTATGGCCTGGGAAAGCAGTAGAAGATGGCCCAAGTCCTTGGACCCCTATAGCACGTGAGAGACCTTGAAGAAGTTCCTGGCTTCTGGCTTCAGAATGGCATAACTCCAGCTGTTGCGGCCAACTGGGGAGTGAACCAGCAGATGGAAGATCCCTCTCTTCTCTGCCTCTCCTTCTCTCTGTGTGTAATTTTGACTTTCAAATAAATAAATAAATCTTTTAAAAAACAATAATGAAATGTCATTTATATGCATTAGGATGGCTATAATACAAAAGCAAGACAATAACAGGTATTAGTGGCCGGCGCCGTGGCTTAACAGGCTAATCCTCCCCCTTGCGGCGCCGGCACACCGGGTTCTAGTCCCGGTTGGGGCACCGGAGTCTATCCCGGTTGCCCCTCTTCCAGGCCAGCTCTCTGCTATGGCCCGGGAAGGCAGTGGAGGATGGCCCAAGTGCTTGGGCCCTGCACCCCATGGGAGACCAGGAGAAGCACCTGGCTCCTGGCTTTGGATCAGCGAGATGTGCCGGCTGCAGCGGCCATTGGAGGGTGAACCAACGGCAAAAAGGAAGACCTTTCTCTCTGTCTCTCTCTCTCTCTCACTATCCACTCTGCCTGTCAAAAAAAAAACAAAAACAAAAACAAAAACAAACCAAAAAAAAAAAAAACAGGTATTAATGACATAGTAGAGAAATTGAAACCCTCCTTTGCTGTAATGGAAATGAAAAATGGTGCAGCTTCCTTGGAAAGCAATTTTGGAATTCCTCAGAATGTTAAGTTACTGAGTTGCCATATACCCCAGCAGTTCTCCTAGGTAGATACGCGGGAGAAATGAAGCATACACTTGTCTTGTTCATACAAAAGCTTGCACAGGCATGCTCATAGCAGCATTGTTCATAATAGCCAGAAAGCAGTAAGAGCTCAAACGTCTACCAACTAATTGTTAAATGGAAAACCAATTGTGGCATATCCACATATTGGGATATCATTGAGCCATAAAGGAGATGAGGTATTGATTCATGCTGCAATATAGGTGAACCAGGAAAATATTATGCCAAGTGAATGGATCCAGTCACAAAAAACCACATATTGTATGATTCCATTTGTATGAAATATCAGAAGAGGTGAATCTATAGATGCAGAAAATAGGTTTGTGCTTTTTATTGTCTGAGAGAAGACAGGAATGGGGAGAACTTGTTAATAGACACAGGACTTTTTGGAGGAAAGGGAGAATATTCTGGAATTAGGTAGTGGTGATAGTTGTATAACTCTATGAATACACTCAAAACAAAACCACTCTATTTGACACTTAGAAATGGTGACTGTTTTGATATATAAGTTGTATCTCAAATAAGATGCTTTTAAAATGTTTATTTTTATTAAGCAGAGCAATAGATAAAGATGCAGATAGAGACAGACATTATCCATCTGCTAGTTCACCCCTCAAATGTCCACGACAGCCAGGGCTGAGCCAGGCCAGAAGCCAGGAACCAGGACTAGATCCGGGTATCCCATGTGGGTGGCAGGGACCCCAGTACTTGAGCCATCATCTGCTGCATCTCAGGGTGTGTGTGAGTAGGAAGCTCAATGGCAAGCCAAGGCAGGGCCCAGCTGAAGCACTCCAATCCCTCCAATACAGGGTGTATCATCCCAAGAGGTGGCTTAACCCACAGTGCCAGAATGCTCACACCACAAAAGGTGTTTAAAATAAATTTTGTGTGATCAAAGGAAATTCAAGAGGGAAATGAGAGAGGATAACTCAAAATCCCAAGCTAGCTCCATTCTTAATGCCCAGAAGGTGGGGCTGGTGCTGTGGCGCAGTAGGCTAAGCTTCTGCCTGTGGTACCAGCATCCCATACAGACGCTGGTTTGTGTGCCTGCTGCTCCTCTTCCAGTCTAGTTCTTTGCTAATGCGCCTGGGAAAGCAGTAGAAGATGGCCCAAGTGCTTGGGTCCCTGCCCCAACGTGGGAGGCTGGGAAGAAGCTCCTGGCTTCAAATCAGCTCAGCTCCGCTGTTGCGGCCATTTAGGGAGTGAACCAGCAGATGGAAGACCTTTCTCTCTGTTTCTCCCTCTCTCTGTCTATAACTCTACCTCCCAAATAAATAAAAATCTTAAAAAAGAAAAAAAATACCCAGAAAGCTCCCTACTTCCACTGCAGGAAGTCCCTGACAGAGCTCTACATCTGGGTGGATGCTCTAAGGTTGGAGTGGCCTCTTCACCAGTGAGCCATCAAGTCTCTACTGTGTGTGCACTGAGTGGTCACCCGGCTACACCCAACGAGGCTCTCACTTCGTCTCCAAACACTGACTGAACATCTACTGTGTGCTCAACTCTGAAACCAAAGAAAAAGGGAATCCGTGTCCTCCTGGCTACGCGGTGACTCTCTTCCTCGCTGACACAGAAAACAGGCTGCTTATCAGTATAGACCTCGTGCCGATCACACAAAACCTCCACCCTAACCTGTGGAAAATGCAAAGCGCAGCTGCTTACTCATCAGGAGGGAGATTACCTCCTCGGCAGAGGCTCAGCAGCATCTCAAAGACAGGAGGCTACAGTCTGGGAGTCCAGTTTAAAGCAGGAGTGTGGGTAGAGCAGGAGAAGGGCGGGTGTGTGGGTTAGCAGTTTAGACACCGGTTGAGACGTTCACATCACACACTTGGAGTGCCTGGGTTCATGTCCCAGATCCGGATTCCGAGTCTACTTTCCTGCTAACGCAAACCCTGGGAAGCAGTGGTCAGGACGCAAATAATTGAGTTCCTGCCACTCACATGGGAGATCTGGACTGAGTTCCTGGATCCAGGCTTTGGCCTGGCCCAGTCCTGGCCACTGCAGCATTTAGGGAATTAATATGCAAATAGGAGTGCTCTCTGTCTCTCTGCTTCCAAAATAAAGAAATAAGATAACTTTAAAGAATTAGGTAAAGATCGCAGCACAGTATTTAAGGCTTGGTGGGGGCCAGCACTGTGGTGCAGTGGTTTAAAGCCCCAGCTTGCAGTGCCAGCATCCCATATGGGCACCAGTTCAAGTCCCAGCTGTTCCACTTCCGATCCAGCCCTCTGCTTTGGCCTAGGAAAGCAGTAGAAGATGGCCCAAGTCCTTGAGCCCCTGCACCCATGTGGGAGACCCAAAAGACACTTCTGGCTCCTGGCTTCAGATCAGTTCAGCTCTGGCCATTGCAGTCATCTGGGGAGTGACCAGCAGATGGAAGATTCTCTCTCTGTCTCTCTCTGTCTCTCTCTCTCTCTCTCTCTCTCTGTAACTGTCAAATAAATAAAATAAATCTTTAAAAACAAAGCTTGGTAGACACAGGAGGGCAAAGATGTTTGAGTCGGAAAATGAACACTTGTTTGATGTTAACTGTTAAAAAATAGAACATTTCTGTGTTGATTTAAACAGTTTCAAGGGGCAAGTTTCTGTGGCAAGCAAAGGGTTTTGTCAGCTTCTATCTTCTTGAACAAATGGTTTCTGCAAGACCCAGGTCACACAATGCTGCAAGAGGCTGTCCAAGTAGAAGTGCTTTCTGTTGTCACCTTCAGCCCAAGTCTGTGAATTACAGTTCCATTTAGTGAGGACAGCTCTCTGGGAGGTCAACTCCACGCAGCGTGGGAACAGACGTTCTCCACTGAGAAGGAGCAGCCCTGGAGGGTGAAGTCGTAGGGTGATGGGGGGGTGTGTGACAGCTTCTATGAGAGGACTTGAAAAAGCTCCTAGAAATGAAATTAAGTTTATTTCAGTGTAAAACATTTTTGAAATCCATGACATTTTCAAAAAGTTCATGAAAAGTAAATACTATGAAAAAACTGCATGGATTTCAAAATTTTTTTATAATAAACTTATTTTTTTTTCTTTTTCTTTTCTTTTCTTTTTTTTTTTTTATTTTTTGACAGGCAGAGTGGACAGTGAGAGACAGAGAGAAAGGTCTTCCTTTGCCGTTGGTTCACCCTCCAATGGCCGCCGCAGCTGGCGCGCTGCAGCCGGTGCACCGCGCTGATCCGATGGCAGGAGCCAGGTGCCTATCCTGGTCTCCCATGGGGTGCAGGACCCAAGCACTTGGGCCATCCTCCACTGCACTCCCGGGCCACAACAGAGAGCTGGCCTGGAAGAGGGGCAACCGGGACAGGATCGGTGCCCCGACCGGGACTAGAACCCGGTGTGCCGGCGCCGCAAGGCGGAGGATTAGCCTGTTAAGCCACGGCGCTGGCCGGACAGGTTCTTTCACTGATGCCAGAGAGGACGTCATGGCAACTGGCCTCCCACATGGCCTCCCCATCCCTGCTGCTTCTCCAGGGCCTGTCCTGATGTGCGGTTCGTGCCCCAGTCTCTGCCTAGGGCAGCCCTTGGATGCTGTGCTAGGAGGCAGCTGGGGCTTCGAGCAGGGCCATGCTCTGCCGATGGGACCACCAACATTCAACTAGAAGGGTGTGGGTGTCGACACTTCTCTAGGGACATCTGGCCATGCTGTGAGGCACTGGGGTGCCTCCCCTCACTCAGCGGACTCTCCCGCACTCATCGCGGCAGGCAGGGCTATGTTATTCTCCAGCCTAACAGAAGAAGGAATGAATCAAGGCTCAAGGTCATGTCAGCGAAGGGAAGGAGCCAGAGTCCTTGGCACTCAGGTCTTTCGACTTAATCAAAAAAGGACTTAGTCCTTTCTAGCGCAGGAAACTTCCCTTTTTACTCTATCCTGAAATAATTACGGCAAAGCATTGAGTCAGCCCACAGCTCCACCAAAACATCCGAACAATAGGATGTGCTTGTTTTCATTGGAAATGTGTCCTATCTGACTGCAGCCCACATGGCCTTGCTATTCAACCACTTAAAAATACAGGTGATTCTTCTTTCCACCATGAAAGATACCATGCTCATTACAGCCCATGTGTTGGAGAGCCTATTTGGGCACGCTGGGTTTGGAAGGAGGGGGAAGGGGAGCTCATCTTGGGACAGGTCGGGGTCAGACCCCAGGGTGTTCTGTTTCTCAGGAGAATGGGCTCTTCTTCCTCTCCAGGAGAGGAGAAAATCCTGTGCCCCAGGGTTTGTGGCTCGGTTGAACAGGGCACCCAGTCCTTCGAAGCTGGCAGTGCAGCCTGATTGTACAAGAACAGCAACAGAACGGGCACTTTTCTGTAAAGCCGCTGAGGGGAGGGGCAGTGCTCAGGCGGAAAGGGGCTTTGAGGGATGTCTCAGCCCCCCACCCCAATGACAGAGACTTCCCACCTTTCCTGTTCCCAGAGTCAGCAGCACCTCGGAGCCTCTGAGAGCGGTTACAGCCTGCTGGACCTTTGAAATCCAAGTACCTACCGTGAAAGATGCTGCTGAGTGGCAAGGCTAAGCTTGGTGCCAGCACAGTGTGTGAGTGGAGCCTGGAGCAGCTTGGGGTTCAGAGCTCCTTGTCTCTGGGGGTTAATACAGGATGCAGGTCCTCCAGCCACCCCTTCCTGGGGCCTGGGAGGGGATGAACGATTTTTGATCAGCACTCTGGATACAACCAAATCCGGTAGTCTGTTTGCTGTGCCTTTCAGAGTTTACAGTAAGCCTGGGTTGCCCCCACTCCTGTGAGGGGATTGACTGAATCTTGGCCTGGGGTATCATGAGGATCACATACACTTTTGCTAAATTACATTGAATTCAATTATATGTAAGCCACACGAGGCAGGAGGATAGTCTCCCCAAAGTTGTTCATGTTCAACTCCCAAAACCTGGGAATACTTTGGATTGCATGGCGTGTGACAATAAACCACAGTGACCACAGCTTGAGTCTCCCTCAGAAGGACGCTCACCACCCGTCAGCCTAGCCATGGGCTCCTACCAAAGCCTACGGGGCTATTCCTGAAGGTGGTAACACCAGTTCCAGCTCCCAACTCCCTAATGATTTGGAAAAGTGCAAAAGTTTGCCACGGCTATCATTCTGTGCAAAAAAGCCTCTGTAGTGTTTGTGCACCCTGACTGCCTGGCCACCCTGGTCTGGAAGCGCATGTGTAAGTTGCCCCAGTGAGCACTTACTTCTATAGCGCTACCTTCTTCATTTTCTGGCTGCATGCTTGCTTCTCAGTTTGGGGGCCATCACATGCCTCCTCCAGACACATGGAAGAGGGGAATTCACAGAGGAAATGAAGGTCGTTAACCAACTGACTTCAAGTTCAGGAGAGGACCCTTGGCTTTCCGGGTGAGCCCAGTGTAATCCCCAGTGGAAGAGGTCGGAGTAACTGGATGACAAGGATTAGGTCTCAACCTGCCCCTGCCACTGCCATTGCCACTATTGCCTTTGAAGGCGGAGGGAAGGGGCCACAGGCCAAGGAACGTGGGCAGCCTCTAGAAGCAGGAAAGGCACGGAAACAGGTTCACTCTCAGGGCTTCTCGAAAGGAATGTAGCCCCGCCAACATCTTGATTTTAGCCTCACGAGGCCCCTGTTGAACTTCCATCCTGCAGAACCGTAAGATAACAGGAATGGATTTTGAAGCCTCTAAGTTTGTGGTAATTTTTAACAGCAGCAATAGAAGATAAATACATCAGATACCAACGAAGCTCCCAGAAACAGTCCCTGAGGCACTGAGCAATGCTTCAGGGTTTTCAGTTCCCTTCTCCAAACACGGCAGCCATTCTTGTTCCATTCTCTGAGCTTCCGTAGCTGTTACATTTCAGAACGGAAGTATATTCTTGAAGCTCCTGCAACTCACAGCTGCAAAATTGGCTTGAGGAGTCCTAACAAGGCAGGGAACAGGTGTGGTGTTTTGTTTTTCCCATCCACTTGGCCCACTCTGTCACCATGTCTTGGGATAGTGCCTAACTCACCAATCACATTGAGTGTGGAGGCCAGTCTACCACACACTGCAACCGTAAATCCGATATGACTCCCATCTCCTCTGACCCTGGGAATATGAGACTCCAGTGAGAAACTTGAATAGGGTGAGTGAATGCTCTGCCTCTCATTCTCCATCTTCCCTTTCACGGTCAGCTTGCTCTAGGCTGGGGATGGGCAGGGACCAGCTACCATGACTGACAGCTGTCTGTGCTTGGGAGATGGCATGCGTGTTGCGCAGCCTCATTGGGATCCATGTGACACCAGAAATGTCAGTGATCATGCCGGTTTCGTTATGGATGATGGGCGAGGTTTGCTTCGGTCTCCTTTGAGCCAGCCTTGGTCCACACCTTCCATCTCTGCTTTGGGTGGGCCGATGCCTTACTTGGCCCATTAGTTTATTGCCAAGCAGCTGACAGGGACCACGGGCCGTCCGTGCAGGCCTCTGCCACCAGAAACCTCAGTTTTAGTCTCAAAGTTTCCGGGTGCCTCCAAACTCCTGCACTCAAGTTAGGTTCTCCCTAAACTCACCACCAGTCTCGGAGCATATACGAACGTCCACCTGGGAAAGCCGCCCAGGTGAAAACGTGTCCTCTCCCTCCTCCCTTCCCTATTCTCTGCTGAAGTCACAGGGAGTACATGGGGTGAAGGTTGGGGGGGAAGCCAGCAGGGCCAATCCTTTAGCTTCGTATCAAGTCGTGAGCAAGAGGGCCCACCCCTCTTTAGAGGCTGGGGGCGGAGGGGCGGGCCGATTACTGTTGTCCAGGGCAGCTGGGTGTCCCCATGCCCACTCACCTTCTTATTCATCATTTGCTGAATGCTTTTCTTGAAAGCTTGCCAGTTTCAATGGCCAGCTTAATTGCTTAGAGGGCTTGTAGTAAAGTTCCCTGCGAGCAAAGTCCACAAGATTAGGTTTCAGATTTTTAAAGACGGGCAAAAAATCAAAACAGACCTGTGGAAGTAGAAATGGAAAAGCACTGAGGTGTTTTCCTAAATGCCGAGGTCTGGTTGTTTGTGACCCCCTCAAATCTGTATGTGAAATTCTTTTGTAAAAAAACTTTATTTGCAAGGCAGAGACAAAGAAAGGCAGAGATATACACCAGAGAAAGAGACAGAGAGAGAAAGAGAGAGAGAGAGATCTTCCATCTGTTTGTTCACTCCCCAAATGCCTGCAACAGCCAGGGATGGGCCAGGCTGAAGCCAGGAGCCTGGAACTCAAGCTGGGTCTCCCACACAGGTGGCAGGAGCCCAGGTACTTGAACCATCACCTGCTGCCTCCCAGGGTGTGCATTAACAGGAAGCTAAGCCAGAAGTAGCGTAGCCAGGGCCTGCAACAGGCACTCCAACCTGGGCTGCCATTGTCTAAACGCTGAGCCAAAGGCTCACCCTATATGGTGAAATTCTAACCATCGAGGCAATGGGGTTAGGGGGCCTGGGGTGATCACCAGGATGGCACCCTCCTTGAGGAGGTTAGTGCCTGCTAAAATAGACTCCATGGAGACCCTTGGCCTCCTCTACCCAGGGAGGACCCAGCAAGAAAGGGACATTTATGAGCCAGAAGATCAGACACCAAATCTGCCAGCAGCCTGATCCTGGCCTTCCCAACCTCCAGAACTGTGAGAAACAAGTTTCTGCTGTTTATCACGCAGTTTATGTTCCAGCAATCCCTATGGTCTCAGACGCTACATCTAAACAAATGAGAGGTATGGGTGGGATAAACCAGCACACTGCACTCTGGGCCCCTCCCAGGAAACAGCCCTTACCTACCCTGTGCTCCAGCTGCTAGGAAGCCGACTTTGACTCTGGGTGGAGCTGCACGGAGGGGGCAGGTGGGCGGGGGAGCGCAGGGGGCTCTGACCTGTGATCAACCCCACAGACGTCACCAGCCACAGAGCATCGCTGGGGCCACCTGCACCGACCTCTTTCCAGCCCTTACAGGGCTTCTCCCAGTGCCCTTCCCAGTCACAGGTGTGTCTGTGGCCTCAGAGGGCTCCTTAACGGCAGGAGACCCCCGGAGGCTGCAGCTGCCGACCGCACTCTGCTCTCTGATGCACCGGAAAGGCCCCAGGGTAGTGCTCTTGTGCACTGACGCCCCTCGCAGTTTGGGTTTCACTTATTTAACAAGCACTCAGCACTTACCCTGTTCTCAGCAGCTTGGGAGCTTGAACACCTCTGAAGCCACAGAACCCTCTGAGGCCGGACCAGGGCTGTCTTGTCACAGACCAGGCAGCTGAGGCTCAGAGAGTAACTTGCCCCCAGCCCCAGTCGCCAGGTTAGGGAGCACTGGGGAAAAGCTGGGATTCCTAGATAATATTTTATTTTGTAGGCTTTCTTACTAACCGCCCTTTCACTCCTGGGACCTGGATGATGTGTCTGGGTGGCCAGACGGAAGACAGAGCCAGCTGGGCAGAAGCCAGAGTCACTTCCTGTCTGCAACACCTGCTGGGCATGTTCCTACAGGGGAGTCCTCTCCCCGAAGGCTCCTGCAGCCCCCTAATCCGCCACCAGTCCATCAAAGCACCCGGACACCCGGCAGCAGAGGAGAGAAGAGCTGGAGCGAGCGCTGCCCCTTGATCGGACCCAGGGCTTAGGGTCTGGCTTGGATTTCCTGCCTCTCAGACAAGATCCTCGAGGATGATCATTTTTTTTCCCCCTGCGCATCTGCTGCTCTCTGCCCAACCCCAAAGGGCTCCGTGGGCCAGAAGGAGAAAAACAAGGAGGAGTGCTGTGGGCTGTGGCTGATCTCTCACCTCAGAGAGGGCCTCTCACCCCAGAAAGGGCGCTTGCTCCAGCGCCGGCTCGGGGAGCCGACCCTGCACCCAGGGCAGCCGCTCTGTCAGCAGGGAAGTATTCACCTTTTCTTCCGCCCCCTGCTTGCTCTCCTTAGAGAATCTCAGGCCTCAGCAGTGGAACACTGAGGGAGCTGAAAGGGTATCTCGGGCTTCAGTCTCCTCTGGGTGGGAGGAAGAAGGGGCCTTGAACTTGGCTGTTCCCTTCACCACAGTAGGTGCCCGCAGGGAGGGCAAGGGTTGCAATCCTGCCCTCACCTCCCCGCAGCCTGCTGGCTCCAGGCCATGGCGAGGGACCCCACAGACTCCACAAACAGGAGGGCGGCTGACGGAGCGCCCAGCTATTTAGACAAACACATGCTCAGGGCAGAGGCAGCCTGCCCTGCCCTGCCCTGCCCTGCTTTCCCGCCAGAGTCCGGCTGATTTCTTCCAGTGCTGACAAACGGCTCCTAAGTGCTGACAAAGCCCTTGGCACGCGGAAGCCAGGCCCGGTAACTCCCACATGGCTTGGGGCTGTGTCTAGCCCCTGGTGCCCCTGCTAAGTCTGGGTGCTGTGAGCCACACGGGAAGAGTCACTGTTGCCCCTGGAAAGCTGGCCGGTCCAGGTCGCAGACACTTCCCAGGAGCACGGACACTAGCCCTGGACAATGGAGCAGGCTCCAGGAGGCCCCCGGGAGTAGCCCCTGGACTCAGAGAACATTCCCCTGGAAGGAGAAGCAAGAACTAAGTAACTATTCTGATCCAGCCCCATCCTTGCCTCCAGCTAAACTTCCATGTCCATCGGTGCAGGAGCTACACAGGCTGTCCTCTGAGCTTGTGGGGGCGCTGTCTGTGGGCCAAGGAAACTCCCCTGCGGATGTGCAGAGTTAATTCCGACCTGGCCCCCTGAGCCGTCACATATTTCCACCGGGAAGCTTCTCTCAAGGCAGCTGCCTGAAATGTCTTTGCCTGCCCTCCCTGTCTCGCTCCGGCTGGTGGAAGGTGGAGAGGCTGACCCCGGGGCGTGCATCCCTCTTCCCCAGGTCAGGTATTAATGCTGCCATTCCCAGGTGAGCTGTGCAGGGCTCAGGAGGCCAGGGCAGGTGAGGCCAACACTGCCAATGGTTGGCCCAGAGACACTGGCACTCATCCTTCCCCAGACCTGTGCACCCTGCCTCTCTGACCTCAGGAACACGCTCAGCCCAGAGGCAGGCAGGCCAGGCTTCCCAGGGAGCTGCCGCCCACCGCCAGTGACAGACAGCAACAGTCAAGTGAGCCATGCTGGGCCAGCTGCCCATCACCCCTGGGGGTCCCCAGTGGAATGAGAGCCATTGTGCACAAGGGAACGTCTTCATTCCACCTCCTGCATTGGCTGTCCTGTCTTGTCAACCCACTTCAGCCCCACAGTGGGCAGGAAATGCCAGAAGGAAGGAGGAAGTGTTGGAGAGATGGCATCTCCGTGAGCCCTAATCAGACTCCAGTGAGTAATTATGCAAGAAGTGGGTGCTGATCCCTGTCCCTGGCTAAGTAGCTGTGTCTGTCTCATCAACCAAGGGTTTACAGGCCCTCTAAGGCCAACCATCAAGGATAGGAACTTTGGCACGCTCATTCTTGTTTCTCCAGGACCTCTTGCAGATGGGGCTTCTGGCAGGTTCCCCATAAATGCTGCTGCTTTGGCCTGAGCTGTGGTATAATGGGTAAACCACTGCCTGTGATGCCAGCATCCCAGAGGGGCAACGATTCATGTCCCGGCTGCTCCACTTCTGATTCAACTCCCTGCTAGCGGCCTGGGAAAGCAGCAGAAGATGGCCCAAGTGTTGGACCCCTGCACCTGATTAGGAGAACAAGTTGAAACTCCTAGCTTTGAAACTCCAGCCTTAGCTGTTGCAGCCATCTGGGAAGTAAACCAGCAGATGGAAGATCTGTCTCTCCTCTCTCTCTGTAACTCTATCTTCCAAACATTTTCTTTAAAAATGAGTAACTAAATAAAAATAAATGCTTCTTCCAACTCACTCCAGAGAAGCTCAGTCGGAAAGGCTCTTCAGAGAGCCCTGAGACAGAACAAGTCTTTTCCATCCATTGGAAGCTATCAAGGATCAACAGTTGGGGCATTGCTACATCCCATCTTTTTTAGCACTGGAGGAATCAGCTTTAAGTTTAGGGCTCTTGCTCCTGGCTTCAGAGCTGTGAGGAAGAAGTCAAGTGAGAGCAGCCAGGGCTTTGAGGCAGGGGCTCTGTCCTGAACTGGGTATTTCCCTGTGCCTAGAGCCAGGACCAGGCTATCTGAAGCTCCTCTCTGCTTGTCTCTGCCAGGCTCACTCCGGACATCACCCCATCTAGTCATGGCGTGCATTGATTGTTTGTGGCAGGAAACCAAGAGGATATTGAAAAATCCTGGTAGGATATGAGATTTGGAATGAGCTTGAGGAATTCATTGAATCAAATCTTACTTTTAAAATTCTCTAATGAAAAGGAAAAAGAAAAAAGGGAGAGGGAAAATTTGCTGGCACTTGCAATGAAGGTCAGATCATCAAGTCGGGTGTGTCACCCACAGATGGTACATGGCTGGTCTCCAGGGACTCCTGGTGACTGCCGCGGGCTTCTCAGCCTCTGCACACACCGTCTGGGCTGGACCTGGGAGGAACTGATGAACCACATGTGTCTGAGCCTTTCACTTCCTTGGCGTGACTCACGCCAAGCAGGCTCACCTCTCCTCCCCAGGATTCGCAGGGCCTCCGGAGATAAGGGGGAGAGGGAGAGCAGAATTGGGTGTGGTGTTGCCTGGGACTAGTCCAGTCCCTAGGTTCCTTGGCTGCAGAGTGGCCTGGCCCTGTCGCACAGGTGGTTCCCTTTCATTCTTTGGTAAGTGAAGCCCTGGAGGGGAAAAGGAAGTAGAAGGAGGGGCACAGAGAACTTTACTCCAGGCCCTCTCTCTGCCTGGGAATTAAATGTTTGCTGCAAAATAAATGCCTTTGGTGGCTTTAAATGTCACCAATGTTATATTCCAGGAGGGACACGGTCTCCACTGGACCCACCCTTCTGTTTTGACTCCTGCTCCCCGAGTTCCAGCTCTTGAAAACATGAGTGTCTCTCTGAAGGTGGCACCCAGAATATGATGCCTGGACAAGTAGAGGGGAACCTCCGGATTAGTCACCAAAGTCTAAAGTTAAATGAGTAACGGAGTGAGAGAGGACATACACACATACATTGTATCTGGGGCCAGGACCAAGGCCTGCGGACAGCCCAGGATACCACTACAGCAACAGAGCTTCTCTCATGGCGATTCAACTGTGTATTTCCCAGGCAAGAGTCCCCATGTGCAGTCTCCTGATCCCCAAACTTATGGCTGATTCCTAACAGGTCTTTATAGCAGGTAAAGTTGTTGAAGAAAATGGGATGCAAGGGTGCCAGAGCTATGGGTCCTTGGCAATGGGTCCTTGGGAGGTTTGGGTAATTCGACCTCACCCACCCAGTGTGCTGGGCTTGCCAAAGCCTGTCCTCAGAAATGCTCTTGGCCTTGATGTCATCCTAGCTGTTGAGAGGTTTATTCCTTCAGAGGTCTTTCTCAACTCCTAGGGATCACAAGACAACATGTCTGCCCTCCCCTGTGCAATCAGTCCAGAAACATGTGGTCAGCCTTGACCTTGAGAACAGCACAGCAGGGGCTGGAGGGAATCCCAAAGATGCAAGACATTAGGAAGCCACCAGGAGTCTGCACTTTTGTTGGGGAACCAGCACACATAGCAGTGACCGTTAAGTGGTAGTACGTGCTGGCTATCACGCACAAAAGTTAGGGGTACAGGTCCGGAGGTCAGACAGCCCACCACACAGGCCAGCTCTGCCATTCACAGTAATTGTGACCTTAGGTGAGATACAGAACTGCCCCAGGCCTCAATTTCTCAGTCACAGGCACCCCCTCCCTAAGATTGTAAGGAGTCGTCAATGAGATCATTGTGCAAAGTACCAGGCACAGGACCTCACCTGCGGAAGTACTCAACAGCCTCCTGCTCTTGCGATTTTTCTCTAACATGTAAGTCCCTCGAGGAGAGAGCTTGCTTTCCCAGCTCTTTGCTGTTTCCCACAGGGTCTTTCATACAACCTGCGCCCAAGAGTTCAGGATTGTTCCTTGAGGGAGGGTGCAATGCAAGAAAAGTTCTAATGTGTGGACAATTTTCTGCATCCAAGAAGAAGGGGCAATTTGTGAGGCTTGGCAGATTTTGAAGGAGTTACTCAGTAGCATAAAAGTCTGCCAACCTCATATATTCATATTTTAAACTAATCAGGATTGGCTTAGCTAGAGTTCATTTTGGCCTGTTTAGACAGAACTCACAGATGAAATCAGAAACAAGTAGAAGAATCCAAACACCACCTCAAGAAATCTGCCACAAGTGTGGGGCTTGTGTGGATAGCCTCGACAATGCAGCGTGCAGAATGAAACTTTCAGATAATCAACCTCTTCCCCTGGTGCACGCTGTCTGTCACTGGCCAGGCCTGACTCTCAGATCACATGGCTCTGACAGGCCGAGCCCCTGCTTGCCCCGCATCGGACCTGGGGCTGCTGTCCAGGGCCGCCTGGGCGGAGCCTACCCAGCAAGCCTGTGGCCTGTGTCACTCGACCTCAGCCCAATGTGAGACTCACACCACCAGGGACGGCCAGGCAACAGGCAGGCCCCTTCTGCTCTCGTGCTCCCTCACACCCTGTCTTGTGGTTGTAATGAATGCAAAGGGGGTGGATGAGGGCTGAGGAGATGGCCTGCATTCAGGTCCCAGCCCTGCCACTCCCTTGCTGTGGGGACTTGATGGCTCTACCTATCTAAGCCTCACCCAAAGATGCCATCATTTGGGGTGCGTTTTATGACACGGTGAGTTGAACCACGAATGCCCACAGCCCATACTGGAGTGCCAGATCGAATACCAACTATTCCACTCCTGATCCAGTTTCCAGCTAATGTGTCTTGGAGGTAGCAGATGATAGCCCAACTACTTGGGTCCCATGTGGGAGACCCAGATGGAATTCCAGCCTCTGGCTTTGGCTTGGCCCAGCCCCAGCTCTTGCAGGCATTTGGGTAGTGAACAAGTAGATGGAAGATTTCTCTTTCTCTGTATCTCCCTCTCTCTCTCTCTGTCACTTTCCTTTCAAATAAATAAGTCTTTCCTATAAAAAAGAGGCCATCATTAGACATGTAGATGGGATCATCTGTCCGGCGCTGGGGGTTGGTGCGGTGAGTGAGGTCAGTTCCAGCTCCAAATGCCATCATGCTCTGAGACGTGGCAGAGCAAGGTGGGGGGCTGCGCAGCTGTAGCAGCATGTGACAAGTTGGAGGTGGGGTACCCAGAGCGCTTTACACACCTTGTCCAGGTCCTGTGCCACCTCCGGGGTACACACACGCAGCCCTGGCCCCAGGTACAGAAGGCAAACATTCACTTGGGTTATACAATGGATGAGCATTTGCTGAGGGCCTTCTGCGGGACAGTGGGCTGAACCACCAGGCTGTGAATGGCACAAAAAAAGTGTGGCCAGAGACCCTTGCCCTCTAGAAGGTCAGGGTCCAAATGGCAGCCTCGCCTGCAACAGGCTGTGTGGCTTGGGCACGTGGCCATCTAGACCTACCCCTTCCTGCAAAGCAAAGACAGCCAGAACTATCTTTTTCGTTATGGGAATTAGACCACATGTGTAAAGGCCATTACATCATTTCCAGGACTGGATCGTTGTCAAGGACAAGACATTACAGAGTAAGCTCCTAGCACAGTGCTGAGCACCTGCTAGGTATCAACAAATGGTAGCTAGCATGGATATCGTTAATATTAATGTGACAGCAATGTTGTTACTGATTATTAGTTATTAATATTGTTACTATGATTCTCAGCATGGGCCTATGTTAAAAATGTTTTTCTGTGTCACACTGTACTGCATAAATATGTACAATATTATTCATCCAAAAAGCTTTTTTTAAGATATATTTATTTATTTATTTGAAAAGCAGAGAGAGAAGAAGAGACAGAGAGAGGCCTTCCCTCCATGGGTTCACTCCCCAAATAGCTGCAACAGGAGCTTCCTCCGGGTCCCCATGTGGGTGCAGGGGCCCAAGGACTTGGGCCATCTTCTACTGCTTTCCCAGGCCATAACAGAGAGCTGGATCGGAAATGGAGCAGCTAGGATTTGAATCAGTGCCCATATTGGATGCCCATGGTGCAGGCAGCAGCTTTACCCACTACACCACAAAGCTGGCCCCAAAAAACTGTTTATAAACACTTTTTTTGTTTTTGTTTGTTTGTTTATTTTTTGTTTTTGACAGGCAGAGTGGAAAGTGAGAGAGAGACAGAGAGAAAGGTCTTCCTTTTTGCCGTTGGATCACCCTCCAATGGCTGCTGCGGCTGGCGCACCGCGCTGATCCGAAGGCAGGAGCCAGGTGCTTCTCCTAGTCTCCCATGTGGGTGCAGGGCCCAAGCAGTTGGGCCATCCTCCACTGCACTCCCAGGCCACAGCAGAGAGCTGGCCCGGAAGAGGGGCAACCGGAACAGGACCGGCGCCCCGACTGGGACTAGAACCCGGTGTGCGGGCGCCACAAGGCGGAGGATTAGCCTATTGAGCTGCGGCGCCGGCCTATAAATGTTCTAAAATATGTGTGTGTGTGCACGTATACATTTAAAAGTGCTTCATGGAAGAGAGGGTTCCCAAGAAGGAGCCTGAAGGAGGAGGGGGGCTGGGTGCGTGGCAGGCGGGCTTCAGGCCAGGCACCGGCTCCTCCCTAACACTGAGCAGCTCACACTCCGCCTGAGCCCCTAAGAGGCCATGCCCATTGGTCCTCAGTTCTCCAGCTTTCCACAGGGCCTTCCCACAGGAAATCCAAGCCTCCAGCACCACTCATTTTGAGTTGCAGTGCAGAGCAGCACCCCCACGCCTGCCCAGGCGTGGGCTGTACAGCAGGCTGCCTGCGAGGAGGCGCGCTGATCTCGCTGTGTGCTGGGCAGACACAGGCCTCTGCTGCACTCTGGGGGCTTTGCAGGCCCCATCCTTACAAGAGGGACTGACACAGGTCGCAGGCCACTTCACCGCCCCAGAGGAATTTCACAAACCTCTTTGATCTCCACGAAGCCAGATCTGCAGGCCTTCTTGGTGGGCAGGCAATGAATTCCAGCATCTTATTCAAAGCTCTCAACTTCTCACTTCTGCAAGCCCTCCTGTTGCTGGTTCCACATATGTCACCGCATATTTTTGTTTTTTTTCCTATGTTCCTAGTTTGCACTGAAATGAGTTGTAGAAAAGGTTTTTGCTTTTTTTGGCCTCACGTCTTCTCCCCCCTCCCCTCAAGACTTACTTTGGCGAGTGTCTGTTCATCGTCTTTATAATCACAATCTACTCAGAACTTGCTACATGCCAGGAATTATCAAAATTCTTCACTTACTTTATTTCGTGTAATCCTCCCAACAAGCCTGTCATAGTAACATCGTTATTGCTATTTAAAGCTGACAATTATGCGGATGAGAAAGGTTAAGTAATTTGCCCAAGGACATGAGGCCGGCAGGACACAATGAGCAGCTGGACAGAGCATGACTGCTTTCCTGACAGTACAGTAGCTGGCAGTTCTAAGAGACCTTCAGGGATCCTTTCCCTGGTGCTCCAAATATTTATATTATGAGTAGCTGCTCCATTCTAGATCAACAGCTGCCGTGGCAGAAGCAACTACAAGCCACCATGAAGCGGCTGCCCCGAAGGGCTTACGAGTCCAGGTGTACTTGAAAACGGAATGATCGGTCATTGGCTGAGTAGTTTTGTCCTTTTCAGAAAATAAAGAAGAGACAAAGTGGCCTTACAAATATTTTGGGGACTACAGCTTGAGAGTCTTAGGCTAGAAGAACTGCACTGGAAATCCCAGGTGTTCTCCAGTGGAACTACGATCTGAGCTCCTCTACAAAATCCTCACAAAACTCCCTCAAACACACTCATGCCCAGCTCCGCAAGTTCCCGTGTGTGGAGGGCCCCAGACAACAGGAAATGAAACAGCACAGCTGGGAGCCAGCAGGATGAGGGAGGAAGAGCTGCCACATCTGGTGGTCTGGTGGAGAAGGCACCCAGAGAGACTGCCTCGTGAGCTCTTTGGATGCCAAGATCAAGTGCAAGAGTGGTTGCTACGCTGAGGTGTCATTGTTTCCCTCACATTCACACCTGCACGCGGGGGGAGGCTTCAGAAGCTGCCTGCTGCTCTGAGGAAGAGCTGTTGCCCTCTTTGTCTCTGGCTCCACACCATGTCCTAAAGTTTCTAAATTTCTGGAGCTGTTCCTCCCCTGCGTGTAACCCTAAAGCCTTGCTTCTAATGTCACAGATCCACGGTGCTCACATGTAATTGGAAAGTCTGGGGCAGGTGGTGATGGTGAACAACATTCCAAAGTACCTGCCGTTCTGCCTGGCAACCAAGGAGGAAGAAAGTGGCAGGTGCATGACAGGAACAGGCGATGGGATGAGGTTAGGGTGGGAGATCTCGGGTGTCTGGGACCTCCTAACCCTCTGAGGTCCCCAAAGCTCACAGCTCTGGACTCATAGGGACAATGCTCCAGTGGTTAGAGACGAAGAAGAGGAGGTGGTACCCCTTACAGGGTGTTTGGTAACATGAAGGGCACCATGGTTGTTCCGGAAGTGTTGCAAACAGTGGAAGGAACAGTGAAACACCCTGCAGTGATGGGACACTTCTGCACCACCACGAACCATGCTACCCCAAATGTCAGCAGCACCCTTGGCTGGGTCCTACCGCCCAAGTGGGGCTTGACACTGGACCAAGTCTGGGGCTCTGTACAGCCCGTCTGAGCTTGCTCTTCGGGGGTGTCACCGAAAACAAACAGATGACATCATTGGCATCATCTTCACCCAGCACGCACTGAGGACCTATCACATGGGAGGCAGGGCACCGCCTACTGAAAAGTGGGGAGATGCCTGGAGAGTCTGAGGGCCCCAGGAACACAACGGTCCTGACCCTGGACACCGGCATTTAACTTAGAAATGCAGGGTGCCCTCATCTCGCTCTTCTCTCTCATTCTACACAAACGAGCCTTGGCTCCATGAGACCAGGAAAAACAAAACCCTTACACACGGGCTTCCCTCAGCAGATGGAGATCAGTGGACGATCTTCCCAGGTGATGAACTTCCAAGGCTGCAGAGGTCTCAAAATAGTGAGAAGGCCCTAGATGTCCGCCAGAGGTGGGCGAGGCTCTGCTCTGAAGTCATCTTTCAGACTCACCCTGGGGCTGGGCCTTTTGTGTTGTTTTGACTCCAATTTCACAAAATTACACTTGAAAAGCATTTCATTCTCGGGATGCTGAAATGGCTTTCAATATGGGAACTCTTTATTGTCATCAAACTTGCCGAAGACAATTGGCTATACATGGGTACATTTTCTTCAACTGCCAGAGAAATGAATAAATTATGGAAGAATAACAGATTTGATGACTTTAGCAAGAGTTCACTTTCTGAGCATGAATGCGTACATACAAACAAGAAAATACCCTACTGTGTCCTAAACCTTTATGCTGTGAAGTTACCCTAGAACGACACTGGTGCTAAGTCAGACAAGAGCTCTTTAAAGCTCACACAGGCTCCTGGCACTTCACCTTTCACCTCTGTGTATATACCTAAAATAGCATTTTTTAAATTCTGACCTCTCACCCAATGCCTGGTAACACATTTAGGATTGCCTGACATGCGTTTCACAGAGGTTCTGTCTCCCTCCCGACAGACAAGGTCCCCAACCGCCACCTCTCCCTCTCACCCAGCTCCGTCTGTTCCTCCAGCTCCTTTATGCCCCTCCCAATGAGAGAGATTATGACGCACGAAGGGAAAGTAGGAGAGTGGATTTCAGGACAACTCCTTACCGTTACAATCAGCAACCCCCTCCACTACCCCAAAAGAAAATAAAAAACTTCTCTGGGGCTGGATGCTTCTTCTAGCCCCAGAATTCAACCACAACTAATAAACGATCAATAAGGTCGACAATGATGAAGCAGTGATCTCAAGTTTCCTTCAGTGGTGGGGCTAACTTGAGCAAGAACCCAGCTCCAACAAGCTCACACAAGGGGAGACCTATGGCCTCCATGGACTGAAAAGGCCAGGGGGGGCAGGGGAGCAGGGGCTTTCAGCACTGCTGGAATTGGGAGCCCAGGTGATGCTATCAGGGACCTACCTCCTCTCTTCATCGTTTCCACTTTCTTCTCAGACAGGTTCTCCCGCTGTAAGACAGACAACCAGCCAGGCTCCCCACCTTTGCAGCACCACCGGAGAGAAAGCGGGGCTTCCCAGTGCTCCTGCGGAAGTCCGGGAGCTGAGGCTCATTTGCTCCGATTGGCCAGCCTGACTGGTCACGTGCTCATCCCTAAGCCAATCACAGACATCAGGCACTCTGGCAAGCCAGGTTTAAGTCAAGGCTCCTGGAATCAGTCAGTGGGATCAGCTTCAGCCAAACCAGAGGACTGAGGGTAGAAGAAGAGTGATTGAGACAGCCGTGGTGCTGGTGCCAGAGGAAAAGGAAATGGAGGCCGTGCTAGCCGAGATTCGGGTGTTCACGGTAATCCCTACCAGTGACACCTGCCCACAGGACTGCGGGAAGAGTTCAATGATGGGGATTCTAGAAGTGTGGAAACAATAAAGAAACGATATCTGAAAGGTGTTTTTGTTGTTAGGCACATCGTTCTACTTTTCTATACAAAAAACCCCTAAGATTGCAATGATTCCACCACCAAAAGCAGTAGCCACAGCCTGTGCAGCCTCCGGTGCAGGGGACTCTGGTGGCAGTGGAAGGCAACCTGGGTTTTGTGCAGAGTCTGGTGTGAGGGCAAGATCTTGGCTTTGAGGTCACACAGATGTAGAGTCTGGCTCAGGCTGCAACTTCTATTTGCATGTGAACTTGCACATGGCATTTGTCTGTCAGAGCCAAACTTGTTCCAACTGTGAAGCAAGGTAAAATCTCGCTCACTTGAATAGGTTAATCTTCCGCCTGAAACACGGGCATGCCATATGGGTGCCGGTTCAAGTCCCAGCTGCTCCTCTTCTGATCCAGATCTTTGCTACGGCCTGGGAATGCAGTGGAAGATGGCCCACGTATTTGGGCCCCTGCACCCACGTGAGATATTGGAGGAAGCTCCCGGCTCCTTTTTTGGATCAGCACAGCTCCGGCATGGGAAGTGAACCAGTGGGTGGAAGACCTTTCTGTCTCTCCTTCTCACTGTCTGTAACTCTACCTCGCAAATAAACAACAACAACAATAATAATAATAATCACACTTTCAACACCCCCTGAGAGGGTTACGAGTCTGTATGCAAAGCACCCAGGGTTCCTGGCACAGCGTAGACACACGCTCAATAAATATTAGAAATATTACCCCTTTTTCTTTCCCCTGTCTGCAGGATTGTGGCTTACCTTTATCACCGCGGGAACTTCAGTAACTTAAGGCATCGTAATACAAAAATGCTGTACCTTGAAAACACCATTTTTTTTTAATAGAGACAGATTTAAATCAAGCTTGTCTTTCTTGTGTTGCCATTAAGACAGTTTCTGTTCTAGTTGGTGGGGCAGGGAGATCTAGAAATGGAACTGCCTTTGCCCTAAATATCTGCTCATCTGGGCTGTGACCTTTGGCTTCAGATGTGGTTGTAATCGCTCTCAGAGGCACCAGCTCATGTGGCATGCAGGTGATACCCAGCGAGCAGATTCTACAGTGTGTAAAATCATCCTCTCGAGGTACAAAACCTGCACCTGTTAAGGCGACTGGTGAGTCACAAGGGGACTGAAATGGGAAAAAGTAGCCTACTGCAGCGAGGCAAGCACTTCCTGCACAGGTGCAGGTGATGGTGCTCAGGTGGCGTCCACCTGTAATAGGAGCGCCATCTGGGCCTTGGCAGGCTCCCAGCAAGCACTCACACACCCTCTTTCCACTAATTGCTTCCTTCCGCCCGCAAATCACTTTCGGCTCCATTACTCATTACTGCCACCCCCGGCCACATTCACAAATGCCAGGGCCCAGGAATTCCTTCTCCTTCAGGTCAGGGAATTACAACAACATACCTTGGAGGCCACAGGATTCTCACAGCATTTCCCAGAAAGAGGGAACCCACCACTTACCAAAGCACCCACTACAGGAATCCCAGGCACTCTGCAGCTTCGTGTTGGCATAAACCGGTTTCACACTGGGTGCACCACCCCAGCACAGACCACTGCCTTCCTTTTCCCACCCGGGCCTCCAGCGGCCTCCCTACCTCTCTGGGAGCCCCCAGAACACATGGTAACGTGTGTGGCTTTCTGAGCCTGCAGAGGGAAAGGCGGTCACCATCCTGCAGGTTTGCTTCATCAAGAATTTCAGGCAATTTCCTAGGCTCTAAATCCGTGCCCCTGGTGTTTATTAAGAAGCGAGAGGAAGGGCTGGTCCCAGGCTCCCTGGACGCTGTCTGCCCCTTAAGGAAGCAGAGCAAGGTAGCTTTGTGAAGCTCTGTGCGGCGGCTGTGGGCAGCTCCAGCTAATCAGCCCCAAACCCGTGCTCTGTGGAAAGCTCCGTTCACAGATTCAGGCTCCTCTCCTAGGTCACGTGGATGGGGTGCTGAGGGCGACAGTGCAGGGCCATGGCAAGGGAAGTGTCCCCTCCTCCAGGCTCCAGCCAAAGTGGCCCAAGGAGCCTGGCAGCCATAGGCAGTGCTGCAACTCACCACACTGCCCATGAATCCCTGCTCTCCCCATCTCGTGCCCATGCACACCACGTGCCCCCAGGTCCAAAGCAAACACTGGCAGGCTCCGTAGGAGGGGTGGGCCCGCTGGCTTGTGCTGCCCTAGTTGTTTCCTGGAGGGCTGTGTGGGACCCTCCTCCTTGCCTAACTAGACTGGCAGCTTTTGGAAGGCAGAGGCTTCCTCTGGATTCCTCCCCACCGCTCAGCAACCTGCTTGGAGAAAAGCTGATCGACTGCTTGTTGGGTTGTTGTTGAAATGCCGACTTGATCAACTCTGGGCGAATCGAACACTTGTGTGGAGTTGCGGAAGTTGGGCTGACTCAGCAGAAACGGACCCGGACTTGGCTGAGTCACTCCCCATCCCAGGGCTGCAGCCCTCGCACCTGGGCCTGATAAGCAGCCCGGCTGGAGAATCAGAGCTGAAAGGGTGAGAGGAAACCGCCAGGCCAGGGCCCAGGAGGAGGATCGGAGGAAAGAGAGCGGGAGAGACTGAGAAAGAAATCCAGGGGCTGCCTTGTGCCACAGCAGGAAGGTGCCACCGAGATGCCAGCACCCATGTGAGCACCAACTTGAGGCCTGGCTGCTCCACTTCTGATGCAGCTCCCTGCTGGTGCACCTAGGAAAGCAGTAGAAGATGGGCCAAGTACTTGTGCCCCTGCCACCCACATGGGAAACCCGGAGAGAGTTCCAGGCTCCTGGCTTTTGGCCTGGGCAGACCCAACCATTGTGGTCATTTGGGGGAAGTAAATCCATGGGTGGAAGATCTCTCTGTCTCTCTCTCCCTCTCTCTTGCTATAAATATTTCTTTAAAAAAGAAAAGGAAGGAGGAGGAAAAGAAGAAGAGAAGAAATCCATAAAAAGAGAGAAGGGCAGAGAGGCAGGCAGGTGGAGAGTGATTAGTGGACGCAGAGTAGGAGGGAGAGAAGCCAGGAGACACGGAAGATGCGAGGAGCTAAGGGACAGTGTGGAAAGCTCAGGTGGGCTGGGTGATTGACACCATCATTTCTTCCAGTTGCTGAGCACCTACTGTGTGCCAGAAGCTGTGCCAGGCCCTGCAGACACAAGGTGAAGAAGACAAGCCCTATCCTCAAGCCTTAGTGCTCTAAAGGAAGACTGAGGGTAGGTCAGCGATACAACAAAGGGTGCTGGTGGCAAGTCTAGCCGGGGGAAGGTCTACACTCCAGCAGGCACAGAGCTGCACTTGGAGGGCTTCGGACATCCCAGTCCATTCCCAGCGTAAGGACAATCAGGGAGGACTGTCTCCAAGCAAAGGAGGGGACCAGAGACTGACGATGGCAGATAAACCAGGGGGATGTCCCCAGCCTTCTGGGAACCCCAAGGGAGAGTGGGGCGGCTCTTTTGTGAAATGCTCAGGAGCAGGGTGGCCCTCTGAGGTTCAGCCTTGGAGCAGAGAAGGATGGGAGGGTGTGAACACCCAGGTAAGATTCAGACCTTGTCACGAATGTCCTGCCACCCCCATGACTCTCAAAACGAGCTATGGCCATTTCTCAGTGTCCAGTTATTTATGACCTGCACTTCAATTTGGAGCTGCTTTGGGCAGCACGGTGGGCCCTTCCTGGTCTGAGTTCTCTCTGCTGAAAGAGGGAAGCCCGCAGAGAAGGCAAGGGAGGATGGTGAGGGCCGGGCCCACCATCACCTCTGCACACCTTCTGCTGGCCACGTAGCCGCAGGGAGTGGAAGCTGGCTACGTGCCCAGGAAGGAGAGGGCGGATGTGAGTGGTCACCGACAGCCAGCCTTGTCACCTTTCAGGCGCTGTTCCCTGTCCCTGTGGAAGTGTCTATCTGCTTCCTTCCCGCGCTCCCCTGGCTGGAGGCCCCGTGCCCCTTTCAGGAATCACATAGGCACCGCTATGTCCTCCAGGCCATCTGCCTTGGCCACAGTGTGGCCAGGGCCCCCGTGTGCCTCCAGGACTCCGAGGTGTCACAGCACAACTGCAACCACTCCTTTTCTCATCAGCCCCCCACCCCGACCTTGAGGTTCCTGATTTTGGGGACCGTTTCTGCTGTCTCTGCGTCTGGCACTGGAAAGGTAGCCAGTCACGTCTGTCAAATGAGCCACCCCAGCCGAACTCCTCACCTGCCAGCTTCCCAGGGGGCTCCAGAGGGATCACTTCAACTAAAAGACAAAACCCCACAGAGAGCCCAACAGTTACCCTAACATGAGATTTTATTCAACACCTTGGCCTGGCTCCGTTTCCCCCTGGGAGCCCCGAGAACAAACCCAGAGATGTTGATGTTGGAGATGCAAAGGTAGCCCATGTGCTTGGAGTTCAGCCTGCCTAGGATCTGTGAGAGCCTGGGTAGCCTTTAACAAGAAAAGAGAATAGGGGCCGGCATTGTGGCACAATGGGTTAAGCCACTGCCTGTGACGCCTGCATCTCATATGAGGGCCAATTTGAGTCTCAGCAGCTTCACTTCCAATTCAGCTTCCTGCTAATGTGCCTGAGAAGGCAGCAGAAGATGGCCCAAGTGCTGGGGCTCTTGCCACCCAGAAGATGGAGTTCCAGGCTCCTGGCTTTGACCTGGCCCACCCCCAACCATCACAGCCACTGGGGAATGAGCCAGAAGAAGAAAGATCTCTCTCTCTCTCTCTCTCTCTCTCTCTCTCTGCCACTCTACCTTTCAAATGAATAAAATTAATCCTTTGGAAAAAAATAAAATAATTAAAGGGGCCAGCGCTGTGGCATAGTGGATAAAGCCACCACCTTGCAGTGCTGGCATCCCATATCGGCACCAGTTTGAGTTCCAGCTACTTCCAATCCAGCTCTCTGCTATGGCCTGGGAAAGCAGTAGAAGATGGCCCAAGTCTTTGGATCCTTGCACCCGCATGGGAGACCTGGAAAATGCTCCTGGCTCCTGGCTTCAGATTGGTGCAGCTCCAGCCATTGCGGCCAGTTGGGGAGTGAACCAGCGGGTGGAAGACCTCTCTCTCTCTCTCTCTCTCTCTCTCTCTCTGCCTCTCCTCCCTTTATGTGTAACTCTGACTTTCAAATAAATAAATAAATCTTTAAAAAAATAATAAAATAAAATTAGAGAACAGAGAACCATGGTCCCTACTCGGCAGATAAAGGAAGAGGAACCGCTGAGGAGGGCAGGCGGGCTGGGGCGGCCCCGGCTTGGGTAGAGAATCTGGGTTAGTGAAGTAAACACTCGCAGAGTGACACACTCTGGTACAGCTCCCGTAATCCCCACGTTGCTGCGAGCCAGTTTGAGTCAGGCCAGAGGCTGTAAAACCTTCTTAACACAGGAGAGGAAGGCTGAGTCACTCCCAAAAGACTGGCTCACGGCAGGCATCGTCAGGAAAGAGGAAATGGAGCCTCTTCTTGTGTTAGAGTTATGGGCTGGAGTGGCGCTTGCACTGCTTCTGAAAAGGGACCAAGAACAAATCAAACAGGGAGGTGACCTCCTGGGCAAGAGAAAGCAGAGTGCGGTGACTGGCACCCGAGGCCTCAGGGGGCAGAGCAGCTCCCTCCTGCCTCCCGCGTGGCTGGTTGAGCAGGGCCCGGGAGGAGAGGGGGCCTGCGGCTCCTGGCCTCCTAGTCTTGTCTCGGGTCCCACAGGACCATGCGGGTGAGAAAAAGGAGCATAAGCTAAGCGCATGTCAGAACCTTCGGTGGTTGACGTGGGTCCCATTAGTGGTAACACCAATAGAATAAAGGTGACTCACTGGCCGGATTTGTGTTCCAGGGCCTCTTTTCCTGGGTGGGCTGTTTCCCACCCTGGCTTTTGGGGGCCACATTCCTTCCGTGGTGTTCCTCCTCAGGGACACTGTGGCCTCGCTCAGGGACTCCCAGAGGCTCTGTTCTCTGCAGCTTTCCTTACACAGATGGAAAATTGCCGAGTCGGCTCCTCCAGGAACTGTAGGAAATGCATCCAGGTGCTGCATCGTTGAGATGATGATGATGACGGTGATGATGGGGATGGGGATGATGGTGATAGCCGACCTTTATTAAAACTCAAGAGGCCAGCACTGTGTGTTCCGGGTCATCAGCCAGCATCCCGTATCAGAGTGCCCCTTTAAGTCCCAGCTGCTCTGCTTCTGATCCAGCTCCCTGCTGATGTGCCCGGGAAGGCAGTGGAAGATGGCCCAAGTCCCTGAGCCCCTTCCACTCATGCAGGAGACAGGGATGGAGCTCCTGGCAGTCCGGTCCCAGCTGCTTCAGTCATCTGGGGAGTGAACTAGCAGGTGGAAAATCAATCTCTCTCTCTCTGTCTCTCTCTGTCTCTGTCTCTGTGTGTGTGTGTGTGTCCCTCTCTCTGTCACTCTGCCTTTCAAATAAACTACAATACATCTTTTAAACGTATTAAAATATACTAGGTGCTAAGTTAGCACAGTTTACATGCAGGATCTTGCTGAATCGCCCCAATCACTTTGTAAAAGATGAACTCCATCCATGCCTCATTTGGGGTAGAAAACACACTGGAGGGAAAGATGCTGAGAAACTCAGTTCCAAAATGAAAATCACAGGAGGAGAAGGCCCCAGGAAGTCCTGGGGGAAATGTGCCGCTGAGTGCCATCATTGCCACTGATCATGCCCTTGGGAGCCCGGAGAGGCCTGCTCTTCAAATTTTATTTCAAATGTCATTGAGTATCCCTGCTTCTCAGGGTAAACGCTTCAGGCCAGGGCACCTTCCCATCTCATCTCCACTACAAACGAAAGCTCGCACCTGTAGGGCTGAGCTCTTCCTGAGGCCAGGCCTTGCTCCAGCACCTCAGTGTGTTTTGTGACGTCACCACCACGGCAACCTAACAACTGCTTGCCTTGCCCGACTGTGAGCGTGAGCCGACTCTGGACACCCTAGGCTGCAGAGGGCGTCCTTCCCTGAACCGTCCAGCACAGCAGCGCTGACTGTTCTCATCTCCACTTCCACGTGAGGAAACAGGCACGGGGCGCCACTTCACTCGTGCATGCTCAGACTGCACATCAACGGAAGAGGCGTGGCTCAAACTGTCTGGCTCCAGAGCTTCAGCCGCTGTGCTATTCTGCCTCTCCATTTGCCTTCTAATTCGCCTCTCTGCTTCTGCTCTTGCCCTTTTGTTTTCCCTAGTAGGCTGAGCGATCCTTTATAAACACATAGGGCTCAAAACCATCTACAAGGGTTCCATCAATCATAGACACCATGTGAACACGCCTGCTGGCAAGCCCCACTGGCTCCTTTGTGATCTGACCTTCCCCAAATTTCCAAGCTCATCTCTGTCAATCCTCACCCCAGCTGATCTGCCCTGGCCACTCTGATCTTCGCTACTCCCTAAAATCCCAAGCTTGTTCTCACATCAGGGCCTGTGCACATGCTACTCCCTCTGCCTCTGCCCTGTCCTTTGCCTCCATCATCCCATGAGTCTACTCCTTGTCTCATTCTGCAGCTCTGCCCAAATATTGCCTTCTCCAGAGAGGCTTCCAGGATTTTCTCACTTAGAGTAGCCCCAGCTGCCACCTGCTATTCTCTATCCCATTATCCTCTTGTGTGTTTCTTTGTAACACTTTGTAGGACTCGGAATTATACTACAGACTGATTAACGCATTGGTGTATCAACCCTTCAATACAAATGGGGCTTTCTCTTCTTCAACAGTGAGTCTCCGGGACTGGAAGAGGGCCTGGCACGTCCTGAGACCTCAATAGACGTGGGTGCAGTAAGTGAATGAGCAAAGTTCTCAGAGAGTGGGGCCCAGGACACATAATCCATTCTGAGTAAGAACCAGCAAAGCAGGGGAGGCTGAAATGGGAGAAGGGAGAAGGAGGAGAAGAAAAAATGCTATCCCCATCCCAACGTGACATGTTTTTGGGGTGCAGACATAGTGACATGCATTAGGTCACTCAATTCTCACATGCTGTGAAATGGGTACTTTTTCCAAGAAAGGGGAAATGTGAGGAAAACTGGCCAGAACACACTTGGCTGATTCTTTGATGTGCTCCTTATCTGTAACAGGAAAGAGCCTGTTGCCAAAGAAACAGACTTGGAATTGCTTATCTTTACACAACCCAATTGCTTTATCTTTATGCAGCCCAAGCCACAAAAATTTCATGTTTGTTTTTTTCTGATTCAGCTGCATTAATCCTATAGGCTATTTCATTTGTGTTTACTTTTACTATGTCTTCAAGATAGACAGTTTATTTCTACGAGTCACCATTTCCTGACTCAGCGTCTAAAATCTCCCCCATGTATGGACCCATTTCCTTGCACATGAACTTCCTCTACAAAGCGTTTTGTCCCTTTTAGTGGGGGAAGGGCTGAGTTTTTCGAAGGATGTGTCCAAACTCAAATCGGATTTTATAATAGCATCCATATCGCATTTAAGTTAACACTGGGTCATTTTCACCACATACTGCCGCTGTGACCTAACAGCTTGCAGCACTCAAAATCTCCATCGTGTCCTCATCTGAAATCTTGGGATCCCTGACAAAAATTGGTTTTCACAGGGAGTCCCCCTTGTCTATCACGACGAAGAGGTGCCCCTGCCTCCTTGTGTAGCAAGGCGCAGGCTGCTTGGTTGTTCTCGGTAAAGATGAGGCTACTAATGCAAGGCGGCACACAACACGGGAGTCACGAAGGCCAGGCTCTGAGCAGGGTCCTTGTTTATGTCACGAGCTCTGACCCAACAGGTCGCTCTACCGATGCACATCTGTGGTCAGCCTGACTGGCCCCTTTGTTTCTCTCTCCGTGTACAAGTGGGAACCCAAAAATCCAGACTGGGGGTAGAATTAGGATCAGAGGTCACCATATTACAGGCAAAGCACACTGTAAAAAAAAAAATCCAAAAGTCTGAAATTCAGAACGCTCCAAACTCTGAAATAGTGTAAGTGCCAGTGTAATGCCACAGCGGAAGATTCTACACTTGACTTCCTGTGCTGTGTCCCAGTCAAAACACAGGTGCACTGAAAATACTGTATAAAACAACCTTCACGTGATGTTTGTATAAACTATACAGGAAACACAAATTTCTTGTTTAGAGTTGGGTCTCATCCCCGAGTGTCATATTACACGTATGCAAATATTCCCCCAAAAAAAAAAAAAACCTATAATCGGAAGCCCTTTTGGTTGCAAACATTTCAGATAAGGGCTACACCCCTCGGTGCTGGTGTTACAGGTATGAGTCTCTTCAAGAGCTCCCTAACGCTAAATAATGGCCCTTACCAAAGACGCTTAACTCCCCAAACATGCCAAGGCTAGGGGAAACGGTAAAGCAAAGTAACTCCTCCTGGTATTGTGAGGGCTCATTCACCTCTCCAGGTCCTGCTGAAGAGAAAAGGAATTTCTCCGCTGTGCAACCTCAGTTCCCATCCTCCACAGCGCCTCAGGCACTAAGCTTCCTAACAGGACGTCTGGGGGAAGAGTTCGTCCCCTGGGGACCCTCCTACTGTATCTGTGAGTTGTGCTTCCAGATAAGCAGCTCTTCTCCACACTGCAGGGAACGCACAAGTGCCTGAGCCACTCACTTCTGATCGAATGCACTCCTACCTCTCCAGGCTCCTCAGGGGATGGACACTATGTAAATGGCAGGAGAACTTCTTCCGCTCAGTCTCTCAGATACTGCAACACCATGGATGGAAGTAACACAGGGTGTGATGGATGTGGTTGTCTGCAGCCCAGGTCAGCCACACCTGCATCCCCATTCTCTTCAAGAGAGGTTGCTGGGTCTTAGCCAGGCCCTGAGCTTAGCCAGAGGAAGCTCCAACCCATCCCAGATCAGTCTCCTGTGCCACTCCTGTCCAGTGGGCTGGGTAGCCAGGCAAAGACAGAGAAGCTGTAGTTAGACAGCCTGTAGAGCCTCTTATGCAACAGCTTTGCCTACTGCCAACCTGTTCGGAAGAGTACAGAATAGTGCTCATTCCCACTTGGAGTTCTTTCCAGGGACACTGTCTTCCCTGAACTACATACAGCACGGAGAGCTGGGAATGTCCGCATTCCTGTTTCCTGTGGCTCTGCTGATCTCTGGCCCTCTCACAGAATCTCTCTTGTTTAATATGATTTCCAAAAACAGCTAGGGCTGAAAGGGAAGTCCCTTGTATCATCTCCTTTCAAAATCTGTTGATGACTCCGTGCTTCCTACATAACAAAGGCTGGGATCTTGTTCCAGTATGGAAAATGTGCCATGAGCTCACTCCAGTACCTTCCCAGTCTTGTCTCACCTCATCCCACTCCACCTCCAGGCTCCTGTCCGTCCTTAACACTCACACACAGTCACATTCACACACACACACACACACGCACACGCACATATACACACATGCACTCATGCTCCCCAAACTCCAATGTCACTTGACTGATTACTTTTCCTTTGTGTTCTCTGCTCTTTCTTGCTCATGTTGTGTTCCTCCTGTGGGGTGCCCTTTGTCTCCCCAAGTTGCTCTGATCATTACTCCAACTGTTCCACAGAGCTAAGCTCAAATACCTTCTTTCCCCGGGTGCTCCCCCCAGCTCCCTCCTCTGGCCTCCCATCTCACGTTGCCTCCCCAAGGCCTGGCCTTGGGGTTATGTGGGCACAAGAATGAAGCCCTGGCTCTTCCGCTCTGTATCCCCCAGGGCCCGTGTGGAGCCTTGCATGGAGTGGCCGCTCCCTATTATTAGCTGCAGTGTAAGAAGAATGAAACCACAAGTCCACTATTCAGAGACAGAAGCCAAGGAGCAGAAGGCTGGAGGGAAACCAACATTGCTCTACTTTTTAGCCCTCCCAACCATTTCAACAATGACTTTGAATTTTTTCCTCTCTGCCCTGCCAGGCACACTTCAAAATCCGTGTCCCCAGCTGAAGCCAGATGGCAGTGAGGGCTCAGGTGTTTAGCTGAGTCCACCAGGCTCCTGGCAAAGCAACTTCAGTCACAGCGAAGCAGGCATGAGACCCTAGAGCCACCTCCCAGGTCACAGGATGGAGCTATCCCAAGCTTCCACCCTCCCCTACCCAACACCTGGCCCTGCCGGCCTTTTCTCTACAGGGTAAGCAGTATCTTCTGCAGACAGAATACCTCTGGAACACTTTGGACAAGTCCCTTAACACCCACGATGGAACAGGAGCCATTCTTTACTCCATTGGTATCAAAAGCCACGCAAAATAAAGGCTGCATCTCCTAACCCTCCTTGCAGCAAGGCCTAGCCGTGTGGCGAAGCGTGGGCCACTGCCCTGTGACAGTAGAGTGTGTAACTTCCAAGAGGGGGCGCTCTTCTTCCCCTGACAGCCGACACTCAGGCAGCCAGCTCCGACCACGAAGTGGAAGCCTAGGCTGAGAGCCACAGGACGCAGGAAGCCCAGGGCCCCACGCTAGGCAGCACTTTTAAAGTTCTGATTGACGGCTGTCAACCTTCTTTCATATCAAAGAGAAATGTACTTCCATCTTATTTGTCTTTATTACTTTTTCTCTCATGTGCACCCAAACCTAGACCAAAGGAGGCCTTTATGTCTTCCTTGAACTATCACGGTATGGAGGGCAGGGGAGACAGAGACCCTGCAAGGGGCCCCAGGGTTGATCTGGTGACAGCAGAGGTGGAAGCCAGGTGGATGTTGGGGAAATCTTTCTGCCATCCTTCTGCTCCGAGGCAGAAGCCACAAGGCCATAAAGGTGACACAGAGCTACTTTGAAGATTGAGAGAGCATTTTCAAAGTGCTCTTTTAAAACACTGTTAACATGTTCTGGCTGACGTGACTAATAAATTTTTTAAAAGATTTATTTATGTGTTGGAAAGGCAAAATGATAGAGAGATGGAGAGACAGATAGAGTCAGAGAGAGAGAGAGAGATGCTGGTTCACTGACTATATGGCCACAATGGCTGGAATTGGACCAGGGTGAAGCCAGGAGCCAGGAGCTCCAGGTCTCCCACGTGTGTGGCAGGGGCCCGAGTTCTTGGGTCATCTGCTGCTTTCACAGGCTCATTGGCAGGAAGCTGGATCAGAAGCAGAGCAATCAGGACCAGAGCCTGCATTCCGATACAGGATGCCAGCGTCACAAGCAGCAATTTCATCCACTGTACCACAGTGCTGGCTCCCAGCTCAGGGTGAGAGGCTTCGCTGCGACCTTTCCCAGGGTGTTTCACCCATGTTCTCTCCAGAATTCTCTCCCTGATTGATGGTCAGACACCACATCTAGTGGAGCTGGAATAGAGACGACTGTAGCTAAACAGAGCCAGACGCATGCCTGTCACGGTAGTCAGTGTACATCCAAGACCCATCTCCTTATTGCAGTTGTGCAATGCCAGGGGAGTGACATCTTTACTGGGAGAACAGAGGTACTAGGAACTGAACCACTGCCCAAGGGTACCTGCTTCGTTAGCAGCAGTGCTGGGACTCACATCTGGATCTGGCTGCTCCTGGAACCCATGCCCCAGCCGTGCTGCTGCTGCTGCTGCTGACAGAGCAGAAGGCAAGCAGAAAGATTCCCCTGCTCCCCATGCCACTCCCACCCCTGCTACCACCCAAACCAGCCTCGTCCTTCTGCCCTCATTCCACAGAGGGCAGGGGTGAGGCCAGCAGTCGGTTCTCTGACTTTGGTAAGCAGCACTACAGAAAAGTACTTTGTCCAGTGACTAAACCTGGAGCTCTGTCCACGTTCTAGTGATTTTTAACTCCACCAGGTAAACCCCACCTGTGAGCTTTGAGGTTTTTGTTTTCAATAACAGGTCAACATTTGGACCCATTAACAATATCTGTAGACTTTATGCGGCAGGAGACTCAACCGATCTTTGAGCACAAAGACACAGGATGCTCGCGATCCCAGATGAAGGTGCCACATCTGTGTGTGTGTTTCAAAGGAAGCTTCAGAGAATCTGCTGCACAGCTCTGCACCTCCTTGCTGCCTGGAGAATAAAAGAGGCCACGAGCGAGGAGAGGAGAGGGGTTCGGCGAGGAGGGTTTGGAGGATGCTGTGCTCTGGCCCATGCCTCTATTCACCGAGGGAGGGACGAGCAGCTGCCTTCCCCTTCCTCCAAAGACCTTCAGATAATTGGGTCAAGGTCAAGATTAGTTACTTTTCCTTAGGCCCCGTCAGTTCCTTGCTGTTTGCATTGTTTTCTTTCTTTGGGGTGTCCTTGGCCATTGCCCTAAATGAATCTGCTTTGGAGACTGAGCGGGGACACTGCCCCTGTGGCAGGGGTGTCCAGCACTCCAGATTTTGGGATGTGGGTTGTGTAGTGTTGTGGCGATAGATGGCCAAGAAAGAGACTTTGTGTTGGGTTACCTAGGGTTATCCTAAGGCCTCTTGAGTGGCCGAGTGACCCCTGCAACAGGGGTTGGAGGTAAATACAAGGGGACTGAAGGAATGCCAGCCCCCTGCCATAGACATGCCCCAACCTGGGGCCAACAGCTGTGCTGAGGGCACTGCCCGGCAGGGAACCTGTGAATTGGTCATGAACGCATCCCAAGAGACAGAGAGCCAGCTCTAGATGGCTGGCGGGCCCTCAGAGGTGGAGCCAGATTATGACAGTCCCAGTTGAAGCAAGGCTTCTCACTTTCCCCTGCCCCTTCCCCAAGGGCCAGCCCGCAGGGGCTGGGGAGAAGCCACCCAGACCGCCACGCACTGGTCCACAGCTGGTCTCCAGCCTCCAGTAGGCCACTAGGGAAGGAACGAGGGCTTGGCTTCATTGTGAGACTGGACACTGTCACTGCTGAATTCAGTCAGTATTTGCTGTTCAAAAAGACTCCAGCATTGTTCCTTAGCCAAGAGTAAGCAAAACATCACAAGGCTGCTGGAATCCCCATCGAGTGTTGGGGCAGGCTGGCCAATAGCAAACAGAGCACAAGGGAACGTGGGGGGTCTACAGACAAAGACGCCTTTGGTTACATTGGGTGTGCTTGTGCCACACGCCGGCAACTCTGGTGCAAATGTTGACACTCCCCCAAAAACAGGCACATTGCAGCAAATCAGAAAGTCCCTTGTGTCACATCTGATGGGGCCACTTCAAGCTTGGATGACATAAGGAAAGTGCTTGCCCACAGCAGGAGGGGACACGGGTCCCCTGAGAAGGAGGAGGACCGTCAGGGGAAAGGGGCCAAGTTTGTTCCAATTCATGAGGAGGTCTAAAGGTCTAATGAGGCGTTCCCATGGCCACCGGTGGCTGGAACCATGCTACTTCAAAAGGAAGCTGGGGCAATAGTTTTGAAGCCCCTGATGTAATAATCCTGAGAGTGTTATATAACCCACAGCGCTCCATCATGCTCACTGAGACCCTTATATGCAGCGTCCCCCCGGAAGGCTGCTCACGTTATTTTTTCTCGGTTGGGAATAGCTCCACCTTTCACTGGAGAAAGGAGCCAGGGCCTGTGAATTGCCTTCAGGGAGGGGGGTGGGGAACGGCTGTTCTTCCCAAGGTCCTTGCTTGCTGCTCTCTTTCCAACCCAACTCTACATAGCATTCCTCCATCTAGGCCAACACGATGGCTGCCACCCCCAGCTAGCCCTCGGGGCTCACCTGGCCCAATGTGAGCAACTTATTTACCCCACCTAAACTAGAGCATTTTTCTAAACTAGGCTATATTAAAACTAGAGACAATCATCTGCACATGAGGGAGCCACAGAGCACAGGGCTATTTTTCTGGAATCGCCAGCATGTAGCCATACATTGGTTGTGCTGCTAACACAGTGCCTGGTTCTGGCTTCTCACTTTTATTGCTTTCTTTAAAAAGATTCATTTTAATTTAGTCATTTGAAAAGCAGAGTGGCAGAGAAAGGAAGAGACAGAGAAAGATCTTCTCTCCATGGACTCACTTCCCTAATGACTGCATTGGCTGGGCCAGGCAGGAGCCAGGAGCCATTCTTGGCTCCATCTGGGTCCCCTGAATAGATAGCAGGGACCCAAGCACTCGGACCATCATCTACTGCCTTCTGAGGCGCATTAGTAGGGCTCTGTATCAGAAGTGGAGCAAGAGGGATTTGAAATGGCACTCTGACGTAGGACACCAGCATTGCAAGCCATTGCAATGGCAGTAGCAGCCATCTCATTTTATTTCAATAGCTCCTGAGGAAACACACCCAGTGGTTCACACCCAGTGCTCAGTCCAGTGGGGATAACAGAGTTTGGAGGAGGAGCAAGGAGGCCCCGATACTCTGAGTTTGGGTAATGGAGTTACCCGGGCAGCAGGGCTGGTAGAAGCACACATCCTTCCACAAGGGCAGTGTTAGGATGATAAACAAGACACAGCCGAGCTCTCCCAGCCACAGGCATCCAGTCTCTCCGTTCTTCTCATTGCACAGTAGTTTTTAAGTGACTGCACTCATTCATTCCTCAGACATCTACCAAGCACCTGCTGTAAGTCAGGCACTGTAGCTCCGGGGATAAACAGGAGATAGCTGCTACCTCAGAGCAGCTCACAGTCTAATGGACACCATGGCTGTATGCAGAGAGGGATTAATGGAGACAGTGTGGCACATTGGGCTCCCCAGGAATGGACTACGAGGCAGAGTTCTCACCCAGGCTACCCTGGGCATCAGAGTCTACAGAAGAGAGGGTGTAGCAGGATTCAGTCCAAGATGAGACACCAGGCCTTTTAACAGGAAGTAGTCGTTTTTTATGCCAGCATAAAGCCCAAGTGGAATTTCTTACCCAAAAGCCTGAGCCTGGAACAAAAGGGGTCTTTCCTTGTATATGTTTTAGCCTTTGTCTCCCTTTTATGGTTACCTGCATACATTTGGTTGGATATTCTTTTTTTTTTTTTTTTGAAAGATTCATTTATTTATCTGAAAGGCAGAGTTACAGAGAGGCAGAGGCATACAGAGAGGGGGGGGGGGGTCTTCCATCCACTGGTTCACTCTCCCAAAACGCCACAATAGCCAGAGCTGGGCTGATGTGAAGCCAGGAGCCTGGAGCTTCCTCTGGGTCTCCTATGTGGGCACAGGGGCCCAGGGACTTGGGCCATCTTCTACTGCTTTCCCAGGCCATAGCAGAGAGCTGGATTGGAAGTGGAGCAGCTGGGACTCAAACCAGCACCCATATGGTTTGCCAGAACTGTAGGCAATGGCTTTACTCATTACCCACAGAGCCAGCCTCTGATTGGATATTTTAATGTTACATGGCTACCACAGGATTGATACAGTAGCACCCATGGGAACTTACTTACTGAAGAACTTTTGTGTTGTTGTTTTTTTTTCCCCACATATGTACTGAGCCGTAAGCTGTCTGGCAAGGGTTAACTCCATTGCTCTACTAACAAGCAGAACCTGAAATGGTTACATACAAGCAGATAGGGAGGACACTGGAAGCATTCATAGACAAGCAGATAACAACCACATTTCATTCCCAGGACAGAGGCCTCCCTTTTTCTTGCTCTGACCTTGGGAAGGCCTCCACCATGACTTTAACCATATCAGTTAGAAACAATTTAATTAAAAGACAGAGGCCTGTGCCACAAGGGGAGGAAGCAGCGTGGGGAGAGAAGCTGAGCTGTGATGCCAGTCTGCTGGCGGCCTCGGCAGCACCACAGAGCGTGGCCCTTCGGAGCTCTCCCGGGTCAGACAGAGACGGCCTTTATACTCGTCTACACTGACCTGTCACCGGTGACACGGGCGTGACACGGGCAGCCTGGCCATTCCCCGGGCGCCGACAGCAAACGGCTACCCACGGGGAGCACTCCAGTAACAGGGCCACAAGCCCTGCCCTCCAGGAGGCCCTGGTGGTGCAGCCCAGTGTCCTCCGCTGGGAGCCTCGGGCAGACTTTCCTGAGTGCGTCTTAGAGAATGACAAGCGCTCTCCAGGCAGAAAGAGCAGAGGCAAACTTGAGCTACGGTGCACACGGGCAGTTGTTGCTCAGTAGACTGGGGAGGGCACGCTGGGGGAGAGGCGAGAGAACGGAATTCTGTCTTCCCCCTACTGTGTGAATAAACTATTAGCAAACTGCTGTGGCCACAAAGGAATCAAATGATGCTCAAGCAGGACGCTTGAGTTATTAATGAACCAGCCCCTGTGTCGCGGGCTCTTTCCCTGGCTTCGCAGAGCCAATGTCAGACAGCGGCAGGGGATGTGGGGGTTTGGGGGGACCAGGGTGCTTTCCAGCAGACAGAGCCGGGATCAGGCCTGACCCAGCTGCCTGGCTTCTGTGCCATCTGTGGCAGTCACTTCATCTCTCTGAGCTTCAGTTCTGTCACCCATCCACCAGAGCTGCCGTCCACTTCTAACTGCGCTGTGGCCAGTTTGCTGCCTTGGACAACTCCACAGAACGTCGGGAAGTGACCTCAGCCTGTTTTACAGCCATTGTGGCTGTCCCTCTGTGTTAAAATGCACACCATTACCACTTGAATAAGCCCAAGGACGCTTGTGTGCGGTCAGTCACTTCAGACCGACAGCCAGGAGCCGGTAACAAACGCAGACTGCGAAATAAGTGGCCTCATTGTTTTCATCTTGTGGCCCTGCACAGGGGTCAGACACGGTTGCCTAGCGACAACGTTAATCCATCTGCGGGACAGGCGAGCTCTAGCAGGACCCATTTCTCAGGATGGTTTGGATGCTTTTCCCTGAAGGGGGGTCGACTCCGAGGTAAACAGGGGACTTTCCTCTGATGGGAATGAGCCAGGGGACCAAAGAGAGTGATGGGGCAGCAGGGTAGGAGCTGCAATTCAAGGCGCCTGCCCACTCTTTTTATGGATCCGATTATTCGGGAAGAGAAGCGGGATAACCAAAGGGGAGTTGAACAAACAAGCCTCTGTGTTACGCTTGGCGGGGAAAGCACATGACCCCTTTTCCTCTAAGCCCTCGCAGATGCGCTGTTGTCAGGGGAACAAGGGTCCTGAGGCTCCTGGAACTGAGGGCAGGAGATGAGTCAGAGGCTTCACCTGCAGTGACCTGTGCGTTAGGAATTTCTGCAGAGTGGGCCCCAACGTCCCTTCCACCCTCTGCAGGGAACACACCCTGCACCCTTCGACCTGCAGCCTGCATTCCCATTGCTTCTGCAGGGGCAAAGGCTGAGCAGGGAGACATTCACAGGGAGAGTCTCCGTGAAATCTGAAAATCCGTGTAAGAAACCGGGCTCTCCTCAGTAAGCAGCGTCCGATGCTTTTCATAATGGAAAACAATGAAAGAAACAGAGCCTGCTCATTTTAAACTTATCTCCAATGCAGGTTTCCAACCGGAAAACTCTTTTTAAAGACCAGTTAACAAGGACAACAACATTCAGCGAACTTCTCCCTGAGGAAAATGAAACACAAACAAGAATTCAATGAGCAATAAAATCCTGTGTTGAAGATAGTTGACTGCCAATGGGAGAAGCGGAGGCAGGGGCTAGCCTGGGCCTGAGAGGGCTAGCCTGGGCCTGGGAGGGCTGCTCTGCAGTAGGCACAGAGATTGGGACCTCACCTACCCCAGTCTTAGCAGCATGAAAGCTGAGTCTTTCTTTTCTTTTTCTTTTTCTTTTTTTTTTCCCTAAGCGCAAGAGCCAGCCATGCAAAATCAAGGATAACCCATGGCAGTTTGGGGCTGTCTCCACTTCCTCCTCCTACCCAATCAGAAACCCCAAATGCCTGCTTGAGGAATTGATCTCCTCTCCCTCCCCAACCTCCACTCCTGCCTCACAAATCGCAAAGCTGGGTATCGACCAGCTAGATATAGCCTTCAACCAGGAGGGAGATCCCCGGCTGTGACTCTGAACCGGAACCAGAAACAAAGACAGCCATAATTATCTCCACCCTGCCCAGAAGGTACAAACACTGACCAGGGCCAGCAATGAAAGAGTGTAACCACTGCAGTCTGCAAACGTACAGGGACTTTAGGCCTGGAATGTTTGTAGTATTACTGGTGAGTCAGCAGGGCCATTAGCATGGAGCAATTTTTTTTTTTTTTAAGATTTATGTTTTATTTATTTGAAAAGCAACGTTACAGAGAAAGGAAGAGACAGAGAGAAGGTGCTCCTCCACCCATTGGTTCACTCCCCAAATGACCACAATGGCAGGGGCTGGGCCAGGCCAAAGCCAGGAGCCAGGAGCTTCATCCAGGTCTCCCACATGGGTGCAGGGGCCCAAGCCCCTGGGCCATCTTTTGCTGTCTTCCTAGGCCATTAGCCGGGACCTAGATGGAGAGTGGAGCAGCCAGGACCCAAACTGGTGCCCATACTGGATGCTGGCACTGGAGACAGCGGCATAAAATGCCACAGGCCAGCCCCTCAACTTTCATCACTCACTAGAAGGAAGGGAGGAGCTAATGCATCTAACTGCTCTGGTTTTGCCCTCTCGAGGGCAATCAATAGATGTTTAATAATGTTGAATGGATGGGGACAAAGGGAACTCGCACACTGTTGGTGGGAATGTAAAGTAGTACAGCCACTATGGAAAACAGCATGGGAGATCCCAATAAAACTAGAAATAGAGCTACCATATGATATAGCAATCTCTCCACTGCATATATATCCAAAGGAAATGAAGGTCATTTTACTAACAAATCACTTGCATGTCCATGTTTATTGCATCTTCACAATAGCTAAGGTATGGAATCAGCCAAGATGTCCACTGACAAGTGACTGGATTAAAAAAATTATATACACACTGGCATATTACTAGGCCATAAAAAGGATGAAAATTGTCGTTTGTGGCAACATGGATGGAGCTGGAAGACCCATTAAGTGAAATAAGCTGGGCATGGACAGACAAGGACACGAACCGCTTGGTCTCACCCACTTTCGGGAACTAAACATATTCATCATATAGAAGCAGAGTAAGCTAGAGGTCACTGGTGGCTAGCAAGGGGAAGTGAGAGGGTGGACAATGGGTATGAAAGCCACAGAGGGAAGTACTTCTAATATCGTCCCAGTTGTAGCCACTACTAAGTGTGCCCCCTCCCTTTCTTTAAAAAGGGAAATTGATTTATCTGAGAGATGGATGAGAGAGCTGCCATCTGCTAATTCCCTCCTCAAGTGCCCACAATGACCAGGACTGGGTCAGGCCAAGGTCAGGGACCAGAAACTCAATGCAGGTCTCCCACACGGATGGCAGGAACCCAGTGACTTGACCGTCGCTACTGCTTCCTGTTAGTAAAATGGCACAGTCTTATCTGTGGCATCATCTGTGCCACAGATGCCATCTTAGGCCCTGGCCCCCGTCGCCACATTGCACAGTAGGCTTCGCTCCTAAGCCCCATGGCCCAACCACAGGTGTCAGCTCCACCCTCACCCTAATGGGATTCCCTGCTCCTACTTCCTTGCCCACCCCCCGGCAAAGGTTTAACAGGACCATGAGAGAGAGGGTGTTTCTCTCTCATGATCACACTCTCTCTTACGCTCTCCTCCTCTCTCTTACCCTTTTGCCCTCTCCCCCCCGCCCCAGCCCGTGGGGCTGCCCCCACTGGACAATAAACCTTTCCTCTAATGCTGGTGTTTGTGTATTTTGTAGCGGCTTTACACCTCGCAGGGTCTGCATTAGCCAGGGCTGATCATCCCACAGTTATTCCTGTAAGGGATGTGGGTGTCAACCACTAAGCTAAAACACTCACCCTTGTGGCTCCCTTTTGAGTTGGGCTCCTGGTGTCAACTTCATTCTCTTGATACTTTTAGTTGAATTCCTAAGTGGGTGAATCAATTTGAACCAAGTCCATCCATCAAAAGTTGCTGACAGCCTGTGTACAACCGCCTAGGTCAGTGTCCATCCTAGGTCATTTCCTGTATCTGTAGTAGAGTTTGGAGGAGGGAGGGAGGATTCTGTGACGAGATGTGGCTAAGGATGAACCCTGAGCAGAAGTCCCTGAAGGTGTGACGTGGAATGCAGATCATCCCTTGGCTTTGACCAAAACAGGGCCAGTTTTTAGTCATGTGAATTGGCTACGCAGGAGTCCCAGAGCACAGAACTGTGATGTGCCTCCAGTAAGTCGCAAGGCTTTGTGAGGGGCTGGCGCTAAGCAAGGTGCTGGTTTGGGGATGAAACAGACATCTATAGACTTAGCCGAAGGACTCAGCTTGTGACCCCAGAGTGCTGATCCCGTGGAAAGGAACTCTCTGTGTCTGCTTTGAAATTAAGGAAGTACAGATAACTGAAATGACCTCTGGGTCAGGGTCAAGTGCCGTCCAAGCCAGAGTGACTGGAGGAGAACTTCTCCCTGCTGCTGCCCATCATGCTGAGCGGATGCCGAGCCACGGGCCGTGGCTGTCAGACACAAGCCTCCCTGAGAGAGGGAAGTGTTTCTTTGTAGGGGAAGCTGGTTTTCCAGAAACTCCACTGCCTGGAAAAGTCAGCTCTTGAAACTGAAGGACTTTCACTTAGGAAGGGTTAGTATGTATTTTATTATTATTTGTTATTGTTTCTAATGACAAGTTTTAAACCCAAAACTCAGGGGCAGGCATTTGGCCTAGTAGTGAAAGCTGCCAGTTGGGATGTCTGCATCCCATATTGCAGTGCCTGGGTTCAAGCGCTGGCTCTGGCTCCCAATTCCAGCTTCCTGCTAATGCGGAGTCCGGGAGGCAGCAGCGGATGGCTCAAGTTGGGTTCTTACCACCCATGTGGGAGACCCGCATTGACGTCCCAGCTCCCAGCTCCCAGCTCCCAGCTTTGGTCTGGCCAAGCCCTGGCTGTTGCAAGTATTTGGGGAGTGAACCAGCAGATGGGAGCTCTCTCTCTATCTCTTCCTCTCTCTCTCTCTGCCTCCCATATAAAAATAATGATAAATATAAACAAATTTTCAAAATAGCATTCAAAACCTTCATAGCTACATGAGTGGTACAATGGTCTGTGATTTAGCCAGGACACGAATTATTAACCCTGCTTACAGATGTGGGCATTGAGGCTCAGAGAAGAAAGAGGACTTACCTCATATCTAGCATAAAGCAGAAATCCTAACGAATTTGAATCTTAACTTAAGGTCCAGCATGGTACAACTGTACTCTTGTATCTCTGTTTTCTGTGGAGTCTAATCTCTATGGAGCCACATGACATAAGTTGAAGTTACAGGCACAGTTAATAAGAGCATTCCATCATCCCCACATCTGGGTTGTTTCAATTGCCCTCTAATATCAGGCACCTCTGGAAGAAATCTCATATCGCTAAGTAAAATACACAAAATCCATGCCAACTGATAATCACCACCACTATCCTGCCATAAGAAAATATATATTTCCCTGATATCTTTGTGAACAAAGATATAGTGAACAAAGAAATAGTTTAGCTGGCAGCTCATTGGATTCCAGTCCGTATCAGCATGTCTGTCAACAATGTTCAAAATTCCTGATGCAGAAATCTGGAGGTCATTAGGTCTCCCAAAATCACAAACACTTGATTGTATCTATCGAGGTTGTCATCAGGGAAAATTTTGAAAAGTCTTAAAGGGCATTATCCCATCATAAATTATCAAATGCAAGCAGACCAAAGCCTAAATAAGGGCAGTCAGATTGAAAACAGAAAAGACTTTGGTCGATGGGTTGAGAGTCACTTGTTTTCCATACACCATTTTTAAAAAGAGTCTTGGTGAAATGAGATGTGTAGAAAAGGTGCATAATATTGGTGTACAGTATTTCTGGAGAGCAAAGCTGTGTAAGCAACCCCCAGAACGGGAGTCTGAATGTCAACAGCACCCCAAAAGACCCACTTTTATCTCCTCCCCCAGAAGATAGTTTCTATCCCGATGAGTTCTCCTGTTTCCGTATTTTATGTAAAAGGAATCATGTGGTGCACACGTTTCTGTATCTGGCTTCTTTTATGTTTAAGAGAGCTGCCCATTGGCCGGCGCCGTGGCTTAACAGGCTAATCCTCTGCCTTGCGGCGCCAGCATACCGGGTTCTAGTCCCAGTCAGGGCGCTGGATTCTATCCCAGTTGCCCCTCTTCCAGGCCAGCTCTCTGCTATGGCCCGGGAAGGCAGTGGAGGATGGCCCAAGTCCTTGGGCCCTGCACCCGCATGGGAGACTAGAAGAAGCACCTGGCTCCTGGCTTCGGATCAGCAAGATGCGCCAGCCGCAGCGGCCATTGGAGGGTGAACCAATGGCAAAAAGGAAGACCTTTCTCTCTGTCTCTCTCTCACTATCCACTCTGCCTGTCAAAAAAAAAAAAAGAGAGAGAGAGAGAGAGTTGCCCATTGTTGCCATAGTAGTGGGCTGTTCGTTCTAACTGTGGACTGCATTTCACTGTGGTGAATGTGCCCCCACATTATTCATTGCGTGATTGACAGCCATTTGACCTGTATATTGCAAGCCAAAATATGTTGTCAAGGTTTGGAAGTTTTTGAAACACAATTGCATATTTGAGAGGAGCAGGGGGTGGGGTGTTTAACTGACAAAGGGAAAGAAAGTAAAGGAGACCCCTGCAGGCTCAGACCTCTAACTTGGCTCCGTTTTGCTATTTTTTCCTCCAGCCTCAGGAAAATTCGTTAAGTTATACTGATGGGAGCATCACTGTTAGATGAAGAATGAGATCTGGGGTTCAGGAAGATGAGGGGGAACCTCCTGTCCCAGGAGTCTGAGCTGTAGGAAGTATACCCAGGCAATGTCAGAGAAGCTCGCTGGTGGCTCAGAACGCCTCTGGTAGTGTTTCAGGGCAGCCAGGATCCTCTTTCAGCCTTGGGTTACTTCCCCTCCTAGGCTTCTCCACGAAGCAAGGTGCCCAGCCACTTCTCACCCCCAACGCTCCCAAGACCAAGGGAGACTGTGAGCTGCATATTTCAGCCAAAGAAGTTTCATCAGGCACTGGTAGATTGACCTTCCTGTTTGAGATAGAACCAAGGCCAAAACCTTTCTTTACCATATAACTCATATTTACACCCTTCTCCCAAAATACAGTTACCCTACTTGAGCTCTCTTTTGAGGGTCTGAAATACTAAGTTTTTAGTAACTTGAGGCAAAGCTAGACAGTCTTTCAGACAGTCTCTGTTTATCCGGGTGCAAGGGTTGAAAGTATCTTGGAGTCCTTTCCAGGAGGAACTCTTGAAATGTTACTCCCGGATCAGCAACACATGAATTCAAAATGCCTTTGCAATCTAAAGCAAACAAGAGCGTCTATTTGGAGGTGGAAGGCTGGGAAAACCGAAGGAAGTGTAGTGTTTAGATTCATTGGCTTGGAAAGACTTAAAATATTTATATCGGTATTGAGGACATGTTTATGTTTCATTTTGTGGCAGAGCTTTGAGGAAGTTATGTGCACGTCCTCAGAGAGTTTAACATCATTTCATAAAGAATACGGAATTGGTTACACATGCAAATCTGAGATGACTACAAACATTTTTTAAAAGAATTGGCTTTTAATCACATTTTTCATTGTCTTCAGCCCCTTTTTGGCTACAGATTTCTTTTTTACTTGGTTTCTTTCCAACTTGGTAAACACTGAAAATATGAGACAGTGGTTTACAGAACTTTTCTACAAGAACATCTAGAAGACAAGTGACCAGCATCTCAGGTTGAGCAAGTACCCACATGGTGGATCAGTGGCACCCCAGTCTCCTGAAACAGTTTCTGGAAAGACTTAAAGTAATACCTGTATATTATTGTGGCTCTTCTGTACAGATCCCCCCCAAAACAACAGATAGTAGGTTCTCTTTCTGACCCACGAGTATCAGTTGTTCCAGCTAACATTCTCTGTATTTTTGATGCATTTCGCAAGTTAATCTTCACAACAACACTATGAGGTAGGTAATAGCACAAGTCATTTTACAGCTTTGGAAAACAGGCATCAAGATAAGACCACCATGTCAAAGTTTCAGTGTTGGAAATAGCATGGTTGCAACCAAAGCTTGAGCCTAAACCACTGTGATTCAACATCTTCATGGTGTGAAGGGTCTTCAAAAAGTTCATGGAAATGAGCATTATGAAAAAACTCTGTAGGCATTTCAATTTTTTGTACCAAAATAAATTTATCCTTTAAAATGTCATAAACTTGGGCCAGCACCGTGGCTCACTTGGCTAATCCTCTGCCTGTGGTGCCAGCATCCCATGTGGGCACTGGATTCTAGTCTCAGTTGCTCCTCTTCCAGTCCAGCTCTCTGCTATGGCCCGGGAAGGCAGTGGAGGATGGCCCAGGTGCTTGGGCCCTGCACCCCCAATGGGAGACCAAGAGGAAGCACCTGGCTCCTGGCTTCGGATTGGTGCAGCACCAACCGTGGCGGCCATTTGGGGAGTGAACCAACGGAAGGAAGACCTTTCTCTCTGTCTCTCTCTCTCTCATTGTCTATAACTCTACCTGTCAAATAAAAAAAAAAGTCACAAACTTTTTAAAGTACCCTTGTTTGGCTGCCAATGAAGGCTGACACCAAGGCCAAGTCTGCCTAGACACAGGGCTTAGAGGGCCAAAGGCTTGAATTGTTATCTCCAAAGGTAAGAACAACTTGTATTGAACATGTTGAAACTAATGAAATCTAATGCTCCAACAATTTAGGGGACAATACCAGTATTATACTTTGGTTTCATCTCTCTTTTCAAGAAGGTAGCATGAAAAAAAATCCATTTGGAGGACAAAAACTATCATGTCCATTGAGTGTCTACTGTGTACTGCTAGGTGTTAGGAATAATTAACAAAACATGGTTCCTACATTAATATGTGACTACAACATGTATTATGCTGGGCAAATTATACTTTTTGCCCCCTTGAGTCTGCATTTATTATGAATATCTGGTTAATCTCCTTAGGGTTAATAACCCACAATGGATCCTCTTTGTCCATACTGTTAAAATGAATTCTTTCCAACCGTTATGTGAATTATACCTGAGTAACACCACCATAGGACAGCATAACAGTGCAAATACTGGGCCAGTGCTGTGGCATAGAAGGTTAAGCCTCCATCTGCAGTGTTGGCACTCCATATAGGCCCCAGTTTGAGTCCTGGCTGTTCCGCTTCCAACCCAGCTCCCTGCTAATGGCCTGGGAAAGCAGCAGAAGATGGCCCAAGTACTTGGACCCCTGCACCCATGTGAGAGACCTGGAAGAAGCTCCTGGCTCCTGGCTTCTGTCTGGCCCAGCCCCAGCCATTGTGGCCATTTGGGGAGTGAACTAGAGGATGGAATATATCTCTCTATATCTGTCTCTCTCTCTCTTCTCTCTCTGTATTTCTGCCTTTCAAATAAATAAATAAATCTTTAAAAAGAAAAGAATTCAAATACTTGTTCCACTAAAGGTTCATTTCCAAGTTTTCTGAGTGAACTGTAGGATTTTTTCTTCCTGATATTTGAGATATAGATATAGATATAGATGTATAGATATATCCTTCCAACTTTCTAGCAGAAAAGACTTATCCTAAAATCAAGCTTAATAATATAGATTTTTCAAAAGGTGGGATCTTCACCTTACTCCCAATGAAACAAAGTGCTGGAAGGTGAGAGATAAAGTGGTAGAACCAGCCAGTGGAGGACCTGATACATCCTTTCTTTTCAAAATAAAATAACTGAGACTCCGAGAAGTTAGCTGGTTTGGCTACAGTCATAGAGAGACAAACATCAAACCCAAAACTTGAAGCCAAGTTGCCTTTCTTTTTTTACAACACTGTATTTATGCCAAACTCAAATCCTGCAGAGAATATCTTGATATGAGCTCTGGTCCACCACTTTTTAAAATACTTGGAATAAGTAGATTCCAAGCAAACATTGTTTGAATAAATACATAAGAAGGAATTCCCAGCTTTTGCTGCACCCCTCCCAGTCCACTCTCTCTTTGCATATTCCCTTCCCTCCTGGACCAAAGTAACCACCGGAGCTACGGCCACTCTCACCTGAGCACTGACAACAGAAACAGCCTTTCCAGACACAGGTGGGGAATACAGGAACTGTTTGATCGCTGCATCTGTTAGGATATATTTTTCAGTTGATCCCTGACATAGCACACATGGGAAGAAGCAAGAATGTTTAAGCAGTAGGGATTGGTGGCAAATCCAGGGTTTTAAAGTAGAATTGGGCCAAATCAGCCAAAAATGCAAAAGCTGGAGAAAAAGGGGGATTAGCTGACTTGTTCTAGATCATACAGCTATTTCGCACCAGAGATGGGATTTGATCTCTGGCGTCAAGATTCCTAGTGTGGCAGCTCCAACCAATGCTGCTTTCCAAATAGAAGAGAAGCCACAGCACCTGGTTCTGGAAGTGTTTATAGAGCAAAATGGTGCAGAAGTGTGAAGGGCAAGAGGCAGGAGAGGACACATATCATTAATGGAAGTCTTTATAGGAACGTCACCATGTGTTAGGTATTTGTTATGAACTGAATCGTGTCCCCAGAATTCATATGTTGAAGTCTTAATAGCCAATGTGACTCTATTTGAAGATAGCACCTTTAAGGAGGTAGCTAAGGTTGCCTAAGGTTATTTGATAATGCCTTAATTCAATAGGGCTTGCACACTTATAAGAAAAAGAAGGGGCTGGCGCTGTGGCATAGTAGGTTAAGTATCCATTTGTGGTGCTGGCTTCCCATATGGGTGCCGGTTGGAGTCCTGGCTGCTCTACTTCCTGTCAGTGGACTGGGAAAGCAGTAAAAGATGGCCCAAGTGCTTGGGCTCCTGCACCCACATGGGAGACCAGAAGAAGCACCTGGCTCCTGGCTTCAGATCAGCCCAGCTCCAGATGTTATGGCCATCTAGGGAGTGCATCAGCAGATGGAAGACCTCTCTCTCTGTCTCTCCCTCTCTCTCTCTCTCTGTAACTCTGTCTCTCAAGTGAATAAATGAATCTTTAAAAAAGAAGGAGAAAGGCCGGCACCGCGGCTCACTAGGCTAATCCTCTGCCTGCGGCGCACCGGGTTCTAGTCCAGGTCGGGGCGCCAGATTCTGTCCCGGTTGCTCCTCTTCCAGGCCAGCTCTCTGCTGTGGCCCGGGAGTACAGTGGAGGATGGCCCAAGTCCTTGGGCCCTGCACCCGCATGGGAGACCAGGAGAAGCACCTGGCTCCTGGCTTCGGATCAGCGCGGTGCGCAGCAGCCACTGGGGGGTGAACCAACGGAAAAGGAAGACCTTTCTGTCTGTCTCTCTCTCTCACTGTCCACTCTGCCTGTAAAAAAAAAAGAAAAAGAAAAAGAAAGGAGAAAGAGAAGGAAGAGGAGGAGGAGGAAAGACAGGAGGAGCATGCCCACACAGAATAAAGGCCTTCTGAGGACACGGTAAGGAAGCAGCCATCTACAACCCAAGGAGAGAAGATGCAAGAGAAACCAAACCTGCCAGGGCCTTGGTCTCAGAGTCCTAGGCTCCAGACTGGGAGAAGGTAAATTGCTGCAGTGCAAGCCAACTGATATGTGGTATTTTGTTTCAGCAGGCTGAGCTGACGCAGACCGTACTGCTGGCCAACAGTGAGGGGCCATGCAGATCAACTCTGCTTGGTCTCATTATGCTCCAGGCTAGCCTGGGCCCAGGGAGGAGGCGGGAGCTGACACCCAGCCAAAAGTTAACCAGGGATTCTAAGGTTAACCAGGCCCATGCTGAGACAAACAAGCAAAAGGACAGTAATTAATGATGAAAATTGTAGATAGCCACAAACAATTCATTTATTTCTGTTGTTTATCTGTTTGTACGTCTTTTGATTCCTTGTTTCTTTGGTGTTCTTACGAGAACAAATATTTATCTCAGAAAACCCACTTCTTGAAAGCAGAACAAATATAAGCTACTTGAGGTTTTTTATTTTCAATGTTTTCAAAACAGTATTTTATGTCAAGAAAAGGGTAAATATTGGCCGGCGCCACGGCTCAATAGGCTAATCCTCCGCCTGCAGCGCCGGCATCCCTGGTTCTAGTCCCAGTTGGGGCACTGGATTCTATCCCGGTTGCTCTTCTTCCAGTCCAGCTCTCTGCTGTGGCCCAGGAGTGCAGTGGAGGATGGCCCAAGTGCTTGGGCCCTGCAACCGCATGGGAGACTAGGAGAAGCACCTGGCTCCTGGCTTCGGATCAACGTGGTGCACTGGCCACAGTGGCCATTGGAGGGTGAACCAGTGGAAAAGGAAGACCTTTCTCTCTGTCTCTCTCTCTCTCTCACTGTCCACTCTGCCTGTTAAAAAAAAAAAAAAGAAAAAAAAAAAGAAAAGAGTAAATACTACTTGAAAGAACTCGCAGAGAGATGTCAATGAAAATGACAAAGTAAAAGACCCCAAAAGTTTCCGTAAAAAGAATTGGATCACTGACAAAAATAGATCAGTATTTTTCAGAACTCGAATTAGCCAAAAGTTTGCAGCAATCCAGAGAGAGTTTATCAAAGAGAAATCGACGAATCTCGGTAAGAGCGGCAGTACTTGTGACATTTGAACCTTATCTATCCTAGATTCTCCCTCCTCAGTCCAGCAGCTGCCATGAAAACCAACAGTGCACAGTGAAAACCAGCGTCCTGGCAGCCCGGAGGCGGGAGTAGGCAGCTGGGGCTTCTCCAAAGCCCCACTCACAAGCAGGCCACTGTTTGACCCGCATGGTGGCTCCCGGAGGACTTCACGCACAAAGCTGTCTTGATTCACACTGACTTGAGCCAAACAATCTTTTCTTCCCCTGGACGCATTGGTTGGAAACGTTACAGCTGTATGAGGTGGCAGATAAGAGTTGAGTCAAACAGCCTGATCAAGAGCTTGAAAGGAAAACTTGGGAAAAGAAATATCTATAGGACTCTTGAAAGCTTTGATACACTTCTAGGAATCCTACATGTCTGCCTCAGCCTGGGCAGAGGCCTAGGAAAGACACAACCACCTTCACACCCACCCTGACCTATTCCTTTATTCATTCGCCAGTATGTGTTGAGTTCTTGTTACATTCCACCCATCGGAGATGGAGTAGTGGACAACGCAGGTTCAGTTCTTGCCTGGTTTTAGGGACACATGTGTAATATGTGCTTTAATATAACACATATATTACATATATACATATATAGTGACATATGTATGTAATATATGATATATATAATATGTATTATATATATATATATATATACACACCACGTCACCATCATCAACTCCACGCTGGGGAAGGCACTGAGCGGAGCAGCAGGGGGCTACACGACAGGACCTGGGCCCCTGGTATTCCCGCTGCGGCAGCGTGTGTGGCCCTACCTCTTCTCCAATAGCCTGCCCCCCGCTGTCGCTGGCTGTGCCTCCAAGGCCCTGGACCTGCTCATGGAGAGCAGTACCATCGTCCAGTCAAAGGCTGCCAAGACCCAGTGGCTCCGCAGCAAGATGCAGGCTGCCGGCTTAGCCGTCTCGGGAGCCAGTCACCCCATCTGCCCTGTGATGCTGGGTGATGCCCGGCTAGCCTCTTGCAAGCCAATGACATGCTGAAGAGAGGCATCTTTGTCATCGGGTTCAGCTACCCTGTGGTCTCCAAGGGCAAAGCCCGGATCCGGGTGCAGATCTCAGCCGTGCACAGCGAGGAGGACATTGACCGCTGTGTGGAGGGCTTCGTGGAGGTCGGGCAGCTGCACAGGGCGCTGCCCTGACCCCAAGCACTGGAGTGGTGGAGCAGGCTGGGCAGAGGCCCATGTGGCTATGAAACAACGCTGTGCAAACTGCAAAAATATATATATAATACATATATAATATAGGTCATATATATTATATGTATGTATTATATATACATATACATACATATATGATATGTATTATATATAATATATATTACATATAATGTAATACCAGGAAGTGGATGTGCCAGAGAGTAAACCAAAACCAGGTTACGGGGGTGGGGTGCCTGTAGACCAAGTTGTCAGAAAGAACTCTTTGAGGAGGTGACGTACAAGCAGAGATCTGAATGAAATGCAAAAGCTGAGGGGAAGGAGTGTTCAGGGAGGGAGGGAGGAGCAGCTACCAAGGCTGAGGTGGGAATGAGCAAGGCCTAGAGGAAGATTAGTAAGAAGGCCAGAGTGACGGTTTCTTCTCTCAACATCTGTCTTGGGTTCAACCTGTCCCTTCATGTTCCCCAGCACAACCCACATTCTTACCCGTATCACTCACATCTGTATTGCCATAGGAATCTTCTCATTGTTCTGCTTACCCCAAGGCTGTGTCCACACAAGGCCCACTGCAGAATGATTTTACCAGAGCAATTTCATGTGACCCTTTGCAATCAAGAAGTCCTATAGACTCCTACTGCTACTGCAACCTTCAGTTTCTCCACAAGCATTTACTGCTGTCCTGCTGTGTCCCAGCCACATGTCTGCGCATAGATGATTATGCACAAAGAAGACCAGGTCTCTGCTGTCATGCAGTGTTTGTTCTTGATGCACAAGACAACTGTACAGCAGGGGTCAGTGCCGTGGTGTAGCAGGTAAAGCCGCCACCTGCAGTGCCGCCATCCTATGGGGTGCTGGTTTGAGTTCCGGCTGCTCCACTTCTGATCCAGCTCTCTACTATGGTCTGGGAAAGCAGAAGAAGATGGCCCAAGTTCTTGGAAACTTGCACCCATGTGGGAGACCCACAAGCTCCTGGCTTCTGGCTTCAGATCAGCCCAGCTCTGGCCACTGCAGCCACTTGGGGAGAGAACCAGTAGATGGAAGATCTCTCTCTCTCTCTCTCTCTCCCCCATTCTCTCTCTCCCCTCTCTCTTTGCCTCTGCTTCTGTGTAATTCTGCCTTTCAAATAAATAAATCTTTTTTAAAAAGACACTTGATAATTAAATAAATAAATACCAAGGTAGTGAGTGTCAAGAAGAAATAGAAACGGTGCCAAAGGAGGCAGCCGAAGGGTTGTGACGTGATCTGGGAAGTCTGGGGCCAGAGTCAGTTCCAGCGGAGGTGACAGCAGGGTCCAGACCTCCAGGTGGGACTTCTCACAGGCTGACCTCGTGGCAGCTCCTTTGCAAAGTCTCCTCTGAGTGAGTAAGTTACAGCGTCCAGGCTTCTATTTTAGAGCCTGGCTAAATTGTCCAGGTTGTCTCCCTTCCATAGAATTTGATTCTGTTCAGTACAGGAACCCCTGCTAACTCATAGTAGACTACCTGGAGTAGGAGGGAACTTCAAAAAATTCATAGAAAAAAATGGGACTAAAACAAAAATTTATTTGGGTGAAAAAATTGAGATTTAAGCATAGTTTTTTCATAACACATGCTCTTTTTTTAACAAATTATTTATTTATTTATTTATTTATGTGTTTGAAAGACAGAGTTACAAAGAGAGAGGGAGGCACAGAGAGAGAAAACATCCATCCACTGGTTCACTTCCCAAATGGCTGTAATGGCCAGGGCTGAACCAGGCTGAAGCCAGGAGCCTGGAACTCCAGCCAGGTCTCCCAGGTGGGTGCAGGGGCTCAAGTACTTGGGCCATCTGTTGCTGCTTCCCCAGGTGCACTGGCAGGGAGATGGATAGGAGATGGAGCAGCCAAGACTCAAATTGGCACTCATATGGGATGCCAGGATTGCAGGCAGTGGCTCAACCCACTGTACCACAACACCAACCCCCTTTATAACACATTTTCTATGAATTTTTGAAGGCCCTTTGCATAGAGGGAAGTACCCTCATACTGCAAGTCATTGATAAATACCTGTGTAACTGAACTGAATGAAGTTCAGTGTCTGAGTCTGGCAGGTAGAGTTATCTATTCCTTGAGCGCTAACCCAACGTTAACTCACATTCTTGGATTTTGCAAAGTCAGCACCCTCACTGCTCCTGGCCTCTCCGAGTGATACTTGACAAAGTTCAATAAATCAACATTACATGAAAATAAAATTCTAAAACACAAGTCACTGTTTGTCTTTTAAAATGTCTTTTGTCTCAGGAATTAAGGAGCTTTAACTCCTAGGTTAAATTAGTCAATTACCTCTTTCAAAAGTGGTTTAGAATTTTGAAACTGATATTGTCAACAGGGACTTGTGAACATGCTTAACTTGATTTGGCAGTTTTTGTTTAAAGATGCTTTTTGAAAGATTATCACTAATCCTTTCATTCTGTTAATGTTATTTTAAGCATTTCTATGTGCTAAGTACAAATGCACCTCAAAAAGCTTGTGGAAAATGGAATTAAAGGAAAGGTTTATTTTGGTGCAAAATAATTTTTGAAATTCTTCGTAGTTTTTCATCACACTCATTTTTCATGAACTTCTTTTTTTTAATCTATTTATTTGAGAGGAACAGTGACAGAGATAGTGAGAGAGAGAAAGAGAAGTCCCATCTACTGATTCACTCTGGAAATTCCTACAGTGATCAGGAATAGGCCAGGCTGAAGCCAGAACCCCACAGCTCCATCCGGGTCTCCCTTCTGGGTGCCAGGGACCCAAGAACTTGTGACCACTGCTTTCCAGGGCCTGAGCCATCAGCAGGAAGCTGGAGGTGGAACTGGAGCTGGATTTGAACGTAGGCACTCCGTTACGACATGTGGACATCCCACCAAACGTCTTCACTTCCACATCAGACACCTGCCCCTCATAAACTTTTTGAGAACCCTTCGTATGCATGAATATCAAAATTTTTTGCACCAAAATAAGGTTATCTTTTAACTCCCTTTTCCATGAACTTTTGGAAGTACCTTTTTATGGCACCTCTTCCTGAGAATGAGTGAATAAAGTACAAACTTTCTGTTGCCTTTGTGGAGCTTATAGTCTTGTAAAAAATGGGAAAACACACACACACACATTTATAGCTTTTGTGTGATGTATGCTATTAAAGGCACAAACAGCACACAAGATAGTAACAGGGGAGATCTTTGCCAGGGATGGTCAGGGAAGACTTCCCTGAAGAAGTCACATTTAAGTTTAGCTTCAGCCTTGCAAAAAAGGAAAGGCTCTTACAGGCTGAAGCAAATTCTAAATATTTTACTCCTGACAGGTAGTTCACAATGTCTGTTGGCCATTATACTTTGCTATGTTCTAAAAAAAGCTTTTTAGCTTTGTCCTACAACTAATCAGAATTCCCTGTATTTATAGCACATCATGCAAAACAGTAATGCTAACCAAGGTGAGGACACTCCATTCTTCACCTCCCTGGAGCATGTTCTTTGTCACCACTCAGGCTGGGCTAAGTGACAGCATCTGTAGTCTAGTTTCCTAATGACACTGATGCTCTGAATGGTTCCATATGTGCCGACTGCTGCGCCACATATTGGTCCCGTCCCTCGACCACACATCATGAGCCCATTAGGTCATGCAGTTCATCTGGTCAGAATATGGTACCCCTGAGTCTCCCAGAGGATGTTTGAGTCGGAGCCTGGTGACTATGTGAGTCCCACGGCCACAGGCCCCAGTCCACCCTGAGCAGCAAGCTCGCAGCTGGTTCATTCCCCCAAAGCCAGTAATCCTCAGGGCTCTAGGTCCAGGGGGCATCGTGAGGAGTGCAGATGCGTTAGGGCGGATGCCTCAGAACTTCACAGAAGCACCAGGGAAGACACCGAGTGGTAACACATGGCTGTCTGCAGTGGCTCCTCCAAGCTTCTTAGCAGCATGGGAGGCCTGCAGCAGCTGCCGAGGCCAGGCCTGAACCCGGAAGGCCTCACTGAGGGGTGGGTGGGTGTTTGGCACAGCAGTGGAGCTGCCTGAGCCCAAGTCTCAGTTCTGCTCTGATTCCGGCCTCCTGCTAATGTGCGCTGTGGGAGGCAGCCGTGATGGCTCAAGGATTGGAGTCCCTGCCAACTATGTGGAAGACCGGATAGAGGTCCTGCTTCGACCTGGCCCAGCCCTGAGGATTACTGGCTTTGGGGGAATGAACCAGCAAATTAAACTTCTCTCTCTCTCAAATAAAATGAAAATTAATTACGCAGTTCCTTAAAAAAAAAAAAGAAGTCTCCGATGAACCCTGAGAGCAGTTGATTACTCAACATCTCCTCAAGACTGTGCCTGCCCAACACAACAGGGACATTACTATGAATTAGAGTGACCTAGAAACAAACCAGAGGAACACTCCCTGAGTTTATGAAGAGGATGTGTAAATACCAGGAAAGAGAAGGACAGCTGGGCATGCCCAGGACCTCCTCGACAGAGATTACTGAGCGGTTGTAAGCAATTTAAGGGGCCGTAAATATGAGTCATTCACAAAAAAAAAAAAAAAAAAAAATCTAGGATTGTTAGACAACTATTCACTTATAATTCATCAGATAAAGGCAAAGTAGGTCTAACCTGGACCTGGAATAGATGAGGTGATGATTTATGATATGAAAAGCAATGAAGGAGAGGCAAGAGACCCCAGGTGACCTGGGAGAGCAGTCATTGCTCTTCTGCTCAGAGGAGTTGTTTATCCTTGGGAAAAACACCTACTTGATTCTAGGACTGAGTTCCAATAACGACCTTGGAAATGAATCTGCCATTGTGGTAAGTGGCTGTAATTCCCACAGGCATTTCTCCCTGCGGTGGGATTCACTCCTCCTCTCTCCTTTCACTTAACCATCTCTGTTAAGCACCTGCTATGTGCCAGATGCCATTGGTCCTGGCTCCCAGTGCCTCCAAACGAAACCCTTATGCCATTCACATTCTAGTGGGGTGGAGCTGGAGGAAACAGAAAATAAATTAATAAACAAGTACCATGAAAATCAATAAAGCAAGTAAGGAAAAGGTGAGAGTGCAGGGTGATGACAAGACCTTGAGAGAAGGCTTCTTTAAGGGCTATTTTATGTAGAGAGGGTAAGGAAGGCCTCATGGGGAGTAACATGTGTAGGAATTGCAGGGCCAACGCTGGGAAGATGTTGAGGCCAGAGCTCCAGGAAGAAACAGAGAAGCAAATGCAAGGTCCATGGGGGCAAGAGTGTACTTGCCACAGTCAAGATCAGCAACAAGTTCATGGGGCTGAGCTGAGTGGAGCAAAGGAGGGGGAGAACTGTAGGAAATGAGACCAGAGATGTAGTCAGGAGCCCGCCTGTGTGGGGTCTCAGTAAGAACTGGGTTGGAAACCACGGAAAGGTTTTGACCAGAGACATGATGGTAGCTAAGGTAGACTTCAAAGGCATCGTTCTGACTCTGTATGCAAAACAGACTGGAAGCAGGAATAGCTCCGGGAGACCAAGTGAGAGATCATTAGCATGCTGACACGAGCATTGCCATCCATACGCGAAACCTCAGGTAGTGTTGACTTGATGAGTTCCATGAGCCAGAATTCAAAATGGTAGCATTTTAACTACTTAAGAGGCTTATGGAATGGAAAAGTGTACGACTGTTTCGTCCCATAAAATAGCCACTAGCCACATGTGGCTGTTGAGAACCTGAAATACAGCTAGTCCAATTTGAGATTTTCCCATTAGAATAACTTACACATAGAGTTTTGAAGACTGAATACTCCTCCCCAATGGATAGAAAAGCAAAAAATCAGAATGTAAAATACCTCTTTAATAATTTTTATACTTATCAAACATTGAGATATATTTGGGATAATAGATTAAGTAAAGCATACTCAAAATTAATTTCACCTGTTTCTTTTTGTTTTTAAAGATTTATTTACTTACTTGAAAGAGTTACACAGAGAGAGAAGGAGAGGCAGAAAGAGAAAGAGAGAGAGGTCTTCTATCTGCTGGTTCACTCCCCAGTTGGCTGCAACTACCGGAGCTGCGCCCAGGTCTCTCATGTGGGTACAGGGGCCCAAGGACTTGGGCCATCTTCTACTGCTTTCCCAGGCCATAGCAGAAAGCTGGATTGGAAGTGGAGCAGCTGGGACTAGAATGGGCACCCACATGGGAGGCTAGTACTGGAGGCAGTGGCTTTACCCTCTATGCCACAGAGCTGGCCCCATCTTTTTGGTTTTTTTTTTTTAATTTTTTTTAACTTTTATTTAATGAATATAAATTTCCAGTGTACAGCTTATGGATTACAATGGCTTCCCCCTCCCATAACTTCCCTCCCACCCGCAACCCTCCCCTCTCCCGCTCCCTCTCCCCTTCCATTTGCATCAAGATTCATTTTCAATTCTCTTTATATACAGAAGATCAATTTAGTATAAAGATTTCAACAGTTTGCACCCACATAGAAACACAAAGTGAAACATACTGTTTGAGTACTAGTTATAGCATTAAATCACAATGTACAGCACATTAAGGACAGAGATCCCACATGAGGAGCAAGTGCACAGTGGCTCCTGTTGTTGACCCAACAAATTGACACTCTAGTTTATGGCGCCAGTAACCATCCTAGGCTGTCGTCATGAGTTGCCAAGGCTATGGAAGCCTTCCATCTTTTTGTTTTTTAAAATGTAAATACTATAAAGTTTTAAATCATATACATAGCCACCTCATATCTCTGATGGACAGCACTGGTATTATAAACTGACTTATACTAAGAAATCCTTCGTTATTTTGAGACTTACTGAGAAAATTTTCTAAAATGTATTGTTCATTTTCTGATTGTAATAAACAAAGTCATACAAATACATAGATAATGAAAGTGAATGTGTTTTGAAAATGTGTTGAATATGTTAATGATTCTGAACAGTTCTCTGTGGTCTCTTGTCGTAAAGATGGTAACAGTGGCTCTTCCATGCTGGTTGCACCCCTGGGGGAGCTCCTGACTGTGCTATGCTTCGAATAGGATATGACGTCTGAACTCTCCCAGGCAGCTTAATCCTAGGCCAGAGGTTGCTGGTGCTGAGAGGGTGGAAACTTTTCCCACTCATGCTGTCTAGGAAGTGGGCCTAGTGGGAAGCCCTTAGGCCATTAGCAAGTAGTTCTGATGAGGGATTTGTTACAAAAGCCGAGCTGGGCCCAGCCACTCTCTCTGCCTCCTCTTGGTGTGATCCATCCTCTGCACATGTGCTTGGCCACCGCCAGCCTCCAGCATCACCAGATGGCTGAGCCCAATGTTCTTGGAGCATGAACTTGAAAATCACCCTCCTGCCTTGATATGGGGGAGGTCTTGGGTATTTTGTTGTAGTAGTGAAAAGCTGAAAGGGTCCTCTACCTCACCGAACATGAGCTTATAAGTTTCCTGGCTGAGGTTTCAGGGACACATTTCTCAAGAGATGGTGCGAGAGCCGTGACTTTCCAGACAGACGGGCTTTTCTGGATCATTCTCTCCGGCAAATTGCTAATTCATCTTCTCCCTTCCCAAAGGTAGATCTAATCCACAGATACATCATGGGTTGGGCCCTGTATTCAGGCAAAGCACTGAGAGCTAACAGGGTGGGTCTGCTGCACACGGGGCCAAAGTATTCTCAAGGCCAAAGACCTTACACAAGAGAGCCTGTAGTTTGGGGAAACAGGGAGAGGAGCCTCGGCACGATGCACTGTGTATTTATCTTAGGCCACCTCTCTCCCAGTCCTACAGTGACTTCCCCACTTCTCATTACTCAGCAGTAATTGAGCTTTGCAGGACATTTGAAAAGTTTAAGTTCACTAGAGATAGTCACGCACACTCAAAAGGCAACTTTCCAATTTATGGTAAGAAACAAATTGCCAGGGGTCAGAATGTTTGGGTCTTTCTGCTCTTCTCTCCATGGGAAATGCTTCTTGGGAGCAAATCCATCAGTAGAAGGTCACTTGATAGGCAAATGCAGTAGAGAGAGGTGACAGAATGATATCCCAGACATTTTGGTGCAAAAAGCTTTGAAATCCATGCATAGTTTTTCCATAGCACGTATTATCCATGACCTTTTTGAAGATGCTTCATAACTGTTGAATGCGTGCATGTTTAATCTCAGAGTTACAAGACAGAATGGTTTCCAGGCCAGAGCAAGATATGATTAAAATATTAACAAGTTTTTGGTGAAATATGTTCATCACCCACAATAGCACAGAAAAGTTTCAATAACAAATTCTGGCCATTTCCCCCATCCCAAGAGACTAGAAGGTGTTCTGGATGGAGGTGGCTGTCCCCACTGAGGGCATTGAGAGCCCAGCCTTGGAGAAGGACACTTCCAGCTGTCAGAGCCTGGGCCAACGAGCGTCTGAGTCCTATGATGGTTCACTGTTTGATTCCAGAATTGCTAACTGGACCTCCTGTGCAAGTTTTCAATGGCAGAGTCCACACTCAGGGACTTGGTTGCATTTTCTGGCCTAAGAGTTGAATTTTTCCATCCTGGCACATTATTTTGAATTATGGTAGGAGACAAGTCCTTGGATCCCTGCACCCACGTGGGAGACCTGGAGGAGGCCCAGTGCAGCTCCAGCCGTTGCGGCTGATTGGGGAGTGAACCAGCAGATGGAAGACCTCTCTCTCTCCCTCTGCCTCTCCTTCTCTCTCTCTCTCTCTCTGTAACTCTTTCAAATAAATAAGTCTTAAAAAAAAAAAAAAAAAAAAGCTGATTTACGGAGTTCACGGACCAGGAAGGAAAGGTGAAAAGAGAAGTATTCTGACCACATCTTTTTTAAGTAAGGGCCCTTTCACTGGGGCACGCTTTGCATTCTCGGTAAGAGCTGCTCTGGCTCAATCCTGCTCCCCCTGCATATACTCGCTGAGCTATTATCTGAGAGTCAGAACTACTTTTCTCTGGGCTGTTGATCACTTTGCATTCTGTCAAACCAGCATTCCCCCCACATCAGGGGCCCACTCTTCCCCCCTCCCTATTCTCAAAGGTCAGGAAAGCAGAGGACTGCCTCCAACAAGCCCCTGGATCACCTCCTGATGCAGAAATGCCTCCGTTTGACGAATGTTGGAGTCCCGCGCCTCTCGGTTTCCCTCCATCTCAGTCTGCTCCCAGGCTGTGCATTTGGTGCAGTAGGTAAGCTGCTGCTTCAGACACCCGCAACCCATGTTGGAGTGCCCGGGTTTGAGTGCTTCTTCCTGCTAATGTGCACTCACACGGGAGAGCTGGATTGAGTTCCTGGCTCCTGGCTTTGACCAGGCCCCCAGTGTCTGCACGTTTCTGGGGGAATGAACAAGTGGATGGGAGTGCTCTCTCTCTCTCTCTCTCTGTCTCTCAATCTCTCTCTCTCTCTCTCTCTCTCTCTGTCTCTCAAATAAATATTAAAAAATTAAATTAAAAAGCTGTGCTCCAGACGACTGGCATCCCATGACTTTCAAACTTATGCAAATCAGGACTGGGTAGGGTGGTCTGGGATGCAGGATTCTTCCTTCCTCACGTTTTCCTTCCTGGATGTTTCACTTTTTACTTTTTTTTTTTTAAATCATCATAGGAGTTGTCACTGACTTTTCGTTTTTGAGTTATGTATACACACACACACACACACACATAAAGGCTAAAAACACTTAACCTAATTGTGAAATAAAATTAACAGAGTAAGCTATCCTTTCTTGAAACAGCATAAGCCTGTCCCTTTCAAAGGAGTTCATATCAAAAGCACAACCTTGCTACAATGCCCTCCAGCTTAGAGTTTGGTCAGGTCAGAAAGCAGCCCACAGCTCATGATGGAAGACACCTGTGCAGTCCCTAAGGGTCACACAGTCAGGCCTTGTATTCCTATCAACACCGTTCAGTGTTTACCAAGTCCCAACTCAGAGCTACGCAAAGTTAAAATTACCCGTCTCTTTCTGTTCGTACCCTACTTGCAACAAGTAAGCTATCAAACACATTTCCCAGATAGGCAAGACGCAAACACAGAAATTAGTTAAGGAAGTTAACTTTGTACTAGAAATAAAGTTATTGCGTTCCATAAAAGATCTGAGGTTCCAGGCTACTTCTGAGCTCGGCCAGAGAAAGATGGAGCAGGCCTTGTGCTCTCCATTCACATTGTGGGGCCTCAGTTTACCTTTCTACCATGTTGATGGTACAGGGAAAAAAAAAAAAAACCAAGCTCTCGGTAAGTGAGTTTTAGATTTATGCATGCTGGCTGAGACTTAATACCACTGGGTCTCCTAGGAGGCAGGTCTTTTTCTCTGAGACAACCACCCAGACGTAAAGCCAGGAGTAAAACCCTCCTGCCTACACTCTCATGTAAAAGCCCCTTGGTGTTAAAGCCCCAGGTGACTTGGGAGTTCCCCAGGCACATCAGCTCTGAGTTCAACAGAGAGGGACTCTAACTTCCTGGGAGAAACCTTTCTGAACCTGCTGCAGTGGGAGGTCCTCAGGTTTCCTTATAAAAGAAAAAAAGAATAGATGTCAGTGTATAGCATTCTCTAAGACACATTATCTAAAAAGAATAAAAAGGCATCTGTAGAATACGATGTGGATGTGTACACATAGAGAAAGTTCTGGAAAGATAGACATCACACTGCTAAAAGCCTTCTGGAGAAAAGAGTAGAATCAGGAAGAGGATAAGGGGAGATTTTCACTTTTCCTACATATCCTTCTATTTATCAAAAATTATACAATAAAATTATGTTCATTATTTACATAGTATTATTATCCATATAGCTATGGGGCCAATCTTGTGGTTGTTAAAACTTTATATATTCCTATCCCCATTTTAATTAGAAGACTAAAAAGCACTTTTTTCAGTATCACATAGTATATAAAACATTTTTATACATTAAATTTCATTAATGTCTCAGGTTTTCATCACCATAACTAAATACCTGGTGCCAGCTGCTTATGAAAGAAGAATTTTCATTTTAGTTTATGGTCTTGGAGGCGCACAGACAGGATACGGTAAACCCCATTGGCTGGCCATCTGCCGAAGCCAGAGGATAGCAATCGTGGAGCGTGTGTCAAATAAGGATTCCATGATGAGTCAGGAAGCAGAAAGAGGGCTGGGCTCAAGTCTTCTGTAGTCATCAGCCATCTGCTGAGAACAGCACCAGGAGCCTAGGGACTTCCCACGGGGCCCACCTCCTAGACGCCACACTTGGGATTTAGCATTCACTCCTCTAGCACTACCAATCTGTGACCTCAGATTTAACCATGTGCACAAGTTTGGGAGCCATATCCTAGTCAAACCACAGAAACCAGTATGCAAGAGAGAGTAACAGGCCGGCGCCACGGCTCACTGGGCTAATCCTCCACCTGCGGCACCGGCATCCCATATGGGCACCGGATTCTGTCCCGGTTGCTCCTCTTCCAGTCCAGTCCTCTGCTGTGGCCCAGGAAGGCAGTGGAGGATGGCCCAAGTGCTTGGGCCCTGCACCCGCATGGGAGACCAGGAGGAAGCGCCTGGCTCCTGGCTTCAGATCAGCACAGTGCCAGCCGTAGCGGCCATTTGGGGGGTGAACCAACGGAAGGAAGACCTTTCTCTCTGTCTCTCTCTCCCTGTCTAACTCTGCCTGTCAAAAAAAAAAAAAAAAAAAAAAAAAAAAGGAGAGAGTAACATAGGATAGAATTCTCTTGCCAAAAGAACAAGATCAAGTTGCATATTCACCAATCTCTTTTAATTACCGGATGGAGTAAAGTGATTTTGTAAATAAATATTATATGTATATCTAATAAACATGCCAGAAAATGCTTGGATTAATAGCAACCACATTTCATATGTGGTATCTTAAATGCTATTCTGATTTTGAATGATTCAAATTTAATAAAATCAATTACATAAAGAAGCAACACTAATTTACAACAGTATTTGGGAGAAATAAAGTAAGAATGGATGATTTACAAATTCTACTAATACAAAGCTGAGGATATGGAACTAGCAATAATTATTTCACAAAACTAGCAATAATTAGTTCATTTATAGGATTAAGGTTGCCCCAATGGGCTCCTTCCTGCATTAGCACAGAGCTAAGAACTGCCAGACAAAGCCACACTTCCTCCAACTCAGAATTGACCCACCAACTTCTTACACGCAAGATCATGCTAAACAGCTACCTTTTACCAATAAAGATTCTTCTAATCTGAAGAGCTCCCTAGGCAGTGTCAGCTACTCATCATTTGCAATTCTTACATCCATGCAAAACAAGCTTTCTTTTCCACATTTCATATTAGAGGGGAAAAATGTGATTTAAAGAAGTAATTTTCCCAAACTGACACAGCTTAGGAGATGCAAAGCTGGGATCTGAACCCAAGTGTGTCTGGCTCTAAACTCTTATGCATGTCCTTCCACTGGGACTCATCAACCCAAACTTGCAGTCCTGAGGCACCTGCCAAATCTCTTGGATGTCTACCTTGAATCTAGCTTGGGATTCGCACTGGTATCCACAGCTGAGAGGACAAATGGCTTTGGCACAAGTACAAAGTGGCCTCTCCTTGAGTGAACAACAAGTCAGCTACCACAGCTGCCTCCAGGCTTGGAAAGTGAGCAAAACCATTGCCAGGAGAGTCTTCCACGTCTCTGGGGTAAGAAGCTACTGCGGTTGGGGTATGGTTTGTCTGCACTAAGGCGAGCTTAAAGGAGATTCCCTATGTCAGAGTGGGAATGAAGAGGTAGTGGGTAATAAGAGTAATAGTGGGTAATTAAGAGATTGTTAGGTCAAGAGGGACCCACTCTCATAAATGCATTAGTGTCTTTCTCAAGAGACTGCATATAGGTTTCCCAGAAGTGGGTGGGGTCGCCCAGGACTGCATTAATTATCATGATAAGGGTTGTTTGCCTCTTCTGCCTGCTCCACCTGCCGCTCTCAGGCACTCCTGCCGTGCTACAATGCAGCACAAGGCCCTCTCCAGATGTGGCCCCCTGAGCTGGGGAGCCTTTCCAGCCTCCCAAACTGTGAGCCAAACAAACCTCTTGTTTTTATATAAAGCACCCAGCCTTGGGTATGTTTTTATAGCAACACAAAATGAACTACAATAATAATCACCTACCCATTCATTCCACAGAAATTCAAGAGCTCTTACTATGTACAAGGCACTGTTCTAAGCACTGTGGAGAATCAAATACACAAAGAATGAAGCACACCCCCCCCTCATGTGAGCCAGATTAGTACTGTCCACCCCATCTGGAGGTGAGGGGGGAGTAGGTAGTGTCCAGCTTGGGGAGTGAACCAGTGGATGGAAAATCTCTTTCTTTCTTTGTCTACCTCTTTTCTCTCTCTGTAACTCCAACTTTCAAAATAAATAAATCTTTTTTAAAAATGCCTAGACAATTTAACTAACTATGTATTATAATTTACTTTCTGGTTTATTAATTAAAAATATATCTGAACAAATATTTTTATTGCAGAGCCTTTTTATTTTTAAAAAATTTATTTTTGGAAGGCAGAGTTACAGAGAAGTAGAGGCAGAGAGAAAAGAGGTCTTCCATCCGCTGTTTCACCCCCCAAATGGCTACACAGCTGGAGCTGGGCCAATCCGAAGCCAAGAGCCCAGAGCCCAGGTCTCCCACAGGTACAGGGACCTAAGGACTCAGGCCATCTTCTACTGCTTTGCCAGGCCATAGCAAAGAGCCAGATCGGAAGTGGAGCAGCCAGGACTCAAACCAGCACTCATATGGGATGCCGGCACTGCAAGCAGCAGCCTTATCTGCTATACTACAGAGCCAATCCCCTCTTTATTTTGAAAGTCAGAGTTACAGAAAAGAGAGAGAGAGATTTTCCATCTACTGGTTCACCACACTAGATGGTGGGAATGGCTGGAACTGGGCCAGGCTGAAGCCAGGAGCCAGAAGCTTCTTCCAGGTCTCCCATGTGGGTGGCAGGAGCTCAAGCACTTGGGCCATCTTCTGCTGCTTTTCCCAGGCCATTAGCAAGGAGCCAGAAGTGGAGCAGCCGGCACTCGAACCATTGCCTGTTTGGGATGCTGGCATCGCAGGCTGCAGTTTTACCCATGAAACCACAATGCTGGTCCCACAAACCTTTTTTAAAAATGTGTTTATCTGGCTGATAAGAGAAAAGAAGACTCCATTTGTTACTCAAGATATTCATTTTTCCTGGCAATGTGCTTACAATTACGTACTGTTATGTCTTAAAAGTGCTGATATGTTTTTGTTTCATGAAAGGTTAAGTAATATCTAAACCTGGATATCCTTGGTGTAGAATCTCTGCTTCCTGGAATATCAATTTTCTGTGAAAAGTCAAATTTTTAAGCATAATCAAAGGTTTGGCTATTCAAGTGTCTGTTTATTCAGCCACAGGAGGTTGAGTATCAGGTAGCATGCTGTGCAGAGCTGGACACCTGCTGGTTTTCCAGAAAGGATAGAGACTCCTAGAGTCCTGCTGGGGCTTCTTGCCCTGCATCCCTGCTGGGCTGTGCAGCCCTGAGCTTTGCGGGGGGGGGGGGGGGGGGGGGGGGGGGGGGGGGGGGGCCTGGTACCCCCATCCTGGCCCAGGGCAGACCTCCCAGCTCACCTCACCCCGTGGTTTCCTGCTGCTTCTTTCCAAGTGAGTTTGCACAAACAAAGAAATAAGAAGAGGAAAGAAAGTCTGCCTGGATCTGTTCCTAAGCAGCATTTTGATGGTGACACCAAGTTTTTGTTATTTTCAACACCTGACACTGAAGCTTTAGGTTTGGTCTACAAGTTCAAAACAGTGCCATTGTTGTCATTGGCTTGAGGAGCCAGTCAAAACATTACACACCAAACTGGGGAATGAACTTGAGGGTTGGGTGGATTTTTGGTTTGTTTGCTTATTTGACTGGTCTTGTTGACTGAAGCAGCTGGAACAATTTAACAGGTGTGGGAAGGGTGGAGCAGCTTAAGGGACTGTTCTCCCTCCTCAGCATTAATTAAAAGACTCGACATCAACATTAATGGCGTTCACTATTAAAGGAAACTGAATTCACCCTTGGAGGGAATAGATAATAAGGGAAAAAAAGGAATAGAGAGGCATCCAAATATTCAAAAAGGCTCTCAAATTTTATTTGAAGTCACACAACCATTGTATGTGTGGGGGGGGGTTGTTTTTTCCTAGTTTGCAAAATCTGAGTCACTACTTTAGCAAACAATAATTCATTTTAGCAGGTGAGATTGAGAGATGAAACAGTTCCCCGCCCGGAACTGATGACTCTTCTCAGATATGCGAAGCCCTCTTTTGTTTCTGCTTGTGCCACGGACTTGGCACAGTGTGTTCTCTTATAGCACAGAGTTCTGCCTTCATTTTGCTAGGCTCCTTTGAGGGCAGGAGGAATGTCTTGCCCTTCCCAGTGTCTGTGCTGGTGCATAGAGAAGGCTCAATGGGGATGCTAGCAGGCTGGGTCATGGTCAAGTGCACACACTCTGGAGCCAAACAACCTGCTTTGAGCCCCAGCTCTCCACATCCCCATGGGTGATCTTGAGGAAGTTCTGCTAGCTTTGCCAACCCTCAGTTTTCTGAAGGACAAAATGGGGAAATCATAGTACCTGACTTCCAGGGTTTCCATGAGAAGCAAACTAGATCATGCTACTGTACGGCAAGTACTCAAAGCATTAGAGCTGTTGTTAGTGATGAAACAATAATAACATAGAGTGCTCATCAATACTGGTAAAAATTATCACTTATCTATGAGGTATTCAGGCAAAGAGAAATCTACTTATTTAAGAGTGAAGGTGAGAATATTAGGAGGTGTGGAAAGCCACCATTGCTTGTTCATTATCTTCAAGAAGCCTTCAAAAAATCTACAGCTCAGCAGCTGTTGCTTAAAGAGAGAATCTAGTGAGCTTCCCTGGGAGCATAGGATAGATAAAAAGGGAAAATTGCTTTATGCCTCACTCTCTGACCTGTCCCTTTTAAGTTCTTTCCTTCCCAAAACCTTCCCAGAATGACACATCCCTCCTACAAATGGAAAGTACTGGGCACTGATGAGCAGGTGCACAGCCTGTCACACAACCAGTTGCCATCTGGCCTTCCCCTTTGGACATCGCCCACCCTGTTTGGCATGTGTGATGTGCCCTGAGGGCCAGGCATGCACTGTGCACTGGCTGCATGGCTGAGGCTCAGTCGTGGTCACGTGCTGGAACTCAATAACCATATGTATTGCATGTGCCATTGTGCCGAGATAGACTTACAGGCAGTTAGGTCAGTCTGGTTGGAATGAGGAACAGGGAAATCCCTTTAAGAGAGTGCTTGCTTCTCCCCTAAAGCAAGAAGAAAGTGCCGAATCCTACTCATGGGTTTCCAGTTTTATCATAAAAATAACAAGGAAGCAGTGATTCTACTCTTGTGGATTTTGGTTTATCATGGGAATAGAAAGAAGTCACAAATCACACCTTTCTGATGGCGCTTTGCTTTATCATGAACAAGCTAGACAAGACAGACAGGATTCCAAACCCAACCTTTGGATGGGTTTTGCCCCCACCCTCTGACTGATCCTTAGCTGCTATTCCGTTTTGTTTTCGCATTTTTTCCTCCAAAAATTGTCCTTAAAAGGCTGGACCATCACAGTTTCTCCGGTCTGCCTCCCCTGGAGCCCCCTCCTGGCTGCTGGAGGAGGTCTCTGACTTGAATAAGTCTTGCTCTGCCCACAGTCTTCTTTTATGTGAGACAAGAACCAAGGTTGCCTTTCTTCACCGCTGTTTTACCTGTAACACCACTGCAGAAGTAAAATAAACAGGCCCACAAGCAAATGGCCCCTAATATCTGAGTCTGAATTTGGTGTTAGACTTGCTTAACTAGTTTATTTCTGGAACATTGGATAGTTTTGAACCAAGTCAGTTTATAAAATATGTTCATTGAAGTCATGAAATGCAATAGTTAGGAGATAAATGTCAATTAAAAATAAATGTGAGGGGCTGATCCTGTGGCTTAGTGGGTAAAGCCACTGCCTGCAGTGCCAGCATCCCATATAGGAGCCAGTTCAAGTCCCAGATGCTCCACTTCTGATCCAGCTCTCTGCTATGGCCTGGGAAAGCAGTGGAAGATGGCCCAAGTCCTTTGTCCCCTGCATCCATGTGGGGGACCCAGAAGAAACTCCTGAATCCTGGCTTTGGGTCAGCTCAGCTCCAGCTGTTGCAGCCATTTGGGAAGTGAACTGGCAGATGGAAGAGCTTTCTCTGCCATTGCCTCTCTGTGGCTCTGCCTTTCAAATGCTAAATGAATAAATCTTTAAAAACAGATAAATAGGCCTGCGCCACAGCTCACTTGGCTAATCCTCCGCCTGTGGCACCAGCACCCTGGGTTCTAGTCCCGGTTGGGGTGCCAGATTCTGTCCCAGTTGCCCCTCTTACAGTCCAGGTCTCTGCTGTGGCCCAGGAGTGCAGTGGAGGATGGCCCAAGTGCTTGGGCCCTGCACCCACATGGGAGACCAGGAGGAAGCACCTGGCTCCTGGTTTCGGATCGGCGCCGCACGCCGGCCACAGCGCACTGGCCGTAGCAGCCACTTTGGGGGTGAACCAACGGAAAAGGAAGACCTTTCTCTCTGTCTCTCTCTTTCTCACTGTCTAACTCTGCCTATCAAAAAAATAAATAAATAAATAAATTTAGAAATGGTAAATGTAAGGAAAGGGGGCACAGAACAGAAAGGAGATAGGATACAAACTCACAGCCAAAACAAAGCTATTCAGGGAAAATAAATAAATTCACAGAGGTGGGTGACCGACTGCCAGCATGCACACATCGTGCACGCATGGCAGAGGGCCCAGTCCTCCAGCGGGCCAGGCCTTGCATACCTTAGGGTAGGCTAAAGGTCCAGAGGCAGGGTGGGGGTGATAGACAGAGATGAGTTTTCCCACACAGGTTTTTCAAGTTTGGCGCTGGCTTTCAAACCTGGAGAGGAATGCAGGGGGTGGTGGGGAACAACTCAGGGTGTGAGACTGAATTGGTCTCTTGAAAAGATTCAGGGACAAGGGGTAAATTCTGATTTTATCTGTTTTCAGACGAGGAGCTAGAATGGCTGAGGCTTGTGTCCTTGTTCTATCAGTAAACATTTTCACTCGTAGCAAATCATAGAAATAGACAGATATGGGAGACATCAAATATTTCCAAATGATCATTTGCTGCTCCACTGGCATCATGACATCAGCTAAGATCATCAGTGCAATTGGCATAGATCACATGGAAACAAGCTCTGGCCCAAATATCTGAATCTTCTAGTAGCAAAACACAGAACATGATGATGAGGTCTAGACCTCTGGTGGCTTGTCCCCTTTTTACAGATAGGAAAACTAAAACCCTGAGAAATCAAATGCAGACACTCATACAACATTCTTCCCCCCGTTAAGTGGCAGGAAACATACGTCACTTACCCATGGCCACATTTGATTTTTAAGAGCTTGGCTATGTCACATGACCTCAAAACTTCATATGCTGTGCTCCTGGATTCACTGGGCCATTTGAACTAGAAGTTTAATTTGTTCTTAATCTTCTCTTTGAAATGCTGAGTGGAAAGTATTTAGTGCCCTGCCCAGCAAGCAGGTTGCAGGCACAGAAGGGAGCTAAGAGCCAGCATTCACCCTCTTTAGCAACAGGGAAAGCCTGGCTCAGAGATCCTGGGACCAGATCTCCATGGAGTCCGCTCTGCAGACAGCACACCAAAAAAAAAAAAAAAAACAGAGATTAGGCTGGCGCCACGGCTCACTAGGCTAATCCTCCGCCTGCGGCGCCAGCACACCAGGTTCTACTCCTGGTCGGGGCACCGGATTCTGTCCCGGTTGCTCCTCTTCCAGTCCAGCTCTCTGCTGTGGCCCGGGGGTGCAGAGGAGAATGGCCCAAGTCCTTGGGCCCTGCACCCACATGGGAGACCAGGAGAAGCACCTGGCTCCTGGCTTCGGATCAGCACGGTGCACCGGCTGCAGTGTGCCGGCCACAGCGGCCATTGGAGGGTGAACCAACAGTAAAGGAAGACCTTTCTCTCTGTCTCTCTCTCTCTCACTGTCCACTCTGCCTGTCAAAAAAAAAAAAAAAAAAAAAAAAAAAAAAAAAAAGCAGAGATCAAAGCCAGGTCAAAACTGAGCAAAGGTTATCTGGGAGGAATCAGATACTATCAGGAAAGAGGGTATCAGCCTTGAGACTCAGGGAAGGAAGTAGTTATCTTGTTGGATTTAAAGTGGGTGGAATTCTCTGAGGAAGAGAACCACCAAGATGGCAAGTGTTGCTCAGTTTCACGTCAATGTAGGAGACCTGATGAACTATCCCTACTCCTCAAGGCTAAAAGGCAGCAGGTACTTGGAGCTTGTTGGCAGTCCCTGGTGTAGCAGACTCACATCTCCAGTTATAACACAGCCCTTCTGATATATAAAGCAGAGGCACAACGATGCTCTCAGCTATGGGTCAACATTCTCCTTTACTTTCTTGGAGTATTCAGAGGCAATTAGTGGGTACTTAGGGTTCATACCCATATCATCAGACCCAAACTCCTCCCTGTTTATAAAAATACAACTGTCAGGGCCGGCACTGTGTTACAGCGGGTTAGAGCCCTGGCCTACAATGCCAGCATCCCATATAGATGCCGGTTCAGGCCTTGGCTGCTTCACCTTCAATCCAGTTCCCTGGGAAGGTAGCAAAGGATGGCTCAAGTCCTTGGACCCCTGTGCCCATATAGAGGACCCAGGGTGGGAGGATGTTCCTGGCTCCTGGCTTTGGATCAGCTAAACTCTGGCCATCGTGACCATTTGGAGAGTGAACCAGCGGATAGAGGATCTCTCTCTCTCTCTCTCTCTACCTCTCTGTGACTCTTTCAAATAAATAAATCTTAAAAAAATGCAACTGTCTTCCCCTACAGCCTCCTAACACACAAACACACACACACACACACACTACCCCACTATTGCCATTGCCCTGTGGGGTTTTTCTCTCATGGATGCTGTTAACAATTATTGGAAAAATACCACCTTAAGTGTCAAAGTGATCATATAGATACGATTAAGTGTTAAAGGGATCATATAAATAAGATCAAATGTCTGATAATAATAATAGATAGAATTAAAAAGGAGAGAATGTTCCAACATGGGAAGCAGTCCACACAGCTGACTCATAGAATGACAATTGCTTTAAATAGCACTCTGACTTCAGAATCAGCCCTTAAGGCACTCTGGACTAGCTGAAAAGCCCACGAGAGCATTTCAGGCATGGAAAGCCAAGACATTGTGGCAAAAAAATGTCCTACATGAAGGATCTCTGTGAGAGAGACCCCAGTGGAATGAAATGGCCATCAAAGAAGGATGTACTTTTCTCTGAAGAGAGGAGAGAACTTCCACTTTGCTTATGGCTTTGTCTAAATACTGAAGGAGTTAGTGGATTCAAAAGGCTTCCATAGCCTTGGCAGCTCATGTCAAGAGCCTCAGGTGTGGGGCTGGTACTGTGGTGCAGTGTTTAAAGCCCTGGCCTGAAGTGCTGGCATCCCACATGAGCGCCGGTTCTGGTCCCGGCTGCTCCACTTCCAATCCAGCTCTCTGCTATGGCCTGGGAAAGAGTAGAGGATGGCCCAGGTCCTTGGGCCACTGCACCCACATGGGAGACCTAGAAAAAGCTCATGGCTCCTGGCTTCGGATCAGTGCAGCTCCAGCTGTTGCAGCCATCTGGGGAATGAACCAGTGGATGGAAGACCTTTCTCTCTGTCTCTGCCTCTCTCTGTAACTCTGTCTTTCAAATAAATAAAATAAAATAAAATAAATAAATCTTAAAAAAAGAGCCTCGGGTGATCATTGACATCATACATAAGAGTGTTAACTGTTAAATTAACAACAGGAGTCACTGTGCACTTACTTCCCATGCAGGACTTCTGTCCTCAATGAATTGTATTATGTAAATTAACTGTAGAACTTGTTCTCAAACAGTTTTGTGAGTGTGTATGTGTGCAAATTGTTGAAATCTTTACTTAGTATAGAGTTGGTCTTCTGTATATAAAGTTAATGAAAAATTAATCTTAATTGGGAATGGGAGAGGGAGAAGGAAGAGGGATAGGAGTGTGGGTGGGGGTGGGGAAGAACCACTATATTCTTAAAGTTGTACTTATGAAATTTATACTCATTAAATAAAAGAGAAAAAAGAAAGAAAAAAACAATTATTGGAAACTGATCGTCAAATGTTAAAAATGTTTCCACCCAGTAGCGTAAACTATGGTTGACAGAAATTAATCATATATTTCAAAATAGCTAGCGGAGAGGATTTGAATGATCGCAGCACAAAGAAATTGTACATGTTGGAGGGGATGGATACACCAATGGCCCTGATCTGATCATTATACACTGTATCCATGTATTGGAATATCACATTTACCCCATAAATATGAAGTATTTTAAAATGTGAATTCAATTGCTGTTCACTTGGGGGAAAAACAGCTTCTTGGGGGAAAGAGGAGGTGGGTACAGGTGTTTTTCCTGGGATGAGCCTCAGTCAAGGTTTCTACAGACATTGACATTGTTGTGGGCTGCTTAAAGGTGACATGGAAATGAAAGACACAGAAGTAGGAATGAGTCAGTGCAGTCAGACTCTGGACATCCAGGCGCTGGTACCTCCTGACCCATCCCAGGGGAAGCCTCTGACGCCGGCAGCAGGCAACCTAGATTCGGTTAAGTGGCCAACTAGGGAAGAGCGTGGTTGTGGTGGAGACCACCCCAGCTCCATCCCAAAGGAGGGAGCTCATTCTCGGGCGGCCCAGCATACAAGCAGACAGTGGACATCTAAGTGACCCACGACAAGTTCCATCTTAAGCTTGATCATTTATATCATGACGATAAATGGATTCTAAGCGAGAAAAGGGCCGTGCGATGGCTGGTGGGTAAGTAGGTGGGGTTATGCATTAAGCTAACTCAATCATGCCATAAGCAAGAAGTGGTTGGAAAGGGCCTTCCTGACCCAAACTCCAGTTTATAGTTTATTTGATGCAATCAGGACCCATATTTCTTAAAGAAAACCTGAGAATACAGAAGAGCATTTATTTAATGTTGTCAGGGCAAACAAGCCATTTTCAGGTACAGCTTCTCTTCTTTTTTCTTTCTTTTTTTTTCCCCCTGACCTGTCTGTCCTGGAGAGCACAGCAGTTCTGAATGTGGAAAAAAATCCAGAACAAAGTGAGTTGGAAACCAAGTAAAAGAAAGAACCCTTTATTCGTGACTAGGGCCAGGTTTTGGCTTGGTTTTCTTCTGGAAATCCCCATATTTCAAATCCAGGGGCTTCAGAGAGGGCCAGCTTCACAAGACAGAGAACGCTGGGGTCAAAAGAGCAAAGGCGTGGACTGACACACTGCTTTCCACTGCGCTTTCCTGGGAAATGCACGTTTGGGCGCCATCTTTGAGGAAGACAACACAGCGTCGTGGGAATGGAGGTGCACCCTGGACTCCAGTACTTGGGTCCTGATCCCACCTCTGCCACTTCCAGCTGTGTAACCTTGGCCAATGTAAATTGTGAGGTTGTGCCTACCTTTCACAGGGTGGCTGCGAAGATTAAATTAGCAAGTACCTACAGAAAGCAAGAATAATGTGTGCTAGCCATTCTCACGGGGAGCACAGGATAGAAACAGACTGACGCTGGAGCCCATATTTTCAGATGGTCGCTTGCTTTTCTACTGACATCATGACTTCAGCCAAGAAATCAAAGAGAGAACAGTCATTTCACAGAATTCCTGGGTTGTTGGCAAGATTGTATCATATTCACAACCATGATACAGGCTGTCATAACCATTGTCAGACCTGTTGTCTTGGTTATTGTCTACTCATTTGGCAAATATATGAAGCCAGTGACTATGTGTAGGTGCTGGCCTTTGTAGAGGAGCAAAGACGACTCCTGCCTGTGTGATGTTGAGGCTGGAGCAGAAGTGGCTGGCACCAAAAGTAACCTCCATAAAGGATGATGAATGTGATTAAAGTCTGTAAGTGTGGGGTCCTGGTCCCTTACCAGTGGAAAGTTTTGTCTCAAACAGTCTTGTGCTCACTGCGGTCCCAGCACTAGCTGAGCAAATAGTAGGTGCTCAATAAATGTTCACTGAATTGCTGATGGCAGCACCGATCGACATGATTTGCTGCATATTGTCCTATACTTCATAACCACAGAACACCGTGCACCTAACATCTTGCTCAGCACAAAGCAGAGAGTTGAAAAATGTTCGTGGTATTGATCTGAATGGCTGATAATACAACCTAGTGTGTCTCTCCCCTGTTCGGCTGCACAGTCCTCTTTCTTTGGCCCAAAGAACGCAGAAGTTATTTTTCGCAGTCAGGTCTGACTTATGCACGAGGCTGTCTCTCTGTTGGCTCTTAGCTGTCACGACCTCTTCTCTCAGTGACACCCTTCCCGGTGTTGGGTTCTCACCCTGTCCTCCGCTCCCTCTGGGCTTTCCTCCATGTTATCCCTGGCTCATCTTCCTCTTCCTGCCCAGTCACAGGCACAGGTGTAGTTGTTGTTTCTGATTGCCCACTGGCTTGGCCAACCTGCTCCCACCAGCAGCAGACCCACTACCTAGCCCCAGGGGCAGACGGGAGACCAGGCCTGCTTGTCCTCTAGCAACAGACCCACAGGCCCAAGGAGAGGATGTCTACCCCAAGCAGGGACATCCCAGACACTGCTGCTGCTTCATGTTTCCTTTTTTTATTATTAAAAAATTAATTTATTTATCTGAAAGTCAGAACTGGAGAGAGAGAGAGAGAGAGAGAGAGAGAGAGAGAGAGAGAGAGAGAGAATCTTCCACTCACTGGTTCACTCCCCAAAAGGTTGCAACAGCCAGACCTGGGCCAGGCCAAAACCAGGAGCCAGGAGCTTCTTCTAGTTTCCCACATGGGTGCAGGTGCCCAAGCACTTGGGCCATCCTCCACTGCCCCCCACTCCCCTCCAGGCGCAAAAGCAGGGAGCTGAATCGGAGGTGGAGCAGCTGGAACCTGAACTGGTGCCCACATGCAACAACCGGCATGGCAGGCAGCGGCCCTACCTGCTGCCCCACAGCGCCAGACCCAGGCTTAGCTTCTTGGGGTACTGCCGTCACCAAGTCAAGTCCAAACTCTGCAGCAGGGTCCGAAACCCAGCCACGAGCTGCTTTTCCACACATTCTCACCTGCAGGAGCCCCGCTCTCTCAGTCCACAGCAGACCCCTCTGCTCACACGGGCCTCAGCCCCTGTCTGCGAATCCTCTGTGGCACAGCTTCCTGGGGTCTGACTGTTGGTGCCCATACCCGCGCCTAGAACTCAGTCGGAACCCAGGACCCAGGTGATGGCACTAAGAGGAGGGGCCTTGCTGAAGGTATTCATGTCACGGGCCCTCTGTCATCCTGAACAGGATCACTGTCCCTTATAAAAGAGGCAGAGGAGATGGGCTGGAGCTGTGGCGCAGTGGGTAAAGCTGCCGCCTGCAGTGCCGGCATCCCATATAGGCACGAGTTCGAGTCCCAGCTGCTCCACTTCCAATCCAGCTCTCTGCTGTGGCCTGGGAAAGCAGTAGAAGATGGCTCAGGTCTTTGGGCCCCTGTGCGCGCATGGGAGACCCGGAAAAAGCTCCTGGCTCCTGGCTTTGGATCAGCACAGCTTCAGCTGTTGCGGCCATCTGGGGAGTAAACCAGTGGATGGAAGATCTCTCTCTCTGTCTCTGCCTCTCTGGAACTCTGCCTTGCAAATAAATGAATAAATCTTGAAGAAAAAAAAAAAAAAGAGCTGAGGGGAACTGTCTTGTCCCTTTTACCCCTGGAGGACACCAGTTCTGCTGGCCCCCTGACCTTGGACATCTCAGCTTCCAGAGCTGTTATTTTAAATTCCCCCGTCTGTGGGATTCTGTTACTGCAGCCCAAACCCACAAAGCCACGGCTTAAATACCACTCTCCCTCAGGGAACCTTCTTTTATCCCAACCCTGGGGGAAGTGAACTCTCTCCTCAGAAAGCCTGAGCGCTTCCCACATCCTTACAACAAAGCTTCATGGATATGTGGGAGCTACTACGCAGACTACAGAGAAAGCAGCTGCTGCCACGCAGAGCTCAACCCACCAGTGAGAGACACAACAGCAGCGTGTCCCGCCTCACTGCCGCTGCTGTGCCCTGTGGGAGCACCTGAACTGTGGCCCCTCCCTGTGAGCCCACAAGATCCTTTGCAAAAGGGACTCATCTGGGGCCAGGGTTGTGCCATAATGGGTAAAGCTGCTGCCTGCAACATCAGCACCCCACAGCGGTGCCAGTTGGAGTCCCAGATGCTCCAATTCCAATCCCTCTCCCTGTTAATGCTCCTGGGAAAGCAGCGGAGGATGGCTCAAGTGCTTGGACCCCTGCACTCACATGGGAGACCCAGAAGAAGCTCCTGACTCCTGGCTTCAGCCTGGCCCAGCCCCAGCTGTTGTAGCCATCTGAGAAGTGAAGCAGTGGATGGAAGATATCTCTCCTCCCCACCCTCTTCTCTGTAACTCTTGACTTTCACAAGCAATTCTGTCTGGCTTGTCCTTCAAGGCCTGTGGGTGGATATACACCACACCTGGTTCCTTGTCACCGAGACTGTATAATATGCAACATGCTTTTTCCCACCTCGTGAGTGTTTGCCAATTCAAAATCCCAAAATGGAATGAGTGTTCTGATACCCAAGAATAAACTACACTAACTCAATGTGTTAGAAAAAAAAATATGTAATTCTGCCTTTCCTTGGAACAAAAATTTCCTAAAAAACAAAAATGGCAACAGGTCTCTAAAAAAAGTATTCAAAGAGTTATAATTATGGGGCCGGCACTGTGGTGCAGCATCCCATATGGGCACCAGTTCAGGTCTCAGCTGCTCTGCTTCCAAACCAGCTCCCTCATAATGTGCCTTGGAAAGCAGTGGAGGATGGCCCACAACCTTCATGTGGGAGACCCAGACAAAGTCCAGGCTCCTGGCTTCGACCTGGTCCAGCCCAGCAATTATAACCAACTGGGGAATGAACCAGCAGGTGGAAGATCTTTCTCTGCATCTCTCCCTCTCTCTGTAACTCTGCCTTTAAAATACATACAATCTTTTTTTAAAAGAATTGTAATTAAGGTCTTCTTCTTTTTTTTTTAAGGCATGGAAAGCCAAGATACTCTGGAAAAAAAAAAAAAGAAGACCTAAATGAAAGATCTCTGCGAGTGAGATCCCACTGGAAAGAACGGGGCCATCAAAGAAGGAGGTACCTTTCTCTGAAGGGAGGAGAGAACTTCCACTTTGACTATGATCCTGTCTGAATAAGATCGAAGTCAGCAAACTCAAAAGGCTTCCATCGCCCTGGCAACTCATGACTAGAGCCTAGGGAGATTACTGGCGCCATGAACAGGAGTGTCAAATTGTTAAGTCAACAACAGGAGTCACTGTGTACTTACTTCTCATGTGGGATCTGTCCTTAATGTGTTGTCCAATGTGAAGTAATGCTATAACTAGTATTGAAACAGTATTTTACACTTTGTGTTTCTGTGTGGATGCAAACTGATGAAATCTTTACTTAATATATACTAAATCGATCTTCTGTAGATAAAGATAATTGAAAATGAATCTTAGGCCGGCGCCGTGGCTTAACAGGCTAATCCTCTGCCTTGCAGCGCCGGCACACTGGGTTCTAGTCCCGGTCAGGGCGCTGGATTCTGTCCCGGTTGCCCCTCTTTCAGGCCAGCTCTCTGCTATGGCCCAGGAGTGCAGTGGAGGATGGCCCAAGTCCTTGGGCCCTGCACCCGCATGGGAGACCAGGAGAAGCACCTGGCTCCTGGCTTCGGATCAGCGAGATACGCCGGCCGCAGCGGCCATTGGAGGGTGAACCAACGGCAAAAAGGAAGACCTTTCTCTCTGTCTCTCTCTCTCTCACTATCCACTCTTGCCTGTCAAAAAAAAAAAAAAAAAAAAGAAAATGAATCTTGATGTGAATGGAATGGGAGAGGGAGTGGGATATGGGAGGGGTGCGAGTGGGAGGGAAGTTACGGGGTGGGGGGGAGCCATTGTAATCCATAAACTGTACTTTGGAAATTTATATTTACTAAATAAAAGTTAAAAAAATAAAAAACTGAAAAAAAATTGTAATTAAGATATTGTTATTTTAATATTCAACCTAAAATGAGACCTAGAGCAATAGCACATACTAAGCATAAAGGCTTCCAAGAGAATTATCAGATCTATACTATCAAACTATAAACAAGAGGTGTTTTTATTAAATCATGCAATAAATATTAAATCAGCCAGAAGAGATGCACACAGCACACATGAAGGGCCACCATCCAAAGGAACACATGTCTGTACATCTCTCTGCCCCTGTGCTGCACACGTCTTAGTACACACTGCTCAGAGACGTGTACACAATTACGAAGATGTTCTTAAAATTAAGGTGAAGGGGAGGTGTTTGTCCTAGGGGTTGAAATGCCCACATCTCCCATCAGGGTGTCAGAGTTTGATACTGGGCTCTGGCTTCTGACTCCAGCCTCCTGCCTGATGGACTGACCATGCCATCCCAAAATATAAGGCATGGGGCAAATTCATGAATAAACAACACTGTTGTGATTGCTTATATCCAACCCAAAGCTTACAGAAAATTATTCAAACCATTCAAATCTGGACAAAGTGGGAAGGGTGATGTATTTAATAGGAAAGGGACTTTTTCGCTGAACTCTGTTCACCCAGAATATAGTGGAAAACCTGGCACCTGGCAGACATTCACATATTTGTTAAATGAGTGGACTTCTATTTGTCAAATTTAGTGCATGTGTCAGATATAAGGAGTAGCAGAAATGAGGAATTAAGGCGTGTTTGCATATATTGCATGATACCATACACAAAACTTTAAATCATAGAAGTGCTTTATTAAAAAGAACATAGGGTAATGGTCTTCATTTCACACGACTTTTGTTACTAAAACAATATCCATAATTCATACTTATGATTTATTTACTTGGTCACTGATATATACAGATAACATAGAACTATTTACTGTTGACAGGTAGTTTGCTAAGTCTTATGTTTATATAGATGGCTGTGTGTTAAAAATACTAATCCTTATCTGAGGCTTGAACTGTAAGATTTTTTTTTTCTCTAAAATTGTATTTTTCAGAATACCAGTGCTGTGTGATAACTTATCAGGTGAGGTTCTTTGTAAGCTATTCTATACAGTTAAAGAGTATTTTCAACAACCAGAATGATAGATTTTACTGCACAGATTTTAGACTATTTAATTTTAGCTTACATGTAACTTGTTGCACTAAGACATGATTCCTTGCATAAAATGCATAATCATGAATGCCAATTTTTCCATGACTAACTATACCCTGCCAGATGGTTCTTAGTTCTGCTGAGTCACTTTTTTTCCAGAACTCCGTGTTCCCACTAACTCCTAATTCCCTCTGGCCTTTTCTCACATAGCTTTTTACCTGAATTTGGGGTTAAATTGCTTCATGTTCTTTTTACCATCTCATATGCATAAGATAGGTTTTTACACTTGATCTTAGCCAGAGGCCGAGAAGCGATATAAAATAGGGTTTTAAAAGGACTCTCTATTTTGTCTGCTGTAGTAAGTATTAACAGACTCCTTTCCTGGGGAACGAGACACTTTGAGGAATTTTTTCTAAAAAGTTACTAAGCCTTTATTTGCAAGGACACTATCCGCCACCTGGTCACATGGCTGAGTCCTCTCTGACTCATCCCAAGGTCCAGTCCTTTAGGGAGACACAAGCCAGTTCCTGATCTCTGGATCTCTGCGCTGGTTTCCCGTTCTCAGCTGCCCTGCTTCCCACAAGGCTGCACGCAGTCTCCTTCCCTGGTTACATCCATGGGGCTTGCTTCCACGGGTGCCTTGCAAAGCAACCCAGCTCACTGTCTTGTGCTGCACTTCACTGCATCTCACACGAATGCCTGCGGCAACCTGACGGTGAGCAGGCTGCTCGGCGCCCTTTTTCTATCGGCGAGCTTGCATTGTGTCTCTGTGTCCCATTTCGGTAATTCCTGCCTTGTGTCTAGCTTTTTCATTATTATCTGTTATGGAGATCTGTCATCAGTGATCCTTGATGTGATTATTGTGATTGTTTGGGGAGCCATGAGTTGTGCCCAAATAAAATGGCAAGCTTAGTGGAAACTGCTGTGTGTTCTGATGGCTCCACCAACCAGAGTCTTGCTCTCTCTCCTCTGGCCTCCCTATTCCCTGAGATGCAACAATATGCCACTTAAATCACTCCGTGAGGACTTCTAAGCTTTCAAGTAAAAGCAACAGTTGAATGTCTCTCATATTTTTAAAATCCAAAGCTAGAAAGGCTGGCATGTGGTACAACACGTTAAGCTGCCACCTGTGATGCCAGCATCTCAAACTGGAGGGCTAGCTCCATCCTGACTGCTCCACTTCTGACCCATCTCCCTGCTAATGTGCGTGGGAAAGCAGCAGAAGATGGCCCAAGGACTTGAGCCCTGGCCATCCACATGGGAGACCCAGATGCCAGGCTCACGGCTTTAGCCTGGTCCAGAGCTGGCTGCTGCAACCATCTGGGGAGTAAACCAACAGACAGAAGAGATCTCTCTCTCTCTCTCTCTCTTTCTTTCTCTCACTTGCCTTTAAAAATAAACCAATCATCAGGGGCCTGCATTGTGGTATAATGGATAAAGCTAAAACCTGTGACATTGGCACCCCAAACAGGTGCCAGTTCATGTCCCAGCTGCTCCACTTCTGAGCCAGCTCCCTGCTATTGGCCTGAGAAAAGCAACATAGGATGGCTCAAGGATTTGGGTCTCTGCACCCATGTAGGGGACCTGGATGAAGCTCCTGGCTCCTGGCTTTAGCCTGGCCCAGTCCTGGCTGTTGCAGCCCTCTGGGGAGTGAACCAGCAGATGGAAAATCTCTCTATTTGTATCTCCTTCTCCATAACTCTGATTTTCAAATTAATAAATAAATCTTTATAAAATTTTTTAAATCAAAAGCTTGAAATGATTAGGCTCAGTGAGGAAGGCATATTGAAAGCCAAGACAGCCCAAAGCTACACCTCATGTATCAGTTAGCCAAGCTGTGAACGTGAGAAACTGTTGAAGGAAATTAAAAGTGCTACCCCATCGAACACATGAACAATAAGAAAACAAATCAGCCTCATTGCTGATATGGAGAAAGGTTTTGTGATCTGAATCCAAGATCAAACCAGCCACAACATTCTCTTAAGCCAAAGCCTAGTCCAGAGCAAGGTATTGACTCTCCTCGATTCTACAAAGGCTCCGAAAGGTGAGGAAGCTACAGAATATTTTGAAGCTAGTCTTGATTGATTCATGAGGTTTAAGCCAAGAAGCCACCTCCACAATATAAAAAATGCAAGCGAAGCAGCAAGTTCTACAGAACATCTGATAAGACAATGATGCGGGTAACTGCACGAAACAGTGCAGTTTCAGGGTAGACAGAACAACTTTTTATTGGGGAAAGATGCCACCTAGGGCCTCCATAGCTGGAGAGGAGAAGCAAGTGCCTGGCTCCAAGTCTTCAAAGGACAGACTGACTTCTTGTTCAGGGCTAATACAGCCGGAGATGTGAAGGTGAAGTCAGTGCTCAGTTACCGTTTGGAAAATTCAGGAGTCTTTAAGAATGATACTAAATCTACTTCTCTTGTTCTCTGTAAATGGAACGAGAAACCCTGAGTGACAGCACATCTGTTTACAACATGACTTACTGGATGTTTTAGGGCCACTGTTTTCTGCTCATAAGATTCCTTTTGAAATATTACTGTTCATCAACAATGCACCATGATACCCCAGAGCACTAATGGAGATACACACTCCACTAATGGAGATTAATGTTGTTTTCATGTCTGCTAATATGACATCCATTTCATAGTCCATGGATCAAGGAGTAATTCTGACTCTCTATTTAAGAAACATTTTTTTGTAAGGCTATAGATTCCTCTGATGGACCCAAAGTAAATTAGAAACTCTCTGTAAAGAATTCACCATTTGCCTGAAATTCTATCTATGTCTGTCATATAGATGGCAGGAGCTCAAGAACTCAGGTTGCCCTCACCTACCCTCCCACGTGCACTAGCAGGGAGCTGGATCAGAAGCAGAGCAGCTGGAACTCAAACTAAGGCTCATATGGGATGCTGGTGCCGCAGACAGCAGCTTAATGCACTGTGCCACAATGCCAGTCCCTGTAATAAAGTGTTTTTAAATTAAGGTACATATAGCACTTTGGTTTTTTAAAAGGCATATTGCAATACACACTTAATAGACTATAGTATAGAATAAACATAACTTTTATATGCCCTGGGATACCAAAAAACTTGTGACTCATCTTTTTTTGGAAACTGACCTTATTAGAATGATCTGGAATTGAACCCATAGTATCTGTAAGGCATGAGGGGTCTTCAGAAATTTTGTGGAAAACGTGTATTATGAAAAATTATGTGTGGATTTCAAAAAAAATTTTTACACCAAAATAAACTGATCTTTTAACTCCAGTTTTCCATAAACTTTTGGCAGTCCCCTTGTAGCCTGTATTTTCTCACCACTCAGAGGATTATGGAACACTCACAGCCTGGCCCCTCGACAGAACCATTCCTGGTACAGATTTCCTCTTTTGAGCCAATGAAAGGATTTGGTTCCATAAACTACTCACTGACTCAAAATGTATGGCATAGTGACCACGTTCTGGTAATTGTGCAAAGGTTGAGGGATTTGCAGAAAAAACCTGGTCCTCGTTCCCCTCAGGGCTCTGATAGGGAAGACTGACAAGTACACACACCACGCAATCAAAGTGAAGCCCTGGGTGAAACAGAATCAGTGAAGCTGGGAGCAAGTACTGCAAAAGGCAGGGGAAGGGCTGGGGCCGGGCCCCAGCTGCTATCTCAGCCACATTTCATCACTGATTATGCAGAGACCTGAAACCCTTCCAATGTGTTTGCATGCATGCCTGTTCCAAGGAGTTGACTATCAGGAGGTTTCTGTCCCAGGACAGGGAGGTGCCTGAACTGCACGTGTTTTCTATGCTCTCTGCAGAACACGGTGGAGTGGCTCTAGACAGATAAATCCAGCATTCATTTACCAGGTGCTGGTCCACTCCTCCTTCCATACACAGAAGTAGAAGGCAGCATGGTCTTAGAAGGAAAGCCCCTGAGGACAGAGGACCAGGTCTGCACCAGGCAGTTGAGCAAGTCAGCTCACTCAGGCCAGCTGCCTCAGGACCTTTGTCTGTGCGAGGATGTCCACGAGGTCCTCGCCAATCCTCTGACATCCTAAGATCTAATTGGAAAGCTTGGTCAGGCAAGCACACCTATCATTACAGCCTAGTAACTTCTCCAACCATTCAGGGCTTCCAAGGAATATACAAAAAGTACTACAGAAAGTCTGTGGAAAATAGAATTAAAAGATATGTTTATTTTGATGCAAAAAAAATTTTTGCACTCTGTGCATAGTTTCTTCATTAATACATTTTTTATAAATTTTTTGGAAAACACCTCATATCATACAGGAGGCACCTTTGGTAACTGCCAAGCATGACTGTACTGCAAGAAGTAAACCACATGTGTAAGGCTAGGGAAACGGATTAACAATCCACTTCTGTGCAGCAAAAGCCAGCAGTGAAATCATTGTGCTTTCAATGGTGGCAGACCGCAGCCTGTGTAGAAATCATCTGATCCGCCGGGAAAAGGTTGCTGTAAACTGTGACTGACCATGGCCAGTTTTCTGCCTCCTCTTTTTGAAAACAGGAAGCATGTTAGCATTTTTCAAAGCTTCAAGAATGTCACTGCGTATTTATCCCCAAACTGACACAAACACCCAACAAATTCCTCCCTGACAATCTGTGTCCATTTGCAAAATATTTAATTTCTCAACATCAAAGACACCTCTTGTGTCACAATCGAACAGTAAGCATATTTTTCTTATCAAATGGCTGTTCCTGGTAGTGCAAAGAACCCCACAGAATTTCAAGCCAGTCAGAGACTCCACATGGAATTACTCTGGAGAGGCAGCAGCGAGTCCTTGGGTCCGATACTGTAGATGGTTATTATTTTCATTATCTCAGTAATGTAAACTTCTCTTTCAGCTATCTTCAGCCCCAAGGAGCAAAGATTCACACCCCAGGCAGGGCTGAAGATCTGTTAGGGAAAATGACTCAGGCCAGAGCCGGCAAAAGAGGGGTTGCACCACTTAGTTTTGCAAACATATACTTTGTGGGCTGTAGAGTTAGGAGGGAGCTCAGAGAGGAAACCAGCCAGCCAGGTTTCCCCTGCATGGACGGAAGGACGGCAAGGGCTGGCCCTGGATGTGCTATTTCAGGTCAGGCAAAGGCAGAACATAAAAACTGTGCCAACTTGTGTTTCTTTTAAGAGGAATGCAACCCTAAGGCCCAGCAGGCTATGTGGAGATGTGGATACAGCATGCGCGTAGTTCAAAAAGTTCGTAGAAAACGGAAATTCAAAAGAAAATTTTATTTGAGTGCAAGATCCTTTTGGAAATCCGTGCATAGTGCTCCCCAGACACACACACACACACACACACACCGCTTATTTCCATGAAGTGTTTGAAGACCCCTGGTACGCACTAAAATGTCAATTCACTTCCCGGGAGGATGAGACAGAAAACCCATCATTTTCTCGCCCTGAAAACTCTGCAGTGAGGTCGCCCACACAACAAATGAATTGGCCGAGGCTTTGCCAGGGCAGCGCGCGGTGCACTGCACAGGTGAGCGCGGACATTCCACGCGTGACCACTTCACAGCAAGCCCACAAGGGGAAGCCAGGGAGTAATTCCGCAAACCTCTGGCTTAGCGCGCGCAGTGGGAAAGTCTGACATTTCTGAATTTCCTTTTCGGCCTTTCCGCACTCGGGGGGAACTCATTCAGTCCCACAGATGTCTTCTCCAGTGTGAGAACCATCCTTTCTGGAACCGCAGGGCCGCAGATGTCACGCTGGAATCCTCCCAGGGGCAAAGTGCCAGCTCCTCCTCGGACCGAGGGATGCCGAGGCCAAGTGACCTTCAGACCCGTGGCCCCTGGGTCGTTCGGGTCCACACCGGCGGCGGGCACCCAGGTCCGCAGGACGCGGCCGGCGCCGAGCGCCCTGGAAGGTAGGCAGACCAGGTGCCCCAGCCCCTCGGGGTGCAGGAGTACGCCGCGGGCGGGAGGCACCCTGCTCACAGCCAAGCTGCTGCCGGGCCGTGGCTCCCAAGCCCTGGCCGGGGAGCAAACGGCCCGGGAAATGCCCCGGAGCGGAGCCCAGCGCCCCGGCTCCAGGTGGCGAGCGCCGCGCTCCTGTCGGCCCCGCAGCCCTTTATCCCCCAGTGGAAGGGGCGCCCCTTCCCTGCAACTCACGAGCTCCTTCTGCCCCGTAGGCCTGCCCAGGCTGAGCATCGCGGGCCTCCCTGGCCTTGGGGGCCCTGGGCACAAGGGACCCTCGGGGGCCGGGCCCCACAGCACCTGGACCCGCCTGCAGCCGACAGCAACTTGGCGCGCGGCGGCGCGGTTGAATCAGCGTTGAATCACCCCTTGCAGGGTCTGGGAGTTTCCTACGAGGCAGAGGAGGCGGGGCAGGGGTGTGGACTCGCGCGGGCCGCCCACCGCGACGGTAGTGACCGCCGGGGGGCGGAGAGGCCGGAGCAGGGGCGGGGGCGGGGGCGGCTCGGGGCGGGTCGTGGCTCTCGGCGTCGCGCGCGGCCCTTAAAAGCTCGCCCCGCACGGACTCCCGCAGAACCGTAGATCCCTGGCTGCCTCCGGTCGCTGGCAGCCCACCCTCCGCAGACTCCCGGGCTCGGCAGAATCCATCCGCACTCCTTGTGGGCCTTCGGACATGGCGCCCCCTGCTCGGCTCCAGGTCCCGCGTCCTGGGACCGCTGTTCCTTATACGGTGCTGCTCGGCTGGTTGCTTGCCCAGGTGGCCCGCGCCGCAGGTGAGTGGCCCTCACCGGCGGAAGCCCTGGGCGCGCTGCCCGCGGGACGGAGGGGACGGTTCTGGGTGGCCGCGGGCTCGCCCTGGCTCCGGGGGCTCGGCCGCGGGTTTGAATGAACTTGGGCCTCGCGGTGCGCAGGTGGGAGCTGCGCGGGAGGTGGCTGGAGCCCCAGCGCCGCTGCCCCTTCTGCGGGAGCGCGGTTGCTTAAGTCTCCTGTTGACTCCTGCTTACGCTTCGGGACGAGAACGTCCCACCGAGTTGTAACCTTGGGGGTGGTGGGATGGACGTGGGCCGGCATCTGCACGGGTCGCGTGCCTTAGTTTGCGTATTAACTATTTCATTCCATGTGCATCTCCCCTAATGAAGAGGGGCCCCGGTCTGTGCTTGGTCGTTGTGGGTTTAAATTTGGGTAGAGCTGGTGCTGTTGCAAAATGAGGCGTGAACAGGAGCAGGCACCATGTCGTGCACCCCCAAAATGCCCAGTACTTGTTCAAGGCGGGGGGGGTGGGTAAGAGGGTAGGGGGACACACAGGAAGCTTCTGAGTGTTGAAAAAAGAAGGTCTTCATGATAAAACATTCCTAATCGAAAAATGCTGCAGGGACAGGGCCATAAACCCACCTTGGTATCTGGGTGTTTCAGTGTAGAGGCGGTGTAGACAGACTCGGTTTTCCCATGTAGCCCTTGGCCACGGGTGCGATTTGCCCTTGTCTGTAACTCAGTGAAACCCCCTCCTACCTGGTCTTCCCTGCTGAGTTGAACCTGAGCTGTGCTTTTCCCCAGCTGGGTCCCAGACGCCCTGGCATTGATGGTTCCTGGACGGTGCAAGGCTTCCCCCAGGGACACTTTCAAACAAGGGTTTCAAGAGCAGTGAATTACAGGCTGGATCTTGAGTTTTTTTTTTTCTCTTGATAATTCAGTAGGGAAGCTTTTGCGGTTGAAAACAAATATGTGCAGTTTATGGTGATGGGAGGATGGGAAAGTGATACCCGTGTGCTGGGAAGCACATATAATAATAGTGTTCCCTGTGTTGTTCAGACACTACAGGTAGAGCATATAATCTAACTTGGAAGTCAACGAATTTCAAGACAATTCTGGAGTGGGAACCCAAACCCATTGATCATGTCTACACAGTTCAGATAAGGTAAGCCATGTACCAAAAAAGAGATTTGAAGGTTTACGGTGTTTCTAGTCTCCTGAGCTGAATACAGATATCTTTAACACTGATTATTGGGTGAGATCATTAAGAGATGAGAAAGCAGGGGCCGGCGCCGTGGCTCACTTGGCTAATCCTCTGCCTGCAGCGCCAACATCCCATATGGGCACTGGGTTGTAGTCCCGGTTGCTCCTCTTCCAGTCCAGCTCTCTGCTGTGGCCTGGAAAAGCAGTGGAGGATGGCCCAAGTGCTTGGGTCCCTGCCCCTGTGTGGGAGACCAGGAAGAATCACCTGGCTCCTGGCTTCGGATCGGAGTAGCTCCGGCTGTGGTGGCCATTTGGGGGGTGAACCAATGGAAGGAAGACCTTTCTCTGTCTGTCTCTCTCTCACTGTCTAACTCTGTCAAAGAAATTAGAGAGACAGAGAGAGAGAGAGAATGAGAAAGCAAAGGGCCGATGTGGAGGTTTGCTGGCCAGCATCTTGCTTTACCAAGCCTGCAGCATTTTCAGACCTGAAACTGATATATAACATTTCAATTTTTTGGTTTTGCTAAATGATAGGAAAATTTGTGGGTTGGGTACAAGCTGAGGGAGGTGAGCCTAATCTTGAGCAGACCTGGGGGGCGGTGCTGCACCTCGGGGTCAGTGGCTATGAAGCTGCAGCACAGGTGCCTCTTACCTTTGTTAGCCGTCTAGACTGAGAACTGCATCTAAGGAAAGAGCGGGGAGGAGTTCCAGCATATACATTGCCCTGCAGTGCCGTTTGATTCATGCATCCTTGGGCTATGTGAATCAAAATTCGGTTGCATACATGAGCTCGGAGGAGACCAAATTCCTGACTCACGGAGCCGGGTAGACATGGTTGCAGAATTAATTGCCTTGTGCGCACAGGGCCCCTGGGGGCTCCACATCTCCGACTGACAGCTCTTTCCCTCTCCCCTAGCTGGTAAGCAGTATACGCAGCCTCAGTGTGCAGGGTGTGCCACACGGTTTCCTTGGTGGTTTTCACCATCTGCCTGGCAAGCTTTTGGTCTCTGAAATAGCCTAGGAGGCTTGGTAGAGAGCTTACGAAATAGAGGAGAAATGATTTTCACACTCATTATGTGAAGACACGAAGGTATCGCTGGCAGAAAATGAAATGTGTCTTGCTGCTTTAGCTTGTGCCAGACCTTTTACAGAATTAGGAGTGCAACTCGTGGGTTCGGGGTGGGCTATTATTAGGTGGATGTTCTTGTTTTTCTTTTTCTTTCTTTTTTTTTTTTTTTTTTTTTTGTATTTTTGACAGGCAGAGTGGACAGTGAGAGAGACAGAGAGAAAGGTCTTCCTTTGCCGTTGGTTCACCCTCTAATGGCCGCCGCGGTAGCGCGCTGCGGCCAGCGCACCGCGCTGTTCCGATGGCAGGAGCCAGGTGCTTCTCCTGGTCTCCCATGGGGTGCAGAGCCCAAACACTTGGGCTGTCCTCCACTGCACTCCCTGGCCACAGCAGAGAGCTGGCCTGGAAGAGGGGCAACCGGGACAGGATCGGTGCCCCGACCGGGACTAGAACCCGGTGTGCCGGCGCCGCAAGGCGGAGGATTAGCCTGTTGAGCCACGGCGCCAGAATTAGGAGTGCAACTCGTGGGTTCAGGGTGGGCTATTATTAGGTGGATGTTCTTGTTTTTCAAGATGCACTCCAGGACAACTCTTGCCAAACCAACAGGGAAGAGAATTTGTGTGTACATGCATGCATGGATAGATAGACACACAGGGAAGGTAATTTCATAACCTGCGATAACAATTATGATTATGGTCAGACTGGTCAATTCAGATTGCACTAGTTGAGAATTGGGAATTAATTTCTCTGTTACAGATCTAAAGTTTACCTCCGTAAGCACCTTCCTTTTGAACCAGTGAAACTTAGATCTGGGGAGCAATGGGTGCCTCCTAAATACAGTCAAGTTGTGTGGTTTCAGCGACATGTGGAAATGTAGTTAGGATTGACCTGATTGAAACATAAACCTCCATGAACTCTAAGCTCTTAGGCTGCAGGAGGCTACTGCGATTGAGACGAGCAGGGCTGATGGGCTGCAAACATCAGCGCTCAAGGCACGGTGTGGGGTGCTCCTGCCCACCGGGCCAGCGTTCCATGCTCTGGCTGCTGAGCTGGAGGGCGTGGGAGCCTGCCCATCAGCCTCCCTCTGAGACCCACGCCTTCCTCCTGTTCTGCCTGGGAAAAACAGATTCCTGGGTTAAAGGGAGTACAGCAGTCACCCTGTAGATAAGGGAAGTGCTGCTTGGGGATGGGAGATTTGTTCGTGATTGCCCTCAGGGTGATGCCCTGGCCGGGATCCTGCACCATCGCCTTCTGGGACTGCTCTGCTAGAGCCCATGTGAGGCTCGGACCTGGGAGGAGGATGGAGGAAGCCTTGTGTGGCGTCTCCAGGGGCTCCCTTCCTGCCCGTTTTCCTTGCCTAGAAGAAGTGTCTTGGCTCACGGAGCGGAGTTCATCTTGGGCATCCTTTTGCACACCCGCTGCCCTCGCCGCTGACTGGGGCCCCACCTGTACCTTCCCCTTGGGACACAGTTTTCAGTGGTGCTTGGGAGGTGTCGCTGCCCTGAGCCTTAGCACCAAGCCGTCAGCTGTAATACTGGGTGCACAGGAATGTTCCGAATTCTCAAGCTGAATGTACAGAGCTCCTCAAGAACAACTTCTAACTAAGATCCTGGTCATCCATATCCTCTTGGAGTTTGGGGTTTTTTTTTAGCAATTCAGAAGGGACTTTTATTATTTCCAAATCAGGAGTGTTTGCAGCTCTAAAATGTTGATGCTGCTGATGGCATCCAGAGGAACCCTCTACAAAACTGCCCCTGTTTATGTGATCGCACTACTTACAGTGATCGAGGCCCTGGTTCCAAATTTTGGCCTGAGCATGTGGTCCCAGCTTGGAGCTGGGCAGAACCAAATGCACACCCTCTTGTGGTGTGCACCACAGAACCCAGGGGAGTCTGATGGGCTTGTTCGCCATAGCCATGGCAAGGAGGCAGCATGTTCTCATTTACTTGTTGGATGTAGAAACTGATATGCTGAAAATGCATTTTGCCCATTCAGGACAAAAATAGCCTCTCTTCTTTTATCGCCACAAAATGAAAGAAATAGAAATATTTCAACACCAATCTTGGTTTGTGAATTTGCCCGATTCTTGTAGCCAGGATGTTTGGTTCCAATGCTTAGAGAATATGCAGTTTTGGCTCCTGTACAGGGTCTAGACAGTGACTTGTTTTCCTACATGGCTTATGCCAACCTCTCAAGGAAGACAGTTCTTAGCTGCTTAGCGGCGTAGCCCAAGAGCAAGGGCGCCTGCTACAAAGCAGACAGGGTTCCCATGTAGCACTTTGATGGAGCATGGTGCTGGGGCAGGAGAAAAGCAGAGCTCAGCGCCCAGCAGGGCGATCCGGAGATTCCTGGGGAGGCGAGATTGGAGCCTGGCCTTGATCTCCAGGTGGGGCTCTTGCAGGATGATGCCCAGGACAGCAGCGTGGCCCCCACTCCGTGGGACAGAAGTTGCTGATCAACTTTGTGGCGACACTTAACCCGTGATTGAAGAATTTCACTTTCTGTAGTTCTTTAAACAATTTCCTCTTCGGTGATGTCTTAGAAAGCAGAAATCTCTCTTTTAGCCTTTTAGCCTCAGATAGATAGTCCCTGTATGGATTCTGTAATCCTTGATGAGATATATTCCCATCTTGCAGAAGTAGGGCAGCATGGCACATACATGCCTAACACACCCGACTTGGCCGCCCACTAGCTCTGTGCCTTTGGACAGACTCCAAGGTTCAGTGTACCTGTGAGGAAATACAATCCAGCAGCTCCTTGCAAGGATTTACCAATAGAGTAACCATGTGTGAAGTGTCCAGTAGAGCAAATGGCAGATAACTCCACCAACAATGGTCACATTAGCATGTAGTAGAATGTACGAGGTACTTCAGAAGGTTTGTGGGAAATGAAATTAAACCATGTTTATTTTGGTGCAAAAAAAATTTGACGTCCACACATAGGTTTTTCATAATGTGTTTTCCATGAACTTTTGAGGATGCCTTGTTCTATTATATAGACTATATTACTGTAAAGACTAAATGTTGAGTATAATGTAATAGAGTCAACGGAGTGCAACATGATGTCCTAAGTGCAATATAATAAACAGCTGGGGCTGGATGGAAGCCGCTCTGTCTCCCGTGAAACGCTGACGAAGTGTCTCCATTTGAAGAAAGATATTGGACAGAACGGTCAAGAATGTGGACTTGGGAGTCAGATGACTGGGTCAAAGTCCGGCTGGTTGCTGTTCTGAGTCACCCAGTCTCACCCTGTCTCAGTTGCTTGTCTGTACAAATGGGGGTGATGACAGAGCCGGGCTGGTGAGGGCTCCCGCACGCCCCGTCCCGGGAGCGCCGCGGCGGGGCTGGCAGTGGCCGCTCTGCGGGTCAGCGCAGGACGCCGCTGCGGCAAAGCCCGCTCGCTGCCTGCGTGAGAGTCACCACGTTGCGTTTCTTTCTCTTCTTCCCTCCTTCCGTTAGCACTAGGCTAGAAAACTGGAAGAGCAAATGCTTCTTAACCACGGAGACGGAGTGCGACCTCACCGACGAGGTCGTGAAGGACGTGGGGCAGACGTACATGGCGCGGGTCCTGTCCTACCCGGCAAGGCACGGAAACACCACAGGGTTCCCCGAGGAGCCTCCCTTTAGAAACTCCCCGGAGTTCACGCCGATCCTGGACAGTAAGTAGCTCCGTGCACCCTCGCTACTTAAAGACGATCCTGCCAAGTGCCCCATAGGGACCTTTAGATAAAAATAGTTACCCATGAGCCACCTCTGTCCCAGAAACTGCTAGTCCCACAGCGCTCCTCGCTCAGGCCAGATGTGCTGGAAGGTTCCGTGTCCTCAAATAGCTCCTCCACTGTTCTCCCCAGGCCCTGCCAGTGACTGGCTGGTGGGGGTGAGGGAGGTGGGGAGGGAGCCACAGGCAGTTTCACCTTTTCCCCATGCGGATCTCCTGGAGGACTTTTCTCCGCTGATCCAGATCCCTGGGGAGGTCCACAGTCTCCCTCTGAGCCCGCGATTGGTCTCACTGTCCTTTTCCAATCAGCTGGCCTTGGGTTGAGTCCTGGGATGTGCCAGTGCCTGCCCAGGGCACTCAGCCTGTCCCCCTCCTGCTAAGAACATGGATGGACTGCCTTCCTCCCCAGCCTTTGAAGAGCTGAGGCGGGAATGCAAAGAACTCCTGCCAGGTCTGAGACGACATTTCTGGGTCTGAACCAGGCATTTTTGACTCAACATGTAGCACATCAAGGAAAGTGACCTGAGCCTCTCTCCTGGGTCTGCTGTGAGACCCCATGTGCCCTGTCCCGGCTGCCTCTGGTTTTACCCGGCCCACAGGCAGTGAGCCAGCACAGGCTCTGGCCACGGGGGCTGTGAGCAGCAGGCAGGGCCATCAGCCCACCCTTCCCTCCTTGCACCTCCTTTGAAGGCCAGAGCCCCTGCTGGCGAGCCCCAGCCCCAGACTCGTCTGGTACTTTCACCTATGAGTCTCCAGCAGCCCTGGGCTGCGGTGTAGACGCCCCACGGCAGCTCCTCTCCTCCGTGTGGTTGCTCACGTTCATCCTCATGCCACCCTCAGGATCTCTTTTTCTAATCTCTGAGTTTTTTGTAACATACTTCTAGTCCACTTTGAGCGCAAGGCAGAAGCACATTGTGTATTTTGCTTGCACACAGAGAGAGAGAGACAGAGAGAAAGGTCTTTTGTCCCCAAATGGCTGCAACAGCTGGAGCTGAACCAATTCAGAGCCAGGAGCTTCCTCTGGGTCTCCCACGTGGGTGCAGGGGCCCAAACTCTTGGGCCATCTTCCACTGCTCTCCCAGGCCATAGCAGGGAGCTGGATCGGAAGTGTTGCAGCCGGGACACAAACTGGCATCCCTATGGGATGCCAGTACTGCAGGCAGAGGTTTAGCCTGCTATGCCACAGCACCAGCCCTGAGTTAAATAAAACATTGCAATTAATTTTATCTCTCACTTTTTCAAATGTGACTATAAGGAAATTTAAAAACTAATCCGTGTCTCATTAAACCCTCATGGCACAGCACGGCTACAGAATGTCTTAGGATTCCCCTCGGGGTCCAGCCGGCCCACTCCTGCCGGGGCATGCATTCTGCGCAGGTACTCTGTATGAGCAGTGGCTGGCTTGTTAACTCCATGAGCTTCTCCTGTGTTTCAGCAAACCTCGGACAGCCAACAATTCAGAGCTTTGAACAAGTTGGGACAAAACTGAATGTGACAGTCCAGGATGCACGCACGCTGGTCAGAAGGAATGGGACATTCCTAAGTCTCCGGGCTGTGTTTGGCAAGGACTTGAATTACACGCTTTATTACTGGAGAGCTTCGAGCACAGGAAAGGTGAGGGTCTCGTCCTTTGTTCTAGGACCTGTTGGACATTGTGGGTCCTTGCTGTTCAGCCCCTGTTGTCTCCAGTGTACAGGAACGGGGTGGTGGCGTGGGAGGGGCACCTGCTGGAAGGCGGCTGGGAAACAGGTGCGGGTTCTCCTGGGCACTGCCCTGCTGGACACCAAGGTTCCTCAGCCACAGGGTGCAGTGGACAACCTGAAGTGCCCGTGCGCTCTCACGCCTCTCCTGATTTGATTTCTGGCCAATGACTGGTATTTGCTTCCTGTCTCCTTTCATGGTAGATATCTTCTACAGGGGCTCAGTTGGGCTGGATGTGCCTCAACAGAGTCTCTTTCAGACTCAGGAGAGGCATCCTTCGCAGCTCCCGGAAACTGATTAGCCATGTGACGTCTGACCCCACACGGGTGAGACGTGTCCACGCAGGCTCCGCTCAGAGCCTTTGCTGCCACAGTGACTTACTCTGAGCCTGCTGAACTCAGAACTCCGTATCTGTTCACAGAAAACAGCCACGACAAACACTAATGAGTTTTTGATCGACGTGGATAAAGGAGAAAACTACTGTTTCAGTGTCCAAGCAGTGATTCCCTCGCGAAAAAGGAAACAGAGGAGCCCCGAGAGCATCACTGAGTGCACCAGCCGCGAGAAGGGCAGGGCCAGGGGTGAGTCTCTCCTGCCGTCCTCCTGGGGGCCCAGGTGCCCCCGCTGCACAGCCAGCTTCTCTTTCTTTGGTTTAGTGTTCCTGACACTGCCTGGGTTCTTTGCCTTTTGGTTTTAGAACCTTTTCTGTGCTGTTCTTTTATGTTAGCAAGCGTTTTCTTGTTCACCTGCCATTTGCTAAACTCTCCGTGGAGCACTGGGTGCCCAAAGCGTGCTCCGGCTTTGGCACCCAGCCATCTCCTCATGTTACGTTCTGACGCTGGGAGGGGCGCTGGCTTCTGGACCAGCCGCAGTCGCACCTGATAGATATTGCAGGCATGCACTGGGGGGTATTATCACCGGGGCTGTGAAGTCCAGCCCAGCAAAGGAAGGGATGGAGGATGTCATATGGACCCCGTGCATGTACGTCCAGGTGGCTGAGCCAGGCGTACACACCTGGGCACATCCCAGGGGCTCAGAAACTGGTGAAGAGCGGTTGTTAGGTAGACGTGCTGTGGGCGTTCAGACAGGTGCATGCGGTTGATGGCCTTTGAGTCTCCCCTCAAGCTCTCCATGGAAGATGCTCTGAGCACTTTTCACGGAGCAAAATAGAGAGCAGTGTCATGATGACTTGGCTTCTTACTATGATAGATTTCCCACCTGCTTATTGCCCTCAATGGAAGGTGATGCTTGCTCTGCCTCTGGCCCTGCGAACCCCGGGGCAGCCTGCCCACAGCCTTCAGATTCCTCTTCCTGGAGCCCAGCTCCGCTTCTGCTGCCTCTGCCTCCCGCTATAATCTGGCCTTGGAGATGCATCCCAGAGGTCACCTCCACCGTGCAGCCTGCTTGCTGCTCCAGCCAGTTATCGGTCTTTCCTCCCTCCCCTGGATCCGGGGAGCACTCTGGATCTCCCTCCAGGCACTTGCAGTTCACCTCCTGCTGTGATCCTTGCTCCCAAACTCGGCACCGCGTTCTCCAGCAGCCGTTCTTGCTTAACTTCTGACCGGCAGCAGCATTCAGTGAAATGCTGTCAGCCAGTGTCTGTTGCTCTACGTCATCCAGGGGTTGACAAATTCTTCCCTAACGTAAGCGTGATGGGAAGAGTGGGAGATATTTCAAAAGCGGGATGGTGGACTTGGCAGCTGAGTCCTCCATTCTGCCCAGTGACAGGTGGGACCCAAGCTCTCCAGGTTGACTGGTGCCTTTTCTTTTTCAGAGATGTTCTTCATCATTGGAGCGGTGGTGGTCGTGGCCCTCTTGATCATCGTCCTGTCTGTGACCGTGTACAAGTGCAGAAAGGCGAGGGCGGGGCCCAGCGCGAAGGAGAGCTCCCCGCTGAACATCGCCTGAAGGGAGCGCCGCGGGGGGTGCCGGCTGCTGCCAATGCTGTGTTGCACTGTGACCAGGAGAATACGAGATAGGGGGACACAAATGAGAATTTGGGAGCATGAAGACCCATGGGTTCCAAAAAGCTCTTCCCGTGACCTGCTGTTGTAAGCAGCACGGTGGCTCAGACATCGGCACGGTCACTCGGGAGTGGAATGAGCGGTACAGCCAATCCCAGCTTGTTTCCGCGACTGTAACACTACGGTGCCTTTTGTACGTCTCCTGCCTGCTGTGGTGCGGGCTGCACCATGTGTGGTGCACCTGCTGTGGTGCAAAGCCAGGGCAGCCGAGAACAAGCCAAGGAACAAGGGCCTTAAAGTAGCCTGGGTGGGCTTTGGGAGAACTCTTGAAACGCTGACTTGGGGTGATGTGGGAACGAGAAATGGCATTCGGGGCCTATTTTCTGGGGTTTTTCTGAACTCTGCCGTCTCGTGTGTTGGTGTTCTTTCTTTTCTTGGTGGAGTATTTCGAGAATTCAAGACAACTGGCAAACTTTTATATCCTGTGTGGAGTACAGGAGACTTTTATTTTGGGCATCTTCCCAAAGTATGCATTACAGTTTAGCACTTTAACTGACATAGTGATGTTGACAGCTGACGTTCGACAGCTAACTATATTTTTATAAGACTGCTACAAGGTACTTAAAACTTCTATGGCCAATATTGTATGTATTTATGTAATTTTTAAAAAAGGTTTGTATATGGGGATATTCTATTTATATAGATTCTGTTTATATATAGAGAGAGAGATAATTTATTTAATATACTTTTATATAAATAAAGGTGATGGAATTCTGAGTATTGTCTTCCATTTAATATTTGTGATTCATTTTTTTGCGCTGGTCAAATCTGCCACAGTCACAGCTGACCCTAAAAATCTCAGTGACCAGTAGCAGCAGATCTTTCTTTTCCATTCACATTACACCTCGGTGACTGTAGGTGGGCTACTACGCCTGTCAGTGCCTTCTCATTGCGGGACCCAAATTCCAAGAAGCAGAAACCTGGGCAAAATGGGCAGCCCCAGCCTCATGTTTGAGGCCACCTCCCAAAGCTGCTGCTGCATCCCAGCCATTACCACTACTGCTCCTGTGCACGGGGAGGTTGTGGGACCACACCCAACAATGCTCTGCCCACTGGGAGGCGCCACAGGCCCATGGGGATGCCCGTGGCTGGAGACTTACAAGAAGGGAGAAAGGAAGGCAATCTACTGCAGACTGAAGAGGAAGAGATTTCTTCCTGTGAGCTTAAGTTTGAGCTGTGGCTGAAGATCGCAAAGGAGAAAACAAAACGGAAAAAAAAAATCTTATAGTAGAAAGTAGCTAAAAGGACAATATAAGATAGAGACTAGTGGAATGAGGTGTCTGGGTTGAGCGCTCTCTGCAGGTAGGGGCGGGGTCTAGTTCATGGATTCCATACAGTCCCCTTCTGGAGGCTGTGCACAGCTGAGTGCAGCCACAGCCGAGTTGAGTTTAGAAATAGAGAAATGGGGCCAGCGCTGTGGTGCAGTGTGTAAAGCCGCTACCTGCAGTGCTGGCATCCCATTTGGGAGCCAGTTTGAGTCCCAGCTGCTCCACTTCCAATCCAGCTCTCTGCTATGGCCTGGGAAATTAGTGGAAGATGGCCCAAGTCCTTGGGCCCCTGCACCTGTGTGGGAGACCCAGAAGAAGCTCCTGGCTTCAAATTGGCACAGCTCTGGCCATTGCGGCCATCTGAGGAGTGAGCCAGTGGATGGAAGACCTCTCTCCCTCTGCTTCTCTGTAACTTTGCTTTTCAAATAAATAAATAAATAAATCTTCTTTAAAAAAAATATAGAAACATGGGGCCGGCACTGTGGTATAGTGAGTAAAGCTAATACCTGCAGTGCTGGCATCCCATATGGGTGCTGGTTCGCGTCCCGGCTGCTCCACTTCCGATCCAGCTCTCTGCTATGGCCTGGGAAAGCAGTGGAAGATGGCCCAAGGCCTTGCATTCCTGCACCTGCATGGGAGACTCTGAAGAAGCTCCTGGCTCCTGGCTTCGGGTCAGCACAGCTCCAGCCTTTGAAGCCATTTGGGGAGTAAACCAGAGGATGGAAGACCTCTCTCTCTCTCTGCTTCCTCTCCTTCTCTCTCTAACTCTGCCTTTCAAATAAATATTTTAAAAGTATATATATAGGCCGGCGCCGTGACTTAACAGGCTAATCCTCCGCCTTGCAGCGCCCGCACACTGGGTTCTAGTCCCGGTCGGGACACCAGATTCTGTTCCCGTTGCCCCTCTTCCAGGCCAGCTCTCTGCTGTGGCCAGGGAGTGCAGTGGAGGATGGCCCAAGTGCTTGGGCCCTGCACCCCATGGGAGACCAGGATAAGTACCTGGCTCCTGCCATCAGATCAGCGCAGTGCGCCGGCCGCGGCAGCCATTGGAGGGTGAACCAATGGCAAAGGAAGACCTTTCTCTCTCTCTCTCTCTCTCTCTCACTATCTACTCTGCCTGTCAAAAAAAATTTTTTTTTTAAAAAGTATATATATAGAAACAGGCCTGCAGTCACACACAGAGCAGCAGTTCCACCAGTTGAAAGAGGATTCTAACTAGAGATGAAGATGAGGATCTTGACACCCAGCCGGGCCACCAAACCACTTTTGCTTCTTGCTGTGGAAGGCTGGGCTGCTGCCACCCTGGAAACAACATCTGAATGGCACTCTGCAAAGTCCTCTTCCAGAGGAGGAAGACTCCCCTCACCATCCAGCTCTTACCACGTTTTAAACCGGTGTTGCCCCTCTGTGCCGAAGGCCGCTGAGCGCTGTCCCTGAAACCCTGCACTTGAGCTGTGTGTTTTAGGCCATCACAGCCTAAGGAAGACTGAGCAGAACAAACCTGGGATGTGCCAGGGAAATGCTAGCCTGAAAGGAAAAAAAGGTGGTGGCCGTGTAGGAGCTGGGAAGGGAAGCGGCCGGTGGCCAGCGCACACGGTTGGCTCCGCCTGCGCCCACTCTGCCCGCCCGGGTCTCTGCACTGGCTGACTCTGCACCGCTGGGGCCTTTTGTTGCTCTGCATGTGCGGCAGAAGCATCGAGAAAGACAGGAGCAGGCACGGGGTCACAGCCTCAGAGAAGGGAGCCTCGGCCATTATCTTAATTCCTGCTCACGTGGGGCTCCCCAGGACACGGCGCTCAGCGCCCTCCACGTGGGGCCGAGGCAGCCCCGGCACAGGGTGTCTGTGTGACTGGCACTGCCCTGCCAGGAATATTTACAGCGTGAGGTCATCTCATGGCCTCATAATCTAAGGAATTTGAATTATCCCCCTAAGGAAAACACTGGCTGACGGAAAGCAGGTCTGGCTACTAATGAGGCGAGGCGTCTGGCCGTGCACGGGGAAGGAATGCATTAGGAACCTGAATGAGGCCGGCCTGCAAGGGTTAGAGCTCCAGCACCCGGCTGGGACGCTCTGCGCCTCGGGCCGCCAGCCTCGCACGGCTCCCCTAAGCAGCTGCGGCTGAAATCCACACCTTAGCTGAGCCGCCCAGAGGGAGGGAAACTATGCCGTGCGTTCTTGGCTGGGATCCAGACACCACTGCCCTCCAGTGGGCCAAATCGGACTCCTTACCTGGCCTGCCGGGTGCCCCATAAAGCCAAGCGCTGGTCAGTAACCCAGGTGTCGACTTCATCGGGCAGGTCTTCAAAAAGCTGATGGAAAATGAACATTATTGTGCAAAAGCTACATGGATGTCAGATTTTTGCACCGAATTAAACCTACGTTTTCATTCCATTTTCCATGAACTGTTGGAAGGACCATGCAGTTTGAAGGCATGTTAGCTCAGTTGCAGCAGAAGGCTGATAGCCTGTCTCTAACGTAAACACCCCTCCAGCCCACCCCCACCCCCACCCCACCCCGGCCTCCCAGTCCAATAGTAAATAAACCAGTCCCCGATGTGTTTACCTGTTCTGGGACATGTGCATTTATGGTGTGTGACTTGAATCCCACACTTGCCTGGGAAGGTTTATTACTGTTATAAAACCAGGTGACTTTCTTCATTCAGGCACTCACAGTGGGCGTTACCTCCTTCCCCTGGCCAGGTGATGCTGGCTTTGCCAATCAGCACATCCCTTCCTCACAGCTATGGAAATGAGCTTGGGGGTAGGCACAGGACTCAGCTGCATCCAAGAAGAAATCTGAGGGCTTTCTCTGGACTGTTGGGGATGCTATCTTCCTTGATGTACAAAACAAACTTGCAGTCCCAAGAGCTGCTGGGGGCTATCTTGAGACCACAAAGGGAGCCAGCCTTCAATGGAGCCAACATATTGGAGAGCAGCGCCCCCTGATGGAAGGAAACCTCTGGTGACAGTGTCAAGCTGCTAGATCAAGCCTTGCCTGAAGCCCCTGCCTGTGGACTTTTCTCTGGACATTATCCAACTCACTGTTTAAGCAAGCTTGAGTCAACTATTTGTTCCTTGCAGTTAAAAGCACCCTAACTGGTGCTGTATAAGCATTGACAACAGAGCATAAAGGAAGAAGGTATTTGTGATGTAAACTCACAGTGCAAAATCCCATTCATCTTCATGCCTTTCAACTGAGGACTTTGTCCCTAAAATTACTCCCTCTTTCCAGCACCATCAATTTCTCCCTTATTATTTGCTCATTCCTACCAGAACACAAACATATCGTTTTATTTTCTAACTTAAAAAAAAAAATCTTCCTTTGCACAGGAGCGAGACACCTGGCTTTCCTACTCACTTCCTACTCTCGGACACCACCCCCTTCTTTCCAACTTCGGAATGTCCAAGTCCGTCCGTCCTCACACCCATCGTCGGCGGTCTCCCTAGGCAACAAGCCTGCGCCCTGGCTCCACCAGCCAGCTCGCTCACACTGTCCCCACAGCCCTCCCGGCCGATGGCTCCCCCAACCACTTTGCTAAGCTCCAGAGCTGCAGGTGCCTCAACCTGAATGTGTCCAAAGAGAACCTTTCATTTCTCCAAGCTCCCACATCAGCTTCTTCCCCAGCTTTCTTATTTCAAGAAGCAACATGAGGGACTTCTCTTTTCTTCTGCCACGCCACATTCAATCCCCAGGCCAACCCTGCCACAGCAGGCCCCCTGCAGTCTCTTTTTTTCATGGTAATTAGATTCTTTTAAAAACATAGCTTCTGTTCTTATAGGTATTGCTTTCAACTGTCCAGCTGGCGGTAATATGGGAGGAGGGGAAGTTGGCTAATTTGCAACCCTGGTTCCCAGAATCTCTTCCCCTTCCCCGCATGGCGACTTGAGGCGAGAGTTAACCCACGGAGAGCTCTGCTCAACATGTGGACAGCAGTGAGGCCGCCGCGTGGCCAGAGGCAGAGGACAAAGGCGGAGGCGCAGCGTCTCTCCCTTACTGAGACTGGCTGCTTTTGTATGGGGGAGGGGGGGCACAGGGAAACCTGCCGAGACAGAGACGGGGAGAGAGCACTCCCATCTGCAGTCGCTCCCCAAACCTGTGGGAGCCGGAAGCGAGGAGCCGGATTTCAATGCTGGTCTCCCACAGGGGTGGCAGGGACTCTACCTGGGCCCTCACCGCAGCCTGCCAGGGTCTGCACTAGCAGGAGCCGGGAGCCACGATTCAAACCCAGGCGCTGCAACAGGGCTCGCAGGCACCTTGCCGCGCCTGCGCCACATTCTTCTCCCTGACCTCTTGCCCCAGGGCCGCCCTGGCTGCAGAGCCCCGCCTTCCCCAGGCCTCCCCACCGGCGCTCCCTCCCTCTGCAGGCCCGGGAGGGACAAAGTTCCCTGGAAGAGGTGCCTGTGAGCGGAGCCCCGGCCTTCCCTCGTGGCTCTCCGTGGCTGCAGAGCAGAGCACTCCGGGGCTTGGCGGCTGCCCTGGGAGCGTCGCACAGCCCGGGCCACGCACTCGCACCGGGAGCCTCCGGCTCAGCGCTGCCCGCACAGGGCAAGCTGACTCTTGGTGACCTGCCACACACAAGGCCTCCACAAACAGGGGCACGCAGCACGGGCGCAGGCTGTGTCACTTTCCTCCTTTCCCTAATCCTTGGTCCAGTTTTTAATGTACGCTTTTTTTTTTTTTTTTTTTTTTGACTAGAGGGTAGAAATCATTCCAAGCAATTTGGCGATTTCCTCTGCACGTCCACGTTTTCCCTGAAGTCAAGTCCAAGCCCACCCCCACCCCCACCATGGCTGCCAGCTGGGTCCCTGCACCCCATCCTGCAACCTCTTCCCAGCGTGGGAAATCCTTTCGCCTGAGGGTGGCGTGAGTGAGGGAAGCCCCCTCTCTTGCCAAGTTCTCTTTAAAACCTGTCTCTGGGCCAGGCCACCTGCTCAGGATGTCCCGAGCCCTAGGAGACTCCTTTTCTCTCTGCCTCCCCCACAGTATCCCTTCCCCAGACAACAGCCTGGGACTGCGCACTGGCTGAATGGAGAGAAGAGCAGGAGAAAGGGACAGGCCAGGGAAAGCTAGACTGATAGCTCAAAGGCCCTCATCCCGCCTTTCCAACCAACGGAAGGGCTTAAAAATCGTTCACACTCGAGTCACTGACTCAATGCAATCTTTTCCTGAGGATCACACTCTTCATGTGGAAAAAGAGAGAGAGAGAGAAAGTAATGGCGGAATTGCACTCACGTGTGGTTTAGCTTCCTCAGGGAAGCGACGACTTCTAAATGCTACCGCCTGCTGGTCTGCCCCTGTGTGAGGCAGCCCCCTGGGCCTCCCCGACACCCCCACTTCCCTGCTCCTGTTAGTAAAATGGCACAGTTTTATCTATGGGGCCATCTATATCCCGACACCATCCTAGACTCTAGCGCCCGCCGCCATTGCTGGAAGCCAGGTGGCCACATGGCCCAACCACCAGTGTCAGCCCCACCCCCAACCTAATGGGAGTCACTGCTCCTACTCCCCCCCCCCACAAAGTTTTAAGAGGACCTGTTCCTGACATGCGTCTCTCTTGACAGAGCTCTGCTCTGTCTCTCCATCTCTTCTGTCTCTCTCCTCTCTCTCTCTCTCTTACACTCGCCTTCTCGCTCTTTTTCCTTCTTCGTCCTTTCCCTCCGGTCTGTCAGGTTTTCCCCAATAAACCCTTTCCCTTACTCTGGTGTTTGATGTGTTTTGTGGCGGCCTCACGACTTCACTTGGCTCCTGGGCACTTGTTTGCCTACGTTTTTGTTTCTTCCCATCCTTGAACATCTCAGCCAGTTTACTTCCATTTATTTATTTAAATATTTTATTTATTTGAGAGGCAGAGTTACAGAGAGAGGTAGAGACAGAAAGAGAGGTCTTCCATCTGCTGGTTCGCTCCCCAGATGGCCACAATGGCCAAAGCTGGGCTCATCAGAAGCCAGGTGCCAGGAGCTTCTTCCAGGTCTCCCACCTGGGTGCCAAGGGCCCAAGCACTTAAGCCATCTCCCACTGCTTTCCCAGGCCATAGCAGAGAGCTGGATCGGAAGTGGAGCAGCCAGGACTCCAACTGGTGACCATATGGGATGCTTACACCACAGCACCGGCCCCTTCTATTTCCTTTTAGAGGGCAGCGACATGCCTGTGGCAAAGATGAAAACTCAGGTGTGTATCTGCCTCCCTGCAGAAGCTTTCTCCTTTTCCTGGGTGCTCCCTGGCCACGGCTCTGTTTCGAGGTTAACTGAATCCCCCGGTTCCCAAGGCGCAGTGCCCAGGCTGGCAGCACTGGTGTCACCCAAGACTCACTGGATCAGCAATCTACTTCAACAAGCAGCCCTGCAAGAGGCTGTGGTCCTTTGACCTCTTAGTGACTGCAGCTAGCAACACGTGTTTACCACTCAGGGCCATGAGAGGCTGGCGGAAGCTGTAGATTCCCGTGAAGGGTCCTCAGCCCTTGGAGAGTCACAGTGCAAGGTGTTCTGAAGCCCAAATTACAGATACACGCCCCAGTGAGGCCCTCCACTGTCCCCTGCACAGTCCCTGTGACGGTTTGTCACCTGTGGATCCAGCAGGAACTTTCCTGCTGCAGGGGACGGAACCTGTCCCAAGAAAGCTTAAGCAAACTTGGGAGGTCTGTTTTCTCTTTGGCCAAGTGAGCTAAAGATCTTCAGCCCTTTTCATGCTAAAGTCTATGATTACACCAAGGGAATTCAGAAAGATAATGGACAATGAAATTAAAAGATAGTAATATTGGTACAAAATTTTTGAAATCCATGCATACATATTTAGGGATGTATATTTTCCATAAACTTTATGAAGACCAGACCCCCCCCCCCTTTCATATGTTACTAGGTAAAGCATCAATAATTAGCAATTTAAAAATCACTTTTTTCCCCTGGGGAAATAAAAACACTATTTTTTTTAAAGCCCAGGAATATCGAGACTGAGAAATTGTAATTCACCTTGAATACACAAAATGTAACAACCCTTCAAAACGGGGAGCTAACAGAACAGGATTTACTCTGCCCGATCTTCAAAACCCAACACCTGCGAAGTAACGTGTCTGTCTTCTGGCGTTAAAAGCAGACACAGCTGCTTTTTCATCCCCGGCACAGGAACAGCGCTGGGGCTGGAGGCGCCTTCATGGTTAGGATTATGGCGCCACCTTCAGTTCCTGAGAAGGATGGCCAACTTGACCGGAATCCTGAAGAAAGCCCCAATCCCTATCTGTGACTAAGTGCGGAGCACGAGGGGAGGGTGCAGGAACAAACCACCACAGAAACCTGCTCCCGGTTGCCACCGACCTATGAAGGTCTCTTCAGCCAAGGCCAGAGCTCCCAGACCTTGCTACTGAGACTGTGATCCAGGGACAGCAACCTTAGCATCACTGGGGAGCCAGGCAGAAGCGGAAATCCTCAGGCCCCAGCCTGGACCTACTGGATCAGAATCTGTGTCTTGCAAGTAATTCGCACACATACTTGGAGCAATCTGCAGAATGTCCCCACCACTGAACCCGACTCCTGATTTCCTGCACAAGAGTTGGGAGGGGGAGCGGGGTGGGAGAAGGGAGACAGACACAAATCACCAATGGATAAAATTGCACAGCTCTGGTGAGATGCCACTTACTAAGCTTATATATCAGCAAATTATTAATCCAAGCCCAAAGTAAAAGTAGAGTCATGTTGGTATTGCAAATATGAACACATTTTCCAAGCACAATACTTGTTAACTTCTGCCTTAACCCAGAGCTTTCTAAAGACACACAGCTTGGGGCCAGAGCTGTGGTATAGAAGGTTAAGCCTCCACCTGCAGTGCCAGCATCCCATATGGGCGGTGGCTACTCTACTTCCTATCTTGCTCCTTGCTAATGCGCTTGGGAAAGCAGCAGACCATGGCCTGAGTACTTGGACCCTCTGCACCCATATGGGAGACCCGGATGAAGCTCCTGGCTTTGACCTGGCCCAACCCTGGCAGTTGGGGTTATCAGGGGAGAAAACCAGCCGATGGAAGATTTCTCTCTCTCTCTCCTCTCTATATCTCTGCCTAGATCTTAAAAAAAAAAAAAAAAGGCACAAAGCTTTTCTTACTTGATTCTGCTGATTGACGTGCCCTGCCTTCACCCACCCCTCCTTTGAAACTGTGGCCAAGCTTCCCTGGGTCTCTTCCAGGAGCTTTCCTCTCTCGCATGCTCCCTACTTCCTAGTCTCGCAGCTCTTCATATTGCACAGACTAGCTGTACAGAAGTGAAGCACTGGCAGGATAGCACTTCTGAATAGGGCCAGAGATTATTATCTATTATGACAGTTATGACACATAAAGCAAGGATTAAAAAAGGAAGGCATCGGGGTCAGCGCTGTGGCATAGTGGGTAAAGCCACTGCCTGCAGCACTGGCATCCCATTGGTCATCAGTTCAAGTCCTGGCTGCTCTATTTCCGATCCAGCTCCCTGCCAATGCACCTGGAAAAGAAGCAGAGGATAGCCCGAGTGCTTGGGCCCCTGCACCCACATGGGAAACCCAGAAGAAACTCCTGGCTCCAGATCAGTCCAGCTCCAGATGTTGCAGCCATTTGGGGGGTAAACCAGCAGATGGAAGATCTCTCTCTCTTTCTGCCTCTGCATCTCTGTAGCTCTGCCTTTCAAAAAGATAAATAAAAATCTTAAAAACAAAAAAGGAAGGCAGTAAGGAACTCAGTTCTCTGCTTGGCTCTGCAGTGAACATCATTACACATCCAAGAGAAAGAGATTGTTCAACTGGAAGGCTCTGCCTAGTTAGCTGGCCCTCGCTGTGCATGCCATTGGCACAGAAGTGTTCTGTGAGTGGCTAGAGATGGTCCCACGCTGTTTACTTTCTTCACACCTGAATTCAAATTCGGACACCCCGGACAGATTTAAATACGGCCCAGCAAGCCTCACCTTTTGAGCCAGTTACAGCTTACCTACTTGTAACCCAAAGAACTGCACCCAGCGTCTGCTAACATGGATGCTGATCCCTTCGCAGCCCCGTGGCGGACTCAGGGACACCACCCAGACACACAAGCTCCCCTCCGATTCCCCCTTCCTCATCACAGCCCCCCGCCCTGCTCGCCTTCTGGGTGGCAGTCTCACACCACTACTCCTGGCAAGTTTCTTAGGGCGGGAGCGGGGCGGGGGAGTGGAGGGGGACTTCACATTTCTTGCCATCCTGTCCGCGCGCCGTCCAAGTAAAACTTGCCTGTCACTGCAGCTGCGGTTCCTGTCTCTTCCTCAATCAACCCCCAAACTCCCGAACTTTCCACAGGAAGTTACCAAGATCTGCAGGTTCAAGGGGTGGGAATGTAGGCCTTACCTCTCCACGGATGTTAACACCACACTGCAAAAAACATGGGTGGCATGGAATATTCATGGAGCCACCTTTGGGAAATACAATCTGCGAAGGAGACCAACATATAAAAATCAACCGTGCTTATGCTGAAGCAACAACTAGAACATGAAATGTTAAGCAGACATCATCGATGTCTACATGCTAATGAAAGCTGCACAAGGACACTACAAAACCTTCCTAGTAGGTAGAAGTTTAAAGTCTGGGCGCTTAGCACGTTCAGGGGTGGGAGAACTCCACATCTGCCAAATGCACACGCCCACATCCTAGGGTCAAGTCCTTGCATTGCTTGAGGACTCGCATCTGGGGTGTTCGGTTTAGTCAGCTCCCGTAATAAACGTTTAAAAGCCTTCATCTAAAAATATGGATGTCTATTTTTCCCTCAGAGAGATCATCAGCTATTATATGTATTGAGCCTAAGTTATCAGTTGCGCGCACATAAAAAGTTATCTCGTATTACTGTTGGATTGACCCTTTTTTCAGTATGAAATGTCCCCTACTTCTAGAAGTCCTTATTGTCTTACGTTTTACTTTTTCTGATATTAAACCACTTAAGGGAATCCTATCTACAGTCTAAAAGAATCTCTGAAATACCAATAGGATATTTTAAAAATCATTTACTTATTTTCAGAGAGAGAGACACAGACATGGACACGCACTCCCACTGGTTCAAATGCTCAGCTCTAACAGGCTGAAACCAGGAGCCCAGAACTGAAACCGTGTCTCCCATGTGGCTGCCAGAGACCCGACCACGAAGGACAGCACCCCTCCTTCCCAGGGTGCACATCAGCAGGGAGCTGGGCTCAAAAGCGAAGTCAGGACGCAAGCCCCACCCTGTGATATGGGTGCAGTTGTCCCCCCAGCATCCCACCCACTAGATGTCTCAGCGGCTCCAATAAGACACCTTTCACATCTTTCCCCATTTATCTCATTTATTATTTTGTCAGTTTTTATGTGTTTGCATGAATGGACTGTAGAAATCTTGCACTTCACTAGCTGATATTTTACTGCTATTTTTAACTATTACTTATTAGAGAGAGGGATCTTTTTTAATCAAGACCCAATGACTAAACACCTCAGAAAGAGGATATCTAGATAGCCAATAAACATGAGATGGGTTTAACCTCATTTGTCATCAGGGAAATGCAAAATAAAATAATGATTTACAGTTGATGGCTAAAAATTGATACAGAAAGGAAACCTTGACAATACCAGATACTGGCAAAGACTGGGAAACCAGAACCTTTTTTCAAATGACTTACTCAAAAGGTAGAGTGACAAGGAGAGAAGGAAAGACAAAGATTATCCATCCACTGGTTTGCTCCCCAAATGCCTACAACCAGAGGAGGGTCAGGTGGAAACCAGGAGCCAGGAACTCCATCCAGGTCTCCCACTAGGATGGCAGGAAGCCAAACACGTGATCCACCATCTGCCCCTCTCCCAGGCTGATCAGCAGGAAGCTGAGTCAGAAACAGGGGGTAGCTGGGACTTGAAGTGGCGCTCTGAAACAGGAAGCGGCTCACAAGCAGCAGCTCAACCTGCTGCACCACAAAACCCATCCCAAACAGATTCGTACACACTTCTGATGGGAGTGTTGAAGCGGTACAACTTCAGCGGTATAGGACACAGTATAAAACACAGCCCACTGGCAAAGCAAATACTTGGGTATTTACCATAAATAAAGTTCAAAAATAGGCAAAACTAATGTGACAAAAGCCAAAGACTGAGCACTGGAAATGGGTATGAAAGAGGTTTCTGAGCTGTTGGAAGTTTTATTTATTGATTTTGGAGGTGGATAGCAGTGTGTACATTTTCTTGAAAATACGCTGGACTTATATTTATGGACTTTTATATACATAAATTTAAAAAAACAAAGTTTTTTAAATGAAATGACTGTGAGGAAGGATGTCACAGGCACAGAAGCAGTAGAGAATGTCTAAAATTAATAAATGTCTGTTTACACATATTGTATAAGAAATGAGAACTACCCCAATTAAAAGTTTAAAATGGATGATCTTAGGGGGAAGGAAGAGAATTGTTTTCCATTTTTTTTCCTTCTGGATTTTTTTAAAAACAACATTCATAGGGCTTGTTTATAGAAAAGATCAGAACACTTTCATTCTTTACCCAAGAAAAATTACTAATGTAGTTTTAGGAAAATAAATAGCTCCTTATAATTAACAGTGCTAAAGAAAATTCACTTGCTTTTAGGTACAAGCTGTGAATACAGAGTGACACATTTTGTATGCGGTATGCTGTTCATGGACTACAGTTTGTACTCTCTGGCTTATTCTTCCTATTAAACTACCATTTCCCAGTGTAGTCTGTGGAGATGTTAACGGGAATTACATGGACCAAGTCTCAAAGCCCAGCATGCTCTGGAGAGGCTGGATTCCTTCCCCGTAGGCCTTCTCACGTGACTGTCCACCGTGACCCTCCACCAGCTGCTACCTCAATACCTCAATGGTGCAGCACTTTAATATCTATTAAATAACAGGAAAAATAGAGGGAACATTCCAAAAAATGTTTTTGTTACGACAAGGATCTATTACAGAAGGAATCAGGAGCAGCAAGGTGAATACTTCCATGGAGAGACTTGGGGGAACCTAGGCATCGGAAAATCTCCAGCTTCTGATGACGTAAAATCTTGCCCAGGACTGCTAACATCCTTCAGGGTCTCCTGACTGTTTGGTCGCATTTGTGAAGTATACTGAAGACTTTATTGGACTTTTCTAAAAGAGAAGTTAATTCGATTAAATATCATACTTGATAAAACTTTTTAAAAAGAGACACTGGATGTTAAATAGCTTTCTGAATGTTAATTTATTTTTGCTTTTTCAAGTCAAAACTGTATGAACCATGTATGAACAGCTCTGTATTTAGATACCCGGAGGGGAGGGGGGAATAATCCAACTTTGTATAGAGTATCTGATTGTTTATAATCCGAACAGAAAATAAGTATGTATACAAGGTTGCTAAAGAGAAGTGGTAAAAACTGAAAGTTATGTTTTATGGAATCAGTACATTATGTTTACTTTGGTAGCCAGTGATTATTATAGTTAATTCTGCTAAAAACAAAACCAGTTATACAGAAACGAGAATATAAAATGCCCCTTTGTGAGCCCCAGTTTGATAAAACTGCTTTCCCATCTAGCTTTTTGATCGTACTCTGTTTCAGCTTCCTGGTGCAAATAATACATGTGATCAAGAATGGTGGGCTGCTGAGCTGAGTGGTTTCTCTCAGAACTGTTCAGCCTAACAACCCAAATACAGAAAGTTATTCAGGATTCATAGAGATTAAACCAGCACCCAGGAAACAGAATCCATCCATGTGCATAACATTTTATAAGCTATTTTTAAACATAAACCACGGTCAAAGACAGTGATAGTACTGCATATTCAGTGCATTACTTCCCACAGTGCATTCCTACGGCTCATCTGGAGTCTGACACCAAACAACACCAGCTTCTAACAAATGGCTTCTCACACACACACTTCCGTCCAATTCTTTTAAAAATCCCAAATCTCGTAAGACCACGAGTTTGACAGGTAAGGATCTTGTGTATTAAAATCCCAAACATTGGGAAGATTAGGTGTGACAAATAGAAACCACCCCTTGTAGGCATGGCTGCACATACATTTTTGTTACATACATCACCTAAAAAACCCTCCAAACAAGTCAATCCTGCAGACTGAGAGGGACACACCTATTACTTAAAGAAAATCCAAATGGCATTCCTGGAGTCAAATGCACCCCAAGGCATATACAAGGAATGAATATAACTGGCAGCTAAAGAAATCTGCTAACCGTGTGATAAATGCTATTACGCAATAACGTTACACATTTTTAATAACACATTATGATTTGTTTGGTTCCCATTACCATGGGACAAAGAAAATGAAGTTCAAAGTTAGAAGAGGACGAGTGATGACCCCAGTTTTAAATAGGGTTCTTCACTGAAGGAAAAGATAGATGCATCAAAGTCAAATTAGCTGACTTCAAATGGTTTACATCCCAGGATGAATCAGGTTACACTGATTTAAGCCCAATTTAATTTAGGCAGGTTTTTAACCACAAGAATAAGGACATTCTTAGTACATATTAATAATTAAACCAACATATACACAATTGGCAATATCCTATATAATATTAAATGTTTTAACAACTTGTTCTCCATTATTCTATATCTAATTTGTTGCGTTGTTTTAAAAAAACAAGCTCAATTTTTATTTTACAAGGTATTTTGTATTTTTAAGTATATTCTGTAATTATTTCATTGAAGTGGGTTCAGTTCTCCAGATTTCTCTAAGAGCCAAACTCAACTGTATCTTCTGTTATCTGTTTGAATTCATAATTGCCTCTGCCATCCATTTGCAGGTAGTACTATGGGAAAAATGAGAGAAATCAGTTAGAGTAGATATAGTACTTTTCTGAGAACTAAAATATAAATTTCCTGATCAATAAGCATCAGACACATTACAATGCTTCTACAACTCCACACCCAAGGATCTGGGCTACCAGTAGGGTGAACTGCACAAGACTACTGAATAGGGTGGTCTTTATCACTTCTTTTAGCTCACTTTCTAGATCAGCTCGGAATCTATAATTTAAGGTTTCTTGTTTCTTCTTTTGATTTATCAGAGGGGAAAAAGAGCTGTATAATGTATCTCTATAACCCATCCTTTGAAGACATTTAGGACAACAGTTATAAAAGCTTTCTGTTTTTATTTGGTGACTTTTTACTTTATAGAAAGATTTTTGGCTTTTTTCCTGTATTACTATTTTTTAACTCTTCTGGCCCCTAACATCCCAGTCTCCGTGCTCCCCTCCTGCACGAGATCACTGGCCTGATGCTTGCTTTGTGGCTTATTTGTGTGTACCTCCAAAAGAAGACAAAAGGGGAAACCCAATCCACTCACTGTCTATGGCTATAATGTTCCCAAACACCTAAGAAAACGCAAAGGCTCGGGTGTACCTGAAACTGCTTCAACAGCTAGTTTTTTTAATTTTACATTCAATTCATGAAAAATGGGCAAATTATTTGCCACAAAATAACAAAAAGCTATCTTTAAAATCTATAAAACTACAAAGCATTTCATTACATTTAACTAAGGACTTCCAGGTGAGAGATCCGTCCAGTGAGGCCAGAGTAGTGGAGTGTGAAGTCATGTTACCACCTGTGGACCATCATCTACATCGTGTGGCTCCAGGGAGCTCAGTCAGTAACCTGCACCCTTCCTGATACCTAGCCCAGTACTGGCAAAAGTGGGACTTAACCACAGACATCTTTTTTTTTTTTTTTGGACAGGCAGAGTTAGATAGTGAGAGACAGAGAGAAAGGTCTTCCTTTGCCGTTGGTTCACCCCCAAAATGGCTGCCACAGCCGGCGTGCTGTGCCGATCCAGAGCCAGGAGCCAGGTGCCAGGTGCTTCTCCTGGTCTCCCATGCGGGTGCAGGGCCCAAGCACTTGGGCCATCCTCCACTGCCTTCCCGGGCCACAGCAGAGAGCTGGACTGCAAGAGAAGCAACCAGGACAGAATCCGGCACCTCGCCCAGGACTAGAACCTGGGGTGTTGCACCACAGGCGGAGGATTAGCCAAGTGAGCCGTGGTGCCGGCCAACCACAGACATCTTTTATGGGACACAATACCCTTTATCATTGTTCTAGCTTTCCTCAAATCCTTCCTTTCACCTAAAATGTCTGTATCATTTAGGAAGGAAAATAAAAAGAAAGATGGAAGGTGGAAAGAAATTAAAGTGAATTAAACTGGGTTTACTTTCTGGTTTTCAGCATTTCACATTAAGAGTGGAAAAGACCAGCCACATGAGAATGGCAGTGCTGAAGCCCAGAATAAGACTGCTGCCCCAATGTAAAACTCATCATCATGTCTTGTCAATCAAGGTGATGACACAATGAATCCCACTGTACTACAGTGCAACAATAAATACAGCTCACATTATCAATTTCCCCACCCTCAATTTTTTGCCATCTAATTCTTAAGACTCTATCCCTTTCTGTCCACAATGGATGATAACAAAAAGTTTACTTAGCTATATTTGTGGTAAGGTTATGCAAATTTGTCAGTTACTATATAATGGCCAGTTTAAAAACTGGAGATCCATTATCCAGTTCTCTAACATCTCTCATTTATTACTAGGGATGGTTTATATACATGGTGGCTTTGAAAACTGACAATAATATTTAAGAAAGCCTTACTTTATAAAACTGAAATAAAAGTACCTTTTCCCCTAAGGGATATGTTTTTAAGGATCTATACATCATGAAATCTAAAATCACATTCACCTAAATTCATGTATTTAAATAAAATAAATTTTCACTGTATGATACAATGAAGAAATACAAACCTCATGGTGTTTCCAAAGAGATTTTCTGTGTGACACAGTGAAGAGAGTGATGCCAACCTAGTAAGAAGAAAATGACTTAGGTCTATATGAATAATAGAGAGTAACAAATTAAACCAGTCCATATACTTTAAGTTGTTACAGTAACTATTTTCAGGGGTCAAAACCAGGAAAAAATAAATCAGTATAGTAGTGTCTATAGTCAACCTGCTTTTCACATACTGGAAATTCTTGTTTGGGAATTATGTCTTGGAATTCAGATTTTGGAAGTGAATTATTTAACATTCCCAGAGGGTTCCAAGGCAAATTTCTGTAATTAAACATATGAATGTTTCTGCAGCAACACATATAGGCACTAATATTAATACAGCAAACAAAGAGTTTACATATTTGTTAGCTCAAGCCAGGTTTTGTTACCCAAGGGGCTTGCTACAAAATTATGAAAAATCATTTGATTTTAAGAGCTTTCTGGATTTAAGGATTTATACTTGTAGATCCACCAGATTTTCAGAAAAACATTAACAGATATGACTGTGGTTGCTGTGGCTCAGGAGTTCCTCAACTACAGGGAAAGCGAAATGGTTTGCAACTAGACACCCCAAAAGCCAAACATCATGCTTTCTCTGATACATGGTAGTTAATACAGAATACAAAAAAAGGTGTAAAATGAAATGGACATCTTATGATTTGATTTAATTACTGTTTATAGCCCTTGTCTATACTAATGTGGAAAAGTGGTCTTTCTATTTCTTATTGAACATTATGGTTAGTGTTGCATTAAGCCTGTGATTATAAAGCAAATTCAAAGTATATTATTGCAAAAATTAAAGGAAAAAATGAAGGAAGAGGATTGAGGGAGGGAGGGAAGTATGGTTAGCATATTAGAACTGTATCTATGAAATCCATATGTTAATAAAAATAATAATAAAAAAGAAGGATCAAGCCCGAATGTCAATGGGGCTGAGACTGAGAAATCCTGCTCTAGATCACTGCTTCTCAAAATGACTCTCAAGGCTGACAGATATGTGATTCCGCAGAAATCTGAAAACAACTATCATTTAGAAATCCATGATTTCTAAACCTAAATTTTCATTTTGATTACAATTTTTAAAAAACTCAACATAAGTAATTCTGAATCATTTCTACCATGATCTCTAAGTCAAATTTGTATATACTTCTGTTGGCCCAAAGTGATATTTAAAATTTTTAATGTGTCATAAATTTGCCTATCTCATAAAATTGTTCTTATACTGGTTGTTAATTGCATAATGAACTAGGTATATATTCAGTATTAATAAGCCAAACATTTCAGCTGTACAACACTTATCTGATTATGAATAGCTTATTTCAAGTACTACTTCTCTGTTTATGATTCTACAATAATTGGATCAGATATCTACTTAATGCAGTCAATTCTAGAATTAAGTGGAAGCACAAAATCAAAATTCAGAATATAAGATCTAGGCCTCACATTCTATCATTCCATAGTTAAATCCCAAACTAGTGGTTTAGTATCAGCAAAATGGCATAATAGGTTTGTTTAATGCTACAAGTTCAAAATTGTGCTTAAATTTTGTCTGCATTTAATTTGTAAAATTATACTGGTTTTGAAGCTTGAGTTCTATTAAGTTTTAGGTTTATGTACCATTAATTTAAATTATCACTGGGACCCCCTTATGACTCTTCTTCCTTCAAATGGAACCTATGTTTTATAGAAATCATTTACTCTTTTAGTGGAGATGAACAGCTCATAGCTACAACATCAGCACAAACAGCATGGCCAAAATCACCAGCAAGGAGCCTCTGAAGCATTAGTCAAATACAGACTATATGAGTTTAGGTATAAAAGAATACCAGAAGTATCTCTAATACACATTTGAAAAACAATATGGAAAAATGCATTAAAAATTATAAATTGTCAAAACTAATTCAATGATAAAAAATAAACCATTAAAGAAATAAAATCAGTAGTTAAATCTTCCTACAAAGATGAATGTATCAACTTTATTCTGCCTTCATGGCACCAGCGCTCTCACACGTATCAGTGTGCATTTGGATCAGCTGGGAGAGTTGTTAAACTTCAGACTCTTAGCTGGCAGGGCTTAAGATTCTGCCTATCGGCCAAACTCCCGATGGTGATGGTACTGCAGATCCAGGGCCACTCTGAATAACAGGAATTCATATTATATGCAGGGGTACTTAAAAAGTTTGTGGAAAATGGAGTTAAAAGATGTTTATTCTGGTGCAACAAAAAACAACTATGATATCTATATGCATTTTTTTCATAATATCTATTTTCTATGAATTTTCTGAAGTATCCTCGTATATGCAACGAACCTTTTGTTTTATTGTAAATCCCAAAGAACAGGCACAAAATGCTAAAAAATACCTGCGCCTCATTCACCTACATAGAAACTATATTTATTACTCTTGTTAAAATCTAATAATACAGATGATGATAATCATTCATCAAAGAAAAAAAGCAACCGACTCTACTATTTATTTAAAGAATGGAAGCAATGTAGAAATCCTCAGACTTAGCTACTAAAAGAAATTTTACTAAATATTGGTTAGGTCAGATAATAAAATGAATAAATTAAAAATTATCAAATCATTATTGCTGGATTTTCCTGATAAACAAATGATGTTTAGATAAAGCTAATGGAACACATTAAGAAAATATCAGTTTAAAATTTTAAGTAATGAGATATAAAGGAAATAAGTTTAATTATGTGTTTCACATCTTAGAAATGGCTGAAGAGAATGATATACAGAATGTATTTCTAATTTTTTCTTTTCCTCTATTTGTCCAAAAATCTGAATAAGGAAGCTATCACCTTCTGATGGTAATTTCATTATTTAACAACTTGAAATTCTCTCTTTGGATAGATACGTGGTTGGACGGGGCGTAAACATGAAGAGGGGCACAGAACTGCCCTCCCCGCCACAAACCCATTGCACTTACCTTCCGACAGTGGCTGTAAATGTATCCTTCCACATCCACGCTAACTGCACTAGTGCATTCATCCAAAATGGCAAACTGGGGCTTGTGATAAAACAATCTTGCCATCTAAAGTATAAAGAGAAATATTCTGTGTAAACACATGCAAACCTAAAATTAGTAAGCTAAAATAAACTTTACTTTTAAAGTAAATATGCATTTGCAGTCTTCTAAGGCAAAAGTATAAAAATTATTCAAATTCAAAAAAATCCACTCCTAAAAATATAAACAAAATAAATAAAAACCCAATTGTTTTTAATTAGGCAAAATACACAAAAAACTTAAGACTGATGTGGCTGATGAAGCTGGGTTTTATAACAGTATCAACAAATATCTGCTAAGCAAAAAAGATCAGCATGTACATATTTTAACCAAACAGCATTCAGACTATAGATGGCTCAGGTACAAGAAAAGGTCTCTATTCTGAAACATTTTGCTGCTTGTGTAATGGTAGCAATTAATATTCCTGCCAATAATGTTTCCGTGCACTTATTTTATATTGCTATTTTAAGTACGTTTTTTTGTTGTCAGTGCTCACTACTTAAAGCCTATGCTAATTTTATAAGTGAAAACATCAGGATTGTTACAGCTTGCACTTCTTTCATTAATTGGAATGCTGAATTTTCCCATGCTTACTCTCCACAAGTATTTTATTTTCTGGGAATTGTTGATTCTGACCCCGTACTAACACAAATTCCAGCAATGATATCCACGTTACAGTGGACATTTCTCTATCCTTACCCAATTTACCTTCTCCGCAAAAATGACAGTGAAATGATGCTGTTTCCTCCCACTTCCTTGGCTGCTGTTTCTCTATCCACTTGACCACTAAATGTAGGGGTTCAGGCCGGCGCTGCGGCTCAATAGGCTAATCCTCCGCCTGCGGCACCGGCACACGGGGTTCTAGTCCCAGTCGGGGCACCGGATTCTGTTCCCGTTGCCCCTCTTCCAGGCCAGCTCTCTGCTGTGGCCAGGGAGTACAGTGGAGGATGGCCCAAGTGCTTGGGCCCTGCACCCACATGGGAGACCAGGAGAAGCACCTGGCTCCTGCCATCGGATCAGCATCAGCACGGTGCGCTGGCCGCGGCGGCCATTGGAGGGGAACCAACGGCACAGGAAGACCTGTCTGTCTGTCTCTCTCTCTCACTGTCCACTCTGCCTGTCAAAAAATAAAAATTAGGCCGGCGCCGTGGCTCACTAGGCTAATCCTCCGCCTTGCGGCGCCGGCACACCGGGTTCTAGTCCCGGTCGGGGCACCGATCCTGTCCCGGTTGCCCCTCTTCCAGGCCAGCTCTCTGCTGTGGCCAGGGAGTGCAGTGGAGGATGGCCCAAGTGTTTGGGCTCTGCACCCCATGGGAGACCAGGATAAGCACCTGGCTCCTGCCATCGGAACAGCGCGGTGCGCCGGCCGCAGCGCGCTACCGCGGCGGCCATTGGAGGGTGAACCAACGGCAAAAGGAAGACCTTTCTCTCTGTCTCTCTCTCTCACTGTCCACTCTGCCTGTCAAAAAATAAAAAAAAAAATAAAAAAAATAAAAAAATAAAAAAATAAAAAAAAAATAAAAATTAAAAAATAAATAAATAAATAAATGTAGGGGTTCCTCAGAGATCATTCTTGGGTCTTCTCTTTTTCCTATATCACATCTCTCAGAGATCTCATCTAATTTTATAATCTCAAATACTACTTACATTGTGCAAACTATATATATTACTCATACTTTTCTAATCTCCAGAAGATACATAAAAATCCCTATTCGAGTTTTCTGTGTGGATATCTCCCCGGACTCTCGGACTTTAAAAGTCTAAAATTCAATGCATTTGCTAGATTCTCTCTGGAAAATTCATTCTCCCCTAATCTTGAGCATTCAGAAACCAGCATTATCACAGTCGTTCCGGCTAGAACACAGGAGTCTGCCTCAAGCCTTCCCCCACCCCTTCCCTCTCACCCTGTGTCACCCTCATTTTTAGTCCATTCAGATTTGTTCCATGGAGTCCTGTACCCCATCTCCACCATCACCTTCTGAGTTCACAGCGCACTCATCTCCGGCCTGGACGACTCTGACTACAAACAGCCTCCTCCTCCCTCTTCTGCTCCCTCCCATCCGTTCTCCATGGAACCAGCGAGAATCTCAGAATGGTAAGTCAAGAGAACTTCATTCTTTGACTTAAAATCCTTCCATGATTTCCTATTTAGAAGAGATTCAAACTCTCCCACGGCCTGCAAGGCCCTGCACCATTTTACCGTTACTCACACTCTCTAAACTCAACATTCCAGCCAGGACTGCCTCCTCTCAACTGCCAGGAGCAAGGTGTTACAGGCCTGAAAGGCTCAGCACCATCTCATTCTTTGCTTATGTCTCAAATGCTTTACTATGCTCCTTTTAATTTTTGAATTTCTGCTTAATGTCACTTTCTCCGGCAACTCTACTCTGATCCCCACCCTCAGTCAAGGCAAGTCCCTTCTGTAATATTTCTCTGGCACTTCATAGATTGTGAACTCTATGTCTATTTAAAAAAAAAATTATTTGAGAGAGAGAGAGACATGGACGAATAGAACTTCCATCCACTGGTTCACTCCCTAAAAGACTGTGATGTAGTCACTGCAGTTGAGAGTCAGGAATCCTATCCAGATCCCCCATGTGGGTGGCAGCCATCATATACTGCCTCCCAGGGTTTACTTCAACAGGAAACTGGGACCTGAACCCACATACTCTGCTATGGGATATGGACACCAGCCCTGAATGCCTGTCTACCCACATATACTGTAATCCGTGAGTCTGTTTTAATCACTACTATATATCCAACATTCATATATGGGTAGTATTCAAGTGTTTGAGAAGCAAATGACTAAATCAAACCATTTTCCTGAGATCTCCATCTATCTGTATGAAGTGAGGAAGGGGCAGCAGCACGTACAAATGATCCTGAAGTTCAACTATGCAGAAAATGAAAGGTTCAGAGCACAGAGGATTTTTGGTTAATGCAGTTTGTTTTTTAGGTCAGAGAGACCTGAACAATGTCTTTCTGAAAGAGAAGGTCTAGAAGAGATCCAAGGCAGGGGACTGGGCGGGTACATAACTGAAGGTAAGGGGTGTGATAAACTCGCAGGAGAAAGGGCCTGTGAAACACAGATGGAGACGTTTGGCATTTCTCATGAAGAAAGATGACATGAGGCCTACACAATGCTAACTAGCAGGAACAGCTATCAGAAGGATTTTTAAAAATGCCTGTCCTCTGTGCTCCCACAGCGCTCTTACACCTTCCTCACCATGTGCATCTCACCACGTGGCTCTCTCCCCACGACAATGGTAACTACTTGATCCCACAATACAGGAAGGATGTGAAGTGATCACATACATGAACACTGGAGGCATGTGGCTGGCTGAGCATGACAAGCCACCCACACACATGTTTACTAGCTGACTCTGCTTGGCAGACTTTCTCACTGCACCAAAGCTCAATTAACTCTGCAAACTGAGACATGCACAGTTCTTATCTCACAGGGCTGCCGTGAGGATTAAATGAGATAACCTGTGTAAAATACTTGGAATATAGTCAATACAGTATATAAAAATATAGTCAATAAAAATGCCATGGAACTAAAATAAAAGCCTCTTTTTTCTTTAAGAAGTGCAAAGTGAGTCGCTCTCAGTAATGGAGTAGAAAATCCAAGATTGCTAGTGTTTATTGATTACCATGAAAAATGAAAAGGATAGAAACAAGTACAATGATTGTCAAGCCACACTGTGAGCCCCTCGAAGACTAGAAACCATGAAAGTGGTGGCACCAATCCATGTATCATTGTCTGATATATTTTTTCAGCTATGTACCGATGCTTGGGAAGAGAAATGTCAGGATAAGCACTTGCTCTTGGGCTGTGGTTAGGTAACATGACAAAGTCAAACGTGGGAAAGTTAAGGGGAAAGGATTATTCTTTCATTCCTTTCAGGACTTTCTCCTGGGGTAGGCATTTAGCCCAGAGGCTAAGATGCTACTTAACACACTTGTACCCCATATCAGAGTACCTGGGTTTAATCAAGCTGTGGCTCCTGAGTCTAGCTTTCTACGAATGCACACCCTGGAAGGCAGCAGTGATGGCTCCAATGATTGGGTTCCTGCTGCCCACACAGGAGACGTGGATTGAGTTTCTGGCTCTAAGCTTCAATCTGGCAAAGCCCTGGCTGCTATGGGCATTTGGGGAGTGAACCACTGAAAGAAAGGAAGGGAAGAAGGAAAGGATGAAGGGAAGGAGGGAAAGAGGAAGGCAGGGGAGAAGGAAGGATCTTCTGAGTTTCAACTATGTGCTAGGCCCTGGTCTGAACTGTACACAAAAGGAGGCAGAGGACTGAGCTGTTGTAAGAAAAGGGAGGGATTTGTATTCAAGAGATCTCAGTGAGTTTGAAGAAGGGAGGCAGCTACCAATCTAAAGTAAAATAATAACAAAAGTACATTTTTAAAAAAACACTAAACTGTGGCCGGCGCCGCGGCTCACTAGGCTAATCCTCCACCTTGCGGCGCCGGCACACCGGGTTCTAGTCCCGGTCAGGGCACCGATCCTGTCCCGGTTGCCCCTCTTCCAGGCCAGCTTTCTGCTGTGGCCAGGGAGTGCAGTGGAGGATGGCCCAAGTGCTTGGGTCCTGCACCCCATGGGAGACCAGGAGAAGCACCTGGCTCCTGCCATCGGATCAGCGCAGTGCGCCGGCCGCAGCGCACCTACCGTGGCGGCCATTGGAGGGTGAACCAACGGCAAAAGGAAGACCTTTCTCTCTGTCTCTCTCTCACTGTCCACTCTGCCTGTCAAAAAAAAAAAAAAAAAAAAACAAAAAACACTAAACTGTAACAACAGTTGTTTCTCTGGTAAGAGGTCTGGTTCCCTTTATATTTTTTAAAATCTTCCAACCTTTCTAACATATACACTTTTTCATAATTCAAAATAAGAAAGTCTATTACTAAACAGGAAGAGCAAGAATAATGAAAGAGAAAAGATAACTTTTGGTTCAAGAAATAAGATATCCCAACTTAAGATATTAGCCGGGCCAATCCTGGCTGATGACAGTTGAGTGCAAGGGAAGTTAAAGAAATCTGAGACTTTAAAGGACAATGAGAGAGGGGAACTGGAGAGGCCCCACCTGTACACCGAAGGCTACAAAATGTTCTGGTGAAGAGTAAGAGCTCTGGTGTCAGAATCACACGCTCTTGGATCACAGTTCCAACTGTCAGTGCTGTACACAGGGCAGTTACTGAAGCTCCCCAGCCTGTCCTGGATCTATACCATACTTCCCAGGGTTTCTGGAAGGATTAAGTGAGAGCTGCCATTCAAATCCCATCTTTTCCCAGGACCAGGGCTGTGGCATAAAGTTAAGCCTCCGACTGCAGTGCCAGCATCCCATATGGGCACCAATTTGTGTCCTAGCTGCTCCATTTGAGATCCAGCTTCCTGCTAATGAGCCTGGGAAAGCACTAGAGGATGACCCAAGTGCTTGGGCCCCGGCACCCACGTCAGAGACCCATAGGAAGCTCCTGGCTTCAGCCTGGCCCAGCCCCAGCTGTTGTGGTCATTTAGGGGGCAAACCAGCAGATATAAGATCTCTCTCTCCATTTCCTCCTACCCCCCAACCCTGGCTGTTATGGCCATTTGGGGAGTGAACCAGTGGATGGAAGAGATCAATCTTGATCTCTCCCTCTGTATCTTTGCCTTTCAAATAAATAAATACATACATAAATCTTTAAAAAACAAAATAAACCAAAACCAATCTCTCCCTCGTCATTATCCCAGTGCATTTCTCTGTAGCTATAGTTGAAGGCTGCAAAGCATTATAGTGTGTTGAGAATATTTGCAGTTCCTAACATGATTATAAGGGTAGGCACCCAGCACAATGCCTTGCACAAAGCAGATTTTTAGCTCATACTGTGAAAAGTTTAAATTTTTTCACTGTTCAAAATAATGAACTAATAATCTTATTTCCTTACATTTACATTGTATTCACTGGACCTCCCCTCGTTCAACAGTATTATTACATTTCCTCTCATGTCCCCAATTCAAATTCTGACCCTTCTTACCCAAACATCCCTTTGGTTAACGCCAATTTTCCTGTAGTTTTAAAGCTATTCAAAAGCCACCCCTCTTAACAGGGACACAAAGTATTACTCAGGGTTAGGCATGTGGAGCAGAGGTTAAGAGGAAGCCACATATCTAGTATCAGAGTGCCTGTGTGCAAGTGCTGGTCTGCTCTCCATTCTAGCTTCCTGCTAATGTGCATGCTGGGAGGCAGCAAGTGATGGCTCAGGTTTCTGGACTGAGTTCCTGACTCCTGCCTTATGTCGGGCCCAGTATTAGCTGTTGTAGGCACCTGGAAAATGAAATTAGTGGATGGGATTTCTCTCTGCCCTCTACCTTCCAAAAAAAAAAAAGTATCACTCTTGATATGTAGTGTTTTGTACATTTTTTTAAGTTTCATCATTATAAAAATTACAACAGTTCCTTTCCAACACTTTTTTATATTAAGAAAATATATTATTAAAACTCTGAATAACTTTTAAGTAGAAGATATTGAGACTTGAAACAAAGATAATTTAACAATAGAGGGAAAAGGCAAGAGCAGAATAAAGAATAAAATAATAAAGTTGGCGTTGAACATCTCTAACACCTTCAGCTATTTTTGACCACAGTCTGAGTGACCAAACAGATGTCAATAGCATGAAAGATACTAAAAGACCTGGCATGAACCAACCAGGATTACCACATAACCCAACACCCATGTCCCTCAGAGTTCCTCTTAACTTTCAGAAAAATGGGTTAATGGTATATAATTGTATTTACAGTTTTTTCTTTCAGGTACTGGCAGTATATTATGAATTTCTCAGAATTAGAAATTTACATGCAGGTTAAGTATTGCTAAGTACTTTTTTCATTTAAACTAATCAATACTGTTACAATAGGTAAGTAAGTAAAAAGATTCTTAAGAAAGTTTGCATCTTAATTAATCAAAATGCTGGACTAAGTGACTTTATGCAACCAGTTGCATGTATGTGCAATGTCTTCAGATACTTACCGCCATTCTTTGTTTTTCTCCACCACTGAGTACATCCATCCAATCCTGAACACTGTCCCAGCCTCCTTCACGTTCAAGGATATGACCCAACTGGACATTGTCTAAATATTCCTTCAGTACCTTGCAACGAAATGATTAAAGCTGCAATTAAGCTTACTAAAAGTCAACATTCTCTATCTTGATTTATTTTTTAAAGTGGAATCTTTATCATTCCACTGCAAATACCACTTTAGGAGGTATACATTTTAGAAAACAAAGTAGCAAATGTAGTTTGAACTTCTCAAAATAGATCTGGTAGCTTAAAGAGAACATTATTGTGCATAAACAGGCAATGCAAAAAGAAAGTTGTGGAAAGAGAGTTAAGAGACTCAATGAGTAGTATTTAAGTGAAGTGGTTATCATTTAACCTCAATTTGGAAGACTGTAATTAAAAGCTTCCAAAGGCTCTACAAGTTAGGATAAACTACTTGACATTTAAAACACTTAAGTGATGAAGATGAAGAATATGAAATGGAATACTTTCAGGTAGGTCCAGGATATAAACAGTGCCTTACTAGGTCAGATATCCCCTTCTTCTTCTGATCTTCTCTTCCATCTGGATAGATCACTTGGTCTCGAAGTGTTCCAAGGGTCATATAAGGTCTCTGATGTTGTAAAAGAGCAAAAGTTATTAGAAGATCTTAAAAAAATAATAAAAAGGTCTTTAAATCAAAGATTTAAGATTTCAAAATAAATAAGGTCATACCTGAGGAACATAAAATAACTTTCCTCTTTCAGGTTTAGTTAGGCGTCCTCCAAAGAGAGGCCATAGCTGTGGGGCAGGGGGAGAAACAATTGTGAAATTCACAATGTAGGAGAGTATTTCAAAATAAGACTGTGAAATTCTGAGGTCAATTTGTACTTACTTCACCAAGAACCCGGAAAAGAGAACTCTTCCCACAACCATTTGGACCACAAATGAGAACATTGGCACCAGATCGAACCTGGAAAAAAAGTGGTCTTATGAATTAACTGAATGAATACATACTTAATGAACATTTCATTGGAGTCAAACAGCTCTTTGCTAATGATAAGTTTTCTATTTTGTTTGTAAATGTAATATTAGGTATGATGGGGGACAGATCACTTCTGTTAACTTTTCATTTTTACGAGTTACATTCTTTTTATTTAAAAAGTCATTTTTGGTTGATATTAACTTCATTTCAACTGGAAATACCAAAAAAAAAAAAAAAAAGCTAAAGCTTGAAAGAAATCTGATAATTCTTGAAAACAATAAATATGAATACAATTTTTTTTTAACAATGGAAGGGCTGGCACCATGGCATAGCAGGTAAAGCGGCCACCTGCAGTACCAGCATCCCTTATGGGCGCCAGTTTGAGTCCCAGCTACTTCTAATCCATCTCTCTGCTATGGCCTGGGAAAGCAGTGGAAGATGGCCCCAGTCCTTGGGCCCCTGCACCCACATGGGAGACCTGCAAGAAGCTCCTGGCTCCTGGCTTCCGATCAGCCTAGTTCCAGCAGTTGCAGCTGTTTGGAGAATGAACCAGCAGGTGTAAAACCTCTCTCTGCCTCTGCCTCTCTGTAACTCTGACTTTCAAATAAATAAATAAATAAATAATCTTTTTTTTAAAAAAAGGAAATGGAATTGTACTGTATAGACTATTCTACAACTTGCTTTTGCTCAGATGTTCTTCCAGGTCAGTATATTGGGATTTCTTTTATTTTTTAAATGCCTGAGGTACATTCTATAGTAGGAATGTGCTGTAATTTGTTTACATATTTCCCTTTGGTTAAATAGGTCATCTGCCTTCTAATTTGTCCTTTAGATACTACTGCAATGACCTTCTGATTTAGCCAGTAAACTTATGAATGAGCAAAAAATAAAAATAAAAAGTTCCTGTGGATTAGATTCTTAGAAATTAAGTGTTGGATTCAAGTATATGTGTATTATAATCATTTACATGCGCTATTAAATTGCTCCATAATGACATAAAGATAATATTAATGGAAAAAATGTAAAGAGTGGTTTCAGTTCTAAGTTAACAAGCCATTTCAGTGTCTAATCAACTCTTTAAAAATCAGAAAATATGGTTTACAATTTTAGTTTACAACATTAACACCAATGTAGCACAACAGGAAATAAGACCTGAGAGACTGGAGTTACCCAAGTTGGTCACCTGTCTTTGACAAGTTTTTTTAAACTGGTGAGCCTTAGATTCTTATTATTTATTTCCAATATCGTACTGAATGTTCTATGTCAGACTCTGAGGTGACATAAGAAATAAAAAAGAAAAATCCTCGCCTTATCACTATTAATTTAAATTCTAAAGGAAGAAAACATACAATAATGACCATGCTTAATAAGTAAATTAAATAGCATTTAAGTAAATTAAATAGTATATTAAAAATTAAGTGCTTATGGAGGAAAACCAGGTCAGGGTAAGAAAACCTGGGAGTGGGGGAGTCACATTTTAAGGTGGTCAGAACAGACCTCACTGAAATGACAACTGGGCTAAACCTTTGCAAGTTTATTAGAATTTGATCTAGAGGAGAACTATTCCAGTCCCACCTTCACCCACAACAGCTGGTGCAAAGGTACTGAAGCAGAAATGTGCCTCTTATTCAAAACATAGAAAGGAGGCTGACTTGGGGGGATGACAATGAAGAGTAGACAATGAGCTCAGGCAGGTAAGTAGGGGGGCAGGCAAATGCGATAGGATATTATAACCCATTGAAGGACTCTGGTTTTACTGTGATGAAATGCAGGCCCATCAGCATTATTCCCAATAACCAAAAGGTGGCAATAATCCAAGCAGATGAATGGACAGACAAAATGTGAAATGTGGTATATACATACAAGGGGATGTCAGTCAACCTTAAAAAAAAAATCAAATTCAGACACATGCCACTGCATGGATGAATCTTAAAAACATGATGCCAAGTAAAATAAGCCTCAAACTGCTCACTGTGGTTTACAACTGCACCAGTATTTCTCCTCCTAACAATATCCCTTTGTATTATTTGTTACAGTATGCCAGGAAACTCAAAAGTCAAGACTGTGATGAATTGTAGAAGTAGTTATTAGACTTACTGAAATCCTTGAGTACTATCTTATGCTCAAGTGATCTAGGTTCAGCATTAACTTTTCTTTATTCCATTATTCTTTCCAAAGTCGTACAAAAAGTTATAATTACCATATCAACCAGAGTAAGTCTGAAAATTTTTTCATATTAAAGATCTATAAACACTTATTTTGCAGGAGTTGAATTAAGACTAAAAGTCAAGGCCGGCGCCGCAGCTCACTAGGCTAATCCTCCGCCTTGCGGCGCCGGCACACAGGGTTCTAGTCCCGGTCGGGGCACCGATCCTGTCCCGGTTGCCCCTCTTCCAGGCCAGCTCTCTGCTATGGCCAGGGAGTGCAGTGGAGGATGGCCCAAGTGCTTGGGTCCTGCACCCCATGGGAGACCAGGAGAAGCACCTGGCTCCTGCCATCGGATCAGCGCGGTGCGCCGGCCGCAGTGTGCTACCGCAGTGGCCATTGGAGGGTGAACCAACGGCAAAAGGAAGACCTTTCTCTCTGTCTCTCTCTCACTGTCCACTCTGCCTGTCAAAAATAAAAAAAAAAATTAAAAAAAAATTTTAAAAAAAGACTAAAAGTCAAAGGTAATTTTAACTGAAAATTAAGTTCTAAGCATTGTATTGGAGCTCAGGAATTGCTTTACTGGACCAAGGAATGCTCTGAACCCCTATATTTTACCAATAAAAATGTTTCCCCAAAAGAACATTCATTGATAAATCCTACTTCCTATGAAATTACCATAGTATGATTTGAAAATTCTATAAATAAATATGACTTAAGTAAAAGAGAGCTCATATAAAAGTATGCTGGTCATGAGTTACTGGCTTCTTTAAACATGCCTTACTGAAAAGGTAAACATTTGAGTAAGTTACAAAGTATATGGGTATTTTAATCCCCACTTGATAACCTACACATGGTTATCTCTTAGGGTCTCTTCAGTCCACCTGATCTCTCAGAAGAATATGCCTGTGCTGATCTCTCAGATAAATATGCCTGTGCTGAGGAGTTTATAAAGGAAAAAGGTATAAAATCTCTTATCCCAGAGAACTTTACATTATTTGGTTATAACGTAATCCAAAAGACAAATCAATGGTAAAGCACAAAACATTTATTTGTGATGGGCAGATTTATTATGCCTCTTTCCAAGAGAGAGGAATCTTTACTATCAAGTGAGCTAGATGAGTAGAAAATAATTGGATGCCACAAAGAAGTGAATAAAGAAAGGTTATGCTATGAAAAATGACATAAAGACAGGATACATGAGGAAAAAGTCAACACTAACTTAGAATACTCAGAGTCAGAAAGGATAGCAAAGGGAGTCCCAACAGTGGACAAAGAGGACAAAAGTCAAAGAAAGCTCCTAGGGGTGCAGAAAACAAAGCCAAAGTAACAGGATAAACACCAGGAGGTGAGGAACACAGTTAATGAAGTAAAAAACTTAACAAGTAGGGAATAACAGGTGACTCACCTAAATTCCCAAATGAAACCAAAATAAAAGTAAGAAGGTGAGGGCCTTTACAAGACAATGAAAGTGGTGTTATAGGGACTTGCCAGAAATATATTAAATCCAAACATAAGGACTTTAAAATAAAGGACTTTAGATTAAAAGTAAGTAACAACTTTAGTATAGCAACGATCTGTCTACAGCCAAGTATCTGGACTTACAGTCCCCAAAACCCTTCTCTCTCTGTTTAAGGGTCTATGTTGTTGGTTTACAGAAAGGGAAAGGCCAACATTGACTCTTCAATGGAGAAGTCTCATATCCCTTTCTACCCTACTTGAGGCAGCACCTGCTGCATCCCAGGGCATGCACTAGCAGGAAGCTGAAACTGGGAACAGAGGTGGGACTGGGAGTCAAGACTCTGACAGAGGAAACAGACACTCGAGTAGCACCTTCACTACACCAAATGCCTGCCCCTGACTTGTCTTTTTAAATTTGCCTGAATCATTATTCACTTGGTTATGAGGTTTTACTTGTTTTGGGCAAGTGGCTTATTGCATTTATTTGAAAGGCAGGGAGATGGAGATAGACACATACATCTCCCACCCATTATTAGTTTACTCCACAAATGCCTGCAACAGCTGAGACTTGGCCAAGCTGAAGACAGGAGCCCAGAACTCAATTCATATCTCACACATGGTGGCAGGAACTACTTGAGACATCACTGTTGCCTCCAAGGGTAAGCATTCACAAGAAGCGGGAATCAGAAGCACTCCAATATGGGATACAGGCATCCTAAGCAGCGTCTTCACCACTGAGCCAAGTGCCTGCACTCTGAGGGGCTATTTGCGGTGCTATTCTGCTGCTCTTCACAGCTTGTATCAGTAATAAGAAAGTCTATTATTTTGTTTTAATAGGTATAAATTCTCCCTCAGAGTAAACACAATATCAAAACATAATTTTTTTATTTAAAAAGATTACACTTTCGTGTTTAAATATTCATTATCCACTGGAGATTCCAATTAACTGTATCTTCTGTGGCTTTCTTGACATGGACTTTATTTGCACAAGTTTTCTGATACCAGCATTTGAAACTTTAAAGTTCTGTCAATTAAGAAAAATAGATTTCTAAATGTTCCAAAAACTGATTTTTTTAAAGCAATTCTGTGGATTCAGAGATTAAGGAAAATACTAAAATTCATTTAAATATTCAGACAAGAGATTTTCAGTTTACATTCTAAAGATGATTTAAGGTTTTATGTATCACTTAAAACTTACTTCAAAATTAAGGTCTCTGATCAAGATGTCTCCATTTGGCGTTGCCAAAGGAACATGATCAAACCTATACAAGAAATTAATAAAAAAGAATAATTTATAAATATATAAGGAATTCACACAATTCAATAACCCAAATACAAAAAAAAAAAAAAAAAAAAAACCGAAAAAATGGGCAAAGGGCCCACTGAGACACACTTCTTAAAAAAAAGAAATTCAGAAGGCCATTAGGCATGGAAAATATGCTCAGTGTCTCTATTCATCAGGGAAATACAAATCAAAACCACAGAGAATTACCATCTCACACCTAAGGTAGCTTTTATAAAAAAGACAAAAGATAACTGTTGGTGAGATGTGGAAAAAAGGAAACCCTTGTACACTGCTGATGGGAATGTAAATTAGTACAGCCATTATGGAAAACAGTATGGAGGTTCCTCAAAAAATTAAAAATAGAACTTCTATATAACCTAGCATGCCAACTTTTGAATATACAATCAAAGATAAAATCAGTACCTCAGAGACATACACAATTCCCATGTTCACTATTATTTACAGCAGCTTAGAAATGTCTTTCAACCAACAGAAGGATAAAGAAAACATAGTGTGTGTATGCATGTCTGTATGTTACACACACACACACACACACGCACAATGGAATATTAGTGTTGAAAAAGAAGAAAACCTTACTATTGTCAACAACATGGATGGAGTTGAGGACATTATGTTAAGCAACATGAGCAAGATACAGAAAGAAATACTGTATGATCTTACCTGTATGTGAAAACTAAAATAGTGAAATTTATGGAAACAGAGAATAGAATGGTGGTTGCCAGGGATTAAGGGGAGAGAGAAGTGGGAAGAACGCTGCTCAAATGTATGAAAGTCTCCATTATGCTTTGCAAGATGAGTAAGTTCTAGAGATCTAATGTTCAGTCTGGGGACAATAGTTAATAATACATTGACTACCTGAAATTTGCTAAGACAGACCTTAAATTCTCACCACCTCTGCACACTTACCCACACACCCACACTCACACTCACACACACAAATGGTAACTGATTACTAAGTGAATACAGACATTAATTAGCTGGAATGCAGGAAGCATTTCACAATGTACACTTAGATTGAAACACCAAGTTATATACCTTAAATACATATAAATTTATATCTCAAAGCTGTTAAAAGAAAAAAAAGGGTAACTTTAAATTAAACATGAAGCAATTGGAAGCTGAAAGAGAAAAGCTACTAGGAAATTTAGCAAATGTTTATGGTGCTAAAGAACCATTTTCTATACATACTTTATAATGTTATCTGCATTGATGATTTCTCCAGCACCAGGTATCAAGGGACTGATTTGTGCTTCTTCAATACCTTAAATGAAAAATAAGTATTAAAGCAACATGTCAGCAAAACATAATACTGTGACCTAGGTTGTAAGATTCATACTTACCTTTTTCCTGTGAGACCATTGTGCGTTCATATTTGCCTTGATTTAAATCCTTTAACACTTGCATTAGTTCTGTAATCCGGGCAGTAAAACTAAAAAGTTTTAAAAAGAAAATCATAATTAAAACTGCAGACTATCATTAATATTTATTTATGCAAAGTTTAGTTTCTAAAATTATACTCTAGTTTAAGTGAAACCTAAAAGACGTCTCATCAACATAAAGTATTAATGATAATACACGTTTTATTACGCTTCAGTTGAAGAGCAGGAATAAGAGGATAAGAGGACAGGTTTCAGAGCATCCCCACCTCAACAGATACTTTGTTAACAAGCAAGGCAAGATGACTGTTTGCTGTTAGAATTTTAAGGAAGTTTCTCGTAGATACTACAAAAGGACGACTGCTAGTATATTCCTTAGACCAGGAAGTGTGGATGGGGAGTTCCTGCTGGATGACCTATAAAGCCATGTGTAAAGTTTGCTTTTCTATCCGAGGAAGGCATTTACTAGAAGTATGTCAAATGCACGCTAGCTCTCTGCAAATAGGGAAGAATCTAGGACATTTCTTGTTCATAAGATGGGAAAAGAAGGAGAGTTCTTAATATGAGATGGTTTTGAAACCACTGTGATAACATAGAGAAATCAAAAATAATGACAAGAGGTTTGGGAGTATAAAAATGACATAATGGTCAAAGAGAAAATCAAAGGAGCAAAACAGGATTTTTCCGTTCATAACAAACAGCAACTTCCTAAAGGAAACTTTAGGAGGCAATGGATATGCTCATGTAGTTGATGGCGGTGATGGCTTCACAAGTATATAATTTATCCCCATATTCACTGCACACATAAAATGTATACAATGTTTTATATATCCTTCATACCTCAATAAATGGCTCAAAAAAATCCTAAATGAACAGAAGCACCCCATATGCTATACAACATGAACTGTAAAGGCATGAGAAAAGCTATTAGGAAGTAGGAAGAACATTAGTATTCTCAAGAGAAAAGGACTCCTAATAGTGGTTTACAACATCCAATCTTGCCATGAAGATCTTAACTGCCAAAGGAGAAAAAAACGATGGATCACAGGCCTAGGAAGAGTAAAAGACTTCAAATTCCTTCAAGTAACCTGAAATTTATAGTGGTGTTCACATTATAGTGTGTTTATACTACACTGTGCCCTGTATATTAGAGCTTGACATACTAAAATATTCAATTCTACTCTATAGCTAAGAACCATTTTAATACTAGACAATACACCCATATATAAAACTGCACCTACATATAACTCAAGTTAACTTTTCATTTTTCTCCATCTGTTCTGTTAGGTTGCCATTATCAAATTTAAGGGGAAAAAAATATATATGTATATACATATATATTGCAGGGAAGACAGAAAATTCAAATCCGACAATTCTACTCAATTAACTTAAATTTCTGTGAATTAAAAAAAAAACTACCATGACTCAATACTTCCCAACTTATCAATGCCAGTGTCCATGGAACAACAGCTTGAGAATCACTAATCTAGCGTTATGCTCCAGACAACCATCTTTAGGAAACATGAAGTTTACTATCAGAGAAAAGTCTAGTTTTCTATCGAAATCAGCTTGCTGGAACAGGAAATATCCCCTTATCCTAAGTTCAATTAGATATAAACATTAAGGAAAACATATTTTTGAAAAGATCATTCTCTGCAATTGCTCATTTTTACCAATCTTACCCAGCCAATCTAGTCATTTCACGTCCAGCCAAAACTATTCGACCCAGAGCTTGAGACATTCGCAAAAGCATTCTTCCACTTTGGTAGTAATCCTTAAATAGAAATAAATATTAGTTTTCACTTACATTTCCAAAGTTAAAAACCAGTCTTTATTTTTGTATTTGGTTTTCCATTTTACTGTCATCACTGTACCTCCAGAAGTTCTGAATGTGTACTCTTGAGATGTCGAGGGTGAGACAAATCTAGAAAAGGGCGGCTGACAACTAGGTAACCAACTACAGTGGCCAGGTCTGAAACAAGGAAAGATTTAAAACATTAGCAATATTGCAATTTTTCCTCAAATCTCACTGACCATCTCTTTTAAAATATACTTACATTTGGCAATTATACTATCAATGAAGCCCATAGAGAACCGGAACAAAATGAAATTATGCAGGTGCTCCACCTAGCAGAAAACAAAATACATATATACATATATATATTTATATTTATACATATAAAAAATTCAAATTTCCATGAGGATAAAACAACTATATAAATAATATATTCCAAAAATATTTTACTGTGTGACTGTGATTTCTGATCATATTGTACATCACACTTAGCCGAGCAGAATGCTAAACATAGAGCAGGTGCCAAAGACTTCATGAAACCATTTTTATGTAAAAAGAATGGAAATTATATAATTCATTTTAATAATTTTTTGCCTTACATGTAATAGTAGTCACAATAATGTCAGATACATATATCCTCAAACTGATCAACAACCAAAGTAAAAAGAACAGAGGGATAAGCTCACTTGCCTAAAACACTAGCAGTCCAGATTGGTACACAAGGCTTCACTTTCAGTAGACAGGCAACATCATCTGTGCCTTCTCAAAAGCTTGTCACACACAATCTAAATCAAGCGTGAACGGAAATCTGTGCCACACAGCCTGAGTCTGTAGCTTTATCCTGAGCACGCGTCACATCAAAATTACAGTCCTAAAAACTGCTTTTTATTCTGGATTTTCAGTGTTTGCTAGTGATCTACTTATCAGATGATGCAAGGTCCTGCATAACCTGGCACTGGAGTCCACTTTCAAGCCATCATCTGCCGCTCCTTCGCTCCTTCTCACTGAGCTCTCAAACATGCTCTTTTCTTACGGCTTTCCTCTTGCCACCCCCACCACCAGGAATACCCTGTTCCTAAAAATGTACATTTTATGGGTAACTCTTTCACTTCATGTAGGTTTCTGCTTAATCATTACCTCCTCAATAAAGACTTTCTTGGTCATTCTAGCCAAATAGCTAAGCAATAGCCAAAATCTACTCTATTTCTTGAGCCTGCTGCATGTGGTCACAGAATTGATTCTGCCTGTTATTACACAGAACAGCCCGTCCCGTACATACTGTCTCCTCGCTAAAACCTGACCTTCCTGAGCACGTGGCAGCTCGTCCAGTCTCTTCTGCAACTACAGCAACAAGTGCAGCATTTTAGCCTGTGTCAGACACCCTGCTCACAGCTGGATAACGCCAGTGAACAAAACAGACAAGGTTCCTGAGCTCACCAAGTTCACATCCTAGTGCAAGAGGATGATCATAAACGAGCAAGACAATTATAAATGGCAAATTGAAATTTTAAAGAAACAGAGTAACTGTCTAAGGTCATTTCAAATAAGCTGATCAGGGAAGGAAAAGCCTCAAAAAGGAATTAACATTTGGACTGAAAATCTGAAGAATGAGAATCAATAAACCATGTGAAGAACAGCTAGTAAATTACCTTAAATGCATTTTATCCGTGAGCATGCTAAAGTTTAGTCATACTAAATATCAACATGGCAAAGATCAAATTTTGTAAATAATTTAAAATGACACTTCTTCACTTTTTCTAAACAACCTAAAATATGCATTTAATTTCACAAACTTTCACTAAATAAAACGGCAGCATTTTACATTCACTAAAAAAAGAAAAGGCAGCATTTTAATCATCCCGCTTAACATCATGATCATTACTACCTGGAGCAAGCAGTCAGACAACACTAACTTTTGAATGGACAATGAATAAAATTACTTGAATTCAAATTTCTCAAGTGGCAACTAAATAAAAACTATGTTAGAGCTTTCACATGAAACAAAGTTTATGTTCTAAATCAAAGGTCAGCAAACTTAGCACCCACGATCCAGCCCGCGACTGTTTTTGTAAGTACAGTTTTATTAGAACATAGCCACATCCACTCATTTCATTTTGAATATGGCTACCTCTGAGAGGCAGAAGTGAAGAGTTGCAATGGAGATCACACATCTGAAAGGCTTACAATATATGTACTCTATCGCCCTTAAACCAGAAAATGCCTGCTGGCCCTGCTCTGCATATTATTATGCAGATTATTCTTCACAGGATTTTCCTGAATGCTGCAGGAACAAACTCTTTCTGTAGGAATCACTAAATTTAAAGCTAAATAAAATTCCTAAGAAATATCCATAAAAATGCACTGAGGAGTATTTGAATAAATCTTATCCATTTTTATAAATGGGCAGTTTAATTGATACAATAGTCTTTAACACTCATGTTTCTACTAAAACTATGGCATAGGGGCCGGCACTGTGGCAGAGCAGGTTAAAGCCCTGGCCTGAAGCACTGGCATCCCATACAGGTGCCGGTTCTAGACCCAGTTGCTCCTCTTCCAATCCAGCTCTCTGCTATGGCTTGGGAAAGCAGTGGAAGATGGCCCAAGTCCTCGGGCCCCTACACCCACGTGGGAGAAGACCCGGAAGAAGCTCCTGGCTCCTGGCTTTGGATCAGCACAGCTCTGGCCATTGCAGCCATCTGGGGAGTGAACTAGCAGATGGAAGACCTCTCTCTGTAACCTGTCTTTTCTTTCTTTCTTTTTTTTTTTTTTTTTTGACAAGCAGAGTGGACAGTGAGAGAGAGAGACAGAAAAGTCTTCCTTTTGTCGTTGGTTCACCCTCCAATGGCCGCTGTGGTTGGCGCGCTGTGGCCGGCGCGGCGCGCTGTGGCCGGCGCACCGCGCTGATCCGATGCCAGGTGCTTCTCCTGGTCTCCCATGGGGTGCAGGGCCCAAGCACTTGGGCCATCCTCCACTGCACTCCCGGGCCACAGCAGAGAGCTGGCCTGGAAGAGGGGCAACCGGGACAGAATCCAGTGCCCCGACCGGGACTAGAACCCGGTGTGCCGGCGCTGCAAGGCGGAGGATTAGCCTAGTGAGCCGCGGCGCCGGCCCTGTAACCTTTCAAAAAAATAAAATAAATATTTAAAAAAATACATGGTATAAAATCACTTATAGCTATTTAAAAATAAGTATCTTTAAGTTATGTACACACGTGTGTATATCTATCTAAAAGATATATAATATACACATAACTTAAAGATGGTACAAGCCAAACAAAATTCTTTCCATCAATGCATGTGCCTCAAGTATGTCATCTTACCAGTTTTCGGAAGACTGAGTAGACTGTCTGCTTTTCTCTTTTATTCCCATTGTAAAAGGCAATTTCTTCACTATTAAAAAAAATAATTTAGCAATTAATTTTAACATTAGCTAAGCCTGAAAAATAATAGAAATACAGTATTTGAGAATTGAACATTTGCATTCAAACCGATATTTTGTGGCTAACAGCTTATCTGGTGCATGTCAAGCATTGGTCTGAATTTAAGATCCTGCTCCTACTCAGGGGATTAGAACTCCAGAATACACACCTAACTGGATTGCAACTTGGACTGCAGCCCTTGCTATATGTAGCCTGGCTAGAAAAGTTGTACCAAGTTAATTCTCAGAAGTTTGAAATAAGACACAGAAGGAAGATGTCAAAATATATGGAAATAAAGAGCTAGCACCAACGTTATAGACTACAAGTTATAGTAGAGACCAACACAGGAGGGAGAGGGGAAAAAAAAAAAACAACTTGACATGCTCTTAAACCAAAAGCAGGCAGCTCTGAGGAGGCCTGTTTGGTCAGAGGTTGATCTTATTCTTGGAACCCCATCATATCCTCACAATTCCCCTTTTCTTAAGCTGGTCTGAATGGGTCACCAGAATGACTAGGAAAAAAGGATATATTATAGAAGAAGAAAGCCTCAGTGTAGTTAAGTAAATCTGTGAACGTCACACAGCCAGAGAGCCAATGTACTGAACTTATAATTCTGCTCTGACTCTAAAGTTTGTAATTTTTCCACTTTATAAGGATGATGTAAATTTTCCCAGCAAAGTACCTCTTACAACAGAGAAAAGTAAATATTTACATGGGAGTCTAGAAGGCACAATTGAAATAGCCTTCAAGGGTCACAGATGTAGAACAGCAGGTTTAGCTGCCACTTGCAATGCTGGGATCCCATACTGGAGCACTGCTTCAAGTCCCAGCAGCTCCATTTCAGATTCAGCTTCCCGCTAACATGCCTAGAAAGGTAGCAGATGATGGCCAAGTGCTTGGGTCCCTGCCATCCATGTGGGAGACTAGGACAGAGTTCCTGTTTCCTGGCTTCAGCCTGGCCCAGCCTTGGCTGTTGTACACATTCGGAAAGTGAACCAGCAGGTCAAAGATCTCTGTCTCTCCGTCTTTCAGATGGATGGATGGACAGACAGACAAATAGATCTTTAAAAAAAAAAAAAAAAAGGAAAAGAAAGAAATGTCTTTCAATAAATAATTTTCTTCAAAGCTTCTTTTCACTTAAAAATTTGAGTTTTTTACTCCACTGCAAAATGTATTCACAATTTTTTTTAAGGATTTATTTATTTGAGAGGCAGAGTTACAGACAGGGAGAGACAGAGATCTTCCATATGCTGGTTCACTCCCTAAATGACCACAGCTGGGTCAGGCCAAAGCTGGGAGTCAGGAACTCCATCTGAGTCACCAGGTGGGTATCTGGGGCCCAAGTAGTTAGGAAATTCTCTACTGCCTCCCTAGGGGCATTAGCAGGGAGCTGGATCAAAAATGGAGGAGCTGAGACACAAATCTGTACTCACATAGAATGCCAGCATCACAGGTGGCCTGCTGCACCATAATACAGGCCCTACCTGCAATTTTTCACCATAAGAACAAATTGCTTCCTACTTCAACCCCTTCAAGTAAAGTAAACTTTCCATAAAGATGTACTGCCTTTTATCCTGCTACATGGTTTCCTTGACAAAGAAATAGAGTCCCGAGCCGGCGCTATGGCACATAGGTTGATCCTCCACCTGCGGCGCCAGCATCCCATCTGGGCACCGGTTCTAATCTCGACTGCTCCTCTTTCCATCCAGCTCTCTGCTATGGCCTGGGAAAGCAGCAGAGGATGGCCCAAGGACTTGGGCCCCTGCACCTGCATGGGAGACCTGGAAGAAGCTCCTGGCTCTTGGCTTCGGATCGGCGCAGCTCCAGCCGTCGCAGCCATTTGGGGAGTGAACCAGAGGATGGAAGACCTTTCTCTCTGTCTCTCCCTCTCACTGTAACTCTACCTCTCAAATAAGTAAATAAATAAATCTTTAAAAAAAAAAAAAAAAAAAAGAGTCCCAGTTTTTTTTTTTTTTTTTTTTTTTTTTGACAGGCAGAGTGGATAGTATGAGACAGAAAGGTCTTCCTTTTTGCTGTTGGTTCACCCTCCAATGGCTGCTGCGGCCGGCGCATCTTGCTGATCCGAAGCCAGGAGCCAGGCGCTTCTCCTGGTCTCCCATGCGGGTGCAGGGCCCAAGCACTTGGGCCATCCTCCACTGCCTTCCCAGGCCATAGCAGAGAGCTGGCCTGGAAGAGGGGCAACCGGGATAGAATCCGGCGCCCCAACCGGGACTAGAACCCAGTGTGCCGGCGCCGCAAGGCTGAGGATTAGCCTGTTAAGCCACGGCGCCGGCCAAGAGTCCCAGTTTTAAGAATACCAAATAAGAGTATCCCATAATTCTGTCTCTATAATTACTTCTTTTTTTTTTTTTTTTTTTTGACAGGCAGAGTGGACAGTGAGAGAGAGAGAGAGACAGAGAGAAAGGTCTTCCTTTGCCGTTGGTTCACCCTCTAATGGCCGCCGCGGTAGCGCGCTGCGGCCGGCGCACCGCGCTGTTCCGATGGCAGGAGCCAGGTGCTTCTCCTGGTCTCCCATGGGGTGCAGAGCCCAAACACTTGGGCCATCCTCCACTGCACTCCCTGGCCACAGCAGAGAGCTGGCCTGGAAGAGGGGCAACCGGGACAGGATCGGTGCCCCGACCGGGACTAGAACCCGGTGTGCCGGCGCCGGAAGGCGGAGGATTAGCCTGTTGAGCCACGGCGCCGGCCAAGAGTCCCAGTTTTAAGAATACCAAATAAGAGTATCCCATAATTCTGTCTCTATAATTACTTCTTATATCCTTGTCCCTCCTCTGCATATCTGACCCTATGGAGGCACATGAGGTGAGGATTCTCCTGAACCTAGTCATTTCACCCCTCATCAAAAAGCAAAATGGACAGAATACCTCAGTATACCAATGGCTGCCTAGCCAACATTATTCTCTTCTGTATCTTTCTTCCTAAGAGAACTCCAATTCTCTTAGAGCTGTCTATCCTATTCTGTGCACCTTAATGCTTTAGGAATGACCTCAACCCCCTTCAGAAAATATAGATCCCAAATGGTCCAACACAATCACTTTGCTGTGACCACTTCAGTCATGAGCAAGTGGTCATTCTGCTCAATGAGACATGAAGCAGAGTCAGCTGTGGGACTTGGGGTATAGGGTATTTTTTCTAAGAAGAAATGGCCCCTTATTATTCCCAGACCTTTTACCAGGGAAGAGAAGCTGGTGAAATCTGGTGATCACAAGAAAAACTCTGAGGACAAGGAAAGCACATAAGGGCAGAGCAGAGCTTTGACCATGCTGTACCAGACACTGCCCCGTCTTATGGGAAGTAGCTATCGCCTATTTATCAGAGCCATCTGAGTCATGTTTTCTATTTCTTGTGGTTGAAAACATCCTCGCTGATACCATCTTTCATTTAATTGGAAAATCATCTCTTCACTTATCCATCTATTCCTCTGCCTCTTTAGAGCACAAAAACCCACTCAAAATTGGTTCCACTTTAATTTAAACATTCCAAGGACAAAAAGGGATGTGTGAACTCTTAAAAAAGCAATTTCCTAAGTAACTCGGTAAAGTCCTATGGAATAGCCTACAGATTTTTAAATAAATATTAGTATACTCAAAACGACTGGAAGTTGATGGATCACATGAGAAAATTTTAGCTCTTGCTAATTAACAAAAACTGAGGTAAAGCTGTGTATGTGTATATATATATATGTGTGTGTGTGTGTGTATGTATATATGCAAATGTAATCCTAATAATCCTATATATCTACCTATTATGAAAAAGAAAAATGAGGCTAGAAATAACAAGCTAAAATCATATAACTTTTCTGTTTTTTGTTTTGTTTTTGACAGGCAGAGTGGATAGTGAGAGAGAGAGACAGAGAGAAAGGTCTTTCTTTACTGTTGGTTCACCCTCCAATGGCCGCCACGGCCGGTGCGCTGCGCCGATCCAAAGGCAGGAGCCAGGTGCTTCTCCTGGTCTCCCATGGGGTACAGGGCCCAAGGACTTGGGCCATCCTCTACTGCACTCCTGGGCCACAGCAGAGAGCTGGCCTGGAAGAGGGGCAACCAGGACAGAATCCGGTGCCCCGATCGGGACTAGAACCCAGTGTGCTGGTGCCGTAAGGCGGAGGATTAGCCTATCGAGCCACGGCGCCAGCCAAAATCATATAACTGTTAAGTAGAGGAAGTAGACTTTGAAATTAGTATAGCTGGGTCCAAACACATGTTTCTTCCTATTTAGATTTTAAAACTCAGAAGGCAAGTAGAAACACATGCAGTTGAGAATGAATTACTGAGCATTACAAACATAGTCTCAAAATATTTTTGGATAAATTGAGACAAAATTTCTTTCAGCAGTATAAGAAAATTGGAATTGGAATTATACCTTGACTATGCTTAAAGGGAGATGATCAGAAAATTAGTGAACTATACATATGATGATACAAATCAGGAATACTTCCTTGTTAAGAAAAAAAGGGTGTGAGGGGTGGATGTCTGGCACAGCAGTTAAGATGCCACTTGGGACACTGGAGCATTGGAATGCCTCGGTTCCAGTTCTAGCTCTGCTCTCAATTTCAGCTCCCTGCTAATGTGCACCCTTGGAGGCAGCAGATGATGCCTCATTAATCAAGTCCCTGCCACCCAATGCTCCTGACTGTGGCCTAGACCAGTCCTAGTTGTTTCAGGCATTTAGGAAGTAAACCAGTGGATGGAAGTTCTCTGACTCTCTATCTAACTTTCAAATAAATTAAATCAACAAATAAACATCTTTTAAAAAAAGAAAAGGAGGGACCAGTGCTGTGGCACAGCGGGTTAGGCCACTGCTTACAGTGCTGGCGCCCACAGCATCCCACATGGGCACTGTTTTGAGTACCTACTGCTCCACTTCTGATCCGGCTCCCTGGCAATAAGCCTGGGACAGCAGTGGAAAATGGTCTAAGTCCTTGGGCTCCTGCACCGATGCAGGAGACCCAGAAGAAGCTCCTGGTTCCTGGCTTCAGCCTGGTCCACCCCAGCTGTTGGAGCCATTTAGGGAATGAACCAGCAGATGGAAGATTTGTCTGTCTGTCTCTTTTTCCTTCTCTTTTCAAATAAATAAATAAAATATTTAAAAAAAAAAAAAAGGATCTCAAAATGTGGAAGATTCTTACTTCATAACATAAATACCCTTTGTGAAGTGTATTTTTCAAACCCTAATATGTATATTATTAGGCTTTGAGAAGTCACTTGAGATTACATCAACATCTATAAAAGTGAATTTAGTACAGCTTTATTACATTTCTCCTTACCTATTTGTGATGAGCCGGGAATTAACATATCTGTATTCACCTTCATACTTCTGCTCAGTTATTGTCATCTTACCAATGGGTCTTCTAAGTCGAGTTAGGAACAGCCCAGAAACAACCAAGTAGGCCATCATGCTCGCTGGGCCCTATTATTTTAGGGAAAGAAAGGGACAGAAGGTTCAAGGATATCACAATAAATTCACTGGATGCAAACATGTACGATTGTCACGATGACTGAGAAACTGCTCCCTTGGTTAATTGTTTTTATCTTGTTTCTTTTCTGAAAAAGTACCAGCCTCTCTACACTTTCACTACTCAGCCACTACTCCTCCTCCAACCACAGCAGCTTATCTCTCTGCTCCACTGCTTTTGCTCACCCAAAATCTCATTGCAATTCTCACTTTTCCATGGCATCTAATTAACACTCATCCATTGGAACTCTTCTTAATTAATATTTTCTTAAGACTCCACAATAATCCTTAGGTGTCTTTTTGTGCTTCTCTTTGGATATTAATTAATCTTCTCTCAGATTCCTTCCTCATTAAAAATTCATACCTCCAGTTCCACCACTGATGTACCCAAGATACAATTTCTACATAAGGACTCAAACTCACATCCCCCAAAGCAACTCCAGCTGCCTTGCCCTGCTTGTATACCTTGCTTCTAGCTGCTATACCTTCTACTTTTGTAAATGAACTCATCAACCATGGACAATCTCAGGAGAAAACTTGAAGCTTATCTTTCTAAGCTCATCACAGGCCCTTCCCTCAGTCGCTTACATATCCTTGTGCTCTGTCACACTGAAATCATTGTTTCCTGAACATAGCATTCAGAGAGGTAGTGAGACAAGCCTGAAACATCTAATGGATACCTACTTATCTCCCCAAAGCAGCTCAAAAATCAACTCTGATTCTTCCAGGTACTAAATACTTTACTAAAGCTTCTATTATATTTATCACACTATATTATAATTGCTTGAATATCTACCTCTTTTATCATAACTCCTGTTGAGCAGGAACTATATCATATTTTTTTACTATTTTTTAAACTTTTGATTAATATGAAGTACCTATTCTTTCTAAGGGGTGCAACAGAGTATTTCAAGAGATATACCCAGCATAAACCAATCACACCAGGCAAGTAACCTTTTCATTTCCTTTATCTCAAACAATAGTTACTCTATTATCCTATGGAACACCTTCACCTGACTGCGTTTTGGTACTCATTTGCAAATCTCCTCACATTCTTCCACCCTTCCCAGCCTCTAGTAAGGAAAACATTCTTTGAGATATACATATATTGACAACACTTTTGAGCAATTTAAAAGGCAGAATAAAAGTAGACTCACTTGCGCTCCAATTGCACTTGTTAACTTGAAGATATATAAAACAATGTCTAGAAATGGCTGCAAAACAAATATTGGAACACACAGAATTAAAACTAAAGAATTAGGCTGACTGAATCTAAAGAACTAGATTGGCAGTTAACACAACATGTTGTCAGCATGTACGATTCCCATTATGTATAATGTACTATAACAATACATTTATCAATAAACATATAAAAGACAGTTCTTTTCTCAAGAAAACTTAAAATGGAGATTGTTTGAACAATGTCTAGTGAATAACAAGTAGAAAAAACATTTATTTTCAAATAAGTTCTATTGTGATAATTAACCCTTAGTAACTTAGCAATTTCTCAATGTAATATAAGGGCATCTGAATAAAATGACCTGAGTTAATCCCAAATCAGTTATCAGCTTTTTCCTGATTTCCACAAATCTTAACCAGTAAAATTAGAATCTCTTCCTCCTCTAACAGGTTTTTATTCAATTATCTTATCATAATGTGTATGCATTGAAATAATCATGTGAGCTTATAAACCTAATTCTGTGACATAAAACTCAAGCTTTGAGAACATACATTAATATACTGCCCCTCATACAGAGACAATTCAACTGCTACATTATCAGTTGTATATATTTTGAAGTGTTTTCCAAGAAACATAAATTGTGTTCATTCACTTTAAGTCTGAAGCCACCCCTTTCTGATTAATATCCATATTATCACTAGAATAAATGGTTTGGTTTCAAACAGTGAGCACACTGTAGTACATAATACCATTACAATTAATTTGATGACAATCTCACTAACACAGATGTGGTAAGCTCTGAGCTTATAAACTTGCTTGGTATCACCACAGAAAGAATACATAATGGTTTGTCTACAAAACTGATCTACACTGAGAAGGAATTTGGGAACAGCAAAGACACTGATAGGGACACCTGCATCCCACACAGGAATGCCTGGGTTTGAGTCCTGGCTCCACTTCTCGCTCCAGCTTCCCGTTACTACATCTTCTGGGAAGCAGCAGATGATGGCTCAAGTATTTGGGTCCCTGTTACCCTCGTAGGAGACCCAGATGGAGTTTCTAGCTCCTGGTTTTGGCCAGGTCCAGACCTGACTGTTGTCATTTGGGGAGTGAACCAGCAGGTAGAAAACCTCTCTGTATCTCTGCCTTTCAAATAAATAAATAATTTGAAAAAATGTATCTACCAGATTCATGAATAGCTCTATATACTCCCCTAACCTATACTCAGAATACGTACTCAGAGTTCCTAGAATTTGGAATCAGTTAGCAAAAGATTCTGGAGAACTCAAAAAAGAAAAAAAGATTGTCATGAAGTGAAAAAGTATCTTAGTAGTGGGCCCATGCACAAGAAGAGAAGTTCCTGTGGATGTATTATTTTTCTTTTTCTTTTTTGTTTTTTTTTAAAGATTTATTTTATTTATTTGAAAGAGTTACAGAGAGAGCTAGAGAGAGAGGTCCTCCATCCACTGGTTCACTCCCCAAGTGGCCACAATGGCTGCAGCTGAGCTGATCCAAAGCTAGGAGCTAGGAGTTTCTTCCAGATCTCCCACTTGGGTACAGGGGCCCAAGGACTTAGGCCATCTTCTACTGCCTTTCCAGGCCATAGAAGAGGGCTGGATGGGAAATAGATCAGCCGGGACTTGAACTGGCACTCATATGGGATGCCAGCATTGCGGGCCAGGGCTTTAACCTGCTGTGCCACAATGCCAGCCCCGGATGTATCTCTTTTCTAAGAACTGCCTATCCTCTCTCCATCCACATGGTTGAAGCAGGATCATTCTGAGTCTTAAAAGTAACCCACATCCTTATAAATTTTTTTGTCCTAAGAATGGATATCTGGGCCAACTGTGACCAGATGCAAAGATATAATAAGTGGTCCAGCTTGAGACAAGCTCCCTAACCCAGACCAAGGACAGCTGCGTGGATCAGAGCAGGAAGAGGACCCTATCAGATGAAGAGCGGAGGGGATGCTGGTAGACAACTAACTATAGGTACCTACCACATCATCCTAGTCAATGCAGGAAGCAATGACAAAGAAGACGGCTTAATGAGAAAACCACAGCAAAGCTGTAAGGGTGGTGAGATAAGATCACTAAGACAAGTATGAACTAAAGAAGTGGGAAAAAATCATGGGCCAAAAAATGGCCTGAGTCAAGAGCTCTGGCAACATACTGAGAGGAGGAAAACAGTAACGAGAAAACTAAAAAGATGGGCCCTTGCAGTAGCAGTTAAGACACCACGGAAAATACCCACATCCTATAATCAGAGTGCCTGGGTTCCAGTCTTGGCCCTGTACCAAATTCCAACTTCCTGCTAACACACACTCTGGGAGGCAGCAATTACAACTCAAATCATTGGACCTTTGCCACTCACATGGGAGAATCTTAGTTCCTGGCTCCTGGCTCCTGGCCCAGCTCCAGCTGTTGTGGGAATTTGGGGTGTCAACCAGTGATGGGAACTCTGTCTGCCTCCATTTCTTGCTTTCCCCCTTTCAAATAAATAAAAATGTCTAGAAAACTGAAGCAAACTAACTACCTTTGAAAATTTTTTGAATAAACTTTAAATGATCTATTAGAATTGGAGATACTGTGAAGAGCCCTGGCAGCTCTGCCAAGAGTTGGATCACTGGAAATGGACCTGCCCTGGAGTCGAAGGATGCCCAGGTCAGAGCCACAGATCTTATTGGCTCTAAGCTGAAAAGCCCTTCACTCAGCCCAACTTCCAAAGTGACCACTGCACCTGAGGGGATGGTCAAGTAGGGTCAGCAACATTGCAGGCAGAACTGTCAATTTCTTGTTAGAGATGCCCCCTGCCTTTACCTGGCCAGCTCTCCTCCCAGGCCAGCCAAGTAATGAAAGTCAACAGAGTGCCTTCCCCTAGGAGGTTCACACCTCCCTTAGGATATACCCCATGGGAAGAGATAGATAGGTCTGGGCCTCTTAACTTACAAGGCCTGAAGCCCACCAGATTATTATCAAGCCCCTTCTATCAGGTTCTATTTGCCTCTCAATCAGAAAACTTCATTGTAGCTTAGACAGCACCTTTCTTAGCTCCTCTAATAATGACTCTGTCCTTTGTTCTAGGCCCTGTCTAGTGCACTTCGGCCTCATTCCTTTGTAATCATAACCTCTACCACCAATGGCTCTACTCCCAACCTGTGTGTACTGATGGTCCTCTTCCCCACTTAATGCTGTATAATTGTTCAAACCTGGTAAATGCCACTCTTAGGATCATTGGTTACTATCCTCACTCTGTCTTTTATGACCTTGTCTAAATATGATCAGAGTCGGCAAACTTGGAAGGCTTCCATAGCCTTGGCAACTCATGACGACAGCCTAGGATGGTTACTGGCGCCATAAACTAGAGTGTCAATTTGTTGGGTCAACAACAGGAGCCACTGTGCACTTGCTCCTCATGTGGGATCTCTGTCCTTAATGTGCTGTACATTGTGATTTAATGCTATAACTAGTACTCAAACAGTATGTTTCACTTTGTGTTTCTATGTGGGTGCAAACTGTTGAAATCTTTATACTAAATTGATCTTCTGTATATAAAGAGAATTGAAAATGAATCTTGATGCAAATGGAAGGGGAGAGGGAGCGGGAGAGGGGAGGGTTGCGGGTGGGAGGGAAGTTATGGGGGGGAGAAGCCATTGTAATCCATAAGCTGTACACTGGAAATTTATATTCATTAAATAAAAGTTAAAAAAAAAAAAAAAGAATTGGAGATACTGAAGCAGAGAAACAGGTAGGAAAGAAGTCCTAGTTTAGTGTTATGGATGTGGAATTGGAAATATAAACTGACAATCTGTAACAACTGCTAGAAATACACAGGTCAAGAAATGAGAACTCAAATTTCTGTTTACAGTCCAAAAATCTCATCTTGCAAACTCTTACAAAATCTTTTTAAGACACTCAACTGTCAGTTCTTGGCCAAAGTACCACCTAAAATAATATAAAAACTGTTATTTTAATTATTAAAACTATTATAACTCCAATGTTTTTATAAAAGCATTAAATATTTATATGCTATGGTTTTGCCCATGCAATTCTGTATAACTTTTCTTAGATTCAAAATTCAACAAACTTAATAAATAATAAAAAATTAGAAAAACTTACCTTACTAAGATTTGAATATAGATCAACTACACTGTTACAAAATTTTTCAACATCTTGTGTGAGCAGCTGGTCTGGATTAGCTATTCTGTTGTCCAGATTTCCCATTTTATAATATGTGAAAGCTCTGAAATAGCAGTAAAAAAAATTACTTAAAACAAGCGAGTTTTAAAATAAAACAAAAAAATTTGCATTATACTACCTAGTACAAATATATAAAAAAAGAAAAGTTTAGAGCCAAAAGCGACTCTAAAGACTATCTTAACATTTCATTTTTCATTTAGAGGAGGCAAGTCCAGAGTAGGATGACTTGTCAGTTAATGGAAGAGCCAGGGCAATATTCCAGGAAACTTATTTCCAACATGCTCCTGTGTCTAAGAGCAGGCTTTCTAAAAAACATATCAAACACATAAGAAATACCTCAATATCACAAATGTTACTATTCAAGTATTTTTAATATAAAAAGGTTAACACTTACTGAAGATACTCCTCATAGAGGTATTTAGTGAGCCGTACTCGAAAGCATAGTTTGAGTTCATTTAACCCATACTTCAAGAAGTTATTAACCAAAGAGATCTAAAACAAACAAACAAATATTGGTTTGCTTCATTTCTGCTTACTAAATTACTGTAACTTACTTTTTTATCATTCACTATGTCCTCAAATCCTATGATTTTTATGGTTGATAGTCCAAATTTATATGATTCAGATGTTTTATTTAGCATTTATAGTGATGCAAAAAGAACAGGCTAACCTAACTGCAACGGGCTTAAATGACCCTATGTTAAACTTTAGTTGGGACTGAATCTTAATTATGAATTGGCATCTTGCCAACTTTGTAAACAATCAAATCTGTCACTTTTTTTTTAAATTTTTTTATTTTTGACAGGCAGAGTGGACAGTGAGAGACAGAGAGAGAGACAGAGAGGAAGGTCTTCCTTTGCCGTTGGTTCACCCTCCAATGGCTGCTGCAGCCGGCGCACCGCGCTGATCTGATGGCAGGAGCCAGGTGCTTATCCTGGTCTCCCATGCAGGTGTAGGGCCCAAGCACTTGGGCCATCCTCCACTGCACTCCTTGGCCATAGCAAAGAGCTGGCCTGGAACAGGGGCAACTGGGACAGAATCCGGCACCCTGACCGGGACTAGACCCCGGTTGCCGGCGCCACTAGGCAGAGGATTAGCCTGTTGAGCCATGGCGCCGGCCATCTGTCACTTTTCTAATATAAATATTTGCTTTTAGGAGTTCCTTTATCTTTATAGCTTCTGATTCCTATTAGCAGCACCACAAACTCAGACATAAAATCCTATAAACATTGCATTTACATTTACCAAAAAAATACTTTTATGGGACTGGCGTCATGGTGTAGTAGGTTAAGCCACAACTCAGGACACTAGCATCCCATATTAGAATTCCAGTTTGAGTCCCAGCTGTTCTGCTTTTAATCTAGCATCCAGTTAATGTGCCAAGGAAAGAAAGCAGTGGAGGACAGCCCAAGTACTTGGGCCTCTGCCATCCATGTGGAAAACCCAAATGGAGTTCTAGGCTTCTGGCTCCAGCCTAAGCCCTGAATATTGTGGGTATTTGGAGAGTGAGCCAGTGGATGAAAATCTCTCTCTCTGTGTCTTACTGTCACTCAGTCTTTCAAATAAACAAATATACAAAAAAATTTAAACAAAATTTTTAAAAATTTTAAGTTCTATACCAAATAGTGCTATTTTTCAGATCATATTAAAATAAATCCTTCGATAGTTCCAAAATCATATTCACATTGCAAATTCACAATAAAACTTTTCTCATGAAGTCTGCTGAATCTCATTTTTTTAATTTAAAAAATTATAAACTACGCATGCTCCTTCTCACACTATTAAACTAGGATTCCCAAGTTTCAATTTTATTGAATTTTAGAATCAAGCTTCTCCTTTCCTTCCCTTGTCCCCAATTTAGAACATTAAAATTCCCAATAGTGCCAATAAAATAATAATATAAGAACCAAGCTAAGAAAATCACATATGTGTTGTCTTAAAAAGTTAGTCTTTAATAAACTCAGATCATAAGTTCCAATTTAAACTGTATTTAGTAGTTCAAGTTAATACGATAATTTATGGCCTAAAGCAACAGTTCCCAACCAGGATGCCTCCTAATTTGGCCACACCTAGAAACATTTCTTTTTGTCACATCTAGAAAGGAGATGCTGGCCGGCGCCGTGGCTCAACAGGCTAATCCTCCGCCTTGCGGCGCCGGCACACCGGGTTCTAGTCCCGGTCGGGGCACCGATCCTGTCCCGGTTGCACTTCTTCCAGGCCAGCTCTCTGCTGTGGCCAGGGAGTGCAGTGGAGGATGGCCCAAGTGTTTGGGCTCTGCACCCCAGGGGAGACCAGGATAAGCACCTGGCTCCTGCCATCAGAACAGCGCGGTGCGCCGGCCGCAGCGCGCTACCGCGGCGGCCATTGGAGGGTGAACCAACAGCAAAAGGAAGACCTTTCTCTCTGTCTCTCTCTCACTGTCCACTCTGCCTGTCAAAAATAAAAAAAAAATAAAAAAAAATAAAAAAATAAATAAATAAAAAAAAAAAACGAAAGGAGATGCTACTGCCAGGTAATAGGCTACTGCTACCGACTGCAGAAAACTGGTTAAGATTAAAAGAGAAATCATCTCCATACATTTACTATACATGAAATTTATACATAATTTGTACAGAATTCCTTTTAATTTCTCTAACTAGTATAAACTAGTATAAAGGTTTATACTGAAAAGTATAGTATAAATTATAAAACTAGGCTCAAAATAGGAATGTGGTGTTATAAATTTTCAAAAAACATAGTAAGAATCCTTAAAGATTTTAACAAGATGAAATTTTTCCCTACTTAAGATTTTTAATGAATTAAACTTACAAGAGGCATGGCAGCGATGAAGTTGAATAAGTATCTCTTGAATTCTTTTCTGCTACGACCAATGATACCACTGCAAACCAGCACATGCAATGCATTAGTTGCAAAAGAAGCAAAGTATAGTACAAAGAAAACTTCTGCAAAGCTCTAAAAAAGTACTTCCGGAAATTTCTATTAAATCAAAAGAATCACTAAGAAAAAAAATATGTGAAAAAACATTCTCCTACAAAGGTATGTTTGCTTTCAAAATGTTATAATTTCAAAAAAAAATTTTGAGAGGCAGAAATACAGACCTAGGTATTGGTTACTAGAGATAAAATAAAGCAGCATTTGTTTACTTTTAAGTATTTTAACATTCTGATTCTTACTTGCATGAACTAATGACAGAGAGACTGACAGGGAGAGACCAGTAATCTCCTATCATAAAGGGGCGAAAGTAAGCATTTTAGGCTTGTGAGCCAAAAGATCTCTGTTTTAACTACACAGTACTGCCACTGTAGAGCAAAAGCAGCCAAGAACAAGTATGGCTGCTAATAGTAAAATTTCACCAAAACAGACAACAGGTAGCAACACTTGTCCTTCAGGATCTAGTCTGCCAAGCCTGGGACTAAATGACAGATCAGAGAATAATGGTTCAGCAGGGTTCCTCTCAGCCTCAGAATGGCTCTGCACAGCTTCAGATCCCTTAGCAAACTTGAACTAGATCAGCATATATTTTACATATTTATCTACTTTTTAAATATACATTAAGAATTTAGGAGTTGGAGCTGTGGAACAGCAGGTTAAGCCTCCACCTGCGACCCTGGCATTCCACATGGGGCACCAGTTCCAGGCCTGGCTGCTCCTCTTCCCATCCAGCTCTCTGCCTAATGCACCTGCTGCACCCCCATGGGAGACCTAGAAGACACTCCTGGCTCCTGGCTTTGGTTCAGCCCAGCTCTGGCCGTTGTGACCATTTGGGCAGTGAATCAGCGAATGGAATCTCTGTCCCTCCACCTCTCTCTGTACCTCTGCCTTTCAAAATAAATCTTAAAAAAATTTTAAAAAAAAGAATTTAAAATAAAGATTCTACTGCTCTATTAAAATGCTTGAAAGACACTATTATATAAGTGAAGGATCTTTGGGTACAATCTATGTCTATCACTTACAGAAGAGATAATTTATTTAATCACAGAGCTCTTTTTTCAAGTATTTCTTAATATTCCCAAACATATTTTGAGAAACCTTGGATTAAATGATTTAAATCCATCTCCTCATTAAAAAGTGATTGGTATATGACAGAAATATAATTTCTTTTTTACGAGGTAGTAGGTAAATAAAATTGGGAAAACATGAGTTAAACAAAGCTAACAAATGTCTTTATCAAAGACCTTTTCAAAGCTTTTAATGTAAGATATATGCACTATACCTCTCCTAGGGGTTTACAGCATGTAACATCTCCTGGATACCTAGGATTCTACACAACCTACTTTGGGAAGTGTTACTTTTGGGTGATGAAAAAATTAAGTCCAATTTTGATATAACCACTAAAAAGTAAAAGTTTTTAAAAACTCTGAACTGAATCAAAGTAAAAATAAAACCACACAAAAATGTTTATAAGCAGTGAGAATATAGAGACATTAAGCAATGAAGACAGTACAAAAAGTTGAGGTTTAAGTTAAAATTGTTTTAACCAAACTTTACATCAAACCAAAGTGTTTTAGTGTTGCTCAAGCTGTGAAACACACAAGATTATAAAATTCTGGTAAAGTACATGCCATCATTGAGCAATGGTTTACCATTGGAGTAGCAGCTATAAACTTAAAAAATGGTTTCTGGAATAAAGCCTTATTTCTGCTTATTATTCCGCTGCAAAAAAACAATAATAATTAACAAAAAGTAATTTTACAGTAGCCTTAATGACTATTGTCAAAATATATAAAGATCTTTACAGAAGATAATTTGTGGATTTTAAAATGCTGTTGATAGCCAAATGGGTGAAAATAAAATCTTTATGAAAGATTCTCCTCTATATCATAGAATTACTACAGTGTCTACCTTAAAGAAGATAACAGTTTTATTCAGATTCAACAATATTCCAAAGTCAGTAGCTAATAACAACCCTAAAATATGAAAAGGATACTAAAATGAAGCACATTAAAGATTATAACAAGTCTCTTGGAGACTTTAGCAAAAATGAGTCTTCTTAGCAGAAATAAATGCATCTAGCTCTGCTTTAAAAGAGGCAAAAAAGGAAAAGACATATAAATCAATTTACATTGTAACTTTAACAGTGAGCAAAAAAAGTACTAATTTTTCAAATAAAATTGTTCTATGCACAATATTTTAAAACTTTTAATTTGGATAAATTTATTAAATATTTGACCAAATATTAAAGAACTCATATACAGCAGAGGCTCAAAAATAGTTACAAGGAGAAAGTTAACAACTTCAAAATGATAATTACAATTAGTGAATATGCTTAAGAGAGTATGAAGAAGTTTCTGGTACTATTCTTGCAACTTTTCTCTAAGTTTAAAGCGTATCAAACTAATTTTTAAGCGACTTCTAGAAATTCAAAGAAAGAAACAAAAAAATTTTTAATCTTATAATTAAATTTTAAAACTGAGTAGCCAAGGCCGGCGCTGTGGCTCAATAGGCTAATCCTCCACCTTGCAGCGCCGGCACACCAGGTTCTAGTCCCGACGTCGGGGTGCCGGATTCTGTCCCTGTTGCCTCTCTTCCAGGCCAGCTCTCTGCTATGGCCAGGGAGTGCAGTGGAGGATGGCCCAAGTGCTTGGGCCCTGCACCCCATGGGAGACCAGGATAAGCACCTGGCTCCTGCCATCAGATCAGCGCGGTGTGCCGGCTGCAGCGCGCTGGCCGCAGCGGCCATTGGAGGGTGAACCAAAGGCAAAGGAAGACCTGTCTCTCTGTCTGTCTCTCTGTCTGTCTCTCTGTCCACTCTGCATATCAAAAAAAAAAAAAAACCTGAGTAGCCAATAGGCTATTTTAGCAAGTAGAATTATAAGCTGGCTCATACTTCATAATGTTTCTCTTGTCCATTATCATCAATTAAACTGATGTAACAAAGTACCCTTGGTTATGTATTTTTTTCAGATTATTATCTTTAATAAAAATTATCATCTATTTGATTAAACTTGGAAATCCCTAGTTGTGAATACTTAATATTATTCTTCTGGATTATAAAAGGATGAAATCACAAAACATGAATAAATGGGAAAAATTTTTTAAAGCAAACCAATTTTCTATTCTAAACTATTACTGTACAGAGTGTGTAAGTAATTTGTGTCTAAAAGGTGGCACAAACATCTAATATGATTTCATGGTGAATATAATCCATATATTTTTGTCACAAGACAATTAGCAATATTATAGTTGAGGATATTATATTTTTATCAATATACAGTATTTAAAATCAGATAGTTATCAAAGAAAACATATAAATTTTATAATCATGTTAAAGGGCACAAATGTCATCTCTACGTTAATTACACAAAAGATTCAATTTACTTGTGCACACTGCTCATAAAAATAGAACTTAGCAATAAAAATGGATCCTCCTACAGTCGATACATTAGAAGCAATAAACAAACGTATCAGTGATGTTCATGTTCTTGCAATTTGTTAGTGTTCTTCACTAGGCACACACAAAGCCAGACTCCCTGAGACATCCATCAAGGGAGACCACATAATCAGCAAGTCCTCAACTCCTGCTCAATAAATTTTTACAGCCTTCATTTTCAAATGTGAGTTAATAGACAAGAGTCACAGGCTGCCTCAATAAAGTCTCTACTATGACTGACAAACATCAGAACAATTTTTTTTTAAAGGACGATGAAGGAAACAAACAATGCAGGGAGCTGACAAAACATTCCTCTAAAAACTGATAGTTTCAAGATGAAGAAACAACAAAACACATATTTGAAAGAATAATTGCTATAAAAATACACATCCACATAAAATAACAATAAAAATTCACTAGACAATAAAGATATTTCCTAGAAAATGGAATAAAATATCAGATATGAAAATAGTAGAGAATAACATGATAAACAGGTTAGCAGCATGGAGGGAGTCCAATACTCAACTAATAAGGATTCCAGAAAAAATGGAGAGGAAAAATTGTTTTAAAACAAGAAAATGTCTCAGAATGAAGACTGAGTTTATAGACTTAAAAATGGCCCAATTAGTGGCTAACAAAAAGAATGGGAAAAAAATTCACTGATGTTTAGTGAAGTTTTCAAACACCACTAATACATCACAAATTACCAAAAAAGTGAAAAAATAAAGTTTGAAGACAGATCCCCTGCTAAGGAAGGGTAATCAAAGTAGCAACAGGCCTCAACATCCCATGGACCTACAGCAGTGGTTTTCAATTTTGCTGCACACTAGAATCATCTAGGATGTTTTCACAAAGCGAACCTGAATCTGTAGGAGCAGGCCCAGTTCCTAAAATTCACCAGGTGATCCCAACTGTCTGCAACCAAGGTTGAAAGCCAGAACACAACAGTGATGCCCTCAAAATTCTGAGGAAAAGACTCTTTCAACTAGGAATGCACAAACATTGCTAGTTAATCACATATTATGTAAGAGCAGAATAAAGACATTTTCAAATCTATAAGGTTTAAGAAATTTCTCTCTTGAACCTTGTTTTCAGAAAAAGACTGTATTTGCCAAAATGAGAAAGTAAGCCATGAAAGAGGATAACAAAAGATTCAGAAAATAGGCTAGTAAATGCAGGAGAGAAGATGCAATTTAATGATGAAACAGTTCAAACATAACTGCTATTCAGAGGGCCTAGAGTATAACCAGCCATGATTAGAGCAGGAAGACAGGAAACTACAAGTAATAGGGTGAGGGTGATAGATTACCCGGCACATTTGATCATATCACAATATTAAAAAGATTTCACAGTACTGTCAAAAAGCCTGAGCTGAATTATAGAGGAGTAGACAAAAAATTAAAGCACACAAAAATTTGTGATTTATAAATGCCAGGAAAAAAAAAGGTTTATAGAAAAGAAACTACCAAGGTAAACCACATTGCTCAGCTGTAAAGGATAGTCAAAATCATGGCCATTAAGTTCAGATTTAACAACAATTACAATATAACGTTGAAAAGATGAGCACAGGAGTGGGTAGGAATGCAAAAGAGCTAATTCTCACCCTCCAAAGTAGGAAATGAACACATACACTAAAATAAAAAAAAATCTCTAAGCACTAATACAAGTATGTTATATTGAAATGCAAACATAAAAGATGAAACAGAAAAAACAGAAAACCATTGGCTCCAGGTAATGACATTGAGTGGAAGGAGTGAGCCCTGGGAATGTATGTTTTGAAATTATAACCTATAGGAAGACTATTTGACATTAAGCTATGTTCATTTATGACGTTTAAAATTATGACTCAAATAAAAAGGCATGAGACTACCACAGGTTTCAGGGAGACTTGGTTGAATATAACAGCCTACATAATTTACCCATATTCAGAAGTATGTGCTTAATTCTTTAATCCTGTGCAGATAAACTTCTTTATTCTCCTAGAGAAATGAGTCTGAAAACTTGGGCATAAAGCATTCTTCCTCTTCCTATAAATTCTCTAAGAAGCAAATCAAGGATCTAAAAGAAAAAACCTGTATTTCAAAATTTGGGGGCATTTAGAGATTTTAAGTACTGTCATTCAAACAGTCATCTTAAAGTATTTTAAGAAATTTTCTAATAAAATATTACAAACCAGGAACTACTGCAATCGAAGAAAATATTTCCTACCCTGATATTCAAATTGGTATCATGAAGAGTAAATTCTTTATTAATAAATGCTAAATGGTTGTAACAACCCAAGATACCCCAATTGACATTTTCAAAGTTTTTTAATTCAAAATTATTGATTTTGAATTAATCATTGTAGTGATTAACAATATAATATGTAGGGAAATAATGGAAAAATACAGAAAGCACTAACTTCAGAAACAAACAAAAAAAAATCTGAGGCTTTTTTTTCCCTTCTTATAAACATGCTCAAGGTGACTCTTAAAATGCATTGATATTTTCCACCAAATTATCTCATTCATTTTAGATACCAAACTTGGTGGCTTTTAAAAACTCCCATTACAAGACTACACTTAAATTTTCTGTTTACTGGTCTCTTTAATAGTCTATAAACTGTCAGCTGAGCAAAGTTTGGTCCAGCAGTTTCTCCATTTCACTGGGATATATACTATGAACCCTATCACATAGTGTCTGGCACACGCAAAACACCCCATAAATATTTTTAAGTAAGTGAACACATAACTTGAATTAAGTATTTTTACCTAGTTTGGAACCTATTTCTTGCTTTAATGATAATGCTTAATTATGAGATAAATTAGTATTTCATACATACAAGAGGAAGGTGAACAGACAAGTACCTTTCAATGAGTGTCCCATTTTGAATCATCCAAACATCACAATATGTTCGAGACACCAGCATAACAGCAATAAGTATCAAGTAACCTGTCTAAAATAAACCAGGTAAATTAAATAAATGCATTTTAGAAGTTAAACATTACTTTGATAAAAATTTTTTATTTCCATATTCAAAGCTTTATTGTAGCTTTAATACAACTCACCTATATTTTACCTAGAGAAAATATTTAAATAGGGTTCAAAAGGAAATTTAAAACATATTATAAATGGAAAAGGCCTTATAGAACATTTACTCTTTCTCATCCAGAATGCAATGAGTCTTAGGCAGGTTACATGACTTGTCCTCACAACCAGTCAATAACAGAGGCAAAGAGAGTAACTTTGATTACCTGAATCACAATGCACCATGATTTTCTCACACTTTTAAATGTATAATTTAACAAAGAGAAATGGCAATAACTGTTAATGTACTGAAGACTAAAATTTTGCCCAAGTAAAATAAATTTGGTTCAGTTAGTTAGAAAAACCTTTAATAGTGTCCTTGCCTTCACAGGGTTTTCAATTTAGTTAAGAAAGCAAGACATACAAAAAAAAAAAAAAACAAAAAAAACCAGAAAAATTTAGGTAAGCACATTTGTATAACTTCATATGAGAAGTATTGGGATGGGAAGGTTTAGAGTAACTAAAGATGGCTATTGCAATTAGAAATACATTAAATAAATCAAGTAAAATGAATGAGAGAATTAAGGGTAAAAAATGGTAAAGGATTTAGAGAAAAAATGAAGTACAGGGTTGCATATGAAGCAGAATTGAGACAATATAAAGTTACTGCAAGCTTCCAGGAAGAACAAAATATGTAAAGCGATGTCTAGAAAGTGTTAATTAAGCACTGCTGTGCAAAATGGACTACAAAGAGGGAGAGCTAAAAGGTGGGGTGACTAAAGCCAAGTATCTCTGAGATGAGAAGCCTGCTGCCTCCTCTCCCTTCCCCGACCAACACATACACATTCAAAGCCAACCTTAAACTTTCTGAATTGGAAGAATATGACAGTAACATAGCAACAAAAGCATGTGTTACTTAAATAATTTTTACAAAACAAACTTTTTTTTTTTTTTTTTTTGACAGGCAGAGTGGACAGTGAGAGAGACAGACAGAGAGAAAGGTCTTCCTTTTGCCGTTGGTTCACCCTCCAATGGCCGCCGCGGTTGGCGCGCTGCGGCCGGCGCACCGCGCTGATGCGATGGCAGGAGCCAGGTGCTTCTCCTGGTCTCTCATGGGGTGCAGGACCCAAGCACTTGGGCCATCCTCCACTGCACTCCCTGGCCACAGCAGAGAGCTGGCCTGGAAGAGGGGCAACCGGGACAGGATCGGTGCCCTGACCGGGACTAGAACCCGGTGTGCCGGCGCCGCAAGGCGGAGGATTAGCCTAGTGAGCCGCGGCGCCGGCCAAAACAAACTTCCTTTCTAAAAAGTAAAAACCCTCCAACCAAATCAAAGATGAGAGAGGAGGTCATAAACACAAAAGTTGTAAATGAAGCCCTAAGAAGACAGTGTCAAAGAGAGTATGTAATTGAGCTGTGGCACTTGCCACCCTAAGACTTGCCAGAGTTAGCTAGCAAGAAAGTATCTCCCTGCCTGATCCCACTGTCCCAAAGTTAGGTATTCGGTTGACAACAGAAGAACCTATTGACTTCAATATATGCTATCTGTGTCATTTTAACAATAATGCCAACTTTCAATTCAGACATTTAATATTGCCTCTGATTTTTTTGGGAGGGGGGATTTATTAATTTGAAAGGCAGAAATAGAGTCAGGGGGCAAGTGAAGGAGGGAGGAGGGAGGAGAGAGAGAGAGAGAAAGAGAGAAGAGAGAGAAGAAAGAAAGAGAAGAGAGAAAGAGAGAGGGAAAATCTTCCACTCGCTGGTTTACTCTGCAAATGGCCACAATGGCTGGAGCAGTGCCAGGCCAAGGCCAGGAGCCAAGAGCCTCGAGCTTCTATCAGGCCTCCCACGTGGGTGCAGGGGCACAAGCACTTAGGCCATCTTCCACTACTTTCCCAGGAGCATTAGAAAGCAGCCCAAACAGAAGTGGAGCAGCATGGACTTGAACCAACACCCATAAAAGATGCTGGCACTGCAGGTGGAGGCTTTAACTTCTACACCACAGCACTGACCCCTAATACTGTCCCAATCCTAAATTAATCATTGCAGTATAAAAGCATTACTAGACACAGATAAATTGGTTTTTTTTCCCCTCATTTTATGTTCTTGGTTATATTTTCCTTTAAAAGAAGTACCAAATTCACTTGTCTCACTTCAGTAAAATCTAGCAAACTTTGCTTTATTGACAGTTCTAAAATTTTTTTATATAAAGGGTGTCTTCAGAATCACCATTGTTCCCATTATTATTGTACCTGTGTCAGCAACTCAAGAGTTGGCAATGATTCAGGTCCCTCACCCTACAATACACATGAAGTTCCATATTCTCTCACGTTTTATTTTCACTTCTATTTCCTATACCAATTATTCACTCTATGTTTTATCTTCTATTATTTCCAAATATTTTATTTTACTTTCTTGAAATTGGGTTAAACTTCAGTCTTTACGTTCCTCATAGATGGCATGTAAAATGACTCTACAGCAGATCCAGACCTAGACAAACTCAGGGATTAGCCAAGTTGGTGCTTCTACCTCCCTTACTAACTCCTAGAGACCTAGCCAATGTCTCACATTCATGTCACCCCTGATGAACTCCTGCAACAGTGAATATCAGCATTAAGTTGCTAACTGATCAGATCATATATGACTCTTTCCAGGGAAGTTTGTATTTTCAACAAGGCTTCTTCAAAGCCAGATAGATTACAGAAATTAGAAAACAATTATGCTTGAAGAGTCAAAGGAAACCTTTACAAAGAAGATAACAAGTGTTCAGCTTTTTTTTTTTTTTTTTTTTTAACACATTTGTTTTTGTTGGGAAGAGGGACAGGTTTTCAAACATGATATTGTGCATGACAGCATAGCCTCTGATCACAAAACAATAATGAATCTTCTAAGCAGATGATACTGAAAAGGTCAAAGTCAGTTTGTGATTTACCCTACAAGAAAAAAAGAAGCAATGTTTTTAGTTGAATTTCAGAAATAAAACTTAGAGCAACTGGAAAGCAAAAAGATCAGAGCAATTATAGCAATCCAGGTAAGATACAGTGAAAACAATAGGAATGGAAAGGCAGAGACTAATCTGGAAAACACAAAGATACCTGGGAAGAACACTGAAAATGTAAGGGAGGGATGAGATTTTAAAAGTGTTAGTATGATTCCATTTTTATCAAAATATATGCTCATAAACAAGACCATACACCAAAATGACTAAGAGACTGATAAGTCCAAAGAAGAGAAAAATATCCGTTTGCATTTTCCAGCTCTGCTTTTCAAGGAACATGTATTATCTCCATCTAATTAGGAAAAAAAAAGGATGTTGTTATATTATTTTTTAGCGTTTCTCATGGACAGAATCAACAGGATATGGTTCTGAGGTGAGGACATTGACAGCTGGTCTAGTGTAATGGAGGAAAGGACCTTCTCTTGGAAACTGCACTGCTATTGAAATACCTTATCCTTTTCTTGCTATTACTCAATGATAAGGCTAATGCTTTTTAAAATTTGAACATGAGGAAATGTTATGGTTTAAGAAGATAAATCTGGTAGAAGAGTTTTTAAAAAGAGATCTTCGAAGTAAAACTAACTGAAGATTACTGTAATATCCAGTCAGGAAGAGAAGAAAAATGACTAGATCCTGAAAAAAAAGATGAGACACGGGGAGAAGTCATAGATAATGAAACTTCTGGTTATATAAAAGGGAGAATGCTGAGGTAATTAAAAATGCAGCACTGTTTTAATAATCATTAAAAGTATTTATTAAGTAACAACAATTTTTAAAAAAGCAAAAGAAAAAAATAAAAACTTATTCCTAAAACCAGCTCACTTCCTGAAAATACTTGATTTCAAGTATCATTCTCAGTCTCTTCAAAACATATCTAGTCAAATGTGAAACAGCAAGTTTTAACATATTCCATATCAATGTAACTTGTTAATGTGTAAATATAATAAAAAGGTTTATCTTTTTAAATTTAATATCATTTTTACTGGCAATATTTAACTATAATAAAGCAACACCATTTAGTATAGTCGCCCTGTAGTCATTTAGAATTTTGCATAAAGCAGAATGAAAAATTGGCAGTTAACAAGGGTATCTGACAAGTGGTGATTTGAAGACAAAAATCTGGTAGTCTTCTTTACTTACACAGAAAATATTTGACTGCCAGTATAACCAAAGTGCTATGGTTTTACTGTTCTGATCTCATGAACCTTGAAAGTTGAACACTTAACATTATAATTTCATAAGACTTACCTCTTTACAAAATGTTCTAGGGACCATAATTTTCAGAATCTTTGACAGCCTTGATAAAAACACCTTGTCCACAACAGCTCGCTCTTTTCTTCCTTCTTTCTAAAAAAAAAAAAAGAAAAGAAAAGAAAAAGAAAAAAAAGTCCTTTTAAGACAGCTATAACAGATGTACTAAAAAAAGATTAACATATTTGACCTAAATCAATATACTCCATGTAGACAGCAAAAACTTACTCAAACATGCTTTCCAAAAGTAAGATATCACCTAAACACTGGAGCCACATGAATACACAGAAGGCTCTAAGCAGAAGAAACAGCAAGTGTCCAACACCAAGCAAAAGCCCATTTACTGTGCTTGAGGAACAACAAAATAGCCACTTGAGGCCCAGGGGCAAGCTCGGAGAGTAATAGATGAGGTCAAAGAGACAGCTAAGAATTGGTCAAGTACTTATTAAGGGTTTTATTACCCACTTCCTGATTAACAGGGGACTTTTAAAAACAATCCTAAACAGAATTTTCCCTGATGTTAACTACAGGAAATTTGGATTTCTAGACTTTTCACTTAACATTTCCAATATACAGTCTGCCAGTTCACTCTCTTCCTCATCAATTCAAAGACAAGGTTCCTTCACTCATGAAGCTTGCTTTCTAGCAGGGGAAACACAGATAATAACCAAAATACAAATTACCACAGACAGACTAGGCAGGGCCCTGAGAAAATAAGAATGGTTCAGACAGGATGCACAGAAAGGCCTCTCAACATTTAACCTGACATAAGTGAAGCCACGTGATTATTTCGGGGGAGGAGGGGTGAAGCACAAGGAACATCAAGCACAAAACTCAATGCTGGAATAAAACAGATATGCACAACCAACAGTAGGATGAAAGCATTGCTAGAGCAAAGAACAATGACAATGGAAAGGGAGGCAAGGCCCACAAGGGACAGAGGCTTGACTCCACAGTGAATTACTGTAATTGTAGAGGGACTGAAGATAATCATAACCGCTTCAGAGATTTTTTTCATTTTCACTGGGTCCATGAAAACAGAAGCACAAAACCACTTGCAAGGAGAGAGTGACATGAAGAGCCTGTAGGAGAGACTATTTACTTCACTATCATTGGGTTGCTTAGGGAACAGATAGAAGAAACTTCTTGGAAAGGCAAGACATTACAGAACTCTTTCCCTACCTAACATTATCCCCCAACTATTAAACCATCACCCTCAACGTTTGGGTTAACTACTAAGCTCTTCACAATCAGCCATAATTAGACAAATTATGTTTTAAATTAAAATGTACAAATATGCTTTAGTTAAAATTAATGTCTGAATTAGGGGCAGGCATTTGGTACAACAGTTAAAACACTGCTTACGACATACACACCCCATCTTGGAGTGACTCGGTTTTGAGTCTCAGCTCTTTCCAGTTCCGTCTTCCTATACTAGATACCCTGGCAGGCTTCAGGTGATGGCTCAAGTTCTTGGGTCCCTGACACTCACATGGGAGATCCAGACTGAGTTCCTGGCTCCAGTCTTTGGCCTGGTCCAACACTGGTTATTGCAGCAATTTGGGGAGTGAATTAGCAGATGGAAGATTTTCTCTCCCCCACTCCCTGTCTACTTTTCAAATAAATGAAAATATAAAGCCAGCATTGTGGCACAGCAGGTAAAGCCAACATCTATGATGCCAGCATCCCCCTGTGGGCACTGGTTAATATGCTGGCTGCTCCACTTCTAATGGCCTGGGAAAAGCAGAAGACAGCCCAAGTGCTTGGGCCCCTGCCACCTACAAGAGAGATACAGATAAAGCTCCTGGCTCCTGGCTTCCACCTGCCCCAGCGCTGACTATTGTAGCCATCTGGGGAGTGAACCAGCAGATGTAAGATTCTCTCTCTCTCTCTCTCTCTCTCTCTCTCTCTGGGGAGTGAACCAGCAAATGGAAGATTCTCTCTCTCTCTCTCTCTCTCTCTCTCTCTCTGTATCTCTGACTTTCAAACAAATAAGTAAATCTTTAAAAAAAAAAAAAGACTATTTTCTAATTAAATCCTTTCCTCTTCCTTAATTCCAATTTTATGAAAATATTCTCACCCGATTACCATCCCAATTATAACTGCAGTCATGCATCACTTAATGACAAGGATGTGTTCTAAGAACTGCATTAGGTAACTTCACTGTGTGTGAACAGCAGAGTGCACTTACACAAGCCTGGATGACACAGGTCTATCACTCAATGCAGCCTTTGAAGCAATAAACAAAATAAAGAGAGATGCCCGAGGCTGCAGCCTGCCTAACACAATATATTGTTTTACAGTAACAGTCTTTTTTATAAGTAGAAGGAGCACATAATAAAATGATAAGTACAGTATAAAAATACATAAGCCAGTAACACAGCATAGCTTTTCATCAAGTATCACATACTATACATAACTGAATGTTATACTTTTATACACCTGGCAGCACAGGTTTGTTTATACCAGCATCAGCACAACCATGAGTAATGTGTTACACTACGTGAGGAAGGCTATGAAACTACCAGGCGGCCAGCGCCGAGGCTCACTAGGCTAATACTCCACCTGCGGCGCTGGTACTCTGGGTTCTAGTCCCGGTTGGGGCACTGTTCTGTCCCAGTTGCTCCTCTTCCAGTCCAGCTCTCTGGACTCCCGGGAGTGCAGGGGAGGATGGCCCAAGTGCTTGGGCCCCTGCACCCCACATGGGAGACCAGGCACCTGGCTCCTGCTTCATATCAGCACAGTGCACCAGCCATGCAGCCATTTGGGGGGTGAACCAAAGGAAGGAAGACCTTTCTCTCTGTCTCCCACTGTCTAACTCTGCCTGTCAAAAACAAAAAAACAAAACAAAACAAACAAACAAAAAAAGAAACTACCAGGCAATAGGAATTTTTTTTTAGCTCCATTATAATCTTATTGGATCTTGGTCATATTTGCAGTTTACTGTCAACTGGAATATCACTACACAGCACACAATTATATAAAAAATTTCAATGAAAATATTTCCTTTTCATTTGCTCCTTCTCATAAGTAACACATTCACTGTAACAAATTTGAAAATTTTGATAAATAAAAATAAGAAATCTATACTTATTATCTCAGGATATCAACTGTTATTATTTTGTAGCTATTCTACCAGATTTCATTTTAGCATAAACTCGTATACATAAATATGTGTGTGTGTACACACTTCCACACTAGTGCAGAGGGTTTGGGAAGACCAAAGAGACACTAATCAATGGAAGACATCATAAGTTTACTAAGTAAGTTGTCCTGAGCTGCTTCTTTCTTGAAAATATTATACTAGTATATTAGCTGCCGTGAAAAAAAAAGTTCCATGAGGCCAAGGACTTATTTTTCTAATTACCATATACCTACAGCCAATAGCAGTGCCACGTATACATGAGAGACTCAGCATATATTTGTTGAAAAATTGTTTTTGGTAAATGAACAAATCAAAAAATCTGATGTTTTTAATAAAATTATCGTGTCTATAATAGAGAAATAAGAACCAGATTTCACTACAGGTGAATATAGTTAGAAAACCATAACTGAAACAAACAAAAAAAAAAATTGAGAAGGCAGAAAGTAATCTCACAATTTTGAGGAAAAAAGGGAAGGTAAATTAAATTTGTAGATAATACCTTCTATTTCACATACTAGATGACAGGACCACATCCAAAATTACACAGATTATACAGACAGTGGATTAAACCCATAAACTGACATTTACAGAGACAGATTAACATTTCTTTAAAAGAAATAAGTGGAGTTATCATGGACCCAACAACTCCATTCTTGGGCATACACACAGGAAAAATGAAAATATATGCCCACACAAAAAATATACACAATATCCATAGCAACATTACTCATAATAGGCCCCAAACTGAAACAACCTACATGTCCTTCAACTAATGAAAAGAAGCTAGGCATAAAATGCCACCTCTTGCATGACTCTATACATATGAAATGTCCAGAACGGGCAAATCAAGAGAATAGTGATTGCCAGAAAAGAGAGTAGTAAGAAGTGATTGTTAATGGCTATCAGATTCTGAGGCAGACATGAAATTTGTTCAAATTAGATAATGGTGACAGCCACACAACTATGTGAATATATTAATAACTATTAAAGTATACATCTAAATGGATTAATTTTATGGTATAAGAACTATATCTCAATAAATATATCACTGTATTTTATATCATATAATCTTTTTTAATTTTGACTTTTTTAAAATTTATCTGAAAGGCACAGAGAGAAAGAGAGAGAGATTGAGTCAGACAGAGATCTTCCATCTACTGGCTCACCCCACAAATGCCTACAACAACTGGATGTAAGCCAGGAGCCAGGAACTCAATTCAGGTCTCCCTCGTGGGTGGCAGGGACCCAAGTACTTAAGCCATCACCTGCTGCTTCCCAGGGTGCACATCAGTAAGAAGATGAATTTGAAGCAGAGCCAGGCCCTGAACACAATATGGTACACAAGCATCCCATGTGGCATCCTAACCACTCGGTCAAACAGCTGCCCCCAAAAAGCTGTTATTTAAAAAAAGGAAAATCAATCAATGAGTACAAGATGTAAGGGATCTTTCAACAGAACTGTTCATCAGAAAGACACTTGAAGGTTATAATTTACCATCAGCTTCACTTAATGTAAACAATGTGGCTAATTAAAGTCATTTTAGAATAATTTTAGCAATGTGATGTTCATATCAAGGAATACAGTAGTGTTGATGTATTCCATGGCAGTCAGACACGTCCATTCTATTCTAGATACAATGTAAAGGTCAACAAGTATAGGTCTAGAGGAATGTACACAAAATCAAAAAAGGATCAGAAACCATGCCCCGTGAGAAACATCCGAAGAAATGAAGGCTTCTCAGCATAAGGGGAAAATATTCAGAAGACAACAACTGTCTTCAAATATTATGAGGGTCTTTTAGAGAAGCCAGAGTAGACTCATCCTGTAATGATAAAGTTAATCACTAGGAAGCTAGGAAAGATGAATCTCATCATGAAAGTGCTTCAAAAGGTTCATGAAAATATGAATTAAAAGATAAGTTTATTTTGGTGTAATAAATTTTTTACACCTATGATAGTTTTTTCCTAACATGTAATTTCCATGACCTTTCTGAAGACCCAAATACATGATGGCTTCTTTCTAGAGTAGTAATCCACAGAATAAGACGATTCAAGTAAATACCAGCAGATATCTCTCAGGATTCCTGTTCCAAAAGAATTCCTCCAATACATAGGAGATTGGAGAGGTATTTTTAAGGTCCCTTCTAAATCTAAAATTCTGTGATTCTTATCCTTTTTAAAGGTATATAACATAACAAATGCATGAAATTCCCAATAGTAGGTGACATAAAATTTTACCTCATGATTCTGTAATGGTGGTTTTCCACTTTTCTTACTGCAGAGAGAAAAAAAGAGAATACTATATTTGCAAAGTGTTTTCAACATAATATTTTAAGATGGCAAAAATAAGATAGCAAATTCTCCAAATGGGTTACTTTTTTTCATATTATATTGAGATAAAACATGTTAACTAATAATAGTCCAGTTGTCTCTATTATTTATAAAAAATGCTCAATAAATGTTAACTATAATTGTATAACAGACACTGTATTTTTTTTTAAAGATTTTTTATTTATTTGAGAGGTAGAGTTATAGGCAGTGAGAGGGAGAGACAGAGAGAAAGGTCTTCCGTCTGTTGGTTCACTCCCCAAATGGCCGCCAACAGCCGGAGCTGCGCTGATCCGAAGCCAGAAGCCAGGAGCTTCTTCCATGTTTCCCATGTGGGTGCAGGGGCCCAAGGACTTGGGCCATCTTCTACTGCTTTCCCAGGCCATAGCAGAGAGCTGGATGGGAAGAGGGGCAGCCGGAACTAGAACCAGCGCCCATATGGGATGCTGGCACTGCTGGCAGAGGATTAACCTACTGTGCCACGGGCGCTGGCACCCAGGCATTGTATTTGGTAATGTTTACATATATGTGTATACAAATATACATACACATATTTATTTCACAAATCCTCCCATGGAAAGGTAGAAGTCTAATTCCCCATCCTTGAATCAAAGTTTGGCCACATGAACTGCCTTGCCCAATGGAACATTGAACAAGCTGATGCAACCAGACTTAAAAAAATGTTTATGTACTGGGCTCTCTCTCTTACTGCTGGGAATCTTTCTCCAACTACACCAGCAATCCCAGGTTAGTCTCCTCAAGAATAAGAGAATACATGATTCTCATATTACAAATAAGGAAACACATCTGGAAAGAGTAAGCAGTGAGGCCGGTGCTGTGGCACAGAGTTAAAGCCTATCTTTACCTCTCTGTAACTGCCTTTCAAATAAATAAAACAAAATCTTGAGAGAGAGAGAGAAAGAAAGAGAGAGAGAGAGAGAGAGAGAGAGGGAGGGAGGGAGGGAGGAAGGGAGGGAGGGAGGGAGGAAAGGAGTAAGCAGCATGCCCAAGGTTTATGCTCTGACTAGTAACCCAGGCTACCTCCCTAAGCAACATGATCAACCATATAAAACAGTACCATGACAACTGTGCCTCTACCTAATTTTGATCGTATTTTTAATTTCTTGTTTGATGTATTATTTTTTCCCAGTAAACTAGTCCCATGAGATCAGGTTGGTTTCTCTAAAATTGAAGCAATATTTTATTTGAGATGCAAAATATTTAGAGGGATCAACACCTGTAAATGGAAGGCCCAGAAAACAAGTTTGGAAAGAATCCAAACTGTGATGCAGGATCAAAAGCATTTCAGCCAACCACATGGGAAGCTCCAAAACAAGTACTGACCATCAGAGTAGTCTGTGATAGGCTACTGCTCAATGTGCAAATGCATGTTGTCCTAGAGAGGGAATGGACTGGGAGATAGGGGGTTAAGGGGAGTGGCTCCTCTTTACAGCTGTGGCAGAACCTAACTATGAGCAGGAGGAGCTACCTGGATTCTATTATTTCTCATAGTACAAAGTAAGAGGCCTTCTTTTATTATCTTTATTTATTTATTTAGGACAGGCAGAGTGGACAGTGAGAGAGAGACAGAGAGAAAGGTCTTCCTTTTCCATTGGTTCACCCCCCAAGTGGCCGCTGCAGCCGGCGCACCGCACTGATCCGAAGCCAGGAGCCAGGTGCTTCCTCCTGGTCTCCCATGCGGGTGCAGGACCCAAGCACTTGGGCCATCCTCCCCTGCACTCCCAGGCCACAGCAGAGAGCTGGACTGGAAGAGGAGCAACCGGGGCAGAATCCGGGGCCCCAACCGGGTCTAGAACCCGGTGTGCCGGTGCCACAGGCGGAGGATTAGCCTATTGAGCCGCGGCGCCGGCCTCTTTTATTATTTTTTTAAAGATTTATTTTATTCATTTGAAAGGCAGAGTTACAAAGAGAGACATGGAAAGACAGAGAGAGAATTTTTCATCCACTGCTTCACTCCCCAAATGGCTGCAACAGCAAGGGCAGGGCAAGATCAAAGCCAGGAGCTTCCTCTGCAAGGACCTGGATCATCTTCCACTGCTTACCCAAGTGCCCAAGTGCATTAGCAGGGAGCTGGATCAGAAGTGGAACAGCTGGGTCTCAAACCCATGCTCATATGGGATGCCAGCACTGCAGGTGGTAGCTTAACTCATTATATCACAACACTGGCCCCAGAGACCTTCTTATAAGGGGAATCTGGATGGCGCATCTCCACGTCTACTATAGGCATTACATATTAGTCAGCCATCTATGTTCAACACCTAGGTGACTGATGATTTGTAGAATGAACATTTTTCAGTGATAGGATAATCTGGTCACTGAACAAGGTTAGAAAGTCAAACTTAACTATAATTCAACATGTGTTTTATTTTAAAAAGTGCTTAGGTTTATTAATTTTTCCAATTTCAATTGTACTACACAATTATTTATGTTTTAACATTTTTATGAATTATAAAGCTGTTTCAGAAAATATCTTTCATTATAGCAAAGAATCAATTGAATGCAGAGAAAACCTATAGAATGGGAGAAAATATTTGCAATTATACATCTGATAAGCTGTTAATACCCAAAAACTATAAGGAACTCAACTCAGAGAAGAAAACTGACCAGTGAAAAAATTAGTAGAGGTGGGCATTGTGGTACAGTATTACATTGTCATTTGCGACACCCACATTCCATAGCAGAGTGTCTGGGATCAAGTCCCATCTCCACTTCTGATCCAACTTCCTGCTAATATTCCAGGGAGGCAGCCTGCTGACAGTTGGCTTTGGCCTGTACAGTTCCCACTGCTGCAGACATTTTGGGGAGTGAACCAGTAGATGGAAGATCTCTCTCGTTTCTAACCTTATGTCATTCTGCCTTTCAAATAAATAAATTGAAAAAAAAAATTTTAAGAATTTGTAAAAGGGGGGCATCATTGTGGCATAGTGAGTAATGCAGTTGCCTGTACTGCTGGCATCCCATATGGGCATCAGTTCACATGCAGCTGCTCCACTTCCAATCCACCTTCCTGCTATCAGCCTGGGAAAAGCAATGGAAAATAACCTGAGTGTTTGGGCCCCTGCCACCCACAAGGGAGACCTGGATGGGGCTCCTGGCTCCTGACTTGTGTCTGGCCCAATGCTTGCCATTGCGGAGTGAACCAGTGGATAGAAGATCATTCATTCTCTCTGTGTCTCTCTCTACTTTCAAAATAAATAAATAAACCTTTAAAAGAGTACTGTAAACATTTCTAAAAAAAATATACAAATGGCTAACACAAACATGAAAAAACACTCAACGTATCTAAAAAATTCAGATCAAAACCACGAAGAGATACTACCTCACATTCATTAGGATGGCTACTAACAAGACAACAGATAACAAGAATTGGTCAGGATGTAGAAAAAAGATAATTCCTGAATACTGTTAGTAGAAATGTAATTTATAAGCCATTATGGAAAACAGCATGGAGATTCCTCAAAAAATTTAAAACAGAACTATCACATGATCCAGCAACCCCACTTCTGGCAATATATCCAAAGGAAATGAAATCAGTATTCCAAATAGCTATCTGCACTCTCATGCTCATTGTAGTATTAATCACAAAGTAATACTATAGAATCTACCTAAGCACTATCAACAAATGAATGGATAAAGAAAATGCAGTATATATGTAGAATGGGATGTTAGTCAGCCTTAATAAAAAGAAGGAAATCCTGTTGTTTATGACATGTTTGAATCTCGAGGACTCAAAGCTTAATGAAATAAACCAGGCACAAAAAGACAAATTCTGCATGATCTTTCTCACATGTGGAATCTAAGAAAGCTGAGGTGGTTGCCAGTGTCTGGGAAGCCGGAGGAATGAGGATATGTTGGTCAAAGGATACAACGTTTTAGTCATGCAGGATCAGTAAGTTCTGGAGATCTAGCACATAGGATGGGGACAACTTAAAGCTTGACAGTGGTTATCATTCCACAGTGTGTATGTTTATCAAAACAAAATTATAAAAAGTAAAATATTCAATAAAAATGTCACAGCACTTACTGCTAATAAACATTGCAAGTTGGTATTTATAGAGAAATTGCAATTGCTTGCAAAAATATACTTTTAACTTTAAAACATATATATATGTACAAGTAGTAAACACACATTCACACATGTGGGGAAATTAGGCACAGGAGGCAATTCAAAGATGGCCCTGCAGGGAAATTAGGCACACGTGGCAATTCAAAGATGGCGCCCAAAGGAAGTAAGGTGGGCGGTACCCAAAGTCATTTACCACCAAAGCTGATTGGCCGAACAGCATCAGGGGAGGTGACAACAACTGATGATGAGTCTACAGACATATGGCTGGTCCTGTAAAAAGTCACCCCGTAAAATGACCTTTTAAGTAACTAGTTGGTCCTTATGCCCTGCCCCAGTAATCCCGCGGTCCTGTGCTTTAAAAGGCTTTGCTACGCACACAATAAACCGAGTTCTTGCTTGCTTGACTTGACTCCCCGCTGCGTCTGTCTCCGGGATTGGGAGGCTGGAGAACGGGCGAGTGGTGCACTTACCTTTCTTTGGACCCAGTCCATCCTCGTTCAGGTGGACTAAGACCCTGCAAAACACACACACACATACACAAACACACACACACATTCACACCCACCAATGGACATCATCACTAGCCAGCTCTCTCATTACTCTTCTCTCTTCAAGCTTCCATGAAATACCTTGTTCAGAGTGCACTATAACATTTATAAGGCATTCAATTGGCTTCAACATACAATTAACATAAAAGTCCCAAGTTCTCTGATTAGTGTGTAACAATCAAAATACTACAAATTACTACATGGCTTTATGTCATTTTCATGATTTCAAACCAGAGTTTAGTTGTAAGATTTCAATTTCTCAGAAGTTCTGTGAAAACACTTTTAACCTGTAATTACCACTATATTAGAAAATCTTAATGGCAAAATAATCTATGAATACAAAAGTTAAAGATTTTCCTGGGGCTGCCTTTGTGGCACGGTATGTGAGGCTGCTGCCTGTATGGGTGCCAGTTTAATTCCTGGCTGCTCCACTTCCGATCCAGCTTCCCTACTAATGGCCTGGGAAAGCAGAAGATAGTCCAAGTACTTGGAATCCTACACCTACATGGGAGACCTAGATGAAGCTGGATCAGAAGTGGAGCAGCCAGGACTCAAACTGGTGTCCCTATGGGATGCTGGCACCACAGGTTAACCACTATGCCACAGCACCAGCCCCCATCTATGCTCTTGTTTTTTATCTCTATTGCCACGACTTACATCAGATGCTGAAAATTCCTCACCTAAACTAGCAGATTCACTTGCTTTCTAGGTAGCTTCCATTTTGTTAGTCTTTATCCTCTCTGGGATTAGAAATGCTTCAGATTTTGGATTTTTTTACCTGATTTTGGAATATTTACAAATACTTAATGAGACAGTACCTAAATTTAAACACAAAGTTCATTTATATTTCACAAACATTTTATACCTATAGCCTGATGGTAATTTTATACAATATTTTTAGTGCACTTATGTTTTGTTTGTGACCTTGTCACATGAAGTCATGTGTGGAATTTTCCACTTGTAACATAATGTTGGTAGTCATAAAGTTTCAGATTTTGGAGAATTTTTTATTTTGAATGACGAATATTCAACCTGTATATATCTAAACATATATATGTGATATATATGGCGTATATATATACATATATATATATGGTGTGTGTATATATATGGTGCATAATATATACATTTTGAATTACAAATATTCAATATTCAACCTGTATTACATATATGGTGTGTAATATATACCCTGTGGAATTCAACTAAAACAATGCTCACAATCATTTTTGCTTCAATTTTTAAAAAACAGAGAAAGAAGGTTAATAATTCAAGCACCCCCCCAAAAAAAAGTTTAAAACAAATAATGTAAGGGGAAACTAGAAGAAATTTCAAACAAACAAAACAGAATCTGATATTTAAAAAATAGAAAAATAGTAGACACCAATTAATAAATATCCAAGACCTGCTCCTTTGGACAAAGTACCAGACAATCTTTAAAATTAACACAAAAGTGCAAGAGAAAAAATAAAGAAAAGAAAGCACAAAAGTATATGAATTTTGGGGCCAGCGCAGTGGGTTAATGCCCTAGCCTGAGGCGCCGGCATCCCATATGGGCGACGGTTCTAGTCCCGGCTGCTCCACTTCCCATCCAGCTCTCTGCTATGGCCTGGGGAAGCAGTAGAAGATGGCCCTAGCCCTTGGGCCCCTGCACCCACGTGGGAGACCCATAAGAAGCTCTGGCTTCGGATCGGCGTAGCTTCGGCCATTGCGGCCAATTGGGGAGTGAACCATCGGATGGAAGACCTCTTTCTCTCTCTGTCTCTCTCTCTCTCTCTCTGCCTCTCCTCTTTCTGTGTAACTCTGTCAAATAAATCTTTTTTTTAAAAAAGTATATGAATTTTTAAAAAATTTGTAAGAGACTACTTGTTTCAGCATTATTTAAAGAAATTTGAGGGGCTGGCACTGTGGCATAGCAGGTAAAGCTGCCACCTTCAGTGCCGGAATCCCATAAGGGCTCTGGTTCAAGTCCCAGCTGCTCCACTTCTGATCCAGCTCCCTGCTAAATGTGCCCGAGAAAGCAGCAAAAGATGGCCCAAGTACTTGAGCCCCTTCACTCATGTGGGAGACCCAGATGAATCTCCCGGCTCCCAGCTGTGGATCAGCCCAACCCCAGTAGTAGCGGCCATTTGGGGAGTGAACCAGCAGATGGAGGATCTCTCTCTCTCTAATAAAATAAATAAATCTTTAAAAAATTTTGAAAGCCTGAATGGAATGGATCATTTTCTTGAAAAACATAATTTCCCAAAACTGACCCCAAAGCAGAGAGAGAAAAAAACTGAACAGAATGGAAACTGATAAACTGAGAAAGTTTTCTGAGAGAAATCTACCTTCCACCTGCCCCACCTCCCATGAGAAAGTACCAAGCCCAAAAGATTTACAGGGAAATTCTATAAAACCTCTAGAGGACAGAAAATTCCAATGCTTTATTTCAAAGTACAGACAAAAGAAAAAAGCTTCCACATTATTTTTGCTACTAGTAAAACACTGACACCAAACCCTAAGCAAAACTTACACAAGACAACTACAGACTATTCTCACTTATACCAATGGTTTTATATATGTATACTTCATTTTTTTGTTTCAGAACATGAGGATGCTTTTTTTTTTTTTTACTTCTTGACAGGCAGAGTGGCTAGTGAGAGAGAGAGGCAGAGAGAAAGGTCTTCCTTTTGCCATTGGTTCACCCTCCAATGGCCGCCGCAGCTGGCGCGCTGCGGCCGGCGCACCGCGCTGTTCCGAAGGCAGGAGCCAGGTGCTTCTCCTGGTCTCCCATGGGGTGCAGGACCCAAGCACTTGGGCCATCCTCCACTGCACTCCTGGGCCACAGCAGAGAGCTGGCCTGGAAGAAGGGCAACCGGGACAGAATCCGGCGCCCCAACCGGGACTAGAACCCGGTGTGCCGGCGCCACTAGGTGGAGGATTAGCCTGTTGAGCCACGGCGCCAGCCATGGGATGCTTTAATACAAAAAAACAAACAAGTATTTTATAGTTCAAATGTTAAACATACACATAAACATTTTCCGAACAGAACCCAAACTCCACAGTATGGTATTCAAATGACTACAGGACCTGGCTGAGCACAAAAACTCTTTCCTATGATATACCAGGTTAAACCATGTGAAACTGCAATTGCGTGACCATTTCTCACTTAAAGATGGCAATTTCACATGCTTCAACCGAATTCTATGTGTTCTCTCACATTCCACATTTTTATACATACTCTTCTTTCTGCTTTAAAGGACTCTTCAACCAATCAGCTTGCTTAAATACTACCCGTCTTTAAAACTCTATAAACATCTTAGAAACAGAATGACTAACTATACCAGTTTGCCCAGAATGGTCCTTGTTTATACCTATTGCTCTGATATAATGATTTCAGTTTCAAAGCTGTTCCTTATGATAACAAATTACATGGTGACCCGTCTTAGTAGGCTTTGCTTGTCTATTTTTCTCCCCCTCAAACAGGTTTTTTAGGTACTCTGTTCTCCCTTGGCACTCTACAGATCATTTCTGTTCCCTCATCAACTTCTTGAGAGCAGGGGACATGTCTTGTTCATCTCTACACCACTGATGCCCACCTACAACTATGCGTGGTACAAGGTAGGCTCTTCAGAAATTTTTAGTGTTTGCCTTCTAAATGTGTTTCATTCAGTATGTTAGAAAAATCTCTTTCAAAATTAAAAAAGAGGGGCCGGTGCTGTGGCACAGGTTAATCCTCCACCTGTGGTGTCAGCATCCCACACAGGCAATGGTTCTAGTCCCAGCTGCTCCTCTTATGATCTAGCTCTCTGCTATGGCCTGGGAAAGCAGCAGAAGATGGCTCAAGTGCTTGGGTACCTGCACCCACATGGGAGACCCAGAAGAAGTTCCTGGCTTCAGACTGCGGCCATCTGGGGAGTGAACCAGCAGATGGAAGACCTCTCTCTCTACCTCCCCCTCCCATCGTCTGTAACTCTACCTCTCATATAAATAAATAAAATCTTTTTAAAAAATTTAAAAGAAATGTTAAAAGGGAGACTTTTTCCTGAGTCAGGCCAAGACTTGTAGAGTTTGTCGATAAAGGAGAAAGAGCTAGGTAAGCAGATATGAGCCTGGGACACCTGCCAGAACTGAGGCAGTAAACACCAGAACAAACAAATGAGAGAGCAACTTCCTGCAACAAGCAATCTGAGTGTGCGGATAACAGCTTTCTCACTAAACACACAGGATAAGACAATTCTTCAAAGTACCATTTCAAAACAAATGCTAAAAAGTTCAGTTACGTTTGAATTTGTGGTCTTTATAGTACTTTGAAATTTTCTAAAATGTCCTAAATAACTTGACTATTTTATCCAATTTTGGACATTATCAGAATTCCACACTAAAAGATTCATGCTTAAATACAAATTACTTATCGCTAACAGCTGAAGCACTTAAACACACACACACACACACACATATGCACAGTTGCATGAAAGGTAAAATCAGAAAAATTCTTGACATTTCCCCAACTGGCCTAATCTGATATTTTCTATCATCATAAGGATGAAGATCTAAAAGTGGGCATCGAAGGCCAAGAGTATAATCATCTTAAAACCTAACTTCTAATGACAAACATTCACATTTAATAATACTGATGAAGTTTTAACACTGTATTCCTTAAAGTTCACATTTCATAACATTTTACATCTAAATTTAAGTCAGCAACTAGTCATTTATGACAATTTATAAGTAGCTATTTATGACAACTAAGAAGTCTAACCCAAGACTTTTGTTTCTCCTTAAAGAATTCTTTCATAGATCAAATCTTTCTTCAAATGCCCTTAATGATGCAACCTTTAATATTTTAGGGGTAAGACAGCATTGCTAATTTTTTAAATTTTTTAAAGATTTTCTCTAACTCTCCATTCAAAAAAAATCTTTTAAATCTTTTTAAAATCCTTTTAAAAATATTTTTTAAAAGATTTATTTTTTTTGAAAGGCAGAGTTACAGAGAAAAGAAGAAACAGAGAGAGAAAGAGATCCTCCTTGGCATACAGCTAACACCCTGCTTGGGATGTCTACATCCCACACTGGTGTGCCTGGGTTCAAGTCCTGCCTCTGATTCCAGCTTCCTACTAATGTGCAACCTAAAAGGCAGATGATGACTTGGACTGAGTATAGCATAGCCCAACCCCAGCTGTGGCAGGAATCTGGGGAGTAAATCAGCAGATGGAGAATCTCTGTCTCTCTCACTGCCTTTCAGGTAAATGAAAATAAGTAAAATTTTAAAATGAGCAAATAAATAAAATGCCCAAAAGTAGGTGAGGCCAGGTCACAGAGGGCAGGTGATTATGTTGAACACAGTTAGTTCTGAATCACTGGAATTATAAGTTATCTCAGAAGCACTGTCATGGTGAAAGGAGAGGAAGGTAAAGGGAAGAAGCCAACAAGAATGCAGAGCAGTGAGGACAAGAAAGGTAAGAAATGGGCAGATGTCAACAGGAGCACATTATATAGGAATTTTATACTATATTCATGTTTATATGAAGGTAAAGAAAATGCATTGATTTTGGCGTCACTTTCCAATTTAAGAAAAATTGAAGATAATTAAGAAAACAGACAACTTAGAACAGAAATTTGAAAATGAACATTCTATGAACGTTTATCAAGACCCTAAATATATTACAGGCTTGCAAGGTACATCATCATCAAGGCTTCAAAGGTTAACACGCATGGTACCTACCCTCAGGAGTTTACAATCTAGCTAGAGAAAAAAAAAAGGTAAGCAATTATAATATTAGATAAAGAAAAGCAATAAGGTCTAAGTAAGGTGCTATGAAAGGCAAATAAAAGAAATAATCCGAACTGGTAAAGAAAAAAAGTAAAAATTTTATTCTAGAAAGGATGTGAAATTTAAAATGAGACAAAACGAGCAGGACCGAGAGTGAGGATGACAAAAGGAATACGACATTCCATGTTACCAGAACATCATGAGCAAAAGAACTAATCTCTTAAAATGGCAGTCCATTACAGAAAAGGAAAATAGTTGTTTTCTAGTATGATATGCAAAGGGTGCACATGTTTTAGAGTCCCACTAAATCTGTCCAAATCCTAGTTACAATAGTAGACCACTAGATTAAAATATGGCTCTTGAGAGAGATTTCCTGGATTAGAATCCCAATTCTGTGTAATGAATTGAGCAACTTCGGGCAAGTTACATGATCCCGCTCTACTTTAGTTTTCTCATTTGCATTAGTTAAAATATGTAAAGTGCTTATTATAGAACCTGGTATGTGATAAAGATTAAAAAAATGTTGGTGAGTATTTTTACCCTATTTACCAGCTGTGTGACTAAGAAAAAACAGACTGATTCTCATCTGTAGGAGTGGGAATAACACTATTTATCTCAGATAATCTCTGCCCTTGGTGATTAGAAAACTGATTCATGAGGGACCAAGTGATTATGGCCCAGGTCAGAGATAATGAACACCTGAACAAAGGTAGTGCGTATGAGAATGAGAAGAAAGAAGCAGGAAAATCACTGCAAATAACAGGGTAAGGGAATATACAGAGCTGGGAAGTAAGAAAATGTGGGAATAAGATGGAGAGGGCACAAACTTAAAGAATTTTGTGAAGCCAGAGGAAGTACTGGACACCACACTGTCTCAGTTTGTACCTTGAGTAACTGGAAGATAGTGACTCCATTAACCACAATACAAAATAACAGAAAAAGGAGCATTCAGGGAAACAATAAATAGACTCACTGTAAACATGTTAATTTCACATCCCAGTAAGTAACTATATAAGGAATTGTCCAGGACATGAAAAATAAAATGCAGATTTGAAGTTCACATGTAGAGGGGCTGATATAGAAAGTATTGACAATGATGTAGAAATCCAATGATACAACTGCTTTCGGAAACAAAAATACAAACTCTGAAATCTGAGTCTTGCTTTTGTCTAAAGTGCTGTACCAAAATTTTATAATGTACTCTTAAGGAACTTGCTTTAAGTTGTCCCCTGACACTGAACCTACCCACCTAAAGAAGCAAACTCTGCTTTAAAAGCAAAGTATGTTACTATAAGCCTCAAAGTACTCCAGTAAGTACTTTTAAATAAATCATCCAGATTATATACAAACATAATCAAGCACAAAGTAACTTGACTCAAAGACCAGCAGAAATAACAAACAAAACCAAAACATTTTCAGATGTTGGAATTTCCAGACACATCCGGCAAAATAACAATGCAGACTATATTCTTCTAAAAACACAACTTTTGGGGGAAGAAAAAGATTCCTACCAAGAAGAGTAAATTATAAAAAGTAACAGTGACTATGGGGTCAACGTTTTGGCCCAGCAGGATAGGCTGCTGTTTGAAATGCTGGAATCCCACATCTGAGCATCAGTTCAAGTCCTGCCTACCCTGCTTCCAATCCAACTCAATGCTAACACACCTAGGAAGGCAGCAGAAGTTAGTCTAAGTACTTGGGCCCAGCTCACCCATGTGAGAGACCCAGATGGAGTCCTGGCTCCTGGCTTCAGCCTGGACCAGCCCCAGCAGGTTTAGCCATTTGGGGAATGAACCAAGAGGTGATCTCCCCCCCCAACACACACACACACCATCCTTTCCCACCCCAGTAACTCTGCCTTTCAAATAAATAAATAAATCTTTTCTTAAAGTAACACTGTCCTGACAAAATCAAACCCAAGTTTTAAAAATATACAATTGAAATTAAACAGATTTCACATAGCTAAAGAAAAAATATGCAGCAATCACATATAAATCAGGCTGAAAGTATATGGAAGTAGTATTCTGAAAAGTCCCCTTACTATCTGGGAGAATGATAAAGCATTACTAACAATTTGATCAGAAAAATAAAACATACATTAAAAATCTGTAGATTAAACAGTAAAAGAAAAAAAGGGGAGGGAGTACAATTTCCAAACTGCTTTTTTTTATCTTTTACCTTTCTGGTACCTTACCTGCAAAATGAAGATAACAGAACTATTCTTTCAAAAAACTGTTATTCTTCTCCCTGTCATTGTGCCTTTCTGTATGTGTGCTCGTCTCTCTCATTCTGCCTTTCAAATAAATAAAACAAATCTTTACAAAAATAAAAAAAAAAAAAAATGGGGGGGGGGGGTGCAGTGTTGTGGCATGGGGGTTTAAACTGTCAACTACAATACCAGTATCACAAAGAGTGCCAGTTCAAGTCCCCACTGCTCTGCTTCTGATCTAACTCTCTGCTAATGTGCTTGGGAAAGCAGCAGAGGATGGCCAAAGAACTTGCACCCTCGCCACCCACCTGGGAGCCAGATGGAGTACCAGGCTCCAGGCTTTGACCTGGCCTAGTCCTGACCATTGTGGCCATCTGGGGATAGAAGATCTCTTTGCCTCCCCCCTCTTTCTGTCTTTCAAATAAATAAAAGCTCTGTGCCTTGTAGCACCTTCTTCTCACACCTTTGCTCAAGTTATTTTCCCTTCCTGCATGAGCAAAACACCCATCTCAAAATCATGTTCAAAAGGCCAGCACCACGGCTCAATAGGCTAATCCTCTGCCTGTGGTGCCGGCACACCAGGTTCTAGTCCCGGTTGGGGCGCTGGATTCTGTCCCAGTTGCCCCTCTTCCAGGCCAGCTCTCTGCTGTGGCCCGGGAAGGCAGTGGAGGATGGCCCAAGTGCTTGGGCCCTGCACCCGCATGGGAGACCAGGAGAAGCACCTGGCTCCTGGCTTTGGATCAGCGCAATGCGCCGGCTGCAGCGCGCCATTGGAGGCCATTGGAGGGTGACCTTTCTCTCTGTGTCTCTCTCTCACTGTCCACTCTGCCTGTCAAAAAATAAAAAAATAAAAAAAAATCATGCTCAAAAAATAAATTTTTAAAAACAAAATCAGGCTCAAACGAGAAGCCTCCCAGGGTAACAACCAGAGGAATTAAGTTTTCCCATCTTGGTGCTCCCTCCCATAGAACTGTGTTCCTAGTACAGGGCTAGTGATGCTGAGGTTGTACACATTTTCTATATACATATAGTTCCACAAGACTGGTATTAGAATGTTTGTTCAATTTGGATCTCAACGCCTAGCCTCCAAACACACAACACATAAGCAGCAGAATGTACTAAAGATTACATTTCCTACATCATACTTAGTGGAATAAGCCAGTCCCAAAGGGACAAATACCATATGTTCTCCCTGATCTGTGATAATTAACAGAGCACCTAAAAGGAAATCTGTGGAAGTGAAATTGACACTTTAAGAAGCAATGACTTGGGGCCGGTGCCGAGGCACACTGGGTTAATCCTCCACCTGTGGCGCCGGAATCCCATATGGGCGCCAATTCTAGTCCCGGTTGCTCCTCTTCCAGTCCAGCTCTCTGCTGTGGCCTGGGATAGCGGTGGAGGATGGCCCAAGTGCTTGGACCCCTGCACCCTCATGGCAGACCAGGAAGAAGCACCTGGCTCCTGGCTTCGGATTGGCGCAGCTCCAGTCGTTGCGGCCATTTGGGGAGTGAACCAACAGAGGGAAGACCTTTATTTCTGTCTCTCTCTCTCTCTCTCACTGTCTGTAACTCTGTCAAATAAATAAATAAAATCTTTAAAAAAAAAAAAAAAAAGCAGCAGCAATGACTTGAACAGCTCTTGTCTTGACTGTAGAGGAACAGCTTTTTTTTTTCTTATTAGTACTATTTGTTGAAAGCCCATGAGAGCATTTCAGGCATAGAAGGCCAAGACATTGTGGCAAAAAAAAAAAAAGGTCCTACATGAAAGATCTCTGTGAGATCCCAGTGGAAAGAAGGGGCCATCAAAGAAGGATGTACTTTTCTCTGAAGGGAGGAGACAACTTTCACTTTGCTTATGGCCTTGTCTAAATACTGATGGAAACTGTGGACTCAAAAGGCTTCCATAGCCTTGGCAGCTCATGTCAAGAGCCTCTAGTGATCACTGATGTCATACATAGAAGTGTCAGCCCTTAAGGCATTCGGATCCGGCTGAAGAGCCCATGAGAGTATTTTAGGCATGGAAAGCCAAGACACTCTGGGGGAAAAAAAAAAAAAAAAACTAAATGAAAGATCTCTGTGAGATCCCAGCAGAAAGAACAGGCCATCAAAGAAGGAGCTACCTTTCTCTGAAGGGAGGAGTGACCTTCCACTTTGACTATGATCTTGTCTAAATAAGATCAAAGTCAACGAACTCAAAAGGCTTCCATAGCCTTGGCAACTCATGACAAGAGCCTAGGGCGATTACTGGCACCATAAACAAGAGTGTCAATTTGTTAAGTCAACAACAGGAGTCACTGTGTACTTACTCCTCATGTAGGATCTGTGACCTTAATGTGTTGTTCAATGTGAATTAATGCTTTAACTAGTACTCAATCAGTATTTTACACTTTATGATCTGTGTAGGTGAAAACTGCTGAAATCTTTACTAAATTGATCTTCTGTATATAAAGAGAATTGAAAATGAATCTTGATGTGAATGGAATGGGAGAGGGAGCGGGAGTTGGGAGGGTTGCGGGTGGGAGGGAAGTTATGGGGGGGGAAAAAGCCATTGTAATCCGTAAGCTGTAACTTGGAAATTTATATTTGCTAAATAAAAGTTAAAAAAAATTGTTAAATTAACAGGAGTCACTGTACACTTACTTCCCACACAGCACCTCTGTCCTCAATGAGTTGCATTATGAGAATTGACTGTAAAACTTGGCCTCAAACAGTTTTGTGTGTGTATGTGTGTGTGTAAATTGTTGAAATCTTTATAGTACAGAGTTGGTCTTCTGTATAAAGTTAATTGAAAGTGAATCTTAATGGAGAATGGGACTGGGAATGGGAGAAGGAGGAGGAGGTAGGGTGAGAGTGGGGGTGGGAGGGTGGGTAAAGTAGGAAGAATCACTACACTTCTAAAATAGCACTTATGAAATATATACTCATTAAATCAAAGGTTTCTTTGGGGAAAAAAAAGAAGACTATATTTCTTCCCACACTGTTGTTTTCCCCAGCATGGGGAATGAGAAATAGCTACTCAGTTAAGCCAACAAAAAAACACATACAGAAATGGATTCACCCATCAATACTTAGATTGGAACTAATCTTATACTTGAAATACAAGATGCTATCATTTACTCTGCCCTATACTTGCTTCCTCCCACACCCTTTACTAAACAATGTATCTTGGACATTGTTGGGGGGAAAGTCAAATGAGCCATAAATCTAATTTCCTTAAGTCTAATTTCCTGAAATCACGTAACCATATTCGGAAGTAAATGAAGAAAAATATTTTAAATAAAATATGAAAGGATATTTGTCTTTTAAGTAGAAATCTGGCATAACATATTAAAATAAAGGATTCTCTCTTTCAATTACCTGATTTTTAACAGCAAAAATCTTGTCTAATTTGTTAACGTCCCAAATGCCCCATACACAATAAGTGTGAAACAAATACGTCTTCTTCTCTAGGAAAGAGACCTATCTCACTAATAAGCACTGAGTCCTCTGCACCTCACATTTAAATGCTGGATTAATGAAGACTTGTACTACACCCTCCCAACTCTTGTGGAAAGAGCCTCCTAATCATTTCTGTGCAGAACATCAGAGAACTCCGTATGGCTGCAGCCGGTACTCCCTCGTCTAAGACATAAGGGCATGATCTCTGGGTTCCTCTCTTCTAGTAGTTCACTGATTCCTGCCTACTGATCTCAAGTCAAGCTACTACTTCTAGCTTTGTTCTGAAACGACAAAAATATCTGATTCCACCTCAATTTCTTTTTCTGCTTTTTTTCTGAAGTTCACTCCCAAGAATGGTTAACTACACTGAATACCAGGTCTGAACATAATGCAAGCTCATACACAGAATTTTGACAAGCAAGATAAAAACATGCATAGTGGGGCCGGCACCGCGGCGCAGTGGGTTAATCCTCTGCCTGTGGCACCGACATCCCATATGGGCACCGGTTCTAGTCCCAGCTGCTCCTCTTCTGATCCAGCTCTCTGCTGTGGCCCGGGAAAGCAGCATAGGATGGCCCAAGTCATTGGGCCCCTGCACCTGCGTGGGAGACTGGGAGGAGGCTCCTGGCTCCTGTCTCCGGATTGGCCCAGCTCCAGCCATTGCGGCCATTTGGGGGGTGAACCAAAGGAAGGAAGACCTTTCTCTCTGTCTCTCTCTCTCTGTCTGTAGCTCTGCCTCGCAAATAAACAAATAAAATCTTTTAAAAAAATGCATAGTAAAAAGGAAATATGGGACCAGCACTGTGGTATAGAGGGTAAAGGCACCACCTACAGTGCTGGCATCCCATCTGGGCATGCAGGTTCAAGTCCCAGCTGCTCCCCTTTCAATCCAGTTCTCTGCTATAGCCTGGAAAAGCAGTGGAAGATGGGTCCTTGGGCCCCAGCACCCATATGGTAGACTTGGAAGAAGCTCCTGGCTCCTGGCTTCAGATCAGCAGCTCCAGCCGTTGTGGCCATCTGGGAAGTGAACCCATGGATGGAAGACCTCCCTCTCTCTCTGCTTCTCTGTAACTCTGCCTTTCAAATAAAAAATAAATCTTAAAAAAAAAAAAAGGAAATGTAACAATATGTTTAATACTGCTTTAATCAAAGCTAAGGTACACCTTTATAAATTGCACAAAAAAAAATTCCTAATTTTAGAAAAACTAAAACATGGGGCTGACGCTGTGGCACAGTGGGTTAATACCCTGACCTGAAGCACCGGCATCCCATATGGGCACCAGTATGAGTCCCGGCTGCTCCACTTCCCATCCAGCTCTCTGCTATGGACTCGGAAAGCAGTGGAAAATGGCCCAAGTCCCTGCATGGGAGACCTGGAAGAAGCTCCTGGCTCCTGGCTTCGGATTGGCGCAGCTCCGGCTGTTGCGGCCAATTGGGGAGTGAACCATCGGATGGATGAATTCTCTCTCTCTCTGCCTCTCCTCTCTGTTTAACTCTGACTTTCATATAAATAAATAAATCTTAAAAAAAAAAAAGCTAAAACATGAAAAAGGATGCTAAAACATTAAAAGTTTATGTCAAGGCCGGCGCCGCGGCTCAATAGGCTAATCCTCCGCCTTGCAGCGCCGGCACACCGGGTTCTAGTCCCAGTCGGGGCACCGATCCTGTCTCGGTTGCCCCTCTTCCAGGCCAGCTCTCTGCTGTGGCCAGGGAGTACAGTGGAGGATGGCCCAAGTTCTTGGGCCCTGCACCCCATGGGAGACCAGGAGAAGCACCTGGCTCCTGCCATCAGATCAGCGCGGTGTGCCGGCCGCAGCGCGCCAACCGCGGCGGCCATTGTAGGGTGAACCAACGGCAAAGGAAGACCTTTCTCTCTCTCTCTCTCACTGTCCACTCTGCCTGTCAAAAATAAATAAATAAATAATAAATTTAAAAAAAAAGTTTCTGTCAAAGGAATTATAGTAATCTTAATAAATGATAGAACAGGGGTTTTCTTCCTATTTCCAGTATTCAATTCTTCTACAATGTATATTTAACTTTGATAATGTAAATGATTAATTTTTAAAACTATAAAGCATTAAAATATTACTTAATTTTAAAACAGCTTTCTAGGGCTAGTCTACTCACTAAAATAAGTTTATAGAATCATTGTCTTCCTCCTGATGAAATACCATGTCTCAAATCTGTGTCTGTCTTCACAGGTTTCAGAAGTTGTGGCCGGCGCCGCGGCTCACTAGGCTAATCCTCCGCCTTGCGGCGCCGGCACACCGGGTTCTAGTCCCGGTCGGGGCACCGATCCTGTCCCGGTTGCCCCTCTTCCAGGCCAGCTCTCTGCTGTGGCTAGGGAGTGCAGTGGAGGATGGCCCAAGTTCTTGGGTCCTGCACCCCATGGGAGACCAGGAGAAGCACCTGGCTCCTGCCATCGGAACAGCGCGGTGCGCCGGCCGCAGCGCGCTACCGCGGCGGCCATTGGAGGGTGAACCAACGGCAAAAGGAAGACCTTTGTCTCTGTCTCTCTCTCTCACTGTCCACTCTGCCTGTCCAAAAAAATAAATAAATAAAAAATAAAAAATAAAAAAAAAAAAAGAAGTTGTATTGAGGGCAGGCATTTGGAACAGAAGTTAAGTTGCCTCTTAGGACATTCACATCCCTTTTTGGAAGGCCTGGTTCAAGTCCTGACTTGCAGCTTCCTGTGCTCATGGGCACTCTGAGGGGCAGCTGATGATGGTTTAAAAACTTGGATCCCTGCCCTGAATATGGGAGACCCAGACTGAGTTCCAGGCCCTGGTTTCTTCCGGCACAGCCCTGGCTGTTACAGACACTTAGAGTAGAGTGAATAAGTGGATATGAGATGTCTCTGTCTTTCAAATAAAAAATGAAAATTAATTAAAAGTTTTTTAAAAAGTTATACAAATATTTTTAAAATAACATATGGTGACATACAAATATAACATAACTAAACTATCATTTACCAAGAGAAGCTGTCTCATTCAACATAGCACATTTTTAATATCAACAGATATGAACTATTAGAAGTCAAAGGACTGGACATTTGGCCTAGTGGTTAAGACATCTGCATTCCATATCTAAGCTGCTGAGTTGGATCCCAGTTCTGGCTCCCATTTCCAGCTTCCTACCCAGGTAGTAATGATGTGTCAAGTAACTGGGCTCCTTCCACCCAAGTGGGAGACCTACATTGAGGACCTGGCTCCTAGTTTCCAGCCCAGAGCAGGCCCAGCTCCAGCAGTTATAAGCATTTGGAAGGTGAACCAGCGGGTAAGAGAACTCTCTCTCTCTCTCTGCCTCTCAAATAAATAAATAATTTTTATTTTTATTTTATTTATTTGAGAGGCAGAGAGAGAGAGGAAGAGAGAGAGAGAAAGATCTTCCATCAGATAGTTCACTCCCCAAATGGCCACAATGGCCTAGGCTGGGCTAGGCTGAAGATAGAAACCTAGAATTCCATCCAGGTATCCTACATGGTAGGCTAAAAAAAAATTCAACACAAATATTGAGAAGGAGAAATTTCTGTATAACTAAATGTGGAAGAAATTTGTTTTCCTAATAAATGAATGCAACTTCATCCTATTTTAACAAAAGCTTAAGATATACAAGTTCTGTTCTATTCTGAGTCAGGGAGGTCACACTGATGGAATACAGAATTTAATTTAGGACTATCTCTTTAAGAGATAGACAAAAAGTACCACATTCAGGAACTAGCAACTGAAAAAATAGAGGCCTGAAACTATGTCACATAAAACTAACATACTTTCCAAGTCTAATTCTGAAAGCAAATTATTCTATCAGTTGAAAAAGTCTTCACCTACAGTGCCTGCATCCCATAGGGGTGCCGGTTCAAGTCCCAGCTGCTCCTTTTCCAATTTATTTGAAAGGCAGAGTTACAGAGAGGCAGAGAGAGAGAGAGAGAGAGTGAGTCTTCCATCCTCTAGTTCACTCTCCAAATGACCGCAAAGGCTAGAGCTGAGCTGATCCGAAGCCAGGAGCCAGGAGCTTCTTCTGGGTTTCCCACATGGGTGCAGGGGCCCAAGGACTTGGGCCATCTTCCACTGCTTTCCTAGGCCATTGCAGAGAGCTGGACTGGAAGCAGAGCAGCGGGGACTCGAACCGGTGCCCACATGGGATGCCAGCGATGCAGGCCGCGGTTTTAACCTGCTGCCACACAGCGCTGGTCCCAAATAAATAAATCTTTAAAAAAAGAAAAAGAAAAAGAAAATGTCTTCTTTTGGGAGATTTTCATGGGTACAATTGAAGATATTTTTAGAAAAACTCAATAGTTTTTGGGAAATTAATAAAGGGACGCTTCATTGTCCTTTTAATTTTCCTTTAGCAAGCACAGGGATAGCTAATGACAGCTACCTTTAGACATTTTCTCTTTTAATCCTCCCACAACTGCTGTTATTCTTTCTGTTCTACAGAGGCTCAGAGAGATTGAGTAAATTGGCCAAGGTCACTTAAATTAGCAAATGGCTAAGGGAAAAATGTGAACTCTCATTTGACTCTAAAGACCATGATTTTACACTATGCCAAGCTGCCTCCATAATCAACAGCAAGTTGTTGCATATAAAAATGTTCATTCTTGCAATTTACAAAATACATGCAAATTAAAACAATCTTGTCACATTATTCTTCACCTCTAAAGTAGGAAAAAATTTAACAACCTCAATGATGAGTAAATAATTAACTCATAGCATTGCAAATTAGCAAACATGTCAATTTGTGTAGCTCCAGACATTCACATTCTTTCCACAAATACTGAAGCTCTCCAGCTTCCATTCTTTTATTCTATTTTCTGGCAATTTGTTCCAAGGAAATTATATAGCTGAGATGGAAATATTCACTTGCAAAAAATATATGGTACTATCTGTAAAAATTCCACAGGCAAACTAGAGCCTGTTATATGTGAAATCATCTGACCCCCAAATTCATGCAGCTGTTTAAACTCTAAGTTTAATGATATTAAGAAGGTGGAAATTTATTATGGTGACTAGAAAGCGGGCTTAGTGGGAGGTCCTTGGTTCCTTGAGAGTGTGACTTCAGAGGGAGTTTTCATGACTGGGTTGGCTATTACAGACTTAGTTGGGCCCAAACTCTCTCTGTCTCCCTCTCTCCATATTCTTCCACATGTGCTCTGCCACTGCCATCCACTATCCTCATAAAGTCCAAACTAATGGGCCACCCGATCTTAAACTTGACCCTCCAAAACTGTGAGTTAAGTAAACTGTTTCTCTTGGTAAGGTTAGTTGCCCCACTTATTTCATTGTAGTAATGAAATGCTGATTAATACACTGCCCAATACTTAAGGGTAAAATAAATTATAGCCATATAGAGGAAGACTTATATATTCTTTAAAAGCATAGTTATTGGGGCCAGCAGCATTGTGGTGCAGTGCTTGTGACACCAGCATCCCCTAAGAGGGCTGATTCAAGTCCCTGCTGCTCTGCTTCCCATCCAGCTCCCTGGTAATGCACCTGGGAAAGCAGAAGATGATGGCCTGAGTACTTTGGCCCCTGCCACCCACGTGGAAGAACTGGATGGAGTTCCAGCCTCCTAGCTTTAGGCTAAAGAGCCCTGGCCATTACAACCATTTGGGGAGTGAACCAGCAGATGGAAAGATATCTTTCTCTAACTCTGCAATTTGAATAAATACATTTGTTTTAAAGATTTATCCAGTTATTTGAAAGTCAAAGTTACACAGAGAAAGAGATCTTCCATCCAGGAGCCAGGAGCCAGGAGCTTCTTCCAGGTCTCACATATGGGTATCAGGGCCCAAGCACTCAGGCCATCTTTCACTGGTTTTCCCAGGTCACTATCAGGGAGCTCCATCGGAAGTAGAGAAGCCAGGACATGAAACATATGGGATAACCACACTCCAGATGGCTTTACCAGCTATGCCACAATGCCAGCCCCAATAAATAAAAATAAATCTTTAAACAAAAGTATAGTTATAAAGATCATATAGAAATACAGTAAAGATATATGCTATAAATGAAAATAATAAAACATAATTATGTGAAAAATTATGAAAGGGAACAAAAATAAAATGTATTATGTTTATGACTTTATGGATGATTTTATTTTATTTATTTTAAAGAAAGAGTGACAGAGAGAGAGGGACAAAGAGAGAAAGAGATCTTCCATCTTTTGGTTCACTTGCCAATGGCCTCAATGGCCAGGGTAAGGCTGGGCCAGGACAAAGTCAGGAGCCTGGAACTTCGTTTCGGTGTCCCACATGGGACACAGCTGCTTTCCCAGGCACATTAGCAGGGAGCTATATTAGAAGCAGAGCAAGAGGGACTTGAACCAGTACTCCAATATGTGATGCTAGCATGGCAAGCAGCAGCATAACCTACTGTACCACAAAGCTGGCCCACCACTCTATTAACTGTCAAAAGTAGCTTATAAAATGATAACATTTTTACAAGGATCTGAGACTTCCTTCACCTATATATATATATATATATATACACACATATATATATAAAACAAGTACAAGTTAAACACCCCTTAATCAAAATGCTCAGGATCAGAAGTGTTAAGATTTTGGCCGGTGCCGCGGCTCACTAGGCTAATCCTCCGCCTTGCAGCGCCGGCACACCGGGTTCTAGTCCCGGTCGGGGCACCGGATTCTGTCCCGGTTGCCCCTCTTCCAGGCCAGCTCTCTGCTGTGGCCAGGGAGTACAGTGGAGGATGGCCCAAGTTCTTGGGTCCTGCACCCCATGGGAGACCAGGAGAAGCACCTGGCTCCTGCCATCGGATCAGCGCGGTGCACCGGCCGCAGCGCGCCAACCGCGGCGGCCATTGGAGGGTGAACCAACAGCAAAAGGAAGACCTTTCTCTCTGTCTCTCTCTCACTGTCCACTCTGCCTGTCCAAAAAAAAAAAAGAAAGAAAGAAAAAGATTTTGCAGTTTTTAGAATTTGAAATATCAACAAAAAAATGTACTGGTTGAATATCACTGATCTTAAATCTGAAAGGCTCCAAAGTTCAAAACTTTTTGAGCCTTGTGTCAAGGTTCAAAGAGTCTCAGATTTTGGATCTTCAAGTTGAGGATGCTTAACCTGTGTAAGGGATCTAGCTTCTAAAGAGATCATAACATACATAGAGAGTCAATATTTCCATTTGCAGCAAGAAAAAAACTGCTATTTAGAACAACAGTAACTATAGCCTTAAAAAATGAGCATCTAGAGGTAGAATTGTTGGAGCATTTTTTGAGAGCCTACTACAAGCCAGCCACAGCTCTAAGCCACTATTGCTATAACAATGAACAAAATAAACAAATTCCTGCTTATATCCTAGCAGCAGAAACATACAATAAATAAGATAAATATGTAAAATAAATAGTACATTTGATAGCAATATGTGCTTAGGAGAAAAGCAAAGCCAGGAAGATGGACAGAGTGTGTTTACAGAGGGCACTTTTTAAATGGAGTAGCAATACCTCTTACTAAAAAGATGTCTGTTGAAAGACTTGAAGAAGGGAGCCAGTAAGCAGTGGGGTTATATAGGGAAAGAGTAATTCAGGCAGGAGAACAGCAAGTGCAAAAGCCCTAAGACAGAATGGCTGCCTAAGGATGCCAATGTGCCAAAAACTAAAAATGAAATAAACCACTAGCAGTTCCTCCAGCAGACCACAGACTACTACAAAGTTCTCAGAGCACTACGCTGGGCCTGATGATCTGTCTCAACTAGGTTCAGTATGCAGCTGCTTTTGTGGGCAAATTCTTTAATTTTTTTTTCACCTAAGGTTGCTTAAGCATCTTTTTTATTCTGAGTATCTAAATGGGGCCAGCTCATGTAGCAACCATTCACTCATGGTTCACCCTAAAAGTCTCACACATCTTCAGCCACTCCTGTAACTCAAGCCTGTACCCTGCAAAACTGTCAGTGAACAGTGAAACTGAGAAAAGTGAAGCCAGCCATTCCAGAACTTGATTTGAAAGATACAGTTCTAAGGAAGGAAAGATGAATTGGAAATCTGCAGGAAACGAGTAGAGGGATTTGTGTGAAGGGGATAGAGGGAAAAGCTAGAGATATAAGGACATTCATTGGGTAAATAAGGGCCAATCAACAGGCCACAGGGCTGAGACACAGAGAGGAGGCAGGGAGGAATCACCACAAATTTCCAACACTGGGAAAGTCCAAAGAACTTCTAAGCAAAATAATTCTAAGCTGTTGACTATGTCACTACTCCCAGTTTTTCAAGAAAACTAAACTGCTTCATGACTGATGTTTTAGAGATATCAAGGCAGACACCAAAGAGACAGGCTCAAGAGACAAGATGTAAATGGGATCTAACATAGAGCAGAAACAAAACAGTGAAGCAGGCTGTGTCCAAGAGAAACACAAGCTCCCTGCAACTCCTCAGAAATACTTGGGAGTGGAAACTGTGTTCCCACCATTTATACACTGGGGCTTTAGAAAGGATGATCACCCCAGAAGCTGGCAGACTTTGGGACAACCAGTTAAGATTTCAATCAAACAATGAACAGGTAAAACAAAAGAGGAACTTAAATGCATGCTTCAGAAAGCTAAAAAGAGGATGGTTGTTATATAGATCATCATAACACTCCACAGAAGGGGTGACTCTGACCTACCCCTTTACAGGTAACAGGTGGAGAACAGAGGACACAGAGAGACAGCCCAGGTATCACTACTAGTAGGAACAAAGCTCAAAGCCAGGAATTAAGGTAGCCTGTTAAAAAAATAATTGTGCAGGAAGTGACTGATTTGGAACAAAGAGTACCCACTGGCAGGCAATGGCATAAAACATTAGCCAGGTAAGGTGAAACCATTAAGGACGGCTCTGAAATTCAGGATGAGAAATCTGAACTTTACTCAGCAAGCACTGACGGGAGAGAAAAAAAAATTGTTGTAACGTGGTGTTTTGTTTTTTTGTTTTTTTGTTTGTTTTTTTTTTTTTTTACAGGCAGAGTGGACAGTGAGAGAGAGAGACAGAGAGAAAGGTCTTCCTTTTTGCTGTTGGTTCACCCTCCAATGGCAGCCGTGGCCAGCGTGCTGCAACCAGCGCACCGTGCTGATCCGATGGCAGGAGCCAGGTGCTTCTCCTGGTCTCCCATGGGGTGCAGGGCCCAAGCACTTGGGCCATTCTCCACTGCCTTCCCAGGCCATAGCAGAGAGCTGGCCTGGAAGAGGGGCAGCTGGGATGGGACAGAACCGGCGCCCCGACCGGGACTAGAACCCGGTGTGCCGGCGCCGCAAGGTGGAGGATTAGCCTATTGAGCCACGGCGCCGGCCTTAACGTGGTGTGTTTAAGACAATAGAATACCATGGCAATATACCATGCCTTCTAAAACTGGCCCACGGATTTCCCACTACCCAGTTCTATACTCTCAGGTACACAACTACCACTTCTTTGAAGACAAAGCCTCTGTTCATATTTGTACCAGTCTCACATTTCCGACTAATTGTAAAAACATTCTTCAACTACCCTGCATCATCTATCCACTCCATAAGCACTGAGTATCTATCATGTGACCTAGCCAAGCCAGGGCTTTAAACATGACTCAGTCCATGTCCTCACGGTCTAATGTAGACAGAAGCCAGGAAAACAGATTTACAGAATGCAGAGTAGTAACTACTTACAGTATCAGGAAAGCAGAAGGCACCTGTGCCAGCTTGGAGATTAGGAAAAGGCATAAAAACACTCAACAGAAATGCTGATTGAGCTAAGTCCTGAAGGAAAGTAAACATCAGTGGGTGAGGTGAAGTGCAGGGCATGATTGTGATTAAAATCAGCCTACACAGGTTGAGCAGAGTATGTCACACTCGGAGACTATACGTTCATTCCATATGGCTGGATAAGTACAAAAGTAGGCAAGAACCAAATCATGAACACAAAAAGTCTGCATTTTCGAGTAGCTGAAATACTGTAAGGAAGGAATAGTACAATCATATTTGTGTTACTTAGTAAGCTCTCCGGTGGCAGTGGAAGAGGAATTGAAAGGGCACCACAAAGTTTCCTCCTAACATAAATGCAAGAAACTCTAAGGGCTGTGATACCATTTGTTCCAGTTACCAATTCTTGCATACTTTCTAGGGTTAGCTCACATCACTCATAAAGCCTTACCTAGTTCTTCCCAAACACCTTAACCTCATCTTTCTCAGAATCACTAAGGCACATCTACATGTGTTTAAGCTTCTTCTCCCTAACAAGAATGTAAGCTCCCTAAGAAAATATACCTTATTTTATTTAATGTGTTATATACATTTATAGAGAGAGAGAGAACCTAGCAGTTTTACAAAATTCCTTAAAAAAAAAAAAAAGATTTATTTATTTATTTGAAAGACAGAATTACAGAACGGCAGAAGCAGAGAGAGAGAGAGAGAGAGAGAGAGAGAGAGGGAGGGAGGTCTTCCATCTGTCTGCTGGTTCACCCTCTAGATGGCCGCGACGGCCGGAGCTGTGCCAATCCGAAGCCAGGGGCTTCTTCTGGGTCTACTAATCAGGTGCAGGGGTCCACGGACTTGGGCCATAGTCTACTGCTTTTCCAGGACATAGCAGAGAGCTGGATCAGAAATGGAGCAGTGGGGACTTGAACACACACCCATATGGGATGCCAGCACTGCTGGCGGAGGCTTTAACTGCAATGCCACAGCACCAGCCCCTTTACGACATTCTTAAAGAGATACTTCCTTTGAATTGAATATATCACCCACTTTATACCTGAGCCAAAATGTTCTACTTTTCTCCAAAAATACCAAACAAAATGTACAATTAGGCAAAATAATGTGAAAAAAGTAAGTACAGTAGTCATGGGAAATTATTAGGAATGAATATAAAGGAACTTTGTGGGGACAGGAAAATGTTCTAACTGGTGATACAGGTTGTGTTACACAAGTGCACAGATTTGTTTAAAATATAGATAATTAAGATTTGCAGGGGCCGGCACCCTGGCTCACTTGGTTAATCCTCCGCCTGCGGCACCAGCATCCCATATGGGCACAGGGTTCTAGTCCCGGTTGCTCCTCTTCTAGTCCAGCTCTCTGCTGTAGCCCAGGAGGGCAGTGGAGGATGGCCCACATGTTTGGGCCCCTGCACCAGCAGGGAGACCAGGAGGAAGCGCCTGGCTCCTGGCTTCAGATCGGCGCAGCGCCATGGCGGCCATTTGGGGGGTGAACCAACGGAGGGAGGACCTTTCTCTGTCTGTCTCTCTCACTGTCTATAACTCCTCTACCTGTCAGATAAATTTAAAAAAAAAAAAAAAAAGACACCTTATAAAAAAAAAAGATTTGCACATTTCAATGTATGTAAGTTTTACCTAAAAACCTGTAAAAAGAAGGAATGAGGAGCAAGTATAGATGAAACAAGAATAGTAGAACATTGTTGGTGCTTCCTGGGTAAGGTGTACAGGGAATCATCACATTATTCTATTTAGTTTGTACATCTGTGAAATTCTTCATAATCAAAGGACACATACAAACACAGGAGACTTGGTTGCTCAGAAAAGCTGCATTAACAAAAATAAAATATAACCCAGAACATTAAATTATACATTTTGGAATAATGTTACATTGTAACATTTAAAGCAGTTCCACTAGCTCTATAACTAATCAATTATAAGGGAATATATGAGTATACTCTAAGACAAACCTACTATTAACAATACAAACAAAATAGCCACAGGTTCCTTAATTAAGCATCAGACATTAAGACTAATTGGTCCTGTTTCCAAACATATTCAAAAGACCAGTAAAATATAAAATTAGAATTCTCTAATTTTCAAATTGTGTTACTAAAGGTAGTGAAGCCGGCACCGCGGCTCAATAGGCTAATCCTCCGCCTTGCAGCACTGGCACACCGGGTTCTAGTCCCGGTCGGGGCGCCACATTCTGTCCCAGTTGCCCCTCTTCCAGGCCAGCTCTCTGCTGTGGCCAGGGAGTACAGTGGAGGATGGCCCAAGTGCTTGGGCCCTGCACCCCATGGGAGACCAGGGAAGCACCTGGCTCCTGCCATCGGATCAGCGCGGTGCGCCGGCCGCAGCGCACCAGCCGTGGTGGCCATTGGAGGGTGAACCAACGGCAAAGGAAGACCTTTCTCTCTGTCTCTCTCTCACTGTCCACTCTGCCTGTCAAAAAATAAAAATAAAAATAAGTAAAAAAAAAAAAAGGTAGTGAAAGATATTCATAAAATTCTAGAATAACATCTATAGAGACTCAATACCATTCTTAGTGATTTCAAAATAGTTCATTCCTTTTATCTCAGTAATTTAAACTCCATGCCTAATTGCCCATAATCTTCATTCTCCTCCCACAAAATACTTAACTTATAAAAATATTTTCCCAACTTATCGCAACACAAAAAAATTAACAATAATCTTCAGTTCCATAAATTGTCTACTGCATAATTTAATCTTCTCCAAAGTTGGCAATATTTCTCAAAGAGATTGTTAAAGCTTTTTATGGTAGTGAATGAAGAGTTAAAATTATTTGATATGACAAATCCTTTTAAACTATTTTATTGCTATTGTTAGTACTTCCTATTAGATTTTGGTTAAAATTTCTCTTACTGAATAACCTATGGTTTTCTAAATTGGTATGACAGTAACCTTGGACTGGGACAGAAAGGAGTTTCTGGGGTGCTGATAATACTGCTTCTTTTTTTAAAACCTGCTACATCAAAATTGTACGTATTTATGAGGTGCCAATAGTGTTTCTTGACCTGGATGCTGCTTACATGAAAGTGTTTTATATGGGAAAATTCTTCAAGCACTAAACTTACTTGCACATAATAGTCCTGTAAAATTTAAAAAAAGATCACAAAGGTAATCCAAAGTGTTTAGAGCTGTCCTTGAGTCCTTATCCCCATATCACAACTCTTCCTCTATGCACTAAACCCTTCTCTGCAAATATGTAATTAAAACTAAAGCACTAAGCATTTTCTCTAGGCACAGTCCCAGATAACTTCCACTTGTAACTAAGAATCAGAAAGGACACAATCCAATCAAAAAAATTGTTTTCTATTTTCCAGAATTTGCCCTTTTGAAAGCAAACTAAATAGAAGCGTGAATAGGTTCTATAATATCCAGACTATGATGCAAACAATTTAAACTTTGTTAAGTGGATTCAAGAAGGGAAAAAAGTACCATCCCTTCCGAGGTCAGCAGGGAGAAGACAGGAGCAGGCTAGACAGCACTTCGTGGAGGGACTGTGACCTAGAAATCATGTCAGCGTTTTAGACCAAATTCTACTTACCAATTTGGATATTTCAGGCAAATCAAAAACAGAAGACAACACCACTTGCCCAGAGGAATGAATGAAATAAAATGCATGAGAGGAGTGTGCCAGGATTTAACGTGAAATTTCCAGTGACTGGCAAGCACGCTGGGGAAGTAATCTCTCCTGTTCACTTGCAGGAGACAAGCACTGCCCAGCAAGTAAAAGGTATGCCCGTAGTTCCACAACTGTAACTCAATACCCTCTCTCGCCCTGATCTTACAACCTCCCCAACTTCAACGCGAACGGTAAGTTCTTTCGCGGCTGAAGTAGTGGAGTGTAATCCAACTGGATCCTGATCATCACCTAAAACACACTTTCACCTTTCACCTACCAGAGCCAAGGGAGGGAACTTTGTCCTCCAAACACCCCGAAACCCAGGCAGCCTTTCCGGATGAAAGGCCAGGGCGTTCCCTCAGCCACTCCAAGGGGACACGGCGTTAGCAGATCTCGCCGAGGGGACCCAGGATAGGACCCGGGATGGTTCCCCCGAGCCACTCTCAACAGCAGTGCCTCGGGAACCGGGCCAAGCCTTGTGCAGGTGACTCGGACAGCCGCCTCCAGCCTGGCAAGACCAATCCCCATCCTCCAATCACGTATCCCCCTCCACTACACAAATCCTCACGCTCCGCCTGGAGATGAGATGGCAACACCAGCACACACACACCCAGAAAGTTGACAGGGCAGGAGGTGGTCGGGGAAAGGCGGCGGGGGTCACACCGGCACCCACTCCCGCCCCGACCGCAGGTGGCTGCTTGGGCCGGAGCGCAGTTTTGCTCGCGGCTACAGAACTCGCACCCACAGGCTCGCAGAGCGAGGCGGCCGGACAGGCCGGCTGGCCGCGGGGAGCCCGGGGGACACCCTGACACCGGAGCCTGGCAGCAGCCGCGGCCTGACCCCGCCGGGCAAAGGCACCCGCCGGCCCGGGAGGGCAGAGCCCGGAGCGCCCGCTGCGGCCCGCGAACGCGCCGCGGCCACGAGCCTTACCCGTGCAGGCCCAGGGCGCGGCGCCGTCTGTGGAGCAGGCAGAGCAGCAGGAGCGCGGCCCCCGCCAGCGAGGAGTTTCGCGCCGTCAAGTACTTGCTGAAGGCCGCCATGGCACCACCAGGGTGAGCGAGCCGGCGGAGGGGACGCGGCGGCGACTGCTCCGGTGGAGGAAGCGCGGGGGAGACTGGGAGGAGAGGACCGTGCGGAGAAAGGCGGCGCCGGCTGCGCAGGACCGCCCCCTGGCGCGCGCCGCCGCGCCGCCCGCGCGCCGGAGCCCACCGTGGACTTTGCTCGGCGAGAGCGCGCGCCGGCGCCTCCGCGGCGCTGCGGTCCCGGGACGCGCTCTGCGCAAGCGCGGACCCCCGCGGGGTCGCCGGAAACTCAAGGCCTGGAAGCAGCCCTGGGTCCCCTCGGTTGCTTTTCAGCCTTACGAGGCCTAGTTGTGGCCCCTGTCTTACCACCCCCTCTCCAAGCCTCCGCACCCACACCCTGGCTTTCACAAGAACTGGAAAAGCGGGCCTGGCCTGCGCCGCTGATTTAGTGGGCCCTGCCCCTCCGCCCCCTGGGGTGGGCCGTTACCAACTCTTAAAGGAGCCTGGGAGGAGGGGGTGCGATTCCCCAAAACTGCCATTGTTTGGTCAAAACGGAACAGTCGGGAGCTGTGGGAAGAATAGCTGGAGATCAAATCCCTTTTCGGTGTCTTCCAAACTGGATGATTCAAAGCTCGGGATTGTGAGATGGCTTTGGTAGATAAGACCACCACTTCGGTTTTCTGAGTAGAACTGAGAAGAATTGGACACAACAGAAAAACCTTAGATTGCCTCCCACCATAAAGGAGTTGTCCTGAGAAATTTCCTTCCAGTTTTCTGTATTCGCCTATCAAGGGTGGCGATACAAGATGTATTTCTTTATGTAGGTCTGGTCAAACAAAAAGTTGAAGAAACACGGTTCTTTGCAAAGGGACATTGAGCAGTAACAATCGTGCCTTGTATGAATGCTGGCCTTACTCCCAGAACCAGAAGGGCTTTGAGGATTGCAGCGTTCTTGTCTGACCCCATGATGCATAAATTGTTATCCCTAACATTTAGCCCAGCACATCACAATGACTTAGTGAACTGTTATTTTTCAGTTGAGAAAACTAGAGAAAATCAAATTCATAAAATGGCACACAATACACATAGTCAAGTAACCTATGCCTTAAAGTAGCCTGTGAAACAATGGCATCTGGGTGCTTAAATAAATTAGTCATGGCCTAATATAGTATCACTAAGACCAGATTAATGACTTTTGTATAGAGGTGCTCACTAGTCAACTCTAGGGAAAAAGGGGTCTTCTAAGTTCTCCATTGCCACATGGACATTTTTAGTGCCCTCATGTGACATTTAGGTAATTAGGTAGGCCTGGCTTAGAGAAAACAAGAATGAATAGATAATCCTATTTTCAGAAGCTGTTAGAGAAGAAAAATGTGAAAATATGTGTAGTAAGTACCACATTAGAAGTATGAACAAGGCACCAAGAGAGCAGAAATCAGAAAATGCTTACTTTTGTCCGGAGCTTTCAATTAAGGCTTGACAATGTGGTTTTGTAGTGAATGATAAAAAAACAGAGTGGATGGGGTGGGGGGATGAGGGGAACAAGAGGGAAAATTTCTAATTCACCAGTAAATTGCAGAGTGATGTAAGAGTGTTGGAAACCTTCAGAGGTAGTGGCTATCTTGGAGTTCATATGAGTGGAAGAAGTACATGCAAGGTTAGTCAAACACATAGTCTATTGAGGTGTCTATACAGTCTAAAACATTCCTTTGTTCAAAAAGCATAGGAGAGTCTAAAACTAAGTTATAGGAGCTCAAATAATTTTAACTGTTGATAAAGCTCATCTAATGAGGACCACCTGAGATCAACTGATGACCCAACCAAGTTAGGAAGGAAGGAAGAAAGGGAAAGAAAAATGAAGCCTTCTAGCTACTCAGCCAGGGCTTCATATAGTGTAGTTCTTGATTCCCAGGGTAACATTTACAAAAAAAAAAAAAAAAAAAAGAATTAATTTATTTGAATGGCAAAGTTACAGAGAGGGATCGTCCATCCACTGGTTAACTCCCAAAATGGCTGCAACAAGTCAGGAATCAAACTCCATTTGTGTCTCCCACGTGGATGGCAGAGCCCCAAATACTTGGGCCATCTGGATCCGAAATAGAGCAGCTACACACAATGGCTCATATAACCAGATTAACCTACTGTACCACAACACAGCCCCCTCTCAGCATAACAATTACAATGTCCAGAACCCCTGATGTCCTATAGAGGAAGGATGAGCATGTCTTCAAATTCCTTGCAGCAGGAACCCACCTAGGTTGCACCAATGTTGACTTCCAAATGGAACAGGACAGCTACAAAAGGAAGAGTGAAGGCGTCCACCTCGTAAATCTGAAGACGACCTGGGAAAACCTTCTATTGGCAGCTCATGCCATTGTCACCATTGAAAACCCTGCTGACGTCAGTGTGATATCCTCCAGGAACACTGGCCAGAGGACTGTGCTAAGGTTTGTACCTGCCACTGGAGCTACTCCTATTGAGGCCACTTCAAGCCTGGAACCTTTACTGACCAGATACAGGTAGCCTTCTGGGAGCCACGTTTTTTGGAGGCTACTAATTCCAGGGCTGACCCACCAGACTCTCACAAAGGCATCTTATCTGAACCTGCCTACCATTGCTCTGTATATCTGTGCTGTTGGGACATGGCCATCCCATGCAACAAAAAAGGAGTTCATTCAATGGGTCTGGTGTGGTGGATGCTGGCCCGGAAGGTTCTGTGCATGCATGGTACTGGCTCCGTAGAACACCAGTGGAAGGTCATGCCTGATCTCTACTTCCACAGAGATCCTGAAGAGATTGAATAGGAAAAACAGGCTGCTGCTGCAAAAAGCTGTGACAAAGGAGGACTCTCAGGGTGAAGGGACAGCCCCAGCTCCTGAGTTTACTGCTACTCACCCTGAGATTGCGGTCTGAAAGCAGGCACGTGTCTTCTGTGCCTACTCAACAGGTCCCCACTGCAGCCTGGAGCGCTCAGCCTGCCCCTGCATACTGGGCTGCAGCTCCCACTGCTCAGGCCACCGAATAGGTTAGGAACAACCACTGAGTGGTCTTAAGCTGCTCTTCAAAGTCTCTAAAGCAAAGTGGAAATGAGGTTGACTGAAAATAAACACAAGTTTAAAAAAAAAAAAAAGAAGAAATACGGGGTCAATATATTTGGGGGAAGAGAGAAGTGAATATAAAATCTGAATGAAGCGATGCCTGACAGGCTCAAAGTAAATCAGAGGCCTGGGTGGAGAAGCAAACTCAAGGTTCTATTTCATTGAAAACATAAATGTAAAATTAATGTAGACTATTGTGTCTGAAAACCCCATATCGGAACCTCTGCACTGTAAATTGAGGCCTTTTCTCTATGTCAAAGTGACTAAGATAACTCAGACTCTCCAAGCAAGAGAGGATGTTCTGTTCTCACTGATATGATCTCAGGACAACACAGCTTCTGGCAGTGTAGGATTTGGAGAACCAGGTGCATCAGCATTATGTCCTTTGATAATTTAACAAAGCGATTTTCAGGCTCACACTTTGTAATGGGAAAGTACTTCCAAAAGTTCAAGAAAGGCCGGCGCCATGGCTTAACAGGCTAATCCTCAGCCTTGCGGCGCCGGCACACCAGTTTTTAGTCCCGGTTGGGGCGCCGGATTCTATCCCTGTTGCCCCTCTTCCAGGCCAGCTCTCTGCTATGGCCCAGGAAGGCAGTGGAGGATGGCCCAAGTGCTTGGGCCCTGCACCCACATGGGAGACCAGGAGAAACACCTGGCTCCTGGCTTCGGATCAGCGAGATGCGCTGGCCGCAGCGGCCATTGGAGGGTGAACCAACGGCAAAAGGTAGACCTTTCTCTCTCTCTCTCTCTATCCACTCTGCCTGTCAAAAAAAAAAAAAAAAAAAAAGTTCAAGAAAAAGGAATTTAAAGGTACATTCCAAAGGGATTGCATAAATAAGACCAAGTGTCTGCTAATAATAATAGATAGAATTAAAAAGGAGAAAATTATCCAACACAGCAGACTCATAGGATGATAAATGCCCTAAACAAGCACCCTGGCTTCAGAATCAGCCTTTAAGGCATTTGGATCCAGTTAAAACGCCCATGAAAGCATTTCGGGCATGGAAAGCCAAGACACTGTGGCAAAAAATGACCTACATGAAAGATCTCTGTGAGATCCCAGTGAAAAGAAGGGGCCATCAAAGAAGGAGGTATCTTTCTCTGAAGGGAGGAGAGAACTTCCACTTTGATTATGGCCTTGTCTAAATAATGTCGGAGTTTGTGGACTCAAGAGGCTTCCATAGCCTGGGCAGCTCATGACAAGAGCTTCAGGTGATTACTGACATCATAAATAAGAGTGTCGATTGTTAAGTCAACACAGGAGTCACCCTGCACTTTCTCCCCATGTAGGACCTCTGTCCTTAATGTGTTGTGTCGGGGTCTCAAGCCCTAGGCTGGCCCCTGACCAACAGGAGCCACTACAGACACTCCCCAACAAGGCGAACGGGAGAGGTAAGGTCGACGGGTGATGAACACACCACAAGCACCCATGAGTTCTGTCCAAGTAGGAACTGCTTTATTGAAGAAGTATGCAGGCTTATAAAGCTTACAGTTCATGTTTGTTGACCCAAAGAAATTGATTTTGAAGTGCCAAGATGAGTCCCCAGTGGAAATGGCCAGAAGGCAATCAGACAATTAAGATCCAATGCCTACCAAAAATATCAGTGGTAAGCATTTATTCACATGAAAAGGGTTATTAACAAGTTATTGTGTGCTAGCAATTAGAGCCAGTGGTTAAGAAAAACAACATTCATCACCCAGAATAATCTTGAAGTGGGACAGGCATTAATCACATAAATACAAAATTCCAAATATGAGGTTCAAGTATAGATTTCGAAAACAGAGCCATCTGGAGTTCTTCTACATGCAGAATAGAGGAATCCTTGGAAATGAATGAGCTTTGAAAAAAAGAAGGAGCAGGCAAGAAAGGGAGATAAATCCTATGAAACATCCATAATGTATGGAAGGAAACAGGAAGAAAAAGCAGAAGATTGAGAACAACCTAAAAGATAGTATGGAAGCTGCAGACATGGGGGTCCCAGAGTCAAGATTAAGTTTCCAGAAGGGCATAGGAATGTGAATGCCAATTATACATAAGCATTGGAAATAGATTCATTTTGAGTCCTTTTCTGCACTCCCTTTTTCTCTCCTGAGTGTCTCTACTGCACCTGGTAACACTGCTGAAATAGCTTTTGTGATGTTTACTTAATCGATAGTAACCTTTGTGAAGGAAGGAGCCAAACCTTATTTCTCTTTACTCCTGAATAACCTGAAAAGGAACCAAAAAAAAAAAAAAAAAAAAAAAGAGAGAGAGAGAGAACTGGATCCACAATGCACAACAATGCACCCAACAGAATAAAAAGAGTAAATTCAAAACTGCTTGAAGAATGAATTTTTAAAATTTTTAAAAACCTTTAAAAATTAGAATAAAACATGAATGAACTATTTAAAAAGTAGTTATTTTATAATCTTGGCATGGGGAAGACCTTTCAAAGTATTAAAATCCAGAAGTCATAGATAAGGATATTAATAAATTTGACTACTTAAAAATAATTTCCTCATGACAAAAAATTCTGTAAATAGAATAGAAAGAAAATATTGGGGAAAAAATTACACTCAGTTTCACACACAAGTGGTTTATTTTCTTAAAAGCAACTTCAAGTCAGTAAGGAAAATGCCAAAAGCTAAAAACTAAAATGAGTAAAGAAAACGTGACTGTGGTTTACAAAATAAAACATTAAAATGGCTCTTAAACTTCTGAAAACATCAGTTTCATTATAACTAATATGAAATGCAAAATGAAACCACACTGAAGTGCAACTTTCACTGAACAGATTGACAAGGGATCCCAAAGTTTGATAACATACAATAATCTTTCATTCATATTTCTGAGAGGCAGGTGAGTGAGTACACACTGGAGAAGAACAACTGGGCAATAGCTTAAGAATAGCACGAACGCCTGTCCCTCTGAGCCAGTCACGCCACTCTGGGAACTCTGCGGATGTGCTCTCACACCAGTGAAATGTCCCAGGTGTCATGCATCTTTGCAAAAGCAAGGACTTGAAAACTGCCCATCAGTGCAGGACCAGACAAATAAAAAGTATTATACATCGATTAACAGAAGGAAACAATTCTGTGTGTGCTACTACGGAGTGATTTCCAAATGCAATGTTAAGCAGAAAACAGGTGCAGAAGAGATTGCAAAGTGCATTACTACTCATAAAAGGAGTGTGCAGGGCGAGGGGGCCAGTAATGGAGTAATGTATACTTATTTGTTTATAGTTGGAAGGATATTCATGAAATTGATCATCTTGATTGACTGTAGGAAGGGTAACTAAGTAATTATGGGGGAAGGAAGAAGGCTTCTCTGAATAAATTTGTACTTTTTTCAAAATATTTATTTATTTATTTAGGGAGGCAGAGAGACCGAGACAGAGAGACAGCTAGCTCCTAGGTGCTGATTCACTGATTCAATGACTGGGACTGAGCCAGGCCAAAGCTAGGAGCCTGGAACTAAATCTGGGTCTCCCATTTGGGTGACAAGGACCTAAGGACTTGAGCCATCACCTGCTCTTCCCCAGTGTGTGCATTAGCAGGAAACTGAAATCAGAAGTGGAACCGGGACTCAAACCCAGGCACTCTGATAAGGAATAAGGCTGTTCCGATGGCGTCCCAACTGCTATGTCAAATGCCTGCCCCTAAGTTTTCAACTATGTGAATATATCACCTATTACATCTAAAATTGTGTTTACTTAGGTGGCATTCACATGATATAATAACTATTTTTAAATGAACAACTCAGTAGCATTTAGTACATTTACAATGTTGGGCAATTGCCACTTACACCTTATTCTAAAATATTTCATCATTGAGAAAGAAAACCTTGTACCCATTAACCAGTACTATCTCTGGTCCTGTCCCCTGGCAAACTTCGATCTGCTTGCTTTCTCTATGGATTTACCTATTCTCAACATTTCATATAAATTGAATCACATAATATGTGACCTTTTGTGTCTGGCTCCTTTCAAGGTTTATCAGTGTTGTAGCATTGATAGTACTTCATTCCTTTTTTTTTTTTTTTTTTTTTTTTTTAGGATTTATTTATTTATTTATTTGAGAGGCAGAGCTACAGACAGAAAGAGAAAGGGGCCGGGGGAGAGAAGGGAGAGAGAGGTCTTCCATCCACTGGTTCACTCCCCAAATGGCTGCAACAGCCAGAGCTGGGCTGATACAAAGCCAGAAGCCAGGAGGTTCTTCTCAGTCTCCCCTGGAAGTGCAGGGGCTCACGCACTTGTACCATTTTCCACTGCTTTCCCAGGCCATTAGCAGGGAGCTGGATCGGAAGAGGAGAGGTCAGGACACGAACTGTCGCCCATATGGGATGCTAGTGCCAAAGGCAGACTTAACCCACTACACCAACCACAGTGCTGGCCTCACTTCATTCCTTTTTATGGATGAATAAAATTTCACTGAAAGGAAAGACCATATTTTTAATTTATTCATCACATGTTTGCATTGCTTCCACTTTGGGGATATTGTGAATAACGCCGCAATGAACATGTACATACAAGAATATGTTTGGATGCCTGTTTTCAATTCCATTGGGTATACATCTAGGAACAAGGTTGCTGGTTAAATATAGTTCTATATTTAACTTTTTAAACTTATAAAAAATTTTATATTTAACTTTTTGAGCAACTGCCAAACTGTTTTCCACAACAGCTGGGACATTTATGTTTCCACCATTGATAAATAAAGGTTCTAATTTCTCCACACCTTTGCCAATACTTGTTGTAGTAGTAGTAGTATAGCCATCCTAATGTAAAGTGGTATTTTGTGGTTTTGATTTGTGAATCCCTAGTAACCAGTGATTTTAAGTATCTTTTTCTGTGGTTTTTGGTAATTTGCCTTTATTCTTTCAAGAAATATCTAGTCAATTCCTTTGCCCTTTTAAAAAATTCAGTTGTCAGGGGCTGGCGTCATGGCGCACTAGGTTAATCCTCCACCTGCGGTGCCAGCATCCCATGTGGGTACAGGGTCTAGTCCCGGTTACTCCTCTTCCAGTCCAGCTCTCTGCTGTGGCCTGGGAAAGCAGTGGAAGAAGGCCCAAATCCTTGGGCCCCTGCACCCACATGGGAGACCAGGAAGAAGCTCTTGGCTCCGTTGCAGCCATTTGAGGAGTGAACCAACAGAAGGAAGACCTTTCTCTCTCTCTCTCTCTCTCTCTCTCCTCTCTCTCTCTCCCTTTCTCTCTTTCTCTCTCACTGTCTGTAACTCTACCTGTCAAATAAATAAATAAAAATCTTTTTTAAAAAATTCAGTTGTTTATCTTATTGTATTAAGTTCTGAGGGTTCTTTGTATATTCTGGATACTTTACCCTTATCTAACACATGATTTACAAATATTTTCTCCCATTTTTAAGTTTGTCTCTTTGTTTCCCTAAAATGTCCTTTGATACAAAAAAAAAGTTTTAAATTTTGATGGAACCTAACTTTTTTCTTTTCTTGCATATGGTTTTGGTTTCATACACAAGAATTCATGGCTAGAGTCAAGGTTCTAAACATTTACCCCCTAGGACTCCTTCTAAGAGATATGCTGTTCTGTCCCTTCATTTAGGTCTTTGATCCATTTTAATTGTTGCATATGATGTGATGGAGGTGTCCAACTTCATTCTTTTGCATGTGTGTATCTAGTTGTCCCGGTACCACTTGTTGAACCTATTACATTTCAAAATGAAATTTCAATGTGAAAGAAATGAACCCAGTCTTCTTGGGCTTTCCTCTTTGGAGGCTTGTGACAAAGTCCTGAGGTCTCAGGCATAGTAGAGACCTCTCCATTTATTAATCATCTGTCTGCACAGCTGAGCCCAAGGTGTCATTGTCCCAGCCTGCCTGGTTCCTTCTAAGCCACAGAGGAGGAGTAGGGACCTGGGGTGAGGCTAGTGCCTTGGGGCCTAGCATCTAACTGACCTGCACCTCACAGCTGAGGAGTTCCTCTCTCCCCTAGTCTCTGGCAGGATGCTTCTAGTCTCCTCAACTTCAGTTTCGGGCTGGTGCTGTGGTGCAGTTGGTTAAATCCCCAGCCTGTGACGCCAGCATCCCATATTGTCACCGGTTAGAGTCCCGGTTGCTCCACTTTCAATCCAGTTCTCTGCTATGGCCTGGGAAAGCAGTGGAAGATGGCCCAAGTGCTTGGGCCCCTGCACCCTCATGGGAGAACTAGGAAGAAGCTCCTGTCTCTTGCCTTTGGATCGGCACAGCTGCGGCTGTTGTGACCATCTAGGGAGTGAACCAAAAGATGGAAGACCTCTCTCTACCTCTGCCTCTCTCTGTAACTCTATCTTTCAAATAAAGAAAATAAATCTTCTTAAAAAAAAAAATAAACCCTCCAGTCTCAGTGTAAGCTTCAACGGTTAAAAGTCGCGAAGCCCTCTCCCCGCCCCAGTGAAGACAGCAGAGCGCACTGCTTGCTCTGTGAATGGGGGGAGGGAAAGGCGGAAATGCAGGGAGAAACACACTGACACTTCTGACACACTGACACAGGGAACCTCCTGACAAAGAATGAAAAAGTGAATACAACAGGCCCATCTCCTTAAAACTGACCTCAGCAACCAAAGGAGATGCTGGAATAAATGCCTCAGAAACCATCAGAAGGAGGAGATGCGTCTGGGCGGAAGTTAGTGTGGGGAGAAGGGAAGGAAAACGAGTGACTGAGGAAAGGGGTAGCCACTTTGATCAGAATCTTCCTCCTTTTCACACAGGAGGAAGCTTTGTGTGCTCTGCCTACTCCAGGTTTAAGTTGCTGGAGTCCGTATCTTCTGAAGCTTCTTAGCCTGGGACAATGATTTTCTTTCTTTCTTTCTTTTCTTTTTTTTTTTTTTTTTTGACAGGCAGAGTGGATAGTGAGAGAGAGAGAGAGAGACAGAGAGAAAGGTCTTCCTTTTCGCTGTTAGTTCACCCTCCAATGGCCGCTGCGGCCAGCGCATCTCGCTGATCCGAAGCCAGGAGCCAGGTGCTTCTCCTGGTCTCCCATGCAGGTGCAGGGCCCAAGCACTTGGGCCATCTTCCACTGCCTTCCCGGGCCATAGCAGAGAGCTGGCCTGGAAGAGGGGCAACCGGGATAGAATCCGGCGCCCCAACCAGGACTAGAACCCGGTGTGCCGGTGCCGCAAGGCTGAGGATTAACCTGTTAAGCCATGGCGCTGGCCTGACAATGATTTTCTTGATCTACCCTTTGCCTACCTCTTCCTCTACTCATCCAGCCACGTACAATTACTTAGTCTGGTTACAGCAGGCTGCGTCCTACCTTTGTATTCTGTTTGTAACAACTTGCAACCTTAGTCTCCAACCCTATCCTCATACTGTTTGTCTTTCAAGATTTGGCTCAGTCCATGCTTTCTCTTGTATTTTTTCACTGTTTTTTCCTACCTTGAAGTGGAGATAAAAAAATCTTTGCTCCTCTACAATAGGTCATAACTCTGTATTATTCTGATTTATTAATTTTTTAGACCTTTTCTCTCTCTTTTTTTTAAGATTTATCTATTTATTTGAAAGGCAGAGTTACAGAGAGGACAAGGCAGAGAGGGAGAGAGAGAGAGAGAGAGAGAGAGAGAGAGAGAGAGAGAGAGAGATAGGTCTTCCATCTGCTGGTTCACTCTCAAATGGCCATAATGGCCAGAGCTGGGCCCATCTGAAGCCAGGAGCCAGGAGCTTCTTCCAGGTCTCCTATGTGGGTACAGAGGCCCAAGGACCTGGGCCATCTTTTGCTGCTTTCCCAGGCCATAGCAGAGAGCTGGATTAGAAGAGGAGCCACTGCGCCCATGTGGGATGCCGGCACTGCAGGCGGAAGATTCATCCACTACACCACAGCACCGGCCTCTATATTAGTTTATTTATTTGACTTCTGTCTCTCTTAGGTAGTGAATTCCTTCAGGACTTTTTCTGCAGAAAGCCAAATGGCAAATATTTTAGACTTTATGAGCCAGAAAGCTTCTGTTACAGCTTCTCAACTCTGTCATTGTAGCATGAAAGCAACCATAGACAGTAACACGAATGAATGAACTCAGCTGTGTACCAGTAAAATTTTATTGGGGCAGGTGTCTGGCACAGTGGTTGAGCTGTGACTTACATGGGATATCAACTTCCCATATACAAGTGCCTGGTTGGAGTCCTCCTTATTCCGCTTCCAGTCCAGCTACCTGCCAATCCACAGCCTGGGAAGCAGCAGGTGATGGCTCAAGTGCTCGGGAGACCTGATTGTGTTCCTGGCTCCTAGCTTCAGTCTGGCCCACCCAGGCCATTTCAGGCATTTGGTATGTGAACCAGTGGATGGAAGATCTCTATCTGTTTCTCCACCTCTCAAATAAATAATATAAAAATTTAAAACTACTTATCAGGAATGATCTCTGGACCCAGATTCCCTCAGAATTTAATCTAGTTTGATGTTACTGACGGGCTGTGTGACCTTGGTTGGGGTTCTGGTTTCATCCATATCAGAAGTTGCATGTTCTGGCAAAATTTGGGCAGCTTGGGCTCCATTCTGTACTAGGTATGCTGCCTTGATCTGCACTGGGCACCAGGACTGTGACTACACGTGTAAGCAAGTTCCACCTGGCTCAGGTGTCTCTTGTCAACAGACATGGAGGAGTTCACTGCATTTGGCAATACGAGGATTAGTTCAGAAAAACACCATTGCACAATGTTAATAATGGAAGTTGAAGCACTTGTGCGGAAATCCAGTCCTCTCCGCCGTCATCACCGTGCATGCGGTGTGATCATTAGTGGGAGCTGCTCTTCCTCTAGATGCTGGCAGAGCCTCAGCCCACGCTGGGTGGTGGCCTGGCCTGGTCCTGAGGCAGCTCCCCCACCCGGACCAAGCCAGGCTGGTCTCCTGTGGGGGCTGCTTTACAGCTGGTACACCAAGTCCAGAGTTTCTCTTTGTCTTCAGTTCCTGAAAGTTCAGATTCAAGGGCAGCTGGTTTATCAAGGAGCCTTGTATCGTTTGAAAATGTTGCACTTAAATTTGCAAAATGGAGATTTGCATATCAAAAATTTTATGTGGCCCTCTGACTACAAGTTTCTCTTCAAATGTCAGCTAAACCTCTGCTGCCGTCAACATGGAAAGGATTGTCTTTGCTTTGTAAAATGCTTTATTTCTTTATCTCAGAGGCAGAGAGACACAGACAGACTGAGAGAATGAGAGCTCCCGTCTGCCTAGTTCACTCCCCAGGCTGAAGACAGGAAGCATGTGCGAAGGGGCTACACAAGGGCATTTCAAGACCATGGAACTTTTCTGAGTGGTTCTGTGGTGGTGAGTCCATGACCATACATTTGCTAAAACATATACCACACGGAGTAAACTTCACTGTTCTCGAATTAAAAAGTAGATCAAGCTGTCAGGCAGCCCAATAAGGAATTCAGGTGATGAGTATCTCTAACTGTGTGCCACAATTTCACGTGTAAGTAATTTTGGAAAAGTCCTTTTACTGAAAGCTCTAAGACCAAGGCAAGAATATATGTACAAAAATCATTATACTCTTCTTGGCTCCTATTTGTGACTCACTCAGAATGGAAGTTACCAATTCTGATGCTACCTACAGGTAAATGAGAGTTGAAGATATAAGAAAGTAAGTTGCATGGAGCTGGCGCTGTGGCGCAGCAGCTTAACACCCTGGCCTGAAGCGCCGGCATCCCATATGGGCGCCGGTTCAGGACTTGGCTATTCTACTTCCAATCCAGCTCCCTTGCTGTGGCCTGGGAAGGCAGTAGAAGATGACCCAAGTTCTTGGGCTCCTGCACCCACGTGGGAGACCCGAAGCTCCTGGCTTCGGATCGGCGCAGCTCCAGCCATTGCGGCCAACTAGGGAGTGAACCATCGGATGGAAGACCTCTCTCTCTCTGCCTCTCCTCTCTCTGTGTAACTCTGACTTTCAAATAAATAAATAAATCTTTAAAAATAAAAAAAGAAAGTAAGTTGCAGATCACCCAAATCATGTTTCTCACTGTCAGAGAAAATAAAGTACAAATGAACACGGGAAGGAAGACTCGAATGAGCTCTATGGTGCTAGAACAGGGTCAAAGACAACCAGATGAACTCAGACTGAATGACAAGTTAGTGGTTCAGAAAGAAAAAGAGCTTACATTATCCAAATCTGACACAATTTGAGCAAGAAAAGTTAACAATAGCATTGGATTATATATCCCAAGGAATAATATCCACTAATCCATAATGACATGAATAATGATGGAACAATTCTTTGATGGCAAAATTCTTTCTCACAGAAAAATTCCAAATAAGCATAGAAGAAACAAGGGTACTGAAAAATCACCATTTGAGCATCTCAGTAATAACAATTGTGGGTTAGACTCAAGGACTGGAAAACTAAAATTAGTGGGTGAAACTTTAAAGGGAAACAGAATGGTTACACAGCCCCCGAAGAATCTCTCCAAAACATGTATTAAATCCTTCAGTGATTCCAATGTATGTCCATAAATTCTAGGAAATCCCTCCCTCCAAAAGGTTCAATTTATTTCTCTAGCACTAAAGTATTAACTGAGCTTTATAACACATTTCTTTTATTTGTTTATTTATTTATTTGAAAGGCAGAAAGGGAGAGAGAGATTAGAGATCCTACCCACTGATTCACTCCCCAAATGCCCTCAACAGCCAGGTGTGGACCAGAGCCCAGAACAAAATCTGAGTCTCACATATAGATGGCAAGGACTCAAGTACTGGAAGCATCACCTGCAGCCTCCTAAGGTCTACATTCACAGGAGTGCTGGAATCTGCAGGGGAGGCTGAGGCACTTCAATACGAGATGCAGGCGTTCCAAGTAACATCTTAACTGAATGCCTGCCCCTTAACAATTCTGCTCTAATGAATACAGCATAGAAAGGAAAATAACAATTTTACAAGAGAGAAACTTGGCAGACACCAGCTCAACCAAGCTAGCAATATCAGTAAGAAGTTAACAGATCCGTGCTGACATCAGATCCTTGGCAGGAAGCCCCGAGAGCAGCAGTCCATCTCCATGGTGTTCTTCCAACAAATCCATGACCCCCGTCTAATCGTGAGGAAACATCAGATAAACCCAAACCGGGGACATTCTACAAAATACCTAAGCAGTACTCTTCAAAAGTGTCAAGTCCATGAAACACAAGGGAAAACAGAAACCTCAAAGATTTTATGACTAAGGAATCATGGCAGCTGAGCACAATGTGATATCTCCAGGCATCCTGTAGCAGAACAAGAACCTAAGAAATGAGGAAATTCAGGGCTAGTTTTGTGGCACAGCAGATTAAGCTGCTGCCTGCAATGCTGTCATCCCATATGAGCACTGGTTTGAGTCCTGGCTGCCAGTTCAGCTCCTTGCTAATGCACCTGAGAAAGCAGCTGAAGATGGCCCAAGGGCTTGGTCCTTGGCCACCCACATGGGAAACTGGGATGCTAGCTTCAGCCTGGTTCAGTCCTGGCCCTTGCAGCCATTTGGGGAGGGAACAAGCAGATGGAAGATTCTCTCTCTTTCTCTCTCTCTCTCTCTCTCTCCCCCTCTCTCTCCCTCTCTCTCTCTCTTTCTCTTTCTCTCTCTCTCTCCCTATCACTCTGCCTTTCAAATAAATCATTAAAAAAAAAAGGATGGAGAGTTATAAAAAAAAAAAAAAAGAAATGGAGAAATTCAAGCCTGTAGTTTGGAACGCTGATTTCTTTGGTTTGCTAAAGGACCAAACTTAGGTACAATAGTAACACTGGGATGAGAAGGGATCACATAAACAAGACTAGTGTCTGCTAATACTAACTGATAGAATTAAAAAGGAGAGAATGATCCAACATGGGAAGTGGGATAAGCAGCAGACTCATAGAATGGCAGATGTCCTAAACAGCACTCTGGCCTCAGAATCATCCCTTAAGGCATTCAGATCTAGCTAAAAAGCCCATGAGAGTATTTCAGGCATGGAAAGCCAAGACACTCTGGCCAAAAAAAAAAAAAAAAAAAAACTAAACTAAACTAAATGAAAGATCTCTGTGAGATCCCAGCAGAAAGAACAGGCCATCAAAGAAGGAGGTACCTTTCTCTGAAGGGAGGAGAGAACTTCCACTTTGACTGTATGACCTTGTCTAAATAAGATCAGTTAGCAAACTCAAGAGGCTTCCATAGCCTTGGCATCTCATGACAAGAGCCTCGGGTGATTACTGACGCTATAAATAAGAGTGTCAATTGTTAAATCAACAACAGGAGTCACTGTGCACTTACTCCCCATGTAGGATCTGTGTCCTTAATGTTTTGTACTATGTGAATTAATGCTATAACTAGTACTCAAACAGTACTTTACACTTTGTGTTTCTGTGTGGGTGCAAACTGTTGAAATCTTTACTTAGTATATACTAAATTGATCTTCTGTATATAAAGATAATTGAAAATGAATTTTGATGTGAACGGGATGGGAGAGGGATCAGGAGATGGGAAGGTTATGGGTGGGAGGGTGGTTATGGGGGAAAAGCCCCTGTAATCCAAAAGTTGTACTTTGGAAATTTATATTTGTTAAATAAAAGTTAAAAAAAAAAACACTGAGGAGCTGGGTGAAAGGTATTCTAGGGTTCTTCAGAGTTTGTGGAAAATGAAATTAAATGATAAATTTATTTGATGCAAAAAATATTTTGAAATCCACCCATAATTTTGCATGAACCTTTTAAAAAGACCTCCCATACAGGCATTTTTTGTGCTTTGCTTGCTATTTGTCTGTAAATCTAAAATTGTCTTAAAATAAGAAATTGTAAAAAGGTTATGATTATGAAAATAATTGTGTCTAATCAGAAGCCTTATCTCTGGATCCAGAAATCAAATGAAAAACTAGCACGGGGTTGGCACTGTTGCATAGCGGGTGAAGTTGCCACGTGCAGTGCCAGCATCCTATATGGGTGCTGGTTTGAGTCTCGGCTGCTGCATTTCTGATCCAGCTCTCTGCTATGGCCTAGGAAAGCAATAGAAGATGGCCCAGGTCTTGGGACCTGGCATCCCCGTGGGAGACCTGAAAGAAGCTCCTGGCTCCTGGTTTTAGATTGGCATAGCTCCAGCCATTTCAGCCATCTAGGGAGTGAACCAGCAGATGGAAGATTTCTCTCTCTCTCTCTCTCTCTCTCTCTCTCTCTCTCTCTCTCTCTCTCTTCCCCTCTCTGCCTTTCAAATAAATAAATAAATCTTTTTTTTTTTTTTGACAGGCAGAGTGGATAGTGAGAGAGAGAGACAGAGAGAAAGGTCTTCCTTTTTGCCATTGGTTCACCCCCCAATGGCCGCTGCGGCCGGTGCATCGCACTGATCCAAAGCCAGGAGCCAGGTGCTTCTCCTGGTCTCCCATGCGGGTGCAGGGCCCAAGCACTTGGGCCATCCTCCACTGCCTTCCCGGGCCATAGCAGAGAGCTGGCCTGGAAGAGGGGCAACCGGGATAGAATCCGGCACCCCAACCGGGACTAGAACCTGGTATGCCGGTGCTGCTAGGCGGAGGATTAGCCTGTTAAGCCATGGTACTGACCATAAATAAATCTTTTTTTTTTAAACTAGCATAAATACATCCTAAAAAACCACTATTTTCTTTTTCATCAAATAACAGCCATATAACATCTCAGACTTATCTGCAAAGCCTGGGAACACAGCTTGCAAACCACATGAGACTAGAACTTGTGACCTTCTTTGCCTATCTCTAGGAGAACCTCTAGAGATCACTGTCTTGTTCCCCTCCAGGCCCACAGACCCAGGGAAAACCATGGCATCAGTATAAAGTCACTATTATTTCAGAGATAGCAATGTGCAACATTAAACTCCCATGACTTAAAAATAAGACAAGTTTCCATTAAATGGTTCTATAAGTGCAACCCCTCTACCCTAATCCCCACAATCTTCTCATCACATCAGAAACAACTGATGGACTAAAAGGGAAGGGAGGGAGGCTGGAAGAGGAAAAGGCAATGCCTACCTCCGCAGGCGAGCTGGGACTCAGAGCTGCTCCTCATGGGATGTCTCTGACAATGAGGTTGGAGAATGTGTCTGTGGCACGTAGCGCCGGAGAGCAGCTGTGCTGCATGTCTGAGTGGATGATGAGTGTTGAAGTTCAGGAGTGCGACTTTGTTGTCACGTCCAAGGAATGACAATGAGAAAATGAACGATAGTTACCGCTTCCACTTCTGGAGGTGTTTTCTCCTTCTATTCCTCAAGGAGCCCTATCACATATTTGCTATTAATATCCTCCTGTTCATAACAGGGGAAACCAAAGTTTGGAGATAGTAAGGATCATGCCCAAGGTCACACGTTAGTCTTCAGGGAAGCCAAGATTGCAACCTAGGGTTGTATGACCTCAGTGTTAGAGTGGCTTTGTAAAGGTTTATTTTATTTATTTAAAAGGCAGAGTGACAGAAAGAGATCCTCCAATCTACTGGTCCACTCCCCAGATGCACTGCAATGGATCTATCGAATTCTCACTGGTACTGCTAGCTTGGATGGCTTGGTTGAGCTGGTGTCTGCCAAGTTGCTCTCTTGGCAAGTCTCCCACGTGGGTGGTAGGGGCCCAGGCACTTGGGCGGTCTTCTACTGCTTTCCCGGGTGCATCAACAGAGAGCTAGATAGGAAGCAGAGCAGCCTGGACTCAAAACAGTGCTCCAATAAGGGATGCTGGTGAGTTCTTATACGCAACACTGAAATAGCCAAAAGCTGACCAGATACCGGAAGTGAGAAAGAAAGCGAGGAGGGGCAGAATTATGTTAGAGAATTGAATGCTTGCCTCAAGAACCTAAGATCCACTTCTCATGGCTGCTGGCATTGGTTTCCAAGTTTAAAGGTCAGAATAAATAAGGAAGTGGCAATTGGAACAGAAACCCAAGAGCGGTCCCTCTGTCTGTCTCTGTTTCTCTGTATTTCTGACTCTTTCCCTGTATTTCTTTGTGTGTTTCTCTCCCTGTCCTGTCTCCCTCTCTGTTTCTCTCATGCTCTTTCTCTCTCCATCTCTGTCTCACGTACTCACAGAAATCACAGACTCAGAGAGGAAACAGAGTTGGAGCCACACACCCCCACCGAAACGGTTCGAGCTTCCTCTGGCCACCAGGCCTCTGTGTGGCTCTGTCCTGTCCAGATCTGGAGCTTGGCAGATGTGTGGTAGGACTAGGGAGCAGCGTCAGGAAGAGGTCCGGCACTCTCACACCTGCCTGCTGTGAACCTGAGACATCTTGCCCTGCCTCTCTCAAATAGGTTAGGGCCCCTGCTGTATGCTCTATGGTCACCCCACCCTTCTGCTCAGCATGTTTGCTTGTAATAACCAACTAATCATCGGAATTAGTTGACCTGATGTCTGCCTTCCTCACTTCTACCTAAGCTCCATAAAGACCAGGATTTTTAATTTTCTTAACATTGCCTTTCCCTTCAGTTTTCGGGACAATACTCTACACAGTGAAAATACTCAGTATTTGTTTATTAACAGGGAGCTACATAAGCATTGAGCTGCTCTCTCTCTGTTGAGTCCCTACCGTAAGAGGCTAATCCACTTGACCTTGACCTTCAGTACTGCTCCCGTATGGAATCAGTGCTGATTCAATTCTGAACACCAGCCTACTGGGGTGGAGTTCCAGTCTCTCCCTCACCTACTCCTTCCCAGGCTCCTTCTCTACCACTGCACCTTCCTTTTCCCCAACGATGAACTGACTGGGCTGTGCTGACCAAGGCTGGCATCTCTGGAATAGAACCCTGAGGGTGAAGACGACCAAGCTCACAGCCCCTGGATTAGCCTTCCGCCCAGCACCCTGCTATGACATTCTTTCTTAGTGCCATTTCTACCTGAATGACAATCTTTCTTAGTGCCATTTCTACCTGATAGCCACTCTACTGCCTGGGGCTCCCGTTGACTCACACTCAGAGTACATCAGCTACTGGTCACCTAGACGCCAGGGGGCACAGGAATAGACCAGGCAGGATATCATCCATTTTAAACAAGAGCAGTGATGTTTCATGTTCATTGTTTGTTTTCCTTCTTTTTAAAAGATCTGTAGGGGCTGGTGCTGTGGCATTGTGGGTAAAGCCACTGCCTGCAGTGCCAGCATCCCATATAGGTGCCGGTTCAAGTCCTGGCTGCACCATTCCCAATCAAGCTCTCTGCTATGGCCTGGGAAAGCAGTGGAGGATGGCCAAGTCCTTGGGCCCCTGCACCTGTGTGGAAGACCCAGAACAAGCTCCTAGCTTCAGAACTGCCCAGTTCCAGCCATTTGGAACTGGAGTGAACCAGTGGATGGGGAGTGAACCAGTGGATGGAACATCTCTTTCTGTCTCTCTCTCTCTCTGCCTCTGCTTCTCTGTAACTCTGCCTTTCAAATAAATACAGCTTTAAAAATAAATAAAAGGTCTGTAAACTTGTGTGCAATCTGGGCAGACGTTAATGTCCTAGGTTTTAGGTGAGAATGTGATTGAATTGATGATACCAGAGGGAGTTGTGTGTGTGCCCTATTTTAGGGAAATGAGCTTTCCTTCTGGAAGAAGCAATACTAATGGGTGCTGATGGGGAGGAAAGGGTAGCTGACCAGGCTGACAGGCTTTATTTGTTCCTTCAGATCCTTTTGTGCCATCTTCTTTTTGGCATTGTCCTTGGTCAACAGCAATAATCAGATTTCAGCTGGGCTTGGGAAGCACTGGCCAGAGAATGGGAAATGGGAGGTCAGAAGGTTGATGTACTTATTCCCGATTGCCTACTTGACTCATTCCTCTGCTAAAGGGGGTCCCACCGGGAAGTCCCCTCCCACTACCACAGCCCTCACTGATTCCAGTGACCCCTCCCTCTTCGTGCCCCTTCCGGTTGAGAAATGCCAACAGCCTCCTGCAGGTGCTAGCCCGGGTACTCCCCGATCTCTTATGGTCTCCTCATGTCTTTCACACGTCTGTAGAGAGTGCTTTCATCAAATTTCTTTTAATAACCCCTGTTGAGCTTCCATGTCTTTCTTGGCAGGCTCCTGACTGATAGAGCAATTTAAAAGGGAGTGGGATGATTCCAGGAAACAGAACACATGAGTAACTTTTCGCTAAGGGAACTATTGGGACATGGATTACTCACAGTAAGGAATGGAATGCAGATGTAAAGCAGGGTGCTGGAAGGTGGCCCTGGTATTCAGTGGCTATGGAAACAATCATGAGTACAAAAATATTGCATAGCATGGGATGGCCATGTCTCATAACCTTGGAGAGTATATATATGAAGAAAAAAAAAAAAAAGACACAGTTGAAGCGTCGAATGCCTAACTCTGGCCATGGGTGGAAAACTGGGAAGTGCCTATCACATTTTTAAAGGAGCCCCAGAGATTGTATAGGTACTGGGAAGAAGTGATTGAGATTTAAACACAGCCTGATTATAAAGGTTACAGAGTTGCAATGTCAATTAAGTGCACAACACCATGAGGCCTCTTGTGTTAAGTTAAGGAACTGATAGGAAAGGATAGAAACCTAATGTGTGTTCTGGGGACATTCACATAAAAATATGGGGTTCAGAACTTTGATTCACATTTCCAGAAACTTCTTTGCCAGCATGAGCGTTCACTTACCTCTGCTCAAAGGGAGCCAGTTTCTCCTGAAAAAAAGACCTACCAGTAGCTAGATTTTCCCTATGACTTGTCCATTTGGTTGGTGGCAAAAGCCAAATTGGCCTTGAAGAATGAGTGTGGGCTTTTGCAGGCCTAATTAGGCGATGATATCATTTGCAGTACGGCACTTAGTGAGCAGAGACTGACCTAGAAAGAGTTTGTTTTCTGCTCCCATTAGGAAAGGTAATCAGAGCCACTTACCTTTATATGCAGAGAGCACACTTCACCAGCATTGTCTGATCTCAGAGCTGTGTCAGCTGTCCTGACATCTGCCATGAAAAGATCCAGAAGGAAGTCATTATTGTAACATCTGACAGATTATCACACTGGTCCAGTACATTGGTCATATTATGTTAATTGTACCCTATATGCCTAGGTAAACATGTGTATGCTAAAGGATAGAAGACAAATTTTGAGGAAGTCCAACGGTCTGACATGACAGTGAGGTTTCTATGGGTCTGTCCACCAAGGACCCAAGACTCCCTTTAAAAGTTAGAACAAGTTGCCGTAGCTGATGTGTCCCATCACAAAGACTTCACAGGATTTTGAAGGATCCTATGCCATGTTTGAGCATGCTTCACCAGCCCTTTAAGCAACTAACACGTAAGGCATCCCGTTTTGAGTGACAGCCAAAGCAAGCAAAGGCTCTGCACCAGGTTTACTCTGCAGGGAAAGTGGTGCTGCCATTTGGGCCTTATGGCTTCATAGGGCCCATGTAACTGGAAATATCTCAAAAGATGTAGATGCCATAGGCTTCTCTTGATTGGTTAAGAGAAACGCTAACCCAGATACATCCTTCCTTTTGCAGCTTTAATTATTCACCTGAATTCAACTGAATTTTATTGTATATTTGATTTGATTAGATAGATTTTCCATCTCTTTCTCATTTCCTCTTTCTCTCTGTCTTTTCCTCCTCCTCCTCTACTTTCTCTTCCACTTTACTCATTCTGAATAAGCATATCGAATGTCTATTATTGCCATGAATTGCTTATATTCTATTTTTAGTCTATTCATCAAGGAATTATTATAATCATTTACAATAAGACTTTTCCAGACAGACCCCTTCCTCAGAGAAAAGCACAATTCTCTTCATAAAGACTCAGATTAGCTTTGTTTTCAGATTTTAGGAGAGCACATTTATTTTTTGCCATTTTTACTAAAAAGTGATCCTCTTATGAGAGGATTATCCTCATCCAGTGAGCCCTCATCTTTGGGAAATGTGTGTCTATGGAGCAGGAACAGAGAGAAGGAACAACCACATGAACTCTCCTGGTCAATGGGATGGGATATGTCAAAGTCAGATCGCCCTTATAACCAGCAACCATTTTAATGAGTTGGGTAGAATGTCTCCAAAATTAAAGCGAAATGTCATTCAGGATAGACTGGATTTGTGCTGGATTGCCAATTGCCACATCTAAAACAACAAACACAATTTCTTGCTCAGGTCTTATTTGGGTGTGCATGTGACTTCCTGTGTGCACCACTTTGTATTATCCTTACGAAAGAACTCAGACTGATGTAACTTCATCTGTAACTTTCCACACCACCAACAGCAGGAAGAAGGAAATCTGACAAATTGTACACTGGTTTTTAAAGGCTTCCCCTTTGTATTAACACATGTCATTTCCACTCACATCCCATTGTGTAAAGCTGTGGTTGATGTCAAGGGAGTGGAGTAGTACAATTCTATCATGTACTTCAAAGGAGAAGCAGAGGGGCTGGTGCTGTGGCATAGCAGGTAAAGCCATTGCCTGCAGTGCTAACATCCCATATGGGCGCCTGTTTGAGTCCTACCTGCTCCACTTCCAATCCAACTTCCTGCTAATGCCCCTGGGAAAGCAGCAGAGAATGGCCCAACTGGCATCTCTCCCACACTCACACGGGAGGCCCAGATGAAGCTCTGGCTTGGGCCTGGCCTGGCCCAGCCCTGGTTGTTACAGCCACTGGGGAGTGAACCAGTGGATGGATAGAAGATATCTCTCTCTCTCTCTCTGTAACTCAACCTCTCAAATAAATAAATAAATCTTAAAAAAAGAAGCAGAAATGTGTTGAACAACACTAATCAAACTAATTCTATCAAATCAATTTAATCCCTACTTCCCTCCAGAAATCTCCAGTTATGTAAATAGATTATAATAAAAAAGCATATTTGTCAAGATAAAAACTTGCTCAGGCCGGCGCCGCGGCTCACTAGGCTAATCCTCCGCCTGCGGCGCCAGCACCCCGGGTTCTAGTCCCGGTCGGGGCACCGAATTCAGTCCCTGTTGGGGTGCCGGATTCTGTCCTGGTTGCTCCTCTTCCAGTCCAGCTTTCTGCTGTGGCCCGGGAGTGCAGTGGAGGATGGCCCAAGTGCTTGGGCCCTGCAATCTCATGGAAGACCAGGAGGAAGCACCTGGCTCCTGCCTTCGGCCACTTGGGGGGTGAACCAACGGAAAAAGGAAGACCTTTCTCTCTGTCTTTCTCTCTCTCTCACTGTCTAACTCTGCCTGTCCAAAAAAAAAAAAAAAAAAAAAAAAAACCAACCAATCAAACAAACAAACAAAAAACAACCTTGCTCAGTGAATGATTCAAAAATACAGAGAGTAGTTATATTTAAAGGTGAAACTATAGACACCTTATTGTCCTCTAATTTTTGGCTTTTCGAAATTATAAATTGAATACAATGGCCAAGTCGTATTTTTATACTGAAGATGCCAGTAAACATAACTGTTTAAAGCATATTTATGAGACTTAAGTAACACAGAAAAAATGTTGCCACTTGGGACAGCCACATCCCATATTGGAGTGCCTAGTTCAGTCTCAGCTCCTCCAGCTGTTATGGGCATTTGGTGAGGGAACCAGTGGATGGAAGATTTCTCTCTCTCTCTTTTCCTATGTATGTGTGTATGTTGGGGTGGGGTGGGATGTCTACCTTTCAAATGAAAATTAAAAATGAATAACCATCTTTTAAAAAAGAAACCCCACTCCAATGTCACACACCAAAGACTTGATTCTGCTTCACAGGGAAATGCTTAACTTGGCGTCACAATACTTGGTTCCTATCAAACGAGGGAAAAGAATCTGTAAAATAGTAAGTCCAAATAACTTTCTTCAACGGCTTGCAGTACAACAAAATTATTGAAAGGAATGTTTCAGGCAAGTTGAGCAAATTCCTCTGTCCTGAATGTTTTTAATTAAAATGCAAAGGATGCTCCCCTTCCTTATGCTAGACTTAAATAAGAAGACTTCAAACAAATAAATCACATGGACCCAGAATTTGACCTTCCCTAAACTTAATTTATTGCTACTCATCTGTTTATATACACAGTCACAATACTTCCTCTATAGGATTAGAAGTTGTTACAGCTTGAGTCACTTCTGGGAGTGCTACAGTGGAGAGATAACTAATTTACCTAGAACGTCAATGAAAAGCATTGAAGTTCCATGTCGAACAGTCTGTTTTTCTTCAGCCAAAATCTGAGAAGAGGCCCCAGTCTCCTTTGCTTATCCAGGGCTTTCTCTCTGACTACCAGTTTTGTGGTTTTGTGTCCTGACTCCAGGCTACAGCAATTGTGAATAAAATGTGACCAGCATCACATATGCTCCAAGATATATGGAGGATTTCAGACAGTCTGTGGAAAATGGAATTAAAAGGTATTATTTTGGTGCCAGAAAATCCATGCAGAGAGGACTCTTCAAAAGGTTCATAAAAATGCATCATATGAAATATTATGGCACAAAAATTTTATAGACTCATCTTTTATTCCATTCTTCCACAAGTTTTTTGAAATACCCTTGTTTATCATTGGGCCATGTCTCATGCATCACAACAATCATTCAGAGACATTGCAAGAACCTATCAATTTGGCACCCCCTTTTTTGTGTAATATTTAATAAACTTGATTGTATATATTTACTTTGTTCTATTAAAATGTTGTGGTTTTTTGATTAGCTTCCTATGGTGCAAACTTTAAGAGAAGAAAGATAAGAGGCCTACACCAACGTTCGTCCACTGGAAAAGAACTAGCTTCTCATAGATCTACAGTAAATGAGGTGGACAGCCTTCTTTTCCATAATAGCAACTGACAAGAGCCTTACATTCATAAGCTCTTGATTTTTAAAAACTATTTATTTATTGATTTGAAAGGCAGAGTAACAGTAAGAGAGATATCTCCATATACTGGCTCATTCCCCAAATGTCTGCAAAGGCCAAGGCTGGACCATACTGAAGCCAGGATCCAGGAATTCCATCCAGGTCTCCCATGTAGGTGGCAGGGACTCATGAGCTTGGGTCATCTTCTGCGTCAAAGCAGGGGTCGGAAACATGGCGTAGCGAATAAAGTTGCCGCCTGCAGTGCCGACATCCCATATGGGTGCCAGTTTGAGTCCCGGCTGCTCCACTTCTGATCTAGCTCTCTGCTACAGCCTGGGAAAGCAGTGGAAAATGGCCCAAGTGCTTGGACCTCTGCACCCACGTGGAAGACCCAGAAGAAGCTCCTGGCTCCTGACTACAAATAGGCGCAGTTCTGGCCATTGCAGCCATCTGGGGAGTGAACCATCAGATGGAAGACCTCTCTCTCTCTTCCCCTGCCTCTGCCTCTCTGTAAATCTGCCTTTCAAATAAATAAATAGATCTCTAAAAAAAAAAAAAGCAGAGCAGCCAGGACTCAAACTGGCATTGTAACATGGGATGCTGGTGTCCCAAGCAGCAGTTTAAGCAACACTAAGCCCTGACCTTTGTAGAAGAGATCAACAATCCCTTGTCTGGAGATATTTAAAAGATCACACCAGAGGCAGGTTCCTTTCAAAGTCGTATTTATCTTCCTTAACAGCTTCTCTGTCTTCCTCTTAGCCTCCAAACTGATACCATGGGAAGATCTCAGCATAGCCCCAGCAGGGAAACAGAGTTCTAGCTCTGAGAGGAAGAATCCAAATATCAAAAGAATGAGAGGTGGCAATAGTAGATAAGCACCTGTAGTTCCAGCATCCCATATTAGTTCTGGCATCCCATATTGGCTCCAGCATCCCATATGGACGGCCGGTTGGAGTTCCAATTGCTCTTTTTCTGATCCTGCTCTCTCTTCTGCCCCGGGGAAAGCAGTAGAAGATGGCCCAAGTCCTTGGGCCCCTGTACCTATGTGGTAGACCCGGAAGAAGTTCCTGGCTTCTAGCTTTGGATTGGCCCAGGTCTGGCTGTTACAGCATTTGGGGAGTGAACCAGTGGATAGAAGACCTCTTTCTCTTACTGGCTCTGCCTCTCTGAAACCCTGCCTTTCAAATAAATAAATAAATCTTTAAAAAAAAAAAAAAAAGATGAGCGAATTCCAGAATGGCAGAGGTCAAAGGCTATGGCTTCACTGTTAGAATAAAGGGTACCAAATTGCTGTAATTAGTAGCAAAGCTAAAATAGTGTTCAGTTTGCCTTGACCCTGATGGGCTCATAGCAATATCTAAAAAACCAGAGATGTTCTGAGGGGGTGTAACAGGTGCAGAGTCATCCAGGATGTTATCTGACTTATAGAATACAAAGAAAATATCAAGAGCTGGTGAACTTTCATTACTTTCACCTACAAAGTAGAAGTCCCTCACTGAGTTTCCAGAAAAGTCAGTTCACCAGTTAAGAGCCGAACAAGAGATGGATCCCTTGAGGCGGGACAATGCTACCCTAGTGCTTGCTTTCTTTCTGTATCACCTTCCTCTGTACACATCCATGGGAGATGTATATTATTGCATTTCACAGACAGAGGAGCCGGCATATGATTTTCTTCAGTCTGTATGGTCATGAAAGCATAGAAGCAGGCCCTTGAACTCAGTGATTCTTAACTTCAAGGTTCACAATCTTTCCTGTATATCATGACGAATTACAAGAGAAGGATCAGGGCCTCTGGAACATAAATGATTTAATCCTGGTTGGGAGAATCTGGAGCACATTTTAGAAGTAACATTTAGGAGTTGAAGAATTCAACAGCAACTATGAAAAAGAAAAAACAGGGACTGGCACTGTGGTATAGCAGGTAAAGGCACCACCTGCAATGCTGGCATCCCATATGGGTGCCAGTTCCTATCCCAGCTGCTCCATTTCAGACCCAGCTCGCTGCTAATGGCCTGAGAAAAACATCAGAGGATGGCCCAAGTGCTTGAGCCCCTGCCACCCACATGGGAGACCTGAAAGAAGCTCCTCAATCCTGACTTTGGTCTAGTCCAGCACTGGCTGCTGTGGTCATCTGGGGAGTGAACCAGTGGATGGAGGATCTGTCACTCTCTTTCTCTCCCTCTCTCTTTGTAAATCTGAGTTCTAAAATAAATAAATCTTAAAAAAAGAAAAAAAAGGAAAAAACCATTCCAGGCTGAGGCCAAGCCTAGAGTAAACCATGAAGCTTGTCTGGCGAGCCATGAATACCTCGGGACTGCAGAGCGTATTCGGGATGGAGGAGCGAGACACCATGCTCCAGACTAAGCTCAGAGAGGCCTCCCTTATATCCTCAGGGCCCAGGGCAACACTGGGCACAAAGGAGCCTTTAATGAATCTTGGATGAACAAGCTGAGTGACAATGATACCGGAGTATGGTTAGATCAAGAGGTAAAGAGCTGAGAAAACCAGGCTGGGTTTGAACTTTATTCTGTGTGATAAGAAGCCACCTGAGGATCATAGAGAACAGTCCTATCGCTGAATCTGTGCCAATGCCTTCCCAGGAACCACGTGTAGGAGGCAAGGGGAAAAGATGGAAGGTGGAGTCCACATCATCACATGCAGCAAGGCACAGCCTCCAGGGCAGGCTGCACCGCGGGAGCGAGACGGTGGGCCCAAAGGGCTGTGTGGCTTTGTGGTATCGTAGCCATCTTGGTTTGAATAAACACACCCTGAGGTTTGCACAGTGATGAAATCACCCAGTGACATATTTCTCAGACTGCATCCCATTGTTAAGCAACACCTGACTGAAGTTGTATATGATCCTGACAGAGGGTGCAACTGAAACTGTGGAAACATAATCAAAGAGAAACAGAGGTTATCAAATAAAGAAACAGCTTGAGTAATACCTGAAACCAAATGCTGGATCTATCTAGAAACAATACTTTCAAAAGAACATTTGAGGGGCTGGCATTGTGCATCACAGGTTAAACTACAGCCTTCAATGCTGGCATCCCATACGGGGCACTGGTTCAAGTCACAGCTACTCCACTTCTCATCCAGCTCCCTGCTAATGGCCTAGGAAAAGCAGCAGAAGATGGCCCAAGTCCTTGGACCCATGCAACCACGAAGTAGACACAGAAGAAACTCCTGGCTCCTGGCTTCAGTCTGGCAAAGCTCCAGCTGTTGCAGTCATTTGGGGAGTGAACCAACCAGCAGATGGAAGATTTCTGTGTGTCTCTCCCCACCACTCTGTAATTCTCACTTTCAAATCAATAAATATTTTTTAAAAAGAAAGGAAGAAAACCACCTGTAGCCAAAGAAGGTGAATTCAGGTAAAGTCATTCCACTTTTTTTTTCTAATTAAAATCTGGGAAACATATTATAGAAAAATATATACTGGCACACCCTGAAAAAAATAAGGGAACTATAGTAACAAGTTCTCTTTATAAAATTGAGGTTTTTTATTTATTTATTTATTTATTTTTTGACAGGCAGAGTGGACAGTGAGAAAGAGACACAGAGAGAAAGGTCTTCCTTTGCCATTGGTTCATCCTCCAATGGCTGCCGCAGCCGGCGCGCTGTGACCGGCGCACCGCGCTGATCCGAAGCCAGGAGCCAGGTGTTTCTCCTGGTCTCCCATGGGGTGCAGGGCCCAAGCACTTGGGCCATCCTCCACTGCACTCCCTGGCCACAGCAGAGAGCTGGCCTGGAAGAGGGGCAACCAGGACAGAATCCGGCACCCCGACCGGGACTAGAACCCGGTGTGCCGGCACCGCAGGCAGAGGATTAGCCTATTGAGCCGCGGCGCCGGCCTGAGGGTTTTTTTTAAAGATTTATTTTATTTATTTCAAAGCAGAGTGGTTAAGAGGGAGAAATGGAAAGAGAGAAGGAGAGAGAGAAAGAGATCTTCTACCCTTTGGTATACTCCTCAAATGGCTGCAAAGGCCAGGCTGGACCAGGTTGAAGCCAGAAGCCTGGAACTCCATCTGGGTCTCCCACACTGGTGGCAGGAACCCAAGTACATGGGTCATCCTCTGCTGCCTTCCCAGGCCATTAGAAGCGAGCTGGATGAGAAGTGGAGCAGCTGGGTAGCCAGGACTCAAAATGGAGCTCTAGTAGGGAATGCCAGTGTCACAGGTGGCAGCTTAACCCCCACGCTCCAGTACCACAATGCCCATAAGATTGTTTGTAAATGGAAAACACCTTTAGAAAAATTGAGAGGCTATCTAGAGCAAGTTCCTTTACAAATAAACTAACTTGCAGATAATTTCTAAGAATGTGGATTACCTATTATCGCATAACCTAGACAGTGTCCATTGAGCTCAGGTCCATGCAGAGAAGTCACTATGCTTCTATGGAAACCACACTTCATGAATGCCTGATCCCTTGTTTGAATATTTTTCTTCCACTAAATATCATAGTGGGCTTGGTTTTGCAAAGATAAACCTAATATAAGTTTGTGAAAGGAACCCAGAAATGGAATTGCTTATCATCATGGAAGAGTTTGCAGTTCACTGTGGCACGGCAGGTTAAAGCCCCAGCATGCCAAGCCAGCATCCCACATGGGCACTGGTTCATGTCCTGACTGCTCCACTTCCAAATCAGCTCCCTGCTAATGCACCTGGGAAATCAGCAGAGGATGGCCCAGGTCCTTGGGCCCTGCACCCATGTGGGAGATCCAGAAGAAGCTCCTGGCTCCCAGCTTTGGATCAGCTCAGCTGCAGCTGGTGTGGACATTTGGGGAGTGAAAATCAGTGGATGGAAGACCTCTCTCTGTGTGTCTCTACCTCTCTCTTTAACACTGTCTTTCAAATAAATAAAATGAAAATCTTTAACAAAGGTGGGGGGTGTAGCTGAGGAGGGAAATGGGGCCAGTGAGGCGGTGAGTAGCCTGGCGCCATACAGGGTGCAACAAGGGTTCTGAGAACTTGAAGAAACAGGAATAGGAGACTTAGGATATTTTATGTTGTTTTTATAAGTCACCACCACTGCTTCTAGTCTCCACCAAACCAACAGTAACTGACAGAGGATGCCAACTGCCTGCAACTACACAAGATGTCTTGTCAAATAGAGGCTCAGAAAAGTGACATGACCCACCCAAGATGGGTGGCAGGCAGCAGAGTTAGAACACAAGTCCCTGCTTTTCCCATGGCACTGGACCAACGGTAAGATGTCCTCGAAGCCGGTGCTGTGGCATAGCCAGTAAAGGCACCGTCTGCAGTGCCTGCATCCCATGTGGGCGCCAGTTCAGGTCCTGGCTGCTCTACTTCCAATCCAGCTCTCTGCTATGGCCTGGGAAAGTAGTAGAAGATGGCCTGCACTTGCATGGGAGACCTGGAGTAAGTTCCTGGCTCCTGGCTTTGGATCAGCACAGCTCCAGCCGTTGCGACCAATTGGGAAGTGAACCAGCAGTTGAAAGACCTCTCTCTCTCTGCCTCTCCTTCTCTCTCTGTGTAACTTTGACTTTCAAACAAATAATTAAATCTTTTTTTTTAAAAAAAGATGCCCTCGAGCAGGGCATCAGACTTTCCTTAAGTTGTGGAAATGGAGTTTCTAGTGTATCTTAGCAAAGTTTGCAAGTAGAGAACCAGAGGCAAATACTCTACCTGAGCATTTGTACTGAGAAGAAAAAGTTAGCAAAGCAAGGTGCCCACAGCTGCTCCTAGCTGCAGGACAGCAGCTGCCCAGCAGGTGAAAAGTGCTGTAAATATGAACAGTGTGTTGACAGTTCTCCAGCCTTCTGTCTTCTGAGCTGCTCCATTTCAAGTGTGGCCTCTTGGCTTGTTTGCGCTCTCTGCCTCTTGGCTTGGAATTCTGGAATCAGCCCATGTGTTGGGAAATCAAAAATCTTATTCCAGTCCACGATTTGATTTCATTTGCTCAAGACCCCTTCTAGACTTCCTAGAATGCTAATCATTAGAGTCTCTCTTTTGTCTTCTGACTGTTGCCTTCACATGTAGCTACTTGCCCTTTTCCTCCAATTTATGGAGTCAAGATGGTGGAATAGGGAGAGAGCTTACTGCTCCAGTCTAGGAGAAGATGGTTAAAAAAAAAAAAAAAAAGTGGAGAGAGTGCAGTCTCAGGGAAAAGTTAAAGAGAAAATGGCAGAGGAAACTCCACACAAATTAAGAGGGACACTGTGGACCCACGTGGAGGGTGTGGACACACACAACTCAGGACCCCAGCAGCTGAGAGCCTCAGCACCAGCTTTGGAGTGAGGCAAGATCAGACTGCAGCAGCCCAAGCTACTGGTGATAAAGCTGTGGGAAGAGCCTGGCTTGAGTCTGGCTTGGGAACCCTGTGGGGGACAGTGTACCTGCCAACCTAGAGGGAAAAAAGGGGGGGCATGTTTCTCTATCCCTGACCACCTGGCACTGGTGTCCTGCAACTAACCGAGATAGGGCAGGCACCATTTTGGATATATGCACCAGCTGCGCCAGCTCAAGTCTGCACCCAGCAACCAGCTGAGAGGAGACGCCTGAGTCTGGCTGGGAGAATTGACAGGGGGCTGGGTGCTTTTGCTGTGAGAGTCTTATGGGCCAGGACTATTGAAAATACTGTGGCTGCAAAGGAGGACATAGGGTGTGGCTGGGACTTTGGGCAGTCACTATGGGCGGCTCCACTTGCTTGGAGCTCCCTGATTCCCTGGTGAGTGTCACTACTGCAGGATATGTGTTCACATTGTGGACTGCATGGTTCCTTTGTGTGGTTCTTATGATAGTGCAGATGAAAACTGTACCCACTCAGGCTAGCACTAGGCATTGGTTTCCTTTGAGGAGAGGAGGTGAGCATAAGACTATGCCAGCACAGTAGAACAAAACTCCCCTATGATAAAAAAGAGATTTACCGGCCGGCGCCGCGGCTCACTAGGCTAATCCTCCACCTTGTGGCGCCGGCACACCGGGTTCTAGTCCCGGTCGGGGTACCGGATTCTGTCCCGGTTGCCCCTCTTCCAGGCCAGCTCTCTGCTGTGGCCAGGGAGTGCAGTGGAGGATGGCCCAAGTGCTTGGGCCCTGCACCCCATGGGAGACCAGGAGAAGCACCTGGCTCCTGCCATTGGTTCAGCGCGGTGCGCCGGTCACAGCGCGCCAACCGCGGCGGCCATTGGAGGGTGAACCAACGGCAAAGGAAGACCTTTCTCTCTGTCTCTCTCTCTCACTGTCCACTCTGCCTGTCAAAAAATAAAAAATAAATAAAATAAAATTTAAAAAAAGAGATTTACCATGCCCAACTTGGGAGTCATCTTAGATATTCTCCTTAACCTGAAGCACTGAACAGAGCTCCTTGAGCACACTCAGCATACACTTCTGAGTATTCACTGAAAGAGCAGGCACTCCACTAACCCACAGAGGCATAGTTCAAAGATAAAAGCCATCATAGGGGAGGAAAAGAAAAAAGAAACTCTTACCGAAAATGCCTAATAATAAACACAGCAATTCAAGAAACAAGAATAAGGAAGACAACATGACGTCTCCAAAAGAACACAACACTTCAATACTAGAATGTGAAGATGAAGAGACTGATGAAATGCCAAAACAGAACTTAAACAGCTGATTGTATGATTGCTTAGAAGTAATCAGAAGCAAATTCATGAACTAAAGAAATCTGTACATGACATGAATGAAAATTTTCCCCATGAAATTGAGATTTTAAAGAAAAATCAAAATGAAATATTGAAAATGAAGACTTCAATAGAACAAATAAAAATACAGTGGAAAGCTTTAAGAACAGACTTGGTGGCAGAAGAGAGAATATCCAAGTTAAAAGACAAATCTTTGGAAATTTTACAGTCAGACCAAAAAAGAAGAAGGAAGAAGAAGAGGGAAGAGGAAAAGGAGGAGGGGGAGGGGGAGGAGGGGAGGAGGGGGAAGGGGGAGGAGGAGAAGAAATAAGAAAACTAATGGCTCTGGCTAAAACTTCCAGAACTATATGGGCATCCTTGTCTGGTTCTGAATTTCAGTAGGAATACTTCCAATTTTTCCCCACTCAATACCATATTGGAGGAGCTGGCACTGTGGCGTAGTGGGTAAGGCTGCTGCCTACAGTGCCAGTATCCCATTTGGGCACCAGTTCAAGTCCCGGCTGCTCTACTTCTGATCCAGCTCTCTGCTATATTCTGGGAAAGCAGTAGAAGATGGCCCAACAAAATGGAAAAATCTTCCACTTTCATGGAATGGAAGAATCAATAACATCAAAATGTCCATACTACCATGCCGGAGACCAGCTCCAGCCAGTCCAGGGGCCCCAAGGTGTGAGAGGTGTCGGCGCTCGAAGAAATGAGAGACACTCACAGCAAGGCTGATGGCATGGCTCTGGCTCTCGAGCACCAGACTTTATTTTTATATCACAAGTCAAATAATGATTCTTTTTTCTCACAATTACAAGTCTGTTGTCCACTTTTTTTCTAATTACAATTTCTTTTATTTCCAAGGGCATATTCAGAGCATGGGTTACAATCACAGACAAGTGTGAGATAATGGGCTGCCCACACAAGCCAAGGCCTGGCATGCTGTCGAGCTATGCAGAAATTGGCTACACAAGCTAGAATAGTACCTTCCTAATCTAATCTTTACCAGCAGCCCCAAGTTCAAAGCAGGCCCTTTTTTAAATGTATCCTCTCTTTACAGTTCTTAATGTAGCTCTAATTTCTTTATTGTACTTAGTTAAATGTTCACTTAGATCTGCTCTACAGTTTTGACATCCTAACCATTGTAGTATTTGTAGGATATATTGAATTAAAGCTTTAATAACATTTTTCTTTATTCTAGTGGGAAGTATATACCAGGGAGCCTGTTGCCTTTTAATTCTTTTCCACAAACAGCTCAACCTTGCATAAAGCATTAACCCGTTCTCCTACACTAACATTCTGCTTGATTAAAATTCTACAAAGCAATGGACATTTTGGGGGTAATGAGACTAAGCATTCTTCCCTAAAATTAGAAATATAGGCCAGCGCTGTGGCTCACTAGGCTAATCCTCCACCTGCAGCGCCAGCACCCCAGGTTCTAGTCCTGGTTGGGGTGCCAGATTCTGTCCCGGTTGCTCCTCTTCCAGTCCAGCTCTCTGCTGTGGCCCGGGAGTACAGTGGAGGATGGTCCCAGTCCTTGGGCCCTGAAACCGTGTGGGAGACCAGGAGAAGCACCTGGCTACTGGCTTCAGATTGGCACGGTGTGCTGGCCACAGCGCACCAGCCGCAGCAGCCATTGGGGGGTGAACCAACAGAAAAAGAAAGATCTTTCTCTCTCTCTCTCTCTCTCACTGTCTAACTCTGCCTGTCAAAAAAAGAAAGAAAGAGAGAAAGAAAGAAAGAGAGAAAGCGAGAAATACAGCAATCATTAGTGGGACCACCAGGAAGCTCCAGCTTTCTTATGCAGAGCGTAGTTCCCAACAAACCTAAAACCACCAAGAGGACCACAGCTGCCCTTCTCAAACCTTGCTGAGACAGACCTTCTGCTGTGACCTTGTCAGCCAGCTGAAGTTGCCTTGGCCTCACCACTACCAAAAGCACTTTACAGATTCAATGCAATACCAATCAAAATACCAAGGACATTCTTCTCAGATCTAGAAAAAATGATGCTGAAACTCATATGGAAGCACAGGAGACCCTGAATGGCTAAAGCAATCTTATACAATAAAAACAAAGCCAAAGCTATCATAACAACAGATGTCAAGACATACTACAAGGCAGTTATAATCAAAACAGCCTGGTACTGGTACAAAAATAGATGGATAGACCAATAGAACAGAATAGAAACACCAGAAATATACACATGCATCTACAACCAACTTATCTTTGACAGAAGAGCTAAAATCAACCCCTGGAGCAAGGATAGTCTCCAACAAATGGTGCTGGGAAAACTGGATCTCCACATGCAGAAGTATGAAGCAGGACCCTTACCTTACACCTTACATAAAAATTCACTCAAAATGGACTAAAGACCTAAATCTATGATCCAATATCATCAAATTATTAGAGAACATTGGGGGAAACCCTGAAAGATGTTAGCATAGGGAAAGAGTTCTTGGAAAAGACCCCAGAGGCACAGGTAATCAAAGCCAAAATTGACAAATGGATTACATCAAATTGAGAAGCGTGTGCACTGCAAAAGAAGCATTCAGCAAAGTGAAGAGGCAACAATAGAATGAAAGAAATCGTTTGCAAACTATGCAACTGATACTGGATTAATAACCAGAATAAATAAAGAGATCAAGAAACTCAACAACAACAAAACAAACCCAGTTAAGAAATGGGCAAAGGACTTAAACAGGCATTTTTCAAAAGAAGAAATCCAAATGGCCAACAGACAGATGAAAAAATGCTCAAGATCACTAGCTATCAGGAAAATGCAAATCAAAGCAATAATGAGGTTTCACCTCACCTCTGTTAGAATGACTTTCATAGAGAAATCAACAAACAACAAATGCTGGCTAGGATGTAGAAAAAAGGTACCCTAATCTACTATTGGTGGGAATATAAACAGGAACAGCCACTGTGGAAGACAGTATGGAGATACACCAGAAATCTGAATATAGATCTACCATATGACCCAGTCACCTCACTCCTGGGAATTTGCCCAAGGGAAAGAAATGAAATGAAATGAAATGGAATGGAATGGAATGGAATGGAATGGAATGGAATGGAATGGAATGATGAAATGAAATGAAATGAGAATTATCTGTACCTTCAAGTATATTGCAGCTCAATTCACAATAGCTAAGATATGGGATCAGGGTGGTGCTGTGGTGCAGCAGGTTAAAGCCCTGGCCTGAAGCACCAGCATCCCATATGGGTGCCGGTTCGAGTGCCGGTTGATACACTTCTGATCCAGCTCTCTGCTAAGGCCTGGGAAAGCAGTAGAAGATAGCTCAAGTGCTTGGGCCCCTGCACCCGTGTGGGAGACCCAGAAGAAGCTCCTGGCTCCTGGCTTCAGATTGGTGCAGCTCCAGCCATTGCGGCCATTTGGGGAGTGAACCAACAAAAGGAAGACCTTTCTCTCTGTCTCTCTTACTGTCTATAACTCTATCTGTCAAATAAATAAATAAAATTTAAAAAAAGGTATGGGATCAACCCAAATGCCCATCAACTGAGGACTGGATAAAGAAATTATCTGATATATACACCATGGAATACTATACAGTGGTAACAAAAAAATGAAATCCTGTTGTTTGCAACAAAATAGATGAAACTGGAAAACATCATAGTTAGTGAAATAAGCCAGTACCAAAAGGACAAATACCATATGTTCTCCCTGACCTGTGATAACTAATAGAACACCTAAAAGGCAATCAATCTATAGAAGTGAAATTGACTCTTTGAGAAGCAATGACTTTGAATAGTCCTTGTCTATACTGTTAAGGAACAGTGGTTTGTTTGTTTGTTTGTTTGTTTTCATATAATTTGTTGAACTCTTTACTTAGTATAGAGTTAATTGTATGTATATAAAGTTAATTGAAAATAGACCCTAGTGAAAAATAAGAATGGGAATAGGAGAGGGAGGAAGAAGAGGGGTAGGAGTGTGGGTGGGAGGGCAGGTATGGTGGGAAGAATCACTATATTTCTAAAGTTGTATTTATGAAAAGCATGACGTTTGTATTCCTTAAGTAAAAGGTTTCTAGGGGAAGAAAAAGATGCCTCATCGCTCCACTCTGGAACAGATGTTTCCCAGAGAGCAAGATTTAATCTGCTGCACAACCACTCAGCTCTCAGGGGTTGATCTTGCTGTTAAGACTCTGCTTACTGTCAGGGTCATCCACAGTGGCTGCTGCTTTTATTAAACAATTTCAGCCCTGGAGCCATATAGCTGGACTTCACATGTGACTGCCTTTACGGCTGGGTGGCCCAGTAGCTCCTTGCCTCTTCTTTCCATCTATTGGGAACTTCGGAGAAAGGCTCATGTGTCTTCCTCTCAGACCCCTATCAGCCAGTCACACGTGAGGGTGGTGGTCTGTACCAAGTGACAGCGATCGTGAGTTGAGAGAGCCCCTTCTTTCACTCTGCATGGGCTTTGGAATCTTTCGGGGACACCTGAGACTGCTGGGTCTGGGAAGCAGAGGAGTCCCACCACCCTCCTGAGGTGCTGGCCTCTGTTGCACAGTCATCCTTAGTAGTGCAGGTGTTGCATAGCTTTCAGCAAAATGTCAGTTTCAGAAGCCAACTCCGAGTGAGTTGAGTTGCTGGTGGTGCTTAGGATAAGAAACAGTAACCACCACCAGATGGGTCCTGTTCTTCATATGGATAATTTCATCTTAACCATTACAGCAACCACTTGCTAATCACTGGTGAGAAAAAGCTGAGACTGAGTGGCTTCCCCTGAGGGACACAGAGAGCAAATGGCAAAACTGAAATTCCAGCCCAGCTTTGCTGGACTTCCGAATCCCAGATCTCAGTCACCATGCCCATGGCCCCCACAGAGAAAACATTGAGATCCACTCCTCCGGGGTAAAAGCATGGGTCACATTATTATAAAACTGATTATTTGGAACCATCGGTCAATGATTTACAGGATCCAACTAAACACCAGGGACATTGGCAGGTCAGAGAAGGACAAGCTAAATTAGTATATGGTCTTTGCCTTGAAGGTGGAGAGATGACTTAACTGTTGATCAAGAATGCAAGAGTTAAAGAACAACATGAGGTGACTGTGAGAGAAATACAATAAATAGCACAGAGAATTCACTGCCCATCAGACCCTGCTCCCAGCATATTTTTAAAAAGTTTTGAAAATTGCAACACAAAATCAACCATTTTTAAGTGTACAGTTCAGTGGAATTAAGGACATGCAAGTAGTACATGTTGGCTGGTGCCGCGGCTCACTTGGCTAATCTTCTGCCTGCAGCGCCAGCACCCCGGATTCTAGTCCGGGTTCAGGTGCCGGATTCTGGTCCCGGTTGCTCCTCTTCCAGTCCAGCTCTCAGCTGTGGTCTGGGAAAGCACTGGAGGATGGCCCAAGTGCTTGGGCCCTGCACCCGCATGGGAGACCAGGAGGAAGCACCTGGCTCCTAGCTTCGGATTGGCGCAGCACGCCAGCTGTAGCAGCCATTTGAGGGGTGAACCAACGGAAGGAAGGCCTTTCTCTCTCTCTCTCTCTCTCTCTCTCTCATTGTCTAATTCTGCCTGTCAAAAAAAAAAAAAAGATGACTCGCTGTCATCTCCAGAGCACGTTTATCACCCCAGTCTAAAACTCTGAACCCATGAAACAATCTCTCCCAAGTCCCCCTGCCCTTCAGTCTCTGTGGCCACTGTTCTGCCTTGTATCTCTACACATTCGACTGTTCAGCTACATCATGGAAGTGGAATCATACCATGTGTGTCCATTTGCATCTGACTTATTTCACTTAGCATAATGTCTTCAGTGTTTGCCCACGTTACAGTCTGCAGCAGAAATGCATTACTTGTCATGAAGGAAGCCACCAATAAATGAAACACAGAATGTCATGTACACACACATATATGTCATATATACCATTTTGTCTTCCCACTTCTCCATTGGTGGACAGGTGGGGTGTTCCAAGCACTTTTGTAAGAATTAACTTAACCACTGAGGTTCCTCTTATCCCCATTTTCAGATGGAGAAAGCTACGGTTGAGATAGAACTGGCCCAGTAATCGCTGAATCTGATTCAGGGGCCACAGTAAAAGGCCTGACATCTTCACCCTCATGCTCTGCTATACCTGTATCATCAAGTGAGGGGTACAGGTCACCAAGTTATGTATGTTGTAGGGACGAGAAAATCCCCACAACTTGGATTAGGTGGGAGCTCTTTGTGGAGGCTGTGGCTCTGGCCCCATGCCTTAAAGAACATGAAAGAGTGAACCAGCCCATGGGTGGCAAGAGGCCAGGCACGTGAGGGCAGGGACAAGATTGGCTTTGAGAGGATTATGTAAGGGCCTGCCAGACCAGCTGTTTCTCACAAACATGATCTCCTCTCAAAAGGGAGATCATGTGCCAGGCAAAAATACCTGCTTAAAAAGCAAGACAAGCAGTCGCCTGAGTGCCTCCCAGCAGCCTACCCTGCCCAGAACAGCCTGGGAGGGATGGTGCTTCCTTCAAAATCAGCCACAGGGTTCAATGGATTAAAAGGATTTTGAAAACTGCATAAACATTTCTTCCAAAACCTATCTGTACACTTAAATTTTCCTCATCAGTTGACATTTTAAGTGCCCTGGAATGTGGTGGAATGAGAAGACCGTGCCAAGATGGCTGCTGCCAAGTGAGTGTCAGTTACTCAGGAATGGCTTTGGAACTCACCTGGCAAAGGAGCCTGCCTGACAACAGGCAGTGATCGGCTATGGCATAAACCACCCCTTGACCGGATTGGCTGCCTTGGCTATATAAGCTGCTGTACCAACTGAAATAAACGAGTCTGCGAGCTGCTCGCCTCTGGCCCGCTTTCACCTGACTCTCAGTGTCGTGACTCCACAACTCTTGCCTCCACCGTGCTTCTCCTCTCAGAACAAATCCACAGCAACATTGGAAGGACTGGCTATTTAAAGAAACACATCAAGGCTGGCGCTGGGGCATAGTAGGCTGAGCCTCTGCTTCCAGTGCTAGCATCCCATGTGGAACCCCTGCACCCCGATGGGAAGCCCAGAGAGGCTCCTGAATCCTAACTTCAGATCAACTCAGCTCTGGCCGCTGCAGCCATTTGGGGAGCGAACCAGTGGATGGAAGACCTCTCTCTCTCCTTCTCTCTCTCTGTCTGTTACTCCACCTCTCAAATAAATAAGATCTTTTTTTAAAAAAAAGAAATATATCATTTGTTCTCCTCATTGTATATTTCACTGCATCACCCATCATACCATCTAATCACAATCCATCTTTTCACTGTTTACCTCCTTTTGCTGTGGCCTGAGTAGGTGAAGACAACACGGGCAGCTAAGAATCTGCTGTAGAGGGGCATGCATTGGCATGGTGTAAATGCAGGTTGGGATGTCCATACCCCATACTGGAGTGCCTGGAATCCCGTTGGGGCTATTCTGCTCCTGATCCAGCACCCTGGGAGGCAGTAGGTGATGGTTCAAGTAACTGGGTCCTTGCCACCCACATGGGAGACTAGGATGGAGTTCCAGGCTCCTGGCTTTGGGCTGGCCTAGCCCCAACAGTTACATGCATTTGGGAAGTGAACTGGTGAATGGGAGCTCTCTCTTTGTCTCTCTTTCTCTGTGTGCAACTTTCTCTCTCTCTCTCTCTCTCTCTCTCTCTCTCTCTCTCTCTCTCTCATTATTTCTCTCTGACTCTCCCTGCATTTCAAACAAATAATACAAAATTTTTTTCCCTGGACCTACCAGTATTCAAATAGCATTGGGTTGAGACTTTAAGGTTGTGAACTCCTTGGAAGAAAATCCTCTGTCTTCTGTATCTCTGGTCCTTGGGAGCCTCGAACAAAGGAGTCACCTGATACTTTGAAAACTCAGTCTCCTGAATGGCATGGAACCCAAAGCAGGGACTGCTCGGAATGAGGAAGAAACAACTCCCTTGTTTGGGTTTGGCTACCCTGGCAGTGTGTCAATCAGCAAAATTAAATTTCCTGATATCAGTATCTTTATTTGAAAAAATGGAAATCATAATGCCTGTTATAGCTTTCATTTCCCTTCTTTTTTCAGCCCGGGCCTCCTCAGCTTAGATGTTTTTACCCCAAAGAGCCTCCTATGCAGCCAATGAGAAACCCACACGCCAACCCCACACAGCTGACATCGTTTAACCAAATCCCCTGCTTCCAGGAACTGAAGGGAGAACACTCAGGCAGCTACAGAAAAAGAAGGTTAATGACTGACTATCCCAAGACAGAATATGAGATGTTCAGAAAAGGTAGGCAAAGGTTGTGGGATGGGGAAGAAGCAGAGTTATTGTTTAGCAGGTGCAGAGTTTCAGTTAGGGAAGTTGGACATGGATGTTAGTGATGGTTGTACAACAGTCTGAACGGATTTAACGCCACTGAACCACACTCTTAAAAATGGCTAAAATGGGGTGCGGCACTATCACGTAGTGGGTAAAAACCCTGCTGCAGTGCTGGCATCGCATATGAGCGCTGGTTTGAGTCCCAGCTGCTCCACTTCCAATCCAGCTCCCTGCTAATGAGCCTGGGAAAGCAGTAGGGGACAATGCAAGTGCTTGGCCCTGCACCCATAGACCCAGAGGAAGCCCCTGGCTCCTGGCTTCAGTCTGGCACAGTCCTGGCTATGTGGCCATTTGGGGAATGAACCAGTGGATGGAAGATTCTCTCTCTGTTTCTTCTCCTCTCTCTGTAACTCTGTCTTTCAAATAAATAATCTTAAAAAATAAAAGAAAAAAATGGCTAACTGATAAATTTTATGTTATGTATGTTTTACCATATAAGTAATGGGGTATAAAGTTATGGGGTATCCATACTAACTTTATATACTTTGTGAATTCTTTGGGTTCAAAGGAAGGATTACAAATATAGCAGTTTGGATGCTCTATTTTTTATTAAAGAGGCTTTAGGAGCTGATCAATTGCTTATGACATTACATGGCACAATAATATGTGTCCCTGCCTTCCTCCTACTCTCCCTCCCCCACTCCCAACCTGTCTGTCAAACCTAATTCAGAAACAGTGAAATAAGACTTCGAGCACAGCAGCAATAGAGGATGCACGTGGAGCGGCATAGTTGTGGTGCAATAGGTTAAGACTTCACCTGTGACTCCAGCATCCCTGATGGGTACTGGTTCAAGTCTCAGCTCCTCCAGTTCCAATCCAGCTCCTTGCTAATGCCTCTGCCATCCATTGGGAGACCAAGCTCCTGGCTCCTGGCTTTAGTATGGCCCAGTCCAGACTGTTTTGGCCATTGTGGACTGAACCATTGGATGGAAGATTTTCTCTCTCTCTCTCTCTCTCTCTCTCTCTCTCTGTCTCTCCCTCACTCTCTAACTGTGCCTTTCAAACAAATAAATAATTATTAAAAAAAAAAAAAAAAGAGGAGGCCCTGAGGAATCAGAATAAGCCCTTGCTGTTGCCATCCAGTGGAATGATAAGCAACTGGGCTCTACATATAAAGGACAAAGGAGAGGTAAAGAATGGACAAAAACAGGCTGGTTGCAGAATCCCAAGTAGAGTAAACCAGTGGGAGGGCTGAGTAACACTAGTGGGTCCCTAAAGACCTGCTGCGCCCAATGTGATCTCCACATAGCCCATCAACTCAGATATTCATGGATTCTTTGCATAAGGTCCCTGCAAAGACAATCTCATCCTACCAGGCATTACTCAAACCTCTTTCATGTTTCATATTCCAGTAGTGGAGAGTTCTTTAGTTTGAGAGGTATATGAGACACTAGAGAAATGTAGTAAGAACAAATGGTGCCTGTGAATGACAATATGCTGGAGACTGCTAAGATGAGTTAATTTGAATGGAAAAAAAATAGCTGAGATAACTTTGACAGATAAAAGAAGTGGCTTTAATAAGGCATGAGACAATCAGCACCTCTACCAAACTCACAGTCCCTCCCTATCTGGGCTGAAGGAGAAGAGTGCACAGGTAAAAGTTGTTGTCTCAGCTAGTCCCTCCCCCCCAACACACACACACATGCACACTGGGAGTGGCAGTGGATGCAGGAATGTGATGCCTGGGGGTGTGAACTGAGGGATGAGAATGAAAAGGGGAGGAAAATGCTTACAGGTTGCCTGTTCCTGTGCTGACCTGTTACTCTGAAAATATTTTGAGAATCACTGTGAAATGTGCTTCAAAACTATTCACTTGGGACAGACATTGTGGTGCAATGGGTTATGTCGCTAATGCCTGCATCCCATATGAGAGTATTTGGGCTTGAGTCCTTTCTCTGTTTCTAAACCAGCTTCCTGCTAAGGTGTCTGGGAGGCAGCAGATGATGGCCCAAGTACTTGGAAGACCTGGAAGGAGTTCTAGGATTCTTGCTTTGGCCTAGCCCAGCCGTGGCCGTTTATGGGCATTTGAGGGGTGAATCAGTGGATGGAAGATCTGTTTTTCTCCCTCTCTTTCTCTTTCTCTCTCCCTCCTTCACAATCTCTCCCTCTCTGTCACTCTGCCTTTCAAATAAATAAATAGACCTTTTTTAAGAAAAGAAAGAAAGGAAGGGAGGGAGGGAGGGAGGAAAACACACCATCCACACAAGGGAAGAAAGAGGGAAGCATTTATTTGCAGGTCCCTGTCCTCCTTTGGTCAGAGGTGGCCGCTCGGGGAGCAGCTCCCAGGGAAGCCCTTGTGTGGGCCTCAGAGAAAGCCCTGACAGAGGTGCTGCAAGTGGAGAGGCCATGATCATGGCAGCACAGTTGGAAGAACAGGCCAGGGGCACTGATGCCATGTAGAAGAGGCGTTTGAAACAGCAGTGTCTGCTCGCCTAGTCCAACTGGGCCCTGCCCACAGAAAGCCCAGAGAGATGAGTTCATTTAAGGAAAGTTAGGAGAGAGACCCCACTCAGAGGACAACAAGGCCCTCAGTTCCTATTCTCCAGATCTTTCTTCTTACTTCAGTACAAATACTCTCTCTCCTTTTTTTTTTTTCTTTCTTAAGATTTATTCATTTGAAAGGCAAAGTTACACAAAGAGCGAGCTCTTCCCTCTGCTGGTTCACTCCCCAAATCGCCACAACAGCCAGAGCTGGACTGACCCTAAGCCAGGAGCCAGGAGCTTCTTCTGGTCTCCCAAGTGGGTAGAGGGGCCCAAGAATTTGAGCCATCTTCCAATGCTTTCCCAGGTGTGTTACCAGGAACTGGATTGGAAGTGGAACAGCCAGGACTCGAACCATTTCGGATGGTTTACCCACTACACCACAGCGCTGGCCCCTCTGTTTTTTTTTTTTTTAAGTTTTATTTTATTTATTTGAAAGACAGAGTTACAGAGAGAGGTAGAGACACAGAGAGAGGTCTTCCATCTGCTGCTTCACTTCTCAGATGGCCACAATGGCTGGAACAGAGCAGAGAGCTGGATCGGAAGAGGAGCAGCCAGGACTAGAACTGGAGCCCATATGGGATGCCAGCGTTTCAGGCCAGGCTTTAACCTGCTGCACTACAGTGCCAGCCCCAGCCCCTCTGTCTTGTTTAAAGTAATTTCCTAAAGAACATTATAATACATGGGAAAGCAACAAAGTCATGAAGATAGAACACTGTGCATGCATGCAAATTTATATTGCACACCAAGTTCAGTTATTTGTCACCCCAAGGAACAAAGTTCATGCCTTTATTTTAATGAAGCTTCTTTTCATAGTAAGTGTATTAAAACAAACATGTACACAAGCATACAAATTACAAAATATGTGAAACAAAACCTGTTAGAACTGATAGGAGAAACAGAGAACTTACAATTACAGTAGAGACATCAATATCTCTCTTTCAACAATTTCTAGAACTGACAGAAAATCGTCAAGGATATAGAAGAACTCAACATCCTCAGCCATCTATTGTGTTATCCTGAAAAGGAAAGGAATCCGCCCTTTTTAAAGGTAATCAAGGGGCCGGCAGCGCTGTGACGCAGCAGGTTAAGGCCCTGGCCTAAAGCGCCAGCATCCCATATGGGCGCCAGTTCTAGGCCCGGCTGCTCCTCTTCCGATCCAACTCCCTGCTGTGGCCTGGGAAGGCAGTAGAAGATGGCCCAAGTCCTTAGGCCCCTACACCTATGTGGGAGACCTGGAAGAAGCTTCTGGCTCCTGACTTCAGATTGGCTCAGTTCCAGCCATTGTGGCCATCTGAGGAGTGAACCAGTGGATGGAGGACCTCTTTCTCTGTCTCTACCTCTCTCTGTAACTGTCTTTCAAACAAATAAAATAAATCTTTAAAAAAATAAATAAATAAAGGTAATCACACCTTTAGGATTACAACTTACTCAATGCAAGGACAGTCTACCTATGTCGAAGTAGAGGAGGGATTATGGGAAAAGTCATATGTAACATAAAGCAATGACAATATATGACAGAATTTTTATTAGTTTTTGTTTCTTAAAGTTTAAGAGTCAAGTAAATCAGTTCAGATTTTAAAACTCCATTTTAAGAGCTCTTATTAACAACTTCAGGAACACATGACCATAGACTGAAGAACCTGGATACTTCTGCCATAAGATACATTTCAGGGATTTCAGTCAGAAAATAATGATGTTGAGAGGTGCCTCGTTCAAGGTGTTTTTTTTTGTCTGGCGAGGCAAGCACTGCCCTTTGGACTGGCAATGTTTGTCCTTCCCAATGTCTGGCTCAGTTATTTCAGCTTATCACCCCATGGGACAAAGTTCATGCCTTTACATTAAGGAAGCCTCTTTCCACAGTCAGCACATTAAAACAAAAGCAACACACACATAAGAGATACAAAGTATGTGAAGCCAAAACTGATAGAACTGAAAGGAGAAACACAAAAGTCTACAATCCCAGTGGAGACATCAATATCCCTCTCTCCAAAACTGACAGAGCAACCAGAGAGAAAATCACCAAGGTAACAGAACTCAACATCCTCAGACAATAAGATCTCCTGGACATTTGCAGAACACCCCACTCAACAACAAAGCACATCATACCCATGGACTTAGGCCACGATAGACCAAGTGCCACAAAACCAACCCAGACAAACTAGAAGTACTGAAATCATACAAAGTATGAGCCCCCTAAACAAGGGGGTCAAACTACAAGTAAAAAGCATAAAGTTACAAAGGAAATCTTCAAAGACTAAACATCACACCTCCACGTAATTCATGAACCAAAGAGTAATTCTCTTTTTTTTTTTTTTTTTTTTTTTTTGGACAGGCAGAGTGGATAGTGAGAGAGAGAGAGAGACAGAGAGAGAAAGGTCTTCTTTTGCCATTGGTTCACCCTCCAATGGCCAGCGCACCGTGCTGATCCAAAGCCAGGAGCCAGGTGGTTCTCCTGGTCTCCCATGGGGTGCAGGGCCCAAGCACTTGGGCCATCCTCCACTGCACTCCCGGGCCATAGCAGAGAGCTGGCCTGGAAGAGGGGCAACCAGGACAGAATCCAGCGCCCCGACCAGGACTAGAACCCGGTGTGCCGGTGCCGCAAGGCGGAGGATTAGCCTGTTGAGCCACAGCGCTGGCCCAAGAGTAATTCTTAAGATAAATGAAAATAATATTTAAAAAGGGAAAAGTCTCAAAATCAATCATCTAAATCTCATCTCAAGAACCTAAAAAAAGGAAAGAAAAATAAATCCAACGCAAGAAGAAAAGAAATAATAATGATAAGAGCACAAGTTGCTGAAATTAGAAACAGGAATATGGTAGAAGAAATCAATGAAGCAAATTATTTTAAAAAAATCACTAAAATTGGCAACCCACTAGCAAGACTGATTTTTTTAAAGGTACAAATTACCCATATCAGGAAGGAAACCAGAAATATCATTGTAGACCTATTCCCTTATTATCTACAACAACTCTACATACATCAATTTGACAACCTAGATCAAATATACCAATTCCTCAAAAAATATAAGCTGCCATAAATTGCCAATATTAAATAGATAATTTGGGCAGGAAATTATTAAGGAAATTGAGTTTTTATTTTTTAAGAAACTAATTAACTGTAAATTAGGTAATAAATACATAGCTATGGAACCTTTCTCTGTCTTTCAAAATAAAATGAAAGTGGCCAGCATTGTGGAGCAGTGAATTAAGCCACCACTTGCAATGCCAGCATCCCATGTCAGAGTGCTGGTTCCACACTGCTCCTCTATTTGGTTTTGGCTTCCTGCTAATGAACTAGGAAGGCAGTGGAAGATGGTCCAAGTACTTGGGCCCCTGCCACCCTTGTGGGAGACCAGGATGGAGTTGGCTCCTGACTTCAGCCTGGCTCAGCCTTTGCCACTGCAGCCTTTTGGGGAGAGAACTGATGTATGGAAGCTCTCTCTTGTTCTCTATTTCTGTCAGTCTGCCTTTCAAATAAATTAATAAAAATATTTTAAGTAAATAAAATGAAAATAATGTTTTTACAAAAGCTCCCTTTAAAAATTAGTGATAGAGGGTCCAACCAGTACAGTAAGAGAAGAAAAAGAAATTAAAAAGCATCCAAATCAGGAAGAAAGAAATCAAAGTATTTCCATTTGTAGGTTACATGATTATCTAAGTAGAAAATGACAAGTATTCTACATAAATGCTCCTAGAAATAATAAGTGAGTTCAGCAAGCTTGCAGAATGCAAGGTACGTATTTTACTTCTATATACTAGCAATAAACACAGGGACACAGAAGGTTTTTTTTATTTTATTTTTTAAAAAAGACTTATTTTATTTATCTGAAAGACAGATACAGAGATACAGATACAGATTACAGAGAGAGGTAGAGACAGAGAGAGAGGTCTTCCATCTGATGGTTCACTCCCCAGTTGGCCGCAATGACTAGAGCTGAGCCCATCCGAAGCGAGGAGCCAGGAGCTTCCTCCGGGTCTCCCATGCAGGTGCAGAGGTCCAAGGACTTGGGCCATCCTCTACTGCTTCCCCACGCCACAGCAGAGAGCTGGATGGGAAGTGGAGAAGCCAGGTCTCAAATTGGCACCCATATGGGATGCCAGCACTTCAGGCCAGGGGGTTAACCCACTGCGCCACAGCAGCGGCTCCTGGACACAGAAGTTTAAAATAACTGTGGCATTTATAACTGCAAAAATGTAAAACACTTAAGATGTAAACCTAAGACATGTACAGCACTTATATGTTTGAAACTATACAATGCAAAGGAAAGAAATGAAAGAATATCTAAACAAATGGATAGATGCATTGTGTTTGTAGATAAAAATGCTGATTACCTCCTAAATTTAGATACAGATTTAATGTGATTCCTATTCCAGGAAGATATTTGTAGATAGAGATAAGATGTATATGGAAAAGCAAATGGTGTAGAATAGCTAGATTTATTTATTTATTTATTTGAAAGGCAGAGTTATAGAGAGAAAGAAAGGAGAGAGGGAGAGATCTTCCTCCCACTGGTTCACTCCCCCAAATGGCCACAATGGCTGGGGCTAGGCCAGGCCAAAGACAAGAGCCAGGAGCTCCTTTCAGGACTCCCATGTGGGTTCAGGGGCCCAAGGACTTGGGCCATCCTCCACTGCTTTCCCAAGAACATCAACAGGGAGCTGGATTGAAAGTAGAGCAGCTGGGACTTGAACTGATGCCCATATGGGATACTGGCACTGCTGGCAGTGGCTTTTCCCACTATGCCACAGCACCAGCCCCTTCTTTTACTTTTGCAATGTTTTCTTGCCTCTTGGGGAAGTCAGGGAGAGGATTAAGACCAAAATTAATTTATTTGACATGGTTTTAAATAGTCTGTATACTTCTTGTTGGAGTTTATGACTACTGCAATCCAAGAACACTAGCTCAATACCAAGTATTTTGTAAATACCTAATAAATATTAATTTAATATCTTATAAAATTATCAAAAGTAGTAGAGCACAAAACTCGTATACTGTTGGATGAAAAAGAAATTAATAATTTGGGGTTTTCCTTAATTTTTTTTACCATAATTAAATAAAATATATCACAGGGTTCAATCTTAGTTTCTTTCTTTTTTTTTTTTTTTTTTTTTTTTTTTGGACAGGCAGTGTTAGCGAGAGAGAGAGAGATAGAGAAAAAGGTCTTCCTTTTTCTGTTGGTTCACCCCCCAAGTGGCCGCTACGGCCGGCATGTTGGCGGCCGGCATGTTGCGCTGATCTGAAGCCAGGAGCTAGGTGCTTTCTCCTGGTCTCCCATGTGGGTGCAGGGCCCAAGGACCTGGGCCATCCTCCACTGCACTCCAGGGCCACAGCAGAGAGATGGACTGGAAGAGGAGCAACCGGGACAGAATCCGGCACCCCAACCAGGACTAGAACCCGGGGTGCCAGCGCTGCAGGTGGAGGATTAGCCTATTGAGTCGCAGCACTGGCCCCATTTCTTTTTTTTTTTTTTTAACTTTTATTTAATAAATATAAATTTCCAAAGTTCAACTTTTGGATTATAGCGGCTTTTTACCCTCATAACCTCCCTTCCACCTGCAAATCTTCCCATCTCCCACTCCCTCTCCCATCCCATTCACATCAAAATTCATTTTCAATTATCTTTATATACAGAAGATCAATTTAGTATATACTAAGTAAACAACAGTTTGCACCCACACAGAAACACAAAGTATAAAGTACTGTTTGAGTACTAGTTATACCGTTAATTCACATAGTACAACACATTAAGGACAGAGATCCTATTTGGGGAGTAAGTGCACAGTGACTCCTAATGTTGATTTAACAATTGACACTCTTATTTATAGCGTCAGTAATCACCTGAGGCTCTTGTTATGAGCTGCCAAGGCTATGGAAGCCTCTTGAGTTCTCCAACTCTGACCTTATTTAGAAAAGGCCATAATCAAAGTGGAAGTTCTCCTCCCTTCAGAGAAAAGTACCTCCTTCTTTGATGGCCTGTTCTTTCTGCCGGGATCTCACTCACAGAGATCTTTCATTTAGGTCATTTTTTTTGCCACAGTGTCTTGGCTTTCCATGCCTGAAATACTCTCGTGGGCTTTTTAGCCAGATCCAAATGCCTTAAGGGCTGATTCTGAGGCCAGAGCGCTGTTTAGGACATCTGCCACTCTATGAGTCTGCTGTGTATCCTACTTCCCATGTTGGATTGTTCTCTCCTTTTTAATTCTATCAGTTAGTATTAGCAGACACTTGTCTTGTTTATGTGATCCTTTGACTCTTAATCCTATCATTATGATCAATTATGAACTGAAACTGATCATTTTGACTAGTGAGATGGCATTAGTACATGCCACCTTGATGGGATTGAATTGGAATCCCCTGGCACGTTTATAACTCTACCATTAGGGGTAAATCCGATTGAGCATGTGCCGAACTGTACATCTCCTCCCTCTCTTATTCCCACTTTTATTCCCACTTTTTCAGTTAAATTTAAACACCTAAGAATAATTGTGTGTTAATTACAGAGTTCAACCAATGGTATTAAGTAGTACAAAAAACAAATACTACAAGGAATAAAGTAGTAAGTTGTTCCTTGACAGTCAGGACAAGGGCTGATCAAGTCATTGTTTCTCATGGTGTCCATTTCACTTCAACAGGTTTCCTTTTAGGTGCACAGTTAGTTGTCGCCGATCAGGGAGAACATATGATATTTGTCCCTTTGGAACTGGCTTATTTCACTCAGCATGATGTTTTCCAGATTCCTCCATTTTGTTGCAAATGACTGGATTTCATTTTTTTCTTTACAGCTGTATAGTATTCTATAGAGTACATATCCCATAATTTCTTTATCCAGTCTTCTGTTGATGGGCATTTAGGTTGATTCCATGTCTTAGCTATAGTGAATTGAGCTGCAGTAAACACTGAGGTGCAGACAACTCTTTTATTTGCCAATTTAATTTCCTTTGGATAAATTCCAAGGAGTGAGATGGCTGGGTTGTATGGTAGGGTTATATTCAGGTCTCTGAGGAATCTCCAAACTGACTTCCATAGTGGCTTTACCAGTTTGCATTCCCACCAACAGTGGGTTAGTGTCCCTTTTTCCCCACATCATTGACAGCATCTGTTGTTAGTAGATTTCTGTATGTAAGCCATTGTAACGGGGGTGAGGTGAAACCTCATTGTGGTTTTGATTTGCATTTCCCTGATGGCTAGTGATCCTGAACATTTTTTCATGTGTCTGTTGGCCACTTGGATTTTCTCTTTTGAAAAATGTCTATTTAGGTCCTTGGCCCATCTCTTAAGTGGGTTGTTTGTTTTGTTGTTGTGGAGTTTCTTGATTTCTTTGTAGATTCTGGTTATTAATCCTTTATCTGTTGCATAGTTTGCAAATATTTTCTCCCATTCTGTTGGTTGTCTTTTCACTTTCCTGACTGTTTCTTTTGCAGTACAGAAACTTCTCAATTTGATGCAATCCCAAATGTTAATTTTGGCTTTGACTGCCTGTGCCTCCAGGGTCTTTTCCAAGAAGTCTTTGCCTGTGCCTATATCTTGTAGGGTTTTTCCAATGTTCTCTAATAATTTGATGGTGTCAGGTCATAGATTTAAGTCTTTAATCCATGTTGAGTGGATTTTTGTGTAAGGTGTAAGTAGGGGTCTTGCTTTATGCTTCTGCATGTGGAAATACAGTTTCCCCAGCACCATTTGTTGAATAGACTGTCCTTGCTCCAGGAATTGGTTTTAGATCCTTGATCAAATATAAGTTGGCTGTAGATGTTTGGATTGATTTCTGGTGTTTCTATTCTGTTCCATTGGTCTATTCATCTGTTTCTGTAGTACTACCATGCTGCTTTGATTATAACTGCCCTGTAGTATGTCCTGAAATCTGGTATTGTAATGCCTCCAGCTTTGTTTTTGTTGTACAAGATTGCTTTAGGTATTCGAGGTCTCTTGTGCCTCTATATGAATTTCAGCATCATTTTTTCCAGATCTGAGAAGAATGTCTTTGGTATTTTATTGGTATCACATTGAATCTATAAATTGCTTTTGGGAGAATGGACATTTTGATGATATTGATTCTTCCAATCCATGAGCATGGAAGATCTTTCTATTTTTTGGTATCCTCTTCTATTTCTTTCTTTAAGAGTTTGTAATTTTCATCGTAGAGATCTTTGACGTCCTTGGTTAAGTTGATTACAAGGTATTTGATTGTTTTTGTAGCTATTGTGAATGGGATTGATCTTAGAAGTTCTTTCTCAGCTGTGGCATTATCTGCATATACAAAGGCTGTTGATTTTTGTGCACTGATTTTATATCCTGCTACTTTGCCAATTTCTTCTATAAGTTCCAATAGTCTCTTAGTAGAGTTCTTTGGATCCCCTAAATAAAGAATCATATCATCTGCAAAGAGGGATAGTTTGACTTCTTCCTTTCCAATTTGTATCCCTTTAATTTCTTTTTCTTAACTAATGGCTCTGGCTAAAACTTCCAGAAATATATTGAATAGCAGTGGTGAGAGTGGGCATCCCTGTCTGGTACCAGATCTCAATGGAAATGCTTCCAACTTTTCCCATTCAATAGGATGCTGGCCATAGGTTTTTCATAAATTGCTTTGATTGTATTGAGGAATGTTCCTTCTATACCCAATTTGCTTAGAGTTTTCATCATGAAAGGGTATTGTATTTTATCAAATGCTTTCTCTGTAGCTACTGAGATAATCATATGGTTTTTCTTCTGCAGATTGTTAATGTGGTGTATCACATTGATTGATTTGTGAAAGTTGAACCATCCCTGCATACAGGGCTTAATCCCAATTGGTCTGGGTGGATGATCTTTCTGATGTGTTTTTTTTTATTATTTTTTTTTATTTTTATTTTTTCGACAGGCAGAGTGGACAGTGAGAGAGAGAGAGAGAGAGACAGAGAGAAAGGTCTTCCTTTACCATTGGTTCACCCTCCAATGGCCGCTGTGGCCAGCGTGCTGCAGCAGGAGCCAGGCACTTCTCCTGGTCTCCCATGTGGGTTCAGGGCCCAAGCACTTGCGCCATCCTCCTCTGCAGTCCTGGGCCACAGCAGAGAGCTGGACTGGAAGAGGGGCAACCGGGACAGAATCTGATGCCCTGACCGGAACTAGAACCTGGTGTGCTGGTGCCGCAAGGTGGAGGATTAGCCTGTTGAGCTGCAGTGCCGGCGCTGATGTGTTGTTGCAGTCTATTGGCCAGAATTTTATTGAGGATTTTTGCATCTATGTTCATCAGGGAAATTGGTCTGTAATTTTCTTTCTCTGCTGCATCTTTTTCAGGTTTAGGAATTAAGGTGATGCTGGAAGGATTCCCTCTTTTTCGATTGTTCTGAATAGTTTGAGAAGAATTAGAGTTAATTCTTCTTTAAATGTCTGGTAGAATTCAGCAGTGAATCCATCTGGTCTTGGGCTTTTCTCTCTTGGGAGGGACTTTATTACTGATTCAATTTCTGTCTCAGTTATGGGTCTGTTTAGGTTTTCTATGTCTTCATGGTACAATTTAGGTAGGTTGCATGTGTCCAGGAATCTATCCATTACTGACAGATTTCCCTGTTTGCTGGCATACAACTCTTTGTAGTAATTTCTGATGACTCTTTATTTCTGTGGTGTCTGTTGTTACATTCCCTGTTTCATCTCGGATTTAATGATTCGGGTCTTTTCTTTTTTTAGCTAGACGGGCCAATGGTGTGTCAATTTTGTTTATTTTTCAAAAAACCAGCTCTTCGTGTTGCTGATCTTTTGTAATTTTTTAAATTCAATTCTGTTGATTTCTTCTCTAATTTTAATTATTTCTCTTCTCCTACTAGTTTTGGGTCAGGTTTGCTGCAATTTTTCTAGATCCTTGAGAGGCACTGAAAGCTCATTTATTTGGTGCCTTTCCGATTTCTTGATGTAGGCACCTATTGCTATAAACTTTCCTCTTAACACTGCCTTTGCTGTATCCCGTAAGTTTTGAGATGTTGTGTTGTTGTCCTCATTTACTTCCAGAAAGTTTTTGATTTCTCTTTTGATTTCTTCTATGACCCACTATTCATTCAGGAGCATGTTGTTCTGTCTCCATGTGTTTGCATATGCTCTAGGGATTCCTGAGTTGCTAATTTCCAGCTTCATTCCACTGTGGTCTGAGAAGCTGCATGGTATGATTTCAATTCTTTTGAATTTGCTGAGACTTGCTTTATGGCCTAGTGTGTGGTCAATCCTAGAGTAGGTTCCATGTACTGCTGAGAAGAATGTGAATTCTTTAAGTGTAGGATGAAAAGTTCTGTAGATATCTGTTAGATCCATTTGGGCTATAGTGTTGATTAAATCTGCTGTTTTCTTGTTGATTTTCTGTCTGGGTGATCTACCCATTTCTGAAAGTGGAGTATTGAAGTCCCCCAATACTATTTTATTGGAGTCTAAGTCTCCTTTTAAGTTCCTTAACATATCTTTTAAATAAACTGATGCCCAGTAATTAGGTGCTTATACGTTTATAATAGTTACATTTTCCTGTTGAATTGATCCCTTAATCATTATATAGTGCCCCTCTTTGTCTCTCTTAACAGTTTTTGTGTTAAAGTTTATTTTGTCTGATATTAAGATGGTTATGCCAGCTCTTTTTTGGTTTCTGTTGGTATGGAATATCTTTTTCCAACCTTTCACTTTCAGTCTGCATGCATCTTTGTTGGGAAGATGTGCTTCTTGTAAGCAGCAAATAGATGGGTTTTGTTTTTTAATCCATTCAGCCAGTCTGTGCCTTTTAACTGGAGAGTTGAGGCCATTTACATTCAATGTGACTTTTCCCTGCCATTTTTCCAAAGATATTTTCTAGTATATGCTTTGAGCTTCCTATGATCTTTTACTGGTAGGTATTCTTCCTTAACCTTCTTTCATATTGATGGCCGTGTTTCTGTGTTTCTGTGTGTAACACATCTTTAAGCATCTTTTGCAGGGCTGGACAAGTGGTAACAAATTCTTTCAATTTCTGTTTGCTATCAAAGGTCTTTATTTCACCTTCATCACAAATGAGAGCTTTGCAGGATATAATATTCTGGCTGGCAGTTTTTCTCTCTTAGTACTTGGGCTATATCTCGCAATTCCCTCCTAGCCTGTAGGGTTTCTGATGAGAAGTTGCTGTGAATCTAATTGGAAATCCTCTGAGAGTAACCTGATGTTTCTCTCTTGCACATCTTAGAATCTTTTCTTTATGTTTCACTGTGGTGAATATTGGTTTCTACTTTTACTTCTAGGAATAGAACTATTTCTGGGGCAAGCATTGTGGTGCAGCAGCAGTTTAAGCTACTGTCTACAATGCCAGTATGCAATATGGGTGCTGGTTTGAGACCTGGCTGCTCCACTTCTGATCCACTCCCTGCTAATGAGCCTGGTAAAGCAGTGGAAGATGGCCCATGTGCCTGGGCCCATGCCACCCATGTAGGAGACCAACTGGAATTGGGAGCAGAGTTCGGACTCAAACCTAGGCACACCGATGTGGGATGCAGGTTTCTCAAATTATGTTTTTTTTTTTTTAAGATTTATTTTATATATTTGAAAGACAGAGTTACAGAGAGAGGTAGAGTCAGAGAGAGAGGTCTTCCATCCACTGATTCACTCCCCAGATGGCTGCAACAGCCAGAGCTGCTCTGATCCAAAGCCAGGAACCAGGTGCTTCTTCCGGGTCTCCCACATGGGTACAGGGGCCTAAGGACTTGGGCCATCTTCTACTGCTATCCCAGACCATAACAGAGAGCTGGATCAGAAGAGGAGCAACCAGGACTAGAATCGGTGCACATATGGGATGCTGGTGCTTCAGGCGAGGGCTTTAACCCACTGTGCCACAGCCCCTCAAATGATATTTTAACCACTACAATAAATTCCCACCAAGAGATATTTTTAAAATATTTTAAGCACAAACAGGCACTATATTCATGTGGTGACTTCATGTCATCAAAATTGTTTTACTTGGAAGTTGTTAAATGAATTTAGGTAGAAAATTCAAGTACAGTTGTTTTTTTTTTTTTTTTAATACAAGTTTGAAATATTAGAGGCTTTGCTGATACCATTGTCCCCTGCAGCTGCTCACCAGTCAGCCGTGGTCAACCCCACCGTGTTCTTCGACACCACTGTCGCTGGCAAGCCTTTGGGCTGCGAATCTTTTGAGCTATTTGCAGACGAAGTTCCTTTTTTTTTTTTTTTTTTTTTTACAGGCAGAGTGGACAGTGAGAGAGAGACAAAGAGAAAGATCTTCCTTTACCATTGGTTCACCCCTCAATGGCTTCTATGGCTGGCACTGCGCTGATCCAAAGCCAGGAGCCAGGTGCTTCTCCTGGTCTCCCATGCAGGTGCAGGGCCCAAGCACTTGGGCCATCCATCCTCCAATGCACTCCCAGGCCACAGCAGAGAGCTGGACTGGAAGAGGGGCAACCGGGACAGAACCGGTGCCCCGACCAGGACTAGAACCTGGGGGTGCCGGTGCCACAGGCGGAGGATTAGCCTAGTGAGCCGCGGCGCTGGCCCAGATGAAGTTCTAAAGACAGCAGAAAACTTCTGTGCTCTGAGTGCTGGAAATAATTTGGGTTACCAGGGTTCCAGCTTTCACAGGATTATTCCAGGGTTAATGTGCCAGGGTACTGACTCCTCATGCCATCATGGCACTGGGGGCAAGTCCACGTTTGGAGAGAAATTCGATGATGGAAACTTCAGCCTGAAGCACTCAGGGCCTGGCATCCTATCCATGGCAAATGCTGGACCCAACAGAAACAGTTCCTAGTTTTTACCTGCACTTCCAAGACTGAATGGTTGGACGGCGAGCATGTGGTCCTTAGCAGAGTGAAAGAGGACATGAGCATTGTGGAAGCCATGGAGCCCTTTGGGTCTGAGCATGGCAAGACCAGCAAGAAGATGACCATTGCCAACTGTGGACCACTCTCATACATCTGATTTGCTTTATCTTAACCCTCAGCCCACTCCTTCTGTAGCTCAGGAGAGCGTCCTCCATCCCATCTGCTCGGGAATCCCTGTACTTCTGCTCTCACCGCAGTTTCCTGTGTTTTCCCTATTTCCCCTCCAAGTTTAGTGGGATTGCAGTTAAAAGTTATGATTATGAAATAAAAACATAAATAAAAAGAAGAACACTAGCTAACTAATCAAATAACATGTAAAAAGAATTATATACAAAAACAACAACAACAACAACAACAAAGAATTATATACCATGACTAAATGGGATGCATCCCAGATATGCAAGAATGGCCCAACTTCCAAAAATCACTAGGGCCTGGCATTATGGTTAGGTAAGCCACTACTTGAGACACTGGCATTCACATCACTGTGTTGAGTTGAGTCCTGGCTGCTTTGTCAATGGCTCAAGTACTTAGGCCCCTGCCTCCCACTGTGGGAGACCTGGATGGAGCTTCTGGCTTCTACTTTCTACCTGGCCCAGTCCTGCCTGTTACAGTCATCTGGGGAGTGAACCAGCAGATGGAAAATATCTCTCTCTCTCCCTGCCCCCTTCTATCCCTCTGTCTCTCCTCTCTCTGTTACACTGTCTTTCAAATACATAAATAAATCTTTTTTAAAAAGTCATTAATATAACTTATTAAAAACTTATTAAAAAGTTATTATATATAACTTTTTAAAAAGTCATTAATATAACTTATCACATCTATAGAAGCTAAAGAAGCAAATCATATAATCATATCAATACATGCAAAAACAAGTATTTGACAAAATCCAGCATCCAGTCATGATTTTAAAAACTCAACAAATTTGGAATAAAGAACTCCTTCAAGTCAGTGAAGAGTATCCATAAAACTCCTACAGCTAACATCACATTTTAAGGTAAGAAACTAGAAGTTTTCCCAGAAACAAAGGAAGTATATCTCCTCTTACCTTTTTAATATGGTACTGGAAATCTTAAATTATACAGTAAGATAGGAAAACAAAAAAAAATTACATTGACAGTGTCTTTATTTGCATATGGCATGGTTATCTATATTGAAAATCCAAAAGAATTGAGAATACAATTCCTGAAATTAATGAGAAATTACAGCAAGGTTAAAGGATATAAGGTTAATACACAAAAGTCAATTATTGGGGCTGGTGCTGTGGAGCAGCAGGTTAAAGCCACTGCTTGCAATGCCGGCATCCCATATGGGCATCGGTTGGAGTCCCAGCTACTCCACTTCCGATCCAGCTCTCTGCTGTGGCCTGGGAAAGCAGTGGAAGATGGCCCAGGTCCTTGGGCCCCTGTACCCACATGGGAGACCTGGAAGAAGTTCCTGGCTCTTGGCTTTGGATCGGTCCAGCTCCACCCACTGGGGTCAACTGGGCAGTGATCCAGTGGATGGAAGACCTCTCTCTCTGCCTCTCCTCTCTCTGTGTAACTCTGACTTTCAAATAAATAAGTAGATCTTATAAAAATAACAGATCTTTATTCAACAATAAACAGATAATACTTTAATTCAATTATTTTCCTACATACCAGTGATGAAAAAGTGGAATTTGAAATCAGAAATATGATGCTATTTGCATTAGTACCTCCAAAAATGAAATACTTAGCTGTAGATAAAAACACCATATATATATATATATATATATATATATATATATATGACTTATTTGAGGGAAACTGATATTCTGATGAAAGAAAGCAAAGAACAGCTAAATAAATAGAAATATATTCATGCTCATGTATAGAAAGATATAATATTTCTTTCTAACTTAACCTATAGAATCACCATAAACTCAAACAGAACTTCAGCAAGTTATTTTGTAGATGTCAACAAACTGATTCTAAAGTTTATATAGCAAGATGAAAGACCCAGAATAGCCAAAACAATATTAAAGAGGAACAAAGTTGGAGGAATGACACTACCCAACATCCAGACTTACTGTACGGCTGCTACAGTACCCAAGGAAGTGCGGTACTGGTGAAAGAACAAATAGCTCAATGGAACAGAAGAGAGTCCAGAAATTAACTGACCTTTGACAAAAGAGCAGAAGCAGTACAATAGAAAAAGCATAACTTTTCCAAGAAGTGGTGCTGGAATAAATGGACATTAACATGCAAAATAAAAATGAATAAGACAATGACCTTATGCCCTTCTCAAAATAGATTATATACCCAAAGGTATAATAGGCTATGCCTCCGCCTGCAGTGCCAGCATCCCATATTGGTGCCAGTTGGAGTCCCAGCTGCTCTACTTCCAATCCAGATCCCTGCTATGGAGCCTGGGAAAGCAGCAGAAGATGGCCCAACTGCTTGGGCTCCTGCACTCACATGGGAGACCAAGAAGAAGCTCCTGGCTCCTGACTTCAGCCTGGCCCAGCCCAGGCTGTTGCAGCCATCTGGGGAGTGAACCATGCATAAAAGACCTCTCTGTCTCTCTGTCTCTCTCTGTCTCTCTCTGTCTCTGTGTGTGTGTGTGTGTGTGTATAACTCTGCCTTTCAAATAAATAAAATAAGTCTTAAAAAATAATAAAACTTCTAGATCATAACATAGAAGGTAATCTGGATGACGTTTATTGATGACTTTTTAGAGACATCAGCAAAGGAACAATCCATTAAAGAAACAATTGCTTAGATGTACTTCATTAAAATTAAAAATTTATGGGCTGGCATAGTAGGCTGAGCTTCCACCTGTAGGGCTGGCATTCCATATGGGTGCCAGTGCATGTCCCAGTTACTCCTTTTCTGATCCAGCTCTCTGCTAATGGCCTGGAAAAGCAGATGGCCCAGTGCTTGGGCCCCTGTACCTGTGTAGTGGATCCAGAAGAAGCTCCTGACTCCTGGCTTCAGATCAACCCAGCTCCAGCTGTTGCGGCCATTTGGGGAATGAGCCAGTGGATGGAAGACCTCTCTCTCTGTCTCTCCCTCTCTCTGTCTGTAACTCTACCTCTCAAATAAATAAATTTTTTAAAAATTGAAAATTTATGCTCTGTGAAAGACAATGTCAAGAGAATGAAGAGTCAAGCCACATACTGGAATATTTACAAAAGAGACTTTTAGCTGAAGTATACAAAAAATTCATAAAACTCAACAATAAGAAAATGAACAATTAGTTTCATTTTAAGTAAAAGACCTGAAAAGATGCCTCATTAAAAAGATTCACAGAGGCCAGCGCTGTGGCGCAGCGGGTTAACACCCTGGTCTGAAGCACCAGCATCCCATATGGGTGCCAGGTCTAGTTCTGGCTGCTCCACTTCCAATCCAGCTCTCTGCTATGGCCTGGGAAAGCACTGGAAGATGGCCCAAGTCCTTGGGCCCCTGTACCCATGTGGGAGACCCGGAAGAAGCTTCTGGCCCCTGCCTTCAGATCGGCACAGCTCCAGCCATTGTGGCCAACTGGGGAGTGAACAAGCTGATGGAAGACCTCTCTCTCTCTCTCTCTCTCTCTCTCTCTTTCTCTCTGCCTCTCCTCTTTTTAAAATAAATAAATCTTTTTTAAAAAAGAAAAAGAAGATACACAGGTGGTCAATAAGTGTATGAAACGATGCTCCACATCATAGAGCATTAGGGAATTGCAAATGAAAACAAGACACCACTATACACCAAGTAGATTGGTCAAAGCCTGGAACGCTAACATCAGAACCTGGGTAGAACATGAAAAAACAGGAACAGTCACTCGCTACTGGTAAGAATATAAAATGGTACGCCCACTTTAGAAGACAGTTTGGCAGTTTCTTACAAAACTGAACATACTCTTACCATGTAATCCAACAGCTGAGTTTCTTGGTATTTACCCAAATAAGCTAAAAGCCTATTACTACACAAGAACCTGTATGGGTATGCTTATTGAAGTTTTGTTAACTATTGCCAAAACTTGGAAGCAACCAACATGTCCTTCAGCGGGCAAGTGCATTGAAAAACTGTGGTCCACCCAGACAACGGAATCTTATTCAGCACCAATAAAAATGAACTATCTAGTCACAAAAAGGCATGATGGAGCCTGAATGCATATTATCCAGTGTAGAGTACTGTATGATTCCAATTATATGACAGTCTGCTTAGTGAAAGAAGTCAATGTGAAAATTTGTCAAAACCTATAGGATGTACAGCACAAAGAGTGAACCCTAACATAGGCTTCAGATAATAATAATATAGCACTATTGGCTTATCAGTTTTAACAAGTGTACCACACTGATGCACTGTGTTAACAGAACAAAACTGTGGTTGTGGGATTAAGGAAATATCAGAACATTGTGTTCACTCAGTTTTTCTGTAACTAAAACTGCTCTGAGGGGCCAGCGCCGTAGCTCACTTGGTTAATCCTCCGCCTGCAGTGCAGTGCCGGCATCCCATATGGGCACCAGGTTCTAGTCCCGGCTACTCCTCTTCTAGTCCCGCTCTCTACTGTGGCCCAGGAGGGCAGTGGAGGATGGCCCAAGTGCTTGGGCCCCTGAGAGAGAGAAAGATCTAGAAGTTATTTTTTCCCTTCTCCAGCAACAGTTGGGCCAGAGAATCATTGTGACCTGTGAAAGTAGGCCCTGTTCTTTGGAGGAGAGGCTATTAGTGCCTGGAAATCCCTTGTGCTGGGCTAGAGGTGGGGCTCTGCTGAAGACTTGATCACTTGTTACCACTAAGAGCACTTCTCTCAGTTTGTGCACAGGGCCCTGGGTCTCTAAAGAAAGCCTGCTTAAAGGAGTTCACTCTTACTTTTCTCTATTGTCCAAGGAAATGAGCCATAATCAGATCCTCTGTGACTTGGAGTTTAAATAGAAAAGCTGGCCAGAGTTTAGATCAGTGTTTTTCAAACTATGGGCCTTAAACCATTAATAGATCAAAACTAGCATTTTATTGTTGTTGTTGTTGTTTTGTTTCTAATAAAATGATAGATGAAAGAAGGCATAGCAATATGTATCACAGATAAAAAGGGTAAGTTTTGTGAAACCTGCGCTGCAAATGCACGTGTATCAATGTCTATGCAGTGTGTTTTGGGTCGAGAAATGTATTTGCCGCAGTAAGCTGAGAAAACTGTTAGAAGAGGATCTGCAGGGTGATCAGGACTCAGGTATGACTCGGCTCTTCCGAGGCTGGCAGATGCCCCAGAAAGTGGATGCCCGTATAATCTGAAAATGTTGTGTCCTGAATGCTGCAACTCTCAGAGTGCAGCAGAAGGAAACACTGACTGCCCTTGATTCTGAGGCCATGGGATCATGCACTCTGACAGAAGTGAGCAGCCTGTGCAGGACCAGGATTGCGTGCAGTGGCGCATGGATGTTCACTGTGGGATCACAGGTCTCACTCCATGCTGGAGGATATTGTTGAGCCACTGTGTGGTCCCATACGTGGAAACTGGCCTTCGCCATCCTTTGAGACCTCAGAAGCACCTGGTTTCTCAAGCTTTTCAGCAAGAGAATCCTCAGAGGAAGCTGCTGGGCTCTTGGCTTATTCAGCTGCTGTGTGCTTAAGCAATTTCTTGGAGAAAATAAAAGTGATATATTCCACTTTGAGTTTATGAGATTGGTTATATGAACTCAATAATTCATTCATTCATGCAGATAGTGTTCAAGATACAGTTGTTTTATCTATCTAATCTTTCTATTATCTGCTTACCTACTACATGTATGAGAATCTCAAAAATATGTATGTTTGAATGGAGGTGTAAACAAGTGTTGGCTTTTAAAGTAAGAAAAGACCAGTACTATTATACCACACTATAGGATACGATGCAGTACAGCAGACTAAAAAATAAGGCTTCTATAACTAAATAACTGCTATCTAGAAAATGAGGATTTGTATTTTGTCTATAAAAGATAAACACATCACCTGGAGCATCTCCTTGTATTGAACCAGTCCATTAAGAAACCAGGAAGACTCAGAAAGAATTCTAATTGGTCATTTAAACCTTTTATAATTGTAGTTCCAGCAACTTCTTCCCCATCTCTGTTACTACTTTTCTCTATCATTTTTTTTTTCTAGAGGAAAGATGACTTGAATGCTTAGCATGTAAAATAAGTCATTTCTTCCAGAGGGCAGACGAAGTAGGCTCCCAGCCCTCTTGGAGCTCCCCCTTAGTTGGCTCACCATGTAACAACAGCCTTTCACGGCTTTGACCTTTATCTTCAAAGCCCAGTGTAGTGTGGGAAGAGAGACGTCACACCTTTTCAAGCTCTAAATTCTGGCAAGTCTGAACCATGTGCTTCATTTCAGATCTGCTTGTAAGGAAGTTTCAGATGTTCATAATCCAGATTTGGCAGGGGAGTCCTCCCTATTTAGCCGAGGGAGATCTTGTAACGTTTTAGGATCTCTCAAATGTGAAGGCTCCTTATCTCCATTTCATTCCAGAGAGCACACCTTGTGGTTCATAAAAATCTGGAAATTCGTGACTTGTTTATTCTTGATTCTTAGGAGTGACCTCAGATAGATCTGTGTTGAAGGAGTGCTGCCTCAGGATTAAGCAACAGTACGCACCTGACTTCACTGAAGAGCCACCCACTGGTAACCTCTGCCCCAGGCGTGGACCGCCTCTCCTCTTGGAAAACCTTCGTTGTTTTGGCTGTCTTTTAAAATAATTCTGGAAATGTACTGACAGTAGTGGTGGGGCTGGAGAGCTGACACGGAAGGTGAGTTTCCAAAGTGTTCCTGTGCAAGGTCCAGATTTTCTCCCAGGCACGGGTTGGGCAGAATGTGATCAGCAGACAGGAGGAGATGGGAAGACTTTCCAGGACAAAGGGCAAGGGAAGCAGAGGTGAATTAAGTAATCCTGTCTGATCATTAGGTTCCCCCCACTGCCATGTCATATAATGTTGGGGGCAGGGGGCAATAACCGCTGATCAAGGGAAGAAAACACAGCGCTCTGCCAGGGCCAGGAGTTCCCTGGAACCAGCGAGGGTTCTTCCAAAGGTCTGTGGAAAAGTGGAACTGGAAGTATGAGTGTATTTTGGTGCAAAAATATTTCAAAAGCCATGCATAGTTTTTACATACTATGCATTTCTCACATATTATGAAAAGCTTTTATGCCAGATTTTTTGTACCAAAATAAACTCATGATCTAAAAATCTTTTTTTTTTTTTTTTTTGACAGGCAGAGTGGATAGTGAGAGAGAAACAGAGAGAAAAGTCTTCCTTTTTGCCGTTGGTTCACCCTCCAATGGCCACTGCGGCCAGCGCATCGTGCTGATCCGAAGCCAGGAGCCAGGTGCTTCTCCTGGTCTCCCATGCGGGTGCAGGGCCCAAGCACTTGGGCCATCCTCCACTGCCTTCCCGGGCCATAGCAGAGAGCTGGCCTGGAAGAGGGGCAACCGGGACAGAATCCGGCGCCTCAACCGGGACTAGAACCCGGTATGCCAGCGACGCAAGGCGGAGGATTAGCCTGTTAAGCCACAGCACCGGCCCATGATCTAAAATCTTAATTTTAAAACATGTTTGTTTGTTTGTTTGTTTGTTAATTAATTTATTTATTTGGAAGTCACAAAGAAAGAAAGAGCTTGATCTTCCATTTGCTCGTGCACTCCTCAGCCAGAGCTCGGCCAGGCCAAAGCCAGGAGCCTGGAAATCAATCTGGGTCTCCCATCTGGGTAGCAGGTACCCAAGTGGTTGAGCCATCAGCTTCTGCCTCCCAGGGTGTGTATTAACGGGAAGCTGGAATTGGAAACAGAACCAAGACTCCAACATTCCAGTTGCCACTTACCCACTGTGCCATACACTTACCACTCCAAATTTTTAAAAATTTATTTGAGAGGCAGAAAGACATAGAGAAATAGAGAGAAGGCTCCCCTCTACTTGTCCACTCCCCAAATGCCCACAATGGCCTTGGCTGAGCTGGGGCGAAAGCCAGGAACCAGGAATAAAATCCAGGTCTCCCGGGCTGGCGCCGTGGCTCAACAGGCTAATCCTCCGCCTTGCGGCGCCGGCACACCGGGTTCTAGTCCCGGTTGGGGCACCGATCCTGTCCCGGTTGCCCCTCTTCCAGGCCAGCTCTCTGCTGTGGCCAGGGAGTGCAGTGGAGGATGGCCCAAGTGTTTGGGCTCTGCACCCCATGGGAGACCAGGAGAAGCACCTGGCTCCTGCCATCGGAACAGCGCGGTGCGCCGGCCGCAGCGCGCTACCGCGGCGGCCATTGGAGGGTGAACCAACGGCAAAAGGAAGACCTTTCTCTCTGTCTCTCTCTCACTGTCCACTCTGCCTGTCAAAAAATAAAAAAAAAAAAAATCCAGGTCTCCCACGTGGGTGGAAGGAACCCAATTTTTTGAGCCATCCCTGCTGCTTCCTAGAGTTCACATTTTCAATTGCATCTTTCTATAAACTTTTTAACGTACCCAAGTTTAAGCTTCAGAGACAAATATGTATCTAGGGTCCCAGAGACAAGCTTGAGGAGTTGCTCATTTATTTCTTCCATAGGTACAGGACAAATATCAACAGTTGCTGCCCAGCCAGGTTATGAGAGGCAAAAGTCTCTCCTAAGGCTGGGACTTGTCCCATTCAACACATATCCTTTGAACAAGCTGATCATATCAAAGTGTTTAAAACATATACAGCATGAAACAAGACTCCACATGTTAACTCTTGGCACCTTCCTAGATGTTCAAATAGAAAACAGAATTAGACATCAATGCATGACTTCCTCTCCCTGGCAAGCTGTGGGTGCTGCAGGTGGGCCTGGGAGAGTGAAGCTGGCATACAGTGGTAGAGATGGGGGCCAAGAGAGTCAAAACCCAAATGTCAAGTTAGACAGCCTCAAGAAACAAAGGATAGTATCAGCTAGTACACTTTAGGCTGCAAGTTGACAGCCAAGTGTGAGTGGGAACAGTGGGGAAGTTGGTGGATTCTGAGCCAGATCTGGGTTCAAATGTTAGCTTTATCACTGAAGCTGCTGTGTGACCTGGGCAAGATCTGTAAGCTCCCTGTATCTTAGTTTTCTTCTGTTTAAAGTGAAGGATATAATAAATGTGATAGGTTTGTTATAAGCCTTAACTACATTTAAGGTACCAGAAGAGTGCCCATTACTTAGTTCAATGTACATTAAACAGTCATAGAATCCCTTCTTCCAATCGACTTCCACAGTCGGAAAACGTTCCTCTTTCCCACCAGCACTCCCAGAGGTCGAGTGGGCTTCGCAAGTGGTTGAACAGCATGGCACTGTCATCTTCAATCTATGCTGCCATCTCCAATGGTGGCCTCATTTTCAGTCTAGGAGTAAGGTGGCTGCAGATGCTCCAAACATTGCATCTGGAAATAGGATGTGTTTCTTCCAGTGGCCTTCTTTTAAGAGAGAAAGGTAATACTTCAGAGATATTCTCCCTCAGACTTCTAAAATTTCACTGGCCAGAACTGGTCTTTTGGCAAAGGTAATGAATGGGCTACTATTAAACCAATTAACTCCATCTCTGAAGCTGGGAGTAGGCTCATCTTCCGCTAACTGCTTGGGATTAAGTAATGTCTAAATGGCATTTGGGTTCCATCAGGCACTCATCATGAAAGGATGAGGGGAACAGATACTTGGGTAGCCAACCAACAGTGGTCACTACAACTAGGGTGGACAAAGGCCGAAAACAGGCTGAAGGGTGAGATAGGACAGCACAAGACACGTACAAGAGTCAGAGCCCGGAAAGACCCATTGAGGTAACAATCCCCCCTCAGAGAGGGCTGTTTAAAGAGGTTGGCCTACCCCACTGATGGAGGGAAAGATATGAAGGATAGCAAGCATCACCTTATACCCTCACTAGTCCTTCTTTTCTGGTTAGAAAGGGACAGAATTATCCTAAGTTTATTTGGCTGAAAGTTTTAACTCATTACGAGCATTATGAATAAGATGATAAATTCTTTAATAATGTCAAGAACTGTCAGGAGGGGTCTGAAGATTTTACCCTACTTGAAGCTAACAAGTCAGCCGCTATAGTCTCATGGATGCTGGAAGAACTGAGGTTCATGGATCACAGGCAAAGGACTCTATTACTCATGCCAATAACATTAGCCAAAGCGTGAGCTTTTGTGCTGGTTCCCCAAGGCACAATTCCCACAGTGAAAAAGAACCAGGTAACATCTATACATATAATGAATTCAATCAAAGGGGTGGAACCCTGAGCTTGGAGAACACAAATATTTTATAATGGAATCTAAACCTACCTGTTCTTTGCTTCAGAAATTAGCTTGACTTTTATTGCACTAGATAATAAGCATGTCTGTCTATACTGCCTTGGATCCTGACAAATTTTCCCATGAGTATGCCACTCTATTGGCCACTCTGATTATAATCTGAGGTTGAGATCAATTCTGTTACATTCATCTCACAGAATGTTGTAGTAAGGTCTCCAGCCAATGGGATGAGGCCACCAGCAATATTCACCTCAGCTGGGCTTCCCAGGGTCTTAAGAGATTCGTGTAGCTTTCTTCTTAGATTTCTGTAGGAATCTTTCCACTTAGCCTGAGACAACAATACAGCCATGGTACGATGGATCAGTGATTGCACAGGCTCCATCTTGGCCATCAAAATGGAAATACAGAGCTGTTATATACCTAACAACACTTACCAGTAAGTTGAGGCCAATCTACACATCCTCGAGGGATGAGATGTTAGCACAGTCAATTCACTAATTTTGTACCACCCACTTTTTTTTTTAAGATTTATTTTTATTTATTTGAAAGAGTTACAGAAAGAGGTACAGCTAAAGAGAGAAAGAGATCTTCCATCTGCTGGTTCACTCCCCAGATGACCACAACAGCCAAAGCTGAGCTGATCCAAAGCCAGGGGCCAGGAGCTTCCTCCAGGTCTCCCACTCGGGTGCAGGGCTCCAAGGACTTGGGCCATCTTCCAGTGCTTTCCCAGGCCATAGCAGAGAGCTGGATTAGAAGTGGAGCAGCTGGGACTCGAACTGGCACCCATATGGGATGCTGGCACTGCAGGCTGGGGCTTTAACCCGCTGTACCACAGCACCGGCCCCACCCACTTTTTCTAATTGGATGACTCTTGACATCAGAATGCAGGGAGCACAAAAACAATGTCAGTTATCCCTGTGGGAATGTGTCCTAACTAATTAAGGGTAGCATCTTTTTGAATAGGTATCAGCAGTTCTGAAGGCCACATGATCTACCACTTAGCATGTATTTTAAACACTTGAAGGTTTCTTATGACCATTGCTATGAAGTCACTGTGTTTTATTCTGGGTCCATGAAAAATTTCTTTATTTATTTGAAAGGCAAAGGCACTCTTCTACTTTCCAACAGCCAGGGCTGGGCCAGACTCCATCCAGGTCTCCCACATGGATGGCAGGGGCACAAGCACTTGGGCCATCTTCCACTGTTTTCCCAGGCACATCAGCAGGGAGCTGGATTAGAAGTGGAGTAGTCGGAACTCAAAGCAGCCTGAATCTCCCACACCCCATCTTGGCTGGGATGCCATTTGCAGGGTATACTGACATGCCGGCCAGGGGTTGCCGCTATGGGTAAAGAACAAAGTATCATGCCCTGGAATGGTCAAGGAGAAATCTTAGATTTTCCAAAGAAGTCTGTATGAACTTCCACTCCTTCTACTCCTTTTGTCCTGGTTATTATCTAGAAAGTTATCAACAGGAGATGATCTCTTTGCAGGGGCAGCTACATTGAGTGAACCAATGGCTTTACTTAAAGGATGTCAACTAGCAGAAGGTAGGGGAAGCAGAGTCTGAAATCTCCCCTGGGGTCAGTGTCGTGGTATAGTGGGTAAAGCAGCCTCACTTCTAATCCAGTTCCTTGCTAATGGCCTGGGGAAAGCAGAGGAAAATGACCTAAGTATTTGGGCCCCTGCCACCCATGTGGGAAACCTGGATGAACCTTTTGGCTCCTGGCTTCAGCCTTTCCCAGCTCTGGCCATTGTGGCCGTCTGGGGAGTGAACCAGAGGATGGAAGATCTCTCTCTCTCTCTCTCTCTCTCTCTCTCCCCCTGTTTCTTTCTTTCTCTCTCTCTCATCTCTGATTTTCAAATAAATAAGTAAATCTTCCCAACTCAAGTTTTGAGAAGGTCATTTCATTGCTCAACAATATCCAATGCCTGTGGATGGTGTAGAGCCGGGAAGGTTCATCAAACATCTGTGCCAATAGCTAAAGCCAGGATACAGCAGGAGGGAGGTGGCGGGAAAGAGCGCCTCCAACCAGCAAAGCTTTACACTTACTCTTAGTTTTAAGCAGCGTGCGGCTGCTCCTGGCTCAGCCAAATCATGCTGCAATGCTTGTGGCTGCCACAAAGCTTCTTACTGGGTGGCCTGACACCCTCATGAAACATCCACTGTTTCAACCTTGGGAACTTTGTTCCAGAGCCACAGCCACACTGTTCCCTGACTGGAGTCCCCAAGTTGTCCTTTTGCTGACTTGGGCTTGACTCCCATGGTGGCAATGTTTTTGAGTCCACCATACTCTGGGGCTGTGGCCATTTCATTATCAAAATAACATCTCTGAGTTTCCATCTAGTTCCCCTGTACAGAATCTTCCACAATAATTTATCTAGAATTCTTTGGGCCAGTTTCTCATTCTCCACATTGTAAACCCAGTCCCAGGTAATAAGTGCTCAAATAGCAATCACTGTCTCATCTGTGGCTTCCCAAGGGAGTTTGTCCGCATGAAGCACCTCTCAAAGAGACAAAGCTCCATTGCAACAGATGGGATCCACTGCAGAAAATCCTGTGGTGGATTTCTCTTGTCTGAATAGATCAAAAGTTGGCCTGATAGACTGTAGAAATGACTGAGTCATTTCTTGCCCAAATTTGGCAAAACCTTCTGCCCTTCCAAGATGAGTATGAGCATGAGTTACAGCAGTGGGGTGGGCCTGGAGCTGACTGCCAGCTGATGTGGAGGTACAATCTTCAGTGGAGAAGACACTGATTGAATCTACTTCCTAGTACTCTGTTTGCAACTCTTCAATTCCTTCTCTCAACTGCCAAAAATTGGAGAACCATTTGATGCCTAATTCATCATAAGATTCAGACAACATGCTTACTAGTGTTGCCCAGGGGCCTTCCATAAAAACTGTTAGCTGGCCAATGAGGCCTTCACCCTTGTTCTTTCATTTCTCTGTGTATATCCCATCTTGGTTGCCAAAACCATTAAGAAGTATGAAGGGACTTTGCCGTACTGTTCATCTAAGTCAGCCTAACTGCCACAGTTTCACCAATGCTGGTAGAAGACATGAGACTCCTGGGTGGTAAACAGAGGACTATATTACTCACAGCTCTAGCAGCAGCTTATGCCAGCTTATTTATAACAGTTTCTCAAGCCCCAGGTCCCACAGAGCAGTGCAAAGAGGGCCAGATGATGCCTGCACACATGATTGTGTTACAAGACAGAAATCCTGAGCTTTGGGGACCCAAGCCTTGCTAATAGACAGCAAAAAGACACGCACATTTGTTCCAGAGGGAAGCACTATCTCCATCTCATAAGGTTGTTTGTTATACAAAATCTTAAAATGACAGTAACAAGTTAATCTGTCACTGTGCTTATAAGATGTTCAGAAAAGTGAAAGACCCATAGAGGATAGAGGAATGTATCTTTTTTTTTTTTTTTTTTTTTTTTTTACAGGCAGAGTTAGAGTGAAAGAGAGACAGACAGACAGACAGGTCTTCCTTCCATTGGTTCACCCCCCCAAGGAATGTATCTTAACTATGAGTGTTAGCAACCGATATTCTGAATCACACCATTCATCACAAGTCTCTTGGGAGGCAGTCTATTTTACATCCTAGTTCCTTACAGATTGGGGATGGAGTATTGGCAGATAAAACAGAACCGGCAATGGTGAGGACTGGGGGGAATTTCATGGAAAGAAGCAATAGGTAGTAGAAGATTAGGAAGGTTTTGGGTTGTAAATTTACATATGGTTGTAAATTTACATATAGGAAATGAAATTTATTACATATTTATGGAAAAGATCAAAGAGAAAGCAAAAACTGGGTAACTGAGACTTCTTTTTCTTAATATTTACTTATTTATTTGAAAGGCAGAATGACAGAGGAAGATATACAGATATAGAAAGATACAGAGAGAGAGAGATACCTTCCATCCACTGGTTTACTCCCCAAGTGGCCACAATGGCTGGGGCTGGGCCAGGCAAAACACAGAAGCCAGGAACTCCATCTGGATCTCCCACATGGGTGGCAGGGGCCCAAATACTTGGACTATTATTTGCTGCCTTCTCAGGCACTTTAGCAGGAAGTTGGATAGGGAGCAGAGTGGCTGGGACTCAAACCTGCACTGCAATATGGGATGCCAGCTGAACCTATTTGCCACAATTGGGTCTTTGAGAGGACAGGAACCAGAGCAGAACTCAGGATTAGATCTAGAGGCTAATGGAGAGCCTCTGGGTGCCCCTTTTAAGATGACACTAATATCCATGTGTGACTTTTATTATGAATCATACAGTCCAAGGTTCAACTTCTCACATGATTGGCTTCACTTGGGTTGGATGCCTATGCATTAGGCTGGACAGTTTAGAGACTTCAACCACCAATTGAGCCAAGACTGCATTTAGTGAATTGAGGGATCCCCCAAAGAAAAATCCCTGCATATCAGATTCATTTTGTCAATCTTCTTCACATGATGGAGGCTGAGATACACCCTAGCTGGGGTACACCCTACACCTCCATTAACAGTGAGGGAGGGGAAACAACCAAAGGAAGGTCTCTGGGTGGCCAGGCTGGAACACAAGCCTGGGTGGGGAAGAAGGGCACTGAAGATAGGATCAAGTTACCAGGACCGGGGCCGGTGCTGTGGCGTAGCGGGTAAAGCTGCCGCCTGCAGTGCCGGCATCCCATATGGGCACCAGTTTGAGACCCAGCTGCTCCACTTCCAATCCAGCTTTTTGCTGTGGCCTAGGATAGCAGTAGAAGATGGCCCAAGTCCTTGGGTCCCTGCACTCATATGGGAGACCTGGAGGAAGGTACTGGTTCCTGGCTTCGGATCGGCGCAGCTCCTGCTGTTACAGCCAATTGGGGAGTGAACCAGCGGATGGAAGACCTCTCCCTCCCTCCCTCTCCCTCCTCCACCTCTCCATCTCCCTCTCCCTCTCCTTCTCTCTCTGTGTAACTCTGACTTTCAAATAAATAATAAGTAAATCTTTAAAAAAAAAAAAAAGTTACCAGTACTAGCATCTATTCCAGAACCACAGGGTGAAACAGGGAAGGAACAGGTCCCTAAAGAATGGGGTCTCAGGAACAAAAAAGGGATGAGAACAGTACTGGGTAGAGTGACACAACAGATGTCCACCATGGTCACCATCCTCCCAGTATGGAATTTTGCATCTCCTGGTTTCAGGATGTCCGTAGGAGAAAGGAAACTAAAGACACAGGGAGTGAATTGTCCTGGGAGCCACGGTCCAGGCCAGGATGGCCACTAGAGGGCAATTAGGGAAGGCAGGAGGTGGAGGAGTGGCTGAGGCAGAAAACGGCTGGAGAAAAGGTCTTGGGCATCAGTCAGTGCCCAAGGCCATTCTGGGGAAACTGGAAGACACAATTAGAGTCCAAGCCTGGGAAACCTGTTACATCCCATCAGTTTCTTACTAGGGATCTGAAGAAAATTGGAGAAGTGGGCAGAGTCAGGAATAGGCACCAGGTTCACTCTCCTTCCTCTCCTCCCTCTCCACTCTGGGACAAAGGGCACTGTCTCAAAGGTCAGGTTCACAGCACAGATCAGGAGGTGGGAGTAGGGGTGAGGTGAGTCAGCAAAACTCTGAAACCAGATACCAGCCAGAAAATGGAATTAGAAGATAAGTTTGTTTGGTGCATAAAAATGTTGGAATCCATGCATACGAAAGGTCTTCAAAAACATTTTGGAAAATGCATGTTTTGTTTTGTTTTGTTTTGGACAGGCAGAGTGGACAGTGAGGAAGAGAGACAGAGAGAAAGGTCTTTCTTTTCCATTGGTTCACCACACAATGGCCGCTGCGGCCAGTGCACCGCGCTGATCCGAAGCCAGGAGCCAGGTGCTTCTCCTGGTCTCCCATGTGGGTGCAGGGCCCAAGAACCTGGGCCATCCTCCACTGCACTCCCAGGCCATAGCAAAGAGCTGGACTGGAAGAGGAGCAACCGGAACAAAATCCGGCACCCCGACTGGGACTAGAACCCGGGGTGCAGGTGCCGCAAGCAGAGGATTAGCCTATTGAGCCACGGCACCGGCCGAAAATGCATATTTTAGGGGCTAGCACTGTGGTGTAGTGGGTAAAGCCACTGTCTGCAGTGCTGGCATCCCATATGGGTGCTAGTTCGAGTCCCAGCTGCTCTACTTCCGATCCAACTCTCTGCTGTGGCCTGGGAAAGCAGAAGATGGCACAAGTCCTTGGACCCCTGTACCCATGTGGGAGACCGGAAAGAAGCTCCTGGCTCCTGGCTTTGGATCAGCTCAGCTCTGGCCCTTGTGGCCAACTGGGGAGTGAACCAGTGGATGGAAGACCCCTCTCTCTGCTTCTCCTTCTCTCTCTGTGTAACTGTGACTTTCAAGTAAATAAATTTAAAAAAAAAAGAAAATGCATATTATTTAAAAAAAAACTACACATGGATTTCATAAATGTGTGCACCAAAAAAAATTTATCTTTTAACTCAAATGTTCCACAAACTCTGAATGATACTCACAGAAGTCACACAGAAGGAAAGGCACCAAAGGAGACTATTGTTGCTCCTCAGTGATCACAGCGTCCGCCAGCTTAGATACCTGTTCACTGACCTCCACGCAGGGAGCCTCACTCACAGAATAACATTAGTGAGCCAGGAAACTGGAAAATGTGGGATTTGGGGTTCACCTGCAAGCTGTGGTTCAAGATGTTAAGTTGTCATAAGGAAACACAAGAGATTTGCCTATGGGCCTTTGTTCACAACCGCCTATCACCAGTGTTTGCTGCTTATCCTTCTGTGACGGTGAGGTCACCCCAACTGGCAGCCTGGCACTCAGCCAAAACCAGTAGCTTTTAAAACTGCAGAAACCAAACAACTCCAATATGCATTGGTTGGGAAATGGATAAACAAACCATAGCACATGCATGCCACTTAGCAGTAAGAGACACCAACTACTGACTCACACAACAACACTGAGGAATTTCACAGCTGTTATGTTGAGAAGAGGCCAGACATAAAAGAACTACAAGCTTTAGGGTTACATAGGCAGGAAATTCTAGGGGCAGGAGTTGTAGTGCAGAGTTAAGCCACTGCTTGCAATGCCAGATTCCTATATACAGCGATGTTTAAGAGTCCTGGCTTCTACGCTTCTGATCCAGCTTCCTGTTAATGAGCCGGTGAAAGCAGCAGATGACCCAAGAACTTGGGTCCCAACCACCCACGTGGGAGACCCTGATGGAATTCCTGGCTTCTGGTTTCAGCCTGGCCCAGCCCCAGCTGTTGTGGCCATTTGGGGAATGAACCAGTGGACAGAAGATCTCTTTCTCGCTGCTACTGTCACTCTGCCTCTCAAATAATTATGTTTTTAAAAAATTCTAGGGGCTGGCACTGTGGTGCAGCAGGTTAAAGCCCTGGCCTACAGAACTGGCATCCCACCTGGGTGAAAGTTCAAGTCCCAGCTGCTCTACTTTCAATCTGGCTCCCTGCCAATGCACCTGGGAAAGCACCAGAGGATAGCCCAAGTCCCTGGGCCCCTGCCCCTACGTGGGAGACCAGGAAGAAGCTCCTGGATCCTGATCAGCTCAGCCCCAGCCATTGTGGCCATTTGGGGTGAGAACCAGCGGATGGGAGACCTCTCTCTCTATCTCTAGCTCTCTCTGTAACTCTTTAAAATAAAAAAATAAATCTTTAAAAATAAATAAAAATCCTAGAAAAGGTGGTGACAAAAAATAGTTTGCTATTTGCCTGGGACGGGGAAGGGGACTGAGTGCTGAAGAGCTTATGTAGGGGGCAGGCACTGCGTAGCGAATAAAGCCATGGCCTGCAGCACTGGCATCCTTATGGATGCCTATTCATGTTCAAGCTGCTCTGCTTCTGATCCAGCTTCCTACTAATGGCCTGGGAAAAGCAGAAGATGGCCCACGTGTTTGGGCCCCTGCTACCCACCTGGGAGATCTGGAAGAAGCTCCTGGATCCTGCTTCAGCCTGGCCAAGCCTTGGCCTTTGCAGCCATCTGGGGAGTAAACCAACAGATAGAAGCTCTCTCTGTGTCTGTGTTTGTGTGTATGTGTGTGTGGGTGTCCCTCTCTCTGTGTAACTCTGTCAAATAAATAAATGAATCTTTAAAGTAAACACATAGGTAAATTTACAAAAAGGGCACAGGCAACTTCCAGGGGAGATGAGCATTTCTGGCCATTGATTAAATAGGGACTTTTTTTTTTTTTCAATCGTGGTGAACTACAAGGAGCACAAAATTGGCCCCTTTCACCCTGAGCGTGCAATGCAGGGGCATCAGTGACACAGCACCGTGCGACCATCACCACTGTCTAGTCCTGAAGCCCTGCCACCACCCCACGCCCGGCTGCCCGAGGCAGGAAGGTCTCACTCCTCTTCCTCTCCCGTGGGCTTCACTTCCTGTACTGGTACCTGGATAAAGCTGATTCAAAGGAGGCTCGCTCGCAGCATCCAGGCCCTGCGGTGGAGCCCTCTCCCTAGGTGCGGTCATTTTTAGACAGTTCCAGGGCACAGCGGTCTTGGCACTTTCCTCTGTGCTCCTGGACTGAGTGCCAGGCCCTTGGCAGTGACTCTCCTTTGCCAGAATAAAACAGGGAACCCTCGCACCCAAGGCTTCCCGGGTCCCCAGGTCCCCGACCCCCAGAGCATTCGTCCCTGGCTAATGGGCAGCGGAGTCCACTGCGCACCTCACGCTTCCGGTCTTTAATGGCGCCCACTGACCTACAGGCCGCGCGAAGAGCCAGACTCGGCGTTTTCCCTTCCGCACACCGGGAGCCTTTCCCCACCCGCGTTCTGGCGCTGCTGCAGCCGCACACGTCCAGGACGAGGAGTTGGTGCCGTCCAAAGCGACCTCTTCACTGGTCCACCTGGCCCGGGCCTGCCGTCCCCTCAGGGGAGGAAGGCACATGTGTCCCTCCTGCTCGCTCTCCTCCTCCCGGAGACCCGGAACCAGCCTTCCTCCCCAACCAAGGGCAAGGGCGGGCCCTGCTTCAGAAGGAGCTCCATCTTGTCACGAGAGGCGCTCGCCTACCGCTGAGGGTGGGAGGCCGAAGCAGCAGCCGTGCAGCGCCCACTCCTACTCCGTGAGGCCGGAGGGGCTGCAACCTGAATGGCCCGGACCAAAGATCGAAACCTACACCACCAGCAACGGGAAAACGCAGGCGGGTCTGCGCCTAACGCTGCTCGGGATACCTCAAAGGAGCCCGGACACTCCGTGGGGTGTGGGGGGCTCCGGGGCCCCGGTCTGTGTGGACTGTGAGGCCCTCTTCCTCTCCCCGCGCCGAGAAAGGGAAACACTTCCGGGGCAAGGCTGGCCCTGTTGGACAGGAAGCAGTTCCTCGGAGATTGGGAGTGGAAGCCACAGGAAGGCGGTGGGAGAAGGTCAGAGGACAGACTTGGGGATGGGGCTGGTGAGCACAGCCGGGCACCCCTGTGAGGAGCCCCCAGGGAAACAGAGTGTGCTTCTGGAAAAATCATGTTGAACCCTCAGTTTTAACCTCTTACCCCCGGCATCCTGTGTTACAATCCCCTGCATCTCAAAGGCAGTCTACCGCCTGGCAGCCCTCAGCGGAGTTTAAACAACTGTATGAGCTTGTGAGATGGAAAACAAAGGGAGTGGGCCGGCGCCGCGGCCCAACAGGCTAATCCTCCGCCTTGCGGCGCCGGAACCCCGGGTTCTAGTCCCGGTCGGGGCGCCGGATTCTGTCCAGCTCTCTGCTATGGCCCGGGAGTGCAGTGGAGGATGGCCCAAGTGCTTGGGCCCTGCACCCCATGAGAGACCAGGAGGAAGCACCTGGCTCCTGCCTTCGGATCAGCGCGGTGCGCCAGCCGCGGCGGCCATTGGAGGGTGAACCAACGGCAAAGGAAGACCTTTCTCTCTGTCTCTCACTGTCCACTCTGCCTGTCGAAAAAAAGAAAAAAAAAAAAAAAAAAAAAGGGAGCGTGTGATAACCAGTGTGGCTTCCCCCACCTCACACACAACTGCGGAAGGGACCGTGCCTAGGAATTCCAGGTGGGGGCAGCCTTGAGACCATCCCAGGTCCACAGCTGAGTGGCAGCTGCAAGGAAGACGCATGTGAAATTGAAGAGCTCCTGATAGACAATTCTAGAATCCAAGGCCAAACCTTCCGAAATCCTTAGCTCTCTGTTCTTTTCATGCATGCTGGACTGCTCCCTTTGTTTAGCCCTGGCACTGAACACCTTGCCTGGAACAGAGTGGGCAGTTAGCAGATGAGTGATAGATGACCTAGTGATCATGGAGAAAAGGCAGAGGTCAACGTGGCAGCAAAATGGGGTAAAATTTTGAAATATTTAAGTGAGAAGATTGACACATTCATAGATATTGGTGGAGGAGATGATGTTACCCTTGGAACCTCAGAAGATTCTATATCTGGAAGGGAGAAGTATAAACCTATGAGATAATACGGAGGAGAAATTGCAGTTGCTAACCAAGAGTGGTTGAAGAAGGGTGCAGAGAAAAGCAGGAGGTAAGTCTGCATCCACAGAGACACTGAGGTCAGGAAATCGTTAACAGTAGATCTTCCGTGTTTTCTGGAAACATAACTGTCACATTTTATGATACAGTCACACAATGTTCCCTTGGAATCCAAGTTAAGGGTGTGTGTGCTGCATTCTTAACCTGCATGATGGAATAATGTGGTGGTTTCGTGGCAGTTTTCTGGGGCTGATCTTGTAACCAGCTCAATGGTAAGTTTTCATGTATGCAATCTTCTCCCCTTATTTTAGGACAATCTGAGAAAGTTAAACTTTTGCCAGCTGTGTGGTTGCTTTGATTTTTGCTTTATCTCGACTGTTTCATAACATGCTGTATCTTAATGGTTCCAGCTCAGAATAATTTTGGGCCTCTCCACTGCCCCCACCCCAGCCATGTGGCAGCATCTAGAGACTTTAAAAGAAAAAAAAAAGATTTATTTATTTGAAAATCAGAGTTACACAGAGAGAGGATAGGCAGAGAGAGAGAAGTCTTCCATCTGCTAGTTCATTCCCCAGTTGGCCACAATGCTGGAGCTGAGCCAATCCGAAGCCGGGAGCCAGGAGCTTCTGCCGGATCTCCCACATGGGTGCAGGGGCCCATCTTCCACTGCTTTTCCAGGTCATAGCAGAGAGATGGATCAGAAGAGGAGCAGCCAGGACCTGAACTAGCGCCCATATGGGATGCCGGCACCGCAGGCAGTGGTTTTACCTGCTACGCCACAGCACCAGCCCTGTGGAGACACTTTTGATTGTCCAGCTGGAGGGGTGTCACTGGCATCTAGTGGGTGGAGGCCAAGAGTTCGGCTAAATCCCTTACAACACACAGCACAGTTCCCAGCTGACCCCAAAGATCATGTGCCAACGTTGGGAGAAATCCTGCAAAGTTTGTCTTCAGTTAACAACATAGATGTGATGGCACTTTGCTTGGCTGGTGAGTTTTAAGATTTTGTGAGTTTAATAAGTGCAGAACATTTGGAAGTGTCTCCTTTATTTCCATGTTTGAGGTGGAAGTGAGACTTGATCGATCGAAGTGAGACATCTCAAGTCTGCTTCAAATGGGAGGTTTTTCAGGCACTTTTTTTTAGGGTGACAACACCTTTAAGAAGCACTTGGATGGCATTGCTAAAGGGTTGCAACAACAGTGCAGGTCAAAATCAAGTGACAGCAGACACTAAAATCATGGCCAGAGGCACTCTATGAGATCATAGGAGATGGGACTGGGGAGTCGTGGACTCTGGGAGGCATGGCCTGGCTTTAAGTCCCAGCCTAACACGTCAACTCTGTCACGTGGCAATCAGGGCCTTTGGCAGTGGCATCACCGCATAATGAGGAGTAGAGGACTCACAGCCTTCTGGAGAGAATTTAATGTGGTGAGACTAGACAGTGCCTGGGGCATAGAAGGCTTAGCTTTCACACCCAATTGGTGCTGCCGCGTGGAAATAACGTATAGTTCACACTTTCTGTGGTGGGCCACCTTGAATGTTTTATGGTTTTTCAAATTTTGGTAGGTACTCCCCTCATTTTCATTTTTGAGTTTCACACTCTATCAGTGTGTTTTTTTTTTTTAAAGATTTGATTATTTATTTATTTGAGAGGCAGAGTTACAGACAGAGAGAGGGAGAGACAGGGAGAGGTCTTCCATCTGCTGGTTCACTCCCCAGCTGGCCCCAACAGCTGGAGCTGGGTGGATCGGAAGCCAGGAGCCAGGAGATTCTTCTGGGTCTCCCACGCAGGTGCATAGGCCCAACAACTTGGGCCATCTTCTGTTGCTTTCCAAGCCATAGCAGAGAGCTGGATTGAAAGAGGAGCAGCTAGGACATGGGCTCCCCCCCACCCCCCATCCATATGGGATGTTGGTGCTGCAGGCAGAGGCTTAGCCTACTACACTGCAGTGCCAGCACCTATCAGTGTTTTTTATATTTCATTTAAAATGTACACAAACAAAATTAATAAAAGTGCAGCTACACTGTGATTTTTAAGGGATCACTGATAGTTAAGACCGCAGGAAGAGCAAAGGTCTGTCCAATTCCTGAGACCAGAGCCAGAGCTGCTGTTTTGCCCCGTGATGTTATTGCCACTAGAGGACGCCAGAAGATGACTTTTGAAATGTTAAGCCAGAGGCAGGAGGTTTTAGATTTTAAGTTGTACCAAAATAGTCACAAGATGGAGCCAACAGATTCTTTTTGAAAGTTTTAAGTAGGTAGTTGTTGGTTTGGTTGTGTTAATTGCACCAAAAATGAAAATTCATTTATCATAGTTAATGGGAAAATATAATTCAGGGGTCAAGCACAAATGTTTCCATTCAGAGACCACATTGTTCTCTGCTCTGGACCTAACCATAAGAAACTTATTAAAGAGAAAGTTCCTGCCTCTATCAGAAATCACCATGCCCTGATGTAGAGGAGCTGCCCTGTCTCAAGGGAAGTTTGGGTTCTTGAGATTTGCTGTGAGGATCCCTTGCTTTGAGGGATTATAGTGGGAGAGGGGGAAGCCGGGGGAGAGTTCTGGCTTTTTTTTTTTCCTCTTTTGGGGGGTATAAATTTCTACCTGCACAAAGGAGGGATGGACTCATAGCAAAGCAACAAGGCTACTCAAGAGTCTGGGTCTTGGTCATGGAGCTCAGGGAATGATTTTAGGCAACAAAAATGAATAATGTGTAAGGCTGTGGACTAGCAAAAACTCATGTCTCTGTCCTGTGGTCTCCACCCTGGGTGGGTGAGGAGCCAGGACACCTGCAGTGCAGTGGCTTTTTTTTTTCCTAAAGAAACATCCATCCAAACAACTCTTCTTTTTTTCTTTAAGATTTTATTTTATTTATTTGAGAGTAGAGTTAGAGATAGACAGAGAAAGAGACAGAGAGAAAAGTCTTCCATCTGCTGGTTCACTCTCCAGATGGCCACAATAGCTGGAGCTGAGCTGATCCAAAGCCAGGAACCAGGAGCTTCTTCTAGGTCTCCCATGCAGGCGCAGGGCCCCAAGCACTTGGGCCATCTTCTATTGCTTTCTCAGGCCATAGCAGAGAGCTGGATCAGAAGTGGAGCTGGAACCAGTGCCCATATGGGATGTCGGCGCTGTGGGTAGAGGCTTAGCCCACTATGCCACATCGCCAGCCCTGGAGTGTGGCTTCTTAGCACCTTCCCACAGGGCTGCCAGCCCCCAGCAGGTGGAGAAGAACCGGGCTGAGGGGCATGTTCAAAGCAGCACAGCAGCCACAGAGGAAAGGAACCTGGGGTCATTCAAATGTCACCCTCTCATATTCACAAGGGAATCTTCACAAAGATCTTGGAAAACGCATATTACGAAAAAACTTTGCACCAAAATAAACTTTTAAAAAAACATTTTTTTTTTATTTCATTTTCTTGAAAGGCAGAGAGAGAGAGAGAGAGCTCCCATCCACTGGTTCGCTCCCCAAAACACTCCCAACAGTCTAAGTTGTGCAGGTGGAAACCAGGACCCTGAAACTCAATCTGGATTAGCTGATTGAGGTCTCAGAAAGCTGGAATCAGGAACAAAGCCAGGACTTGAACCCAGGTTCTCAACATGGGCTGCAAGTATCCCAAGTAGCATTTTAATGCTGTACCAAACGCCCACCCTCTAACCTTATTTTTAATTCCATGTCTCCACAAAAGTTTTGAAGTAGTTTCTTATGTATGTAAGCTGTAGAATAATATTGAAGGAAGGTCCTGATCATGTCAGGTCAATGTTACCAACGTTGCCGGGAGCGTAGAACACAAGAGCGAGGAAGAGGATTTTATAAAAGGAAGCAAGAGAGAGGGAGGCGGGGGCAATGCTCTCCGATTGCTTTCTACCTGGCAAAGTCAGCGCCAGTAACTCAGTAATTCTTAAACAACTCCACTTGGGGGCTTTTGCAGTCATTGGACAGATAGGTAAGCCGGGAAGTGAGAAGTTGCGTAATTTTTCAAGGCCACACAACTAGTGAGAGGTGGAACCAGGGGTAGATAACCGGGAAATGCCAAGTATGTGGGATTTGAGTAAAAGTGACAAGGAGCCCTTCCTGACCTGGAGTCTGGGCTCCCGCTGGGGGGGGGTGGGGGGGGTGGGTGGGCTGAAGGTACAAGGCTCACAAGGGGTCAGAGATGGCCCCGTGGTTGCTTCCCAGGGCTGGGGACTCCCACTACTCTCCAAGGCGGTCCCAGGTCCCAGGTGCTGGACGGGTTACAGTGGGAGAAGTCACTTCTTTGCTATATCATCTCATCCTGCTGAGCTGGACCTGGGAGAAACTGCGGGCTGCCTCCAAGGCCCAGGCCGTGGGTGCTCTCGCTGTTTACTAATATGCTATAAAAAGAAAGTGCTTGTAAACAGCTCGAGTGCACACACAATCTAATTAAAATAATTAAGGTAATGGCTGGTGAAAAAAGCAGTAAAACTCCTTCCTGCCCAGCCGCGGGCCGCCGCGTGGGAGGGCAGGCTTGCTGGCATTCTTCAGCGTGGAGTTGCTGGCTCTGGCACGGCAACGCGGACGCCGGACGCGGCGGTGGCCACTGACCCCTCTCCTGCCCCTCCTCTTAGCCCTGCAGCAGCCACGTGCGCGGGCCCCTCCCAGGCCAGCAGCGACCTTTTCCCTTTTTGGCTCCATGAATTCCCAAAGCTTTGTCTCTTGAGATCCTCAGCACGGTGGGAGCCTGCGGCCCCCCTCCGGACCCACCCACAGGTCACGCCTCCCTGTGCAGAAGTGTCCAGGGCAGGTCACTAGGTGGTGAGCCTGGTCTTGCACGAGCCAGGGTGGCCACTGGGCTGCGGCCAGCAGCTTGTTGTTTTGTTCTAAGCCACACTTTGGCCACCAGCAAATGTGTTAGCTTGGCGGTCAGAAGTAGAGATGATATAGAAAGAGGAGAGGTGGTTCAGACTAAGACCATGGATAGTAAACCTGTATAGGCGCTCCCCTTCTACACATGCATCCCTTGGCTGTGCAGGCCCAGGTACCCGCAGTCAAACAGACACCTGATGGTTCCTCAGTTATTCATTGCAGGACAGGCTTTTGCAATTGCTTTTATAATCCATTCTAGAATCATTTTAAATTTTTTTCACTCATTTATTTTATGTATTTGAAAGGCAGAAAGAGAGAGCAAGAAATTGAGAGAGCTCCCATCCACTGACTGGTTCACCCACCCACATGACCACAACAGCCAGGGCTGGGTCACTCCAAAGCCAGGAGCTGGGAACTCCATCTTGGACTCCCATCTGGGTGGCAGGGACCCAGATACTTGAGCCATCATCAGTGCCTCCCAGAGTGCACAGCAACTGGTATTGGATGCAGATCTGGAACTCAAACTCCATATGGAAGTGGGCCACCCAAGCACTACACAAAACAACCCCCCCCCCCCCCCCCCCGCCAATCAGTGTCTTAAATGCTAGACCAAGCTCCTGCCACTAGAATCTTTTCAAGCATCTCATCAAATAACTGGTCATTAGTCGGTAGAATCCACCTGACACTTTTGGCTACCAGGTAGGAATGCTTAAAAACATGTATAAGAATGTGGATCAGATGTTCTCTGCTCAGGAAAAACCACTTTGGTGGGCCATTTTGGTTATGTAGACATACTTTGATAGGGGATGGAAATCACACCAAATTATGGCACAGTCCAGCCAATAACTTCAAACCAAATGTTAGACACCCCTGTGTTGAGATTTCTAAAGTACTCTCTGGCTCTCTTTGTGGAGGTTTCTGACAACTTGACCCCTACCTCCCTGCCCTCACCTATTCTTTTCTTCTCATCTCTTCCCTTCTGGCTGCAAGCCTTCAAGTCTTAATACTTTTCTTTTTCTTTTTCTTTTTTTATTAATTAATTTATTTCGAAGGCAGAGTTACAGAGAGGCAGAGACACAGAGAGACAGGGGCTGGCGCTGTGGCTCACTTGGTTAATCCTCCACCTGCAGCGCCGGCATCCCACATGGGCACCGGGTTCTAGTCCCGGTTGCTCCTCTTCCAGTCCAGCTCTCTGCTATGGCCCAGGAAGGCAGTGGATGATGGCCCAAGTGCTTGGGCCCTGCACCCACATGGGAGACCAGGAGGAAGCACCTGGCTCCTGGCTTCAGATCAGCGCAGCGCCGGCCATAGCAGCCATTTGGGGAGTGAGCCAATGGTAAAGGAAGACCTTTCTCTCTGTCTCTCTGTCTATAACTCTACCTGTCAAATAAAGGAGAAAAATCTTTCTTCTTTGGTGGCCATCAAAGCAGCCGCTTCAGCAGCGCGGGAGTAGAAATCGGTAGAGGGGAGTCTCATTCATCAAGGGAGGGGAGGAATGGGCAGTGAAGGCTGTGCATGTCAGCGGGACCCAGAGGAGGCCTGAGCACGACTGGAGGCTGAGGAGAAGGAGCAGGTGGAGGAGTCACTGTGCCTGGGAGGGAGGAAGGACCTTACTAATGAGAAGTCCCCTGCTGCAAGCTTGAGAACTGTTGAAACCACAGTGCACGGTCGAGCTTAGCCTGGGAAACGAGTGGGTGCTGTATCCTCAGACACCAGAGAGGAGGGCAGCCCAAGCACAAATGGCTGCTTGGTGCCCAATTCCAGCTTCCTGCCCAGGCACGCCCTGGGAGGCACCAAACAATGGCTCAGGTAATTGGATCCCAGCCACGTGAGAGACCTGGATTGAGTTCCAGGTTTCTGGCTTTGGCCTGGCCCAGCCCCAGCTGTTGAAGCCCTTCAGGGAGAGAACCAATAGCTTAGAGAAAGGAAGCATGTTCTGAGTGAAGGCAGGGGTAATTGCAGGTGACATGACCATCCCATCCTGTTTTAGAGTGAGAGGGCGAGGGGCTGGGGTCCTCAGAGAGTGTAACAGGCTTGGAAATGCCAGGTAAAACCAGCTGGAGGGGAGCCTGGAGCAAGTTAGGAGGACACCTCCTCTCCGGTGTCTGAGGGCATTCTCATCCTGAGACTTCTCCAGTTCATTCATGGCAACAGCTGACACTGGAATTCTTTTCTAAAAGTTTGTGTATCTACAGCCGTTATCTCACATCACTCTTAGAACACTCCTTAAAGTGGGTTTATTAAAATGTCGAGTTTGAGATGAAGAAACCAAAGCACACAAAGGTTAATAATAAACAAACAAAAAGATCACACTACCATGGAGCTGGGCTTCAAACCCACATTGTCTCACTCCAAAGCCCCTGAGCCAAACCACCCCTTCTTGGGGTTGGCACTGTGGCGCAGCGAGTTAAAGCTCCAGCCTGCAGCACCAGCATCCCATGTGGGAGCTGGTTCAAATCCTGGCTGCTCCATTTCCAATCCAGCGGATAATGGCCCAAGTGCTTGGGTCTGTGTACCCATGTGGGAGATCTGGCCCCTGCCTCCTGGCTTTGGATCGGCTCAGCTTTGGCCATTGCGGCCATTTGGAGGGTGAACCAGTGGATGGAAAGCCTCTCTTGCTCACTCAGTCTCTGCCTCTCTCTCTGCAATTCTGTATTTCAAATAAATAAAATAAATCTTTTTTAAAAAAAAAAAAAACCTACCCTCCTAAAACACCTGCCTTTCCTGATGCCTCCTACCAAGAGTGCCCATGAGCCCTGCTCACGATTCCTCAGTTTGACCCCCCTCCTGGCTCTGGGCCTCCTCAGAGGCTGTCCCTGGATCAGAATCACCCTATTGCCCAGCAAATGCTTCATTCCATCAGCTCCCCAAGACTGCTTCTAGGGTGCCCTCTTGGTGATGACTTCTCATTTTGAACAAATCTGAGATGGGGATTCTTTGAATCAGCAACTGTGGGGAAGAGGCTGCTGGTCCTCCTGTCACCAGATGCCCAAGCATCTGTGTGTGTGCCCTGAGTCAGCTCCTTGAGGATGTTGGGTTAATCTCTTCCAGTTCATCAGTCACTCTCTCCCCAGATGTTAATTCCCTTTCGCAGAATATGTTGGCGATGCCGACAAATGCTTCCTTATTAGTCTTCTCTACAAATTCCAGTGTGGTGAACAAAACGTAGAAATCCTCTATTAGGATTTCAATCAAGAGTTCCAATACCTGGAACTCCCAAATATTTGGTAATTTTACCCTCATTGCTTTATACCAGTATGTACTTTAAACATCTGGGATTGGGCATGTGGCAGAGAAGATGCTGCTGGGAGTGCCCTTATCAGAGTGTCTGCGTTTGAGCCCAAGCTCTGCTTCCAAGTCCAGCTTCCTGCTAATGTGCACCTCTGGGAGGCAACAGGTGATGGCCCAAGTGCGTGTGTCCCCGCAATACACCTGAGAGATGAAAGTTGAGTTCCAGACTCTTGACGCTGGCCTGGCCCAGCTCTGATTGCTGCAGGCATTTGGAGAGTGAACCAACAGGCAGAATCTCTCTCTTTCTCTCTCTCTCTATCTCCCTTTCAAATAATTAAAAATAAATGCAAACATTTTAAACATAGCAACTCCAAGGAGAAGCCTAGCAAGTTTCTGCCTGGGGCACTGCCTGAAATGTGCTGGATTTCCTGGGCTCTGACTTCCGCCTGGCATCTCCCAGGGGCCTCGCTAACCTCTGCAGCCCTCTCTTCCCACTTGGGGGTTGTCTCCTCTGGAATCCTCTGGATTTATTGGAGGGGAATTCCTAATTGCCTTTCATTTATCACTCTGCTGACATTGTTTCTATTTCTGATACATTTTTATTGGCCTCAAGAGGGCAAGACCAAACCATCAAATTAAAATAAATGAAAATAAAACATAGTTTAATTCTTCAAGTCCCTGAACCTGCTCCCTCACCTGCAGTCACTTGAAAGTAATTAGAGAATCTTTTATTGCTGTGGCTTTTTCCAGGCCCTGCTTCTTGCACTATGCTCTAGAGGCTTCTCAATGCACTTTTACACCCTCTCGGTGGGTGCTGTCTCCGAACCTCCTCCCTCTTCCTTCTTTCCTGTGGTCTGTCTTCCAGAGTCGGGAGACTTGTGTTTCTCCCGTGGCAATTTAGTCATTCTCTTCCACGTGATGCCGCTTCGCTTATTCCTCTGAGCAGTCAATTCATTTCCTGGACACAGGGGACTTTTAAGAATGTTTAATTTGCTTTATTATCCACTTTGCCCTGGCCACCAGTCCTTTGTAATGGTATCTGGTTCTTCTAATCCTGTTTAGCATCCCCTCGCTGTCCCCCACCCCCACTCTCAGCTGCAGCACTGCCTTTCCTTCCTCTCTCTCCAAGTTTTTAGCATCTTGGGTGGTTAAAGCCTGACTTCCTTTCCCTGCCCATTGACTTTTAGGATGAAAATGAAAAACAAACAAGTTCATTTGGGGCTCACAGAAAAGCTTTGTCTCTCATGCTGATATTCATGTGTGATAAACACATCGATTTGAAAAAAAAGTTCTTATTTTCACAAAACAATCACACTAAAAATCCACTCCTGGGTATCGAACGCTTTGTCCTGCTAGGTAATCTTGGTAGTCATTGAAATGATCTTTAAACACGTACATGTTTTCCTCTTAGAAAGTCATTGCCTTTGCATGAATACTTTGCTCATGGTGTCAAATCACCTACACTTGCTCATCAATACCGCCTTGAGTATTTCTTCTAATGTCTCCAGTGGAAACGTTTTGCTTCGCAATCCAACCTTAAACTTTCATCATTTTGTGTGCACTGGGTTGGGGGTGGGGCGCGGAGGGAAGAGTTTTTCTAACTGTGCAGGCATTCTTGTCTGGAATTGCTAATATTCACGGGACAACCTCTAAGCTGCACGAATAGAGACGTCGGTCTTAGAATTCGCCCCTCTGAGGTGCGAAGAGGTTAAATTAGGAGCTGCAGCAACCACACAATAAAGCCCCGAGAAGCCCCAAGAAGCCGGCATTCCTAAGGCAGCGTCCCGCCCCGGGAGCCCCTGGCCCGGCCGGCTCAGCTCGCGGCCCCGGTTCCTCCCATTGTAATTCATTCTGTATTCCTTCCTGCGCCTCTGCCTGGGCTAATTGTCGTCTTCCCACACTCCGGGGCTGTCATTTCCTCCAGTCCTCGCCTTCTCCCGGACGGCAGCACCTGCAGGGCTCTTTCTGAGCATGGGCTCGGGGTGGCCCCGGAGCCCGGCTTCCCCCGCTGGCCCGAGCCTGCCCATCGCTCCACTTCATACCTCTGAGCAGCTGCGTGCCAGCCCGCCCACCGGAGGCCACTGTCACCCAGGGGCCATGTGCGCGCTGCCCGCTGCCCTGGGCCGGGAACGGTCTCAGCAGCTCTGTTGGGGGAAGCGGCCAGGACTTGCCCTCTGTCCCCCTCATCACCCTGACGCCCAAGCAGCATTTGACTTCGGTAACCCTCATTTTCTTCTCGAGAAAACCCAGCAATGGAAATTCTCCTGAATTTTCTACAATCACCAACCATGCTTACAAAAAAAAAAAAAAAAAAACATTAATTGGGGAATGTGAAGGGAGGGAAGATGACACAATCACACTAGCTCTAGGCTGCCAGGCTGTTTCATTTCAGCCGTGCAGAAGTGATTCTTGGGCTAAGGAAGCAGAGTACAAGCCTTTGTTTTAGGACGTGGGTTCTGATTACACCTGACAGGGCTGAAACTTGACTCCCAGCGGGCTCAGGGCGCCTTATCAGCCACCAGCCGAGCTACGGCAGGGCTGGGACCCAACTTGTCACTTTGATTCCTTTTGTATACTGCTTAGGATGGCAACAAAATCCAAAAACACAAAGTTCTTTCTTTCTCCCTACAAACTAGCTCCCCGGGGGAGTTCTCCTGACCATCTTTTTAATTTTTGTATCGTCTGTGAGTTTTCCTCTCAAGGTCTTGTGGAGGTTCTCATAGTTTAAGACTATTCACATTTAATAAAACGTCTGCCCGAGAAAAAGACCTATGGAACCTGAGCCGTGGTGGTGGTTTTGTGGTATTTGGATTCGTGTCTATGAAAATATTTGTACCCACATGACAGATTGTTCGGCGCGTTCATCCCAAACCAAAAACCTAAAAATAATTCACACACACAAGATCATCATTAAGTTTTTTTTCCCTCCCCCGCAGTCATCCAGCATGAGTAATGGTAAAAGCAACAGCCAAAACAGTAAGATTACTATGTTGAGTGCTTCATGCATTGTCAGGTACAAACACTTCAAGCAGTGCCGAAAATACTTTCGCTCTCTGAATAATGCATACCCGAAGTCAAACTCACCTGGACTCCTTACCAAGTGTACATATTTTCTAAAAAACAAAATCATGCTGTAGTTGGAGAAAGCTATATGGGGTGACCTGCCTGGGACTGGATGGGGAAGGAGCCAAATCAAACACTCAACCAACAGCCTGGTCATTAATCCAACAATGACTTTTTCTCTGCAGGCTAATTTCATTTTTTAAGTCAGTGCTCAACTCTCTACTGTAGTGGGTGGGGGGATATGCCATGGAAACAACCAAACAGGATAAGAGAGGTGTAAATTCATCCTGGACTGGGAAGTGAGTGTTTCTGGGAGGCTTGTTTGTGTTGCACACCTTGGCTGTGCTCCACGGGAGCTGGGCTCTCCATTTATTGTCCTGCTAGGGCACAGAGGGGCTGTTTTGTTGTTGTTGTTGTTGTTGTTTTGTTGCTGTTTTGAAGGAAATCTGGCCCCTGCCCATGCATACCGCTGCCTCTGCCTCTTTGTAGAGGTTGCTCCTAGCAGTTACCAGCCCTGACTGGGAACCTTTGTTTTCACAAGAGGATGCCCGGCTTCTAGGTGGAGCTACGCATGGAATCAGGAAAACAGAGTCAGGACACGGTGGGTGTCTGCCATGTGATTTATCTCAGATCTCGCGGAAGCTTGACTGGAGGAAAGAACAGTTGGGAAGGATGCGGGCCATCTTTCTCCCGCAGATTTGAGCTTCAGCCCTGGATCAAATGTGGTCATTGAAGAGCCTCACATCTGAACTGTGTCCCTTTGTCCAGGACCTCACTCTGGCACTTGACTGAGTGAAGGCTGCCTGAGCGACACCGTAAGAAGCAGCTGGTGGGAACTCACTGGCTCCCAGTGGAACGCACAACCTCAGTGTCCCTTTTGAGAAGGCACGGGAGAACCTTTTTTCAGGTCTTGAGGCTCCTGAGCCCCGGAAACGCATCTGTAAAACCTTGTGGGTCCTATCACCAGTCTGCTTCCTCACGGCTCAGAGCCAAATTTGTGGTTCCTCTTTAGCTTGAGTTCATAGGGTTGGCAATTCTGTGTGGTGGCTTTGCTTCTGGCTTCACTTCACCACCCCATTCTTGTCTCTTTGCTTTGTTTCTTCTATTTTGTGCACTTTTATTTATTATATTGCATAATTTTGATAGTCACCTAAGAAGCTCGTTGAAAAGAGGATGCATTGCATTAATAATAAATCATTTTTATAACATTTTCTGAGCACATAGCAATAAGAATATCTTCTGGGGGCAGGCACTGTGGTGTAGCCAGTGGCACCATCTCTTGGGACAACAGCATCCCATTTAGGAGTGCTGGTTCGAATATGGGCTACTCCACTTCCGAGGCAGCTCCCCACTAATGGGCCTGGGAAACAGCAGAAAACAGCTCAAGTACTTGGGTTCCTACCACCCATATGGGAGACCAGGATGGAGGTCCTGGCTCCTGGCTTCAACTTGGTCCAACCCCTGCTGTTGCAGCCATATGGAGAAAAACCTGTAGATGGAAGATCACTCTCTGTCTTTCATTCCCTGCCTCCCCTGCCCACTGTGCCACTCTGCTATTCAAATGAACAAATAAATAAATCTGTTTTTAAAAAGAGAATAAACTGCAGTGTGGGGGCAGAAAATTTTCTTACCCATTGCTATGTTAATGGCTGAGGCACTGACAATGAAGACAGAATTATAGGAGAAAAGCATCCACCTTTACTTAGTAAGAGTCTTCCATGACATGGCGGCTTTTGGTAATGAAGACCCCAAGAAACAGAGAAACTTGGATATTTTCATGCTAAGTTTGATGAATAAGTGGATGGTGATGGGGAAGCATGAGCACAAATGGGGTCTGATGTAGGGGTGAGAAGCTGGGGTTGGGGGCCTGTTTGCTCCGATTTTTCTCTGTGTCCCTGTGTCTGCAGAGACAGGACTTTCCTTTATCAAGGGTGCCGTGGGCACCGCTGGAATGAGGGCTGTAAGATTTGCTCCGGTGAAGAAAGGGAAGGAGCAAGGTGGGAGCCTCCTGTTTCTGCAGAGTCCTCACATGTCAAGGTGCCCTGATTTGGGAGAGTATGCCTTCAACCCCATCAGGAGATACCCCCAAATATGGGATAATATGGAGAAAAATTTAAGGATTTTTTTATAAAGATTTATTTTATTTATTTGAAAGAGTTACAGAGAGAAGTAGAGACAGAGAGAGAGGTCTTCCATCTGCTGGTTCACTCCCCAGATAGCCGCAACGGCCGGAGCTGCGCCAATCCCAAGTCAGGAGCCAGGAGCTTCTTCCAGGTCTTCCACGCGGGTGCAGGGGCCCAAGGACCTGGGCCATCTTCCACTTCTTTCCCAGGTCACAGCAGAGAGCTGGATCGGAAGAGGAGCAGCTGGGACTAGAACCAGCGCCCATGTGGGATGCTGATGCTTCAGGCCAGAGCTTTAACCTGATGCGCCACAGCGCCGGCCCCTAAGGATGTTTTAATTACCCTACACACAATTGGGAATTTGATATAAAGGACGCCTTAACTAAGAAATCCTCAAGACAAAGCTATGTTTAATTAGCTTGACTGAGGCACAGAGGAGTTGGAAGGATATTCTGATCCTGACAAGAAGGTACCACTGAAGCCCTCCCTGGGTGAGCAATGGCCCTTCATGGTCAAGGCCTGCTTCCCCGTGGAAATTAGTCCATGGAAGAAGTGGAGCAGGTTGGAGATCCACTCCCTGGAACACGATTTGCTGCTTTTGTCAGCTGTTTGTAGTATCATTATTGTTACACATAAGCAAACCATGAGGAGACCCTTCCAGCCACCGTGGATAACAAAGCTTCTTTATAAAGCCTGTCAATACATGTGGCAGTGTCTGGTACTGGAGGCGAAGGAAAGAGTCAGAACCCCTGCCTTCAGGGAGTTCACCCCTCCTGAGCTTTCTTGGCTTTCCCAGTCATGCAAGAAGGTATTTCATGAGTATCTCAAGGAGGCCTAGCAGAATAATTGTAGGAGGGCACCTAAGTTACTCTGGTTGGGGAGCAAAGAAGGCCCTCCTGAGAACAGCGAGTTGATGAGACAGTGAATGCAAAGCCCTGAGGTAGGGAAGAGAGGGCCGCGAGGGACTGGAGAACCACAGGAGGGCCAGCGAGCACCGAGTGGGTGGACAAGTGACAAGGTGCTCAGTGGAGAAGTGACAAGGTACAAGGTGAGAGCAAGCTGCGGTGAGGCCTTCGCTCTGCTCCGTCAGCCCCTCTGTCATGCTCTTTGCCTCCTCTAGGTCTTTGCTCTAGCCACGCTCTCCCAAGGCCTACCCTCACCATCCCACCTGCATTGTGACCCCTCCCCCACTTTCCATGAGTCCCCATTGCATCAGTCTCCTTCTAGTCTAGTAATAAAATGGGAGACCAGGATAAGCACCTGGCTCCTGCCATCGGATCAGCGTGGTGCGCCGGCTGCAGCGCGCCAGCCGTGGCGGCCATTGGAGGGTGAACCAATGGCAAAGGAAGACCTTTCTGTCTGTCTGTCTGTCTCTCTCACTGTCCACTCTGCCTGTCAAAAAAAAAAAAAATGCTATTTACTTATTGTGACTCTTGGTTGTCTCCCTTGCCACAGTCCGACCTTTCCTAGTGTCCAAGCTTCAGGAAGATGGATCATTTACCTGTTGTTGTTGTTGTTGTTGTTGTTTTTTTAAGATTTTATTTATTTATTTGAGAGGTAGAGTTACAAACAGTGAGAGAGAGAGAGACAGAGAGAAAGGTTTTCCGTCTGTTGTTCACTCCCCAAATGGCCACAATGGCAGGAGCTACGCCAATCCAAAGCCAGGAGCCAGGTGCTTCTTCTGGGTCTCCCATGCGGGTGCAGGGGCCCAAGGACTTGGGCCATCCTCCACTGCCTTCCTAGGCCACAGCAGAGAGCTGGATTGGAAGAGGAGCAACTGGCGCCCATATAGGATGCTGACGCTTCAGGCCAGAGGTTTAACCTGATGCGCCACAGTGCCGGCCCCATGTTTTATTTTCTGTTGTATCTCCAGCATCTAGGACCAGCCCTGGCATTCACTTTGCTTTTCAAGCAATAGCCATGGAATGGAATTGAAATTGAAAATTCATGTTTTCAGCAAGGATGTGGCTTTTTGCATTTCTATTTTTTGAAGATCACTCTAGATTATTGGGTGAATAATCTATTTGGTGTTTTGAGTCCCAAAGACACTCTACTGCCTTATTCTATATCAACTCCAGCCTAAAACCAAGACCTGGCCAGGAAGATGTTAGGCTTTTCTCCCTGTCCCCATTCCCAACTCTCCCTTTATTTTTCCTATTAAACACCCTGGTGGAGAGAAGGAAACAAAATGGGTATTATGGAGGTTTTAGGTGCAGGGATGAGGGCCACAGAAGGAAAGCCAACCACCCTACTGTGTGACATGAAGCCAGAGACGCGATCGCATGCATGCCTACCAACAAAGCCCACAATAGCGGGATCAATTCAACAACAGGTCGCAAAAGGGTGTTTGCGTTTTGATTTGCTTTGCTGGGACTTGCTCCTGCCTTGAGGAAGAAACTGTTTACTTTTCCTATCAGATTTTTTTTTTTTTATTTTCAGGTTTCACTCAAAAGCAAAGCAATTTGTACTGGTTAACTCTTTTTAAAGTCTGTCGAAAGAAATTGCCTCAGGATGGGGTGCTCCTACCCCATTAAGAGGAGATTTATTGGTTACCACAGGCTTAGCAAGCCTCCTCTAGGCTGATTCATTCATTCATCAAATATTTATCGAACATTTTCTATGTGCGTGGCCTGCCAGAGAGGTAAAGGCACCGTCTATTCACCAGGTACCTTCCAGCTGAGGAAATGAAATATGTGCACAAGAAGTTAAACAAAGAGGCAGCAATGCAAGATATGCCCCAAGGCAGCTGTGATTAAGACTAAGCAGGTGGTGGAGACTACAGCGCTAAGAGTCATTGCCAAGTGCCCGTCCGGGCAGTTGTCACTGCCTCTGACAGTCACACAATAAAGAAAACTCTGAGGAACTGTGCTAACGCTAAGTGAATTACATGTAAAGAGCTATTACCCGGAGATTATACTTTCCATGCTTGTTCAGTGGTAAAAATGTCTTGTCTTCACACAGATAATTGCAATGGTGATAGGTTGGGCTTTTTAAAGTCCTTGTTTGGCAGAATTAAAAGTTGATCATTGTGTGTTGAATTGTGTGAACACTCTTAAACATCTCACTGGCTCACAGCTGCAGGACTGCAGCCCTAGGGTTCCCTGAGGGGCAGGGTGAACTGGCAGAACGCTCATGGCCAGGCTAGAGGCAGGTGGACGTCCTATATTAAGTCTCAGCACATCTCTGTCCAGTTGATCAAACTTCAGATAGAGAGATGCTGTAGAAAAGCCGTGGACATGAACATGGGAATAGCCTTCAAAAGGGTCAGTGAATAACACCCTCTGTGGAGAGGGATTAGTGGGAAGTAAGAAGGAAAAGTAACGAAGCGGGGTGGGGGTGGGGGTGGCATAGGTGTATCAGAGTTTCTTTGTTCAAGTTCCTTCTCTGCTACCAGTTATGAGCATCCTGGGGTGGGGGCAGCAGGTGATGGCTCAAGTATTTGGGTCCCTGCTACCCACATGGGAGACCTGGATTGAGTTCAGGATCCTGGCTTCAGTTAGGTGCACACATGGCATTTAGGGAGTGAACAAGCAGAGAGGATCTCTCTCCCTCCCTCCCTCTCCCTGATTTTAAAATAAATAGTCATTTAATTAATTAAAATTAAAATATTTCCCAACTATGAAAAGAAAAGTAAAATTGGGTCAGATCATGGTGAACCTGGAATGGCCACACAGACTTCGGAGAAATGGGCAACATTGGAGTTTTAAAGCAGAAAAGTTGCATAAAAGACTATTCTTTTTAAGAAAATGCATCTTAAGGGCTGGCGCCGAGGCTCACTAGGCTAATCCTCTGCCTGCGGTGCTGGCACACCAGGTTCTAGTCCCGTTTGGGGCACCGGATTCTGTCCCAGTTGCCCCTCTTCCAGGCCAGCTCTCTGCTGTGGCCAGGGAGTGCAGTGGAGGATGGCCCAAGTGCTTGGGCCCTGCACCCCAAGGGAGACCAGGATAAGCACCTGGCTCCTGCCTTTGGATCAGCGCGGTGCAGCGCGCCGGCTGCGGCGGCCATTGGAGGGTGAACCAACGGTAAAAGGAAGACCTTTCTCTCTGTCTCTCTCTCTCTCACTGTCCACTCTGCCTGTCAAAAAAAAAAAAAAAAAAAAGAAAGAAAGAAAAAAGAAAAAAAAAGAAAAAAGAAAATGCACCTTAGGGTAAGCAGTCAACTTCGAGTGTTGCCAATGGGTCAGCCTGGGTCCATCCATTGCAACAAATGCTCCCCTCTGCTGGGGATGTTGGTAGTGAGGGAGGCTGGGCATGTGCTGGGCAGGAGGTTCATGGGAACTCTGTGCTTTTTGCTGTTTCACTATGAACCCAAAACTGCTCAGAAGAACAAAGCCAATTTTTTTAAAAAAGATTAATCTGGCAGCTGAGTGGGAAATGCAGGGAGAGTGGGGTGGGTAAGTTGACATCAGAGGACCAGTCTTGTGACATAGTGGCTAAAGCTACTGCCTGTGACCTTGGCATCCCATATGGTCACTTGGTCACTCCACTTCTGATCCAGCTCCCTGCTAATGGCCTGGGAAAGCAGCATAAGATGTCCCAGGTCCTTGGGCCCCTGTACTCACATGGGAGACACCGATGAAGCTCCTGGCTCCTGGCTTCAGTCTGGCTCAGTCCTGGCCACTATGGCCATTTGGGGGAGTGAACCAGTGGATGGAAGAGAGCGCTCTCTCTCTCTCCCTCCCTTCCTCCCTCCCTCCTCTTCTCTTTCTCTCTAACTCTGCCTTTCAAAAAAAAATGACAGTCACAAACACAAAATCAGGTGTAAGCACTTGGAAAGGGTCTGTTCATGCAAGCAAGGCATCCTGGAGCTTCAGATTTATTTGCAAATGACAAATCCACCTCTAGGAGGGAGCCACCGAAGGAGGCAGGGGACAGAGCCAAGAAGCAATTGTACTGACCCAGACTCAAGAGGAGAGGAAACATGATGAATCTGGACATTAACAGGAGGACGATCCATGGACCTGGTGATGGTGGGATCTGAGGCGAGGGTGCGATCAACCCGCTGGGTGGTATTTGCAGAAACAGAAATGAAGATGGAAGACCGGAAGCAGTGGGGGTGGGGACAGAAAACTGCAGAGGGCTTGCTTCTGGGATAGTGGCAGCACCTCTCTGAGGAGGTGGGGTCAGGGGACACTTCCCAAGCACAGGCACAAGGCCCAGCCCCAGGGTCTCAATGGAAGCCCGGTGTGTGAAGTTTTCTCAAGCAGAGCATCTGAATCCAACGAGAGCAGCCTCCTCAATGGGAGGATGTGGCCAGCCCCTCGACATTCTCAATTCCGTTCTCCTATTGGCCCCATCAAACCTAGAGGAATAGAAAACTGCATTATTTGCTCCTCCAGCCAGAATCAAGACAGGAAACTGGTCACTTTTTCCGGGAGCGGCCCAAAGGATGTTTACAAGAGAGATTCCTTTCTGCCCTCTGACTTGTAGAGCCTTTAGGCTAGAAATAGGGGCCCCAGCACAGGGCAGGTCCTTAGGGGGTCAGAGCAGATACAAGGGAAAGACAACAGCCCGTCGAACCTTGCCAAGCGACAAGGCACCTCTGCGCATGCTCCATCAGGACAGGCAAAGAAGCTGAGTGCCGAGAAACTTTCTCTGTGGATTCGCCAATCCTTGCTCTCGCCTGGGCGTCTCACCTTTGGCATTCCCGCCTCCTTCCTTAATTTCCTTCTCTCTGCTAAACAGAGTCACTAAGTGGGGGCCAGGGAGAGGGAAAGCCTGCATAATAAGTGTTTTCCCCAAATCACAGGCTATTTTCAAAGCATCATCAGTGTTGTGATTGCACTTGCACCAGGTGAAATTACAGGATTTACCAAGCACACACCTAATTTCAACACGAGCTCTACTTAGGTTTGACCACCCCTGGTGTTCTCAGGAGTTGCAGAGCTGACCTCGAAGGCCAGGGCGTCACAACCCTTGCATTTCACTCGGTGGGCTGGCGGGTGGTGGAGTCCCACGGCTTCCCGGGGCAGCTGCGCAGGTAACAGCAGCACCACCGCAGGCGGGGTGAGAGTGCGGTGAAGAGACCGTGGAAAGGAACTGGTAGAGCGCCAGCAAGGCGGTAAATACAGGGACAGAGCCAGGTTTCTAAGACCTGAAGGTCTTCAGAAGCTGCTCGAATAACAAACAAGATGAATCTTACATTTGCGAGCTTTATATGAATATATGACTATGAGAACACATTGGTAAAGGCTTCCCAAGGCCTGGGAGAAGCTCCTTAGGGTGATAGCGTCATCAACCTGGAGATGAACCCACCCTTGATCACATGTCTGGAACCAATCTGCAGAACCATGTTTAGGGAGCATTTCCTAAGCGCCAGGTGGTGAGCTGGCAGGTAGGTGCTGGTGGGTGTTGCCCATCTGGAAATTCTGTGCCCCGGTTAAAGGAGAGGTCATTAAATATCAAAGCAAAGCAAACCCCTTATCTAAAGAATGTGGTTGGATCTGACAAAATGTCCCCAAGCTAAGAAGAGGCTGGAGAGCACTTCGCAGACTTCTTGAGCAGAAACCGACTCCCATGGAATAGATGAACTGTTTGTGGTTTTGTTTCATTTTTCCAGTTTGAAAAGTTGTGATAAAATACATACAGCATAAAAGGTGCTTTCTCAGCCTTCGTGAAGTGTGTGGTTCAGTGCATGAATTAGGCTCACACGGCTGTGCAACCAGTACCCCCATCCGTCTCCAGAGCTCCTCCTCTTACAAGGCCGAGACTCTTCACTGAACCCTGACTTCATTTCCCCTCCCCTCGGTCCTTGGCACCCACTCTTCTACTTTCGGTCTCTATGATTTTGACTTCCTAGAGTAGTCAGTTACTGTAAGACTATTTGTGTCTCAGATTAATAACTATGCACTTCTAGACTACCTCCAAAAGTCTCATTTGTGATTGGCTTGTTTTGTTTAATATAAAACCTGCAAGGTTCATCTATGCTGTAGCAATTTCCATCCTCTTTAAGAATGAATAATATTCCATTGTATGTGTATTCCACACTTTGCTTACCCAATCATCCACCAGCGGGTACTTGGTCGCTTCTACTCGTTAGCTACTGTGAAGGATGCCATTAGGAACATGGGTGTTCAGTCCACATTGTTTTCACATTGCTTTAGAACATTTGCATCCCTACAGTGTATGAATGGACTTCAGAATACTCAGGAAATTTGATTAAAAGACAATTTGCATTTTCCATGAAGTTTTTTGAAGCCCTCCCAACCCCATTCTTTCCTTTACTCACATGTAAATGAAACACAACAGTTGGACCCAGTGCTGTGGCATAATGGGTTAAGCCACTGCCTGTGGTGCTGGCATCCTGTATGGGCACTGGTTCAAGTCCCAGCTGCTCCACTTCCGATCCAGCTCCCCAGCTTGGGAAAGCAGTGGAAGATGGCCCAAGTGCTTGAGCCCCTGCAACCATGTGGGAGACTCAGGTGAAACTTCTGGCTCCTGGCTTTGGTCTGGACCAGACCTGGCCATTGTGGCCATTTGGGGAATGACTAACGAATGGAAATGGAAAGACTCCTCTCTCTCTCTCTCTCTCTCTCTCTCTCTCTCTCTCTCTCTCTCTGCCTCTCCCTATTCCTCTCTGTAACTCTGCCTTTCAAATAAATAGATAAATATATATTTTTTAAAGCAGCAAATGCCCACAAGCCAGTAATCAACCTTGAGTTCTTCCCAGTAGTTGAGCGTACGTCTCACTGCCACAGACGAGAACAATGAGTGGGTGAGGGAGCCCTGAACAAAGACTCCGGAGACCTGAGGGGTCCTGGTCCCAAAAACGCAGTCAGTGTCAGCCACCTAGGTGACAGTGAGAGAATTCTTTCATCCTGCTGGGCCTCAGCTTCCTCATCGGCCCTGAAAGCGGCTTGGACTAGGGCTTCCTTTCTAGAGGGTCACTGAGCCCAGTTTCCAGATCACAGAACGTTTCCGGTCCTGGTGCTATGGTTTGCCCATGGTTTGAGTGTGTCCCACAAGGGTGTATGTGCTGGGAGCATGGTCCTCAGTGTAGTGATGCAAGGAGGAGGTAGAACATCTGAGAGGTGGGGCCTGTGGCTACATGATGAGCTCACTGAGGATGCTGCTGTCAGAAAGAACTGATAGATTCTTTGGGACCTCAGTTATTTGTGCGTGAGGGTTACAATACAAAAGCAAGCCTGGCCCATTCCCAGTATCTCTCTGGCTTCCTGTCTCACCTGTTCTCTTCCTCTCGCACACATTCCCACAGTGGTGCCATCCTCCATGATGGGATTTGGCTCAGGTTGCCCTCCTTGAAGACAGAATCAACGGGCCTGACTGCCCAAGGTCAGACTTCCAGCCTCCCAGACTGAGCTAAAGAAACCTCTTTCCTGTGTATATTACCCAGTCTCCGGGATTATGTTATAATAGCAGCAAACTTAGTAACACACCTGGGAAGCCTTTCAATCTCAGGTAAACTGGCATGTTTGTTCACCCTGCCTTTGGCAAATGCTCAAATCTGACACGAGACTCTCAAATGTACTAGATTAAACAGAACAAGGCCATTGATCGCCTCCCCGCCGCCCCCTCCCCCCAGGAAATATCAAAAGGGAATTCAGCAGCCAAGGCAGACCTGGATAAAATTCCAAGTGTGTAATTTTTAACAGCCTTTTTGGGAAAGGGTTGATTTCAGATCCTGTTAAGAAGTCATCCCCAACAAATGTTCTGGTCAGGAAAATTTGTATGTTAACCATTAGACAAGAGCTGTTAAAATCTCAGCTGAGCAACTCAAAATATTTCCTACTTTTAATAACTAGCTTGCCTTCTCATGGAACCAGCCATAGAATAGGTGGGGTTTTTCCCACTCAAAGTGCACACTTCTACATCACATTGGGGAGGAGGGACAAAAACAACAAATAAAATCAAGCTAAGGCAGTGCTTTGTGATCTGCAACCCAAAGGAAAGCTCTAGCCAGGAGCATGCTGAAATGTCCCGGTCTTTTGCGGGACTGTGCCAAGGGGCCTGCTGAATCCCGGATGAGCTCTCTTGCCTGGGGAAGGAGTCAGCTAGACTCCAGCAGCCATCAGCAGACAGGCAGGGCTAGTGTCGTGAAGTCAATGAAGATTTGAGGACTGTTAACTTCTATTAGTGCTGCAAGGCCTGGTGGATGTGGGCAACTGAAGCATTTCTGCTCAGTTCTGTTGGCTGCATATTTTTTGATTATATGAGAATGGAATTCTAGCTCCACAGGCAGTTACATTGCATTGTTGATTTGATTTGATTGGGGTCTTGACCCAGAGTCTAAAGGGCAATCTTAAGCCCATATGTTCAGCTTTTCCCCTACAAGTACTACGCAGAAATATAAAGAAGAGGTAATTCCCCTTATCAATTATTATTCCCAATAGACAATGGTCCAATGCCCCCTTTTTATGGTCTATCATAATAAAAAAACTCTATGTATAGGTCTGATTATATTCTACAAAGCCTTTCCATACATACATCATTCAAACCTCATACATTATGGTAATATATGTAAGGTAAGACATTATTATTCCTATTTTTTTTTTGACAGGCAGAGTTAAACAGTATGAGAGAGAGAGAGAGAGAAAGGTCTTCCTTTTTCCGTTGGTTCACCCCCCAAATGGCTGCTACGGCTGGTGCGCTGAGCCGATCCAAAGCCAGGAGCCAGGTGCTTCCTCCTGGTCTCCCATGCGGGTGCAGGGCCCAAGCACTTGGGCCATCCTCCACTGCACTCCTGGGCCACAGCAGAGAGCTGGACTGGAAGAGGAGCAACCGGCACAGAATCCGGTGCCCGGACCGGGACTAGAACCCGGGGTGCTGGCGCCGCAGGTGGAGGATTAGCCAAGTGAGCCACAGCGCCGGCCATATTCCTATTTTATAAATGCAGAAATGGGAGCTTAGAGAAGTTAGGAGAACTGGCCACTGATACAAAATTGGTAAGTGGCAGAGCTAGGTTCAAACCCAGGTCTTCTGAATCAAAATGGGGAATCTTCACCAAAATGGAAATCATGATACATTTTTCTTTTGTTAAAATATTCCATCTAATGTTTTTCCTGGTCTTTCTCATACTATTCATATCATCTAAAGATAATGATTAATGGGAGTTTGGGAAGTGTTTAAAGTGCAGTATTGGGTAACATCTGCACAGGTTAACAGACCAGCAGGAGGGAAAGAAGCCAGCAAAAGGGTCCACTTCACTGTCAGAGAAGGCACAGGAGACCCAGCCAGCTCAGTGTTCCTCCTGAACCAAGGAAGAAGAGAGGGGAAACCCCAGGTCTAAGAACAGTCATTGAGAAGACCCCTGGGTCCGGTGTCTGGGAGCTACCGACGGCCTCAGGGACTACAATTCCCCACAATCAGTCTTGGGTTCAGATAATCCAAACACTTACCTACAGCTCCAGCACACTCCCCAGATGCCCACGGTTTGCCCACTTAAGGACAATGAACACCTTTCTGAGACAGCCATTGTACTTTTGAACAACTGAGCACCTACTGTGCTCACCTACTAGGCACTGTCTTGAACATTAGGGTTGAGAGCAGTCAACAAAATGCTTGAACTCTTCCCTCATAAAGTTCCCTTCTCACGGGAAGATACCCCCTCAACAAGAAGAACAGTAAAAGAAGTGGGCCAAGGATGAGCGCTGAGGACCAGGCCCAGTCGTCTTGAGGAGAGAGACAACCATCCACCCTCCGTGGGAGGACGGGAGAGTGAGTTGACCGAGGAAACCAACTCAGGTTGCTGGGTGACATGATGGGTTTGAGGTCCCTGAAGATGTGACATTATTGTTTCATCTTCCATATTAAAAAGCACCAAAGTCCAGGCCTCCCATTGTCCCCCAGGCCTCAACTGTGGTCCCTTTGAAAACAAAGTAGCTTCCTTATGTTATTTGTTCTAATGAGTGTTCTTGCTGCACTTCACCAAGTCCCTGGGGCACAGGTGGAGTAGAGTGCAAGTTCCCCCCAGGGACACGCTGAGAGGTGGGTGGGGGGCGGCAGGAGACAGAGAAGCCACGGCTGACTCCACAGAGCCTTTGGCCTCCATTCCCAGGAACAGAAGGCAATCAGTGGTCATGGAAGGCAACAAGGGAGGGGACTAGCAGCTGGAAAATGTGCCTTAGATCTGAAAACCAAATGAGCTTCCATAAACTACTGACCCTTAGAGTTTTATGTCCCACCTACCCAGGCTTGAGCTTCATTGGGCCATCCCAGACCTTTCCAAGGGGTCTTTGTCTGAGACTGACAGCAAGGAGGAGACTGGACAGAAAATGAGTGACGTCCTACAGACGGTACACTGCCAAGAGGAGAGGGGTAAGGAAGATATTTCCACCTGGTACAGGTCCAGTTTCTCCTTCCAAAATCCCGAGTCAGGTGTGTCACTCCATGTAGTGGAGAAGGCCAAACAGGAGAATCAAAGCAAGCCAGAGATGTGACACCAGTTTATGTCCTCTGCATGGAAGAAAACAGCAGGCCTGGGGAAGAAAGTTTCCCTTCTAACAGTCAGAAATGAAAGAGAAGTCGTGGATTCTGGGGTCCCGTGCATGGCCTTCAGCCCCACTTCAACCCTGAGGCAAGCACTAAATAGGTAAAAGAAAAAAAAGAATTTGGGGATGGAAAGGAATGATTACCCTGTTGGCCTTTGAAATCTGAGCTGGCCAATGGGAGAAATGAGACAATGAAAAGGAGGTACTATCAATCAACCAACTGGAGGCCCAAATGAGATTGGTGAATGGTTGACATTGAGGTTTTTGAGGGAATGTGCTAGAAAGCTCATAGTCTTTCACATATTTGAAAATCATGATTAGGTCCTCTTGAGTCTTTTTGCTGGTATTAAACACATTCAGTTCTTTTCAATGGCCCTTGTAGGAGAATGTGTCGAGTATATTTAAAAACAGCCTAGTTGCTTTTTATTGAGCATGCTCCGGTGTGTTCCTTTGAAAGGGTGGCACCTGGAAACCGTTGCATGACTGGAGTAGGCAGGAAGTGCCAGTGTTCCCTGGCCATGGACTCCCTCAAGTGACACAGGAAGCTGATGATTCTGCTCCTCTTCAGCATCTCCCCCCGCCGCTAACTCTCCTTGAATGTTTTGTTGGCTGTGACCCATATGTAGTATTTTTGCTCAAGTACTGCTGACAGCTGAGTGCCCTATCATCGTATCCCTGGGTAATTGGTTTTTTGGACCCTGATATGTGTGTTTACCCATATTAAACATTGAGGGTTGGCAAAGTGACTTATCTATACATCATTTCAACTCTTATAGAAATTCTTAATGACTTTTTATCCATTTCTTGATCAGTTGGTATTGGTCTCAGGTTTTGGTGGTAAAGGGAAAGGTGTACTTATTTATATTTATGTATTCAGTTTCCACAACTACATTTGCTGAGTCCCTCCTAAAGGGTCAGTACTGGACTACAGCAGTAGACAAACCAGACGTGGCTCCTCCCTTCATGGGAGGTTCATGTGGGATCCGAAGATCCTTTGGGTTAGTGTTGGTGAGTAGGGAGAATCTCAGCTTGCCTAGAGACTTCAACACACCCATAGAAATTTCTGCTTCTGCCCTCTAGGGTTTCCATGGAGGAATTGAGCCTCCTCCCTTGATTCTGCTTTGAGTCCATCCCCCCTCACCTAAGCGATCTCTCCTGCGGCATCCATTTCTCCCTCTCTTCTCAGAGATTCTCTTGACCATGCACGTCTCATGCAATATTTCTCACTCCCTAAATCCCTTTCCTTGACCCATATCCCCTCTCCACCTACTGCTCTATTCCCCATCACTTGTGTTTTTTTGTTTGTTTGCTTGTTTGTTTTGGACAGGCAGAGTTAGACAGTGAGAGAGAGAGAGACAGAGAGAAAGGTCTTCCTTTTTCCGTTGGTTCACCCCCCAAATGGCTGCTACAGCTGGCACGCTGCGCCGATCCGAAGGCAGGAGCCAGATGCTTCCTCCTGGTCTCCCATGCGGGTGCAGGGCCCAAGCACTTGGGCCATCCTCCACTGCCTTCCCAGGCCACAGCAGAGAGCTGGCCTGGAAGAGGAGTAACCGGGACAGAATGCGGCGCCCCAACGGGGACTAGAACCCTAGGTGCCAGTGTTGCAGGCGGAGGATTAAGCAAGTGAGCCACGGCGCCTGCCCCCATACTTGTTTACAACAGAACACCATCCAATCCTGGTATATCTGAGGCTGGAAAAAAGCGTGGTCATGTTTGGAACAACTGTGAGTGTTGTGGCAGAGCGCTGATAAGCAGGAAGAGCCCTTTCCAGAGTGCTGGGCCCTGAGATCAAAGCCCTCTGAAAATATTTTGACAGGAGGCAGCTGTGTTGTAGGAAAGCGGGCACTGACCTCTGCCCAGAGGACCTCGGCTGAGTCCTGGTTCTGCCATTCTCCAGCTGCTGGGATCTTGGCCAAGTTCTTCCGTGTAGCCTCAGTTGCCTCATCCGTCCAATGGAAGTAGTGATAGATCTTTCTGGTCAGTTTGTTGTTACAAGAAAATAGGGACACCTGAGAGCATGAAACAGATGTTGGGGAATATTCCTGCATGAGTGTACTCCTTTAAAAGAAAGTGACTGTGCCGGCACCGCGGCTCAATAGGCTAATCCTCCGCCTGTGGCGCCGGTACACCGGGTTCTAGTCCTGGTCGGGGTGCCGGTTCTGTCCCGGTTGCTCCTCTTCCAGTCCAGCTCTCTGCTGTGGCCCGGGAGTGCAGTGGAGGATGGCCCAACTGACCAGAAAGATCTATCACACTTCCATTGGACGGATGAGGCAAATGAGGCTACACGAAAGAACTTGGCCAAGATCCCAGCAGCTGGAGAATGGCAGAACCAGGACTCAGCCACGGCGGCCATTGGAGGGTGAACCAACGGCAAAGGTCTGTCTCTCTCTCTCACTGTCCACTCTGCCTGTCAAAAAAAAAAAAGTGACTAACCCCAGTTCATGCCTGGTTCCCCCCAATCAGAGTTGGAGTCAAAGGCTGGGTAGGACCCCTCTGTTGTCTATTTAGAAATGTGATCCCAGGGAGCAGGACTTGGGAAGGGAGGGGGTGAAGCAGGAAAGAAGGGCTGGCCACTGCAAAGATGGGTTAGCAAACTACTCAGGGTGCGGGTAGCTGGTGCATGATTCCACACAGTCTTCTAAGAAGCCCTGTAAAGTGTGCCTCAGAACTGTCCGCCCAAAGGGGGCATTCACCCAAGCGTTCCCACTCTCATCCACCAGATGAGGCATGAATGGTCCCAAGGCATTGAAGCCCCTCTCTCTGGGGTTGCACCAAATGGCTGCCACAGAAGCTCCAGGGGAGGAAGTGAAAGGTAGAAGGGGCAATAGGCCAGGCCATTCAGGGGACACCTTGGAAACTGGCTCAAAATGGGTTCCTGGAGCAGTGACTGGGTTAAGAGGTGAAATCAGGAGGTCTTGAAATGGTGCGCAAGATATAGCCCCACCTGACAGAGATGAAAGCAAGCAAAAATGATAATATGATTTGGCTCGGGTGTTTATAACAGGGATGATATACCATCCCTGTAGAAGAAGAGGGTGGGTTTCATGGGGTGAGCATTTGGTCTAGCGATTAAGAAGTTGCATCTTATATTGGAGTGCCTGGGTTCGAGTCTCAGCTGCACTCCCAACTCCAGCTCCCTGCTAATGTGCATCCTGGGAAGTAGTAGGTAATGGCTCAAATACTTGGGACCCTGCCACACACACGGGAGACCTGGATTGAGCTTCTAGTTCCTGGCTTTGGCCTGGCCAAGCCCTGGCTGTTGTGGACATTTAGAGAGTAAACCAGCAGATAGACTCAATTGTGTGTGTGTATGTGTGTGTATCTCCACCTATCAAAAAAAAAAAAAAAGAAGAAGAAGAAGAAGGAGAAGAAGGAAAGAAGGTAGACCTTAGACAGTTTTTAATCCTGTTTTGCCAGACACTATGTGTTTCTATAAAATTAGTGAACATAATCCCCAAAGGCCCCACCAGGCTTTACATACTAAATTATAATTAGAGACAGCATGACTTAATCAAAAGAGATCCAGACCAAGACCTCAGGTGAACTGCTTCATTTCTTTGGTGAAGTAGGGGTGAGGCAAAGAAGTAAATTGCCAATGCTCCTATTACCATTTCCCTGCATACATTACGGTGTTCTAGGGTTGTTCTTTATGGGATTGAAGGGAGGAGGCTCATCAAATAACCTATGTGAAAATATTTTATAAATGAGGAAGGAGTGTTATCAGTTGAGTACTACTAAGTATTCATTATTGACATCTCTTCTCTCCCTAGAATTCTAGCATAATCAAAGTAATTTGAGTTTAGTCAAATAAATACATCTATAGCAGGTACTTATGCTAAACCTTGTCTCATCCACTCAGCATACAAAGATGCAGAATGAGGAATGATAGAGGGAGTGGTGAGAACTCTTGGGTACCACCCAAGACTGCTCCAATTACAGGGGCATCAGTGTTGTGCTAGATGGAACTGCACAGAAATAAAGTCTGGATCTAAACATATCTGGTTTTAGGTCTTGCTTTGTAAAGCCTTTCCCATTGTGAAAATTATAATTACTCTTCTAAATTTCTGTTTGGTAGTTTAGTAACTTTGTTTTATATTTAACATACAGCTTTTTAAATCTATTCAATTGTTTTACCTTGGTGAGAAATGAAAATGTAATTTTATTTTTTTCCAAATGGATAGCTAATTTTTCCCAAACTATTTCTTAAATAGGCTATTCTTTCCCACTACATTGAAATGCTACCTTTATCTTATTCAATTTTTATATGTGGTCTCTTGTCTGTGTCATGGATGTATTGTCAATTCCAGCAATAATTCCACATTATTGAATTATGGATGCTTTTTAGTTTGCTAGATAAGTGGTAGAGCAATATTACTCCTTGTTGTTCTTGCTTTTGTAATTTTCTTGGTTATTCTTTTTTAAAGACATTTTATTTATTTATTTATTTATTTGAAAATCAGAGTTACACAGAGAAAGAAGAAGAGGCAGAGAGAGAGAGTGAGAGAGAGGTCTTCCATCCACTGGTTCACTCCCCAATTGGCTGCAATGGCCAGAACTGCGTTGATCCGAAGCCAGGAGCCAAGAGCTTCTTCCAGGTCTCTCATGCGGGTGCAGGGGCCCAAGGACTTGGGCCATCCTCCACTGCTTTCCCAGGCCATAGCAGAGAGTTGGATTGGAAGTGGAGCAGCGGGGACTTGAACCAGCGCCCATATGGGATGCCAGCATTGCAGGTGGTAACTTTACCCACTACACCACAGTGCCGGCCCAGTTATTCTTATTATATTTACTTTTCTGGATAATGTTCAAAGTCACTTTATAATCCATTATAAAATGGCTTTGTAGTTTTGTTCATGATTTCCTCATATTTTCTGTATGAAATATTATCCAAAGTCATCTATTTGGAATAAGGAGGAGAAGAGAGTGAATGTACAAAACAAGTGAGGAGCATAAAGGAGCTAGCTTCTCAGATGGCCCTGCAGGTGAGGAGGTGGCCCGGTAACTGCTGTCACTCACTTCACTGTGCATGATCGACGTTCAGCTGCTCAGCCATGAAGAATGATTAGGCTGGACTCACGTCAGGGCTGCTATAAAACAGGCACACCAGGGTGTGTCAGGGGAAGGAGAGGAAGATATTTTTATTTCTGTTTTTCTTTCAGTAAAGATAAAAAAAATTTGTGTTTTTCATTCACCGACTAAGAATATGTGTGAATAAAGAAAGGTGGGACTTTTTGTTATGTTATTACTTTAGACATCGTCATAAAATGAAAGTGTTAATGTGTAGACAAGAGAGCTAATGACAACTGAGCCTTGGATTGTATAAACAACTTAGGTCATGTATATATGTACTTTTTACCATGTTATATTTGAGATACTCTTCTTGTGACAGGAGAGCACTTTTAGTGCAAACGCCCTCTTTTTGAGTGTGTCTATTTCCCCTAGAATTCTCTTTCTTTGGAACTCAGCATTCTCAAATGTGTTCCCAGGGGGATCTGGAAATGTTGGTCCACATCCATCTGGCAGTGCAGGGATTTGCTGGAGTGTGGGAAAATTCAGAGGTTGTTTTCAGGTTATGACATCCGAATATTTCTTTACAGGTCCAAAGCATAGTTTATTTTTAAAACTGTAAAGATACCATGGTCTTGATCCTCACTTAGTGGAGAAATTGCTGCCATCTTAAAGAAATATTGTTTGAAATAAAGCCCTGAGTTAGAAAATTGAAGACCTAAAATTCAGATGAAACATGACCATCTACTAATGCTGCAAATTCCCTGTTGTTTATTATGTTTTCCTTTACTCGGGCAAGCAAAATTAAACAGCTATTAAAGAAGGTGGTATTGAGGATAAATCCATGGGTATCATAGTCCAGCTAGTTTGCATTTTCCTTCGCTGTGAACCCAGGCTGGGTGATTCTCTGCTCCACCCTGGGGAAACCCCGGTCCTCCTCTGTGGGTTACACACTCAGGTTCTTCCCCACTCCTGCCATGGCCGTCTCAGCCTGACTGCCTGCTAGGTGGGAAAGACCCAAAGGAAGACCCCAGTGAGCCTCAGGGATGACAGAAAGAAGAAACGATGCCCTGCACGCTGGTTATGAAATGGCCTCGCCCAAAGAACCAGGCTCTCAGCTGCCTTCGGAACATTCTTCTTGTTTCTTTCAGCCATCAGAAAATGAACCCTTGCAACTCCGCATGATTCATTGTCCTGATCTAGACTCCCGCTGATCCAAAACGGGATGGCTGGGGTGACTGCAGTTTTCAAGAGTTGCCAGCAATGTCACACTCAACTCTCCACTTCACGTAGCTTGTGGGTGATCAGCCACAGCACGTTCCCTGAGCTCTAAGTTAAGACAGTGAAAACAAACATGGAACATCCATGGATTCATGGTGCTACCACCAATTAGATATTCACATCTTAGATTCTGACTCCTCTTGACACCTCTACCCCCACTATCTCCATCCCATCCTAACCCTGGTCAATTGTATCTAAAAAAATGTACATCCATCTCTCCTATCCATTGGCACAGCTAAATTCTTCTTCACCATCTCTTACCTGGTCCCTTATAAAAGCCTATAAAATAGTCTCTCCCATCCTTCAAAAGTGTACATCTACCTCTCTGCTTTAACAATTTTGTATGGTTCATCTGCCCAAATGGTTGATTTTATTTCCCCCGGGTTCTGGTGCTTACCTATGTTTCCTGCCTCGTCTTCTTTCCCTCTTCCATTGGTGTTTTGTTTGTTCCATTGATAGTTATATGTGGCTCCTACCACATATAATTATCTACTTTCAGTGTGGCTCCCTCTACCTAGAGGCAATATTCAAAATATTTTTAAAGATTTATTTATTTATTTGAGATTCAGAGTTATAGAGAGACAGAAGGGGAGGAAGAGAGAGAGAAAGAGAGAGAGAGAAGAGAGGGGGGATCTTCCATCTGATGGTTTATTCGCCAAGTAACTACAACAGCCAGGGCTGAGCCAGGCTGGAGCCAGGCTGAAGCCAGGAGCCAGGAGTTTCATCTGGGTCTCCCATGTGGGAGGCAGGGACCCAAGCACTTGGGTCATCTTCTGCTGCTTTTCCCAGGATGTTAGCTAAATAGGAAGAGAAGCAGCTGGGACACGAACGAGGGCCCATTTCGGATGCCAGCATTGCAGGCAGAGGCTTTACCAGCTATGCCACAATGTTGGCCCCAATATACAAAATTTTAAAAAATAGAAACTGACCAATCAAAGCCCATAACCACTCAGAACTGCCACACCAGTGCATTGCTGAGCAGCAGCAGCTCTGGCTGCCCATGTGCAGCACCCTGACCTTGACCTCGGTTCTCCTGCTCGGGAACTTCTGTAGATTTGTCACATGGTCCAGAGGACTATCCTTTGAGTGGGGGCTGCAGGCGAGGAATAGTGTCATTTAGAAAGTTCTATGGACATGAACACAGCGTGATGAACATTTCTAGTACCTATGTAGAGATGGACGTATTCGCACAGTAGACACTATTTGCAGAACCTGAAATGACCTTTTATATTTTTGAGATATTCTCAAAAAACTATTGCCTTGTTTCTGGTTGCTCCATGAATACTTTGGCCAGCTTCTGTTTTGCAGAATTTAACCAGAGAGAGAGCCATCTACCTCAAACACAGACCCACCAGAAGATCAGTTTCTTAACCAGGCTTACTCTTTTCATTTCCATACTTACTAGGAGGCATTATGTCCTAAAGTGACCTGAAAGTACAAGGAAAAACCCAGGATCTTTCCTAATAAGAGAGAAAATAATACATGCTTTTGTTCCATCCAAATCATTCTTGTATATAGTAGTCATCATTAATCATATTTCCTATATCAGCATCATTAACAAGTTGTTATCAAGTTGCTACTAAAGGCCAAACACTATACTGACACTGGATCAAATTTAAAGAAATAATGGACACAATCCTACTATCCATGAGCTTATAGTCTGATGTGGAGGTAAGATATGAACAGCTGAAATAATGATTTTTATCAAAGCAGTGTGGTATGCATTCTATCAAATAATAAACACTGTAACAGCAAAGAGGAGAAAGTGACTGGCCCTCTGTCCCATTACATTAGACTTTCTGCGGGAGTTGGATGTTGAGCCAAGCATCAAAAGGTGGGTTGAGTTTCAACATTGTCCCAGCACAAGAATCTGTGTATGAGGGAGCTTCAGACTTCATGGAAAATGTGTATCATGAAAAAAATGCATGGGTTTCAGAAGTTTCAAATCAAAATAAACTCACACTAATTTGTTATAAACTGTCTGGACTGGATCCAGTTTGGGGCACTGAGAAGGAATAAGACATCAGTTTGAAAAGAGCCCTGTAGGAGAAACACGAAGGCTGCTGAAATTGAAGAAAGAATATCAGTTTTATGCTGCAGCTTTGGTGAAAGAATGTCGAAATGGTCGATGCCTTATGGAAAGTTTATGAGGATAATGCCTCCAAAGAAATCAGCAGTTGATAAGTGGATGACTCATTTTGAAAAGAGAGAAGATGATATTGATGAACTCCACAGCAGCAGACCATCCACATCAATTTGCAAGGAAAAAAAAATCACTCATTCATACTCTAGTTGAAAAGGATTGGCAATTAACAACAGACACAATAGTCAGTGCCATATGCACCTCATCTGGTTCAGCATACACAATTCTGCCTGAAAAATAAAACTTGAGCACCAGTGCCCAAATCAGCTACAGACAAGAGCAGAGCTTTAGATGGAAATTTTAAACAAATGGGATCAAGATCTTGAAGCCTTTCTTTCAAGCATGGTAATGGAAGATAAAACATGGCCTTACTAATATGATCCTAGGGAAAACACACAATCAAAGCAGTGGCTACAAAGAGGGGAAACTGGGCCAGGCAAAGCAAAAGCAAATCAGTCAAGAGCAAAGGTTACAGCAACAAGTTTTTGGGATGCTCAAGACATTTTGCTTGTTGACTTTCTGGAGGGCTAAAGAACAATAAAATCTGCTTGTTGGGAAAGTATTTTTGAGAAAGTTAGTTGAAGCCTAGAAGAAAAGGACCCAGGAAACCTTCCCCAGAGAGTCCTCCACCAAGATAATACTCTTACTTATTCCTTTCTTCAAACAAGGGCAATTTTCTGAGAATTTCAGTGGGAAACCAGTAGGCATCCTGTTGGAAGTCCTGATTTGGTTCTATCTGACTTCTTTTTGTTTTCTAATCTTAAAAAATCTTTAAAGGATGTCCATTTTCCTTTAATCAATAAAGACTGTATTGACAAAGTTAAAATCTAAAAATCCTTAAGTCAGTAGAGATGAATTAAATGGCTGTTATCAGCACTTACAAAAGTGACTTACACTTGCTGGAGCTTATGTTAAGAAATAAAGTTCAATTTTTTTTTTACTTTTACCTTTTAATGTTTGTTTCAAACATAGAGAGCACAGGGAAGAGGAAATAGGTTAGAAAAGTAATTGGAAGCAGCTTGCAAAAAGAATTGTACCTGAAGAGACATTTGAACTTTTTTTTTTTAAATTAATTTATTTATTTGAAAGTCAGAGTTACACAGAGAGAAGAAAAGCAGAGAGAGAGAGAGAGGGGTCTTCCATCCGATGGTTCACTGCCCAATTGGCCGCAACGGCCAGAGCTACACCGATCCGAAGCCAGGAGCCAGGAGCCTCCTCCGGGCCTCCCACGCAAGTGCAGGGGCCCAAGGACTTGGGCCATCTTCTACTGCTTTCCCAGGCCAAAGCAGAGAGCTGGATCAGAAGTGGAGCAGCTGGGACTAGAACCGGTGCCCATATGGGATGCCAGCGCGTTAACCCACTGCACCACGGCGCTCGCCCTGAGACATTTGAACTTTACACCAAGGATATATCCCTCTAGTTTTGTTAGGCAGGAGTTTGACATCATCAAAGTAGCATTTTAAAAGAGTTTTGCGGGCAGGCATTTGGTGAAGCAGTTAGAATGTCACCTGGGATGCCCACATCCTTTATGGGCTACTTCCTGAGTCGAAGCAGCAGATGACAGCTCAAATAGATGACAGCTCAAATAGTTGGGTCTCTGTCACTCAGGTGAGAGACCCAGACTGAGTTCCAGGTTCCTAATTTTGACCAGTCACAGCCCTGGCTGTTGTGGGCATTTAGGAGTGAACCAGTAGATGGATGATCGCCCTGTTTTTACGTAAAAATAAATTTAAATTGTATTTATCTATTTCCATTTTATTTGAAAGGCAGACACACACACACACAGAGAGAGAGAGAGAGAGAGAAAAATCTCCCATCTTTGGCTTGTTCCCCAGTGGATGGGACTGGCTAGGCAGAAACCAGGAATGAGGAACCCAACCTGCGTCTTCCACAGAGGTGGCAGGGGCCCAGCTACTTGAGTCTGCCACCTGTCAGGTGCGTTTTAGCAGGAAGCTGAAATCAGGGGCGGAGCTGGGTATCAAACTCACACACTCTGACCTCAGATGTGGGCGTCCTAAGTGGCAACTTCACTGCTGTGCCAAATGCCCACCCCAGAAGCAGCATGTTAAAATGTTTTGCAGTAGTAGTTAGCAAGCAGTGTGCTGGGAGCTACTGTGGCATAATAAAAAAAAATAGGAATTAGGGATCAAGTGTTGGACTGGAGTCTAGCTAAGCCCCTTTCTGCCTGGGTGGGCTGGACCAGTTACTTCATCTCCAAGTCTTCATTTAACCAGCTGTAAATATAAACACTATCTCTAAGGTTCTCATGAGCGTAATAATATTTCACATTTATAAGCACTTACTGTGTACTCACACTCCACTGGGTACTTTGTGCCTGTAATCTTGTTTAATTCTTATATCATTCTTTAAATTGTGGTAAAATATTTATAACATAAAAATTAAAAATGATTAAAATCATACAATGTCCTTTTGTGATCAGTTTAAGTTAACATAGGTTCATCCATGTTGTATAGCACATACCAGAATTTCCTTCTGTTTTAAGACTGAATAAGACTCCATTGAACATCTTACATCATGGTTTTATCATGAGACCACTGAGTTAACGTGTCCAAAATAGCATAGCCAGTGAGAGAAAGCGCGAGGTTTTGGGCTGAAACGATTGATGCCACAACACATCCTGGTTTTCCCTGTGTGTCCTGCCTCAGGTGGGCTACAGGCCCATCCCTGCACCTGCACCTGCTGCGGGAAGCCTTCCATTGTTTTTGGTTATCCTGCTCCACTTCCTCAGCTCATGCTGGTAGCATAATTCCCCTTTTCCTTGAGGAACTTCTGTGGTTGGACCACCCACATACAAGGGTCGCAAGGGTAAGTGTTCCCCAGGCCAGGCCAATCAGAGCCTTGTGTCCTCCTGCCAGGCCCCACGAGGGTCTGACCCAGAAACAGTCATTGGATGCTAGGAGCAGATTGTCAGGCAGGGGTTGTAGTGTCCAATTTTTTTTTTTTTTAAGATTTATTTTATTTATTTGAAAGACAGAGTTACATGGAGAAGTAGATACAGAGAAAGAGAGAGAGGTCTTCCATCTTCTGGTTCATTCCCCAAATGGCCACAACAGTTGGAGCTGGGCCAATCCAAAGCCAGGAGCCAGAAGCCTCTCCAGGTCTCCCATGCAGGTGCAGGGGCCCAAGGATTTGGGCCATTCTCTGCTGCTTTCCCAGGCCATAGCAGAGAGCTGGATAGGAAGTGGAGCGGCCGGAACTTGAACTGGCACCTATTAAGGGATGTCAGTGCTGCAGGTCGAGGCTTTAACCCACTGTGCCACAGCACTGGCTCCTGTAGTGTCCATTTTAAAATCTCAGCGTGGAGATAGCGAGAGAGGTAGGCTCCTGAGTAACATCTGCACCCTTGGGTCTGAATACTCCCCAAGCCAGCTCCCCTTCAACTTCCCGGGGACATGATCTAATGCAGCCCAGGCTTTTGCTTTTAAGCTAATTGGAGTTGAGTGCCTGTAACTTGCAAGAGAAAGAACCAGATTAATCCACCAGGTCAAAAAGCTCTCATGGGAACGGAAAGGAAAACGCTAACAAGAAGTATTGTGATGCTGTGTGGTGTGAGGAAGAAGGAAAAGTCAGGAGTCCTTCTGAAGTTTGGACACCTGGTGGCCACAAACAATGCTAATACTGAAAAGGTGGGAGACGTTGCTATTTTGGATAGAGTTGGAAGAGAAAGTTGCTGGTACTCCCTGACTGTTTCCCAGCCTCCGGAGATAAAACGCACAACGCGGCTGAGCACTTTGCCCTCCCTCTGAATCCCAGACTCATGAATAGGTCTGTCCAAGGTCTGAGTGGGACAATGCTTTTGAACTCTGACCTTTGTACCCCAGCCTCACTGGTAGCCTAGTATGAATTTCCTTCTGGATAGAATGCATTCATTAATCTGCTCATTCATACATTTAGCACACTGCTGAGTGCTGACTCTATGCCAGGTACTGTGCCGGGTGCTAAGGATACAGGGATGAGAAAATAAACACGGTCCCCAGTCTTTGTGAGTTTGTAATCTTGTGGAGTGAACAGACATGGGATGGGTGTCAGACAGCAAATGTCATTAGAAATGGTGTCACTCGCGTGCCATGAAGAAAATAGGAGGATGATAGGCGGTGTATGAGGGTGGGGACATCTAACTGGGATGGAGGAGAGCAGGAGGATTAAGGCACAACTTCTCTGGGGAAATAACATTCAAGCAGAGGCCAGGCCAAAGGAGACGTCAACCCTGAAATGAAAGAGAGAGGTGGGAACCAGAGGATTTGGTGTCACCCACCCGCAAGAAACAAGTGATTCACCCATCAGGAATGCGAATGCAGAAGGCCTGAAACTGATTCCTTTGAGTTGGAGCTACTTTGGAACCACAGAGGAGTGACTGGTAAATAAGCAGGGCCCTCATAGCCTGTCACCTCTCAATGACGGCCCATTTATTCATCTTGCACTCACTCATTCAAGAAATGGTTAGGAGATAGCCACAGGTGTGGGGCTGGGGGGAGCATTATGCTCAGTGGTGAGAGTTCAGAAAAGGAAGACGGTCTCCAACCCAGCTCAGCAGGAAGGCTGAAGCGAGGGGGCCCTTCCTCAAACAGCTCCACGAGATACCCAGGTCTTTCCCTCAGGGGATCTGGTAGACACAGGCAAATGTTTAACACAACTTCCTTCTCCAGCCCCTCCCCGCCAGCAGATTTGCACAATTTTAATTTTTTTTTTTTAAACTCAGACCATTCAATCTGGTCCTCACAGCAGAAGCAAAAGTCCTTTACCCACAGAACGCTATGAAGTAAAATCACACGGGGCAACATGGCGAACTGACACCAAACACAGTGCGGCGGCCCAGGCCCCGCAGATAAACACAAGGAAAGGTCATCCAAACACAGGAAGACAGCCGTCCCCTTCCCTTTTCCTTTCTACCCTCCCCTTCCTCCACCAGGCTCCCTTATCCCCAGGGGGTGGACCCAGCCTTTCCCAAAGTTTATTCTGAGTGCTCCAAGCTCCCACAGTGGGACGTGCTGTGGACATGGGAATACAACAACCCAGCCAACAGGGAAAACCAAAAATACAAACGGAGATATTTAATACACCCCCCCCCCCCAAAGAAACGATGCTAGAAAAGTCTGCCATGACGGCCTTTACTGTCCCTGATCTGTCAGCCCTTCCTGGGAGGAGGCCCTCGGAAGTTGACTGCCTTTGTCAGCAAACACTTTGTACAGAACACAATTTCTTTTCTTAGGCTCTTGGTACCCTTCATTCGATCCACTTAACAAATGGCATAAATGTTAGAAACAAAGTCCAGAAAGCCTTGCGGCTCAAACACTGGCAATGAGTTTAACAAGAATACAAATAAAAAATTCAAAGGTTGAATTCCTTTAAATTCACCACTGGAGTTTTGTAAATAACCCCAGAGCCCATAAATAGGAAGTAGCTCTATCTTTTGCTAATATGTTCTGGCCAGGATGGTGGTAAGAGGGTAAACTCTGGTTTTTACCTTCCACTTAGGAGAAAAATAGTTTAATACTACAGGATTGTGTGCCTCAAGGATTACAAACCAGCATTTGTGATGAAATGTTCAGTACTCATTTCAAAACAGACCCAGTGTTTGAAAGCAAAGCATAGTGGTGACCTTTCTCATTAGCTGTTGCTCAAACAAAGATATGTTCCAGCAATATCCGATGCTTCCTTCCTGCCTGGGCCTCCACCCAGTGCAATTTAAAACACTTGTGTTACATCCAAACCAGACCTGAGGTTGTGGTGTAGCCGAGTTTCAGTAGCATTGTGTTTATGGCTTATTACTTTCGAAGTTTTTTTTTTTTATGTTTTTGCCTTGTTTGTTTCTTTTAATAAATTTGTTGTCATGAGTTGGATTCGCAAGATTAAATATGTGACATCATATAATGAGCTCAATACATACACCTTCTATTTCTCCATCAGGACAGAGATTTGTCCCATTGATCTTTGGAAAGTGTTTTTATGAAAACACTTAGTCAAAACCAAAAACTGTTTTTATGGATTGTGCCTGACTTGTTTTGTGTAAAATGCAAAAAACACAAATCCAAGGAAAGAATGCAATAAAAAACAGAAAGAAAGATCGAGAGATTGATTTAACACAAGTAATCCTAATGTTTCTCATGGCTGCTGCTCCAGAATTAGGTAATATCAGTGAGTTGAAAATGGCCAGGAGTCAAAGTGATTTTCCCATGGAACAATAAACTGAAGAATATTGTTACCAGCCAAAGACCTGGTGCTCGATCTGTACAAAATTGAGCATGAACCCTTAGTGCAACTATAAATGATATAAACCACTTATATTTTCTGCAGTGGGCATATTCTGTAATAGAAAAAAGTTGAATGCACAGTATTTTAAAAGTGGTTTTACTTCTTCATACTCGTGCAGTATAAAGTTTTCTAAAAAATATGCCATAAGTTAAAAAGAGTAGACACTAATCAGTCCGTGGAAGTGGGTTTCGGATGGTCCACAGTCCCAGTCTGCTAGGACAAGAAGTCGTCAGCGTGCGCATTGGCATTTGTTCAGCCATCCCTGATTTTATTTATCCGGTATGGTGAGCCAGCAACATTCTCTACTACACTTACCATTTTAGAAACGGAGGCACGGAGGTTCAGAGAAAAGAGCTTTCTCTGAGGAGGGGGCTTTACTGGCTTGTAAGTGTGGAGGTAGGGCTGCCCCTGCCTGACCTGATTGAAAGTTTCACTGTTGGTCAGTGCCGTGGCTCAATAGGCTAATCCTCCACCTGTGGCGCCGGCACACCGGGTTCTAGTCCTGGTCGGGGCTCCAGATGCTGTCCCGGTTGCCCCTCTTCCAGGCCAGCTCTCTGCTGTGGCCTGGGAGTGCAGTGGAGGATGGCCCAAGTGCTTGGGCCCTGCACCCGCATGGGAGACCAGGATAAGCACCTGGCTCCTGGCTTCAGGTCAGCACAGTGCACCGGCCGCAGCGGCCATTGGAGGGTGAACCAACGGTAAAAGGGAGACCTTTCTCCCTGTCTCTCTCTCTCACTGTCCACTCTGCCTGTAAAAAAAAAAAAAAAAAAAAAAAAGTTTTACTGTTATCTGGGCTCCAACTCATATCTTTTTTTTTTTTTTTAAGTTTTTTTATTTGAGAGACAGAGTTACAGAAAGAGAAAGGGAGAGACACAGAGAGAGAGGTCTTCCATCCACTGGTTCACACCCCCAATGGCTTCAGTGACTGGAGCTGTGCCAATTTGAAGCCAGAAGCTGGGAGTTTCCTCCAGGTCTCCCACGTGGGTGCAGAGGCCCAAGGACTTGGGCCATCTTCCGCTGCTTTCCCAGGCCATCAGCAGAGAGCTGGATTGGAAATAGAGCAGCCAGGACTTGCATCCATATGGGATGCCAACATTGCTGGTGAGGCTTAACCTACTATACCACAGCACTGGCCCCCAACCTTGTGTCTTCTCTCAGCTCTGCCTTTCCAGTGTGGTTCCTGCATCCTCATCTGTCAGAGCTGGAGCCCCTCCAAGTCTTCCATCCTCAGACCACACAGTCCAGAGGAAGAGAGAAGCTGTGCTCCAGCATCCCCAATAAAAGCCTGGAAACCAGGGATGGTCCTACAAACCAGGTCAGGTGATTTGATCACAGGCTGACCCGTCAGTCTTCCCAGGAAATTAGATCTATGCAACTGGGAGAGCATCTCTTCTTACAGGATCATTAGCTGCTGTGGGGTGGGCTTGGGGCTTCCAGGAGCCATCTTTACAGATGGAGCCCTATGGAGAAAGTATGTCTGCTGCAGGGGAGAGTCAGCAACAGAAACTTCCAAGAAACCTCAGAGAGGAAACAGGAGACCTCTGGGGGTATCCTCCAGCCAGGCATCTGGAGACGTCTGAAGCCACTTCTGCCCTGGGCCCTCCAGGTTATATGTACCAATTAATTCCCCTTCAGTTTCGGTTACTTTGAATTCACTTCCTATTATTCCAACTGAAAGGGTAAAGCCTAACACAACGCCCAAAATCACTAATTCAAACATCCTTCTCTTCTCTGGAAGTTGTCACCTGTCTAGCTTGTTTGTTCAACCATACCTTATCAGGGCACCAAGCCCACTCTCAATTCCTCCACTTTGTCTGCATCCAGTAGTTCCCTTCTGCCCCCACACTCTTCCTTCTACAACTTAGATTCGTGATTCATCATTTCGAACACTCTCTTGGCTCCAGTTGGCAAAATTCAATCCATGAAGCCTAATCACCTGAAATAAGTAAACAACACCATAGACAAATCTCACAAAATGGATTAACTCCACTCTAAGTTCACGATCAGACCTCCAATGGCTCAGCCTGCAAGCAGCAATCCTGTTGCATTTCCCTGATCAACTTTCTGTTACATTTCCTGGTAACATCAAACCTTTCCCACTATTCTCAAACCTTACATCATTCTCATCTCTCATCCTACTCCATCTCAAGAGATGTCTTTTCTGTCTGCTTCATAGACAAAATGGAATACTAAGGTTATTTGCAAAGATAATCCTCTGTCTTCTCTTTCCTCATAAAATATAGATTTCTTTCTCCTTTTCGTCTATACACCTATCTGAATATTGGATCTCATTCCCGCCACTCTGAATTTGCCCTGCTCTAACCTGTATCCTGGTCTACAGGCTGGATAGCCCTTCAGCTTTCCGGAGCCATTTATCTCCATCTATTAATGCTGGAGGGCTGGAGTCTCTGCAGGATGCCAACAGACTTCCGGGTCCTCCACTTGTTGACAAGAGGAGGAACACGGGAGACTGCTATTCACTTCTTCTTCGTCTTATTCCCTGGAAAGTCTTCTCGGGTTGGCTGGTCCTTTTGATCAAGTCCTTGTTCTGTCAAGACAGCCTTCTGCTCTGGTTTCTGGTAAATTGCTCCTTCCTCTTATCTCTTTAAATCTAGGATAATTGTTCCATTGTTTCTCACCCCAGGGTACTCTACAATCCCCTGTTGGTTCTGCATATTGTTTTTGTTTTTGTTTTTTTTTCCACAGGCAGAGTTAGACAGTGAGAGAGAGAGAGACAGAGAGAAAGGTCTTCCTTTCCATTGGTTCAACCCCCAAATAGCCGCTAAGGCCAGCGCACTGCGCCGATCCGGAGCCAGGTGCTTCCTCCTGGTCTCCCATGGGGTGCAGGGCCCAAGCACTTGGGCCATCCCCCACTGCACTCCCTGGCCACAGCAGAGAGCTGGCCTGGAAGAGGGGCAACAGGGACAGAATCCAGCGCCCCGACTGGGACCAGAACCCCGGGGTGCTGGCGCTGCAGGTGGAGGATTAGCCAAGTGAGCCACAGCACTGGCCTGCTTCTGCATATTGTTAATTACACCATTGCAAGTAGTTCCTTCCTCAAATTCTAAAGTGGAGTGAGGATAGTCCACACTCTGTTAGAGTTCTACATTAGAATTAGGACAGGCATTTTGTCTGCTTCCTGCTGGCTGATAGGTTCTCCCTCTCTAATGCATCAACGTATAAACGTGCTCAAGTACCAGCTCCTCAGATCTTTCGTCTTTTCCTGTTACCTACTTTTTCCATAGCTTACAGTCCTGATCACATCCTAGATCTTGTCATCAAATGGAATCATTCTGTATCTGAAAGCTTAAATTCCAGTATCTGAGCTCAGCCTTCTTATCAATCATGTCTTTTAATTGTCAAAGGCACCAACCCCTTGATCCTTCTACCCTACCTGTAATTTCTCAGCCCCCTTTTATCCTCAGTTCCTTCTCTTGGCAGCTTAGAAATGAAGATCCTTCCTTTTGATCGCTCTTGCTTGATACTCTCAAGCTCATTCTCCTTCATTCTTCTACATACCCACCTGGCAAAATCCTAACAGAATGACGATTCCAGAACTAGAATCCTCAATCCCTTCCCTTCTTGGAACCCTTCAGCAATGCTCTGTTGTCTTGAGGTTAAAATCCAGACACATTAGCATGATGTAATCATATCAGATAGTATAAATCACTTTGGTTGCAACGAATAAAAATATGCTTCCAACTAACTCAAGGAAAAACGAGAAAGGTAGCTCACTATCAAGATAGTGGAGAAGCTCCTGGAATTGAAGGAGGAATTGAACAAGCAAGCGTCAGGACGAGCCTGAAGCAGGACAGCTCTGAAGATGTCAGCAGCAGTAATTTGAACATGCCGACAAAGGCTGCCACCTCTACTGTGCTGACTGCACTGTTTGTAGGGGGGACTACTTCTCCCTGCGGGGTTGTCGTTTAACGTGGTTCAGTTAAATACTCCTAGGCTCTGTGCTTCTTGATTCAGGTTTCAAAATTGCTAGGAGTAGTTTTTGATTGATCTAGTTTGAATGCAGCAGTCTCTCTACATTCATGGAGTGAGCCCATGGGGCAGGTCTGGCTGTCAGGGATCTCTCCTATAATATTTAGAGCAGTCTCAGAGGACAGAGATTCCCCGTGAGCTGACAGTTTATCTAACAGATGTCCTCTACATTCTGTTCTTTCTGCCTCTCAATTTGTTCCTCCAGCATTCCCCAATTTTTTTTTTATTTTTTAGTCATAATGCATACTATGAACTGACTCCCCAAATTAATATGTTAGAGTCCTAAACCCCAATATGTGACTATGTAAAGGGATAGAGTATTTAGAAGGTAATTATGTTAAATGAGGTCGTTAAGAATGTGGTCTTGGGGCTGGCATTGTGGCATAGCAGGTAAAGCTGCTGTCTGTGATGCTGGCATACCATATGGGCACCTCTTTGAGATCCGGCTGCTCCACTTCTGATTCGGAACCCTGCTAATGTGCCTGGGAAAGTAGCAGAAGATGGTCCAAGTCCTTGGGCCACATCACCCATGTGGGAGATCCAGAAGAAGCTTCTGGCTCCTGACTTTGGCCTGGCCCAGCCCCAGCAGTTGTGTTCATCTGGGGAGTGAACCACCAGATGTAAGATCTGACTCTCTCTCTCTCTCTGTGTGTCTCTTCCTCTCTCTGTATAACTCTGACTTTTAAATAAAACAATCTTAAAAAAAAAAAAAAGAATGTAGTCCTGATGTGATAGGACTGGTAGCCTCATAAGAACTGGAAGATGAAGATTCTCTCTCTCTCTCTCTCTCTCTCTCTCTCTCTCTGTGTGTGTGTGTGTGTGTGTCTTTATCTCTATCTCTATCTCTGCCACATGAAGACACAGCAAGATGACAGCTGTCTGCAAGCCATGAAGAGAAGCCTCACCAGAACCAACATGTGGATGCCCTGGGACTTCCAACCTCCACAACTGTGAGGAAATTAACTTCTATGGTTTAAGACACCCTGCCAGTGACATTTTGTCATGGCAACCTGAGCTGACCAGGACTTGCTGTCCCTGGAACAAGCCATACTTCTCCAGAATATCTTGTCTTCATGACCTGGCCTTTTCTCCACCAGTGCATCCCCTCCCCCACATCATCTGCACACCCTTACTCATCAGTTACCAGTCAACTTAAGGATCACTTCCTCCAGAAAGCCTTCCTTGACTTCCAGGCTGCTCTGCATTCTTCTTCCATGTATCCATGGCTGCCCAAGCTTCCTGCTCTTATCATGCTCTATTGTGATTCTCTGCTAACCCATCTGTTTTTTCTAGTAGTCGGTGAGATCTGTGAGATCATATGCACATGTGTGTGTATTATGTTTTTTAAAATCTGTATCTGCGGAGGTGCACACAGCAGTCAACGTGTTGTTCAACACACATTTGTGAGTGATTGACTAGAGCCTAGGGCCACACCCAGAACACGTTCAGTGATACTTTCCTTGCCTTGCAACACAGCTGGTTGTGAGTGTGTGAGTCACATTAATGAAATTAGGAACTTCTGGAAGACAATGACTTCTGTCTTTCATCTGTGCATCACCTCCTTACCTCACTCTGTGTTGGCACATGTTAGGTAGGCAACAATGTTGCTGTTTTTGTTGTTAAAGAATTAGGTTCCTTGACAAAAAAAGCCAATGCACTCCAAGCCTCCATTAACACATGTCCAATGTGAAGAGTGCTCATCCTCCTAATGACTCTTTTGTCTTAAAGATTTATTTATTTATTTATTTTGAAAGAATTACAGAGAGAGAGGGACACACATACACACACACAGGTCTTCCATCTGCTGGTTTACTCCCCAGATGGCTGCGACCACCAGCACTGGGCCAGGTTGAAGCCAGGAGCCAGAAGCTTCATCCCAGTCTCCCACATGGGTGGCAGGGGCCCAAGCACTTGGGCCATCCTCTGTTGCTTTTCCCAGGCCATTAGCAGGGAGCTGGATTAGAAGTGGAGCAGCCAGGATGCAAACCAGCACCCTTGTGGAATGCTGGGATCGCAGGAGGTGGCTTTAGCTGCTGTTTAGCTCCTCCTGACTCTTACGTGGATGAAATCACATCTGAAATATTGTGTTCAACTCTGGGCAGGAGCCATGCATTCCTTCTTCAACAAGTGTTTATGCAATTCCTGCTCTATGCCAAGCACCTTTCTTTGAGGCCAAAGGCTGGAAAATGAACAGACTTACATTCAGATCTGAGTTTTGCCACTTGATATATGAATCAGTGAGGATAGAGCAGGTTTTGTTGCAGAAAAAACAATCTCAAAATATCTGTGGCTTCCCTCAGTGGGGCTTTGTTTTTCCTTCTTGCTACATCTTCATCATGGACTGAATGTGACTTTATTCTACCCAGTCTCCTCTCCAGGACCCTGACTGCCTCCCTCTGGAACCTTCCTGGCTTCATGGCAGAGAGGGAGCTTGGCCAACCAGGCAGTGGCTCTTGAAGCTTCTGTCCAGAAGTGATGCACACCATATCTGCTCATACTTGATTGGCCGAAGTGACTCTTAGGACCCTGTCTGAATTCCCACAGTGAGGGGCAGCTACAGGGGAACAGGAATATGATCTGCCATACTATGTGCTGTTTATGCTCTAAAATGGTCAAGTTTTCATTTTGTTATCTATAAAATGATAATCTCTCTCCATTGTAGATTCTGATGAGGGTGCAAAACTCTGTATGCTAAGTGTATGACATATTGTAGTCCGTCAGCAAATGGAAGCTATTTCTAACAGCTATTTTTTCCATTTCAAATTTTAAAAATTATTATATTCAGCATAATAAATTAATGTAAGTAAAGCTCTCTAAACACCTATGAAGAAAACAAATTCATCCTTGCTTTGGATGTCTTCTCTGAAGACCCACCTACACTGCCTGCCTGGCATCGCTGGCACTGACGTGATGAGTTTTCCATCTCTGCCTGTCAGCACTTTGCCAGAATCAAGATGATCTGTGAAGAAACAGGCCAGGTAAAAATTCTGTGATGTATCATTCATTGTTTCATGTTCCACCTCTGTTTTCCAGACGAGATTGTAAACAACTGAGTCCAGAGCCATGTTGCATTCTATTTTGAGTCACTAGAAACTAACACAACTTCCCACCCCAGAAAAATTCTTGATATTGATGTGAATATTTGGAAATGGAATTGAGACTCTGTTATCTTTTCTCACTCTGCACAAATTTTCCATATTTATGGATATATTTTATAGTTATTTATTTGAAAAACAATTTTTTGTATTTACATATCGTTCTCCACCAAAATATGTCAGAGCGAAGAGCATGATTGTCTGACTTATCATATAGATCCAGAATTGCACCAACTCTGGTAATTTTGCTGCTGGATTGATCCATTGAAATCCAAATGAAATAATAATGTGAGGCTTTTTTCATTACTTTCCCTAGAATGACTGAGGCCATTCTATGTGGGTGGGGTTGGAATTTTTTTCCATGAAGTGATTGATTCGAGTTTTTTCAAATATTTGGTAACCTCATGAGTTACCAAATATGAGTTTTCAAAAATGATTATGTAATTGTGGACATTCCAAAGTAAGACCTCCAGTTCAACTTCTTAAGAAGCCTTACTGGGGGCCGCCGCTGTGGCGCAGCAGGTTAGAGCCCTGGCCTAAAGTGCCAGCAATCCCATATGGGTGCTGGTTCTAAACCCGGCTGCTTCTCTTCTGATCCAGCTCTCTACTATGGCCTGGGAGAGCAGTGGAAGATGGCCAAGGTCCTTGGGCCCCTGCACCCACATGGGAGATTTGGAAGAAGCTCCTAGCTCCTGGCTTGGGATTGGCGCAGCTCCGGCTGTTGTGGCCATCTGGGGAGTGAACAAGCGGATGGACGGTCTCTTTCTCTTTCAGCCTCTACCTCTCTCTGTAACTGTGTCTTTCAAATACATAAAATAAATCTTAAAAAAAAAAAAAAAAACTCCTTGAGGCTGGCGCTGTGCCACAGTGGGTAAAACTGCCACCTGCAGTGCCGGCATCCCATGTGGGCGCCAGTTTGGGTCCCGGCTGCTCCGCTTCCAATCCAGCTCCCTACTCTGGCCTGAGATAGCGGTGGAAGATGGCGCAACTCCTTGGGCCCCTGCACCCACGTGGGAGACCCTGAAGAAGCTCCTGGCTCCTGCTTCAGATTGGTGCAGCTCCAGCCATTGTGGCCATTTGAAGAGCAAACCAGCAGATGGAACACCTCTCTCTGCCTCTGCCTCTCTGTAACTCTGCCTTTCAAATAAATAAAATAAATTAAAAAAAGAAAGAAAAGGAAAGCTCCTTTGAAGTAAGGGACAAGAATGATGTTGGGAGCCACAGGGGTGACACCTTTCCTGATGCTGCCAAGCCACGCAGTCCCGTGAACCACGTGTGCCTGGCAATATCATCTTCTGCAGAGTGTCCTCAGTAATGATCCGAGGCCTCGAAGACAAAAAGCAAGGGTACCCAGGCTGTCATCCAAACCAAAGGCCAGGTATTTAGCAAAAGAACAGACAACTCTCCTTGCTTGTAATTTCACTAAAATAGGCTCAATAACAGTAAGAGACTTACAAGGTTGACCTTGGGGTTTGGAATTGTGCTTTTGTGCAGTTTTTTTAGAGTAGTTGAGAAAGGTTGTTGGGGTGGGTGTTAGCCCAGCAGTTATGACACTGGTTAAGATGCCCATGTCTCGTATCAGAATACCTGGGTTTCTTTCTTTCTTTTTTTTTTTTTTTTTTTTTTTTTGACAGGCAGAGTTAGACACTGAGAGAAAGACAGAGAGAAAGGTCTTTCTTCTGTTGGTTCATCCCCCAAATGGCTGCTATGGCCGGTGCTGCGCTGATCCGAAGCCAGGAGCCAGGTGCTTCCTCCTGGTCTCCCATACGGGTGCAGGGCCCAAGCACTTGGGCCATCCTCCACTGTCTTCCTGGGCTACAGCAGAGAGCTAGACTGGAAGAGGAGGAGCAACTGGGACAGAATCCAGCACCCCAACTGGGCCTAGAACCCGGGGTGTGGGCGCCGCAGACAGATGATTAGCCAAGTGAGCCGCGGCGCTGGCATAATATCTGGGTTTCATACCAGGCTCCAGCTCCTCACTCCAGTTTTCTGCTAATGCAGACCCTGGGAGGCAGCAGAAATGGCTCAGATTATTGGGTTCTGCTATCCATGTGGGAGACCTGGGTTGCATTTTCAGTTTGTGGCTTTAGTCCTGGCCCAATCCCAGCCACTGTAGACATTTGGGGAGTGAACCAGTAGATGAAAACTCTGTCTATCTCTCTCTATCTCAAATTTAAAAAAATCTTTTTAAAGTTACTGACTGACCACTAGCATGGGTCTTTGCTAAACATTTTAACTTGGTATTTATTTATAAAGCTCTGCATAGTAGGGCATACACTGTCAAGGGAGAGAAAAGTGAGGGAAAGACTTAAGGAAAGAAAACCGAGTACATTTATATACACCTAGGTATAAAGTCCTAATTTTTCTAAGGGACAAATCACACAGAGAGGGCAATCGTCTTCACCGGTTACACATGGTCCGTTTCTGGTTCTTCAGCGGGAAGCCATCCGTAGCTCTGAAGTTTGCTGGGCTTCCCTTCCCATTAGCCAGTAGAAAACCTCAGGGCCCTGGATGCCACGTCCCGGAGAGGAGGGTTAGAGACCGGGAGGGATGGTGGGGAATTCACAAATCCCATTCACTCCTCTTTCTCTTCTCTTTATTTTTACCACCACTGGCAAAAATGGACCATGACAGACCAATGGTTCTCAAATCTATTGGATTACAGTCACTCATGGAAATTTTTTATTTTTAAGGACGAAGCTCCAGCCCAGATCCACTGAATCAGGCTCTTTGGGTGACTGGAACCAGGAATCCGCATTTTTAAAATTTCCTTGGTGACCCTTGATTATCTGCCAGCTTAGGAAGTATTGCGAGGCTTGGTCTCTGCCCTTGGTAAAAGGGCTAAGCCTGGGGCTCTACATTGCTTCCCAGTCTCCTCTCTCTCTCTCTCTCTCTTTCTCTCTCTCTCTCTCTCACACACACACACACATGCACACACAGCCTCCCACCATCTCCGAGTCTGAGGAATGCAAACCCATAGACCTCAGGGACCACATGCCCAGTGTAAGGGCTATCCTAAACTATCAAATCCCCAGAGGGAAGGAAACCTGGGCCATCCGGCCAAGGCTAACTGCCCCAGCCCGCTGCTTACACTGTATAGCAGTTGTCACGCTGCTGGCAGCTGGGCCCTGGTTGATCTGATCCAGAAGGCCCCTCCCCTTGAGTACTTGTGAATAGGACCTGCGGGGGAGGAAGGGGGACTTATCTGAAAGGAGAAGCCTGTGTGTGCATAATTCAAATTCTACAGTTCCTAACGGTAACCCTATTGTGTGTGATTGCAATTCTCGAAATTCTTTCAGTTTATTTCCTGCCACCAGGTTGACAAATGCTTTGATATATTCCTGAATCTCTGTGATGCTCTGCCATGTAACTCATCGCGCTGACGGAGTTGATCTCAGGCTTGGCTGGAAGTGCTGGGCTGTTCCCAGAAAGAGCAGCCTCCAGCGCACCTCCTGCCTTGGGCATTGCCCAGCGAGATACGATGGCAAAGGGGCCTCAGTTGCCTCTCCGTCATGCTGTCATGTTTGGCAAACACAAGGCTTTGCTTAATTGTAGAAAATTGCTGTAGAAAGGGAGCTTAAATGTGTACATGATACATATATGTTACAAACACATATATGTGGATGCGTGTTACGTGTGTATGGCAGTGTGTGTGTGAGTGACAACTAAGGTGCGTGTCTATGCCAGCGGACTATAAGACTCAAATAGTCCACTGTTTTTTGTGTCTCAAACAACAAGACGATGACCATTTCTACATTTAATAATCATGACACAGCACAGTTGTCACCCATGGAGTTCGTTAGCTCGTGAAAGGGTTGAAAGGTCGTGTTACTGGAAGTCATTACTTCTCATGAGGAAGTGATTCCCAGAAAATCAAGGGGAAGGGGGTGCAGGAGACTGGAAAGAAAGGACCTCGTTCCTCTCGGTCTTTCCCACCATCATCTTCTGTGTAAGGCGACTGGGAAAACCCAGACCACGTGCCCAGCCACAGAGGGGAGGAGCCCTGCAAGGGCTCGGGAACTGGCTGTAGGCTGCAGAATTAGGAGAAGCCGCAGACCCACTTTCGCTCCTCCTTGAAGCAACCTCCCTTCCCGCTGCTGCCCCAAGTTGTTTGCCTTCTTTTATTCTTTATTTCCCAATGCCAAGGCAAAGTATTTCTGTACTTCTTGTTTAACGTGGTAGATATACATAGCATAATAGTTATCATTTTCACTGCTTTTAGGTGCACAGCTCAGTGGCATTAAGCCTCTGTAGTTCTTAACGACAAGTTTCATGAATTGACCATGCTCATCATAACTTGGGTATGTGGCTCTTAAGAGAGGTTAGAAAGCGGGTACGAATGAGAACCCTGGACGTCTCATCACTTTTCATCTTCTTCTACATGTTCCTTAACACACTTTTCTTTTTCTTTTTATGATATATGTACTTGAAAGGAAGAGCTACACAGAGAGATCATCCGTCTGCTGGTTCCCTCCCCAAAATGCCACAAAATGCTAATTGGGGCTGTGCCAGACAGAAGCCAGAAGCCTGAACCTCCATTTGGGTCTCTTAGGTGGATGCAGGGGCCTGAGGACTTGGGCCACCTCCCACTGCTTTCTCAGGTGCATCAGCAGGGAGCTGGATCAGAAGTGGAGCAGCCGGGACTTGAACTGGTGTCCACACGACAAGTGGCAGCTTAACCCACTGAACCACAACACCAGACCCATTTCTTTTTTTTTTTAAGTTTATTTTTTATTGAAAGGCAGAGAGACAGACAGACACACACATACACAATCTTCCATCTGCAGCTTTGCATTTTAAATGCTCTAATCAGCCAGGATTGGGCCAGGTTGAAGCCGGGAAGCCCAGAACTTCATCCAGGCCTCCCACATGGGTGGCAGGAACTCAGGTACTTGAGCCATCACCTGCTGCCTCCCTGGGTGCACATTAGGAAGAAGCTGGGTGGGAAGCCGAGGCAGAACTCAATCCGGACTGCAGCATCCCTGGCGACAGCTTACCTACCAACCTCCAATGCCCACTCCCTTAACCCGCTTTTCAACTCAAGAGACATTTTTTTTGGTAGGAAGCTTATCTACAAAAGACTGTGTCAGGTTGAGTGGGAGAGTCAATGTTGCACATCATCTCCTGCCCTCTAGTCCATGTGCTGGAGAAGCAAGCCAGGCCAACAAACTAATCCTAAAACAAAAAAACATAAAAAGTTAAGATTAAAGAGCCACCAGGCTACACCAGTGCTAAGAAGCAGAATGAGGTCTGAATAGGGGAAATTGGGAGGTGGATAGCATTTCTAAAAGAGGAAGAGGTAATCCTGGCAGAACACAGTGAAGAGCAATGCCTGACATGCAGTAAGCGCTCAACAACTGCTGAAAGGATAAATGAATAAGGGCCAAATTCAAGCAAGGGCTGGGAACAGTGCAAGCACAAGGGCAATTCGATGAACGGTGTGTAAGAGCTGGGTGTAAAATGCTGCAAGACAAAGTGGGTAGCAGATTAGGGAAACCCTTACCTAAAGAGCGCTTCTCACCAGATCCCCCAAATAATGAAGAGGAGGAAAATTCCCAAGGGAAAGGTGGTATGTCAGTGAAACCCCTATCCCCTGTCCCTGCCCTCCCACCCCTGCCTTTACGAGATCCCTCAGGGCTCTGGGACAGTAATGAGAAGGGAAGTGGGACCCAAGAATGAAGACAGAATTTCAACCAGAAGAGAAAACAATCTACCAAAATACTTATTTAGTGAGTCACAGAACAGTGACGCAATGGTACCTGGTCAACAAACATGAACTAAAGGTCGACTCGGGCCAGGCCCTGTGGCCACAGAGGTGGACAGCATACAGTCACCATCTTCCTGGAGATCCATCTATGATGAAAGATAGAAAGTTAATAAATGATTTTGATACAAACCCCATGCAGTCAAGGGAATGGCTAAATGTAATGAAAGACCTAAGAAGGACAGATCAGCGATACTCCTTCAGAGTCAGGAGAAGCCTCAGAGAGGAGATGGCACTGAATCCAGCCTTTGAGGTAGACACTCATTAGAGAAGTCAGAGAAGTTAGAGCATTCCAGGCAGAGGGTTCCGCACAGAGCATGGACGGGCACCGGCAGGAAGGCACAGCTTCACCCCGCAGCAGCTGCCCGCTGAGCTGTGCAGAAACACTGCTCCTCTTCGAGGTGAGCCAGCCGGAGGAGCCTAGAGCCGCTCTTTGGAAATCACTGTGCTAATGGACACAAGGAAACCGCGAGAAATGGCCAACCTGGCCAAACCACCAGCAACGCAAAGAAGTAGAACAGTGTTGTCCAACACGCATTTGCATGTTGGCCAGATAAAAAGCAAGTTGTTAGTCACGGCTTTGATTCCTTCCACGTGTACATGGGTTACCATTATCACCAGTGTATTCTCCTATAGGTCAGAAGTTGGTGTTTTTCCTGATGGTCCTTGAGATCGCATTTGTGCATTTATCCAATTAGCCTGAATAACCCCCTCATCACTTCCTCTAACCCACAGTCAACCAGAACAGCAATGGGGGTTGTCCCAGGCCGGCAGGCCTACTGCTTGGAGCTGTTCTGCATTTGCTTGTGTTTATTGACAGCTGGGTTGATCTAAAACCCATCTTTCCAGGATGGCATGCATACTTAGTAATTAAAGTAGGGCTTTTATATGGCTTTAGATATTTTAATATGAATATGCCTGAAGGGTGTTTGCTTTAATAAACTTAATAACTAATTAAGGCACCCTCAATTTCAGCCTCCATTAGGTTAATTTTTTAATGAGTTTCAGAATGTCTCTGAGGACATTTCTTCCCTAGATGCGGTGAGAAACTCACAAGCATGTGCGTGCACCAGGTTGGATCTCAATCTTTGATATGCCAGGTACCCCCTGTGCAACCTTGGAAAAATTGCTTAACATCTCTGGGCTCCTTTTTTTATATTTATAAAGGAAGCAGTCTGGACAGTGTTTTCAAATCTCCTGCCAGTTCTTGCCTTTTAAAATTTTTTTTAAGATTTATTGTTTATTTACTTGAAAAACAGAGATACAGAGATAGGTGAGACGGGGGCAGGGGAGAGAGAGAGAGAAATCTTCCATTTGCTGGTTCATTCTCTAAACGGCCACAATGGCCAGGGCTGGGCCAAACTGAAGCCAGGAACTTCTGGGTCTCCCACATGGGTGCAGGGGCCCAAGCACTCAGGCCATCCTCCGCTGCCTTCCCAGGAGCGTTAGCAGGGAACTAGATTGGAAGTGGGGCAGCCGGGTCTCAAACCATCGCCTATATGGGATGCGGGCATCACAGGCAGAGGCTTAACCTGCTACACCCACAGTGCCAGCCCCTCTTGTCTTAGTTGACAACCGTTGAGTGAGTACCAGTACTTCCGCTTAGTAAGAAAGGGGTACCTGAACTTTACAAATACAGTGTGTGTGTGTGTGTGTGTGTTTAAATGAATCTCAAACAATCTGATAGCTTTGTGCAAGTATTAGAATTAGGATTGCGTGTGTTATCAGTACACAGAAAGTTTCCTTGAAAGATTTTATTACCTGGCTGATGTACACATATTACCAAGATGAGTTCATTTTCCCAAAACCGGCTTAACATCTTTGCTGCTGCCGGCTGAATTGTCCGCCCTTCAGGAGCTGTGCCTTGAAGGGTCCATCGGCCCTGGGGAGAAGAGCAGTTCTGCACAGGCCGCCTCCCTCCAGGAGGGCTCTTCCGGAAGAGCCCATCAGCAGCCTGCCTTTCCCTTCCTGCCTGCCTTCCCTGGGTCAGGCCATCCGCCTCATAGGAGACTCGCCTTGGGAGGGGAGGAGGCGAGAACTCCAAATCCAGGACAGATCTGCCTATCGGCTCTTGTAATCTTATTCCCTCCCTCTGCATAGGCAACTCATTTTTAAAGCTGAGAAGTTGGCATGCTTTCCAACTTCCTTGGAGCTGGATCCTCCCAGGATGACAACATTATTTATTTAAAATCTATTCAAATTCCCAAGATTTTAAAAAACATTCATATTCAAATGTTAGAAGTAAGAGGACAGAACAGGCTCTGCTGCAGAGCTGCTGTCTTATTTGGGGAAGTTCCTGCTGTGTCAACACCAGTTGAAAGCATGCCTGCTTTCATATTCAGTGCCCACAAGGGTTGGTCTCTCTGGGGGCCATAGCTATGGCAGTTAAGCCCATTGACTGGGGGATGCTAAGACACCTGAGTCGCAATTAGTAGGTAAAGTTAGTTGATCCTTTGAAATGCTCAGGAATACTGTGAGAAATACTACCAAAAAAGCAATTGAGGCTGACATTGTGGCTTAGGAGAAAAAGCCACCGGCTGCGGCACCAGTATCCCACGTGGGCACTGGTTCAAGTCCTCGCTGCTCCACTTCCAATCCAGCTCCCTGTTGATATGCCCGAGAAAGCAGCAGAGGGTGGCCTGGGTGCTTGGGTCTCTGCATTCATGTGAGAGACCCGGAGAAAGCTCCTGGTGCCTAGCTTCAGATCAGGCCAGCTCTGGCTGCTGTGGCCATTTGTGGAGTGAACCTGTGAATGGAGGGTTTCTCTCTCTCTCTCTCTCTCTCTCAAAATAAAAGAAAAAAGAAATTGAGGAGCATATGGGATGAGACCTTTTCCTAATACAACAATAAAAGGAATTATACTAACATTGGAAAATTGGGAAACAGGAATTTCTTATGACCCATATTACATGTATTTTTAAAGATTTATTTCTTATACTTGAAAGGTGAAGTTACAGAGAGGGAGAGGCAGATTCAGAGAGAGAGAGAGATCGATCTTCCATTCTCTGGTTCACTCCCCAAATGGCCGCAATGGCTAGAGCTGGGTTGGTTTGAAGCCATGAGTTTCTTCCAAGTCTCCCACACAGGTGCAGGGGCCCAAGGATTTGGGCCATCTTCCACCGCTTTCCCATGCACATTGGCAGGGAGCTGGATCGGAAGTGGAGCAGCTGGGACTCAAACCAGCACCCATATGAGATGCCGGCACTGCAGGTGGCAGCTTAACCCACTGTGCTACAGCACTAGCCCCTGTATTATATCTTTTAAAAGTCTCTAAAAATCAACTCCATCCTGAGTATTATATAGATAATTAGTCTAATATGAACATTTGAGGCCCCTGTGGGGATTGTTCCTATCAGACCATCTTGAGAATTCTAGCTCTTTGGAGAACCAAAGAACCCCAAACCCAACAACTGACCTAATTTTAAAAGCAGAATCTAGAAACAAGACTTTGGAGCCCTCCACAGCGCCTCTTACTTCTCTCTGCTTCCTAACACCCCTCCTCCTGTGTGTTCCTTCTCTGGACTCTTCACCTTCTCCTGCTTATAAATGTTGCCCACTAGTACTCCATGACCCTACTGGACTTCAGTTCAAACCAGTGTTGGGATGCAGATCCCAGCCAACCCACGCCTGCCCTGAACCTGCAGGCGGGAGGAATCTTGCGGGTGTTTTGCTAGGCTTGATTCTTGCTCTGTTACAACCCCATGCAAGCCTGAAGGAGCATGCAGGCACGAGCCAGCCAAGATTCGCATTTTTGTTCTGTTACCTAACAAAAAGGAACTCCAGATCATTCTCCTGCGTATGAGGGCAACAAAATTGACTCCCACACACTAACCCTCAGAAGAACCAGCATCCTTATACGGTAGTGATGGGAAGGTAGAAACCATGGTAAATATCCCTAAAACCATTTCGATTTTTCCTTCCTTCTTGGTAAGATGTTTGTAAATGTAGTCATGGCAATAAACACAGAATAGCTCTCTGGAAAGGTTAAGAGCAACTTTGGAAATCCTGCTGGCCAGCAGTTTCCAAACATGGTTCACGCACTTCAGGGACACTTGTGGAGCTGGTTCGAAAGTCAGATTCTCACAGAAAGACAGATACCACATGTTCTCTCTCATATGTAGAAGTTTCAAAATATATACAATCTGTACTTAGAAAAGTGATTGCTAGAGGCTGGGAAGCGTTGGGGGAAGGGAGCTTAGAGAGAGCTTGAATAACGGGTACCAAAACACAGTCAGGTAGAAATAACAAGTTCTAATGTCCCCCGGCACAGCAGGGCCTCTATAGTTCATATACTTCTATATTATATACATATACATATATCTATATGTATATATTATATGTATACATATACTATATGTATCATATATAGTTCATGTACTTCTATATCAATCCGTATTTACCCACTTGCTCTGTTCTTTGGGTGAATAGCTAACAATGAGAATGTCTTGCTAACAACCAAGAATGGGCACTCTGTCTTCTTACACAGGGTCAGGATTCAAGGCAAAGTCAGAAAAACGAAGAGCTTCAGAAATAAAATGATTTCTTTAAAGAGATCTCCAGGGGGCTCTACCAGGCCTGGATGTGTGTGACATCTACACGTTAAGGAATCTGGGCTTCAAACTACAGAGCCTTGCTCCAGCTCTTGCTATCCCCGGAGATTGGAGCTGAGTGAGAGGAGCTGAGAGTTGGCCCTGGACCTTTGGTCCCATCTGCCAAAGGCTGCACATCTTAGTCTGTTTTCTGTTACTAGAACAAAATGCTCGAGACCAGGTCATTTATAAAGGAGAGAAGTCCGGGAGGCTGGGGAGTCAGGCTGCATGACGGTGGCGTCTGCTCAGCGTGTGGCGGAGGAGGGCCTTCCCGTCGCCTCGGAACATGGCAGAGGGCACTGCAGGGCGAGATAGAGAGAGCTAGCTCAGGTCTCCTCTCACAGAGCCTCTGATGCCATCATGGGGCCCCGCCCTCAGGACCTCATCTAATCCTAATGACCTTCCAAGATCCTATCTCCAAATTGCACTAACCCATGAATTTGGGGATTCAGCTTCTAACGCCAAAATCCAGGAGGACACATTCAATCCATAGCACGCCCAGATGGCCTGCACCAGGTTAGTTCCTCTCCTCGTATTTTCCCTTGGTATCCTGGTCACTGCCTTATCACACAGCACTTATCACGGTATATGGGAACAATTGTCTTCTACTTGCTTTCTTACCCCACAGTAAGCTCCATTAAGGTATCTGTTATCACCAGTTATCTGTTCTCACTAGATGACTTAATGCCAACAACCCAGCAATAAGAATATTTGCTGAATGAATGAGTTTTGTAGTTTAATTAGTTCCAACTTGGCTAGAATTTTCTCTGCAGGATTCCAACTACATTTGCAAAGCAACCTGTGTGCTTCAAGTTTAAAATACCACCTGACCTAGGAAGAAGAAACTGTTTACAGTGGTTAAGCCCACCAACCAAATCTCACTGGCCTGTTTTTGTAAATTATGTCTCATTGGAACACAGCCATGCCCGTTCGTTTGAGTTCTCATTCCCAGCTGCTTTTACAATGCAGTGGCAGAGCTAAGGAGCCACAGTGAAGAGACGGAGATCTTACAGCCCCGTAAAGCTGAAAATACTTGCATCTGAGCTTCTACAAAAGGGTTTCACCAACTCCTGTCCCAGGGTCATGCAGACCTGACTGTGACCTTGGCACGTTTCTTAGTCTATTTAAATCTTGACTTTCTCAGCTGAATCAGGGGATAATAATGGTGTCCCACCTTTTAGGATTCTTGTTTGGAATACAAGGGGGAATCCCTGTAAACTGCACATAGTAATTGTTCAGTAAATATTAGCTGTGATTTTGATAACTTCTAGACTTGCCTATCTCCTTTCCTCTATTTTTTATGCTACTCCTCAGTACTTTTAACTTCTTGCATCAAAACAAAGCTGGAGCATTCCCCAGCCTTAATGGAGGTATTGTCATTGGGCCCAAACACTTTTTAAAACTACTTAGCTCCTCAGAACACAAACTCTTAAAAATTATTGAATTCCATATAAAAATACAAGGCAAGATCTCTTGGACGTTTAAAAAACTTTGATATGAGATGTCTGCTTTGCATAAACTTTAATCAAGCTAGAAGTGGGCTTGGCTCTACATACATTTAGTCTCTATTTTGGCATCTATCTTCTATATTACTCCATTGCCTCTGAAATGAAACACCCGAAGCAATCCTATTACATTTCTTTAAAAAAATGCAGAGTGAGGTGGGAGGGAGGCCTAAAAATACTAAATAGTTTCTTGTAGCAAGAAAGGTCTGAATGATAAATAAGAGACCAAGCCAAGACTTTCCAAGGGAATCTCTTTCTTGCAACCCTCATTGCTGGAAAACCTACTGAGCACTCTAGGTAAAATGAATTGCTTAAGCCCTTTCATCAGAAAGATGTACTGCAGAGTGGGTTGTAGCCCACGCAAAGGAGGACAGCATTCTGACTCACCCAGCACTTTATTTACTACTTTCTGTTTCCGATCATGGAGCTTAAATGGAATTTCAGATTCCCTTGCAGTATTCAAGATTTCCAAAGCCTTGGCATTGAGCGAGAGTCTGCCTTCCGGGAATTTACAACAAGTAGGTCACTCTTTCCTTGACTCCTTCCAGGGCTCACCTTCTCATCTGAGAGTTACTTGCCAGGACACCGTGTCTACCTGCCCATAGCAAAGGAGGTTCACAGTTTTTGTTGAGTGTATATCTGTGCTGTAAATGTTGGACAGCAGCGTGGATGTGTATATTTAGGATACTAACATGCTGAGTTAGAATCTACCCAGATTGAAGATGTTTCATTGAAATTTTACCTTCAGCCCTAAGAGATAAGCTTACCCTGCTCTGTGTCAGTCGGGCCCTCCAGAAGCAGTCACCAAGGAGGAATTAGATATGCAGGACACTTACTGGGGGCAAGGCTCATGAAGGATTTAGGGGCTAAAGAGTGGGAGCAGGCAGGAAGAGCCTTCAGACTGTGACGCAGGCCTGGGCTGCCTCCCATGAAAGGAAAGGAGGGAAGGAGAATTGGATAGAAAGGAACTCAGACTGCAACACAGCTCTGCAGAAGTCGGCCAAGCCAGTAGTGAGCTCCGGGGCTAAGAGTGTCCCAAGATTCTCCTCTTGGAGATAAATAGCCCAGTTCTAATACCCCCCAGACGGGCATCGGAGTGAATCCTTACAGGTGTCCAAAGGTGCCACAGCTGCCTCCTTGCATCCAGCTCTCTTGAAGGGTGGTCTGAGTGTCACAGCTGTGACAGCCCACCCTTCACTACCTCTCCACATAAACGACTTCTCCACACAAGTTCAAGGAACAGCTTTCCCCTGGTTCCCACAGTCCTCTAAGGAGAAACTTAGAAAAGAAGTCAATAGGAGAAAACTATAGTCCCATATTTGCAGGTGGCCTAGGGACCAACCTGGTACCCACTGTCTCCTAGCGTATGCATTTGCAGGAAACTGGAGTCCGGAGCTGGAATCAGGCATTGAATCATTGAATCGGGGCACTCCAATGTGGAAAACGGGTGTCTTAATGAGTATGTTAACCTCGAAGCCAAAACACTCCAGAACACTAATATATATTGTTATGCTGGGAAGTTTCTCTTCGCAAAGTAGATACTCAGGTGTGCTGCTGGCAGCTCTGCCCATTGAGATTTCCTCTCTCTATTCTTCTTCGAGTTCGTTTCTGAGAGCAGCATTAGTGGAGCCAGTGTCCGTTATGGGCTTGCTCTCATATGCCCACAGACCCATCCACAATACGGCTCAGGTTTCTTCTTTCTGGTTAAGCTGATTAGACGAGGATTCCTTTAAGCCGCAGGTATCAGCTGAGGAGGAACACAAGGGGATCTGGGCCACCTGCTCGTGAATGTACTTGCTCCTCCAGTGCCACTGGGCTGGACCCCAGATGCACCAATTCCATCTTTAATGGACTGTTTCTGGATCTGTCTGACTTGTGACATAGCAGATCCAAAATAACCCAACTCATAATGGGTAATTTGGGTACTTGGTGCCTCATGGTCATGCAAGTTCAGCTACACATCAGGAGCTATTTCTCAAGAGGTGTGTAACGTTTAGATGCCAATGTCATGACTAAGCTCTAGAATGCCTGGGATCTGCCCTGTGATCTTCCCACTGGGATTCACTGTAAACCCCACTTTCTCCCCCGATACTTCCCTTATCCTAGGTCTGCCAGACTAATGGCCCAGCAGCAGGGATGCTTGTATTGGACCTGCTAAAGAATCTTTTTCTGCTGTGGGGCTCCCTCAAAGCCAGAGGGTTTCTATGACATCAACGTATGAGTGGTATCCTAGTCCCTAGTCCTTCCAGAACTCCTAAGGCTCACAGGCGCTGTGCTTCCTACGGTAGGAGTGGAAGATGTAGTGATGTGTCTCCCACTTTGGAGGCAGAGCTCTGCTCCCTCGAACACCAGACCCTGAAGACTGTATTGAAGTGGTAGCTCCCTGAATCTTCATGGAGTTTTTTTCCCTTGTTCTCTGGAGTGCTTTTGTCTGACCTGCATGCTAACTACCTCTTGTTTTTCTTCCCAATCAGCGTGATGCTATCATTGTAATAGTGTTCTGAAGGAAGTCCAAACGTTCCAGCTCTTTTTCAGTGTTTATTACGACAAGGGGTAGGATGATTAGCACAGCCCTGGAGCAAAGCTGTAATAACGTTGCCTGTTCCCTTGCTCTTATACAACTTCCAGGGATGTTGGTCTCATGTATACAATTGGAGTTTAGGAAAATGACCCTTGTCTGGGTCCGTGGGTCCAGTGGACACTCTGTAGACTGGGTTTCAACCAGGACTCTTAATTGTAAGCTCGGATACCCTGCCTATACTTGTTGATGTCTCCCCAACTAGAATATGAGCTCCTTGAGAAACATGACCTTGTCAGTTTTAGTTTCTGCTGATCCTCAGTACCTTTAACAGCACCTGGCACCCAGTAGGTGCTCAATAATGGAATACACCTTATTTATTCATTATTTTAATTTGAATTGCATAATTATGAATAAACTTATATTTCTTATTCTGCAAAGTGTCATTTCCTCACCATCATCATTGTTATTAAAATATGATAACAGCAATGATAATATATTTTACTCTCTCTATTCCTGGCCAAAAGCAATTGCCATCTCATAGCAGACAAAAGGATTGATCCAATCTTGAAAACTTGATTGTTTAAGGGTGAACTTGGCAGTGGTCTGGATTACTATGAAAACACAAACTCCTACTCCCTAGCATCCTGTTGTCAACTATAATGAGGCATTTATACTGCAGTATAATTGTCCTTTGCGTTTGCCTGTTACTTCCCTTAGATTCTATTCTTAAGGAAGGAACTTGGTCCTTTCACCATAAATAACCCTCACCTCACACAATGCCTGACAGAGAATGGGAAATGAGCAAGCTAATAAATGAATATTCATGAGTAAATGCACCAGGTCACGCTGCCAGGGTGAAGCAGCCATCACAAGTCTCATTCAGGTAAAAGCAGATTCCTCCTGTGCTTTACTCTAAAGTGAAGCCCCATCTCAAGGCCATGGCCAAGGTCTCAGGCATCTCACTGGGCCTGAGCTAAAACTGGACTCGACTCTGGGAGTTTTGAAAAGGACCTTTTCTGGACTTTCACCCTAGGGCACACACTGTCCTGTGGGATATGTGATGAAATATCTGTTTCTTTGGAAATAAACATTGCCTCAAAATAGAAAAAAAGGAAAAATTTTATTCTGTTGTGAGACTTAAAAGTTACGGTACTGTGAAAAGATATAATTAGGGAGAAGGAGAAAGAGAGTCCTCTGCCCATATAGAAACCTATAATAGTAAAGTGGTGTAGTAGGTTAGATGGTGATAGGCACTGTAGAAAAAAATGAGTAGAAAAAGTGGTTTAGGACTGCCAGTGTGTGTGTGGGCGTAGGGGAGGTTGGAGGTCTGGCAGGAAAGAGAAATTTCTCAGGGCAGAGGAGTGGTGGTAAGGGAGTTCAAGAATTAAATGTGGTGACCAAAGTAAGCTTGGTTAAGAATGTGAGGTTTGGGCCGGCACCGCGGCTCACTAGGCTAATCCTCTGCCTGTGGTGCTGGCACCCCGGGGTTTTAGTCCTGGTTGGGGCGCCGGATTCTGTCCCGGTTGCTCTTCTTCCAGTCCAGCTCTCTGCTGTGGCCCGGGAAGGCAGTGGAGGGTGGCCCAAGTGCTTGCGCCCTGCACCCGCATGGGAGACCAGGAGGAAGCACCTGGCTCCTGGCTTCAGATTGGCACAGCACTGGTCGTGGCAGCCATTTGGGGGGTGAACCAATGGAAGGAAGACCTTTCTCTCCATCTCTCTCTCTCTTACAACACTGCCTGTCCAAAAAAAAAAAAAAAAAAAAAAAAAGAATGTGAGCTTTGGACAACAAGATAAAGAAGGAGATGGAGTTAGTAAAATGGATATCTTTGAAATCAACATATCATGGGGCTGGCGCTGTGGCACAGTAGGTTAAAGCCCTGGCCTGAAGCACTGGCATCCCATACAGGTGCAGATTCTAGTCCTGGCTGCTCCTTTTCTGATCCAGCTCTCTGCTATGGCCTGGGAAAGCAGTAGAAGATGACCCAAATCCTTGGGCCCCTGCACCCACGTGGAAGACCCAGAAGAAGCTCCTGGCTCCTGGCTTTAGGTCAGCGCAAATCTGGCTGTTGCAGCCATCTGGGGAGTGAATCAGCGGATGGAAGACCTCTCTCTCTGCCTCTACCTCTCTCTGTAACTGTGCCTTTCAAATAAATAAAATAAATCTTAAAAAAAAGAAACCAACATATCAAATATTGTCTATGGATCTGCCAAGTAACACAGATATTTTAATTCAACTAAGAATATAAATGGTTATATTCAGAATGAATATCTGGCTTAAAGCTGGCTAATTAATTTTAAAAGTCAATGCATTACACAGAAATACAAGTAATTACATTTAGCAATTGTTTTTATTTTTAAATTTTTATTTATTTATTTTTATTTTATTTAAAAGAGAGACAGATAGAAAGATCTTCTATCCATGGGTTCACTCCCCAGATGCCTGCAACAGCTAGGGCTGGGCCAGACCAAAATGAGGAGCCCAGCATTCAAGCCGGGTTTCCTATGAGAGGGGCAGGCATCCAGGTCTTGAGCCATTCTCTGCTGCCTCCCAGGGTGTACATTAGCAGGAAACTGGACTGGAAGTGGAGAAGCCAGGACTTGAACCAGGCACTTTGATATGGGATGTTGGCATCCCAGAGTTTTATCTGCTGTGCCAAGTGTCTACCCTAATTATTCTTTACTTGTTGTCATTAGAAGCGTGTGTTTAGCCAAAGAGAATACAGTATAAAAATAATGAAGAGAGTTAGGGGAAAAGGAGAAAGGTAAAAGAACAAATACTATCACTACTAATATGCCAAGAAAATGCAATTATTTCATCCATAAGCTTGAACGTTCAAGGTCTCCTGTTACATAGTGAAGACAGAAGTAATTCAAAGGAATGTAATACTAATACAATCATGATTGGAAGCGGGCATTTGCTGTTGGACACACCCATTATTAAGCCTTTTCCATAGATCATTTCATATAATTATTCTATGAGACTCATTTTATGAATGAAAGCTAAGTTTAGAGAGATATGTCATTTGCCCAAGATCACAGAGTTAACAAGTAGCCAGGTCAGGATCTGATTTCAGCTTTTATTGGCGTCAGAACCTACCATCTCACTCCTTTGCTGCACAACCTCTCCACTATATTTTCCTTTTATGTTTCATCTACAGTGGGAGATAAAATGTAGGCAAGTTAGATCTTCACAACAGCAGAGGAGAAATGCAAATAAGATTTGACATTCATACTGCAACTTTACCTAAACCCAGAATTTAACAAAGGTCACTTGAAGATGTGGAAGACATGTGACACTGTAGCCTTTGGAAAACAGAGCTGTGGACCACATCTTGTTTAAGAACACACCAACAAGGACCTCAAGAATTGGAGTTATTAACACACCTATTGAAGATCCAAGATGGCCCCATGATGCTCCAGTTCCCTGCTTTATCAGACTGTAGTGTTTTGAGGTTCCTTTATAGAAAGCCAGAGAGAAAATGTTAACGAGACAGTTGGCCTATTTCTAAGTTATGGGAGCAATTTTGACAGGAGACAGAGTGTTACATAAGCTAAAGATGATAACATTCTGAGGAAGGCATGATAGCATAATGGAAAGATCCCTGGACTGAGGACAGAAGATCTGAATTCTTATCCTGCCTCTCCCATGAACTCTCATGTGGCAATGGGCAAGTCACCACTTCCCCTGTACGGACCTTGATTTCCTCATATTTATGATGTCTAAGGTTGTAGACTTCAAAGAATGCCAATGGGTGTACATCCTCCGGGAGTTAAGGATGGGTTATAACAAATAATTGATTTGTATATATGTCTCTGGGACCTGAGGCAACCAGCAAGTTTGACTCAGGAAGCTTAAGATAGGAAAATGTAGTGGTGAAGAGGCTATGAATACTAAGAGGTAAGTTACCTTGAATTTGGCAAGGCTGGGCTAACAGGTGCTTCACCGGAAGGATCCTCTTTAAAACCAGAGCTGTGGGAATGAGCCGCTTCTCCCAGCCTCTCTCCATATTCCACACCTTGAGCCTCACCACCGATGCAAGGGCCAAGCCATAGCAGAGGGACTTGGGTCATGAAGCGAAAAGGGAAGAGTGTGAGAAGAGATTGGAGGGGTGAGGGGTTAGCCCTCGGGTTAGTATAGTGAGTGAAGACAATATTCAGAAAAAGCCCTTTCTTTCAAGAAGAGAGGCTCACCACCTTGTTCAAAGCTCTAACATTTTCCCAACATAGTTTGGAGGTGAGAGAATATTGACTTGGTTGAGAGCGGTTTCTGGAGTAGCATGGACTTTGGAAGTGCATGGTTTTGTCTGCACAGGAGGAAGTCAGGAACAATGATGGCATAGAAGGAGCAGAGTGACAGCAACCAGTGTTCATTCCGTGCCTGGCTTCTGAGCCGAGCGGACCCCCATCCGGTCATGTCAGTCAGTTTTCCCACTGCTCCCTCCTCCCCTGCCAGCTTTACCTCAGAAGGGCTACCCTTCCTCTCATTCCAATTGCCTGATCTCTGGGTAGGTTTCAGTTTCTTTTAATCAAAAGCAGCTTGACCAGAAAGAACACCACCATGTGTCTTGCTCTGCTGGCTCATAAACGAGGCCAGAAACAAGAGCGCCGTTTCTTCTCAGCTCCCTGCCTCTGCAGCCCTGGGTCCATGCCAAGTCCGTAACAGCTGCCGAGTGCCGAGGACCAGGCTGTCGCAGACGTTGGCTTCTACGAATCAAGAAGCATCTCCTTGCCCTCTTGGTGTGGTGTCCCCCACTCCCTATCGTGAAATAGCCCTCAGCCTTGTAGAACTCACTTGGGCAACCAGCCACCCCCTCCCTTGATGAGAGGCATTCAGTCAGCAGCCTGTCGAAGGAGAAAGTCCCTGGAGTTTTGGGGGGCAGGAGCAGTAAGACGGAGAGAATTAAACTGTGTGATGATGAAAGTACCTTGGCAGCGCTCAACAAACTGATGACATGGAACTGGGTGAGACCATCCTCTACGGGGATGACCGGGGCTTTCCAGACAACTGTTGGGTTGTTTCTCAGGTTTCCTCCGGCTTAGTGACTGCCCCTGTTCTCCACATTTCTTCCTGGGGCATGTTTCTGGAAAGGGGTTGCTGGTAAGAGGATGATCCAAAGCCCAGGATGCCCACATTCAAGTGGCGGGCCCCAACTTCTCAGGAGAAAATAGACATGGATGGGGTTAAAATACCCTATCCATCCAGCTTCTGGAGCAGAGCCAGCGCCAGAGAGGGGGAGGAGCCCTCAGATATGCCAGGTCATGCCTTCCAGGGCAGCTAGTGGATCCAGCTCACCGGGAAGCCAAACCAGGCCAACAATGCCAAGGCAGGCGGGGAAAGCCAAGTGGGGAACTGGGATATCATCTGGTGGGCCAGAGGCCAGAGGGCAAATCAACAAGACACTGAAGTTAAAGATGGAGCTTAAACACTCAGGAGGTGAGAAGGACCAAATGCAAGTAGGGCAGGGAAGGCATGTGTGACTGGGGAATGGAATAGGATTGATTAAGATGAAGCTGGCGAGCTCCCACAGCCCTTCAGTGCGTGTTTGGCATACTCCCTTAATGTCCTGATGCAAGGCCTTGAAGTGGTAGTTGGACTTGTAGCACATGGGCCAGAGCATGGTGCAAATAGAGCAGAAGTCTTGAATCACTATCAAAGGGAGTCGCCAATCAAGGGCAAAGCCATGGCAGAAGAGGCAACACAAAGGAGGAAATGGCAATAAAAGACCAAGACCAAGCATAGGCATAGAAAATACAACCTCAGAGGCCAGTGCTGTGGTGCAGTAAATTAAGTCACCACCTGCAATGCTGGCATCTCATATGGGCACTGGTTTGAGTCCTGGCTGCTCCACTTTCGATCCAGCTCCCTGCTAAAGTGCCTGGGACAGCAGTGGACGATGGCTCAAGGGCTTGAGCCCCCATACTCATGTGGGAGATCCAGAAGAAACTTCTGGCTCCTGACTCCTGGCTTTGGCCTGGCCCAGCCCTGGCTGTTGCAACCATTTGGGAAGTAAACCAGCAGATTGAAGATCTCTGTCTGTGTCTCTCCTCTCTCTGTAACTCTGCTTTTCAAATAAAATAAATGAATCCTTCAAAAAAAAAAAAGAAAGAAAAGAAAGAACCTCGTATCACAGATCTCAAGATGAGAGAGATGACTAGCATGGGAGAGGGTAAGGAAATGGTCCTTGTGGCCTCTGACAAAGACCAGGGATGGGGTAGAACGGAAGATCATGAGAAGCACAGGGAAGTCTGTTCAATAGGAGGTGAACGGTAGAGATATCCCTGTTCCAGAAAATGGGGCAGGTAAATTGATGCAGGAAAAGCAGATGGCAGAGGATAGGGAGGGATTCCTTTGAGTGAACCCAAGAGCCCAAGAGAAGCAAGTGGAAGAGAGCAGTAAGGGGCATCCAGGGACCTCCAGGAAGAACCACTGCAAAAAGACATGCAAGCACTTGGGTCTTGTGATTCAGCCTGTGAAACCATTTCCAGGTTTCCACTGACTAGGAAGGCAAAGGCCGCTTGATGTCCCTGCCAATCAGAGCCTTCCCAGACTCTGGGAGGGGCAAGCTTTCAATTGCTGGGTACCAACTATGATTTGTGGAGTTGAGCTGAGGATCAGGACAGAATCTAATGAAGAAGGACTGAGGGAGGAGTCAGCAAGAACTCCTGAGGTTCAACGGGACCTCGGTTAACCAAAGCAGAAAAAATTCAAGGGCTTTTGTCGTGAAATGGCTTTTCTAAGATGCTACTGCCAAGATTGTGAATGGGCGCATTCTTTCTGGAGACCAGTTTGGTATTATGCAAGAAAAGCCATAAAAATATACTTAGTCTTCAACCAGAAATTTCCACACCCAAGTGTCTGAACTGAGGAAATAAGGATTGAGGAAAAATCAACTTTATGTGTAAGGCAGCTCTCCATCATGTTACTTCCCTAAGGAAAACCAAACTGGGAGGACTGAACTGAATTAAAGTAAGGAAATTCCAGAAAATGGACTGTCATGTGGCCACACTAAATGCTACCTTTAAATACTAAGTAGCATGGGATACTGTTAAAAAGTGGTAGGTAGAAAAAAAATCAAGGAGATAAATGGAAGTACAAAGTACAAAATGGGGCTGGCATTGTGGCACAGTGGGTCAAAGCTGCTACCTGCAACACGGACATCCCATATGAATGCCATTTCAGGTCCCAGCTGCTCTACTTCCCGTCCAGTTCACTGCTAGTACAACTGGGAAAGCAGTGGATAGCAGGTAGCCCAAGTACTTGGGTCCCTGCCACCTCTGTGGGAGATGTAGGTGGAGTTCCAATTTCCTACCTTTGGCCTGGCCCAGCCCAACCATTGTAGCAATTAGTGGTAGAAACCAAAGGTAGAAAATCAATCAATCAATCGCTCACTCGCACGTTCTCTCTCTCTCTCTCTCTCTCTGTGTCACTTTGCCTTTCAAATAAATAAATAAATCTTTAAAACAATAAAGAAGTGCAAAATGATATAGATGCAATTTTTTTTCAATAAATTAAATATATCCACACAGGAAAAAAAGACTCTCAGTAGGACTAACAAGACAGTAATGATCGCTTTCTTGACTGCTTTAGAATTTTCATCAGTTCTCTAGAATGAGTCTGTATAGATGGAAAACGTAAATATACTGTATAAAATTGAGGGGTAGGTAGGATAAGAGGAGGAATTCCTTACATTGAAAGGTTCTGCCTCCTTGCATGATATTTCACAATAATACCTCAAAACTATGCAGGTACAAATGGTCTGCATAACATCAAACCTTTTAGAGCACTGCTATTTCTGACTGCAGAAAAAAAGCAGACTGTAAGACCCCCAAGTCTTTTTTACTTCTAAATTACTGATTTTCTTTAATTCTATTGAAATACAGCTATTTTTGATCTGTATATAACATAGTAAAATAAATAAGATTCAAACTTCTGATAAACATGAATAAATATTCTTTATTTCATCTTTATCAACTACGGAGATGAAATTTATTACATTAAATAGGATCAGTGTTGTCACAGCCTATGTGCCTTGATTTATAAAACAAGCCAGAGCTCCTGCAACAGGTGACTTGGAAAGGGGGAAGCAGTAGGAAGAAACAGCCAAGTACCAACATCTAAGAGGAGAGTGGAGAGTGGATAGTCAGGACCATTGGGAGGGTAGCCAAGAAGTCTAATCCAGTGGAATTCAGCAGTGGCAGGTTGTGGTTTCTGGCCCATTTTCTCCTTTTATTTTCATTATGGCGGGGGGGGGGGGTGAGTGGGAGAGGAGAGAGAGTGCTCCCATCAGTGGCAGGTGGTGGTTTCATGGCCTATTTTTCTCCATTTTTCATTATAGGGGGAGAGAGAGAGAGAGAGAAGAGGGAGTGAGGGAGAGAGAGAGAGAGATAAGAGGGAGAGGCAGAGGGAGAGGGAGAGTGCTCCCATCTGCCGATTCATTCCCCAAAGGCCCACAATAGCTAGGACTGGGCTAAAACAACTCTGGAGGCTGGGGACTCAATCCAGGTCTCCTGTATGGATGGCAGGAATCAATTTAGCCATCGTGACAGCCTCTCAGGGACTGCAATGGTAGGAAGCTAGTATCTGGAATCAGAGCCCAGAACTGAACTCCAGAACTGCAATGTGGGATGTGGGTGTCTTAACCACTAGACTAATGCCTGCTGCAGCAGCCTGGTTTTTTAGTGTTTCAAGAACAGAAGGCTGTATATTTTAGTTACTGGGGGAGCAGGAGTAAGAAGGTGGTAGCTTGGGCCAGTGCTGTGGCACAGCAGGTTAAAGCCATGGTCTGCAGTGCCGGCATCCCACACTGGCGCCAGTTCAAGACCTGGCTGCTCTGCTTCTGATCCAGCTCCCTGCTGATGGCCTGGGAAAGCCTAGGCAGATGGCCTAGGTTCTTGGGCCCCTGCACTCACGTGGGAGATCTGGAAGAAGCTCCTGGATCCTGACTTTGGTCTGGCTCAGCTCCAGCTGTTGCAGCCATTCAGGGAGTGAACCAGTGGATGGAAGATCTGTCTCTGTGTCTCTCCTCTCTCTATATAACTCTGCCTTTCAAATAAATTAATCTCTTGCTTTTAAAAGAAGGTGGTATCTCAGGTTAGGGATGCATGAGGGTGTGAGGAAGTCAGAAAACACTCAATGGCTGCACAGATGTGCCTCAGAGACCAGAACATAGGTCAAGCATGAGAAGCTGCTTTAGAACACAGTGCAGCCTGGCTTGTCCTGACAGTCCCTGAGCCCCACCGTTAGCTGCCCTGATGCTAAAATCCAGCACTTTCATAATGAGATGGCTACTCTTGGCCTCTGCTTCTCCTATTCTTGCCACGACCAGCCAGCTTCATGTTCTCTTCTTTGTTTCGTGGCCTCTGCTCCCCAGGGGTGTCTGCCATCTCATGGTTTCCACTTTCTGTGTGTCTTTACAACTTCTGTCCCTGCAGCCTACAACACTGGGCCTCTACCTAAAAGCCTTTTAATTAAACTCTCTAAGACAGAAGGTGTTCGTGGTGCTATTGAGAAATTTAACTGAAAAGTGATCCCTGTTAAATATAAGAGTGGGAATAAGAGAGGGAGGAGATATACAGTTTGGGACATGCTCAATCGGACTTGCCCCAAATGGTAGAGTTAGAAATGTGCCAGGGGATTCCAATTAAATCCCATCAAGGTGGCATGTACCAATGCCATCTCACTAGTCCATGTGATCAATTTTTGTTCACAACTGACCATAATGATAGGTCTAAGAGTCAAAGGAATCACATAAACAAGACTAGTGTCTGCAAATACTAACTGATAGAATTAAAAAGGGAGAGAACAACCCAACATGGGAAGCGGGATACACAGCAGACTCATAGAATGGCAGATGTCCTAAACAGCACTCTGGCCTCAGAATCAGCCCTTAAGGCATTAGGATCTGGCTGAGAGCCCATGAGAGTATTTTAGGAATGGAAAGCCAAGACACTCTGGCCAAAAAAAGACCTAAATGAAAGATCTCTGCGAGTGGGATCCCAGTGAAAAGAACAGGTCATCAAAGAAGGAGGTACCTTTCTCTGAAGGGAGGAGAGAACTTCCACTTTGACTATGACCTTGTCTAAATAAGATCAGAGTCGGTGAACTCTACAGCCTTGGCAACTCATGACAGGAGCCTAGGGTGATTACTGACACCATAAACAAGAGTGTCAATTTGTTAAGTCAACAACAGGAGTCACTGTGCACTTACTCCCCATGTAGGATCTCTGTCCTAAATGTGCTGTACATTGTGATTTAATGCTATAACTAGTACTCCAACAGTATTTTACACTTTGTGTTTCTGTGTGGGTGCAAACTGTTGAAATCTTTACCTAGTATATACTAAATTGATCTTCTGTATATAAAGATAGTTGAAAATGAATCTTGATGTGAATGGAAGGGGAGAGGGAGCGAGAGAGGGGAGGTTTGTGGGTGGGAGGGAAGTTATGGTGGGGGGGAAGCCATTGTAATCCATAAGCTGTACTTTGGAAATTTATATTCATTAAATAAAAGTTTTTTTTAAAAAAAAGACTACCTAGAAATTTGGCCCCTCACCTCTTGTGGGATCCCTTCCTTCCATCTTCCAAAAGAGCAAGAAAACATCTTTTTTTTCTTTCTTTCTTTTTTTAATAGGACCAGCATCAGGACTTTGCAATTTTCCATAGCAATAAAAATGAAAAATGCCTCAAGGGAAGGGGGAAGTTGATCTTTCTATCAAGAGAAGCTGCAGACTCGGTAGATAAAGCTGTAGGCTTTAAGTGAAGTCTGACATGAATTCCAATCCTGGATTTGCCACTTACTAACTAGATGACCTTGTTCAAATTAATTAACCTCTTCAAGTCTCAGTTTCTGATGGACAATGGGAAATAGTAAAGTCTTCTTTGTAGAGCTTTTGTCAAGAGTGAGATAATCTATGTAATGCCCTTAGTACATGGAAAATGTGAGTCAACGCCATTCCTAAGGCCTAACCTGCCGTATCAGTCGTTTTATCTCCTGGACTCCACCCTGATTCACCCTGGAAGTTCCTACAAGCAAAAGGCTCACCTCCCTCAGAGCTCCCTAAGACCCCTTCTCATCAGCCACATGAGAGTCGCATCCTCCAAAAAGCAGAGCAAAAGGTGCTCCAGCAGGAGCCAGAGTTCTTAACCTACAGGTCACAAGCTGGCAGCCTTCAGGCCGGATTCCATCTCTCCGGAGTTTTATTTGGCCTTCACAATATAACAAATCAGAAATTGATTGCCCGTGCTAAAAAATCCAGAGACGTTTTATAAAAATCCAAATTTTTTAACTTAAAAAGCCAGAAGATGAGGCATACTAAGCTTACACTCTCCTACATCCAGTGTGGGCACTTTGTATACCATGTAAACTACACACCCTTTTTTTTTTTTTGACAAGCAGAGTGGACAGTGAGAGAGAGAGACAGAGAGAAAGGTCTTCCTTTGCCGTTGGTTCACCCTCCAATGGCCGCCGCGGCCGGTGCGCTGCAGAGAGCTGGCCTGGAAGAGGGGCAACCAGGACAGGATCGGTGCCCCGACCGGGACTAGAACCTGGTGTGCCGGCGCCGCAAGGCGGAGGATTAGCCTAGTGAGCCGCGGCGCCGGCTACACACTCTTGAGAGTGAGAGGTGGCTCTATTCGTGATTACTTCTGATCAACAGGTGTTGATGGGGACTGCCCAGGGCAACCTGGGGTGTGTGGTTAGTCCCCTTACCCACGCCCTCCGTGGTCTGGAGCTCCGGAGGAACAGACGCCTCCTGCAAGGGGTCTGCCTCTCTGTTTGTCCTTACCTCTACGGTTTGAGTTTTCAACCTCAGTGTTAACTTCTTTTATCACACCTAATAACTGGTCTTATATCACCATAACCCAGCACCTTGAACCTGGTTTCTGCCATTTTTTCCCTTCTCTACGAAGGAAAGGGTGAGGAGTAAGTTATCGCGTGTTCACTCTTTTTTTTTTTTTTTAAAGATTTTATTTATTTATTTGAGAGGTAGAGTTACAGAGGGTGAGAGGGAGAGACAGAGAGAAAGGTCTTCCTTCTGTTGGTCCACTCTCCAGATGGCCGCAACGGCTAGAGCTGTGCCAATCCCAAGCCAGAAGCTAGGAGCCAGGAGATTCTTCCAGGTCTCCCATGTGGGTGCAGGGGCCCAAGGACTTAGGCCATCTTCTACTGCTTTTTCAGGCCATAGCAGAGGGCTGGATTGGTAGAGGAGTAGCTGGGATTAGAACCGGAGACCAAATGGGATGCTGGCGCCACAGGCAGATGATTAACCTACTGTGCCACAGTGCTAGCCCCATGAGTGTTCACTCTTTATGAAATCTGAACCAAGAGCAATGGTGGGAGAAGCAACCTATACAAGAAATTTGGGGGCATTCTCATCCTGTGTCTATTTGTATGTGCAAAATGTTTATTCATGTTTTATTTGTAAGGTAGATACAATCTATATAATATATATTAAAGCTCTTTAATACCTCTAATATTTCATGGACACAGGAAATGCTATTCCTTGATTCAAGTGGATTACTTAAAACTTACAAGATGGAGTAGAACTCTTTAACTATGGGAGGTATATTGGAAAGAGTCCTGTATGAGGAGACAGGTGACTTGTTTTGAGTTCAATCTTTGCTATTAACTTGCATAACTTTGAGTAAATAGCTCATCCTCCTTGAGGTGCCTTTTTTTAATCAGTTGAATAGCAACAACAATAATTCATATTTCATGGAATTGTTCTGAAGACTAAGACAATTTATGTGAAATGCTATAGAACCAAAATGAATAGAAGAGTAAATTAACACTTACGAGGCTCATACAACGAACCAAGTGTTATGATAGAATTACTACTATTATTTTAAATTTATTTATTTGAGAAAGAGAGAGAGAGAGGACTCCCATCTGCTGGTTCGCTACAAAAGCACAAAGCCAAGAGTGCAGAATCCAGTGGAGATCTCCCACCGGAGTGGCACAAACGCAGCTACTGGAGCCATCATTACTGCCAATGAGGGCCTTCATCAGCAAGCCGGAGTCAGGGGACAGGCATCAAATCCCGGCACTCAGAGATGTGGGAGTCCTAAACACCCTGGAATGACTGCTAACTAGCCATCAATGTGAACTGTAGTGTCCACAACAGTATCCTTAAAACTGTCACACTAAATCTGCCTCTGTCCAGTACGAATGAGGAGACCTGGGCATCCCATCGACTCTGAGCAGAAACTATGTAGCTCCTCCTACTGAAAATACCCACAGAGAGTCAGGCGTGTAAACATCCTGCCTTCTGAACTTAATGGCAACATTACCCGGGAGGTGATGCTGCATCCTGGCCCACACCCCAGAGTGGGAGTTCACTTGACTCACTGTGCCTTATGAATGTTAGGGAGAAGAAATATCCCATTTCAAGAGCTGGACAATGGCTACTTTCAGGCACAATTGGGCTAAATATTTCTATAGGATAGGGAAACAGATGTTTCAGCTCTAACTAGAATCCATCAATGCCATTATTATTATAGTAGAATTCCTAGAATTTAGATACGTGTAGCTTGCTAGGGCTGCCATAAGAGAGTACCTCAGCTGGGTTGCTTAAGCATCCAAAGCTTATTTTTTTAAAGATTTATTTATTTACTTGAGAGGCAGAGTTACATAGAGAGAGAGAGGGAGAGACAGAGAGAGAGAGTCCTCTATCCACCGGTTCACTCCCCCAAATAGCAACAATGGCCAGAGCTGGGTCGATCTGAAGCCAGGAGCCAGGACTTTCTTCCAGGTCTCCCACACAGGTGCAGGGGCCCAAGGACTTGGACCATCTTCCACTGCTTTCTCAGGCCATCAGCAGGGAGCTGGATCAGGAGTGAAGCAGCTGAGACTTGAACCAGTATCTATATGGGAAGCTGGTGCAGCAGGCAGATACTTAACCTACTATGCCACAGCACTGGCACCCTGAAGCTTATTTTCTCACAACACTAGAGGCTAAAAATTCATGGTCAACATGTTGGTGGGGTTGATTTCTTCGACTGTCTTCTCCCTGTGCCTTCACATGGTCTGTCCTCTGGGTTTATCTTTGTCCTAATCTCCTTTTATGTGGTATGAGTCATTGGAGTAGGGGCACACCAATGACCTCATTTTACCTTAAGTACTCCTTTTAAGGCCCTACCTTAAATACACTGAAGTCACATTCCGAAGAACAGGGGTTAGGACTTCAACATATACATTTTGGGAGGACATAGTTCAACCCATACCACTTTGTCAGATAAATCAATGGTCTATTTTGTTCTTGGAACATTTTTCCTAAGCTGTGGTCTCCATTTCCTGTATCTTTTCCTTCTCCCCACAATCTTGCCCTGCCCACGCTATCAGAGACACCTAGCCTCTTCACCTAGCACTCCCAACACTGATTGACAAATACAACACTGCTGTTACCTTTGTCAGCTCTACTTCACTGCCTTGTTGACCTTCAGTTAAAATACCAGTTCTCTGTGAAACATCTTCAAAGAGTCCTTCTAGGAATTACTGTCCTTGACCCAAATCTTGTGCTTCCTCTACTGTTTTTGTGTCTCAAAGCAACTCCAAGATCTATGCAAGATCTCTTGTCTACTGATCTACTCATTTCTTCAGATTCTTGTTTCTTGGTAGACCTGCTTTATCTTCTAATCATTCTTCCTGAAAGGAGCTCTTTATTTTTTACCTCTTGGTTCTTAGTCATTACCTAGAAGGAAGTTAATAAAAGTTGGCTTGGGCTTGCTCATTCTAACCAAGCAGTATCAAGTGAGATCTACATTTCACCTTGCAGTCCAATTCAGGTGAATTTAAGCAAGGCAACCTGCTGTCTTGATGCTTTGTTTGCCATTTTATCTGTTCTCCACCTGAATACACTATTCCATAGTGCTATTTTTCCTGTATTTATTTTCTTCTAATTTAAATCCCCACATGGTTAGCTATTGAGATAGTTTCAGAATAAAATAATTTAAATCTGGATTACTTAGGTGGTTTGGTATTAATAGGTCATCAGGGATCTGGCTCTGTGGCATAGCAGGTAAAGCTACCACCTACAGTGTTGGCATCCCATATAGATGCTGGTGCAAGTTCTGCCTGCTCCACTTCTGATTCAGCTCTGTGCTATGGCCTGGGAAAGCAGTAGAAGATGGCTCAAGTCCTTGAGCCCCTGCACCCACGTGAGAGACCCTGAAGAAGCTCCTGGCTCCTGGCTTTGGATCTGCACAGCTCCGGCCATTGCGGCCATCTGGCAAGTGAACCAGCGGATGGAAGACCTCTCTCTCTGTCTTTCTGTCTGCCTCTGCGTCTCTGTAGCTCTGAATTTCAAATAAGTAAATAAATCTTAAAAAAAAAAAAAGGTCTTCAGACGCTATGAAATATAATGTCCTCTTGAATTAACTTAAAAAACAGGTTCGTAAACCAAATATTTTTCAACTTTTATAAGCAGTTGGTTCCCAATCTTGTGGCAACCATGCCACAGGCAGCCATCCCTATATAAATATGCTGTTAGAAAGACAAACACTCCTTAAAGTCACTAGTGGTAGCATTGTTCCTCAGAGGGTTCTGTAATATTTGTTCAGTGGGTAGATTAAGAAGGAGATTAGTAATGTTTCCACTGGGCTCTCCTCCTTCCTAGGCCACCTGGCCTTCTCCCTGGGAGAAAGGCCATGACGTGTGTGCTCCACAATGCCTCAGAATAGCTTTCTGCTTGAAGAGCAAACCCAGCTCCTCATTGGTTCCATTCTAAGTCACCCATTTTTTAGGGCCATTTTTTTTTTTTTTAGTAACAATAAGTCAGACATCCAAAATAACAGGAGGAAATTTGTAGAGCAATTTTCATATGTAAACATGTTAAATACTAACTCACGAAATTAAGGATGAATCAGGTATACTTAGAGAGATTTAAAAACCTTAATCTATTAATTAGTGTAGAAAGAGCCCTGGTCTTGTTTCCAGTGAATGAAGCCAGGGACTAATATCTGTGATTCTGAGAAAACTGGGGTGGGCTTCGCTTATAAAATAAAGCAGAACAGAATAGATGACCTCCAACATCCCTCTGACTCCTAATGGTATGAAATTCTCTTGGGAAAAACAGATCCCTCTTACCTTCACGTAGAAGTTTTTTGAGGATCATGGAGGAGAAGACGCAGGTTGGTGGGAACTGCATTTGCTTTCTTATGTAGCTAGCATTTAGTCCACTAAATACTTGAAAGAAAAGCAACAGCAGAAAGTGTTCACCCACCACTTTAAAGAAGGGAGAAGAGAATTTAAGAATCCAAAGTTATTTATGACTATTTCAGATAAAGATATAGCCAAGCAATTAAACTTGGCATGTGTTAGTATGTTGGTTATAAGAAACCAACATAAAATCATTGTCAAACACAGCAATATGGTTCTGTTATCGGTTTAAAACTTTCACAATGTGAACAAACTAATCTTTCAAAAGATAAATCTAGTATTTGGACATATGAATGGTTATTTCCTTTTAAGTATTTCATTTGCTGATTAATTCTAAGTACTCTTGCAGAGAGTGAGGAAGTAGCGGAGGACCAGGAAGGCAGAGCCCCTTTCATGGAGCTCACACACCCAAATGCGAAGCAGAAATCCAAATATATAAATAAGCTGATAGCTTCCATAGCAAATCAGCGAAGGGATAAGTGGCATGGCAAAAAGAGAAGCCAGGGAAGGAGGACGGGGAACATCCAGAAACAGGGAATGTCGTTTTCTACGGAGCAGTCAGGGAACACATCCATGATTTGGACCATTGCAGGAGAAACCCACAAGTCACACGCTTAGGGAAGGATCCCACTCCAGGCAGAGGGCACAGCAAAGAGAAAGGCCCCAAGGCAGAGGCACCCTGGGGTGTCTGCAGAAGAGCAAGGGCAAAGTGGCAGAGGTCAAATAAGAGGAGCCACACTCTACTACCTTTTTCTAAGAAAAGCTGGATCTAGCTTAGGTTCATGTTAACCTTAATTTCCATAAAGTACAGCAAAAACTCTTCATTGAACTTTTCTCTCATTCTGTTTTCCATTTGTAAAATGTGGATGATGATAGTACCTCCCAGGGTTGTTGTGAGGACAAAATGATTCACTAAACGTAAAGTATAATTAAAACAGTGTCTAGCACACAGTAAACCACGGACGGCTGGTGATTATTACTGTTATCATCATTATCATCTCTTTATTCACGGCAATATCAATAATTGCCTTTTTCAGAAGGCAGTATTTTTTCTCCCGCACTGACCATTAATTATTAAGGGAGTTTCATTACACATGCTGTTAGGATGTTAGGTGGGGCCACAGTACGTGGTGGCTCAAGCACAGAGGTTCATGTCAACAAAGGTCTTACAAGAAAGTTTAAAATAGCAAACAGTTGGAGTTTGGAATGTAATACCTTGATCTAGAATTAAAATGAGTACGACATCATATTCACACACTCACTTAAGTTTTGCTTGATTTCTGTCCTTAGTTTGCTCTCATGACTGCCCAGAATTCTTGGATGCTTGCAGTGTCTTTCACATTCATTTGCAGCATGTGGACTGAATTGATTCCTTGTTTCTCAATTGCAACCATCATGGAATCAAGATTAATAACCTGCTCGGTGAGTTTTGTCCACTCTGGAATCTGGAGCCTTTGTACTCATTGCGGCCTGTCAAGCTCTTAGCCGCTCTTTCTAAGTCAAGGGCAGCACCAGTCCAGCGAGCCTGCCTGTCCTTGGGCAGCCCTCGCCTGCTTCCAGGATTGCTTCCCCTCTCCCAGGCATTTAATCATGGTGAAGAATCTGAGAGAGGACTGAAAGTGCCCTACCATGTCCCTCGTGCCTGGCACACTGTAAACCCTCAATAAATGTTTGTGGTAGGAATAAAAATAGGATAGGCCTCGTGGGACAATGCTGCACCCTCCTAAGCAGACGGCCATGGAAGCAGGGTTGAGAGGAAGAGCACCTGTTGTGCGTGTTCCTGTGGAGCTGGGTTCCCACCTCCACTGCTCACATGGAAAACGTGCCCTCACAGTCACTCCAGTCACCTCAGGTCACAGGATATCTGGGAGGTTCTGCCTTAGGCATGACGTTTTTGCAGCCATTACATTTGGTTCCATCAGTTATCACCAAGGTGAGGGCAGATTATGCTTTAAAAAAAATGTGTAGAATTTTTATTCCTGGACCCACTTGTCTTTCCCTCAATATTCCTTCAGAAAACACAGAGGGGGCCCATTCTGTATCAGAAAGATGCCTAGGTAATGTAGAACTGTGGAACTTGAAATCTAATTAGAATAAACAAACACGACCAAGTAAACATGGCACCAGAACTCCCAAATGCCCAAAGGATAATATCCTATGTGCCACAGGATGTCAAATAGGATGATCGGTTTTCAGTGGGAGGACAGGCAGGCTTCAGAACATTTCAACAGCAGAATGGTTACGTGTCAATGCCTGCTGTAATTCTAACATGACGTACTATAACATCTGCGAAGTATGTTTCATCATTAACCCAGTATGCAGTTTGCCTCTAATTTCTTGTTTATCTGTTGTTCCTTATCCTCTAAAGTCATGATCCTGAACCACTTTCACCAAGAAGTATTTATTGATTAAAAAAAAAAGCAAGTCAGCTTGTCAGGATGATTCAGAGCACCTGCTGGGACATTGTCAGGGGATTCAGTGTGGATATTGCCCTTTATTCTTTAATTTCTTTGCCAAACACAACCACCTGTTCCTTATTCCAGGTTTTTGACGTTCTCTCAGTTAATAACTGTGTGTATTCTATTGTAAAAATGAACTGCTACCTTCCTCTGAGAATGTTCTCAAATATCACACACCCTCTGATATTGAAGAGGAGTGCAGTATGGCAAGTGTTTCACATATTTTGAAAAGATTTAAGGGGAGAAGGAGGTTGAGGAACTTCTCCAAGTTCCTGTCCCACAATGTTCCCACTTATCGGCTCACAGTCGTGGAATACTCGCTGTAGATTGTCCTTGGGAAAGTGTTTCCAATATATACAATACTCTACTCAATACGAACTCTGTCCTCCCCACTTCCCATCTATGATGAGACCCCACCGGACGAATGGTTTAATTTGGTCATCTGTTTGCCCCCCACCCTGGCCCTCTACCCATGCTCAGGAGCATTTAATGGTAAAAACGGAGAACCACACTGCGGGTGTTGGGCGCCTTCCAGGTGCCAGAACTGTGCATAACAACTAATCTTTTGAGGAATTTGCTTTTCTGAAAATCAGAATCCATTTTAGACATTTCAAATTTGGCACAAAATTTATCAGCTGAGACAGTTTTAAAGTTTGGCCCAAAATGCACTTTCTTTGGTTTCGAAAACGAGAAGGGTGGGGTACGAAGGCCGACGAGGTCAGTTGAAGACCAGAATCCTGCCTGCAAACACTTCAGTGTCTACCCGACCCACGTCCAGTTTAACAAGGGTTGAGGACCTGCTCCCTGCCGGAGGGTGCAAACGGTGACTTTTCCCCGAGTCGCCCCGCCTGCCCCGCCACCAGCCGCCCAGACGGCCCGACGCGTCGCCGGCCGCAGAGAACAGGGTCCGGCCGGGCGCCGCTGACAGCCGGAGCCCCCGCCCGCGAGCCGCCGCCCCCACCTGCCGCGGCCGCCCGAGCCCCGCCCCCGGCAGCGCGGGCCAATGGGCTGGGCCCCGGGGGGCGGGCCGCGGCGGGGGCGGGGCGTGCGCGGCCAGCGCGGTCGTGGCGGTGGCTGCAGGGGCTGCGGCGGCTTGGCCGGGGTGTCCGCGGGCCGTGCGTGGGGGATGGGGGTGGCGGCGGCCGTGAGCGCGGGGCAGGCGTCCGCGTCCGGGACGCGGGATCGAGCGCCATGGTGAGTGTGCGGCGGAGGCACTCGCTCCGGGCTGAGGTCGCCCTCGGCGGCTACCCGCGAGTTCGCGCCCGGGGTTCGGGCCGCGCGCGCGCTGCTGCCCCGAGCTGAGACGGCTGCGGGCTGTGCTGGGGGCCGGGGTCCTCGACGAGGGGCGCGCGGGGCGAGGCGGGCGTGGAGGAACTAGGGACGGTCCAGGCGCCGGCGCCGGCCGCGGGGAGAGGCTGCGGGGGCGCACTGCCCTTAGCCTGCCGCCCCTCGTCCCCGGCCGGCCGGCCGCGTCCCCTCGGCGTCCAGGGGCGCACCTCCCCTCTCCCCCGCTGGCTCCCTTCGCCGAGTCTCACGTCGGTCTTCCTCGCCGGAGATCTCTTTGGGGACTTTGCTGATGTTTTCTGAAGTTGCAGTCTGACATACGCCAGGGCTGGGGTGGGGGTGGGGGACAAAACAAAACCAGATCTTTCTTGATCCATATTTATTTATTTTTTATTACAGTGCACCTCACCTAGGCCTTGGCTATTGATTACTTTGGGGGCTGCGGGAGGGGGTGGGGGTGAGACCTAAAGGTGCAAGACCAAAACCCCTCCCTTCCTTTCCGGTACGAGTGTCCCCCGCGTGCGCCCCTCACCGCTCACAACCCTCCCCCCCAGCCCCCTTCTCCGCCAGGGCTCTAGGAGTTGACAAGCCGGGAGGGTGCAGCCTCTCCCAGGAGTGGGAGTCTTGGGGGTTTAGGTCTTCTCCGCGGTGATTTCTGTAGGCAGTTTGCTAGAAGTGCTGCCTGGCAAGTTAGAAGCTCTCACCCTTACGCCTCATATACAGTGCATTTTTGCACATGGTCTCATGGTTTTGAATAGGTTAAGACTGAACTTGAAGTCAGTACGATAGGCCTGGGTAGAAAATATTTCAGTCCCCAGATTGGCAGGAGATAGAACGTTAGCTAACACGAAGTAACTACTCGTCTGCCAATGAGTGGTGGCTGGTTATTCCTGATCCCCAGTCCCGAAAATAGAACAGCCACCTAATTATCAGTTCCTTCTCTCCAGTGTTAAAGCCCTTGACCTAGGAATGTGAGTTTTTACAGCAAGTGCTATTGGTTCCACAGGGTTGGTACTAAATGGAACAAAGCTAATGACCAGAAAAGAATCTTTCCATCTGTTGGGTAGCAGTAGACAGTACTGAGTAAGAAAGACCCAAAAGATAATATTGTGGGTTCTCCAGGAGACGTTGGTTGAATGTCCTATGGGAAAGTAGAGGGATAATTTCAGTGGAGGGAATGAAAAGGGTGTTGGAAGCCATGTTTTGTGTGAGCTTGAAGGTAAGAGACTGATTTCAGAAAGTGTAGAAGATGGGGCCGGTGCTGTGGCATAGTGGGTAAAGCCAGAATCCCATATGGTTGCTGGTTGGAATCCCAGCTGCTCCTCTTCTGATCCAGCTCTCTGCTATGGCCTGGGAAAGCAGTGAAAGATGGCCCAAGTGCTTGGGCCCCTGCACCCACGAGGGAGACCTAAAAGTAGCTGCTGGCTCCTGACTCTTCCCCTGGCCATTGCAGCCACTTGGGGAGTGAAGCAGCGGATGGACGATCTCCCTCGTCTCTGTCTTTCTCTCTCTAACTCTGCCTTTCTTTTGAAATAAATAAATCTTAAAAAAAAAAAAAAAAAAAAAGGAAAGCAAGCAAGCATAGTAGATAGAAGGGCCTTTCGGGATAGAATTGCTGTTTATCTCTAATGCATGCCGGGATGTCCCTGATCTCACTTTCCGGTTTTCTGTTCTGAAGCTTTACAGGCTGTTTTTCTTGTTCTCACTTTCCTCCAGCGTGGTGATGAACCACAGCGTGGAAAGGCACGTTCCAATGCAAAGAAACAAGAACATTCAAAAGGAAGGTCAGGAGTGTGCGTGATAAGGATTTTTGTAGAGGGTTGCATTTTACTGTCCTTATTACTACTCTGATAAGAGAAAGAACCACCTTGTGCCAAGAGAGGATACCGCCTCCCTAGATTAAGACTGTTTCTTAAAAAATGTTTCAATATTTGTTATTGAGGAAGTTTTCAGATACCATAATCTTTTTTTAAGAAAGAGGTAGGAGATTTAATATTTTGCAAAATATTAAAGGGAGCTAAGTTGAGTTTGAAGGACCATGGGCGCCTCCCACAATTTTGCTTGTAATTCATTGATCTGATACTCGTTGAGCACCAGCATGATGTCAGATTTTGTGATTTAGTGAGTTAGATTTGTGTGTGGCTGGCTTCAAAAGGACATTCCCAGGATGATCGGGCTGGGTCAGCTCCGAGTCACATTACATGTGCTTTGCTAGGGAAAAATGGAGGGCCCAAGGGGAAGAAGAGTGATGACTGGGGGGTTGGGGGGAGGAGGAATCTTGAAATAGCCCAGATCTGAGGGGAAGTGTTTTTAAAGCTTTTTTTTTTTCTCTGACGTCCCACTCTTGCTTTATCAAGAATATTAACATCATCATTTAGAATGTGGACTTCTGAATGAAGATCATGTAAAATTCTCCCTGGAGAGTCTTCAAATTCTGCATAACTCAAGAAATCAGCCATCAACTCAAGAAAAAGAGGATACTTTTTTTTTTTTCAAGAAAATTATTTATTTGAGAGGAAGACAAAGAGAATGAGAATAAGAGAGAGAGAGAGAGAGAGAGAGAGAGAGAATGAAAGATGCCATACATTGATTCACTCCCCAAGTGCTTTGCAGTTATTGGGAAGGGGGAGAGGGATTGAAGCCAGTAACCAAGAACTCAATCCAGATCTCCTTTGTAGGTGGCAGGAACCCACCACCGCCCCCCAGGGTCTGCATTAGCAGGAAAATGGAATCAGAAACCATAGAGGAAACCTGTGGAGCACAGGCATCTTAACCTGTGTCTCAACTGCTGGACTAAGTGCCTAGTAACTGTTTATTATGGAAAATCTCAAACATATATGAAAGTAGACAGAATAATATAATTAAACCCCATACACTCATCCTCAATTTAAAAAATTAACTTAAGACCAATCTTTTATCTATACTACCATTCATTCAATCCTCTGTATTATTTTGAAGCAAATCCCAGATACCATATTACTTCATCAATAAATATTTCAGACTATATTTCCTAAAAGATAAATATTGATTTTTAAATATATACCAGCATCCAATATTTAGTCAGTATACAGTCAGATGGAATTATGTTTCCAAAGCCAAGAGCCAGGTACTTCCTCCTGGTCTCCCATGCGGATGCAGGGCCCATGCACTTGGGCCATCCTCCACTCCAGAGCCACAGCGGAGAGCTGGCCTGGAAGAGGGGCAACCGGGACAGAATCCGGTGCCTGGACCGGGACTAGAACCTGGGGTGCCAGCGCCACAGGCAGAGGATTAGCCAAGTGAGCCACGGCGCCAACCTATATGTCTTGATGACTGTTAGGTTATTTCGAGTTTTTTACTATCATGAAAAAAAGATGCTACAAACATTTGTATACAAGTTTTAGGGTTAATGCATGTTTTCATTTGTTAATGTATGTTTTCATTTCTTAGAGATATATTACAGAGTAGAATTGCTGATTGTGTGTTACATGAATGTTTAACTGTAAGAAACTTCCAGGCTGCTTTCCAAAATGTTTGTGTTCCTTCTGGCAGCTTTGCGTCACAGTTAGAGTTGCTCTATATCTTCACCAGCTTTTAGTATTTCAGTACAGCTGAAATTAAAATTGCTTGTATCCATTTATGGTGTCTCATTGTAGTTTGAATATGTATTTCCCTGATACCAGCAGTGCTGAACAGTTTCATGTGCTTATTGCCCAGTAGGTGTTTTGTGAGCCTACTCTGTCTGGACTTTGTTCCTTTCATCTGTATGTCAGTCCTTTTACCAGTCTCACACTGTCTTAGCTGCTGTAGCTCTGTAAAACCTTTAACATTTGTCTTTTCCAAAATTGTTGTCGCTATTTTAGATGTTTAACATTTTCAAATAAGTTTTTAGACTTGGTTTGTCAATTTTTGTAAAAAACCTGGGGGAATTTCATTTGGGATTGCTTGTGACCATAGATCAACTTGAGAAAAATTGACATTTTAAGAATGTTGAAAAGGCGTCCATAGCCTAGGCAGTTCATGTCAAGAACCTTGGGTGATCACTGACATCATACATAAGAATGTTAATTGTTAAATTAACAACAGGAGTCACTGTGCACTAACTCCCCATGCAGGACCTCTGTCCTCAAAGAGTTGTATTATAATTATGTAAAAGTGCTTGCAAAAGATGTATCATTCTTGATGATTCTTTAAAGTTAATTTTCTAAAAAAAAAAAGAAAAAGTGAAATTAACTTCAAGATGCAATGACTTTGAACAGCCCTTGTCTGGACTGTTGAGGAACAGTTTTTTGTTATTGTTGTTTTTGTTTTTTTTTTTGTGCAAATTGCTGAACTCTTTTTTTTTCTTTTTAATGATTATTTATTTGAAAGAGTTACACAGAAAGAGAAGGAAAGGCAGAGAGTGAGAGGGAGAGAGAGGTCCTCCCTCTACTGGTTCAGGCCCCAGTTGGCCACAATAGCCAGAGCCGTGCCAATCAGGAGCCAGGAGCTTCCTCTGGGTCTCCCATGCGGGTGCAGGGGCCCAAGGACTTGGGCCATCCTCCATTGCTTTCCCAGGCCAGAGCAGAGAGCCGGATCGGAAGTGGAGCAGCGGGGACTCTAACTGGCACCCATGTGGGATGCCGGTACTGCAGGCGGCGGCCTCACCTGCTATGTCACAGCCCCGGCCCCCTGAACTCTTTCCTTAGTATAGAATTGGTCTTCTGTGTATAAAGTTAATCGAAAATGGATCTTGGTGGAGAATGGGACTGGGGATGGGAGAGGGAGGAAAAGGAAGGGTAGGAGAGTGGGTGGGAGGGTGGGTATGGTGAGAAGAATCACTATATTCCTATAGTTGTACGTGTAAAATGCATGACATTTGTATTCTTTAAATAAAGGGTTTCTTTGAGAGGGGGAAAGAATGTTGAGTTTTCCAGTCAGTTTATGTGATGTGCTTGCTGATGAATTCAGTTCTTTAATTTCTTGCAACATTGTTTTTATAGTTGTCAATTTAGGATTTTGTGCGTATTTTTTAAGTTTATCTCTAAAAATATCTTGGTTTTTTTGATGTTAATTGTATTACTGGTTTTTAAAATTTCATTTTTCAATTGTTTGATGCCAGTGTATAAAAATAAGATTATATACATTGACTTGTAGTCTGTGACCTTACAATAGCCATTTATTAAATATAATAGTTTATTTATGGATTCCTTAGGATGTTTTAGGTAAACAAACATATTGTCTTTGAGTAAATTGTTTTACTTCTTCCTTTTCTTTTTTTTTTTTAGATTTTTATTAATTTATTTGAGAGGTGGAGTTACAGATAGAGAGGGAGAGACAGAGAGAAAGGTCTTCCATCTACTGGTTCACTCCGCAGATGGCCACAACGGCCGGAGCTGCACCTATCCGAAGCCAGAAGCCAGGAGCTTCTTCTGGGTCTCCCATGCAGGTGCAAGAAGGGCCGTCTTCTGCTTTCCCAGGCCATAAGCAGAGAGCTGGATCGGAAGAGGAGCTGCCAGGACTCGAACTTGTGCCCATATTGGATGCTGGCACTGCAGACAGAGACTTAGCTCACTATGCCAAAGCGCCGGCCCCACTTCTTCCTTTTCAATCTAAATGTGTTTTATTTCTTTTGCTTGTCTTACTGTACTGGCTAAGTACTTCAGTAACAGTACTGATCCTGATCTTTCGGGGAAAACGTCTTTTACCATTAACTATGATGTTAGCTGTAGGTTTTCTATAGATAACTTTTATCAGGTTGAAGAAATTCCCTTCTATTCTGACTTTGCTAACTGTCTTAATCATGAAGGGTGTGGAATTTTGTCAGATGCCTTTTCTGCGTCTTTTGGGATGATCGCAGGTTCTTTAGTGAATGTTAAACTAAGCTTGCATTCCTGTCCTTCTTAGGTGTGACGTATTATCCTTATACGTGGTTGGATTTGACTTGCTAGTACTACATTAAAGAATTTGGTCTAAAGTTTTCCTGTAAGGTCTTTGTCTGATTGTGGTATCAGGATAATGCTGGCTTCATAAATGAATTGAGAACTGTTTCTGCCTCCTTTATTTTCCAAGAGTTTGGGTAGCATTATTTTATCTGTTTTCAATAGATTTTACCAGTAAAATCCATCTGAGATTATATTTTTTGGTGGGAATTTTTAAATTGTGAATTTATTTCAGATTTACTTTATTTTTTTCTTTGAAAGGCAGAGTGATAGAGAGGAAGAGACAGAGAGGGCCAGTGCCATGGCTTGCTAGGTTAATCCTCTGCCTGCGGTGCCAGCATCCCATATGGGCGCCGGTTCTAGTCCCGGCTTCTCCTCTTCCAGTCCAGCTCTCTGCTGTGGCCCGGGAAGGCAGTGGAAAATGGCCCAAGTGCTTGGTCCCCTGCACCCATATGGGAGACCAGGAGGAAGCACCTGGCTCCTGGCTTTGGATCGGCATAGCTCTGGCCATGGCAGCCATTTGGGGAGTGAACCAACCTTTCTCTCTGTCTCTCTCTCTTACTGTCTAGCTCTGTCTGTCAAAAAAAAAAAAAAAAAAAAAAAAGAAGAGACAGAGAAAGATCTTCTGTCCGCTGGTTCACTCTCCAAATGGCTGCAATGGCTAGGGTTGGTTCAGGCTAAAGCCAGGAGCCCAGAACTCCATCTGTATCTCCTGCATGGGTGGCAGGGGTCCAAGTACAGAAGTAGAACAGCCAGGATTCAAACTGGTGCTCATGTGGGCTGCCAGCGTCATAGGTGGCGGTTTAACTCACTGTGCCACAACGCTGGCTCCTCATTTCTTTATTCAGTATAAGGCACTCAGGTGTACTATTTCTTGTGTCATGTTTGATCATTAGTGTCATTCAAGGAATTTTTTTCATTTCATTTAAATTGTTGAATTTATTGACATAAAGTTGCTCGTAACAATTCTCATTATCTCTTTACTATCTCTGTAAGATCTATACTGATTTTCTTTCATTTATGTTAGTAATTTGTGTTTTATTTATTTCTAGCTAGATTGATCTTTTCAAAGAACTTTTAGCTGTATTCGATTTATTGTCAGTTTTCTGTATTACTGATTTTTGCTCTTTATCATTATTTCTTTCTACTTTGGGTTTAATTTACCGTTTGTTTTTTTGTTTCTTAAAGTAGAAGCTTATGTCATCAACTTTAGACCTCCCCTTTTTTGTAAAGCTTCTAACTATACATTTTTCTATGACTTCTGTGTAGTCTACACATTTTGATAAGCATTTTTATTTTTATTTTCAAAATATTTTAAAAATTTCTCTTGAAAAAATGTGACCCATAGATATTTAAAAGTATACTTTAAAATTTCCAAATATTTAAAGATTTCCTAGACATCTTTCTGTTATTTCAAATTTAATTTTTTTTATTTATGTATTTATTTATTTTTTTTATTTTTGACAGGCAGAGTGGTCAGTGAGAGAGAGAGAGACAGAGAGAAAGGTCTTCCTTTTGCCGTTGGTTCACCCTCCAATGGCCGCCGCGGTAGCGCGCTGTGGCCGGCGCACCGCGCTGATCCGATGGCAGGAGCCAGGTGCTTATCCTGGTCTCCCATGGGGTGCAGAGCCCAAACACTTGGGCTATCCTCCACTGCACTCCCTGGCCACAGCAGAGAGCTGGCCTGGAAGAGGGGCAACCGGGACAGGATCGGTGCCCCGACCGGGACTAGAACCTGGTGTGCCGGCGCCGCAAGGCGGAGGATTAGCCTGTTGAGTCACGGCGCTGGCCTCAAATTTAATTTTGTTTGGGTTTGAGAATGTATACTGCATAATTTCAGTCCTCTTAAATTCACTGGAACTTATTTTATGGTTCCACATATGGTCTGTTATAGTGAATATTCCATGTGCATTTATAAAACAGGTGTATCTTGCTGTTGTTAGATGGAATTTTCTGTAAATGTCTATCAAGTTAAGTTGGTTGATAGTGATGTTGTCGTCTTAATGATTTTCTGCCATTGTTCTGGTACATACTGAGAGGATTGGTGAAATCCTAACTGTCACTGAGGACTTTTCTGTTTTTCCTTACTATTTTGTCAGTGTTTGCCTCATATAATCCTGGACCTTTATTTTTATATGTGTACACTTTTATATGTCTATTTTTATTTGAAAGACAAAGAGACAGAGATCTTTCATCCACCAAATCACTCCCCAAATGCCTGTAGCAAGCCTTTGCTGGACCAGGCCAAAATCAGGAGCCCAGAACTCCATCTTGTTCTCCCAAGGGACCCAACTCTTTGAGCCATCACCTGTTGCCTCCCAGGATTTGTAGTAGCAGGAAGCTGGAATCAGAAGCAGAGCCAGGACTTGAATGCAGGCATTCTGGTAATGGGTGCAGGTGTCCTAAGCCGTGGCTTAACCACTGCACCAAACACCCTCCCCAGAGGTGTACACATAAGATTGATATCTTTTCTGTATCTCTTTATGGTGAAATGATTCAGTTATCATTATGAACTGTTGCTCTTTATCCTTGGTAAAATTGCTTGTCTGATATTGTAGAGCTGCTTCAGCTTTCTTATGCTTACACACCATATCTTTTTGTTTTTTTACTTTCAATATATCTGTGTCTTTATTTCAAGTATGTTTTTTATAGGCAGTATATAGTTGGGTCTTTTTTTACTTAATCTGAGAGACTCTGCCTTTTTTATTGAGGTATTGGAAGTATTTATATTTAATTTGTTTATTGAAATAATTAGGCTTAAGTCGGTCATCTTGCTGTTTGGTTTTTATTTGTCCATCTGTTTTGTTTCTTCTTGTCCTATCTTTTGGATTGCTGTTGAAATTTTATCTATGTCCACTATTGACTTATTAATTGTACCTCTAGAGATTATTTTTGAAGATTTTATTTATTTATTTGAGGGGTAGAGTTATAGACAGAAAGGGAGAGACAGAGAGAGGTCTTCCATCCTCTGGTTCACTTCCCAAATGACTGCAGTGGCCAGAGCTGGGCTGATCTGAAGCCAGGAGCAAGGAGCTTCTTCCAGGTCTCCCACCTGGTTGCAGGGGCCCAAGCACTTGGATCATCCTCTACTGCTTTCCCAGGCTGTAGCAGAGAGCTGGATCGGAAGAGAAGCAGCCAGGTCTCGAACCAGCACCCATATGGAATGCCAGTGCCTCGGAGAGGCTTAGCCTGCTACACTCCCCTCTAGAGATTTTAATATACAGCTTTAACTTATCATACTATACCTTCAGATATGATTATGCTACTTCACATACAGTCTAAGGACTTTATAATTCCATTTCCTTTACACTATTTGTATTTCTTTACACTATTTACACTATTAAACATTTTCCTTTTCATTGTTGTCATAATTTCACTTATGTATATGTTATAAATGCCACAGTATAGTTACTGCTTTTGTTTTTAAACATTGACTTGATTTGAAGTACAAAATGTACTAATTTTGAAGCTTCATTGGGGTGGGTCTATAATACAGTTTTCATTAGGATAGAGGCACTCTACAAGGCATGCCTTTCTGCTATAGCCCTGTTGGGTGTTCAGCAGGTTTCTATACTTTGACTGATGAGAACTTACAGTTCTTCCAGCACTGTGGGAAACCTGGGACTTCTTTAGCTACAGCCACCTGGAAGTTTTTTGTACATTCTTTTGCAGTTTTGCCCTATACTTGTGCATTTTGGTATTCAGCAAGAGAACTAAGTAATTCTCTGTAAATACCTAGAGCTCCTCATCTTCCTATGCTTTTCTCCCCTAGATTTGGTCCTACAACTCAGCTACCCCAGTTTCCTCAACTTAGCAAGTGTATCAGCCTCTGCTTGGCTTCCCGTGCCATGATTTAGACTGCCTGTAGGCAGAAATCTGGGGAAAATAGGACTCACCTCATTTGTTTGTGATCCTATCTGTCAGGAATCACGGTCTTGGGCAATGTGTAGTCTGTCTGTATTTTGTCTCATTTTCTAGTTGTTTATTGTAGTGCACACATAGTTCTGATCTTATTTATTCCTTTATGTATCTTTTAAGGCTTTTTTTAATCTTGAGCTTTTTCTTTCCATTGTTTTTCTTGCAGCTTACTGATTGAAGAGATCCTATTGTTTGTTCGGATTTTGCTGGTACATCATGTGTATAATTTGACGTGTTCCTATCTTATAGCTTGTAGAGTGATAGGTGGATCTAGAACAATGTTGGCACTGCTAACCATTTGCGGCCAGATAATTTTTGGGGGAGGGGGATGAGGGCTGTCCTGGGCTTGTAGGCTGTTCAGCAGCATCCCTGCCTCTATCCACTAGATGTCAGTAGAACACCCCTCCCCAGCAGAACCACCAGAAGGCTCTAGATACTGTCAAATGCTCTTAGGCATGTGTTTTTCTGTGACAAGGAGGCCGCCTAAACTACACAGTCAGCTTTGAGACTATGAAGACACCTACCCAGCAAAATTAACAATACTGGTTATGTTACCTCTGCATATAGGAAGATTATCACCTGTTCAGTCTGGTACCACATGCATTTTGAAAAGACACTAGAAGAGAACTTAGGAATATCTAAATTGAGCTGCACAGAATGACTGATTCAAGAGCAATGTTATAGAGATGGTGAAGGGAAGTTCTGTTTCAGAAGGAAGAATATCAGAGACAATAAAAATATAAAATGTAAAAACATAAGCAATTTCAATTATCTTGTTCCAAGAAATGCTTTCCTGCAACTTGTTGAACAAGGTAAGATGCTGGACTTCTATAATAGGTGCGTTGATGGTTTTAAACATTTTTTGAGCACTTCACAATTTTATTGTAAACCAAGAATTTTGGATTTGCAGAAAGGTGTATTGCAATAATATACATTTTATAATTGAAATACATTTTTGTGATATAAAGTCACTTTAAACAAAATGAAAGTCACGGAATTAAAATAATCTTTTAAAGTGACTATGATTTTTGCAAATACTTTCAGGTGTCATCCTTTGGAGAAGGCTGGCATATAATTAATTTTTTAAAACAGAAAAGATTTGTGAGTTGGATTGAGATTGAGAGATTTCTCAATATTTCCCCTACAACTCACTTATAATTTAGCCATTTAAAATTCAGTGAAGGCCGGCACCGTGGCTTAACAGGCTAATCCTCCACCTTGCGGCGCTGGCACACCAGGATCTAGTCCCCGTTGGGGCGCCGGATTCTATCCCGGTTGCCCCTCTTCCAGGCCAGCTCTCTGCTATGGCCCGGGAAGGCAGTGGAGGATGGCCCAAGTCCTTGGGCCCTGCACCTGCATGGGAGACCAGGAGAAGCACCTGGCTCCTGGCTTCGGATCAGCACGATGCCCTGGCCGCATCGGCCATTGGAGGGTGAACCAACGGCAAAAAGGAAAACCTTTCTCTCTGTCTCTCTCTCTCTCACTATCCACTCTGCCTGTCCAAAAAAAAAAAAAAAAAAAAAAAAAAAAAAAAAAAATTCAGTGAAGACCTCAATGTGCACCTTAGTGTTGCTGTTTGGGAATGGTTCAGCCTCTGGTATGCAGGGTATTGAGAATAACCCAGAGCAGATATGGGTGGAGGGGCAGGGAGCCACGTTGCTTCCTTGAGTTTAGTGTTGTCCCTTCAGTGGCTTCCTGACTGTCCATGGTGCATTATTCTCCAGTGAGATATCAAGAAAAATTTTCCCCCAGCATTCCTAGGGCATTTGATCTTGCTACAGTTAGGTCTAATGTTAAATGTGTGCATCTTTAAAATTGAATCTGAAAAATAATTGTGGAGCCGGTCATTAGGTGGCTTCATTCTCATGTTTATATTTTCCAGGCAACAACCCGGGGCCTGATTGGCTTCATTTCCCCCAGAACTGTTTGCTTGTATGAAGTATCCCTCTTCCTGCTCTCTATCAGCAGGTGGTCTGTCTCTCTCTTTATCACCTGTACCTGTTATCTTGGTCTCCATCTTATTTGTATTTTCTCTTTCTCTCTGCCTCACCTGTCTGTGTCTTTCCCTGTCTTTGGTCTCCTCTGTTCTTGCCCTCTCTCCCCTGCACAATTGTCCCTCTGTCCTGCTTTCTGTGCTCTCTGTCACTGCCACACGCCACCTCCACGGCTCACACCCCTTCTCTCCACCAGGAATTGTTCATATTGTCAGTGACATTGCCAGTCCCATTTCAGTCAGGAATACATCCTCTTTATTAAGGATAATGGCAAGATAAGGTAAACAGAGAATAATGTATTGAAAAAGAGACTTAGGAGGTATTGGAGGTCGAGGGACTTCCTCAGGTTTCTTTCCAAAAGCCTTCCAGAGGACCTAAGTGTAGTTCCACCGCCCCAGCCCCCTTTCGGCCTGGGACTCCCTTCTCCTGAGTTTGCTTCAGCTCTGGCATCGCAGGTTTCCATGGAGAGAGTCCTTGGTACATTTTTCTTTCTCCGTGTGGTCAGGAGGAAGTTTGGTTTGAGGTTTCCTGAGTATTTGTAGCATGTCCTTGTACTGTTGTGTTTGGGGTTTGCAGGGCTAAATTTGAGTAAATTGATTCTGGAAAAACCCAGGGTAGAGCTACGGCAACCCAGGAGCGGAGCGTTTTCATCTGTCCCTTCCCCAGGCAGCGCGTGGGGGACCGCATTCATTTCCGCAAGGTGGTCTCCGCCCGTGGTGGCGCTCCCCTGGCTGCTCCCTTTCCTCTCGCTCTCGGGGGAGTTGCTTTCGTGGCACTCGCTGCCTTCACCGGCTTTTGTCCCCTGTCCCCCCCCCCCCCCCGCCCCGCGTCCCTCAGTTTCTCCCAGAGTCGCTTCTGGGGTCTCTCAGGGGAGCCCCAGCTCTGCTCGCGTGAGAGGTCTTTTGATTCTCTGGAAGGGCGTTGGGCCGGTTCCGTGTTCCACTTGGACTCGTGGGGCCCCACCAGTCTCGTTCCCCTCAAGCGGGTCCCGAGAAGTACCTCGTAAGGTGGGGAGAGCGCTCAAGCGTCAGGGGACTTTTCCCTGGGTCGCTCCGCCGTCAGCCGCGCCAGGCCGACGCGTCGCGCGCCGTGGGGCACAGGGTCCGGCCGGGCGCCGCTGACAGCCGGAGCCCCCGCCCGCGAGCCGCCGCCCCCACCTGCCGCGGCCGCCCGAGCCCCGCCCCCGGCAGCGCGGGCCAATGGGCTGGGCCCCGGGGGGCGGGCCGCGGCGGGGGCGGGGCGTCCGCGGCCGGGCGGTCGTGGCGGTGGCTGCAGGGGCGGCGGCGGAGGCGGCGGCGGCTTGGCCGGGGGTCCGCCGGCCGTGCGTGGGGGATGGGGGCGGCGGGCTCCGGCCCTCGGCGGCGGCGGCGGCGGCCGTGAGCTCGGGGCGAGCGTCCGTGTCGGGGACGCGCGATGGAGCACCACGGTGAGTGAGTGAGTGCGGGGCGGAGGCGCTCGCTGCGGGCTGCGGTCGCCCTCTTCCAGCACCCGCGAGTTGCCGTCTGGGCTGCGCGGCGCGCGGGGAACCGGCACCCAGGGGCCTGGCCGGGGCGCGGGGCGAGGCGGGCGCCGCGGTGTTGGTGGCGGTTGTTCGGCGGGAGCCGCGCGCGGACCGCCCTCCGCCCTGTCGGGGTTCCCTGCCCTCTTGGCGCGGGCACTTGGAGGCGCTGAGGCTGTGCGAGCTCCCAGCGCGGGGACCTCAGCGCGGCGCGCGGCTGCAGGCAGGGTCCTGCCGCGTCGCCCCGCTCCCGTGGGGCGCTCCTCCCCGAGACACTAGGGTTTCTGTCCTGAGGTGGAGAGGGGTGTTCCGTTTCGAGGCCGCCCCGTTCTCGGTGGCGTGTCCCAGATGTTTTGGACGTGTCTGGGGACTTGGTTGGAACTCAAAACACGTTTTTTTGTTTTTTTTTTTCTTGGAGGGATGAGCCCTAGACCGAGACGTTTCAAGGTGGAGCCCTAGTGACTGACGAGCCTCCTGTCTCTATGTTTATCTTCTTCTTCTTCTTTTTTTTTTAAACTCTTTCTCAAGATGGAACTGGTCTCATACCTGTGGGGAGGGCAGGGTTTGCCTGCTCCAGGCGGGAGCGGAGCGCTCTTTCCCCTTTATCAGTGTCCTGATGGTAATCTGCTGGTGGTGCCGGGTCTTTTGTGCGTCCCTATCTACGTGGGCTGTCCTCCTTGGTGGCTCCATTCTTCCCCCTGATTTGAAGTCCGGCACTGGGAACGTGCGCTTTTGCATTGTGTGGTTCTGGCCGCCCGGAGGAGAGCCCTGCCGGCCAGGAATGCTAGACATCCTGGAGGCGTGGGAGGCTGGGCAGCTTCCTCTCCGGAGCGTGCTACGTTCAGACTGCGCAGGAATGAAGTGTATGTGTGTCGCACGCCTGCCTTCAGAATCGTTTGCTTGTTACTGGTGAGCTCTTTCTGACATGTCCCTATTCTGGTTGTGCGGGGGAAAACATTTTCAAAATATAAGCGAAGAACTTCAGAATAACCTCTTCTGATGTTTAAAGAATCTTGAGGTGGATCCTTCCCAAATGAGAAATTGTGCTGAAATAGCAGATTGCTGAAATATCTGGCAAGTTTTCCTCAGGTAGAAATAGTAAGACAGGAACCACTAAGTGCAAATATTTGGGGGCAGTTTTCCACTTGCATTCAATGAGGGTGCGGGTTCTGTCTACATTCTGAGGGCAGTGAATGTGAGATATGGGTCATTTAATTACCATAGGCTACCAGAGTCTTGGAAAATCCACATTTTAGGGGACCAGAAAGTTTGTATCCACATTTCTAGTGCAAATATCACTTAGAATTTAGAACATACAGAGAAAGTTATTTACACTTAACTACAGAATTGTTTGAGAAGTGGGTCATTCATGTTTTTAATGCTGATTGTGTGAACTTGGAAGAGATGCACAAGAATTAGTTTCACAAATATTTTGCTCAACATGCTGTTTGCACAGCTCAGACTTTATTTGGAAGCCTTCTGGTAGCTTTCCACGAAGTCAGTTAAGTTTCGGGAATTGTTTCCTGACCTATATTTCTTGTTAACAATCTACCAGTATATTGTGAAGAATTCTCATCTTGTTTGTTAAAATATGTCCAGAAAAAGAGTCTCCCAAAATAAAGCACTGCTAATAGTAATAGCTATAACAATTATTTGGGTCTTCATGATGAGTTAGACCCTGTGTTAAGCACTTTCCATGCATTATTACCTAATTTAATAAAAGCACTGCTTGCAACTGTTAGTAACTACATTTTATGTTATCACCAATTGAGATTATTCATTTTAGCACAAAGGAAAGTGTATATTGTTTAACAGTATCATATCTAGATTTCAGTTATGAAAGCTTGTCTTTTTTTCTAAATCACTATCAACTTTACTGATATTTGAAATAAAAATATATTTCATTTATAGTAAATGATATTTAGATCTCGACTGTCAGGAAAATATTTTTCATTATGAAAAAAATTTTTTTAAAATAATTTTTGTTTAAAGCACTTACCATAACCTCTTTGGAAGCTCCACAGCACAAAGATATACATGCAGCACTTAAGGAAAACTTTACATTTTTGAAAAAGAATATAAATTGGAAAGAAACTTCTGTATGCAATCAAAGGAGAGTCAGAGCTCAGATCTGAACTTAGCTGATAAAGGCAGATAATCTGAAGAGTTTTCATTTGGAAGTCCAGTCAGAGTCCCTAAGTCTTGTTTTGTAAGAGGTGACAGTCTAGCTGGAAGTTTCAAGCCACCAAACTAAAGCAGCTTTGATTTCTGGGTGTCTAGTAGTAGCTTCCTTTTCTGCAACGTAGGAAATATAACCCACAGTTTTGGCACTTTGGGAATGACAGGTGGGCACTTGGGATCCCCGTGTTAGGAAGGTAACGTGAGAGGCTGACACGGTGCTGTAAGCCCGAGGGTGACTTTTCAGCTGTCTGCAGGACCCCCGGTGTTTTCCCCCTGTGTTTGTGTCAGATCGCTGTCTTGTCTACTTTCGGTATCTGCTGCACCTCATACGCAGAGTTCTGTGAGAAACTTAAGGTTGGGGCTAAAACACTGATCGTTGTCCTGGTGAGGACCATTCCTGGCCCGATAGCTTTCCTATGGCAAGTACTTCATAATTCAGTTTTCCTTTCTTTATGAAACTGTACAGTAGAGAACCAGGAACAGAATTAAAGTCACGTACATACTGGCAGGACAGATGCTGCCATCTTTCTGATGGGCAACAATTGATAGCATGGCCAATTGGGTCATCTTAGTGTTACCTCACCTTGGATTGTACAAGAGATGTGTATTAGCTCCCCAGATTGCAGGAGAGGCACACATGGGATTTTGACCTGCAAGAGTAAAACAAGTCCCTGTTCAACAGAAGAATATCAGGCAGTAGAATCCCGCTGGCTGGGTTCACTGTTGAGAGTGAACATTGGGAAGGGTTGAAGTAAATGCACAGCCAGTAGGTTTGCTTCTAGTCCACATCTTACATGAACAGTGATAACCCAGTGATCCAAACTTGGCCTCTTCTCTTTCTATAACGATCTTGCCAACAAAGTACGTCTGCATCAAAATGTCTAATATTCTTTCAGAATATTGGGAAACTTTAAACTCCAGGGCAGTACTGACCAGTGATAGCATTTATGACTAATTATAAGCTAGTTATGACTAATTATCTTCTGGTAAATCTTGTGAATGCCTATTATAGGACATTACTTTAAAATCAAGCTTGTTCTCACTGTCTTCACATTTGGGGTTGACATTTTTGTCTCCTAGGGTCTTCATTTGTTCTGCAGTGGCTCTGTGTTCTAATCCCTTGCTGTCAGGCCCACCTCTCCCCACCACTTGGTGGCGGCGGTTCCTCCTTGTGCTTAGTCGCACTTTCATCCTTCCCTTCTGTGGGTGTCCAGGTCCCAGGCCCCTGTCTCCAAATCAGCCTCTACAACCCACCAGACGGCTGGAAGCCCCACAGGGTCTCCATCACTCCAAGTTGCAAAAGCTTGGAATCAGTTTGTTTTAAACATGTTTCTCGATTGTAGTGTTTCCTTTTTCCGGTTTGAAATATGAAAATGTATATAACAAAATCAGCACATTACTCATAATGCCGACCAACTGTAGACTGTACTCCTATCTAATTCCTTGGTTTGTCTCCACCCCCGTGTGTGTGTGTTTTTTTTTTGTGTGTGTGTGTGTATAGAACCATGCGTGTTTAACAGGCTTATACTAAGTCTTGTCTAAAAGTGCTCAGTGTTTTTGAAATACTTTTACAATTTTGAGTTTCCAATTTGATGCATAAATTCTTTTTGCAAATTGCTTTGTTTAAAACTTATGTATGTCTTTCACTTTTGTACCATGTTTTTCAGTGACAGTGACCAGTTCTCTAATTGACTAAATTTAAAAACTGTCGGAAGTATGTAGAAGACTTTATTAAGTAAACTGTTACAGTGCTGAAGTTTGTTGGCTAATTAGCCTTCTCAAATAGTGATTTAGAAGAGAGCTGCCCAGACAAGGCTCTAAAATTTTTTATTTTGTCTTGTTTATTTTTGTTAGTGGGGAGGGAGACTTAGATATGATTATTGTGATCAAAAATTGCCCTAGGTTCACTTTAGAAATTACTTACACATTTAAGAACTAATGTTAGATAGGTTTGAAACTAGTTTAAGTATAGAAATTACACTTTCAAAAATAATTTGAGATTAAGACAAAGATATTGAATAGAGAACTTTAAAAGCTATTAGATTAATGGGACATCCTATTTAATAATCAAAAGAAATAATAAAAAAATCTAAGTTTGATTTCAGTTTTATGTAATCTATTTCGCTTCATGTGCCCCCCCCCTTTTTTTTTTTGATTTTGGAAAGATAGCATTTAGAGATAGACTTTTTAAAAAGAATTCTATTTTTTCCTTAGAAATACTGCAGCAACCTGGAGTTAAGTATAGTTGTTTCTATAAAAATTGAAACTTGTTAAGCCCATTATTCTTTCTGCAGATCCATTTTTCATTTTGCAAATAGTTTTTTGTAATTCTGCTGTCATATGCCAGGTACTGTGCTGAGCAGAGAACAACACATGGTTAGCAAAAATCAAGACATAGTCTTGATTTCCTTGAAGTTCTAGTCTAGATAGGATGGCCTGAGTCATCTGTTTGAATTGTGATAAGTGTAATAATGAAAGATACAGGATACCATAGAGCATGCATGAAGTAGGAGATTCTGCTTCAGTTTGATGACAGTGGTTATTGGAAAGTGCGGGTGGGTGGTCCAGGAAGGTTTCTTTCAGGAGTTGATCTTAAAGCTGAGATCAAAATAAAGAAAGAAGGAGTCTTCCGGACAAATAAAACTGCCTGTACAATCCTCAGCCCAACCATTAATGTTTTCGAAGCTGGGAGTCAGGACCCATTATTACATGTATGAAATTAGTTCGGTGAATTGCAACCAGAATCTTCAAAAACAAAGTGGGATAGAATAATAAAAGATCTGAGTACATCACCATGGATTCTTAGCCAGAATCTGTTTTATGGAATAAAACATTAATGCATTCTTAAACAAATACATTCTTAAACACATAGGCATGCAAAAACGTACTTAACGTGTATACTGGTTCTTGACGTAAAATTACTTCCTGCTGTGGGTCATGCTAAACAATACTGTTGGAAGCATGAGAAGGAAGTGTGTATGGCAGGAGTGTCGAGAGTCAGGAGTGTAACTTTGATGATATTGCAGAGGTGGTTAAGTAGGAGCCAGATTGTCCTTTCAGCCTTGTAGAGAGCATGATAGCTTTTGACTTGCTATCTGCAAGACTTGAGCAGAGAAATGGTATCATGAGCTTTATGTTTTAAAAGTTCACTCTTCGTATTCGGGGTGGGATAAGAATGGATGTAAAGAGATCATTAGGAAATCAGTACAGTAGCACAGAGAAGAGACAACAGTCATTTACTGGTATTGTAGCAGTAGAGACAGAAGTGGATAGACTAGAGAACTGTGGGTCGGGAAGCAAATAAATCGATGGAGTTGAATGAGTGAATGATACAGTAGTATGCGTTTACACATTATCAGGAATTAATAAAGATTGAGCATCCCATCTGAAGTGTTCAGATGTCAGAGTTTTCCAGCTCTTGGAATTTTTGCATTGATAATGCCAGTTGAGCACCCTAGATCCGAAATCCTCAATGCTGCAACATCTCAGACTTTCAGAGTGTCATCTCAGCACTCAAGAAGTTTGGGGTTTTGGAGCATTTTGGATTTTGAATTTACAGAGTAAGGATGCTCAGCCTCTATTAAACAACTTCACAGAAATCCATAGTCATACTACCATTTTGAAAGTATCCAAATATTCAGGACAAAATCATAGAGAACCCTCTTAGTGATAATGCTTGAGCTATCTAGTTCTTCTGCTCATTTCTTATTTGGTTTTTACGAGCTTCAAGGACTTAATTCTGAGGTAAAATGAGGATGAAGAGGAAACAAACTAGGTTTTCTTGAGTTCCACCTGTACCAGATTAGGCATTTTAACATAAGAAACCTTTTACTTTTGTGATCTGTTTTAATTCTCACACAAGCATGTAAAGTAAATTGTATGGGTCCATGTCTAGAAAATACTAGAGCCAGGATTTAAATTGTGTTTTTCTCATACTGAAAGATTGCCTACTTACCGTGCTGTCCTGAGAGTCCTATAAGCTGATAATCATTATACATGTATTTGTTTAACCAATCAAGCTTTGTCAGGTTAGCAGACAACCCTAGAACTTGTTTTTGACAAAGAAATATTTTATTGATGAGAATTGACAAGCCGGGATGCGTGTGTGTGTGCGCGCGTGCTCGTGCTCGCGCGCGCATGTGTGAGAGAGAAAGAGACTGGGGTTAGGGGAGGGTGGGGGTGGTGAGGTGAGTGAGAACTACCTCTAACTGGACTTTGATGTATTGGACACTTCATGCCGTGCCTCATTTAATCCTTATAATAATAATCTCCTGAGATAGATGTTATCAGGGTATTGTTCCCATTTTATAAATGAGCATACAGAGGAGATGATTAACAGCTTGTTATATCATTTACAGCAAGTGATGGAAGACAAGTTTTGAAATTAGGTATTTCTTTTTTCCAAGCTCATTTCATCTTTAGTTTTGAAGATAATGTCATGGGGGAAGAATATGACCTTCTACTAAGTGATGTTTCAGAACAGCGTTTGCAGTTTTAAAAAGTTCCACTATCTAGGAATTAAGAGGAAGTATAAAAGAGCATGATTTTGACATCAAGGCAGATCTAAGTTTAAGTCTCATATAATTATTATCAGTTGAGAGCTTAGACAAAATCGTAAGTTCTAGACCTCAGATTGCTCGCCTGTGAAATGAAAAGAACACTGGTTTGCATATCACAGAGTCATCAGGGTTTTTGGCACTTAATAATGGAAGCTGCTGTTATTAGTGGTACAGTGCTTATTTTTAAAATTTTAAAATAGAATGCTGAGGTAGGCTGTGGCTAATATAAATTAATTAATTAATATAAAAATTAATATAATGTTTCCCTGTCTGATGGAGCATTTGTGTTTTTCTCTTTGTTTCCTGCCCACTGAAGGATTTCAGTTTTTCTGACCGGTAAATGAAAGGATGCTTGCTCACAAACAGAAAAAGACAAAGAAGAAACGCGTTTGGGCATCAGACCAACTGTCTACTGATGTTACAACTTCTGAAATGGGGCTCAAGTCCATAAGTTCCAACTCCATATTTGATCCAGATTACATCAGGGAGTTGGTGAATGATATCAGGAAGTTCTCCCATATGTTACTATATTTGAAAGAAGCTATTCTTTCAGGTTTGTCAACTATTTTCTCTTTTGGTTCTTTCTGTGAAATTTTCAATGCCAGGGCCACTGTAGATAAAGGCGCACACAGTGGGAGGAGCAGGGAATTCTGCTTCACTTATCTTATGACCCCTTATTTTTTAAATGGCCAAATGTTTGGCATTTACAATGTAAACTAATTTATAACAACAGTGCCATACAGAATAGAAACTTTGAAATGTGTTAGAGATAAGAGGACAAAAAAATAAAAAAATCAGTGTTTGATTCCCAGCATTGGTGTCTGTTTGAAATAGGAAAATTTGAGATCATTGAGCTCTTAACTTTGATAATGTTAACGTGGTTCACTGATTGGTCTTCAATAAGGGGACTAGTGTTTATAATTTACATTGTTGACACTTTTACCTAAATTCAGTTTTGAATATTGTTGTCAAACTTAATTTAAAATGACTGTGTTGAGTGATTTTTTTTCTCAAAAATCAAGCATAACTCTGTTTTGATCTGTATCCTTGAAAAATTATTTCGTTTTAATTGAAAGAGAGAGAGAATCTTCTGTCTGCTGGTTCACCCCCAAGTGTACGCTGCAGCCAGGATCCCGGAAGTCAGTCTGGGTCTCCCACATAGGCAGCAGTGACCATGTGCTTGAGGCATCACATGGGGCCTCCTGGGATGCACACTGACAGGAAGCTGGCATTAGAAGCACAGCTGGAACTTTTAACTCAGGCGCTCTGATGTGGAATGCAGGTGTCTCAAGCTGCATCTTAAGCACTGAGGCAAAGCCTGTTCCTGTAATCTCTTCTTGAATAAGGGATAATCACGAAATTTATTCTGTCTAGGTCAGGGATGTGGGCCACATAAGGCCCACAGATCATTTGGTCTGGCCCTGCAAGGCAGCTGCCATCAGGACTTGAAATTCAGTACATCTACAGGAGGCCGATGTTGAAGTTGATCATTTTGGTTGGTCCACAGATATTATAAATATCCAAATGGCCCTTGGCAAAAAAAGGTTCTGAATCCTTGGTCTGGTTAGCAATGGATAATGGAGCACAAGACTTGATTGTTTTGCAGTATAGGAATATATATATTTTCAACTTGTACTGCCTTTTAATATCCAAATTTGATGGCAGTGATAAGAGATACAATTTCTGTCTTTTCATGATAAATTCATTTCCATATTCATATGGTATGTTTACGTTTAGAAAATGACAATTCTCAGTGTAATTTATGTGAGACCTCCCAGGTCTTCATAGAAATTAATGAGTTTTCAGTAAATATTTCTATGTATGTAAATTGTATATTTATTTTTTGAGGTACATTTTGAAAAACAAACTAAAACCACAACTTGTGCTGATACTAAATTTAAGTCTATTTCTAGGGTGAGTGTTGAGCCTAATGGTTAAGATGCCTGCATCCTATATCAGAGTGCCCGAGTTCTGTACACAGCTTCGGCCCCTGACTCCAGCTGCCTGCTAATTCGGACTTTGGGAGGCAGGGGTGTGGCCCATGTATGGGTTTCTGCCACCCACGTGGAGACTTAGATTGAGTTCTCAGCTCCCAGACTCCGCCCAGCTTGGTGCAGCCATTACTGGCATTTGGGGAGTAAACCAGAAGATGGGAGCTCTGTGTCTTGCCTCTCAATTACATACAAATATATATACATGAATTTATTTCTAACCTAATTTAACTTTGGGGGTAAAATGTCCAAAATAACTAGACTAGAATTGAAGCCTCAGATTTTAGTTATCAAATTTCCCTTAAAACAAGAGTCACGTAGATCATTATTTAGGAACTATATTAGAAAAGAAATTGCTTACACTTCCCTTTATTTTAATAGCTTGATTTTGATGTCTAATTATGATGAATGATTAAATGGCAATAAAGTTATCTTATTGTGGAAAAATATCTTAAATATGTTAAGTATTATATTGGTAACAAATTTCTTAACAAAATGACACATCAGTCATTTATTTAAAGAAGGATGATTTTGTAATAAAGGTTTGTTTTTAACAGTTAATTTTTTAAAATTTACACATAGTAAAATGTATTCTTTTTAATGTATAGTTAATTAGTTTTAAGGTGAATTTTAAAATGATATATTAGCTGGCAAATTATTGACCTTAATATAGGATAAAGCTTGATTTTATTTATGTATCAATTTAAATAAGTTTTCAGTTCTATAAATAAGATTTTTAGTTAGGATTTTTATGTTTTTATTTTCTTTAGGAGATTTATAAGTTTTAGAATTTATACTCATTAAAGTGCTCATCTTGTTTCACAGAGTAAAATACTGGTAATTTAAAAAAAAGTTGTACCTTTTATATAAAAAATTTTTTATATGAGTTTCCTTTTAATGGTAATAAATGGTAAGATACACAAGGAGACTACCCCTTGAGAGAAAAGGATACGTATGGAAGTATGTTAATTCGCTGAAATTTAATTTAAAAAATGTGTGAGGATGTTATCCTTTTAATAAGAAAGCCAGACAGGTGTTTGGCACAGTGGTATGTTGCTTGGGACGCCTGCATTCCATTTGGAATTCCTGGGTTTGAGTCCCTTGGCTCTGCACCTGGGAGGCAGCAGGTGGTGGCTCAAGCAGTTGGGTCCCTACCACCCATATGGGACTCAGATTAAGCTTCTGGATCCAGCCCTGGCTGTTGCAGTCTTCTGGGAAGTGAACCAGCTGATGGAAGTTCTGTCAGTCTCTCTGTTTTTCAAATCAATAAAACCAAAATAAGTTGTTTTTTTTTTACCAAAAAAAAAAAAAAGAAAGCCAGTACTTCAAAACTTAAAGAACAGATTGTACCACCAGTAATTTAAAAAGCTAGTGAATTATTTTTTTTTTTAAAAAGGAAAACCTATTTTTTGCATCACCAATGTTTATTAGTATGCAGCGGCAGGAAATTTTCATTAGTTACCTTTGTATTAATTTTAATGCTTCATTTTTCACTTAAAAGAATGATACTGAGTTTTTGGTGTTGCCCATTACTTTTTACATTGTTTGTTCTTATTTTTTTGAAAGGCAGAGACAGAAACTGAGAGAGAACATTTCCATTTGCTGGTTTACTCCCCAGGTGCTGAAAACATCCAGGGCTGGGCGATAGCCAGGAGGCCAGAACTCCCTCAGGCTCTCCCTTGTGGGTGGCAGGTACCCAAGTTCTTGAGTCATCATCTGCTCCCTTCCAGGGTGTGTGCATTAGCAAGAAACTGGATTTGGAAGTGGAGCAGAGATTGAGACAGTACTCCAACTTGGGATGTAGATTTTAATGCAGTTGGCTGCACCTAACAGATCCTCTTGTTTATTACCTTTTAATCTACATCTCATAGCTGTTAAAAAGCTAAAGAGTTAGTTAGCTTTTAAGAATAAAGAAATTGAGAAGCACAATACAGTCACCTTTTGGTTTGATCAGGATGTCATCTCTGTGTGTACTTTATCTACCTGTAATAAGCCAGTGGTGTGCGAAGTCATTTGGGTATGGCCTCAGGTGTTTAAGCATATTGTGGAGGGTAGACTTCGATGAATAGCCTTGTGATTAGTTTATGACCACATTTTTTTTTGTTCTTCCCCAAACTAATTATAGAAATGATACATAATTGGATGTGGTGCTCTTTGTTTTACAGAGTACTTTCAAATACACACACAGTTAATCACTCCATCCCCGCAAAGGCAGGGACTTTGAGCTCCATTTCACGGATGGGATGTGGGTATAACTTGGATGGTGGGCTTTCTGTCAGCCTCTTACTGCTGAGACGGAATGGCCCCATGTGGAACACAGAGGTCATCGGTGCAGAATGGGGTGTTCCCTGCGTGCCGCCTCGGCTGCGTCACGTGGAGGTGCTCTGCAGAAAGCGCCGCTCAGGTTTTGTGTTTCATTCGCCCGCTGTGTTCGGTGGGAATTAGCAGGAGCTGTACTGCCCAGTAGTGGCCACTAACCCTATGTGGCTATTTCAGTTTGATTAAAACTTCAAATTTGGCTCCTTTTGCAACTGCCACGATTCAAGTTCTCAGTAGCCAGATGGGCATATTAGGAAGGAACATACAGAAAATTTCCATCATTGCAGAAATATCTGTTGATTAGTGCTGGTATAGACTTTTGGTCTTTATTAATATTAAGAATATTGAAATGGATTCTGAAGCTATACATACTTTAATTTTTATAGCATTTAAAGGAAACATGGAAGTTGTTAATAAAGAAATCTTTTTTAAAAGATTTATTTATTTATTTGAAAGAATTACAGAGAGAGAAAAGGAGATACAGAGATCTTCCATCCACTGATTCACTGCCCAGATGACCACAATGGTCAGGGTAAGGCCAGGCCAAGTTAGGAGCCAGGAGCTTCCTCCAGGTCTCCCATGTGTGTGCAAGGGCCCAAGCACTTAGGCCACCTTCCACTGCTTTCCCAAGTACATTAGTAGGGAGCTGAATTGAAAGCAGAGCAGCCAAGACTCCCAGCTGGCACCCATATGGGATGCTGGCTCTGCAGATGGCGTCTCAACCTGTGCCACAGCGCTGGCCCCAGTAAAGAACGTTTTCATACTAATAGGGGTTCAGTTAAAATTCCTTTTCTTAAATTGCCTTAGACCATGTAACGTTCTCACTCTTCTTTGATTGAAATCAACATAGCATTTTCTAGCCAGATTGTACAGTTTGGTTAAATGGATGGTAGAAGATGGCAGGAAAAGCTCTGGACGGGCTCATGATCTAGGCTCTAGGAACAGTTCTGCTGTTGACTAGCTTTGCAATAGGATTTTAGTCTTTCACTTTTTTGTTAAGAACAAGGCATTTACAACAGATGTTACCTATTTTACGATTCTGTGATTCAGAATTTGATGGGAGTTAAGGATTGTACATTGTTCAGAATATTGATAGTTTGGAGCCGAAGGGCACAGTTAAGTATCTGTTTTCAAACTAGTAATGCATTTTTGATGCGCTTTTAGTTTCTGGGATTCTTATGCGAATTTAATGATAACTCTCTTAAATGTGATGCTGATGAAAATTTCCTAAGTGAGAATGTTAAAGCTCATACTGCAGTAGTTGTTGGGGAGGAACTGAATAGAGAAAAAAAAACAAAGAAGAAGACTTGTTGCCCAGTAGGGTTAAGATATCTGTGCAGTTTATCTTTGTTTATTTTTTTATTTACAAATAAAAATGGAGAGCTTACTAGTGGAGATCAGAGAACTGAAAACACTCCCCTTTTGCTTTGCTCAAATAAGTGAAAGAGTTCAGTGTTTTCCCTTCTCCTGCTTATCTCTAGGAGGAGGTTACCTCGTAGTCTTACACAAATAGCAGATGTGGAATTTAAAGTTTTAGATCTCTAGCCAGTATCATTAAAGGTGAATTATGAGTAATTATAGGGCTAAACCCTCTTAAATTAAAATGCTGAAGGCACTCACTTATGCATATGCACTTTGTGTTAATTATAACATTGTAGATTAATATAATCATATGTCCAGTGTAAGTGCCAATTCAGGTATATGGTTGTCCCCTGAAAAATAACAAGTAACAGATTGCTCCTGGAATTCCAAATAACAAATCTATAAATGTTCTTCTGGCTTATACAGTAATTCGAAAGTCTGTCTTGGTGACTTTCTTCCGCATTCCCACGTGGAACATTATGTCAGGAAAAGCAAAAATCTGAGGCTTTGAAAAGTGCAAGGCTTTTATATTGGGCTAGAAGAAACGATATCAAAATGTCTTTTTCTGCTGCTCAGTGCTTGCAAGTGTTGATTGACACTGTAAAACATTTGAAAGAAAAAAAAAACAATTTAATGCCTCCTGTAGCTTTCTGTTTTTGATTACATAACACTATTTTTTAAAAAAATAATTATTTTATTTATTTGAAAGTCAGAGTTACAGAGAGGTAGAGGCATAGAGAGAGGTCTTCCATCCACTGGTTCACTGCAGTGGTGGCATCCCATATGGGCACTGGTTCGAGTCCTTCCTGACTCCACTTCTGATCCAGCTCTGCTATGGCCTGGGAAAGCAGTGGAAGATGACCTAAGTCCTTGGGCCCCTGCAGCCAGTGGGAGACCCGGAAGAAACTCCTGGCCCCTGGCTTAGGATTAGCGCATCTCTGACAAGTTGGAGAGTGAACCAGTGGATGGAAGATCTCTCTCTCCCTCCCTCTCTGCCTCTCTGTAGTTCTGCCTTTCAAATAAATAAATAAATCTTTTTTTTAAAAGATTTTATTTATTTGACAGGTAGAGTTACAGACAATGAGAGAGAGAGACAGAGAGAAAGGTCTTCCTTCTGTTGGTTCACTCCCCAAATGGCCGCAACGGCTGGATCTGTGCCTATCTGAAGCCAGGAGCCAGGTGCCTCCTCCTGGTCTCCTATGCGGGTTCGGGGGCCCAAGGACTTGGGCCATTTTCTACTGCTTTTCCAGGCCATAGCAGAGACCTGGACTGGAAGAGGAGCAGCCGGGACTAGAACTGGCACCCATATAGGATGCCGGCACCACAGGCAGAGGATTAACCTAGTGCGCCACAGCGCCAGCCCCAATAAATAAATCTTAAAAAAAAAAAAAAAAAAAAACAAACCAGTTTTGTAGATACATTTGATTTTTTTTCCTAGGGTGGATATAGGAGGGTATGTAAATATTATTTTAGACAAATTTGAGTGTTAATTTTACAGTGACTCTCAATTAATTTTCAGCATCACCATGTGCATGAAAATTTGTAAAATATTAGCAATATTAGTTTGTTAGTTCCAGCTGTGTACTGCTCTGTCTTCTTCTAGAAGTAAACCTCTTTAAAGTGATTCCTAGTGGATATCACTTAGAAGTTAATAATGACTGTTACAAGGTTGTGGTTTAGTGAGTAGAAGGTGAGAAATGGATCTTCAAAGTGTGAGATACAGGTAGCTCCTTTATTACACCTGTTCCGGTTCTCAGGGAATGGAGTGCTCTTGTACACTTGTCCAGAATAGTCTGCCAAGTTAGCACCATTTAATAAGGACTGGCATATTAACTGGAAGGTAAAACCTGTTAAATCCCAGATGGCAGAGTACCCACCATTCAGCTGTAACCCTTTCATCATGTGGTAACCAGAGCGTGGTGGTGGGGAACAGAGATCCTAGAGCCTGAACAAGTCAGGTGGAATCCTCATTCTGCTACTTGCTAGATGTCTGTAAGCCTGGGCATTATTGATCTGTGTACTTCAGTTTCTACTTCTGCTTCTGCTTCTAGGAGATAATAGCACCTGTGTGCTATGGTTTGGGTTTGCCCCAAAGGTCCATGACTGAAGATTTGGGCCCCAGAGAGTGGTGCTACTGGGACGTGGGAGGTGGTGGAATCTTTTGAGGTAGCGCCGGTTGAAAGACCTCGGGTCATGCTTTGGAGGTGTGCTGGCAGGAGGAATTGTGAGACCTCAGTCTCTCTTTGACTTCCTGTGTGGTGATGTACACTGTTAAACACACACACATACACACACACATACTGGCACTCACACAGGCACTCAACCCCCCTGAACTTGGACTTTGAACCTCCAAAGCTGAACTAAATTTCTTTTTTAAAGTTTGCTGCTTAGATTTTTTTTAAAAGATTTTATTTATTTGAGAGGTAGAGTTACAGACAGAGAGGGAGAGAGAAAGGTCTTTCATCTGCTGGATCACTCCCCAGATTGCTGCAATGGCCAGAGCTATGCTGATCCTAAGCCATGAGCCAGGAACTTCTTCTGGATCTCCCACATGGGTGCAGAGGCCCAAGCGCCTGGGCCATCTTCCACTGCTTTCCCAGGCCACAGCAGAGAGCTGGATCGGACAAAGAGCAGACAGGACACCAGCCGGCGCCCATATGCGATGCATGCGCTGCAGGCAGAGGCTTAGCCTACTGCATCACAGCACTGGCCCTGCCTTAGATACCTTGTTGTATAACCTAGAGCTGGCTAAGATGCCACACCATTGGGCTTTTGAGATCAGATGAGTTCATGTACATGAAGCTCTTAGACTAAGTGCTTTAAAATGCCAGCTGTTACTATTTACAGCCCCCAAGAAGCTGGATAAAGAAAGCTGCTGTTCTCAGGCTTCACTTTTGTTTTATAAATTAAATTATTACAGCAGACGTAGAAGTTTCCCAGCAATAAGTTCTGAAATTTTTTTGTTTTTGCACCATGTTTTCATTGCTTTCCTTAGGGAGGATAAACTGAGTTAACAAGACTAATTTTGAAATTATTGTCCATAGGCCGGCACTGTGGCTTAACAGGCTAATCCTCCGCCTTGCAGCGCCGGCACACTGGGTTCTAGTCCCGGTTGGGGCGCCGGATTCTATCCCGGTCGCCCCTCTTCCAGGCCAGCTCTCTGCTATGGCCCAGGAAGGCAGTGGAGGATGGCCCAAGTCCTTGGGCCCTGCACCCGCATGGGAGACCAGGAGAAGCACCTGGCTCCTGGCTTTGGATCAGCACGATGCGCCGGCCGCAGCGGCCATTGGAGGGTGAACCAACGGCAAAAAGGAAGACCTTTCTCTCTCTCACTATCCACTCTGCCTGTCAAAAAAAAAAAAAAAAGAAAAAAATTATTGTCCATTTTTTTTTTAAAGCAAGGAAAACACCATGGGGTTTTTCATTTATTTACTTAAGCGTTTCCATGAAGTGTTTTCAGTATCAGCACTGTGGTATTTTGTGAATGCATGAGGACCTGAAAAGTGGAACTAGTCTGTTTTCATTTGATGAGCTGAATGAAACAGAAAATAAATGGTGCAATTAGGTGAAACAATAAATTAAAATTAAGATTATCATATTACAAGGATAGTTGATAAACTAGCAAACACAGGATGTAAGAGTTTTGCTGTTCTACGTACCTAGTGTTAAGACATTGGTTGAACTCTATTGTATTTTCATCTGTAATACCTTGCGGTATTAATTTCAGTACCTTTACATTGTGACCACCGTTACACTTAAAAGTTATATTTAGTTATATGACTAAATTAAATATTATAATTATTTGTTAAGTACAGAAGTAATTTCACAAAATATATTCATAATTGCTATTTTATTTCTAAGTGACTTATTACATTACATTACATTAGTCAAAATATTGTAGAACCAGGTTGTATTTGTTAATGAAAGTAATTCTGTGTGAGAAAAATCTGTTTTCAATGATGTTTAGTTTGAGTAGCTTACACATTAATTATTAACAATTATTTGTGTGTATTAAAAATATAAAACAGCTTCATTTTTCTGGTTTGATATTCATAGTAACCTTATAAGGTGAGTAGAACAGATATTCTTACCCATTTCATTTTATTAATGATGAATATGAGGTCAGAGTTTGAGTTTTTGTGATTGACATTTTCTGTATTTGAGTCTTTGTGATTGACATTTTCTATATTTGATTGTGTCCATTTTTGTTGAGCTTTACAGACTTCAGAAGTGTGTTTAACTGCAGGACTTGGGATGATTCTTAGTGTAATTTAAAGTACTGCTGAAACTAATTACTAAGTAACTACTGCTTTTCAGCATGTTGATTTGGAACATCTTTGATATCTGTAAGGATTTCCTTGTAGGAAAAAAGGATTTCAAGTTGGTGAGCCATTTATCCTGACAGTCATTGCAGTAGTGTTTTGCCCTTATTTTTAAGAAAAAAACTATTGCTGGGGTTCTTATGATCCCTTTATACTGTTAAAAAAATTATTGGCCGGCGCCGCAGCTCAATAGACTAATCCTCCGCCTGCAGTGCCGGCACACCGGGTTCTAGTCCCGGTCGGGGCACCGGATTCTGTCCCGGTTGCCCCTCTTCCAGGCCAGCTCTCTGCTGTGGCCAGGGAGTGCAGTGGAGGATGGCCCAAGTACTTGGGCCCTGCACCCCATGGGAGACCAGGATAAGCACCTGGCTCCTGCCGGATCAGTGTGGCGCGGCGGCCATTGGAGGGTGAACCAATGGCAAAAGGAAGACCTTTTTCTCTGTCTCTCTCTCTCTCACTGTCCACTCTGCCTGTCAAAAAAAAAAAAAAAAGAAAGAAAGAAAATTATTGAGGATCCCAGAATTTCTGTGTAAGTGGGTTATAGCAATTGCATATTACAAATCACATGTTTTAGTCTGTTTTCCATTGCAGTAACAATGGAAGCTTCTCGGGTTACGTATAGAGAAGAGAGTTTTATTTAGTTCACAGTTTTGGAGACTGAAAGTGCAAACCACAAGGCCCCAGCCCTTGTGAGAGCCCCTTTGTCTGGATCCCACCGTGGTGAATGGCGTCTTGGTGGGAGCATATGTGAAAGGACCAGCTCACAGTGGGAGATAGATGTTTTTCACTTATTTACTTAAGCATGTCCATGAGGTGTTTGCAACACTTGCAAGGCCAGAAGCTAGGGAGTGCAGAGAGGCCAGCCTTGCTGGGTGCCCCGGGTTCCCTGAGAACTAGGTTCGTCTGCCCTCCATGACCTAGCCTAGTCACTGTTCTAAGTTCTTTGTATGTTTTTACTCATTTAATCCATCCTATGAAATATCAACCATTTTCTTTTTTATAAGTTAACTTAGATATTTGATTGTCACGGGGGGAGAGAGTTGAAAGAGCACTCCTATCCACTGGTTCACTCCCAAATGCCCATGTGGCCCCTGGCTGTGGCCAAAACTGGGATCTGAAATTCAGTCCAAGTCTCCTACATGGCTTGCAGGATCCCAGTTACCTGAGCCATCACTGTTGCCTTCCAGCGTCTGCGTCAGGGAGTAGCTGGGGGAGCTGAGCTGGATATGAGACCCAGAGAGTCTGATACCTTAACCAGTGTGCCAGATGCCTGCCTGCCCTATTTTCTTCCTTCTATAGGTGATGAAACTGAGGTACAGGGAGCTTCAGGAACTTGCCCGAGATTCCTCATCCGAGGAGCTGGAGTTTAAACCAAGAGGTCTGGTTCTAGAGGCTGTGGTTTGTAGCCACTACATGGTTTTGCCTCAGTTGAATAAACCTACCAACCTACCTACCATCCACGATTATAAAATACATAAAGGAGAATTCCTTAAACTGCAGATTCATATTTCTCCTGGGCATTAAAATTATAAATTAATTTTTAAAATTATATGTTTATGGGAAAAATTCCAACAGTACAAAAAATTCCAAAAATCTTTTGCCTACTTTTATTTTTAAAACAGACTTCATTTGGAAGAGCCTGACAGTTCCCAACATATATAAATAATATATGAGATGAAAATGCTAATTTCCTGATTTGATCATTGTTCACATGTAGCAAATTATACTGCATACTGTCAATATGTATAAATATTATGTTTAAATAAAAATAGTTGATTTGGGGCATAGTTTCTGATTTATAGAAGAATTAAGATAATGGTATAAAGTTCCCCTATATCCCTATTTAACATCATACACCTGTTTGAGTTAATGAACCAGTATTTGGTAATAACCAATAGTAGTGATAACGTTGTTACTAACTAAAAGCCCATCATTATTTACATTTCCATAGATCTATGATGTCCTTTTTCTCTCCCAGGATTCAGTCATACTACATTCAGTTGTCATGTTTTCTAGGCTCACCTCAGCTGTAAGTTTCTCAAACTCTCATTTTTGACATCTTCACTGTTTTGAGGAGGACTGGTCAGACACTCTGTAGAATGCCTTGATGAGAATTTGAGGTTTTCCTTATCATTAGAATGGGGTGATGGGATATTTGTGAGAAGGTTGCAGATGTAAAGTGCCCTTTTGCTCACATTGTTGAAGATACTCACTGTGAACATGACTTGTCACAGTGATGTTAGCCTGATCAGCTGTCCTCTGTAGTGTTTGTCAAGTCTGTCCACCATAGAGTCCCTCTCATCCTCTCTGTCCTGTGCTCAGAAGGCAGTCACTGTCATTGCCCACTTACAGGGCTATGCTTCACCTCCTCAAGGGCAGACTATCTAGCATGTGAAATAGCTAGAATTCTTTCACACGCGATTGATTTCTCTTCCCCCATTTATTTATGAAATCATTTATTTGCCTAGACTCATTACTACTTTATTGTTTGTTGCTGAAATTGTTCCAGCTTCAGCCACCAGCAACTCTCACTTGGCTCCTGTGTACCTTTTTTCTTTTTTTTTTTTTTTTAAAGACAGGCAGAGTTACAGACAGAGAGAGAGACAAAGAGAAAGGTCCTCCACCCTCTGGTTCACTCCCCAAATGGCCGCAACGGCCGGAATTAGGCCAATCAGGAGCCAGAAGCTTTTTCCAAGTCTCCCATGCAGGTGCAGGGGCCTGGGCCATCTTCCAGTGTTTTCCCAGGCCATAGGCAGAGAGCTGGATTGGAAGAGGAGCGCTGGCACACAAACCGGCACCCATATGGGATGCTGGTGCCTCAGGCGGAGACTTAGTCTACTGCGCCACAGGGCTGCCCCTCCTGTGCACCTTTGACATACCCTCCTCACTGTTGTTTTTCTTTTTAGTTTTTTTTTTTTTTTAAAGCTCTTCCTTATTTCCTGGCACAACAAGGTGCTCCTGACTCAGCTTGTATATTTCCTGTACATTCACTTAGGATAATGATCCAGGAATAAGCTTATTGTGCTAACATGATTAAAAGTAGCACCCCCCTTTTGATTCGCAAAGGTATTTTGATTTGTCTAATAAATTATAAGGTCATCTTATTTACAGGGACAGTAAAACTCTGTCTCTATTCTTCTAATCACAGGGATGGTGCCAATGAATGGGTTATAGATAGGGTTAGACAGCTGGGTACTAAGAAAGAAAGAAGAACCATGGGGGCAGCACCACTCTGTTCCAGCTGCTGTGGCCAAGGAGGAAAGTGGGCCTTGCAGGGGCAGAAATCTGCAGTTTATATCATGATTCCTCAGGTTTTCATCATTGGCAGTTAATTCAGTTTTTAAAAAAATGCACAACTTTTTATTAAAGATCTGGGCATTTTATCATACATATTATATCAGTTTGTAAAATGTACAGATCAAATGATGGCTCTTTTATGTCCATGAATTATTGATTTCCAGTAACTGATGATTATTAATAATCAATTCCAGGGCTCAGCACTGTGGCATAGTAGGCTAAGCCGCTGCCTGTGGTGCTGGCTTCACATATGGGTACCTGTTTGTATCCTGGCTGTTCCTCTTACAATCCAGCTCTCTGGTTATAGCCTGGGAAAGCAGTGGAAGATGGCTCAAGTGCATGGGTCCTTGCAACTACGTGGGAGACCTGGGAACTCCCGGCTCGCTCCTGGCTTTGGATCAGCCCAGCTCCAGCCCTTGCTGCCATTTGGGGAATGAACCAGTAGATGGAAGACATTTCATTCTGTCTCTCCCTCTCTCTGCCTGTAACTCTACCTTTCAAATAAATAAATAAAATCTTTTAGAAAATCAATTCCAGTGTGGAAAGTTAACATACAAGGACCAGTATTGTTGTGGCATAGTGGGTCAAGCTGTCACCTGCAGCGCCAGCATTTCCATACTGCTCCCAATTGCTCTACTTCCTATCCAGCTCCCAGCTGATGGCCCAGGAAAAGCAGTGGAAGATGGCCCAAGTGATTGGGCCCCTGCACTCATGGGGGAGACCTGGGAGAAGCTCCTGGCTCCTGGCTTTGGCCTGGCCCAGTCCTGGCCATTATGGCCATCTACAGAGTGAACCAGAGGGTGGAAGATCCCTCCCTGTTTCTCCCTCTGTCTCTGTAACTGACTTTCAAATAAATAAATAAATCTAAAAAAAAAAAAGTTATCATACAGAGTGTATGATAATCAAAACATAAGGCAAAAAAAACTTACCTTGTGAAGTTGCCTCAGGGGAAATCTGGAGAGCATATTTAGACTGAGAAAACTGTGCAAGGTGAAGTACTCAATTGGCCATAACTGAGAGAGCCTTTGAAACCCTTACTGAATTAGAATGACAATGTTCCTAAGGCTATATAAATTGTATGTAATTACATAATGAAAATAGATAGGCAAAAGGTGTAGCCAGGGCTTCCACCTGACATGTGCTTCAATTTGTGATCTTTTTAGTTTAAGCTCCCAGAACTTTCCTTTGGAAACAAATCCTTAAATTTTTTCTTTTTCCTTTTCAAGACTGTTTCAAAGAAGTCATTCATATACGTCTGGATGAGCTTCTCCGTGTTTTAAAGTCTATAATGAATAAACATCAGAACCTCAATTCAGTTGATCTTCAAAATGCTGCAGAGATGCTTACTGCGAAAGTGAAAGGTAAGGAAGATATATTACAGCTGGATTGTCATGGGCGGGAAGGGTCCAAGCACTGCATTCTGGTCCATGATGACCGTATAGTCACTCAGCTACTGGCATTTCTATGTTGTATATCAGTAAGGAGTTACGTATGCTTTGCTATTAAATGTTTCCATTAAGTCACACCTTGTAAAAGCTAAAACTTTATTTGCAGTAGACACTTAAAAATACTAAAACAGCTGAAGCTGAAACTTTGAGTTTTATGAATGAGAGGATGCTCTTTTTCTGAATGTACAAAAGGTCTTTCTTGGTTATGTGAGGACATTTGGTGTTGGAACATGGTCATTTGTAGCAAATCCATTTAAAACAGGGAACAAGATGGAGAGCAAGAAGGCTTAATTGGGATCTTATTTTAAAAGTATGAAAATTAAGTTAAAATTGTGTGTAGCATATATGAGATGAAACTTGAGAATTGCGATATTATCCTCTGATGAAATGACTTGCCACTGAAAATGGTTGAAATTACCTTGGGCTGCAATATATGAGACAGATTGAGAGTAGAGGGAGTATTTGAGAAGAGAAGAGGCAAAGGAGACCAGTTGGAGGTGAAGGTTGAGGGTCTAAGCTGGGATCTGACAGTGGTAGAGGATGGCTGTTATATGAGTGGATGGATGTCAACTTAACAAAGCATAAGATAGGCAGAGTGTGAGAGGTCATGGACACGTGTGGCATTGAAGCTGGGTTTGTTCACGTACAGGCAGTGATGGAGGAGAGTGACCTGACTCAAGGGTCTGCTGAATAAATGGGTGTCTATAGATCCCACAAAGAGAGGCAGAATGGAGGAGCAGAGAAGTGTCCAGCTTGCAGGCAGGTGATTTGGGGAAAGGTGGTATTTTAAGAAGTGCCCTTCACTGTTCAATGCCATTGATAAGTGATACGGATTTTGAAGTAGTGTAACTATAAAAAGCTACCTTTGTGGTGTAGTGGAGCCAAAGACGGAAGAGGTGGCAGCAGTCCCATAGTCCATTCTGTGAATGAGGAAAAGAAAGCTGCTTTGGGGAGAGGGACTACTATTCCTGAGTCTCAGACTAAGTAGAGATTGCCTGGGCTGGGGATGGTGTGGAGCCGTGATGTGAGCCTGGGGTACAAGGGCTTTGGATATGAAGAGATGATGGTAATGGTGAACATACTCATATTTGGAAAGGGCAAAGGGCAAGTTTTAAGGCATGAGGCAGGAAGAGAAAATAGAAACCTTGCTAATAAAATAAACCCCTCTCCAAATTTCTCTTTGACACAGATTCATCATGATTGTGTTTTCTTTTTTCTGAATCTTTAAGCTGAAAAAATAGTAACTGATTTTAAATGGGGTAGTTTCTATTAAGACTTCTAAAAATGTGCTTAGTAACCAAATTTGTTTTTAAATAGATTGTTTACAAATGCCACTTAACTTGACTTAGATAGGGAAACTTGTGTCTATAGATAGTAAAATTTCCATGCTTGGAAATAGCGACCTGGTTCAATTGTTGTCAGTAGCTATTGTGTGCAGGCAGGATGTCCTGGGGAAGGAGTGTGACTGTGTAGTTGGTGTCCACATTCCAGAATCAGTCCTGAAGAGAGTGGTCTCTTAGCCGCCTTGAAGATCTTTAGTCTTTGAGGTCAAGCAGTCTTTAGGATGTCACCTCCCAGGCTGTCTCTGCACTTGACTTTACTGGTGCTGTTTTACTTTGTATTGGTGAAATATGACAGATTACTTCGTTGTTGGGAAACACACTCTATTTCAGTGGGATTCTGTAGACTAGAATACTTTAAAAATGGAGTTTCTTTGGGGTAAGTTTTTATATTTTTAAATAAAACTTCTCTTTACCCACTGCTGTTAATTTTGAGGCTAAAACTATCATTGATACCCCAAATTAAAAAAAATCCAGTAAACTGAAAAATGGAACTCAAATCCGAGCTTACTTCTTTCATTCAATGATAATTTGATTTTCAAAACCTGGAAAAGGAAGGGATAGGTATTAATTTTAAATGTCTATATTAAGCAGTAAGTGCTCTGCATATTTTAGTCTTTGCCAAAAACAAAAAAACCACTATGTCCATTTTTGTTATCTTTATTTTATGGAAGAAAGGTTAAAGAAAAACTTTCGTATGGCTGGATCAGAAATATAACAGGAAGACGAAGATCATTCATCTTAACCCCCTTATTGCACTTAAAAACCAGCAGTGACCCGAATAGCTGACTTGTGTGTGGGGTCTTATCTGTAAAATGTATTTTTCAGATTCATCAGACTATTAAAAATATATGTGCGCGCACACACACACACAGAATACCTTCAGAATCAGAGATATATAATGTTGTGTGTGTTACCACAGGTTTGAATGTATGGAGTCTCTACTTCCTATTCAGAAGAAGTGAGAAATTGGAATCGTTCATTGTTTTAATTTTTTTTTATTTTAAAAGTGGCATTTACCCTTTAATAACTTTAAAGGAAAAATTCTTAGCTTTCCCCCATTCATTCTAGTGGTGATTTGTATTTCCTGTGTCTCCTCCTGTTTCCAAGCAGGAAGTTCAGTCCGACAAAATATTTGCAATATGGTAAGAGAGATACAGCCTATTTTTGAAGCAGATAAAGACATCTTCAGAACTCAGTCATTTATTATCTGCCTAATATTTGTGTTGTCACTATTTTAAATTATTTCAGTCAGTCTTATTTGTAATATGAATGAAAATTATTTTATTTAGGTTTTTCTGTCTGTATTTTACCTTATATGTAAAAATTTGCAAATAAGAAGGAAAAACCAGCCTAGCTGCACTTTCAAGATTGTAGAAGCTGCATGTTTTATTTCTGTTTTGCAAACTTAATTTTTTTCAATCTGCATTTCATTCACACAGTTCAAATTGCAAATGATATAGAAGGCTATTCCACAAGGAAGTTTCTTTCCTACTCCAGACCTGTAGCCATCCATTATTTCCCCTGGATAAGCAACAACTATTCCTGCTTCCTCATGTATCATTCCAAAGATATATTACACATATACAAGCAAAAAAGTATGCAAGGATTTCATAATTTTTTTGCACCAAATTGAACTTATCTTTTAATTCTTTTTCCATGAACTTCTGAAGTACGTGTACAGGGTATTTCAGAAAGCTCATGGGAAAGGCTATCTTTTAGTTCCATTTTTCCAGACTTTTTGAAGCTCCCCTATATGTGTTTTCTTTTTCTTTTTTTAGATATTTTATTTATTTATTTTGAGAGGTAGAATTACAGACAATGAGAAAGAGAGAGACAGAGAGAAAGGTCTTCCATCTGCTGGTTCACTCCCCAAATGGCTGCAACAGCCAGAGCTGAGCTGATCTGAAGCCAGGAGCCAGGAGCTTCTTCCAGGTCTCCCACGCGGGTGCAGGGTTCCAGTGACTTGAACCATCTTGTACTGCCTTCCCAGGCCAAAGCAGAGAGCTGGATCGGAAGAGGAGCAGCCTAGAACTGGCGCCCATATGGGATGTGGGCGCCCCAGGTGGAGGATAACCCATTGTGCCACAGCGCCGGCCCTTTGTTTTCTTTTTCAACCATCTTGTTACACAGGTGGTAGCATTCTGCTCCTTGCTCATTTCTGTGCACAAAAAGGGTTTCCTTATTCTTTGTTTTCATACTGTAATTTGTTATATTGATGTACTCTGTTTAACCAATTCGCTACTAATAGATGTTTAGCCTGTTTCCAATTTTTTTTTTGCTGTAACATGTGTCATTAAGTAGCCATGTAGGTTCATAGATGGACAATCACTGGCTCAGTGAATGTGCATTTATAATTTTTGATAGTACCAGCAGCCCTCCCTGGAGGTTCCGCCCTTTGAAAGCAAAGCTGAAGCTGCTGAGTGCCTGCACCTTTGCCAACAGCTGGTTACCAAGCTTTGTTATCCAATCTGTGAGTGAAAACTGGCAGCTCTCTGTGAATTTGATAAGCATTTTCCTCATTCTGAGTGCAGTCTGCCATCTTTTCATTTACTCAGAGCCATTTGTGCATCCTTTTATGTGAATAAAACTTGAGCTGTTACCAGCTGCCTTCCAGAGTACACATCAGCAGAAGCTGGAATTGTCCAGAAGCAGAGCCCGGACTCAAATGCAGACACTACAATGGGAGATGCAGGCATCCCAAGTGGCGTCCTAATTGCTATGCCAAGTACCTGCCCCCATTAACATTTTAAATCAACTTGCCTAGTTCTCACAAATATCCCTTGATATTTTGAGGCAATTTGAATTAAGTTTATAGATAAAATTAATGAGAATTTACATATTTAGTATTTTTATTTAAGAATATAATATGCACTTCATATTTTTTAAGTTGTTGTTGTGTGTGTGTGTTGCTACACAGCAGCAACTTGAAGTTTTTATTATGTAAATCTTAAAACTTTTCCCCCAGTGTGTTTTCCTTTTCATTTAAATAGTGGTTTATCGTCTGTTAGTAATTTTAATTCAGTAGTTTTCAAACTATGTAACATTAAGTTAGAAGAATATGACCCAGTATTTTTAAAATATGAAAAAGAGAAGAAAAATCAGAATGTAGCTCTCACTGTAAAAGATTTCAGTTTGTTTTCAGAAGCTTTATAGGCACTACATATTTAACTATAGTCAAGTATGATATTCTGTACCATATTTGGTATAATTAGTCATAATACACTATGTATTTTTTTCTGAAGGTCATGGTCAGAAATGTTTGAACATTGCTGCTCTAATAGGTTGGATGAAGGCTGTTCACGTGCTTTCTGTGTTTCAGTTTTCATTTATTTATTGGGGAGGCAAAGAGAGAAAGAGACACAGAGAAAGAGCTCCCATCTGACACCAGGAGCTAGCAACTCAGTCCACATCTCCTGCTTAGATGGTAGGAACTCAGTTCCCCGAGTCACTACCTGTTGCCTTCCAAGATTGACACGAGCAGGAATCTGAAGTAAGGAGCCAGGAATCAAATCCAGATACACTGATGTGGGACACGTGTGTCATAACCAATGTTGTAACCACCACGCCGAATGGCTGGCCTTCATATGATGTCTTAAGGAGCGAGTAAATGTGTTTTCATGCTTAGTGTGGTGGCTTTACTATGGGATCCAAGGGAGACAATTATTTAAGCCTCAGGTAACATTTTGATGAGATTTTTGAAGAATTGTTAATAGAGGAGAGAGAATAGAGACAAAGATACCAATGAACAGGTTTTTTGGTTTTTTGTTTGTTTTTTTGTTTGGTTTTTTTTTTTTTTTTTTTTGTATTTGACAGGTAGGATTAGAATGTGAGAGAGAGACAGAGAGAAAGGTCTTCTGCCGTTGGTTCACCCCCCCCAAATAGCCGCTACGGCCGCAGCTGCACCAATCCAAAGCCAGGAGCCGGGTGCTTTCTCCCGGTCTCCCATGCGGTTGCAGGGGCCCAAGCACCTGGCCATCCTCCACTGCCTTCCTGGGCCACAGCAGAGAGCTGGACTGGAAGAGGAGCAACCGGGATAGAATCCGGTGCCCATATGGGATGCTGGTGCCGTAGGCAGAGGATTAGCCAAGTGAGCCACGGCGCCGGCCCCTGAACAGGTTCTTAAATAATGCAAACTACAGGTAAGACATGAAAAAATGAATTCAGGAGTGCGTGGAAAAGAGTAGATGGCAAAAGAGTAGAGGAAGAAACCTGTCATACAGACAATTGGAAATGCAAGTCAGGAGCTCAGAGGTTAAAACTAGATAGGTAGTTCGGGGATTTGCTCTCGTAAAGGACTGTGGCAGCAATGTGCAGAGAGGCGAGCCCAGGTGAGCAGGCAAGACTGAAAGTAGGGACTGTCCACGGACAGACAGGACTGACAGAGGCTTTGTGCTCTACGGTTGTTTGCTCACTTGTTCCTCTCAATAATATGCCATTTTACATTTGAGATGTAGCCAGAGGGCCACAGGAAGTAGCTAAAGGTCAGATTTGAATTGGGGCCTGAAACTCAGAAACATTACTTCTTCCAGTTACTATAACTTGCTTCTAAGAGAACCAAACACCTTGAAGCCGAAGGTACTAGTTAATTTTGTAGTAATTAATTGCAGCTGACGTTGTTGAGGCTGTACTTGCTTGTATGCCAGACCCTGTTAAACTGCCTGGAAGTGGTGTCCTGTGTAACCTTCACAGCAGCTGTTTGAGGTCAGTGCTGTTGTGTCAGCTGCCGTTTCGCAGATAAGGAACCAGGGATTTGGAGAAAAGGCTGTGCGAGTTTCAGACATAGGATGTGGCAGAGTTGTTGAAAGTTGGAATAAGGTCAAATAGGATGAAGACTTAGAAGAAAAAAGGTCTTCAGTTGTTCTATTTACTCCATCTACTTGAGAGGCGGAAAGAGAAATCACTCCCATTGGCTGGCTGGTTTACTCCTCAATGCCCTCAGTGGCTGGGAGTGGGGAGCAGAACTGGGAACTCAATCCAGGTCTCCCACACGGGTGACAAGAGCCCAATTGCTTGGGCCATCACTGTTGCCTCCTGGGATCTGCATCAGCAGGAAGCTGGAGTGAGGACCCCAGCACTCCAGGTGTGTCTACCAGCATCTTAGTCACCGGGGCAAATGGCTGTCCTCGGCCTCCAGTTCTGAAAGGGAGAAGGTGATTGCTGACACTGTTGTTCAGTGGTATTGTATGAAAGTAACAGTTAATATTTATTGAACATTTTCTGTTAAATAGTCCATGTTCTAAGTTCACTTAATCTTCACAACAACTCTCAAAGTACGTAATTATAATGAAAACCCAGGCACAGAGGGCTTCGGTTACATAGGAAGTAGGAGACAGAGCTTGAATTAAATCTAGGCAGACTGGTTTCAGAACCCATCCTCTAAACTAGGGGTAGCAAATATTAGGACCAAATATTGGTGGGCCAAATCTGGCTTGTGCCTGTTTTTATGAATAAGATTTTATTGGAGCAGAGCCAATCTTATTTGTGTATTATCTACTAGTCCTTCAGAGCTGAGTGGTTGCAGCAGACTAACCACATGGCTTGAAAAGCCTTAATGTTTACTACCTGGCCTTTTAGGGACAAAGCTTTCCAGTCCCTCATAACCATGGAACTGGGTGAAAAGCCCAATCTTGGTGAATTCAGTGTTAACTTGGGAGAGACGTAAATACAGGCCATGGCATGACCTGTTTTTTTGTTTGTTTGTTTTAAGATTTATTTTTTTATTTGAGAGGCAGAGTTACAGACACAGAGAAGGAGGGAGGAGGAGGGGTGAGAGGGAGAGACAGAGAAAGAGGTTTTCCATCCTCTGGTTTGTTCCCCAAATGGCCACAATGGCCAGAGTTAGGCCAATCTGAAGCCAGGAGCCAGGAGCTTCTTCTGGGTCTCCTACGAGGGTGCAGGGCCCCAGCTGCTTGGGCCATCTTCCACTGCTTTCCCAGGCCATAGTAGAAAGCTGGAATGGAAGAAGAGCAGTGGAGATTCCAAGCGGCACCTATGTTGGATGCCAGCGTGATAGGAGTAGGCTTAATCTACGCCATAGCTCCAGTCCTGGCATGACCTATTTATAGAGGTTTGGCACTGAAGAAATGGTAAGAAAGGTTAGATGGTAGCTTTAAAAAGCAATGTGGTAGACTGGATATTTTTTTCACAGGGAAAGATTGGAGTAGCATAAGAAAAAAACGTCAAGTGGGAGGTAATGAAGCTGCGAGGGAGGAGTAATGGTGGTATAGGGGTAAGGAGAATGTCGGAGAGTAGGGAGATTTAATATTGGAAAGGAGCCAAAAACTTCTTTTAAACTCTCAGTAGTAACAACAAAGGGAGAGAGAATATAAATATGAGACTGTTTTTAAGGGGGTGCAAAAGCAGTAGTAAGAATTTTCATTAGACGACTGTAGCCTCATTCAAGGAGGGATGAAGACGGAAAGGAGATGGTTCAGATAACTGAATTGTCACTACTCACGGTTTTCATAGTTATTATGTTTTAATCTCCAAGTCCTGTTTAGTGCCATGAAAAAAGTACATTTAAAGAAAGAAAGAGTAATTTTGGAATTTTTGGTAGTGCTACAAAGTGTTTTTTCTTTAAAGTCTTAACAGGTTAAGTTAGGAAATATGAGCAGATTTTACATTTTGATGGTGTGATGTCAAATTACTATTAAATATTTTAATGAATTTTCAAAACAGCTTTATTGCATTAGAACCTATATAATAAACTGTTTATATTTAAGTACAATTTGATAAATCCTTACCTATGTCTACTCCTGTGACACCATCTTGACAGTCAAGATAATGCTGTCACCAGTAATTCTTCCCTCTGCCTGTGCTCCTCTTCCCCCTTCACACATTCTAGTGTGTTGTGTTTTCATTTTCATTCTGTTTGAAATAATTTCTGTTTTCCTTTTTCTTCTTCGAATGTGGGTTATTTGTTAAGTATGTTACTTAGTTTCCAAATATTTAGGGGTTTTCCCATAAATCTTTCTATTACGTATTTCTGATTTAATCCCATGTAGTCAACTCTGCCTAGTTTGAATTCTCTGAAACTCATGGGACTTTTCTTAGGGTCCATTATGTGACCCATCTTGGTAAATATTCAGTGTGCATTTGAAAAGAACAGGTGTTCTGCTGTTATGGGGTGGAATGTTCCATAAATGTCTGCCATGTCAAGGTGATTAATAATGTTCAGTTATACCAGTCCTTATTTTCCTTCCATGTGTTCTGTCAGTAATTGAGGGAGAGTTATTGAAACCTCTGGCTGTAACTGTGAATGTTGCAGTTCTGTTGGTTTTTACTTCATGCATTTTGAGCTCTGTTGGCCGAGTGTGTAAGTATGGAATTGTCACGTTCTCTTGATGAACTGACTCCTTCATAACTACAAGATAACCCTCTTTATCCTTTGTAATATCTGTTGCTTAGAAGTCTATTTGGTGGGATACTGGGCAGTTACAGCGTGTGTCTTAATTTGTTTCCTGTCTGTCAGGGATAACTTTTGTTGCATGATATTCCATGTCTTGAAAACTGGTACTTCTTACATTTTGTGTGGATTTCTTTTAGTTGTTAAGGCATAAGTGAAACCTGTTTATACATCTTGGCAAGAGCAGAGTCCAAGAATATTTAAAAAATTCTTTGCAGTGGTGCTTAAGTTTTGCTTCTTGTTGGTGTCAGGGATATTTAGAAGAATCTGATAGAAGGTATGGACTGGGGGCCCGCGTTGTGGCCCAGCCATTAAGCTGCCACGTGCATCACTGGCATCCCATATCCGAATGCCCGTTCAGGTTCCAGCTGCTCTGCTTCCCATCCAGCTCCCTGCTAAAGCGTTTGAGAAGGCAGTGAAAGATGGCCTAGATACTAGGGTCTCTGCCAGCAATGTGGGAGATCTGGATGGAGTTCCTGGTGCCTGGCTTCAGCCTGACCCAGCCCTGACTCTTGCAACCATTTGGCATGTGAACCAGACGTTGAAAGATCCCTCTCTGTAGCTCTGCCTTTCAAATAAATGAGAGAGAGGGGTGGCTGGACCTTGGTGCTACTACCCTTGCCCCAGATCTACAAAGGCTTACACATGTAAACTTTTGGTTGGGATTTCATGGGGTTTATGGACTTGAAGTTGAATACATCTCTACCTATGAAATTTTGTTCTCCAGTCCTCTTTAATTAGCATCATCTGGGAGAACTTTTGAAAAAAAAAGTCTGCACTTCTCTAAAGACCTGTGAAATTTGAATCTTTGGTGGTAGAGCCTAGACTTTGTAAGACTCCCTGGGCACTTATAACATGCAGCCAAGACTAAAAACAACCCTGTTTTAAAGCAAAGAGTGCTTCCTCTCCTTGTGGTTTCTGTGCCTTCCCTTGATTGGCCAGGATTCAGGGCACCAGTTACTCCCTGAACTCAGCCTGAGTAGCATGGATTACCTTAAAAAAAAAAAAAAAAAAAAAAAGCCAATTCTACCTTCAGACTTTGGCCTGGCAAATTGTGTTTGGACTTTAACAATAGTGCACACAGAAGTTAGAAACACTTTTTTAGTTATATTTCCTGTTAGAATGTTCCTATTGTAAACTGTAAGTTGCTGTAAGTTGTCTTTTGCCATGGACTCCAGAGGCCAAGAACTTATGATAAGAATTAACACTGTAAATAGGAATTTGAAATTCCTAAAGCAGCAGGTGTTTTATATGATATGCTTTAATGTAGGTTTTAGCATATGTCAAATATATATACTTCAAAAAGTTTGTGGAAATTGGAAGTTAAAGTATGAGTTCATTTTGTTGCAAAAAACTTTTTTCATAGTATGTAGTAAATATGTTTTATGAAAAAACCATTCATGCATTTCAGAAATGTTTTGCACCAAAATAAACTCATGCTTTTATTTTTATTTTTCCTCAGACTTTCTGAAGTACTCTTGTATGACTTTAGTCACTGGTAATTCATAGTAAAAAATGCACATGACATTGACTTCAGTTAGCCACAGTGTGTTGGGCTGTTTTTAAAAATGTGAGGAAGCAATAAGCAAGAGAAATAGCAGAGAACACTTCATAGGAGAGGTCTGGTGTAATACAGCCTCTGTGACTTCAAGACCAATTGTTTTCACCTGGAGTCACTTAGTAAATGTGTCAAATCCTGTTCTGCATGGAGTAAGCAGTTTGGAATGCCAGCTACTTTTATGCAAGCTGATTGTGTTGTATGGTTTCCTTAATGAAGAACTTAAACATCATATCCGTTTTGTGTATCAGGCTTTTCAGTCTCTCAGTCTTCTAATACTTCTTGAAGTAATGGTGAACATTTAAAGGATTGAATTTTCTTGTGTAAATTAGTTTAAAATATTTTCTCCCTCACTTATTTGGTTGTCACTGATATTTCCTTATAGCTGTGAATTTCACAGACGTTAATGAAGAAAACAAAAACGATCTCTTTCGAGAAGTGTTTTCATCCATTGAAACTTTGGCGTTTACCTTTGGGAATATGTAAGTAGAAGACTGTCATTTAAAGTAGTGAGGTCTAGGTGTCCTGGGTAGAGTCAGTTAACCCAGTAAGGACCATGGGAAGTAACGTAGTAATCAGTATAAGACATTGTCTTGACCACATTCTGGGTTGTGTTAGTACTGTACTTGGAGGTGCCTGGGGCTCTGGAGAAGCACCATTTTCAAGCAGCTATGTGCTTTTACATGCTTAGGAGTTTGTTTATTTCTAAGACTCTTAAAGAATTTATTTTGGTTGATATGTTGAATTTAAAGCCTGTGCCAAAGAAATGTAATGACTTGGCTTTTTAAATTTTCTATTTCTTTTCTTAACCTCCCTGCATAGCTTTACAAACTTCCTTATGGGAGATGTAAGCAACAATTCATTCTTGAGACTGCCTGTATCTCGGGAAAGCAAGGTAGGCTAAGGCGGTGAGAAAACAAAGCCTTCAGTATTCTAAACTTACTTTTTCAATTATTTCCTATTCTCAAATTCATCATTTCCCTTTGCTAGCTTTCAAATTTAGAAGTGATCGTATCATAGCAAGAAAAACAGACCAGTTCATTTTAAATATGCTGATGTATGTCTAATTTGTGGAGCAATAATTTTGTTACACTTTCCCATGGGACTATCATATGAAGAGAAAATATCTGATAATTTTATAGCAGCTTATGTAATGGATCTATATCATATGGTCCAAAATTTTAGTAATTCTTAATCATTTTTCTTTTCTGACATTGCCAAAGATCTTAGGAAAATACTGCAAGAAGTAAAGAATGTATGAATCTTCTCACACATCCCAGTTAATGTCTGTTACCATGAAACACTTTGCTAATGGCCCTGTAGGTCCCAGTTCTCCCCAAGAGTGTCCACATAAGGATGTCAAAATATTGGGGTTCTGATTTCCAGTTGGAAGAAAAATTGTTATGTAACAATAGAACATGAGGCATGCATCAAGAATATTGTGGCAAAAATTTATGGTAGTAGTAATACTTTCAGTTGACTGACTTTTTTCCTACTGAACACAAGCTATTTCAACAAGCTTCATCAAGAATGAATGTTGGTCATTTGCTGTTAAAAATGATCAAATACAGAAAGAATTTCAACAAATATTTGGAAATTACCAAGTTACTTGTATTATATCAAAGTAGTATAAAAACTAAAGGTCTTTCTTAAACCATACAAAATATGAATAAGTAAGCTGTTTTTTGCAGGTACGGTAATATTGCAAAAATCTGTGACTATTTCTAAAGCCATTCATTGATAAATGAAGGAAAATGATGAGCATTAAGATCTTTGTTTTGCTGTTGTTTAGATTCTTCCTCAGTTTTAGCCTATTTACCTATTTCAACTGCTCCAGAAGATAATAAGACATTTCGTCTATATGGCAAGGCTCTGTTCCTGTGCCTCTGTTGTGCACATATATTGTACTAATTCTTAACAGGAAAATTTTTTTTTATTTTATATCTTGTTTTCCTTTTTGGAAGTTTTTAATTTGCCCTAGATGTTAGAATTTTTTAAAAAGCTCATGGTGACATAACACTATTAATAAATTTACGTTATCTGATGAAGCATATTGAACAATTACCTTTAAAATAACAGCTGCATTTTAATGGTGCTTACTGTGTACTCTGTGCTGTGCTAAGCCTATATCATCCACATCCTTACAACAGCTTTATGAAAGTTGTGTTCTTATCCCCTTCTTGCAGCAGGGCAAACTAAAGTTAGGTGAGCTTAAATATGTAACCCAATGCAATACAGTGCATAACAGAGCTGCACTTGGGACACAGGTCTCTTATTCCCTTTGTGTTGAGTTCCTACATGTCCTGTAGTACCCAGCTAAACAGATGAGATTTGTTTTATTTGATCTTATGGTTTTGAGAGATGGTGTTTTCCAGCACTACCCATAATAATGTAGCCACTACCCATATGCAGTTTTTTTACATGAAAATAAATTAATAATTAAGTAAAATTAATATTCACTTCATAGCCATACTAGCCACTTTTAAGTGTTCAAGTAGCTACATGTATCTAATAGCTGTTGGAGAGTACAGATACAATATATTTCCATTACCACCAAAAGTTCTGGGCTAAGTTGTCCAAGAGACTTTCAGATAAAACTTGTCATATGATAAATGGCAAAAGATGGATGGAAGAGACAATATATTTTCTATTTAGATAGAAATCTATCTGGATTGTTTCTCTAAATTCCTGACTAATACTGTTGGGAGCTGCAGAATTTCAAAGTTTTCAATGAATTTATTAATGCTAACTGGTGCTGTTAGTAAACAATGAGGTTTTTCATTCTTGGCTCTTGAACAAACTATGTAATTCTTATAAAGTGTTCTGGAATTTAAACAGGCTGCCCAGGCCCTTTGAGTTTTAAATACTTGAAATGCTTTAGCAGGAATTATTTCAGAATAATAAATTGGTATAAATTTCTGAGGCAGAGATTTGTTGTCTTCTCTAACTTTAGATTTGTTTTCTTCCATGCTGTAAGTCCTTTGAAAACGTCTCTGTGGAATCGGTGGACTCACCCAGTGAAAAAGGTACTAATGCTCAAGGCACTCACTCACACCTTCTGTTAAACTTGTCGCAGTTACTTTTGTTAAGTGTTGTGGATTACTTGATCTCTTCTCGCTCATAGTAACCTAATGCATTCATGTTTAATACAACATGATCTGCAAGGTTTTACCTATAAAATTAAAGGGAAAAATCTGCCAGGACAGATAATGTGATGATATCTGGACTGCTATGATGATACAGACTGAACAAGAATTGTATAAAGCATGTAACTAGAGGACTAAGAATACATATACAATCCATTCTAGTTTGAAACCATTTTAAGTTTAAACTGTGACCCATTATTTCTAAATTTCAGTTGTGTTTTATTTTAAACCAGTTGTTATTGAAGAACATGTTAGGATCTGAGTACTTTGTTTGGAGTTATTATGTGATCATATTTAACATATGATACCTTGCTATTTTTATTTTCAGGAAGTTTTTCTCCTCTAGAACTAGACAATATGCTATTAAAGAACACTGACTCTATAGAATTGGCTTTGTCGTATGCTAAAACATGGTCAAAATACATCAAGAACTTAGTTTCATGGGTTGAAAAAAAGCTTAACTTGGGTGAGTTGACCTTTGGAACATCTGAATGACTTTGGAGTGTAAGAGCTAAATTATGATTCATTTTTTTTAACAGACTGTGGGTAATATTCCAAATTGGTAGCTGTTTCCTTGTAATGAATAAAATCATTATCCATTTCTGTTTTAAGAGAAAGACCAGTTCATTTGATGTACTTACCTAACATTTACTGTGGCCAGAAACCAGACATAGGGACACAGAAATGGCTACAGCACTCTCTACCTTGAAAGAAGTGTACTCTGGGCCGGCGCCTCGGCTCACTTGGCCAATCCTCTGCCTGCGGCGCAGGCACCCTGGGTTCTAGTCCTGGTTGGGGCGGAGGATTCTGTCCTGGTTGCTCCTCTTCCAGTCCAGCTCTCTGCTGTGGCCCGGGAAGGCAGTGGAGGATGGCCCAGGTGCTTGGGCCCTGCACCCGCATGGGAGACCAGGAGGAAGCACCTGGCTCCTGGCTTCAGATCGGCGCAGTGTGCTGGCTGTAGCGGCCATTTGGGGGGTGAACCAATGGAAAGGAAGACCTTTTTCTGTCTCTCGCTCTCTCACTAACTCTGCCTGTAAAAAAAAAAAAAAAAAAAAAGAATGAAAGGAAGAAAGAAAAGAAAAGAAAGAAAGAAGTGTACTCTGGTGGGTAAACAGAAATATAATCATGTAAAGCATGATGAAGGGAACAAAAAAATATGTAAGCAAAAGGGGATGGGAATGTGAAAGGAACATCTTAACAGCTAATATTTCCTCAGTGTTTTACGGTTGACAAAATGTTTTCTCATCCATTATGTCATTTAATCCTTACACAGACCTGGGAAGCAGGCAAGAGAGGAATTGTTGTCCCCATTTTACACATGCATCAAGCAAGACAGGTGGTTTTCCTAAGGTCAAATAGTGAAGCTGAGAGAAAGTAGAATCTACCCACAGCCTGTATGCTTTCTCCTGCATTGCTTGTTTTTAATAGGGAGTATTCAGAATCACTTGAATAGTTTTATAAAGGGACAGTAAACAAGCCTAGGTTCCATCCTTGGTTGACATCTGGGCAAGTGTATTTTGAATGTTTCCCAGTTGATTCTGATGAGCATTTGTCATTAAGAATCAATGTGCACTAGTATTCGTGATCACGTTTTAATTGGGAAATTATCGATAATTTTATAGAGTATGGTGGGAAAAGTAAGTTAATTTTACCTTCTTCAACCTTTTCAGAATTGGAATCAACTAGAAATATTGTAAAGTTGGCAGAGGCAACCAGAACTAACATTGGACTACAGGTAAGCGTTTTGTGAACTTCTAGGGTTCTACAAGATCCTGTTCAGACAGGTTCCTAATAGTGCCTTGCAGAATCAGAAAATCTCAGTTAATATAGGGAAGAATGTAATTGCTCATCTTTTTATTGACAAAATTCTTTAAAATTTAGATGGGAGTTCAATACACAAACTAGAAAATTCACAATTTTATACAAATATTATCTTGAAACTGATTCAGTAACCAGTTTTATAATTAACTTTGTTTAGTGTTTTTCTTGTATATGACTAGTCACTTTTTTGGGGGGGGGGGTCTAAACTTAAAGTTTCTCATTTTGAAGAAGAGGAGAGGTGGGTCTGGAATTCTTGTGTCGCTTCTGTTGTAAAATTTACTTGTCAATGTTAAATTCTAGGAGTTCATGCCCCTGCAGTCTCTGTTCACCAATGCTCTTCTTAATGACATAGAGAGCAGTCACCTTTTACAACAAACAATTGCAGCTCTCCAAGCCAACAAATTTGTGCAGGTAAAAGTTTATACATATAAAAATCACATTTTTTTGCAGTAGTAAGAACTTTGAAAAACAATTTTCTCCTTTCCTTTTTTAAAAATATGCTTTATAGCCTCTTCTTGGAAGGAAAAATGAAATGGAAAAACAAAGAAAAGAAATAAAAGAACTTTGGAAACAGGAACAAAACAAAATGGTTAGTATTATACTGGACTTTGATGTAACTGTTTGTGAACATGTAAAATCATCTGTAGTATGTAATCATCTACCCTTCTCTGTAGTTTTTCTAAAATACTATCTTCACTGTCTTGCTGAACACGCTAAAGAAACTTGTACATTAGAGTTTTTTTTCATATTTTGTCGAATATTCTTTTCTGCAGTTTGAAACAGAGACTGCTCTTAAAAAGGCAAAATTGTTATGCATGCAACGCCAAGATGAGTATGAAAAAGCAAAGTCTTCCATGTTTCGTGCAGAAGAGGAGCATCTGTGTTCAAGTGGCGGATTAGTGAAAAACCTCAACAAACAACTGGAAAAGAAGCGAAGATTGGAGGAGGAGGCTCTTCAGAAAGTAATCATTTGTTTGTTTGCTAGTTGAGTTAGCACTAATCTGCCAAGGGTTTGGCTCTCAAACTTCAACATGTGTCAAGGTGCTTGGAAGGCTTATTAAAGCAGATTGCCAGGGTCTTGTCTCCAGAGTGTCTGATTCAGTAGAAGGATAGGAACCAGAACCACACATCTTGGATTTCCAGAAAGTTCCAGGTGATGTTGATGCTGCTGGCAGGGAGAACCACAGCCGTGCTTTGAGAGCCGCTCTGCTGGGATTTCGGAATTTGGGGGTTTTGTCTGTGAAAGAAGCATCTCAGAGAAGGCATTGCTTTAGTATTTTTACTTGATTGTTCAGGAAATCCTCTTTCTAGGAAGCATGGGTGTTTGTGTATGCTAATTACAGCATCTGCTAGCAGAGATAGACTGAAGTTTTACATTGTTTGAATAATAATTCACCAACCACATTCTGTAAGATTGTATGGGAAATGATAGCTGTAAATAGAAAACACTGTTTTAAACAGAAGTGGACAAACAGTGTGCTGCTTGTAAATTGTTATTTGGGTGTCCATTAAAGTCACGTGCCTTTGAATCACTGACTGAAGCAGATTACTGTATCTTTTTCTACAGATATTTTATCTAAAAGATAGAATATTAGAGAATTTTCACAAATAAAGGCTTTTAATGTTATTTAAATTTAGCTTTACTTCCGTGTAAGTATTTGTTTTAAAATATAAATTCAGTGGTTAGTGTTATCTTTTTTGTGATGCCTCTGAAGGTAGAAGAAGCAAATGAACTCTACAAAGTTTGTGTGACAAATGTTGAAGAAAGACGAAATGACCTGGAAAATACCAAAAGAGAGATTTTAGCACAACTTCGGACCCTTGTTTTCCAGTGTGATCTGACCCTCAAAGCTGTAAGTAATGTCTTCATCGTTTTGAAGGCAATAGAAAACAAAAGTCTGTCTGCCAAAGGGAGAAGGCTGCCGGGTAAATCGTGATTCGTATGAGATTTAAATTCTGAGAATGGTGGAATATGTTGAATTTGAAAGTTGACTTTCGGTTTTTAATAAATGAGTCAGTTTGAGCTTCTTTTGATCTTTCGGCTCCCCCTACCCCGCCAGCCCCCCAGCCCTGTATCCCCTGGATTGTTGAAAACTGAAGTCTGAGAGTTTGAAATTGCCTCCAAGCCTCTGTCTTTTTTGGCTTGGCTGCAAAAGTGATTTGATCCCTGAAACTTCTATCAGTGCTCTAAGATCTATTCTTCAAAATTCAAATAAATGAAATATTAAATTTGAACCAAAGTCTTTGACAAACAGAGTAGCCTGTATTTAAGTGTTTTTCATTCACCTCTTTTTTCTGTAAAAAATCTACATTCAAAAAAACACTTTGTACATTTGCAGAGTTTTAACATACGCATGAATTTGTGTGAACACCACCATAATCAGAACCGAGAACAATTCTGTCGCCGCAGAATTCCTTGTGCTGCCCCATCATAGTCAGACCCTCCCCTCACCCTTCACCCCTCACCCCTCACCCCTGCCGAGTCCTGATCTGTTCTCCGTCGTCTTAGTTTGGTCTTTTCTAGGGTGTCTTTTTTTTTTTTTTTATTTTTTTTTTATTTTTTTGACAGGCAGAGTGGACAGTGAGAGAGAGAGAGAGACAGAGAGAAAGGTCTTCCTTTGCCGTTGGTTCACCCTCTAATGGCCGCCGCGGTAGCGCGCTGCGGCCGGCGCACCGCGCTGTTCCGATGGCAGGAGCCAGGTGCTTCTCCTGGTCTCCCATGGGGTGCAGGGCCCAAGGACTTGGGCCATCCTCCACTGCACTCCCTGGCCACAGCAGAGAGCTGGCCTGGAAGAGGGGCAACCGGGACAGGATCGGTGCCCCGACCGGGACTAGAACCCGGTGTGCCGGCGCCGCAAGGCGGAGGATTAGCCTGTTGAGCCACGGCGCCGGCCTCTAGGGTGTCTTACAAATGGAGTCTGTGCGTAGCCTTTTGAGACCAGCTTCTTTCACACAGCCTGATGCCTTTGAGATCCATCAGTGTTACAAATGTGTGCATCACGAGCTGGTTTTCTTATTGCTGAGTAGCGTTCTGTTCTGTGACAGGACCACAGTATTTATGTGTTCACCAGCTGGACCTTTGTGTTGTTGTATACAGTTTGTATTGATTATCATTAGAGCTACAAGAGTATTTGTTGACAGGTTTTTGTTAGACCCAAGTTTTCATAATTCTAGAATAAATGCCTCGGAGTGGGATCATAGTCATGGATGCTAAATGTATATTTAATTTTATGAAAAACTGCCAGACTTTTCCAGAGTGACTGTAGTATTTTTCATTCCTACCAGCACTGTGTGAGGATTCTACTTATTTTGTGTCAGTTGTTGTTGTTTTTTAAATTGTATCTATGCTAGAAAAAGTGTAGTGATGTCTCATTGTGTTTCCAGAAGGACTAATGTGTTGAGCATTTGCTGAAGAGCTTATTTGCAATCTGTTCTGCTTTTTTTTTTTTTTTTTTGAGTTGTTTTGTTTCTTACTGTTGAGCTTCCATATATTGCCTCCCATTTGATGCTTCTGTTTTTGTCCTTTTATCAGCATCTTTCAGGGAACAAAAGATCTTAATTGTTCACAGAATCCAGTTTATCAGCTTCTTTCTGAGTCATGTACTTGGTGTTGTATCTAGAAGTACTTCACCTAACCTGAGGTCACAAAGACATCTCCTGTGTTTTCTACTAAAAGTTTTATAGTTTTACATATAGGTATATGGCCCATTTTGAGTTAATTTATTTTCTATAAGGAATAAGTCAAGGCTCATTTTTAGCATACGGATGTTGTGTTAAAATTATACCCACAGTGGATGGGCATTTGGCACAACGTTTATGTCACTACTTGAGACATCCACATTCCTTATCAGAGTGCTATATTCAAATCCTAGCTACTCCACTTATGGTCTGGCTTCCTGCTGATATACATCTTAGGAGGCAGCAGGTGATGGCTCAACTAGTTGGGTCCCTGCCACCCACCCATGTTGGGAGACCTTGATTAAGTTCTGGGCCCCTGGCTTCGGCCTGACCCAGCCATAGCTGTTGTGGGCATTTGGGAAGTGAACCAGCAGAGAGAAGACTCCCACCCACCTATCTCTCTGCTTTCAGATAAAATGCAAATAAATAAATAAATCGAATTTTAAAATTAGACCCATGGAATTTTAGCTTATGGAGGTGACTGAGTACCAACACAAAGAGGTCAATGACATTGAAAGAAGAATTAATAAATTAATAACTTATATTTCTCCAGAGAAGAGGAAGCATTGTACTATAAAGACCACAAAGGTAATGCCAACTTTGGCAGGTAGAAGTGAGAATGAAAACAAAGCTGAATCCAGAGCCATTATTGGAGTCTCCTCAGGAAAGGCCACGCAGGCACAGTTAGCAGTTTAGGGCTGGCTGATCGGAATCATTCTGGTGGGCTTTGGGTGTGGGTGTGGTCTCTGGTGATTGGTACTTGACCCGGCTGACTGTGTGCAGAGCTGATAGTGGGCTTGGTGTGGGAGTTGGCTGGGAGTTACACACCTTGACATGGGAGATTTTGCGTGTGAAAGATGGGATCCCAGCTGAGGTTGAGGCTGTCTCTAAGGATTGACTAGCCCTGGGAGGGGCAGTTTTCCCTGGCCAGCCTGCTTTCTAAGATATGAATATATCATAAAATATAGAAAAATTTTTAAATGGTTAGCATAACTGTCTGCTATTCTGATATCATTTGTCGAAAACACTATGCCCTTCCCATTAAGTTATCTTTGTATCTTTGTCAATAATCAATTAATCATATCTGTGTGGGTCTGTTTCTGGCTTGTGTTTTGTTCTGTTAATACACTTGTCCATACTTTTGCCAAAACCCCACTGTCTTATTCTGTTGCTTTATAGCAACCCCCACTGTCCTGTTCTATTGCTTTATAGCAAGTGTTAAAATCAGGTGGTAAAAATTCCAGCTTTTTTCATGCTTGTTGAGCATTTAAGATCCTTTGATTTTCCATAAAAAATGTTAGAATCAGTTTGTCTATACAAAAAAAAAACCTAACATTTTTATAGAATTTTATTAAATTTAGATCAGATTGTGGAGAACTGACTATATGTGTAGCATCTTAACTAAATAAAGTTGTCTAGTCCGTGAACACAGACTTATATGTCTCTGCATTTATTTAGGCCTTTGAATTTCTAAAAATCAGCGTCTTTCACATTTCGTTACATTTAAACCTGTGTGTGTTTGTCTTCATTTAGGAGGGTACTGTGAATGATCCGTTTAGGTGTCTAAACACATAACGTGTGTATGTGTAAAGATAATTAGATTTGATTAAATTCCAGCTCATTGTTATATTTAAAAATAGAATTGAGTTTTATGTGATCATTCTGGCGCACTTGTAAAATTCACCTATATTTTTCAGACACTTTTGTAGATTTCTTGGAATGTCCTATATAGAAAATTATGTTGTTTGCAAATAGGGACAGTTTTATACCTTTCTTTCCCATCTGTGTTCCTGTTACTTCTTTTCTTACTGCGCTGACTAGAGCCTCCAGAACATCGGTGGATAGGAATGAAGAAAGGGGACATGCTTGTCTTATTCTCCAACGGAGGGGAAAAGCATTGCCCTTTTTCGTCATTAATTCTTTGAAGATGACATTTATCTGATAAAGAAGTGTCTTTTTTTCTGGTTTTTTGATGGTTTTATCATGATTAAATGTTGCATTATATCAAAGATATTTCTTCATCGTTTGATGTGATCATGTGGTTTATCTTTTGGAGCTCTCTGTATGAGGAGTACATTGGTATTTGGGTGTCCAGCCTTACATTCCCTGGGATAAATCCCTCTGGTTGGTGACACAGTGTTCCTTTTTTATATTACTGGGTTCATTTTATTACTATCTTATTGAGTAGTTTTTCCTATTTAAGATGCTGCTTTGTCTTTTTTTTTTCCTGATACTGCCTTTGGTATTGGTATCAGGGTAATTCTAGCTTCATAAAATGAGTTGGGAAATGTTCCTACCTGTTATTTTCTGAAAGAGTTTGTATCAAATTTGTGTTAATTGTTCTTAAAATGTTTGGTAGCATTCCCTGGTGAAACTGTCTGGGCTTGCAGTTTTTCTTCTTTTGGAAGGTTTTTTACAACATGCTTGATTTTGATACAGCCCTATTAATGTTAATTATTTTTTCTTAGGTGGATTTTGATAGTTTGTAGCGCTCATGGAATTGGTCCTTTTTCATCTAAGTTGCTAAATTTACATGTGTAGAATTGTTTGTGGGGTCTCTTATCCTTTTATGTGTCAGGGGGCTGTAGTGGTATCCCCCTTTCATTTCTCTTCATTCTGCATGTGTTCAGTCTGGTGACAGGTTCATAAATTTTATTTCATCTTTTCAAAGAAGCATCTTTTGTTTTCATTGTTTTTTCTATTTTATTGTCTCTACTTTTATTATTTATTTCTGCTTGCTTTCCATTTATTTTGCCTTTTTTATTTTAAACTTTTAAAATTAGAAGCTTAGATTTTTCATCAAGACCTTCTCACTTTTTTCTAATATTTATAATAATATTAAATACTTTAATATTGACTCTAAGCATTGCTGACCACATCCCACAAATTTTGAGCTATATTTTCTTTTTCATTTGATTAAAAATATTTTCTAATTTCGCTTGAGTCTTCTTTCACCTTTGACCTGTGGGTAATGTAGAAGTTTGTAATTTAATTTCCAAGTATTTGAAGATTTTCTGGATATCTTCCCAGTACTAATTTCTAGTTTAATGCCATTGTGATGGGACAGAAACTTTAATGGTTCCTTTAAAATTTGTTATGACCCAGGATATAGGTCGTAAACAAGCAGAAATAAAGAAGAAAATATAGAAATAAAAGTAAAGAAAAATAATTGAAACTGTAAGCTGTTTCTTTGAAAAGATCAAAGATGAATGTTGCATGTGTGCCCTTGGAAAGAATGTGTTAAGCTGTTATTGACTGCAATGTTTGTAAAATGTCACATCCTTTTGGTTTGTGGTTTACTTTATTTCTTCTATATTCTTACCTATTTTTTCAACTACTGAGAAAAAAGTTTTGAAGTCTCAAATATATTGTGTATTTTTAGTTCCCTCAGTTTTGGAGTTATGTATTTTCATCCCTGTTTTTAGTTGCTTACATATTAATAGTTGTTACATAATCTATAAAATTCCTTGCTTTTTAGTGTACTTTACTTAATATTCATACAGTTATTTGACTTTTTTGATTGTTTTGAGCATAGTGTATCTTTTTCCACTCTTATTTTTACCTTTATTGTTATATTTGAGTCTTTTATATATGCATCATAGATAGCACGTACTTCAGTATGGATTTTTTTATTTTACTTACTTGAGGTAGAATTACAGAAAGAGGGAGAGTCAGAGAAAAAGGTCTTCCATCCACTGGTTCACTCTCCAAATGGCCACTATGCCCAGAGATGGGCTGATCTGAAGATAGGAGTCAGGAACCTCCCCTAGTCTCCCATGCAGGTGCTAGGAGCCCAGGCACCCAGGCCATCTTCCACTGCTTTCCCAGGCCACAGCAGAGAGCTGGATTGTCAGAGGAGCAGCCAAGACTAGAACCGGTGTCTATATGGGATGCCAGAGCCGCAGGCAAAGGCCGAGACCACTACACCACAACACTGGCCCAGTCTGGATTTCTTTAAAAATCTATTTTAATCTCTGTTTTTTATTTATTTATTTTTTATTTATTTATTTTTATTTGACAGGTAGAGTTATAGACAGTGAGAGAGAGAAAGGTCTTCCTTCCATTGGTTCACTCCCCTAATGGCCACTACGGCCGGCACTGCGCCATTCCGAAGCCAGGAGCCAGGTGCTTCCTCCCGGCCTCCCATGCGGTTGCAGGGACCCAAGCACTTGGGCCATCCTCCACTGCACTCCTGGGCCACAGCAGAGAGCTGGACTGGAAGAGGAGCAACCAGGACTAGTACCCAGCGCCCCAACCGGGACTAGAACCTGGGGTGCCGGCGCTGCAGGCAGAGGATTAGCCAAGTGAGCCATGGCACTGGCTGTTTTTTATTTTTATTTTTTTAAAGATTTATTTATTTATTTGAAAGAGTTACACAGAGGAGAGGCAGATAGAGAGAGAGGTCCTCCATCCGATGGTTTACTCCCCAAATGGCCACAACAGCCAGAGATGAACTGATCTGAAGCCAAGAGCCAGGAGCTTTCTCCAGGTCTCCCACATGGGTGCAGGGGCCCAAGGACTTGGTCCATTTTCTACTGCTTTCTCAGGCCACAGCAGAGAGCTGGATCTGAAGTGGAGCAGCCGGGTCTCAAACCAGTGCCCATATGGGATGCTAGTGCCTCAGGCCAGGGCATTAACCCGCTGTGCCAAGCTCCAGCCCCTAATCTCTGTTTTTTAAGTGGAGTATTTAGACCATTTATATTTATGTGAATATACACTTAGATTTAGGTTTACTAATTTTTCCTGTTATGTTTATTTTGTGTTTCCTTTTATCTATTTTTCTTTTGCTGCCTTTTGGTTGAATTATTTTCTAGAATTCCAATTTTATTTGCCTATTAATTTCTTATAGATTTAATTTTATCTATTAGAATTACATTTTAACTTAACTGAAACACTTACCAGTATATTAACTTATCTCCTTAGTTTAAATCAATTGAGTTTTTTCTTCTTCTTCTTTTTTTTTTTTTTTTAGTTGAGAAGCACAGAGACAGAGATTTGATTGGGTGTTTGTATCTATTTGTTCAGTATCTTTTTAAATTGGTTACACTAGGGATTGCAGCACATACACACAATCAGTCTTCCATATTTGTGGATTCCACATCCAGAGATTCAACCAACTGTGGACCAGAAATATTTGGGAAAAAATTTATGTCTCTGCTGAGTATATACAGACTTTTTTTGTCGTTAAACAATACAAAGTAACAACTATTTACATAGCATTTGTATTGTATTAGGTAATATAAGTGATCTAGAGATTATTTTAAAAATATATATGGGGGGTTGCACTGTGGCATAGTATGTTAATCCCCTGCCTGCAGTGCCGGCATCCCATATGGGTGCTGGTTCTAGTCCCGGCTGCTCCTCTTCCAATCCATCTTTCTGTTATGGCCTGGGAAAGCAGTACAAGGTGGTCAAAGTGCTTGGGCCCCTGCACCCACGTGGGAGACCCAGAAGAAGTTCCTGGTTCCTGGCTTCAGATCAGCCCAGATCCAGCCGTTGTGGCCATTTGGGGAGTGAACCAGCGGACGGAAGACCTTTCTCTCTCCCTCTCACTGTAACTCTACCTCAAAAATAAATAAATTTAAAAAATCTTAAAAAAACATATATATGGGGATATATGTAGGTTATCTGAAGATACATGCCATTTTCTATGAAGACCTTGAGAATCTGTGGATTTTGATATGCATGAGGTGTTCTGGAACCATTTGCCCATAGATACTGAGGAGCAGTAATCTCCACTGTATGCTTAGAACTAGTATTTTTCAGGTCGAGTGGAACGTTGTAACCTTGCCACCATGTAAGTCCTTCGCCCACTCTGGGGTTGTAGCTGATATATGTAAACCTCATCCATGTGCATTGAAAATTTCATCAAGCTGCTCATCTTATACTTTTTACTTTTGAAAGTCAAACATTTAAAGAAGTTAAGTAGAGAAAAGTGGTCTATTCTATTTACCATTTCTTTGAATGCTTCTTTCAAATACTCCTGTGGTCCATCTTCTGTGGAAACATTTCTGTTTTGTAACTAGAACTTCCTTTACCATCTTTTATAACAGGTCTTCTGGCAGCAGTGAGTTCTCCTGGTTTCTAGTCGTTCCTAGAAGATGTCATCACCAGATACAGAGTTCTAAATGTAGAATTCCGTTCTTGCCTTTTACTGCTTTAACAATACCATTCCATTGCCTTCTGGCCTCCATAGTTTCTCATGAGAAATCCAGGCTCATTTGAACCATTGTTCACCTGTGTGGTGTAGGTGTTTTTCTTTGGTTACTTTCACGAATTTTTTTCCCTGTCTGGTTTTCAGCAGTTTGACTAAGATGTATCTTGGCGTGATTTTTTTTCCTATTTTGCATTCATTGAACTTGTTGAATCTGCAGATTTGACTTTTGCAAGATTGGGGAAGTTTCTGGCTGTTGTTTCTTCATATATTCTTTGGTCCCACCCTCTTTCTCTTCTTCCTCTAAGGTTCAGTAACTCAAATGCTGGCCCTTTTATTTTTTTCCCACAGATTCAGAAGATCCTTTCTATCTATTTTTTTCCCCTCAGTCTTTTTTCTCTTGGTTGTTTATACAGCTGGTCCCCAACTTAACCATGGTTTAACTCATAATTTGTAAACTTTGTGGTGGGTTTCTGAGAGTATCTTTTCATTCCATTTTCCATGAAATTTTTGAAGTGCCCTATGTATGTAAAGAGCTTACAAAATCATAAAATGACTTGAATTATAAAATCTCAGGATGCAGAATTACCTTATAAGTTATCCAGATCAGCCATTTAAAATTTTTTTTAATTTAATTTAATTTAAAACAAAAGTTCCCTTTGCCTCAGACACTAATGATAGTTAAGACTGAGTGCATACCTGTCAGTGTATCAAACACTTTGTCTACATAACCTCATTTAATTCTCATTAAATCCTGTTGAGGAAACATACTTGTTTGTAGCTCCATTTTACTCATGAGGAAACAAAAAAGTGGCCATTGGACTATTCACATTTCCATTATTTGGGGAGCTGGTAAGGAAAACATAATCTTGAGTTTGAACCCAGACTTTTGGATTTAGAATCTGCACTTGAGCACTAACTTTTTCAAGTCACTCACGTGGGGAAGTTGTCTGACTTGATCACAGGTGCCCAGCATGCAGGCTGCCTTCAGGATCCAGAAGAGACTAAGTTCAGAGCAGTCGGCCTGAGGATGCCCAGTCCCTGGACGCTCTGCAGTTTGAATTGCCTTTGTTCCTTGAAGGAATCAGGATGCAAATCAACCATCCTGCCGAATGCACTTTTCAAGAACTATTTGCTGAGTCAGTGTCCTTAGGGAGGGGCCTGTGTACCTTGGAGAGGACTCAGAAGCTAAGCAGAAGTTCATCCTCTCATCTCATGTATCAAGAGACGTGAAGGGGAAGCATGGGAGTCTTTGAAGTAGTATTGAGCCAAATGAAGTTTGACATTCATTCGCATTGCTTCCCTTAAAAAACCCCACACAGCCAGAGTGTCATTAAAAGAATGGGCCAGATGTTGTAGCTTGTGTAAAGTCCTAGGCTACCCCTTCCACTTCAGTTCCGACTCCTCACCTTGGTTTTGATGACTACTCGTGTTTCTGGCTTTGTCTCGAGCAGAAGTTCCACTTCTTGCAGTGTGCTGCAGCCACACCGCCCTTCTGTCTGCCTCTTGAGCACAGTAAGCACTTCCCCACGCACTGCGGCACTGCGTCTGCCCTTGTTGCTGCGAGTCTGCTCTGGCAGCTCTGAGTGGTTCTTTGCTACATCAACTCTCAGCTCACATGTTACCTCCTCAGTCTTTGGCCTTCCATGTTGAAACTACCCCTCCACACCACATCCCTGATCATCATCCATAACTCTGACATGATTTTATAGTATCCAAGTCATTTTTCAGTACCAGAAACTATCTTACTGCCCTTGCTCTGACACCACCCTCCGTGATACACCAAAGCCTAGGTTTCTGTGAATGTCAAATCAGTTGATTCACGTGAAGCTCAGAGAGTGGGCCTGGCATACTGTAGGCCCTGGTCAGCTGCTGCTGCTGCTGTTGCTATTACTATAAATAGTGGTAGTGATAATACTTTTAGGCTTTTGTGGAAACTCTGACTGTATTATTGCATTTTGAACAAGTTGAGGGTAATTAATCTGAGTGTTATAGAATACATAAATAGCAAAATATTTGTATTTTTAGAGGACTAAAAAAGTAGAGTCAAAAAAATAGTGCTTGTGATTGGATTTTTTCTGTTATGTTTTTCACCTAAGATGTTAGGCAGAATACAGAGCTAAGGATCATCACAAAACACAGCATCTCCTGGAAGTTTGAAGCGGTAGAGTAGAGTTGTAGTTTTGAATTTTCACTTTAAAGCCAGTTTTACAGGGAATGATCACTCCTAGCTATTAAATTAAAGCTTCTTTTTTTCTGCCCAGTTTAGACACGTACAATATCAGCCAACATAGTATGGTCACACTAATCCTTTGATTTGCATGCTTCACTGTGTGGTCTTTATGTTGGTGCCATCACTGAAAGAAATGTATATTCCATCATTCTGTGTAACGTGTCCTTCTGCCTTTTGTCTCTGTGACCACAGGTAACCGTTAACCTCTTCCAGATGCAGCACCTGCAGGCTGCCTCCCTAGCCAGCAGTTTACAGTCTCTTTGTGATAGTGCCAAACTCTACGATCCAGGCCAAGAGTACAGTGAATTTGTCAAGGCCACAAATGCAGCCGAAGAAGAAAAAGTTGATGGGTAAGAATATAGAGACGAAATGTTCATTGCTGAGTTCTTATCTAGTATAAGGAGGTGTCTTTTCTAACATTGGCAGAATTAGCTTTAAAATTCCTGAAATTTTTCATTTTTTGGTTGTTTAATAAATATACTTGAGGAATTGATGTGACTTGCATGAAAATAAAACTTTCCATGTTGATGCAGACCTCAGCTCTCTGAGACGTAAACTTTCTGTGAGAATGGCAAGTGATGGCCATGCTTAACCTGCATTTCCTACCACACACGAGTTACTGACTATACTTCGGCTGCTCCTTTCCATGTTTTAACTTCAGAAGTACAAATAATCTAAAAGTTTTGTTCACATCTTTTCTAAGAAGCTGAATGATACAATATGATTTGTTTTTAATCTGTAGTTAGTTTCATCACTCTATTCCAGTCATTAAATTAGTAAGTTGTTTTGAATAAGAAATCATATAGACCGATTGTCAATCATTCTTCTGAGGACGGTGCTTTACTTGGATTTTTCTTAGGAATGGGAGCAAGCAGTTGACAAACAGTCCCCAGACTTCTAGATACCGACCTGCCGGCTCTCTGGAGGACGCTGTGCGCCTTCCTGATAATCCTGGTAAAATGGAAGAAGACAGATGCTCCAACAGTGCAGACATCACAGGTAGTCTGTCCCTCAAGACAGAGTGCTGCTTCATGCCCATGGGATGATTCAATGAGTTGGAGCTCTGGGATGCAAAAGGCAGACCTTGCTTTGTAACTTATTTTATAACTATACTTTGTTACAATTTACTTTTTTGCAACCACTGTGCCTGTTTTATGGTTGCTAATTGGTCATCACTAAAGAAATTTGAATGATTTCATTTTATATAATGCTGATATTTTGCCTACAGAAGTACACCTGTAGCCAAGCTTTGACCTTAGGTGTTCTTTTCTTAAAGGGCCTTCTTTTATAAGGTCATGGACGTTTGGGATGTTCAGTGACTCTGAAAGTACTGGGGGGAGCAGCGAATCTAGATCTCTGGATTCAGAATCTGTAAGTCCAGGTATGTAAATATTTAAGTTTAGCAGTGGAAAGTCAATGTAAGATTTAAAAAGTTTTTTTCAGGTATTTTTGAATAGTTTATTTTGATTCAGAACTGGTTCGTGCATAGAGAGGAGAACTTGCATACAAATATGTAGCCTAAAGAAAAAACATGAAACAAACCCTTGTCTGTACATCACCAACGTTAAGAGCATTATCTGTGTGTTAAAAGCCTCCTGTGGGCCGGCGCCGCGGCTCACTAGGCTAATCCTCCGCCTTGCGGCGCCGGCACACCGGGTTCTAGTCCCGGTCGGGGCACTGATCCTGTCCCAGTTGCCCCTCTTCCAGGACAGCTCTCTGCTGTGCCCAGGGAGTGCAGTGGAGGATGGCCCAAGTGCTTGGGCCCTGCACCCCATGGGAGACCAGGATAAGCACCTGGCTCCTGCCATCGGAACAGCGCGGTGCGCCGGCCGCAGCGCACCTACCGCGGCGGCCATTGGAGGGTGAACCAATGGCAAAAGGAAGATCTTTCTCTCTATCTCTCTCTCTCACTGTCCACTCTGCCTGTCAAAAATTAAAAAAAAAAAAAAAAAAAAGCCTCCTGTGTACACCTCCTTGACAATATTACTCCATCTCCCATCTGAAAAAGCCTTTGTCCTGAATTATTTTAATCATTATAGCTATTTTAAGTGTTTTAGTGCCTACCTGTAGTGGAGTTTTCCCCTTTCCTGTATATTATACAAATGGGAGCATATTATTCTTTTAACTTCTTCATGCATCTTTTTTTTTTTTTTTAATTTGCAATCTATGTTGATGTGGGTAGCTTTCTCTGCACCACTGTACAGGATTCTGTTTTGGCTCTGTGATTAATTGCTGTAATGAACAATGCTATCATGCCGATTCTTGTGGCTGTGATTATTTTTGTTAATTTCTTATAGAATGAGATACTTTAATAGAAATTGTCTTGATCCTCAGAGAGACAGTGTTTTGAACTCCCTCTTAGTGGCTTCAAATAGGGTAACTGGCAGTAGGTAACATAGCTGGCAGGAGAAGGAGTGCGCACCAGAAGGCTTGAGATTGTTCCTCCTGTTCTTTTCCTCATTCCTCTACCTAAGACTGTCCCAGTCATGTTCTTTCTGTGTTTCTTCCTTCTAGAATCTCATGAGATACGTTTTAGGTTTTATCCGATCTCAAATTCGAGGGCCTTTTAAATTTTGTTTAGCATTTTACATATTGCAGAAGTTTAATTCATTTAGATAAATCTCTTGGATCTAAAGTTAGAACTTTTTTTTTATGCAAGACTGGGATTTTTCACCTGCCACTTGGCTGCCTCCTTTAAAACTCATACTATTCGAGGCCGGCATTATGGTGCCGCAGGTTAAGCCACCACTTGAGACCCCGCCATTCCAGATCAGAGTGCCAGTAGAAGTCCTAACTGCTCTGCTTCCAATCCAGCTTCCTGCTGATGTGCCTGGGAAGGCAGCGGAGGATGGCCCAAATACTTGGTCTCCTGCCACCCATGTGGAAGATCTGAGTGGAGTTTCAGACTCCTGGCTTCAGCCTGGCCCAGACGTGGCTGTTTTTGGCCATTTGAGGGGTAAACCAGTGGAAAATCACTCTTGTTCTCACTCTGCCCCTTGAATGAACGAATGAATCTTTTTTTTTTTTTTTTTAAAGAAAAGTGAAATGAATTCTTCTATTTCTGTATAGGTCTGTTTGTGACATGTGGGGAGTAAATGCCTCATACCCAGTCAGGCTTCTGCCAGACATGCTGTGACACACACGGAAGTGTCTCTTGTCGACACAGCTTGCCTACTGTGGACTCCTGTTCCGGCCAGGCATCACAGGGCCATTGTTCCTGATTCCCAGTCTCCTGTTTACCAGTGACAGAAGTGTGATGTTGCTACTGTATTGTTGTATTCACAGATGTCTGTGTTTTAGAAAGCCTCAGTTTGCATTTTATGCATTTATTTATAACTTGGCAAAGATTGAGAACCACTGTCAAGTATTAGGTATAAGACACAAATAGAAAATACTCTTCATGTCCTTGGGAAGCTTACAATATCTAATGGTTACTATCAGAAGTTGGCAGTAAAATCTTATTAGAATATGTTACCTTTAGTTTTAAACTTACTAGGAAAAGTCAGATTTGGTTAAGAATTAAGAATTCCCTCTTACGCAGAATATAATGGAAGCAAATTTTTACATTGAAGCTGGTAAAATAGTGTGACTTTTATTCCAAAAATATTGCCACTCCCCATTTCTAAAAGTCTACAATTAAAGGTCAGATAATTGTACCCACAATTTTCTCTTAGGAGACTTTCATCGAAAACTTCCACGAACCCCATCCAGTGGAACCATGTCTTCTGCAGACGACCTGGATGAGAGAGAGCCACCCTCGCCTTCAGAAGCGGGTATTGTACCGCCCTGATTAAGTCCCACTCACCCCAGTGAATCAGTACTGCTTAATACTAGAAAAGTAGTAAAATTTTAAACAATTACACTGCTGTGTACAAAATAAAACATGTCACCGTGGCTTAAATATATCCCAACAACTGTGTGCATGCATGGGTATATAATGTATTAATCAAATGTTACAAGTACAAAGAGAGTAAGAAGCAAAAATAGCAGACTAAATGTGGTGCTTTTATAAACCTAATAAGTGACATGCTGTTAAAAGGTTGCAGTGCTTAAGAAATTCTGAAAAAGCCCCTTCAGAAGAAGCAATGCAGGAAGCCAAGCGGGAAAAGTAGCTGAATGTACTTAGTAAGGACGGGGGGAGTTGTGGACGTTGAAGCATGTGGTCCTCGTGGCTTTAATTAGATGCATATAAATCCATTGCATTTGATAACCTTCAAATACTTGTTTGACATTATTTCTTAAATAAATGAAGTATCCGATCGCTAGTATAATATTGATATATAACTAGCTAATGTTACCCATAATTTTATAAGGAATTAAGAATAGCTTTATACTTAATGCTGACACACAACCCTCGTAGAGCTGTTTTTCTTTGAATTATTTACAGAGATTTTTTCCCTAAGCGTGTAATGTCACCTGTGAACACACTTCCCAGCTCTATAAAGGACATATCATAATAGTGTAAACTTGCCGATTCTGAAAGCATTAAGCCTTGCTAATTTAGAATTACCTTACTGGTTTGATGGTGACTTCTACTCATAGCTAAAAATGTTTGATAAACGTGTATGCCTTGTGAGAGCTCTGTAAATCAGGTGTTTATCTTGATGTTAAAAAATTCAAAACAACAGCTTTTATAATAAATGAATTATTGCATTCTAAACTTTATCCAGAGTACAGTGACTAATGATACAACTTTGCCCTCCTTTTACAGTTTTTATAAACTAACCTGTTTCTTTTGCAAGGACCCAATTCCCTTGGGGTGTTTAAGAAAACATTGATGTCAAAGGCAGCTCTCACTCACAAGTTCCGCAAATTGAGATCCCCCACGAAATGCAGGGATTGTGAAGGCATCGTGGTGTTCCAGGGTGTTGAATGTGAAGAGGTGAGATCTGCCTGGAATTGGCTTGGCCCTCTTATACTTTTGCTCATTTGTTATTAGTTTACTTTTTGGACTCTTTGGCAGATATATTTTGAATGAATTTACCACTGTGTACCTTCCATGATTTTATAGTTCATTTTGCTGTGAAAAATATTTCAAAAACCACAAATAAACTCATTTTTATTATGTTTCCACTTTATGTATAGTTTGCTCAGTTGTGGATAATTTTCAAGGTGAATTAACCAGTGTAAACTATCATTTTCTTGTAGTGTCTCCTTGTTTGTCACCGAAAGTGTTTGGAAAATTTAGTCATCATTTGCGGTCATCAAAAACTTCTGGGAAAAATACACTTATTTGGAGCAGAGTTCTCACAAGTTGCAAAAAAGGAGCTAGATGGCATCCCTTTCATACTCAAAATATGTGCCACAGAGATTGAAAATAGAGCCCTGTCCCTACAGGTACATTGTAACTCCTAAAACGTGTACATCATAAATGCCTGTATGTTTTGTTTTGATGAAAAGGTGACTTTAAAGCAAAACCATGCTTTCAGTTTTGAGTAATTGAGTTTATTCAGATTTATTTGGAAAATGTTACCACGTTTAGCCCTGACTAGTTCTTTTCTAAAATACTGACAAAAACTGAAATAAAGACATCAAATACATTTGGCCATATGAATTTAGTCATTTGCACTCAAGCAGAATTTTTTTCCTTTTCTATTCAAGGGAATCTATCGTGTATGTGGAAACAAAATAAAAACTGAAAAACTGTGTCAGGCTTTGGAAAATGGAATGCACTTGGTAGATATCGCAGAGTTTAGTACACATGACATCTGTGATGTCTTGAAGTTATACCTTCGACAGGTAAGGTTTTTACTCTTGAAAGCAAATTTAAGAAACCAAAAATATGATTTGTGTTTTGCTGATAACTTTTGTGTGTTTTAACTGATATAGACCATATTGATATGTAATTATTAATGTATAGATTGAAGAATGTGTAAAATATTTGTACAATTTAAAAAAACAGTGGCAATCAGAATAAACTCATGTGCTATCACACAGCTTAAAGGAAATAGAATATTATACATACCTCAAAAGACCCTCATGTGTCCCTCCCAGTTGCAGCCTCCCAACTAACTCTACTAAGAGGTCTTTCTTAACCAAGTTAATAGCTGCCTCTCTTTCCTAAATAGTTGTACTATCTGTTGTCTCTTCCCAAACGATGTATCATTTAAGGTTTGGAAAACTAACTTGAAAGCAAGCACCTGGCTGTCTAAGGAAGGGCCACTGTTCACCCTGTTAGTGAAGATTTAGGCCGGCAGTACGGTGTCTGGATTGCAGTCTGGCTTTGCCTTCCTGGATATTTAAAAATGGCTGTTGCGGGAGGTCAGTGAGCAAGGTCGTGAAAGTGTCCTGGGAACATGGAGCTCACCATGTTGGGGGCAACAGGCGGAGCTGTCCCATGAGCTGGCTGCTGCAAGTGTGGCAGGAGTGAGGCCGGGGAGTGGGCTGCTGCTCCTTCACTCTCTGCTTACTGTTGTAGCTGCAGTTTGCAAATGGGGGTGAAGTAAGTGACCGTGGTGGCTTCGGACGGCAGCTCATGAAGGGTTGAGGCATTTCATGAGCACACTGTCATGAGGCAAGCACAGAAGAGATGTGGGCCAGTCCCACCCGGCCTTCTGCCCACAGTTGATATGGAGACAGAACAGTGCTGACGGTTCTCAGCATGTCCGTCTCCAGGGTTCTCTGGCTGTGGGTGGGGTCCTTCTTACTGTGGGCATCACAGTCTCCGTGCCTCCAGCCTTGTGAGGTAGAGGTAGCACCTGTCCTGTCTTCTTCACTCGTCTCCTGTTCTGGTCTTGCCCATCCTAGAGCAAGCTGTGGAGTAGGAGTAAGTATTTGAAACATTACTATCTGTAAACACCTTTATTCTCTCTCTGCTCACTAGCGGAAATGGAATAGTGCAGATAGTATGGAAGGTTGTAGTAGCCTAGGCTGTAAGTTATTTTTCTTCAGAATTTTGCAGCCCGAAGCCTTTCTCATTCTTTATATATGGGCTGTTGTTTCCTCTCTGAAGGCTTATGGAATCTTCCTTTTCTCCTCCTTATCCTAAGTGTCACTTACTTGTTTAGACATAGGTGTATTTTCTTCCACTGTCCTGAGAACTCCAGGAGCTCCTGCTGTTCTGGTTCGTCCTTTGCTTGGAACTTTATTTTGTTACTCATCTGCTGCCATCTGTTTCCTTTGTACTTCCTCTGTGGAGCTTTTTATTTGGATACTCAGCAACCTCCACTGGTTCTCTGCTTCCCCCACATTGTCTCTATTACTCATTTGTTTTTGTTTTGTTTTCTTTCAGTACTTTGTAAGAGATTCCTTCATTTTTATCATCTACCACTTTTAAACTAGTGCATTCCTGAGAATATGTTTTAATTTCCAAGAACTCTGGCTTTCTACTATCCTTATAGCATTATTTTTTAATTTGCTTGAGAAGAAAAGAGCGATAGAGACTGTTCCGTTCACTGATCCTTTCCCCAAATGCCTGCAGTAGCCGGGGCTGGACGAGGTGGAAGCTGGAAGCAGGAACTCAGTCCAGGCAAAATCCCAACTACTTAAGTGATCACTTTTGCCTCCCTGGCTCTACATTAGCAGGAACTTGGAATCTGGAGCTGGAGCCGGGTATTGAACCCAAGTACTCCAGTATGGGGTTTATCATAACTGATAAACTACTAAGCTAAATGCCTGCTTCCCACTGCCTTTTTGTTTAAATGAATGTAGCATTTATCTACCTGAGAATACTGAGAGGTTCTTTTCCTGCTTATCTACTAGCCCTGTATAATAGAAATATAATGTGATCCACATAAATAAATAGGTGAAGTTGATTTTTATTTTATTTAACATATTAAAAATGTCATTTGAAGAACTAATCAGTATTTTTAAATTATTAGTGAAATATTTTAATTTTTTTGGGCCCCGAGTCTTTGAAATTTGGTGTGTGTTGCTCGTTTACAGCACTCTCAGTTTGGAACGGTCACATTTCCAGTGCTGGTAGCCGTAGGTCGCTAGTAGCCACCGTATTGATAACATAATTCTAGACCTTCAAAGTGATTTTTTTTCTACTAGTTTTAATTTCTGTCTTCCATGATTGTCTGCCTAAAAAGCATTGGTAATTGAAATGTTCTTGGACGCTCTTGAACACGTGAAGGCTTTGAAGACGGAGCTCTACTGTAGGGTGATCGGGGTGAGCTACGTGGGGAACACCTGATGTCTGTGTCTCCAGATCCCTGTGTCTCTTAGGCTGGGAAGATTGCCCAGAGGAGGGTTTCTCCTCACCCCGATCGTACACAGCGTTGTGGGAGTCCAGGAGGGTCTCTGTGTCCGGCTGAGTTCAGTCTCCTCACCCGCTTTCCAGAGAGCAGAGTTCCCTCAGCTTCTCCCCCTCCCCCAAGATCCAAGGATCTAGTGCTGCCAGTCCCTGGGCCTCCTTGGGGTTTGTTGTGTCCTGTGGCTGAAGCGTCTGGGCGCAGCTTTCTTGGTCTGCTATGTCAGCACTTGTTCATCTGGTCTTCAGCTTATGGAATGTTGGCTTTCGTCTCATCCTATTCTCTGTCTTTGTGGCTTACTGTACTTCAGTAGGGTTGCAAGAGAGAAAGAAAGCAGGTGTAACTACTGGGTCTGCCGTGTTAGCCCAGGATACTATTCAGTCATGTTTTATGGAGGTCTCAGCAGACATGGAGGCTGTGTACCCCTAAGAGACTATAAATCTCATACGGAATCTTCCTATATCTCTTCTAGCCTGCTAGGGAAAGGAAATGAATGGAGTTCATCCAATATTATCAGCTCTCATCCTCAGGAATGTTGCATGACCAAGCCTTCTGTGTGGAACACCATAGAGCAGGGACCAGCATTGTGGCGCAGTAGACTAGGCTGCTGCTTGTGTGGCTGGTGTCCCATGTTGGTGTGCCAGTTCAAGTCCCACTTCCTGGCAGTGCACCTGGGAAAGCAGCAGATGATGAAAGTACCTGAGCTCTTGCCATCCATGTGAGAGACCAGGATGGAGTTCCTGGCCCCTGGCTTCAGCCTGGCCCAGCCCTGGGTGTTGTGGGCATTTTGGGGAGTGAACCAGCAAGTGAAAGATCTCCCTCTCTGTCTCTCCCTCTCCTTTCTCTGCTTGCCAAATAAATATGTAAAGCTTTAAAAAAGAAAGATAATGAAACTGTCTACCGGTATTAGAGTAACCTTCATTTTATTTCATTTTACTCGTTGACCTTGTGGGAAGCCTGGAGCTTCAGAAGTGTGACTCCCTTCAGATCTCAGGGCAGTGGAGGTGGCAGCGATTCCTCGAGGCTGCCCTTCCCTTGGACCAGCAGGGGAGAACTGAGCAGGGGCACCTGTCTCACCACAGACAGTGCAGCCAGGGCTGCCCTGTGTTTCCCACTGTAGAGCGGTGGAGACCTGGAAATTTATCGGGCAGTGAGCAGATCAAAATGGCAGCTTGCTCTGTGTTAGTCTGAGAGGAACTTTTTCTTTTGACATAAAGTGATTCAAGTTGTACTTAAAAATAGGATAAATGTTGACAGTCTTTCTTTTAGGTTATATTTTCTGATGCAGATTTTTAATCTGGCCATTGTAAGACACAAGGGCCCTAGAGCATTTTGTTCTTTCTGTCTCCCCATACCAATAAAATTCAGTTTTGTCAGCTTTTTGTAATTCATCTGACTTAACATTACCCTGGGTTTGTTTGTAAAACAGTTGTAGGTGATGTTGTCTTTGGGACAGTTATAAATGGTATAGTATGCATATCAGAGCTTTTAAATTCCACCATAGAAATTTGGGTTTAGAGTTCTCATCATCAGTCAACTCATTTTTAATATAGGTATGATGATGATTTCAGATTTTACTTTTAGGTCACATATGTAGCAAACATGGACATTTCTAAATGTGGATTGACTTTAAACCTGGTTACTCTACAGGGACATGCTAAGTCGTTCAGTCACTGTCAGTAACAGTTAATTATTAGTAGAAAAACAAATAGAATGATATTCCTAATGTTATTTTATTTCTTTAGCTCCCAGAACCATTTATTTTATTCCGATTGTACAAGGAATTCATAGACCTCGCAAAAGAGATCCAACACGTAAATGAAGAACAAGAAACAAAAAAGGATAGCTTTGAGGACAAAAAATGGCCAAATATGTGTATAGAAATAAACCGAATTCTCTTAAAGAGCAAGGACCTGCTAAGACAGTTGCCAGCATCAAATTTTAACAGTCTTCATTTCCTCATAGCACACCTTAGGCGGTAAGAATTTTATATAATTAGAGCGTCCATTAGTGGGTGGATAATTGATTAGTTTTTCTGTTTTTGTTTTTTATTGTGGTAAATTACATGTAGCAATGTGCAGGTAACATACAGTTGAGAAGTGTTTAAGGACATTCATGTTGCTGTTGGTTTTTGGTTTCGCTTTTTTTTTTTTTTTTTTTAATAAATGACTTTCATTTATGTGTTAGGGGAAGGGAGACATTGAATACATATATTCCCACAGCCAGCATTGTTCCCTCTAACGTGCCAGGGTCTGACAGAGGAGACAAGGATGGAAACACAGGGTTTCCGCCATCTGTTAGGCTCATCAGCTTGGCACAGAGCTATGGGCAAGTGCAGTGCAGTGTCATCTTGTTGTAACAGGGCTGCCTGTGCGCAGTTTGCAGAGGAGGAAGTAGCCCTTGAATTATACTTGAAGAACTGAATGATGGTTTGGTGGACAAAAATACGTAAAAGAACATTCCAGAAGAGCATTTTGCATTTGGGAAATATAAGTAATTTGCATAGGTCCCAGTAGAGCTAGCAGTACTAGCTGGAACTGAGCCAAGTAGAGACCTGATAAAGTCTTGCATACCTGGCAGATGAGCTGACCTTGCTTCTCTACCCACTAAAGAATTTTGAGTCAGTAACTAAACTTGCTCAGATGTGCCTATTAGGTCTTTCTGGCAGCCGTATGGAGAATGGGTGGGAGGGGTGGCCTTTACCACCTTTCAGATCTCCTTGAATATCATAGGAATAAAAGATGAAGATATGTTGAAGTAAGGCCAGAGCAATGAGAGTGGGCATAAAATAGAGTGATAGGAGAGAGAATCAGCTAGGTTTAAAGATGAGATGTAGGTGGCCAGCGCCGTGGCTCACTTGGTTAATCCTCCGCCTGCGGCGCCAGCATCCCATATGGGCGCTGGGTTCTAGTCCCGGTTGCTCCTCTTCCAGTCAGCTCTCTGCTGTGGCCCAGGAGGGCAGTGGAGGATGGCCCAAGTCCTTGGGCCCTGCACTTGCATGGGAGACCGGGAGGAAGCACCTGGCTCCTGGCTTTGGATCGGAGCAGCTCCGGCCGAAGCGGCCATTTGGGGGATGAACCAACGGAAGGAAGACCTTTCTCTCTGTCTCTCTCTCTCTCTCTAACTCTGCCTGTCAAATTAAAAAAAAAAAAAAAAGATGAGCTGTGGGCAGTAACAAAGAACACAACCATGATGTTTAAGTTCTCAGTGTAAAGACCTGGGAAGTGACATACTAAGATGGGAGCTGGTTTTTTTAGGGGTGGAGTGTCAGATTTTTTTTTTTTTGTTCTGCTAGTAAAATTGCATAGTTCCTTCTATTTAGTTGAATGTCATCCTAGTAAAAGACTGCGAAATCCAATTTGATGTGTGGTCAGTGTTTTAATCAAATATCTCCTTTTCCTGGACTCTTCCCCAAGCTGGCTTTATTGAGGTTTAACTGACACACTTTTCCTGGACTTCTGCAGCCCGTTTTTCCCTCTGCCCTTCCCAACCCATAATAAACTGCCATCAAGGAACCCTGATAAGCAAATCCCATTCAGTTTTATGTGTTCTGTTTTGCAGGGTAGTAGATCATGCAGAAGAAAACAAGATGAATGCCAAAAACTTGGGGGTCATATTTGGACCAAGCCTCATTAGGCCAAGGCCGACAACTGCTCCCATCACCATCTCCTCCCTGGCTGAATATTCAAATCAGGCGCGGCTGGTGGAGTTCCTCATCACATACTCACAGAAGATCTTTGATGGGTCACTGCAGCCACAAGATGCTATTACGTGCAATACAGGTGTCACCGGACCCCAGGGTGATCCAGGCTGTGTGCCCAAGCCTCTGTTATCACCAGAAGAAAGAGATCCAGAACCTTCCATGAAGACACTGTTTTTTTCTTCAAAGGATGTGAGTTCTGACCTATATAGAATTATATCATAACTTCTGTGATGTTAATAAGTTAAAAATCTTTGAATTGTTTATTTTGAGGCGCATTTTCCTTCTTCAAGTTTAAAAGTCCTCTTCCATCAACAGGATATCCATACTGCAGAGAGTGAAAGCAAAATTTTTGAACCAGCTACATCATCTGAGGAATCAGAACGCAGACAAAATGCATTAGAAAAATATGATGGATGTCTCATTGGTGAGTGGCCATGTTAAAAAAAATGTCTGATAACTTAAAACTTTGCCAACAATGATTGAAAGCTCAGTGCCGGTGTTATGGTGCCATGGTGCCTCTGGCGTCCCGTATAGCGCCAGTTCAGATCTGCACTGCTCCACTTCTGACCCAGCTCCCTGCTACTGTGCCTAGGGAAGCAGCAGAACATGGCTCAAGTGCTCGGGCCCCTACACCCATGTAGACCACCAGGGTGGAGTTCTAGACTCCTGGCTGTAGCCAGGGGCTAGAAGAACCCCATCCCCACCCGTAATCTTGCCTTCCAAATCAATCAATCACTCTTTTAAAACAAAGCTAAGATGAGTAGAATAGAGGAAAGTGAAGATGAAGACTCATTGAGAGAAGTTGCCCGTTAGTGTTTCTTTCATTTAACTGAGTGTTATTTGTCATAGTGTATTTCTTAAAAAACAATCTTAGAGTTCATAGATATTCTTGTGCTCTTTGTGAAAATTTCTTGTTTCCGCTTTTTGCTGTCAGTTGATGTCGAAGCGGAAATGTGCTGAGCGGTGTGATAATTCACAGCATCTTCTCTTCTTCAGTGGATCTGACTGCTCTTAAAGAGTCAGACTCCTGAAATTTTTAAAAAATTCATTTTTTTGCGTATCTTTACCTGTGGCCTATTTCTAACACATTCCACACACAGGAGTCTGTGTCTTTGTATTTCCTGGATTGCAGTCATTTTATCCTTTTTCTCTGGTAATTCTGTCTCAGTGATTGGAAGGTTGGTAGTGGTCAAGCTGATAGACAAGCTCCCATTTGTTACTATAATTCTCATTATTAGAGCTAAACTCCAGTTTTTCAAAATACAGCTCTGTGTGTTAAATTTGTATATAACCTAGAATCAGTAAGCACAGCTTGGTAGGGTCTAAGAAGCCATGTGCCTGCCCGCTGAGGACTCAGTGCTGTGACCTGTTTGGTTGCGTTTGCCTAGTATGAGCTTCAGAGCAGTGTGATTGCTGTACAGTAGGTGCATTTGCCTTGTTCAACCCATAAGTGACAGTCTGAAAAAGGTTACATAGTGCCAAAGGTCATGGCCCTACTAAATTGCTCAGGCAATATTTCAACCCAGTCCTGTCTGATTCATAAAGCTCACCTTTCTTCACTGTCCCATGACGCTATATTCCCTATTAGGAATAACGATAATAATATTACTTTCGAGTGCTTTTTATATGACAGATAGTTGGCACTTGTCAGATCAGTTAGAGTCTTTCGGCAGATGAAGACGCACAGGAGCAGGGCGTGGCTTCGCCAGGGCAAAAGTGGGGCTGGAGCTGAGCCAGGACCCAGGCAGCTGCCCAGAGTCTGCACTCTTCTCCATTGTGCTAGAGCTTCTCCCGCAGAACTGTAGGAATGCACTGGGGTGCTTGCCGTCCATCTGCAGATGGGTCCCCCAGAGTGTTCTGTACATGTGGGGAAGGACCCAGGAGAGCAAGCCCAGAGCATTGCCTTGGGGCCCAGGGCAGAGTGGTCAGTGTCCAGGGGAGGGGGAGGTTCAGGGGAGACAGGGACTGAGGTGGGAATCCGGCAGCCCCGTCTGCAAACCACTACCCAAGAGAAGAGGGAGAAAAGCCAGAGGCATCAGGGGGAAAGGACGTGGCTGTGCTCGGGACCGGCCGTGGTTCAGATCAGTGGGGCCAGGGCACAGTTGTGAAAGGTTTCCTAGCAGTGAGGAGGGGCGAGGGCAGAACCTCCTGGAACCACCCAGGAGCTGGAGTTTTTAGGTAGAGCAGAGTGGGACAGGTTTTAGGTGGGAAGACATGGACCATGGGTCCAGATTAGAGAAGAAAGTAAATCTGGGTGTGAAGAGTTTATGGGGGGAGTGATGGGTTCTTTCCCACTTCATTTACAACTGTTGAACTTTACTTCGACATGTGGGTGTTATTCTCCCCTGGTGGATCAGATACGGAGGACGTCTGTGGCGTTTAGTGTGAGAGACTTTCCGTGTGGTGAATAACTGAAAAGCAGATTGAGTTAGCAAAATCCTTGGGATTCAGGGAACACCTACAGTTGACTGGCTTGTGAACTGGTTTAACTTCTCAGAGGTTAGTTTCCCAATGTCTGCCTGTTGAAAACGTGTCAGTCTCTTGACCCAGAAATTACTTGTGCATAGATGATACATCAAAAGAAATCATTCCAGCAAGTGGTACTTCATTTTGTTTTTTGTTGTTATTACTAATGTGCAATGTATTTTGTAGCTATTTAAGATGTTGATTTAGATAAATACAAAATACCACCTTGTTTATTTACCCAAGATACAGTTTTAATATTGCATGAATGTGTAACTCCTTTGCACAGAGAATGTCGTGTTGGAAGAGTAGGAGAGACTTCGTTGTAGACAGTGCTCTTGGTCAGCATGTGCCCTGAATTTAAGTGAATGACTTTCTGTTTCAGACAACAAGGTGCATTTGCTTCTAGACCAGGACTATGAATCTGCATCCCAAAAGATGGAAGATATGTGTAGAATCCCTAAGCCACTGATTGTGAAAATGGATAGGGCAATGAACAGTACGGAGAGGTGCGTGCCACGGACCAAGATGAGGCCCGTGAGTTTGCCTGTGGATAGACTGCTTCTTGCAAGCCCTCCTAATGAAAGAATTGGCAGAAATATGGGACACGTAAGTTCTGACAAGTTTTGCAAGAATCCTGCTTTTGAAGGACTTAATAGAAAAGACAGTCCTATCATCTGTGCCAAATTTAACGGCTTTGACCAACAAAGTCTACAAAAACCTCGGGACAAGCAATATGAACCAAGCAACTTTACCACCAAAACTGCCGTGATTGTGCCCTGTGAGCCCCAGGGAAAAGGAGCGATGGCCAGCCTCAGGATAGGTGGGGACCGTTCCGTCGGTGTCACCCAGCCTGGAGCCCCACACACAGAGCCCATGAGGTCAGCAAGAGAGGCGGCAGAGAGACGGTCCTCTGATTCCTGCCCTCTTGCTCCGGTCAGAGCACCCAGAACACTGCAGCCCCAACACTGGACAACATTCTATAAACCGCGCACTCCCGCCAGCAGTGGCCGGGGGAGCGACGAGACACCGTCCTCGCCCGCGGCTCCAGTCCCTCCCGGCACAGCTCACACTCCCCAGAGCGACGTGGAGAAATGCACCCCAGACTCCGACGGGGCGTCCGCGTGTCCCGGGCAGCCGACTCGTCAGCCTAAAGACAGCTCTGAGGAGCAGGCCTTGCCTGAGGTGACTGCAGTGTGCCAGAGACCACGGCTAAAACGGATGCAGCAGTTTGAAGACCTGGAAGATGAAATCCCACAGTTTGTATAGGGTTGTCAGAATTCAGGTTTTCTTTGCTTTGTTTTGTGTTGTGGTATTGTGTTTGTTTTGTGTAACAGTTTGACGGGCCCCTTTTGTATAGGATTGCCAAATTGTGGGTTTTACTTTCTGTTGTGTTGTATTATCCTTGTTGGTTGTACTGAGTAGTAGAATGTTTGAATGGGGTCATATTTGTGACTCACTGGAATTGTCTTTAAATTCTGTATTATTGAGATTGTGAATAAAATAGGTGGATTCATATTTTTTAAAGTTCAGTTGATTTTCCCCATAAAATGGTCCACTTAAATGCATCCCTAATATATGATATGATACAATTCTCAAGTAATAGGTGCAATTGGGGAAAATCAGCTTTATTTTTCCAAGTGAAAATAAGTACTTATTTATAAAGTGTTTTGAATGCAGGTGCCTGAGAGATCTTTGGTATGAATATGTATTTTTCCACACAGTTTTATAGTGCCTTTCTGACCATTTGTGCTTTTATGGTATGTATGTAAACTTGTATTTTTCAGTTGTCAGTTCACTTAACTTTTCAGTATTTACATAATGGCCAAAGGACTTACAAATCTGTATTTAATTGCGTCTTTAATTAATCGCCAGTTTGTACGTATGGTAGTCAAATTGTACAAAGAAAATGCACTCAAAGCTCCTGTTTCTAAATTTTATATATAATATTTCAGCCACGTCTCATTTGGCTTTAGATGGTTTTAATACATTGCATAGTTTTCCGCCCCTTGGCTTTGCTCCATGTGAACTTTTGTTTGTCAGTGGTTTTTGACTTTTTGGCCTTTTATATCATGTTCCCAAGCCTGTTTCAGAAGTGTTTAATGGGTTTTGTTGAAACCATTCCTTTTGTACAAAATGTTTCAACTTATGGATCATTTTGTCTTCTACCTGAACTGTAAATCATTGAAAATGTACGTTTCACCCAAAAGGAGCCAAGTTGTGTTTAAACTGATTCTGAGAGTACAGTCCAGTAAGCTTCTTTGGCATTTGAGAGAAGGTATATATGATTGGATCTATTTCATTTGTAAAATTCCCAGTTTTTAGAACTAGCCCTGTTTTCTGGGTTCACTGTTTTGTCTAAATAGGATATAAAAGGGACAAAAAAAAAGCCTCTTTTTGTATGTGTGAATTACATTTCTAGTAATGCTTTTGTATGACCATGTTATACATGATAAATATATATATATTAACTTGTTAAATTATTTTTCAAGTTCTGTGGCTTCTCTGAAATTGTTTCTTAGGGTGTGAGACTTTCAAGTTATTAGCTGTCAGCTTTGTGGTCAACACTTGGGCTCCAGCGTTCCCTGACTACAGCAGGGAGGACATTTTACAGGAAGTTGTTTTCTAGTCATTTCTACATGATGTTAAGGGTGGGGGAGAAACGAATGGCCAGCTGTTCATGCTGAGGCCTTGTTTTTAGTCTCTTGTGTAAAATATGAAAGATTATATGGCTATGAAAATCCCAAAAGCAAACTAAAGCCATCATTTAAAGCCAGGAACTTTACTGAGTTTCTACATAAGTTATTCCAAGTTCATAGCAACCTGTGAGTCATGCTGTTCTTCCCACGTGAGTAAGGAAACCAAGGCTGTCTGCTGAGTCGCACAGGTGTAGCAGATGGAGTGGGATCTCAGACACAGGGCCGCCAGACTCTGATGAGTAGTACCCTTAATGACTGTGAGAACTAAAATAACATCAGGCGGTATTTAGCAATATAAAATACATCTTTAAAAACTTCTGTTGTCAAATGCCTGTAACAAAGTTTACCATTTGAACCATTTTAAGTTTGCAGTTCAGTGGTATTAAGTATATTCACATTGTTCTACAAGCACGACCAACCATCCCACATTTTTTCATCATTTCATACATAAAACTTAGGAAGTGTGCTTAAAAATTATTTGTAGGGCTGGTGCTATGGCGTGGTGGGTTAAGCTGCTGTCTGCAGTGCTGGCATTCTGTATGAGTGCCGGTTCAAGTCCTAGCTGTTCCACTTACTATCGAAAGCCCTGTTAATGCGCCTGGGAAAGCAGTGCAAAATAGCCCAAGTGCTTGGGCCCCTACATCCATGTGGGAGAACTTTGAAGAAACTCCTGGCTCCTGGCTCCTGGCTTCTGGCTTTGGCCTGGCCCAGTCCTGGCTGTTGTGGCCATTTGGGGAGTAAACCAGAAAATAGAAGATTCTCTCTCTCTCTCTTTCTCTGTAACCCTGACTTTCAAATAAATAAACAAATCTTTTAATAAATTATTTATTTAGTTGGGGGAGTAGGAGGAGAGCTCTATCTGCTGGTTCACTCCCAAAGTGCCCTCAGCACCCAGGGTTGGGCCAGGCAGAAGCCAGAACCCATAGGTCTCCCATGTGGTTGGCAAGGACCCAACTACTTGAGCCATCACTGGCTGCCGCCCAGGTTATGCATTAGCAGGAAGCTGGAATCAGAAGCAGACCTGGGCTGGCGCTGCGGCTCAGTAGGCTAATCCGCCTGCGGTGCCGGCACACTGGGTTCTAGTCCCGGTCGGGGAGCCAGATTCTGTCCCGGTTGCCCCTCTTCCAGGCCAGCTCTCTGCTGTGGCCCGGGAGTGCAGTGGAGGATGGCCCAAGTGCTTGGGCCCTGCACCCCATGGGAGACCAGGAGAAGCACCTGGCTCCTGCCTTCGGATCAGCGCGGTGCACCGGCCGCAGCGCACCGGCCATGGCGGCCATTGGAGGGTGAACCAAGGGCAAAGGAAGACCTTTCTCTCTGTCTCTCTCTCTCACTATCCATTCTGCCTGTCAAAAAAAAAAAGCAGACCTGGGACTCGAACCTAGGCCTCCTGATATGGGATGGGGGTGTTTTAACCACTAGGTCAAATACTGCCTCAAAAATACTTTTGAATTTCTTTAATTATCTTTTGATACATGGCGACGACTCGAAGTATCATGTAATAAAGTCACCTATTTTTCTCTCACTTCAGCTTCACAAATGAACTGTTCTCCTTTTAGGTGCTTTTTTACCTTTAGGGCTTACTGGTATCTTGTCCAGCTTAGAGAAGTCAGCCTATGGATTCTCTCTGGTTTTCGTGGAGGCATAAAAGTTATCTCCTGAGAGGAGACTGCTATGTGGGGACCCACAGTATGCACTGGCCTGTGACCCAATAACATGGAAATTTCTCATCAGAAAGTTGTTTTAAGAGACCTGGAAAGAGATGTTGAGCAAAGGGAAAGTTAGTGGTGCCAAGTCCTTTTGGAGATGCTGGACCACTGGAAAGCTTTGTGAAAAGCACGTTGTTCATGTTTCTGATAAGTCACTTGTGAAGGCTTGATCATGGACACCCCCCCCCCCCCGACAGGTGCGTTTGACAGTGAGAGCATTTCAAATTACTTGTACCTTAGATAATGTATATCTTTTTTTTTTTAAGATTTATTTATTTATTTGAAAGTCAGAGTTACACAGAGAGAGGAGAAAGAGAGAGGTCTTCCATGCGGGTACAGGGGCCCAAGGACTTGGGCCATCTTCTGCTTTCTCAGGCCATAGCAGAGAGCTAGAACGGAAATAGAGAAGCCAGGTCTTGAACCGGCGCCCATATGGGATGCCGGTGCTTTAGGCCAGAGTATTAACCCGCTGTGCCACAGCGCCGGCTCCCCAAAAATTGATTTATTTATCTGAAAGAGTTACACCAAGAAAGAGAAGCAGAGAGAGAGGTCTTCCATATGCTGGTTTACTCCCCAGTTGGCCACAATGGCCAGAGCTGCACCCATCCGAAGCCAGGAGCTTCTTCTGGGTCTCCCACATGGGTACCAGGGCCCAAGCACTTGGGCCATCTTCTGCTGCTTTCCTGGGCCACAGCAGAGAGCTGGATCAGAAGTGGAGCAGTTGGGACCCAAACCAGTGCCCATATGGGATGCCAGCACTGCAAGCAGCAGCTTTACCCGCTATGCCACAGCACCAGCACCCGTATGTATTTTGATAAGAGATGAAGACATGATGATCCCCATGAAAGACTTGTTGCCCACCCAGCTCACAGGAAAACAGTCTTATCTCATTGCCTTGGGTGACTGAACTTAAAGGTGGTTGTTCCACAGCTACGCTAGTCCCAGCTGTCCTTGTGTTTCAAGCTATTCAGTATTTATTCAAGCTCTAAAAATCTCTTTAAATGACAGCCATTATGTATTTTTAAATAAATTATAGTCAGTGTAATTCCCTGAAGGTTTTTCCCCCAGAAGCAGGAAATTATTTAGATTTGTTGGTAGGAGTACGAGTGTAGACAAATCAGTTAACATCTAGAGTTTAGCAGACTTGCTACTTTGACAAGCATATGTACAAGTCAATTGTATTCCTGGATGTTGGCAACTAACAAATGAAAGTTTTTAGGAAGATCAACAATAGTATAAAAGTATTGAAATATCTAAGAATAAATTTAACAGAATATGGACAAGATCTTCATGGACAGAATTTTAGGCCATTATCAAGGGACACTTGGAGATCTTCAGTGGTGCACTCCAGTGTATGGATTAGAAGCCTCCATATTGCAAAGATGTTCATTCTCCCTACATTTATTTAGAGATTCAGTGTAATCCCAACAAATATATATTTGGAGTGTATTTCCTCAAACCAAGGGCTCCTGAACATACTGTGATACACCATCAAATTCAGGAGATCAACACTGTTGCAGTGCTGTTGATGTCTCATCCACAGAGTGCAGTGGGGCTTTAGGGTACTGCCCCAGTACTGCTCTTCCTTGACCAGCACCCCAATTGTAAGCACGTGGATGCATCTGTTTGACCTGTTTCTTTTGCTTCCTTCAGAGTTCGGCAGTCTCCTTTCATGGCTGTGACTCAAGTGTAGGCCAGTTTGTAGAATGTCTCAGTTTGGATTCATTTAACGTTTCCTCGTGATTAGGCTCAAGGTGTACCTTTCTTGGTCAAAAACACTGAGAAACAGCTGTGTTCTCAGTGTCTCAGGAGGGCCACGGAGATGTTTGCTCCATGCCTGGTAACGTGGGAACGTTAACTTTGATTGCTCGGCTGTTGTGTCTACAAGGCGTCTCCATTGTAGAGTGCATAATTTAAAAAGTGCTCTGTGAGCAGATCTTAAGGGCTGTGTAAATGTCCTGGTTCTTCTTGAACTGCAGCCAGAAGTTTGAGGGTACTGAAATGTGTTGTCTGAATCACTTGCTACTGATTGGTTACCGAGCGGTGGGTCAATGACTTCTGCTTTGGTTGGTGTCCTGCATGAGGAAAAGCTGCCCTTTCTCGTGGGTTCGTTCCTTTCTATCAGTGTAGACCCCAGGATTCCTGCCTTACTGACTAGGCTGCACTACATCCCTGTTACTTATTTTCATGCTGAAAGTTTCCCAGGTTAGGGTGTGAGAGTCCCTTCAAGCTGGCTTCCATGTCCCTTTGTTCTCTCCTTTAGCATTTTGGCACCTCGACATACTACAGGCTGACCATGGACTTTTCCCTACCCCACGCCTGGAATTCACCATTTCTCCAAGGAGCCCTGGTTCCTGTAAATGGAGAGTGGGATGTGGAATCCACGACTTGAAAAGGACTCATTGCTACTGGCAAGTCACTGGCTATAAACCCTACTGGTAGACAACTTAAAAAACAAAAAAACAAAAAAAAAAAAAAAAAAAAAAAAAACAAAAAACACAGGCAGCCATAAACGCACACATCCATATGTATTTGTGTGTGTTGCATATACTTTTTTTTTTTTTTTGACAGGCAGAGTAGACAGTGAGAGAGAGAGACAGAGAGAAAGGTCTTCCTTTGCCCTTGGTTCACCCTCCAATGGCCGCTGTGGCCGGCGCACCACGCTGATCCGAAGGCAGGAGCCAGGTGCTTCTCCTGGTCTCCCATGGGGTGCAGGGCCCAAACACTTGGGCCATCCTCCACTGCACTCCCTGGCCACAGCAGAGAGCTGGCCTGGAAGAGGGGCAACCGGGACAGAATCCAGCGCCCTAACCGGGACTAGAACCCGGTGTGCCGGCGCCACAAGGCGGAGGATTAGCCTGTTGAGCCACTGCGCCGGCCCCATACTTTCACACACACATTGCAAACCTCGAGTTCACTTCGATTCCTTCACTTCTGCTTCAGTCATTGGGAGTTTAATGTAGTCTTTCCATAATGGTAACTCCCTTCTCATGGAAACCTGACTCCCGTAACTCCACATACTCACCCTTTCTCCCTCTCTCCCCCTCATCCTAGATACATCACATAATCCCATATCCATAGCTGCACAGGTCCTGACCACATCAGGATCCTAAGACGGCCGCTGAAACCCCTCCAGCACATTGGCTCAGACCCTGACCCCTGAATCCCAGGTCCCTGCGGTCGCTCCAGAGCACACTGTTACAGTTCTGCACCCCGTCATCTGGCTAGAAGACTGGCAAGAGCCAAGTCCACAATTTTTTGATAATGAGCAATGATTGAATATGGACTGAATTTACTAGGGAAAATAAAAATAATTGGTAATACATATCTACCAGGAAATGTTTAAACATAGACATATTTTTATGAAAATTATAGAAAAAATGATTTTAACCTTCCTTTTTGGTCTTAGCCATAAACCTTTAAATAATTTTAATATACTTTATATAATAACTAAACCATAGTACATATGATGCTGTTTTTAATGTCTTTACCATCAGCCAGTTTTCTCTGCCTATATAACAGAATAATTGGCCGTATTTCTGAGTTGTAAGTTTTGTATTTGGCTTTGGCTTTCAAGTAAACAACAAGTAGTAGCCAGCCATCAGGTAAAAACCCGGCTCAAGTTTCCGGATGTGGTCCTGCCCACTTGCTGCAGAATATTACAAGTTTTCCTTATAGCTCCAAAAGAAATGGACAAGAGCAGCAGCATGAACAGACCACGAGCCTTTCGCTGCCTACGTGCTGATAAGTGAATACGGTCCTGGAAGTATGGTAAGAGCTGTGTACTGCACAAGCGCAGAGCCTGGCGTGGAACAGCTGCTGTCTGGCAAATTAGTTCTCCGCACTCCATTGCATTTTACCTAAAACTATGCTGAGATCTATCTCCTCTGCCATCGGAGCTGTGCTGTGTGAGGAGGTGTTTAGACGCAGTTGAGAAGCCTGGCTCCCACACCGGAGCAGCTGGGTTCCCTTCTGGTCCTGGCTCCTGACGCCGTCCTTCCTGCCAGCACAGACCCTGCAGGCAGCAGCGATGGCTCACGGTACGGTTCCTGCACCCATGGGGCCGATCTGGAGTGCATTCCCGGCCCCCGGCCCTCGCCCAGCCCCAGTGACTGTAGGCATTTGGGGCAGTGAACTAGTGGATGGGAGCTCCCTCTGTCTCTCTGTTAAATTAGAAAGAAGAACAGTTTTTTTTTGTTTGTTTGTTTGTTTTTTTTTTTTTTTTTTTGACAGGCAGAGTGGACAGTCAGAGAGAGAGACAGACAGAAAGGTCTTCCTTTTGCCTTTGGTTCACTCTCCAATGGCCGCCGCGGTTGGTGTGATGCGGCCGGCGCACTGCGCTGATCCGATGGCAGGAGCCAGGTGCTTCTCCTGGTCTCCCATGGGGTGCAGGGCCCAAGTACTTGGGTCATCCTCCACTGCACTCCCTGGCCACAGCAGAGAGCTGGCCTGGAAGAGGGGCAACCGGGACAGGACTGGTGCCCCGACCGGGACTAGAACCCGGTGTGCCGGCGCCGCAAGGCGGAGGATTAGCCTAATGAGCCGTGGCGCCGGCCAGAAGAACAGTTTTTAAATGAAAGCTTTTCTGTACCCACCTCCTTTCCAGGTTCAGATGCCAAACAAGTCAGCAGAACATGAGGCAGGAACAGGGACTCGGCCACGGACGGCCCCATCTCCAAGTGCAGATACATAAATAACGATTCAATGAGTGCTTTAAATGATCGTTTTAAAACTGGATCATAAAGGCAGAAGGATGTAAATATGTGTCACATAAGGATTAATTATATGGGCCAGCATTGTGGCACAGAGGGTTAAGCCACCGCCTGCAACGCCAGCATCCCATATGGGCACCAGTTCAAGTCCCAGTTGATTTTCTGATCTAGCTCCCTGCTAATGCTCCTAGGAAAGCAGTGGAGGAAGCTCAAGTCTTCGGGCTCCTGCGCCCGTGTGGGAGACCCAGAAGGTGTTCCAGTCTCCTGGCTTTGGCCTGTCCCAGCCCTGGCCGCAGTTGCGGCCATTTGGGGAGTAAACCAGCAGATGGAGGATTCTCTCTCTCTCTCTCTTTCTCTCTCTCTCTTTCTCAACTCTGCCTTTCAAGTAAATAAATACATCTTTAAAAAAAGAATTATAAATGAACTACCATTTGCCCCAAATACGTAACACTGAAGAGTGACTGGACACCTCCCTGGTCGCTGCCTGTCTCTTCCCCTACCAGGAGTAACTACTATCTTGGATTTTATGTCAGTCACTCCCTGGATTTTTTTTTTAATTTGCTACCTAGGTATTGTTTAATTTTGCCTGTTTCTTTGGACCTTTTATAAGTGGATCATTTGATTTTTTTAAAAAGATTTATGTGAAAGGCAGAGAGGGAGAGAGCAAGCTTCCACCTGCTAGTTCTTTATCCAAGTGGCTGCCCACAACAGCCAGGAGTGCAGAACTCCATCCGGGTCTCCCACATGGGTGGCAAGCACTTGAACCATCATCTGCTGCTTCCCAGGCTCCTTAGCAGGGAGGTGGATTGGAAACAGAGTAGCCAGGTCTCCTGCCAGCACTGGAATATGGGATGCAGGTGTTAAAGTGGCAGCTTCACCCACTGTGCCACAAGGCCTGGCCCTCACTTGATTTCTTTGTGACTTCTTAGATTCAAGTTTTTGAGATTAATCTGCATATATTTTTATATTTGTCTTTTTTAAAAGTTATGAAGTATTTCATTGGATAAATACACTATAATTTATTGTAGCTACAGATGGAATTTAGGTTGCTTCTAACTTTTTTTAATATATAAACCATGCACTCCAAATTAATCTTTTTTTTTCTTTTATTTTAAACAAACCTACTTTTGTGGTTATCATTTCATTTAATGTTTACCAAGGGAACCAGTCCCAACTGCCTTTTTCAGATAAGCACATAAACTTCAAAGAGGTTAGATATCTTACTATAATGAGTAAGAAAGGGCTATAAGGGGTTGAACTCAGATGTTTTATTATACATTATAATTTCTGAGATCTTTTATCTTCATTTTTTTTAAGCCAGAGGCTGACAAAAATCATAGACTTTCAGGCTATACTTTTTCTTCCTAGTTGTTAGGATACTGAAGTTTAGCATTCTCACGCCCCAACTCCAGGCCGTTATTAGTGTGTTTATAAAAAGAAGATTCATTTGGTAAAAGCTTTTGCATCTAAAATTGCTATTTTTTTCTGGGTTATGACATGAAGAAATCGGGCAGGGAGTTAGATAGGGGTAGATGAGCTGGCATTTCTACCAGCCTACACTGTCAGTCTGTCTCTCTCCCACCTGTCAGTCTGATATACCTACCTTCCCAGGATGCACCTGTGTCTCATCTGGGACCAGAAAGGAGGAGACACCATGGTAGCCACACAGAAGCTAAACTCCACATGGAGGTGCCATAAATTTCCCAGAAAGCTTCGTGTATGCTAAGACCTTGCCCATTTGTTTATTTTCAAATAAGGCACCACCTCCTACCTCTTTTTTTTTTTTTTTTAGCTTTCTTTCTTGACATGATTAAAAAGAAGTCATCGATCTTTTTTTCTTTAAGATTTATTTATTTATTTGAAAGTCAGAGCTACACAGAGAAGGAAGGAGATGAAGAGAGAGAGAGAGAGAGAGAGAGGTCTTCCATCCACTGGTTCACTACCCAGATGGCCACAACGGCCGGAGCTGTGTCGATCCGAAGCCAGGAGCCAGGAGCTTCTTCTGGGTCTCCTACGCGGGTGCAGGGGCCCAAGGACTTAGGCCATCTTCTACTGCTTTCCCAAGACATAGCAGAGAGCTGGACCAGAAGTGGATCAACCAGGACTCGAACCGGTGTCTATATGGGACAACAGCACTGCAGGTGGTGGCTTTACTTGCTATGCCACAGTGCTGGCCCCACCGTTCATTTTTTCAAAAGATTTATTTTATTTATTTGAAAGGCAGAGTTACAGAGAGGCAGAGGGGAAGAGGAGAGAGAGAGAGTGAGAGATATAGAGGTCTTCCATCCACTGGTTCATTCCCCAGATGGCTACAATGGCCAGAGCTGCGCTGATCCAAGGCCTGGAGCCAGGAGCTTCTTCTGGGTCTCCCACATGGGTGCAGAGGCCCAAGGACTTGGGCCATCTTGTACTGCTTTCCCAGGCCATAGCAGAGAGCTGGATCAGAAAAGCAGAGCAGCCAGGGCTCGAACCGGCGTCCACATGGGATGCCGGCACTGTAGGCAATAGCTTTACCCACTACACCACAGTGCCACCCTCCCCCTTCTCACACCTCTTAAAAGAGATGGATAACGAGGGAGGGACCCCCTTTTGCCCCTGACCATGCTGGGGGATGCTACTCAGGGTTCTTCTCTCTTCATGGGCAACCCTCTGGCCCACTCATGATGGGTTATCTCACGCGTGAATGTATGTTCTCTCAAATACATTGTGCTCTCACTTGTGAGATACATCTGCTTGGGCAAGAACCCAGAGTAACGATTCAGGTGCCTAGACCGTATCAAGTTGCAGTGGGGTTCGTGGGTTAAACTTGCTGCATGAGAGAACAGCAGAGCAGGCACCAGCAAGGCCTGCCCTCCACCGCCCGGGCCAGATCCGGGTGGAAAGCCGTGCGTCGTGGGGAGCGCAGAAGATGGACATGCACAGTAACAGGGCTTCAAGGGGTCACTCAGGTGCTACTCAGTCAAGAAAAGGGTCAGCAATCTAGGGGAGAAACGGCCATAAAACAAGCCACCATCTGTAGTGATGACGACCTAAATTCCAATTTATTTTAGGAACATTCTTGATGGGGATTAGTGACCCATGGTGAACGTGAAGTTGGGCAGGGTGGAGCAAGGGGTGCTTAACCAGGAAGACTGTGGGCACCCTAAGTGAAAGGGAAGGGTTACAGAGGAGCCTCTTGCTTGCCGTTTTGGGCAGAAGGAAGCCCAGGGACGGACTGGGAGCTTGCGGCTGGCAGATTCATCCGTACTCCATAAGGAAGCCATTTACAATTAGACCTGTCGAAAAATTCATTATCTCATGATCTGGTGAATTCTAAAAAATTGCGGAAGTGTTCCAGGTGAAAACTATCTGTCTACTAGAGTATTATTAAGTAGAAAATTAGGCTAGCTACAGTCCTTTCAACCTCTGGTCCTAAGTTTCCGTGACTTTGAATTTAAAGTGAGAGATGTTCCAAAAATCACTGCATGAAGCACTTTCAGAATTTTCTTTATGTCACTGTTATTAATGTCAGCAAGGAAGCACTAAATTTCATTACCTAGGGGCCGGCGCTATGGCGCAAGCTGGTTAAAGCCCTGGCCTGCAGTGCCGGCATCCCACGTGGATGCCGTTTCAAGTCCCGGCTGTTCCACTTCAATCCAGCTCCCTGCTAATGCACCTGGGAAAGAAGAGGAAGATGGGCTCAAGTGCACCCACATGGGAGACTTGGAAGAAGCTCCTGGCTTCTGGCTTTGGATCTGCTCAGCTCCAGCCATTGCGGCCATTTGGGGAGTGAACCAGCAGATGGAGGACCTCTCTCTCTGTCTCTACCCCTCTCTGTAACTCTTTCAAATAAGTAAAATCTTTTAAAAGTTTTTTTAAAAAATTTCATTATCTAGAGGACATCTTTAAAGTGTTGGGAGAAATGTACATAGAATAAACTTCAGAAATGAATGTGAAATACAGGGGATTTCAGGCCTCTAAGGGAGATCTTAGGCAGATGGAAAGTAATCCCAGGTGAAAATACAGAAATGCAAGAAAGAATGGAGGTCTCCAGGAAGGCTAAATATAAAGGAATATTGACTCTTACAAGCCAGTACTAGTCATGTGGAATATGCAGTACATTTAAATTAGAATACATGGCGTCCACAAGAGCATTTCAGGCATGAAAAGCCAAGACACTGTGGCAAAAAATGACCTACATGAAGGACCTCAGTGGGTGAGACCCCAGTCAAAAGAAGTGGTCATCAAATAAGGAGATACTTTTCTCTGAAGGGAGGAGAGAATTTTCACTTTGCTCATGGCCTTGTCTAAATACTGGAGGAGTCTGTGTATTCAAAAGGTTTCCATAGCCTAGGCAGCTTGTCAATAGCCTTGGGTGATCACTGACATCGTACCTAAGAGTGTTAATTGTTAAATTAACAACGGGTGTCTCTGTGTACTAACTTCCCATGCAGGACTTGTGTCCTCAGAGAGTTGTATAATTATGTAAAAGTGCTTGCAAAAGATGTATCATTCTTGGGTGCTTCTTTAAAGTTAATTAAGTTTCTAAAAAAAAAAACTGAAAATAACTTCAAGATACAGTGACTTTGAACAGCCTCTGTCTCAACCGTTGAACAGTTTTTGGTTTTGCTTTGTTTTGTGTGAACTGTTGAACTCTTAGTACAGAGTTGTTCTTCTATGTATAAAGTTAATTGAAAATGAATCTTAGTGGAGAATGGGACTGTGAATGGGAGAGGAAGGAGAAGGAGGGGTGGGAGGGTGGGTTTGGTGGGAAGAACCACTATATTCCTAAAGTTATGCTTATGAAATGCATGCAGTTTGTATTCCTAAAGTAAAAGGTTTCTTTGGGGGAAAATAAATAAATAAAATACAATACATGGCAACCATAGTGGCAAAAAATACTAAGAGTTAAAACTATTACAATGTTCTATCTTCAAAGAAGTGGTAAAAGTAATAATTATTGTTAAATTGAAAGTATTGTAATATCAAAAAGAATATGTTAAAAGAGGGAAAAATTAAATACTTGGGTAATCAATCAAAAAGAAAGCAAGATAGAAAACAGGTAAATGAAACAGTGAATCAAATAAAAATAAATAGTATAATGGTAAATATAAATCCACCTAAATTGATAATTCAGTTAATTGCAAAGAGACTCAATGCTCCACGTAATAAACTGATGTTGTTGGACTATGGAAGAAAAGCAGCACCAATCTACATCCTGTTTGCAATATCATGTTAAATAAACATGCATAGGAAAATACAAGGATGGAGGATATACTTTGCAACTGCTAATAAAAAAAGCTGATGTAGCTATTCTAATATCAGATAAAATTTTAAGCCAGAAATATTACTGGAGATATAGGGGATATTTCATAATAGATCAGTTCATCAGGGAGATTTCACAATTCTAAGTAGCATTGTTCCAAAATATGAAAGAGAAAAGTAGACAACTGAAAGAAAAAGCAGAGAAAGCTGTAGTTGTCAGGGCCGTTGAGCAAAACTCTGGATAAACACAAAACATAGTGACAACATAGCTAGAAAACATAGTTCATAAACTTGATCCAATTCACATAAAGAGAGCACTATCAACAGTGGAAGAATTCACATTTCACCCACGTCAGTATTTCAACTTTCCCTAAACTGAAAATAACAGGACATAAAGGTAGTCAGTCTCAAGACACTTCAGAGGATTGAAATAATTTGAATTATGCTCTCTGACCCCTGGGAATTATGCTAGAAATCAGCAACAAAAGATAACTAGAAGATCCTCAACTGCCTTGAAATGAAACAGAACATACTCCTAATAATCCATGGATCAGAGAAGAAATACACACGTTAGAAATATTTTAAACTGAATGATAATGAAGTTGTGCCATACCCAGAACTGTGGACCGCAGCTCGAGCAATGCTTAGAGATTTAGAGCTTCAACTGTGCTTATTAGAAAAATTGAGAGGTCAAAATCAAACATCAGGCAAGAAGAACAGCAAGTCCCAGCTGCAGAATAACAAAGGGAAGAGCAGAAAGTGAAATAGAAAACAAAGTTAGAGAAAAGCAGTAAAATGAAAAGCTGGCTCTTTGAAAAGAGTAGGAAATAAATGATAACCCCCAGAATGATTAATCAACAAATATCAGGAATGAACAGGAGAACGTTACTACTAGAGACTCTATAAACATGAAAAGGTATGCCCATATAATTAACAACACCAATTTGAAAGCTTAAATAACAAAATTAAGGACCAAAAATAAAACTGACAAACAGAAAATCTGAAGAGTCCCCATCTGTGAGTGGAAATCGAGTCAGTTCTTTAAAAGCTTTCCAGAAAGAAGATGTAAAGGAAGAAAGTACCTCGATTTTATACAATTTTTCTCCAGAAAGCAAAGAAAAAAGGGAATGCTTCCAAACTCTGTAAATCCATCGTCACCCTGACAACAAAACTTTACAAGCACATCACAACATATGAGAAAGGATCTATCACTACTAAAAGTATAGTATACTACTGCCAATTTTAACATGTGAAAGATCAGCCAAGGTGATTTACCACATTACTGTTTTAAAGAAAGAAAAACTCAGTTATAAAGAAGAAATTTTAAAGGATTTAATCAACTGCAGTGACCATCTGTAATTTGAAAGACGCACTCAGCAAGTTGTGACTGGGACATCCCTCAACTGGGAGAGGTACGGTCTTCAGCAAACGACCTAGTGGTAAAATCCTGAAGTCTTAGCTCCCAGATCTGAATTCACATGAGGATACTCACAGTCACAACCTTAACACTGTCACTTCTGGGGGTTCTAGCCACACAGTGAGGTCAGGAAAAGACATAAAGGCATAAAGATTGGAAAGGACGAAATAAAATAGTCCTTGTTTGCAGATGACATCATTTTGCACATAGAAAATCGGAAAGAATTTATGAGCTATTAGAATTAGGTGACTTTAGCAAGAGAACTGCTTAAAACTCAACATTCACAAATCACATATATTAACAAAAACACATGGAATGGAAAATGAATTTATGAAATGATACTATTTAAAATAATAGAGAGGGCCCGAAGCTGTGGCATAGAAGGTTAAACTGCCACTTGCAGTGCTGGCATCCCATACGGGTGCTGGTTTGAGTCCCACTCAAATGCTCCACTTCCAATCCAGCTCTCTGCTATGGCCTGGGAAAGCAGTGGATGGCCCAAGTCCTTGGGCCCCTGCACCCACGTGGAAGACCCTGAAGAAGCTCCTGGCTCCTGGCTTCAGATGGGTGCAACTCCAGCCATTGTGGCCATTTCGGGAGTGAACCAGTAGAAAAAATCTCTCTCTTTCTCGCTCTGTATCTCTGCCTTTCAAATAAATAAATAAATATTTTAAAATAAAATAGTAGAAAAACATCAGCTAGGTAGGAAATTTAAGAAGAGGTGTATAGAGATGTATATTTCTCACTACACTGAAATGTGCAATATATTTTTATATAAATTGAAGAATCAATTAAGTAGAAGGATACACCATTCTTACAGATTGGGAAATTCAATTTTATGAAGATAGCATTCTCTCCTAAATTGATGTATGTGTTTGCTGCAGTCTAACATATACTTGTTAATTTTTTATTAATATGCTGAAGCTGTTTTGGTATAGACTCTCAGGATCAGTACAGGCAGGTGATTTGATCTCTCTCCTTCTGGTTTCAAAGCTAGGGTTACACAACCAGGGTTACACAACCAGTAGAAGAAGGTGGCACCAGAGCCATAGCTCTTTTATTATAAATTATTTCTGGGGCCAGCGCTGTGGCCTAGCAGGTAAAGCCACCGCCTGCAGCACCAGCAACCCATATGGGTGCCAGTTCGAGTCCCGACTGTTCCACTTCCGATCCAGCTCTCTACTATGGCCTGAGAAAGCAGTGGAGGATGGCCCACGTTCTTGGGCCCCTGCACCCGTACGGGAGACCCGAAAGAAACTCCTGGCTCCTGGTTTCAGATCGGTACAGCTCTGGCCATTGCCGTCATTTGGGAAGTGAACCAGCAGATGGAAAACCTCTCTCTCTCTCTCTCTCTGTCTCTCTCTGCCTCTCTGTCTCTCTCTGCCTCTCTGTAACTCTGCCTTTCAAATCTTTTTTTTTTTAATTGTTTCTTACTTTGACCTTCTTGCTTCTCCACACATCCCTAAGACTGCTCCAGTCCTGTTCTTCTGGCTACATTCCTTCCTCCTAGAAGTTTGCCGCTCAGGCGATACACTACAACTTGTTACCCACGTCAAACCCCAAGTTCTTTTTCTCTCTGAATGTATGCTACATAATGGAAGTCGCATTCAGTTAAGTAAATCCTGCAAATTTAGACAAATTCTTTTCTTACAGCACTGGATTTGTCAAACGTTGTTTCTGCATTTAACGTTATTGCTGTTCAAGGAACACACGCTGGAGATGTGAGCTAAATATTTAACTGAATATTTATGACTAGCTTTGTGAAAAGAAGGGTTCCAGCTAACCCCAGAAATTAAGACGCATTCTGGAGAGAGCCCTACATTTTTTGGAATCTTGCAAAATTCCATACGTTGGTCAGATTTCCATTACTATAATGAAATACTTGGGATAACTACTTATGAAGAGAAGACATTTGTTTTGGTTCATGGTTTTGGGGGTTCAAGTCCAAGACCAGCCTGCCTCCATCCGTTTGGGCATCTAATGAGGGCAATGGATGCCAATAACAGTGCACCACCTCTAAACATCGTGAGGAGAAATCCTTTTGAGAACAGGATGTTGGTTTAAGTGATTTGCAAAGCACATCCTACTTCTGAACCTAGGACGGTAAAAGTCTTGAATTCAAGCGAATCCTTCCACTTAGATATAGGATGTTTGTGATACAAGCAGTGAGCAAAGAGACCTCAGCCCTAGCCAGCCTCCTCGCAAACAAGCTGTGACACACACAGCACTGTCCCTTGCAGGCTCAGCTGGCCTGCAGGGACCCCAGGGCTGTTGTTCCTGGTTCCCAGTCTCCTGTGTAATCAGTGACAGAAGTGTGCTGTTGCTATTGCATTGTTGTAGTCACAGATGTCTGTATTTATAACTCAACAAACATGCAAGTAAGGACAACTCACCACGTGTCGGAAAATAGAGAGAAAAGTAGCAGTTCAAAACAGCCCCTGCCCCTGTGGGGCTCATAGCTTGAAACTACCAGAGGGCAGCAGTCGGCTCTCAGTGGTTTTCATTTTCAGATTTATATGGAAAAGTCGAGTTTGATGAAAAGCTATTTTTTTTTTCAGGAAAGAATAGCAGAATTTCCAGGAAGTTATTTTAGCATTTTGCCAACACATATTGGATACAGTTGTTTTGCTGGCTATTCTTATACTTGTATTTATAGCATTTGATGAATACATTGTTGATCTGTGTTTGTACACAACCTCTGATCTTACGGTTAAGTGTATTGGTTTAACTGTCTGAAAGAGGTCAAGCTGATGTAAACAAGGAGGTAGCTAGCCAGGAGGAGCCAAGGTCCCCAGTCCCGCCTGCACTGCAGGGCCCAAGCACCTCCCCACCCCCACCTTCCTCAACCCTCTGCCACCCTGTCCCCTCATTTCCACAGCTTCCTAAAACCACCCATCAAAACTGGCATTGGCCAAAAACAGCCACCATGGCTGCTGGCTAAGTCCCAGCAGTGACCTTTAGCTCACTGTAAGGCTGTTATAATAAAATTACCCTGACTGACACACCACTCCCATCAAGTACCCCATGCCCTGACATTTCCAGATTTTCCCTGAAGGGGCAAGGAAATGGGAGTCACTCAAGCCCCTCCAACCCCCAAAATCAGCCTCCTTTGAATATTCAACTAAGCCTCACCCTGGACTGCCCGTCCGCCTCCTGTTCACACAGGGGATGGCTCCAAGCCTCCTCGCTGAGTGCAGCTATCTCGAGTACGCCCTCCTTCCTCCTTCACTGCGGGTGCTCACTTTGCATGCAAATCAGCCTTGTTCTATGCTGATCCTTGCCTATGGTTTGTCCTCGAATTGCTTCTTGCATTGGCGAAAAGAACCTGGACCCAGGCACCCCAAGACAAAACAGACTTCTGGACGACATGAGCAATATTTCATAAGCGCTTTTATGACTATGACCTGCTTTCCACTATGCATACACGGGCACAAATGTGTATGGGATTTCTTAGAGATTTATTTATTTGAAAGGCAGAATGATAGAGACAGACATTTTCCATTCACTGATTCACTCCCCCAAATGCCTGCAACATCCTAGTCAAAGCTAGGAGCCTGGTCTCCCACATGGCTGGCAGAAATCCAAGTACCAGGGCTGTTACCACCTGCCTCCCAGGCACATTAGCTGAAAGTTGGATTGGAAGTGCCAGGGACCTGGGACTCAAACCAGACACTCAATATGGGATGTGGGCATCCCAAGCAGTGGCTTCACTGGCTAGGCCACAACACTTGCCTCTGCTTTTGGTTATTTCTTTATCTGTCACTATTGTAGTCAGATCTTTTTCTATAATTTTTTTTTTAGTTGTAGAAGTTAAGTTTATAGGTGCTAATTAAAACGTCTTCACTGCTTTTGCAGTTCTAGACACTAATACAGCTAAATTCCAATTTATATTTGCATTTAGAGTCCTATGTGCTAATATAGATCTGCAATCTACTGTCAATAATCAACAGGTCTAAAAAACATGACAGCTAGAAATCAGTAACTTCTATTTAAAAGTATGCTGGTCATTGCACAAGGTGCTTAATTCATTTATCTTATTTATTTCATATAACAGTTCTGTGATATAAAATAGGTAATATTAGCTCCATTCAACACCTAGTAACACAAGCAAAACTTTATTTAGTAATGTGACCCAAATCATTGTTCAGATGCAATTTGATCCTGGCTGATGTCTATGTCTGTGCGTATTTATCCCATGATCTAGGACTCCCAGTTAGGAATGAAAATAATAGTAAATATCATTTTCGAGTGCTTATTACACAGCAGATAGCTCTAATCACTTGTCAGATCAGTTGGTCTTTCAGCAGATGAAGACGCACAGGAGCAGGGCGTGGCTTCGCCAGGGCAAAAGTGGGGCTGGAGCTGAGCCAGGACCCAGGCAGCTGCCCAGAGTCTGCACTCTTCTCCATTGTGCTAGAGCTTCTCCCGCAGAACTGTAGGAATGCACTGGGGTGCTTGCCGTCCATCTGCAGATGGGTTCCCCAGAGTGTTCTGTACATGTGGGGAAGGACCCAGGAGAGCAAGCCCAGAGCATTGCCTTGGGGCCCAGGGCAGAGTGGTCAGTGTCCAGGGGAGAGGGAGGTTCAGGGGAGACAGTGACTGAGGTGGGAATCTGGCAGCCCCGTCTGCAAACCACTACCCAAGAGAAGAGGGAGAAAAGCCAGAGGCGTCGGGGGGGGGAGGGGGGGAGGACGTGGCTGTGCTCGGGACCGGCCGTGGTTCAGATCAGTGGGGCCGGGGCACAGTTGTGAAAGGTTTCCTAGCAGTGAGGAGGGGCGTGAGCAGAGGTGGGGAACCAGAATGGGACAGGCTTTGAGGAGCTGGAGGTTCTAGGTGAGAAGACATGGACCATGGGTCCGGATTAGAGAAGAAAGTAAATCTGGGAGTGAAGAGTTTATGGGGAGAGTGGTAGATTTTTATTTAAAATACAACTTCTGAACTTTAATTGACCCATGGGTGTTATTCTTTACTAGTGGATCAGATACGGAGAGTGCAAGTATTCAACAAGTGATGTTCTCGCTGGGGTCCAGTGTAACCTCAGTAAACTGGCCAGATCCCTGGGATTCAGGGCACACTTTGGTTTGGCTGATGGGTGAAATGGCATAACTTTTAAAGGCTAATTTACCAACGTCTGCCTGTTGAAATCACAACAATCTTTTGACCCAGCAATTTCACATCTATTTATCTTACGGAAATACTTGTTCAAGTTTTTATAAAAGGAATTCTACAGGAACAAGGAATTAAAAAAAACTAACTGCATATTTTGTAACTGATTATTATATTAACTTAAACACATACACATAAATATTTCTACCATCTTATTCTAAATGTACCTTTAATAAAACTTAAGGATCTATACATGTATGGAGTAGGTAACCTTTTTTTAAGAAAATTATTTATTTGTAAGGCAGAGTAACAGAGACATCTTTTATTCACTGGTTCACTCCCCCAAATGGCCACAATGGCCAGGTCCTGGTCAGGCCAAAGACACGAACCAGGAACTCCATCTGGGTCTCCCATCTGGGCGGCAGGGCCCAAGGACTTGGGCCATCTGCCATTGCTTTCCCAAGCTCATTAGCAGGGGCTGGATCAGAAGTGGAGCAGCTGGGACTTAACCATCACTCTGATATGGGATGCAGGTACTAACCTGCTACATGCCACAATGCCAGCCCCTAGGCAGCAGTTTGCCAAGCAGAAAGAAGTACTCACTAATTCCCATGTTTTTTAGACTGAGAAAACTTTGTTTAATATGTACTTTCTTTACCATTTGAGCAAGTCCATCTGTTGATTCAGTTAGGGTTTCTTATTTGCCACCCCAGTTTGGTTTGGGTACATAATGTGACAGCACTTTATTTTTTTCAAATGATGCTATATAGCTACTTGGAGATCAAGAGCTCAGAACATCATTCCTGTCCACAAATAACCTCTCATCCATGTCCCCTCCACCCGATTGGTTAGCCAGCCTCCTTGAGCTGCCATGGCACAGGGGAGGTTGTGGGCAGCCAGTTTGCCTCCACAGAGAATACTTCTTGCAAGATCCCCTCGTGAGAGCAATGGCAGCAAAGGGGGAAAATGTACATGAAGACAGGTTCTGCCAGTTTTTTTCCATGGATTCTGGAGTACTGCCACTTTGCCCAGTATGGTGGAATGAGAAGGCCATGCCAAGATGGCTGCTGGCAACAGAGCCTGCCTGGTAACAGGTTGTGATTGGTTACAGTATAAACTGCCCCTTGACCAGATTGGCTGCCTCAGCTATATAAGCTGCTGTACCAACTGAAATAAATGAGTCTGCGGGCTGCTTGCCTCTGGCCTGCTTTCACCCATTTTTCCAGAGTTTGTGTGGTGACTCCTGCGCCTCTTGCCCCCACTGCGCTCCTCCTCTCAGAAGAAATCCACAGTTACAGCCCAGAGTAAAACTATCTAAGGGAAGTTAAAGTATTTTGGTTTCATCATGCTGTGAACCTAGGCCAGTCTGATTTCCACACCTATGTGTCTGCTATCCCATGGCATCCATTTGACAAGAACTGTTGATCCTAATGCAGTAGCTGAGTGTACTGTTAGGTCAGAAGCTGCACCTACCTCTCCCATAACAAACTTTAGTGAGCTCTCTAGTGATTTACACACTTAGGCATCTAGGAACTCAAACTTGGCTATTAATTCCGTGTCCTTCAAACTTGGTTTGTGAAAAAATTGACATGCAACCTTTCTTCTAGTATACATTATGTTGTTGGCCTTAGACAAAAATGTTCTCAAAAAGAAAGAAACAAACTCAGGAAGCATCTAGCTGTTGCTCTTGAGCCGTCTCCAAGATCTGAGAACACTGCCCCCCAGATCTGGCTTTCTCTAAGCTCCTGAGCACCTTCTGAGTAGTGTGCATCCATTGCTTTCGAGCTTTAGAACTTAAAAATACAACGTGCTGCTTCAAAATTGTAGTGTTTGGCCGGTGCCGTGGCTTAACAGGCTAATCCTCTGCCTTGCGGCGCTGGCACACCGGGTTCTAGTCCCGGTTGGGGTGCCGGATTCTATCTCGGTTGCCCCTCTTCCAGGCCAGCTCTCTGCTGTGGCCCAGGAAGGCAGTGGAGGATGGCCCAAGTGCTTGGGCCCTGCACCCGCATGGGAGACTAGGAGAAGCACCTGGCTCCTGGCTTCAGATCAGCACGATGAGCCAGCCGCAGCGGCCATTGGAGGGTGAACCAACAGCAAAAAAGGAAGACCTGTCTCTCTGTCTCTCTCTCTCACTATCCACTCTGCCTGTCAAAAAACAAAAACAAACAAAAACAAAAAACTAAAAAAAATTGTAGTGTTCATTACTTTTTTTGCTTTCCATAAAACCCCTCTCCCTTCCGCACTTTTCATCTGTCTTCACAAAGCACCGCTGTCACTGGACCATGGAATCAGCAAGCAGCAGCCTCACTTTCCAGGGTGCAGCTGAGGGCTTCCAGAAAGAAACGATGTTTCTGACAAGAGTGTTGTTTTTTAAAATGATTTATTTGTATTTATTTGGAATGCAGAGTGAGATAGGCAGAGAGAGAGAGAGATCTTCCAGTCAGTGGGCCTCAATAGCCCAAGTTGGACCAGTGTGAAGCCAGGAGCCAGGAACTCCATCCGGGTCTCCCAGGACGGAGGCAGGGACCCCAGCACTTGGGCTGTCTTGGCTGCTTTCCCAGGGGAATTAGCAGGGTGCTGGATTAGAAGCAGAGCAGCAAGGACTTAAAGCAGAGGTCTGCTAAGGGAAGCTGGGGCAGGTGGTGGCTGAACTCGCTGCACTACAACTCTGCCTCTAGAATACATTTTTTAAAAAACCTCTCCAATATAAATTATATGTTTGTGAGAAGAGCTCACAGCTGTCCTCCATTAAACACGAGGTCTTATTTACCGATCACAATTGAGAGCTTCGTTTTCTAGTATTTTCTATAATAGCTAAAGGCTACCAATCACGTTTAGATACTTTCATATTACCTTGCAATCTTTACCTTTTTCCCCAGTGATCATCTGGATTGCACTACAAAGATGCACTTAAGACTCTTTCTGAATCATGCGGCTTAGTTAAATATCATCAATTGGATTTTTTGACAGGCAGAGTGGACAGTGAGAGAGAGAGACAGAGAGAAAGGTCTTCCTTTGCTGTTGGTTCACCCTCCAATGGCCGCTGCGGCCGGCTTATCGCGCTGAAGCCAGGAGCCAGGTGCTTCTCCTGGTCTCCCATGCAGGTCCAGGGCCCAAGCACTTGGGCCATCCTCCACTGCCTTCCCGGGCCACAGCAGAGAGCTGGCCTGGAAGAGGGGCAACCGGGACAGAATCTGGCACCCCAACCAGGACTAGAACCCGGGGTGCTGACACCACAGGTGGAGGATTAGCCTATTGAGCCGCGGCACCAGCCATTATTTGGATTTTATTTTATTTTTTTTGTGAATGCATTTTTTAAAAACTTTTATTTAATGAATATAAATTTCCAAAGTACAGCTTATGGATTACAATGGCTTCCCCCCTCCATAACTTCCCTCCCACCCGCAACCCTCCCCTTTCCCACTCCCTCTCCCCTTCCATTCACATCAAGATTCATTTTCAATTCTCTTTATATACAGAGGATCAGTTTAGTATATATTAAGTAAAGATTTCAACAGTTTGCACCCACATAGCAACACAAAGTGAAAAAATACTGTTGGAGTACTAGTTATAGCATTAAATAACAGTGTACAGCACATTAAAGACAGAGATCCTACATGATATTTTTAAAAATTAATTAATTTTCTATGCAATTTCCAATTTAACACCAGGTTTTTTTTTTTTAATTATCTTTATATACAGAAGATCTATTCTGTATATACTAAGTAAAGATTTCATCAGTTTGCACCCACACCGAAACACAAAGTGTAAAAATACTGTTTCAGTACTAGTTATGGCATTACTTCACGTTAGACAACACATTAAGGACAGATCCCACATGAGATGTAAGTACACAGTGACTCCTGTTGTTGACTTAACAATTTGACACTCTTGTTTATGGCGTCAGTAATCTCCTTAGGCTCTAGTCATGAGTTGCCAAGGCTATGGAAGCCTTTAGGTTTCGCCGACTTTGATCTTATTCCGATAGGGTCATAGTCAAAGTGGAAGTTCTCTCCTCCCTTCAGAGAAAGTTACCTCCTTCTTTGATGGCCCCGTTCTTTCCACTGGGATCTCACTCACAGAGATCTTTCATTTAGGTCTTCTTCTTCTTTTTTTTTTTTTTTTTTTCCTTTTCCAGGGTGTCTTGGCTTTCCATGCCTACAATACTCTCATGGGCTCCTCAGCCAGATCCGAATGCCTTAAGAACTGATTCTGAGGCCAGAGTGCTATTTAGGACATCTGCCATTCTATGAGTCTGCTGTGTATCCCGCTTCCCATGTTGGATCGTTCTCTCCCTTTTTGATTCTATCAGTTAGTATTAGCAGACACTAGTCTTGTTTGTGTGATCCCTTTGACTCTTAGACCTATCAGAGTCATCAATTGTGAACTGAAATTGATCACTTGGACTAGTGAGATGGCATTGGTACATGCCACCTTAATGGGATTGTATTGGAATCTCCTGGCACATTTCTAACTCCACCATTTGGGGCAGCTCTGGCCATTGCAGCCATCTGGAGGGTAAACCAGCAGATGGAAGACCTCTCTCTGTCTCTACCTCTCTCTTTCAAATAACATAAAATAAATCTTAAAAAGAAAAAAAGAAAATATGAGCATAAAATAAATAAAAGTTAAGCTTTTAAAGTATATAAAACATTAACTTTATAAAATATTTAATAATGTATTTTCATATTTAATATCCATACGTATGTGTGTATATCTATAATTAGATGTCTTCATTTGTGGGCAGCTCCCAAATTGTTAAATAGTTCGGAAATCCAACTTATTTCTGAATAATTTAGTAAGCCATGTTACTTACGGTTTAGAACAGTGATTGACAAGCTAATGGCCTGTGAGCCGAATGTAGCCCACCACCTGTCTTCGTAAATGAAAGTTTATTGGAAGAGAATCATTCCCACTCATTTTGATATTTATGATTGCTTTCGCTACAATGTCGGAGTTGAGTAGCTGGGAGAGAGATCGTATGGCCTACAAGCCTAAAATACTTACTATCTGTCCTTTAACAAAGTTTACTGCTCTCTGGGTTTGATAAATGAATCATGCCATGAATTCAATATCTCACTTGCTATTTCAGTAAATGTCCATTTTATGCACAGGGAATTCCCTCTTCTGGAATTTGACTAAGGTGCCTAAAATAGAATATAATGTGGGCCAAAATGGCATCCATGTCCACATTAGTGTACACATATAACTGACATGTACAAAATGTGGCTTTGTCTGACCTTGTTCTAGCTGTTTTAGATACATATCAAATATATGTTTGATATAATCAACTTAAATAATATATAAAATAATATAGCCCAAAGTCCTGGAAGGAAAACTAGCAACATATTTTTAAATCTAAATGATGAGATTTTACTAAACCACATGATTCAGAAAGAGCCTTAAGTGCATCTTCTTTGTGCAATCCAGATGATGGTCACTGGTGAATAGATAATGTATGTAATTAATTTAATTAATATAATTAATATAATATATATAATTATTGCAGCCCATTTCAAGGACTCATGGCTCCTCTCATCTGAAATCATGGCCTCTTGGATTTTATTTGGGACTGCGAGCCACACACTTGGTTTTCAACACTGTGAATCATATTTCCCTTGGCTGCAAGATGAAATCCATTTTATGGGAAGCTGTATTATAGTTCTAAATGGCTTTAAGAACTAGAAGGATATGAATGGCTTCCTCTTTGCCCTGAGGCCCTGTTTTTAGTTCTTGCTGTGTGAAACATGTAGAAATCTAGAGAGACAATCGTGGTAGTTAACATTTATTGAGTTCCCATAGTGCTATGGACTCTTCATATATGCTCTCAATTCATCCATACAACAAGCTTAAGAAAGAGGTTGCTGTAATATCCCTGCTTTACAGAGGAGGAAACTAAGACTTCATTAAAACACTTGCCCGAGATCACACAGTCGGTAATTGACGGAGCCAAGACTGACGCAACAAGTCATGGCTCTTAATCGCCACCTTCCTATTAAATAATAGGAGGTGTTGGCATTTATGGACTGTAAAACATCTCCATATGAAATGATGGATATATTAATTAGCTTGATTTAATTATTTCACATTGTGTCCATAAATTATAATATCACTCTCTGTACCCCATAAATCCATACAATTAAAATAGTCAATTTACAGTAACACTTTTAAGTAGTTTACAATTTGAAGCTTTTCCATATGTCTTTAACTTGTCAAGACAAACAGCTAGCGCAGATTATGGGACTACCTTTTAAACCGACATCGTCTCCCCTCACAGGCAAACTCGATGGGAGTGTCGTTCCTCACTGTCATGCCCTCCCTCTTGCCTGGTCTGCACCAGCCCCAGCCTGCGTCTTCTGAGGGGAGTCGGGAAATCTCGCTCTCAGCGCCCCTGGCATCTCATCGCCTTTGTAATCCTGAGCCTGTGGGCTCTCCCCAGTCTCTGAGATCCGGCCAACAAGAAAAGCAGCTTTCCACTGTGGAAAGGCCTCGTCCAGGGCGACTTACTACACGTGGCCGGGGAGTCCCGACTGGTGGAAAGAGGAGCAGCGTGGAACTCTTAGGAGCCCGCTGTCTCCCAGAAGTCCCCATGGCTAAAATTCTGCGGAGGGAGAGAGGCAGGCCTGAGGCTGAAGGTGTGTGCTCTGCCTCCTCTGGCTTCGTGGTTTGGAGACTCAATTATAAAGCTGCAAGGGCATCTGAAAATGTCTCTTACAGTTCACCTTTGACCTATGAATCATGGATACCGCGAAGGATAAGACATGTTTTCTGTGATAGCTGTTCGGTCCAGAGAGCGCCAAAGCTTTCCTTGGTTTATTTACTGAAAGAACGGAACTACAACTCCTATACATTCAGCCTGGCTCCACGAGTCATTAGGAAAATCCAGAGTTTATTCCAGGAATGCATGGAAGCTGCCGTAACGGAACACTTGTCGATGCCGTGGCATCTGGGCCTGGAGTGGGGTGGCGTTCTTGTAGAGAGAAACGTGACCAGAAAGGCGCCCACTGCTGCTCTTGGCCACGGGGCAGGGTGCTAGAAACATCGGCCGGCACAACTGGACAAGAATGTAGAGGCGAAAGGCATGGAAAGGAGGACATGACAGGATCTCTGTTTTCAGATGAAATATAATTATAAACCTAAAAGCTTGAAGAGAATCAGGACAAACTAGAAACAACTAGAAAATTCTGTCAGGTGCCAGAGTATACAGAAATTACCCCAAGTTCATGAGGAGTCCCTAACAGCCACACTGCAATATCATCACCGTTTACCTATTCATCTTGTCTTTGGTGAAGGGTAGGCAACCACAAAATTAACTGTTTCGTTTGGATTTTCTGATTTTAAAGCATATTTACCCCAACTCTGAAAATTCTCTTTAAGACCAGGTCCTCAAACTACCCAACAAAATCTTTCTAAAAGGGTATCAAGAATTTAATAAGCTAATTAAGTACTTTTTCCTAAGTAGCCTATTACCAAAAAAAAAAAAAAAACCTGGATGGAATTTTTGGCATGTCTAGCATCTGCCTGCCACCAGCGATACTTCTTCCCCTCCCCTAAGATGCAGGTGGCCCTGCGCGTGGTTTTTCTACTTATGTGAATTGGGTCTTCTGAAAATATCAGAGGAAAAGCCACTTTCCAGGGAAAGGTTGTCGCGGCTCTTTCAATAATCGTCTGTGCATATGTCTGCGACTTAAAATTTTAATACTTAAAATCAGATGGCTGACCCAGTTAGAGGCAAGGATTAAAGAAATCTGCTTAGAATTGAATTGAGCGCCCTGGAGCAACTGCGGAGAGAAACGCATTCCACAGAGAACCTCCTGGGAGCCAGGCTGCAAACCTTTGATCTCTCTTCACTGGAGACAGCACTGCCTGGAATTCACTGAGACATGGCTGTGACATGTGTTCATACATGTTCGCAGAGCTTTCATTCTTCCTGGGCAACACAGGCTGTCTCGTGCAGGGCGTAGCTGTTTGTAGCTCGACCCTAATAGGAAAATTAGAAGTTGTAAAGCTTAAAAACAATCTACATTCTAGATGATTCCTATGTATACTTTTTATATGGCTTCAAACACTTACATCAGAATTATGAAGAAGGTAAAGCAGCACCTTTTAAACTAGAACCAGCTTGTCTGGGTGGAAGCAGTTAACGTGAAATTCCAGAGAAGGAACAGTGGTGTCTGTAGCTTTTCCCGCTAACCAGATGCCATCGAATTTGTCCAGAACATCTTTGTGCTTGCCCTGAATGCTGCCAATTTTGTATTATGCTTCTGTCTTTCCATTTGTCTCTATGTCATATTTGATGCTGTTCATCGCTATGATATTTTGTCTAAGGTGTGTTATTACTACACGTCCTACTACAGGTGTATTTACGACAGTGCCTAATGTAGAGTAAAAGAATTCCCAGAAAGGGAAGACCATTTATATGATGTTTTCTTTTTTCAAAAAAATTATATTTATTTATTTATTTAACCAATTTTCATATTTTTGCCATATTCACTCCAAATGTAGATATTATGTACATACACATACACACCATTTTTCTTGAAAGCAGGGATATTAGTGTTTCATAATGTGCGATTTAGCTCAGAGGGTTTCAACCTTGGGTCTGTGTTAAGGTCACCTGGAGGGGCCAGCCCTGTGGCGTAGCAGGTAAAGTCGCCGCTTGCGCCTGCAGTACCGGCATCTTGTATGGGCACTGATTCATGTCCCAGCTGCTCCACTTCTGATCCAGCTCTCAGCTATGGCATGGGAAAGCAGTAGAGGATGACCCAAATGCTTGGGCCCCTGCACCCATGTGGGAGACCCGGAAGAGGCTCCTGGCTCCTGGCTTTGGATCAGCACAGCTCTGGTCATTGCAGCCTGTTGGGTAGTGGGCCAGTGGATGGAAGACCCCTCTCTCTCTGCCTCTCCTTCTCTCTCTGTGTAACTCTGACTTTTGAATAAATAAGTAAATTTTTTTTTAAAAAAAGTTCACCTGGAGAGGTTTACGAACTCATTTGCTTGCATGCTGCTCCTCAGAGCTCTGACTCAGTGGGTCTGGGTTGAGGCCCATGCTGTACTACATTGAAAAAGCTCTGCTAGTAATTCTGACACAGCTGAGAGTGGAGAGACACAAATTCCAGCCACAGAATCCAGCGTTAACAGCCTGGCACACAGACATCCCTCAAAAACTGTTTACATAATTGGTGACCTGGCCTGAGACCAAGTGTATGAGATGTACGCCTTCACTGGAGAGGCCTCTGGCAGTCACCTCATCAGGTCGGCCCCACGGCTCTGAGCAAATAAAATGCTGCCAAAGCCACACCGCGCGTGCTGGAGCTGCGTCACTGGAGCCCGTTATTGGTTCAACCCGGACAGGCCCAGCCTCTTCTGTAATTAATTTTTTTTTTCTTTTGGTTTCTAAGATTGCATAAAGAAGACATCTTTGTTGTCACAAAACATTCTTTAAATTATGGAGTCTGCCGGCGCCATGGCTTAACAGGCTAATCCTCCACCTTGCGGTGCCGGCACACTGGGTTCTAGTCCTGGTCGGGGTGCCGGATTCTATCTCGGTTGCCCCTCTTCCAGGCCAGCTCTTTACTATGGCCCGGGAAGGCAGTGGAGGATGGCCCAAGTCCTTGGGCCCTGGACCTGCATGGGAGACCAGGAGAAGCGCCTGGCTCCTGGCTTCGGATCAGCACAATGTGCCGGCCGCAGCGGCCATTGGAGGGTGAACCAACAGCAAAAAGGAAGACCTTTCTCTCTGTCTCTCTCTCTCACTATCCACTCTGCCGGTCAAATATATATATATATATATATATATATATATATATATATATATATAAAAATTATGGAGTCTTTTTCCTTGAATTCAAAAGGAACAAATAACTGTGCAGATAACGCTGTATAGGAAGGGTCCCAGAGCTGAGCTGTGTGATTTAGCAGGTGAAAATGCACTAAGAGTTGTAGGTTTGGTTTTGGCGTGCTACGTTTGGTGATGTAATAGAATCAATGTCAGGTTTTCTTGTTATAGACCAACTCCACTTTCGTTTGTAGCAAGCCTAAAAATTATTAACTGGACTTGAACAAGACAGCCTGAAAGCAGTCCCTGCCACTCCGGGGGAGACCGGCCTGTCTTCCTGATCGCCTCTGGGATGCATCTCAACGTTGGGCAAGTTAGTCACCTGCAAAGCTTGTTAAACACACAGATTCCTGGGCCCCACCTGCAGGAGGTCTCACTGAGTAGCCAGGCCATGGAGTCTGGGACCTGGTACGTGTAACAAGCATTCCAGGGTGCTTCCGTTTTTGTTTTTGTTTTAAGACACTGCTCTCTATACTTTTAAAATTATTAATTAATTTTTCTGTTTATTTGAGATACAGACACAGAGAGAACCTCATCCTTTCGTTTACTCCACAAACGCCACTACAGCAGCCAGGGCTGGATTGGGGCAAAGCCAAGAGCGAAGAACTCCATGTAGGTCTCCCCCAGGGGTGGCAGGGGCCCAGGCACTTGGGTTCTCTTTTGCCTCTTTCCCAGGGGCATTAGCAGGGAGCTGGATTAGAAGTGGGGCAGCCGGGATGTAACCTGGTGCTCAAACGGGATACCAGAGTCACAAGCAGCAGCTTTAACCTGCTGTAACACAGCACCCACCGGCCCTTGATATTAAAAAGCCAATGAAACTTATATGTCCCTTGCAGCATTCATTGCCGGCTCAGTCCAGGAGCGAATGCTCTCAAACCCAACCGATGGAACTCTCTTACTAAAACTGTGCAGAATATTTTCATGAACTCTACCCTTTGATCTGTAGGAAACAGATGCACTACAACAATGTACTTCCGATGCAATTCATAACGGAATCAGGAGAGATTAGTACTAAACGATCTGGCACCCTAACAGCTCTCCGTGGCGGTTGGTAAACACCTGCTGTCGCAGGACAGCTCTGTTAGTTAGGCCGTGCTCCGGGACGCAAACAGCCAAGCTTTGCTAGGGCTCCAGCGCCACGGGCATTTCCCCGCCTGAGAAGAGGCACTGCTGAGGGAAGGCCCTGCGGCCGGCGCCTCCCGCCTCTGCTTGCCTCCGGCTCTCCCCGTCTTGCCCTTCCTCTCCATTTTGTCTTTGCCTGACCTGAGCAGTGGGAGGGAAATCCGGGCAGGCGCTCTCAGAAGGGAGTCATTTGACCATTTGCAAATAGGGCTGGGAGACACATTGACCTGCAGGGCCCCAGGGAGAAGCCCCCTCTTCAGAATGGAAAAAGGCATGGAAGGTGGTACAATGGATGCCATGGCTTTCGCCCTTTGGGTGCTCACAGTGGTAGCTAAGGTCTATTGTGGCAATTTCTGCAGCCAGGAGAAATAGGAAATCAGTGCGGCTGGCACCTGCATTGGAACCGCAGACAAGCTGCCCGTGTCTGCATGAGTCATCAAAAGGTCTGGGAGCTTTCTGCCATCCGTCAGCACTGAGGGAGGTTAGACTAGAAATCAGTGACAAACAAATGACTCCGTTTTGCTTTGTAGAAAATGCTCCACTCCAGCAGCCCTGTTTCCCCCTTTTGAATAAAAGGGAGCGAGCCATGACCAACCAATGGTGGTTTGGGATGGAGGGTTAGCGACTGCCTCCTGCACTGGCGGAGAACGGGGTGCTGCTCCCCTGCCCGATGCACTGGGAGCTTTCACAGCAGCTCCTGACATTATGTACAAGGAAGGGGAGAGAGAAATCAGGAGGATTCCACCATGTACTTGTTTCCGGCTTTGTCCGAGACTTACGTGGTGGGAAGGAACGGGAAGGCCAGGCTTCCGCCCCGCTTTCTATTTGCACGCTCTGTGGCCTTGGCAGCTCACCAGCCGTTCGTGAGAGCGCTTCCTCCCCTGTGACATGAGCACGAGGCCTGCACTGCAGGGTGTGGGGAAGCACAGGGGAGTCCGTGTCCCAGAGCTGGTGCATATTTGCACCCTACAGATCTGTCCAGAATCTTTGCTGCTGTGAAGGTTTGAAGAGGGCCAAAGTGTCAGAAACGAGGCAAGAGAGAGGAGAAACAGCAGATGTGTGACTGGACACACCCGTTCTCCCAGGCGTGTTTTCTCGGGTGTGAGGATGGATCTGCGATTTAAGAGCCCAATTGTGTCGCTGATTTCAAGATGTTACGTGGCAAGTGTGTTAACAGCAGTTTTGTTTATTTGCCTTGTTTTGTTTTTACTCATTTCTAAGGAGAGAGAGAGAGAGAGAGAGAGAGAGAGAGAGAGAGAGAACCTCCCACCTGCTGATTCACTCCCCAAATGACCGCTGTGGTTAAGAGTGGACCAGGCCAAAGCGGAAGCCAGGAATTCCATCCACGTCTCTCCTGTGGGTGGCAGGAAGCCAACTACTTGAGCCACCACCTGCAGCCCACCAGGGTGCTCATCAGCAGGAAGCCGAGCTGGGACTTGGACCCAGGCACTCTGACATGGGCTGTGGGCAGCCAAAGCAGGGTCTTCGTTGCTGCGCCGAATGCCTGTCCGAACAACAGACGTTTCTTACCAAGCGAGCGCAGGGCTGAGCTCTTTTCCCCCAGCTCTTCTTTCCACGCACTCTCACTTCATCATAGCCCTGTGATGTAGGCCGCTGTCAACCAGAACTCTGATAGCAGATATACGATGCCCACTTTACAGATGACAAGTCTGATCCAAAAGGAAATTTTGATCACACACCTTGTGAGCAGTGGAATACAGTTTCAAACCCAGGTGTGTCTGACGGTAAAGCTTAGGTGCGTAACCACCAAACCCTTCAAGAGAATGGAGCCATACTCCTCTAACTGGAAAAGAAATCCGTCTTCTTCTGACCATTGGCCTTGACTTAAGGTCCTGTCTTTGAAACTGGCACAGCAACACAGACACACACACACAGACACACACAGACATAGACACACACACACACACACACCCCTCCCATCTGGCCCCATCAGCACTGAGCACCCTAAGAAGTGTGATGTTAAGTGACTGACTCGGAGTCAGAGAGCTTAAATTCTGATTCCTGGCCCGTTACTGGACAGTAGGTGTCTTTGGGTCAGGAATTTAAAATTCGGAGCAGTAATTTCCTGTGGAATCATGTAGGGATCATCATGTTTGTTCAGCCCAGCTTACAGTGAGTGGTGAGGATCAAGTGAGATGGTGCCCAGGGGTGTATTTTTAGATATGAAAGCAAAGGAGGACTTCATTGAGAGTTTCTTCAACCAGACAGGGGCTGGGAGAAAGTTTGATAGGTGACCTAAGAAAAGAAAAGTCACTGTTAGTCCCCTGCTAGTAACAGCCACTCCTTTCATGATATATTTGATTGCCCAAAGAAGTATCTTCCAGAGTGGGTTGTGCCTGCTGGGGCACAAGGTGATTGTAAGCGGTACAGGAAAATATATTTTAGCAGTTCTGTGCTCTGAAGTATTCTAGAAAAATAGAAGAAACCTGCACTATCCCAGATTATTGCCTAGGATTCAGCTAAGCACAGAAACATTAAAATCAATCCAACAGAGCGAAGTGTACATGTTCCATGAATACGGTCAACACAGTAGAAGTAGAAGGCAAACAATCTTGGCAGATACTGACAAAAGCTCGGTGTGTTTGACAACAAAGACTTATCTCAGAGGAGTTTGCCAGGCTCTCTCTGAATGATCTCTTTTGATCTCCTCGCATCTTCAACAACAGTAATATTGGTCAAGGGGTCTGTTGACATTGTCCCCTGTGCTCACCTCGTACCCCTCCCCACTGGTTGAATGCACCAGCCCCACAGGAATGGCCATTTGAGCCAAAGGGTTGTTTTAGTCCTTCTCTAAGACACGATTTTCCATCCTGTATTTTGTAAAAGATCCAAATGGGCTGCACCTTCTACACAGGGCATGAGTCCCTACAGTCCTCCCTCGGTGTCCACGGGAAACTGGTTCTGGGACCATGACCCAGTACCAGGATCTGTGTGACTGCTTAATTATCTTATATAAAATGGTATAGTGTGTAGGGGCCAGCATTGTGCTGCAGTGGGTTCAGCACCCGCCTGTAATGCTGGCATCTCTTATGTTTGCTGGTTCTACTCCCAGCTGCCCCACTTCTGATCCAGTTCCCTGCTAATGTCCCTGGGGAGGCAGCAGAAGATGGTCCAAATGCTTGGGCCCCTGCCACCCACATGGGAGACCTGGATGGAGTTCCAGGCTACCAGCTTCTGCCTGGCCCAGCCTCTGCCATTGAAGCCATTTGGAGAATGAACTACTAGACAGAAGACCTCTCTCTCTCTCTCTCTCTCTCTCTCTCTTTCTCTCTTTGTGAGTGTTTGTGTGTGTCCTTCTCTCTCTGTCATTTTGCCTTTCAAATACATTAATTAAAATGATACAAAAAATAAAATGGTGTGGTATTTGCATATATCTTACACATCCTCCTGTATACTTCAAAACCTCTCTAGAGTACTTGTAATACCTAATACAATATAAATAGTTACAAACTCCAAAGAGTTCATGGAAAACATGAATTATGAAAAAAAACTATGCATGGATTTCAGCGTTTTTATAACCAAAATAAGCTTATCCTTGAACTCCATTTTTCTGCAAACTTGAAAATGCATATTGTGTGCACATGTTCAGTGCAGATGTAAACCCCTGGATACGGAGGCCCGCTGTACTTTGAAAAGTGAAAATTTACTGTTGGTGTCTTGAACGCCTGGATCCGACGTCTTTCAGAGGGAAATCCCGGGTGCTCTGGGGAGGGTTTGGAACAGCCCCGGTGGGATGGATTCCTCAGCTCAGCCCTGCGTGTTTGTCATTCTCCAGCGGCAAGTTGGCTGCTCAAGGCTCAAAGCCAGTGATAACTGCTTCCCTGCGAGGTTTGTTGTGTCTTTGATGACAGAGCTTTCACTTACCACGGCACCTCGAGGCCTTCTTGAGAAATCAGTGTTGACTTGATGAGGCCTCCGAAAGCAGCAGTGTTGCCCTCTACGTTAAGGAACTGCCACATCTCACATCCAATTTTCGTTCAAATGTAATCCAACAAGTTAAACAGCAATGGAGAGAAAAATAAGGACACATCACTTCCTGTATTTTCTTGAAGAGCCGCTCCAGAAATGCCCATTTAATGCTGACATTTTCCCTCATCATTTTGATAGCAACAAGCTGATTTTTTTAAAAGATTTTATTTATTTATTTGAGAGGTAGAGTTACAGACAGTGAGAGGGAAAGACAGAGAGAAAGGTCTTCCGTCCGCTGGTTCACTCCCCAGATGGCCGCAACGGCCAGAGCTGCTCCGATCTGAAGCCAGGAGCCAGGTGCTTCTTCCGGGTCTCCCATGCGGGTGCAGGGCCCAAGGACTTGGGCCATCTTCTACTGCTTTCCCAGCCCATAGTAGAGAGCTGGATTGGAAGAGGGGTAGCCGGGACTAGAACCAGCGCCCATATGGGATGCCAGCGCCACAGGTGGAGGATTAACCTAATGCGCCATGGCGCCGGCCCCAGCAACAAGCTGATTTTTAAAACTTGGAGAGGTTTAAAGGGTCACCAGCAGTCACATAGAAAAATGAGAAACTTCAGCTCTGAACCCAGTCTTATCTGGTTCCAAGGACTGTGACATTCCACAGAACACTATAGTTCTCACATCCAAATCCTAATTGATTGAGATCAAGGAATAGTACTTCTAAACTAATTTAGTCCCATAAAGAAGTAAAGGAAGCTCAGAATTTGATAAACCCAGGTGTTGGGTACAGTGGTTAAACCAACGCATGGGACATCCGCATCCCCTATCCAGGTGCCTGGGTTCAAGTCCCAGCTCTGCTCGCTGTTCCAGCTCCCTGCTAATGCACAGCATAGGAAGCAGCCAGTAACGGCTCAAGTGCTTGGGTCCCTGCCACTCACATGGGAGACTCAGATCGAGTTCTGGGCTCCTGGCTTCAGCTTGAGTCAGCCCTGGTTGTTACGGGGGCAGATGGGGGGTGAACTCGTGGATGGAAGATCATATTCTCTCTCTCTCTCTCTCTCTCAAGTAAACATTTCCTAAACCTATAGGGACAGAAACCACTTGCAAGCCATTCATGGGTGCTGCTGGGCTGGTTGCTGTGGTGTCTGCTTGGATTTCATTGCCACCGTGGTGATTTTGAGTGGGTTTGTTAGCAAAAATGCCCATGCAGTGCTCACACAATTTGTAGCTCAGCTTATGGGCCTTTTCTCTGTTCCACTTCCCCAGCTCCCAACCCTATGAGGAGAGGAGGAAACCCAGGACTGGCAATGGTCTGAGTCATTGCTATGGAGCTGTTAGGAGAGCGAGCCTCTTCTCACTCAAGAGAGGTATTTCTCCCTTTGACACATTCAGCTGAAGGACTCTGACAACAAACCACAAGCTCTCTTAGTCAGGCTGAGTAGGCAAGAACCATGTGAAATAGTTTCCCACGCCACTTCCAGCTCCCCACAAACTGCTGCCTAAGTAGTTTCCATTCTCCTTGTTTTTTCCATGCTCAAGGTCAAACAGTAGCTGAAAAACTGGCACCACTTTTGGCCATTGTTTGGTTTTACCATTTAGTGGGTAAATTGGAGGAGAGCTCCTGATGCTGTCCGTGGATTTGCTGTCAGGTTGCCCCAGAAGGCAAACTTCGCACCTGCTGTTCAAAGTTTTGCAAGTCCCGGGTCTGTGATGAGTTCACTTCCAATCTCCTGGTCACAGATTTCCCAGGGCAGAGGCCATGGCTCCCTTGGAGGTCAGCATGCAGCTTCCACACAAAAACCCTAATCACTACTATTATTTATCTCATTCACACAAAGCCAGTCACCGCAGAGCTTGTTCCCAGTTAGACCAGGTCCCCGATTCTCAACAATTATTTTGCACATCAGACTATCCTTTCCCTCTGCTAAACTTTGTGACTTGGCTGTGTGACTTGCTTCTGGCCAGCGCCTCTTGGAATGCTGGTCCCTGATACACCAGCACAGCCGAGCCCGGGATGCCCTGAGACTCAGGAATGGAGGGCCTGGCCCTGGGGTTGAGGTTCCCCAGGTTTTGTCAGTCTCTGCTTACCCTCACCGAGGCTCCCGTGATAAGCCTGCTTTGAAAACACTCCCTGGCATCTCCTGAAACCCTTATCTGGCAAGTACGGCTTTTTGTGCCTAATGCCCGGGATATGTAAAATCCCTGGACTCCAGGGGTTTTCTGAACATCAAGTCAGCACAACTAGACAGTTTTGGAAGTGAGTGCATCCAGTGCGCCTGGAACAGGGACCTGCCTCCTCCTTTTTGTTAGCAGCGTGATTGAGCCTTATTCTGCAGGCAGAGACGTGTGGCCTCCACCACCTCCTGACATCCAGCTTTTCTAGGTCTCTAATTTCCATATCTATCATTTCCCCAAACTGATCTGCCTTTGGTAGGGGGTTGGGTGGAGTACGCAGATGAGGAAAAAAATCAGAGCAACACCAGCGAGATGCTCGGGGCTGGGTGTCCACCAGAGAGAGAGGAGCACAAGGAAACCCACAGGACCTGGTGGAGGGCGTGACCCCAAGCCCCCCCCCTCCCCCCCTGCCCAGCAACCAATGGACCTCTGAGCGGGTCCGGCTCTCCTGGACCAGAAGCAAGTGTATCTGGGGAAAGAATCTCTAACACACATTTTGTTGGCTGGCCCTGATGATTGGGTTCAGGGGGAAGCTGAACTGAACAACTCCTCACCTGTAATTTCTCAACAAATCAGATGAATGTAACAGCGAGTGTGTGTCCAGGGCGGGGGGGGGGGGGGGGGGGGAGGGTGGGTGGTCGATGAATGATTTGCCCCCTAAGATCTCTACACACTGTGTACCCATTGTTCTCCATTATAAATGGCTGAATAAGCATGAGCATTGCTTGAAAAAAAGACCAAAGGAAGGCAAAGGGAAGATGAGACAGTAAATCTCCACATTGTTGCTGATTCATAATTCACAATATATTTTCATGTCATCTCACTCAGTGCCCTCATTGACTTCCCAGACCACGGCTGAGACCCGAGCCACTGCTGGCCACTGCTCCCTGCGTCAGTGTGCACCTGCGCCTTCCTGGCCTCTCCATCCCCTCCCCCCCCACCAAGTGTGTGGAATGCAAGGTGCCCCTTCCCCCTGCCCGAGGCTAATTCCGCCTCCTCCCCCCTCCTCAGGGACCTCATCAATCATCTCCCAGGAACCTTGCTGCTCTCCTTCAAGGGTTTCTTTCCCACACACTGGCCTGGCCAAGTCTTTTCTGTCTTAAAGGAAATGAAGACCTCCATGACCCCTTGTTCCCTTGAGCTCTGTCTCCCTTGCTCCCTTTCGAGCTACTTGAAAGAGCAGCCATGCTCTCTGTGTCTCACTCTTGCCCTCCGCTCTCTGATTGCTGCCTTCCATTAAAGCTCTGAGGGCAACTTTCAGCCTTCACCCTCCTTGAGCTTTCCAGAGTCTCTCGGTACTACAGAATAACTCCCCCTTCTCGAAACATTTCTCTGCAGCTCCCAGAGTACCCCTCTCCCACACGCTTCCCATCACCTCTCTTCATCCTGCACTGGGCTTTTTGCCTTCCCTCCCTCCCTCCCTCCCTTCCTTCCTTTGATGGGTAGAGTTATAGACAGAGAGAGACATAGAAAGGTCTTCCTTCAGTTGGTTCACTCCCCAAATGGCCGCTACGGCTGGCGCTGCGCCGATCCAAAGCCAGAAGCCAGGTATCTCCTCCTAGTCTCCCATGTGGGTGCAGGGGCCCAAGCACTTGGGCCATCCTCCACTGCACTCCCGGGCCACAGCAGAGACCTGGACTGGAAGAGGAGCAACCGGGACTAGAACCTGGTGCCCATATGGGATGCCAGCACCGCAGGCGGAGGATTAACCAGGTGAGCCATGGCGCCACCTCCTGCCTTCACTGACTTTCCAAAGCACCATGAAGTACAGCATGCATACATCCAGATACACGCACAGATTGTAAGCGTGCAGGCTGCAATCCTCACAAATGGAATACACCCAAGTAACTAGTGCACCGATCAAAAAGACACCTCCAGAAACATCCCTGGTGCCCCCTTTCCAAATACCGTGCTCCACCCAGTAACCACCAGCTCAACCCCCGTCAGCACAGGGGAGTTCTGCCTGTATTTGAACTTCATGTGCAAGTCAGCTACAAACGCTTGGTTTCAGGCTTCTTTCCTTCAGCAGTGTGTAAGGGACAATTATCCACATTTTTGCAGATGTAATTTGTGCACTCTTATTGCTATAAGAGACTTCACTGAGATGTGCCACCATTCAATTATCCATTGTTCTGCCTTCGTATTTGATAAATTTCCAGATTTTTCTCTTAGAAGAGGTGAGTGATGAACATTCATGGACCTGCTTTTAAAACTATGAGTTCCCCATTTTCCCATCCTATCTCTGTCCCCCAGTGCTTCTCTGCCGTGTTTGGAGGGGTATTTTGGCAGAGATTGCTTAGACGTAAAAGCTGTAAGTGTTTCTTATCACTAAGCAAGACAGAAGCTTGTGGAAAAGTTCAGGTGAATATTTATCAAACAGCATTCTTTTCACATACTAAAATGCAATGTCCACAGGTAACCCAACCATAACAACAACCTGGAGTCCAAAATTCTCGCAGGCAAGATTAACTGGCTCCAAGCGATGTGAGAATTCCTCTAGGAGAGGTTCACTTGGTAAAATACAATTTATTTCTCAGCTGGGGCCCGTGATTTTGCAATACCACTGATCTCTTCAGTTCTATGAGTTTGGTCATTAATTTATGTTCCACAACAATTAGTAAAGGAGCCTGGATCTCTTTCATGGCATTGTGTAAATGTTTCCGCAAGGCAAAGTGAAAAACGGCCATGCCATTTTCACTACAATGACCAGCCAAATCAAAGCAGCACATGAGCTGTGAGCCACATAAGACCATGTTAACACAGGGGAGCAGGCAGGGTTGACTAATAAATGAATTGAGCTGTAGATATTTAAGGTAAACACAAAGTTCTGGGATTACAGTTTCATCAAGTCTGCAAAGAACACTGTATATATTTTGTTATCACTTTATTTAATATTTCAGAGATTATTCTTAGTTTGGTATAATCATTCTCAGAGAAATTTAAATTTAAATATATAGTTAGTAACCATGGTAATACATATTGACTTTATACTGTCCTGAGGAGATAGGAGATAATGCTCTACCCACATTCTCATCATTTTTAAAATCTTTTTTCTCCTCCAAAGATATTTTTGAATATGGGACTTTTAGAGATTATTTTCCTGGAAAATATCCCCTGTTCCGTGCCAAATGGTTTTGAAATATCCATCATTTCTCTGTGATGACAAACTATGTGGTATTGCTTCTACTTTTAAAAACAAAGGAAAAATGTGTTTACAGTTTCACTTTGAGGCTTTTTGAAAGAATTCTGGTAACACTTAGTGAATGATAAATAAATTATAAATGAAAGCTTGCTTTACAATTGGAAACAAATGTCCCACTTGATCCATTGGCCACCAAAGTATTTGAAGAATTGGTTGATAGCATTTTCAGTTTTGGATAACTTATGGAAGTGCTTCTGTCCCAGCTAATAAGGTGCAGTGGCTGATGACTTTGAACCTGCCCCTCTTCTTTTTCCGTGTGATGCCTCCACAAGGTCTAGCCCAGCCTTTTCTGGAGACTCACAGGAATTAGCATACTGGAGGCCTTTTGCCTTCTGAAAAGATCCAACAGTGCAGCTCTTTTCCTTTAAACTTTGCTGCAGTTCCGGTGAGTTCTCTAATTTACGTTAGTATTATAACTATGGGTTGATCTAGGCATTTTATTGAGATACATTGCAATAGGCTGCAATTTTTTTAAATCCTCTGTCAGTTAGTCCTGGTTATATCCTCTCCTTGACTCAAATAATTCACATTAGTCAGTAATCCTTTGTTTACAAGGGATAGAAGCCAAATCCAAACTAATTTAGGCAAAAGGAGGTTTTATGGGCAGAACTGGAGTGCCTTCACGCTGAACTGCCTGCAGAGCAGGGAGCAGCTGTGCCCAGACAGCTGGGCCTTGGTCTCTGGCATTCCCTGCATTCCCTTTTACTGAAGATCAGATTTCCCGGGAGGGGGGGTGGGGGACACGGCCTCAGGGCCTCCGCTGGACTAGCTGCTGTGGCACTGGTGTGCACCTTAGGCAAGGTGCTCATGCGAGTGGAGGCAGCCTCACGATTGCAGTTTGGTGAGCAGGAGACACTTTTTTTTTTAAAAAGATTTATTTATTTATTTGAAAGGCAGAGTTACAGAGAAAGAGAGAGAGAGGTCTTCCATCAGCTGGCTCACTCCTCAGATGGCCACAATGGCCAGGACTGGGCCAGGCTGAAGCCAGGAGCCAGAGCTGCTTCTGGGCCATCCATTACTGGATCGGAAGTGGAGCAGCTGGGAATTGAACTGTTGCCCATATGGAATGCCGGCACCACAGGTGGCAGCTTTACCTGCAACACCACAACGCCAGCCCACAGAAGATAATTTTGTGAAAAGAAAAAAGGATCCAATCTTGGTCACCAAAAGCAAGTGAGATCCCAGCCCCCACTCCACTCTTCACCCGGGCACCTTTGCATGGGGCACAACCAAACCTAAGAATCCTGTGTATTTGTCAGTTTTCTGTTGCTATAGCAACATGCCTGAGGATGAGTATTTCATAAACAAAGAAGAGTTATTTAGCTCACAGCTTTGGAGGCTGGAAGTCCAAGAGACATGCCATCCCATCCGTACAGCCTCTGGTGAGGGCCCGTTGGCTGTGGCAATCATTGCCAGATGGCTTGAGAGGTGGGCCAGGGTCGGGGCGGAAGAGGTCACTCAGTGAGGAAGCTACAGGGACTTAGGGTCAAGGATCGGTTATAACAACCCGGTCTCTCCAGAACTCACTTCAGGAGACCAGCATGAATCCCTTCTGAGGGCAGCACCCCTCCCACTAGGCCCCGCCTCTTAACATCACTACATTGGGAGCCAAGCTTCCAACACATGAGCCTTTGGGAAACAGAACTACACCCAGACCACAGCATCCTTCGAGGCCTCCAATTCTCACAGCTGGTGTCCTGCTGTGATGATAGTCACGTGACCCTCAGGTCCCACAAAGTTCTGTGATGAGGCTCTGTGCTGGCTGGGATAGAGGATCCACAGCATTGACAAGTCTGCTGTCGCCCCGTCGCTTGGCTTTGGGGCCACTCCTGGGATCAATCAAATCTCTGTGAGCCCGGCAACCAAACTGCAGGCAGCTCCCACCCAGCTCCTCTGAGCAACTTTTATAAACACAGGCTCATTTATTTATTGTGCTATTGTCCCATTAAATAGCTGAGCAAATATTTGTTGTTGATGATGATCAAAGGAATTTCAAGTTTTCATGGCCAAATGGTTTGGTTTAAATTTAGTAGAAATAAACACAAATTTTGCACTTGATCTTAGCCAAAAGGCTGAAAAGAATAAACACAAATTTCAAAATAACTATTTTTTCTTTGTCTTACATTACAATGTACCAGAAAACTGCCTCTGTGTTCACAATGCAGATTCATGACGCCTACCAACTCTGCCTCAGGCTAAGACTCCGCCTGCAGCGCCGGCATCCCATGTGGGCACCAGTTTGAGTCCCGGCTGCTCCACTTCCGATCCAGCTCTCTGCTATGGCTGGCAAAAGCAGTGAGAGATGGCTCAAGTCCTTGGGCCCCTGGACCCACGTGGGAGACCCAGAAGAAGCTCCTGGCTCCTGGGTTTGGGTCAGCTCAGCTCTGGCCATTGTGGCCATTTGGGGAGTGAACCAGCGGATGAAAGACTTTTCTCTCTGTCTCTCCCTCTCTTTGTATGTAACTCTACCTCTCAAATAAATAAAGAAAACCTTTTAAAGTGAAACCTGCATTCAGCGGTGTGCATGAAGGCCATGCTGTCGTCTGCAGCTTGTCCCAGGAGCACTGTCGGCAGTCTGCCGTTGTTTGCTTCATTATCAAATTTCTCTCCCTTCCAAAATTATGGTAATTTCAAAGTCACCTCACTGACACATTTTCAGAGCCTTTTTCCAAACAGATGATTTTTTTCAGGATGTTCAATTACTTTTCTCCACTACTGCATTGTTGCTGGCAGAATGAGCTGGGATGAATAACAGAATGCTTCTTCCTTTTTTTTTTTTTTTTTTTTACAGACTTATTTATTTATTTGAAAGACAGAATTACAGAGAGGCAGAGGTAGAGGCAGAGAGAGAGAGAGAGAGAGAGAGAGAGAGAGAGAGAGAGGGAGAGAGGTCTTCTTTCTGCTGGTTCACTCCCCAGATGGCCACAATAGCCAGACCTGCACCAATATGAAGCCAGAAGCCAGGAGCTTTCTCCAGGTCTCCCACGCAGGTGCAGGGACCCAAGGATTTGGGCCATCTTCTACTGCTTTCCCAGGCCATAGCAGAGAGCAGGATGGGAAGTGGAGCAGCCGGATCTCACACCAGGGCCCATATGGGATGCTGGCACTGCAGCGTTACCTGCTTCGCCACAGCGTCAGCACCTGCTTCTTCCTTTCTAAGGCTACCTTTCACCCCTCAGAAGTGAAAATGACAAGATATTTAAAACCTCACCGTGTGCCTCAGTTGCTTTGTTCGGAAGATAAATGTGGATTAATATGGCCCATGTCTGAGCCTCACAACTCTCAACCCAAGCACAGCTCAAAACTACTGTTTCTCTACGTTTCCATCTATTTCAGATTTACCATGATCAATTAGCATTAACAGTGGTGATCGCAAGAACACAATGTACAGGTATCTGTGACCAACTGGCTACTTTCTCAGATATCTTTGAGAGCACAAAATTTATTCTGATATAATTTTTTAGCAGTTGCAGTTACCTAATTGGGGGGGGGATGGTATTAACTATAGCTATCATATTGTAAGAGTTCAAAAGAATGAGTGTCCTTATCGTTACTAATCAATAGGAAAATGCAAATCAAAAGCACAGGAGATGCCATTTCATACTTACCAGAATGACTGCCATAAAAACCAGAACAGAAACGAACAGAACAGGTGTTGGCCAGGATGTGGAGAAACTGTGCCCTGTTGGTGGGAATGTGAGCAAAGCAGCTGCTTTGGAAAACAATAGTTCCTCAAAAAATCAAACATGGAAATGCCATTTGATCCAGTAATCCCACGCCTGGGCACATGCCCAGAAGAGCCGGAAGCAGGCACTCAAGTATTTGTAACTCCCATTTTCACAGCAGTGTCATTCACAGTAGCTGCAAGGTAGCTGCAACCTCGGAGATCACAATGGAAGAGGAAACAAAGTGTGATGTGCTGGCTGACCTCAGAAACCAAAGAGACTCTGACACACATGCTGTGGTCTGAATGCGTGTGTCACCCCCACAGTCATAGGTTGAAATCCTAACCCCTAAGATATTACCTGGGCCTTGGGGCCCGTGATGTGGCATAGCCTGCAGTGCCAGCATCCCATATGGGCGCTGGTTTGAGTCCCAGCGGCTCTACTTCCGATCTAGCTCTCTGCTGTGGCCTGGGAATGCAGTGGAGGATGGCCCAAGTCCTTGGGCCCCTGCACCCCTGTGGGAGACCCGGAAGCTCCTGGCTCCTGGCTTCAGATCAGCGTATCTTCGGCTGTTGTGGCCATCTGGGGAGTGAACCAGTGGATGGAAGACTCCCCACCCTGCCTCTGCCTCTCTGTAACTCTGCCTTTCAAATAAATAAATAAATCTCTAAAACAAAAACAAAATAATCTCATCAATTGAGTTACAAGAGTGCTCATAGTTTAACTTGTTTCTTTCTAACTCAGTGAAAAGTAGACCATTCAAAAACTACGCTAGAACACAATGGATGTGGCTGGTGTCCACAGCTACCCCCATTCTCTGTCTTTCAAGAATTCGGACGGGGACACATTCCTGCACCAGCAGTGGCTTCCCTACAGCAGCCTCGCGTCCTCTCCAAGCTTATCCTTCCTGGGAAATCTGCTTAATTTACTCCCAGTGCTTCGTCCTCCCCTGAAACACTGATCATTTCCAAATATATCTCCATCTCAGAACCAGACCCACGTATCTGTCTCCATTCAGACGTGCTGGTGGGCGCTACAGCTTCAACCCATCACGTGCAAACTCTTGCCTGCTTCCTCCTGCTCCTAAGGGCCCTCCTCTAGCGTTTTCCTCAAAGTCATGAATGCCACCAGCTCACTCACCCTGGAGCCTGCTGAGCTCCGAGCCCCAAGACCCAACCATTCTGACATCTCTCTTTTTCATCACCTGTTTCCAACAAGACCCTGCTGTATCTCCTCCTTTCCTATCACTCTAATCCCACGTGGCCATCACTGCGCCCGCTCATGCCCTAGGCTTCATCCCAGCCCACGCCCACTCTGTTGCTTCCGTGAAGTGACTACTCTTGGTGACCAGGGGATTAAAATCTCTCATCACCTCCTGCATAACAGAGCCCACACTCCTTAGCATGCAACAAATTCATAATGATTCTGCATAGAGCTTGCTTCTGTCTGGGGATGTCCTGCACTTGTGAGCCACTCAGAAAACGTCCATGTAATCGATCCTCCTCCCTCTTGCCACTCTTCCTCCCCCTCCGTTTCCTCCTCCATTTTCTAGTCTGGTCCCCACCTCCCTTTCTAGCCTTCTCTAGCATCGTTCATCCATTCCTCCCCTCCAGCCATGCTTCACTCCGTGTGTTTTTCCTGGGAAGGAGAAGTGTTTTCAATCTCCCTCTCTTCGCAGAGTTTAAATCACTTAGTTGCTCAATAACCCAGTGTTGTCATGTGTAACCTTGAGCAAAGCACTTAATCCCACGAGGTTTCAGGTGCCTCTTCCGTAAGAGAGAGCAAACATCTACCTCACAGAATTGAGGTGAGGGTAAAATGAGATAAGATCTGCTAAGGCAGTTGAGAAATCATGAGTGTAGGAAAAGATGTTATAATTCCACAGAGCCAGTCTTAAAGGCTACCACTCACAAGGGGCCTTTTTGACATCCTAAGCAAAACTATCTCTTTCTTCTCAAAAACCCTGCCAGAGACGGCCTCCGTCACAGACCTCCTAAGCTGTCCAAGTTCACGTCCCATGTTTCCAGCCAGGCCATGCAGTCAGAGTCCACGCCTGTTACAAGGTTCTCCCTGCACTCCCATTGAGGTCTTGAGGCTCTAGAGTCTTTGAAAGAGGAAGAAAACACTTCTGAGATTTGAGGAGGGAGAGACAAAGAGTTCCCAGGTGAGTACCTGGACGTGTTCTGCTGGGGGTGCCCCTCACGGTCCCAGACCCGTGACCTGCAGGTGGGTCTAACCCGCCACACCCTGCTGCCCGGCTGCTGCTCTTCCCGCGGTTCAGCCTGTGTCAGACATTGATAATCGATCGTGGATTCCACCCTGCTGAGCCAGCAACACTCCAGGGCCTTTATTTATTTATTTTTTAAAGATTGTATTTATTTATTTATTTATTTGAGAGCTAGAGTTATAGACAGAGAGAGGAAGAGATAGAGAGAAAGGTCTTCCAGCTGCTGGTTCACTCCCTAAATGGCCACAACAGCCGGAGCTTCCTCCAGGCCCCCAAGGTGGCTGCAGGGGCCCAAGCACTTGGGCCATCTTCCACTGCTCTCCCGGGCCACAGCAGAGAGCTGGATGGGAAGAGGAGCAGCCAGGACTTGAACCATTGCCCATATGGGATACCAGCGCTGCAGGCAGAGGCTTAGCCTACTATACCACAGCCCCGCCCCCATCCAGGGCCTTTTTCAACATAGCTCCAGGCAGCCATAACTAGTCTATTCGTTTTGGCACAAGATGGATACATGATTTTCCTCAGAGATGCCCCAAATAGCTGGCCCAGGGTCACCATGGGGCAATATAAAGGACAGGTCACCTCAGACGTGGCAAATGAGTGGACTGGACTTAAAGGGGTGGTCAAACCCTGCAGGCTGCGGCGGGAGACAAATGGCCAGTCTGTACGTCTGCAGGGAGATGTTGTTGCAAGTGAAAAGCTCAGAGCCGGCCCAGGGTTCTTCAGGAGCCCGCCTGCTGCTGGAGGGCGCCGTCAAACACGGCACCTCCGTTCTGTGGGCCCAGCGCCGGTGTCTTTAGGGCTTTCTGGCTCTCCCTAGAAAGAAACCAGCACAGCGTCTGCCCCCTCTCCCCAACAAAGGGCTTACATGTAATTAAAAGGGATTATGCTTCGAAGGGGACAGGAAGCGAGCGGCTAATCGCCAAGGACACAGCGGCTGAGCCGGAGGCGCACTGCGCGGCGTTCATGTCCACTGCCGTCTGGGCGCCTCGGCTCTGGGCCGTCTCCCGGTCTCTGTGCCGTCGGCACCATGGGCTTCGCCAGACAGATACAGCTCTTGCTCTGGAAGAACTGGACCCTGCGGAAGAGGCAAAAGGTAACAGCTCCCGCCTGAGGTTGGAGTGGGAGGCCTGGGGGATCAGAGGGTGTTGCTGGGGTGGGGGCCGTCCACATTGCAGGCCGCAGGAGGCCCTCGGGATCATGTGGTCCGGCCCTGTCGGGGCGACCACAGATGGGACTCGAAATGCAATACATCTGCAGCGGGCTAATTTTTAAGTTGATAAATTTTGCATGACTCATGAATGATGTTATAAATATGCAAAAAGCCCTTGGCAGATAAAAAAAAGGCGGGGGGGGGGGCTCCCACCCACGTCTGCAGATTTGTGACCCGTTAACCCTGCAGCCCTGTTTACCTGCTGGTGGCTCAGTGAGCGTCCCAGATGAGTGCCCTTCACAGGGATCAAACTCCTCTGGAACCTGCCGCCTATTCGCGGATGAGTCCACTGCCCACCCACCCCTGCTCCCTCCCCCTGGTTTCCAGTCCTGCAGGCTCAGGCCCCCGCGCTCAGCGTCCACACAGTGCGATGGGAAGAACCCTAAGTCCTACATAGGAGTGTGCTCTCGCTACAGCCCCACACGCCTCACCCCTTCCCCCAACCTGCTTGCAGACCAGTGCCACGGACGTGTGCCCCCAGGGGCTCCTCTGATTCCCTGTGCGCTTGCTGAACTTCTCCTGGGATACTGGCCAGTGCTTCTCCACATTGCTCTTGGTCTCTGAATGCGCTTCTGATCTTTCCAGCCGGCACAGAAGCCAGCGGAGGACAGATTCTGGGTCTTAATCTTTTAGGTGTGCAGTCTGACCCAGCGTCATGTCAGTTCATTGAATGAGGCTCAAAAGAACGTTCTTGAATAGCTGCCCAGCTCCGGGACGCCTCGTTTCCATGAGGCACGCTTTTGTCACATTTTAACATGTCTGAAGTAGGAATGCAGCTCGTGATGAAATCACAGCTGAACCGTGCTCCCGTGTTCTTTCTTTAGGGAGCAGGAAATAAGCATGCACCTCGCTTTTGATGGCGGCTTAGATTTGATGAGACACAGAAAGTTCTTAGCCACCACAGACCGGTCCTGCGCTCTTTCAAAAGGCAGGCGTGAGTCTGTGCTGGACTTAAGGGTCTAAAATACCAAGACACAGAGTCCACCCTGCACAGGCTTCCGTGCTGGCTGGAAAAATCTGAAGGATGTTTTGAGACCCAGGGTCATGTAAAGCAGCAAAGGTCGAATATTCCAGGAGGAGGGCAGGTGAGAGCGAAGATCAGAGAGGGCCTCCCCCCACCCGTGGCGCCGCCACACCCCCCGGCTCAAGGCAACTGGACTCTACGAGGAGTGACTGTGTGACCATAAAGGAGGAATGCACTTGGCTATGGCCGTGCAGTGTTGTGCAAACACCAAGTGACTAAAGGAGCAGAAAAGAGGAAGCAGGCCGGGGATAAGGGTCCGGGCTAGGCAGGGAACCAGGAGGAGGCAAGGGAAGGAGATTGGTCACAGGAAAGGAGAAAAACAGTATTTGTCACAAACTTCAGTTCAAAATGGGTTTGTGTAGGCGATATCGGGTTTCCCCAAGTACGAGAAGAAGCGTTAGGGATGAAGTGGGTCCAGCTGGCCGGACATCTGAAGACTGATGGGTGTGTGTTCCAGCCGGGAGCTGGTCAGAGAAGTGAGCATGGGAAGGTGTCAGCTCAGCACGAGGCTGGTGTCCAAGAGGTGCTTTGGTTTGGGTATGTCCCCCAAATTCCTGAGCCCCAGTGTGGCAGGCTGGGAGGAGGGACTTGATGGGAGGTGTTTAGGTCATGGGGAGCCAATGAGTGACCAGGACAAGCAGGTTGTTATGAGGCAGGCCCACGGCTCGTGCTTGGTCCCCTGTGCACCCTGGCTGGTCCCTCTGCTTGTCCCCAAGGAGATGATGAGGCACAGAGGCCCTTGCACCAGGCTTCAGAATCATGGGCCACATAGACTGCCTTCCTTCATAAACTGCCCAGTCTGTGGCATTCTGGTACAGCGACAGAGAATGGGCTGAGACAGAGGGTAAAACACACACTTGGGTGTCATGGAGGTCACAATCGCAGGACACAGCTCCCACCCTGGGGCCCAGAGAACCAAGGGTAGACAGTGGGATGGCCGGGCCATCGCAGCATAGATGAGACGGTCACAGAGTAGAAATCTGGACCTGGGAGGAGGGGGAGCAATGAGGCCGTTGCTGGGTCTTGGGCCTGGTCTCAGCCACAGCCCCATCCGTGAAGAGGGAGCCCTGGCTGGCTGGTGGGTTTGGAGCTGAGGGACAATGGCTTGGAAAGGGGCAGTACGGTTCGGAAGCCTGTGTGTGGCACACAGGAAGGCTGGGGGGGGAGCCACGTTGAGACCACTGGTGTGTGGGATATGCATTGTCCCCAGGCTATCTTCCTTTGTCAAAGCTGGGGTCATCTGGGGCTCCTGGGAACCAAACACTAACCTGAGTCTCCATCCCTCTTCCAGGAGCTTCCCTTCCTGAAAATATTAACAAACTTAAACAAAACCCATTGTTAGAGTTGGTCATTTTTTTTTTTTTTTCGTTGTTCCTTCCATCACCAAATACCCAGTACTAGCCCGGGACACTGTGCCAGGTGCAGGGTACACACACAGCAGCTATTAAGACGCTTGCAGGCCCTGCCCTCCTGGGGCCTCAGGTCTGTGGATGGCCAGGGTTCTCCACCGACCGCTTCTGTGCCTGCAGACACAGCCGTGGGCCTGTCGTGATTCTACCCCTGTGACAAGCGAGCTGCTGCCCCAGAGAACAACTCTGTTTCCCAAGACAGTCACTCCTTGTAGAGTCCACTCCCTGTCCCTGGTGTTGGTGGGCCCCCTGCCCAGGAGGCTCCCCTGGAGGATGGAACCCTGCAACCCGAGAACCCAGGCCTGGGGGCATGTCCAGGGCTGGTACCCTCTGGTGCTTCCCAAGGCCCAGACACTGAGCTCTCATCTGGGCATCTCTGGGATGTCTGGGTCAGCTGGAGGCCTCCCCCATGCCCCCTGGAAGCTCTCAGAGGGGTCTGTGCCTCCTTCCCAAGCTTTTGGTTCTTCTGGAAACTTCTCCCTCTAGAATGTGGTGACCCTACAAAAAGTACAAACACCTGGTCCATAATGCAGCCCCTAGGCATTTTTTTTTTAAAAGATCTATGTACTTACTTATTTAAAAGGCAGAGAGAGTGAGAGAAAGAGATCTTCCATCTGCCAGTCCACTCACCGAATGTCCACAACAGTCAGGTCTGGGCCAGTCTGAGGCTAGGAGCCAAGAACTCCATCTGGATTGCTGCGGTGGGTGCAGGAACTCAAGTATTTGGGCCATCCTCTGCTGCCTTCCCAGGCGCACTGGCAGGAAGCTGGATCAGAAGCAAAGCAGCCAGGACTAGAACCGGTGCTCTGACACGGGATGTAGATTTCGCAAGCGACAGCTTAACCGGCTTTGCCGCAAAGCCAGCCCTCCGCCCCCTAGCTTTTTAATTCCCCTAGGTTTTTAATTCAGGTGTTTGGTGAGAGCAGAGGGAGAGTGAACACAGAGGCCAAACCCCCCCCATCCCTCCCTTCCCAGTCCCTAAGGGCAGAAAATGCAAACCTTAGATCTCTTCCTCTCTTTCCTCCTCCTTGACTTTTATCAGTATTGCCACGTCCTTGTGACAGTTCCGCAAGAGAGAGCCCTCCGCCTCCTCATGGCACTCGTGAGGTCGCTGAGGCCTCCGAGGAAGGTTTGTGACTGGTGGGGTCGGGCCTGGGATCCAGCCATGCCTGACTCCGGGACAGGCAGACCCGGCCACTGCAGCACACTGCCTGTCCAACAGGCTGGTCACGGGTGGCACCTAGCTGGAGTGACTGTATAATTTCTCATGCAAACCAGGGCAGTTTTGTAAGGGAAAGGGGGCATTATCAGTAATTGCACCAGGCCAAGAAATGCAAACTGATATGCACCTGGCAAGCAGGGCTGTAGGTTTGCCCCACACCACAGTGAGTTAGAGATAGCCCCTGCTCTCCAGGAACTCAGAGCCCCCACGTCTAATTACTGAGCAGAATCAGGTGTGCTACAGTGGGGCCAAGCAGCGTGGGGAGGAGATGAGGATGAGCTCAGAGGAGATGCCAGGGCCGGGCACATTCCTGGTGCCGAGAGCTCTCCCCTGCCCGGGGCTGCTGTACGTCATGCAGACTGGCTGTGGAGCCGGCGCTGCATCAGCGAGGGGCTGTAAGGACCACCAGGTATGACTCCTGTCCCCGAGAGTGCAGTCTCATCCCCAAGTCTGAGCTTCAGGGTCAGGATGGGAAATCTGGGGAAGGCTCCCAGGAAGGAGGGGCCTCATCACTTCCTGGGCCCCAGACCTGGACACCTTTCGTCCTGTGCCCAGTGTCAGACCATGGCAGGTGCAGGGCCTGGGCAGTTGGCCCCAAGTGCACCCAGGTTCTGTCATGTTCCTTTGGGCTAAGGGTCCTGTCTGGGCCCTCCATGCCCAAGGGAGACTCATACAGCTCACTAGCTCACTTCAAGCCTTGGCTAACCCCCTTTAAGTTGAAAACAGAAGGAAGAAAATCTAACTGGCTAAGCTTTACAACAAGCACAACTCTGGCCCCGTGGTGATAGAAAGGGATAGAGAGAAGGGGGAGGGGCAGAGAGAGAGAGAGAGAGAGAACAAGGAAATACCAGTTAGGCCCCTTCTGAGCCTCAACTGGGCTTAATTAAAGTTACAGACATGTTTAAAGGGGAGGGGTGGGGGAGACGGAGCTGCTCGGAAAACATGTTTTTAATTATGCTGTGGAATTTCTCCCCAGGGGAAGCCCTTGCCCAGTGGAGCGTCAAGGACAAGGATGCGGCTCTGGGCTGGGGGTGCTGAGCATGGCTCTCGGGTCGGGACAAGAGGCTGGGGGGTCCGTGTGCCACAGGGAGGTGGGAGACGCAGGCCCTGTGGAGCCTCATGGACAGTTAGCACCATGACACAGACCTTTTGAGAGGCGTCCACAAAGGTCACCACCATGGCCTGCAGCAATGCTGCCCATCAGAATGGCCTGAGAAACGCATTTCAAAATGCTCGTGTCCTTCCGAGGGCCATGCCTGACATCCCTGCGTGGTGCCCGCTGGAGGGGTTAGGGATGACAGCAGAGCAGCGCTGACTCGGCGACATGGAGAACATGGGGCAGGAGCGAGGAGGGGGCAGGTGCTGCCCCCACCGACCGCGGACACAGTCACAGCGCCAGGCACGGCCGGGGCCCAGACGCATCACACTCTAGGAAGGAATGCGAGAGTGTGTGGAGTTTCCAAGAGATGCATGGGCCTGGCTTTAGAATTTTTATCCAGGGGCTAGGCAGGCAAGCCCCCTTGATGAGAGAGCAGGGGACACGTGGGGTTCGTCTCTCAGGGAACAACACGATCCCAAACCGCCGACTACACATTCCGAATCCAGAAAGGGAGGAGAAAGGAATGTGGTGTGGGGCAGGCCTGCTCGCTTGCTTTTCTGTCTTTGCGACATGCTGTCACCTGCAGTGCCCCAGTGACCCCTGTGACATCCCCGGGAGGCAAGGACGCATGCTTGTGTTTACTGAGAGCTACCCGCTGCCGAATTCTGCTTCCTGTGTCTGGAACGGTTAACTCGCATCAGCCTTCCAACTGCTCCGGGAGGAGGGTGCTGGTATCACTCTCATTTTACAGACGAGACCCTGAGGCCTAAAGAGTTTCAGCAGGTTACCTAAAGGCCACGTAGCTAAGACAGAGCCAGCTAGACAGGAACCCAGGACTTGGCATCCACGTGACCGGCTCTTATCCTTCCGTGTACCCTGTGGGACGCAATATCGGGCCCATTTCATAGATGAGAAAACTGAGACTCAGAGGTTATGCAAGCCCGAAAGTGGTTGTTAACCCAGATCTTCCCACTCCCAAATCAGCACCAGTGTTTGCATACCAGACCACTCCCAGATAGATATCTCTGCTCAGGGGCAGCCATGCGCTCGGTGGAAAGCCAGCAGTGCGGGCAGCTGTCTTAGGGAGGAGTCCATGAGCAGAATCCAGACTGGTTGTCTCGCTGCCTTGGCGAGGACAGCAGGAGCAATCTCCGGTTTCGCCACTCACGCTGTCGCTCACTATCTTGCCCAGCTTGCTCCCCAGGCTCAGCCACCGGCAGGAGGCTGCAGCACGGGAGGGAGGCTAGGAGCCAGCGTGCACACCTGTGCAGACTGTTGGCGATCTGGGCGCCAGCGCTGCCTCCAGCGTTCCCCTCCTAGGCCAGTCTTGTCGAGGGCTGTCTCATGGCACCGTTAGTTAGTGGGCACTGGTTTCGAGTCCTGCCTCGTGGAGGGAGCTGGAATCCCGGCAGGAACAGGGCAGCCCTGGTGCCTGCCCTCAGGAAGCTTCCAGCCCACAGAGCTCTGCTTACCTGACCTGAAGTATGACCTGAAGTATGACGAGATGGGCGCTAAGACAGGGGAGGTACAGGCTGCTGGAGGTACAGCCGCTGTGTGGCCCGGGGGAAGCCGGGAGGCAGTGAGCGGGGGCTGCCTGGGCAGGAGGCCAAGCCTGGCTGCCCCTGGGCCGGCGTGCCGGGGGGGGGAGGGGGGGGTAATCGCCAACATTCCAAGGCCGAGCATGCTCGGGCCATCCCCCTCACGCTGGGGAGAATTACTCAACCCTGATGTTTTCCCATCTCGTGGGAGAAGGTGTAGGGGGTAGCCCTGAAGATTGAACGCCATGAGGAAAAAATCTCTTCTTTTCCCTTCCCGTATTTGTGTGAGTATTTCCTCCGACAGGTCCTCCTGAATCGTACTTTGAGCCAAATATTTGGTAAAAAGTTACAATTGCATAATCACCACCTACCCACAAATATCATTTGCTTTTTCTTCTATGTATAGTCACACTCCCACCTGCCAATTTATCTCTGATTTGTTACCATTTGGTTGCCAACAGACCCTTTCTACAAAGCACGATTTGCCTTACTACCAGGAAAGGAGCAAACACGGATTGAGCACCTGCTAGTATGCCCACCATTTCGCTGGGAGCTTATTTATGTGTCTTTGAAAGGAAAACAACAAAGCATTAAAGGAAGGAGCGTGCAACAGCTGATGTCTATATACAGGTTCCATTCCTGGCCAGCTGCTGAAGTTCTCTTTAGATCTTAGGAGTTTCCTTCCTGAGGTGTCTGGAGTAGGGGCTGGGTAGAGAAACCGTTATGCTTCCGTCTTCACAGTCCCCCTCCCCTTCCCTCCTCTCCTCCCCGCTCCATAATCCATACCGCCAGCCCCACCTCACGCGCAGCGCTGCTGAGCGCAGGCTACAGTGCTTCAGTTCTGAACCCAAGCTCGAATCCCAACGTTCAGCCATGTGTCGGGAGCAGCAGCCTCTTCCAGGGTAAAAACCATGGAACTCTGCCCAGCTTTGTTTATTTTTTCTTTTTCTTTTTTTTTTTTTTTTTTTTTTGACAGGCAGAGTGGACAGTGAGAGAGAGAGAGAAAGGTCTTCCTTTTGCCGTTGGTTCACCCTCCAATGGCCGCCGCGGTAGGCGCGCTGCGGCCGGCACACCGCGCTGATCCGATGGCAGGAGCCAGGTGCTTCTCCTGGTCTCCCATGGGGTGCAGGGCCCAAGGACTTGGGCCATCCTCCACTGCACTCCCAGGCCACAGCAGAGAGCTGGCCTGGAAGAGGGGCAACCGGGACAGGATCGGTGCCCTGACCGGGACTAGAACCCGGTCGCCGCAAGGCGGAGGATTAGCCTAGTGAGCCGGGGCGCCGGCCCCAGCTTTGTTTCTTTAGGCAACTGACGACGTGGAAGGAAGGGGGTTGGTAAACCCTGATTTCTGGTGACTTGGCTAAGGGTCACAGTATTCCACAGTCATTCGCTCATTCAGTCACTCAAACACCACATGCGCCAGGTCCCCCGTGCACCAGAAGCAGGTCATGCAGGGGGGCAGGACGAGCACTGGAGCCGCAGGCAGGAGGCCGGTTCGTTCCTGATGCTCTCCCTGCCTGTGTGACACTGGGGCTCCTGCCTTCTCTGGGTCGCTTTCTTCACCTGCAGACTAAAGAGGCTGCCACAAGATCCTTACCCTCTGCAGCACCAGCTCTAACCAGGAGCTTGTTAGAAATACAAGAGTGGGGGCAGGCATTTGGGACAGCTGTTAAGACACGGCTTGCAACACCTGCATCCCACATTGGAGCTCCTGGGTTTGAGTCCCTGCTCTCTTTCCAATTCCAGCTTCCCAGTAATGCACACCTTGGGGAGCAGCAGGGAATGGCTGGAGCGCTTGGGTTCCTGCCACCCATGTGGGGAGACCCAGATTGAGCTCCTGGCTCCTGGCTTTGTCCAGCCAAGCTCGTGCTGTAGTGGGCATTTGGGGAGTGAACCAGAGGATAGGAGGTCTCTCTCTCTCTCTGTTTTTCTCTCTGTCTCTCCTGTCTCTGTTCCTTTCAAATAAATTCATTTAAAAAAAGAAATGCAAGATGTGGTGGGGCCCTACTGGGTTAGACATCCATGTGAACGGTGACGTCTGGAGAGCACTGGAGCCCGAGTTCTGGGTCATTCTGTATGGAAGTCTGTGCTAAGACTGCTTGCCCAAGCAGGAGAACCCCGATGGACACGGAATCTGGCTGGTGCCGTCCAGCAGGCGAGAGGCCAGGGAGGCAGAGGAGAAGGTAGTGTTTTAGGTCTGCAATCCAAGTCTCGCTGTGCACAGGGCCAGGATGAAGTATGTCTGCCCTGGCCATATTGCCAGGAAGCTATTAGCACCATTGGGCTTTCTCTCTTGATATTTTTTTTCTTCCAGATTCGCTTTGTGGTGGAACTTGTGTGGCCTTTATCCTTATTTCTGGTCTTGATCTGGTTAAGGAACGCCAACCCTCTCTACAGCCAACATGAATGTAAGCACAGCGGGCAGCCTGGGCGAGCGGGGGGCCACACTAGCCCTGTCCTTCTGTTTAGAAAGCTTGGGGCAGGGTGGGGCAGGGGGTGAGGATTACATCTGCTTATCACATCTCATGCCTACAGCGTGCACAACAGAGAGGCATCAGCATTGCACAAGTTTTAAGTCTCAGCAAACACTCTCATGTGCTTACTGAAGGATTGTGCGATTATTTTTGTTTGTTTTGGTTGGTTTTTTTCCTGTTCCTAACCCCTCACCCATTTGAAAGAGAATAGACAATAGATGAGCTCTTTAAAATAGTTCAGAGACTGACTTAGGGGCTGTGTCCTACGCAGTGCTGGAGAGCCGCGAGTAGGAGCCGTACAGAACAATCACACTTCATAAAATAGTCTTCCTTGGACCCCTAGGGGCCCAGGGGCAGGGGATGAACCTTGTGAGAGCCTCTCTGCTACCAGGGCCCTCTGGTTTCTGGGTCCCTGCCCCTGGGAGAACTGATGGAGGCCTCCAGGGCAATGCAAAGCTGCCCTCCCCTTGTTCGTGGCCTTTGCCCTCTGCTCATGAGTTTCCAGCCCCAAGTTCTCAACCAGCCACCTGTCCATCAAACTCTTGCCTTTTTACCTTGCCCCACCCCCCTACCCACAATGTGCTGCTTGCTCTCGTGACTAACTCCTGCCTGTCTTCACTTCCTGTTTTAAAGGCCATTTTCCCAATAAAGCGATGCCCTCGGCGGGACTGTTGCCGTGGCTCCAGGGGATTTTCTGCAATGTGAACAATCCTTGTTTTCAGAGCCCCACCCCAGGAGAATCTCCTGGAACTGTGTCCAACTACAACAACTCCATGTAAGTGTTGAGGTGCCCACCATGCGGGACAGCTGCCTGCCCCTTCGTCCTCATCGTGCACTTGAGTGCCCGCAGGTGCACACACTTGCAGAACACGGAGCACTGCAAGAGCGGTTTTGAGGCCTGCTGAGCCTCTGAGCTCTTAGGAGTGAAGCAGGTTTCCTCCCAGGAGCATTCTAGTAACAGGCAGGGCCCTTGAGGAAAATGCTTGAAAGTGGCCACACGGACACAATTTCTCTCTTCTAACCCCAAGATGTGACCTGATGGCAGACCCTGCTGAGATGTGCCCCGCCCCCGCTTCTAGATCTCTGTTACTTGGGTGGAGTCACTGTTTGAGCAGGACATCCCCACCCCTGTGAACCCAACAGGTCTCTGTTCCTTTAAAGGCCTTCATGGCCATCTAGGACTAAGAGGACAGCAGGCAGGGAGCACTGTGCGGGTGAATGAAATCAGGCCCACAGGGGAAGCGCACCTCGTGGGAGACAAAGACCAACCCACTTCCTCTGCTAGAATGGCCATCAGTGCTCTCGAGCGGCAAGTGTGGGCCTCTGGCTGGAGAGTGGGGGTTCCTAACTGAGGGGCTGAAGACCACCCCAGGAAACTGTTGGGAATTAGGGTCCTCTCCTGAGAGAAATGGACACCCACACAGCATTGCATCGTGCGTATGATTTCAGCGACCTTGTGGGCCCCGGATTAATAACCTCTCTCCGGCCTGGGGTCACATTTCAAGTCAAATCCCCCAGGAAGAAGGTCTATCCTGGGGATTCCCTTTCCCAGCACTGGACAGAGGCCCAGGACATGGGCAGGGCTGTCCTTCACCCACTGTCCATCGTTGACAGCCCCCACCTGCAGCAGGTCATCCCCAAGGCCTTGTCAGGGAACAGGCTTTACCTGATTTGGACAAACACAGGGCCAGGTGGAAGCTGAGATATTTGCTTGGTTGTTGTTTTTAGAGGAGCTCTGTGTAAGCCTCCACAACAACACTGCATTTAGATTTTGAAGAGCTCTTGGTAGGGCAGCCTCCTGCTCCCAGGCTAAGGCTGCTTTTGCCCCAGAGTGGCAGCGCTGAGTGCTTGTGACAGCGATGGCATGGTCTGCAAGCCTGCAGCGTGTACCTGTTGCTCAGAAATATCCTAGGAGAAACCTTCCTCCATTGTAGGAACATGGAGCAAAGTCGGGAGGGGACGTTTTAGATGGGCCCACGTTGCTCCAAATGCTTCCATGCAGCTTTAGTTTATTCTACACGTTTGGGTTCCGGAAAAGAAATGCTTACCCACCCAGACAGAACCTATGGGGTTGCAAAGGAGGAGTCGGGGCAACCTTAGAGACAGCTCAGGGGAGGCCCTGGTGGAATTTATTAATGTTGTTGGGGGAGATCAAAGGAAGGGAATTGGGGAAGGGGCTCCAGACCCCAGCCAGGCATTTGAATGAGGAGAGCTGGGTTTCACACCACATCAGGGGTGAAATAATGTCTATTTAAGGTTGTTTTGCTTGCAAGGCTCAGAAGGAAGCACACAACTTGGATCCTGGATTTTCTCATAATGCCAAGGGTAGCAAGGCAGGCCCCAGGAGGGCCAGCTCCCTCAGCTCTCTCCTGTCTGCAAGGCCCAGCCTCCGCCTCTCACCATTGGCCTCACCCCTGCTCCTCAACACCCAGGCTGCTGCCCAGTGTACAGCAATTCATCCTGAGCAATTAGAAGAGCATTCCTACAGGTTTCAGATTGCCGGGAACAAATCCAGGTGGCCTTGCTCCGTTCTCCCTAACCAATCAGCTCTGGCAGGAATGCCTGTGTGCGTGCATGGATGTGGTGTGCATACAAGGAGGAGCTTGGGGAGGAAGCATGGCTGTCAGGGCCTATTCTGACAAGTGCCGCAGGTCTCAGCCGAAGACAGGGAAGAACCTCCAATGATATCCACCGGAATCAGCCTGTGTAAGGCTTTTCTGGACAAGAGCACGGGGTTGAGATGTGACCCAGCACCACCCAAACTGGAAGACTGAGCAAATCATTTACCACCCTTGTCTGTTCTCCTGTATGTGTAAGGAAGGGGAAAAAGTATTTCCTTCTCCTTTTCCCTTGGCAGTAGAATGAGGACGCATAATGCAGAAGCTAGGTCAAGTAGACAGTGTCTTTTTAAAAAAGATTTATTTTATTTATTTGAAAGACTGAGTTATAGAGAGAGGTAGAGACAGAGAGAAAGATCTTCCATCCACTGGTTGCAATCCAGATGGCTGCAATGGCCAGAGCTGCGCCGATCTGAAGCCAGGAGCCAGGAACTTCCTCCAGGTCTCCCACGTGGGTGCAGGGGCCCAAGGGCTTGGGCCATCTTCCACTGCTTTCCCAGGCCATAGCAGAGAGCTGGATCAGAAGAGGAGCAGCCGGGACTAGAACGGGTGCCCATGTGGGATGCCAGCACTTCAGGCAAGGGCGTTAACCCACTGCACCATAGTGCCAGCCCCAGTAGACAGTATCTTAAAACATGCCATGAGTGCTATCATTAATACGAAAATGACAGCTGTTTCATTATAGATGAGGCTTTGTCCCTCTTTCAGCTTGGCAAGGGTGTATCGAGATTTTCAAGAACTCCTCAGGGACGCACCGGAGAGCCAGCAACTTGGCCGTGTTTGGACAGAGCTCCGCACCTTTTTCCAACTCCTGGAAACTCTGAGGACTCACCCGGAGAGAACTGCAGGTGAGCCGGGCTTCACTGTTCCCAAGCATCCCTGGCCTCTCGCTTGTCTGAGCCATCGAGAGGCTGAAGATGAGGGTGGTAAAGATGCCAGAGCAGGCAGGGAGGGACGCGGCTTCCTCCCCGCTCCCTGCCGGTCTCCAGAGTCGGAAGTAGGGAGAAAGGGCGCAGCCCAGGTGAGTCCAGGACAGATCGGAGACTGCAGTGAGGCGAGCTCCGGGAAGTACAAGGTCAGGTCAAGGGCTGGAAGCAGGGGAAATGGATTTGCAGGGGAAGGTAAAGGTGTGGCGTAGCTTTCAGAGTCCTCAGGAGAGAGCTGACCAGGCGGAAGCAACGCTAAGAACCACTAAGGAGCCTGGGGGCTCAGAGCCCACACGCTAAGCGGGATGTTGGTAGGCACAATCTTGTGATTTCTCTCTGTCATATTCAGCGTCCAGGCCTGGAGGCAGAGCAGATGGGGACTGGGAGTGACTCGGGGGGCCTGTAGGGAGGCACCAGAGGAGGTCAAGGAGGCGAGCGAGTGGCAGGCAGTGGTTGGACGCAAAGCTCTGGATCCAGGATGCATAAGGATGGTCAGAAGCCAGCAGCACTGCCAGGGGCTGGGGCGGGGGGATGGCAAAGCCAGAGCCAGAAAGTGAAATATGCACATTCTGGGGTCTGAAGGCAGCAGGATGGGTAAGATGAGGCCGTGGTGCAGCGGAGCGGAGGGCACATGAGGAGGAGGGGGAGAAGGGTAGGGGAAGCCAGGCCTGGGCCACCCCACAGACACTGAGGTTGTACAGGAAGGTGACAGGACCTGGGCACCCACGTGGGGAGGAGAGCCACATCGGGTGAGGCACAGCAAGGAGGGAGGACGTAGGGCCCCCGCTCTCATGCGTCTCTACCTCGGGAGAAACAAGAAACAACAAAAATCAGTGACAGCGACACCAACATGTTTTAAGATGTGTTTACGTATTTTGAAAGTCAGAGTTACAGAGAGAACAGGAGAGACAGAGAAAGGTCTTCCACCCACTGGTTCACTCCCCAGGCTTCAGCAATGGCCAGGGCTGGGCCAGGCCGAAGCCAGGAGCCAGGAGCCAGGAGCTTCATCCAGGTCTCCCACATGGGTACAGGGCACAAACACTTGGCATCTTCTGCTGCTTTTCGCAGGCCATCAGCAGGGAGCTGGATCGGAAGTGGAGCAGTTGGGACACGAACGAATGCCCACATAGGATGCTGACATCACAGGTGGTGGCTTTACTTGCTGTGCCACAATGCCGGCTCCCCACATGTCTTTTTTATGATTGATTGATTGATTTGAAAGGCAGAGGTAGAGGCAGAGAGAAAGGTCTTCCATTTGCTGGCTCATTCCCCATATGGCCGCAATGGCCAGAGCTGTGCTGATCCAAAGCCAGGAGCTTCCTTCGGGTCTCCCACGTGGGTGCAGGGGCCCAAGAACCTGGGCCATCTTTCACTGCTTTCCCAGGCCATAGCAGAGAGGTGGATCGGAAGTGGAGCAGCCAGGACTTGAACCAGCGCCCATATGGGATGCCGACACTGCAGACAGCAGCTTACCCTATGCCACAGTGCCCCCCCCCCCCCGCCAAGTGTCTTTTTAAAATGTTAATGGGTGTGGCATGCATGTCGTGTCTGTCGTGGGCCCCTCTGCAGTGGCTGAAGCCACTGGATGTGGCAGCCGGAACCCCTTCCCTGAGAGGGAAAGGACTGACAGGAACCCTTTTCCCCAGGGATCCAGGGGCTGCTGTAGTCTCACAGGTGGAGGGTGCATCCGAGAGGGCTTCCAGTGGGGGAAGACTGTCGGGGAGCAGGACTCAGAGATTGCGAGCACTGCATTTTGGAGCTGCAGGGAGACACACGCTCCTAAGTGTGGGGCAGGGGCGGAGGTGCCTAAGGCTGAGCATTGAGGACAACAGGTATGAGGAAGGGGTCTACCAAGGGAACGGGCTACAGCTGCTCTGGATTCCCAGAGGCAAGGTGGGAGAGTGGCCTCTGTCAGCCCTGGGGCCTCGCAGACCCCCGGCTGCTCCTGTGAGCCAGGCGCTGGGCTGGCCTCTGGGAATGGAGAGGAGCTGAGTGAGCCAGTGAGAGAGCGACTGCCTTCTGAAGGCACCGGGGAAGCCATGGACAGAGATGCACAGAGGGGCACCGACCACACGGGGCAGGGAGGAAGCAGGGCAGTCTGCAGGGAAACTGCTGATTCCACACAGTGGGAAAGGGCAGGGTAGGCTCAGCTTGGTCCTGCCTCTTCGTGACAGTCACAGCATTTCAAACAGTGGAGCATGTACTTACTGTGTGCTGTTCTGCAAACCGGATGGCGAGCACTCCGTTCTTTGCTGCTCTGGATGGCAGGGTTTATTTCAGTGAGCTCCTGTTGGAAAGGCCTTAGCACTTTAATAGAAAATGTGTGTGTGTGTGTGCACCAACCAGAAAGTGTTTTCCCCAAGACAGATATGGAGATGCCCCCAAGTCCAGTGGGGTCAGGGAGGCAGCAGACATTCCTAGGCCACTGTCTGAGCAGCAAGTTGAGTCTGGCTCGAGGAGGTATCCGGGGAGTGATTCCAAACCACAGTTTCTATGTGGTTTTTATAACGTGTATATGAGAACCAAGATTACTACTGCCTAACCCCAAATCAGGACTGGTTCTGAACTGGCAGTAAGTGAGGGCTTCAGAATGTTCGTGGAAAATGTGTATCATGAAAAAACCACGCATGGATTTCAAAAAACGTTTACTCCAAGATAAACTTATCTTTCAATTCTGTTTTTCCACGGACTCTGGGAGGTCTCTGTGCACAGGTGGTTGCTTCTACGGGTCTCAGGCCAAGGGGAGCATTTCAGAAAGGAGAGCAGGCCTGGGAGAAAGGCTCAGGGAGACCACCCCAGCTGCCCTAGGGCTGGGGACAGAGACCCTGGCCTTGGTGGCCATGAGAGAGGACAGGAGTCCACGCCCACCTAAGGGACATGGTTCCTGCAGGAATTCCGGGCTGGGGCTATTGCAGTGCAAGAGTCACCAGGGAGCGCGGGCTCCAGCGCCCTGCACACTGTGGAGGGTGGAGGGTGGTCGGCACCCTGCGCGCTCTGGAGGGTGGCCAGCCTGGGTGTGCTGGGGCCCGCGGGTCCCCTCACCTGGGAAAGTATGCAGCAGTGACCCAGGCAGCTGTCGTGTTTCAGAGCAAACCTGTAGTGCGACATTCTCAGCAGGGGATTAATGGCCAAAGAGCAGTCCCCCCCACCCACCGTCCTGCCCCCAGCAAGCTCCATGGGTTCTCAGCGTTAAACACCCTCAGCCGCCCCTCCACCCCCTGCCCCCGCCTCTAATCTTCCCAGGGAAGAGAACAAGAAGAACCGCATTTTAAACTAAATTTATTTTTCTTTCCTCGGGCCGCCAGTTCACATTTCTCCCTCAGGAGCTGTGTGAAGCTTCTGTCTGTCTGGTATCGGCAGCCTCTCACACTCGGGCCCCCAGCGCTGACCCGCCAGGGCAGCCCTGGGCCCTCCTGCTGCGTGTGTGCTGAACCCGCACACACCTGCCTCCACCCCCCTCCCCGCCCCCAGGAGGCCCTGTCCCCAGGGTGCACCTGGGTGGCACCCTACATGCTGCGTGCACAGCAGCTCCCCCACGGCCCCTCCTTCTGCCCCTTCTCCCCAGCAAGACATGCGGAGGAGAGGCCGGGTGAGGGAGTTCAAGAATAGTGGCGAGACACACAGTCCCACGGGGTCCTGCCTCGCAGGTGAAGACAACCGGTGTTTACTGAGAGTGGCCTGTCAGTCAGCAGGCTTTCATCCAGGCCCTGATGGTGTCAGGCTCTGCGGCTGGCTGGCAGAGTGCGCCCAGCACTGCTGGGCATGGAGAAAGAGGTGACAAAAGCCAGATCAAGAGGCCCTGGCCCTCAGGAGGTCTAGATTGTGTGTGTATGTGTGTGTGTGCATGTTTGTGGGTATGTGCCTGTGTGGTGTGCTTGTCTCTGTGTGTGTCTCTGTGTGTGTGCACGCTTTGTGTATGTGTGTGCATGTGTGGTGTGCTTGTCTGTGTGTGTGTGCATGTGTGGTATGCTTGTCTGTGTGTGTATGTGTGTGTGCATGTCTGGTGTGCTTGTCTGTGTGTGTGTGCACTCACATGCACTGGACAGTGTTGCTGTAAAGATGATACATAAGGCCAGCCACCAAGGGTCACTGGTGAAGAACAACCAGGCAGGAGGAAAGGCAGAAGAGCCGGGTGTGGAGGGCAACAGGACCTGTGGGAAGGCACGAGCACAGAGCAGCCCTCCCAGAGCCCTTCGCCTTGCTTGCGGCCCCCTGCCCAGTTTCCCTCCAAGCCTCTGGACTTGCTCTATACAAGGGGGAGTGACGCTAGGCTACACCACTGGCCCACGTCTCCCTGGCACGCACCATGGCAAGGGGCCTTTGTGTGCCGGACACTCGGGCAGGCCTATGAGGGGCCCCCAGGACTCATCCAGAGGAGAGGAGCCACGCTGAGCCGGCCGGGCTCTGCACTGGAGCAGTCACAGCCTACAAATGGGGAGCAAGGCTGTCGGGCCCTGGGGCAGGCTTGTTGGCTGCCTGGCAAGGGGCAAACACAGCATGGGAAAGAGCTGGATGCTGGGCAGTAGCAGCCAGGACACACAGGGACACGTGATGATGAGAGAGGGTTAGCCCAGGAGGACTCGGGATGTAGACAGGCATTTTCACACAACCCAGAGCTTCCGCTTTGCATCAAAACGGCTCCGGCTCCGCAGAGTCTCTGGCCAGCACCTCGGGAAGCACAGCAGGGGCCCTGGAGGCTGGCAGAGGAGGCGAGGGCTGGTGTGACTCTCCCCCAGCGCAATCAGCAAGAGCAAGTGACTCGTGCATGCTCCCTCTTCAGTGGGGGGCTAAGTGTGTCACATTCCTGCTGCTGTGTCACCCCCACACTGCTCTGGAAGGCCAGTATGGGAGGTGCAGACACAGAGAGGGGTGCAGTCCCCAGGGCGCCATTGACTTTGGGGCAGAGCATTCTTTGTTTGTGGTGGGAGGGCTGTCCCAAGCCTGGTGGAATGTTTAGCAGCATCCTTGGCCTCAACCCCCCAGCACCTCCCCAATGGGAACAACGAAAATGTCTCCCCAGGTATTGCCAAATGTTCTCATGGGGACAAAATTGCCCTGCTCCAGCCCCTCCACCCCGACCCTGGTAAAAGCCACTGTCTGAGGCCAACCCCACAGGGCATTCTGAGATAGCCCCTTGCTCAGGCCAACGGTCCCACTGTCCATGCCTTCCTGTTCAAGTGTGCCCGGCTGCTTCTGCAGTAAATGCTCTCACTGTGGGTGGCAGTACTTGCAATGGACCTGCCCCAGGGCCCCCCAGACAGCACAGGTCAAGTTAGAAATGCTCCAGTCGACTCCAACGCTCCTCCCATTTGTGTGACCCACGTCCCCTTCAGCACCCTGCCCTTTCTCTCCTTGCTTCACAGGAAGAGGAATACGAGTTCGGGATATCCTGAAAGACGAAGAGGTCCTGGTGCTATTTCTCAAGAGAAACATTGGCCTGTCTGACTCGGTGGCCCACCTTCTGGTCAATTCCCAAGTCCGCCCGGAGCAGGTAGGAGGGGGCAGCAGCATCAGCAGGTGGTCCCTGGAGGGCAGGGGTGAGCACCGCGCCTGGGAACGTACCCGAGGTCTCGGCGGGTTTTTCCCTCTTGCTTTCACATTTGGAATCCATGACCATGCCCGTGTTCAGAAAAAATACCAGGGGATCATTGAGATGGTGCGTGTTCTGCTCAGAGCACCCAAGCAGCATAGATCCTGGCAACACCGGAAACCCCCGTGATTTTCACGGCTGGAAGGACCCCGGGAGATCGTGTGGCTCTGCCTCCTCTGTACATTTGAGGACATTGAGGCCGGCCCTTCAGTAACCGAATATGTAAGGGCTGCTGTGGGTTCTGCAAGGCAGCATGAACAAGACGGGCACAGCTGCTGGTCCCAGGGGCTTCCATTCCAGCAGGCTACTATCCCCCACGCAGGGACTCCACTGTGTGTGCCCCAGATGTCAGGAGCGGGTGGGACACTGGGGGCTTTGGGCCTTGCAGAGGAGGTGGGGCAGGGCAGGCCCGACAGGAGAAGGCAGCCAGGCCCACGGCTGGGGGAGGGTCCTGGCCTGACAAGTTGGCAGTGGGGGCTGTGGGGGCCTCCCAGGTTACAGGATCTGGGAACAGCAGCGGGGGAGCTGGCCTCTGCTTCCTTCCTGGCGCCCGGCAGACGCCTTCTCCCGTGTCCCTGGTGCATTTCTGACCTCTGCCCCCCACCCCGATATTCATTTGTCCACCTAAATCATCTGTATCCATACAGAGCATTTTCACCATGAACGCCTGACTTTCGCATCTGCTAGCTGTGTTATTCCTCACAGTAGTCCCGAGATGGGTCGAAGAGTTGGGGAAACTGAGGCAGCTGGTGATGGCGTTATTCTGTGCCCAGCGATAGAGCTAGAAATCATGAGTCAGCAAAGAATCCAGGTCGTCTCACTGCTGACCCAGGCTCAGCGGTTCTCAGAATCCAGGGAGCAGCAGTGTCGGCAGCAGCCGGGAGCTCTCCAGAAACACACATTCTCAGGCCCAACCCCAGACCAGCTGGGTCCAAAGCTCTGGGGTTTTAATTAATTATTTTTACTGAAGACACAGTGATAGGGATCTTTCCATCCCCTGGTTCACTCTCCAGATGCCCCAACAGCCAGGGCTGGGCCAGGCCAAAGCCAGGAGCTGGGAACTCAATCCTGGGGTCTCCCCTGTGAGTGGTAGAGACCCAAATACTTGAATCATCACCTGTTGTCTCTCAGGGTGTGCACTAGCAGGAAGCTGGAATGGAGAGCGGAACCAGGGCTTGAACCCAGGCACTCTTGGTGGGGAATGCAGGCATCCCCAGCGTCGGTTCTGTGTATTATCAAGCCCTCCAGGTGGTCCTGACTGGCCTGGGGTTGGCAGCCTCCACTGTTTGGGGCTCCTGGGTCCCGGTTCTGTGTGTTATCAAGCCCTCCAGGTGGTCCTGACTGGCCTGGGGTTGGCAGCCTCCACTGTTTGGGGCTCCTGGGTCCCGGTTCTGTGTGTTAACAAGCCCTCCAGGTGGTCCTGACTGGCCTGGGGTTGGCAGCCTCCACTGTTTGGGGCTCCTGGGTCCTGGCCCAGCATCCTGGCTGTCGGACTCTGAGTGTGGTACACAGTGAGAATGCAAGCTGGGCAGGGGCCCACAGCCCAGATACCCTTCCCACTCTCCTCCTGGCCTCTGCTCCTCCTCCACACTCCAGGGGAGACCCAGACATGGACAGAATTGAGCGCCTGTGTCAGTCCTGAGATACACGCCAGCCCCGGGTGCCATCTGAGCCCAGCGGAGGTGGGAGGAGAACTCACGTGGGGACTTTGCACAGTGGTTCCCTGCACTGCAGCGAAGGAGCCCGTGCCTGCTCTCCTGGCTTTTCAGACTCTGAGGTTTCACCGAAACTGGGCGAGGGGCCCCTCCAGGGGCACGGGGGAGGGGGGGAAGTTCCCGGCAAGGCCCTGCCCAGCTCCCTGTCCACCCACCCCGAGGGCAGGGGAGGTGTCGGCTGCGACACTGATCACTCATTTTCCCCTTGGCTTTCTCTTCGGCTCATAAAACATAGGTCCCGGCAATGACTGCCCCGACTTCCAGTCGGTAATAAAAGGGAGCTGGAGATAAGGGCAGGAATGTAGGGGAAATTTCTTCCTAGTTCCTGCTGAGGTGACAAGTGCTTCTCTCACAGCCGGCATGAGGACCGAGGCCTCAGGAGAGAGGTCACGCATGCGCAGCGTGGTTGGCTCCCTCTGCCCAGCACCCTGCCTCTGTGCTTGCTCCTCGGTCTGCGTGTCACCCTCTGACTCCTTGTCAGCCGTCCGCCAGGACTCTGGTCCTGATAGCACTGTCCTCTCTGGGAACCATGCTCTCTCTGCGCTGTCTAGTGAGGGAATGCACAGCTGTGCCATCCGGCATCCTTGTTAAACCTGGCACGTGTGTGTGCCTGACCATCGGGGCTCCGTACCCTGGTCCTTTCTGCTGGTGCCTCAACACAGCTCCCTTGGGGGAGTCCCGCCCCCTCTCTCCTAGGGAACCATCAGCCAAGGCCAGTGGTACAGCTCTCTGGCTTGTCCCCGCCTCACACCAGCCCTGGAAACGCCTGGACGTGGCGCAAGGCCTGTAAACCCTCTTTTCTTTGCCCTGCCCCTCTTCCCTACCTGCCAAAGAGCTCACAGGTAGTGGTTAAGCTCGGGCTTCGAACTCCAGCAAGACCACACACTTAGCTGTGTGACCTCGGGCAGGTTCATTAACCACTCTGTGCCTGTTTCCCCACTTGTGAAATGGACATGATACAAGCACCTACCATGTCCCTTGGACTAAAATAATTCATGTACGCACAACACACAGAGCAGTGCCTGGCACCCAGCAAATGTTCAATCCATGCTACCTATGTCTACTCTGCTAAACACTCTCTGGCCTCAGTACCCACCAGGTCAGGCTGTTTGGGTGCCTGCATTTCTAGCCAGCTGGTGAGCTCTGGGGTGGATGGGACTCTGCCTTGCGGCCACCACCCTCATCCCGGCACGTGGGGAGGCCAGTGAGCAGGCGCTGAATGGACACATAGCAGCATGAGAGACAGACAGGGACCGATTTTCTCCAGTCCCCCAGCCCCTCCCCTGGAGTATGAGGCGCTTGGAGTCCCTCACAACCCACCCCCCCCAAACTCTTTCAGCTGCTAGGATTAGAGGTGAGGGTGGAGATCTGGTTGGGGCTAGGAAGTGAGATGTAGACAAAAGACAGAGGTCATGTTGGAGCCCGCAGCCAGCCCCAGCCCGTGGGCTTGCAGGATCCACACCAAGCCCCAGCAGCCAGCATTTGCTTAGGACCAGCCTCCCTGGTACAGTTGAACAGATCCCACACCAGGGTGGCAGAGCCTGGGCCTGCGTGGCTGTCCAGCCCAGACAGCCCTGCGATCGGAAGCCACAGGAAGACTACAACGCCCGGGGAGTCTTGGGGATTTGGTGATAGCACTTAGGGTCTTGTCCGCTGCAGCAGCCCAGTGGCTGTGCTGGTGCCCAAGGGTCCCTGAGCAGGATGAGGGCCCCTCTTACCACCTCAGCCTCCAGAATTCATCCTGGAGATGGTGCCCAAGTGTCCCTGGCGGGGCGCTCCCTGGGAGCTGTAGGGCACTGGCAGGGCACGGGGTCTCCAGATCAGCAAGGATGCTTTGTGACCTCTGAACTTCAGACTCACAAGTAAATTTTCAACTCAGTTGGGTCCCTTTTAGACCTGCTGGGGGGACATACTTACACCAAAAAACAACTCATAGTTTATCTGAAATTCAAATTTTACTAAGTGTAAAAATTTTACTATTCCTACTCTAAGTCTGATGAGAAAGGCAGGAAGGGGTGGGTCATTTGCATCGCTACAGGTGGTTTCTGGCTGCTCCTCCACCTCGGCTTCAGGAAGAAGGGCTTGCTGGCAGCTGCGCATTGTGCATGAAGAGGCAGCTCCTGGGGCAGGCACTGTGGTGCAGCAGAATAAGCTGCCCGCCTGTGGCTCCCGCCTCCCATAACGGAGTGCCAGATGGACCCAGCTCCCTGCTGCTGCATCCTGGGGCAGCAGATAATGGCATCCATGTGGGAGACTGGGATGGCGTTCCTGACCCCTGGTTTCAGCTGGGCCCAGCCCCAGCTGCTTTGGACATTTGGGGAGTGAACCAGCAGACGGAAGATCTGCCTCTCAAGTCGATGGGAAAATAAACATTAAAAAAATAAAATAAATGGCCGTGTGATAAAATGAAGCAGGCTGGGGGCGGTGTGTGGATTTCCTGAGTCGGCTCTAGCAAATGACCACAAACACAGTGGCTAAAAAACATAGTGCTTATGATCTCGTGGTTCGGAGACCAGAAGTCTAGCAGGCCAGAAGCCAGCACAGCCGCCATCCCTTGTGGGGAGCCTGGAGGGAAATCGGCTTTCTGGCACTTGCCAGCTCCCAGGCCGGCCATGGTCAAGTGCTCACATCACGTTCCTCAGACGTGGCTTTCTCTGTCTCCCTCTTCCACAGGTTTCAAGGACCCTGTGATTACACAGGGCCCACCTGACCACCCAGAACAATCTGCTTGTTTTAAAAGCAGCTAATTAGCAGCCTCCATTCCCTCTGCCACGTCTCAGAATGCACCCCAGTTTCTGTGGGTTAGCCGGCGGCGTCTCTCGGGGCGGGGGTGGAGCCGGGGTTCTCAGGGTCACTTCTCCTCCCTGCAGTTTGCTCACGGAGTCCCAGACCTGGCGCTGAAGGACATCGCCTGCAGCGAGGCCCTCCTGGACCGCTTCCTCATCTTCAGCCAGCGACGTGGGGCGCAGACCGTGCGTGGTGCCCTGTGCTCCCTCTCCCAGGGCACCCTGCAGTGGATGGAGGACACCCTCTATGCCAATGTGGACTTCTTCAAGCTCTTCCGCGTGGTAAGTGGTAGGGCTGGCTGCTTGGCCCTCGGAAGGTGATTTGGGGGCACTCATGAGCCCATGCTGTGTCTGGGTCGGTGGCTTGGGGACCTGGGAGTCACTGCAGGTCCACTGCTAGGTGTGTGGTTGTGGCGGTTTGTGTCTGCTCCAGGTGGAACTCGTGCTCCCCACTGCCCCCAGCAGGGTGGCCGATAAAGGAGCTCACCTGCAGATGCCCAGCCAGGTGATGGCGGGCAAGACGTTTAACCATTCTGGCCCATTGCTCGTCTGTATGACGACTATGGTGTGTGGTAGTGGGAAAGGGATTTTTCCACAAGTGAGAGCTTTTATCCTCCTTCTTTGGACTCTGATCCTGACCCCAAATGTTGCTGCTGTTTCACGATAGAATAAAAAAAAGTCATCATCTCAACAATGTAGACAGACAGCCCTGACCTAGCTCACCCTGTTCCCAGACGGCCTAGGACCCGATCAGCTCCCCTCCTCTGCTGCCAGGGGAAGGTGAGGAGGAATTCTACAAGGGAGGTACGGAGCAGAGGCTCTCAGGTTGCAGAGTGCATGAAAGTTACCAGGGAATTTGGTAAAAGATGCAAGTTCCGAATTCCCAGCCCCAGAGACCTTGCAGGAGGAGAGCTGGGCTCGGCCAGAATGCGCCGTTGGCTTAGGGGATCCTGGTGGCGGTGCCCAGAGGTCTCACGGTCAGAACCGCCCAAACCTGGCATCCTTCCGCGGGGACGCGTCACGTATGTCTAGCCTTGAAGGGTATACTGTGTTGCTTTGGTGTCTGCCTACTTTTAAATTTCTGGAGCTGTGTCGTGGGGTACATCACTCACTAAGAACTTAATCGAGGAAATTGTGTTTATGTTGTTTCTCCTTGGCTCTCTCAAGTCCCAGAAAACCCACTCTGCTGCTCTGAAATCAAAGCAAGCTGTGCGCTGTTCAAAACGAAACAGACTAAAAGACCCTACCCTTGCTAGGAGACTCTCCCCTTCATGCCTCTGTAAGGTGACTTCCCCTGGGCATGGGCTCCCTGTCCCCAGCCCAGCAGCACAGGCCTCCAGAGCAGGTGAGAGCGCTCAGGACCTGGGGACTCCGACACGCGGACGCTCCCCGCGCTGACTCCCGGAGAACAGAAAGCCTCGCCGCCTATCGACCTGCCCAGAGTTTCCAACAGAGCCGGCCCAGGTTTCCAACAGTTTCCAACACACTCCTTGGTTTGTTTTCAGAGGCAGACAGAGGAGGGTAAGAGGACAAGGAGCCCTTATTCCGAGCAGCTGACCCTAGCACGGCCCGGAGAAGGGGCCCTGTGTCCGCAGAGCTGCCGAAGCTCCGTGTCCGGGCAGTAACGCTCGTATGCCCCAGCAGGGCAGGATCTATGATGTCTGTGTGCCTGGCCTTTGCGAGCAGGTCTCAGGCCACCAGGGTGCCTGGGATCATGCAATCGTCCTGTCACTAAGAAGGATTGGGCCTCACTTCTCTTCTTGAAGCACCTTGGCCATCGATGTAGGGAATGTCCCGAGGGGGGCCTGACCCAGAACCCTGGACGTAAGAGGATAAAAGGGCACCGGGGAGAAACTTTCCATTCGTGACCGGACGCTAAACTCAGGCCACTGACAGTGTTTACTTGTCAGACCAGAATGTCTGTCCTTCTGCCCTGGCCTTGCTGCCCTGGCAAGTGCTCAGGTCCAGAGAGCAGAGCCCAGTGCTGGCCAGTTGCCCTCAGCGACCTGGGAGAGGGTCCTGTGTGCTCGCCTGCTGCTCACAGCACCTGCTGGAAGCCAGACACTGAGCTGAGGCCCCCCCCCCCCCCCCCCCCCCGGCTGCAACCCAGCCGCAGGCAACACAGGGACCAGACACAAGCAAACCGGCCACTTCACAGCAGGGAGGCCTGGGGAGACCAGCAGCACCTGCCCCTAGGACAGTGCCTCCCAGGCTTGGGCTGCACCTTGAACCTCAGAGGAGCTTTGAGAAACCACCAGCGCCTGCACCCATGCCCAGACATTCTGACTCAGTTGGCTTAGGGTGCAGCCCAGACCTCAGTCATTTTTTTTTCCCAAGATTTATTTATTTATTTAAAAGGCAGAATTAGATCTTCCTTCCACTGGTTCATTCCCCAGATGGCCACAATGGCCTGGGCTGGGCTGGACCAGGTCAAAGCCAGGAGCCAGGAGCTCCATCCGGGTCTCCCAGATGGGTATGCTGCCTTCCCGGGCACATCAGCAGACAGCTGGCTAGGAAATAAAGCAGCGGGAACTCCAACCGGCACCCATATGGGATACTGGCGTCGCAGACAGCGGCTTAACCTGCTATACTACGATACCTGCCCCTGGACTTCAGTATGTTCTAAAGTTTCCCAGATAATTCCAAAGACCAGCCAAGGTTGAGAATCACTGGCGTGGAGCCTAGGAGTTTGACTTATCAAATTCTGTAGCCCAAGCATGATAGCGGCAGTACCCCAAATGCTTCTGAGGCTTCAAGGCACTGATCACCCCCTAAGATGGAAGTGCTGTATAGACACGGCCTCCCTCCAGTTCTCTTACAAAGCCAGCATGCTTCAGAGCCTGACGGGGATGGATAAGGAGGAAGCCCAGGTGGGAGGTGGCCCCCCTGGCTGTCCTGTCCTCTGCTCGGGCTCTGGAGGGGCAGCCCTGGCCGCAGGATACCCAGGTCCGATTTTCTGGTGCCCTGGCAATGTGCTTCTCCCCTCGACAAATGCATAGAGCAGCTAAACAATTTTTTTTTTAAAACATTGACTAATAAAGGAATCAAAAAGAAATTACAGGCATTAAGATGGGATTTAGCTTTTATTGCTCCCGTACCCAGGCTATCAGTAGTGTTCTTTGAAAAAAATGACCCCGAGGCAGGCCAGAAAGACTCAGGACAGACCCCCTGATCCTCAGAGGAGGCTGGGCCAGGCAGGGCCGCTCTGAGGCGGGAAAGGCCTCCTGGGCTGGGCTGTTGTTGCAGCTGCTTTGGCGGGCAGCCACGCTCAGCTCTGGTGCGGGAATGCTGGCCTCTGTGCTGGGCCTTCCTCATGCGCACATAGGCCAGTGTATAAATAAGGTTTTATTAAATGCACGCCAGTTCTCATTAACCAAGAGGGAGAAATGTTAGTAAACCACTGTGACGGCACCTGCCCCTGTTGTGGAAGGAGCCAGGGTGGTGGGGGAGGGGAGTGGGGGGTGCAACCTCGAGACCCTGCAACCCATGGAGCCCAGAGATTAGGGAGGTGGGGGCGGGGGTCCTAGGGCCAGCACCAGCTGGGACCAGCTGTGTTTTCCCCTGATCCCTTGGAGATCCCAGTGAGTGTTGTCATCCTCCAACAATGCAAATGCGGCACCCATGGCTGCGTGCACACTCACACACTCACGTGTTCTTGCACATGCACACGGCACAGGCAAACTGGTGACCCAGAGGGGCTGGGCAAACAAGACACCAGGTGCCTGGATTTTCCCGAATGAGATGTAGCTTCTCACTTTCACCGGGGTTGAGACAGCTCCAAGGAGTTCCTCTTCCCTTGCCACCTTTCCCGGGGCTCAACAGCGCCAGCTTGAAACCCAGCAGCCCAGACCTGGGCCCGAGGTGTCACTACTGCCAGCACCACCTGAAAGGGTTTGCACCTCGTAAAAAGCCTCGGGGCCAGTTTCAGGTGAGGGGTTGGGACGAGTCCCATCTGATTTGGCCCCAGCCTGCCTGCCCCTGCTCCGCCCGCGCCCCCTCCCCCAGGTCCTTCCTGTTTTCCCTCTGACTCTGTGTGCAGCTTTGAAATCTTGCTGAGAAGCAAATCTGTCCCTTCAGCTTTGAATGTTTATTTGTGGAAGTTCAGCAGGGGGACTGAGGGGGGTGCCAAGACCAGCCAGCTGCTGGGAAAGTGCAGTCACCCTCCCTCCCCACCATGGGCCTGGGTTGAGGGGCTGCGCAACCCCGGCTCTCGAACACACCCACGCCTGCGTTTGTCGCCAGCTCACTTTGATCCTTTCTTTCCTTCCCCCCACCATATTCGGGTGCTGGTTTTGCTTTTCTGACTTTGTTTACCTGTGGCTCTTGGACCATGGGTGCTGAACACTGAGTTCCAGGAGAGAAAGGACTTAGTCTTGGGTCCTGACTGTGAGCTCCCATCGATGTCCGGCTTGGTGCTTGGCTCTGCTCCCTGTGTTCCTGGATCACGAGGAATAAGTAGAGCAGACCACTGGCTGCCCGGTGAGAGCCACCACGGTTTTGTGCTCAGGGTCATTGGCTGCTGTTTGTTAAATTTCAACTCCGCGTTTGCATTTGGGGTGAAGTTTCTGGGAGCCCCCTCCTCCAGGATTTTAAAATGAGGCGTCCTCCTGACTTGCATAGTGATTTCCTCTCTCTTCACATGTCTAAGTCTTTGGATCCTGGATTTTCTCCCCTTCCTGGGTGAAGGCTTGCAGAGGGAGGAGAGAGGTGAAGGCCAAGGACTGGCACCACCCGAGGGCAGCGGGGCTGTTGGCTGGACACAGAGCTAGGTTGGAAAATGGGTTCCTTGTGCTCTTGAAACTGATGAAGCTGCTGCAAGGATATCTGATTCTGAGCGCTCACACTTGCTCTGCCTACATCTACAAAAATTGTGTTGCAGCCGACATGTCCCCTGGGCGGATGGATTTCAATAAAGAAGACATAGAAATAAGAGAGGATCTTTAATGTCCACTAAACGGGTGCAAGGCCTATGGGCCTGGCATTTGCCTGCCAGGATTTGTTTTAGGCACCGGGTATGCAGTAGGCCAGATTGCTTTTCGTGACAGATCAGATGTTGTTACTATGGATTTCAAAAGAAAGTACTGAGAGGTCAAAACTCAAGTGGCTTAAGACATGAGCAGGCCCCTGGGAGAGCAGCCCTTCAGGGTAGCAGGGCCTGGGGTCCCGGCCTTTATTCTCTAAGTGTGGACCCAGCACTTGCAGCCGGGCCCAGGCACATTGTTTCTAAGAAGTGTTTTAGCTCCTGATGTTTCTTTACAGAACAGGAACCCTTCACCTTCATATGGTTTAAGATGACCTTGAGTAGCTGTCAAGGGCTCCAGACTTCTCCTCTAGGGAAATGCGAGTTTGTATAGACACAGTCACACAGCAGATGGGAGGTCAGGGAGCTGAGGCAGCCATGCCCCAGGTTCAGAGCTTTTGCATCAAACTCTTCCCCACCTATCACCAATGTCCATCCTTTCCTGAAAGGTCCCAACACAGCCACAGAGTCTCCCCCATCCCTATGAACTAATCAGTGTCTCCTTGCTGGGGCACACAGGCACCTCCCAGTGGCCGGGAGCCTGGGTCCTGTCTGTGGGTCAGCACATACCTTGCTGCCATTTAAAAGGGACCTCAGCCTTCCTGTCTGAAATGGGGATCCTAAGCCCTGCTCTGTGTGTCAGAGGGTCACATTAGAGAAGAGCTGGAAAGGCTCCTGGAAGCGCAGAGACTTTGCTGGGACCGAGGCAAGCACAGCTGCCCTGCAGAGGATCCCTGCTCCCCCATCTCTTCCGTCCCTGGCCCCCTCCCCCCGGGTGGAGGCCTCGCTCACGGAGGCAGCTTCCGATCCCAAGCTCCCTCGTGCTTTCATCAGCCACGGATCTGAGGAGAGAAGACACTGCAGGGTAAAAGGGGCTTAGAGTCTGTTAGGCCAAGGAATGTCCCCTAACTGACCTGTGCCCACAGCCCAGAGCCCAAGCTCAGGTCACAGGCTCTGCCCCTCCAGGCCTGGGAGACAGCAAGTCTCTGGGGCCTCTCCCAGCAGAGACAGCTTGGCGAGTCTGCCCCTGCCCCCAGTCCCGGTGGCCGAGTCTGAATTCTCCACGGGTGACGCATTTCCTAGCACTCGGGGTGTCCCCTCCTGGCTGCCCCTTCCCCACCGAAGCCAGCTTCCTCTCTTTTCATCTGGTGCTTAATGACTGTCAAGTTGCAACAAACAGGCCTCAACGCCACATTCTCCCAGTTGCTCAGCAACGACTTCCCTCCCGGATGAATCTGGACTTCCTGTAGCTGCAGCCCAGGACCGCACAGGGCGGCTGCCCTTGGTTTGCTTTGCACCTCTGGCCGGGGTGCTTCCGAGCTAGCAAGCTAGCAGCCCTTGCCCCAGAACCTTCCTCTGGCTCCCAGAGGCCGTGTCCTCCCCGTGAAGGCTCTTGGAAGCCGAGGCTGCCCGTGTTCCCTTGTGTATCCTCAGCCTAGAAACAAATACTGCTTCCAGATAGTCTGAATCACAGAAAGTAAAACAGAGTTCAACTCCTGAGACCTTCCTACGCGTGGGGGTAGAGTGACATCTGTTTGATGAACCCACTGTTTGAAAACATCAAGGGCCAGCACTCAAGGTGTGTTGGAACTGACATGCTTTATTCTGTGTGTGTGTAAAATAGGACACAATCTCAGGGAAAAAATCTGGGTTTTTTCTCTGACCCAGAGATCAAGGCTCAGGGGCTGCTCAGACCAACCACGGTGGGGGAGGTGGACCCTTTCATAGTCCTGTTTGTGCCTCCTATCTTCCTTGGGAGGTCCCATCAGAACTTGAACTTGGGTTGACAGTTCTGAGCCCAGTCATAAGTCATGGAAAGGTTACTCATTATTTGGGAAATTAAGATAATGTGTCTGACATAGAAAGCTGTGGGGAGGGAGAGAGAGAGAGAGAGAGAGTGAGAGAGAGAGAGAGAGAGTGTGTGTGTGTGTGTGTGTGTAGGGATGATACTTGCCATTTTTGTCTGTGACCTTTTTTTCCAAAGAATGCTTTCATATTTCCATTCAAATAAACTTACAGTATCTCCCAGTTCTTCAGACAAGAACAATTTATGTGCATTTGCGCAGATAAGGGGAGAAGGGACCCAAAGGAAGAGGAGAGCCCTGGGAAAGTTCTGGTACAAATTCCGGCCACGTCAGCGAGGCAGCTGGGTGGCTGGCTGCAGGTGGAAGGTCCCTGGGGCGGGCCCTGTTGTGAGATGGAAGTGGTGTCTCGGAAGAAGGTGTGAGTACAAGACCCTCATGACTCGGCACCTCTACTGTGAAGGGCCAGGGAGGGAACAGAGCAAGGGTGCCAGGGACGTAGCAAGAGTCCAGGAAATATTTCACTAATGAATATGCGATGTTATTAGGAACATCAGAGAAGAAAGTGTTTACCAGGCATGTATGGATCTCAAGCTGCCAGGCCCCCTCGTTCCTTCTCCCCCACGTTCCTGGCCTCACTTTTACCTGGCACTCTGTTAATTTCTCTCTGGCTGGCTCACATTTCTCTCCCTATGCGGAATCCCTGGCTCTCCTCTTCCAACCAGACGCTGCCCTCCCCCTCAGGATCATTGCAGGTGATTGTCACCTGCCCCGCCCCCAGAGGGAAATAACCACCTCTCCCGGTGGGTTGCCACCAAGTCTGGTAGAGCAATCTCTCATGGAACCTGAAACCTCAGCAGATTTCATTCCCCTGCCCCCTTTTTCTGACTAGATGATAGTTTACTCACAAATTGACATAACACTTATTTATTGAGCACCTACTGTGTGCTATGCCCTGAAAATATAAAAGCAAAACAAAGCTATCCCTCTGCTTAATGAGTTAACAATTTACTGCAGAGAGAGCTGCATAAAAATAATAGCAAACCAATCTAAAAGTGATCAATAAATGCACTAGAAATTTATATTTTTATTTATTTGAGTGATAGAGTTATAGACAGAGAGAGGGAGAGACAGAGAAAGGTCTTCCATCCACTGGTTCACTCCCCAAATGGCTGCAACAGCCAGAGCTGAACCGATTCAGAGCCAGGAGATTCTTCTGGGTCTCCCACATGGGTGCAGGGGCCCAAGGGCTTGGGCCATCTTCCACTGCTTTCCCAGGCCATTAGTGGGGCGCTGGATCAGAAGAGGAGCAGCCAGGGCATGAGCCCATGACCATATGGGTGGGATGCCAGCACCACAGGTGGAGGTTTAGTCCTCTATGGCACAGCGCTGAGCCCTGTCCTAGAAATTTTCAGAGCAGCCTGGAGGGGCACGTAACCCAATAGCAAGGAGGGCAGGAAGAGCACAGTGATGAGGAGAGAAGGCTTCCTAGAGGAGGTGGACGCATTTCCAGTGACTTGATTCTGGCCACGCATGGTGTCTACAGGCCACAAACTTTGCAGAGGTTACAAAAATGTTTGAGACTTGAAGAGAAGAAAAAAAAAACTTCTAAAAATAAAAAACATATAGAACATTTAAGGAAGGTTATGTTATTCAGCTTTGCTGTGAAGTTTAGTATTTACAGAATGTGAAATTTAAAAGCCAGTTTACAGACGAGGCCTTCACACTTTCTCAACCTTCCTACTGACTGATGGCTGAGAAATCCTACGAGATCATTCATTGAGTTGCTAGAGACCAAGGAATTTCAAGAGCAAAATTAAGAGCCTCAAAAATGTGCATTGATACAGGCACAGATAAAGAGAGATAGATAGAGACATAAGTGCTTTCCAATCTGTTGAGTTTGCTGTGGGATAAAGCTTCCCGGTCACGTATGCCTGGATTCAGGCATGGAGAGAAGACGTCCGCTTAGGTAAAATGCCACGGACGGTCGCCAGCCACAGTCAAACGAGGAGCTCAGAAAGAACAAGCGGTAATCAAAAGTATTAGGAGCTGGTGACTGAGTTACTTCATGTCCAGATTCTCTGGACGCTTGAGTGTGACAATCCCTTAGTGTCTGTGCCGCTGGGCTCCTGGCCCGTTAGCAGCCTTCCTGTCCATCAGACGACGTTGCTTTTTCCCTGCTAGCCTTTTGAGCCCGGTGCTGGATTTCAGGTCCTTCAGGGTCCCGTGGCTACCCTGTCTGCAATCTGAGTGCTCATCCTTCCTCGACTCACGCGCAGCACTGGTTTCTGGATCTCTGGGCTGGAGATCTGCACAATGGGATAGGAACGGCGCAGAGTCACTGTTGCTTCCCAGGTGGAAGGTGGTGCCATCGGCTGAAGGAGGGTGTGCAGACACAGAAGCTGGCCTGGGAAGATGATGTGATCAGTTCAGGAGGTGCTGGGTCCAAGCAAATGTCCCGCAGATGGTTGGGTGTGCGGGTCTGAAGCTGTGGAGGGAAGTTTGGGTTGGAGGTGCAGATTTAGAAGTCATCAACAGGGCCGGTGCCGTGGCTCAACAGGCTAATCCTCTGCCTTGCAGCGCCGGCACACCGGGTTCTAGTCCCGGTTGGGGCGCCGGATTCTGTCCCGGTTGCCCCTCTTCCAGGCCAGCTCTCTGCTATGGCCAGGGAATGCAGTAGAGGATGGCCCAAGTGCTTGGGCCCTGCACCCGCATGGGAGACCAGGAGAAGCACCTGGCTCCTGGCTTTGGATCAGCACGATGCGCCGGCCGCAGCGGCCATTGGAGGGTGAACCAACGGCAAAGGAAGACCTTTCTCTCTGTCTCTTTCTCTCTCACTATCCACTCTGCCTGTCCAAAAAAAGAAAAAAGAAAAAAAAAAAAGTCATCAACAGAAGGGTAGCAGGTTGGGAGGCAGGCGTTTGGTCTATAATTAGGATCATGCTTGGGACTCCCCTTTCCCATATTAGAGTGCCTAAGTTTGAGTCTCTGCTCTGCTCCCAACTCCAGCTTTGGGAAGTGAAACAGCAGATAGAAGATCAATCTCTCTCTCTCTCTCTCTTTCTCTTTCTCTTTTTCTCTTTTTCTTTCTTTCTCTTTGTCTTTTTCTCTTTGTCTCACTGTTTCTCTGTCTCTCTCTCTCTCTCTCTCTCTCTCTGCTTTTCAAATAATTTTTATTAAAAAAGTAACAGGTTATGTAATAAAGGGAGTGAGACTACTCAGGGAGAGAGTGCAGGCCCAGAGGAGCAAGGGTGAGGAGGCCCTTAGGATCTTTGATATTAAGAAGAAGGAGAAGATGGAGGAGATCGTGGGAGAGGCAGAAGAAAGCAAATCGAATCCGGCTAGAGCAATGCACTGATGGCGACAGAGAGAAAAGGGCACTGTCTAAAGCTTCAAGACGGGATAAGCATTCAGTGCAGCGATTACGACGCCGCTTGGCATAAGCGTGTGCCAGATCAGAGTGCCTGGGCTCCAGTCCTGGCTCCACTCTGCTTCCAGCTTCCTGCTAATGCAGACACCAACACCGGGAGGCAGCGGTGACAGCTCAAGTACTTAGTTGTTGCCACCCACCTGGGAGACCTAGATTGGCTTCCTGGCTCTGCCTGGCCCAGCCCCAGCTGTTGTGGGCATTTGGGGAGTCAACCAGTAACAGACGATATCTCTGTCTGTTTTTATCTCTGACTCTCTGCCTTTCAAATAAAAATGATTTTTTAAGTGTCAGCAAAAACAGAGAGACCTGAAAACACAAAACCAGAACTATCCCATTAGATTCCCGCAGGAGGAAACGGGGGTTCTGGCTAAAGCATCTCGGTGCTGGTGGGAGAGTGAAGATGAGCAACGTGGACTGTGCTCTAAGCAGTGTGGGGTTACAGGGTGCAGGAGGAAGTGAGACTGCAGCCATGGAGGGGGCGGGATCAGAGGGAGATTCCTTCTCCCCATGATGAGAGTCCCGATCATCTGCATGGCGAGGGGCAGGCTCAGGTACACCAGTGAGATCCTTGAAGGTGCTGTGTCCACAGACGATCAATGTGATCTGTGTGATGACATCACTTAGAAACGGCCATTGGCTGTGAGTAACAAAGTGCTGGAGTCCTGTGTGGTCACCCGGGAGAGGTGTGGGGCTGACTCTGCGGGTCTCCTTGCCAGCCTGGGCTCCTCTCTATCCCCCTCAGCATCCCCAGGGTGTGATACCTGCCCCACCTCCCCCAGCACAATGCTTGGGGCAGGCAGTGCCAGGGCAGAGGGCTCTCCTGTAAGAGATCATTTCCAGAAGACCCCGCCCCTGCCATGATTCAGAGTTGTTTGCAAGGAGGGCTGGGAAGTGTTTAGTAGCCAGGTGTAGCCAGGTGTTATCATCTTCAGCAAAACTGATCAGACAGCACCCGTCTCTTGTAGCACGGACGCTGGTCATGCAGTGCTAGGCCATGTTTGTGGAGGAATGCTTCATTCTTTCTTGTGTGGTCTTTCTTATGCTTCCTTTATTGATTTATTTAGAACTCTTAGTAACAGGGTGATGAGAATGCAGGTGAGGTGAACGTCTCCCCCCAAAATTTATATGCTGAAATCCTTGTCCCCAAGGTAACGATGATAAGAGGCAGAGCCTCTGGAAAGTGATTGGGTCATGACTGGGATGAGTGCCCTCAGCAAAGAGACCCCAGGAAGCCGGCTTGCCTCTCCCACCACATGAAGACCCTCTGAGAAGGGGCCATCTGTGAAGCAGGAAACCCATGCTCAGCACCCACTGCCCCTGCCAGAGCCTGGATCTTGAACTTGCCAGCCTGCGGAACACTAGAAGCAATAGATTTCTTTTCAATACTTTGCTATTGTAGCTGGAATAGGCTTAGACAGGTCTGATCTCCTATTTTTGTAGCAAACACTTGCCCTTTAGGGAAAGCAGAGACACCATTTGGGACAGGTGTTCTATGAGCTCCTTTGTATTAGCTAATGTGACTGAACCACAAACTGGTCACAGTGTGGACGTCTGTAGAGCTGTCCGCTGGAGGAAAATATAAAATTGAATTGAAAGCTTGATGCTTGTGGAAAGAGATGTCTCAGAGTGTTAGCGGTAATGACCCTGGAGGGGAGGGTGGGAAGTTGTGGGGAGAACTCTTCATGGTCCTTCCTGGAAGTAAACAGGTGTTATTGTGGGAATCTTTTTTTAAGATTTATTTATTTATTTGAAAGGCGGAGTTTACAGAGAGAGGGAGACATATAGACACAGAGAGAGAGAGAGAGAGTCTTCCCTCTGCTGGTTCATTCCCCAAATGGCCACAACAGTTGGAGCTGGGCTTCTCTGAGGCCAGGAGCCAGGAGCTTCTTCCCAGTCTCCCACATGGGCGGAGGAGCCCACAGACTTGGCCACCTTCCTCCGCTTTCTGAGGCACATTAGCAGGAAACTACATTGGAAGTGGAGCAGCCAGGACTAGAACCGGTGCCCATATGGAATGCTGGTGCCGCAGGCGGCGGCTTTACTTGCTACACCACAACACCAGCCCCAGGGATCCTTTTATTAAAAAAGGGAAAAAAACTAGGTGTTCCACATCTGATTCAGAACATTGAGTTAGTGAATTTGAATGACTATGAATTTTCAGAAAGTCATTAATTTACTACTGTAAATCCAAATCTAATGAGACATCAACATAGAGGAATTTGACTATTTATTCTTCTTTAAAAAAGAGATTTATTTGAAAGGCAGAGTTACAGAGAAAATGAGAGAGACAGAGGTTTTTCCATCTGCTGGTCCTCTCCCCAAATGACTGCAATAGGCAGGTCTGGGCCTGCCTGAGCCAGGAGCCAGGAACTCCATCCAGGTCTCCCAAGTGGATGCAGGGGCCCAAGCACTTGGCCCATCATCTGCTGCTTTCTCAGGCACATTAGCAAGGATCTAGGTCTGAAGTGGAGCAGCTAGGACTTAAACTGGCGTTCCTGTGGGATGCTGGTATCACTGGTGGCTTAACCCACTGTGCTGCAACGCCGACCCCTCTTTACCCTTTTTAAGAAAGGCAACTTTAGAAGATTTGTGTGGCAGGGCTGTGACTGAACATTGATGAGTATTGTATCACAGCCTTCATGGTAACCTTCATTCTACTACCTGGCACATGGGTTTATGATTTGGTCTCCAGAGCTGCTGTAGAAAATGCAATGGATGGGATGATTGAGTGGTACAAAGGCAAAAAGACATCCTTGTCCTTAAGGATCATACCATCTCATTGGGTGTCGGGGGCATAAGCAATTATAATCCATCTGCTTGTTGCTATAATAAGAACATTTGCTTACTCATCAGATGCTCTTTGAGCGCCTAACGTGAGCACAGCAGCACAGATGCAGTTCCTGTTTACACAGAACTTAGAGTCAAGTGACAGAGACAGACAAGAGGCTAATTTCCAGGGCTGACGAGGGTGAGGAAGGAAATAAACAGGGCTCCTAAGAGAGCAGAGCGAGATAGGTACTTTTGATTGTGCTGAAGATGACCCTTAGGGGAAAGCAAACACTCTACACCCCAAATTTCCACTGGGACCACGCTGACTGCCTATTAACCCATCAGACTCCTCACACTCTCAGGACCAGCGCTGTGGGGTAGCTGGTAAAGCCGCCACCAGCAGCCCCAGCATCCCATATGGGCACTGATTCCACTCCTGATTAGCTCCCTGCTAATGCACCTGGACAAAGCAAGGAAAGATGGCCTGAGCACTTGGGCCCCTGTACCCACGTGGGAGGCCTGGATGAAGCTCCTGGCTTCTGCCTGATCCAGCCCGATCATTATGGCTATTTGGGAAGTGAATCAACAGATGGAAGATTCATTCATTCATTCTCTCTCTCTCTCTCTCTCTCTCTCTGTGTAACTCTTTCAAATAAATAAATACATCTTTATTAAAAAAGAGAGAGCATAGCAGGGCCTGGGCAAGTTGCAGCATGGAAGAAGGAGCATCTGGACCCCCCTAGGGGGCACCTGTCTTTCACAGGAGTCACTGTGCTAGGAATGAGGCTGGATGGACAAGTGGAAATGTTCCAGGCACACAGGGTGGGAGGAGGGGGAGGTGGGAGAGGGAGTTGAGGGCAGCTTGTGAGAGGCCTCTGTGTTCAGCATGGCCGTGACCTCCCCTCCTGGAAATGGGGGGGGGGGGCTGGCTTCTGAGCAGAGAATTGGCATAACTGGTTGGACTGTTAGGGAACCCTAGGCTCTTCTGTGAGGGTGCTTTGGAAGGGAGGAGACCATGGGCCAGGGAAGCAGCAGAAGGGCTGTTCTGGGAAGGAGGGGAACAAAGGCAATCATCCTGTTAGGGAAGAAAAAAAGGGGGGGCATTCAGTTAGTATTCATTTAAAGCTCTCTTCATTTTGTGTGCAAACAGCTTCTTATTTATGTTTAAAACTTTTTATTATAGAAGTGTGTAAAGAAGTATAATCACATCATGAACCCCCATGTACTTGTCACCCAGCGTTGACTACTATCCACATGTGGCTATTCTTGTTTTAATCATTCTCTTCCTACCCGCCCCCCAACATCCCTGCTAAAGTTTTTGGAAACAAATCATAGATAACATATCATTAATTCCCACATACTTCCCTAAGTATCTCTAACAGATCAAAACACGTGTCATAAAACCACATGCTGTGGTCACTCCCAACAAAATCAACAGTACTTCTTGCATATGATCGAGTACCCAGTCCATGTTCATGTTCCTCCAGTGGTAACAGCCGGGTTGTTTGGATCAGGTTGTCGACACGTTGCTTAGGTCTCTAGTTAGAGAGGGAAGGTGGTTGGGGGAAGAATGGACAAGATTGGTGATACCTTGCCACTGGCACACATGTGCACCTGCTTCCTTCCTTCTCGCTCTTCTCAGCCCCACCCTCCTAGGGGCTAAAACGGAAATGAAGGTGCTTTGCCCAGCATTCACTCAAGCCATTTCTAAGGTGCTGGCCGGCCAATGCTGAGGCCCAGGGTCAGATTAAAGAGGGAAGCTGCTTCCTAGGGCACAGCCTCCGTGCCGTTTCGCCATTGACTCCCTTGGAAAATTCTTTCCCTGTCTGCTTTGTGTGTCCCATGCCCAGCAAAGCCTTTCAGTACCCACTCAGATGCCAATGTCTCCCAACTGTGTAAAGTTTTTCCACAGTTGCGGGTGAGAATACAAAGGCCCTTGCACCTACGTGGGGAGAAAGTGGGGCAGAGCCAGGGCTAGGGAAGGGAACCTGGGCGGTCCCGGCCTGGCTGCACCTACTCCTTGGCTTTGCTCATTTGAGAGAACCACACTGGCAGCGAAGAAGCCACCGAGGCCTGTGGCCCACACATTCTCGGCTGGGGATCACGAGTCAAGCATATTAGAATGCGGATGCCAGGGCTCACTTCAGACCTCCTCACAGCGCACACTTGGGTTTGAAAACCACTATCTCAAAACTGAGACCGTGGTCCGCAAAGACCCGGATGGGATCAGTGATTCCGTCAGTTTTGGAACGACAAAGAATGAAGTCAATCAGGACTTGACGTCAGCTTCTGGTAAACCAGGATTCACCCTGGGCATGGAGGCAGCAGAGCTGTGGGCTTCCACGTCCCCTGTCAGCATGGAACATGCATGAGCGCCCTGAGCTGTTGCGTGGGCCGGGGTCAGGAAACCCTGCTGTCAGTGGGCGCATCCATTGGGGAGCTTCTGGTTCCTGCCAGCACAGCGTTAAATGTGGTGGGTGTGACTGGCGCAATCTGCTAGAGACAGTACTGTGAAGTAGAGGAAGACACACGGCTGCCTCGGAAAGGAAGCTGGGAGAGAGACGTGCACAAGGAGGCAGCCCCGAGGGGCATAGTTGGGCGCCTCCTTCCCGCTCGGGCAGCTGTGCGCCATGTTCCTTCCTCCAGGAGTCTTGCTCGGTGTTGCTAAGCCAGCAGTCAGAGTGTTACTTTGGTGTATTTAATGTCACCATGAAACTATTTGTGACTGACTAGCTCAGCAGGGTGACTTGGACTAGAGCCGTTGGTTTTCTCAAATAGATAAGAGCAGCTGGTTTCTAGAAGCAGAAACGGTCCTGTGAGCAGAAAGAGAGCAAAGAGTTTTTGAGCACACAGAGCAGAGGCCTGGGTGTGTGTGTGTAGAACCGTGGAGCACACTCTAATACATATCATTTGTTCCTGTCAATTACAGCTTCCCACAGTCCTAGACAGCAGATCTCAAGGTATCGATCTGAGATCCTGGGGAGGAATATTATCAGACATGTCACCGAGAATTCAAGAAGTAAGTGGCCCATTGCTGGTAATTATAGTTTCATTGCTTTTCTACCATTTTGTCATATATATCAAGTAATGTAATTGTACCTCACATCTGTTAAAGGAGAAATACATTTGATCCTTCTATCTAGCAATTTCAAAGCACCTGTTCATATTCCAGGTTATCCATGCTCCCAGGTAGGAGGCAAAAGGAAAGGAGCCATCATTCTGATTTCACATGAGGAAGAGACGCTGCTCGACAGAAGTAACTTGCCTGGTGTAGCCCAGGAGAGGACTGTGCTAGGTCTCTAGTACTAAGGTGATCTTACAATCCACCCAGACTCACACTGCCAGACACAATGGCACTGGAGGCACTGTCCCAACTGCTTGACCTAAACTGACTCATTTCATCCCTCCAAAATAATTTACTTTTTTTTGATTAAAGATGTACATTTTTTAAAAGATTTTATTTATGTATTTGAGAGGTTACAGACAGTGAGAGGGAGAATCAAAGAGAAAGGTCTTCCGTCCACTGGTTCACTCTCCAAATGGCTGCGACGGCCGGAGCTGTGCTGAGCCAGGTGCTTCTTCCCGGTCTCCCATGTGGGTGCAGGGGCCCAAGGACTTGGGCCATCTTCTACTGCTTTCCTTGGTCAGATCACAGCAGAAAGCTGGATTGGAAGAGGGGCAGCCAGAACTAGAACCGGCGCCCAAATGAGATGCTGACACCACAGGCGGAGGATTAACCTACTGTGCCACAGCACCAGCCCCAAGATGTGCATATTTGAATTAACATCTGGTTGTCAAGCCTTCTCCTATATAGAAAACAATCCTTTTGGGGCCAGTGCTATGGCACAGCAAGTTAAGTCACTGCCTGCAGTGCCGGCATCCCATATGGGTGTCGGTTAATGTCCCGGCTGTTCCACTTCCCATCCAACTCTCTACTGATACACCTGGGAAAGCAGTGGAAGATGGCTCAAGTGCTTGAGACCCAGCCACCTATGTGGGAAACCCAGAAGAAGCTCCTGGCTTCGAACTGGCCAAGCCCTGGCCATTGCAGCTATTTGGGGAGTAAACCAGAGGATGGAAGATCGATCGATCGATCTCTCTCTCTCTCTCTCTCTCTCTAACTCTGCCTTTGAAATAAATAAAATAAATTTTAAAAACCCAATTCTTTCTCTTGATGGTTGAGAAGTGCTGGGGATATGTTGGTGAACTGCCAGACATGGTCATGGCCACTGCCCTTGCACGCTACACAGTCCGACAAGGAAGAGCTGGGCAGTAAGCACTGCTCGTCCAGTGTGGTGAAGTGCTAAGACAGGGAGACAAAAGCTGAAACATCATTTCCCCCATCTCATTCCTCGTCAGTATTCCCAGCTGACTTGGGCTCAGCCAACTTGGGAAACCGCATGGTCGTCATCTGTTTTTCTGTAGCTAAGCTGAGCCTGAGCAGGGCAGCAGTGCGGGGCAGGGCACGTTCGAAGCGAGCCCACTGCAGCAATGGCCACCTGCTGCCGTGGGAGTCTCTGTTGAACATTCCTGTCTTCATAGCATTCGAAAAATGCATATCAGTGTGATGGGGTTGAAGTTGATAGAGAGTGTGAAAAAAATCCCCACGGCATAGCAATGCTCTCAGTTCTGGGTAGGAGTTCCAGAAGATGTCTCGCCTGTCTAGATAGCAAGTCTAAGCACTTGTGAACTAGCCTCAAGCAGATGGTCCACTTTATATTAATGGGTATGAGGCCATTTGACCCTGGAACAGCCCCCTCACCTCTGAATGCTTTGATTAGATGAGCAGCCTCATAATGGTAAAAGCCTCTTCTAAGACTGCCGTAAGGCTCGCTGCTGTTGAAGCCATTCGCAATTCTGACTTTATTGCTGAAGCACAGACTGTGACCCCAGGCGTGGCTCACTTGTGGACTGCACATGGCACTCCTCAGCTTCACAGGGCAGGTGCCGGCACGTGGACAGGGAGAGGGACGGCAGGTGAGCATCCCTTCCCACGGTGTGAGAACTGTCTTCAGGCTCACCTCACTGAGTCCTGGTGCTTTTAAAAATCCCCAAGTGCCTCTGAGAGTGAGAATATGGTGTGCTTGGGGAATAAAAGTGGCACTGGTTTTGTTTTGTATTTTTCCCTAAAGCAAAGCCAAATGGTATTACAGAAACCAAGATACCCTGGCAACTCCTACAAACTTGCACGTGGTTCTCAGCATTGCAATCTTCAAAGGATGAGGCCAACCAGTGCTACAGGCACCTGTGTGCAGAGCAGGTGACCAGCAGCCTCTTCTTAGTGGGCACAGAATTTAACAAGTGTTTTCTTCAAGAATGGAGACTTGATTATATAGTTGCAGGAAACCTCTCTCTCTCTCTCTCTCTCTCTCTCTCTCTCTCTCTCTCTCACTCACACACACACACACGGAGAGAGAGAGAGATCACAAGCCACACATTTGAGGGAAAATAGAAGAGTTTACATTTGACAAAGTTAAACTAATAAGAGGATATTTTCCAAATATAAGAAACTACATTCTGAACTCTTTGGACAAAGAAATTGGCTCTGACCTTGACTTTCTGGAACAGAGCCACTCCTCCATCCTTTTATTTCCCCAGATTTTCCAGCCCCATCTTGATAACAGACCCCAAGACCTGCCTGTGGTCCTAGGCTCCTGTGCATGTCCCCCAGCACACATTTCCAGGGAATTAAAGGAGACTGGAAAGCACAGAGGGCTAGCGGCACGCTCTAGGGCTTGCTCTGGGACTGTCTTTACGCCTTGTCCTCTTCGAGTCCCTGAGCAGATGGCCGCAGGATTGGCTTTTCTTGCTTTCCACGGTGGGATGGATGAAGGATGGCTGAGAATACGCATGTTTTCTTTCAAAAGGTAGAAGTCGCAAGGACAGATACGGGGAAGCCTTGATTGCGACTGCCTTAAGCTAACTGGAAGCCTTCGCTTTGCCCTAGTTCGCCCGTCGGCCGAGTGTTCAGGACTTGCTGTGGGTGACCAGACCCCTGCTGCAGGACGGCAGCCCGGAGAGCTTCCCGCGGCTGATGGGCGCGCTGTCCGACCTGCTGTGTGGCTACCCGGAGGGAGGAGGCTCGCGGGTGTTCTCCTTCAACTGGTATGAAGACAATAACTATAAGGCCTTCCTGGGGATCGACTCCACGAGGAAAGACCCTGTCTATTCTTATGACAAGAGGACAAGTAAGTGTCCAGGGGCTTGTGTGCAGATCGGCCGCTGATGTTGGGTGTGATGAGAGTTTAACACCTCCAGGTGAGGCCAGTTTGGGGCGTTGGGCCTCTCTGGGTCTTGGGCAAACAGAGCGCTACCGGAAGATCTGTATCTCCTTGCAGACAGGGGGCAGTGCTCATGCAGAATACTGGACGAGGGCTGCAGAAAGAACGGAGGCCCCCTTGGGAAAGGGAGCAGAGGGGCGGCTTCCCACCGATGTAATTGAACCAGGGCTCAGTTCTAGAGGAAGGGGAGAGAAGAGTGATAACAGAGGAGCAATCTCCAGACACATGCCAAGCTCGGGTCAGAAGGGCCTGGCAAGTAAACACGGCTGGGGCTGGGGCAGGGGTGGGGTGGGGGGGTTGTTTTCACAATCACAGTGCAGTGAAAATCTCTGTGTGTTGTGTGTGGAACGGAATTCCATTCCACATGGCAAGTCCCTGGCAAGGAATTTGCCCCTTCTTCCACTTCTTTTTGGCTCCTGTGAGGTACATAAAGGAGGGTGGGGTGGGGAAGAAAAAGCAAGAGAGTGGCCTTCCAGTTAAAAATTGAAAAGAGGCAGCAAGGGACACACCAGAAGTTGCGGGGCCCAGAGACAGCTACACACAACAAAGAAGTTAAGCAGCTAATTGAAGGGAAATTGGGAGGCTAAAGCCGAGCTTCCAAGGCGGGGCCTGTTTAGCCACTCAGTTCCTTTCATCTGAGAATGGCCTCTGTCCCTTGCAATAATGGCAGGCGGCCTTCTCAGCCTCCCTCTTCTAAAGCAGCCTAACCCACAGGGCAAGCCCCTGCCTTTGTTTCTCTGAGGAGGTCATTATCCAGAGGCACGGTGGCGTTTTGTTACTAATGATGAGTTCGCCCATGGCTGGGGCTGAGCCTGTTAACTCGGGTGACTGGCCAACTCCCCCAGCGTGGAGTGGGATGGGACATGTGATCTGGCTCTACTAATCACTCTGCTCAGCTACCTCCGCCGTGGGGAAGAGGGAAGAGGGGCTCCATAAAACCTGTCCCTTCTCTCTTGCCAGCACCCTTTTGTAACGCATTGATCCAGAACCTGGAGTCCAGCCCTCTAACCAAAATAGCCTGGAGGGCCGCAAAGCCTCTGCTGATGGGAAAAATCCTCTTTACTCCCAATTCCCCTGCAACACGAAGGATACTGAAGAATGTAAGATCCCAGCCAGCCTCGTGGCCTCCGCCTCAGACCTCCAAGAACGCATGGGTGCATGAGTGTGTGTGTGTGTGTGTGCAGGCACGTGTGCACCCTCCTGGCAGCCCGTCTCCTGATTGCTCTTTGCTAAGTGGACCTCCAGCCTCCCCACCCCCGGCCATTAGTGGAATGCTTGGCCCTAGTGCCCCTGCCCGGGCCTCCCCTCTCCACCGCGGCTGACAGTGAGGGTTCTTTCCCTCTGCTTGAGTTATACCCCTCCTGGAAGGGGTCGTGGGTCTCTGCATCCCCACTCCCCCAGAGCAGAGACAGGCAGAAAGGGGGAGGAGTATTTCTCCAAATCTAGTCTTCGTGAGGCTCTTGGACTGTAGCATCGTCGATATGGGGAATGGTAGGTTGTTCTTGAGAAGCCTTTCCTGAGCTTGAAGGGTTTGGGGGGCAGGGTGGGGTGGGGGGCAGAGGTAGAACAGGAAAGACAGCCAAAGGCCCTCCCTCACTTTATTCTCTTCCTTCTTGCCTCTGTCTCTGTCTCGTGGTCTCAGGCCAACTCGACTTTTGAAGAGCTGGAGCGCCTTAGGAATCTGGTGAAAGCCTGGGAAGAAATAGGGCCCCAGATCTGGTACTTCTTTGACAAGAGCGCACAGATGCACATGATCAGGGTATGGGGGCATGGCAGGGCCAGGGAGAGGGGGACACGGGCTGGGGAGGCTCCATTTGTTTCCCTTTCCCTTGAAACGGCCGATCGCTGCTGTGGTTCAGTCAGAATATAACCAGCAGGGCCAAAGGCACTAGTTCTGGATGTGGACACCATGACCACGTGGAGCCCCAGCTTTGGGAGGGAAGCATCTTTCGCAAATGGTGGAGAAGAGCTAAAATCTGCCATAGCTCCAGTGCCTTCCTGGGGTGCCTGCTTTTATGAATTCACATAGGGGGTCAGATTCCAAGGAGACTGTCCCCCAAAGGGCTGGCTCTGGAACTTCCAAGATGGTTGAACGTGCCTCTCTGGGCTCATATGCAGCTTTGCAGTGCCAACACCAGAGCCTCAGAGAGCAGGGATAATTACAAGAGAACAAAAATTACACAAGGAAAAGTCCCCTATATACCGTGTTAGTGCCCCACTCCTGCCCCTCCCCACCCTCTACATACCTTCGCTCTATTGTAGAGATCCATGTGTTGGGGCAATAGGGATGGAAATAGGTATGCCTTTGGTGGAAGAAAGCTACCAGCTGTTTAGGGAGGTTTAGCGTCTGTAACCCTCGCCCTTGAAGACTGGAAATGGCTAAGAATGAGACCAAAGGTCATGTGGGATTTCTAAGCCGGGACTGTTTCCTCCTTCCCAAGAATACCCTGAGGAACCCAGCGGTGAAAGGTTTTCTGGATAGGCAGCTTGGTGAGGAAGGCCTTGCTGCTGAAGCCCTGCTGAGCTTCCTGCATAACGGCCCTCAAGAGAGCCAGGCTGACGACACGGCCAGCTTCAACTGGAGGGACCTGTTCAACGTCACTGACCGCACGCTCCGCCTGGTGCACCAGTACCTGGAGGTAAGGGGCAGCAAGCCCCCAGAGTCCACAGGGGGCCCCTGGAAGACGGCCCTGTGGGTGTGGCCAGATCCCTTAGCAAGTCAAGTGGTCTCAGGTTGAAGCTTTCATTTTCCCAGTGAAGAAGCAAGAATTCAGGGGCTGGCGCAGTGGCTGATTTGGTTAATCCTCCGACTGCAGCACCAGCATCCCATATGGGTGCCGGGTTCTAGTCCCGGTTGTTCCTCTTCCAGGCCAGCTCTCTGCTATGGCCCGGGAGTGCAGTGGAGGATGGCCCAAGTCCTTGGGCCCTGCACCCGCATGGGAGACCAGGAGAAGCACCTGGCTCCTGGCTTTGGATTGGCATAGCACTGGCTATAGCAGCCATTTGGGGAGTGAACCAATGGAAGGAAGACCTTTCTCTCTGTCTCTCACTGTCTATAACTCTACCTGTCAAATAAAAAAAAAAAATTCCCCCAGTCTCCAGACAGGCATCTTCTCTAACAGCGTGATCTCTCCACACTTCCTGCTGCCAGCTGCCCTTGCCTCCTCCCCCTTGGGCCCCCGAGAGAATCATCACTGCCCTAAAGCCTCTCCTGTCTGCCACTGCCTCAATGCTCACCTACTGGCCAGGGCCCATCAACCTCCATGTTGCTGGAGGCTCCCACACATGAGTTCTCTTCAGAGTCAACATGTCCAAACACCAAATGTGCGTTCTCCCTCCCTGTAAAACCCGTCCTCCTGCATTTCTTGTCTGAAAAATTTTTTTAAAAATTTGTTTTTATTTGGAAGGCAGAGAGAGAGACAGAGACAGATCTCCCATTAACTGGTTCACTTTCCAAATGCCCACAATAGCCGGGGCTGGGCCAGGCCAAAATCAAGAGCCAAGAACTCAATCAGGGTCTCCCATTATGGGTGGGAGGGATCCAAGTAGCTGAGCCGTCACCTGCTGCCTCCCAGGGTGTGCATTAGGAGGAAGCTGGAATCAGGAGCAGAGCCAGGACCAGAACCCAGGCACTCGTAGGGATTTCAGGCATCCAAACAGCATCTGAGCCACAGGCCCAACACCCATTCCCAAGCTGGGGAATTTAGGGTCGTCCTTGCTTTTCTTTCTTTACCCTTCATACAAACAGTATCACTGTCACTTACTGAGTGGTTCTTGGTGTCAAACACTGTGCTAAGTACTTTCACATATGTTACCTTCATTTATTTCATTTTTATTTTTAATTTATTTTATTTTAATTGACAGAGTAATTATGTGTATTTATGGGGTACCGTGCGCATTGTAATATATGTATACCATGTGTCATGATCAGACCAGGGTAATTGGCATATCTACTAACTCACACATTAATTTTTTTTTTGTCATGGGAACATTCAAAATCCTTTCTACTCTTTTTGAAATAGTCAATTAATTGCTGCCAGCCATAGTTATCTTGCTATCAGACTTGACCCCTGTACCTGTTAAGCAGCCGCTTTCCATCCCTCTCAGCCATATACCCTTCCTAGGTTCTGACAGCCACAATTCTATCCTCCCCTTCTTTGCGACCACTTCTTAATTTCCACAAATGCGGGAGAACATGGATTGACTGATTTTCTACGCCTGATTTATTTAACTTAAAACAATGTCCACCATCCATGTTTCTGTGTTCTCATTCTTTTTTTTTTTTTTTTTTAAGATTTATTTATTTATTTGAGAGGCAGAGTTACAGAGAGAGGGAGAGACAGGGGAAGAGAGAGATCTTCCATCTGATAGTTCACTCCCCAAATGGCCACAATGGCCAGGGCTGGGCCAGGTGGAAGCCAAGAGCCAAGAGCTTCTTCTGAGTCTCCCACATGAGTACAAGGGCCGAAGCACTTGGGCCATCTTCCACTGCTTTCCCAGGTCATAAGCAGAGAGCTAGATCAGAAGAGGAGCAGCTGGGACACAAACCGGCACCCATGTGGGATGCTGGCACTGCAGGCGGAGGCTTAACCTACCATGCCATAGTGCCAACTCCTGAATCTCATTCTTTAATGGCTGAATAATATTCCAGTGGGGAGGGGTCAATTTATCCACTCATCCATCAAGGGTACACCCCTAAACGGATTCCATATTTTGGCTATTGTTAGGACACGCACGAGTGCAGATGTCTCTCTGAAATGCGGGCTTCAGTTCCTTTGGGTGTATACTCAGTGGTGGGATGGCTGGATCGGATAGAAGCTCAGGCTGTTTTCCACAGTGGCTGTGATAACTCACATTCCCACTAGCAGCGGATGAGAGTTCCCCTTTCCCCACATGCTCACCAGCATTGTTTGTTTGTCTTTTTGATGATAGCTTTTCCAACAGGAGTGAGATGATATCTCATTGTGGCTTTGATTTGCATTTTCCCATTAGCTTCATTAAGTTCTCACAGCTCCGTGGAAGATACAGGAGAATGGCTAGTTTACAGATGCAAAACTGAGACTCACCGAAGTCGAATAAGACCTCGTGCCCCAGGCTTTAGGACTAGCAAACAGGATCCAGATCTGGGTGTGCCTGGGTTCAGAGCCGCCCTCCTGACCTCTCTGCCGCCCCTGCCGTGTCCAGTCACCGGGCTGTGTCTCCCCCTCCCCCACAATGCCCCTCCGCCCTGCCTCTTGTTTCCCCAGGCTCTCAGAGGACTAGAGGCCCCGTCATCTCTGCACCAGCCGGTCCTAGGGGCTCCTCCCTGGATTCCAGGGTTCCGTCTCTGTTGGCACAGGCATTTTTTCACACTGATACCAGAGTTAACATTCCAAATACACATCTGCTTGCATCACTCCACATTTAAAACCTCAGTGACTCAACCCTCAAAGAATACAGACCCCTTCGAAGTCTTCCCACCCGCCTTCCCAGCAGTGCCCGCTCATCCATCTCGGGCCCCGGCCTTTCACACCCTCGAGCACCCCATGACCTCTTATGATCTCACCCTCAGCAATGCTGATTTCTGCCCATTGATTAAACAGCCCTGGTGCTCACAAGCCTTTTTACTGACAGAAAAAAAAATGTTGACTGATATAGTTCCTAGCACCGAGTACCTCAGGGGGTTGCGTACTCTGAGTCACGACAGGAGATCTTAAAAGCTCAGGGAAAATGGAATTGAGACATAGCTTCATTTTGCTGCAAAAAATGTGTTTGATATACGCCCATAGTTTTTTTCATAACCTTTTTGAAGATCCCTCTCTACTCAGCACGGGGAGCAAGAGAATGAGTTGGATCGCTATGAAGGAGGGGAGGGCGTTTCTCAGAGAGAAACAACACCAGGTGGTGAAACTCACGTCCACTAAAGCCTGAAATGACTTTTCCTTTCCCGTCTGTTTTCTACTCATTCTTTCTTTCTTTGAGTCTCAGCCTGCAAAGGTCGCTTCCGGTTTGCCGTAGGTTAGGCCATTCATGTCCGACTTCCTGGCCCTCTCTCCACATCTCTCCAAGGAGTCAAGGTGTCCAGCTCTGACTGAACGGCCAAATTGGGGCCACTGAGTGTCAGGGAGCTAGTCTTGGTCATTTTCAAATTCTCAACTCCTTACCCAGGGAATGTCTCGGTCAGGGCTGCTCACACCCACCTGGGCCTCCTCGTGTCATCTGGAACCATCAGAAGGTAGAAGATGCTCCTAGCAACAAGAGGAGGAACAGGATGAGAATCCCTGGGGTGAGCCATCCCTGTCCCAGGCTAGCCACTGGGCAAAAGCTTGGCTCCATCTGTCACCAGGTGCTTTTCAGGGCTGTGTGCTGCCCAGGTGCCACCAGAATCTCTCTAGAGCATGTTGCCCCCACCCTGGTCCCCCCGCCCCTCCCCCCGGAACCCTGGAAGTGGCAGCTCAGACTCCCGAGACACCAGGTGCGGAAGCAACAGCACCAAAGCTCAGGTGACGATGAAGTGAATCCCAACTTCTCTGAAGACAAGAAGGACCAGGGTGCTTCTTACAAAACCCCTTCCTAGGCAGCAGCCCGGGCTCAGAATCTCTAAGAAACAGGCCTGGACATCTCTAGACTCATAGAACTCTTAGATTTGCAGGTCCTGGGAATTCCCTTGCACAGCAGCTCAGTTGACATGGCCCTTCTGTCATGGTCCTTCCACCTGCCAAGCCTGCAGCCCCAGCCAGGCCCACCACCACCCACCCCGGCGAGGGGCGTGGCTGAAGGAGAACGGCTCTCATCCTGTTCTTGCACAATGGACTTCGGTGCTTCTCACAATGTTTGTGTGAAACGCTCTGAGGCTGCTTCCTGTGTTTTGTTGGTTGGACTTACTATTCGCGTATCTCGATATAAAGGTATTGTTTTCTTGAAAGATTATTATTTCCATGTAGTTTGTGGATAGTACAGCACCAGATATCTGACAGATACTTAACATGTATTAATTGTTTACATGGTTAAGACCTCAGTGTCTTGAAGGAGACTTCCCTGGGCTCAATTCTCTCTTCATTATGCTTCCATTTCCACTTCTGGGAAAATGGGGTCGGTGATAATAATACTTAACCTAAAGGGCTGTTATAAGAGTCGGAGGTGCTAATTCATGCGAAGCACAGGCATAACAAATGTTAACTTTCTGACAAAGTACAAACAAAGTTACTGCTGAGGTGGAGGAGTGGCCCGGTACCTCCCTGTCACCCAGCTGGTGAGCCGGCTGAGGTTGCCAATCACAGCCCACCGAGGCCACCAGGACCTCTCCAGGGTCACAGGTCAAGGGCCACCGCTAAGGGGGTTTGGATGGTGGCTGAAGCAGGTGTGACGATGGGGTTTCTGCTCTTTGGGGCAGAGGAGGGGGAGAAAGCAGGGGAAGCTGAAGGGAGAGGAGAGTAGGGCTAGTGTGCAGCCAGAAAGAAGCAAGTCGTCCTGGATTTCTCTGCTTTTGTCCTTGTGTTTGGGAAAGTCTGGAGGAGCCTTGGAAATCCTCCCTGAAGGCCTCTCAGGAGCACACAGGCCATGCATGCATGCCCTTTTCTCTCTCTCTTTTTTAAGATGTTATTTATTTATTTGAGAGGTAGAGTTACAGAGAGAGGGAAAGACAGAGAGAAAGGTCTTTCATTTGCTGGTACAGTTCACAGATGGCTGCAATGGCCAGAGCTGAGCTGATCCGAAACCAGAAGCCAGGAACCAAGAGCTTCTTCCAGGTCTCCCATGCAGGTGCAGGGGCCCAAGCACTTGGGCCATCTTCTACTGCCATCCCAGGCCATAGCAGAGAGCTGGATCAGAAGAGGAGCAGCCAGGACTTGAACCGGCACCCATATGGGATTCCGGTGCCACAGGCGGAGGTTTAGCCCACTAAGCCACAGTGCCAGCCCCTCACACCCTTCTCTGATGCTCCAAAAAGTCTCTCTAGGACAGAGCAGCCATGCAGAAGGCTGGCCTAGTGTTAGGGCTCTGTTGCTATAGTAGGGCTTGTTTTAAAGAGGTTTAGAAACTTTCCTTTGGGCTGCCTCTGTGCCTACCCCACTGCCTATTCCAGGCAAGAAAAAGAAATCATTTAAGGAAAATTCAGCAAAAATATGCCTTAAGTTGAAAACCATGTCTACCAGGCCAATGTGACGTTCGGTTGTGAGACTGAAAAATAGGAGCAGCTCTGAGCGTTAAGAGCAAACCTTTATGTCTTTAGTCCCTGCAGGAGATGAGAGGGATCCAATGGGTTCTCTCCAGTTAGTGTGGTACAGATGTGTTCCCATCGCTGTCTTTACTCCAGGTTCTCACCTGGGTGTGAGATAAGAATTCAAAGCAGACACACAAAGTTCAGGAGTGGGTGCTGGGTTTACATAGAGGAGCAGTGAGTCCACATTCAGACGTGAATGTGGGCAGCTCCGTGAGGAGAGGAACGTGTCCCTCCCCAGCTCAGGGCCCCCTTTATCGTGTGAGGGGTGGTGCCCGGATTGACTGTACAGACCGGGTGGAGTTTGAGCAGGATTCTGTGCCCGTGATAACTTCTGGGAAGGTTTGTGTGGCGTCTCCACGTGGAGCTCAGATACACACGGTCATCATGACGTCTTCTGCATGATGGAGGCTTGGGTGCAACATGGGAAAGTGGTGTGCTGAATTTGCATGGAAGGGGGTGGAGCTGGGGTGGGGGTGGGGCTGCTGGCCCAGAAGCTGCTGGAAGGCTCTCAGCTCCTTTGTTCCTGACTCCCTGCCTAGCCTGTATCAGGACCAGGGCTTAAAACTGTTCCTTCCGCTCTAGTTTCTGAACATCCTATGAAGTGACCTAGGGGGTATCCCATTCTGTGGCATCACTATGGTGTGTGAGGCCACCCCACTGTCCTGTGAGGACAACTGGGCCAGGATCTCTGTTTCGTATGAGCTGCATGTCACTCTCAGAAAGCCACTTTGTCCCTCTCAAGCGGTGCCAGGGAGCTCCGAGGGTGGTTGAGGACAGAATGAGAGAAGAAGTGCGCAGAGCACTGGGCGCATCCACGCACTGAATGACTTCTCCGCCCTCCAGCTGCTTGTCTCACAGGTGGGGTGTGAGGATGAGCCGGGAGAGGGCTGGGCAGGACGTGGGGACGCCCATGTGCGGCAGCCAATGCTGTGACCGCACGGATGGCCAGCCCTGACCACAGACCATGTGAGGAATGTGCCCTTTTTCTCAGACTCCAGATCGCTGTAAACATCACCCGGGGAGAGGAAAGCCTTGGTGAACTGGCTCAGAGTCAGGACGGCCTCGGGCCCCTCCTCAGGCCCAGGGGCGCGGCTCTGGCACCCCTGGATGTCCACAGGCGATGCCCCAGTGGTTCAGGTTCTTCTTGTCCTCAGACTGTCTCCTCTCTGCTCAGTCCCTTTCCAGAGCTGAGGAGGTGGAGGGCGAATGAGACCTCATACACCTGGGCTCTTCCAGAAGTGTGTGGAAAACTGGAATTGAAAGATAAATTATTTTTGGTGCAGAAAAAAATTAAAATCGTATCTAGAGGGTCTTCTGAAGGTCCTTGGGAATGTGCATTATGAAAAAAAACTAGGCATGGATTTCAGGATTTTTTGGGACCAAAAGAAATGTTTAACTTCATTTTCCATGCACTTTTTTGAAGCACCCTCCCAGGTCAACACCTTAAGCTGGAATGTCTGTTTTCACACAGATTTTGCTTGTGGAGAAAAGCACAATTAGAAAACTTAAAACTTATTTCTCTGATTACACTTGCATGGAAACAAACATGCACACTCTTCCCCTTTGATTTCCTCGTGTAGCCAAAGATTAGGCCTGGCACGGATGAAATGCTGTCTGGAGTTCACAGTGTGTTTTAGTTTCATAATATATTTGCATTTCAGGTCTTGAATTTCATATCAGGAAGCTGTATCCAGCCAAATTTTAATTTGAAAAATGCTTCTGATCAAGGCATATAATTGTACTTTAGCTGTGTAACTGCCTTTCTCTAAGTCTTGAAAAAAAAAAAAAGTGACGCATTCATTCCCCGCTCTCCTGCCGTCACCACAGCAGTGTGTCTACTGCACTGTCTTCCTCTGCGTGGGGATTCTCTTGTTCGTGAGCCTCAGGAGCTGGAGTTGTGGGACCTTTTTGCCTCTGTCCCATGCACACTGCTGGCCACATGCCACCACAGTCCACCTGGAAGGTGCCCAGGCAGTGCATTGTTCAGGCTGGCCGAAGTAAGACTAAGGTTGGGAAGATAAAGCCGGTGGTAACAGGAGGCACTTGAGATTCAGCAGTGGATCATCTGCCCTGTTGCTTGCCTCCAAACTCTTAACTAACAAGCATTGGGAGGCTAGGGGGAAATCAGGGGAGTTCGGAGCAGTATAGAAGTCTGCACCAGGGGAGAAATTGTATTTCAAGGGCCACGAACTAAACCCTAGGCAACCAATGGGTCACAGCCTCCGGTCTCTCAGACTCGGAACTGGGCTGAGGAAGGAGAACGCAGGCAGGGGGTGCTGGGGTCGCGGATGGAGGGATGGGGCGGGTGGTGAACGTGCCGTGAGGCAGACACCGTCTTGGGTATTTTCGCATGCCACCTCATGCCGCGCTCCTCACTGCCTGCCCAGTGGGCATAATTGCTGTCATTTTAGAGAATTCAAAGCACAGCCTCAAAGAGGCCGATTGCCCAATGTTCCACAGCAGGCGGGTGGGGGGCCAGAGCACCAATGCGGGTCCGCCTGGCTCCCACAAGAAAGCTCTCCTGGGATGAGGGCACGTCAACAGGGGGCTTCCGTGAGCATTGTTTGGGTAAATTACGTAATGAGCCCGATGAAGACAGCAATTATTTTGCAATAGTCAGGATAATAGGCACTATTATGGGGGAGGGGGGCCTCCTCTGCTTGAAAGTAACTAGATGAAGGGAGGAAACCAGAAAGATTGGAGGTCATTCAGTCCCTCAGGCACTTGCATGCCCTGAACCACCCACTACCCCACAAGCGCGCTCATCCCCACCGCCTAGAAGCTCATGCTCTATGGGGACCGTGGCAGGGCTTCAGTAAGGCCACAGCCGTGCAACCTCATGGGGTGGGTTGATAGGTTGGACACAATAACTCAGTCTGATGGAGTAGAAACAGGTGGCACAAACCCAAATTCAAAACATCAAACATCATCCATCTTCCAAGTGCTGTCGATCATGCCCTGAGTTCTGTCCACACGCGCTTGTGCCTCTGCCTCCCTGTGCAGGGCCTCTGCCATCTCCCAGCTGCTTGCCTGGCCTCCACGCTCCCCTGCTTCTGTACAGCTCCCACAGGGCCTGCAGCGAGAGCTTCCTGAGACCCAGGCTTGCCAGCAGCTCCTCCTGACTCAGGGGTGAGGTCCCTCCCTGCCTCGCCCCTTCACAACCCCCCACCCCCCACCGTCCCTGTTTCTGCCTCAGGCTCCCACCCGGGGGAAGTTGAGCCTTCCCCTTCCTGGCCCCACGCTCCTGCGGTTCCGGCCTACACTGCTGCACCCCTCTCCTTCCACGGAGCTCTGGATCCTCCTCAGCTCCTCCACCTCCCCATCTCCGCAAGCCTGAGCCCCTTGGGACCTCAGGACTGTCCCGTTTATTTTATTCACTTCCCGATAAGCTCAGCAGCACAAAGTAGACAGTGCCAAACCAAAACTGAAAATAACATTCGTGTGGGCCTTAAGGTCAGCGCTGCCATCTCAGCAAGGCGGAGTGTCCATTTCAGATAGAAGGAAGAGCCCGGCCAAGTGCAGAGCTGGGAACCTGTGGGACAAGTTCAAGAGAGGCAGCTGGTCTGGGCAGAGCCGGGGCTGTAGTTGCATGGCAGCGTGGCTCAGGAATCTGCGGCCTGTGGGCGATAGGACACCCTCTCCAGCCCCTGTGCATGGGCTCTATGGCCAGGCCCACATCCCTGTCCCGCTGCCTGAAACAGGAGCATGACCCCTGCTTGCAGAGGCGCTATCAAGGGTGTGGCTGAGGGCCGGCGCTGCAGCTCACTAGGCTAATCCTCCGCCTGTGGCACCAGCACACCGGGTGCTAGTCCTGGTCGGGGCACCGGTTCTGTCCCGGTTGCTCCTCTTCCAGTCCAGCTCTCTGCTGTGGCCCAGGAGTGCAGTGGAGGATGGCCCAGGTCCTTGGGCCCTGCACCCACGTGGGAGACCAGAAGAAGCTCCTGGCTTCAGATCAGCGCGGTGCGCCGGCCGCAGCAGCCATTGGGGGGTGAACCAACGGAAAAAAGACCTTTCTCTCTGTCTCTCTCACTGTCCACTCTGCCTGTCAAAAAAAAAATAAAAATAAAAAAGGGTGTGGCTGAGCCGGCCATTCCAGCTGTTCCTGACCAGAATGTGGTCTGATTGTTCGGTGCCCCGTTCTGGGGACTCTCGAATGTTTTGAATAGAGGAGCATCCACCTCCTGGAGTTGGTGGAACCATTATATAAGAAACTTTGAGGGACCAATGTTGTGGTGCAGTAGATTAAGCCACTGCCTGGGATGATGGTATCTCACGTGGGCGCCAGTTCAAGTCCCGGCAGCTCCGCTTCCGATCCTGCTCCCTGCTAATGTGCCTGGGAAAGCAGCAGAGGATGACTCAAGTCTTTGGTCCCCTGCAGCCACATGGGAGGCCTAGATGGAGTTCCTGGCTCCTGGCTTCAGCCTGGCCTAGCCCTGGCCATTGTGATCTTTTGGGGAGTGAACCGGCAAGATGGAAGCTCGCTCGTTCTCCCTCTCTCTCTCTCTGTCTCTCTCTAACTCTGCCTTTCAAATAAATAAATAAATCCTTAAAAAAAAAAAAACAAAACAGAAACTTTGAGAAAACAGAAACTTTGAGAGCTAAAGGGCCTGCCACCTGTCAGCCGGGAGATGATGGCCTGGGTGACCAGCTCCAGCCAGCATCTTTGTACTCCAACTTGACCTTTTAACTTGTTTCATTCTTGCATTTAATTTATTTATTTTAGAAAGAGACATTTTTTAAACAGCTGTGCACTTCCTGTCGCTTTGTTTTCCAGCCAGGCGTGTTTCCTTGCGCTCTGTGGGTGAATGTTTCAGATGCCTGTTCACCAGGCCCAACGTGCATGACAAAATTTACTGCAGTGCCTCTGGCCTCTACCTCACCATCCCAACCAACCCAAGCAGCCCAGGGCTATTCTATCCAGTGGCATTTTCCATGTAGTGGGAAATAAATCGTAAATGTTACAGCTTCCATCAGCCAGGAAATTCATTCTGGGATGAGTGCCCACGTTTGCTGGCACTTTTCAAAAGCAACCCCAGGTGTCTGTATTAACACAGGCAGGACCGCTGGAAGCCTCCCCTGGCAGTCCCCAGCCGCTGTATTCTCAGCCTGAGTTCGCAAGTTAAAGACGCGCAAGAGAGGCTAGATCGTGGAACCAACATCTCTGAGAACCCCCTCCTGGAAGACCTTATCCCTGTCACAACCCAGGTGCACTAATCAAAACACGCCTGCTTATGCCACAGCATCAGCACAGGGTGCCAGCCCCCTGTGCTTATCGAGTTCCAACAAAAACACAGATTTTCTTTATTTCTTGGCCTCCACTGGACATCATGTCCCACCTGAGAGATAATTTAATGTCTCTATTACTCACCGTGTTTGGGTTGGACACAGAGAGATCACAGTTGGAGAAGGAAGCCTGCTGCCGCGATGGCTTCTCCTCCCAAGGTGGCGCTTGCTTTAGCTGTGTAAACAGATGGCTGCGTTCTCAGGGCCCTTGACCCTTTTTCCACCAGAACAAACCGCTTCCTGAACTGTAGGATGGTGTGGACTTCCAGCGGAGGTGGCCCTGCCGCACAGGTCTGGTTACAGCGGTGGGGAACTGAACGGGGCTGGGACACCTCATCTGTTGCTTTAGTGCTGTTGGCTGGCAGAGAGCACGGTAATGGTTTTCATTGAAACTCTCAACTCTGGCTGTAGTCTTTGCCCAGAATCTGCCTCCCAGGGCCTGAGACACTGTCTTTTTTCATTTGCTGAAGATGCTCTTTGAATTCTTTTCCCAGTAGTGATGCTAGATTTATGTTGAGCCACATACGCTGGCCAGTTCCTTTCTCCCTGTCGTCTTCTTGTTAAGATTTATTTATTTTATTTGAAGGTCAGAGTTACAGAGACAGAAGGAGAGTCAGAGAGAGAGAGAGAGAGAGAGAGAGAGAGAGATATCTTCTATCCATTGGTTCACTTCCCCATTGGCCACAATGGCTGGAGCTGTGCCGATCTGAAACCAGGAGCCAAGCACTTCCTCTGGGTCTCCCATGCAGGTGCAGGGGCGCAAGGACTTGGGCCATCCTCTACTGCTTTCCGAGGCCATAGCAGAGAGCTAGATTGGAAGTGGAGCAACCAGGACTAGAACCAGTGCCCATAGGGGATGCCCACACCGCAGGCAGTGGCTTTACCCTCTACACCACAGCGCTGGCCCCTCTCCCTGTTTTCTTCTGTAGCATCCAGGATTGTAGTTTCTTTCCGTGTAAAACCAGATGGCTCTCTGTAGATAGACTTCAGGGCCTCAGGCTCATCAGAAGCTGTTGTGTCCTAGCTGACACGCCTATCAGACCAAACATCACTCATTGCTGCCTCCCAAACCCACACACACACACACACACACACACACACACACACACACTCGCTCTCATGTGCATGCCCATGAGCCAAGAGTTTAACCTGAGGAATCAGAAGAACCAAGAGGGAGTGAGGTCATTGGCTGTGGGGCAGGTGGCCTCCCCGAGAGCATGCAGGGCCGCACGGTGACTCAGACAAACCTCAGAGGACGACCCAGGGACTCTGACTCATGGCCAAAGCAGCTTCCACGTTGCACTGCCTTGACCACGGGGAGCTTTGGTGAGGAAGATATTCTGGATTAGCTCAGTAAGACCTTCCTCTGCCTACCTTTCCCTGCCTGACGGCCAGTGAGCAGCTAGTGGACACCATGAGTGAGGACCTGTGGTCACAAACCCTGTGGCTCAGGTGGGCCGTGGGCTCTGGCTTCCGTCCACAGCACTGTGGTAACCAGATGGGGTGCCGTGGATCAGGCCGAGATGGGCTGTGTTCCCAGACCTTTTGTTTAAAGAAAATAACTGCCTCCCTCCAGAAACAGCTGTTGTGAATAAAAGTAACGTGGCAGGAGCTTAAAAGTCACTTTGACGCTGTTAACTTTCAACATATTTTGGCAAAGGCAGTAATAAAAATAGTACTCACCAAGTCCCTGGTATTTAGGAGAGTTTTTAGCGTAGCAGAGTGGTTAAAAGCACATACTCTCTGCAGAGGAAGTTTGCCTGCCTTCATGTGCCTTGTGAGTGATCTCAGTAGCTGATCTATGGCTGCTGTGAGGATGCCAGGGGTTCGTAAAGACCTTGGACCAGTGTGCAGCACACAGTGGGGCTTCGGTAAGCACCAGCTCTCACTGTTAGAGGGAGGCACTTGGTGCGCCCCTCCCGCGCGCTGTCTCCTGTGTTCCTGAGAACAAACCTACGAGGTAGAGTAGAGCGCCCTTGGTTTCGCGCGTAGGGGAACTGCAGGCAGGCAGGTCTGCGTGACTCTGAAACGTTCGGCTCCATGGCTTTCCACGAGGAGGGAGAGGGAACAACTTTGAAAGCGTCACATGTTGCAGGGTAGACGTGTTTTTTCTTCAGTGTCAGGGTAGCAAGCTGGGGGGAGGGGCAGTGCATCAGGAAGCATGATTATGAATCAGCCGCCTGATAAATCAGCCAGGATGGAGCCCACGTCATCACCGCAGTCAGCACTGAAAAATCAGCCCTGTGTTCCAGCGCAGACTTCCCAGAGAGGAGAGTTCAAAGAGAAGGAGCTTGCAGCTCTGAAACTCGCCTTACTCAAATGTGTGTGCTTTCATTAGCTTTTTTTGTTTCAAGAGTTGTACTCTCATAGCAAAAAATCACTTTTGTTAGATTTCTCCTAGGTCATCACATGACTCGGATACACAGGAGCATGTTCAAAACATGCAGTGGTAAAGCTATCCTCCCTGCAGCGTTTGGGACTCCTAAATTTAAGTCAGTCCAACCCAGTAAACACTTGCTGAGGTCCCAATACAAGAAAGTATTGTTCCGGGTGTACACAGTACATCACATTAAGCCACATTTCAAGTGCTCAGTAGCCATATACAAGGGATTTCAAATAGTTTGTGAATAATGGAATCATGAGCTGATTTTGATGTGAGATGGTTTGAAACCCATGTGTATGAGAGTTCTTCAAAAAGTTCATGGAAAATTCATGTTATGAAACAACTATGCATAGATTTAAGGGGGTTTTTTGCACCAAAACAAATTTACCTTTTAAAAAATTTAATGCATTTCTTTTTTTTTTTTTAAAAGATTTACTTTGTTTATTTGAAAGGGTTACAGAGACAGAGAGGTCTTCCATCTGCTGGTTCACTCCCCAAACAGCCACAACAGCCTGAGATGGGCAGATCCAAAGCCAGGAGCCAGTGCTTCTGGGTCTCCCACATAGGTGCAGGGGTCCAAGGACTTGGGCCATCCTCCACTGCTTTCCCAGGTGGATGAGCAGGAAGCTGGATTGGAAGTGGAGCAGCTGGGACTCAAATCGACGCCCATATAGAATGCAGGCGCTGCAGGCCGGGCTTTAACCCACTACGCCACAGTGCTGCTGCTAATACATTTGTTTTCATTTTATTTGAAAGGCAGAGACAGAGATCTTCCAGCCACAGTTCAATCCCCAAATGTCTACAACAGCCAGGGCTGAGCCAGACTGAAGCCAGGAGCCCAGACCTCAATCAGGGACTCCCACATGGGTGGCAGGGACCCAAGCACTTGAGCCACCATCTACTGCAACCTCAGGTGCTCATTATCAGGAAGCTGAATCAGAATCAGAGGAGGGGCTGGCGCTGTGGCATAGGCGCTGGTTCGAGTCCTGGCTGCTCCTCTTCCTATCCAGCTCTCTGCTGTGGCCTGGGAAAGCAGTAGAAGATGGCCAAGGCACTTGGGCCCCTGGACCCACATGGGAGACCCAGAAGAAGCTCCTGGCTCCTGGCTTTGGATTGGCACAGCTCCAGCTGTCACTGCCAATTGGGGAGTGAACCATCAGATAGAGGATCTCTCTCTCTCTCTCTCTCTCTCTCTGCGCCTCTCTGTAACTCTGCCTTTCAAATAAATAAATATTTTAAAAAGAATCAGAGGAACCAGGCTTCAGATCAAGTACTCTAACATGGAATGTGAGTGTCCCAAGTGGTGACTTAACTGTAGCATTGAGAGCTTGCCCCTAAACTTACCTTTTAATTCCATTTTCCCACAAGCTTTTTGAAGTACCCCTGAGCGGACTGTCATACTGGACAGGGCAGATACAGAGCAACTCTGTCACTGAAGCAAGCTGTTCTGGACGACGCTGCTCTGGGCCATGCTCGTTCAGGCATGCTGTGCCAACTCTGTGGCAGGCACGTGGCGCACTCTCGGGGCGCTCACCGGGAACAGCATCCCCCGCAGGCTCAACTCTAAAGAGAGGCTGCAGCTTCTGCCTCTGACCTACGCTGACAGCGGGCAGGGCCCTTTGCTCCTCTCATCCCAGTTTCTTCACCAGGAAGGCAAGGACATCAGAACACAAGATCTCTAAGACTGTGTCGAAATGCCCAGGATTTTGAGCAAGCTAGCAGAACGGTCTGTGTGTGTGTCCCAACAAGAAGTACAAAGGAGAACTTTGATCAGCTTAATTTCAGATCCGCTCATTGCCAGTACTGAAGTCTATGCCTGCAGTTCTAAGCTGGTTAACTGATAAAAACAAGATTAGTGTATTATTACTCCTCTTTGTACAACATCTAGGTTTCCATGAAGCAAATGTAAATCTGGATTTTTTTTAAAGATTTATTTATTTACCTGAAAGAGTTACACAGAGAGAGAAGGAGAGGCAGAGAGAGAGAGAGAGAGAGGGAGAGAGAGATATCGATCTTCACTCCCCAGATGGCTGTAACAGCCAGAGCTGCACCGATCCGAAGCCAGGAGCCTCTTCCAGGTCTCCCACACGGGTGCAGGAGCCCAAGGACTTGGGCCATCCTCCACTGCCCTCCCGGGCCATAGCAGAGAGCTGGATCGGAAGTGGAGCAGCTGGGCCTCGAACTGGCGCCCAAATGAGATGCTGGTGCCTCAGGCCAGGGCATTAACCCACTGCACCACAGCGCAGGTCCCAAATGAGGATTTTTGTAACATAACCAAGCACTTCCCTTTGGAAGCCTCCATGCCCCCCAGCAGCAGGCCAGCAGCCTCCTGTCCCCACGGCAGTGTCATCAGATCGAGTCCTGGCAAACACTGGAGCCAGGCCCTTGATCTGGGACAGTGGGGAGAGGTTGGATATTAGATCCCCACCACACCAAACCAAACAAAACCCTGTTTACAAAATAATATAGCTTTTCATTTCTGTCCAGAAGAAACAAACAGTTCTCGAGAACCTTTGGTGCGTGACCTGCTTAAGTCCATCTGATTTAGGGATTGGCCGGGGTCAGGCCGGGCCGTGCCTGTTTGGGACTAACAGCCGACTAAAGCAAGCTCTCTGTTTCCCTTAACCCTGCGACGTGCGGCTATGTGCGCTGGTATTTGTTGAAGAAATACCAGTCCAGTTTCCCGATAGAATGGTTCTCTTTTGCGCATGGTGGCCTTTAAGCCTGGCCCCGCAGCTCTTCCTACATAACTGCGTGCCCTCGGCTCGGCGGCTGCGGCGCCAGCTCCTTCCTTCCGCCTACGAGACCGAGAAGCGTGCATGGGGAGCTGCAGCTGGATAGCCTCGCGTGGGTTTGCAGCCCCTCCGTCCTAAGCGGCTTGCACGCACGCACACCCCAGTCCCCATGGCGGGATTCGGGAGTGAGGGGTTCCTGTGAGGGGGACGCTTCACCCACCTCGTGCTGGCGCCAGGCCCCTTGGCTCCGCAGTGGGGTCCGCACGGGGCGCCCATGGGTGTCGTGTCTTCATTTCTGCTGGTGACTGCTGTAGAATCACAGAAGCTGGGGGGTCACGCGGGTTCCACCGGCCTCCGGAGCTGCGCCGTAAGGATCTGCTGCTTGTGCGGGCTGTGAGCACATGGCCGGCTCCGTGCCTGCACAGCAGGCTGTGCCCTGGCTCCTGGCGTCCGGCAAGGATCCCGGGCCTGCAGTCAGAAAGGGGGAAGAGATCCAGACTCTCCCACTCCCTGTGTGGGCGACTCAGACCCGTCTCCTCCCCCAGTTCGGGGTCCTCCTCAGTAAGATGAGGTTCCAGCTACTCCCAGGCTGTGGTAGAAGTAGTTTGTTGCTTGAAGCCTACATGTCATCAATAGCCCAGTTCCCCACATCCCCTTTTGCCTTCTCTAGTGATCTTGTAGAATCGCCCTCATCCTGTGTGTCCCACTTCTGCTTAAAACCCTGCAGGAGCCCTTTTGGCTTTGGAGCGCTGGCTCACAATCCCATTTTCAGCACCAAAAACCCCTGAGGCCCCTACTTGGTTGACCATGCTGCTAAGTCCAGCGGCACCAATGGTCTGGTCTCTACCACTCACCTCTGCCCACCCTACTCCCTTCTCTGTGCCTTGCCATGACCCAGAAGATAGCTACAAAGTGCTGATGCCCTGGCTCTGCCTCTCGAGATTCTGATGTGATGATACAGCATGGGGCCAGGTGCAGCTGTCTGTTTAAGCCGGTGGTTCTAATGCCCAGCCAAGGATGGCAGGCACTGCTCCATTCTTGCAGGCCCAGGCATCCCACCTGCTGTGCCCCGTGCCCCAGTTAGGTTTTCCTTCTCTTTCCTCCCTTCAGCTACTCCTGCTTGTCTCCCTTCTACCCAGGAGTCTCTTCCTCCATGCGGCCTTCCCTGCCTCCCCTGGTAGACTTAGCTGTGTCCTTCCACTGGGCTCCGGAGTACAAGAGGCTTGCTTTCATTCGCACCTGCTCCTTTGGCCATGGATTGGTGGTTGACTCCAGCCCTGTCCCTCACTAGGCCTTGAGTTTCTTTGAGGGAGAGATTTTCTCTTCCTTCCTTGTATTCCGGGAGCTGAGCAGGCTCTGGCTCCTCACAGGCTGTCAGTATTGGGTGAACCAATGAGCCGAGGCAAGGCCATCCGACCTCTTATGAGTTACATGCTAAGAAAGAAACATCAGCACATGCGTACCCCTGGCCTCCGGCAGGAGCAGAGGTCGAGGAAAGGCACACGGGCAAGCAGAATAGAAACGTGTTCACAAATCTGTGCAAGTGGACACCCCCTCAAGTGCAAGTTAAAAAGAGCTCTTGGTTTGGCTTTTTTGTTAGTGATGCTTTCTTCTCTTCCCAGAGGAGGAAAGAATCTCTCTCTTATTAGGGAAGTTCTTTCTCTTTCAGAATGACTTGTCATAAAATTGTGACTGGAAATGAGCTCTCTGACTAAACCATGTTGGCTGGCTCTGGTTTGCTTTCTTCCTCCCCGCTCTTCCCTCCACTGGCTGTTCGTGAGCCGGAGAGGGCCAGGAAAGTTCCACACCAGGAATGTATCTCTCTCTCTCGCTCGCTTTAAAACTCTTTTATCGTCAGGCTTTCTGATCTTCAAAGTAGCTTGTATCCAACATGACCCCACTCCCTCACCTCCCCACGCTGGGGAGTGAGAGCCGCTGAGTATTTTTGTCATTTTGAGGATTCGCATGTTTGGACAGCCCTGGCCAGCTGCAAAGTGCGGTTCCCCGCTCACTCTGCAGGGGAGAGAGCAAGTCAGCATTTCTGAGCCCCCTTGCGCCCCTACCTTTAGACACATTGAAAAATTAACACCAGACTCTGGAGTTAAGCAAACACCGGGTTTATAGGTCCCTTTGCCTTTGACTCATCTCCTGGGGATCAGCTCTTGTCCTCTGCCATTTGGGGTAGCTGAATCTTTGCAGCTGGGGCTCCTCATCTCTCCCCAACCTCTGTGCTTATCTGCAGTGCTTGGTCCTGGACAAGTTTGAAAGCTACGACAACGAAGTTCAGCTCACCCAACGGGCCCTGTCTCTGCTGGAGGAGAACAGGTTCTGGGCTGGCGTGGTGTTCCCGGACATGTATCCCTGGACCAGCTCCCTGCCACCCCACGTCAAGTACAAGATCCGGATGGACATTGATGTGGTGGAGAAAACCAATAAGATCAAAGACAGGTGATGTTCCGGGCAGAACTCGCTGGCTTTCTCCAAAGGCAGTGGGAAATGGCAGTTGGCAGAGAGCGAGTATTGAGACCGGACTCAGCTACAAATCGATAAAATCAAATTATATAAGAGAAAATAAGGTATTTTGTAAAGCTCCAAGCAGAGTCTTGGAGGGAAAGCGATTTTGGAGTCATATGTGGCTACCATTGGGAACAGATATAAACTGGGAATGTCCATGCCCGTTCACATCCCACCTTCCCCCGTCCTGTCCTCTTAGGTACTGGGATTCTGGCCCCAGGGCTGATCCCGTGGAAGATCTGCGGTACATCTGGGGAGGCTTTGCCTATCTGCAGGACATGGTTGAACAGGGAATCACAAGGAGCCAGGTCCCGGCTGGAGCTCCACTTGGGATCTACTTGCAGCAGATGCCTTACCCCTGCTTCGTGGATGACTCGTGAGTCCTAAGCGCCCCCCACCCCCTACCCCAAGAGCTAATCCCAGGGTGGAGGCAGAGGGAGCTCTCCAGGCTTGAGCATCTTTGGAGAGAACCGGGGTGACCAGAGCCAGACCGGGGTCGGTGACATTCTGACGGAAGAGCCTGCTTCTGCCAACTTCCAGCAGGCGCCAAAGAGAAGGGAAGGGCGGGGAGAGAGAAGAGAGCAGGTGGCAAAGGAAAGGTGAAAATTAGAGCAAGGGAAGTGAGGGTGGGGGAGGGGATGAGGTCTAGTGCAGTTTCCCACTACGTAATGTGTTTGGTATGTGGAAGGGCTCTGGTGAGAGAGTTTGCCCAATGATTGCCAAATCAGCACATTTGAACTCTGCATGGCAAGTAGGTCTGGTTCCTAGGAGCTGCAGAGTAATGTGTCTGCTTCCTAATTAGCATTCCCATGATGTGTGCTTAATGAAAAGGTGGAGGAATGTGTTGGGTGAGCTCGCTCTTCCTTCTTGACCACCCTCATGCCCAGCCTGGACATCTGTTGGCCAGTAGCAACTTGCTGAGCAAGTCACTGTCTTGGCTGAATGTGGATTTGAGGGACAGAAAGGGAGAGGGGCCTGGGAGGGCTCATTTACCGGGCCAGCGTGGGTTGGAAACACTCCCAGGTAGTAGAGACCTACAATCAGCCCAGGGACCCAATTGCTAGGGAAAAAAATAAACAAAAAACCGTGACGTTTACCACAGCGTACGTGTGTGTCTGTGGAGTTCAGGGGGCTCAGAAACACACGCAGCCTGAAGAAAGGTGAGGGCAGCTACCAATGGAAAGTCAAATAAAACCCGGGATGGACACAGGAAGCCCTCTCTCGACTCTCCAGTCCCGCAGCAGAAGAGCAAAGCACTAACAGTGGTGCTCTGCAGCTAGTTTAGTTTGGACAACAGGCAGGGCGTGGGCACTGGAGCCAGTGGCCAAAGCTCAGGTCCACTGTTAGGCTCAGAGTGGGAGGGGCCCTGGGGAGCTGGAGTGGATGTGGGGAAGCCGCAGGGACTGAGGTCATTCAGTGTGAGAGAGTCCTCTGGTGGTCAGTCCCTGAAGTGCATGCTGTATGCATGTGTGGTTCTGTTCCTAGGGCCATCTTGAGTGAAACCCTCCCACTTTGGAATTGGGCTCCTGCTGTAGCTACACACCGCAGTTTTCAATAGATAACCCCTCAAGGGACTTGCTAGCACATCAGGGAAAATGTGTAAGGTCCACCACGATGTAATTCCAAGATAGCAAATCTGTGTTGCTTGCTGCAGTAGCTAAGGATCAACTCCATCCGCTCATGGCTAGCGGAGTCAGTGGCCATTGGACTGATTTATTGGGAGGTCAAGTGCCTTCTGAAAGCTCCATAGACTGCCTTTTCCATCCTAGCTTGGGTCTGACCTTTCTGGGCAGATAGTACTAGGCAGGCTGACCCGCCCTTGGGGAGCCCAATTATTGATCCCACTACCGGCAGGCCCTCTTGTCTGTGCTCTGCCCTCTTGGACATCAGTGTTGGTGCAAGGCTTGTATCCATCCTGATCAGTTCCCATGGCATCAGCTTTGCAGTCTCTCCCCCCGCAGGGTCTAACAGGGAAAGTCTAGACTGTGGGACATAGACAGTATGATTTTATTTAAACATTTTACTTACAAAGCACTCATCTGGACTCACCAGAAGGCCACCATCTTGCTCTAAAGGCAAAGTAATCCTTCTGGGCAAACGTGGACTGAATTGGAGATTCCACCCTATTGCATTGCCCAGGGAAGGTTCACCTGTTTTTCCTTTCCCTCCATCTGGGTTCTGTTCTCAACACAGGTATTTGACAAGCATTGTCTGCTTCCACCAGGTACAGGGCACTCTATTGTTCTGCTTTTCTCCTCTTGCTTCAGTTTTATGATCATCCTGAACCGCTGTTTCCCTATCTTCATGGTGCTGGCATGGATTTACTCAGTCTCCATGACGGTAAAGGGCATTGTCTTGGAAAAGGAGTTGAGACTGAAGGAGACCTTGAAAAACCAGGGTGTCTCCAATGCAGTGATTTGGTGTACCTGGTTCCTGGACAGCTTTTCCATCATGTCAATGAGCATCTTCCTCCTGACGCTATTCATCATGGTAAGCCACCCGGAGAAGGCCCAGAAAATATCGATTAATTTTGCTCCCCCTACCTTCCCTCCTGGGAATGAACTTGTGCCTGCATGAGTCATCTGGCCACCCAAGAGAACATGACCTCTAGCTTCCCCACCCTTTCTGCCAAGATGGAAGACATGCAGAAAGGCAAGATCTCCTTGCCCAAAGAGCCACTAGCATCCCCCTCTCCCCCCACCACGTCTTGACAGTTTACGTGGATTTTTCCAGCCCCATTCCATGACTATCTGGAGAAGCTGGGATTAGCAGAGCCCAGCACAGGGTGAGTGTGATTTCAAAGGTGTCCTCTCTCTCCAAACACAGAGGAATGGGTTCAGGGAGTGTTTTCCTGGGATTACCTTTCCAATAGCTGGCCAGGGTTGGAATGTGCAGAGCCCTTGGTTAGTGGTATTAAGAGACAAGACTTGAGCTGTTTAATCATTGTATTGTGGTCACACCACTCATGGCTTCACCACAAAGCTGCTGCCTATGACGTCTCCAAGACCTCTGTGTTTTTGAGGCTGGAATTTGGAGTGCATCCTTGCTCAGAGATAAGGCATTTTTACAGCCGCGCGGAGAATGCATCAGTTCATCCTCTACAAACTTGCAGCTCTCTTGTGAGCTAGACCTGGAAATAAAGCTTCATTTCACAATGCACTGCTCTCTTTCATTGTAAGCTCCTCCGCAGTAGATGACAGTTTGTATTTGTTGAATGATAAGGACATACACTTGGCTAGCTTTAATGTTTTATTGGGTGGAATTTGGTATACTCTTCAGACTTCAGTCTTTGCAAGCTCCCAATATGGTCTTCTCAAGCTTGTTGTACTTCTTCACCGCCACCGTAGTAAGTCCCTCTCAGCACCAGGCAGCACTTGTGGTGACCCACAGGCTGAATGAGCGGCCCCCTTCTCATGCCGGACCGCACCTGCTGCCTGCCTAAACCAAGGATGCTCCAGCGTACATCCAGTTAAATCAACTCTCGCCCCTTCTCATGGCAGTAAAAAGTCCTAAATCAGAAGGGTACATTTTCAGGTGTTGCACTGTGATCCAGTGAGCTGTGGCCATGGCCACACCCAGTTCTGGAGTCCTGTCAAAAGCAATGCTGACTCAGAGGTCATTCTGGTCAGACAACCTGCACCCACCTGGATAAGGCTTCGAATTTGCAGAGGGCACCAAGGCTGTGTGGAGACGAGGGGAGGAGCTGAGCCTTTCTTCCTTCTCCAGAGGCCCCTTGTTCCCTCCCACCTCCGTTTGCTGCTTTCCTGATACCAACATATCTTGTGTCCTCAAAATTGAAGGCGTCAGAATGCATAAGCCTCGGACATACCCTGAGACTCTGTCTCACTTGGTGCTGCCGAGTGACGCTGAGATCTGCCTTTCGGAGCGTGAGCCAGTAGCACTTCAAAGCTTTAGGATGTGAGGGAAGCAGGTTCACCGAGGGTTTCTTGCTTAAAAGGATTTCTCCTTGTGGGAACCAGAACATTGTTCCAGTGATGACGGAAATAGAGCTCGCCACACCAAAATAGAGTTTTCCTTTGAATGACTCTCCCATCTTTCCCTTGTCCCTTCCTCCCCCCACAACTTTGCAGGAAAGAAGCTGGAAACAGGGACAATGGGAAGGTTCCACTGTTATTTAAGTGCTCAGGAACAAAAAAGAAAAGTATTCGTTAGTGGAAGTCAAGGCCAGTGAAGTTATAGGGTCTGTCAAGTGACTTTAGAAGTTTGGAGAACTTTGCTTTGATCTGGGATAAGAAATCGACTTCATTCTTTTGTGTTTGTTAGTTTGCTTGCTTAAGATTTATTTTATTTTATTTGAAAGGCAGAGTCACAGAGATAGAGGGAGAGACAGAAAGAGATCGATCTTCTTTCCACTGGTTCACTCCCCAAATGGCCGCAATGGCCAAGGCTGGGCCAGGTTGAAGCCAGGAGCCAGGAGCTTCTTCCAGATCTCTGGCATGGGTGCACGGGCCCAAGCACTTGGGCCATCTTTTGCTGCTTTCCCAGGCCATTAGCAGGGAGCTGGATCAGAAGTGGAGTAGTTGGGACTCAAACCAGCACCCTTATGGGATGCCAGTGTTGCAGGTGGTAGCTTTCCCTGTTGTGCCACAAAATGCCAGCCCTGACTGCATTCTTCAAATACCAATAACTATCTTCAAGGTCCTCCAGCCAAAAGTCACAGGTTCAGCCAGGGATTTGTTTTTTATGGAATTGCACATGATTAAGGAAGAGATCTGAGGCTCTCCAAGATGATGCAGGGTACTTATTGACACATAAAATCAGGAACACCAAGTCTTGATTTTGTCTTTAGCTAAGCAGGATCTCTTCCATGCCGCTTTGTCGCCTTGTTTTCTACATCTCAAAAAACCTGTTCTGTCCAGGCCCAACAGGCAGGAGAGAGTGCCCATCCGCTAACCTTTTGCAGGCTCATCACAGATACTGCTAATTGGTTTCTTTTCTATGGAAAGGAACCTATTCGTGAAATGAGCCTGTTTGTCCTCTTATGTTCCTGAAGGAAGCATGGGTTGATTTGTTTTCAAAGATGTGTTTAAAGGGTACGACTCATGGCATGCCTGTGGTAGAGGAGACCTAAGAAGGTCTCATACATTTGAACATCTCAGTGCATCCTAGAGTATACTTAGGCAGTAGCTTGCTGAGCACAAGTTGCTAGTGTGGCACTGTTTTCTACCTAGCCAAGGCTACTCCCCTTGTTGTGACAGATGCAGAGTGTCGCCTGCAGGTTCTATGATATTTATGTTTACAATGTTCATGGACAGGGAGGATCCATCCACTTCCAAGTGATTTGGATTAATTCCTGTCACTCAACTGCGTGAGTGACCAGTCTTGGAATACAAATGTGTATGATGGCGTCAGAAAGCCAGGCCCTAGGCACAGTGCCGACCTGTGAGCAGCTCCCGACCCCTCTTCCGTCCCTCATCTGCTTGGTGCTGTTGATGCTCCATGACCCCTGCTCAGGGCTTCTTTCCAGGCTCTCGGTATATTCTCAGCACTATCACCCTCTTACCAAGGCCCAGCTCACTTCACATAAATAATGACTGTTACAAAATAAATCTAGGCACATTAAATTTTTTTAACATTTTATCTTAGTTCTAAATTCGTGAGGTAGTAATACAGAGTTCCTATATACCCCTTACCGTACTTCTATTATTAACACCTCATATTAGTATCTTTGCCACAATTAATGTACCACGTCCAGCTTCCCCTATTTTTTTTAAATCTAAACTCTTTTTTATCCCTCCCATACTCCAGTAATTGATATTCTGTTTCAGATTGGGGTTGTTTTTTTCATGGGTTTTTTTTTAGGTTTTTTGAACGTGAGCTCCCACATATAAGAGAGGGCATGTTTTTTGTCTTTCTGTATCTGGCTTATTTCATGCAACATAATGATGTCCTCCAGTTCCATCCATGAAAATTTTAATGAGCTGATTCGTGTAAACAGCAGTTTATGAATTGGGCAGTTCCTGACCACAACTGCTCGAGGGCTCTGAAGTCTCCACTGAAGGGGACACAGAAGCAAAGACAAAGAAATATTTGGTGGAAGGGGAAGTCCCTGGTTCACGGTTAATTATGGCTTCTGAGTAAGTTACTGGAGTTGGGCTTTAGTTTGCTTATGCGGGAACCCAGAATGTTGGGGCCTCTAGGCTAATGGTCTCCTAATTCATTTTTTACTTTTTTTTACTTCTTTGAAAGGCAGACATAGAGAGACAGAGGCAGACAAAGAAATCTGCCATCTGATGGTTCACCCCCTAAATGCCTGCAACAGCCAGAACTGGGCCAGGTGAAGTCAGGAGTTGAACACTTAACTGGGTCTCCCACATAGAAGGCAAGGAGCCAAGTCCGTGGGCCATCACCTGTTACCTCCTAGGGTGCACATTAGCAGGAAGCTGGAATCAGGAGAGGAGCCAGGACTCAAACCCAGGCACTCTGATATACGATGTAGGCATCTCAAGCAGTGTCTTAATCACTGTGCCAAACTCCCCTCCCCCCAGTTAATGTTCTTTCCCATGGCTAATGACTGGTAAGCAACATGAGGTGCCGTCCCTCCCAGGGAAAATGGCGTGCATTGGCTTGAAGGAGCTCAGCACCCCGAGTCTGCGCTATGGAATCCAGGCACTAATAAGGGGCTGGTGGGAGAGACCCTCCCAAGGCAGAGGGCTTCGGGGCACCCGGTGTCACGATGCAGTGGTCACCCCCGTGGAGGGTGGTGCCCTGGACCTGGGTGGGATTGCTGACGCGGTCTCTTTGCTTCCAGCATGGGAGAATCCTCCACTACAGCGATCCGTTCATCCTGTTCCTGTTCCTGTTGGCTTTCTCCACGGCCACCATCATGCAGTGCTTCCTGCTCAGCACCTTCTTCTCCAAAGCCAGCCTGGCAGCAGCCTGCAGCGGCGTCATCTACTTCACGCTCTACCTGCCCCACATCCTGTGCTTCGCCTGGCAGGACCGTCTGACAGCCGAGCTGAAGAAGGCTGCGGTGAGGGACACTGGACTCGGGCCAGACTGTGGCGCGGTTCCTCTTGGGGGTCTGAGGCAGTCCTGAAGGCCAGCCACCCTCTCAGGGCGTCTGCTCTACCTTTGGATGCAAAAGGACACAAGGTTCAAAGGTTAATGTAAGGTTAAGAGGTGCAAGGGCAAGAGAGGGAGTGGTCTCACCTTGAGCATCCGAGCAGTTACTCCACACCACACCTGCTCTGTTTTCCTGCCCTTGGAAGTCCCTGGAAAACCGGTCAGCTCAGGGGCCCCTGGGCTTATCCACAAGAGAAGAACAAGGGGGACCCATTTCACTGGCTTTTCTTTCCCTGCTATTTGAAAAGAATCAGAAAGGAGGAGCTTGCCCGCTTACTGCCTGTCCAGAAACATGCATCCATGAGTTTAAAATGGTCGTTATGCTCTAAAGGAATTGGACTTGCTCTACATGGGCTTTTGATATGGCCTGCTGGTGCACCGAGAAAGCCAGCAGGCTAAGCCCGTGCAGAGTCCACTCCCTCCCTGGGAGAGGACTCCAGAGCTTGACTTTTGATCGCCAGAAAAACCTCCTGGTTCATGATGCCCAAACTAACCGCACTGTCTTTTTTTTTTTTTTTTTTCTCCCCCTCATCCTTTTCAACTGGGTTATTTCTGCTCTCATTAGCCCAGGCAAATCAGCCTCAGGCCCTGGAGGGTACAGTTCTCCATGTCATCCAGAATTTTCCTGTCTCTGTACCGTAGGGACAAGAAAGGATGATGCTGGCCCCTGGCTGGGCAAGATGTAAAGTCTAACTTGTCCTCACGGCTCCAGCATATTTGACTCCAGAGCTGCCAGGGCATCTCCTTTTGTTTCTCCTGCTAAGTAAGAAATTAATTGCAGCCATTTATAGCTCCCAGTTTTCAAAGATGATCACAGTAGCTGGTAGTGAGAAGTCCTGTGACTCAGCCTGTGGGCAGAACTGGGCTATTTTGGTAGTCACTGGGTAAACAGACACTACTTGGAAGCCTTCGGCTAGCGTCTTGGATGTGTAGATCTACTGCGAAGCTATGGGTCTGGCAATGGCGAGGACCAGAGCTGGGCTGGGGTTTCTACAGCAGTGTTTGTACATGTGTAGTGAGAGGAGCCCTGCCCTTTGCAGAAAGACTCTCTGGCATCTACCCAGGGCCCTCCCAACCGCAGGGACCTCTGCTCAGAGGAAATGGGTCAGCAAATCCCCCTGCCTTTGGTTTCGTGCCTTGGTTGGGAAACGTTCCCTTCAGACCTCCCACCCTGCATCTTCGTGCTCAGTTGACTTGTTCTCCACACAGAGATCCTAAGAAAGGAATAGTCCCCAGCCTAGAGATGGGGACAGTCCTAGTCCATGTCATCTGAGGCTTTTCTCTGATAGACCTCAGGAGGTCACAAGCCCATCCCCTAGCGTGCCCTGGAAGCCTGAAGACTGTGGACCCTTCCAGTAAGAGTGTCACACAGCAGCTAAAGTCAGCTGTGCTCTTACAAAAGAGGTAGCAGAGGGAATGAGAGCACCTTTGGGCCTCTCCTGTGCGATGCTGGGTGCTGTTTGTCTTCCCCTTTACCCTGTAGCTCAACTATGTCCCATCTAACAGGTGAGGGATAGCCCCATGGGTGTTGGGCAGAGGTCCTTGGGGCCTGAGAGGCATTCCCAGAATCCTCTTCCTGTGGGAGCTCTGCCTTATGCTCAGATGAAACATGGACTTCTGGCCCTCTTCCCTCACTGTGACATCCGGGTGCCGTTGGGTGGTAAAAGACCTGCTTAGCGTCTGTGCTCCGCTTGCCCCACTGCAGAGTCTGCTGTCTCCTGTAGCGTTTGGGTTTGGCACTGAGTACCTGGTTCGCTTTGAAGAGCAAGGCCTGGGGCTGCAGTGGAGCAACATCGGGAACAGCCCCATGGAAGGGGATGAATTCAGCTTCCTGCTGTCCATGAAGATGATGCTCTTTGATGCTGCTCTCTACGGCTTGCTTGCCTGGTACCTGGACCAGGTGTTCCCAGGTCAGTGTCTCCCTCCATAGAGTAACGGTGATCTGGATCTTCAGATCTGCCACCACCACCGCCTTCATCTAGCATCAAGTGCGTCCCTTCTGTGCTCTTTGAATTTTGTTTCTCAGAACTAACGTTTGAAATTCAAATGTAGAAGTCAAAAATCCACCACCAAATCCTATTGGCTCTGCTTTCGAAACAGATCTACAGTCTGCTCCTTTGTCAACTTCACTACCCAGAACAAGCCTCTATCTTGTACTATCACCTCCAACTGTATTCAGAGAGATCCTTCCAGAATCCAAGTCACGCGGCAGCAGCCCTCTCTGTTCCAATCCCTCCAGTTGACTTTTCTTCTCATTCAGAGTGAAAAGCAGTGGCCCAGCCCTGGCCTGCAGGATGCCTCATTATCTGGCCTCACCTCACACCCTCCATTCTCCATGTTTCTCTGCTCCAGCCACATCAGCCTCCTCACTAACTATGCAACACCCCAAGCACATTCCCGCCTCAGGGCCTCTGCACCTGCTCTTCTCACAGAGGCCTGTTTCACACCCACCCCACCCCACATATCTGCAGGCTTGCTTCCTCCCTCGTTGGAGTCTCTGTCTTCTCACAGGAATCTTTCCAGAAGGAAGATATCTTGATACCCATTGCTGCAGAGCCCCTGTCCTGCCTCCTCCTCACATTTTGGAGACTCATCACCACCTGACCTGATGGATCTTTCTATGGTGTTCATTGACTGCACCCTTAGCAGCGGAGCCATGGGAGCAGGCATCTGGTCTGTTTCACTCACTGTGATAATTCCAGTGCCCAGAACAGTGCCTGACATTCAGTGGGCACTGAATAAATATCTCACCAACCTGCAGCATAGAGAAGAAGCTCTTGGGTCAAAGTGGCTGCTGTGCAGTTGTGTAATTACCCTGTATAAAATCAGATTTCCCTGAAGAATAGCATTTCCTCATAGCTGGAGAAGCCCCATCTTTCTTTGAATGGTCTCTGCTTCAGCCAGCAGCCTGCTTGTCCTGTGACAGCTCACCAACCCAAAGTTTTCCAAATCTTGTCGTCCCAGGGTTTTTATAATCAGGTCTCCAACTGGGCCACTGGAAGGAGATACGATAAATGAAAATTGGATTCAAATTAAAACTTGTGCATAATTCAAGAGCTTTCTTTTAGCCTAGTTGACTTTCATTGCTCAACAACTGTTCACTGAGCAGCCCTACGGGCGAGGCTCAGCAGGGCCAGGTTCTGGGTGCAGAGGGATGGAAAAGATAGACCCACAAAAGCCAATGAGACACGTGACAACAGCTATTTGAAAAGCAAAGACGGTGTGTTCAGGAAACCAACGTTTTTGTAGGCAGCAACACTTGCAAAGAGATTTTTTTTTTTTTTTTGAAACCCAGATGGATCCAGTAGAACTGGGGTGGGAGGTTTAAGAACAGTGACCTGAGACCCAGATTCCCTGAGCTGGAATTCCTGTGTGCCTCTGCAGTCAGCTGTGGCCTGGGACAGATGGCTCAAACTCGGCTGCACCTTGGTTTCTTTCTTTGCAAGAACAAGTTTATAACCTATTTCCTGGGGTTGTTTTGAGGACTAAGGCATTTAACACATGGAAAGAGCATCCAACAAATGTTAGTGATTATCCCTGTTATCATTATCTGGCAAGAGCTGAAAAAGGACATGATTTAATTCTTTAATAAAATATTTTCTTGGAAAACACTGATGTCAACCAAGATCGTCAGTCTTAGTATTGCTGGTAACACCCGAAAAACATGACCTTTTGGATTAAAACAGGTTGGAAAGAGTGGTCTTTATGGCCTCCTGGTGGTCTGGGAAGTGTAAAATCGATAGTTACAATTTAAGATTTAGATAAACAGGTTCTAGGTCTTAGAGAACTCTGATAGGGTGGGACAGGGAGACTACCTGGACTTTTCTCTTTATTTGTTTGTTTTTAGGGGACCACGGAACCCCACTTCCTTGGTACTTCCTTCTACAAGAGTCTTACTGGCTCGGTGGTGAAGGTGAGTTATTTAAAACTTAAGCCTTAATATCTGAAACCGGCTGCTGGAGTCAGGTGCAAGATATGTGTGCTTGTGGCCATGGCCCTTCGCCTGAAGGACATCATTCTTGATCATTCGGCTGCCTCCTGGAGGTTCCGCCACTGCCATGCTGGGAGCCTACCATTCATGAATCTCTTGGCTAAAGTAAAAGAATGGATAGATTCTTAGATCCTGTATGACTTGTCCCACTGGCTTAAATTGCCCTATTCATAGAAAGCCAAACCACTTTGGGGTGCAAAGGATTTTTGCAACTTCTCAGAGTAAATCTGAGATTGGGCGCGTCATGAGGGACACGTGGCATTCAGACTCCGCTGCCTCCCCTCCTGCTTTCGGATTCCTGTCCACCTTTAAGAAATATAAACTCATTCATTCTCCCAAGACAAGACTCATCCAGAGCCTGAGGCAGATCTGTTGACCTTCAAGGCAAATACTTGCAGGCTGTCCAAGTGGTGCTCCTTCTGGCCACCAGGGAAAGGCTAAGAGGGCATTGGCCCACAGTGCATCTTAAATCAAGTTTACCTCTCCTGCTGAACAACACAGGAGGCCTGGGGAAAGTCTTACAAGGGGTGAGGAGGGGCGCACACTCTTGTGAGATCTGAGAAGGAGCTGAGACCCAGGGGCTGCCTTGGAACCGGGAGATTCTGGAACCAAAGGGAACACTTTCCGATACATCGCTCACCACCTGCTCCTTGCTTCGCATCCTTGGGCCCGGGCCAGGATTTAGCCTTTAAACCCTGACATAGCTGTTTGTTTTCTCCAGGGGATTAGTCTTGGGCTTTAAAAGCCTTGGGCAGGTTGTTTTGTTTTGTTTTGTTTTTGATGGTTCAAACAAACAGCCCTTCAACAGTTCAGTGTTTTTCCATTATATTAGTTTGTCCATGGTATCTATTAACTTTTAAATTACCATAATACAGTTATCATCCCACCACCAATGGGAATTTTCAACCCAGGAGTGTGTTCTGGGAACATTTCAATGTCAGAAACTCTGGGGCCTTGTGGGCATTTCCCCTACACCCTCCCATCTCAACCAATACTCAGCCTTTCAAGAAAATAAAGTAGGCTAAAGAAATATGCTCCTTCCAAGGTGAATCCAGATACAGCTGAGGGCAGCAGCCAGATGGTTTTTGCCTGTCTCACAGGCTAGACCAAAAACGATTCCTGAAATGCTCTGAAATCTGCAAAGAGCTGAGTCTCTCCGCCTTGCCCCCTCCTTTCATGGAGGGAGAGGGGGAGCCCAGGAGGTGTCAGGGTCTTGTGCAGGGTCTCAGGATAAAATCTGGACTTGGACTCATTTCCTGGGAGCTGCTCACTGCAGTGACGAAGCTACTTAGAAGGCTGTTTGCCCTTGCTGTTCTATTACACACGTGTGCAGGATGGTAGCTAGCCAGGCAGGCAGAGGAGTTGAGGGCGAGCGGAGGCAGACATGCTGAAGGGGGCACCTCCCTGACCAGCAGGCCCACTGCACTTCCTGCAATTCAGGGGAGGGCAGAGAGGCCCTGGTGGCTGCTGCATTAAGAAATCTGGCCCTGCTTACACAGGTGCGCATGAGACCCGAGCCTTGAGAGGCTGGGCGACAGTGGCTTCCTCCTGCCCCTGCTTCCTCTCTGGCTGCCTGGTCCTTCTGCTCCTCTTCCCCTTCCAGGATGTCCTGGAGGCCTTTCCAACCAAATTGTGCATGCGTGTGCGTCCGTGTGTGTGTGTGTGTGTGTGATGGTTTCATGCCACACGCCAGTTTGTCCAGGCTCGTACCCCCACCTCACCATTAATCCCGAGACAGCTGAAGGCCCATGCGGTGTACTTTGCGGGTGAGCCATTTCTCCAGCTGTAACTGAAGCCGGCTGCCCATCATGGCACCTCGAACAGATCTGCAGTCAAGGTCCACCATGACCTTGACGTACCTGGAACTGGGGTGAATAGCACTGGTGATGGGCCAAAGAAAATGAACTCCCTTCAAATCCAATCCGAGTTTTGTCTGTTCTTTTCAAATCACAATGTCTAACATTGTGGGCCCCTCCTGGCCCGTGAAGAGAATGAGGTGAAACTGTCGGCCTCAAGCTCTTGTTAACAAAACTCCTTCTGGGCTGGACAAAGATTGCCCAGTCAGGGCCGGGGTGCTTCCCCACCTCTCGCAGGTCAGAAGCTGGGAGGGGTCCCTGCACGGGGCGAGCTCACGGGAGACATGGACTCAGCCTCCTGTCTTCCTGCGGCAGTGGGCGACTCCTCAGCCACCCTCCTTCTCCCCTCCCCGCCTTCTCGGGTTCTCGGCTCTCCTGTGGAGAGTAACGTTGGCTTCTGGTTGGTGCAGGGTGTTCAACCAGAGAAGAAAGGGCCCTGGAAAAGACTGAGCCCATAACCGAGGAGATGGAGGACCCGGAACACCCCGGAGGAGCAAATGGTAAAACCCCAATAAAAAACACGAGCAGAGGCAAGGAGGAGAGCCCTGACCCCCTCCTCCCACAAGGGCCAGGGCCAACCCCGCTCAGCCAAGGGTGGAGGAGGGAATGTGGGCAGCGCTAAGCCCGAGCCTTCCGCCAGGGTCCGGCGGCACGTGTGCAGACTGAAGGGCCCAGGCCAGACGTGAACACATATTTCCTGGAGCATGTGGTGGGTTTGTGCCCTTGTTAGGCAAATCCCCAGCGAGTCCCACAAACGTGCTGACTTCCGAGGATTTAGCAAGAACAATAACTGGGGTCACTGGGACAGAAAGCGGATATGAGCTGCAAGGAAAGACAAAAATAAATGCTTCTGTGTATGAGGGGAGCTGCCGAGCCTTCGCTGCTGGGTTACCAATCCTGCAGCCCATTCATTGGGATCAGCAGCAGGTTTTCCTGACGGTGGAAGTTACCTCTTCGTTCCCGAGCTGACGGACCAGGCCCACAAGGGCTGTTCCCCGGGCCTTTCCTGCCCTGCCCTTAACTCTGGAACTGATTCTGTCTCCTAAGGTTTTTCAGTCCCTAAGCCTATGCTTTGCTCTGAGGACGCCAAAAGGCTTCAGGTTGAGAGAGGCACATGGTCTCTGGACTTGACCTTGCGTGAGAGGCTGTGCCATTCCAGAAAGCTCACAGAGCTGGTTTGCAGGCAGCAGGTGCTCTAGAAGCCATTCCTCCACAAGGAGAGTGACAGGGCTGCCACCTGGGGCCTGGGAACCGGCCCCACGTCAGCCCCAGGCAGGGCCAGGAGGCACACGGGAAGCAACAAAGGAATCACACACACACACACACACACGCAGCGGTCAGTTGCTCAGAACTGCCATATTGAGGTGACAAAGTTGTGCCCTGCAGCACAATTGGAAACAGGGAGAGACTGGGGGCCGGAGAGACGCCATGTACGCACTGAGGGTCTGCTCTGCAGCGAGCATGGGGGGTTTGAGAGTCAGTGATGAGGAAGAAGGGACTGTCCTACCCACCAGTCCACTGGGAACCTCGGGTCCTGGGAGGCGAGAAGCCCATTTCAGTGGAAGTTGACCCAGACCTGAGCCAAGACAACTGGGAGGAGAATGGTGGTGCCGGGTATGGGCTCCAGGGGGACTGAAGGAAAAGGTGGTTTGGGGAAGGGGAGGGGCCGAACGGCTAGCACCAGCACGTGAGAATCCCCAGCATCCCATTGGAGGCCGGCGTAGGGCTGGCTCCCCACAGACACCGAGGGCACGCTGATGAGTGTGTGCTCAGGGTTCGAATCCCAGTGCTGCCACTCAGGAGCTGCGTCACCTGGATAGGACACTCGGGTGATGTCTGTGTTTTAGGAATGCTATCTAGAGAAGTGGCTGTCCTATCAGTCCCTCAGAGCTGCTAGCAGGGTGCAAGGAGGTAACGCATGGAAGGCACTAGAAATGGTGCATGGTGCGTAGTACGTGCTAAATAAATGTTTGATGCTATCATCACTACTGTTCTGAGGTTTTCCTTGCAATGGTCATGGCTGAGGCCATAGGAGCAGGAAAATGGCCAGGCAGAAGACATGGTTTTAAGAAAGAACTGTGGGGACAGTGTCCGTGATGGCCTCGTGATGGCCACATTCATTGTTTTTTCCTCCAAGACTCCTTCTTTGAACGTGAGCTCCCGGGGTTGGTTCCTGGGGTATGTGTGAAGAATCTGGTGAAGATTTTTGAGCCCTTTGGCCGGCCGGCCGTGGACCGCCTTAACATTACCTTCTATGAGAACCAGATCACCGCCTTCCTTGGTCACAACGGCGCCGGGAAGACCACCACCTTGTGAGTGCCCTGCCGGGAGGCTGATCACAGCCCTGCTACCCATCACTCCCCGGCTTTGTTCCTTCCCTGTTTGGCCACAGTCCACGCTTGCCCATACACTCTATATTTGGGGTTCCGAGAACTTGTGAAGCTCCCTCACAAATATTGTTGTATTTCATCCTCACCAGAAGCCTGGTAGGTGGTGGCTTGTGGCAGAGGGAGAAGCCACCCCGCTTGCAATGACAGCAGCCCATAGTGGAGTGCCTGGGTTTGAATCCCACCTCTGCTTCTGATCCAGCTCCCTGCTAATGTGCGCTCTGGGAGGCAGCAGATGAAGGCCCGAGTACTTGGTTCCTGCAACCCAGGTGGGAGACTCTGGGCTCCTGGCTTCAACCTGGCCCAGCCCTGGCTATTGTGGGCATTTGGGGACCGAACCAGTAATTGAAAGTGCTCTCTCTCGCTCTCACTCTCTCTCATGTACACACACACACACAGCCTTTAAAATATATAAATGAATAAATCATAAAATTGAAGAAGTCCGAGAGGGAGATGGGTAAGTTTATTGCCCCTTTACATGGATACTGTAAGAGTTGAAGTGACTTTCCTGAGTCCACCAGATTTAATGGCTCAGTGGCACGAGAGCCAGGTCCTCCCACCAACATTGCCTCTTGTTTCCACGCTTGAGTCCCTTACCTGACCCCCAGCCTCCCCAGTGTTTCTGTCACATGCGGTGGTGACACGGTCATGGCCATCACCCCACACCCTGTCCATTCCCCGAACCGCCCCACGTGGGGTCTGCGGGATAGTACTTAATACCAATAGGCATTGCTTCTGCTACCAATGATCTGATAGATTTCAGCTTCAACCTGGGGCTCGGGGGAGGCTTGCTCAGGGTTAGGGAGACAGTAAAAAGCAGGCAGAGTCCAGAGGGGCCTGTGGGGTAACAGCAGGGACCTCTCAGACCAGAAGGCTCCCCGGCTTCTCCGAGGGGCCCTGAGCGTCAGGTTTTCCCAGGGAAAGGCAGATGTGGAGCCCCTGGGAGACAGCCGCCACAGTGATCCCGCCTCCCAGGCCTCTGGCTTCTAGCAGAGCCCCAGGAAGGAACAGCAGTGTCCACCCTGCTCTGGAATGCGCTCGGGCGGGGTTCTGCGCTAATGGAATGTGGGGCTGGTGCCATTGCATTTGGTTCTGTTTCCCTCTAGTGGTTGATGGACAGGGGTTTCAGCTTCTGAGTCCAAGTCTGGAGAGCTGGAGATAGCAGGGGAACTCAGGGACAGAACGGGGCGTGGCAGCTCTAGAGCCAAGGGATCTCTCTCCTCGTTCAACCAATATGGCTGGAGAGCTACAGCCTCCACCCAGGACCCAGGCTCCCCAGGGGCAAACCCAGCACTTCCTCAACTGCTGAAATGCAGCTTCCCCTGGGGGATGGAAGCACCAGGTCTAATAAGAGTGGCACGGATGTTTAACTTCAGGCTGCTGCTGTTCTGAGTGTCCTACCTCTTCCCCCTCATTTGGTCCTCTCAGCAACCCAAGGAGGCAGGAGGCAGGAGTCACTAGCTCCTCTTTTGCAAAAGAAGCCCGACGTAGCTTGTGGGCTTTGGATCCAGTGTGATGGTGGCAGTGGTAACTGCCCCGCCTTCTGCAATCAGTCAATAAATGCACAATGAATGCCTGGTTGTGCTTCTCACTGCTGCCACCGGGACCTCGCCCTGTGGCTTTGTCGCGGCACCCACGACTGCTCACCTAGCAGGCACGGCATTGAGCCATGCGGTGGCCCCTCTGGTCACAGGCACTGGGATGGACGAGTGGGGGGCCACCTGTTCTGAAGCTGGGGCCCACAGAGGCCTCTCGGCACCTGCCTGGGACCACTGGGAGTTAAGCAGAGCTTAGAAGGAAAGCAGACGTGGTCCTCTGTATCAGGGCCTGGGTGGACATCCCGTGGCTAAGCCCTGCATGGGAAACTGGGGGTCCCCGTCGCTGGTGATGGCCTGGATTTGAGTATGAGCCACCAGCAGGGGTCCCCGCAGGTGTCTTCACCAACCCTGATGCAGTGACGTCTCCTCACCACCACCCCTGGGTTTGGCAGATCCATCCTAACGGGTCTGTTGCCGCCGACGGCGGGCACAGTGCTCATCGGAGGAAAGGACATTGAAACCAGCCTGGATGCCATCCGGCGGAGCCTCGGCATGTGCCCCCAGCACAACATCCTCTTCCACCAGTGAGTAAAACAGGAGCCGAGACGGCCCCAACATGCGTGTCCTCTGCGGCCCAGCCGGGGTGTTGGGTCTGGACCCAGGCAGGGATGCACCTGTTTGGGTCCCCCATGGTCAAAGCCCTTGGTCCTGCCTGCACTGAGAACTGTGCCTCTGGCGCTCAGAGCTGAGGTCCCCTGCCTCAGAGAGTGATGCCGGCTTCCCCCCACCAGTAGCCGTGCCCTAGTTCCTGTGCTCGGCCCCAAAACACTTCCTGTCGGGGACCAGGCATGGAGACCATCGTGTGCTTTCCCTTGGAAGTCCCAGGCTGAAGACCCGAAAGCTTTTCAGTTTTTTTTTTTCCCCATTAAAATTTTTTCTTTCTTATTGAGAAAATCTACGTATACTCACTGAGAAGAAAGAGGGAATGAGGGAAGGAGGAAATATAGATAAACAAAAGGAGTAAAAGTCACCTGCAATTTCACCAGCCAGAGATAACCACCGTTAACATCTAGTATACTTTTTGGGGACCTTCTCCTATACATGTATAGGCAGACATATTTTTAAACTACAAAGGAGAATAAAACTATGCATATAAATGTGTTACCTGTTATTTTTAGCTGCTGTCATGTCATTACATATTCTCCCATAAAATATTTTGATTATTTGTGGATTATTCCACTGTGTGAGTGAACTCCATAGCCATGGCTTCTTGCTAGGTATTTAGTCAGGGTCCGTTGTTTGTTCTGTGTCATAACCAACACCACGATGGCAATCCTGGTCGCTAAAATGCTAGTTCTCCTCTCTACTCCGGGAGGTAAGCTGCTGGCGGTGGCATTGCCGAGCCTCGCTCTCCTTGTCCTGCCCCCGCAGCCTCACAGTGGCCGAGCACATCCTGTTCTACGCCCAGCTGAAAGGGAGGTCCTGGGAGGAGGCCCAGCTGGAGATGGAAGCCATGCTGGAGGACACGGGCCTCCACCACAAGAGGAACGAGGAAGCTCAGGATCTCTCAGGTGCTTGGCACTGGGCTGCAGATGACACACCAGGCCTTTCCTGTGCCCGGGAGGCAGGGGGAGGCTGGTAACGGAGGGCTCCCAGCAACGGGAACACTCTGAGAGGTTAATCCGAGGCTCTAGGAGCTGCCCACCCCTGGTCCATGTCCAACACGCGGCTCTGTCTTGCAGCAGCCTGGGCTCATGTGTGCCGATGTCTGTGTGTTCAGATTCAAAGACCTTCAAATGGTCGGGTCCCAGGAGGCAAGCGTTGCCTTTGCTGTGTTGCGAGGCCTGGCCACCGCTGGGGCTTCAAACACCACATCAGCTTTGAAGGTGGCAGCCTAGTTGCTCCAGATTCGAGCTCCCCCCACTTCTGCTGCCAGCCCCCAGGCCTTCCTCCCTCCTGTCCCACACAGCCCTGTGACCTCCAGCTTCTCTGTGTTTCCAGGCGGCATGCAGAGGAAGCTGTCGGTCGCCATCGCATTTGTGGGAGAGGCCAAGGTGGTCGTCCTGGATGAACCCACCTCGGGGGTGGACCCCTACTCCAGACGCTCCATCTGGGACCTGCTCCTGAAGTACCGCCCAGGTAGTAACAGCCATGGCTCGCGCCCTGTGCTCGCACGCAGACTTCCCCGTGGGCCCCACTGTCACACCTGGCACTTTGCACAACCATACTCAGCTGGGCCTTCATCCGTGACTCTAAGCTTGAGTGCAAGCTCCAAGGCGGTTCATATACATCTGACCATGGAGTCGCTGAAGGGTCAGCCCACCACCCAAAGATTCCCCGAAAGTTCTGTCAGCCTGCAGTGCCCCTGTGTGGAGCAAGGGGTGCAGCTCTAGGAGAAATTTCCTTTTGACTACGGGGACCCAAGTCAGCTGCACCCATCCTGAGCCACCTAACGGCTGCGGGGTGGCCATGGGAATGTCTCAGAATGGGCGTTCTCTATCATGGCACCTCCCAGACAGAGGCGGAGCAGCAGGCAGAGCTCAGAGTGCCCGTGTGGAAGTGCGGCCCAGCCCCGTGGTCCAGCTGGACCCTTCCCCTCCCCCTGCTGCTCAGCATCCTGCACGCCTTTCGCCGATGGTCACCATCACAACTCCTCATTGCTGTCGTCTTCTCCTGACATCTCCTGGCCATGAGAGCAGGCGTGTGCGTCGTGCATGCTTCCTTACAAATATTGTGAACGCAGTGCTTAGTGATCCAGAGAGCACAGGGCGTATATGGAGCTCAGTAGCCGCTGGCTAACAGATGGGCCCCCCCTGTGGCGGTCCACTTGAATCAGAGCCTGTGCTTAGTGTGGGTGACGGCGCTCTGCGGTTCTTGTCCCGATCCTAACATTCCACAGGGCCATCCTGCAGAATCAGCCCCTCCTCCGCCGTTTTCTCTTTATTAAGCCCCTGTTTTTGTGACTGCACAACTGAGCATCGTGTACCCACCACCCCTAGCCCAGGCTCTGCCTGGTGACGCCCCCTCCCCCACGCCTGCAGGCAGAACCATCATCATGTCCACTCACCACATGGACGAGGCTGACCTGCTCGGGGACCGCATTGCCATCATCTCCCAGGGAAGGCTCTACTGCTCGGGCACGCCCCTCTTCCTGAAGAACTGCTTTGGCACGGGCTTCTACTTGACCTTGGTGCGCAAGATGAGAAACATCCAGAGCCAAGGAGGAGGCTGTGAGGTGCGTGTGGCAGGGAGGCGGGGCCGCTCTGACCGTCAGCCCTGGCTTTGTCTCAGACACCGTCTGCAGGCATTGTCAGTCCACACGTTCCAAACCCTGCTGCAGAGGTGCGGTACCCAAAGTGAGACAGCTAGTTCTAGAGGACCTGAGATTATTACACGCCAGTATCCCAAATCACGTATGTGGTTTAACTGGTGCCACGTAGAAATAAGTGACTCACTCTGCAAGGTTAGACTCCTTGAAGAGGACTAAGGCATCCACTATTGCATGCCCACATTCGTGTTCCCAGACTAACCCTGAGTTCCAGTGGTCAATGAAGGCAGAGGAAAAACCTGCTGGGGAGCTGTCCCCGACAACTGACAAAGCCAGAATGTACAGCCGGCGCCGTGGCTCACTAGGCTAATCCTCCACCTGTGGTGCCAGTTCTAGTTCCAGTTGGGGCGCTGGATTCTGTCCTGGTTGCTCCTCTTCCAGTCCAGCTCTCTGCTGTAGCCCGGGAGGGCAGTGGAAGATGGCCCAAGTGCTTGGGCCCTGGACCCGCATGGGAGACCAGGAGGAAGCACCTGGTGCCTGGCTTCGGATTGGCGCAGTGCACCAGCCATAGTGGCCATTGGGGGGGATGAACCAACAGAAGGAAGACCTTTCTCTCTGTCTCTCTCTCTCTCACTAACTCTGCCTGTCAAAAAAAAAAAAAAAAAAAAAAAAAAAAAAAAACAGAATGTACCAAGCAGCAGGGAACACTTAGCAAGCCGGGAGGCTCGGGAGGCTGTCTAGGCTATGCAGTGGACAAACAGTGCCACCCTAGGCGAATCACCTGATTCTCATTGTTGGATTTCCCCCCACATGGAATAGCAAGCCAACCGTCCTGGCTTCTGCTCCTTAGGCACAGGGAGAGGCCCCATGGGCTTACATATTGCGAATGTGCTCCAGCCTTGCTGAGAGCCTGAGAGCCAGCGCCGCTCACGGCCAGACTGTCACAAGCGCGGCCCTCAGCTTTCTCTCCGCCTGTGGTGGAGGTGTCAGGCTGCTCTCGGTGTTCCTGTCCCGGGCAGACATTTCCACAGCTCCGTGTGCGTCCTTGCAGAGGGCAGGCGGGAGAGGAGCAGGGAGCCTCGCACAGGCAGGACCCACAGCTGTCTCGTGATTAACGACGAGCCAAAGGGATCTTTGAGGTTATGGCTCTCTCTGTGCCTGACTCACACACTCTCCAGGATCAAGTCCAGTGGTTACACCCTCAGAGGCACAGATGACTTAGTAGATTAGACAGCCAAGAAGGAATGCGGTGACCACACTGGGCGGTGAGAAACAAAGCAGGTGGTGACAGCAGTGGACACTAGGGAGATGCAATCACTGAAGTGACGTGGGTCTGTCAGTCATTCCTGTCCATCTGTTGCAGGCGACCTGCAGCTGTGTGTCCAAGGGCGTCTCCAGCAGGTGTCCAGCACGCACTGATGAGATGACCTCGGAGCAAGCCTTGGACGGTGAGGACCGGGGTGGGCCAGGCCTCGCTCTTGTCTGGCAACCATGGCCTGGCATTGTCAGGTGTGTCCTGTCCTGATGCATCCTAATGAGAGCAAAAAGCACACCCTGTGAGCTCCTGGGGCCCCAAGGCCTGCAACTGCACATCTTTTTCTTTGAGCTTCTTTCTGCTCTTCTTCTTTCTGCCAGTTCCACATGGATTTTAAAAATCATGTACCTCATAGCCTCTCCGTTTAATGAGGAATCCAGTCTCCTGGTCACTCCACGCCCCTACTCATACTAAGCCTCCATTCCTGGAGACGGCCTTAGAGAGTGAGCCATTTTTAAAGATGTGCCATGGCGCCCCCTGGTGGAATCGTGGCAAAGCACAGCTCTTCACAGCCATTGCTTGTGCAGAAGGCGGGTCTGTAATACCACACTGCCCTGTTCACAGCTCACTGTTGTGATCCTCCCTGGAGGCAGGGTGCTTGAAGGAGACCCAGAGTGCTTACCAACAGCTCTTTCCATTCTCCATGGCTGCCCAGCCTGGCATGCTGTCCATGGTTTCAGTAAATAGAATTCCGCACACCCCGTAAATCTGCAGAGAAGCAAAGCTAAGCTTATGTACTGACCCTGGTCAGCCGAGGGGAAGGGATGCCAACACTTCAAAAAGGTCATCAAAACTGCTCAAAAACTTTTGAATTCCATGCATAGATTTTTCATAATGCACATTTACCTTAATCTTTTTGAAGACTTCATGCATGCATGGATTTCAAACATTTTTTGCACCAAAATAAACTTATCTTTTAATTCCATTCCCAGGAAATTTTTGAAGTACCCTCATCTATTTACCAAAGAAAAAAATAATTTCCTATTTAGCGTAGACCATTTCTAAACCTGAACCCTTTGCTAACCGAAACCTGATAAGCCAGGAAACCTGGACAGTGTTTATGAACTGTGCTTAAAATTGAGGGGAGATAGATACCTACAGGCAAACAGCCCCACCCGTGCATGCTGACAGAAGCTGCGGTGAGCAAAAAGCATCTTTTTAGGACATTTTTGTGTCCTTTGCCTATCTTGCTGAGAGTCTCTTCCTGCTTTTCTCCTAGGGGAATCATGGTTAATGAGCTCTATTTAAAAAAAATAAGTTCCTACTAATATGTTTAATTGCTATGGACCACCAAAATCAAGTCAGATAAGGCCTGCTGTGGTCTCTCTTAAATATTACTTCACTCCTTTAAGAAGAGTTTTCTTTGTATAGGATGGGTGTGCTGTGGACGGGGGGTGGGGAAGTGCAGTGGGTGGTTACAGCCCAAGAAAGGGAGGGGAGGTCATTGTACTCTGCGGTTAGCTCTGGGCAGGCTTGTGGTTCACACACACACACACACACACACTCCCACTCCCCTGGCCCCCCTTGCCAGGCGCTGGAAGCCCTGCTGACCCCTAGGACTACTTCTGGAAAGACTGACACACATTTAAGACACAATTCCTGGGAAGCCAGGGCTCTGGGTTCACTTCCTTCCTAAGAGAACAATGAACGTGACCCCTGGAGAGCTGCTAGGGCAGAGCTGCTTCCTCGTGTGGAGGACTCCCCAGCCTCTTTATGAAGTCATCCCAGGACCAAAGACAATCGAGTCCAATTTGCGGGTTTGACATAAAACACGAGTTCCAGTCCAGCTAAGGCGAGGCGTTGAGGTGGACAGGCACGAAATCCCAGCACATGGGTCATGGTTCACGACAAAGAACAAAAGGAATCCAGTGGTGATCCTGGCTCGGTCTAAGAGAACTGCTTTCGAAAGAGTTTTGTTCCAAGTTCCCAGAATCCCTTTCCTCTGACCTACTCCTCACAGTAATATTCTGGGGAAGGGTCTCTGCGGGTGCAGGATTTAGTTTTAGATGTAGAGTTTAGATCGTAAGCCAACACACTTTTTTAGGATTTACTTATTTATTTGAAAGGCAGTTTCAGAGAGGCAGAGGTGGAGAGAGGAAGAGAGAGGTCTTCCATCCACTGGTTCACTCCCCAGTTGGCTGCAATGGCCGGAACTGCACCAATCCGAAGCCAGGAGCCAGGAGCTTCTTCCGGGTCTCCCACGTGGGTGCAGGGACCCAAGGGCTTGGGCCGTCTTCTACTGCTTTCCCAGGCCATAGCAGAGAGCTGGATAGGAAGTGGAGCAGCCAGGACGGCACCTACATGGGATGCCGGCACTGCAGGTGGCATCTTTACCTGCAGTGCCACACTACTGGCCCAGCAAACACATTCTGATGTGTATAATTAATTCCAATCGCATGAGGGATCAGGTAAACACCTGCTACCTGACATTTGTCCACCATCCATGCTGCACATCTCAAGCCCACCCCTCAGTGCTTTCCGTGGCATCTCAACCCCCTTCTGCATTTCCTGGGAGCTGGGTACAAAGTCCTGTTCTATTTGAGGCATCAGTGCTGTCCTGAGGCAGTCCCCTGAGATGTTAGACCAGGGATGGGTGTGTGACTCACTCAGCTTGGCCACCTGTTACAGGTATGTGTCTTGGGCAATTCCTGACAGCTGGGACCAGACCAGGAAAATGAGGACAACTTTGACTTAATTTTTTTAAAGATTTATTTTATTTATCAGAAAGAGTTACAGAGAGAGAGGTCTTCTATCTGTTGGCTCACTCCCCAAATGGCCACAATGGCTGGAGCTGAGCCAATCTGAAGCCAGGAGCTCCTTCAGGGTCTCCCACATGGGTGCAGAGGCCCAAGCACCTGGGCCATTCTCCATTGCTCTCCCAGGAACATTAGCAGGGAGCTGGATCAGAAGTGGAGCAGCAGGGACTCAACTCAGCATCCATATGGGATGCCAGCACTGTAGGCCGGGGCTTTAACCCATTGTGCCACAGTGCCAGCCCCTGGCTTAACTCGTTATTAACAAGTTAAGAGTCTTACCTCTCTTACCTTGGTTTGCCGTGAATGAGAATGATCACCCACAACGATGAAGTGCTTTCCCACCTGTCATAAGGTGCTTGCTACCGACAGCAGCTACCACTCACCTGTGCTCCAGCATGGCAAACTCAGCCGGTCTCACACACAACAAGCAAAAGGGTACTGTTACTTTCCCCTTTCATCAGATGAGGAAATCCAGCTATGACCCGGCCAATGTAACACAGATCGAGGGGAGAGAACATAGAAAGAAAGGGACACAGGGCTGTCACCTGGCCTCCCCGAGGCTGCACAGCAGGGAGCAGCCTTGGTTCCATCTCCTTCCGCCCCTCAGTGGCCATCGCGGGGCCAGCTGAGCCAAAAGCACACATGTCCATCCTGAGAGTAACAAAGCGCGCCTTCCTCGAGGGGGAGTGGGGAGAGCGGCCCGCCTGAGCCAGCTCGCCAGCTCCGGCTTCCGGAGCACAGTGGGCGTCAGTCTTCCCTCTTGCCCTAGGGGATGTGAACGAGCTGGTGGATGTGGTTCAACACCACGTTCCAGAGGCCACGCTGGTGGAGTGCATCGGGCAAGAACTGGTCTTCCTTCTTCCAAACAAGAATTTCAAGCAGAGAGCATACGCCAGCCTTTTCCGGGAGCTGGAGGAGACGCTGGCTGACCTGGGGCTCAGCAGTTTTGGAATTTCCGACACTCCCCTGGAAGAGGTAAAGCAGAGGCCAGGCGCCAGGAGAGGCGGTCCCTTGCAGATCCCTATGCGTAGAGTGCAGTTTTATAAAGTGATATGCCGTCATCCCCCACCCAGGCATAGCACACTGCACCCCTCTGGGGCTTACTTCCTCCTGCCTTTGTCCATATGCACGCATATTTCACGTAGCTGTGGTCACCGTGTGCTTACGTTTTTGTCTTTGTAGAAGACTATGTTCTTAGATAAAGAGTCACGAGGTATGTTTTTCCCATTATGAAACAGCACCCAGCAAGACGGAGCTGGGCTAGATTCTCCTGAGAGTGGGGGTGCCCAGGCCAAATTCTCTCTCTCTTATTTCCTGGCAGATTTTCCTGAAGGTTACGGAGGATGCTGATTCGGGCCTGTTTGCTGGTATGGTGCTGGAGTGGGTGGCGTCTCCCCTTCCCCAGTCCCCAGGTCACAACACCAAAGCAAGGAAAAGGCTCCTGCAGGGTGGCTGACCCACACGAGTACACCCTGTGCCTTCTCTGTGTCTTTGAATGGCACAGGAATGGCAAACTGGGCTACAGCTGGGTAGGAACATCTGGAGGAATCGGGGTGCTGGTGGTGGTCAGGCTGGTCACCTGCCTTAGGACTGCTCACCCCAGTCTTTTGCTCCTGCCACGTCGTCCACCCCTTGTCCTCCTGTCCTCTCTACTGAGGGCCCCTCGTTCATTCCTGTCTACAGGAGTGACAACTGGCAGAGCCAGTAAAGATAACAGTGAAAGTAAATCCAACCCAGATGCCAGCGCTAGTCTCCTGGTCCCTGAAATCAAGAGCACATCATTGTGAGCCTTCATCAAGTGGTCTGTAGGCTTTGAAATGATGGGGGCTAAAACTCCCGTGGGTCCTGGGGTGAGTCTTTCTTCCATGTGTGCCAGCCTAGGCACCAACCAGCCCCTTCTATGATCTCCACCCAAAGCTGAGGCCACACAAGCCTCTGAGACTTGACTGCAGAGGGTGGAAGAGAGGAAGACAGCAGCGCAGGGGAGAAGGGAGGTGATGTGGCTGCCCTACCATGACCCACTTCTGATGGAACAAGAGGCAATCACTCGTATTGTTAAACTGCTCTGCTGGTCACAGGCAAGAGCCATGCTACAGTTCTCCTGTGCTCCTGACCACCCACACCACTGCCCACCTCCTGCTTCCCAGTGTGGCTCAGCATGGTGTCTTCTGGGGCCAAGGGTGGGTCCCTGCCTTGGGAGTCCTGGTACCACCCCTCGGTATGGTTTCCATCTTGCTTCTAAACGATCCGAGATGTTAATCAGCCATGCCTCAAAGTGCCAGGCATCAGCTCAGTGTGCCCCAGGCCCTCAGTTAGGTCATGTGATGCCCCAAAGAGGTGGCCATCCTGGCAGAGGGTGTGTGGGGTGGGGAGCCGTCATCTGGGGAGGGTGCAGCAACTCACACAGGACCCAGGTCAACCTTCAAGCTCGTCAGACAGAGAGAGCAGATACTCGGCTCACTCAAAGCCAGAGACGGACATTAACCAAGACCAAAATGCAAAAAGGCTAGCTTATGTAGCCAAAGCTTCGCCGGATTCAAGAGGACTTTCTCTGCGCACAGAATCCTCCTTCATAATTGGGCTGTCTTGAGGGAATAAATGGGCCTTGGCAGACTGTCGGGTCAGCACAGGCACAGAGCAGGACGCTTCGAGGGGACAGCCGTGGGTAGAGGCTGAGCCTGGGAGTCAAGCAGACCAGACATCAAACCCGAGCTCCGTAACGTGCTGAGTTGATCTCTTTGTACCCTTTAGAGCTATTGAGAGAATTAAATGGGTTCATGAGTGCCAGGTCTGAATATAGTGTATGATCTCTAGCAACACTCCAATCTCAGCATTTACAAATCGTCTCTTTCCTCAAAGTTGTGCAACGCTTTATGAAGCTCTGAACACCTGTTGCCTGATCCTCACCATAAGCTCATGAGGCAGGCAGGGCGGGGAGCTGCCCCATCTGGGGAAAAGAGCTCTCCACCAGAGGTTGGAGGACTTACCTAACACCACACAGGTTTCTGGGTCTTTCTGGTCCTAGCTCTCAAGTCCAGGACCCTCCAGCCCACACTCCTCCTACCTCTCATTTTGCACAGGGCTGAGCTCATGTGTTTTGAACTGGCTCTGTTTTAGACGATGACATTTTCTGATAACATCTCCAGGGGCTGAAGGAGGCTAGAGCAAGTCATTGGGTCACACCTTGCAAGGAGGTCAATGTCATTTCTGCCAGTGACCCCTAGAGAGCAGCAGAAAGCAAAGGACACACCACTGATTCTGAACAGGCCTGCAGCCACCGCAGCTGGCTAAGACAGAGGGCTGCATTCTGGGTGGGACCAGCAGAGGATGGAGGTGAGGCCAGCCTGCAAAGGAGGCAAGGCAACGGGGGTCCTACAGAAGAAACTCCAGCCACAGCCATGGCAGGCATCAGCCCTGAGCCCTGATCAGGAAAAGGGGGCTGGAGAACTGGGGCTCCCACACCAGGTGGTCAGACCTGCAGAATGCCTCCTGTCTGTCCCCAGGGCTTCTGCATCCCAGGCCTGGTGCATCATAGGTTATTAGCTGAAAGGGTGACTGAGCTTGACCCAACTGCTTTCACAGCTGGCCTAGTCCTGGGGGACTTGAGGAAGGTCAAGAAAGCAGTGGGGCAGTGGAGGAGTGCAGAAAGCGTCTGGCCCAGTGGTTAAGCCACTCGTTAGGCTGCCCACATCCATAGCTAAGTGCCCAAGTTCAGTTCCCCGCTCTGGCTCCTGACTCCAGCTTCCTGCCAGTGCAGACCCTGGGAGGCAGCAGTGGTGGCTCAAGGTGCCACCCCTATGGGACACCTGGATTGCATTCCTGGTTCCTGGCTTCAGTCTGGTCTAGTCCCAGCCATTGCTAGCATTTGGGGAGTGAACCAGTGGATAAGAATGTCTTCTGTCTCGTCTCTCTGTCTCCTTACCTCATGAATAAATTAAAATAAAAAGGGGGAGGGCTGGCATTTGGCAAAGCAGTTACGATGCAGCTTGGAATGCCTGTATCCCGTATCGGAGTGTCTGCATTTGAGTCTGGGCTCCACTCCATTCCAGCTTCCCGCTAATGGCTAAAGTGCAGAAGGCAATAGCTCAGGTAACTGGCTTCTTGCCACTGCCCAGGGAGATCTGGACTGAGCTCCTGGCTCCTAGCTTCACCCTGGCCCACGACTGGCTGTTGTGGGCATTTGGGGAAGGAACCAGCAGATGGTTTGCCTGTCTGTCTCTCTGCCTTTCAAATAAATAAAGATAAATTTAGAAAAGCTCCTGGGACCTGAGCAGCAGTCCTCTGGGCCCCCCTAGGCATCCACCACGGATGAGCTGAGGAGCATCGCCGAGTGACGTAATCACAGCTCTGCCAGCGCCGACTCCTTGTAGTGGTTTAGAAAGTGCATTCCCGTGGGTTGCCTCACTCAGCCCTCAGAACAATCCTGGGAAATGCTCTCATTTTCACTTCACAGACCAGAAAACTCAGCTTCAGACAGGAAGGGCCACCCCCTCGAATGCAGGCGTTTGTCAGACTCCATTCTCAAACCCAGGTCTCCAGCTTCCTAGTTCATTACTCTCCCTACCGCTAAGTGGCCCCTGCGAGGGCAGAAAGTGCCTCGTGGACTCTGGTTTTAATGTTTTCAAGTACACAGGCAACACGTGAATATGAAGGATCTCTGAAAAGTTCATAGAAAATGCATATTATGAGAAAGCTATACATAGATTCAAAACCGTTTTGCACCAAAATAATCTTTTAATTCCATTTTCCACAAGCTTTTTGAAATAGCCTCATATATTTCTTGTTTAAAAAAATGAAATAATACACAAAAGGCTGAAGTCTCCCTCCCCACTTCTTCTCCTGTCCAGCTCCCCAGGCTGACCTCTGTGGACAGCCGTGGGCATTCTTCTGGAGCTTGGTCACTACCATGGGTGTGAATGGGAGACGTCATACGTGTAGGATGTATGCATTTTCTAACATAAGTGTGATCTTATCATACGGAATGTTCTGTACCTTAGCTTCTTTTGTGCTTTTTTGGTTTGTATCGAGTTAATTTCCCTCTCCCTCTCCCTCTCCCTCCCCCCCCCTTCCTCCTCTCTTTCCCCCTCAGTGCATTTAGAACTATTCTGTTCTCTTTAATGCTAATAAGAGACATTTGCTAATAAGAGACATTTTAAATGATTTCAATTGATTTGATTGCTAGATCATTTATACTAGGAAATAGACTTTTTAAAATATTTATTTTATTTGAAAGGCAGAGTTACAGAGGTGGGGGGGGGGGGTCTTCCATCTGCTGGTTCACTCCCCAAATGGCCACAAACTGCTGGAGCTGGGCTGATCCAAAGCCAAGAGCTGGGAGCTTCTGCCGGGTCTCCCATGTTGGTGCAGGAGCCCAAGGACTTGGGACATTTACTGTTTTCATGCTATAGCAGAGAGCTGGATCAAAAATGGAGCAGCCAGGATTCGAACCGGCACCCATACAGGATGTTGGCACCGCAGACAGTGGCTTTACCCACTATGCCAGAGCCATAGCACCAGGCCCAGAAAACAGATTTTTAAAGGATTACTGTTGCTGTTTTACGGGGAAACCACTGTGAGATCCAGACCTCATGGATATTTTCCATTGCATCTCTCCCACCAGGTGGCCCTCTGCAGAAAAGTGTGCCCGTCAGCCTGCGTCACCCCTGTTTGGGTCCCAGCGGGAAGGCTGAAGAGTCTGCCCAGGCCACTGCCTCCGAGGGCTCGCCCTCCCCGGAGCCCGAGGGCACAGGCGTCCCACTCAACACGGGTGCGAGGCTCATCCTCCAGCACGTGCAGGCGCTGCTGATCAAGCGCTTCCACCACGCCGTCCGCAGCCACAAGGACTTCCTGGCCCAGGTACCGCTGCCTCTCTTCCAGGGCTCTCCAGCCTCTCCGGAGTGTGCAGCGCACATGGTTCCAACATGGCAGGTGCAGCTTCTTCAGCTTCTGTCCCCTTGGTTCTTCCTTGCCCCGCCTGCAGTTCGATTCTCTGTAACACAACCTTTCTTGGCAAGTCTGGGACCTCACTAAACAAAAACCATAGAAGAGCAGGGAAAATGTTCATATTTTTATTTTTACAGTGAAAGGTTCCATCGTGTTTTCTTTTGTTTCCACAATGATCCCATCCATCAAGGCCACTGTCCCCTTTTTTCTTGCTATGTTTTTTGTCTAGAAAAGAAACTACTTCAAAGAGTGGTGAGTATGGTGACTTGCTCTTTGAACTGCCCTTCAACCTCTGCTGAGCATCGGCCTACATCCAGACGCTTCAGTTGCTACCAAACATTCTGTTTTCCACATTTTGCCTGTGCACACCCTGCCTGGGATGTTCCCCCAGAAGCCGGACCTTCTCCCCCAAGCCCTGGTTATATGGATGAGTGTTTGGAAGTTTGAATGTGTGTGCGTGTGTGTGGAGCATGTGTGCACACTCCTGTATGTGTCCAAGTCGATGCATGCACATGCACGTGCAAGAGTGTAAGTGTGCTTGTCTTGTGTATGAACGTATGTGTGAGTTTGCAAATGTGATTGTAAGTATGCGTGAGTGTGTGTCCAAGGATGTGCATCATGTGTGAGTGCACATGTGACGGCGTGTGTGCATGTGTGTCTGTGTGTGCAGGTATACATCACAGGAGCTGCGCATGTGTGTGTGAATGTGCATTTGTGGGATTGATGTATGAGTGTGCAGGCATGTGTGTGTGAGTTTGCATTTGGGTGGGCACACATGTACATGCATGTCTGTGTGTGTGTGTGTGTGTTAGCCATCTCACAAGCCACAGCCCCATTTTTATACTTAATCCCCAACAGATCGTGCTCCCAGCCACGTTTGTGTGTCTGGCTCTGATGCTTTCCATCATCGTGCCTCCTTTTGGTGAATATCCCGCCTTGACCCTTCACCCCTGGATGTATGGGCAGCAGTACACCTTCTTCAGGTGCGCAGACTCCTCCCCAGGGTCACCACCCCCTCTGTGGCGTGGGCTCCCAGGCCACGTGCTGCTGTGGAGGGCTCTTAGCATTACCCCGCACGGGGAGTTACGGTGTCTGCCGCTGCCTGGCAGGGATCCATGTGGACAACCAGGATGCCTTGGGAAGGGGAGTGAGGAAAGCGGGTGCGCTCAGGGTGAGGGCTGCGGCTCCAGCTCTCAGAGGGGCAGGCGACACAGCATCCGCGCACAGGTGTACCGGCAGCCTGCCCCACTCCCAGCAGACCTGTAGCTGTGCTGAGGCAATGCCTCCTGTACCTGCCTGGCACAGAGTTGCCACTCCCTGGCCTCTTTGTCCTCTCTCTCATGGTCCCTAAGCTAAGCCTCTCTCCCTCTCTCCAGCATGGACGAGCCCGGCAGCGAGCGCCTCACCACCCTGGCAGACGTCCTCCTGAACAAGCCGGGCTTTGGCAATCGCTGCCTGAAGCAAGAGTGGCTTCCGTAAGTGGCTGCACATCCCTGCCCTACTGCCCCCGGCTCCCCGAGACCTGATGCTGGGGTCCGGGGTGGCAGGGCCAGGAAGAGACCTCTGCCACCTCGGTTCTGTCCTGTGTTTCACAGAGCAGAGCCACATCTGCGACCCCTCCCCCCACACACCTGCTGGGAAGCCCCCACCTCCCGGGGAAGCTCTGCATTTCTCAATGCAGAAGCCCTATGCTGAGTTCATAGATGGTTCCCCCTACCTTGCTCGAATGGCTTCTAACCAGGGGGCCGTGCTGTTTTCTAATTGTCTGTCCAATGGCATTAACGCCACACACGGCCAGCTCACAACTACTGTTAAAATATAGAGAAGGCAGTTGGAGAGGATGGGTCCAGAACTTCCTATAGGGCCCTAACAGGTTGATATAATTTTAATTTCTGTGCCATCCAGTCTTTTCCCAAAGCTATTAGTAAGGACCAAAATTCTCGCTTTTATTTGTTCAGTCTCTGAACAGCTAGAAAGAAAAAGATGAAACAGTCCACAAACTAGATAATAATTATCCCCAGCCCCACACCTCGCCCGAGACCAGTCTCCAAGAGGGTGAGAATAAAGTGCCTGGATGTGAGACAGAGAGGCCAGGAAGGACAGGGATGGGCGCCGGGGAGCCTCGTGGGGACTTTGGAACTGACCGTGGGACAATCTCTTTTCTTCCATGAGGGAGTACCCCTGTGGCAACTCGACCGCCTGGAAGACTCCCTCTGTGTCCCCAAACATCACCCACCTATTCCAGCAACAGATATGGACGCCGGACAACCCCTCGCCCTCCTGCAGGTGCAGCACCAGGGAGAAGCTCACCATGTTGCCCGAGTGCCCCGGGGGCGCCGGGGGACTCCCGCCCCCGCAGGTACCTCCACCCCTCCACCCCATGGGACGTCAAGGCCTGCGAGAGCGGGGTTGGGGAGTGGGGGACATGTGTGAGCCTCAAGCCCACTAACATTCCCACTGGCAGCTGAGGGGAGGGACTGAGCGAGGCTCCCAGGGGCTTCTCTGGCACTGCCACCTGAAGGAAGTCCCTGACCAAAAGCTTCCTTTTCCTCCAAACACTTCCTATCCAATCCAGTGAGAACATGTTTCTTACAGTACACAAGTCATGCGTGCCCGTGATACAAAAATTAGGCAAGCCAGAAGGGAAGGCAATCACCACTTGCAGATAACCACCAATAGCGCTCGGTTGCCATCCACCCAAACAGGATCACATTTAAAATCTCACCTTGACACCTGTTCTTTTCCCTTAATACACGTCATGGACATGCATCCATGCCAATAGATACACATCTGCACCATCTCTAACGCCCGCACACTAGGTCATTAGTTGGACTTTCTTTATTTAACCAATTTCCCTTTATTGGATATTTGGACTTCCAGTTTTCTTCATTATAGACAATACCGGGCTGTGTATTTACACATGTATGTATTTACACACGTATGAACATTCTTCAGAGGCTGGCCGTGTGCTGTGCATGTAACACAGGTGCACCGTGTGCACAGGTGCTCGCACACACACAGCCAGGAGTTATCTCGCAGGAACATAGATGGACACCATGGCTCTGAGTACCTGCCTTTCTCGGGAGCCCTAGACTCCGGAGTGCATCACAGGGAGCCCCTCCCGGGAGCTTCAGAGGTGGTGGAAGGGACCAGAGAAACGGCACTTTGTCTCAGGTTGATAATGGGCCTTCCCCCTGACGTGGCCAGAGCAAGCCCTTTCGCAGCCTTTCGGGATCTGACAGTGAGTAAACAGTCCCCAGAAAGGCAGTGCGGGCAGAGCGCAGGCCTGGGAATCAGGGAGGCGTGGCTTGGCTGCCCTGGCCAGTCTCAGTGTTCAATTCCTCACCTAGAAATTCGGGATGAATGTACATAATGCAGAGCATTAATTCAATGAAATAATGTCAGCAAAGAATGACTTAGATTCAACTCAAGTAATGACAGCCCCGAGCTAAGAGTGGATAAGACAAACCCCAGCTTTTCTCTCCTGAAGGCGATGTGATTGGTCCTTGATGCTTTATGAGCCACTGCTCCCTAAAACAGGCCTCAACTTCATCAGCCAAGATGGCAGATGAAGAAGAAGAGAGTGGAAGGCAGAGAGTGGAAGGCAGAGAGTGGAAGAAGGGACAAAGGGAAAGAGGAGGCAGGGTGTGCCAGTGTGGGCTAGGAAGACTGCCACAAGCTACCACGTGGCACTTGCACTTAAACTTGTGTGTTACAGGCCAGAGCCCAGCGTCAAGGAGACTGGCAGCCATCATCTTTGTTCTGGGTGGCCATACCCAACAAAGTGGGTTATTAGGATGGTAGCCGGGAAGAGCCAGTAATGAGGACAAGTGAATTTTGCCACAGCCATTATCACAGTGGCTGGCTCCTAACGGAGTGTGTTCATGAACACCCAGTCTTTGTTTTTATTCTAAAGCATCTACTTTATATTTCTTAATATTTCTCAAGCAATATATTCTCTCTTTGGATCACAACCCAGCTACTAAGCTTCATGGGGGTTCCAGCAGAAGAACTCAAAGAGCTGGCCTCAGCTGCCTGCACTCCAGAAGGGAGCTTGGCTTCTGGTTGGTTGGCGGTCAAGTGCTAAGGGCCTCTGTGGCTGTGTCCACTCAAATCTCCCCAGCGCTGGGACACCCAAGCCTGTGTCACTGCACGTTAACTTCTTGGCTGGGAGAAAAAGAGAAGGCCGAGCATAGCTATGTGGTGATTCATTTCCTAAATGAAGCCCGACCTCCACACTTGGAATCCTCAGTAGCATTTGTCCTCGGTCCCTGGGGAGAAATCTACAGGGCCACTGCAGCCCTGGAGAACGGCACACCAGTTCCTCGGAGTTCCTTTCACTACTGCATCTCCTCCCTATCATTCATGCCTCTCTGCAGCAAAATAACATCACACATCTGCACAGGAACTACTCGCTCGCTCTCTCGCTCGCTCGCTCTCTCTCTCTCACACACACACACACACACACACACACACTCCCTCCTCAAACACTCCCTTCTCTTCAGCCCATAAGTCAGAGGCGTGGACCTGGTTCAGGGGTAGCAAGTAAACTGCCCTTGCTGGACGTGGTGGTCTCTAGGCCCCTTCCTGCTCTGACATTCTGTGGATGCTGGTGGGTCCTGAGCAGGAAGTGCTGGGCCCCTGACTTCTGGAATATGTGGAGATTATGTTGGAGGAGCACTGTGTTTGCCAGAATTTATCAGAAAGCCATGTATCATAAGCTGTCCCAATTGTTTCGACCTGGGTTTCACCAGAGGAGCACGGTGGCTCCCCAGGGTGCTGCGTGCGGCAAGAGAAGCGGACGGTAGAGAGGGAAGAGCAAGGGCTGTGGAGTCGGACGGATGCAGGCCCAGGCCCTGGGCCAACCACCCATCCATTCTGTGACCAGTGCAAGGCAGCTGCCCTCCTTGAACCTTAACATCTTTGCCTGTCCGATCCAGTCCAACTCCTCCCTTACCAGGGTGTTGGAGTTAGGAGGGCTCGTGTTCTGTACGCTGGCACACAGCAACATGGGCAGGTGCTGGTCCTGCTAGTGTGAGAGAGAGGAACACGGAGAGGAAAGGGAAATGAGAAGGGAAAGTCAAAGGGGAAAAAAGAAGACGGCGTGCAGAAATGAGGAGTGTGCTGTGTGGCGGCGGTGATTTAATGCCTCCAAAAATTCCCCTTAGCCCCCTCTGGGTGGGCCCCCGGGAAAGAGAGAATGCCTGGGCCAAGGTTCATGAGTGACCTATGGAATTGGCTAATATGAGCAACTAAGCACCGGCTTCCCAAAATTACAGTAATATTGCCACCTGGCGGCCAAACTTGTACATTGCTTGAATTTTTCCGAATCTGTTGAAAGTGATCATAAATCACAAGGCACTGTTCTGGTTGTTTCACTCGTGTCACAGATTTAGCACGTGTCATCTGTACGCCAGGTACTATTCTGGGTGCCAGGGACACAACAGCCAACAAGTCTGAGGAAGTCTCTGCTCGCCCAGAAGGCCTCTGCTACAGGCGGCAACAGACAAAAACGAGTCATCAACAAGGGAGATCAGGCAGGGGGAGTGCTGTTGATAGGGAGGAACTGGAAGTAGAATGTGAAATTCTACAGGGAGAGTGGACGGCTGACTTCAAAGCTACATCATGAAAACCAGGGAGAATGGGTAGGAGGGATAGAAAGGTGGCAGCCAGGAAGTTCAAGAGGGAGGCAGGGCCAGTGGGGTCCCTTGGATTTGATTGTGGGCTTTTTGGCGTGTGGTAGACAAGATGACGGAGGTATTCTTAATTTCCTGTTTAAAGCTCCACCTGGCTGTTGTGTGGAGAATGGAATGTGGGGGACCCAGGACAGAATCGGGGAGCCCAGTCTGGAAGCTTCTGTAGAGTCTGGGTAGTGGCTTGGGCTACAGCGGACGCACTGGGGCTGGAGAGATGCGGATGATTGGTTTTTGTTGGGGATATGCCATCCCAACTTGTCAATGTGTTTGAAAAACATCATTGGTATGGGACCTGGGGAGATGCCAGTGCCTTATTTAGGATTTTCCCAGCAACTGAGGCCACAGGTGATTTGGGGAGAGGAGTCAGCAGCTGCACACACCGCGAGGCCTCGGGGTACAGAGTTATTCACAGGGTGTCTGCTTGCCTCAGAGGACGCAGCGCAGCACCGAAATCCTGCAGGACCTTACAGACAGGAACATCTCCGACTACCTGGTGAAGACGTACCCTGCTCTCATAAGAAGCAGGTGAGAAGAGACCCTCTCCGTGCCTCGTCCCGGCTTGCTGTACCAAGTATTCACTACTGACAGAGGACAATGCACTCTCTCAAGTTACCTGTGGTCAGGGAAGTGGGGTGTCTTTGTTTTCAAAGATTTTATTCATTTGAAAGACAGAATTAGAGCAAGCAAGTGAGGGAGAGAAATTTCCCTTCCGCTAGTTCACTCCCCAAATGGTCACAACAGCCAGGGCTGGGCCAGGCAAAAGCCTGGAGCCCAGAGCTTCTTCTTAGACTTACATCATTAGATCTAAGACTTAGACTTAGATCATTCTCTGCTGCTTTCCCAGGGGCATTAGCAGGGAGCTGGATGGGACGTGGAGTAGCCGGGACTCGAACCAGCACCCAGATGAGATGCTGGCATCACAGGCAGCAACTTAACCCACTACGCCACAATGCCAGCCCCAGCAGCCTCATATTTTAACCAGTTAGGAAAGAGAGACAAGATTTGGAGGGAGACGAGGGAGTGAAGGGGGGAAAAAGAGAAGAAAGAGGGGGAAGTAAGAGGTGGGGTGGGGTGGGGCGGGGACTGCTGCTTAGAGGGTAAAGTGCCTGGGACCTCTTCTGGTTTGCTTGGCTCTGCTGCTGTCCTAATCCAGCCCCACCGGACACAGCAGCCGCAGCGTCCCTGGCCGTCAGAGCGAGCAACTTGACCAGAGGATGCTCCAGAGAGAGGGATGCAGCCCCACGCGCTCTGCAGCTTTAACACCAAGCATCCTCATTTCAGCGGTGATGTCAGCTGCTTCCCTTCCTAGCGCCCTGAGCAAGGGATAGACAGACTCCAATGGCTAGAACACTGCACGTGGCAAACGCACCTGCTGAGACACTGCGCCAGCCGGCAGTTAGTGAAAGGAAGACACCACCCAAGCCCCCAGACAAAAGCAGAGCACATGGATGTCCCCAGTAATGTGATAACAGCAGCCACTCCAAACTTTGACCTCAGCAGCAATGTGCAATATGGAATACTGGACTTGCTGCCTGGTGGTTGATGACCATGACCGTTCATAGGGTCGGGGGCTGCTGTCTGCTCATTTCCCAGCTTCTTGTTTTAGCCCAGATTGTCTGAAAGTGAACACCTTAAGTGTGCAGGTGATTAGTAGAGTTACATCCATTGGTGGAAGGGGGGAGGGCTGCAGCCTTCCCTCCACCTGGGCACGGTCCTTGCCATGTTTTCCGGGTCTGAATGGATACCCTGGTCTGACGTGTGACCTGACAACAGATCACTCAGTCCAGCTGCAGGATGTGACAGGGAGAACAATGGTGGAAACCCCAGTCTTTTCCCTGCACGTGTATTCAGGCTCAGGCTCGGAGCTGAGTGGCTCCCAGATGATTTGGATATTAGGAAATGCAAAAATGTCCCTATAGATTGAGTCATGCCAATTCCTCGGGGAAGAAAGTTAACACTGCTGCTGAATGTGTGTTATTCATTGCATGATTTTATTTTGACTTTCAGCTTAAAGAGCAAATTCTGGGTCAACGAACAGAGGTAAGAAAGCATTTTTATAAGAAATTTAAATCTCTGATTGAGCCAGTTAAAGCAATTGCAACATGTTAAAAGCCACACCTCCAAGGCTGTTCTGATTGGCCTCAGGAATTCAGAAAGTGTGTCCTGAAGGCCAAGTGGCTGGGGACACCTGGGCTCAGGAGATGCTCAGCTGTGTCCTTGGAGGGCACACATGGGAGAAGGTGGTCTGGGTGAGGACTTCCAGAATATTCTAAAACTTGTAAGCATCTAAGAGATTAGAATGCGCCAGTGAGAGGGACTTGCAACCTAGCCCTGGACACTCCTTACCCGCCCCTTCCTTTTAAGCTGTAGGGGATCTGGCCCAGCCCCTGACTCACCCTATTCCTGAAGCATCCCAGAGGCTCAAGTGGCCCCAGAAGTTTGGAGAATCCTCGAGGGCATCCCAGGAGAAAGCTGTCTCAAGCACTGGGTCTGTAGAATGGATGCAGGGATGAGGCTGACTTGCTTTGCTGGGAAGATTCTAGACCATAAAAGTGAAATGCAGAACTGTCCCCTGGAGGGAACTTTGAGGATTCTAATGAAGCAGAAAATGGGAGCAAGGGGACAATCTGAGGCCCTGAGAAATCAAAATCTCCTCTGCTGTGATTAACTGTGCTATTGTGGAGTCTGGCTTTCATCCTGCCATGCAAGGGTTTTAAGCCAGAGAGTGACCTCCTCAGGTGGGTGTTTGCATCCTCATGGCTGTAGACTTCCCGAGCCGAACAGAGGATGGGTCCCAAGGCTGGGATCAGTTAAGATTCCAGAGCAGGAGACACAGCAGAGACGGTGGGGTTGCCCGAGCTGGGGTTGGGGGTGAGAGGCACCAAGCAGGGGGATGGGGTGTGGCAGCACTCGGCCCTGCATAGGCCGAGTTGTTGTGTCCAGTGCTGCTCGAAGCACCTGCAGAGGACAGAGGTGGCAGAGAAGTGGAGTCATTGGTGGGCACCAGAGAGGTCACACGGGAGGGAGGAGTTGGAGCCGGCCAGATGCTCAAGAGAGCAAAGAGGAGGCACCCCGGGAAGCGGGCAGCCTGCACAGCACTCAACCCGAAGACACCCTGGGCCGTCTGGGTCCATGCAAGTGATTCAGTGTGGCCCTCCAGGGAAGCTCTAGGGAGGGAAGGGCTGTCGGGGCAGAGACCAGACTCAGAAGAGCCTACGCCGGGGTGGAGTCTGCAATGGGGAAGACTGCAGAGTTGGATTTGTAAAGCAGGCTGATTCTGCTCACTGGCCCAGACAGTTCCCCTGCAGCAACGAAGTGCTCCTGGCAGGAGTGAAGGCCACGGCTCCACGCTGAGGATCTCTTGTTGCCTTGCCAGGTACGGAGGAATTTCCATCGGAGGGAAGCTCCCGGCCATCCCCTTCACCGGGAAAGCACTTGTTGCTTTTCTCAGCGACCTTGGCCACCTAATGAACGTGAGCGGGGTATGTAAGGAGACTGAAGACTTGGGCAGGATTTGCGACTTTCTTACTTCCTATGAAATAGAAATGATCACTGAGTGCTGCAGGAATGAAAAACCTTCCTGCTTGTGTCCCCCGGCCCCCTAGGGCCCTGTCACCAGAAAGGCTGCTCAAGAAATGTCTGATTTCCTGAAACATCTGGAAACGGAAGACAACATTAAGGCAGGTGACCTGCATGGTCTGCCCCAGGGCTAAACCCTCACGTGAGCTGATGATTTTATTTCCACTCGCCCTTCCCTCCCCCTGCTGAAATCCAGCAAGGAATGTCTTCCCTCTGTCAGACCCCGCTCCTGCTGTGTCCTGTGGCTAATTTTCTTCATGTGGCATCTCAGGTGTCAGCACAGCCTCACCAAGCCCCCTCCCACCCGCTAGGTGTGGTTCAACAACAAAGGCTGGCACGCCCTGGTCAGCTTTCTGAACGTGGCCCACAACGCCATCCTCCGGGCCAGCCTGCCCCCGGAAAGGGACCCAGAAGAGTACGGAGTCACCGTCATAAGCCAGCCGCTGAACCTGACCAAGGAGCAGCTCTCAGAGGTTACAGTGTAAGCTGCCCGGGCCCGGCCTCAGGTTTTGTCTGAGGCTTTCTTTTCCCCAACAGCAAGCGCAGGGCTGGGTGGCTGCATTGTTGGATAGGCAGCCTGACCGTGACTGTAAGACCTGCAAGTGCTTCAGGTACCAGACTGCTTGGCCAGTCTTTCTTTCCCACCTGTGTTTGGAAAGCAAGCTTATGTTTGGTTCCATCGCCTTTTGGCTCTCAGTAAGGAGCTGCACAGATATTCTCCTTTGCCAGTATGCAAAAGAAATGCCAGGACCTGGGAGCGTTCCGGCAAGCTTCCGTGTCCCAGTGGTGGTTAGCCTAGATTCTGGTCAGATGTCATGCTTTGGGGATGGCCGCAGGTCTCTGTCTTCCTCCAGCATGGTCAGAGCCCATGGCACTGCTTCGGCAGTATGACACCAAGCCTCTGCATTTTGCAGTCTGTCTGCTCTGTTCAAGGCCAATGTGAAGGGGTTGGGGGATGCAGTCTGCCTCTGTGGAGTCCTGACTTTGTGCTTCAGTGTGCTGAGTGCTACCAAGCATGCCCAGGGCCATCCCCAGATACCTGGGTGTGGCTCCTCTGCACCTTCCCCTGAACACCCGCTGGGGCCCGGTGGTCTCCAGTGGCAGTTCTCACTCAGCCCAGGTTTCTGCACCTTCACCTTCTGCCAAGCCTTCTGAGTATGAAATGGGCATTTTTCTGGAATTATAAAATGGTTTGTGGGTACTTCAGTCTGTAGAAAAATGGAATGAAAAGATACGTTTATTTTGGTGCAAAAAAAATTTTTGAGATCCATGCATAGGTTTTCCATAATACTCATTTTCCAGGAACTTCTTGAAGACCCCTTGTGTGTGTTCATTAAATAAAGCATATGTAATAGAGTTTTAAGAGCACAGTTATTGTTAGCGCTGTGGGATGCAGGGTGCTTCCTTCCAGCTGTTTGCTCTGGGCTCACTGTGACTGTGGGTGATGCCATGCGTGGTTGATCAGCTCAGTGACCACGACAAATGGTGCCTTTGTGGGGTCAGTGACAGTGCTCATCCAGGGGGGCAGGAACCGCCCCCCACACAGGGGGTTATGACCTGTACATGTGGGCTTTCAGCCCCACCTACCCCCTCAGCCAGATTCCTTCTATCTGACCCAGGGAAGGGAGAATATAGTCAAGCTCCCACGGGCCATGCCTGCTCTCCTGTCACCTGAAGTTGCATTATGGACATCCACCCATGGCACCACGTGCTTCTTGAAAATGTGACTTAACAGATTAATGTCTTTCAACAAAGAAATCAATTTCAAAGTCCCTATGGTGTTTACATAGAATATTCCAGAGACTTGATAGAAACATTATTAGAGCTAATCAGTGCATTGCACCATGAGAGCAACATTCACATCTATTTCCAGACACTGTAACAACTCATTAGAAATCAGAATAAGATGAGATGGTGTCTGGAAATATTCACATGAAATGGAAGGACAACCCACAGATGTCCACTTACGCTTGACCCAGACTGGTTAACAGTGCAAGGGAACGACTGTTCAGACTAGGGACGGAAGTCTGGAGGCCATACCTGGGCTTAGGTAAGGAATTCCCAGGGCCTGGCCTCGTCGCTCTTCTTGCACCTGCCCTGTCTAAACCACTCTCTCCCTGGGTCTCCCATCCTGCTGCAGGCTGACCACTTCGGTGGATGCCCTGGTTGCCATCTGCGTGATCTTCGCCATGTCCTTCGTCCCAGCCAGCTTCGTCCTTTATTTGATCCAGGAGAGGGTGAGCAAAGCCAAGCACCTGCAGTTTATCAGCGGCGTGAGCCCCACCACCTACTGGCTGACCAACTTCCTCTGGGACATTGTGAGTGACAGTTCATCCGCACCTCCACATGCACAAATGGCGCTAAGGACAGAACTTCCCCTATAGTAGGGTCACCAGATAAATACAGGATACCCCATCAAATTTGAATTTCAGATAAACAACTGGTCATTTGCAGTGTAAGAATATCCTACTACAAGTATTTTGTACTAAAAATTATTGTTTATCTGAGCTTCAAATTGAACAGAGTGTCCTGTATTTGTATTTGCCAAATCAGACACCCCTACCCAGTGGCACTCCAATATGGGACACGAGCATCTTAACCAGCATCTTAACTACTAGGCCAGCACCCGCCCCCAGTGCTCCAGATTTCCAGCCTGGTCCGGAATGTGAACCCTAGGATCTGTAATGTTGGAATGTAACGCCCTCGGTAGCCAGGGGCAGAAAGGCAGTGTGTGCTAGGGTTGTTGCCGAATGAGTGACAGTTATTATTCCTATCATCCACTTAGTGCATCTCCAATGTTTTCAATTCTTGCCTTCTTATGTGTATCATCTGCTTTTTCTTTTCTCTAATTTTGAAACAATTACAGACTTACAGAAAAGTTCCAAGTTTAGTTCAAAATTTTCAGAGCCAAACCAGAAGCTTCCTAGCAAGGCGCCCCTTTTCTCTCCTCCCTCTCCCACATGCACCCAACACCCCCGATCTGTGCCTCCTGCCAACAAGGACATGCTCCGTTCTGCCACCACACGATGTCAACATCAGGAAGCCATCGCTGCTGTGTTACTGCCACCCAGTCCTCAGACCCCACCCAAGCTCCATCAGCTGCCCCAGTAATGTCCCTGCTGTAGAAAAGGATCCGGCCCAGATTCATGCACTGCATTTAGTTGTCCTGACTCCTTCAGCCTGGAACAGTGCCTCAGCCTCTCCGGGACACACATGGCCTGGACACTGCTGAAGAGTACAGGCCGCAATGTCCTTCCGTCGGGCTTTGCCTGGGCTTCCTCAGGATTGTCCTTAGCTGCAGTGTCACAGGTGGATGCTGGTTCATCTGTCAGCTGGCTTCAGATTCCAGGCTGTCCTGTCAGTGATGACACGACATTCACCTTGATCATTTCTCCACTATAAAGTAACTCTTTGCCCCTTTATAAATTAATCAGGATTTTAGGGATAGTTTGTTAGAGAAATGTAAATAGTCTGTTTATTATAGAATGTTTTATTTGTACCTTGAATTATTTATATATGATTCAATCTTGATTCCTGTGTTGATCAATGGATTATGATCCAGTTACATCATGAGCTGTTTCAAGATGCAGACTGTCTGCACGTGTGGCCATCAGCTCTTCAGGCTGGCCTCTGTGGCCTCTCCCTCTGTGTCCCCATCCTCTTTGAGCACCTCCCTGAGATCTGGCACAAAAAGATGGCACAGAAAGGCTCATCCTGTATCTTCCCAATGCAGACTCTGGAACCAACCATCTCCCCTAGGAGTCCTGGTTCCTTCCAGTGGAAAAAGGCCGCCAGAAGCCGAAATCTGAATACTAAATATGTTTATGTCGCTGGAGTGTCTTGGTCCCAGGCCCGTCTGCAGACAGAAGCAGGGAAGGTGTGTGTGTGCAGATGTGGATATACACCCACATGTACCTGTATTTCTCAGGCTGTCTGTGCACTGAACACTAGAACCCACCAAAGTCTCCAGCTCCAATCCAGCACACGGGACTCATTCTAGTTTTCCATCTTTCTCTGTAACTCCTTTCTCCAAGGGTGAGAAATTGGCTGGTGTCTCTCCCCAGTCATTTACCGACCCAAGCAATGCTCCTCTGTATAGGAAACACCCTATCAGTCAGGGCCCTCCCTCCCTGCCCCAGCTGTCCCCACTGTGTGGAGCTCCTCCTCACTGTGCTTGGGCTCTGACACTCCTGTAAGGACACCTTCCTCAACCCGCTGGGGCTCCAACACCCAGCTCCAGGCCCCCTCTGCAGGGCGCCCTCCTCACCCTTCTCAGGTCTTCGTCCTGCTCAAGACCCGTCCCTACTGTGGCTGCCCATCTTTCCATGCCCAACCTAAAGGCTTTAGGACTGGAATGCATAGAAAGTGTATCGGCATTAGAGCTTCATGAGGCCAAGGACTACATTGTAAGTTTTTCTCCATCCTGGACGCATGCTTAGAAAGGAGAATCAGTGAGATTTTATGACCAATTAGAAAGAGTGAAAGACCTGGTGGAATTTTATAATTCATTTTTTGAAAGATACAAACTGAAGGCTCCCTGAGCAGGAAGGGACAGGAGGACTAGGAACAGCTTAATATAGGTTTGCTAACCAAGAACCATTTGGACAAATGGAATCAGAGCTGGAGGACCCGGTCCCAACTCCCATTTTATGGAACAGGAAACAGAAGTCCTAGGTCAGGGTAAGTGATTGGATCCTCTCTTCTCTTCAAGATGAATTACGCTGTGAGCGCCGCCCTGGTGGTGGGCATCTTCATTGGGTTTCAGAAGAAAGCCTACACTTCCCCGGACAATCTTCCTGCCCTTGTTGCACTACTCATGCTGTACGGGTGAGTTGTTTGGCCATTAGAGCTAATGCCACCCCAAGGGAAGCAGGGAGGGTGTTGCCTTCTGCTGGAACACGTGGGCTTTCCAGGGGTGACAGCATGCACAAGTTTAGCATCCATCTGTGGCTACTAGCCAGGAATCTTTCTGGCTTTCGTTTCTCACTCTACCAATGGAGGTATCGGAATGGACCAAGGACTGGTTCATTCAGACAATGAACGAAGCTGCATGTGGTCTGACTTCTTCCACTCAAACTGTGGCCTTGGCCAAAGTCTGGGAATCGGTCACCCTAATTCCTCAGCCAGCTCTGATCTGTCTCCGATTCGTCTGCAGCCTATGTGCCCAGCTCAGTGTCTCCCTCTGTAGTGACCAGGAGTGCTCTGCACACAGAAGCAGACTCCAGCTGGCTGCCCCTGCCTCGGGGCTGGAAGGTTGGCATGGGCAGTACATCCAGCAGAATTTTAGACCAGAGCTGCAGCTGTGCATCCCAGGCCTGCCACGGACTGCATGTATAACCACATGCAAATAATTCAGCCCTCTGGGCCTCAGTTCCTTCATCTGTGAAATGGGAAAAATGATACCTGGCCCTTCCAGTGGTCTCCATTCTGTGTCTTGGTAATAATTCAGGAACAAGGATTGTGAGCTGTCCAGCAAGCTGTGAAGATGAGCATGTTGGGACCTTCACCTCTGTTGATCCGGACTAGAGCAGGAAGCAATGCAGGATGAAACACCTTGTGCACCTAGAGCTACTGTCTCTCTTGCTCCCCACAAAACCCCATAAGGTTATCAGGGCAGCCACTGTTGTCTCCGTGGAAAGATGAGGCACAGAGGCCATGGGATGGGTGATCTTGGTCACCTTGAGACTCTGGCCCATTCAAACATGTCGCCCATGCATGCATCCTAGCCAGAAGTGTAACACACATCCCAGCGAGCTGTGTCCTTTCCCACAGGTGGGCAGTCATTCCCATGATGTACCCGGCATCCTTCCTGTTTGACGTCCCCAGCACAGCTTATGTGGCTTTGTCCTGTGCGAATCTGTTCATCGGCATCAACAGCAGTGCCATCACCTTCATTCTGGAACTATTTGAGAATAACCGGGTGAGCACGACTCCCATGGCTGCTTTGTTGGACTCGTAGGGTCCCATAGCGTAGGCACTGATCAAGCACGCACTGGATGTGCAGATGCTGGCGCACAGGCGAGGGTGGCTGCCGGCCTCCCCCTGCCTTCCTTTCCTCCCTCCTGCTCCTTTGAGTGCTGAGTGCCACGGTTTTCTGAGTGTACTCTGCAAGTTAGGAAGGACCCTCAACGATGGTAAGGTTTTAGATTTGCTGACTCCCTCTTCAAAGTGTCCTGGATGTTAGATTGTACACACACACACACACACAATACTTTCAGGTGATTTTAAAATTTTGCTTAAAGATTTATTTATTTTACTTGAAAGATTTACAGCAGAGAAAGGAGAGAGGAGGGAGGGAGGGAGGGAGGGAGAGAGAGAGAGGGAGGGAGGGAGAGAGAGAGAGAGGTCTTCTATCCATTGGTTCACTCCCCAAATAGCCACAACAATCAGAGCTGGGTGAGGCAAAAGCCAGGAGACAGGAGATTCTTCTGGATCTCCCACATGGGTGCAGGGGTCCAAGGACTTGGGCCATCTCCTACTGCTTTCCCAGGTCATAGCAGAGAGCTGGATCAGAAGTGGAGCAGCTGGGATTCAAACCAGCACCCAAATGGGATGCCATTGCTACAGGCAGTGGCCTTACCTGCTATGCCACAATGCCAGTCCCTGGAAATTTTAAAGGAACAAAAACTCGTTTCCTACTCCTGTTTGCCAATCACCCAGTTCCCTTCTCCAGAGGCAACCTCTTGTTTCTTGTGTGTTCTGCAGACATACAAGCAGATAAGTATATATGCACATATATGTGTATACACACACACACACACACACAATGTCTGAGCCTGAGCTGCGGCTGTCCTCAGAGAATTCGGGCTCACTCACATGCCTGCATCTCAGGCACCTCCCCAGCCTTTCCTTTCTCCCTAGCCCATCACTGTTCCCCGCAGGCACCAGCCCATGGCCAGTGTCTCTGCAGTGCTGCCTGCAGCCCCACCTCCACCCCGCCCCTGGGAGGGCTGATTTTGCCGAGGCCCCACAAGTAACCACCCAGCCCCACAGCCCCCTGAGAGCCGCTCTTTCTGAGACCTTGTCAGGCTCCCTGTGGCCACCAGGCAGGAAGTGAAACCTCATCTGCCCCAAGAATGATAAGAAACACAGCCTGTCACAGCAGGGCGGGGAGGTAGCGGGGAGAAGCCGGAGCATCCCCCTGGCTCAGTCTCTGCTTTGGGGAGCTGTGTGTGTGCCAGGCTCACAGCCCGCTAAGTTCTAAGACAGTGTGTCACTGCAGGATAACTAAGGAGCAGGCTTAACGCAACTCACTTAGCAGGCAGCTACTGAGCACTGCCCCCTCCCAGAGGAACCGGTTACTTCCATGTTCATGATGAGATGGGCAGACACTGCTGCACAGATTCCCAGCATCCTACGGCAGGCTCCCAGGTCTCTGTAGCCGCTGTCCTGGCTTGGTCAGGAGGTATTTACTGGGTGAACATCGCATGATGGATCTGCTGATATGAACCAGTGTGACCCAGTTCAGGAAATGGCCTGCACTCCAAGTTAGAGCAGATATAAACTGCGGTACCTGACACTCTGTAAGACAGTGTGCAACAGATCAGCATTAGAGAGAGGCAGATAAAATGCCATGGGTCAGAAGGGACCAAAAGCCGCTGGGAGAATCTTGGTATAGGAGATTCAACTTGAGGCTGGCCTGGAGTAAGCAGGATTACATTAGTCCATGTAATAAATAGTGATGTGTCTACTGTGAGCTCATCATCGTGCAGGGTACTGAGGACAAAAACCAGCACACAAATCAATGGAACGAATAGAGTCCAGAAATTAATCCACATGATACAGCCAACCGATTTTTGACACAGGTGGCAAGAACATACATTAGAGAAAGATAGGCTTTTCACTAAATGGTGCTGGAAAAACTGGATGTGTGTGTGTACACATGTATACACACACACACATATATATGTATATATATGAATCTCTACCTCTCACCACATACAAAAATCAGCTCAAAATGGATCAAAGGCCCAAATGTAAGACCTGAAACTATAAAATTTCTAAAGGAAAACATTGAAGAAACACTTCAAGACATTGGTATAAGTGATGACTTCTTGGATAAGACCCCAAAAAGCTCAGGCAACAAAAGCAAAACTAGATACATGGGTTTATATCCAACTCAGAACTTCTGTGCAGTAAACAATAAAGAGATATCTGACAGAATGGGAAAAATATTTACAAGTTACTTATATGGCAAAAGATGAATTATATATGTATGAATATATATATATATATATATATATATATATATATATATATATATATATATATCAGCAACTCAAAAACTCAACAACAACAGCACCGTGGCGCAGTAGGTTAATCCTCTGCCTGCAGCAGCGGCATCCCATATGGGCACCAGTTCTAGTCCCGGCTGCTCCTCATCTGCTGTGGCCTGGGAAAGCAGTAGAAGATGGCCCAAGTCCTTGGGCCCCTGCACCCACCTCGGAGACCTGGAAGAAGCACCTGGCTCCTGGCTTCAGATCCGCACAGCTCCAGCCATTGTAGCCATTTGGAGAGTGAATCAGTGGAAAGAAGACCTTTCTCTCTGTCTCTCCCTCTCACTGTCTGTAACTCTACCTCTCAAATAAGTAAATACAATCTTTAAAAAAAGAAAAAGAAAATGTCACACACACACACACACACTTCAGCTATTAAATACTACTCAGCTGTTAAAAATTGGAGGACATCATGTGGGGTGAAATAACCCACAGGAAGACAAACACCACGTTCTCACTTTTATGCAGGAGCTAAAATTAAAAACAAACAAAAACCACACTCCATCTGAACACAGAATGTTGATTACTAGTGGCTGGGAGGAGTGGAGAGATAAAACAGGGGACACTGGGTGTGGCTCATTGTGACAAATATACTAACGTGAGATGATGGGAAATGGGGTGGGGGTATATGGTAACTCATCTTACTACCTTTTAATTTTTGTTATGTAAGTTCAAAATTAATAATTTTTTAAAGATTTATTTGAAAGAAGGATTTACAGAGAGGGAGAGACACACAGAGAGATCTTCTATCCCCTGGTTTACTCCCCAAATGGCCACAATAGCCTGAGCTGGTCTGGTCTGAAGCCAGGAAGCAGGAGATTCATCCAGTCTCCTACCTAGATGCAGGGTCCCAAGCACTTGGGCCATCCTCCACTGCTTCCCAGGTGCATTAGCTGGGAGCTGGATTGGAAGTAGAGCAGCTAGGACTCTAACTGGCACCCATATGAGATGCCAGCATTGCAGGCGGTAGCCTCACTCACTATGCCACAATGCCGGTCCCAAAATTAATAATAATTTTAAAAATAGGAAAAATAATTGGGACCCAGACCCTGCCTTCCAGGGGACCATGGACTAGTGGAGAAGTAGGGAGATTAAAGAAATTAATTGGCCGGCGCCGCGGCTCACTAGGCTAATCCTCCGCCTTGCGGCGCCGGCACACCGGGTTCTAGTCCCGGTCGGGGCGCCGGTTCTGTCCCGGCTGCCCCTCTTCCAGGCCAGCTCTCTGCTGTGGCCAGGGAGTGCAGTGGAGGATGGCCCAAGTGCTTGGGCCCTGCACCCCATGGGAGACCAGGATAAGCACCTGGCTGCTGCCATCGGATCAGCGCGGTGCGCCGGCCGCAGCGCGCTACCGCGGTGGCCATTGGAGGGTGAACCAACGGCAAAAAGGAAGACCTTTCTCTCTGTCTCTCTCTCACTGTCCACTCTGCCTGTCAAAAATAAAAAAAAATAAAAAATAAAAAAATAAAAATAAAAAAAGAAATTAATCATGTGGTAAGTAGTGTTAAGAGAGGAATGGATATCTTACCATGGGAGCCTAGGACCACTTATGCGAGAAGGAGCCATCTGAGCAAGATTCTAAAGAACAGAAGGAATCTCTCAGCAGAAGGGGATAGAACACTCTTTCCTGCTAAGAGCAATAGGGCATAGAAACGGCAAGTGCAGAGGCCTGGTGGCAAAGGAGCACAGTGCATTCTGGGAAGGGAACTGTGGCGGGTGGGGTGTAGCTGGGGAAGGAAGAGGTAACACAAGTTGTGGCATTGAAGAGGTGGGAGGCTGGGGTGAGGATGGGCCAGAGGGGACAGCAGTGGCCCAGCAGCGCTTCCCCAGCCTTGTGTGCTCTGTGTTCTTTCCAGCCTGAGGCAATGCAGTCTAAGCACCGCAAAACAAGCCCCCAGCTCAAGCCAGACCCCAGAAGGAGTCTCCAGCTCTGCTCTCTCTACTGACAGCCGCCCTGTGTGCAGCTGAGAAGCAGAACTAGGCAATGGTATAGGCCCCAGCCTCCTTTGATATAAGCTGGGCTAAGGCGGCGCTGGTGAGACAGTCTCCTGCATCCCCGGGGTGGCTCGCAGCTGTACCCAAGGAGATTCCCCGCAGCTGCTGGCAAAGTTTCTGTCTGTAGCAAGCGTGGCCCAAGAAGATGGCAGGAGGGCTGCTGCTCCTCCACACATGCACAGAGTGGCCTGGTGCCCAGGAGGTATCTGGAAAATGACCAAAGAGGGTAGCTGCTGCCCACCAGAAACCTGCAGGGAGCCCCAGCCACTGATTTGTCATTTCCATATAAAACCCTACGTTTTGTTTGAAAAGTCCTACCTCCCGCCAGTCTGGCTGCAAAGATGCCTTTTCTGGCCACCTGCTTGGGAGGCCTGGCCTCTACTTCCAACGGTCTTGCTTCTCTGTTTCAGACGCTACTCCGATTCAACGCCATGCTGAGGAAGCTGCTCATCATCTTCCCCCACTTCTGCCTGGGCCGGGGCCTCATTGACCTGGCACTGAGCCAGGCTGTGACGGATGTCTATGCCCGGTTTGGTGGGTGACCATCAAAGCCCCTGGGGCATGGGTCCCAACTCCGTCAACCCGCAGCTGGGCTGGGACTGGGGCTGGGCTGGCACCTTGCTGGTGTGGGATTGCCCTGCCAGCAAGAAGGGACTAGGCCGAAGAGGCAAGGAAGGGGTCAAGGACAAGCCTTTACCCTTCCTTGCCCTGACATGGTGTAGCCAGGTCTTCGGGGGCGAGCCGGGCTGCTGACAGGCACTGGGTTCCTACTGATTTCCGGTGGCCTCTGTCTGCAGGGGAGGAGCACTCTGCGAATCCATTCCAGTGGGACCTGCTTGGGAAGAACCTGGTGGCCATGGCAGTAGAAGGGGTCGTGTACTTCCTCCTGACACTCCTCATCCAGCACCACTTCTTCCTCACCCGCTGGTACGTCCATGCTGTGCCCTGGTGGTGCCAGGGGCAGGTCAGTGTGTCCAGGTGTGGGCTTCGCACAGACACGGTCATGTCCTCCCTCAGGGGCACCACTGCTCAGAGGCTGGCTTGCTCCAAATAACAGAGAGATGGGTGGCAATAGGCACGTTCAGGTGTGGGCCCTCTCAACTTTACAAGACAAGGTGGTGAGTTTCAGCTCCTGATAGTGCACCTTCCTAACTAAATCACAAGACAGTCATTTTAAGTCAGATAAGAGATAAGTGCATGGCAATGGCATTGGTGAAGGGATATCCAAAGTGCTAGGACACATTTATACACTCAGGAGCAAAGAGAGATAAAGCAGGGCCCTTTGCTGATTACAGATTTGAGAAGAAGGGCAGGTCAGGACAGAAGAAATAATTTATGAGCCACGTGCCAGGTGAGGATGGCCCGGAGCCTGGTGAGGGAGAGGAGCAGTGACCACGCCCTGGCCCTGGAGATGGGTGGGCAGCCGGAGGGTCAGCTGGAGACCCCAAGCAGCCGTTCTTCCCCAGGCTCTGCCTGCCCCTGCCTTATTCTGACCTGGGGACTCTGCACCCCAGGCCAGCTTTCCTGGCCTCACCCAGCGTTCTACGTCACAATCTCCTCCTCTGGTCACTGTAAGCAAAGACTCCAAGACTCGCTTTTATTGATTTCTTAGAAAAGGATCTACCCCTCCCCCACTCCTGTGGTTGTGAGGACTGAATGAGAAAGTGGGTGTCAACATCCTTTGAATACAACACAAGCAGGAAGTGGTTCACTTGCGGGAGGCTGTGTGAGGAATCGCTAAGCTTAGGACCCTCAGCCCCTGCAGGCCCCCTCGGAAGCACTGACCACACCTTTTGGTGGCCTTAGTGTGGCAAGGGGAGGGGCAGAGGGGCAGTTACCAAAACTGACTCCTGAGCTTCTAGCCTGAAGGACTCAGAGTGGAGTGAGTCCTGCCTGCAGGTGGCCCGAGAGGACTAGAGCAGCGTAACATGGTCTCCAGCTTCCAGAAGCTCACAGCCATGCCCGTAGCGAGAGGCAACCAAGCAAGGAGAGGGAAAGGGAGGAAGAAGGGGTACTCTTGGCAGAAGAGCAGGAATGCATGAAGACCCAGCAGCCCCAGAGAGCAGGGCTCATGCTGGGATACAGGGAACTCAGAGACCTGGGAAAGTGAAGCTGAGGGCGAATCAAGAGATGATTCCAGAAAGGCAGACTGGGTGAGGTCATGAAATGCCACCTGACCTGACAACTTGGGACTCGAGCCCGAGAACCTCCACCCATCCCAATGGCTCTTGGCTGGGTACCAAAATGACCTCCTCGCTGGTCTCCCTGCTCCCAGCCCAGCAGATCACTCACTCCCCCAATGGAAACATCCCAGGGGTCCTGGGGTGCCCTCAGGCTTCAGTCCTGCCCTCTCCACGGAGCAAAATAGGTTGACTGGGTAAATAATACGGGGTTTGCTAGACAAGACTTGGTGATGGACTGGATGTGGCCAGTGAGGGAGGAAGGAAAGATGGAGGCCCAGGTGGTCAGGGAGGGTTTCCAAGAAGAGGCTGTGTCTTGAAAGATGGAGGGCTCCCTTGGCAGGGCAGGGAAAAGGCACTGAGGGACTGGAAATGCATGCAAGGCTGCGAGGTAGGAGCCAGGGGCTGATGCCAGTGGTTGGAGAAGGAGTTAGTGCCAGAGATGAGCAGGAGCAAAGGGCAAGCAGTACCTGGGATTCCAGCTAAGGAGTTAGGGCTCTAACCACAGCTGATGGCGAGTCACGGAAGGTCTTGAGGAAGGGACACTGTTTTGAAGAGGTCGAGTTCGCAGGGTGGACTGGAGGAAGTGTGAGCTTGGCTGCCAGTGACTCACACTTACTGTGCGCTTGCTGTAGCAGCAGGGTCCTGAGTCTTTACTCCATGCCAGGCACTGTGCTGAGTTCGTCTTCACCATCATCCCATGAGGTGGACATGCTGGTCCCACTCCCATCATATGGATGCAAGGGGCAAGGTTCAGAGAGGCCCAGTGACATGCCCAGCATCCTGCAGCACTGGAACCCAGGGCTGACTCTGGGTGTGAGAACTTGACCTGTTGGCCCAATGCCTAATGCCTTTCCTGTTGGGAGCCCTTCTTGGAATTTAAGCCATAGGGGATGGACACCCAGGTAGGAGCAGAAGTGAAAGAACAGGAAGAGAGGTCATATGAAAAAGCACCGAGCAGCTGTACAACGAGCCCAGTCCTGCCCCTTTCCTCCCTCTAGGATTGCTGAGCCTGCTAAGGAGCCCATTGTCGATGAAGATGATGATGTGGCTGAAGAAAGACAAAGAATCGTTAGTGGGGGAAATAAAACCGATATCTTAAAGTTAAATGAGCTAACCAAGGTAAGGGCCTAGGTTAGTTTGGGCCCGTACATGGCACAACGTTGTCACTTTTGGGAACAAGTCGTGTGCTTTTGCAAGGAGCTTGTTCTCCTAATTTTATGTGGGCTCATCTCTCTTGTAATTTGTCTTCTGAGAACATCTCATTCCAAGGCAAATCCCCTGCTGTTTGCCTTGGGGGCTGACACAGGACCACAGTGAGAGCCGCTCCCGCTGCGCATCACAAATGCGTCCCGGTTCTGTTTCTGCTCAGCACCTGTGAGCTGTGCCAGCGCTTCCGGCCCCTCTCCCCCGGCCATGTTGGTCCGTAGCGTCCTGGTGCTGGCAGTGTGCTCCTGAAGCGTGCTTCTCTCTGCCCCCTCTTCCTCTCCTGCTCGAACCCTGCCTCACGTCAGCGTCTCTGAACCTTGCAGATTTACTCAGGCACCTCGAGCCCGGCAGTGGACAGGCTGTGTGTTGGAGTCCGCCCTGGAGAGGTGGGTACCCGCAGACCACACACGAAAGGGCTCCAGGAAATCAGCCCTCGGGCGTGGCTCCTCCCCAAATACAGCAGAGCTATTCAGCAGCAATGTGGTGGGAGCCACCTACTTGGCTTTCAATTTTCTAGTAGTCTCGTGAGAAAGGTTAAAATGGGTGAAATTAATTTGAATACTGTACACCCAAAATACTATCATTTCTGCAGGTAACTAATATATTACTAATGATATATTTTACATTTGGGCTTTTTTCATTCTGAGTCTCCAAAACCTGATGCGTGTTTTACACCCGGAACCCTTGTCAACTGGGACAAGATGTGGTTCAATGGCTCCATAGCTGCTTGTGGCCAGTGTTCCCCATAATGGCAGCCAAGGTCTCAGATGTCTCCCAGGCCACATGCTGCCCTGGGCCCGAAATTCCAGACCTTCTCCATGTTTTCTCCTAGTGCTTTGGCCTCTTGGGAGTAAATGGTGCTGGTAAAACAACCACCTTCAAGATGCTCACGGGGGACACCACGGTGACTTCAGGTGATGCCACGGTAGCAGGCAAGAGGTGAGTGCCCTTCTCATCTGTCTCAGGGTGTCCCACCAGGTCCCAGGCCATGTCCCTGTCCTGGCATAGGGGAGGTGATCTTTGAATGTCAGGGTAACCCTGAGACCCTGAAAGATCTGTATGGCAAAGGCAGATCTCAGAAAGTACGGTCCCCAAAGCCCAAGACACAGGCGTGCTGGAGAGTGGAATGAAATCCTGAGTGTTGAGATTTCTCTGTCACATGACTTCTTGGAAAGTTCTGAGAATCACTAAGTCAGGGTTCTTTTTGTTTGTTTAAACACTTATTTATCTATTTGAGAGGAAGAGTTGCAGAGAGAGGGGGAGAGAGAGAGAGGGAGAGAGAGAGAGAGAGAGAGAGGTTTTCCATCCGCTGGTTTGCTCCCCAAATGGCCACAATGGCCAGAGGTGAGCTGATCCAAAGCCAGGAGCTTCTTCCAGGTCTCCCACAGAGGTGCAGGGGCCCAAGGGCTTGGGCCATCATCTGCTGCTTTCCCAGGCCATAAGCAGATATCTGGATTGGAAGAGGAGCAGCTGGGATAAGAACTGGCGCCTATACGGGATGCTGGCGTCAAAGGCAGAGGCTCAGCCAGTCCCAAGTCAGTGGTTCTTAATCTCTTTGGGGTCACGGACTCTTTGGAGTCATGAACTCTTGTACCCTCTTCCTATAAAAATACTTCCTATTAAAAAAAGACACCATTGCCTCCCACTACCCCCCTTTACACACTTTAGCAAAAAGTTTCAGGAGCTCCGCTGAGCCCTGACGTGCACTGATGATCCTGCAGGAGCCCCTGGATGTAGGTTTAGAAGCCCCGTGATGCAGCCTCCTTTCCCTGGGCTCCGTCCAGATGAGAGGTCATTCGAAGGACCTCAGGGGGCCCAACTGGCATTGGCCTTTTGTGTGCTGATGCCTGGCTTTGCCAGACCAAAAGCACAAAGGTAAACTGGCAGTGCCCTTGGAGTCCAGAGGGTGACAAGTGCTCATTGTAATAAGGTGTCTTAAACAGACCGGTGCTCCACAGGACAGTGCAGTGAGAATAAACTCTCGCTTGTTTGCCTCTTTCCTGGCTGCTCCTTGAATAGCAAAGCTGACACACAGAAGAGGTGCCTGGAGGAACCCTCTGCCCTGGTTTATAAGTGCAGTTGGGCACTGCTGCTATCTGCCCAGCCTCTGCTTGACCAGGGCTCCATCCTTCAGCTGAATGCCATCCTCAAAATAACCCAGCGCCCAATGGGCGGGGGAGTCCTGGGCACCCTTCATTAGTTCACAGGGGATGAATCTGGTTCCTGACCCCCCATGGCTATCCCTGTTGGATCTACAGCAAAGGTAATGGCAGGAGTGGAGCCTGGTCATGGCTGAATCTATCTCATCCACAGATCCAGCCCAGCCTGCAACCAGACAGGTGGATTCATGATGAGAACAAAGGGAGCCGTGGGAGTGGGGAGACGGGGAAGGGTGTGATAGGAATTTAACATGGGACATCTGGTTATCATCCAAAGACACAGGCTGGTGTCCAGAGGGCAAAACTGAGCTGGAAGCTAGAAAGAAACCACAGGTTTAAGACACAGGTTGAGGGGCCAGCACTGTAGCATACTGGGATAAACCACCATCTGCAGTGTTGGCATCCCATATGGGTGCTGGTTTCAGTCTCAGCTGTTCCACTTCCAATCCAGCTCCCTGCTAATGTACCTGGGAAAGCAACAGAAGATGGCCCAAGTGCTTGGGTCCCTGCATACCTGTGGGAGACCTGGAAGAGGCTCCTGGCTTCTGCCTGGCCCACCCTTGGCCATTGCAGCCATTTAGGAAGAGAACCAACAGATGGAAGATCTCTCTTTCTCTCTCTCCCTCCCTTCCTTCCCCCACCCCCTGTAATTCTGACTCTCAAATAAATAAATAAATTCTTTAAAAAAGATACAGGTTGAGGTTTTCTTCTGGGGTAGCTCCCGTGAGTTTGACTAAGTATTCTCCTGGCTCCTGGCTTCCCTGAGTGGTTTTAACTGGCCCATTCATATCTTTGGTGGCTTTTGACACAAAGGGGAACCCCAGTGGCCTTTCTTTGTCCCACCCTATTGCATTCAACTTTTATCACAGACCCTAATTTATAAGGGGAGAAGGATGTGAGTTGACCAAATAGCCTATGTATAGTTTATTTTTCTGTTAAGGCAATATATTTTCTATTTGAATGTGTTAGTCTAAGGGAGTTGATAGAACCCATTTTACTTTATCACTGCTCCCTGCTAGCCTATTGCTCTGGGTGGTTAGCAAGCTGAATCTCCTTTTATTGACAGCATCTCAGCCAGTAAATGCAGATGAAGAAGTTTATTCCCACTGGGAGGTACTCATCTTTTCTAGCTAATTCCCAAATGTCTGGAAGGGATTAAAACCCACAGATTGCTTTCTTACTTTGTTAAGTTTCTTAAAAAATGTTTATTTATTTTCAACTAATTGAAAGACAAAGAGAGAGAGTGATCTTCTGCCCACTGGTTCACTCCCCCAAATGCTTGCAACAGCCAGGGAGTGCCAATGTGCATTCCCAGGGTGCACATTAGCAGGAGGCTGGAATGGAAGTGGAATGGCCAGGACTCAAACCAGCACTCCAACATGGGACGTGGACATCCCACGCAGGGGCTTAACCCACTGCAGCATAACACCCACCCTCAGACCATTTTCTTAAGCCTGATCTTCCTTTGCTTTTAAATCCACACAAGGCGAGCCAGTTTAAAACCAAAGCTAGTTTTGGGAAGACCCATCAATGACTCCTAGACATGGAAATTTGGAAAGAGCTCCTGAATCAAGGCTCGGAACTCCTGAAGTTCGGCAGTTTCTAACCAAAGGGATCTGCTTTGATTTCCAAATGTGGTGCACGTTTCTGAAGCAGTGTGAGAAGACAAGGGGCTGCATCCTTGTCCTGGTGGCAGCAGCTACCCCAGCCCAGCTCTCTGCTCACCTCTCTGTGCAGGAATCTCACCGATCGCTTCTTCTTCTTTCAGTATTTTAACCAACATTTCCGACGTCCACCAAAGTATGGGCTACTGTCCACAGTTTGACGCGATCGATGATCTGCTCACGGGGCGAGAACACCTTTACCTTTATGCCCGCCTTCGAGGGGTACCAGCCAAGGAAATCGGGAAGGTAAAAAATGGTTTGCCTTGGCCACAGAGGGCTTTGGTAAGCCATAAATAAGCCTGTTTCATGAGCATGAATTCATTTAGAGACGGGAAACTGGAGCATGCGACTACTCGTTTATTCCAACCAATGTTTAGCAGCGTCTGCTGCATGCCAAGTACTGTCCTGGAAGAGGGGGATAAAACTAATGAACAAAACAGACAAGAGAAAACCCTTGCCTCATACCTAACAAGATAATGAGTACACTTCAACCCAGCAATCACATTTCTGGGAATTTACGCTGAAGATGCACCTCCTGGAGTACAAAATGCACAGGCACAAGGTTATTCATTGCATTTGTAATTGCAAAATACTGAAAATTACCTACATATTAGGGCATAGTAGATTGGTTGAATAATTCATAGCACATTCATACAGTAAGGTCTTATGTAACTATTAAAAAGGAACAAATAAGAGCTCTGAACTGATATGGAATTATTTCCCATGAATATTGTTAAATGAAGAAAGCAAAGTGCTAAAGAGCACATGTGGAATGCTACTTTTTATGCAAGAGAGTAAGAAAAATAAGAAAGCCTACGTATACCTGCTACAAACAGAATACATCGGGAAGAAGCCAGGAAGCACTGAACTTGGTGATCAAGAAGGGGCACCTGGGGAGGAAGGGCAATGAGAGAGAATAACATTTCTCTGAGAATCCCTTTTTGAAGAGTTTTGACTTTTGGAAGCAAAAAAGTTAAAAAAAAATCAGAATGGAAAGGAAGTAAAAATAAAAACAAAAAACCCTAATATTGAAAGTAAACTGGCCGGCGCCACGGCTCAATAGGCTAATCCTCTGCCTTGCGGCGCCGGCACACTGGGTTCTAGTCCCGGTTGGGGCGCCGGATTCTGTCCCGGTTTCCCCTCTTCCAGGCCAGCTCTCTGCTCTGGCCCGAGAGTGTAGTGGAGGATGGCCCAAGTGCTTGGGCCCTGCAACCGCATGGGAGACCAGGAGAAGCACCTGGCTCCTGACTTCAGATCAGCGCGGTGCGCCGGCCGCAGCACGTCGGCCGCAGCGGCCATTGGAGGGTGAACCAACGGTAAAAGGAAGACCTTTCTCTGTCTCTCTCTCTCTCTCACTGTCCTCTCTGCCTGTCAAAAAAAAAAGAAAAGGAAAAAGAAAAAAGAAAGTAAACTGAAGTAAATTAACCCAAGTTCATTTCAAACAGATATTGTAATCACACAAGAGAAGAGAGAACTTGAACACATAACTGATAAACACACTTGTTACTATAAACCCACAGACCTGGGCAGGGTGGTATGGGGGAAACACGTGCTAATAATTTCTGGGCTCTTTTTAGCCTATTTACTTTTTATATTGGTATGGCCATACAAATGAAGAAACAATTTTAGGTATGTTGTAGGATTATGTAAGTAAGTCAATAAATAAATGTGCTGATGTCATTGGGAGCCAGAGTTCTCCCTGGGCACATGATAATATAGAAAGGGCAAAAGCAAAAAGGAACCCGTCCATGGGGACTGGAATTGGAGAGGTCACTGTGAATACATGAAATATTTATCTACATGTGTTTATGTGTGCACATGGATGTGTGCATGTACAGGGCACACATGTGTGTGTGTGTGTGTATAGATGTGGCCTCTGACAGGGCCAGGAAGCAAAAATACCCCCATAAGAATGAGCACACGTAGTGGCCCAGATTTGGGTCTCAGTATCTTTTTCCACTAAAAGGGACCACAATTCCTCAAATAAATGACATATTTCAGAGCTGGAACAGCAGAGGCATAAAGTGGGCCTGAAAAATCTTTTTATGCCAGAAAGTAAGATTTCTTTTCAGTTGTCGGGGGAATGTCACAGGAACATAAGGCCCATCTAGGAGGGGCTCCCAGTGGCCAAATACAGGAAAATTTCAGCCATGATGCGTTATAGGATGCTGGGAAGTGGCTGGAACTCATGAATCCATGCTGTTAAATAGAGAAATCAATAAGCAGGAGGGAAGGGAGAGTTCTGCCTACACTGGGTGCTTCGAGGCGGCTGGTCAGGGTGGAGAAGTTTTGGAGTGGGGCATGGTGAGAGACGGGATTGCACAGGGATCAGGGAGGGCTGCTCGCGCTCGGGGAAGGTTTGCACGAGCAGCTGTGTGTGGCGTAAAAGCACCCCTGTACAGCTTGCTCACTGATGGCGAGGAGGAGATGGTAATTTTACAACAGAGAACTCAGACAAACCCGAACTGGGTAATCAAAATTAATGCCACCTCCGAGGGACAGGGGGACATCAACGCCTCCGGCATGATGCCCTCAAGAGGACGCAGCTTCGCTTACGCAGCCTCCTGACTGGGAAAGACGTCAGCCGAATCTCATCATGAGGAAGGGGCAGGCAAACTCCAGGGCAGGAGCATGTCATTTGTTTTAAAAGGAAGGACCATATTCTTCAAAAACCTCGAAGTCCTAACATGCCACAGCCCTGAAAATGTCCCTGATCATGCGACACTGATCAGACAGAATGAGTGAGAGACAACAGACCGCCCGTCACGCTGGGCAGGGAAAAAGCAACACAAAAGACAGCGCAGGTCAGCTGACACACCTGAGCCCCGGCGGCCGATTCCACAGTGTCCTGACATGGGTCGCTGTCCCGCGGTCAGGTGATGGCGGGAACACCCCGCTCTCAGGAAGCACGAACAGGAGTACTTAGCAGGGAAGGGCCGAGATGGAGCCGGAGAACATGGCGTGGGGAGAGTAGGGTTTATGAAGGCTCTTTTTACTGTTTTTATTCTTACCTATTTGCTAAGTTTGAAAGTATTTCCAAACAAAAAGCTTCAAATGGAGGACAATCAGCAGATACGTCTACAATAAAACAGCCAGTACATTAGAGAGTGAAGGTCCTGAGGAGTAGAATATAGCAGGGGAGAGTTGCTCTTTCAGATAGGATAGCCAGAGGAAAACTCAGAGAAGACGGAGGGGAGAGAGGGAGTCATGGGGCTACTCGGGGAAGAATGCTCCAGGCTGAGGGCACAAGTGCAGAAGGCAGAAGCATGGTGGACTGGTCTCCAGTGATTTTCCTGGTTTCTTCCTGTGTAGCACACACATACTTGTACACACACTCTCACATACAGGCACATGCAATATACGCACACATATGCACACTTATACATGCTTGCACATACTTGCACATACTTACATGTACACATACTCATACATGCACATATACACACATACCTGCAGTTTCACACATACCTGCATGCATATTTGTATACACACCATCATACAAGCACACATACATGCACACACTTACACACATACATGTACACACACACTTTATCATAGTTCCATGCAGAGTCCTCTCAAGGCACAATCACACTCTCTCATTTACTCGGTTTCCATTGGCTCTCGCCCCTCCCCATTCTGTGATTACAGTGGCTATGTCTATGTTCGCCAGAGCCTGGTTCAGTTCCGGGCTCATAGTAGGTGCTCCACAGAGTGTGAGGGATGTGGAAGACGTCAGGTGTGTCCCTGTCTAGAGGTGGCCCTGGGAGCCATCATCTCGCACAGACTCTAGGAGTCTTCCTCTTCCGCACCTGGCCATAGTCTAGGAGAGAAACACTGTCTGACGCTTTGTAAGGCTGCCGGCCACTTCCAAGGGGCTGCACCTGAGGACCAAAGGCACAGAGCGGAGACTCATCTGGCCCTGACATGGAGCAGGACATGAGCCGGCAGAGGCCCTGTTTGAGCCTGGCTGGGTCTGACATCCTGGAGGGGGGAAACCTGGGGGCCAAGGCTTTGGATTGGTGGAGGTGTACCACATTCCCTTGTTTGTCTCCTGCGGGCTCGGCAACCCATGAGGCCCACACACTGCCGGGATGGTGGGGTGACGGCGTTCTTCCACAAGGAGCACCGGAGACAAGTTTCGATGAACATGTCCGTTTCATTAACGACCACGCACACTTTTTGCAGGCAGAAGGGGCGTAACTAATTCAGGGCGACACTAATTCTATAGGATAGAACTGATATTGGTGCTGCTATGTTTCTCCAATCAGCTTGAAGGCCACATAGCTGGATAGCTTTCCAGGTGGTCCTAATGGGCCTGGGCCACACTGGGGAGCTGTTTCCCTGACTGGCAATCACAGGGCCCTTTAACAGGGAGCGGGGGTGGGGAAAAGTGCCTGGGCTCCCTCTGCCTGCCAGCAGTCAGGTTGTGGGGTCCTTCCTGGGAGGTGTGGTGTGCCATGCCCTCTCAGCTTCCTGCATGGGCAGGGCGGGCAGACTCCCCGCCAGCTACAGTTATCACCCACATCTTCCCTCCCTGGCTTTCTCTTGCTTCTCTAGGTTGCAAACTGGTGTATTCAAAGCCTGGGCCTGTCCCTCTACGTGGACCGCCTGGCTGGCACATACAGCGGGGGCAACAAGCGGAAGCTCTCCACGGCCATCGCTCTCATTGGCTGCCCGCCGCTGGTGCTGCTGGTGAGAACACTGCAGGCTGTGGACACAGACAACCCCCCAAAACTCAAACCAAGTGCAGCATCTCTTGGGCCAGGGCATGTGTGCAGATTTAGAAAATCCAGCAGCTGCTGCTGCTTTGGTCTGTTCCTTATATTGCTCCTTGTGAGCAAATCAGCCCAGAGTTTGATCCACAGCTAGGAGAAAACAGGCCGGTCTCATCATGAGTTCTGGGAGGTCTCTTGTGGGTCCCAGGTTCAGCTCAGCTCTGTGAAACGTTGGCATCTGATCAGAAGTTACCACTGCTTGTGGGATCCCAAGTAGACAGGAGGGTGGACCTGGCTCAAAGGCTTTTGTACTCTCACCTGAGCTAGGCCAGACCTGAGGACCCATGCCAGGCAACCTGAGATGTATGAGGACATGGTCATGGTACATGGAGGGAACCAGAAAAGTCACCCAGACCATCTCCAGGTTTCCTTCCACATTTGCTGTTTTTTCCTGATTCTAAGGATAACTCCACTATTGCCTTAATCATCTTTGATCCACATACAGGTTGAAATGGGTCTGGGGTATATATAGCACCCTTCATTCTCTGAGTCACCTCCTGACTTCTGCAGCCTGAGCCTGGGTACCCTGTCTTGGCCCTTGGGGGAGTGACCTGTGTGCATTGTCTGCCAGCTCACTCCCTTCAGCCCCAGAGCTGCTTAGGGTGGAGGCAGTGTGTCCAGAGAGCACAAGTAGCTGGGAGAGGCCAACTCCAAGCCCATGCCCCCCTGCTGTCCCCCAATAGGATGAGCCCACCACGGGGATGGACCCGCAGGCACGCCGCATGCTATGGAACACCATTGTGAGCATCATCAGAGAAGGAAGAGCTGTGGTCCTCACATCCCACAGGCAAGAGACTCCCAGAGGGTGGGGCAGGTGGTGGGGGGAGTCCTCCCCTGCTCACCTCCTCTCTCCCGCCCCACAGCATGGAAGAGTGTGAGGCACTGTGTACCCGGCTGGCCATCATGGTGAAGGGCACCTTTCAGTGTCTGGGCACCATTCAACACCTCAAGTACAAGTAAGCAGATGGAGGCGGGTGCACATTTTGTCACTTTCTGTGGGCTTACACCAGGCCCCACGTTCTCTATTGACTTGGGAGGGTCTTGCTGCCCCTGCTCCCAGGAGTAAAGGCAGGTGGTGGCAGGGCCTGGTCCTCCAGCAGCTATAGGCCCAGTGCCCAGCCTATAGTCCACCTCATCTATACCAAGGTGCTTAGTGTACCCAACGGAGCATCCAGGAAGGTAAGTGATTGCAAGAAAGGTCTAGTAGATCAGCTGCACTTAGGAAGATAGGGAACTTGACCCTGGATTGCTGAGCAGCTACAGCTTGGACACTGCCAAGAAATCCATGGGGACAGTAGCACAGGAGGTTACCAGATCTGTGTCAGCAACTTCTGGTACCCAGCTGCTGGAGAAATGGATGTGTCCCCATTCCTGTCCCTCTCGTGCCTCAGTATACCCTCTATGGAGAGGTGAGAAGGGAGTGTTCCCTATGAGGAGGGATGGTCAGTTTTCAGAAGCTGAAAGGGGAGCGGCACAGGCCTTCCTGCAGAGAACAGTGCTTGATCATGGAGGGAACTTTGAAGGCAGGGATCACTGGTACAGTGTACCCAACGTCACCACCTCCAGATGCCTCCTGCTGGGTACACAGTCTCTGCTAGACCATCTTCTACCCACACGGGGGCCGCAAGCAGGAGGGAGGCATCCAATGGCCCTGGCAATTCTGCTTGCTTCTAGAAGCTTCCTCAGCAAAGTATTGCCTTCCCAAACCTTCGTCCCTGGCCGGGCTCAGGAAGGGCAGGCAGCCTTTGCCACCACTCGTAGGCTCTGGTCCTCTGTAGGGACCTGAGCTCTCCACGTGGGGCTAAGACCCCCTCTAACTTCAACAAGTACATGTGGCCCTGCACCACACACACAGACCTCTGCTGCCTGATATCGAATGGTTTCTCCCCAGGCCCCCAATACTTCTGAGGAGTCTGCTCCTTATCTGGGGATCTCCTCAGACCCAGCCACTCAGGGAGACCTGTTCCACACTGTGCATCCCCTAGGTTTGGAGACGGCTACATTGTCACAATGAAAATCAGATCCCCGAAGGATGACGTGCTGCCTGACCTGAATCCGGTGGAGCAGTTCTTCCAGGGCAACTTCCCGGGCAGTGTGCAGAGGGAGAGGCACTACAACATGCTCCAGTACCAGGTCTCCTCCTCCTCCCTGGCCAGGATCTTCCAGCTGCTCATCTCCCACAAGGACAGCCTGTTCATCGAGGAGTACTCGGTCACTCAGACCACGCTGGACCAGGCAAGTCGGCCCCAGGCCTGCAGGCACTGAGCTGGGTGGTGCGAAGTCCAGGGTGAGCTGGAATTGACACAAGAGAGAGGCATGACGTTCCTAATTTTTTTGTTAAGATTTATTTACTTGAAAGGCAGAGTAATGGTGAGCGAGAGAGAGAAACAGAGAGGGAGATTCTCCATACTAGTTCATTCTGCAAATGGTCACAATGGCCAGAGCTATGCCAGGCCAAGCCAGGAGCCAGGAACTCCATTCAGTTCTCCCACACGGGTGGCAGGGGCCCGAGCATCGGGGCTTCATCTGCTGCTTTCCCAGGCACATTAGATGGGAGCTGGATTGGAAGCAGAGCAGCTAGGACTCAAACCAGTGTTCACCTGGGATTCCTGCATCGCAAGTGTCAGCCTAACCTGCTAAACCACAAGGCTTGCCCCAGACATTGCCGATTTTTAACACACTCTTGTCCCCCTGTCTCTTAGGGTAGAACTTGGTAAATCAGAAGTGTTTTCTAAGAATAATTTAGTCATCAGCAAACATCACTGATTTTGTTCTTTATATCATCCTTCCCCACTGTAACATGCTGTTGCATTATTGCTCATTTGCAGTAGTATCTTTTCCTTTTGAAATCAACTTTATTGGTATGTGACTGACATACAATAAAACACACCCATGTTGGGACCTGCGTTGTGGCATAGTAGGTAAAGCCTCCACCTAGTGATGTTGGCATCCCATATGGGTGCTGGTTCAAGTCCCGGCTGTTCCACTTCTGATCCAGCTGGGATAAAGCAGCAGAAGATGGCCCAAGTGTTTGGGTTCTTTGCTTCATCCCAGCCTCGCCCTGGCCATTGCTGCTATCTGGGGAGTGCACAAGTGAATGGAAGATCTCTTTCCAATGCTCCCCAGCCATTGAGGACATTTGGAAAGTGAACCAGCAGATGGAAGATATTTTTTTTAAAAAAATTATTTATTTATTTATTTGAAAGTCAGAGTTACAGAGAAAGGGAGAGGTTTCCATCTGTTGGTTCACTCTCCAGATGGTCCCAACAGCTAGGGCTGGGCCAGGCCAAAGCCAGGAGCCAGGAGCTTCTTCTGGGTCTCCCATGCAGGTAGCAGGGGCCCAAGTTCTTGGGCCATCTTCTGCTGCTTTTCTCAGACCATTAGCAAGGAGTTGGATCAGAAGTGGAACAGCCAGGACATGAAGCAGCACCCACAGGGGATGCCGACATCACAGGCAGTGGCTTTAGCTGCTATGCCATAGTGTTGGCCCCTAAATGACCCATATTTAAGTGTACAGCTCAGGGCCAGTGCCATGGCTCACTTGGTTAATCCTCTGTCTGTGGTGTCGGCATCCCATTGGGTGCCAGGTTCTAGTCCCAGTTGCACCTCTTCCAGGCCAGCTCTCTGCTGTGGCCCGGGAAGGCAATGGAGGATGGCCCAAGTGCTTGGGCCCCTGCATCCGCATGGGAGACCAGGAGAAGCACCTGGCTCCTGGCTTCGGGTTGGGGCTGCGCCATTTAGGGAGTGAACCAATGGAAGGAAGACCTTTCTCTCTGTCTCTCTCTCTCACTGTCTATAACTCTACCTGTCAAATAAATTAAAAATAAATAAAGTGTACAGCTCAGTGGCACAAAGTATGTTCACATAGTTGTGCACCCAACATCACCATCCATCTCCAGAGAGCTTTTCATCTTGCAAAACTGAAACCCTTGTCCAATAAGCAGTAACTCCCATTTCCCCCCAGCTGCTGGCAATATCCCTTCTACTTTTTGTACTATGAATTTGACTACTTCATACCTTGTACACCTAGAATCCTACAGCACTTGTCTTTCTGTGACTGGCTTGCCTCGCTTAGCACAAGATCCCTAAGGTTCACCCATTTTATACCATGTGTCAGAATTTAATGGCTGAATGACATTCCATTGTGTTTGTGCCATATTTCACTTATCCACCCATTCATTTACCAGTGAACATTTGGGTTGTTTCTGTGGTTTTTTTTTAAGATTTTTATTTATTTATTTGAGAGGTAGAGTTACAGACAGTGAGAGGGAGAGAGAGAGAGAGAGACAGAGAGAAAGGTCTTCCGTCTGCTGGTTCACTCCCCAAATGGTTGCTACAGCTGGAGCTGCGCCGATCCGAACCCAGGAGCCAGAAGCTAGGAGCTTCCTCCTGGTCTCCCACTTGGGTTCAGGGTCCCGAGCACTTGGGCCATCCTCCACTGCCCTCCCAGGCCACAGCAGAGAGCTGGACTGGACGAGGAGCAGCCGAGACTAGAACCGGTGCCCATATGGGATGCTGTGCCGCAGGTGGAGGATTAACCTGCGCCACAGTGCCAGCCCTGGTTTTGTTTTCTAATAAACATCCTTAAAGACCATCCAGTAAAGCAGCAGGCATGGGTAAGCCTCCATCTACCCCTTGAGGGCTGGCTCCCCTGCTCTCCTGCACCTTCTCGTCAGTCTAAAGCAGGTGCAGGCCACGCTGGGCTTCTGAAGCAGGAGTCATGGCTGCACCGAACACCAAGAACAGAACAGAAGAGATCACCTCTTCCTCATAGGATAGGAAAAACGCTGCTGAGAATCCACAGCATCTGGGTCCCAGAGGTTTTGGAGTCCTCCAGCAGAAATTCCTTTGATAGCTAGGGAGTCTAAGAAGTCCTGGGGCCGGTGTTGTGGTACCATAGGTTAAGCCATTCCCTGTGACTCTGGCATCCCATTTGAGTGCCAGTTGGAGTCCCTGCTGCTCTGCTTCTGATTCAGCTCCCTATTAATGCACCTGGGAAAGCAGCAGACGATGCCTGTGTGCTTGGGCCCCTGCCACCCACGTTGGAGACCAGGTTGGAGTTTCAGGCTCCTGCTTTCACCCTGGCCCAGCCCCAGCCATTGCACCCATTTGGGGACTTAACCAGCAGATGGACAGTCTCCCTGCCTTTCAAATAAATAAATAAATCTTTTTAAAATTATTAATAATTCTTTTCTTATTTAATTTTTAAAATTTATTTATTTGAAAGGCAGAGTTACAGAGAGGCAGAGGCAGAGGGAGGGAGGGAGAAAGAGAAACAGAGAGAGAGAGAGAGAAAGAAACAGAGAGAGAGGTAGGTCTTCCATCTGCTGGTTCACTCCGCCAAATGGCTACAATGACTAGAGCTGGACCTATCCAAAGCCAGGAGCTTCTTCTGGGTCTCCCATGTTGATGCAGGGGCCCAAGGACTTGGGCCATCTTCTACTGTTTTTCCAGGCCATAGCAGAGAGCTGGATCAGGAGTAGCCAGAACTCAAACTGGCACCCATATGGGATGCCAGCACTGCAGGCAGTGGCTTTACTCACTAAAGCCACAGCGCCAGCCCCATAAAATACAAACCAAAAAAAGAAGCAAGCCCTGTCCATGGGCTTCTGTGGGTGTGCCAGCCTCCCCTGGGCAGGACAAGCCACACCAGCAGGGCTGTCAGCCACAGAGAACAAAGAGGGGAGGTGTGCGTAGTGTGCCATTTTTCTGGAATCCTCTACCTACTCTTGCTCTCTTGCTCCAGGTATTTGTGAACTTTGCTAAGCAGCAGACTGAAGCTCATGACCTTCCTTTGCATCCTCGGGCTGCCGGAGCCAACCAACAAGTCAAGGTACTCAGACTGCTCCCTGTCCACAGCCCACTGCTTGAGGCAGGTCCTGTGCTCAGGGTCCAGCCAGCTCCCAGCAGAAAGCCAACCTGCAGCAGGTCCCCATAGCACCCTCGCTGGATCCCTGCCACTCCCCACCAGCTCTGTGCTGTAGGACTACTCCGTCAGAACCTCTGTGGGCTCCTGTTGTGATCAGGAAACTGTTTGGTATGGGACAGTGTTTTTGAAAAAAAAAAAAAAAAAATCCCATGTTTTTGCTTATAGCAAAACACAAAAACGCCTTAGGTTTTAGACAGGAGAAGCAAGGAAGGTAGGAGAGAATGCTTCTTTGTTTTGCCTGTTGGATACTTGATACCCTTGTCTGGTCACACATTTGAATTTCAAGGAAGCAAATTAACTGGCACTCTGTTTCAGTGGTTTGGTTAGATCAAGCACTAGTGCCTGTTTAGGAAGGAGGCTCTTTGTTTTCTAAAAAAAAAACCAAGATGAAGGAGGAAGCAGCAATAGCAGGTATGCATCCTGGCTGTGATAACTCTTGGGGATAGGGACTTCCAGGTTCCTGCCCCGGGCACAGTGCCCCACGTAAAGGTCACTTACTCCAAGTCCTCAGAAAGCAACAGCAAGCTGAGGAAGTCCCAGAGGAGGTACAAGCCTCCAGGAGCCTTGGTGTCAGCCTGGGGTTTTAAAGGCATGCATGATTCAGCCGCACTCTCTTGACTGACTGGGAGAATGAATCAAATCAAGTTGAAGCATTTTACCAATAAGCCAAGAAGCTCTCATTCCTCCCAACCAATGTCTGGATTGCAAGAAAACCCAAACACAGCTGAAACACTCCTCTCCAGGCACGGCTTGTGATGCCTTTTCCCTTTCTGTTCCAATAGTAGCGACCAAATGGCTACTTGCCAAGGTTGACTCTGCCCCTACCTCCCACCTGAGAGGGTCCAGAAATGCCTATAAGTGAAGGTACCTTGTTGAGATGAATTCATTCTGAGAGGAGGAGCTTGGTGGGGGCAAGAGGCGCAGAGTCACCACACAGACCCCGGGAGTCGGGTGAAGTCCAGGGAAGGTTTCAGAAATTTCTTAGGCACTATTTCTCATTCCAATCCTGCAGTTGCTGTTGTTGATAGAAGTCAAAACTTTTTTTGTTTGTTTGTTTTCAGTTCTCTCATTTTTATTTTTATTTTTTTAAACTTTTATTTAATGAATATAAATTTCCAAAGTACAGCTTATGGATTACAATGGCTTCCCCCCCATAACTTCCCTCCCACCTGCAACCCTCCCCTTTCCCACTCCCTCTCCCCTTCCATCCACATCAAAATTCATTTTCAATTCTCTTTATATACAGAAGATCAGTTTAGTATATATTAAGTAAAGATTTCAACAGTTTGCCCTCACATAGCAAGACCAAGTGAAAAATACTGTTGGAGTACTAATTATAGCATTAAATCACAAAGTACAGCACATTAAGGACAGAGATCCTACATGATATTTTTTTAAGAATTGATTAATTTTCTATGCAATTTCCAATTTAACACCAAGGTTTTTTTTTAATTTTCAATTATCTTTATATACAGAAGATCGATTCAGTATATACTAAGTAAAGATTTCATCAGTTTGCACCCACACAGAAACACAAGGTGTAAAAATACTGTTTCAGTACTAGTTATAACATTAATTCACATTGGACAACCCATTAAGGACAGATCCCACATGAGATGTAAGTACACAGTGACTCCTGTTGTTGATTTAACAATCTGACACTCTTGTTTATGGCATCAGTAATCTCCCTAGGCTCTAGTCATGAGTTGCCGAGGCTATGGAAGCCTTTAGGGTTCGCCGACTTCGATCTTATTCAGACAGGGTCATAGTCAAAGTGGAAGTTCTCTCCTCCCTTCAGAGAAAGGTACCTCCTTCTTTCAACGGGGATGTAGAGATTTTTCATTTAGGTCTTTTTTTTTTTCCAGAGTGTCTTGGCTTTCCATGCCTAAAATACTCTCATGGGCTCTTGAGCCAGATCCGAATGCCTTAAGGGCTGATTCTGAGGCCAGAGTGTTATTTAGGACATCTGCCATTCTATGAGTCTGCTGTGTCTCCCAAGAAGTCAAAACTTATTCTTTGAAAGCCACTTGCAGTTATGAGCCCTTGTTTAACTCAAAATACATAACTGGCCAGCAAAATTGTTTCCTAAGGCTACCAACAGCCTCCCCATCCCCACCTGGTGTAGTCCCTCTTAAGGGTTGATGCTAGCTCACCTCTGAGCCAGGCCCAGGACACAGATGTTCTATGTTCTACAGCAGTTACTCCCCTCTTTATTGGATGTCACCATTTTTCTATTGTGTTTGCCACATATTGCTTATGAATATTAGGAGACCTACAAGAATGCATTTATTAAATTGGTAAATTTTTTATTTTTAAAATTGGTAAATTTTTAAAAGCAAATGCATGATTCAAAACCCCTGATTTGACAAGCACAACACTCATTGTGCTTTCAGAGGCTTGCGAAAACCCATCTGTACAGCATTGTGTGTAAATAAGTCTGTCGTGAAACAGACAGTAAATATGCCCTTGTTTCCAATTTACCACTTTAGAATAATTTTCCTTAAAATATCCTACTAACGAGAAAAAGGGGATTCCTCTCACAGGCTCCTATAGGGAGAGCGTTCACAATGGCCCATGCAGAGGTGACCCTGAGCTTCGGGAAGGCCAGTGGGCTGATGGTTTCACAGCTCCAGACGTCTTACAACCTAGAGATCAGTGTGTCTGCTTCTCACTATCCTTCTAAGTTCTTCCCAGGACTCAGCCTTGGAACACATCTTTTGGCATGGGGTCCTATGTACGCTCACAAAATAGGTGAAAATAGGTGAGGGTCAAGGTTTTTCTGGAGAAGTATGTGATAATTAATTTAGAAACCTCCTAAATGGGTTGATAATTGCATGATCATCACAGGTGCTTTCCCAGATCAGGAACAACTCAGACCAATTTTTGATCCTATTCTTACACACTGGTGATTTCCCCGACAACTTCTGTCCTCATCCTAATACTTTCAGAAGTACCCAAGGCTTTGATCACGATTGGCATGCCACCTCAACGCATGTTCTCAGTCCTAAATACTATACTAGTCCTCTCCCTAAGAGGATGTGATTTTAAACTAGATGATTGCATAAACCACGTTTTCCTGGACTGTGAAAGCCTGTATCCAGCCTATTCCTTGCCCTCACAGCTGGGTATTGGTACAAGAAAACTGCCTGCACTTTGTAACTGGAGACAATGTCTCCAGTTGGAAAGTTGGTCACCTTGGTGTCCACTCCTCAAGGAGCATGGACTTGGTGCCCAAGCTTCCCTCTGGCACCTGCCATTCTGAACTCCACCAAAAGTCCCTCCTTTTCCTCCCAACCTGCAAACTTTTCCAATGAGCCTGCTCTGCAGGAAGTGGGTAAAGAGAATTCTGTACCTCAAGGCGGTCCTTAACTATAACTTCTTGGCTTTTAAGACAGTAACAACAGGGTAATTTATTGGGCTAAAAACTAAAAAGACTCCATAACCACCTTTGGAAACAGTACTGGGCTGCAGCTTCCCTAACATGTGAGCTGTCTACACATAATGGCGGGAGACATTCTAACAAGCATCTGGGTTTCAGAACCAGGGCCCTGAGAGGTCATCTGGCCTGGCCAGCTCACAGATAAGGAAACAAACAGTGCCTCTGGCTGAGCCTCTTTGGAGATAGACTGCCCACTGCTTAACTTGTAAAAACTCCAGATGCAGCCATGCTACCTCTCCGGGATAATGGGATGACAGAAGCCATCTGATCTCCTTCCGCAGGTCTGATCTCCTTCCACACTGAGCACTCCCAGCAGCTAGAAAGGAACTCTGAGCAGCTGGAGGTGCAGGAGCCCTTGCCCGATGGTCATCCAAACAGCTGGCCGGCAAAAATAATCCCACTGCAGCCAAAACAACGCATGTGGAGCTTACAACAATCTCAAAATGAGGCTCTTTCAGAAGGAAACACAAACTGACTCATTCACATGGAACATGTAATGGTGGAACTGACTCAGCCAAACAAATTGGAAACCCTTTCCATCCAGGTGATAGAAGCAGAAACACCAGTGCTTCCTACTAGTGACTTTGGTCTCAGTATTGCTGTCATTTCAAGTGGGTCTGCTTTTCTGTGTGTGTGTGTGTGTGTGTTATTTTCAAGGAAAAATAAAATGCAAATGCACTCATCATGAACAACCCTATTCACTCACTTCCCTGGTATGAACCATCTGGTGTAACTATAAATATTTTCTGTTGAGTGTGTGTAGCTCCATGTCATTGCCAAAGGCTACTGTGTGAGTTGTTGCCACCATGTGCTATGCATGGCAAGATTCTACAACACTGGGGTGGAAGAGAATGAACTTGTCTTTTTTTTTTTTTTTTGAAAAGCAGAGTTACAGAGAGGCAGAGGCAGAGGCAGAGAGAGAAAGAGAAGTCTTCCATCCACTGGTTCACTCCCCAAATGGCCACAATGGCCGGAGCTGGGCTGATCCAAAGCCAGGAGCCAGGAGCTTCTTCCAGGCCTCCCATGTGGGTGCAGGGGCCCAAGGACTTGGGTCATCTGCTGCTGCTTTCCCAGGCCATAGCAGCCAGGACTCGAACTAGTGCCCATATGGGATGCCACCCATTGAGGCGGCAGGTTTACTCGCTATGCCACAACACCTGCCCCAAACTAGTCCTTAACGTTGCATGACAAGTCATTATAGGACTTGAAGAAAACATGCAACAGGTAATGCATGCAAACATTATCCACTGTCAGCTAGGAATTATCTGAATCTACATTTCATTTTTGCCTAGCTTATCTGAGCACTACTTATAGGTATAATTAGGACACAGACAAGGAAGCATGGACAACTGAGAAAGGACCCTTGGTTGGCTCTGAGACCTCACATGCCTTTATAACTGTTTAAAGACAGGACTCACCCATACAGTGCACTTCTACCTCCGTGGTGCAGATGGCATCTTCTATTGGCTTAATCTGGTCTTGACTCTTTAAAAATCTACCACTGATCAAAATCATAAATGAGGGTCAAAACAGAGGTTGGGAAAACCCAGGAGTGTGTTGGTGAAACTTATATCACAATGTTGCTTCCCGGGCGGTCATGTAATTTAAGTTAAGCAACTAGGATATCACAGTAAAGAAGACTCCCCGAGGGAGGGGACGAGCAGTCATTCATAGTGGGTTGTGCAGGTTTCAGAAAGGAATCAGGGACTGGAAAGAGCTGGGTTAGCTCAGCTCACCTTTTGCCTCTACCACTACACTGAGCTCCCCAAGGGCAAGATCTGCGCCTTTTTTACCCTGTTTTTTTTTTTTTTTTTTCAGCACCTGGTACACAGAAAATACTAAAAAAAAAATCCAAACTGAAAATCCAGCAAAAAGTATACCAAAAGAAGTAGGTCCAAGAAAATGATATCTAAAAAAAAAAAAAAAAAAAAGCAAATGGCAAGTTGAGCAACAGACATGCTATGCTTTAAAAAACACTAGTCACAGACAGTAGGCAGGAGGAAAGTCCTAGCCCAGTATGCTTCGGTTTGAGGAATATTCAAGTGGGAAGCTTGGCCCAAACTTCCTAAGAACATGTTACATCTGTTGAAAGATCCCCCAGTCTAGTTTGATAATGGAGACTGGTAGGGGAGAGGAAGAGAAACTGGAAAGTCAACTCAAGAAATGCAAGCACGGGGACCAGCACTGTGGTAAAGTGGGTGAAGCCACTGCCTGCAATGCCAGCATCCCATGTCAGAGTGCCAGGTTTAGTCCCAGCTGCTCCACTTCCAATCCAGCTTCCTACTAAAGCAACAGATGATTGCTCAAGTACTTGGACACCTGCCACCCACATGGGAGACCCAGGTGGGGTTCCAGACTCCTGGTTTTGGCCTGGCCCAGCCCTAGCCATTGCAGCCATTTGGGGAATGAACCAGCAGATGGGGTGTGTATGTGTGTGTGTGTGTCTCACTCTCCCTGTCAAATAAATAAATCTTTAAAAATAAAAAAGGGAAGAAGGGAAAGAAAGAAGGGAGGGAAGGAAGGAAAGAAGAAAGGGAGGGAAGAAGGGAGGGAGGAAAGAAACCACTAAGGCGATATCCCAGGCATGTGACTTGCTGCCGGAAAATCTGGGCCTCTAGCTCCTCTTTGGGAGTCTCAAGATTTTGGAATAACTACTGGGATCAGAAGAGAGATTTCTATCATGAGTAGACAGCTCTCAGAGAGCTTCATTTGTGTCTGTCACCATAGCCCTCCTGAAGAGACAGTGGGCTTGGAGGAAGGGGTCTGTGTGACAGCCCAGGGACTTACTGTGAAACCATAGAGGAGGAAGCCCTGTACCCGTGGCCCTGTGGGGCAGAAAGGAAGTTTCCCCAAGAAAAGCTAGTGTCGTGTTGAGGGGAAGCTGTCTCAGGCACCACAAGGGGCCGGCCTCCTGTGCCCAGGCTCTAGGAGGTGGTTTCCTCAGGGTGGTGACCCAGTGCCTCAGCAGGTCACATAAGAGGAATAGTTCTTGTATCATGGCAAGGGGGAGACTTGCCACCATGTTGTGTCCGAGCTGATTGTCAGCTTGGAGAAAGGATGCATATTAGGAGTTTCAGATTCATAAAACCACATGCTTTTGGAGCTGGAAAATTCCTCAACATTCAAAAACTACACCCTTGTACATCCTTGTTTTGTTTGCCTAGTTTTAATGGAGGAAGAAATCATGTCCTTAGAAAGGCCAACCAGCCTTCCCTGCAGACCCCACTCTGGTGCGTTTGTGTGTGTAGACAGACGCCAATTTCCATTTTGTATACAGGTATAGATACCAACATATATATTGATAGGCATGAGTCCGCATTTACACCTCCAAGTCCTGCCCATCATCACACATTCTCTTTAATTTTCCTTCTTTCTGTATTTTTAACTCCCTTCCCTCATCTTGAACATATTTACCATTTTACTTAATCCCTCTGAATGTAACTCATCTCCCATTCTACCAATGTCCTACCTACCCCCACCCCATGGGTCCCACCTCACACTACCAGGTCTCTGATGCCCACATTCTCCTCTGCCCACTCAGACTCTTCCTCCTACCACCCCACTGCCCCCACCACACACCCTCCTCACCCTGACTGGGGTCCGACTTCCTACCCCAGGCACCTATCTGCGTAGACCCCTCCTCATCCACCAGGGCTCTTATACTCTGTTCAGGGCCATTGAGGCTCCCCCTCAGCCCCCACATGGACACCTCCCTGTGCCACCCAACAGCCTGAATAATGGTTTGTTCAGGTTATAACAGTGACTCCTAAAGATTGGGAAGGTTGGGGGAGAGCAGATAGAAGGGGGTTGGATAACAGGTATGAAAACAGAGAGCAGGAGTAAGTTCTGGTGTTCCATGACACAGTGAGTGACTGTAGTTGACTGTGTAAAGAACTGGAACAGAGGAGCTGATAGGCCCTGAAAACAAAGAAAAGAGAAGGAGCTGGTGCCGTGGCTTAACAGGTTAATCCTCCGCCTTGAGGTGCCGGCACACCAGGTTCTAGTCCCGGTCGGGGCGCCGGATTCTATCCCGGTTGCCCCTCTTCCAGGCCAGCTCTCTGCTATGGCCCGGGAAGGCAGTGGAGGATGGCCCAAGTCCTTGGGCCCTGCACCTGCATGGGAGACCAGGAGAAGCACCTGGCTCCTGGCTTCGGATCAGCAAGATGCGCCGGCCGCAGCGGCCATTGGAGGGTGAACCAACAGCAAAAAGGAAGACCTTTCTCTCTGTCTCTCTCACTGTCCACTCTGTCAAAAAAAAAAAAAAAAAAAAAAGGAAATGCAAATGCTAATCACCTGGTTAGATCAAGAGCAGCTCCCTCACTGTGATCTATTGAAAGTCAGCCCTCTGGCCAGCTCAGCGGCTCACTAGGCTAATCCTCCACCTGCACACCGGGCTCTAGTCCCAGTCAGGGCACCGGATTCTGTCCCGGTTGCCCCTCTTCCAGGCCAGCTCTCTGCTGTGGCCCGGGAGTGCAGTGGAGGATGGCCCAAGTCCTTAGGCCCTGCACCCGCATGGGAGACCAGGAGAAACACCTGGCTCCTGGCTTCGGATCAGGGCAGCGCGCCAGCCGCAGCGGCCATTGGAGGGTGAACCAACGGAAAAAAGGAAGACCTTTCTCTCTGTCTCTCTCTCTCTCTCTCACTGTCCACTCTGCCTGTCAAAAATATTAAAAAAAAGTCAGCCCTCGACATAAGGGTTTGAAAATACATATATATATATATGCACGTGCTGAAATATTGTACAGCACCCCATAAAAAAATGTAGATAGCAAATATTAATAAAAATTGTTTAAAAGAATGATTCATAGGAACAGAAGAGGAAACGGGTGATTAAAGACCACTTCTGAAAAGTCAAACAAGAACTTTGGAAAGAAAACATAAGATACTGTTTTTATTACATTGGGATAAGGTAAGTTTTCTTAAACTATACTGTTGGTTGTTAACACTAAGTACTAACCATGTGCTAGGGACAGTTTACAGTATTTCATAGATTTAATCATTTACAGTAATCCTTACAAGCCACCTAAAAAGCAGGAACTGTGATTGTCCCCGTCTTACACAGGAATAACTGAGGCCAGAGAGTTTAACCTGACCTAAATTGTAATAGTGATTGGTCTAGGATTTAAAACCACATAGTCTGGTTCTAGAACCTTAATTCTTAATCACTACTCTATACAACCTCTCCAAAGACACAGAATAACAACAACACACACATATACCACAGGAAAAAAGACACTTCGGGGCCAGCATTATAGTGTAGCAGGTTAAGCCGCCACCTGCAATGGCAGCATCCCATTTGGGTGCCCATTCGAGTTCCGGCTGCTCCACTTCTGATCCAGCTCTCTGCTAATGCACCTGGGAAATCAGCAGAAGATGACCCAAGTACTTGAGCCTCTGTACCTACGTGAGAGATCCAGATGAAGCTCCTGGCTTTGGATCAGCCCAGCCCCAGCCGTTGCAGCCATTTGGGGAGTGAACCAGAGGATCAAAGATCTCTTTGTTTCTCCCTCTTTCTCTGTAATGCTGCCTTTCAAATAAATAAATCTTTTTTAAAAAAGACTCATTAATTTAGCATGTTAAAACAAATGACGCCCATAAAACAAAACACACTATGAAAACATTATAGATACGAAGTTATCTTCAGTATGCATAATAAACAATAAGTATGTAGATGTGAAAAAATTCTATGATTCAAGAGAAAATCAGCAAAGAATATGAATAGAAAAAGAAACTCAGAGTCATTAAACATTGGAAAAGATACACTGCCTCACTAGTAATCAAGGAAATAAAAATCCAAATAACAACAGGAGACTATTTCACACCTATCAGGTTGGCAAAAATCAGAAAGACAAAAGAATACCAAATCTGGCAAGGTCACGGGGCAATGGGAACTTTCACCAGGGACAGGAGTTTCTGATGGCGTCCTCAAGTCCGCCCTATGTTCGGAGACACACGAGGGGATCTGCAAAGATTCAGCATACCATTGTACTTGTGACAAAAAAGCATTGCAGCAACACAGTAAGATGACACAGCTGGATCGTAATGGAAAAGGACATGGGGAGGGGTCGGGATGACCCATGCACAGGTTCCCTTAGGCTTTCTTCCTCTCACACGGGATCACACACAGCACATCCATTCTCTAGTAGTGAGAATGCAGCAATATGTATGTGAGGCCTCTGCCAACAGAAGCCCATTGGAGACTCAGCTCCCAATGTGCAGTTTCTCTAAGAGTAGGCCTGGGAGAGTGGTTTGGGTCAAAGGACACACGCATCTTCAAAGAGCTGCCCAAACTGTCCTAGCCATGTACACACTGCAGAAAAGCGTTAACAAGGCAGAATGGAAAGTGCTATATCTGGAAAGCTTTGCTTATAAGACACCTTCACAGGTGTCTGGGAACTTCTTCAGCATGTTCCAAAATTCCAGTGCCCCAGAACAGAAGCAAGGGTTCACCTTAAACCAGATTGTCTGCACAGTTGACACCCCATATCAGTTAAAGAATAGTGAGAACACTCCAGAAATCCAAGTTCCCAGATACCTGCCAAGGTGTCTTTTAAGCAACATGTCTTATAAGGTATATTATAAGAAATAAAATAAATCTGGGTGTGGTGTTTTTCGTTTGTTTTTTTTTTTTTTTTTTTTTTTTGTGAAACAAACAGGATTTTTATAAAAGAATGCAATAGTAAATTCTTATATCCAATTGTTTACCATAACCAATGAGTGTAACTTGAAGCTCTATTTTCAACTCAGGGAAAGACGATTAGGCCACTGCAGTCATTTCCTCATCTGTGTCACTTGCTTCATCTTTCGCTTCCCATTCTCCTACGTCTTTATCTATGGTTATAGTAGGTTTCTTCTTGCACTTCTTGGGAATGGCATCGTTAGCACAAATTCTTCTCATTTTAATGTTTGGCAGTTTCTTCAGATCAAAATCCTATTCCCTAAATGTCTTCAGGTCACTTGCTGTTATAATGTCTGGAATCTCCAGGCCATATCCTTCATACTGCTGCCACTCGCACGTTCCATTGTCTGCTTGATGACTGTCTCCTGGGAACAGTGCCGCCTTCCCTGCCTGTCTTTGATGCTGTTATGTAACTCAATCTGCTCCAGCTCACTGCTGAATTGATTTAAATACCTTTCAATTAAGTCACAAGCATCCCTCTTTGAATATCCCACCTTCTGGAGATCAGATGATTTTGAGACCATTGAAGTTTTTCTCCAATAATGTTAAGACACAAAGCCTTTTCATTCTTCAGTTTTTCCTTTTTTTCTTGCTGGTGGGACTCTCTTGTAATCTGAGCAGCTTCTCTGCTGGATGGATGGATGACTTTTTTTTTCTCATCCTGTACTTTTTCCCTTCAGTGCTTTAGGCATCGCGGTGTCCTCATGGCCGCTGAGGGCCTCCCTGCTCCAGGCCCGGGCAGTCACACAGACAGCGGATGCCGCAGTGGACGCGCTAACGCTGCCCCCAATAAATCTGCTTTAAAAAGTGATCATTAATCAATAGGAGAATAAATAAACAAATTATGGCCTATTCATATAAGGAGTGTTATATAGCAATGGAAATGGATGAACTAAAAACATAAAGACATAAATCTCAAAACACAGTGGTTAGCAAAGACATCTAATGGCAGAGCAATTTGTTTAGCAAGGCCTTCCACGATCACTCTAACATTTCAGTTTCCCCTATCATCATCCTCACATCATGTCCCCTTCTCTGCTTTTTCTTATGTTACCAGTTATTATTTCACACATGACAAGTATTACTTGCTTATCTTTATTATCTCTCTACCCCTTTGGAATATAGAGTAGGAATTTTCATTTGTTTTCTTTACTGCCATATTCCCAATGTCTAAAACAGTGTCTGATCATAGTAGCCACTCAATAAAGTATTTGCTGAATTAATGAATGAAGTATGATGCCATTTTTATAAAGTATAAAGTACATCAAATATTAAAGATTATTTATAAAGAATAAATAATAAAATGTTATAACATGCATGGGGTTTTAAACATCAAATTCAGGAAGTAATTCTTTTTTTTTTCTTTGTTTATTTCTTGATTCGAACAGCAGAGTTACAGAGAGAGAGAAGGACAGAGACAGGAAGAGAGATCTTCATTCTGCTGGTTCCTTCCCAACTGTCCACAGTAGGGGCCAGCATTGTTGAACACTGGGTAAAGCTGCCACCTGCAACACCAGCATCCCATATGTACTTAGGTTTGTGTCCTGGCTGCTTTACTTCCAATCCAGCTCCCTGCTAATGGCCTGGGAAAGCAGCAGAAGATGAATCAAGTGCTTGGGCTCCCGCTACACATGTGGGAGAGCCCGATGAGGCTCCTGGTTCCTGAGTTTGGCTTGGCCCAGCCCTGATAGTTGAAGACATCTGGGGAGTGAACCAATGGATAGATGATCTCTCTCTAGCTCTTGCTCCTTCTCTCTGCAACTTTGACTTTCAAATAAAAATAGATAAATCTTTTTTTATAAAATATTTGCAACAGCCAGGGACGAGCCAGGCTGAAGCCAGGAACCTGGAACTCCACCTGGGTCTCCCACATGGGGGGCAGGGGCCCAAATACTTGGGCCATCTGTTGCTGCTTTCCCAGGCACATTAGCAGGGAAACGGGTCAGAAATGGAGCAGCTGGGACTCCAAAGAGTGTACATAGTGCTGCCGGCATTGCAGGCAGCGGTTTAACCCACTGTGCCACCATGTTGGCCCCAGGGAGTAATTACTTCTAAGTGAAGGAAGGGAACGAGACAGAGAGCAATATAAATAAAAGCAGTACAACGGGGTGGGCATTTGGCCTAGCGGTTAAGCTGCGGGTTAGGACGACTACATCCCGTATTAGGGTGCCTAGGTTTAAGAGTCAGTTCCAGCTCCTGACTCCAGCTTCCTGCTAATGTAGACTAGGGGAAGCCACAATGGTGGCTCAAGTAATTGGGCTCCTGACACATGTGGGAGACCTGGATTGGGTTCTCAGCTCCAACTTCAGCAAGCATTCGGGGAGTAAACCAGTGGATTGGAGCTCTCTGTATGTATGTCTGTCTTTCTCTGTCTCTCTTTCTTTCTCTCAAATAAATTTTAAAATTTCAAAAGCAGCTCAATTATATCTGCAATATTTAAATTTCTTAACATGTGAATCAAGCAGGGCACTAGATACGCTCGTATTCACAACAGAGTGTGCAACTCTTTTGAATGACAACTTACTCCCCTCCTGTAATCCCCAATGGAATTGCAACATCTCTGATATGGAATCATACCCATTTTTATATCCCCAACATGAAATTTCCTGGTATATTATTACAAAATAGATTTTCAATAGAAAATGGAATTGGGTGGGTTGAAAATAATAACTGGGAAACATAAAGCCAAATTGGCTACATAGTTTGTGAGGCCCAGAGCCAAATGAAAATGTAGGTGCCTTGTTAAAAGTTTAATTAGAATTTCAAGATGACAATAGCACAGCATTAAATCTAATGAGGGACCCTTCTGAGTGTAGAATCCTGTGCAGATGCACAAGCTGCACACCCACCAATCCAGCCCTGATAGGAGGCTTTACACTCAGAGCTCAGGAAGTATCTGAATGATTTTAAATGGTTGAAGGTGCAGAGTGCAAGCCATGTACTCACATCCATTCTCCTCTTCCACCACAGTAACAAGTAATGGCTCGATGGGTACTGGTCCTGGTGAGGACTGATTTCCGAAGCTGGTAGTAAGGTATGACCTTGTCACTAAGTTCAGAACAGATTAGAAGGTCTGTGTGCAAAACCTGAGCAGGAGTATCACTCCCTGCTCTCTTCCTCAGCTCTGCCAACTGGAACTTGGATTTGGTAGCCCACATTCACCCATGCAAAGCACCCTCAAGGACTCACGATGCCAGAGTCACAAGGCAGAAGGACTCTGGGTCCCTGGTTATGTATGTGGAGCAGGGCTGCCCAGCAATGCAGCACACTGCCCTCACGTGACTAAGTGGCCCAGTTACTGAGGGTTTCCTGTTACAGCAGCTTAATTTGGTTGACCTGAGTGATGTAATGGAAAATTAACTTTTGATTCACTCATCTGCCGAACATATGACCTTCCAGATGAAGTCAATGCTATAACAGACCCATAGGTCCCTGTGCACTGGCAGCAATGGGGACTGGACCAGCCTCAAAGAAGCAGCTAAACCATGCTCAGGTGGGATACACTCACAGGCTTCCTCTAAGAAAACACAAATAGCTGTTAAATTAAATTTCTCCAAAAGTAGCCTCCATATTCAGCAAACTATAATTTAATATGTAAACAACTACAACCTAACGAGAGTCTCAGCCAATCATAACAGACAAGCTTTCAGCCAGATATAGGCTGCAAGTTGCCAAAATATATCCAAATAAGGGTGAAATGCAACCAACCAAGCCATTTCTGTTTGTAACTTCCATTTTCTGAATATGCATATGTCCTGCCAGTGTGGCAGAGCATCACTCTATGAAGTGCTTTTGGTCCTGAGTGCTACGTGGTTCATTAGCCTTTTATTGCCCAAATTCTGTTTAATTTGCCTGGGTTTCTCTTTTTAATAGACTGGCGCCAAAAGTAGGATCCAGTCAAACTGCATTGACTTCCCAGGAGCACCCAAGTGACCAAGTGAAGGTACTTGCCAAGGCCCATTGGGCCCATTGATCTCAAGCTGCAACTGGAGACCATGGATATGTCCTTTCTAGAGTTCTGAGTTCCACAAATTTGTGTTTTGCGTTCTCCAAGTTTACTTGAGCAATTCTTAGATTGGATTGGGTTCAGGATCAGATTAGATGTGATAATTAACTATACTGGAACCAATTACCAGGTAGGAGTCTTTTTGATACTGTGTTTTACTCATTCCAAGCAGACAGGAAATTTACCTTTTAGGATTTCAACTAATTTTATATATAAGAATCATGGACCCCCACACATACCCAAACTGAAGATTAAAGGAACAGGCAATTAGCCTAGCAGTTAAGTTGCCCATGTCCCACACCAGAGTACCTAGGTTTAATTCCTGGTTCTGACTTCTGACTCTAGCTTCCTGCTAATACAGACCCTGGAATGCAACAGTGATGGTTCAAGTAATTGGTGTCCTGCTACACATATGGGAGACTTGTTTTGAATCCTGGCCCCCAGCTCTGCCTCCACCCCAGCCCTGGCTGTTGCAGGCATCTGGAGAGTGACCCAGTTGATGAGAGCACTTTCTTTCTCTCATTCTCTCTCTCTCTGCTTCTCGAATTAAAAAAGAAAGAAAGAAAGAAATTAAGGACATAGAACTTGTTACTTCAGAAAAACTGATTAACCTTACCAGAGATGACAGAATCACGGCCACAATGGTGAAATGTTAATGTACAAAAAATTGTTTACTAATGGGGTACATTTGAAAAAAAAGGGATCAAAGACCTCACAAAAGTAACAGGATAGATTTTTAATTGATATTCAGATATATCTAAATGATTAAGTGAATCAAAAAATTGACCCCCTAAAAGACTCCTTACAGAAGGCAAATGAAAAGCTTAAGCATTATGACAAGGACTGCACCTTGACTGAATTAACCCTGACTGCGCCCTCTCTATATTCGTTTTTACCTAAATGCTCTGAGTCTACTAACCTTTCTATGCAATTGCTTTTTTACTCTGAAGATAACGAAAAAGGATAAGTTGGACAAATGCCTTACAAAGTGGGACTCTCTGACCAGCCAGGCCTGTCTGCTGTAACCACTCAGAGGAAAAATCTTGGAGGGGGTGTATAACAGCATTGCCATTGTTCCTATTGCCCTCAGACCTCTGGAAAGACAGATAGAGAAAAATGGTAATTTGAAACTGAAATTGGCAAAGTCTATTGTACCAATTGGATTGCCTTGGCTTTAATGGCAATGAGCTCCCCTGCCCCTGGAAAACACAGATTGACCCTTCCTGAAACAGCCACAGGAAAGCCTATACCTCCAGACTCAGTAGCCCCTGCTCTACTGAACTCGTCCAGGGCTAACACTGCAGACTGTAATGCATTCTGCCACCGTGTATCTTTGACAGGCTAAGGGAGCTTGATCCACCAACTGAGGACAACCTTTCACGGTCTAGAACCCATGGTTTGAGTCCTGTGAAAATGACACCAGGAAAAAAAAAAAGGCTTTGAACTCCACTGGAAGGCATCATAACAAGTTCTCCTTGTCACCCCCAGTGCAGTGACATTTCAGGGCCTTGGACCTTGGGTCCACATCTTATAATTCAAAAGGGCCCCTCCATTTTTCTGAAACAGGATACCTATTGGCAATCTTTTCTTAAGATTTATTTATTTGAAACATATAACAACAGAGAGGGGAGACAGAGAGATCCCCCATCTGCTAATTCACCCTCCTTCCCCCAGTGGCTACAACAAGCAGGTCTGGGCCACCTCCATGCATATGGAACTGTAACACCTATTGGCAATCTTTTTCTAAAAAAAGATTAATTGATTGATTTGAAAGACAGAGTGACAGGGAGAGAGAGGGAATCTTCCACCCACTGTTTCATTCTGCAAATGGCCACAACAGCCAGGTCTGGTCCAGGTCAAAACTAGGAGCCATGAACTCCATCCTGGTCTCCCACTTGGGTAGCAGGGGCCCAAGTAGTTGGGCCATAGTCTGCTGTCTTCTCACACTCATTAACAGGTATCTGGATCAGAAATGTACTCCCAATACAGGAACTGGCACTCCAGATTGGGTTGCTGGTATCACAAGCAATGGCTGGCACCATGATGCCAGCTCCATCCTATTGGCACTCTTAAGGTACACTGCCCAGTGAAATTTTTTGCCCCCAGAACCAGATAGCATTCCATACATGGACAAGTTTCCCAAGATCACAGATCACGATTCTCTACCAACATCAAAATCAGGGCCCAGCAGGTTAATGCCCTGGCCTGAAGCGCCAGCATCCCATATGGGTGCTGGTTCCAGTCCCAGCTGCTCCTCTTCTGATCCAGCTCCCTGCTATGGCCTGGGAAAGCAGTAGAAAATGGCCCAAGTTCTTGGGCCTCTGCACCCACGTGGAAGACCTGGAAGAAGTTCCTGGCTCCTGGCTCCTGGCTCCTGGCTCCGGATCGGCACAGCTCTGGCCGTTGCGGCCAATTGGGGAGTGAACCAGCAGATGGAAGACCTCTCTCTCTCTGCCTCTCCTTCTCTGTGTAACTCTGACTTTCAAGTAAAATAAATAACTCTTTAAAAAAAAACATACAAATCTTTTTTTGTATTTCCCCCTATTTCCTACTGTCCTAATAACTACTTCTCTTTCCTTACAGGAAAACCCATTTAGGCCATCATGTGTATATGGCTTTAATAAAGGCATATATTCTAGCAAGAAACCAGAGAAACTGTTGGGTTTGTAGGATAATTCCCCAAAATGGGAAACAAATCCACTGAAGCTCGTGGCTCTCTCTAGTCCCAGTGAGATTCTGACACCTGAAAGGAAGAGTAGAAAGCTACCCCTGATACTATAGACATCACCACTACTTGCTCTCCTACACCCACTGGAAACAGCACCCTGACCTTTCTGATTCATAACCCAATCACTACCAAACACAGAAAACCTATCTGAGTGAGGCTTGCAAAATGTATATTCTGCTTCCAAGTATTGTGTTCAAGACCTCGGGACCACCTGTGTGCATACGAGTAGTTGTTTTTTATGATGTCACCACATTAAATCCAGTAAGGCCTCTTTCCACTAAGTGTGGTTTGTACCATTTAGCATGCCATCAAGTACATTTCCCACTTGCTCAGGAGCCGCACAGACTTAGGGGTGAACAAATTGAAGTGATCTCTACTCAACCACCACTAGGTGGCCCTTTCTTCCAGCCCCCAAGGGTCTGCCTCTGGCTGGTTTGGATCTGGCTCTTTGGCCTGGCTCAATTCTGCTTTTTGAAGAGATTTCAACTGAAAGTCAGAAGTTGGAGCGGTCAATAAAAAAAAAAAATTTTTTTTAAATCCCTACCAACTTTGAAATAGGTGAAAATCAGTTAGTACCCACTACAGAAAGATTCGAATGGGATTTCACTTTGGTATTAAGGCAGTGCTGGTTGTATGAAATTTGAAGCTAATCTGAAAATTGGGGAAATTCTTGGATTTTTTTTTTTGACAAGCAGAGTTAGACAGTGAGAGAGAGAGAGACAGAGAGAAAGGTCTTCCTTTGCCGTTGGTTCACACACACACACACCCCCCAAATGGCCGATATGGCCGGCACGCTGTGGCAGGCACGCTGCGCCAATCTGAAGCCAGGAGCCAGGTGCTTCCTCCTGGTCTCCCATGCAGTTGCAGGGCCCAAGGACTTGGGCCATCCTCCACTGCCTTCCCGGACCACAGCAGAGAGCTGGACTGGAAGAGGAGCAACCAGGACAGAATCCGGCGCCCCAACTGTGACTAGAACCTGAGGTGCCGGCGCCGCAGGCAGAGGATTAGCCAAGTGAGCCACGGCGCGGCTGATTCTTGGATTTTTGGTAGCCAATCAGACATCCCACAAGTTCAGATGGGTAGAAGTTGCTCTTCTGAAGTTTAACAAAAACACTGGATGGAACATTATACAGCTTTAGATACCTGCTTTGCCATGTCAGGGGCTGGTATGTGATGTGGGAAAAAACAGGATGCTATACTTACTTTGCCCTCATTTTACTGCTTCAGAAAGCTTATCTGAAAAGGTAGCCAATACTGTTTCTCTATACACTGTCACCAAATACATTAAAGAAATTTCTCAGGAGAACGGAACATAGAATGTATTTACAGAAGTAGCTAACAGTTGGTTCATGGACAACCTGAATGTTGGATGGCAACTGTGGCTCTATAGTGGGGGAGTGGGGACAAATTTTTATTCTAGGCTCTTGTCATGCACAAAGAGAAGCATTTTTAGTGCTGACACAAATAAGGTAAATTTTATCCAGAAGGTGAGAAAGCTTGCTCGTGCGCGCACGCGCGCGCACACACACACACACACACATAAGCATGCTTTACTCCATCATGAGTGGGCAGTGGGTCCAAAAGGAAAAATGGGTTGGGGAGAGGAAGCAGAAGGCACCTAGCAGTCCCTCCAGCCGTGGTCTGCTTCCAGACACTTCTCCCCGAGTTGCCGGCCTCTTTTATGAGGGAGGAAGTGGTGCCTCTACACGCCACCTGGGAATTTTATGGTACCTCCATAAATTTCATATAGAGCTAAATATACATATTTTCATGACATCCCTCCCATCCTCTCCACCCCAGGTCCTGCATAAAGCAGATGCATCCTGGGGAAGAGGGTGTTTTGATTTACAAGAGGATAGAATTACACATGGGGTGAGGGCATGTGGCTTGTAGGTACCTCCAGCTCAGCAGATCCTAAACTATCTGCCTGCCTATCCCATGTCAGCTCTTCTGATCTTTGTTTCTTTAGTGGATCTCCAGAATACTACAACTTGTGTTACCAGGCTAACTACAGAAAAGGGTGCCTCCTTAAATCAGGCCATCTCACATCCAGCTATGGTCAGTCCTCCATTGCAATCATACCCTGAACAAAGACTATGACCAAAAGTCAAATATGGCTGAATTATCTTTACTGTCCGCACTTTGAATTATTTGATTTCAATTAGTTTAGTTTGTGGCGATTCCGGTTAAGGAGTGTCCATCTGCTTGTTGGTGTTATCCTCCTAATTGTCTCCATGATGTGCAGAACAACCTCAGAGGTCTTAAGTGCTTGTAGACAGCCATTCTGTGCATATCAAATGATCTCACTCTGGTTGGAATAACAAAACAAGAAGAAAATTGCAACATAACTTGACAGTATATCTTTGTAACAAGATGCCAAGTCCTAATGATAGAGACAGGAGACAGTTCAGTTTTTAAGGCAACTAGCCAGGGACAAAGGGCCTCCGTGCAGAAAGACAGGTCTTGCAAAGACAACACAGGGGAACTGGAAATTAACAAGATAAGAGCTGCAGACCAGGGCCTGGCACTAATCAGAGGGGGAAAATGAGAGATACTGAAACAAGATGAGCTCACAGCAGGATGGGAGAACATCTGGGTATTAAATAACTGCTTAAAATGCTCCTGTGTACGAAAATACTCCCCTGTAGCCCCAAAGGATGTAACACCTCAGACCCTGCCCCTGTACAGCCTTCCCACTAGGGAGATCCCTGTCACTGGGCTGTGGGAAGTTTGCCTTTGTTTCAATAAACTTCACTGGATCTTCCTTGTCCGTGTTCTCATTCTTCGTGGGCATGAGACAGGAACCTGAATGGCTACAATTACAGATGCCCGCATCACTAACTTCCGGCCAATAACAGGCTGCACACTGCCAAAACACGACCAAATAAGACAAACACTAAACTGTAACTAATCAGGCTCGTTCTGTATATCACATTTGTTTCTCACTATAAATATTTCCCTGCCATGTAATGGAGTGGAGCTCTCTGAACTCCTTTTGTTCCTAAGTACTACCCAGTCTATGAATTGTTTTCCTACTTGATGATATTTTATTAAATTTTTTTGAAGATTTATTTTATTTATTTGAAAGGCAGAGTTACAGAGAAACAGAGAGAGAGAGAGAGAGATCTTCCATCTGCTGGTTACTCACCAAATGGCCACAATGGCCAAGTGTGGGCCCAACCAAAGCCAGGAGCCTAGAACTCCATAGAGGTCTCCCACATGAGTGACAGGGGTCCAAGCACTTGGGCCATTCTCTGCTGTATTCCTAGGTGCATTACCAGGGAGCTGGATGGGAAGAAGAGCAGCTGGTATTCAAGTCTGTGCTCAAATGGGACAACAGCAGCACGGGCAATGGCTTAACCTGCTGCACCGCAACGCTGGACCCCAAATTTCATTCAATTTAATTTGTCTGACATTTTGCTTTTTTTAACAAGCTGCTTAGGATATTCAGCTTCCTCAGCAGAGCAAGCCTTGAACCCTCTGTACTGACCATGTCTTACAGCACAGATGTCCTCAGGAATTCTCTTACCCTTCCTGTCCCACTCAGAATTCTTTCTCTAGGAGACACAACAAGCAAGATCACTGGACCTGAAAACCAGCTGGGCTGTGTCCGATGGACCAGAGGAAAAGACTATTTACAAAGCAGGATTGAAACTCCAGAGAATCATCGAGTTCCCACCAAGGCTACAAATAGTTCCCAAAGCATGTTAGGCCCCAGAGCCAACCAGCTACTCACTGGATGACACCCAAAAATCAAAGACCAGATGTTATATAACACAGCACATGGCCACACACACACACACACACACATTCTTTGCTAACAGGTTTTGGCTTTCTTAAGTATATTCTACCCGGAATTGGCTGGAAGGTTTTTTTTAAAAGCCACAATTAACCAATGACTGGAAGTTTTTAAAAGCTTTTAGCCACAATTAACCGAAGTGCAGGCCTGCTATTCATACTTCCATGATAATTGGGCCAGCATTCTAACGTGCCCGGGGAAGAGGAGAGCTAGGATTGTCTCACTCTAGACCTTGCAAACCAAAAGAGGGACAGAAATTTGGAATTTGCCAAAGGATTCAGCAGTGCAGCTGGTTAGATATTGTCATTAACAGCATTTTCAACAATATTTAACAGGCTTCCAAGAAATAGTCTGAGTTACTCTTTATAGCCAGTAAAAATGCAAAGATGTAAGGAACTTGCCGGAGGCCAGAAGAAAACTAATGCTAAAGCCAGGATCAGGCTCAAGTCTTGACAGCAGCAGTCCTGGCTTCAACCCACGTTCACATCTCTCTCTATTTTAATGGAAAAGAGCAGCAGTGAAGCAGTCAGGGAGAGAGCAAAGTCCAAAACTGCTTGTATATACTTGTCAGGCTCTCTTCTCTAAAGCATGGCAATGGTACAATTACAGCCAAAAAGGTGGAAGAAAGGAATGATACGTTGCAGTATTTAAAACGCTAATAAGAAACATACTTTGGGATTGAAACAGAGTAGGATGGAGAAGGGGAGTGAAACAATGCTGAGGTTGTCAGCAGAGAGACCAGGAGTGACCAGTCCCTCATTACCTGGAGAGAGGCACTTGCCAGAGCCAGGCACACACCCAGCCAAGCAGAGAGCACCAGGGCCCAGGGCAGAGGCTGGGGGAGACAGGACAACTTGCCCTCACAGTACTCCCCAAAGGCATGGTTCCATGGACAATTCAACCAACAAACATTATTTCATGCAGCTTTTGATGAATTGAAAAGAATGGCAGACACAGGCCGGCGCTGTGGCTCAATAGGCTAATCCTCCGCTTTGTGGCGCCAGCACACCGGGTTCTAGTCCCGGTTGGGGTGCCGGATTCTGTCCCGGTTGCCCCTCTTCCAGGCCAGCTCTCTGCTATGGCCCGGGAAGGCAGTGGAGGATGGCCCAAGTCCTTGGGCCCTGCACCCCATGGGAGACCAGGAGAAGCACCTGGCTCCTGGCTTTGGATCAGCGCGATGTGCCGGCCGCAGTGGCCATTGGAGGATGAACCAATGGCAAAAGGAAGACCTTTCTCTCTGTCTCTCTCTCACTGTCCACTCTGCCTGTCAAAAAAAAAAAAAAAAAAAAAAGAATGGCAGACACAGGCCAAACTGGAAATTTAAAAAAAAAAAAAAGAAGAAGAAGAAGAAAAAGGATTTAAGAACGCCAAAGAAACACGAATGGTGAGATACTTGGAAAAAACACCCAGGTGTTGACCCTCCCTGGGCCTTAGTTCATGCTGGAGGCTGGACATGAACCTCTTGGGCTGAACCTGAAAGGGCTACAAAAGGAAAACAGGAGGTGGGTGTTTAAGGAAACTGAACCTTCTGTTGGAGGAACCTGAAAAAGGGTGAAGGGCTCATAGTTCTGGAGGTGTTTCAAATATGCAAGTTCACAGGCCCACCATTTCATGATATGACTTCATTTCAGTAGAGCAAGTCATGAAGAAGGGGTCATTCACAATTGGCCATAGCACGGAGCAAGTGTGGTCCCTTTTTTCAAGTCACAAAGCCCTAGTCAACAGAAGAGTTAGAGAGAGGGGAGGCAGGTAAGAATTTTTTAAAGATTCTATTTATTTATTTATTTATTTATTTATTTGAGAGGCAGAGTTATAGACAGAGAGAGACAGAAAAAGAGGTCTTCCATCTACTGTTTCACTCCCCAAATGGCCACAATGGCCAGAGCTAGGACGATCCAGACCAGGACCCTCCTCTGGGTCTTCCCATGCAGGTTTAGGGGCTTAATCACTTGGGCCATCTTCTACTTCGTTCCCAGGCCATAGTAGAGAGCTGTATCGGAAGAGGAGCAGCTAGGACACAAACTGGTGCCTATATGGGATGCTGGTGCCACAGGTGGAGGCTTAACCTACTGTACCACAGTCCTGGCCCCTGGTAAGAATTTTATTGAGTGGTCTTGATCACCATGTCCAGCTGTCTGCCCTTAGACACATGTTGCTGTGAACACTCACCCCACCCTCACAACTACCCTTTGGTAGATAGCCCAAACCAAGCCTTTATTACAAAACCTCCTCATGTGAGCCTGCCAAGCTGTCCCAGGAGCTCAGTGCCAGCCCTGCCTTTTCCAAACTCCCCACTATTCTTAGGCCAGTGATTGGCTCCTGACCCTCAGTGATGGTGTTTGTAGTCCTTCCACCAATCTGCCTTTAGGGTTTGCTTTGGTTAAGCTACCACATTCCTCTCTCCCTGGTAGTCCTGAGGTACGATGTCTATCTTAGTTCAGCCCCTGGGTTCCTCCACTCACAGCTGTTGTCCATGCACCCACCATCTGCTCAGCCCAACCCCTATGAGTGCAATTTTGTTGTTAGAATAGCACCATGCTGAGATCATACCTTTATTTGTAATGTGTTCCATCGATTTTGTCCAACTTAATCTCTAGTAAAATATACATAGTTAATCCATAGCCTGGGTTTATTTCTTCTTTATTAACCCTGTGTGGTCTTTTAGAGACCAGTTTAAAACCACCACTATTCAAGATGTATTAAGAAAACATATCTGGGGCCTGTATTGTGGCATAGCAGGTAAAGCTGCTGCCTGCAATGCTGGCATTCTATATGGGTGCCAGTTCATGTCCCAGCTGCTCCACTTCTGATCCAGCTACCTGCTACTGGCAAGGTAAAAGCAGAGAATATATCCCAAGTGCTTGGGCCCCTGCTACCCACATGGGAGACTGCCAACTCCTGCGAGGCACATCAGTTTAGCCAGAAGCAGGGAAATACAGGTTGGGCAGATGCTTCTAGGGAAGATAACTAAATAGACGCAGGTAGAGTCACACCCTGGTGGGCCTCATACTCTAAGCTATGCAGTTTGGACTTTATCCCTGGTGTCCTTTGAATCGTAAACTTTAGTGAATCTAAGAATCACTGGTGGATCTTGTTTTAACTGTAGGTTCCTGAACACTGCACACAGAAATTCAGATTCAAGGTCAGGGATGAACTCAGGAATCTGCATTTTAACAGTCCCTCCCTTCCCAGGGTGAGTGTGATATGGACAATGGTTGAGTGACACTTCTCCAAACACAGCTGTAGGAGACCTGGAGCCATAGAGGGGTGGCATGATCAGATCTATTTTAGAAAAATCACTCGGGCAGAAAGTGCCCCAACCATGCTTACTCAGCAAAGCCCCCTAATCCTGTCATAATCCTCCTGTAACCTCCTGTTGCCCAGGGCTGCAGTGCTCAGAGCTGGCTCTGAAAGCAACAGCCTCCTGAGAAGAGAGGAGACTGGAAAGGCCATGCCTGAGCGGCCGTGGACTGTTTTGCTCCAGACCTTCTGTGGCCCCACACTTGGGGGCAGTGAGTAATACTGGTAGTGAAAGCATGAAAGCTTAGAGACATGGTCCATCGGTGGGATTCTGAATTTTGGAGGAAGGACACAGGCTCTACTGTGGGCCATAGCCTGGAGCAGATCCCTGTCCTGTCCAGTTGGGGCTGCAGGAGCTTTTAACAAGAGAGAACCTGTGCTCATTTGACTAACAAGGACCAGCGTGGGATTTGGGTCCAAGCCATATCAGCTATTTACTCCTGATATGCCAATGATGTCATCTCAGAGAGATGAGCCTGCCCTGATAATGGAAACTAAAGCGAACAGTGATAACAGTGGCAGTCACAATAATGATGTTCCCACCAAGACCCTGCCCACTCATTTCTTAGAACCGCCTAATCCACTGAGCTGATTTTTGCAGAAATTACCTTCTTATAATCTGGTGGTTCTGAGCATGGCAAGAAACCCAACTACAGATACTGGCTGACACCAGAGGAGGTAACGTTCATCCTGCCTGTTGTTTACCACCTATGCCCAATCCAGATTTCAGGTCCTGTTGAGCCTTAAGGGCCCAGCAACTGTCCCATCTTCTATACTCTTCCTCTCCCAAGAGGACAACATGTCATCTTTCCCAAGGTTGGACAATGCAACAGGTAGTGACGTTCTTGTTTCCTATTCATTCTACAATCTCAGAGGGATTGGGAAGCCATGGCTCTGGCTTCTTTTTTTCTGGCTCTCTGCACCCAGCAGCTACCCAGATGGCAGATCTGAAATGAGCAAGAGGCCTCTGTATGGGTGGCTAGACTCACCTTCAGACCCAACTCATGAGCTACAGCTCAGTTTCACAGCACCCAACCACCAGAGGCTCTACCAAGGCCATTTGTTTCCTGAAACTTCCCAGATAATTTTTTGATTTACTGGTACCTGCTGGGATTATGCCTTATTAACTATCTTACCATTAAGGACCCAGAGGAGAAAATGGAAAAATAATCATATTCACATGATTTAACTAGACACAAGAAAATGACAACTTAGATTGGCAACAAGGGCCTAAATTAAAATATTTTGCCTTTCCTAAATTAAATTAAAATATTTTGCCTTTCCTAAGTCAAATTTTCTGGTAGTTTCCAGGCTACAAATAATATTTATGTGTATGTGAGTATGCAGTTTATATCCAAAATATTTAAGAAACATCAGTCAGCATATCATTAATTGAAAGATAAGTCTTGGGCCGGCGCCGTGGCTCAACAGGCTAATCCTCTGCCTTGCGGCACCGGCACACCGGGTTCTAGTCCCGGTCGGGGCGCCGGATTCTGTCCCAGTTGCCCCTCTTCCAGGCCAGCTCTCTGCTATGGCCCGGGAGTGCAGTGGAGGATGGCCGAAGTGCTTGGGCCCTGCACCCCATGGGAGACCAGGATAAGTACCTGGCTCCTGCCTTCAGATCAGTGCGGTGCACCAGCCGCAGTGCACCGGCCGCGGCGGCCACTAGAGGGTGAACCAATGGCAAAGGAAGACCTTTCTCTCTCTCTCTCTCTCTCTCTCTCTCACTATCCACTCTGCCTGTCAAAAATTTAAAAAAAAGAAAAGAAAAGAAAGATAAGTCTCAACATAGGTATCAAAAGTATTTATAATTAATAAATAATTTATAGAGAGTTCATCATTGGAATCATGATCAAACCTTGAAGAGATGACTACCAAATATATAATTCTACTCCAAGGAGCTAAAGCAATAACATAATCTTAACTCATTAAGAAGAGGAGTTGAGTAGCTGGTCTTGGTGAGACCTAGGCAAGTGCCTGTGTGTCTTGGAAGACAGAACAAGAGTATGATGAGTTAAGACCACTCAGAGATGATTGTCTCTGCTGCCTGTGATAACTAGAGACAGGGATCTGGAACTGGCCCGAGTAGGCACCACGAATGTTGACTCAGATCTGGGGTAAAGATACCTGAAATTGCAAGATTTTAAGACCTAGGAATTGGTTTTAATTAAAATAAGCCTCCAAGTAGTCTTCAAAATATGTTGGTACATTTATAGCTATTTTGTTTAAGGATATATATATATATATATATATATATGTATATATCAGCCATGTTCATATATATGAACTCATTTCATGTCACTTATTTCTAGATATTATTATCCCAACCTTAATTAAGAAGATTCAACTGCAGCTCAGAAAGACTCAAGAGCATATAACTGGCATGTGGGGTTCAGCCAGACTTCTTTGTCCCAAACCATCCATCTATTCTTTCTAACACACCATACCAAGCCTGTGACACTGCATTTGCTGCCTGGTCCAGAAGACAGGGCCGTTTCTCAGTCTCATAGTCAAGGACAGCCACCCGAAATAAGCAAACATTGCAGCAAAAATCCCTAGCTATCCTGTGTGGGCTCTCAGCCAGGGATGCCCTGGCATACTTATATGAAGGCTAACATGGCAAGAACCAAAGATCAGAGCCCTTACTGCCATGCTCTCCCCCTCCCCAAATGCCCTTGGCTTCCCACTCAGAATCACACAATGAGTTTTTAAACACCAAATGGCAAAGGTGGGTTTTAGGAGATCAGCATTTTCATAGACAGAGAGATGCATACAGCTGGACTTCTCTTCATCCTCTCAAGCACACAAAAATTTTCACATGTACCAGGGTGATTCCTCTTAGAAATTCTACTTCAAGGGGCTGTTGCTATGACATAGTAGGCAAAGCCACCACCTGCATCACTGGCATCCCATATGGGTGCTTATTCAAGACCCAGCTGCTCCACTTCTGATCCAGCTCCCTGCTGATGCACCTGGGAAAGTAGTGGAAGATGGCCCAAGACCTTCCATCCTTGTGGGAAACCTGGATGAAGCTCCTGGCTCCTGGATTTGGCCTGGCCCAGTGCTGACCATTGCAGCTACTTGGGGGAGCGAACCAGTGGATGGAAGATTCATTCATTCATTCATTCTCTCTCTCTCTCTCCTCTCTCTCTCTCTCTCTGTTTCTTTCTCTCTCTGCCTTTGCCTCTCCTTCTCTGTAACTTTTTCATATAAATAAATAAATAAATCTTTAAAAAAAAAAAAAAGAGGGGCCGGTGCTGTGGCATAGCAGGTAAAGTCACCACCTGCAGTGCCAGCATCCCATACAGGCACCGGTCCAAGTCCTGGCTGCCCCACTTCTGATCCAGCTCTCTGCTATGGCCTGGGAAAGCAGTGGAAGATGGCCCAAGTCTTTGGGCCCCTGCACCCATGTGGGAGACCTGGAAGAGGTTCCTGGCTCCTGGCTTGGGATTAGCACAGCTCCGGCCGTTGTGGCCATCTGGGGAATGAACCAGCAGATGGAAGACCTCTCTCTCTCTCTCTCTCTCTCTTTCTCTGCCTTTAAATAAATAAAATAAATCTTAAAAAAAAAAAAAGTAGAGTAATAGACAGTGAGAGAGACAGAGAGAAAGGTCTTCCTTCCATTGGTTCACTCCCCCAAATGGCTGCTACGGCCAGTGCTGCGCCGATCTGAAGCCAGGAGCCAGGTGCTCCCATGTGTGTGCAGGAGCCCAAACACTTGGGCCATCCTCCTCTGCCCTCCCAGGCCACAGCAGAGAGCTGGACTGGAAGAGGAACAAATGGGACTAGAACCCAGCGCCCATATGGGATGCCAGTGCTGCAGGCGGAGGATTAACCTAGTGAGCCATGGCACCAGCCCTCTGTCATCTCAAATTTTTTTTAATTTTTTTTTTTTTTTTGACAGGCAGAGTGGATAGTGAGAGAGAGAGACACACAGAGAGAAAGGTACTCCCTTTTGCCATTGGTTCACCCTCCAATGGCCGCTGCGGCCTGCGCATCTCACTGATCCGAAGCCAGGAGCCAGGTGCTTCTCCTGGTCTCCCATGCGGGTGCAGGGCCCAAGCACTTGGGCCATCCTCCACTGCCTTCCCGGGCCATAGCAGAGAGCTGGCCTGGAAGAGGGGCAACCGGGATAGAATCCGGCACCCCAACCGGGACTAGAACCCGGTGTGCCGGCAACACAAGGCGGAGGATTAGCCTGTTAAGCCACGGCGCCAGCCTGTCATCTCAATTTAAAAACTCTAGTTTCCCCAAGCTGAAAAAATTTTGCTGCAAATCTGTGATTCTGTAACACATTCAAGAAAAACAGAAAGCTGTGGATCAGTGTTGTGTCAGAGTAGGTAAAACTGCCACCTGCAATGCTGGCATCCCAGATGGGTGCCAGTTCGCGTCCTGGCTGCTCCTCTTCCAATCCAGCTCCCTGACAGTATGCCTGGGAAAGCAATGGAAGATGGCCCAAGTGCTTAGGGTCCCCACACCCATGTAGGAGACCTAGAAGAAGCTCCCAGCTCCCGGCTTCAGTAGGGTCTAGGCCTGGATGTTGCAGCCACTGGGGAGTGAACCAATGGATGGAAGATTCTCATTCTTTCTCTCTCTCTCTTTCTCTCTCTCTTTCTATCTCTCCTTCTCTCTATGTAACTCTTTCAAATGAATAAAATAAATCTTAAAAAAAAAAAAAAAGGGCCGGTGCTCTGGCATAGCAGGTAAGGCTGCCGCCCACCGTGCCAGCATCCCATATGGGTGCTGGTTCAAGTCCCAGCTGCATCACTTCCGATCCATCTCTTTGCTGTGGCCTGGGAAAGCAGTGGAAGATGGCCCAAATTTTTTGGCCCCTGCACCCATGTGGCAAGACCCGGAGGAAGCTCCTGGTTCCTGACTTTGGATTGGCACAGCTCTGGCCGTAGAGGCCAATTGGAAAGTGAACCAGTAGATGGAAGATCTCTGTCTCTCTGCTTCTCTTTCTCTCTCTGTATAACTCTTTCAAATAAATAAATAAAAATCTTTTAAAAACAAAAACAAAATGGAAAATAGAAAGCCTAAAAGACCTACTGGGAACATTTGTCAAGTACCTATTATGAGCCCGAACAACAATCTCATGAAGCAGTTATTCTGAACCCTACTTTTTAGATGAGGTCACTCAAACTCTGGGGATCTGCCAAGTTCATACACACAAAAAGAGAGGCAGAGAGAAAGAGAGAGATCTTATTGGCTGGTTCACTCCCCAAATGCCTATAATAGTTGTCATTGGTTTAGGCTGAAGCCAGGAGTCTGGAACTCAATCCAGGTCTCCCACATGGGTAGCAGGAGCATACATTTGAAACATCATCTGCTGCCTCCTAGGGCACAACTTAGCAGGAGCCTGAAAATGTATGCAGAAATAAGACCTGAACCTAGGCACTCCAATTTGGGATGCAAGTATCCCAAGTTGCATCTTGACAACCGTGGCAAATGCCTGTCCCCAGGGTTGTTCTTAACAGACACATATTATCTCGTTTGTTATATTTAATTTAACATGATTTACTCTTGCTTCCATTATGATAAACGTATTATTGTCTCTACAGACACAGAAACTAAAGTTGCTTCTCAAAAGGGCTCTGGAGGAGCTGGTGCTATGGTGCAGTGGGTTAAGGCCCCGGCCTGCAGCACCAGCATCCTATATGGGTGCTGCTTTGAGTCCCAGCTGCGCCACTTCCAATTCAGTTCCCTGCTAATGCACCTGGGAAAGCAGCAGTGGGTGGCCCAAGTCCTTGAGCCCCCACACCCATGCTAGGGACACAGAAGAAGCTCCAGGCTCCTCGCTTGGGATTGGCCCAGCTCCAGCTGTTATAGCTGTTTTGGGAGTGAACCAGCGCATGGACTATCTCTCTCTCTCTCTCTCTCTCTCTCTCTCTTGCTCCCCCCCCCATCTCTGTGTCTCTCCCTCTCTCTGTAACTCTTTCAAATAAAATAAATCTTTAAAAAAAAAAAGGGGGGGGAGGAAGGCCTCTGAAGGTTCAACTTAAGCTATTTTCCCACTGTCATTTATGACCATCATGAAAACACAAGACTCCTAGCAGAACCCAACAGAACATAAACTCCTTCAAGACAAGCTCCCCAGAGTGAGTGCCCAATCTCTCCACAGACTAAGTCTTCAAAGAGCCCTAGGTTTGTAATGGTGCAATCATTATCCACATAGTAATGATGTAAGAACCTACCTCAAAGGAACCATGACTTTTAAATCAAGCTCTGAAGTAAAAGATATGAAGAGAGGATGTGGCACTATGGGAGAACAAGAGGGACCAGGGATCCATCTTCCTAGCTGTCCTCCCACACAAACACAGACATGACGGCACAGGCATGATCTAGTGTAACTGTTTTGGAACTGTAGTGTCTATTAAAAGGCTCTCAACTTCCAGGGGAAGGCTTGGATGGTGTGGTTACTTACAGCTCACATCAGCAACCTCTCCCCATCCCGAAGGCAGGCAGCTGGGCAAGTTCCTGGAGCAGCTTGCTGGCAGCTTAGGAGAGCCAGAGTGAGCAATAAGGATTCTGTGCTCCAAATACAGGAAACCCATGTTCTGATGACTGAGTTTTACTTCTGACCTTGGAGCTGCAGATCTTGGAAGACAATGGTGATGACTCAACTGACTGGGTCCCTACTATCCATGTAGCAAATTCTGATCCCATTCCTGGCTCCTGGCTTCAGCCCCCAGTGCGAGGTCATTGTGGGAATTTGGGGAATGAACCTCTATCTGTCCCCCTCTTTCCCTCTCTCTCCCTCTCTAAATAAATAATAAATACATAAAATTGTCCAACTCTGTGCTGTCCACAGAGACTCACTTTAGACCTACAGACACAAATAGGTTAAAAGTGAAGGATGATGAAAGAAATAGCATGCAAATAGTAACCACAAGAGAGGATAGGTGGCTATAAATAAGCCAGTCGCAAAAACACAAAAACAATAAATAGTGTGTGGTCCCACTTATATCAGGTACCTGGAATAACCAAATTCATAGAAACAGAATGCATAATGGTGATTGCCATATATATTTTATGTAATATCATTTACTTTTGCTTTCATTATGATAAAAGTATGACTGTCCCTACTTTACAGACACAGAAACTGAAGCTGCCAATCAAAAGGGCTCTGGAAGGTTCAACTTAAGCACTTTTCCCACTGTAATTTATGACCATCACTAAAACACAAGACTCCCAACAGAACTGGAAGGAGAGAATTGTGAGTTATTATTTAATAGGTATAAAGTTGAAGCTTTTCAAGATGAGAAGAGTAATGGACATAGGTGGATGATGGTTGCACAACAATACTACATACTTAATACAACTGAACTGTGCCTATGAAAACAGCAAAAATGGTAAATTCTAAGTCAAATGTGTGTAAAAATGTTATTTAAAAATACCTCAAGTGTGTACATTTTCACATTGATTGTCATTATTTTATGTGCAATAAACTGCAGTGTTTGGAACTGAAAATAAATAAATAAAAATACCTCAGATCTGTAAGCAACAGATGTACTTTATTCCCAGGTTCTAAGTTTGCATTTCCTTGAATGCAAATAACAGAAAACAATCTGAGTTAACAACAAAGTAAGGGATGGCGCTGTGGCATAGTGGGTAAAGCCCCCATCTGTAATGCCAACATACCATATGGGTGCCAGTTCGAGTCCAAGTTGCTCCACTCTGATCCTTGCTAATGGCCTGGGAAAAGCAATGGAAGATGGCCCAAATGTTTGGGTTCCTGCCATCCATGTGGGAGACTCAGATGAAGCTCCTGGCTCCTGGCTTCAGCCTGCCCCAGCCCTTGTCATTACAGCCATCTGGGGGAGTGAACCAGAAGATGGAAGATCTCTCTGTGTCTCCCCGTGTTTCTGTGTAACTCTGACATTCAAAATAAATAAATATTTAAATATCAACAAAGCAAGAAATTTATTGAAAGGATGAAATCCAAGAAATAGAACAAGACAGCTGGTATGGCCTCAAGGAATTTGAAGACCTTCCCTCTACAGCTTGAGGAATTCACATGACTCAATCTCAAATTCCTGGATTCAGTCCAAAAACCATAGAATGAGAACCTAACCTCAGCTAATGGCTGATCTAATCAGTTACATGGGAGCAAGTTCACCAGGTAGAAACATAGCTGCAAGGAACTCACCCCTTAAAGGTTAAAACAGTAATTAAAGAGAAAATAGTCATTCCTAAAGTTCCGTTCACACACACAAAAAAATCATATATAAAACTTAGTCTGTTTTGTGTTGCCATGACAATACCATAGACTGGGTAATTTATTCTTAAAAAAATTACTTTTTGCAGTTCTGGAAGCTGGAGAATCCCATATCAAGGTGCCAGCATCTGGCGGGCCTTCTTGCTGTGCCATTCCATGCTGGAATAGCAGAAGGGCAAAGGAGTGCAGGGTGAGAAAAACATCAAGCCGTTCTCACTGGCATTAAATAAATAAATCTTTAAAAATAAATAAAATTAATCTTTAAAAAAATTCACGAGGGTGCAACCCTGGTGATGTAAACATCTCCTATTAGGCCCCATCTCCCAACACGGCTGCATTAGGGATTGAGTTCCAAGACATGCATTTTGATAGATGCGTTCAAACTGTAGCATTTTGCCTCAGCCCCCAAAATTCATGTCCTTCTCACCTACAAAATACACTCATTTCCTCCCAAGAGTCCCAAAGTCTTAACTCATTCCAGCACCAGTTAAAACATTCAAAGTCTAAAGTCTCCTCTAAATCAGATATGAGTGAGAATCAAGGCATGATTCATTCTAAGGAAAATCCCCTCCGGCTCCGAGCCTGTGAAAAAGCAATCAACTTCAAAATATAATGGTGGAACAGGTACGGAACAGACATTCCCATTGCAAAAGGGAAATAGGTAATAAAAAAGGGTAACTGGTCCTAAGCAAGCCCAAAACATGACAGGGAATACAACATTAAATTTTAAAGCTACAGGAAAACCTTCCTTGATACCATGGTCCACTGTCTGAGTGTACTGGGTTGCAGGTTGAAAACCCTCAAGGCTCAGGCAGCCCTATCCCTAAGGCTTTTCTGGGCACTGGCTATGCTATAGCTCCAAGGGTTGGTGCCTCACATCTACAGTTCTCCCAGGATGGGGGTGCACATTGGCCCCTCTCTAGTTCTGGGGTCCCTGCAACAAACATGACCCCACGGGCCTACTGCCCTTTGCCCTAGTTGGGAATGTAACTGGAGAGAAAAATCTGAGGGCTCTTATCTACCATGTATGCCCATGGAACTTACAGCAACGAATTGAGCTGCAAAGCAGAAAAGAGTATGAATTGGCCAAGCCAAGGAGCAGGGTAGCCTCCTGACCAAAAACCAGGCTCCCCCAGCAAGGTTCTACAGATGTCCTAAGGCTTGCCTTTAGAGAAGTCATACACATTCATTCAGTTTGGAGAAACCTCAGGAAGGGGTATAGGTAATCAAAAGGATGTGGGTGTGTATGCCCACTAAGTTATCATGTATGCTACACAAGACCCACATTCAGCTGGGGGTGGAGAGTCAACATTTCAATGAGGGGGTTGAGGGGCCGGCATTGTGGCCCACTGGGTTAACACCCTGGCCTCAAGCACCAGCATCCCATATGGGTGTTGGTTCTAGTCCCAGCTGCTCCTCTTCTGATCCAGCTCTCTGCTATGGCCTGAGATAGCAGTGGGGGATGGCCCAAGTCCTTGGGCCCCTGCACCCACGTGGGAGACCCAGAGGAAGCTCCTGGCTCCTGGCTTCGGATGGGCACAGCTTCGGCCGTTGTGGCCATCTGGAGAGTGAACCAGCAGATGGAAGACCTCTCTCTCTCTCTCTCTCTCTCTCTCTCTCTCTCTCTCTCTCTCTGTCTCTACATCTCTCTGTAACTCTGTCTTTCAAATAAATATAATAAATCTTAAAAAAACAAGAAAAAAATTTAAAAAACAATGAGGGGGTTGGGCTTCCATATCAGAATGATAAAGTGGAAACTGGTACTTATGCCAAGAATTCTGAATCTGGCTTCAACCAGGGCACAGCCTGAGGTTTCTTATCAAGGAGAGTTCCCCAGAAGAAATGTGTCTTCATCCAATCTGTTGTGACTCCTATTCACCTGCAAGGATAGCTGGTTGGCTTTAATTAGGATTAAAACAGGGTTGGACAATTTTCTCTGAGGTAGGGGGCATGTTGTTGGGAGCTCTCTGTGGTGGTGTGGTGGTTCGGCTCCTGCGACAAGTCTCTGCCTGTGCTCCCAGGCTGCCTGCCTCATCCTCTGAAATCTAGATGGAGGCCCCTAGGACCTCTGTGCTGACGACACCAAGCCAGCACCCTGTGGACATTGCCTGAGCCCTACAAACTGGCAGCCTGAGCTGGGGTGGCCAAGGAGCACTGTGGAGCTGGCAGGCAGAAAACTCTTAGGCAGCACAGGGTAGCAAATGCTAAGGTCTCTCTGGAGACCTAGCCCTCAAGCTCCTAGCTTTCAAACCATAGCAAACTGCAAATTTTAAACAGAAGATTACAATATGGAAAGTCTGGTATGGTGGGTAAAACATCATATTTAATAAAAACTCAGATCTGAGGCTGGTGCTGTGGCTTAGTGGGTAAAGCTGCCGCCTGCAGTGCTGGTATCCTATGAGATGAGCACCAGTTCGAGTCCTGGCTGCTCCACTTCCCATCCATCTCTCTGCTATGGCCTGGGAAAGCAGTGGAAGATGGCCCAGGTCCTTGGGCCCCTGCACCCACATGGAAAGATATAAAGGAAGCTCCTGGCTCCTGGCTTGGGATCAGCACAGCTCCAACCATTGTGGCCAATTGGAGAGTGAACCAGCGGATGGAAGACCTCTTCCTCTCTCTCTCTCTCTGTCTCTCTCTCTCTCTCTGTGTGTGTGTGTGTGTGTGTAACTCTGACTTTCAAATAAATTAGAAAAATAAAAGGAAACAAACAAAAAACCAAACTCAGATCTGATTCTCATGAATCCTCTGTACTGACTTTAGGTAGTTTCTTCACTTGTAAAATAAGGAATTGAAGAAAAGGACCAATTGCCCTCCAGAGTGCCCTCAGTTCCCAAGTTGTCCAGATGCCAACTGCTACATCCACTATGACCCAGCCATCTGAGGAATGTAGATGTTTTCATAAGCTCCAAGGTTTGTTTGCAGATTTTGCCAAAGAAAAATAAAAACAACATTTCAAGAATGTCAACATTCAGTTCTGTGAAAGGCAGAAAAGATAAATATGGTCATTCTAGGTCTCCAGGACTGACTTCACAGACCCCATTTCCAATGCAGCTTTTTCAATACCTTTAGCTATAGACTGAATATTTGTGTCTCCTGACCCAAAATTCCTATATAGAAATATCATCAATGGGGTGGTATTAGGAGGTAGGACACCTTCTGTAGATGCTTAGGTCATGAGAGAGAATCTGGGATCAGTGCCCTAAGAAAAGAGACTCTGGGGAACTCTCTCACCCCTTCCACTATGTGAGAACTCAGCAAGAAGACAGCCACTTGTGAGCCAGGCAGTAGCCCATCACCAAACATCGAATATGCAGACACTTTGATCTTGGATCGCCCAGCCTCCAGAACTTCAGAAATAAATTTCTGTGGTCTATAAATCACCCGTCTATGGAATCCTGTTGTAGAGACTCAGGCTAAGATATCTCTCTAATGTTCTATTTGTCCTCAGCTCATCCAGCAGATGACATGACTACAACGTCGCATTACTACGCTGGATTCGGGAACAGTTCTTTCTTTTTGAACTGTGCTGAAATTAACTTTGAACCTGTTCAGTTAGTGCTCATCCTCCCTTGATGCTAACCAACCAAAACAGAACTCAACTCATTATTAGGATAGAAATGAGTCAAGGCAATTCATCTCAACCATATGCTTTATGTCCCGCAAATCCTTTTTATTTAATGATTCTATTTTGTGCTTCAAACACAGTACTTAAGTTCTTGTCTAAAACTAAATTAGCTCTCACCTGAAATGAACCTGAAATTATAAAAGATTTGTCACCCCAACCACTTGTACTCCTAACTCCCTTACTCTGCTCTTTTTTTTTCCTGAGCACTCCTCGCCTTCCAACATTTCACATAATCTATCACATCTATTTTTATTGGCATTTTCTTCTACCAGATTGTAAGCTCTACAAAGTTAGATATCTTATTATGATATAATAAAAGATATATATTTTAGTATCTTTGCCTAGTTTGTAGCACAGAGCACCTAAAACCTTGAAATTTCCTGACAGAAATGTCTTTTCATTATTTAGAACAAATCTCCTTCCAGCCATATCTAAGTCTATGCTGATACAATGATTCTGGTGGGCCCCTAGGTAGCTTCAGGATAGAAGGTAGTTTCCCGAGGATCTAATTATGTGATAAGAAGGCCTGGAACCTTCTGCCCCACCCTCAACCTCAAGGAGAGGAGAAGGGCTGAAAATTAAACTTAATCACCATTGGCAATGATTTCACTAGCCATGCTTATGTAATGAAATTCCACATAAAACCCTTGGCAATGGGGCTTGGGGAGCCTCCAAGGTTTTTAACAAATGCATGCATATGTTGGTGTCACTCCATTTATGGGATCCCCATTATGTGGAGAGGGTTTCCTTTGTCTATTTACTGTTACCAAGTCAATTACTAAGCCAAAGCCGAGCATCAACAGCACAAGCTTTATTCAGCAGCCAAAGAATGGAGAAGCAAGAGCTTATTTGCAAATCAACTTCCAAACCCACTGGGAGCTGAGGAGTCAAAGACACAGGGCCACAGGAATGTGGAGGAGGAGTATGCTAATAAGTAGGAGGAATACTCATGGTTTCTCTGGGAAAGGGGGCGGCATAATTCTCAGAATCAGCGTCTTGCAGGGGCTGTCACAGTTACTGCCATCTCTCAAGCCACTGGTGGGAGAATCACTTAACAAGACTGTAATGAAGTCTGAAGTCTTCTGAGGGTCATCGGGCAGCCGTATTGAATCTTTCTGGTCCTGGTCAGTTAGCCTGAGGGGAAACTATGGACTGCAAGACATCCTGTTCTCTAAGAGAAATGATGTTAGGGTCAAGGTAGCAACTTAAGTAGGTTGTGCAGGTACTGCCTTGCAAAACACTGGGAGTACATTAGACACCACCAGGACAGAGGTCCTATACGCTGGACCTTTCCAGATCTTGTCCTCTGCATCTCCCCTTCTGGCTGTACATTAATATACTTTATAAACTCTATACATTCCTGAGTTCTGTGAGTTGTCCCAGCCATTAACTGAACCTGGGGGAGGGGAGTTGTAAGAGTCCCTAATCCTGTACTCAGCCAGGAAGAAGTGTAGATAGGCTGAGGACCCCATTCATAGCTGGCATCTGAAGTGGGGAGGGTGTCTTGACCCCTTAACCTGTGAGGTCCCACTAACTGGGCAGTGTCAGAACTGAATGGAATTGTAGGATGCTCATTTGCTGTCAGGAGGTCAAATCAGTGGTTGTTGAGAAAACACCACATTGTCCTCAAAAAGTACCTGGCACATAGTAGGTACATATTTGCTGAATGAATGAATGAATGAATGATTGAATAAATGTCACCTCTCCCCCACACACATTGCTATCAAAGTTCTCATGATTTCCTCATCATCTTCTAGGAGACCCCACTTGCCCTCTAATGGCTTTCTAACACTTCAGTAACTATTTTTGATGCACCAAAAGGTGCCAAGCACTGAGGTGTTCAGAGAAACAAGTAGACCTTGTAAAAAGGTTAATATAAGGTTAATTCAGGGCAAAATATGAGTAACCTAGACCCAGAAGACACAAGCTCACTGACCTTTAATGAGTCTTGGAAAGTGCTCCAAGGTGGTCAAATTCTAGTCAGTATTTATATATTCCATGACAGTAGATTTTTACTTAACATTACACAGTGAATATACAAAAATGGGCTGAGGGAAAGTAGACCATGAGGGGAAGGAAAAAATTCCACTTTATATTGAATACACTTCTGAGACACTTAATTTTTTAATAAAAATATGTTACTGAGGCTGGTGTAGTAGCATAGTGGGTTAAGCTGCCACCTGCAACGCCAGCACCTCATATGGGCTCCAGTTCAAGACCCAGCTGGTCCACTTCCATCCAGCTCCCTGTTAATGTGCCTGGGAAAGCAGCAGAAGATGACCCAACTGCTTGGGCCCCTGTACCCACGTGGGAGACCCAAAAGAAGTTCCTGGCTCCCGGCTTCAGCCTGGCCCAGTCCCGGCCATTGCAGCCATTTGGGGAATGAACCAGCAGATAGAAGATCTCTCTTGCTCTTGTCTTTTCTCTCTCTGTAACTCTTTCAAATAAATAAAAAGTAAATCTTTAAAAAAAAAATGTTACTTTCATACTAACAACTTGAAGGTGATTGCATTTAGAAAACATACATAAATAAAACAACCAGGATATGGCAAAGCTTTCAAGGACTGAGAGCTTCTCTGTAGCATGGACGGTCACAGCCATGAATCATGATGACATCATCCAGCACATGCTGAAGCCTGCAGCAGGAATAGGGCAGGACACACGGGAGCTTCCCTAACCATGCCCAAGGGCAAAGGCTGGTTTGATGGCAAACATGGAGTATAGGAGTTGGCATTATCTCTGGCAGAGTCCCTGAACTTGTTCTGCCTCCAGAGGTCTTAGCAAAACATTTTTCTTTTCTTTGAGATCCAGAATTTCTCTCTCACACATGCTAAGGCTGCAAGAGACATGGAACCAAGTTCTCATGCTCCCCTGCTCTCATGAGAATGCCCAGCGTCTCCACTGAGATCTGTATGACCTGACCCCTGCTTTCCTCCCCAGCCTTATGTTGCCCTCTTCCAGCTCCTGCTCCAGGCACTAAATTACGTGTGGTTCCTAAACCATCAACTCTAGAACAACATACCCTGCACCTGCCACTTGGCTCCTACTTCCATTCCCTGCTGCATCATGGCCCCCAGCAGAGTCCTCCCTGAACACCCCCTGGGCTAGACACCACCAGCTCCGGAGTACCCAGGGCCATCCTTGGAAACACTGTTTTGCAGAATGGTTGCCTGAACCTGTATCTCTGGCTCTTGCCAGCCTTTTAGCTTTTCTGCTGGCAAGCCCTGGAATGTTTACTGCGGTTGCCTCTAGTTTTGGGCAAAAGGCTCAACAAATATTTGCTGAATGCATAACCTGCTGGCCTGGCCTAACCCTTCAGGCATCATTCTCAGGTCAGGTGTGGAACATCCCTGGGCTGTGCTCTCACTTGCCCATCTATAAGCTCCACACAGTACCTGGAGGAAAGGTGAAGGCAAAACTCCAACACATAAGCAAGGAAGCTGCACTTACAAAACATCTCTTCCTCAAAGAGAAACTTCCACACAAAGAGATCCCCACCCTCCATATCTAAAGTTCTCACTGTGTCAACTTACCAGGAGCAAATGGGAACAACAAGGTCGGGCAGGGTAGAGGAAGATACAACAACGGACTGGAGTTCTAGTTCTGACCCCACGCCAAACGACTGCAGCTTTGGGCAAATCCTGTTGCCTTTCAGGCTTGAATGTCCCAGATTAGGTGCTGGCCAGGACCCTGGGACAGAGAGAAGCTACCCAATCTGAAAACCACGTAGCCTGTACTACACCCAGCCACGACCTCAGGCCTGCATGCAGTCCTACCCAAACCCCCGAGCTTAAAACAATATGTATTCATATTCCGGGTCACAGGGTAAAAATCTCAACATAAGCAAATCTAGATGGGACAGGCAACTTTTTTTTTGCCAAAGAAGGCACACTTGCTCACACCCCACAGTACAGGCTTGCTCAGACTTTACTTCTACCAAATCCAGGCAATAACCAGCCCCATGGTGCTGGGCTGTGCCCCTAGCCTCGAGCCTCCCTCCCTGAGTCCTGCTCTAGAGGGAAATCCAAGACCCTTCCCAAGATACGCTGGACTTGAGAAGCTGCCGGCACATTATAAGGAACAAGGGAGCATATCTGTTCCCACTGACTTCACTGCAGGAGGAAAAGGAGAGTTTGCTGATAGTTTTCTTTTATCTCACTAACTGCACAGTCAGGGTTCACGGTTCATCAGCTGGGCCCAAGTCCCAAGTCTGCCAATTTCTACTCACTTGACTGTGCGCCAGGAACCAACCTCTCTGCATCTCAGTTTCAAATCTTCAGAGTAGGGACATGATGCCTGCCTTCAGGAGCTGTTATAGGACTAAATGATACAACACCTGACAAACACACAGCTCATGGCTGCATACCACACAGTAAGTGCTTAGTAAATGCTACCAATCATTAACAGCCTGGAAATGTCTGGCTCAGAACAATGGGACTTACATTTTGTCTTTGTTTCTGTTTTTTTTTTTTTTTTTATTAATTTATTTGAAAGGCAGAGTGACACAGAAAGAAAGAGACAGAGAGAGATAGAGATCTTCCATCCACTGGTTTACTCTCCCAAATGCCTGCAACAGCCTGGGCTAGGCCTGGCTGAAAAAATCAGAAGCCAGGAATCTCCCATGTGTGGCAGGGGCCCAAGCACTTGAGCCATCACCCACTGCCTCCCAGGATGCATTAGCAGGAAGCTGGATAAGAAGCAGAGCCGCTGGGACTCAAACCAGCCCCCCAGTATGGGAGAAGGCATCCCAAACAGCAGCTGTGTTCCAACGCCCATTCTTAGGGTTTTTTTATTTTATTTTATTTACTTTTGACAGGCAGAGTGGACAGTGAGAGAGAGAGACAGAGAGAAAGTTCTTCCTTTACCATTGGTTCACCCTCCAATGGCCGCTGCGGCTGGCGCACTGCAGCCGGCACACTGCGTTGATCCAAAGCCAGGAGCCAGGTGCTTCTTCCTGGTCTCCCATGTGTGTGCAGGGCCCAAGCACTTGGGCCATCCTCCACTGCACTCCCAGGCCATAGCAGAGAGCTGGCCTGGAAAAGGGGCAACCGGGACAGAATCCAGCGCCTCGACCAGGACTAGAACCTGGTGTGCCGGTGCCGCAAGGCGGAGGATTAACCTAGTGAGCCGCGGTGCCGGCCCCATTCTTAGGTTTTTAAAAGAATTGCCCTGTGGGGGCTGGTGCTGTGGCGCAGCAGGTTAAAGCCCTGACCTGAAGCGCTGGCATCCCATATGGGCGCCGGTTCTAGTCCTGGCTGTTCCTCTTCTGATCTAGATCTCTGCTATAGTCTGGGAAAGTAGTACAAGATGGCCCAAGTCCTTGGGCCCCTGCACCTATGTGGGAGACCCAGAGGAAGCTTCTGGCTTCTGGCTTCAGATGAGTGCAGCTTTGGCCATTGCAGCCATCTGGGGAGTGAACCAGCAGATGAAAGACCTCTCTCTCTTTCCTCTACCTCTCTATAACTCTTTCAAATAAATCTTAAAAAAAAAAAAAAAAAAAAGAATTGCCCTGTGAACCATTGCTGTTGAGCCTACATAAAGATGAAATCATACTGCATGTATCATACCACAGTCCAGAATTCAGGTCTCTTCTTGTCATCTCACCTATCTCCCCATAGTTCTAACTACTTTTGATTAAACAACTGAGAACTCAGAATTGTAATAAAAATCACCATGAAAGACTGGCCTGGCCCTGACCACAGCAGTAGACGCCAAGCCCAAGAATCCCTATGGCCCAGATCCACTGTCTGTTTCTACTCCTGCTCCACAGCAGGAGCCTGGAGATCAGGCAGCCCAAATTCAAGTCACCATGATAGCTCTGCCTCATTGAGCTTTTGTTTACCCAGAATGGAACCTTTAGCATAGTTCCTTTTTAATCTCATGAAAAATTCCTGCAGATTGCTTAGCGGATTTGGAGAGGGGGAGGGGAAGGTGTAAGTACAAGAAGCTGGGAGAGGTGGGGGCACCTTTGGGATACTTGACAATGGATGGCCCCTTGGATGCAGAAGCAGTTCCACCAGTGCCCTGCCAGCTCTGATCCAATACCCTTTTTTGTTCTGCTTGGGTTAGTTTCTGTTTCTTGCATTTAGGAAAAAGAAAAAGACAACAAAGGCAAACAATTAAGATGAGGCATGCAGCAGGGTGAATAATGACTAATGCTCTAAATGCAAGGGTCCTCAGCCAAACTCTCCCTGCCGTGGTTAACAGCCAAGCCAGGATTAAGCTGCTCCAGCACATTCTATTCTGCCGCTCAGGAAGCATCCTCCCCATTACTGAGGGACAGAAACACTAGACTGGTAACTCCTGTCCCTGTCCAAGGTCACCACATCCCCATTTGCTGAGGGGTAGTGATAAGCCACCAACAACTGCAAAATCACCGCTGGGGCACCACCAGGACACAGAGGCAAAGGGAGGCTCCAGGGGCTCTGTTGTAAAGGATTGGCCCACGACAGCCTGGGGAGGGCCTGGCTAGGTCCACCCCTTTGAGTCTATTTCTTAAGCCAATCCTTGTGCTTCCCCACACTCCAGGAAGTGTTATTTGTATCCTCCTTTACTTACTGATGACTCAGGCTGGTTAAGTGGCAAGCCTAGGAAATGGGCAGAAGAGGTCTTAAAATCTTCAAACTGGTATCAGCCGTTACCTTTCTAATACAAACTACAAGTGTGGTAGCATTTCCAGAACTTGGGCGATTCGTTAGTGAGCAGTGGAGTTACTTGGAGTGAGCTCAGCAGCAAAGGAGGATTTGGAGGGGAAGAGGCAAGGAACCCAAGTGCAGGGAAGGAGTCAGGTGTGTTGAGGAGGCAGGGCAAGACCAGGCAAGACTTCACGGCAGGGACATGTCCTGACATCCCTGCTGCCGTGTGTCTAATCTGTAAATGCAGGGCTATGAGAGCTGGTATGAGTGAGTGCTACTGAGGACCCCTCCGCCAGGTGCAGCAGCTCCTACAAAGGCTGTCCCTAGTGCAGCTGAGTGTTCTCCCCGTGGTTCTTCTGAGCCAGCTCTGCCAGTCTCCAGCTCCCTCCGTGGACCTGGGCATGTGAACCGGGCAGGCTCACCCTAGTCTTCTCCAACAAGCCCTTTGCACTCGGAATCCCTTCCAAGAAGAAACTGCCCTTTCCTCGAGCTTTGGAAACCCGCACAGCAAGTTGATGTCTTCACTCTTTGGCACTGAGAGACAAATTTTGTTTTTGTTTTTAACAATCATCTACAAATCAAGTATATATTATTTTTCTTAAAGTTGAGGCCATCTGAGTGATGAGTGCAATATTCAGAACAAGATATACTTCGGGTTGTCCTGACACAACCAGAGAGGGTAGTCATTGTCTGGCTGAGACACCAGCTCCTTGCAGGAGAACACTGTGTCTTTCCCTGCTCCCAGACCCTCAGCCCCTGGTCTTTGCCCCTCTGAAACCTCCACCTCTGACCTCACATCATAGCCTTCTGCGACCAGGTCACCACCCATAAAGTTCCTAGAGGTGATGATCATACTTCCTCCACTCAACCAACACATATACATTCATGCCTTCTAGGTGCCAAGCAAGTGGCTAGGCTTAGAATACATGTGTGATCAAAAGTGTCCTGGCAAAGGAAACACATCATGCTTGAGAGTACAGACTCTGGAACTAGACTCCCTAGCTCCGAATCCCAGCTCGCCACTTGCTAGCTGTAAGCAAGTCACTTAACCTCCACGCATGTCAACTTTCCCTCTGTATAATGATCACAGCAGTATCTGTTTCATAGTACCAAGAGGATTAAGTGAATTCACATGTGTAAAGCATGTCTATGGTGGGTACTCAGTAAGCCCCATGTGTAAGTTAGCATTACCAAAGCACAAGTTAGCCGTAATGAAACAACCTGACGTGATAAAGTGCTTTGTACACAAGCATAAATACAAGATGTTTTAGGAGAACACTGGAGGGATGCATAGCCCAGACTTAGGAGGGCTTTCCCAGAGGATTCACACCCTAAACACAGGACCTTAAGAATCAATTTTACCCAGGGTCAGTGCTGTGGCATAACAGGTAAAGCTGCCACCTGCAATGCGGGCATCCCATAGGGACACCAGCTCATGTCCCCACTGTTTCACTTCCTATCCAGTTCCCTGCTAAGGGTCTTGGAAAAGCAGCAGAGGATGGCCACTGCTTGGGTCCCTGCTACCCACATAGGAGACCTGGAAGAAGCTCCTGGCTTCTGGCTTGCAGCCATCTGGGGAGTGAACAAGCAGATGGAAGACCTCTCTCTCTGTCTTTCCCTCTCTCTGTAACTCTTTCAAATAAATAAACCTTAAAAAAAAGAATCAATTTTACCCATGGAAAGGGTAGTGAAGATAGTGAGCAGAATATTCCAGACAGAGGATCAGCTTTTACAAGAACAAGGAAGCAGAGTGTATGCTTTCCTTGGTGAGTTTGCTTCATTGCAGATCAGTCATTAAGTGATAATTATTACAGAATTTATAATGTGCCTTCTATCCATGTAAGTGTTAATATACAGACTACCAAGAATTCAGATTTAAGTCACCAAACCAAGTATGAACTAAATTCAGTTCTGTTTTTATTGTGAATTATTTATGAATACCCATAGTTTAGGCTAATTTAATTTTTCCTTAAATGACTTCTGACCTATAGACTCTCTAAAAGAAGAAACTTTGTTTTCCTGGTCCCCACTGCTGCCCCCAGTGCAGCACATTGCACATTGTTGGTACCCAACAAATACACTGAATTTTAATCTGCATTCTAATTACTTTTTAAACAAATGCTGTACAAATGGTGAATGTTCTCCTCCCACTCAGCTCTCAAAGCCTAAGTTGGGGCTTGCCTCAGACCTCTTGGAGTAACCAGCTAATCTCCAAGATGATATCACCACCTAGCCACGTTCTATGACCAGCTAGCAAATCACAGCATGAACTGAGAGCAGCGGCGACTGGAAAGACAATACAAACATAAGCAAGCCACCACCGTACCCATCACATCCGGGTAGAGAACCAGATGTGATTAGATTTCAATTTGAAGGAAACTAAAGGAGAAAAAATTTTCCCACCAGGTAATAATCCTTTCCAGAAGACCAGCAACATTTTTTTCTTATTAACAGTTGAGGAACTATGGTTCCTGGAACAATAGGAGGAAAAGGATTTTATAATTATTCTAAGCCAAGGGTTCTCAAACAAGTTTTAGCTGCAGGAAACTTTGTTCAAACTAAATTTTTTTTTTTTTTGACAGGCAGAGTGGATAGTGAGAGAGAGAGTCAGAGAGAAAGGTCTTCCTTTTTGCCATTGGTTCACCCTCCAATGGCTGCTGCGGCCGGTGCATCGTGCTGATCTGAAGCCAGGAGCTAGGTGCTTCTCCTGGTCTCCCATGCGGGTGCAGGGCCCAAGCACTTGGGCCATCCTCCATTGCCTTCCCGGGCCATAGCAGAGAGCTGGCCTGGAAGAGGGGCAACCGGGATAGAATCCGGCGCCCCAACCAGGACTAGAACCCGGTGTGCCGGCTTAGCCTGTTAAGCCACAGCGCCAGCCTCAAACTAAATATTACCAAGATGTGTAGGCAAATGAAACACAAGAAGAATTATTATTGCTTTGGTCTAAGGCAGGGTCCAGGCCATGGCTGCCCCTCTAACCTCTGAGCACATTTAAACCCATTCATTTAAGTCTAACAACTCCTGTCCTCTTTTAGAGTTGGAACATCTGAGAAAGAAGTACATAACTTGTCCAAGATCACACAGTTGCTAACAGATTCAGGATGAATTCCCACCTTATGTATTCCAAGTTCAATGATCCTTCCACTACACTATGCAGTTGGTATGAAAATAGACTTACTGATGTGGATAGGGGGGTTGATGAGAAATAGGTGGGGCAGAAGAGAAGGCTTGTCCCACCCAATAGAGCAGGGCAAAGTCATGCGGTGGCTGCCACTGTGTGGGGCACCCTAAGATGCCTACTTAGAAGGCACCATCTGCCATCTTCCTGCTGGGTCACCAGCATGTGATGGTTTATTTGCCTGTTCAAGCCCACAGCCATTAACTAAACACCAGCTATCGGGTGCTAGGCAGCATACTGGGAACAGAGAGCGAGCACAAACCCACCATCACCATTATCCCAGCATGCACCAGCTAGAACAGAAGCAGACTGGAAACCATTAACCAGAGCAAGTGTGAGATCAGACTACAGTTCTGAACCTTCAGAGCAGCTGCACAAGTAAGGGAGGAGGGAAGGGCTGAGTCACCAGGAGGATCAAAGACACCTGTACTGCCTTAGGGTCTCCCAGGAGGAGTTTGCCACTGGGCAGACAGGAGAGGAGAGTCTCATTCAGGAAGAACAGAAGCACTTTAAATGATGCTGCAAACTGCTCATTTGTGGTTCAGAAAGATCACTGAGGTGGCACCGTGGAGATCCACAGCATGAGGAGGCTTCTGTGCGGTTGAAAATGGTTGTTTTCAGAAGGAGACTCGGCAGGAGGAGTCAAAGGAAGAGGGAGACAGGAGGGCTCCGCTGGTTCCCAGGGAACTGCTGCAGGTGGTGCCACCAACTGAGACAACCAAGTTTTGGAGGGAAAGTGAGGAGACTGCTTTGGCTGGCAGTGGTTCAAGGTACCGGTGGGAGCCCCAGGTGGAAGTGCCCAGCAGGGAGATGCAGGGGCCTGACCATTCTGCAGCTCGCTTCTACAGGGGACGGCATGGCCTGCTTCCCCACTACATACACATCTTGTTTCATATCTCAGCTCTGGGGGCTTTTACAAAATAGAATTAATTACAATCTTGTGTGGCTTCTTTCTTTTACCCAACCATCTAATAGAATCCAAGCCCTATCGGCTTTGACCACATGTTAGCTGGAGAATGCAGCCACACCCTGGAGCACCGGCTTCCTCTGCTGCGAATGAGTTAGGAGGTAAATTTATTTTAAGCAACAATAAAAACACAGAACATTGAACAGTATAGAACATCTGTCCAATTGAGCTTCATTCCATTCATTGCTAGAACAAAACTGATGCCATTTTGAAAGTAAGATATGAAGAAGGTAATGCCTAAACCTAGGAACCCTGTGATTGTTCAGAACTGAATTTAATCCACATTTCTTCACCAAGTAACCTACAGCACTGAGTCACTAACACACAAAACCATGGGAGATATTAGAAATAGAGTAAGTCTAAGAAATAGCACGTGGGGCCAGCATTATGGTGTAGGGGGTAAAGCCACTGCCTGCAAAGATGGCATCCCATATGGGTGCCAATTCATGTCCTAGCTGCTCTACTTATGATCCAGCTCCCTGTTAATGGCCCAGGAAAAGCAGCAGCAGATGTCTCAAGTGTTTGGGCCCCTGCATCCAAGTGGGAGACCCTGATGAAGTTCCTGGCTCCTGGCTTCAGCCTGGCCCAGCCCTGGCTATTAGGAGTTTTAGCCATTTAGGGAGTGAACCAGAGGATGGAAGAGTGCTCTCTCTCTCTTTCTCTGTCTCTGTCTCTCTCTCTCTCCATCCCTCAGATCCTTCCTCTCTATATATAACTTTGACTTTCAAGTAAAATAAATAAATTTTGTAAAACAGGAAAATAAAAAGAAACAGCACATAAGTTCCAGAAGCTAATAATTAATTTGCTAGATAAGCAAAATACAAAAATAAAGTGAATTAAGGAAACATGTAACCAATGTTCATAGAAACTGAATGTCCCACAAGATTAGAGGTAGGAAACACACACAGTTCAACCAGGGAATAAGGAAACATTTCCCAGAGAAGAAGTCCCACTGACACTTAGTGAGAAAGAATGAGCTGGGTTTGAACAAATAAAGGACAGTCCAGCGAAGAAGGCGGGACAGAATGGGCTGGAGCCACGGCCACCAGTGGGTGTTTCAAGACACAGAATTCTAAGTTTGTCGTTGGAGCACATGGGAGTGACTGAGAGACATGGGGGAGGCTGAGGGCTTTTATTTTGTTAGACTTTATAACAGAGATCCTGGTCACCTCCAGGAGGGATTCAGAGCAGGAAAAGAGGTGGATTATCAGAAGGTTGAGAGTCAACACAACCCATTGGACAACACTGCTAACTGGTAATAGACAGAGAGAAGAGAATGAGAGCATGAGAGAGGCAGAGTGGAACAGAAGCACGGATGTTTCCTGAGAGATGGAGTGTGTGAGACAGGCCTTGAAAAGCGGTCTGTTTTGGATGTGGAGATGGGAGAGCAAAGTCATCGAGGCTAGAAAACAGCACACAAAGGGGAAAGGCACGAGATCCAGCTGCCATAAACGTAGGGTGTGCCTAGGGAGTCAAAAGAGATAAGGCAGAAAGGCCTAGATCTAGGACCATGAGCACCGGGCTTCAAAGAAGCTGGACATTATCCAACAGCCTGTGTGACTCCTTAAAAGTGGCTGTTAAGGGGACTTACTGGAGCAGAAGTTGTGTTTGAGGAACACTGGGTAATGATAGCTCCACCACCAGTTTGCAATACCCACAGCATTTAATTTTGGCAGCAAGCATGGTCAAGACAGATCAGAGAACACCTGGGAGAGCCAGGCACGAACATGGGCACTAAGAAGATCAGGAAGGAGGGCTGGAAGAGAGATTTTCAGGACCTAACCTGAAAGTCTGCATGTGTTATGAGAGAGGAGGCGATGCCTGCTACAATTCAGAGGTTTGCACGAATACCCTCATAGATCTTCCACTTCTGTGAACTGTGAACCATTGCAGCCTAACATTTGTACCAATGGCACCCAACCTTTCCTTTTCAAGTATAAAGATCCACCCTTTTGGCTATTTAAAAAAATTCTCTTGGCCAGCATTGTGGCATAGCAGCTAAAGCTGACTGCTATCTGTGTGGCTGGCACCCCACATGGGTGCCGGTTTGTGTCTCGGCTGCTGCACTTCCAATCCAGCTCTCTGCTAATGGCCTGGGAAAATCAGCAGAAGATGGCCCAAGTGCTTGGGCCCCTGCCACACACGTGGACTGGCTCCCAGCTTGAGCCTGGCCCAGTACCTGATTGTTGCGTTTGGGGACTGGACCAATGGACGGCAGATCTCTCTGTGTCTGTCTCTCCATCTCTTCCTTTCAAATAAATAATAGGTAAATAAATAAGTAAATATTATTTTTAAAAAGCAGCCACCAATTAAGAAAGTGTTCAAAAATTCTAATACATTAATTCCAACAATTTCTCTTTTTTAAGACTTATTTTATTTATTTGAAAGACAGAGTTACAGAGGGAGGTACAGAGAGAGAGAGGTCTTCCATCCATTGGTTCACTCCTCAAATAGCCACATGGCCAGAGCTGAGTCAAACCAAAGCCAGGAGCCAGGAACGTCTTCTTGTCTTGCATGTGGGTGCAGGGACCCAAGGACTTGGGCCATCTCCCACTGCTTTCCCAGATACATTAGCAGGGAGCCTGATCAGAAGTGAAGCAGTTGGGACTCGAACCATTGCCCATGTGGCAAGCTGGTAGTGCAGGCTGGGACTTTAACCTGCTGCACCACAGCACCAGCCCCAATTCCAACAATTTCTATAGACTTTTTACTGAATTAACCTATTTACAAAAATAGCAAATACTGTTATTTTAAGAAACAAATCCTCCTTGTATAAACTTAGATTGGACATCTACTGATAGTTAATAACTACATGAAATCAAGGTAATTAATTTACTGCTTATTCAAATAACTGTCAATCTAACACAGGCATATACCTAAAAAAAAATTAAAAAGTGAAAGTAGGGGCCAGATCTGTGACATAGTGGGCAAAGCTGCTGCCTGTGGTGTCGGCATCCCATATGGGCGCCAGTTTGAGTTCCAGCTGTTCCACTTCTGATCCAGCTCTCTGCTAACATACCTAATAAAGTAGTGGAAGACAACCCAAGTACTTGGGCCCCTGAAACCAGGTGGGAGACTGGGAAGAAGTTCCTGGCTCCTGGCTTTGGAATTAGTCCACATGAAAACAATCTTAACATAATTATAAAGGAATACTACAACCAGTTGGACTAAAAATTTCAGTTCGTGTGACCTCAAAGCACAACACAACCTCCAAATAATTACAACTTAGACCAAATCAGCCACGAGCATAATCATCAACTGATTCAAACAACTTGGTCACTGGACCATGCTACTCTAAAGATAACAATGCAGGCCGGCGCCGTGGCTTAACAGGCTAATCCTCCGCCTTGCGGCGCCAGCACACCGGGTTCTAGTCCTGGTTGGGGCGCCGGATTCTATCCCGGTTGCCCCTCTTCCAGGCCAGCTCTCTGCTATGGCCCGGGAAGACAGTGGAGGATGGCCCAAGTGCTTGGGCCCTGCACCTGCATGGGAGACCAGGAGAAGCACCTGGCTCCTGGCTTCGGATCAGCGAGATGCACCAGCCGCAGCAGCCATTGGAGGGTGAACCAATGGCAAAAAGGAAGACCTTTCTCTCTGTCTCTCTCTCTCTCACTATCCACTCTGTCAAAAAAATAAAAATAAATAAATAAATAAATAAAGATAACAATGCAATAGTATTCTACAGTCCACACTGACAATGCAGTTTATAACCTCAGTGTTGGATCAGGACATCCCAAAGGTATCACCACTGTAAGTGGTTGGTTTGTTCAATGATTAAAATGCTACATGATCTGAGTTCAGACTGGAGGAACCCAGGTCAATTTCTACCCATTCAATATTTCAACCAGTACTAAGGGACAAGAGAAACAATGCCCACTTTTAAAAGAGCACTCGATTTGCCAGAATTATAGCATGGGTAAAGCTGCCACCTACAATGCTGGCATCCCATATGGATGCTGGTTCAAGTGTCTGCTGCTCCACTTCCAATCCAGTTCTCTGCTATGGCCTGGGAAAGCAGTAGAAGATGGCCCAAGTCCTTGGGCTCCTGTACCCACATGGGAGATCTGGAAGAAGCTCCTGGCTCCTGGATTTGGACTGGCACAGCTCTGGCCATTGCGGCCAACTGGGGAATGAACCAGCAGATGGAAGACCTCTGTATTTCTCACTGCCTCTGGTTCTCTGAAACTCTGCCTTTGAAATAAATAAATAAATCTTTAAAAAAAAAAGAGCCCTCAGTTTAAAAGATGATTATCATCACAGTCTACTACATTACTACATGTCCTGACCCACACCAAGAGTCATTAAGGTGGCAGAGCCTGGTACTTGCTTAAACTTAAAACTTTATAACCGAAGTTCAACTCATCTTCTTAACAGGCTCATAATCTTTTGCTATTTATTATCTCTATTATTCAGGCCACAACATTCTTAACATAAATTGAAAAAGGGGTTTTAGGGTGTGTTGGTCCTTATGGCCTACTTCAACCCTTCACTGATGTAGTAGAACTATTTACACACAAACTGTTATGACCACTAACATCATCCAGACTCTTATGCACTTACTCTAGCCCAAGCCCTCACATTAATTGTGTGAATTCCACTACTCATGCTATGTCCACTAATTAAAATACAGGAATATTATTTATTTTAGATACATTAAGCCTAGCCCTATATTCTATCCTCTGATCAGAATGAGCTACAAATTTTCAACTTGCATAAGCAGGCATATTAAGAGCAATGGCATAACAATTTTGTATGAAAATTAGCCTGGCCGTTATTCTCCTTCACAAAGTTCATGGAAAACAGAATTAAATTATGTTTATTTTAGTGCAAAAAATTGAAATCCACCTATAATGTTTTCTAAATTACACATTTTCTATGAACTTTTTGAAGATCCCTCATATGCATGGATTTCAAATTGTTTTTCCACCAAAATAAACTTATCTTTTAATTTCTTTTTCCATGAACTTTGTGAGGTAACGTGTATTATAAATGAACCAATTTTGTTGTTAAAACCTTCTCTTGGGGCTGGCACTGTAGCATAGTAGGCTGAGCCTCCTCCTGTGACACTGGCATCCCATATGGGCTTCTGTCCCAGTTACTCATCTTCTGATCCAGCTCTCTGCTGATGGTCTGGGAAAGCAGTGGAAGATGACCCAAGTGCTTGGACCTCTGCATCCATGTGGGAGACCTAGAAGAAGCTCCTGTCTCCTGGCTTCAGATCGGCTCAGCTTTGGCCAGTGTGACCATTTGGAGAGTGATCCAGCAGATAGAAGACCTTCCTTTCTGTCTCTCCCTCTCTGTCTGTAACTCTACCTCTCAAATCAATAAATAAAATCTTTAAAAAGTATATTTATTTATTCAAAGGGAAGAGGGACAGAAGGAGAAGGAGAGACAAAGAGAAAGAGAGAGAGAAAGGAAGATCTTCCATCTGCTGGTTCACTTCCCAAACGGCCACAATGGCTGAGGCTGGGCCAAGTTGAAACCAGGAGCCAGAAACTCCATATGGATCTCCCACATGGGTAGCAGGGATCCAAGTACTTGGGACATCCTTTACTGCTTTCCCAGCCATATTACCAGGCAGCTGGCTTGGAAACAAAGCAGCTTGGACTGGAACCAGCACTCCTACTTGGGATGCTGGAGTTGCATGCCACAGCTTAACCTACTGTACCACAACATCAGCCCCCAGTCAACTCTTTAAACACCTACTTACATTTCTTACCACTGTACTAATTTTAGTTACTGCCAACAACCTTATCCAACTCTTTGTCAGATGGGTTGGAATTATATCATTTTTTAAAAGATTTGTTTATTTTTATTTGAAAGTCAGAGTTACAGAGATGTGGTGGAATGAGAAGGCCATGCCAAGATGTCTGCTGGCAAGCAAGCATCAGTTACTCAGGAATGGCTTTGAAACCCACCTGGCAATGGAGCCTGCCTGGCAACAAGCTGTGATTGGATGGCTTTGGAAACCATATGGCAAACGGAGCCTGCCTGGCAACAGGCTGTGATTGGTTAGGGCATAGGCCGCCCCTTGACCGGATTGGCTGCCTTGGCTATATAAGCTGTTGTACTAACTGAAATAAATGAGTCTGCGGGCTGCTCGCCTCTGGCCTGCTTTCACCGACTCCTGGAGTCTGTGTGGTGACTCCACGCCTCTTGCCCCCACCACGCTCCTCCTCTCAGAACAAATCCACCGCAACACACACAGAGAGAAGAAAAGGCAGAGAGAGAGACAGAGAGAGGTCTTCCATCCACTAGTTCACTCCCCAGATGGCTGCAACAGCCGGAGCTGTGCCGATCCAAAGCCGGGAGCCAGGAGTTTCTTCCAGGTTTCCCATGCGGGTGCAGGGGCCCAAGCACCTGAGCCATCTTCTACTGCTTCCCCAGGCCATTGCAGAGAGCTGGATTGGAAGTGGAGCAGCTGGGACTCAAACCAGCGCCTATATGGGATGTTGGCACTGCAGGCGGCAGCTTTACCCACTATGCCACAGCGCCGGCCCCGGAATTATATCGTTTTTACTTCTCAGATGATGATGATACAAACAGATGTAAATATGGCAACCTTCCTTAAAAAACAATATTGGAGATATTAAAAACAATATTGGAGATAGCAGATTTAAAAATATGATCAATTATGGGATTTTTATTATACTCAAGCACATGAGAAGTTCAACAAATTTTCATGTTAAATTTCAACCCTAACATTCTCTCACTGGGATATTTTCCCACTACCTCCCTGAATATTGGGAAAACAGACTATTTTCTATTTTATTTGGTCTAAGAAAATCTTATCATTTTCCAACCCCATCATGGTAACCTTATTCTTTCCTTCCTACTACTCGGGTAAAATGAAGGCACTTGAGCTCTGCAATGTCTTCACAGACTGTTCATCAGGGACCAGATTCTCACCAACCCACGTCAAAGTGATCACTACACCCTCTGGTCTCTCAGCATTGTGTCATTCCTCACTGCAATTTTACATGCCACTTGCTAATTTATTATATTGTCTCCCTTCTTCATAATTAATTTTACCTTTATTAAAATCTGTCTCCCTTATGAGATTATGAATTAAATGAGAACAGAGACAACATTTTTCTCACTGTGAATTTGCAGTGCCTAACCCAGTACTGGCAAGGATTAGATATTTGAAAAATATTTACTGAGTAAATAATATTTTAAAATATAGATTTTTTTTTTTTTGCCAAGCAGAGTTCAGACAGTGAGAGAGAAACAAAGAAAGAGTTAAAGACAGTGAGAGAGAGACAGAAAGGCGCAAGCCAAAATATAGATTCTTAATATTTATTTACTTATTTTTATAGACTTGAGAGACAGTGCAATGAAGGGAGCCAGAGGCAGAGAAAGAGAGAGAGAAAGATCTTCCATCGCTGGTTCACTCCCTAAATACTCACAACAGCCAAGGCTAGGCCAGGCTGAAGCCAAGAGCCTGGAATTTCATCCAGGTCTCTCACATGGGTGACAGGTGCCCAAGCATTTCAGCCATCATCCACTGTCCCCCAGGATACATTAGCAGACAGCTGGATCAGAAGCAGAGGAGCTGGGACTTGAATTGGCATTCTGATACGGAATGTGGGTATCCTAAGTGGTGGCTTAACCCACTGCACCATAATGTCTGCTCCTAGATTTTATGGCTTTTTGGCCAATATATGGCTTGAAGTAAAGACTCTGCTTTAGTTAAGGTTTAAGAGATTTCCCAGTGTCTCCTTGCCCAAATTCAAAAGCCTCCTCTTGATAATGGTCCTCCATTAGTCACTCTCTCTCTTCTTTTACCTTTTAGGGATACCCTTGCTTAAGAAAGGCCACCCTCTCCTGTCTTCAGAATAAACTGCTTATTGCTACTCCTCTGCACTTGCCCATATTCGCTTCCCAGCCACGCGTGTGCTCCTCCATATCCTTACACGGTAAAGGTCATGACAGCTGCATTATTTCCATGGAATTTGGGTGTCAGAAAAATATCAGAGAAGTCTGTGAAAGCTCTCACCCTTGGAGGGGCCAGGCCCCATTCAGTGGCTCCTGAATGTGTTAACACAAACATGGTAATAATACTCATTTCAGGGAGGAAAACAAAATTTGAGAATTTAAATATGTTTTGTCTTACTAAGAATAAAATGCACCAGGTGGTAGCTTTGGGAGCCGCAAGGAGGGAAGGCCTGTACTTCCGGGAATGGAGAGTCCCTACCCGAACTTCCGGGAAAGAAAAGTCCTTGTCAAGGTCCCTACGGGTGCCTAAAGGTCAACCAATGAGGATCAGACCTGCCTCAACCTTTAACCCCCACGCCCTGTATCTATAAAAGGAGCCCTCCCAACCTCTGACTCAAGACTCCCCCTCCCCTCCCCGCTCTGTTGGGACCAGGGAACCTCGCCCAGGAGTGGAATCCCAATAAAACCCTGTGAATTAATTGATTCCTGCCTGGGAAGATTTGTTATGCGCCGGACACCTTGCACCAGGTAGTCTTTTAATAAGGTAAAATTAATTTCAATTCCCAAATTTTGTTTGACTAGTGCAAAGAATATGAATGAAAATGTCATTTCCTGAAGCAACTAGTTCATCTGGTTTGATCTAAACATTTAGAGCTTGTGAGAGCCTGTTGGGCTTCCAATAGTGCATTAAATTTTAAAAGGGTTCTGTGATCAAATATTGTACGGATTACAGGCCAAACAAGGAAAGGGGTTTTCAAAGGAGAGCATCAAGAGTACTATCAGATCCTGCAAATGTCAAGGAGAATGAAAGCAGCAGTCAATGTTAGTGACTGTACTTACACAGCATCTGCAGAATTATAAAGCACCTAAAAATAAAATGTATTCTATTCTCAAAGATGGAAATATTATCACTATCATTCCTCTTTTCTGGACAAGAGAAATAGGACTCACTTGGAAATGACTACATATAATCAAGTTCTTAGGATTTGCATTCCTAAGTTTTGCTCCCAAAATCTATTTAAAAGATTAAATTTCCCTCCCCCTCAAACCATAGTGCTGTGGCAAGGGCATCATTAAGTATAATCTGTAGTACACTGAAGCATTCACACATTACAAACATACAAATCATGCACAGACACATTCAAGAATTTAAATTACCTGCAGTACAGGAGAGTGAAGAGTTTCAGGTTGAAGGATTTAGGTTTTGATTGAGGCCCAGAGACTTTTAACAAGTTATTTAACTGACTTGATGTAAAGAGCCAAGACATTTATGTAAATAAATCTTAAAAACATAATAGGATGCCTGCTGTGAATTCATGGGATGGATTTCCAGCATTGTGAGAAGGGGAAAAGGAGGCATGAACAATGGGAGCTCCTCTTGCTGGGTGTTTACTGCAACCCAAGTACTCTTCTACAGACTTTTCATGCCTTCTCTCATGAACTCCTCACACCTGCCCAAAGCGGTGAATGCCAATTAGGTGGAGCCAGGAACTCTGCATTTCTGCAGATTAGAAGTGGTCAATTATCAGCAGTTTCACACTGTCTTCCTGGTCTCCACCAGTGAGTTACAGAAATTCACAGTAAGGAGGCAGGTCTGATAGGTTAGGAGATGCAATCTCCAAGCTTTAAAGAAGTAGTTTGAGGCCAGCACTGGGGGGCAGTGGATTAAGCCTGGGGTGCTGGCATCCCATCTGGGCACAGGTTTGAGTTCCCGCTGCTCCACTTCCCAACCAGTTCCCTGCTGATGGCCTGGGAAAGCAGTCAAAGATGGCACAAGTGCTTGGGCCTCTGCACCCATATGGGAGACCCGGAAGAAGTACCTGGCTCCTGGCTTCGGATCAGCCCAGTTTCTGCCATTACAGCCATTTGGGGAGTGAACCCAGCAGATGGAAGACCTCTCCTTCTGTTTCTAACTCTGCATCTCAAACAAATAAAGAAATCTTTAAAAAAAAGAAGCAGCACTGTTTGTATGTATGTTATCAGTGAACGCACAGAACGTCAAGAAATGATGCCACAGCAACTTCAGCATAGGAATCAAACCGTCTGCATTAATTAAAGTATCCTATGTTTGTTCTTGCTCCTCTCCCATAAACCTTTACCACTGATTCAGCCAACAAACATCTACTTACCATCAGGCCCCTGAAAGGATCTTCTTTTCCCTTCCTCCCCTTATTCTTTTCAGTTTATCCACTGGAATTCACCTCTTTTTTCAGTACTTTCTGTCTCCCTTATAATGAGAATTTAATTTTGCTTTTTTTTTTTTTTTTTTACATCGGGTTACCACCATCCCCATTCCACAACAGAGTGAAGGTTTCTTTTGGAAAATGTTCAACGTGATGTCACAAAGTTCTCCAAAAGCGCATTTCACAGGGATAAAGGTTCAGGGCCGCCTTCAAGGCCATGAGTGATGGGCCCGTCTCTGACCTCACGGGCTCCCACGCTCCCCCTGAGGTGAACGCAACCGGAAATTAACTGCTGCGTGATAGGCTTACGTTATTACCTAATGTTTTATGTCAGGCGTTGCCTCTGGAACTAAAGTTTAAGCTTCTCAAGGACAAAGATTAAGTCTTCTTTGGCTTCACACGCTGCCAGCAAAGAGCGCCCACCCACAGACCCTGAAGGAACAGCAAGAAACAGCGAGCGGCAGTCTGAGCGGCACAGCAAAAGAAGAGAGGTGGGGGGCTGCCCATTAACACCTGCTTCTGAGAACTAACGCCAGCTGGAACTTCAAAGCCTCGCTGGACACTGGGCCGCCCTTTCCAAGAGGCGGGTAAGGAAATCAGCAGTGAGGAGGCCATGGGCTGGCAGGGAGCCCGCGAGCGCCCGAGGACCGCGCGAGGCCCAGGCCGCGGCGCCCGGCGCACCGTAGCCTTCTGACCGGCAGGGGGAGCCGCGGCGCGCGCTGCGCCCTCAGCAGCAGCACCGCCCCGCTCCCGCCGCCCGCCCGCCCGCGCGCCCGGCGCCACGCCCGCCGCAGGCCGAGGGCCAGTCACCCGCGGGCCGGCGCCCCGCTGCCCATTCGCGCCCCGCCCCTGCCCCGCCGCGGAACGAGTAACGGTTACGAAGCACTTTCTCGGCCGGGATTTCTGCTTAGTCATTGTCTTCCAGGAAACAGCTCCCTCAGCTTGGAGTCCACTCTCCAGAGGCGGCCGCAGCAGTCGCAGCCACCGGCGCCTCCCGCCCGGGTCGCCGCTCAGCCGCCGTCCGGCCTCGCTCGGCCCGAGCGCCCAGCAGGCTCCGGCCGCGCGGGGGTGGCAGCCGCGCGCTCGCTGCTCGGGCCTCGGACGCCGCGTCTGCGCCCAGCCGCTCGCGGCCCCGTCGCCGCTCGGCCCCCTCGGGCGACCGCTACCATGGGCACGGACAGCCGCGCGGCCGGGGCGCTCCTGGCGCGGGCCCGCACCCTGCACCTGCAGACCGGGAACCTGCTCAACTGGGGCCGCCTGCGGAAGAAGTGCCCGTCCACGCACAGCGAGGAGGTGAGCGCCGACGCGGGGCAGGCCGCGGGTCGGGCCGGGGGCTCCGGGCGGGAGGGAGCGGCCTCTGGTGAGCGCAGGTGGCCGAGTTCGGGCTCCCGGGGAGGCGCGACCGGGGATCCAGAGCCGCTGCTGAGGGCAGGGCGTCCGGAAAACTTAGCAGGTGCAGCTGCACGGCGGCGAGTGGCGCCCGTCTCTGTGCCCACGGCCGGTAGCAAACTCACAGACGTACTGGAGGCCTCTCCCTGGCCCGGAGGTCGAGAGGGCCTCGGCATCGCTCGGTTCTCTGCCTGGCGTCTCGCTCCCTTCCCCCACCTCGTCCAGGTAGGGGGGGATGTGTTAGGAGCTCAGCCTTTGTGAATGAAGTTCTGCCCGCGTTACGCTTCGCTTTGAGAATGGTAACCTTAGTTTCTCCACCTCTGGGAGGCAGATGTCTGAACACTCCGATTTGGCTTTGGAATAAATAAATTTTTCTTGCCGGAAATTAACCTGCCCCATTTTATTTGCTTAAGGGCCATTAGTCGGAGGAGGCAGGTATTAATCTGGATGGACACTAGTTACACATTTTGGCTACCCCTGCCTGGGCGCATAATTATCTGTTGGCTGCACAGTTAATTAATTACCGGGGCATATCGGTGGCTTGGCACCATTTTAGTTGTGTTTCTTTTCTTTTTTCCAAAAATACCCCTTCAATATGTACAATTGTTGTGTGTTAATTAAAGGTTTTAAAAAACGTAAATAAAGCCAACATGAACATTTAGGAGCTCTGTGACTTAGGAGAAGTTACCATCTCCGAGTCCGCTTACATGGCTTCAGAGTTGGGTGGTGGTGCCTTCCTCATCTAGCTCTCATAATTTATGAAAACGCTGCCCGAACGGACGTTTATCTCCCTGACACCTGACAGAAAGAGAAAACAAGTCTTGATTAGAGGAAAATTCCTAGGCGTTGTCCTCTTGTGATGCTGTCATCCGTGTTTTATGTGAGGTGCTTCAGATAGGCTGAGCGGCACGGGGGCCTCTCTCCAAGAGTGCCCTGGCCCGGTGCGCTGGCCTACTGTTGGGAGTCAGCATCCTTCAGGAGTTGAGAAATCTTGGTCGCTTTAATAGGAGCCAGAACCCGTACCATGTTCTGTGTTCAGGTTCCAGCTATTTGTATGTTTTGTTTAAACTACCCCAATTGACTGTTTATCCCCCACAATAAGTATTTCTGTATTCAGTACATAGACCACCCCCCCTCCAATTTCTTCCAGCACTGATGGTGATGATTCAGAATAGCATTTTGCATGTATATTGGTAATATTGGGTGAAATTTTCTCCTATGCAATTAGAACCTGTGCTGAAACAGTGCCTTTCAGAGTTTTGTGATTACAAACACAGGAAGAAATGCTTTGTTAAATGCTTTGCTACCTTGCAATCCAGTTCATAATTATTTATCTACATATGTGTGAGCGTGCTTCAGGAAAGTTTGTGGAAAATGGGATTAAGTTTATTTTGGTGCAAAAAACGTTTTGAAATCCATGTACGTTTTGAAATCCATATATAGGTTCTTCATAATGCATGTTTTCCATGAGAAGACCCTATGATGTATCGATACATCTAAAACAAAGGTTTCATGATAATATTCACTCTTATTATATATTGTATTCTGATATTTTTCTATCCTATTTAAATTTTTAAAAACTTCTTAATGCACAATTGGTAAGACATCGTTCAAAGAACTGATTCTGGCCTGTAGTATTTTATGTAAGGTGCTTTATCACAATAGACAAAACTGAAACTAGAAAACCTTGGAGGAAAACTTGAAGGAGTGGCAGCATACCAAAGGGAAACTATGACACCCCAGTTAGAGTGGCATGTTTCGTTTCTGTGTAAAGAAAAACTTTGTAGTAAGTAGAACCCCAAATAGGGATGTGCTACTTGAAACAGTACAATCCCATTGAAGAGACTGAACATACTGAAAAAAAATCACTCATTATTCAGAAAATTTACACATTGAATAAAGAATTAAATTATTTCTTTAAAAATACTCAAAAAATCTTCTAGTTCTAACAGAGCTTGATTCTCTGCCCAGTTTTTGTGTTACATTGTATTTTGTGAAATCGAAATCATTTTTTAAATAGGCCATTATCTGATTGTTTTGCTGAATTCTTCCTAGTAAGGGTTTTGACAAGGTGAATCATGTGATTTGTTTTCTATTCTTACATAACTTCAGATCTACAACTACACTTAATTGTGGAAATCAATATCTTTGTGATATTGTGTGTGTATGTTAAGAATGAGAGACCAGGAAACAAAAAAGGACAAGGTTAATGTTTAGTCAGCAGTTTTGATAACATAATTTGTAAGATGAAAAATCATTGGCCGGTGCTGCGGCTCAATAGGCTAATCCTCCGCCTGTGGTGCCAGCACACCGGGTTCTAGTCCTGGTCGGGGCGCCGGATTCTGTCCCTGTTGCTTCTCTTCCAGGCCAGCTCTCTGCTGTGGCCGGGGAAGGCAGTGGAGGATGGCCCAAGTGCTTGGGCCCTGCACCCGCATGGGAGACCAGGAGAAGCACCTGGCTCCTGGCTTTGGATCAGCGCGGTGCACCGGCCGCAGCGGCCATTTGTGGGGTGAACCAATGGAAAAGGAAGACCTTTCTCTGTCTCTCTCTCTCACTGTCCACTCTGCCTGTCAAAAAAAAAAGAAAAGAAAGAAAAATCATTACATTTGTGATATAGCCAATGAATATCTCATAGAATTGTAACATTAGGCTTTTTTATGGTTTATTCTGATACTTTGCGCATCTCAAGGTTAGTTAAAGAAATTATTTTAGGAAAAGGGTGAATACTCTGAAAACAATTGTCTTCCTGTATTGAGAAGTGTATCAGGAAAGCCAGATGAAAATTGTGGGAAAACTGCAAGAAATTTCCCTCTAGAAAGGTAATGCATTTAATTTGAGCCCAAGCAACTCCTGGTAGAATTGGTGACCCTACTCAGACCTGCTACCTCAACTCTAAGAATTCTTAAAAGAATATAGACTTGTAATTCAGTCCGGACAGATTATCAACTCATTTTTATCTACTTCCTTAAATTTTATTATAAACACATTATATAAAGTTAAATGTTGGGACTTATTCAGGTGGGTTATTGTGGGTAGCACCTAAGTTATTGTGGTGGATTATCAATCTTAACCTAAGAACAGGTGACGCTGCCCGTAAATTAATGTCAGCTGTCCCTTGTACCATTCTATACTGAGAAGCAGTAAATGGCTTGTGTCAGTTTTTATCATAAGCAATCATAGTTGGGTGATTGTGAGTTCAAAAGTTTAGTCCCTGTTGTTGCTGTTAGGAAAGCGCTTTTGCAATTCAGGGGCTGGCTTCTAGTTACTCATTTCTCTTTTCATTGATTGCCCACAGAGTGCAAAGCACAGTGACCTTGCTTATCTGCAAAGCAGTGATTTCACTGATTAGTGATCCTGAGTCCATCAGTTGATTGAGTGGTAGCACAGCGTATCTTTCCTAATTAATGGAACAGAAGCCATTAGAGTGCCTGACATAGAGTCAGCATAAGTACAGGTTGAATATTCTTTTTCTGAAGTGTATTCCTCTTCAGAAAGATTTCAGATTTAAGGGGTTTTTTGGATTCTGGAATGTTTGCATAGACTTTACTGGTTGAGTATCCCTTATCCAAAGATTCCCAAACACTTGAAAGTCAAAAGGGTATTGTGTCAGTGCTCCAAAGCCCTGGATTTTAGAACATTCTAGATTTCGATTGTTTGGATTAGGGAGGCTCAACTTGTATCCTTCTGTGAGTGTTCCATTATACATACCTGGGTCCTCACTCAGTAATTAAATGTGCATCTTACTTTGGACCACTGTCAAAGAAACTTGAAATACATAGATGTAAGAAATTTTAAAATGAATAAACACTTGATTGAGTTTACAACATACCATAATGTTAGTGCAAAAAATGTTTATTCAAGAAAACACTATAGACAGGTTGGAGGTGTTCGTAAGTGTTAGACAGTGGCTTATGAACTGTCGTCATGCCAGTTGACCTCTGTGAGATACGACTGCCCTGGTGCTACTCAGACCTTAGAGAACGTGGCAGGAACTCAGGATACTTGTGAATAGTGCAAGTTCTGGGGAATGGTGCCATGGCACAGCAGGTAAAGTTGCCGCGTGTGATGAGGGCATCCCACGTGGGCACCGATTCCTGTCCTGGCTGCACTGCTTCCAATCCAGCTCCCTGCTGATGCACCTGGGAAAGATGGCCCAGGTGTTTGGGCCCCTGCCACCCAAATGGGAGACCTGGATGAGCTTCTGGCTTCAGCCTGGCCCAGTGCTAGCTGTTGTTGCCATCTGGGGAGTGAACCAGTGGGTGGAAGATCTGTCTGTCTCTTTCTTTCTGTAACTCTTTCAAAACAGATAAATAAATCTTAAAAAATAAATAAATAAAAATTCAGCTACCCATGGAAAAAGATTGAATAGGACTAGGACTGAGCTCAGGAGTTTGAGTTTTCAGTGAACACGTGGGTGAATCTGATGTCCGAGTTCTCTGGTCACACTTATTCTCTGTCATTTATTTGTATTTGAGGAATGTAGCAAAGTGGTTTATATGAATTCTGGTCAGGCTCACTGGGATTCAATCTGAGTTCCTCTGTTTATAAACTTCTTCTTGAGTAAAGATTATTATTTCTTTATGAATGCTGTTGCATCTCAAAAGCTTACTTAAATTTTCATTAATATAGAAACACTATGAAAATAACTAGACTATTGTTTTAGGTCAGGAATTTTAAGAGTCAAGAGTAGGATAAGAACTTGATTTTAGAATCTCTGCTGAAGGAAATAAACACCTTATAGAATTAAAATGGGTTTGTGTAGTATTTCCTGTTATCTTTCTTCCCCTTTTATCAGACTACTGTATTCTTATTGCAGAAGTGCGGATGGTGTATAAAGCTTGATTAACAGTTCCAACATGTGTTCCTTCTGCAGCTTCGAGACTGTATCCAGAAGACCTTGAACGAGTGGAGTTCCCAAATCAGCCCAGAGTTGGTGAGGGTGAGTGAAATGTGAATGCCGATGTCGTGCAGGTCAGAGGGGAAGTGAAGGAAGCAGGAAGTAAATTTCCTCACTTTGGGTTCTTCGAGGGAAGTCAAATAAGCAAACACTCAGCTGTGCAACTCCCTGTGGCTGACTGGCTGAGATGGGATCTGGGCTGTGGGCTCCGGGCTCCCCTCCTTGCCTAGCTGAGGTTAGGATTTTCACATGCAGCTTACACCACAGTTCCTCACAGGTCAGTGTTTTCTTTGCAGTTTATATTTGGCCTAGGAGGAGAATGGTTATCAAAGAAGAGTTTTGCTTGGTAGATTGCTTTGGGAGAATATCACCCAGTAATATAATGAAATTAGAAATTACTTGTTAAATGTCAGTTTCTGTAGAAACAATAAGGAACTTTATTTCATTAAATGTCATAAATGTTAGCGTACAAAGTCTCTGTCTATAATTCAATTCGGCCGAAGGCTCACTTCTCTTTCTCTAATTTTTATTTATTTAATTTATTGAAAGAGACAACAACAGATCTCCACTGGTTTACTCCCCACGTGCCTGCAACAGCCAGGGCTGGGCCAGTCTGGTCCAGGACTTAGGAGCTCATTGTGGATCTCCCATGTGAGTGGTAGGGACCCAGCTACTTGAGCTATCAGCCGCTGCCTCCCAAGGTGCACATTAGCAGGAAGCTGGAGTGGGAATCCAGGCACTCTGATATGGAATGCATCCTAAGCAGCATCCTCAACTGCTGTGCCAAATGCCTGCCTTCCCCACTCCTCCCCAACAACGGCTCATTTCAGATTACACAGACTACTTAAAAATGTGGAAGAGCACAAGCGCTGGAGATCCTTGTTCCTGTGGGCACACTGCAGGTGTGTAACCGGACGGCTACTCTGCAGACGATGATGAATCGGTTTCTGTCTCTGAAGTGGCCATTCTATTCGTGCATACTTAGTGTAAACACTTACTGAACCTCCGATATGTGCTAGGCGATGTAGTGTGCTCAAGAATCATGAGAAAAAACAAAAGGGGACGGGAAGGGCAGGCATTGTGACGCAGCAGGTTAAGCCACCACTTGAGACACCTGCATGCCATTTAAGCGTGCCTGGGTTCAAGTCCCATCTCCATTTCCCATCCATTACACACCCTGGGGGCAATAGGTGATGGCTCAGATTCCCGAGTCCCTGCCACCCACACGAGAGACCTAGGTGGAGTTTTTGGCTCTTAGCTTCCACTTCAGCCTGACCTACCCCCGACTGTTGCAGAAATCTGGGGAGTGAACCAGTGACTGGAAGATCGGCCTTTCTCTGTCTCACTCCACCTTTAAAAAAAAACAATAGCTACCTGCTGTATTCACATACTCTTCCTCTGCTTTTATTTGATATCTTCTATTTTTTGGGCATGTAATGTTGTGAGTATTGGATAAAAATACAATACTTTTTCCCCAGAAAAGAGGCACACACACAGCATCTACCTTACCTCAGAGGCTTGTGAAGCCCATGCAGACCTAGATAAAGACTCCTGTAGTCTCACCAGTTCTCTAGATGGCAGGTGGATAACAGATGATTTTATCATCAGTAACATTGTCTTCACGTGTTGTAGGAGTTTCCAGATGTCTTGGAATGCACAGTATCTCATGCAGTAGAGAAGATAAATCCCGACGAAAGAGAAGAAATGAAAGTTTCTGGTAAAGTCTGGCCTTTACAATTGATTTGGTTATACAGTGGAAGTGATAGTGAGATGTTGTCACGCAGGGAAGTGAGCCTTGCTTTGCTTTTGGTGGTGAGTGACTCAGTCCATATAGTAGGAAATACAAAGATTTTTTTTTTTTTTATGTCAAATCTAAGAGGGAGATACACAGAGAGTTGATGCTGGCCACCTCAGTGGGATCGGAATAGAATTTCAACCTGGTGTTCTTGCATCACATTAGATAATGTTTGCCCCAGAGGGACTAAGGTGGGGGAAATGGAATGGAAAAAGGGAGGGCTTGGGAGCAATGTGTGCCCCAAGCAAAGATCAGCTCTCCCTTCCAGGTGAGGTCCTAGGAAGCTTTGCAGTATAGAAAGTCTGGGCTGCGAGTGGCTTGGAGAAAGTGGAAGTGCATAGCATACCCTTTCGACAAATGTCATGGGGGACTGCCACATTCCAGAACCTATGCTAGACCCAAGGAATACAAAAATGAAAACGGGCTGCTCTTGCCCTCTGCTTGGAGTCAGCACAGCGTGCTCATTAAAAGCTTGAGCTTGGCTAGACTGCAGTTCCTGAGTGTGCAGCTTATTGGCTGGGAGAATCTTGCACTAGCAAAGTATTTAACCTCTCTGAGCCTCAGTTTCCGCTTCTGTAAAATGGGGATGCATCTGTTTTACAGGATTCTTTGTAAGATGGATGAAATAACAAAAGCAGCACTTAACACAGTGCTTGTCATGAAGTAAGTGCTAGGTAGCTGTTATTTATTACCATGTTGTTGTGGTTGTTACCATTATTGTTCTCAGATGGACATGGAAGATTATTGATTGTTGTTGATTATTAGAATAACAACTACCATTTATTAAGTCTTACTTTGTGCCTGGCACCATACTTGTCACTTTATAAATAGATTTCCTACTACAAGTCTCAAAACAATCCTTCAAGGTAAGTTTGTTATTCCCTGTCATATTCATGTCAATAGATTGACTGTTGTCATACAACCACTGTGTATTTGCCAGGAATCCATCGAGGTATGCCTGGCTCCAGAATCTATTAAATCTTGCTATTAAAACCACATTGCTGTTTGCATGGGAAGGAAGTAAAAGCAACATTCTTTCTGTGCTTGATTTTAATTACCAGGATGCAGGTCCAGCTTGGATGTCTTACAAGTTGTCCTCATACCTGTAAGCCTTGAGATTTCTAATCCATGTCAAAATTCTCACCAGATGAAGAACTTTCCCCTTTCTATTAAGAGAAAGATGGCTGTTTCCCTTGGCACAATTTTGCGGAGAGAGGAATAGTGGTGGGGGAGGGTTCTCACAGAGTGTATGGGAGCTAAGGTTAGACCAGAGTGTTAAAGGTGGCCCTTTATCTTGTTAGGGGAGCTGCGGCAGCTTTACAGCGTAAGAGTAATGCGAGGAAAGCCCTGTTTTAGGAAAAGTGCCCTGCAGTTGAAAGGAAGGAACAGATACAGGAAATGTATAAGAAAATGCGTTGCTTGTATTGAATGCCAGGTGCTTTACATAAGGGTATCTCATTATCCCTATTTCTCTCCATTCCCCTTTCTGATTTCTTTCTTTTCTTTTCTTTTTTTTTTTTTTATTTATTGATTGATTGACTGACTGATTTAAAAAGCAGAGTTACAGAGAGGCAGAGAGAAAGAGAGAAGTTCCATCCTCTGGTTCACTCCCCAAATGGCTGCAACAGCCAGAGCTGGGCCAATCTGAAGCCAGGAGCCAGACACTTCCTCTGGGTCTCCCACATGGGTTCAAGGGCCCAAGGACTTGGGCCATCTTCTGCTGCTTTCCCAGGCCATAGCAGAGAGCTGGATCGGAAATGAAGCAGCCGGGACTAGAACCAGTGCCCATATGAGATGCTGGCACTGCAGGTGGCAGATTTACCAGCTGTGCCACAGCACCAGCCCCTCTGATGTTTTTCTTTCTTGCTTTCCTACAGCTCCACCTGTTGGTTGAGATTGTTGAACAGTGAATTTACATAAAGTGTATGCATATAAGGTTGAATTAAATCAAGCCCAATCCTCAACCTTATATGCATGCACTTTATGCATTACTTTCCTGGTTACCATATAAATACCAATTAATGTGTTCTTGGGCAGATAGATATTGTACCCACTAAATTTTTAAAAAGTGTATATATATTTATATGTGTCTGTATATGGATAGATACCTAAATGCAGGCTGAGTATCCCTTATCAAAAGTGTTTGGGACCAGAATTATTTCAGATCTCATAGTTTTTCCAATTTTGGAATATTTTCTTAGAGTTTACAAGTTGAGCATATCTAATTTAAAAATCCAGAATGCTCCAGAATCTGAAACTTTGTGAGTGTAGTGTCAAATCTTTTTTTTTTTGGACAGGCAGAGTTAGACAGAGAGAGAGACACAGAGAAAGATCTTCCTTCTGTTGGTTCACCCCCCAAATGGTCGTTATGGCTGGCGTACTGTGCCAATCCGAAGCCAGGAGCCAGTTGCTTTTCCTGGTCTCCTATGTGGGTGCAGGGCCCAAGCACTTGGGCCATCCTCCACTGCCTTCCTGGGACACAGCAGAAAGCTGGCCTAGAAGAGGGGCAGCCGGGGCAGAATCCGGCGCCCCAACCGGGACTAGAACCCAGGGTGCCAGCACCGCAGGCGGATGATTAGCCAAGTGAGCCATGGCGCCAGCCCGTGTCAAATCTTAAATAGTTTTGGGTTTGGGAGCATTTTGTATTTTGGTTTTTCAGATTAGGGGAGCTCAACCTGTCATATGCTATGTTGTCAGGAGAGCAGATTGTAACTGTTGGTGGTGTGATAAACCATACATATCTTCTGTAAATGTAAGGTAAATAAAATAAAGCAAGATTCACAAACAGGTTATATCTTTTGGCTCATAATCACATTTTTTTCCTGCTCCCCTTTGGGGAATGATTCAGTGTAATGTTTAACAAAAAGTTACTGAGATGTTTGTTTTAGCTTTATACTTATGTGATAATAGAAAACTGGAACTGATACCAGAATATTCAAGAAGCAGGAACTCATATACTATATTATATCCTAAAAAATGACAGAGTAATGTTCAAGTATTAAAAATGAGTCTAAAATTATACATTAAAAATGAAATACACAGAAATCTAAACAGTAATTGCTTTGGGTGATGAGATTGGCAATTCTTTTTGATTTTTCTACATTGATAAATTTTCCTAATTTCTAGAGTAAGCACATGATTATAAAAAATTCTAAGGCATTGGCCAGCGCTGCAGCTTAACAGGCTAATCCTCCGCCTTGCAGCGCCGGCACACCGGGTTCTAGTCCCGGTTAGGGCGCCAGATTCTATCCCGGTTGCCCCTCTTCCAGGCCAGCTCTCTGCTATGGCCCAGGAAGGCAGTGGAGGATGGCCCAAGTGCTTGGGCCCTGCACCCGCATGGGAGACCGGGAGAAGCACCTGGCTCCTGGCTTTGGATCAGCACGATGCGCCAGCTGCAGCAGCCATTGGAGGGTGAACCAACGGCAAAAAGGAAGACCTTTCTCTCTGTCTCTCTCTCTCACTATCCACTCTGCCTGTCAAAAAAAAAATATATATATATATATATTCTAAGGCATCAAAATACTATATAGAAATAATTTTGTAAATTATTACATAAGGATAAAAGAAGTTAAAAAAAAGTTAACATCTTGCTTTATATGACCAAAAACTGGAAGATAATGTCTGAAAATGAAAATGATTACATTATGGGGCTGGCGCTGTGGCACAGTGGGTTAACACCCTGGCCTGAGGCGCTGGCATCCCATATGGGCTTTGGTTCGAGTCCCAGCTGCTCCACTTCCAATCCAGCTCTATGCTATATGGCCTGGGAAAGCAGTGGAAGATGACCCAAGTCCTTGGGCCTCTATACCCGCGTGGGAGACCCAGAGGAAGCTCCTGGCTCCTGGTTTCAGATCGGTGCAGCTCCGGCTGTTGTGACTAATTGGAGAGTGAATCAACGGATAAAGACCTCTCTCTGCCTTTCCTCTCTCTATGTAACTCTGACTTTTTATTTTTTATTTTTTATTTCATAAATGTGAATTTACAAAGTGCAACTTTTGTATTGTTGTGACTTCCCCCCAACCTCCCTCCCTCCCGTGGCCCTCCCCTCTCCCTCTCCCATCCCGCCCTTTATCGAGTTTCATTTTCAATTACCTTCATATACTGAAGATCAACTTAGTATATACTAAGCAAGGATTTCAACAGGCTGCATTCACACAACCACATAAGGTATTAGGGTATTGTTCGACTAGTAGTGTTTTTAAGTTTCATAGTACAACACATTAAGGACAGAGATCCTACGTGGGGAGCATGTACCCAGTGACTCCCGTTGTTGATTTAACAATTGGCACTCTTCTTTATGATGTCAGCAATCACCCGAGACTCTTGCTATGAGCTGTCTAGGCTATGGAAGTCCCTTGAGTTCGACTCTGAACTTGTTTAGTCAAGGCCGTGTCACAGTGGAGGTTCCTTCCTCCCTTCAGAGAAAGGTGCCTCTCTCCTTGATGGCCTGTTCCTTCTGCTGGGGTCTTGTTCACCAGGGTCTTTCATTTAGATTGTTTTTTGCCACCGTGTCATGGCTTTCCATGCCTGTGAGACTCTCATGGACCTTTTAGCCAGATCCGAATGTCCCAAGGGTTGATTCTGAGGCAGGAGTGCTGTTTTGGGCATTTGCCATTCTATGAGTCTGCTGTGTGTCCTGCTTCCCCCGCAGGATCATTCTCTCCCTTTAAATAAATCTTACCAAAGAGGCAGGTACCAATGCCAGCACACTTGGTAAAGTGATAAGTATAAATACACAACCGATCAAAAAGATAGGGTATGTGTCGAAGAGACTTCACAAATAAGACCAGTGTAAGCAAATAACTCTGACTTTTAAATAAAGAAATTTTTTTAAAAGAAAAAATCACATTGGGAAAGTGAGGTTGTAGATTTTTTTCTGATTCTCATCACAGCATTCTAATTTAATCTTTGTATACATTTTATTGGAGAAAGAATACAGTATGTTGAATTAATGTTTAATTCATAAAAATATACATTTCTAGTAATTTAAGCTCCTATATTTATCTGCCATACCTTCGTTTTTTTTGAAATTTCATTTTATGATGGAGAAAATAAATCTGTCATTTTATTTAACATTCATTTTTAAGTTACAGTTATGCCAACATAATCTACTTCTAATGAAAGAAATCTTAGGCCAGCGCCGCACTCACTAGGCTAATCCTCCGCCTTGCGGTGCCGGCACCCCAGGTTCTCATCCCGGTCAGGGCGCCGGGTTCTGTCTTGGTTGCTCCTCTTCCAGTCCAGCTCTCTGCTGTGGCCCAGGAGGGCAGTGGAGGATGGCCCAAGTGCTTGGGCCCTGTACCCCATGGGAGACCAGGAGAAGCACCCCCAACAAGCCCACAAAGCAATAGTGTGTAATACGTAGTGAGAGACCCTTAAAATAAGCATGTGTTATATGCCCACAAACAGGCTTTGTTTTAGGCAACAAAATATTTTCAGTCCTTGACATCATCTCCCACTCACCTAGCACCACAGATGCAAGGACTTCTCAGTAAATGCGTACAATCCCATGCTTGAAACCTAAAGCACGCACTGAATTGAATTTATACATTGCGATCTACTCTGCTAGGTAGGCAGTACATACTTCTAATATTTTATACATTAAATTACCCTCCAGCATTTTGAAATTTTAACATTTGTGCAAAACAACTTCTGAAAGACTTAGGAAACAAATTCCAAGGTTCACCTCCAGGCTGGTGTGGTTAAGCGGAAAAATGGCAGCAGCCTCAAGGTTCGTCCTGAATGAAAATGATATACGTTCATGTCAACCCATGTAAAAAACGCCTGTATACACAGATGGCACAAAGAGCTGTGCCGCTGGAATCACCAGTGCAAATGGTGGACTTGAGGCACTTATCCTTCTCCACGTTCAGGTATAATTATGCATAATCATTTCCTCAAGTGCTAAAGATTTCAAACCTGATCAGATTAAAGGATAAAATAAGGATAAAAGTCAGATAAGTCGTTAAGAAGTGTAAATATGAGATATTTATATAGCTAATTTCAAAGTGCTATGCTGTTAAGGACATTTATTTAACATTATAGGTTTACATGATACCTTCTAATAGAAAATTAATATTTGCTTTTTGTTTTAACAAGTATTACAGTAAGCAACTTTAAAATTACGGTGGAGCCAGCGCCGAGGCTCAGTAGGCTAATCCTCCACCTGCAGCGCTGGCACACCGGGTTCTAGTCCCGGTTGTGGTGCCAGATTCTGTCCCGGCTGCCCCTCTTCCAGGCCAGCTCTCTGCTGTGGCCCGGGAGTGCAGTGGAGGATGGCCCAAGTGCTTGGGCCCTGCACCCCATGGGAGACCAGGAGAAGCACCTGGCTCCTGCCTTCGGATCAGCGCGGTGCACCGACCACAGCGCACCGGCTGCAGCGGCCATTGGAGGGTGAACCAACGGCAAAGGAAGACCTTTCTCTCTGTCTCTCTCACTGTCCACTCTGCCTGTCAAAACAAAAAAATTACAATGGAAATATATTTTTATGTCTTAAAATGAAAGCTATAAAATTACATGATGAGTAATAGAAAAAATAATTCATTCAGGATTATCAGTTATCTGTCATCTTTGTAGCAGTGTTAAATACTGCATAGTATATGTGTATCCTAATGTAATCAATTTTCTTTTCTTTGTCACCAAGCAAAACTGTTCATTGTTGGATCAAACTCTTCATCATCAACTAGAAGTGCAGTTGACATGGGTAAGCAAAGATTTAACTTTTTCTTAATAGTGGGCTTTAAGTTAGTGTAGGTATATTAATTATAACTTGTATTCAAGTCCAAGTAAAAAAGAAAATGAACTGATTCTAATTAGCCTAATTTCTTAAAGTGTCAACATAACAAAGTTTACTTATATACAGTTATATTTTGTTATACAAAAGAAATGTAAAAGATACAACAGTAAAATGTTAACATTTAGTTGTATTGTTAATTATATCTATTACATTCTTAACATTTCTTAATTCTCATTCATATGTTCTTTTTTTTTCTTTATTGTCTTTTGTTTTTTCTCATTCATATGTTCTTAACACTTAATTGTATTCTTAATTTTTTAAAAAAGATTTATTTGATAGAATTAGAGAGAGGGAGATAGAGAGAGATTGTCCATCTACTGGTTTACTTCCCTGATAGCCACAACTGCCAGAGCTGGGCTAGGCAGAAATCAGAAGCTAGGAACTCTATGTGGATCTCCCATGTGGGTTTAGGGGCCCAAACACTTGGGCCATCCTCTGCTGCTTTTCCCAGGCACATTAGCAGGAAGCTGGATTGGAAGTGGAAGAGCTACAACATGAACCTGTGCCCCTATGGGATGCCAGTGTTATAGGCAGTGATTTTACATGCTGTGTTACAACACCAGCCCCCATATTCTTATTTCCTAATCATATTCTTACCCCTTTTAGTGCTGTAGCTGAGGTACCAAAACCACCACCACAAATAAACAAGTTTTTTTTATACATTTTCAGCACTCCATTTGGTTATTGTGGTATTATAGTTACTTAAGTTTTCCCTTTAAACGTTCTTCCAGTATTTATATATGTTAAAAACTTAAATAAATTAGCTTTTCAATATAAATGTAGAATGAATGATAATTATTTAAAATAAATTCTTTTTTAAAAAAAAATTTTTTTTTTTGACAGGCAGAGTGGACAGTGAGAGAGAGAGACAGAGAGAAAGGTCTTCCTTTTTGCCGTTGGTTCACCCTCCAATGGCCGCCGCGGGTGGCGCGCTGCGGCCGGCGCACCGCGCTGATCCGATGGCAGGAGCCAGGTGCTTCCTCCTGGTCTCCCATGGGGTGCAGGGCCCAAGCACTTGGGCCATCCTCCACTGCACTCCCTGGCCACAGCAGAGAGCTGGCCTGGAAGAGGGGCAGCCGGGACAGAACCAGCGCCCCGACCGGGACTAGAACCCGGTGTGCCGGCGCCGCAAGGCGGAGGATTAGCCTAGTGAGCCGCGGCGCCGGCCTAAAATAAATTCTTGAATTATTTTTATAGAAATTAAGAAAAGGTGTGGGCACTGTGACATGGCAGATTAAGCTACTACTTAGGACACCTGCATCCCACAGCGGAGTCCTGCCTTCACTTCTAAACCAGCTCCCTGCTAATACATCTCAAGTGCTTGGGCCCCGGCCCATGTGGGAAACCCAGATGGAGTTTCTGGCTCCTGGCTTCATGACTTCAGCCTGCCTTGGCCCCAGCTATTGTGGGCATTTGGACAGTGAACCAGAGGATGGAGGAATTTTTTTTCTCTCTCTCCTTTTTCCCTGTCATCCCTTCCTCCCTTCCTCCATCTTCCTCTCTATGTCACACTGCCTTTCAAATAAACCTTTAAAAGTTGATACATTGCCTACCTCTGTAAGTATAAATTAAGGGAGCTGGAGTTGTGACTTAGCAAATTAAACCAATGCTTGCCATGCCTGTAGCTCATATCAGGGTGCCAGTTTGAGTCCCAGCTGCTCTGCCTCCTATCTAGCTTCCTGCCAGTGGCCCTGGGAATGCAGCAGATGATGGCGTAAGTGCCTAGGCCCCTGCCCCCTTTATGAGAAATCAGGATGGAGTTCCTGACTCCTGACTTCAGCCTCGTCCAGCCCTGGCTGTTGGGGCCATTTGGGGAATGAACCAGCAGATGGAAATCTCTCTCTCTCTTTCTTGCTTTCATTCTGTTTCTCCCTCCCTGATGCCCTGCCTTTCACATAAATCAATAAATATTTTTTAAAAGTACAGATTAAGTCATAAATTCAGTTTTTCATAGTCTCAATCTTATTCTTGGCCATGACAACTAGTTACAGAATAAATATTACATTGGAATTCTTGTGATCATCCATATGAGATACTAGTGAGCAAGTAGAACTAGGGAAGACCATTTTATGAAGGTAAGTAGGCTACCAAAAAATGCTGGGGCCTAGGAGACAAGAAGAAAGCCTGCCTCCCAGAAAAAGACACCCACTTCCTGCCATCCAGAGAAGCAGGTGGACGGGTAGTCAGAATTTACTAAAAGAGGGGAATGTCCTAATGAAAGGTGAATTCTGAAGACTATTAGATAGAAGACTAGCAAATGACATGGACAGAATTCAGAGGGATGCTTTGAGCAGCTGGAAGTATTTGTTTTTACTAGGTAACAGTTCTCTCCTTTACCTCCTCTCTCCCATCAGCCTGTTCCGTCCTCGGGGTGGCACAGCTGGATTCCGTGATCATTGCTTCACCTCCTATTGAAGATGGAGTTAATCTCTCCTTGGAACATTTACAGCCTTACTGGGAGGAATTAGAAAGCCTAGTACGAAGCAAAAAGATTGTTGCCATAGGGACCTCTGATCTGGACAGAACACAGTTGGAGCAGCTCTATCAGTGGGCACAGGTAAAGGGCGTTCCATCAGCAACCCATGGGAGGAGCCTGCCTCGTTCAGTCTCAGCTGCACACTGCAGAGCATCGAACACATAGTGGGCACTCACTGCCACTGACTGCTTCAAGTGTGGGTTTTATCTGATGCATTAGGGTTTTTTTTTTTTTAAGGTCTTCCTTCAACGGGGACAGAATCTGGCGCCCCACCAGGACGAGAACCCGGGTTGTCGGCGCCACAGGCAGAGGATTAGCCTAGTGAGCCATCATGGCGCTGGCCGATGCATTAGGGTTTTTAAAATGTGTCTAATTGGGGCCGGCTCTGTGGCTCACTTGGTTAATCCTCTGCCTGTGGCGCCAGCATCCCATATGGGTGCTGGGTTCTAGTCCCAGCTGCTCCTCTTCCAGTCTAGCTCTCTGCTGTGGCCCAGGAGGGCAGTGGAGGATGGCCCTGCACCCGCACGGAAGACCAGGAGGAAGCACCTGGCTCCTGGCTTCGGATCAGCGCAGCGCCGGCCATAGCAGCCATTTGGGGGGTGAACCAACAGAAGAAAGAGCCCTCTCTCTCTCACTCTCTCTTACTGTCTAACTCTGCCTGTCCAAAAAAAAAAAAAAGAGTGACAAAAATACAAGACAATGTGTTGCAACTTTCAAAGCCAAATGAACATAGGCTATTTCCCTCAGTTTTACTTACATGTTGAGAACGTTACATTTTTATTTAGGTAATCTTGGGCCTTGGCTCTATTTTCCTAAGTAAGGGAATACTATTTATAACCAATACTTTTCTGTTACCTAAAGATATGTAAGACTCTCAGTTCATATAGCTTGGTAAGAAGTGCACCGTGGTACAGGACTTCAGGCTGCCTGCTTGGGATGCCTGGGTCCCATATCAGAATGCTGGCTCAAGTCATGCCTGGGAACCAGTGGATAATGTACCTGCCACCCAAACTGAGTTCTTGGCTCTTGGCTTCAGCTTGGCTCAGTCCCTGCTGTTCCTGCCATTTGGGGAGCGAACTAGCTGATGGAAGTTCTTTCTGTGTGTCTCTCCATCTCTCTCTGTCATTGTGACTTTCAAACAGACCTTTTAAAAAAAAATGTAACTACCACCACTCTGTGGTCTATTAAACTACAAAATTATTAGGAAAGTAACTTACTAGTATTTTACATAGATTTCTTTATTCATTTTATTATTATTTATATAAAGGGAGAAAATTGTCATGTATTTCATATACACAGTTTTAAGATCCTAATGATATTTCCTTTTACTTCATCCTTGGCTACCTCCTTTTCAGAGTTTCTTACAGGTAGGAAAACCCTGGAAGAAGTGTTATCCTTTCTCCCTTTGACTTAGTGATGACAGCCAAAATGTGCCAAAAAAGTGCTGCAGCGACTTGGAGGACCCAGAATGTACATATTACTTATGTGTTAAAAAATATGTATATATAATTAATACATGATACATTAATGTTATAAAATAATAGGAATATCAAACATGTTAATAAAAATACATAAAAAATATTTGTTAACCAGTGAAGTTACAGGAAGTTCTTATTTTCCTCTTTCAAAATGTTTCTGATTAACAGCCATTGTTTAAAGATTTATCTGTTTATTTGGAAAACAGAGTTACAAGGGTGGTGGGAGTTAGAGAGAGATCTTCCATCCACGGGTTCACTCCCCAGATAACTGCAACGGCCAGGGCTGGGCCATGCAAAACCCAGAGGCTAGAATTCCATCTGAGTCTCCCATGTGGGTTCAGGGACCCAAGTACTTGGGCTTTCTTCCGCTTTCCCAAGCAAATTAGCAGGAAATTGGATCGGAAATGGAGCAGTCAGGGCTCAAACCAGGGCTTATATGGGATGCTGGTGTTGCAAGTTGCAGCTCAACCCACTGTGCCATAACAGCAGCCCTGCCATGTTCATATTTTAACATTAAATATGCTTATTTGTGTGGATCCTTTAAGACATAGTTCCTCTTATAGTTGAAATCATCTCACTTGAACTCATGTTTGTTTCCACAGCAGATATATTGGATTGCTCAGTGGCTCTAGCAGGATACTTTAATAGTATCGCACAGGCCTTTTCCTTCTCCTGTAGATATTTTTCCTTTCCCTGTTAACCACTAACATGGGTTAGAAAAGCATAGATTAATGAAGATATTCATAGGGAAGAAGTTTATAAATTTCAGGTACTATAGAATATGATTTTTCATGTTTTATAATTGTTTGCTTATTTTTACTTTGGGTATTGCTAAATTCAGTAGAAAATTCATGATTTTACTTTCACTTGTAGGTGAAACCAAACAGTAACCAAGTTAACCTTGCATCCTGCTGTGTGATGCCACCTGATCTGACTGCATTTGCTAAACAATTTGATATACAGCTGTTGACTCATAATGATCCAAAAGGTGAGCCTGGTATTTTCATTTACAGGGAATGATCATGAGCTTTTATTTGGCAAAAAGCATTCTTGTTGAAATTTAAGTGTGTATAGTGATAATCAACAGTCAGTCCAAAACATATGCCTTCATTTTTACCTTTGCACAGAATAGGGAAAAGATGAAGGGATCATTTCCTGAACATCTGGTCTGAGGTTTACATGACACCCTAAATAAATAGGAATAAATATATTATTGTCTAGTGCATCCAAAATAGGATCAGAGAGCTACTTAATTAAACAGGATAAAAACCTAGAAATAGAGGTAGATAGAATTAAACTTGAAGCAACATGAGCATCTTAGGATAGGTAATTGATTAGGTGTTTTATTAACCATTAATATCAAGATATGTGCTTGATGTTAATCAGAAACATAGCTACTGAGAATGACTGACCTGCCGTTTAAAATCAACATTTTACAACGTAACTAGAATAGCAGGAAGAGAGTGTTTAATATGATTTGCAAACACTCTCTGTCTCTCTCACTCTACCTTTCAAATAAATAAAACTATTTTAAAAAGTCACTTTAGTGAGAAATCTAACAAAGATTGCAGTACTGATTTATCCTGAAATATGTTGTTTAAATATAGCCTTCTGTACATTGGCAAACATAGCATCTATCTGTTTACTTTGGGGAGACTCTCCTGGCAGTGACTGTTAACCCACAGCTAATGACCTGGCCTGGATACCCTTCTATCTGCACTTGAAACATTCATCTTTTTTCCAGTAGGAAAAGACTAAGATGCCTAGTATTTTTTTTCCATATATCTAAATATTGGCATTTAGATTACATGCTAAGATGTCATTGTTAAGCCAGAATATATTGTATATGAATATAAGGAAAGAAATTTAATCCTTTTTGGTATGTTGTTGTATTACAGGCATTTTGACAATTTTTTTTTTTTTTTTAAGATTTACTAATTTATTTCAGAGGTAGAGTTATAGACAGAGAGGGGTCTTAAGTCCGCTGGTTCACTCACCAGGTGGCCGCAACTGCCAGAGTTGGGCAGATCCAAAGCCAGGAGCCAGGAATTTCCTTGGGGTCTCCCACGTGAATGCAGGAGTCAAGCATTTGAGCCATCTTCAGTTGCTTTCCCAGGCCATTAGCAGGGAGCTGGATAGGAAATGGAGCAGCTGGGACTCGAACGAGGGTCCACATGGGATGCTGGCACTGCAGGCAGAGGCTTAACATACTACGCCACAGCACAGGCCCAAGTTTGTTTATTTGTTTTTGAGATTTATTTATTTGTGGGAGTGGGACTGTGGCATAGTGGGTAAAGCTGCTCTCTGCAGTACCAGCATCCCATATATGGGTGCTGGTTCAAGTCCTGGCTGCTCCACTTCCAATCCAGCTCTCTGCTTATGGTCTGGGAAAACAGTAGAAGATGGCCCAAGTCCTTGGGCCCCTGATCCATGTGGGAAGCCCAGAAGAAGCTCCTGGCTCCTGGTTGCAGATTGGCCCAGCTCTGGCTGTTGTGGCCATTTGATGAGTAACCAGGTGATAGATGACTTCTCTCTCTCTCTCTCTCTCTGCTTCTGCCTCTCTGTAACTCTGCCTTTCAAATAAATAAATCTTTTTTAAAAAACATTTATTTATTTGTTTGAAAGGGTTATGGGGCAGGAGGGGAGAGAGAGAGAAAGATCTACTAGTTCACTTCCCAAGTGGCAACAATAGCCAGAGTTGAACCAGGCTGAAACCAGGAGCCAAGAGCTTCTTCCTGGTCTCCCATGTGGGTGGCCGGGACCCAAGCACTTGGGACATCTTCCACTGCTTTTCCCATGCCATTATCAGGGAATTGGATAGGAAGTGGAGCAGCCGGAATACATACTGGTGCTCATATAAGATGCTGGCATTGCATGTGGTAGCTTTACTCACTGTGCCATGAAGCTGGCCCCTAGTGTTTTTTTGTTTTTTTGCTTCTAAACTTTTTGGTTAGAATTAGTAGACTAATCTGGCAATGAATCTTTAGACACTTTAATCCATGCTGAAGTTTTTCTTAATTTGTTGTGTTTACTCATTCTAAAGAATTAATGTAGTTGAATTTTTTTTTAAAAGATTTATTTATTTATTTGAAAGGCAGAGTTAGAGAGTTTTTGAGAGACACAGAGAGATCTTCCATCTGCTGGTTCACTCCCTAAATAGCTACAATAACCAGAGCTGGGACAATTGGAAGCCAGGAGCCAGGAGCTTTTTCTGGGTCTCCCATGTGGGTGCAAGGGCCCAAGTAATTGGGCCATCTTCTGCTGCTTTGCTGGGTGCGTTAGCAGGAAGCTGGATCAGAAGTGGAGCAGCTGGGACTCAAACCGACATTAGCATGCCAGCACCACAGACAGCAGCTCTACCCAGTAAGCCACAGCGCTGGCCCCAGTTGAATTATTTTTTCAGTATGTTGTCAATGAGTAGTACAGTTTTCTGAATTTGTTGTCTTTAATTTTTAAGCTGCAGGTTGTAAAACATTTAACTATGCTTGCTATCTAAAATATAATTTTTATTGATAAGTCCCCTGAAGTTCTACAGCCTCTGTTCTAAAATTACCCTTAATCCTCAGAATGGGTTTATTTTTTCATTACCCTTTGTCCTGGAGGCTGTAGTACAGTTTAACTACAGTCAGGGTAAAATTGTGAAGGAGGTGATCCTGACTAGGCCTTTCCCCTTTTTAATTGCCTCCCCTCCCCAACTCCCATTAACTCTATCCTGTATGATGCCCCATTCCCTCAGGGTCCTCATCTCTGTTAGTCTGGTAACCAATACCACATCAATACTACTTTTCTAAGGAGATATTTGCATTCTGTATATGGAAAGCTGTATACTAGCTACATGTCGTGGGGAAGTTACTTAGCTTCTGTTCCTCAGTTTCCTCATGCAGAAGAGACTGATAGTATCGATCTCGTAGGGTTAACATGAATTAAATGAGTTAATATACCTGAAGTACTCAGAAAAGTGTTTGCAAGTGACAATAACTAACCATGGCTGGGTGTTCACTGTTGACGCTACTCAAGTATCCCAGCGGTGCATTTGGGGGTGGCAGGTCTTTCGGCACTCCCAAATTACACTGAGTGGAAAATCGTGTGATCCCAATCCATCCTGACTCCCGTGGCATTTTTCCATAGTGCTTGATTCAGTCACCAGATGTTTGTGGACCTACTGTATGCCAGGCATTGGTATGGGTTTCTAGAAAAACAGTTATAAGCCAAATGAATCCCAACCCTCATGGACTTTTTATTCTAGTGGGAGGAGACAGACAATAAAATACGTGTTAAAAGTGATTAAGTGGCTAAAATATGTGCTATAGAGAAAAGTTGGCTGAGGGAGAAAGAGCATCCAGGTTAGGAGCTGTTGTTTTATATGGGGTGGTCAGGGAGGCCTTGCTCTGGGGTATTGTTAAGCAGAGACTTGTAAGTGCTTGAGATTTTCAGGATATAGCGAGGAGGCCCAAGAAGAGGTAGTGAGGAGGGGAGTATGGCCTCAGTAGAGGCCTTGCACAGAAATCTGGAATTAGAAACTAACAGGCTTGTCAGAAAATGCAAGTTAAAAGATATCCATTGGCAAAGATTTTTAAATTATTGCTGGTGCTTATGAGGATAGTTTAAGATCAGCAGTCACAGTTATCAACTGCTCGTGGAAGTGTAAAGCACAAATTTCCTGGAAAGCAGTCTCAGTAATATTTTTAAAAGAAAAGTTTATTTTGGTGCAAAAAAAATTTGAAATCCATGTACACCAAGTCTCTTCAAAAAGTTCATGCAGGGCCAGCACTGTGTCAAAGCAGGTTAAGCCACTGCCTGCCATGCCAGCAACCCATATGGGTGCCAGTTCAAGTCTTAGCTGCTGCACTTCCCATCCAGCTCCCTGCTAATACTCCTGGGAAAGCGGCAGAAGATGGTTCAAGTGCTCAAGCCTCTGCACCCAAGTGGGAGATCCAAGAGTAGCTCCTGGCTCAGCCCTGGCCATTGCAGCCATTTGGGATGTGAACCAGCAGGTGAATGAGCTCTGTGTCTCTTTCTCTCTATAACTCTGCCTTTTAAATAAATAAATCTTTTTTTAAGAAAGTTCATGGAGTATGTATTTTATGAAAAAATTATGCATGGATATCAAATTTGGTTTGCACCAAAATAAACTTATAATTCCATTTTTCCGTGAATTTTTTAAAAAGATCTTTATTTGGGCCGGCGCTGTGGCATAGCGGGTAAAGACACTGCCTGCAATGGCAGCATTCCATATGGGCGCCCGTTCAAGTCCTGGCTGCTCCACTTCCAATCTAGCTCTCTGCTTTGGGCTGGGAAAACAGTAGGGAGTGGCCCAAGTTATTGAGCCCCTCCACCCATGTGGGAGACCCAGAAAAAGCTCCTAGTTTCAGATTGACCCAGCTCTGGCTGTTGTGGCCATTTGGGGAGTGAACCAGCGGATGAAAAACTCCCCCCTCCCCTGCCTCTCTGTAACTCTGCCTTTCAAATAATAAATAAATAAATCTTAAAAAATATATTTATGTATTCAAAAGGCAAAGTGATGGGCGTGGGGGTGGGAAGAGTACAGATCTTCCGTCCACTGGTTCACTCTCCAAATGCTCACAACAACCAGTGCTGAGCCAGGACAAATCCAGGAACCTGGAACTCTATCCAGGTCTCCCATTTGGGTGACAGGAGCCCCAATACTTGGGCCATCATTCCTTGCATTCTGGGGACATTAGCAGGGAGTTTGATCAGAAGCAGAGCAGCCAGGACTTGAACTGGTTCTAATCACTCTAATATGGGATGCTGGCATCACTAGTGGCAACTTAACCCATTGCATCACAGTGCTGGTCCCTCCATGAGCTTTTTGAAGTACTTTTGTATATTTCCATATACATATCTATATGGATATATGTGCAGGTCTGTATATACACACACACACACTATTTATATGTGTATACAGAGAGAGTTATACACAAAGAAAACAGTTGTAAGGAGATGGCAGTGGAAATGATGTGGCATCTCTGACAGGATTATGAGTGACTCTATGTTGCCATGTTCTCCCTGGCTGTATGTGAGAATCCCCTAGAGATCTTCAGATACTACAAATATCCAGACTCCACTCACCAGCTACCCAGGGTCCAGGTATAGATACTTCTCAAAAAACTGCCTGGACATTTGTGATATTCCGGTTCAGATTCATAGCACACATGAAGGATGAGCGTCATTTATATTCAGCTATATTGTATTTCAGTGCTTACCTACATAGTCGAGTGCTATGTTGTCAGATTTAATACTTTGATTTTGTTGTTGTTGTTGTTTGTCTTAGAACTACTTTCTGAAGCAAGTTTCCAAGAGGCTCTTCGGGAAAGCATCCCTGACATCCAAGCACACGAGTGGGTGCCACTGTGGCTATTGCGCTATTCGGTCATTGTGAAAAGTAGAGGAATTATCAAATCCAAAGGCTACATTTTACAAGCTAAAAGGAGGGGTTCTTAACTATGACTTGGGATCATAACCCACTAACCTGGCTTTTCCTTGAATATAAGATAAAATTGAGATGTGCAAAGATCTGGTTACTGCCTCTACAGTGTCATTGAGGCAGATCTTCAGTTGTTTGACAGTATGTTCTCTGTCATGTTTTGAATACTTCTCTTGCCTCCACATCAGTCCACTCACATGAACCACTGTATTGTTTTCATTAAACTATTGTTTTCTTACTGAAATTGCCTATAAAGAAAATACTTGCAATATATATTTTCCTTTATTTTTATGACTAATAGAATCAAGAAAATTTGTTGTTAGATATATTTTGGCCTAGGCATCAGGGTAATGTATATACATATTTTTTATTTCCAAAGTAATTCATTGCTTCTTACTCTGTTGTATAACTAAGCAATTTAATTACAGTTGTTAAAATGAAATACTAAAAGATATTTTTCCTGTCATTGATAAAATAATTATATCTCAGAGTAACTGGAGTAGCTGGGATCTACTAGTAGTGTAAATAAAATTCATTCTTCAATACATGAATGGCAACTTAATTTTTTTGTGTGTCTTTGTTTAAGTTTAATGATCTAATCATGTATTGTGCCATATTTTCTCTTCCAATTAGTTATTTTTAAAAAAACGAAACCAAGAGCTCTGAAATTACTGTTTAGTGATTTGTATAAAAGCAACTACTGTTACCTCCAGATTCTTTTTAATTCTTGGTGCATCCATAGTATATTGCTGCTCCCTCAAAAATATTCAGTGTTTTGCATTTACCATGTGATGGGGCACTGTGGGCTCTGGAGAGAGGAGCCACAGAGATGCAATTTAAGAATCAATTGAGTAAAATATGTGATACTTGTATTCCATTAATACCTGACTAGGAGGGGCTAAGCCAGAAAAGGATAGAAATGTGTTTAATTCAGGACCAATATTGCCTAATTAAATAATGTTGTTTGGGATACGATCTTAGCTGTTGTTTAGCGGAGCAATGTAACCAAAACTTTAGAGCTAGAAGAGACTATAGATCATTTAGTATAATTCTTTCTTAGTTTAAGAATTAAACTAATTTTATTAAGTTGCACATAAAAAAACCTGTGACTTCCTTAATTCTGTAAATTTGTATATATAACCCAAATAGTTTAGAGAACTTTTTTTAAAATATCTTGTATTTCATATTTGTTAACCATGGGCCTATATAAAACTAATTTTGCTCCAGTTTTTTTTTTTTTTTAGCTTATGGAAAAGAGCTACAGTTTCATATTCAAAATAAATAGAAATAGACCCTTTTTAAAGTAAGGCTTTGTGGTTGGTTGGATAATCTAATCATTATAATTGCAATGTAAAATCAGCTGATTTATCTACTAAAATGTGTTTAGATTTTGAGCTTCTTAAAGCTTTCTAGTTTTTATAGTAGTTGTATGTAATGTTACTAAATATATGTAGTTAACTTTTTAATTTGGAAATGTACAACACTTTTTCATATAAGTCCTTAATTAACTAATAAGACCTTACAATTAACTAAGATATTTTAAGAGGGAACTTTAATATTATGCCTACTGATTTTTTTTTAAACCCTAGACTTACCCAGACTTAGAAAAGTTTGAAGGGTTATTTTTAAGAAAGAAAAACAAAACACCCACACCTAAGTTCTTAATGTATCCAGACTTCAGCAGGGTTTTTTTTTTTTTTTTTTTTTTTTTTTTTTTTTTTTTTTTTTTTTTTTTTTTTTTGTGACCTCCCATCCCCATCCAACATTTGACAAAGAAGTAGGCAATATTATGGATTGATTTGCAAATGAGATCCTGTGTGGATTTTTAAAGTGAGTTTTAGTATTATACCTGGAACTAATGGTGTTGAATAACCTTTTTAAACACCTGATTTTTTTCCAAGGCCTTATGATTTTCCAAGCTTGTATTCACATATTTTTTTAAATGAATGATCAGAAAATAGTAAATACTTTTCAAGTATCTTAGGACTTAAGAAGCCATAAAATAGAGTGGTAATAAAATCAATTAATTGCTTAAAACTGAAAGCTGACACGTTTTGTGGGAAGATGTGAATCCAATAAACCAAGGTAGAAAGTTTTTATATAAGTGGGCTTTTCTAGTAAACACAAAAAGAAGCTGTAGCTGTGACTATGTTTCCAAAATCACACTGGAGCCTTACTTTAACACAGTTTACTGTGACATGGAGTTTGTTCTGTCATGAGTGTATTTCAAAGTCCCATCCGTGAAACTGAAGTCACCAGAAGGGCCAAGGTGTCACAGTGTAAGTTCTGAGGACCTCATGCCAGTACATTAATCAAGGACCCATGTGTGGATGGCCAGTATTAGAGCTTACATCACAACTAATAGCTAATAATTTTTCAGTTCCCACAAGAGATACTTTGGACAGCCATGTGTAAAATGGAAAATTAAAAGTTATTATGTCAATGCTGCATGAATAGTTCAGATTTTTCTATACCACAGCCAAGTAGTAACTAAAATTAGGATCTTAATTTCTAGTGTTAAAAGGTCTAAGACCCAATTAACTCTTTCTGTAGATTTTGGTTTCTAGGTTTTCTACACAGTTTTTGTTATTTGAGAATGTAAGCAGTTAAAGTTAATTGTGTATTGGCCAACAGTTCATGTTCTTGCAAATGTACATTTATAGAAATGTGAAGCTATTTTAATGAGAACTGAAACCCTTGTATATTTATGTTTTCATACTCAGATACACCAGTTTATGATTCTGAACCTGTTTTTTTAGTCATTAACTTTCTAATGTGCCAAAACTTGTTCCTATCTTTCACCCACAAAGTTGGTGATGAAATGTATCCATTTTACTTTTGGAAAATATATAATATGGCTTCATTATTTTTATAGTTTTCAGATTTAGAAATAGGAAGAGAAAATGATTTAGATAATATTATTTCTTATGTGTCTGTAGTGGTGTACCATAAAATAAAAATATAAAGCATTATCAATTATAATTTTTACTTATAATGAATTTAATTGAAATAAAGTATGAGTTGGGTATTTTTTAATTGAGTTGTTTTCAACAGCTGGGTGTATCCTGCAGCATTATATTGATTTTGAACTATTTAAACAGTATTATTTGAAAATAAATTCTAAATTTTTAAGCATCTACTTGATAAAGCTATTTATGAATTCGTTCATTCAGCAGATCTATTGAATGGCTACTAGGTGCTAGACAATGTGCAAAGTGTTACAGACGGACACAAATGAAAACCCCTGCTTCAAGGAGCATGTAGAATATTGGGAGTGGCAAAAGAAAGAGAGATACATACACGAATAAGCGATAGGCGGCTGTGTCTGTTGGTGACAGGAGAGAGGTGGAAAGGACTGGAGGCATGTGGAAGATAGTAGGTCTTGTTAGTGGGGTGAGGGCAAGAAAGGTTCCATTAAGAAATTAGCTTTAGAGTAGGGGCAGAGGGCACGGTGAGGTAGGCATTCTGGACAGATGCCCTTGTTTGCTTAGTTTGTAAATATTAAGCTCTTGCTGAGTGCTGAAATAGTTCATATGTAAACTTTAAAAATTTAAATTTTAAATGTAATACAATCACCTTCAAGAGCTTGTTTCATTGTATAGAAAGGAATGACTTCCAATGAGACAAAAGTAGATAAAGTTGGAAAAGTCACATTTCATAAAAAGATTAAGACTTGCCCAACTCCCTAAATAATCAGGATATGGCTCTGTGTGGTTCCACCAGCAAATATATCAAACAAAACTGCGAATGTGTTTCTTTAGCACTGACCATGTATTTAGATTTTGGTGCATGTGTTGTTCCATTATTTTAAGAAAGTTCCTTTTTCACAATAAGCAATACATATTTTAGTCTGCTCTTTCTGCTCTCTATTGATTCTCTGCATTTTATTCCTTTCAAGTTCACTTTATTTTTTGAGTATGTCCTTTTTTTTTTTTTTTTTTGACAGGCAGAGTGGATAGAGAGAGAGGCAGAGAGAAAGGTTTGAGTATGTCCTTAATAATTCTTCCACCAATAGTCTTTTGGGCAGTACTTTCTAGGTTTTGTTTGTTTGAAAATGTCATTATTTTACTCTCAGTCTCAAATGATCACTTGACATTACAGAATTCTAAGTTCCCAAATTATTCTCTCTTAGCATCTAGACGATAGTGTTTTGTAAACTTCCAGCATATATACTTTTTTTTTTTCCCCTAAGATTTACTTACTTGGAAGAGTTAAAGAGAGAGAAGGAGAAACAGAGAGAGAGATCTTCCATCCATTGGTTCACTCTCCAGATGGCTGCAATGGCCAGGGCTGAGCCAGGCCAAAGCCAGGAGCTTCATCAGGTTCTTCCAAGCTTGGGCCACCTTCCGCTGCTTTTCCCAGGCCAAAAGGAGAGAGGTGGAAGGGAAGTGGAGCAGCCAGGACACAAACTGGAACTGGTGCCCATATGGCATGCTGGCATTATGGGCAGTGGCTTTAGCTGCTATGCCACAACACCAGCCCCTGTATAATCTTGCTGATGAAAATCTGGATTTTCAGCTGGCGCCGTGGCTCAATAGGCTAATCCTCCACCTGCAGCACTGGCACCCGGGGTTCTAGTCCCGGTCGGGGCGCCGGATTCTGTCCCGGTTGCCCCTCTTCCAGTCCAGCTCTCTGCTGTGGCCCGGGAGTGCAGTGGAGGATGGCCCAAGTTCTTGGGCCCTGCACCCGCATGGGAGACCAGGATAAACACCTGGTTCCTGGCTTTGGATCAGCACGGTGCGCCGGCCGCGGCAGCCATTGAAGGGTGAACCAATGGAAAAGGAAGGCCTTTCTCTCTGTCTCTCTCTCTCACTGTCCACTCTGCCTGTCAAAAAAATTTTTTTTAAATCTGGATTTTCAATCTGTCATGCTCTCTGGTCACTCTGTTTTCAGTTGGAAATTGAAATTTATTTTTATGTGTAGGGATTAGAAAAAGTTAAAACTGGCTGCAAAGCTTTCTAATAACAAAAAAAAAAAAACTACATACAAGTTGGACTAAACAAAATTTAAATCTCTGTATTTTGAAAGGTTTAAATGAAAGTCAAGCCAGAAATACTGGCAATATGTATTTCTGATGAAAAATAAATTGTGGATAATTACTTTTTTAATTGTGCTTCAAAAGACACTATCAAGAACGTGAAAAGTGGCCGGTGCCGCGGCTCAATAGACTAATCTTCCGCCTGCGGTGCCAGCACCCCGGCTTCTAGTCCCGGTCGGGGTGCCGGATTCTGTCCCAGTTGCCCCTCTTCCAGGCCAGCTCTCTGCTGTGGCCCGGGAGTGCAGTGGAGGATGGCCCAGGTCCTTGGGCCCTGCACCTGCATGGGAGACCAGAAGCACCTGGCTCCTGGCTTCGGATCAGCGCAGTGGGCTGGCCATGGCAGCCATTGGAGGGTGAACCAACGGAAAAGGAAGACCTTTCTCTCTGTCTCTCACTGTCCACTCTGCCTGTCCAAAAAAAAAGGAAAGAAAAGAAAAAGAAAGTGAAAAGTATTTACAAATCACATCCAATAAGGTCTCATATCTTTTTTTTTTTTTTTTTTTTTTTGGCTTTTCAAGCTTTTATTTCGAGAGCCCTCCCATCTGCTGGCCCCACTCCCAAAGACCCAAATGGGCAGAGGAAGGGCCCAAGCCAGGTGGGTGGCATGGGGGGTGGGTCAGGCTGTATTAGCAGGAGGCTGGAACCGAGAAGTAACCGGGAACTTATACAAGGCACTCAAAAGGCTTCTACGCTCAGCTTGTAGTTCTGTGCAGATCAACTCCTTCCATTGAGGGAGTTCCACCAGTGTGGAGCGGCTGGGTTCAATTCTCACCTCCAATAACAGTGTCGGAAGCACCTGTGAGGGCTTGGGGCTAGGATTGCTGAGTCACCCTCCCAGAACCCGGGAAAACACCTCCCAGGTTATCATGACCCCAACAGCAGACAGGCCCCCTTGCCCAACCCAAACCAGACCAGACCTTGGCTATAAGTTCTGGGAGGCAACCGCCCAGCACAGGCAGGGCCTGGGAGCTGCTGCCACCCCAAAACATGCCGCTCAGTAGAGCAGCCGGCGAGGAGGTAGCATATCCTGGGGAGGCTTCCTCAGCAGTGAGGACCCAGTTTTTTTAAAAAGCGAAAAACTAGACCAGTCCTTTCTCCGAAGAAGATGTATGAATAGCCGATAAGAGCATTAAAGATGTTCAACCAGTTCTCTTAGTTTTTTTTTTATTCCATTCTTTTTCTTTCCTGGACTAAACAGGAGAGGGAAAAGAAAGAGCAAGTATGGAGTGAAGAATTACTATGTTCCTAATGTATTTATGAGATACATACAAATAAAAGATGTTCATCATTAGTCATCAGGAAAATAAAAATTAAAATCATAATATCAGCAAAATACTAAAAATTACAAAGACTGACAATACCGAATGTTGATGAAGATGTGGTACAAGCAGATCTCTGATGTATTGCTGGTGGGAATATAAAATGCCATGTCCACTATGGAAAATAACTTCCCATTTCTTTAAAACTTAAAACATACCTACCATCTGACCCAGCAATTCCACTCTTAGATACTTGTTCACAAGAAGTAACATGTGTCCAAAAGTATTTATATAATCTTTACTCATAATAGCTGAAAACTGGAAACAACCCAAATGTCTCAGTGGTTGAATGGGTAAATCAACTTTATGGTCATACAACAAAAAACCATACAGCATTTAAAAAAAAAAGGTTGGCTGGCGCCGCGGCTCACTAGGCTAATCCTCCGCCTGCAGCACCGGCACACCAGGTTCTAGTCCCAGTTGGGGCGCCGGATTCTGTCCCAGTGCTCTGCTGTGGCCCAGGAAGGCAGTGGAGGGTGGCCCAAATCCTTGGGCCCTGCACCCACATGGGAGACCAGGAGGAAGCACCTGGCTCCTGGCTTTGGATCAGCGCAGTATGCCAGCCATAAGGGCCATTTGGGGGGTGAACCAGTGGAAGGAAGACCTTTCTCTCTCTCTCTCTCACTAGCTCTGCCTGTCCAAAAAAAAAAAAAAAAAAAAAAGGCTGGCGCTGTGGCACAAAGTGGGTTAAGGCATGACTTGCAATGCTGGCATCCCATACTGGTGCCAGGTCGAGTTCCAGCTGCTCTACTCCGATCCAGCTCCCTGCCAATGCGCCTGAAGATAGCCCAAGTCCCTGGACTCTCGCACCCACATGTGAGACCTGGATGAAGCTCCTGTCTTTCGCTTGGCCTAGCCCAGGCTGTTCCAGCCATTTGTAGAGTGAACCAGCAAATGGAAGATGGCTGGCTGGCGCGTGGCACAGTGTGTTAATGCTCTGGCCTGAAGCACTGGCATCCTATATGGGCACCGGTTCTAGTCCCGGCTGCTCCTCTTTCGATCCAGCTCCCTGCTACGGCCTGGGAAAGCAGTGGAAGATGGCCCAAGTTCTTGGGCCCCTGAACCCACGTGGGAGACCCGGAAGAAACTCCTGGCTTCGGATCAGCGTAGCTCCAGCCGTTGCGGCCATTTGGGGAGTGAACCAGTGGACAGAAGACTCTCTCTCTCTCTGCCTCTCCTCTCTGTGTAACTCTGACTTGCAAATAAATACATAAATCTTTAAAAAAAAAAAAAAGAATTGAAGATGGCTCTATCCTTTTCTCTAACTCTGCCTTTCAAATAAATATTTAAAAAAAGTGTGGGGACATACAGTTAACTTGCTGCCTGGGATGCTTGTATCCCATATAAGATTGCCTGGTTCAAGTTCTGGTTCCTCAATTTCTAATCCAGCTTCCTCCTAATGCACACTCTGGGAGATAGCAGATGATGGCTCAAGTGCTTGGGTTCCTGCCACCCATGTGAGAAATGGAGTTCTGGGCTCCTGGCTTTAGCCTGGCCGTGCCCTGGCTGCTGCGGGCATTTAGGGAGCAAACCAGTGGATGGACTATCTCTATCTTTCAAAGAAAATGAAAATAAAATTTCTTTAAATGAACTAGTATACATATAACACAGATGAATCTCAAAAACAATTATTTGGGCCAGCATTGTGGTATAGCAGGTAAAGCTGCCACCTGCAGTGCTGGCATCCCATGTGGGCCCCTGTTCTAGTCCCGCCTGCTCCACTTCTGAACCAGCTCTCCCTTATGGCTTGGGAAAGTAGTAGAAGATGGCCCAACCATTTGGGGAGTGAACCAGCAGGTGGAAGACCTCTCTCTCTGCCTCTGCCTCTCTGTAACTCTGCCTTTCAAATAATAAATAGATCTTAAAAAAAAAAAAAAATGTCCCTTTGAAACTAGCTAGATCCAGAAACAAACATTAAAAAAAAAAAAAAAAAAAAAAAAAAAAGGCCCAAGTTTTGGGTCCCTGTACCTGTATGGAAGACCTAGAAGAAGCTCCTGGCTCCTGGCTTCCAATTGGCCCAGTTGCGGTCATTGTGGCCATTTAGGGGATGAATCAGAGGATGGAAGATTTCTCTTTGCCTCTTCCTCTCTGTAACTCTGCCTTTCAAAGAAATACATTTTTAAAAAAATTGAGTGAAAAGCCTGACACAAAAGAGTAGACTGTATTGTTTCTTTTACATGAAATCTTAGAATGAAGTCTGTAGTTCTCTATTGATGCATCTGGGAGCCTCAAGATTTTTCAAAAGGTAGCAAGGTGTCAATCAGGACTGCAGTCTCACCTGACGGCTTCGGTGAGGGTTGGTCTGCTTCCAAGCTCCCCTGCCTGGTAGCTGGCCAGGCTCAGTCCCTCACTGGCTATAGGCCAGAGGCCTCTGTCAGTTCTCCACAGGTCAGTCACAGCATGCAGCTAGCTTCCTCCAGAGTGAATGGAGAGATTTTACCCTAATCTTGAAACTGATATCCATCATTTTTGTCAGGTTCTTTTCATTTTAAATCACCAAGTCCAGCCCACATTCAAGGGTTTGAAAACCAGGAGGTCATTGGGAACCATCTTCTAGGTCAAACTTTATGTAAACATACAATTTTATAGTCCTAATGGGGAATGACCATGGGTAGTACTCCGTTTTAGAAAGCTCACGCACTAAAACTCATCCTTTGATTAATGACTAAAATTCCATAGAGAGATTTGAGCCTTTAGTTTAAGGGTTTAACTTGCAAAACATGAACTATTCAGAGTTTCCTTTTGGGCATAACAGTATACTATTTTTATACTGCACTGACCTAAAATTGGGTATATTGTATTTTCCTAAACTCCACTTTGAATAGAGGGCAGACAAAAAAAAAAAAAAAAAAAAAAACTTGATAAGCCAACAAAATAGCATTTGAGTGCGCATTAAGACTCTGTTTTAGATGTCTGCACCCCACATAGGAGTGCTGGTATTCTAGTCCACAGCTCCACTTCCAATTCCAGTCTCCTGCTAATGCAGACCCTGTGAGGCAGCAATGATGGCTCAAGTAGCTGGGTCCCTGCCACTCACCTGAGACCCCCAGATTGAGTTCCAGTCTCCTGGCTTTGGCCTAATCCAGCCCTGGCTTGATGCAGGCATTCAGGGAGTGAAATGGTGGCTGGAAGATCTTCTGTCTCTCTGCCTTTCAAATATAATGAAAAATAATATTTTTTTTAAAAAAACAGTAAACATTTTTGCCCATGGCCAATAGACCTGTTGATAGATTAGCTTAGTTTTTTTTTTTTTTTTAAGATTTATTTATTTGAAAGGGTTACACAGAGAGAGGAGAGGCAGAGAGAGAGAGAGAGAGAAAGAGGTCTTCCATCCACTGGTTCACTACCCAGCTGGCCGCAACAGCTGGAGCCATGCCCATCTGAAGGTACCCATCTCCCACACAGGTGCAGGGACCCAAGGACTTGGTATCTTCCTCTGATTTCCCAGGCCATAGCAGAGAGCTGTATCGGAAGTGGAGCTGCTGGGACTCGAACTGGCACCAATATGGGATGCTGGCACTACAGGCAGCAGCTTCACCTGCTATGCCACAGCGCCGGCCTCAGCTTAGTCTTATACTCTGCATTGTAATATTTTAATATTTTGTTTCTTAACCTTAATTGTAAGTGGAAGTTTTTCTTTTCTCTTTTTACTGGAGAAGAGCCATACTGGAATGTGAATATGCCACATGGAATAATCTAATATTCTCCCCAATTTTCTACATCTATCCTGCTGTCTTAATATCTATTTCCAAGGCCGGCGCCGTAGCTCACTAGGCTAATCCTCCGCCTTGCGGCTCCGGCATACCGGGTTCTAGTCCCGGTCGGGGCACCGGATTCTGTCCCGGTTGCCCCTCTTCCAGGCCAGCTCTCTGCTATGGCCCGGGAGTGCAGTGGAGGATGGCCCAAGTGCTTGGACCCTGCACCCCATGGGAGACTAGGATAAGCACCTGGCTCCTGCCATCAGATCAGCGCGCTGCGCCGGCCGCAGCAGCCTTTGGAGGGTGAACCAACGGCAAAGGAAGACCTTTCTCTCTGTCTCTCTCTCTCACTGTCCACTCTGCCTGTCAAAAAAAAAAATCTATTTCCAAGCATTTGCACAAATTATAGCTGTGGTAGAGAGATTAAATGAGTAAATACATGTAAGGCATTTAGTGTCCAGCCCATAGTAAGTGCTCAATACTATTCTTATGACTGATGCTGTTTGCTGCTGCTCTGATCTCTACTGCTCACCTTGAACTGGTTCACTTCCTTCCTCAAACCCTCTGCCCCTTCTTCAAATCTAACCTGTTTTTTGTTCAGCTTAGCCTCACTGCTACTGGACCCTATGAAAACGCCTTCTTTTTGATCCTATCACATTCTCCATCTTCTACTTAAAGCAAAGATTAAGGCTATCGCCCCATAACTCCTTCTTTTCTTGCAGTCCCATTCTCTTTGTTTCAAGTATCCATTCTTCCCTCCTGCCTCAAAGTTAGGTGCAATATTCTTTGACTAAACCTCCATCTCTATTTTTTTTTTTTATTTTTGACAGGCAGAGTGGACAGTGAGAGAGAGACAGAGAGAAAGGTCTTCCCTTGCCGTTGGTTCACCCTCCAATGGCCGCCGCGGTAGGCGCGCACAGCGCTGATCCGATGGCAGGAGCCAGGTGCTTCTCCTGGTCTCCCATGGGGTGCAGGGCCCAAGCACTTGGGCCATCCTCCACTGCACTCCCTGGCCACAGCAGAGAGCTGGCCTGGAAGAGGGGCAACCGGGACAGGATCGGTGCCCCGACCGGGACTAGAACCCGGTATGCCGGCGCCGCAAGGCGGAGGATTAGCCTAGTGAGCCACAGCGCCGGCCCTATTTTTTTTTTTATTCAACCTCAGTTAAAATTAGGCTCAGCTACAAATAGAAAATACCAAATAACAGTGACTTTTAAAAAGATGTTTCTCTCAGATGAAAGAAATCTGATAGTAATTTGTTGTGAGCTTACATGTTAGCTCCACAATTTGTCAAGGACTCTTTTTTCTTCTTCTTCTTTTTTAAGATTTATTTATTTGAAAGGCAGAGGTGGGGGTGGGGGAGAATGAGCTTCTATCTGCTACTTCCCTCCCCAAAAGGTGCAATGGCCTGTGCTGGTCCAGGACAAAGCCAAAAACCAGGAACTCTATTTGGTTTTCCCATGTGGGTGGCAGGGGCCCAAGTACTGGACCATTTTCCTGCCTTCCCAGGTGCATTAGCAAACAGCTGGATTGGAAATGGAGTAGTCAAGACTTCAAAGGGTGCTCAGATATGGGATGTCCACTGGGTCACAATGCCACCTCCCCCAAAGAATTCACGATTTTTCCTTTCTCATGGTTATGCCATCCATAAAGCATGGTCTGCATCCCCATGACACAAAACTTATGCCAAACAATGAGCAAACAACTTTGAAGGAAGTAAAGTGAAGTTTAAGAAGTCAAGACCACATTCCTAAAGATCCACACAACACTTAATTTATATGTAAGAGGCCAAAACTTTGTCACTTGGCATATCTGGCTGCAAAGGACCCTAACAGGCGCTGTTGAGCTGGGAGACAATGTGACTTTAAGAAACAAGTTTTCTGTTATAAAGAATAGAATAGATTTGGTGAGGCACTCATCCTTGCTCACCTTCAACAATAATTTGCTTCCTTCTTTGATCCCTTTACATTCCCTCAAACACAGTCTAGTAAACCTTTCACCCTTAAGCTATTGGAACCTGTTGGGCCACTGGGACCTGACAGGCACAGGTGATCTAAAGGCTACTGGTCCATGTATTGCTCAGGAAAGCCCCTCACCTGGTGATATCAGAAATGACCCCCTAAAATCTATACAAAAATGTGGCCCCTTGAAGTTCCCTAGAAGTGCCATCTGGGGTACCACATGTTACCGGAATTTGGGGTGCCATACGATATCACCATATGCTTATTAATAAATCCCCAATATTGATAAGCCCGTGAGGGTTCTTGGCTAATATTTAGAGAATTCTAAATACTGGCATAAACAAGGCAACATGGTACATTTTAGGCTTTTATTTAGTGCAAAAGATGCACAGGAAAGTGAGAGCTTTATCTAAGAAAGAGGGGTAAGTCTGGGTTCGTACCGAGAACCAGGACCAGCCACGTGGAGGAGCATCTAGGCCAGGAAGCCTAGGGCGGGAGGCCTGAAGGCGCCCTGGAGGTGCAGGGCTATAGCCAGCCCCTCCTGACTAGAGGTGAGAGAAAAGAAGAGAGAGTGGATACACCCTGTCCCAGGCTTTTAACCCACTTCCAAAGGGGAGTGGTTAATTAACCTGGTTGGCCCTTGGGCACCCAGGTGTGGCCAGGTAGGGGCATAAGGTCACACAGGGGTATGGGGAAGGTATCATGTAGGGCGTGAGGTCACACGGGCGTGGCAAAGGTGTGGTCTTCCAGTTCACAAACCCAATCGATTTAACCTGTATGGCTGCCTACTTCACTGGGACATTCCGAACTGCTGAAGCAATGCATTATAACCTTTACCACAGAGCCTCTCTGCATGTCCCTGACCCACCTTACCAGGGTCCATGTGGATCTCTGCACTGCCCCCAGCAAGCCGCATAAGAAGGGACGCTGTTGCTCAAAAGGAATGAAGCCTGGCTTCAAACCCCGGGCCTTGTGTCCCCTCCAGCCTGAACCCTGGTTCTCCCTACAATAAAGTACTTTCTGCCTTAAGAAGCCACCTCTTTGCCTTCTTTGAACGCTAAAAATCCTGAAACCTAATAAAAACTCCAAAATACTCTTGAACCTCGCAGTCTCTTCATTTCACTGAAAATAAAAATTACCGCTCTCCTTCACAATTTCACATTTTCTCGTCTGCTCATCCCGAACCCCTTAAACTTACATCTATTTCTATTTTATGCTTCCTAACGAGGCTCTGAGTTCCTGGAAGCACTGAACATAGACCTTTAGTCCAACGAAGTTTAAAATTTCATGTATGCTTTCCTTCACAAATAATACACGTGGTACACTGTAAAAAATAAAAAGTAAAAACAGTGCAGACGTCCCCATGGGTCACATCCATGGCTACATGAGATATTCAGAAAGTGAGGCGAATACCGGGGTTTCAGTTTGTTCACTCTTTGTCACACGCTGTGGGGTTCGATACTCCCTTAGAGGCCACTCCCAAAAAAAGGCTTGCCTTAATTCCGCAGCACAAACGCGAATGTTCAGAGGGGATCTCCACCTTGAGCCGCCCCAGCCTGAGAGGGCAGGCCGGAGACAGGTACGATTCTCCCGAGTTCCGGAATCCGCTCGGAAAACTCAGGCGCGGCACCTCTCTGACGTATTTCCGGGGCGCCAGAGCGAAAGGAAGTCGTGGTGCCGGTGGGCGATCCGGAAATCGGGAAGATGGTGGTCACCAGATCGGCACGAAAGCGGGCGGTGAACCAAGCCTCGTCGGCTGGAAGTTCCCAGCAGAAGGTAGGTGATCCGACTTCTCCCTGTGTTTCCTGGCCGCTTCGCACAGCGACGCCGCGACGCGGAGGTCCGGCGGAGCGTGAGGGGAACCCATGGAGCGAGGCCAGGAGTTTTCGCGCCGTGCGGTGTACTTGACCTCCCACCTGACCTTTCGTGGACACTTTAGTCTTCGCCACTGTCCTTTAAAGCATTTCTGAGGCTAGGTAACTTACGTTGGGTTGTTCAGATACTTTGAAGCTTCTTAGCCCCGCGCCAAGGAGCGTGAATTCCTACCACCGCACACGTGAGTCTCGTTTGGTGGGATTGGAGAGAAGAGCATAATTTCTGCGTGGGAAGGCTGGCAGTGAGCCAGCACCACCTCAGTGTGACGAGAGGCGGGCTGTGGTGATGCTGCCTGGGACTCAGCGGCTGCTGTCGTCTGCTACCACATTCTGCAGGGAAGGGAAGGGACCGGCAGTTTCTTGTCTGTGAAGGCAACGGCAGCGGCCGATGCCATTGTGTGTTTCTAAACACAGCTTTGCACAGAGTTAATGTTTGCCTTCTCTCCTCTTGTACAAATCGACCAGAATGTTGATACACCTCGCATATTTGACTTTGAGTAAAGAAAATTCTCTTTTTAATTGGTCTGCTACCAGAAGTCAGATCTAGGACTAAGATGGGTAAACCAAATACACGGTCAGATCCAGCATTTAAATAGTTGACTTTTTTAAAATCATGAGTTTGGTTGTTTTGTAGTAATCTTGCTTACTTGGCTTTGTTTGTTTTAGTGGGCTTTTAAATTATTTATTTTCTCCTTGACCCAGCCCTGCGTAAATTACGGTGTGTTGTCTTTGGCCTGCAGAATTCTGCTGCTGGAGGGAATCAAGAACATCCAGAAAGCAGGCAGGGCTCTGGATCTGATGACCGGGAACAGAGTTCGATCTCTCGAAATCCTAAATCCAAAAAGAGGAAGGATGGACCTGCCAGCACACTCTCCGGGATAACTGAACCATCTGATGGAGAGACCTCTGAGGCAGAGTCAAATTATTCTGTGTCTGAGACCCAGGAGCCCATTTTAAGAATAACTAGGAGGAGGCAAATCTTAATTGCACCCACCCCAGTGTCTAGTGTTAGGAAAAGGCTGAAAGTAACTCCAGTAAATGAATCTCATACTGAAGAAGTTGTTTCTGAAGCAGAATCTCATGCTTCAGGTGTTTCTAGAATTGTGCCTTCCACAGAGCTAACTACAAGAACCCGAAGATGTACAGATAAATCTATAACAGATCCAAGCCAAGAATCACATGCTGAAGCTGTGTCCGATGCTGAGTCATCATGCTCAAACATTTCATTTTCTGGAATTGCACCTAAGAGAACAACCAGGAGTAAGCCAAGCAAATTACAGACACAAATTGAGAAGAAAGATACTAAAATTGTCCCAAGAAATGAAAAGCAAATCATTGATACGCCTGTGAACTCAGAGGATTTGGATACCAAACAGACTTCTCATTTACAAGCAAGCTCTCTTTCTCAGATCAATAAATCAAATGTCTGTAGTAATGAAATTCATAATGACTTTGATGATTCCTTCCACGTAAGTTCAGAAAAAATACTGACAATGCAGAAACACCAATATTCTAATGAAAGAGAGAAAGGACAGGCCAGAGTTGCATCTCCTAAAGAAACAAAACAGAATTGTAAGAGTTTGGATGAAGACAGCAATGAAATAATAAATGAGGGAAAAGAAATTAATGAGAACTCCTCTCAGTCGAGTCTTTCTAAATTTCAGGACGCTAGCCCTCAGCAATTAGCTTCTCAAAAGCATTCAACTCCCCATAACAAAGCCCCTTCAGAGCCCTCACATCTGAATTGTGAGGCTGTAATGAAATCATTAGCCCAAACATTTGCAGTCGTGGAAGTGAATAGATGGAATGAAGAGAGAAACAGCCCCATAAAAACAAGTGACTTAACAAAGTTTGGTAATGATGATGATAGTGATAATGAAGAGTCCACGGTTATAAGTGTCAGTGATGATAAGAACCATGATGAAAGGAATGTAGATCTTGAATGTGATACCACACTAAAGTCTGCACTCAACACATCTCAGGATATTGACGGTCCTGTTTTATTAGTTCTCAGCAGTGATGAAAGCCAGCAGTCTGAAAATAGTGAAGATGAAGAGGATACCTTGTGTTTTGTTGGAAATAGTGGCCAAAAAGAGTCATTAAGTGGCAAGTCAGGAGATAAGTCGGGTGGCAATGAATTGTTTGTGATTGACACAACTCCTGGATTGAGTGCTGATAAAAATTTTTACTTGGAAGAGGAAGACGAGGTAAAAGAGGTTGCCATTGAGGAGGAGGAGGAGGAAGAGGAAAGTGAAGAAGAACCCTCAGACCATGATAAAAATAAAGATGCAGAGTTTAGTGATGAAGACGACTTACTAAATAACACAAAGTCTAAACTGTAAGTTTTACCTCTTTATTTTTTAAAGATTTATTTTATTTGAAAGGCAGAGTGACAGAGATCTCTTGTCTGCTGGTTCAGTCCCCAAACGCCTGCAGCCAACTGGCAGCAGGACTAGGCCAGGCTGAAGCTAGGAGCCAGTAACTCCATCCAGGTCTCGCACCTGGACAATGGGCCCAGGCACTTGAGGCATCATCCACTGCCTCCGAGGTACATTAACAGGGATGCTGGCTCAGAAGTATGGAGTAGCCAGTCCTTGAACTGGGACTCTACTATAGAATGTGGGTGTCCCAAGCAGCAGCTTAACCCACTGTGCCAAAATGCCCACCTTTTTTTTTTTTAAGTAAATTTTTGGTAGATATTTCAAGTGGTTAATTTACTGTAAAAGTATTAAATACTAGAAAGCATGGGAATTGAGAAAATTACTGCCTTGGGTTCTATGGGGAAGAGCTCTTCTATCCAGCATTTCCCTCATCTTTGTACCATTGTTAGTCATATTCTTCCCACCAGTGACAGCTAAAAGTGCTGCTTTTGGTCATAGATTACAAATTATCTATTGGGATTTTTTTCCCATGGTTGTTAAGAGCAATATAAAAGGAAGAAAGTAACTTATTTTTAATTTTTTCTACATGTTAATTGTAGAGAAATTGAAAAATATAGAAAATTATAAAATAAACTGCTGTAATCCCATCTTTTATCTATTGAAAAGCTCTAATATTTGGTGCTTTTTTTTTTTTTCCAGTATTTTTGTTTTCAAACTTGTTTTTCTTTGTCATAGATCCCTGGTGCCAGTGTATCCACTGGAAATATAGGCAGCCTTTTAAGGCACTATATAACAACAGATGCCAAGTCTTAGTGAAATCAGTCTCTGAGACTAGGCTCAGGCATACTTACCTTTTTAAAGGCATACTGTTTCTCCCCACACTAAATCTAGTGTATGTTTTGAGTTAAGAAATACTGCCAAAGCATTGCAATAGAATGATACTAAGTTTATATAAATAGGGAAGAGAATGACTTAACTGCAAGGGTACTTTTTTTTTTTTTTTAAGATTTTATTTGTTTATTTAACAGGTAGAATTACAGTGAGAGGAAGAGACAGAGATAAAGGTCTTCCATCCGCTGGTTTACTCCCAGATGGCCGCAAGAGCTGGAGCTGGGCTGATCTGAAGCTAGGAGCCGGTAGCTTCTGGGTCTCCCATGTGGGCACAGGGGCCCAAGCGCTTGGGCCATCTTCTGCTTTCCCAAGCTATAATCAGAGGGCAGGATTGGAAGAGGAGCAGCCATGGGATGCCAGTGCCACCGGCGGAAGATAAACCTGTGCCACAGCGCTGGCCCCACAAGGGTACTTTATAAAAAGTATCCTTCTGAGGCTGATGTTGTGGCCAGTGGGTAAGGACACCAACTGTGACACTGGCTTCCATATGGGCTCTGGTTCTTGTCCCAGCTGCTCCACTTTTTTTTTTTTTTTTTTTTTTTGGACAGGTAGAGTGGATAGAGAGAGAGAGAGAGAAAGGTCTTCCTTTTTGCCGTTGGTTCGCCCTCCAGTGGCCGCTGCGGCCAGCGCATCGTGCTGATCTGAAGCCAGGAGCCAGGTGCTTCTGGTCTCCCATGCAGGTGCAGGGCCCAAGGACTTGGGCCATCCTCCACTGCCTTCCCGGGCCATAGCAGAGAGCTGGCCTGGAAGAGGGGCAACCGGGATAGAATCTGGCGCCCCAATCGGGACTAGAACCTGGTGTGCCGGCAATACAAGGCGGAGGATTAGCCTGTTAAGCCACGGTGCCGGCCCCAGCTGCTCCACTTTCTATCCAGTTTCCTGTTAATGGCCTGGAAAAGACAGCAGAAGGTAATCCAAGTGTTTTGTGCCCCTGCCACCCAAATAGCAGACTTAGATGAAGCTCCTGGCTTCAGCCTGGCCCAGTCCTGGCTGTGTTGCAGCCATCTGAGGAGTGAACCAGTGGATGGACGATCTGTCTGTGTCTCTCCCTCTCAATTTGTAACTCTGAATACGTAAGTATTTAATAATAAAAGGATCCTTCCTTTGGTTACCATATAAAGTGGAAATTCTCATATAAATGTAGCAGCAGCCTAAGCCAACTGTAGAAGGTTCTGAATCAGTATACCCCAGGGTGTGACATATATCTTTTTCTTTGTTTCCCCCCTGAATTTGAGAAACAGAGCTCCCAATCACTGCTTAATTTCCCAAATGCTCACAATAGCTGGGACAAAGCTGGGTGCCATGAACTCAGTCCAGGTCTCCCATGTGAATTGCAGAAACCAAGCTACCTGAGCCATCACTAATACTTCTCAGGGTCTGCATTAGAAGGAAGCTAGAGGGACCAGAGTTGTGGCATAGCAGGTAAAGCCTCTGTCTGTGATGCCAGCACCCTGTATGGATGCCGGTTCATGTCCCAGCTGTTCCACTTCCCATCCAGCCCTCTGCTAATGGCCTGGGTGGAGCAGTGGAAGATGGCCCAAGTGTTTGGGCCCCTTGCCACCCTATGGGAGGCCCTGATGAAACTCCTGTCTCCTGGCTTCAGCTTGGCCCAGCGCTGGCCATTGCAGTCACCTAGTGAGTGAGCCAGCGGATGGAAGATCTGACTTTCTCTAATTCTGACTTTCAAAATAAATAAATGTTTTTAAAAAGAAGGAAGCTGAAGCCAGAGACAGGTATTCTGATGTGGGATGCAAATGTCTTAATCACTAGATGAAATGCCTACTCCTACATTTTTGTGAGGCTTGTTTTCCAAAGAAGTATTGTTAAGGGGAACAGAATTACAAACCTACCTAGGTGTGCTATAAAGTTGTTGGAAAGTAAGTCACCTAGGTTTGTGGGTGGACATGTAGTGCCCAGGTCATTTTTGCTTTAAAAGGTTGTGACAAATACAGATGAATTGGAAAAAGAATTTTAGAAAAGCAGTGATAGAGAAGGAGAGACAGAATGTCTACCATCTGCTGATTCACACCCTAAAAGGCTGCCACAGCCAGGGCTGGTCCAGGCAGAAGCCAAAAGTCCAGAACTCAATCCCAGTCTTCATGTTGGTGACAGTCTGAAGCATTTGAACCATCTGCAGGAATCTGGGTTGGAAACTGCAGCTGGGACTCGAACTAGTGCTCTTTTATGAGATGCTGGTGTTGCAAGCAGCAGTTCAATCTCCTGTGCCACAATGTAGGCCCCATACATATATATATATGTGTGTGTGTGTGTGTATATCTAATATTTATTTATTTGAAAGAGTTAGGGAGAGACAGAGAGATCGTCCATCTGCTAGTTCAACTATCCAAATGGTGGCATCAGCTAAGGCTGGGCCAGGCCAATGTCATGAGTTTCATCTGGGTCTCCCATGTGAGTACAGGGACCCAAGTCCTTGGGACATCTACTGCTGCTTTCCCAGGCACATGATCAGGGAGCTGGATCAGAGGTGGAACAGCTGGGACTCAAGCTGGCACCCCACTCATATTTTAACAAAAATGCTAAATGGATACATGCTATTGCTGTTGAAACCACTGATTAAGACACTACCAAGAGCTCTTAGTCACCCAGGAAAATATTCTAAGTTTTGATAATTTAGAAGTTTTACTTTATTCATTTTAAGAGATGGAGATATATACATTTACTAGCTTACCAACTATGAAGTTGAGCTGAATTGCCAGGTAAATCCCCATCTTTTTTTATTTATTTATATAATCTGTTGGCATATTATATGGCCTGATTTCCTTTAAGAAAACCTGAAAGGATGGGTGTTTAGCCCATTAGTTAAGATGTCCGTGTTCCACACTGGAGGACCTGGGTTCAATTCCCAGGTTCAGTTCCTAAATCCAGCTTCCTGCAAGAGCAGACCTTGGGAGGTAGAAGTGATGTCTCTAGCTGTTGGCTTCTGCCACCCACATGGGAGACCTGGATAGCATTCCTGGCTCCCAGTTTTCATCCAGCCCAGCCCCAGCTGTTACGGGCATTCAGAGAGTGAACTAGTAGATGGGATCTCACTTTCTGCCTCTCATATAAATTGTTTTTTAAAATGGAAAATCTGAAGAATAAATTTGGATGTGTTTCCAAAAAGCTTTAAAGATTCATTATTCATCCCAGAGTTGTTCTAAATGATTATACTAGGTTTAAGATGTATATTTATTCACACTTCTTCAGGAACTCTATTGTAAAAAAAAAAAAAAAAAAGCGTCTCTTTTTTGGTCATTGAAGTATAAAGGAAGAGGAAAAGGAATGATTTTTAAAATGCAGTCTTCATTTGTTTCCATTTTGATTTAATAACTTGACCTTTAAGTGAAGATTTCTCTTTCAGTTTGAAGTTGACAAGCAGCAGCATAGACCCTGGTCTGAGTATCAAGCAGTTGGGTGGCTTGTATATTAATTTCAGTGCAAACAAACTACAGTCTAACAAGAGAACCCTAACCCAGATCAAGGAGAAAAAGAAAAATGAGGTAAGTTACATGAATTATCCTGTTAGGGTTTTTTTTGTTTGTTTTGTTTTGTTTTTTTGACAGGCAGAGTGGACAGTGAGAGAGACAGAGAGAAAGGTCTTCCTTTTCCATTGATTCACCCCTCAATGGCTGCTGCAGCTAGTGCACCACGCTGATCCAAAGCCAGGAGCCAGGTGCTTCTTCTGGTCTCCCATGGGGTGCAGGGCCCAAGCACTTGGGCCATCCTCCACTGCACTCCTGGGCCACAGCAGAGAGCTGGACTGGAAGAGGAACAGCCGGGACAGAATCTGGTGCCCTGACCAGGACTAGAACCCGGTGTGCCGGCGCCACAGGCAGAGGATTAGCCTATTGAGCCTCGGCGCCAGCCCCTGTTAGGTTTTTATAGAACCAACCAGCCTCTTCTAGAAACTAGTCCTTGTTAAAAGACTAATTTTCTTGCGGTAAAACAACATTGGCCTGATGTGCTCCTTTTTCTCCCTCAGTAGAGCAGCTGTTTTTTTTTTTTTCCCCATAGAGTCTTGTCTATAAAAGGTGATTCTAAAAAAAAAAATCAGTAGAGGCTCAATGACCCTCTTAAACCCACCAGTTATGATCGCAGAGTTTCTGTTTTGTTCTTTTCTCACTTTATTTTCAGTTCTTAACTGTTTGGGATCCTGTTGAGAATCAGGAAAAAGTGTGTATGTACATATAAACAAAGTTTTACCTATACTTGCAGATGGAATTACCATCTTACCTAAACCCTTAGCTTTTGTCATCACCTTGTACTGCTTTCTCCCCAATCTATATTGTCTACCCTTGATAGCCTTACCATCAGACCTTTAAATCCAGGTGTCTGTTCGTTTAGATGTGCTCAGGCACTTGACCTTACAATAATTCCCCTTCTCTCCACAGGCTGAACCAGTTTCTCCTTTTGTATTCTGTATCCCAGTTAAAGTGTCTTCCCATAGGCAGTCAGCCACCAAGCATAGGGGACGTCTGTCCTCTATCTTGAAAAGGATGTTACTCCTTCTTGAGCAGCTGTCACTGGCGAGTGCAGGCGTTTCTAAAAAGCTATTCCAGCAGCATCCCTATTGATCCTGCCTGTTTTCTTAGTTCCTCAAGCCATCTTCCTTTCTTCTGCTAGATCTCCCTTTCTGAAAACACAAATCTGACATGGTTTTGTCCTGCTTAAGTCCTTCAGTGATTTCTCAGAGGCTTCAGGGTGCTGCTGTACTGCTAGCTCTGTCTGCTTACCTGCTAAATTCTTGCCATTGGAGGCTCCCTAAACATACCTGCTCTTTTGAAGACCAATGAAATGTCATAGATGGCTGCCTTGGGAAATGTGCTGACCACCATCCCTCCAGTACTTCCCCTCACCTCCTCTGTGCTTCTGTAACACCTGAAAGGAAAGGTCGGTCACCACCAAACACACCAGACACCAGAGTAAAGGAAAGATTTATTGTTGGGTGGGGGAAACCTGACAGGCTGCCTCACCATGTACAAGGGAAACAGCAGCCTGTTCTAGGAGAACAGGTCTTACATAGTTCTGTAGAAGTAAGGAAATGGGAGCAGCGAATCCCATTAGGATGGGGGTGGAGCTGACGCTTGTGGTTGGGCCATTTGGTCACCTGACTTCTAGTAAGCCAGGCTGAGTTTAGGATTGAAGCTTAATGGTACAAGATGGTGACAGGGCCAGAGCCAAAGATGGCATCTGAGGCTTAGATGGCACTGTAGATTTTTGCTAATGACACCCAGTATAGATCGGATTCATTGTCATGTGATGTAATTGTTAATTTACTGTCTTTTACCTTTGTATTCTTAAGGTTTCTCCATCTCAGTTCCACTGATGTGTTTTGGGCTATATAATTCTTTGTTGTGGGAGGATGTCCTGTGCATTGTATGATGTTTAGCCCCGTGTTTGGCTTCTACCAACTAGATGTCAGTATCATTGTTCCCTCCCCTCATCACCACCAAAAATGTGTCTACATATTGCCACTTGCTCACAGTTGAGAACCAGTGCTCTAGAGCCTAGTATAGGACTTGACAGACAACAGTCTCTTAATTATTAGGCATATGTTATGCTCGCTTTTCTCAGTGAGAAAAAAGCCTAGACTGCTGCTGTGTGACCCAGAAACTCTAGACCTGAGCCTGAAGTGTGTGACTGACTTAATTTCTGAATTGATAATTTCAGAAGTCATTGCCAGATGAATGCTTGAGTTGTATTTCTGAGAACCATTTTGTAGGTTCAGGAGCAGTCTTACTTGGGTCTTGCAAGTAAGGAAAATACTAAATATCCTGAAACCACTTTTTTTTTTTTTAACGATTTACTTATTTCTTTGAAAGAATTACAGAGAGAGAGAGAGAGAGACGATATCTTCCACCTGCTGGTTCGCTCCCCAAATGGCCAGCCCTGGTGGCCAGAGCCAGGAGCTTCTTCCGAGTCTGCTACTTTCCCAGGCACCTTAGCAGGGAGCTGGATTGGAAGTGGAGCATTTGGGACTCCAACTGGTGTCTATATGGAATGCCAGCACTGCAGTGGCAGCCCCCTGAAGCCTCTTTTTAATCACAGTTTTATGAGACTAATTATCCTAGGCAACTCACAAAAAATAGAGGTCTTTTAGGAAAACATACAAGTTTGACTACAACTTTAAGACTTAGAAAAGTTTAAAATGTTTAAAAAATTGTATAACATTCTGACATTTTAAAGGCAACCTTAATTTTTATAGCTTCTGCAGAAAACCATCATTACACCTGAATTTGAAAAAAATGACTGTGTCCCACCATATAGTGAATCAAAGCATCAGCTTCAGAAAAAACGCAAGGTAAGAAAAGTAACGTATTATTTTAGAATGCTTAGAGGTGTCTGACTGTAAATTTCAGCTCATACAACATATATGGCCTATACATATAATTCCAAAGAAAGTTATCATAGATAGCTAAGAAATGCAAGTACTGTTTTATTTACCTTAAAAACAGTGAAAGTCAAAAATTTAGGGTTACTGTCCACAAGGCCAGGAACTTTGTTGCCAGCTTTTGTAGGGATTTTAATGTAGCCCACTAAAAACCCTGATCTACTTAGTCTGCCAAATAAGAAAATGGAAAATGTTTTAGACAATAAAATTTGAAGCTATACGTTGTTCTCCCAGCAAGTCTTCAGGTACTTGCTGAGAGACAAAGTAGATTTTTAAAATGCCCTCATTAATGAAATATACTATACCTAGTTTATAAAAATTAAAAAAAAAATTGTGATTTAATTTCTTTTATAAAGATGATTCTGGAAATAAATGTTTTGTTATAAAGTAATCATTTGTTTTTAATTCAAAAAATCTTCTATATTGTGGGGGGAACTAAAATGTATACTTACAGCTTATTAAAGTTAGAATGTTTATTTTTGAAATCTGGATTTCAGAAAGAACGACAAAAAACTGCAGGTGATGGCTGGTTTGGTATGAAAGCACCAGAATTGACAGATGAGCTGAAAAATGATCTCAAAGCTCTGAAGATGAGAGCAAGCATGGACCCAAAAAGGTTTTATAAGAAAAATGATAGAGATGGCTTTCCCAAGTATTTCCAGGTATGACACAGACAGAAGTCATGATATTCTATGGCTTTTATTTTGGGTAACAATAATGATCTGTTTATTTTTTAAAATAGAGGAATATTTACAATGTATATGCTTCATTTGGGCAATATCTGCCTAGCTATATAACAGTGTGGACTCAGTTCAGATAGCCACTGGCTTATAATGGGCTCCCATGTAAATAGTGTTTCAGATAGTAGCTAGCTTTCCAGGTCAGCTTGCTAAAAGTCAATGAACCTGTAAGGTTCAGTATATGAATAATACTAGCCTAAGAGCAAGAGGCCATGCAGTGGGGTATAGGGGTAGTATTGAGGTACAGCAAATTATACCACCATCTGTGATGCCGGCCTCCAATATCAGAGTGCTGGTTCGAGTCTCAGCTGCTCCCCTTACAATCCAGCTCCTTGCTAATGCTCATGGGAAAAACAACAGAAGATAGCCCAAATACTTGGGTCCCTGCTACCCACTTGGGAGACCCGAATGGAGTTCCTGGCTTCTGGCTTTGCCCTGGCCCAGCCCCAGCAGCCATTTGAGGAGTGTACCAGGGAATGGAAGATCTCCTTCTCTATGTCTTTCACTCTGCCTCTGAAATAAAATTATTTTTTAAAGAGTCCATGGAGGATGGAGGGGGAAGTAGCAGTCATTTTACTAATTCCATCTTGTTAAGGTAGAGGGACATCCCCAGGTATGCTTCTGAAAGGAGTTAAAAAGCTGGTTTTCAAGGTGTTTTAAGAAAGCTTAGTTGATTCATGCTCCTCAAGTTTATTTTGTTGTTTCTGATTACCTTTTTTTTATTAATCTAGATTACTAGAGCTTTAGGTTTTTGGGTTTTTTTTTTTTTTTTTAAAGATTTTTGTTTATATATTTGAGAGGTAGAGTTACAGAGAGAGGGAGTGATAGAAAGGTCCTCCATCCACTGGTGGCCCAATGGCCGGAGCTGAGCCAATCCAGAGCCAGGAGCTTCTTCCAGGTTCTCCATGTTGAGTGCAGGTGTCAAAAACTTGGGCCACCTTCCATTGCTTTCTCAGACGATAAGCAGAGAAGGAGCAGCTGGGACCTGAAGCATCGCCCATATCAGGTACTGGTGTCATAGGCGGAGGCTTAAGCTTCACCACAACACTGGCCCCTAGAGCTTTAATTTTTTTTTTTTTTTCTTTAAGACAGGGGGCTCCTTGCAGGTGGCGACCAGAAGTTCTGTTTATTTTACATTAACACAGTTCCCTGCCACACAGTAGACACTCTGTAAATGTTAATTGGATGAATGAACAGATGTAGAAAGGTCACTAAGTAGGTTCTATGCTTGCAGTGTTTATCGTAATCTGGAGATCAAATAGGTCTGTGGTAGAATTTATTTCATTGAATTAGGAAGCTAAAAAGTATATATTACTGGTGTACTTTTCTCCTTTAGTTATGGATTTACAGAAAATTCTGTATCTACTCTAAACTGAAAAAGAGAAATCATTAGTAGCACCAATGTGTTGACAGAATAGAGGATTTATTTTTGTTTTTAAAAAAAAAACAAAAAGATAGCAAGGCTAACTTTAATATTGGTATAATGTAACCTGTGTTTCCTATTCCTTTCTGTAAATAGACTTTATTAGGGCTACACTGCAATATGAAAGCAACTTGGCATTGAGGTATTGTATGACTTATTTCAATTAATTGTTTCTAGGTTGGAACCATCGTTGACAATCCAGCTGACTTCTACCATTCACGAATTCCTAAGAAGCAAAGGAAAAGGACTATTGTGGATGAACTGCTGGCTGATTCTGAGTTTAGAAGGTAAAGGAATTATTTCATTTTAGAATAGGTATACTTTTCTTTAAAATATGCATGCATGTGTAAAGTTTCAGGTAATTGAAAAAGATTACCTCATTTAAAATAAGAATCTATTATATTTTCATGAACATAATAAATATACTTTAGGGCATGTCTCTTTAATGTCTAGCTTAATTAAAGACAGAGGCTGATACCTACTTCTGCAAATACCATGTAGCCTCTGAAAAACTCCACTGTGCAGGTGAGAAAATGAGGGTGAAAAGCGCAGTAATCACTTAGTATATGTACGCAAGTAGTTGGACCCCTTGAAAAGGATCTCATCCACAGATCACTCAGACTCCTGTTGGTCTAAATGAGGATACTTCATGGAAAACCAGAATAAAAAGGTTTATTTTGGTGCAAAAAAAAAATTGAAATCCAGGCATAGTTTTTCCATAATACACATTTTCCACACACTTTTTGAAGATCTCATATGCATGAATTTAAACATTTTTAATTCCATTTTCTGTCAAAGTATGCATGATTATTACAACAACATTTCTAAGGTTCTAAGAAGTAGGTACCATATTGTGTATATTCAGATAAATATGTCTTTGATTTGTTTAGTCCTTATCTTTTCATTTTTGTTTCACAAAAGTGTTTAAAGCCATTTGACATCACCTAGTAGATGGCTCTCGGGTTACTCAAGGTTTTCAAAAATCTCATTTTCTCACTAAATTGCAGGCTGTGTGAGGGCAGGCTAGCTGTCTTATCTACTGTTCTCTCCCAGCTCCAAGTTTGACTTCTCTCACTGGGTGGCAGCTTAGTACACAGATGGTGACACTGCATGAAAGATTTTAGACTTAGGATTCCATCCCCAAATTATTAACTTTCAGTGTCTGATTTTTCTTTTTAGGTATAACCGAAGGAAGTACTCAGAGATCATGGCTGAAAAAGCAGCAAATGCAGCAGGAAAAAAGTTTCGAAAGAAGAAGAAATTCCGCAATTAAGATTCACTATGCAAGCCACTGCATTTATATCTCCTCTTTATTCATTTACTAAAGATGTTTTTAAACCAATACCATCACATAAATTAATGTACACTGACCCTTTTTTTATAGAGATTTCTATTTGGGACAGATAGGCTTGAGAGCCTTGACCCATGTGCTCCTTGGAATAAAAAATAGAGGTGTTTACAAGGGACCCATCCCAGCCTTGACTCTTTAAAGGCAAAAAGGAAGAACCTCAGTCACTTTAACAGAATTAATGTTTTTGTAAAGTTTTCAATGTTGAAAATTTTTTTTAAAGATTTATTTATTTATTTGAAAGATAGAGTTAGACTTCTGTCCACTGGTTCATTTCCCAAATGGCCACAATGGCTAGGGCTGGGCCAGGCCAAAGCCAGGAGCTTCTTCAGGGTCTCCCATGTGGGTGCAGGGTCCCAAGCACTTGGGCCATCCTCCACTGCTTTCCCCGGGCACATTAGCAGGGAACTGGATTGGAAGTGGAGCACCAGGGACATGAACTGGCACACATATGGGATACCTGCATCCTCGGTGGCAGCTTAACCATATGTGCTAAACACTGGCTCCTTAAAGATTTAATTTAAAAATATTTAGGAAGTATAAAGTTACTGGCATGTTGAAAGAATTTTAAAAATTAGGCATTTTGTGCAGAGTTAAGTTGCTGCTTGGGACACCCACAATCCAGATCTGAGTGCCTGGTTTGAATCATGGCTATTCCACTTACAATCCAGCTTCCTGTTAGTATCTTGGGAGGACCAAATGATGGCTTAAGTAGTTGGGTTACTGCCAACCATGTGAGGGACCTGGACTGGGTTCCAGGTTCCTGGCTTTGGCCTGGCCCAGCCCTGGCTGTAGCAGACATTTTGGGAATGAACTAGTGGATAGGAGATCTCTTTCTCTCTCCTGCCTTTCAAATAAAAGGAAAAAAAATTTAAAAATTATCAGTGATACATACACAGTTATGTAATTATTATGTAGTTTTGTATGTACGTATGTATGGTAGGAGGGACATGGTAGACAGGTAGTCCTATAGTTAGCTACAAATTCAGATACAGAAAGTTGGTGAGGTCAGTATACAGAGAGATTGGTTTGTTTGCAATATAAAAATCACAGTTGAAAACAAATGATAAAAACATTCCTGGAGCAAATGTATATTAGCATAAAACCAAGGAACTAAGTGAAGCTACAAATAGGGCTGTAAAGATAGTTTCTTTAGCTTAACTGTGAAAAGATCCAGTTGTTGATCATTCAATAAATGTTTCTCTGTATAGAAAAGCTGAGAACTGTCCCAGTTACTTTCAAAGTGTAAACCAATTCCTTACCTGCCATATGATTTTCATGCTGTTTTCAGAATGCCAAAATAGACCGTATTGCTCTGTGCTTCAAAACTGTTGTTAAGGAGCATGCATTCTGGCACAATGGAAACTGCTGCTTAGGATGCTCAGCTCCCAAACAGGAATGCCTGGTTTGGGTCCCAGTTACTCTGTACCTTTTATTTATTTATTTTTAGATTTATTTATTTGAAGAGCCAAGTCCAGTTTCCCACTTGAAGCCAGGTGGTTCCTATTAAGGGTAGGGCATGGTAGATGGGGATGATGGAAAACAAGTTCTATCACAGCTTACCTGGGAACTACTGTAGTCAGGCTGTTGTATGAAAGTATTTTTAAAAAGTGGTACTTTTTTTTCCCATTGGCTACCATTCCTTATAGTTACAACCTCCTTGGTCAGGATTACAAAGCAGGTACTAATAGGGTTCAAATACTAAAATCCTGAGCTCAGATCTTCTGATGTGCTGAAATTCCAAGGTCTTATTCATTATGGTAAAAAACTGAAATATGGATATGAAAAATAAACTTGGTTCTAATTACCATATAAATTTCAGCTATCTCATACAGTGAAGAGTACTATAAATCTCTTTGGAAGTGTTCCTTGACCTTTTCCAATGGTAAGAAAGAAATAATGTACTGTAGTGAGCTACAAGAAAACAGATTTTTGTTTGTGAGGCTTTAGTCCTCTCTCCATGTACTCCTTGCTCAGGGAAGTTATGGGGCATAGGAATAATTTACCAAAACAGTATCATACTGTGGTCAACTGAAATGTTTTCTATATCTTAAGAAATCTTAGGGACCACTGTTGTGGCACAGCAGGTCGAGGCACTGCTTGCTATACCAGCATCCCATATCAGAGAGCCAGTTTAAGTCCAGGTGCTCCGCTCTCCTTTTCAAATAAATATTTTAAAAAGTCAAAGGGCAGCCTAAAATCCTTTCAGAAGTTTTAGTGTAGGGGCTGGCACTGTGGCACAGCAGGTTAAAGCCCTTGCGGTTAAAGCCCTTGCCTGCAGTGCCAGCATCCCATATGGGAGCCGGTTCTAGTCCTGGCTGCTGTTCTTCCGATCCAGCTCCCTGCTATGGCCTGGGAAAGCAGAAGATGGCCCAAGTCCTTGGGCTCCTGCACCCACATGGGAGACCCAGAAGAAGCGCCTGGCTCCTGGCTTTGGATCAGCACAGCTCTGTCCGTTGCGGCCATCTGGGGAGTGAACCAGCGGATGGAAGACCTCTGTCTCTACCTCTTCAGATAAATAAATCTTAAAAAAAAAAAAAGTCTTAGTGTAGTATCAGTAGGACCTATTTTTTTCATAAGGATGTGTGCATAAATACTCATTAAATATTCATATACAAATTTGTATATTGTACACACACATCAACTCCCCCCCACCATGCTTTCCTTTCTTAAACCCCGAAATTCTCACTTCCACAGGGTGATGGATTTTTCTGATTCTATCTGCTCTTTAATTCCTTCATTTTTTTATTCTGACCACCACTATAATCGTTGGTTTCCAATAGTGCCTGCCCTCTTTTTCTATTCTTTTTTTTTTTTTTTTTTTTTGACAGGCAGAGTGGATAGTGAGAGAGACAGACAGAAAGGTCTTCCTTTTTGCCGTTGGTTCACCCTCCAATGGCTGCTGCAGCCGGCACATCGCGGTGATCCGAAGCCAGGAGCCAGGTGCTTCTCCTGGTCTCCCATGCGGGTGCAGTGCTTGGGCCATCCTCCACTGCCTTCCTGGGCCATAGCAGAGAGCTGGCCTGGAAGAGGGGCAACCGGGACAGAATCCAGTGCCCCGACCAGGACTAGAACCCGGTGTGCCGGCGCCGCAAGGCAGAGGATTAGCCTGTTAAGCCATGGCGCCGGCCATCATTCTTATATTTCTACCCCAACTTCCACTGCTGAAGATCCACATTTCCAACTAACTGTGAAATACCCATCTGAGGATCATGAAGTCATCTCAAATTTAACATCAGAACCAGACACATCACCTTTCTGAGATAAATAAGGGCTGCCACTGTGCCTGGCACACAGCAAACTACTCAGCAGGAGGGTACTATTTCCCTATCTTCCTTTATCCTCCCCATTGGGAAGTAATAAAATGTTTTTAATTTAAAAACATTTATCTGGAAGGTAGACAGCGATTTTCCATCTGCCACTTATACTCTCCAAATGCCTGCAACAGCTAGGGTTGGCCCAATCCAGGTCTCACGTGTGTGGCAGGATTCAAGTACTTGAGCCATCACTGCTGTCTCCCAAGGTGTGCAGTGGCATTTAGCTGGAATCAGAAGCAGAGCCAGGACTCAAACCCAGGCACTACTACATGAGATGTAGGTGTCCCAAATGGCATCTTAACCACTGCAGGGAACACCCACCCCTCCAAATAGTTTTAATGATGCCATACCAATTTTTATTTTCTGTGGCCCAATTCTACATAATGAAAATGGAGAAGCCCCTACATTAAAGAGCTGACATTCAAGGCCCTCCATAAAATGAAGCCACCATGGTTCACTGCTCCTCTACTCATGCCCAAAACTTCACTTTGTGCTGCCCATTACCATTTTTCTCACTGCTCTCTGTAAGAAGCCATGTTCCCTGGATTCGCTTTGACTGGCTTCCCATGCCTGAAGGGCATGAGGAGGGGAAAACCCAGGGCATTTCTCTCTGCCTTGGGTTGGCTGACAGCTCTGCCATGGCCCTCCCCTGCATGGTCCAGACTCTCAGGTTCTGCTGACACTGTCCATCTGGCACTCGGTAGAGGTTCCCTCTGCTACAACCTCTGGGTTGCCTATACTTTCAGCATTTCCTTCACCAGTGCAACAATTCCTTGATTAAATTCTCTAGTGATATGCCCTGTCTATAGTCACAGAACCAGTGACTGTAATGTTTTGTTTCAGCATTATTAGCAAAGAGACTGCCAAAACTTTCCCCCTTTCCTCTATGGACCCAGGACACAGGATTTTTACCTGAGAATGTGATCACCTTGGGGGGAAAAATCCTTCAAAGAGGTGAGATTGAGTGGGACCCTGCCCTGCCCCTTTATCTCCTCCCAAAGGTTGGTAAATCAACCTAATACCAGAACAACTACCTTAGAACAGGAGGTGGAAGCCATGTTTTGAGTATGAAAGAATAAGAAGGCACTTGGGTCTCATGACCAAATAAGTAGCTGCTTATGAAAGAGAAGTAAACCTATCAAAGCCACTGTCATTTTGGGTTTCCTGTCACAGCTTACACCGATCCTAAACAATGGAATTATCAATCCCTGGCTTCCTACTGCTCGCTAGGCCAAACTTTTTGAAAGATGTACTGCCTTACTCATCTATATTTCCTTCTGGCATGATTCATTACAAAACCAGTACCCCAAATGTATATTTAATTGAATGTGGGTAAGATTATAAAAAACTTGCTGATGGATGTAGAATGCTCCAGGTCAAGAGGAAGTAGAGTGAAACTGCTCCCACTCTGGTCTTTTAAAAGTGTACTGGCCTCTGGCAGCAGTAAGATGGGAGCATCACCACCTCTCGGGCAGCTCCCACTCTGTCAGTACTTCCCTGGGTATATGTAGTGGAGCTGTGAAAAAGAACATAAAGAAAATGAGTCCTCGAACACGAACACCTTTTTCTCCATCTTCATGTTTTTACCTCCTCCCACTTCCCCCTTGGCTCAGAAATGCAGGCATTCCCCCCATTCCTAGGCTAACCCCTCTCCTGTGACTCCCATGAACATTTTTGCATCTTAACTTTCTCTTCTGTAAAATGGGGATACTTGTTAGGACCTGAGAGATAAGTAAATGACAAGGATTAAATAGAATTACTGGCTTAGAGCAGGTGTTCAGGAAAATGTTAGCTGTCTCCCTTTTCTTCGTGCCCGCCTTCTCCCCTGGAGGAAACCTGCTCCACTGTTCTTGTGGAAAAGACCTTAGCTGCTTCTCCTCCTACCTCCCAGAAGGACTCACTCTTTGCCTGTCTTTCCAGTGTCTGTGCTCTGGGCATCTGTCCTCAAGCCTCATCTCCACACTCTGCCAGCATGATCTCCATGTCTATAGCTTCCAGTGCCATCTCCAGGATAATGAATTTTAAATTCCAAACTTAGATCTGTCTCCTGGGCCCCAGACCTTCTTTTTCTTCCCTCTCCCTACATATCTTCCTTTAACTCTTTCCTTCCAACATTCTTTGGTTCTGTAGTTACTGAGTTACAGTGTGGATCATAGACTAGAACAACCCAAGACTGAGCGCCAAGAGAGCAGCTCAGGGGCATTTAGAGCCATTAAGGTAAGAAGATGATGAGGTTTGGAACAAGGGAGATGGTTTGGGGAGAAGGAAAAGCATACAACTTGACCATGCTTCAAGAGAAGCCAAATTGATCGACTTGAAGGACTATTATAGAGGAACACTCAGAATGGCAGAGCCGCCATTTCTAATAAGGGTGGTTGCTGAAATAAATCATTGGAAGAGACAAGTTAGTTAGGGGGGAAATGAGTTCAGATTTGCATGTGTTGCACTTGAGGTCTCTGGTACATCCTGGGGAAGATGCATGGTTGGTAATTGGATATGCAATGCTGAACATATATATATATATATATATACACAGTGCTGCCACCTGTGACAGTTCTAAGTACTTGCTGCTCTGCTTCCGAACCAGGTCCCTGCTACTGTGCCTGGGAAAGCAGTGAAAAGTGGCCGGAGAACTTGGGCCCCTTCCACCCACCTGGGAGACCCAGATGGAGTTCCAGGCTCCTGGCTTCCACCTAGCAAAGCAGATGGAAGATCTCTTTCTCCCTCTCTCCATCACTCTGCCTTCAAATAAATCTTAAAACAAGAAAAGAGAAAGCAAAATCATAATTTGTGGATAGTTCCAAAATACACAACTTAGTCAACTGCAATTTTTCCTTTAAAAAAAATTGAGATGGGGACATTATTGTGGCATAGTGGGTAAAAATACCATCTTGCAACACAAGCATCCTATATGGGTGCCAGTTCATTTCCCAGCTGCTCCACTTTCCATCCAGCTCCCTGCTAATGATCTGGGAAAAGCAGCAGCAGATGTCCCAAATGCATGGGCCCCTGCCACCCATGTGGGACCCAGATGGAGTTTCTGGCTTCGGCCTGGCTCAGCCCTGACCACTGTGGCCACCTGGAGGAATGAACCAACAGATGGAAGATCTGTCTGTATGTAACTCTGACTTCCAAATAAATTTTAAAAATCTTTTTTAAAATTAAGATACTTCACTCCTAAAAACAGTGCATACTTCCATATATTTTTGCATATTCAGAGTTGTGCACGTATTACCACTATTTGCCTGATATTTTCATTACACAAAAAGAAACCTCACACCCATTAGCAGTTACTTCCCATTTCCCCACCCCAAATGGCTTGCAGCCACTAATTTACTTTCCGTCTCTATAGATTTGCCTACTGTGGACAGACATTTCCCATAAAAGGATTTATAGAATGTATGGTCCTTCGTGACTGGCTTCTTTCAATTGCATGTTTTCAAGGCTTACTTGTGTTTCAACATGAATAATAGTCCATCAAATAGATATACCAGATCCTGTTTATTCATTCTTCAGCTGATGGACATTTGGGTTGTTTCTACTTTTTGACTATCAAAACTAATACTGCTGTGATCACACCTGTATACGTTTTTGTGTGGACATGTTTTCAATTCTCTTGCATGTACATGAAGAGTAGAATTTCTAGGTCATATCATGATTTTAATGTTTAACTTTTTGAATAACTGCCAAAACCATTTTCAAAGAGGCCATACCATTTTATACCCCCACTGGCAATGTGTGAAGGTTTCAATCTTTGCCAACATTTCTAGTTTCTTTTTCATTACAGCCCTTCTGGTGGGGTGTATAGTATAGTGTGCTTAGTGCAGTGTATCTCATCATGGTTTTGAACTGAAAAACTATTTTAAATAGTAAGATAATTAAGGAAAAAGACTATATAAAATTATTTTAAATATCAAAAGCTTTCTTATATACAAACAACACCAGTTAGAAAATATAAAGATTTCAACAAAAAGATAATCTAGAAATAAAGTTTAAAAATAAAGATCTATATGAAGAAACTAAACATATTTCTAAAGAGCATATAGGAGGACTGAATATGTAAAAAGGCATACCTGTTCTTTTTTCTCCCTGCTATTCTTAAATGGGGAACCTGGCATCTTTTTTTTTTTTTGACAGGCAGAGTGGATAGCGAGAGAGAGAGACAGAGAGAAAGGTCTTCCTTTTTGCCGTTGGTTCACCCTCCAATGGCCACTGTGGCCAGCGCATCTCGCTGATCCGAAGCCAGGAGCCAGGTGCTTCTCCTGGTCTCCCATGTGGGTGCAGGGCCCAAGGACTTGGGCCATCCTCCACTGAACCTGGCATCTTTAAGTGGTTCAGTTCTCACTATATTAACCTATGGTTACAACTGTAACAAAAATGGCTTCTAATATCAGAGCCAGACTAGCTGCAACTAAAGGTCACATGAAAAGATAATACAGAATTGAGATTTTACCCACAGACCCAGCCTTCCTGAGTTCCCATCAGGCTCACCGCTTTTTAGCTGTGTATCCTTGGACAAGTTACTTAACCTCTCTGAAGTCCAGATGCTTTGTCAATCAAAGGGGATAATAATATCCACCTGGTATGGGATGTCAAGTGGATCAAATGTACTAAAATGCATAGAGCAATTAGCCTAGTAGTTGGTATACAGCAAATGTCAAATAAGTGATAGTATCATTAAATGGAAAAAATAGTAACTCAAAATAGGTGAGGAAAATTTCTAAAAAATAAGTGATTTTTAAAACAGCACTGTTCTGAAGAATCCAAATTAAGACAGATCAATTGACTAGAGAACCTAGAATGAGAACCTAAATGCATATGCGAATTCAGAAAATGATAAAAGTAATATTTCAAATTAGTGTATAAAAGGATGGGTGTTTATCAACCATGATTCTGAGACAAAATTCTCACTACACTTTTTACACAGAAATAACAGTCCAGATGAATACTGAAAAATAAAGCTGTTAAAAGAAAGAAAAGGCCTTTAATAATCTGAGTATGTAAGACCCCAAACCTGGGAGCCAGAAAAGACTGTTAAATCCAAATCTATAAATATCTGTAAGAAAAACAAAATACCATGAACAAAATAAAAAAGAATAATTGTAACACATATCACAAAGGGCTACTTTCCTTAATATGTAAAAAGCTCCTTCAAACTAAAAATTACTAATGACAATAGAAAAATATGAGCACAACTCAAGGTCAGATAAATCAGAGAAAAAGAAACACAAATTGTTCTATTTTGAGATGTTCAGCTTCACTCATAACAAAACACATGAATTAACACTTCAGCTTGAAATCATTTTTCACCTGTCTGATGGCATGGGGGTTGTGGAAAAACAAGCCGTCTCCCATGGTGCTGGGGAGGGGGAAATGGAGACTGTCATGGCAACCTGCCAGTATCTATCAATGCGGAAACCAGCAATTCAACTTCCTGGAATTCCTCCTACAGATACACTCACACTTACATACAACTCAATATAAACAAGGACGCTGAAGCACTGTAGACGATAGGAAAATACCAGACACTCAAATGTCCAAGCCTCAGGAACTGTGAAATGATTATGCTACACATGTTCAACAGCACAAAGCAGTTCTGCGTGTGTTAATAAATGAAACAAGCAAGTATGGCATGGCATTTTAAATACATTATTACATGTATCAACATTGACAGAGGCAATAAACATAAAAACGCTAACGTGCATGAATCTGAAAATATTTCCAAAAACTCATGATCACATGGCCTGTGGGGCGAACTGCAAGGCCAGGATAGAGGAAACACATGGATATTTGTTTCTCCCCCTACCTTTTGTGATAATTCTGGATTTTTTTCTTTTGTACGCATTACCTGTTTTTGCTCACTGCAATTCCATTCATTTTTTTTTTTTTTTTAATCTGTTCGCGTTTAGCGACGTGGAACCCTTCAACCCTGTGTAAGGCTGGCTGTTGTCACGAGAGGTGCCGCCGAGCGCCCACAGGCGGGGTGGGCCTGGCACCTCCCGGCACCGGAATCGGGAGGTCTGGTCAGAAACACCGCTTCCCGGGCCCCACCTCAGCCGGACTGAACCGAGAGTCCCGGCCTGGCGCCCGGCAACCTGCAGCGCCGCCGGGCCGCGCTCGCTTTGCAGCCCGGGTGTGAGCGGCCGGTGAGCCGGCACGCGCAGCGCCCCCCGAGCCCCGGGCCTCCCGTCGCCGTCGCCTCCTTTTGCTCCCCACCGCCATCTGGGGACGCTCTTCTCAGGACCCGGATCGGCGCCGCCTCAGCCACTGCGGCCGCCGAGCCCCAGGGGGAGCGGGAGCCCGCGAGCCGAGAAAAGCCGAACGGAGCGGGGAGAGAGCAGGGAGCGGTGAGGGCGGGTGAAGCTGCTTAAGAAAAAGAAAGGCAGGCGAGCCATGACGGAGGTAGAAAGGAAATTCTGGGGAGGAAAAAAGAAAAATCCTCGACTCCGCCGGGACTCGAACCCGGAACCTTTGAATGCCTTCAGCCTCTAGAAGTCCAATGCGCTATCCATTGCGCCACGGAGCCACCTGTTGGAGTCTCCGCGCATCTGCCATATTAAGCCAGAGGCGACGGCCTCGCGCCCTTCCCACCACCCCCGCAGCCTTCTGTGTCGCCGGGGCCGGCCGCTGCGCACAAGGGGCTGCCAGCCGGCGCGGCCGCCTCCAACGCGGCCCGCGGGCGCCGCTGGCTTCTCCCGGGGACCAGCGAGCCCCGAGAGCGGAGCCCGCCGCAGCCTGCCGCTACCGGCCGGTCGCTCGGAGAGCAGCCGAAGGCCGTCTCCGACCCGCCCCTGCCTCGCCGTGCGAACCTCGGCCGCGCCCTTTCCTCCCCGGCTCCCTTCCTGCCCCGAGCGCCCCCGCCCGCCGCCGGGTCTCTCCGGCCGCAGTCCCCGACCGGCCTGGCCCCGGAGACGCAGGCCCGAGCCGGCCGGCCGTTGCGCCGTTAAGCCGGGCCGGTGGCGCCGGGCACTTACGTCGCACCTTTGAGTGGCCGATGCCCAGCGGCTGACAGAGCCCCTTCTCCGGCCCCGGCTCTTCCCTCGCGGCCGGCGGCCCGGACCTGCCCCTGCGAGCGCGGGCCGCGGCGACGCCTGTGTGCGTGCTTATGCGTGTTTATTTACGCGGGGGTTCGGAAAAAAAAAGGAAAAAAAAAAGGGGGGGGTTTGGGTTGCATTTCGCTCCCCACAGACCCAGAGCCGAATTTCTGAGGTATCCGGGCTCTGGTGGACTGAGGGGGGCGACGCGCCCCCAGGGCCGCCGCATCCTCCACCAGCCTGTGCGAGCGCCAGGGGCTACCTGCACGGGCGCCGCGCAGCCGCCCCGCTCCGCGCGCCCGGGGCACGCGGCTGCGTGGGCGGCAGCCAGGAGCGGGACGGCGCGCGTGGGGGCGCTGCGAGCATGCGCGTGCCGGCGCGTGAGGTCGAGGGCGCGCGCCCGAGCGCCGCCGCCGCGGGGCTTCCTGGTGCTGCTCCTGAGGAGGGCGCGGCCGGCTCGACCCCGAGGGGTGGGGGGCGGGCAGCGGGTTTCCAGTGGCCCCCGAGTCCCCAGAAGCGGGACCCCGAAGCCACTCGAAAGAGACGATGTACGTGAAAGCTGGGTGGTTGCTACGCAGCCGCCGCCGAGGCTGGCTCGCCGCTCCAATCAGCGCGCTGCCCTGCCGGCCGCCCGCACGGCCGTCGCCGAGCCGCCGCGGGGCGCGCTCCTCAGGCTGCAAGGCCGCCCGCTTGTGCGGCGAAGCGGGCCAGCCTCAGCCCACCCCCTGGTTTTCCTCCCAGCCCGGAGTCACCAGGCCTCAGAGTGAAATAGTCGCTGTCGGTGTTCCCGGGAAGAGCCTGGCGTGGTTGGGATCTTTGCATTCTTGTTTAACAATCCCGCAGCCGCGCTGGCGCGGGTACTATCGTCCCCTTCTTAAAGAAGGGAAACTTTGCAGCTGGAAGAGTTCAATCAGCCGTGAAGGGGCACCCAGCTGGTGAGTGTGGCGACCTGTGAAAGGTCTGAGAGTGTTAGCTTCCGCAGTTTCGGGAATGCTGACAGAACGCACTACACTCTTGGGTCAGAGACGAGAGCCTGTTGTAACGAAAGTGGTAACCAGAGCACCGGCAGGTTTGTGTTGATTACCTGAACCCCGATTCTTACAGGAAAGAAGCATGTGGGCCCCCAGGCTTGTTCGCACATAAAATAGGTTGCCTTCAGGAGAGGAACGCGGAGCTTAGGAGATCCACGACTTGAGAGTGAGCAGCGGTAGCAAGCCTGTTCTTTGTTCCACGCAGAGACATTACCTCATCCCTCAAGACTGCACGCTACGAACACAACCCCTTGAGAAATGGCCCAAGTACAGAGTTGATCAGAGCCGTACATTCTTGGCGCAGGCAGCGACAGCGTGCAGACCCTAATGGTGAACTGCCTCCACTAACAGTAAGTGAAAGGGCCCCGATTGATACCAGGCCTGTTTCTTTCCACCCGCACATAAGCAAGGTTCCTTGGAAGCAAGCATTTTATGTGGAATGTTGTTATGCCCCCTCTCATGATATAAAGCAAATGTCTTTGCATTGCACGCAGGAAGAATTCTCACAATGGACGAAATTAGGCCTTAAAGTAGAAGGTGGCTTAAAATCGTGTTTAGCACTATTTAAACAAATCTTGACTGAATGCTGCAATGTACCAGGCACTGATCCACTGATCATTGGAGTTTCTCGCAGCCCAAAGGGGGAAGAGATGCTCAGCGTCCCCGTGGGAAAACCATAAAGGAATTCTGCCTGGGGGTGTTAGAGCCAAATCTCGAATGATGAGGAGTCATAGATACGGCTAAACAGCAATTCCGACTCATCTATCCAAGTTCTGGGAAGGAAGGATGTACATGTGCTCAGTTCCACTTAGTGAATCAAACACAGAATTTTAGATATTTGATTCACTCCACTGATTGTGACCTCTTTCTGTGTCGTAGAAAACTTCCAAGATTCAGGGTTAGCAGCGAGTTTGGGGAAATCAGACCTGTGGGAAGCACCCTGTGAGCAATCAGGAGGTACTGTGCATGCCCCACCGTCAGAAGGCTGGGAACAATCACAGCCAGATGAGTGCTGAGTGTGTGGTGGTTCTCTAACAATAGCAGTTTAGAGTGAGCCTGGCTTTAGAGACCCATCTTAGCAGAAAAAGGAATGTAAATGTTTGTCTAGATGCCATCTGGGGAGAAGGAGCCAGTTTTCCCTCTTTATAAACCTCAGAGTTTATAAACAACAGCGCGAGCACAACTTGACCCAAGAATTCCTGCAAGTGAAAAAGCAAACTGCCAACAGAGGGAGCCAAAGCATGGGTTATAATCACCTCTGAGCGGGACATTCTGCCCAGCGGCATTTGAGTTCCCTAGACAGCAAAGCCCTAAATTAAACACAGCTTCGTCTTGATGTTTTTTAAAATTCAAATCCCATATATGCCTTGGGGGTCTGCAGTTACAGGTTTCAAGTTTTTACAGCAGGATTACTTTTTAGTTGGTATGTTTTTCTATTTGCAGTGAGCAGCAGCCATTTTCAGCCTCCCCTGAAAGTCCTAGAAATCTGCTGCACGGGTATTTCTATATATTTTCACTAGCTTTGCTTTACTTCAGAGGGTAATGTCATTGTAGTACCAGTTTAATCAAAGTCAATTCGTATTTAGGAACAATACAGTTGGGTTTACTGTGGAAGATAGAGTGGAAGTTGAAAACAATTCCTGCTTTCATGAACCCTCCAAATTCCCTGGGGGAAATATGACCTGTGTGTATGAAGCTTAAGCGAATAATGCAAGATAGCATATGCAAAGTTGGCAGGATGTGATTGGACATCCATAGCAGTAAAACGGTTTTGAGTTTTCTACCTTCAAATAATAAGCATACAATGCCATACTAATTTAAAGCATAACCCAAAAAAGAAATTGAGAAAGGATGAAATATTTACAAAGCATATGAAAACCCTGGTGGTGGAGGTTCAGAGGATATGGAGTCAGATTTCTGGTGCTCAAATCTTGGCTCTGCCTCTTATTTGCCGGGAATGATTCTTAACTTCTCCAAGCCATCTTTCCCTCATCTGAAAAATCATAAAATTGTTATGAGGATCATAGAATTTGATCTTTGCAAGGATTTGGGTTTCGCCTTGGACTATAGTAAGTGTGTAACGTTTGCTTTTATTATCAGTCAGCAACTCTCAATAAAGAAATCTCACATCCTGCAGGAACAAACTCAAGTTCAGATACAGCATCAGCTAAATTTGTTGCAACTCAAATATGTTTTCTACCTCTCTACCCTACTCCTACTCAACTGTTATGAAAGAGAACACTTTGTTTCTCAGCCTGAAATGTCCACTTTTTTTAAAAAAAAATTTATTTGAAAGGAAAAGGTACAGAGAGGCAGAGGCAGAAAGAAAGAGAGGTCTTCTGTCTGCTGGTTCACTCCCCAAGTGGCCACAAAAGCCAGAGCTAGGCCAATCTGAAGCCAGGAGTCAGGAGCTTCTTTGGAGTCTCCCACGTGGGTGTAGGGGCCCAAGCATATAGGCCATCCTCTACTGCTTTCTCAGGCCATAGCAGAGAGCTGGATCTGAAGTGGAACAGCCGGGACTAGAACTGGCGCCCATATGGGATGCTGGCATTGCAGGTGATAGCTTTACCTGCTATGCCACAGTGCTGGCCTCACTATTTTTTTTTTTTAAGGTTTATTTATTTGAGAGAAAGAATTACAGAGACAGATGGAGAGACAGAGAGAAAGGTCTTCCATCCACTGGTTCATTCTCCAAATGGCCGCAATGGCTAGGGTTGGGCTGATCTGAAGTCAGGGGCCAGGTGCTTCTTCCGGGTCTCCCACACTGTTGCAGGGGCCTAAGCCCTTGGCCATCTTCCACTGCCTTCCCAGGCCATAAGCAGAGAGTGGATGGGCAGAGGAGCAGCCAGGACACTAACCACCACCTATCTGGAATGCCAGCGCCACCAGCAGAGGCTTAACCTACTATACCACAGCAACGGCCTCAAAATGTCCACCTTCAGCTGCAAGCTTCCCCATAGGTCTCCCCACAAGAACCTTGGATGGGCTGTTGTTTTCATTTGTCCAGCCACATGGTTCCCTCAAACAAGGGTGCAGGTCACCCCTCCAGGCCTTATGAAAACCTACTTCATGCTATACAAAATCTGTTCACAAGGTTTAGATGATGGCATTTCCCATCCTAAAATATTTTAACACTGATTTTGAGCTAGACCAAGAGCAAGCTATACTAGGTGGCAAGATGAGAATAGGAAAAGAAAACTTTACAGGATGAAGAAATTTAGACACAGACACAAGAAAAGGGTCTAATGGGTGCTAATGGCAGAGCTGGAACGAAAGAGAGGGAGTACCAGAAAATGGGGCTAAGCAAGTAGGATTCAGGCCAGATGTGGCAAAAGGGGTGAAAGCAGACTTGATTCAAGTTGAGAAGTGCGGATTTAATGCAGCAGGCAGTGGAAGCTATTGATTTCTTTTGGCATGAGAAAAGCTTTGCTTCAGAATGATTAATATCAGAAGTGATTGTGTAAGCTGAGTGGAATGGGGCCAGAGAGTCAGGGAGATTACTATACCCCCATTTAATTTGTACTTGGAGTTTTTCCTATGTTTTCTTCACCTACTCAGCAAATAGTTTTTGAAGGTATAGTTGTCCCAGTAATGACCTTGGGGACATACAAAGATAAAAAAGACACGTGTTTGGCTTACAGCCTAATGAACAGGATAATAAGTCCATGAGCTACTGTGGTGCAAAGTAAAAATGTCCAAGTGAGATACAGGTGCTATGATCTGGGACTTCAGGGGAGAGAAAGGTTGTGAGTACATCTAGAGAGAGGGAATTAGGAAAGGAGGCTGCCCTGGAAATGGACTGTTTTAACCCAGGGCAACTTGCATGCCAGGAAACCCAGGGAGGACTTCAGTAAGTAGACTCAGGAGATGGGAGAGAAAAGATAGGGCAAGGTGGGGAAAATGGTACAGGCTGAGGAGTCCGGTGTGCACTGTCTACAAGGCCCTGGTTGTAGCACTTGCTGGTAGAGAGGGTCAGGGGGTTCAGGGCACTGGTGACAAAGTCAGGACTCCATCAGCACCCCGGCTCTGTGCCATCTGCCTATTTACAAGGGGACAAGAATCCCAGCTGAGGATTAGGGTGCATGATCCCACCCACCAAGGGAAGGGCTGGGGAAGAGGTGGTATCAGAAGAGGGGTTTAGTTGTGGAGGAGAGCTGAGTTAGACGCAGGGATGTCCTCTCTGAGGTGGCCTGGGCCTGCTGGCCAGGCTTTCAGCCTCGCAGGGCTCGGGAAAGGTGTAGGACTGTACTCTAGATGGCACAGTGCCCTGTCTGCCAGATGGCCAGACTCTTCAAGGCTGGAGAGGCTTTGTGCCTGCACAAATGAAAGAGCACACTGAGATTAGCCAGGCCCTCTGCAGCCTCCAAGGACACTGTGGTGAGAAGATAGATGTTGCCCTTGTTCCCAGATACCTTCTGGGTTCTGAAGCACTTTCAAAGCTCTATCATTGTCTGTGTCTTCCCTGAGACCCTAAGCATCTCAGGGCAGGGAACCAAGTCTTCTTCTCCTTCACCCTTGTAACCTCAGTCCCTACCACTGTGCTAGCTGGTGGCGAAGCTGGTGGCGAGCCCCTTTGGATGTTGATTGTATAAATGCATGATTCTTGTAGACAATAAGGAAGCTGCTTGACAGTGTGCCTTGCTCATCTTCCACGTTAGACCAGAAGCTCTGTGAAAGCTAAAACATCCTTGCTTTTTGGTTCTTTTGTAATTCCCTCTAAGACTTAGCGTGTTGCCCTGTGAATAGTGGGTGCTCCACAAATGTTGCCTGAATGATTTTGTAGAAGTCGAGGTTGATATTCAGTGTCCTAATTCCTGCTTCCAGTGGCCCAGTTTGGGGGAGTGATTCTTGGATTCCACACTCCCAGACCTACATCTCTTCTTTCCAAGTTCTTGATACTTGGTAGGATGAGTCCTTTTGGCAAGTGTACAGGGGTGGAGGTGTCTGAGCCTTGCTCCTGGGTATCACAATATCACAAAATTTTTTTAAAAAATTTATCTGTTTGAAAGTCAGAGTTACACAGAGAGTGAAGAGGCAGAGATAGAGGTCTTCCATCTGCTGGTTCACTCCCCAATTGGCTGCAACGGCCGGAGCTGCACCCATTCGAAGCCAGGAGCCAGGAGCTTCTTCCAGGTCTCCCATGCGGGTTCAGGGGCCCAAGAATTTGGGCCATCTTCTACTGCTTTCCCAGGCCATAGCAGAGAGCTGTATTAGAAGTGGAGTAGCCAGGACTCGAACTGGTGTCCATATGGGATGCTGGCACTGCTGGTGGCAGTTTTACCCGCTACGCTGCAGCGTCAGCCCTAATTAGTAGTTTTCTAGTTTTCAAAATATCATTTACTTGACAACTTATAATCTCATCACTAAAATGATCCAACTGTCAGTGGTATAGCCTGGCTTATCTCTGGAGGTTGGTGGGAAGAAGAGGAGGAGAATGCCTTAGAGAGACCTGGCAGGATGGTGCTAGGTGGGTTTGGTGGGCTTTGGAGACAGTCGTATGAGAAATTACTTAACTTCTCCAAACCTATTTTCACACCCCTAAGGTAGAAAAAATAATTTGTACTTCACAGGGTTGTCATAAGGATTAATGGAGCTGCTAACATACACTGATATGACAGTAAGGTATCTATAGTAGTGTTTTATTGCTGCATTCATAAATTGACCTAGGCTTTAGAAGCTTAAAACAATAAAAATTTATCTCACTGTTTCTGCAGGTCAGAGCAGCTAAGCTGAGTGGTTTTGGCTCAGGGTCTGTCTGCAATAACTCATTAAATTTCCTAGTCACCCTTGGCTTTGGAGATCTCTTTACTTTTCTGTCCCAATGTAGCTTTCGTCTTCTCTCCCCCACTCCCTCTTTCTCTCCTTTTAGGCTTCTATCTCTCCTCCCTTCTCCTTTCCCCCCACCTCACTTTGTCCTTCCTCAGCTTCTTCCTCTCTCTCCCTTCTAGGCTTCTCCGCTTCACTCCTTTCTCCCCTTCCGATGGGTTTACAAGAGGCCTGGATATAGAACCAGGGGACCTAGAAGCCTGGCCTGGTCTTGTCAGTGACTTAGTCCTTTAGCCTCTCTGGACACCAGGGTCCTCATCTGCAAAATTAAGGGCTGACCAGGTAATCCCTAGGGTCCTCCCTGGCTGTAAAAGGCTTTGATCCTCCAAGGTCCGCAAGGCCACAGGAAATATCAGAGAGAGCCTCTGTCGATGAGTGGCATCAGGAAAGCCGCCGGCTGGGTCTCTATCTGCCAGGTTCTCCTGCCGTGTGAAGTCCCAGCCTGGCAGATGTCATTAGATTCCCCTCACTGGCTCTAGAGAGGCCTGATTGGGATGAGTGGCACACTTGTCTTGCTAAATCTGACCAACTTACATCATGCCATATGTGCCTCATTACAAACCTGTGCTGGGCCAGACAGATGGACGCTTCCGTGACTCCCAGTGAAAGCCTGAAGTGGTCCACATGGTGGCCCAGCTGGTCCAGAGAGGAGCCCCCATGTCGTGTTTAAATTGTTTCTCAAAGTGTTTTCATTTCTTTGTTTAACAAGCCCTTCTTAGGCACCTGCATGGACTTAGCATTCCACAAGACTGTAGTAATAGAATGCAGAAAAGTCACAATCTCTCCCTTTCTGACCATGCCCCTGGGATTGACCAGGGACTTCCTGTTTCTTCCTATTTGACTTTCCAGCCTGATTTCCCTCCATTGCTCTATCTTAGTTCCTCCAGCCCCTTTCCCTGGAGAGGTTCTGGACATGTCCATGCTCAGCCTGAACAAGGATCCCCTGACTCCACCCCATATGCACATGTGCATGTACACACATAAGCACACATGCACACATATGTGAACACACTGCTACCTCTCTCCCTGGCCATGAGTTCTGCATTCTTTAGGTCTCAGCTTAAGCATTCCTTCCTCAGGGAGATCTTCCCCAACTGGCTCAGCTCCAAACTGAAGTACAGCCGCCCTCTAGTTTATCCCCCTAGAACTTGACTTTCTTTCTCCTGTCAGCCACCATCTTGTAACTCCTTCTGAAGTCTTTCCCTCCCTCACCTGACTACACACCACCTGGCAGCACTGAGGAGCTGGGTCTCTTGATCACCACTGGATCGATGCCTGGCATACAGTTGGTCCTCAGAAAACAAAGAGCAAGTGAAGCTGTGAAAAGCACAGACTTATGGGCCAACATACCCTGTCAGGTTCTCCACCAGGAATGTGAGCAGAGGCTGGGAGACAGCCCCACAGAAAGGGACCCTGATCGCTGGGAGGGACAGGGAAGGGGGCAAGAGCTCTCGGGAGAAATTCCTACCTGATCTTGAAGGAGGAGCAGGGAAGAGGAAAGAACGGGCCAGGCAGAATAGCAGTATGAATACAGGAAAGGAGCAGGCATTCTGGAGGCTTCAGGGGCCTAGGGAGAAACTCAGTGGGCAGATATGGGGCCTGCACCCAGGGCTGGCAGGAGAACTTCTCTTCTGCTCCACTCTCCTCACCCACCCTTCCCTGCCCTGGACACTTTCCCTAAGAGCTCCCAGAATCTTCAACTCTGGAGTCCTTAAGGCAACAGGGTATTCTACAGATCAAAATTCTTCTCTCCTCCTCCCCTACTCCTTCCTTCCTTCCTCACCAAATTCAATTCCTAACAAGGATGCTCAAAAAAAAAAAAAAAAAAAAAAGTAGGCAGAAAATGGAATTCAGCAGTAATGCACATTTTCTATAAGCGTTTTGAAGACTTCTCTCATTTGCTGAGCTCATTTGATGCATGAAAAGTTGGAGAGAGAATTTCCCTCTCACTCTCCATGTTGAAAGATGAAAATCCAGCCCCAGACCAGAAATGGTCCCTGTGGGTTGGCACTGTGATCAGAGAAGCAAATGGGGGCTGGCCTGTGAGCCAGCACGGGCAAAAATGGGCTCTGGTTGGATCCTGAAGGAGGCACAGATGTAGAGGAGCCAGGTTCACTGAGTCAGAACAGAAACAAGGCGAAGAAAAGGCAAACAAGCCTCTCCCCTACTGCATGCCTTTAAATGCTGCCCTCCCCTCTCCTTCTATGGCCTGGGGGCTGGCAGCCGGTGCCAGACTGTGAGTGCTGACTCCGAAGGATTGGCTCTGGGCAAGGAGGGTGAGAGGCTGAGCTCAGGGGAGGGCAAAAGGGCATCTTGCATCATCTTGGCAAGGGGTAGGCAGAGGCTACAGAAAGGTAGGAAATATACCTTGTCCCTTACCGCGGAAGAAACTTGACTGTCTTCTGGTGTGGTGACCTGTGGTTGCTCTCTGAAGAGACTTTAACTCTTACATACCTGGATGCTTTCCTCTACCCAACGGAGCTAAAGCCTGCAAAAGGCATAGCCCCCATGTAGGTAGGAGGGAGACTATGCCGTGGTGGCTGCTGCTTCATAGCTCCTAAAAGCTAGCTGAAGTGGAATAGAATGGGTTCTCCAGGCCAGGGTGCCCGTGGTGAGTGCCTTTCAGGCTGACAGCTGTGCTGGGGGAGCTACCAGCTAAGGTGGACATTGGCGGTAATAGCCCTGGAAAGGAGACTATAGCCCTGAGGTTGAATGGCAGATATAAGTATGGCACTCAAATATTTAATCTTTTATTGTTGAATGAGGTTTTATATGTGCTGCTTCCCTAACTTGACCTTGGGTATGAAGATAATAGCAGGCTCATGTCGCCCAGAGAATCCATTCCAGAGCTGACTAACACCCTGAGAAGTGTCAGTAAGAACTTGTGAGTTTTGATGGATTGCTGGAGGGCTCACGCACAAACTTGGGGGCAAGGCTCCCAGCCAAGCCCGACAAAGCTGCCTCCCGCGCAGAATCATTCCCAGGACGGCTTGTTTCTCCCAGAGAGACAGATTGCCCCCAAGCCACCCAGGCTCACGGAACAAAATGCCCAGAAGGAAACTTGTTTAAATCTAGATTCAGTGCAGTTTTTGAGGAGACCAAGGAAATGAGGAGGAGGAAGGGGCTTGGCAAGCAGCTTTGGGCTTACAGAGGGCATGAAAAAAAATGCCATTTGAGGACCAGGGAGAAGAGACAAAGAGGTTAGTGTGACAGGAAGCCTGGAGGAATAGAGCCAGGAAACAGAGTAGGAGGGAAAGAGGACCTGTGCCAGGAGGAGGTGGGAGCTCAAAGGGAGAGAGAGGTGCATCTAAGCGGAAGGAGGCCTCTGGGCAAGCAGAGCTGCCAGGTCCTGGCCAGTGTTCCAGAGTCATTGTCTGAGGCCTGCAGGTTACACCGACCCTTGGCCTCCTTGTTGGGCACATCCCGCCTGGCCCAGCTCTCGCGGATGGTTTATCCCACGCAGAAAGGAGTTGGCCGTATGTAAGCTGTACATAAGCTCTTGCTCCCAGCCCCTGACCTGCAGGTACAGTTGCCAGACAGTGTTTAGAGAAGGCAGCAGCTTTGGAAATTGGGAGTGGTCTCTGCCATCATATTATGTTCCTTGGGAGGCCCAACCATGCTGATAGGACCAGTTCACAAGGTGTATACAGGGGCACTTTAAGCAAGATGTAGACAGAGTGTAGGGCTGGCAAGGTCCTATGGGCCAGACCAGCGTGATGGCCCAAGGCTTATTTGTTCTGTCAATGAACATTGTTTTTTTTTTTGTTTTGTTTTGTTTTAAATTTTTCTTTCATTCTTTTTCTTTATTTAAAAGGCAGAGAAAAAGCAGAGACAGAGAGATATTTCATCTACTGGTTTACTCCTCAAAACACCAGCAACAGCCAGGCCTGGACAGACCTAAGCCAACAGCTGGGAACTCCATCTGGATCTCCCATGTGGGTGGCAGGGACCCAAGTACTTTCTTTTCTTTCTTTCTTTCTTTCTTTCTTTCTTTCTTTCTTTCTTTCTTTCTTTCTTTCTTTCTTTTTTTTTTGACAGGCAGAGTTAGACAGAGAGAGAGAGAGAGAGAAAGGTCTTCCTTCTGTTGGTTCACCCACCAAATGGCCGCTACGGCTGGTGCGCTGCGCCATCCAAAGCCAGGAGCCAGGTGCTTCCTCCTGGTCTCCCATGTGGGTGCGGGGCCCAAGGACTTGAGCCATCCTCCGCTGCCTTCCCGGGCCACAGCAGAGAGCTGGACTGGAAGAGGAGCAACTGGGACAGAACCAGTGCCCCAATCAGAACTAGAACCTGAGGTGCCTGCGCCACAGGTGGAGGATTAGCCTAGTGAGCCATGGCGCTGACCCCAAGTACTTTCTTTTTTCTTTTTTTTTTTTTTTTTGACAGGCAGAGTGGACAGAGAGAGAGAGAGAGAAAGGTCTTCCTTTTGCCGTTGGTTCACCCTCCAATGGCTGCCGCGGCTGGCGCGCTGCGGCCAGCACACCGCGCTGATCCGAAGGCAGGAGCCAGGTGCTTCTCCTGGTCTCCCATGGGGTGCAGGGCCCAAGCACCTGGGCCATCCTCCACTGCACTCCTGGGCCACAGCAGAGAGCTGGCCTGGAAGAGGGGCAACCAGGACAGAATTCGGCGCCCTGACCAGGACTAGAACCCGGTGTGCCGGCGCCACAAGGCAGAGGATTAGCCTAGTGAGCTGCGGCGCCGGCTCCCTAAGTACTTTTGACATGACTTGCTGCCTCCCAGGTTATTCATCAGCAGGAAACTGGAATCAGAAGTGGAGTTGAGACTTGAACCCAAGCACTCCAGTACTGAATGCAGGCATCCCAAGTTCATGTCTTAACTGCAGCACCAAATCCCTGCCCTCAAACATTTGTTGAGTGTCTGCTAGGAGCAGAACAAATAAAACAAACTCCCTGATCTCTTGAATTAGTTCTAATTTACATTCTAGTGAGGGGTAATAGGCTGGTAAACAATAAGATACTTTTTGTGTGAGTTAAGTAGGTTCCTTGTTTGTTTGCTTGCTAGTATTTTGCTTCCCAACCAGACTGAAGCTGTTCAGGACCAGGTCTTCTGAGCTCTGATGTCAATAATGCACAACAGAAAGACAACCAGTGCTTTTGTATGTCAACACTAATTTGACTTGTGCAACACTTTTATGCATTTTTCTTTGCTCTCACCATTTCCACATTAGTCAGCAGTCCCATCGGGAATGGAAGGGGAAGGAAAGTTTCAGAGGGTGGACTCTCCATGAGGAGAGACGTCTGCCTCCTAACTACACGCCTCTTCCCCCAATTCTACCAGCCTCTTCCCCCAATTCACCTTCTTACACTCTTGGAGGAATCTTTAGAACATGTTTGTGCCAAGACGTGATTCTCTGCTTAAAAAGTTTTGATGATAAGTTGGTTGGGATGTTTTTGACTCCCAAGTGATAGAAAGCGCTGGCTCAGCCAGAATAGCCGTAGACAGTTAACACCTCACCCAGCAAGTAAGGCTTCCAGGAGACTAAGTCAGCGATTTGATGACCAGGAGCCATCAAATTCTTCCTTTCATTCTCCTCCATCATTTCTTCCATGATGGACCCTTCTGGAATTGCATGATGGTTGCAGCATCTAGACCCCTACACTACCCGTCAGAAGGAGAGGCACGCTTTTTCCCCTGTGTGTCTGCAAACAGGAAGGAGACCTTTCCCAGGGCTCCTAGTAAATTGTTTCTGTGACTTATGGGCCAGATTCAAGCTGATGCCTTTTCCTAAATACTGACAAAGTAGTAGGATTTCCATGGATGACTCTGAGATACATACGGTGCTGTGGAAAGGAGATTTCCTGATCAAAAGAGTATCTGCTCATCAAGGAGTCAGTATGGAGTAGTGACTGGTTGGTGGTAGGTAACCACAGGTATCTTACAAATCACTTCCTCTCACTTTCAGGAAAAAAAATCAAACCCTCTATCAAAACATCAAAGGCCCTGCACAATCAGGTCCTGGCCTGCTCATCCAGCCTTATCTTTATCAACAACACCCAACTGCCTTTCTCAGACCATATCGAAGTGTTGCAATGATCTAAACTCTTTGTTCTCTAATGCCTCAATGTCTCTGCCTCTACTGTGCCTGTACTGACTCTTGCTGCCTTGTTCTCTCAGACCACTTTTTTTGTGTGTGTGATGAAGAAACATATATTTAGAATTAGGCGGGGACGGCGCTATGGCTCAGTGGGTTAAAACCCTGGCCTGAGGTGCCGCTGGCATCCCATTTGGGTGCCAGTTCTAGTCCAGCTGCTCCTCTTCCAATCCAGCTCTCTGCTATGGCCTGGAAAAGCAGTAGAAGATGGCCCAAGACCTTGGACCCCTGCATCTGCATGGAAGACCCAGAAGAAGCTCCTGGCTCCTGGCTTCAGATCGGCGCAGCTTTGGCCCTTGTGGCCATCTGGGGAGTGAACCAGCAGATGGAAGACCTCTCTCTCTGACTCTACCTCTCTCTGTAACTCTGTCTTTCAAACAAATAAAATAAATCTTTAAAAAAATAGAATTAGCCAGCTGAACTCCGTTTACATGGTCCATATTTTGTTGGCGACATCCAGAGCATCATAATCAGGAACCAGTGGAACATATGCCTTCTCTCTAGCAGGCTTGATCAAGTTACTGACTTGATGAGGTCTAATAATATTACCTACCTCATAGAGTTGTTGTGAGAATTATAAAGCATGTAAAATCCTTAGTATCAGATGTGCTCAGTAATTACTAATTCTCATCATTTACTGATAATTATTAGCATTCTTATGGAAAGGCATCTGTTGATACACACAAATGGAGCAGCCTAGTGCCACAATGTTATTCCAACATATTTGATCACTTTTCAAATGATTCTAACATTTCATCAACCAATATCTGCTTTTTGAAAGGTAGGCCTGGCATCAGCACTGTGGCATATGGGTAAAGCTGCTACCTGCAGTGCCGGCATCCCATATGGTACCAGTTTGAGTCCCTGCTGCTTCTCTTCCAATCCAGCTCCCTACTAATGCTCCTGGGAATGCAGCAGAGAATGGCCTGTCCTTGGGTCCCTGCACCTACATAGGAGACCCAGAAGAAGCTCCTGGCTCCTGGCTTTGGCCTGGCGCAGCTCTGGCCATTGCAGCCAACTGGAGAGTGAACCATCTCTCTTTCTCTCTCTCTTTCTCTTTCAGCTCTGGCTGTTGCAGCCATCTGGAGAGTGAACCAGTGGATGGAAGACCACTCGCTCGCTCGCTTGCTCGCTTGCTCTTCCTCCCTCCCTCCCTCCCTCCCTCCCTCTCAAATGAATCTTTTTTTTTTTTTAACTTTTATTTAATGAATATAAATTTCCAAAGTACAGCTTATGGATTACAATGGCTTCCCCCCCCCATAACTTCCCTCCCACCCTCAACCCTCCCCTTTCCCGCTCCCTCTCCCCTTCCATTTACATCAAGATTCATTTTCAATTCTCTTTATATACAGAAGATCAGTTTAGTATATATTAAGTAAAGATTTCAACAGTTTGCCCCCACATAGCAACACAAAGTGAAACATACTGTTGGAGTACTAGTTAGAGCATTAAATAACAATGTACAGCACATTAAGGACAGAGATCCTACATGATATTTTTTAAAAATTGATTAATTTTCTATGCAATTTCCAATTTAACACCGTTTTTTTTTTTTCATTTTCAATTATCTTTATATACAGAAGATCGATTCAGTATATACTGAGTAAGGATTTCATCAGTTTGCACCCACACAGAAACACAAAGTGTAAAAATACTGTTTTAGTACTAGTTATAGCATTACTTCACATTGGACAACACATTAGGGACAGATCCCACATGAGACGAAAGTACACAGTGACTCCTGTTGTTGATTTAACAATCTGACACTCTTGTTTATGGCGTCAGTAATAAATGAATCTTTAATAATAAAGTAAAAATAATTAAAAAAAAAGAAAGGTAGGTCCCTATAGTCTTGTGGGCCATGGTCTTCCATGTAGACACCTTGCTGTACAGTGCAAACATTTTTGAAGCCTTCTCTGCCACCACCTCTGAATGCTGCGAACATCCCAGGGCTGTTTCTAAGAAGAGAGTAAAGGCGCTTCCTGTGATTGCACTGAACTCTCCGAGGGCCCTGCCCTTATCAGTTGTCTCCTGGATGAGGAGATCAGAGGAGGTTCTGCTCCTGGCCCTAGAAGGAGATCCCTGGCCTCTCATTTCTGAGCTTCAAAGGACTCTGGAGGAGGCTCAAGGAAAGATGGCAGGGGCTGGTGCTGTGGTGCAGTGGGTTAAAGCCCTGGCCCGAAGCGCCGACATCCCATATGGGTGCCGGTTCGAGTCCCAGATACTCCTCTTCCGATCCGGCTCTCTGCTATGGCCTGGGAAAGCAGTACAAGATGGCCCAAATCCCTGGAAGAAGCTCCTGGCTCCTGGCATCGAATCAGCGCAGCTCCGGCCGTTGCAGCCATCTAGGGAGTGGACCATTGGATGGAAGACCTCTCTCTTTTTCTCTCTGCCTCTCCTTTCTCTGTGTGTAACTCTGACTTTCAAATAAAATAAATAAATCTTAAAAAAAAAAAGGAAGGATGGCAGATGTGCCCAACCCTTGCCCCTTGGTGTTGGAGGAAAGCCCCCAAGACATGGTTTGAAGGCTCAGTTGGGCTCCTAGATACTTAAGGCATAATAAGAAATACACAGTTTAGTTTCTGTGCAGTTCCTAAAATTCTTGTAATTTTGAAGTAATGGGAGCATTTTTGGTAAAAGACATTTGGTCTTAGTACCGAGCTCCTGATACAAGACATTTAAGACCCTTGGAATCTTGGGAATGATAGAAGTATCTTTTTTGTAAATGAGGTGACTCTTGAATGATTGGAGAAGATGATAACTTCAGGATGGGATCTGGTTACCAGAGGAACCAACTGCATGATTAGTGGGTCAGAACTTACAGCTCTATCCCCTGACCTTTGGGGAGAGGGGAGGGGTCAAAGATTGAGCTCAAGCCCCAGTGGACACTGAGTCAATCAATCCTGCCTCTATAATGGAACCTCCATGAAAACCCTAAACAGTGTGATTCAAAGAGCTTCTGTATTGGTGAACACATTTCACTTGCCACACCTTATCCCACACACCTTGCCCTATGCATCGCTTCCATTTGGCCGTTCCTGTGTTGTATCTCTATAATAAATTGGTGCTAGTAAGCAAAGTGTTTCCTTGAGTTCCAAGAGCCATTATAGCAAATTATTGATCCTGGAGAAGGGAATTGTGGGAACCTTCAATTTATGGCTGCCTGGTCAGGAGTTCAAGAGACCTCAGACTTGTGGTTAGCCTCTAAAAGGGCAGCAGTCTGTGGGCTGAGCCTTCAATCAGTGGTGTTTGCACTAATTCCAGGTAATTAGTTCCAGAACTGAGTTAAATTGTAGTTGGGTCTGCAAGGTGGATTGGAGAATTTCCACACAGTTAGTGTCAGAAGGGTTGAGATTGTACAAAAATGGGCATTCTTTAGGTTTTTTTTAAAACTGATTTCTGCCAAAATTAAGGTCTCTAGGTACAACTATCACCTTTAACTGTGTTTGTGTATGTTCTGGATTTTGAGTTGACTTTTTAAAAATACTTTTTAAAAAAAGATTGCTTTTTATTTATTTGAGAGGCAGAGTTACAGAGACAGAGAGAGAGAAGGAGAGACAGAGAGAGAGAGGACTTCCATTTGCTGCTTCACTCAAACTATCATCTTCAACTGTGTTTGTGATGTTCTGGATTTGAGGTGAATTCTTTTTATACTCTTTTTAAAGATTTATTTTTTTATTTACTTGAAAGGCAGAATTATATAGAGAGAGGGAGAGACAAAGAGAGAGGTCTTCCATCTGCTGGTTCACTCCCCAAATGGCCTGCAATAACCAAGAATGGGCCAGGCTGAAGCCAGGAGCTTCTTCCAGGTCTCCTATTTGGATGCAGGGGCCCAAGCACTTGGGCTATCCTCTGCTGCCTTCCCAAGCACATTATTAGGAAGCTGGATCGGAAGTAGATCAGCTGGGATTTGAACCAGTGCCCATATGGGATGCCAGCACTGCAGGTGGTAGCTTAACCCACTCTACCACAGTGTCAGCCCCTTAAGTTGGCTCTTTTTTTTTTTTTTTAATTTGTTTATTTATTTGAAAGGCAGAGTTACAGAATTGGGGGGGGGGGGAGTGGAGAGACAAGAGAGAGAGAGGCCGGCGCCGCGGCTCAATAGGCTAATCCTCCACCTACTGGCGCCGGCACACCGGGTTCTAGTCCCGGTTGGGGTACCGGATTCTGTCCCAGTTGCCCCTCTTCCAGGCCAGCTCTCTGCTGTGGCCCGGGAGTGCAGTGGAGGATGGCCCAAGTACTTGGGCCCTGCACCCCATGGGAGACCAGGAGAAGCACCTGGCTCTCCTGCCTTCGGATCAGCGCGTTGCGCCGGCCGCAGCGCACCAGCCGCGGTGGCCATTGGAGGGTGAACCAACGGCAAAGGAAGACCTTTCTCTCTGTCTTTCTCTCTCTCTGTCCACTCTGCCTGTCAAAAAAATTTTAAAAAAATAAAAAGAGAGAGAGAGAGAGAAGTCTTCCATCTGCTGGTTCTCTCTCCAAATGGCCTGCAATGGCCAGGGTTGGGCCATGTCAAAGCCAGGAGCCAGGAGCTTCTTCAGTATCTCCCATGTGGGTGCAGGGGCCCAAGGACTTGGGCCATTTTTCGGTGCTTTCCCAGGCACATTATGGATCGGAAGTGGAGCAACTAGGACTCAAACTGATGCCCATATTGGATGCCAGCACTGCAGGTGGAGGCTTAACCTTCCACTCCGCAGCGCCCGTCCCATGTTGGGTATTTTCAGCTGATGCTGGTGCTGGGTGGGGTTTTGTGGAAGTAGCAGTTTTCTGCAGTGCAGAATGTTGGAGGGTTTGGGTGGAGTTGATGGAGTTGTAGAGAGGGACTGATGACCTCAGCTCTCTTCCTGCTAGCTATCTACCTACATCATCTCCTTCCCCCACCTCTGAGGTTTTCATCCTTAATCTTTATGGGAAGTCAAGAGAGAAAGGTCTATCTTTGACACTCTTAACACTGTGTAAGGAGAGCATTCCTGCCTAGCCAGGGCACCAGAAACCCTTGCTAACTGATCTAGAGCTTCCATTGAGGAGATGGAGGTTTGTCATCAATCATTAGTAATGGCTGGAATCCCTGATGATCATCTTTATGTGAAACTGTTGGTTTCTGGAAGACATAAATTGACTATTAGGGTGAGTATCCATGGGCTAAAAAGGAGAAAGAATAAGAACCATATTAGAGAAGGGAGGACAGTTTTTGCTGTTTCCCAGATGGTAGATGCGAAGGGATTTCCCTTATCAAAACCATGGAGCCACTTGGCTTGATCTTGAATCCTTTTGGTGGTATGGATGAGTAGCATGGCCAGTTAAGCTACCACTCGGATGCCTGCATCCCATATCAGAGTGCCTGATTCAAATCCATCTACTCCATACTTCTGATCCGGCTTCCTAATAATGCCCCTGGGAAGCAGCAGGTGATGGCCCAAGTATTTGGGCTCCTGACATCCATGTAGGATGCTGACTTCAGCCCAGCCCAGCCTCAGCCATTGTGGGCCTTTGGGGAGTGAACCAATAGATGGGAGACATCTCTTCCTCTGTCTCCTCTCACCCTTCATCACACTGTCTTTCCAAAAAAGTAAAATTTTTTTTTAAAAGTCCTTTTGATGTCCTCTTCCATGAGCTCACTGTTGGTCATGTGAGTGCCACAGGTTTTATTAATCACTGCATATGCTCCTCTCTATTCTGCCAGTGAGTAATCTAGGACTAGTAGTTATCCATGGCCGCATTAGATAAGGAATATAAAGAATCTTGTAGTTGCTCTCGGGCCTGGCCTGTGGTCTGGGCTATCACCTAAGGTGGCAGACAGGTTTCTTAAAGCAATTTAATGACATTTAATAAGATTTTTTTCCCCTTTTACTACTATGTTGGAAAAGGTTACCATGGAGTTTTCCTCCATCTGGCAGCTCCCTGTGAAAGATAGAAAGAGTAGGAAAAACATGTCAGCTGGGAAGTGCAGCAGCCTTAGTGGCTGTCTCTTTAGGGAGAAGTTTATTGCAAAGCAAAAAATTTTAGTTATCTTTTAGCCTTTTGAAGATAACCTTGGGTTCATCAGTTGGCTCACAAGAGTAGGCAGAGTTATCTTTTTGGTGTGTCTGTGAAGACTCAAGGTATAGAGGTTTAATTCTTGACAGATGTACCCAGTTAGAAATTCCCTGTAATTTAACTGCAGCAGGAGTGCTAAGTATACCTGATAGGGTAATTTGCACTCAGGCTGTAATTTTTCAGGGCAGTGTGGGCAGGGAGTTCCTCTCTCCAGATTTTTAATAAAACTAGATCTCCTGTGGTGATTGGTTGTTAATGATTTTTAGAATCTGATGCCAGGAGAATCTTGTTGCCATATTCTATCAGAGCCTTCTGTGCTTGGCCTAGTCTGCTATACTGCTTTATTTGATCTTCCAGGTCTCCCACGTGAGTGCAGGGGCCCAAGGACTTGGGCCATCTTCTACTGCTATCTCAGGCCATAGCAGAGAGCTAGATAGGAAGAGGAACAGCCAGGACTAGAACTGGCGCCCATATGGGATGCTGGCATTTCAGGCGAGAGTGTTAACCCACTGCGCTTGAGTATCTGAATCAAAGAGGATATTAGAAGTGAAGAAGAGCCTCCCATATAAATATCTAAAGGGCTAAACTGTAAGGTAGCCTTGGGTGCCATCCTCATCCTATGGGGGGTGGGGGAATGGACAATAGCTTGACCCAGGATTCTGAAGTCCCTTGGAATAGCTTGGCCAGAGTTTTTTGAAAATAATGATAGAGTGCCTCCAAAAGGCATGGAAATGGTGGGAAATCCCTGGAGTGGTGGTTATCTGCTGAGTTACTAGAAACAAAGGAGGGGCCACTGTTACTGTGGAGGAGACTTAGGACCCCAAAATGTAAAGTTATTTTACTAAGATTTTGGATACTTTTGTCTTTTCTGGTCAGGTTGGAAAGACTTCTACCTATCCAGAGAAAATATCAATGAAGACTAACAAATATTTGTGACTATTTTCTGAGGCCATGTTAGTGAAGTCTGCTAATTCTCACTAGTATAGGTTCCTTTGCTTTGTATAGGAGTGAGTAAGGGAGGTGCTTGGTGTGGAGGCCAGGGTTCTTTTTTTTTTTTTTTTAATATTTTATTTATTTATTTGAGAGGTAGAGTTACAGTGAGAGGGCGAGACAGAGAGAAAGGTCTTCCAATCGCTGGTTCACTCCCCAAATGGCTGCAATGGCCAGAGCTGAGCCAATCTGAAGCCAGGAGCCATGAACCTTTTCTGGGTCTCCCACACAGGTGCAGGGCCCCAAGAACTTGGGCTATCTTCCACTGCTTTCTCAGGCCACAGCAGAGAGCTGGATCAGAAGAGAAGCAGCCCAGACTAGAACTGGAGCCCATATGGGATGCTAGCACTGCAGGTAGAGGATTAACTTACTGCACCATGGTGCTGGCCCCTAGGCTCATTTTTCTTAAAACGTTTATTTGTTTATTTGAGAGGTAGAGTTACAGGGAGAGACAGAGAAAAAGGTCTTCCATCTGCTAGTTCACTCTCCAAATGCCTGCAATGACCAGAGCTGGGCCAATCCAAAGCCAGGAGCCAGGATCCTCCTCTGGGTCTTCCCCATGGGTGCAGGGGCCCAAGCACTTGGGCCATCTTCTGCTGCTTTCCCAAGGCATAGCAGAGAGCTGGATCAGAAGAAGGATAGCTGGGACATGAACCAATGCCCATATGGATGCTGGCACTGCAGGAGGAGGCCTAGCCCCCCACCATGCCACAGTGCCAGCTTCTAGGTTATTTTTTAGACAAAGGGGTATAAGATCAAGTCATTTTCTTTATAATAATATGCAGTTCTTTTCTTCCAAAGATAAAAGAGAGTATCTGAATTAGGATCTTTCTCCCAGGTGGAGTCATGCATTTCTTTGACAGTCTTCCACTGAGAGGCCATTGGGAACATGATTTTTAAAAATTTTTTAAAAGATTTATTTTTATTTATTTGAAAGTCAGAGTTACTCACGGAGAAAGGAGAGGCAGAGAGAGGGAAAGAGAGGTCTTCCATCCAATGGTTCACTCCCCAGTTGGCCGCAACGACTGGAGCTGTGCTGATCTGAAGCCAGGAGCCAGGAGCTTCTTCCGGTTTCCCACACAGATGTAGGGGCCCAAGGACTTGGGCCATCTTCTGCTGCTTTCCCAGGTCACAGCAGAAAGCTGCATCAGAAGTGGAGCAGCCGGGATTAGAACTGGCGCCCATATGGGATGCTGGTGCTTCAGGCTAGGGTGTTAACCCGCTGCGCCACAGCGCCAGCCCCTGGGAACATGATTTTATGGTCTAAAATCTACGTCTATTGGGATCTTTAGTGTAACCTCATTGCTGGATCCATTTCATATCAAGCATGAGACAGTTGGTACTTCTGTCCCTAGAGGTTGATGTATTAGAGCTATTTCCAGAACCTCCTGCATGGTAGCCTTCTTTGTTGCCTGGTCTTCCAGTGCATTTCCTCTGATGATATGTCTGTTCCCCTTCATATTCCCTGCAGTGAATAGCAGCTGCCTCCAGACGCTCCTAAACTGTCCAAAAGAGAGGCCAAAGTCTTGGCCATGTTTAATGGGAGAGCTTGTTTTTGCAGTCATTAGGCCTCTTTCTCTCCAAGTTGCCAAATGTGAGTGCAATGCAAGTAAGTCTGTATGGATATTTGGAGTCTGTATAGATATTGACTCTTTGACCTTTCCCCAGGTTGTTTTATTTTTTTTTTAATTAATTTATTTGAAAGACAGTGACAGGGAAAGAAAGAGAGTTCTTCCATCCATTGGTTCATTTCCCAAATGGCCACAATAGCCAGTGCAGGGCCATGCTGAAACCCTGATCCAGGAAATCCATGCAGATCTCCCACTTAAGTGGCAGAGACCCAAGGACTTGGATGATCATCTGCTGCCTTTCCCAGGCATACTAACAGGAAGCTGGATCAGAAGCAGAGCTGCCAGGACTTGAACTGGCACTCCAAGATGGGATGCTGGCATCACAAGCTGTGGTTTAACTTGCAGCACCACAGTGCCAGCCCTTTTCCCTTGTTTCAATGCTCTAACCAAGGTCTTAAGTTTGGCCGTTTGAGCTGAGGTGTGAGGTGGTAATGTCCGGGCCTCTACAATGAGGATAAGCTCTACCATGGCATGTTTTGCCTTTCTAATAACTTCCTTTGTGAAGCTGTGGCCATCAGTGAACCATTCAGTATCCAGGTTTTCCAGAGGCTCATCCTGTAGATCCGCTCTCCCAGAGTACACCTGCTCCATGGTCTATGGCCAGGTTTTCAGTATTTTCAGATGGCAGACGAGTACTTAGAGAGTAACTTTGAGAGTTACTTCCGGTGAATCTAAAACAAGAACCTGGTATTTAGTAAGGCATCCTGCTATTAGCCATTGGTGTTCTCTAATCTCTAGAATCCCTCCCTTGTACTTGCTGTAGAGTTTGAACTAGAGATTAGAGTTAGGGCCTAACGGTCCTCAGTAAATTTGGTAAGGTATTCTGAAAGCTTCCCTAGCTAGTTTACATTGATTTAAGTCAGTCTCTGAAAAAGGGGACACATACTGTATTCCCTTTTAAAGAAAATGACTATTTATTTGAAAGGTGTGTGTGTGTGTGTGTGTGTGAGAGAGAGAGAGAGAGAGAGAGAGAGAGAGAGAAATCAATCTTTAATCCTCTAACTCACTTCCCAAATATTCATAACAGCCAGGATTGGACCAGGCTGAAACCAGGAACCTGGAACTGCATCCAGGTCTCCTTTTTGGGTGTCAGGGGCCCAAGTACTTGGGCCTTCTGCTGCTGCTTTCTCCACCACATCATCAGGGAGTTGGATTGGAAATGAGGCATCTGGTACTCAAACCAGAGCTCTGTTATGGGATGCCAGGGTCGAAGGCAGCTGCTAAACTTCTTGTGCCACAACACTGGCTATCCGCCTCTCTTCAAAAGGACAAAATTTACCTATACCTGGATGGTAGCAGGTCCTGCTGTGATCCCAGCCAGACTGTTCTCGAGTAGAGGGGAACAGATCAGGTTGTAGGGTGGAGGCAGTGGGTTAGTTGAAAATGAAAGATAATTGGGGCTTGTAAGAGATGGGGAGGACTCATCACATCCCTAAGGAGCAAAAAGGCTGGAGTTTTAGAAGGCATTAAGTGAGAGGTCAAGCAATGTGGAATGTCCATAGCCAGATGGCAGTAGAAATAAGGAGAACACCTCTGGTCATTATACAACCTGGAAGTAAGTCACAACCACTCTTAAATACCTTCTTCACAAAGGACCAGTGGTATCTGATCTGCACAGTGCTGGTTCTTGGCTTTCCCACCTCCAACAGTTATTAGAGGAAGTAGACATAGTTGGGTTAAGAAGAGTTAGTCTGTAGTGGGTCAGAACAGAAGGGGAAAAAGACAGAAAAAAACCAAGACTTTCAAGTACAAAGGAGGCAAGAGTTAGGAGAAAGACTCACCAGCCAATTTTGGGGTGGGTTTTCACCTCCTGGCTGGCTCGCCAAAGATGTTGTTGGCTGACTGCATCCAGGTTCTTGTCTCCGATTAAGAAATAATTTAGGCCGGCACCATGGCTCATTTAGCTAATCTCTGCCTGTGGCGCCAGCACCCCGGGTTCTAGTCCAGGTTGGGGCACTAGATTCTGTTGCTCCTCTTCCAGTCCAGCTCTCTGCTGTGGCCCAGGAGGGCAGCGGAGGATGGCCCAAGTGCTTGGGCCCTGCACCCGCATGGGAGACCAGGAGAAAATACCCGGCTCCTGGCTTTGGATTGGAGCAGCGTCGACCGTAGCGGCCATTTGGGGAGTGAACCAATGGAAGGAAGACCTTTCTCTCTGTCTCTCTCTCACTGTCTATAACTCTCCCTCTGTCTCTCTCTCACATTGTCTAACTCTGCCTGGCAAAAAATTTAAAAAAAAAAAATAAATAATTTAAAGTGAGATAAAGATAGAGATCAACAGAGGATTAAGGTTTATTATCACAAAGCAGAAGTACATTCTCAAGAGGGAGTACTGTGAGCACTCTCAAGCATGAGCTGTGTCCAGTGAGGTTTGGAGTTATCCCTTTATATGGTCTAGAGGAGTTGAATACTCATAAGGGCCGTTTGGCTTGGTTATGTGAATTATTCATAAAGGGCAGTGTTTGGGGCATCTTGCATTTTTCAGAAGTCTCGGAAATGTCATGGCTTCAGGTGCATAAATGGAGTAGGAATGTCAGTCATGGTAATTCTATTATAATTAATTATGGGTCACTCAGGGACATGTTAGGTTATTTCAGCCAGCATGCACTGCAGGTGACAATTTTGTAGAAATAGCTGTTTCTGCAGCACAAAGGAGAGGGGTGCTGAGTGGAGTAGGGAAGAGCTGGTGACCTCCTGGCTAGCTACCTGCCTGTATCATTACCATGTTATTTAAAATCACTACAGTTTGCAAGAATGAGAGCGAGAGTGAGAGAGTGAGAGAGAAAAGGAAGAAACCCTTCAGGGGGCTAATGTTGGGATGCAGTGGGTTAAGTGCTGCTTACAATGCCAGCATCCCATATCAGAGTAGCAGTTGAAGTCCCGGCTGCTCCACTTCCAATCCAGTTTCTTGCTAATACACCTGGAAAGGCAGCAGAAAATGACCCAAGTGCTTGTGCCCCTGCCACTGATGTGTGAGGCCAGAATAGAGTTCCTGGCTCCTGGCTTTGGCTTGACCCTAGTTGTTGTGGTCATTTGGGGAGTGAACCAACAGATGGAAGATGGTTCTCTCTCTCTCTTTCTCTCTCTCTCAGCTTGCCTTTCCAATTAATTAATTAATTAATTAAAAATCTTTGATTCTTCATCCACCCACTTTATTATCCTGCATAGCACTTAGCACTCCTTCACATTCTGTGTGTTTACTTCATTATTTGTCCATGTCTCTCCACCACGATGTATGCTCCCTGGTTGTGAGAACTTTTTTATGCCGGCACCCAGAACAATACCTAACAGAGCAAATATACATGATAGAATAAATGTCCAGCTCTCAATGAGTAGTTGATGAGTGATTGAAGGTCCTATTGCCCCCACTTTACAGGGGAAGAAACTGAGGCCCTGAGTGATTACGTAGCTTGCTCAGATCACAGGTGAAAAGTGTCAGAACTGGGATGCAAGCTCAGATAATTCAGCTCTGGAGACACACACTGCCATGACCATGGACTGTTAGCTCAGGTGCACAGCATGACACAAGTCGAGGGTCAGCTTTAGTTGACGGTCTTGTGTACCAGGCATAGATCAAGGTATTGTGCTTTTGGAAGGTCAGGGAGGTCCCGAGAGGCAGGTGGCAGGTACTGAAGGCCCTGTCCAAGGCCTGTCAGCACCTTGACACTTGTATTTGAGTCTGGTCCTGGCTGAGGGTGCTGACATCAACCTGGCATGAATATCATCAAATAGAACCAGCAGATATTTCTGAACCCTTTTGTGTGCAAAGCACTGAGCTAAGTGTTAAGGGAAATATCACAAAGCATAAAAAGAGCCAATCGACACGCAAGGAGCTTATAGTACAACTGTGGAAAGCATTAAGTAGCAAAGTCAGTGGTGTTAAGGGTGTCATAAAGTGGCTCGTGGTTAACAGCCAGACCAGGGCCAGAGAACCAAAGCTTTACCCGAAAGGAGGGAGCAGTCACGGAGGCCAGGTGGACTGAGGAACTTCAGGGAGGCAAGGAAGCTTCCCTGGGCCAAGTAGAGCCAGGAGGGCAGAGCAGGTGAATGTGGTGGGCACAGACCCAAGTAGCCGAGTTGGGGAGAACTCCTTGGGCAGGGAGTGCCAGGAGGCAGGGTGCTGCAGGGGCACTGCACAGGGCCTGCAGGATCGAGAGCAGACTGGCTGTAGAAAGGCGTCTGGGCTTGGGGCTGCGGAGGGTGGGCTGAGGAGTGCAGTGGGGTCAAACTGTGGAGGGCTTTGAAAGCCAAGCTGAAGAGTGCAATATGTGGTTTTTAGACAGGTGTCTGCCTTGACCTGGGAAGTGAGCCAGCAATAGATAAGGGGGAGATGGAAGAGCAGTAAAGACAGGAATGCTGCCAGCAAAGTCAGGAGGCCCCCAGGGAAGGCTGACAGGCACAGTAGAGAAGGCTACAGGCTGGAGGGGCCACCTGGCCTCAAGTTCCACCCCTGCCACTTCTGAGGTACAGAAAGGCCAAGCCACCCTATCCTTCTGAGACTCATTCCCTCATCTGTAAAAGGAAAGTGAAAATCATCTCATGAGTGGCTCTGACGTTAAATTAATGAGGTCATTTAATACTACATATGAAGCACTTAGCACAGTGCTCCATAAATGGTAGCTTTCAAAAGCTGTGGGAGAGACCTGCCAGGAATGCTGGGATTTCAGCTCCCAGAACCAAGGAGCAATGCCAGACCTCAATGTCCCCCCAGATACTGCCACTCAGGGGTGACTCCTTTCAGGCCCGGCTGTGATGCTCCTGCCACTCGTTTCTCCTCTCATGCATGCAAGCGCCTGTCACATATATAAGGCTAAGTCAGGTGCCTGCAGAAGCATGACAGGAAGTTGAAAAGATAACATACAGCAGCAGCAGGGATTCCTGTTCCCAGAACAGCGTTGCTTCCACAGGAAGGAGATAGGGAGGAGGCGGGCAGGGAAACAGATGGTTGAGAAGTAAATGTTGTGGAACAATCCAGGAAGGTATTGCCCTCCTGGTCTCAGGACAGACAAGCGAGTTCTATTATGATAGCTTTATTTTATTTTGTTTTGTTTTTCTTCTTAGTTTCAGATATACTGTTTGCTCACCTGCCCCTAAAGGCAGTTTCGGTACTTCAGCGAATTACAAGTTAGCACCTGTTTTTTTGTAATTATAGATGACATAGTTTAGAGGATTCTGTTTTGTTCTGTCTTCATTTTTGTTGCATTCCCGAATATCTTAGCTCTAGCTATGATGGTTGTTTTGACATTGTCAATCAAGAACTTGGTGGGCAATAGTTGAAATGCCTTCCATATTACCATCACTTGCTTGTTTAAACAATTTCTAAAGGATTTTGTGACTTGCCAATGGAAGCAAGGCTAGGAATTTCAGCATAATTTCCAAGCACTGCTTAGAGGATATGGGCATGAGAAAACATAAAGCTTTATTCTGTTGGTTCCTGAACAAAAGTTATACAATAATGGTAGAACAAATTAAGTCATGGTGGGCTCCCACTTCACCTGGTTTACACAGTGCACCTCCCGTTTGGCAGATATGGTACTATGCTCTGTTGCACATTGGTGAACGAGACAACATGGTTCTGATTCTTATGGCACTTTCTAGTTTACTTTCATAAATAGCAGTCAGCCTTGGCACAGCAGGATTACCTGATTATGCACGTGCTTTGATGTGTTTGTGAGCCTCCTTCATGTTCTTCCCCAGCACCCTTCGCATAGAGCATTCTCAGAGTGGATGAGGAAGCAGGGAAGGTATGAATGGGGTCAAGGCAAAGCCCACACAAGCCTTGATCTTTGCTGCATAAGGAGCACTTTGTTCTGTCTCTTAACCAGTTGGAGACAAGCGTGGTTGCTCCTGGCAACCACTGTGAAATTACATTAGAAAGTGAGTCCTCCTTCATAGTTTCTTTTTAGAGATTTATTTATTTATTTATTTGAAAGACAAAGTGACAGAAAGAGAGAAAGAGAAAGAGATTTTCTGTTTGCTGGTTCATTCCCCGAATGGCCACAACAGCCAGGGCTGAGCCAGGAGGAAGCCAGGAGCTAACTCCATCTGGGTCTCCTACATGGGTGGCAGGAACTCAAGGAGTTGAACTTAATGCTGCTTCCCAGGTGCCCCAGCAGGGAGCTGGGTGGGAATTGGAGTGACCAGGACTTGAACCAGCACTCCAGTATGGAATGTGGGCATCCCAAGTGGCAGCTTCAGCTGCTCTACCACACTGTCCTCCCTCAGTCATAGCTTCTGGTCCAGACATCTGTTGGTGCAGAGGGCATCTCCACACAAATGGCATGCAGCCCTGTCCTGTGTCTCCCTTCATTTTCCCCTCAGAAGCAGCCTATAAGGCAGAAAGAACCAGGCAATAGACTCTGACTCGTGGGAGAGAAGTGATGTTCCTCCCTCATTTGATGGGGAAGCTGGGCCAGCGGCTGCTTCCACCCTGCAAAGCCTGACCCTCACAGCCTGCTCTTCAGTGCCAGCTTTACGAGGTGAGGTTTGCTTCATAATTCACCGTGTGCCGATCATCTGCTATGTGCAAGACTCCTGTGTGAGCTGTGTGTGAGCTCAACATGCTCACAGGTCCACAGTGGTGTGGCCTCACCAAGTCTCAAGAGTCCCAAGATCCCCCAAATAAGAAGACCCGTCAGAGAGAAGCTCAAGTTCACTACCACAGATACTTCTGTTCTGAAGAGTAAATCTGAGTAAGAGAAGAAAGTAAAACTTTGACTCACATTGAGAAATATTTCTCTCCTCTCTTTCTTGATCTACTTCTCATAGTTCTCCTTCTCTGAACTTCTCCACGTAGCCCGGTGTCCAGGGAGAACACGACATCAATGTAAGGCATAATGGGGAGGCATTGGGCTCCCTGGCTCCCTGGGAGGTAGCGAGAGTGGCTGAGAGGCGCTGTGGGACAGGACACGCCCGCCTCCGAGGGCACGAGGACCCCATTCGCCCTCCTTGTTTCCCTCACTCAGCAAACTATGAGGACACTTCAAAAAACACATGAAAAATGGAATGAAAAGGCAAGTTTACTTTGGTGCAAATAATTTTGAAATCCATGCATAGTTTTTCCATAATAATTGTTTTCCGTGAGCTTTTTGAAGATTCATATATGCAGATTTCAAACATACTTTGCACCAAAATAAACTCATCTTTTAATTTTATTTTCCATGAGCTTTTGGAAATACCCACATATCAGTTCTTTGAGGCAGGTTTTGCATCATTGCTTTCCAAGCGACACCAATGCAGGGCCTGGCATATAGTTGGTACTCAAAATACATTTGTTAGAAGCAGGGAAGAAGACACGCAAGGAGGGAGGAAGAAATGTGTGGGTACTGAAGCTTCTGAGAAGGACACGAAGAAATGTGAACAGAAACCCAAGGTCAGGGTCAGGTCAGGTTTGCACTCCATCTGAAAATAGAATCTCCAGGTTAGTGTAGGGAAAAGCCCCTTGGCCAAACCTGTGAAGAGGACAGGTTCACCCAGGGTTTGGTAGGTGTCAGAAGTCATCTGCACCTGTTCTGCTCATATGTAAGGGCTGCACTCTGTCCCCAGGAGTGTCACCAGCCTGGGAGCAGCTGTGTGGCCATAACTCCCCTGGATGTAGGGTGTAAGGGCTGGGGTGAAGACCAGCTGGGACACACATATGGACCCACAGGACAGAAACTCTGCAGGCTAGACTTCCTGCTCCCTGAGGCTGCCCTGGGTTCCTTCACAGCCGTGACTCAGGAGCCTGCTTGTTCATGGACACCTCAGGCAAGAAGGCAGCTCTACTGTGGCAGCCACATATGCATTGGAAATTTTGCAAATATTGGATGTGAGTCCTGAAAGGCACCTTTGTAAGAACTTTCCCCTCAACCACCCTGAGAGGGAAGCCAGGCAGGGACTATCATCCACATTCTACAAATGAGGAAATTGAGGTTCAAAAAGGATGAATAATTTTCCTAAGATCACTCCAGGGCCTCTGGCTCTTTGTCAAGCCCAACAGCATCCCAAAGGCATAACAACTGCAATGTTGGAAAGTAGCCAGCAGAGGGCAGCCTTCACAAAGAAGCTGTTTCCTGCCTCTACAAAGATCAAAGCTCACATTACCAATATTGCAGACAGAATGTGGTCATGGGCTCAGAGATAAGATTGGCCAAGAAGGATACAACATCATCGCTGTGATCTTCCTGTCAAAAACATTTACCTAACTCAAACCCCGAAACACAAGATAAACTTAAATTCAGGAACAGTCCATTAAACAACTGATTGGCACCCTTCAAAAATATCAAGGTCCAAGAAATCAAAGACAGACTAAGGAGCTAACTATAACAGGTTAAAGGAGACTGAGAAAACAAGACAGCCAAATGAAACAAAAGGATGGCCTTTGGTTGGAACCTGGGCTGAGAAAAAAGCAAAAGATGTAAAGGACGTTATTGGGACCAGTACTGTAATTTGAATTTAGACTACTATTTAGATAACAATATCATGCTGAGTTTCCGAAAGTTGAAAATTGTACTGTATTTACCTAAGAGAATGTCCTTGGTCTCAGACATAAGAGGTAAAGAGACATGCGATGTTCCCAGCTTGCTTTTTAAAAGTCTTTTATTATTTATTTTCATTTTATTTGCAAGACAGAGACAGAGAAAAATCTCCCACCCACTGGTTCACTCCCCAGATGCCCGAAACAGCTGAAGCTGAGTCAAGTGAAAACCAGGAGCTCAAAACTCAAGACCATGAAGTAAGTGGAGCCAAACATAAGCAGTTTGTGAATCTGGGAAAAGGGTATATGTATATGTGAGACCCATAGCACTGACTGTGTTGTGTGACCCTGACTCTGTCCTGTGCAGTGGTGACCACTCTCTGAACTTGCTATTCTCTGAGGAGGAACATCCTGGGGATTTCCTACAACAGTGGTATGGTCTAAGCTGGTTTACCCTGGACCAATGAGCTATAGAAGTAAACTTATCTTCCAGTTGTAATTCTTGACAAACAACCTATGTAATTCACTTATACATCCTTTTTTTTTTTTACCCTTAAAAGGCCCCTCTTTGGGCTCGTGCTGCAGTGTAGCGGTTAAAGCCACTGCCTGCAGTGCTGGCATCCCACATGGGCACTGGTTCAAGTCCTGGCAGCTCCACTTTCTATCCAGCTCTTTGCTATGGCCTGGAAAAGCAGTAGAAGATGATCCAGGTGCTTGGGCCCCTGTACCCACATCGGGAACCCAGAGGAAGCTCCTGATTTCTGGCTTCAGATCAGCCCAGCTCTGGCTGTTGCGGCCATTTGAGGAGTGAACGAGTGGATGGAAGACCTCTCTCTCTCTGTGTGTGTAACTCTTTCAAAAAGAAAAAGAAAAAGGCCCCTCTAAACTTCTCCCTAATAGGACACATTCTGGATTCGACTGGAATCTACATTCCTCAAATTGCAGTTCTGAGAGCCCCCCTGAAAATGCTATCCTCTGAGCCTTTTGGGATGACATTTTGTTCTTTCAACTGGGGTAGGGGTGCCCTTCTTGGTAAAGTGAGGCTTCAGCACTCTGAGCCCTGACCTTTGCCCCGGGCCAGCCAGAACAGCTGTGCGTGATGCTTACCTGGTATCTGATCTGACTCAGGAGATGGAGGAGCAGTGGATCTGGCTGAGTGCAGAAGGGAGCCCCAGGGGCTGGACACATGGGCAGTGTGCAAAATACAGAAAAGGAGTGTGATTTGGGGTGGGTGCAATCATTCCGACAGCTTTGCTGAGGCAGTCCCTTCACAGGGGGAGGCTGCTGCAGTCTGAATGAGAGCGAGGGAAGTAAATGTGAACAGGAAGAAGACTGCCATGAGGAGCCACCATAGAGATCGTGGAGTAGGACAAGCATACGGAATGGTGCAGAGAGGACCAGTATGACGTAGAATCATCTAGAAGCCACCTCTCCCATCTACCCACCCCAGAATTCTGATGCATTCCGGCCTGAGGTGGGGGAATCATCAAGAATTTACAATTTTTTTTATTTTTAAGATTTATTTATTTATTTGAAAGGCAGAGTTAGAGAGAGAGAGACAAAGACAGATCTTCCGCCTATTGGTTCACTCCCCGAGATGACCACAGCAATCAGGACTGGGCCAGGCCAAAGCCAGGAGTCAAGAGCTTGTTCCAGGTCTCCCACATGGGCCTAAGGGTCCAAGCACTTAGACCATCTTCCACTGCTTTCCCAGGCACATTAGGAGGGAGCTGGTTCAGAAGTGAAACAGCTGGGACTTGAACCGTGGCCCATGTGGGATGCCAGCACTGCAGGCAGCAGCTTTACTGGCTACGCCACAGTGTCAGCCCTGAAAATTTACATTTCTAACCAATTAACTGGTACCCCTGGTCTGGACCACTCAGTTGCAATGGTGTGGTAGACAGTTGTCTACCTGGAGGTGTCACGATTGTGATGAACACCCAGGAGCCACAGCCACAGAATCCTGAGAGTTCCAAGGGACAGACGGTGTCATGGGTGAAATGCCGCTTAAACTGATTGTCAGAGGGGATGGGGAAAGGAAATCGCATATATCTAAGACCAGGAGGAAAGTCTTACAAGTTCATCATTGGGGCTTCCTGGGTAACTGAAAGATAGAAAACCAGCTGGGAGGCCGGGGAACCAGGTCCGGGGTAAAACTATTTGGCAGCTTGGTGCAGGGCCCCAGATGGAGACGTGACCAAAGTCAGGGCTTTCCAAAGATTGACCTGATAGAGATAGGAAGGGTGTATTGAGGGAGGGGGAGGCTGGAGGCAGGAAAACCAGATAGGAGCCCCAGCAGAGATAAGGGCTTAGGGAAAGCGGATGGCAGTGTGCATTCAAAGCAACGAGTTTAAGTGTTATAACTTAGAGGGAGCCAAGTCACACGAACAATTCATGTTCTTTAGACTTTACACCTCAAATTACCACCGAACTTGAGGTAAAGCTTACTTTTATATCTATATTTTAAAAAATCAACCAAGAGTTTGGTGCAGTGACTTAAGTTGCTGCTTGTTGGGGGCGGGGGCAGGAGGTAGCACTGACACACAACAAATTAACCTGCTGCCTGCAATGCTGGCATCACATAGGAGCACCAGTTGGAGTCCTACTGCTCTACTTCCAATCCAGCTCCTTACTAATGTGCCTAGGAAAGCAGGAGAAGATGGCCCAAATACTTGGGCCTCTACCACCCATATGAGAAACCTAGATAGAGTTCCAGGTCCTGGCTTCAGCTTGGCCCAGCTTCGGCTATTGCAGCCATATGGGGAATGAACCAGCAGATGGTCAAGATGTCTCTCTGTCTCTTCCCCTCTCTCTTTCTATAACTCTGCCTTTCAAATAAATAAGTAAATCTTTTAAAAACACAAGGTGCTGGCCGGCACCGTGGCTCAACAGGCTAATCCTCCACCTTGCGGTGCCCGCACACCAGGTTCTAGACCCGGTTGGGGCGCCGGATTCTGTCCTGGTTGCCCCTCTTCTAGGCCAGCTCTCTGCTGTGGCCAGGGAGTGCAGTGGAGGATGGCCCAAGTGCTTGGGTCCTGCACCCCATGGGAGACCAGGAGAAGCACCTGGCTTCTGCCTTTGGATCAGCGTGGTGCGCCCGCTGCAGTGCACGGGCCACGGCGGCCATTGGAGGGTGAACCAATGGCAAAGGAAGACCTTTCTCTCTGTCTCTCTCTCTCACTGTCCACTCTGCCTGTCAAAATAAAAACAAAAAACAAAACAAACAAACAAACAAAAAAACCACAAGGTGCTGCTTGGGATGCCTGTATTCTTATCACAGTGCCTGATTTGAGTTCTGGCTATATTACTTCTGATCCAGCTTCCTACTAATGTACATCCGTGGAGGCAGCAGATGAAGGCTCATTTATTTGGACCCCTGCCACCCATGTGGGTGGCCATGATGGAATTCCAGGCTCCTGACTTTGGCCTGGCCCAGACCTCTCTAGTGGCCATTTGAGGAGTGAACTAGAAGATAAAAGATCTTTCTCTGTCTCTGTGCTCTGTCTTTCAAAAAAAAGTAAATGAAGGTAAAAAATTTAAAAATCTATTAAATATATATAAAGATTTATTTATTTGAAAGACAAAGCAACAGAGAGGGAAAGGGACGGAGGGAGGGAGGGAGGGAGGGAGGGAAAGTGAGAGAGATCATCTATTACTGGTTCACTCTCCAAATGGCCACTATAGCCAGGTCTGGGCCAGGCTGAAATCAGGAGCCAGGAACTTCATCCTGGTCTCTCATGGGTGGAAGGGGCTCCAAGCACTTAGGTCATCTTCTGCTTCCTTTCCAGGCACATTAGCAGGAAGCTGGATTGGAAGCCGAGTAGCAGGGACTTGAACCAGCACTGTGAATGGGATGCTGACATCACAAGTGGTGGCTTAATCTGCTGCATTACAATGATGGCCCCTGTTAAATATATTTGGCTCAGTGGTTAAGATACCCACATCCCACTGGCGCCGCGGCTCAATAGGCTAATCCTCCACCTGCGGCCCTGGCACACTGGGTTCTAGTCCCCGTCAGGGCGCCGGATTCTGTCCCAGTTGCCCCTCTTCCAGGCCAGCTCTCTGCTTTGGCCCAGGAGTGCAGTGGAGGATGGCCCAAGTGCTTGGGCCCTGCACCCCATGGGAGACCAGGAGACGCACCTGGCTCCTGCCTTCGGATCAGCGCGGTGCACTGGCCGTGGTGTGCTGGCCACAGTGCACTGGCCACAGTGCGCCAGCCGCAGCGGCCAATGGGGGTGAACCAACAGAAAAAGGAAGACCTTTCTCTCTGTCTCTCTCTCTGTCCAAAAAAAAGATACCCACATCCCACATTGGATGTGTTCAGTCCCTGTTCTGCTTCTGATCCAGCTTCCTGCTGTGCTCTCTGGGAGGCACAAGATGATGGCTCAAGTACTTGGGTCCCTGCCACCCATATGAGAGACTCAGATGGAATTCCAGTGTCCTGGTTTCAACCTGGCCCAACCCTGGCTGCTATGGGCATTTGGGGAGTGAATCAGCAAGTGGAAGACCTTTCTCCTCACCCCCACCCCCCTTGCTGCTGCTCTGCCTTTCAAATAAGTAAAAATTTAAAAATAATAATAATAAATACAGTTAAAGAATATTTATTACTGAAAATTAAGTATAAACTTTCATATAAACATCTTTAAAAATCTTGCAGACAGGGAGTGGACAGATGGAGACAATGATGTGCTGATAAATGTTTTAACAACAGGCTGGGAGTTGAGGGGAGCCTGATTTGTAGCATCTGTCAACTTCCGTGCTAAAAATTTGCCCATAATGGCTGATTTCAACCTAACAATGTTGTCAATCAAATGCAAAATTTCAAAAAGTTGGCGATCAGCTCTTGGGGACCAGGACACACTGGATTTGGTGCACTCCTGAATGGAGACCAAATGACAGGAAATGGATGGAGCCATTGAGACAGGGGAGTGAGTCACTTCTCAGTGTTGCCTGTGGACCCAGAGAGCCAGGATTACGGATGGAAGAAGCCCACAGGCCTGCAGACATGTGAGTAGCAAGCATCTGTATCACTTGAAGGCAAATGGGAGATCAGTGGGATCTGTCCCAGCCCATAGCCAAGAGGATCAATCCCACAGCAGAGGAGAAGCATAAAGGAAAAGAAAGGGTCCTCAGCCAAGAGGAGGGAGAGTTGCTATTTTCACACATCTCCAGCTCTCCTACTTAGCAGTCTTAGCCACCCTTTGCTTGAAAAATGAGGGCAGTGCTACTGAGCCCCGGGCATTATTCGTAGCCCCGAAGGCCTGGCGAGCAAGTTGGAATTTCGCTGCATCCTTCCCCTCCTTTCTTCCCTGCTGTATCATTCACCCCTCCATGCTTAGGTGTATGCTGGCCCCAGTCCTCTCTCTGCCCCCATTTCTGAGTTTGGATGCCGAGAGCCAGGGCTTCTAGTCAGCTCTAGAAGGAGAGGCAAGCCTGGCCCCTCAGGAACCACTCTTCCTGCCTTGGGATCCCAGTAATTTTTTTGCCTTAAAATTGGGATTCTGTTATTTACCTATAACCTAAAAAACCTTAGACATGCTAGTTATCTTCCTTTTTTAAAATAAAGTTTTATTTTTATTTTATCTGAAAGGCAGATGTGGACATAGAAAAGAGAGAGAGAGAGAGAGAAAGAGAGAGATTGGTTCTAATTGGTTCTGTTGGTTCACTCCCCCAAACACCCTCAACAGTCAGGGCTCAGTCAGGCCAAAGTCAGAAGCCCAGAACTCAGTTCAGATCTCCCATGTGGATGGCAGGAACCCAAGTACTAGAGTACTTGAGCCATCCCTTACTGCCTCCAGGAAGCTGGATTCTGAAGCAGAGCTAAGACTCAGACCTAGGCACTCCAGGAAGCAGCACACCAGTGCCTCAAGCAGTATCTTAACTGCTATGCCAAATGCCAATCCCTCATCTTCCTTACAAAATTCTGGTATAGACAAAAGAATCAGATTTGGGTTTTGGCCTTGGGCAAGTGACTTCACCTCTCTGTGTCTTGGTTTCTTGTCTATGAAGTGAATAGATGAACTAAATATACGTAAGTGAATTCCAACTCTAATGTTCTGCTCTGTTCTATGTATCTTTATCCTGATTTGGAGTATATTGTAGTGAAATGCCCACTGTTTTTCCTTTGTCATAATGGATTGTTTTGGATGACCAGAGACTTTCGTGTTTGAACATGTTGAGTAACTCCCTAAGCAACCCAACCTGAGCACACATAGGAGCCCGAATGGAGCTCAGCTAGTCTGAGGGTTGGACAGGGTCCTGGACATTGTGGAGGATCCAGGAGGACTGTTGACTGCTGGCACTGGCATGGAGAAGGCTGATGCCATAGGGAGGTATAAATACTCTTGAAGTCATGCAGGAGTCCTAGGGTTCCTAACTCTGGATCTGAGTGGGTGCACTTGCTCCAGTTGCCCATCTGGGTCTTTGAGAGGTAGATGGGCATGGAGAGGGATGGGCATCTCTAGTCAGGCATAACCACCTTGGGTATTCACCCTATAAGATAGCTTCTTGTGCCTCAGGAGAAACTGAAGGGACTCATCTTCAAAAGTTATTTATTAGAAGAGTAAGAAATAAATTAATGTGAAAGATGTATACATGTTTTAAAAGATTTTATTTGTTTTTTTAAGATTTATTTATTTATTTTGAAAGTCAAGAGTTACACACAGAGAGAAAGAGAGGCAGAAAGAAAGAGAGAGGTCTTCCATCTGCTGTTTCACTCCCCAATTGGCCGCAATGCCGGAGCTGTGCCGATTTGAGGCCAGGAGCCAGGAGCTTCCTCTGCGTCTCCCATGTGGGTGCAGAGGCCCAAGGTCTTGGGCCATCTTCTACTGCTTTCCCAGGCCACGGCAGAGAGCTGGATTAGAGGTAGAGCAGCCAGGACTTGAACTGGTGCCCATATGGGATGCCGGCACTGTAGGCCGGGGCTTTAACCCACTGCGCCACAGCGCTGGCCCTGTGTATTTCTTAATAAGATAGATGCTATTTATTAACTTAACAACTTCAGTGCTTTTATTGGCTTCCTATGATGGCAGAGGAGTCAGCTCACTTCTGTCCCACTCCTGCCTCCTCCCCTCAGTCTTCTAAATATAGTCAGGCCACTATCCTTAGGCCTTCCACTGGTCTCCTACTTCAAAGAACACAGTTTAGCTCCCATTTCCTGTTCTATTAACTGTAGGAGGTGTTTCTTTACTTCACACTTTGTACGGTAACAAGTTGGCATTCTCCCCCTTCTCTCTCCCTCTTCTACTCTTTCACTTCCCAGCCTCTGCCAGATACCAGTTCTATCCATTTTTTTAAAATAATATTTATTTATTTTACTTGAAAGGCAGAGTGACAGGGATGGGGGTGGGGGGGGGGAGAAAGAGAGAAAATGGGGGGAGGAGAGAAAGAGAGATCTTCCATCTGGTTCACTCCCCAAATGCCCACAACAGCCAGGGCTAGGTCAGGCTGAAGCCAGGAGCCCAGAACTCCATCTGGATCTCTCACATGGGTGGTAGAACTCAACTACTTGAGCCATCATTCGCTGACTCCTGGGCACATTAGCCGGAAGCTGGATCAGAAGTATGGAGTTGCTGGGACTCAAAGTGGCACTCTGATACGGGATGCCAGTGTCAAGTCACAGCTTATCCCACCGAACCACAGTGCTGGCCCCGTTTCTTTCTCTTTCAATCTGCTCTGTCTTTAGGGAAGACCATCGAGTCTCTTATTTCTTGTCTGAAGGACACCTTCAGCCCTTTACTGATTTGAGGAACAGAAATAAATGATGTGATCCCAGCTTCCAGAATGATCCAACTGCTCAATTCCAACACGAGCCCCCCCAGGCTGGCCCTTTTGGGAAGCCCCAGGATGGAGCACAGTTTTCTTAACGCCTCAAATGTGTCATCTTCACTGCTTGATCCGTGCTCGCTCCACACAAATTGAAATTTTCAACAGGAGTAGGGGAGCTCCTACAGGGAGCATCAGCGTCCAAGTTTCCCAACACCATGGTCTCACAGACAGCCAAGCCTGCACACAAAGACTTTGTCTCTGGGAGATAAGTGCCCAGTGTTCTCTCCACTGTTCCCAACCAGTTCTGAATATCCCTAACGGCTCAGAGGCACAAAGCTCACTTTGTCCTTTCAAGAGTTTTTGGTTTTGTTTCCAAAATGTCAACAGATAACTGTAAGTGTTGATTAAACAACCCAAAGAGCATTGCCTAAGGAGAACGTTTACTGCCAGTCTTCCTCTAGCCCTTCAGAAAAGCGCGGGCCTGCACGGAAAGGGCGGCAGGCAGGTTGGGCCTGACAGAGCAGCTCTGTCTCATCAGAACACTGTCTTCCCTCTGGGGCTTGGGTTTCTCTTCAGCTCTTTGATGCTGAAAGAGCTGCTCACCCTCAGCACAGCTGCTACTTAGAAGTGGGAAAGGTTTGTGGCTTCATACCTCTTAACTGTCAGAGTAGGTGCTACCACCAGTCTAGAACGTTCTATAGCAGGCAGTTCCCCATGTGACCCTATTTCCCATCCCCTAATTAGTAACCATGATCTTAAACTTTATGTTTATTATTGCCTTGCTGCTCAGTGGGGTTTGTACCATATATTCTGGATCTCTGTTTTTGTACCACTTCAAAACTTAGGGTGTAAGAGCTGGCATCATTAAACTGCCAGCATCCCATAGGAGAACCAGTTCAAGTCCCAGATGCTCCACTTCTGATACAGCTTCCTGTTAATGGGCCTGAGAAAGCAGCAGAGGATGGCCCAAGTCTTTGGGACCCTGCACCCATGTGGGAGACTGAGATGGATTTTCAGGTTCCTGGCTTTGGCCTGGCCCAACCCAAGTCATTGCATCCATTTGGGGATTGAACCAGAGGATAGATCTCTCTTTCTCTGTCTCTCCTTCTCCCTCTTTAACACTACTTTTCAAATAAATAAATAAGTCTTTGGAAAAAAAGAAAAAACTCAGCATGTAAAACAAAGGCAGTCTTTTTTCTTCTTCTCACAGATCTGTGGTTTGCTCAGAGTTCTGTAGGGAAAAATCGTCAGTGCAGCACTCAGCTTCCACAGCGACACTCTCGATGGCGCCAGTTGCTGCTGGATTGAGGCACTGGGGACCTGATTCTTTTCCACATAGGCCCCTGCATATAACTTGGGATTCCTGACCATAGGATGAGTGAGGTCCAGGGATGAGCATTCTAAGAGAACAAACCAAGCAGAAGTTGTTTCACCCTTCGTGGGGGTAAACTTAGAGACCTCATAATGTCCCATACTCTCTGTTAGTTGGAGCAGTCACAAGGTCTCACCTGGAGTCAAGGGAGGGGATATTGACTCCAGTGCCTTGGGAGAGTGGTAAGGTTCTTGAAGAGAGATGAGACCAGAAGTATTGTTGCCACCATTTTAGGGCATCACAATTGACCACACCCCCTGTGTATGTACCTCTAGATAACATCTACTTAATTTTGTATGCAATAAACTTTATAGAGACATTCATACTGAACACATTCTTCTACAAATCTGTTCCCTCACCATTTCTGAGTCATTTACATTATTGAGAGAAGTACATTCATTTTTAGAACTGTGTAGTAAACTTACCTGGCAGGGGAGACACTATGATCAGGACTGTATAGTATTTATTTTTAAACATTTATTTTATTGATTTGAAAGAGTTACAGAGACAAATGGCCACAACAGCCAGAGCTGAGCCAATCCAAAGCCAGGAGCCAGGAGCTTCTTCCAGGTCTACCACGTGAGTGCAGGAGCCCAAGGACTTGGGCCATCCTCCGCTGATTTCCAAGGCGCATTAGCAGGGAGCTGGATTGGAAGTTGGAGCAGCTAGGATTTGAACCTGTGCCCATATGGGATGCTGGTGCTGCAGGCTGGAGTTTAACCTGCTGTGCAACAGCACTGGCCCCAGAACTGTGTAGTATTTTCTTGTAATTATTCACATGGTTGTTTATCCAGGGCTTCAGACTTGGTTTCATGATGTCCTCCATTTGCTCTGCTGGGATTGTATTCATCTCATGACTTCTGCAGCCCCCTCTACCCAGGACGGCTGAATGGGGACTGGCAGTGCCTGACTCAGTGTCAGTACTGCTGAAAGCATCCCCTTGACACAGCCTTGCCAGGAGTGAGTTCCAACTTTCTATATAACTTGGATGGTTTATTCTGTATTCTCCTTTAGGGTTGATATCAAGAATGATGTGGGGAAGAAAAAAAAAATGAGGTGGGAGCCAGTGCTATGGCATAGTAGGCTAAGCCTCCACTTGCATTGTCAGCATCCCATATGGGCACCAATTTGTGTCCCAGCTGCTCCTTTTCAGATCCAGCTCTCTGCTATGGCCTGGGAAAGCAGTGGAGGATGGCCCAAGTGCTTGGGTCTCTGCACCTGCATGGGAGAGCTGAGAGAAGCTCCTGGCTCCTGGCTTCCGATCAGCCCCAGCCAATTGCAACCATTTGGGGAGTGAACCAGGGGATGAAAGATCCTTTTTTCTGTCTCTTCCTCTCTCAATCTGTAACTCTAATTCTCAAACAAGTAAATAAATAAAAGAATAAGGTGGAGTTGAAGATTCAGGTGGTACCCAGGAACACTGTTGTGCACAAGAAAGGAACCCCAAGACGAACCTATCTGCTCTGTGTGCCCTCAAGTCATGGCCACCTGCCCAGTGCCCCTAAAAGCCATCCACAATTAAAGGAAACCTCGGAGCTCTCTGACCCATCCAGGGAGACCAGTGAGACTTAACTTGCTTCCCTTTCCTTCAATTCCAGCTGTGCCTGTGTCCTGACTTTTGTGTATGTGTGTTTTTTAAAGAATTATTTTATTGGGCCGGCACCATGACTCAACAGGCTAATCCTCCGCCTAGCAGCACCGGCACACCGGGTTCTAGTCCCAGTTAGGGCACCGGATTCTATCCCGGTTGCCCCTCTTCCAGGCCAGCTCTATGCTATGGCCTGGGAGTGCAGTGGAGGATGGCCCAAGTGCTTGGGCCCTGCACCCGCATCGGAGACCAGGAGAAGCACCTGGCTCCTGCCTTCGGAACAGCGCGGTGCGCCGGCCACAGCTCACCGGCCGCGGCGGCCATTGGAGGGTGAACCAATGGCAAAAGGAAAACCTTTCTCTCTGTCTCTCTCTCTCTCACTGTCTACTCTGCCTGTCAAAAAATTTTAAAAAAAAAAGAATTATTTTATTAATTTGAAAGACATAAAGAAGAGAGAGAGAGAGAGAAAGAGAGGGGGAGGAGAGAGAGAGAGAAAGTAAGTCTTCCATTCTGCTGGTTTACTCCCCAAATGGCTGCAATGGCCAGAGCTGCACCAATCCAAAGCCAGGAGCCAGGAGCGTCTCTCAGGTCACCCACGTGGGTGCAGGGGCCCAAGGACTTGGGCCATATTCTGCTGCTTTCCCAGGCCATAGCAGAGAGCTAGATAGGAAGAGAAGCAGCCGGGACTCGAACCAGCACCCATAGGGGATACCGGCGCTGCAGACTATGGCTTTAACCCATTGTTCCACAGCGCCGGCCCTGTCCTGACTTTTGGAATCTCCTCCCTTCTGGATGCTCCTCCCACCCTTTAGACTTCACATTGATCTTGGTTTCACTAGTTTTGATGCTTGGCATTTTGCAAGGGCTGTGGGGGAAACTCACCTTTTGATTCCAACAACTCCTATCTGCCCCAAGAAAGGCACCTTCTCCTGGCTAAAGCCTCCATGACCCAACCCCATATATTTGGATAAAGTTGAAGAGATAAGTGTCCAGTGCCTTTCCTGAACAACTGCCAGGCCAAGAAGAAGATAAATCTTGAGGCCAGCATTGTGGTATAGTGGGTAGGGCCACTGCCTGTGACACCTGCAGTCCTATATGGGCACCAATTTGAGTCCCAGCTCCCTGCCTGTACACCTGGGAAAGCAGCGGATGGCTGCTGGCTTAGGCCTGGCCCAGCCCCGACCAACTGTTTTGGCCATTTGGGGAGTGAACCGGTGGATGGAAAATCTCTCTCTCTCTCTAACTCTGCCTTTCAAATAAATAAAACAAATCTTTTTTAAAAAAAGAAGCTAAATCTTGAAAAGAACACAGAGAAGGTGGACGTAACAGTCCAAACAGTCAAACAGCAGGAAGAGATAGGAGGGTAGAGAGGCAGCGTGAAAGACCCAGAAATGTGTGCGTGTGCTGGAGAGTCAGCACGGGCTCATTGTAGCCATGTAGCCACTGGTTGTGAGATCCCAGGCAGATCATGCTTCCAGATCCTGCTTCCCCCATCTATAAATTGCAGCTGGTGAAGATGAAATAATCTGCTACAGCATGGCTGTATGAAGGTTGAATAATAATAAATGATAATGCAGTCTGTAGCACAGAGTCCGTATTCAAATGGCAGCTGTGTCGTCAGTATTTGTCTGTGAATAGAATGCCAGTTCCCAAATTCCCTTATGGGTGTGTTGGCACAGACCAGGAGTTGGCAAATTTTGGCCTTTGTGTCAAATCCAGTTCCCTAGCTGTTTGGCTATAAGCTAGGAGTGTTTTTTACATTAGTAAATGGTTGAAAGACAATCAGAAGAGTGACATTTCATAATATTTGAAATGATCTGAAATTCAAATCTCAATGCCTATCAGTAGAGTTTTATTGGAACGTAGTCATACTCACTTCTTTTGTATTGTCTTTCTGCCTCTTTAAGAAAATTTGCTAGCTCCTGGCTTAGATCCAACAGGGGCAACTACTTTTGTCAGCTGGACCTTGTAGAACTGGTTGTCTCTTCCACTCGGAGATGCTCTGTGTGTGCTGGCCACATTTCTCCTCCTGCTGGCCCCACCGTGGCATCTCAGGGTACTCCTGTCAGGCCAGACAGTGCACTGATGTCTAGATTTCTCAACAGTGAGGCTGAGATACTGTAGAATCAGGACAAGTCTGTTTTTGAGATTAGAATGAAATGAGACAAGAGAAAGTGCTCTGTAAATGCAAGGGATGCTATCATTCAACAGATAATGCTTAAATGGTATTCAATGAGATTTGGATGTGTTGTGTTCTTTGTATATGTAGTAATGTTTGTTATGGTGGCTTGGTTTTCTTTTTCAATTTTTATTTATTTTCACTGTATTTGAAAAGCAGAGAGACAGAGAAACAGACAGAGACAGATAAAGATCTTTACCATCTTCTGGTTTACTCCCCAAAGACCAGGAATTCAGAACTCAAATCTGGGTCTCTCATGGGGAGATTTAAATCATCACCTGCCACCTCGCAGAGTGTGCATTAGCAGGAAGTTGGAGTTGGAAGCAGAGTCAAGACTTGAACCCAGGCACTCCAATATGAGATGTAGGCATCCCAAACAGCATTTTAACTGCCGGTTTAAATGCCTACCCCTAAGCAAAATGATTTATTAACCAGAATGCCCTAATTTCTGATCAGACCAAGTAAGTTTTAAACAAACTGAAATCACACAAAGCATATTGAACCTACCCACAGGAACTTTGAGTTTCCCAACCCTGTCTGTAGAAAAAATCCTGGCTCCTCCACCTTGTTTGTGTCTCCTCTTTGCTTTCTGTTCACTGCTGCAATTTTCTTTTCCAATTTCTGTGCTTGAGTTTTGAGCCACTACATTGTTTTGAGTGGCTGGAGTAGACAGAGATGAAGGTCATTGAGTTTGAAGCCAAGGAATTGCAAGGCCAGGGTTTTGGGAGAATCATTAGCCAGATGTTGACATTCCCCAAGGTGATGGTCAGGGTTAGTAGAAAGAACACTATGAGCCACGTGTCAGTATTATCATGGGAGGCCAAGATTTGGTGGGGGGTCACTGAAAAGGGAAAGCAGAGGGAAGAAGAGGAAAATATGGCATGAGAATCAAAAGTCGTTTTTACTTATTTACTTAAAGATTTATTTGTTTGTTTGAAAGACAAAGTTACAGGGAGAGAGAGAAAATCTTTTTTCACTTCCCAAATGGCAGCAACGGCCAGGGCTGTGCCAGGCAGAAGCCAGGAGCTTCATCCAGGTCTCCCAGATGGGTGCAGGGGCCCAAATCCTTGGGGCATGTTCTGCTGCTTTCCCAAACCATAAGCAGGGAGCTGGATTGGAAGTATAGCAGCTGGGAATCAAATGGGTATCCATATGGGATGCTGGTGTCACAGACAGCAGCTTACCCCCTAAGTCATAACATCAGCCAAAAAAGGTAATTTTTATAGTTATCAGTGTTTTTTAAAAATATATATATTTGAAAAGCAGTTATAGAGAGGGGCAGGCAGAGGCAGAGAGAGGTCTTTCATCCACTGGTTCACTCTCCAAATGTCCTGTAATGGCTAGAGCCAGGCCAGGCCAAAGCCAGGAACTGGGAGCTTCATCCAGGTCTCCCACACGGATGTAGGGGCCCAAATATTTGGGGGCATGTTCTGCTGCTTTCCCAGGCCATTAGCAGGGAGCTGGATGGGAAGTAAAGCAGCCAGGACTCGAACTGTTGCCCACATGGCATACCTGTGTTGCAGGTGACAGCTTTACATGTTATACAACAGCAAAAGCCCCCAAAAGTCATTTAAAAGAAGGGGCTGAATAAAGTGTCAGGGAAGCTAGGAGAGAGGGGCCCTCTGGGTCCCCACAGGTGTGGGACAGTTAGCAGCCTCCCCTGGAGAAGGTGATGAAGGAAGATGGCAGAGGAGCCCTGGGAAGGAGCAAGGGGCACAAGGTGAGGTCTGCGGAATCCTTTCCCTTTCAGGGGGTGAAGGACATGCTGGGGATGGGGGGGAGGGACATGCAGGAGTTTTGGGGGGAGGTCAGTGGAAAGGACCGGGGTGACATGCACTGCGGGGTTGCCAGTGAGGAGACGTGTCTCGGGGGTTTACATTGCAGCGGAGGCCAAGGGCAGCAGCCACCTGAGTCGTCAAGGATTAGCTGGCCCCAAGTTGTGAATGAAATGCCTGGGCAAGGCTGCTCCGTGCAGAGGAGGAAGGGGAGGAGGGGAACGTGAGAAGCCTGATGGCACTTTAAGGGCTGCAAGTGGATATTGCAGCTGCCACAAGCCATTTCCTTCACGTAGAATGTTTTAGCAGAATGCTGCCCAGGAGGGCACGCATTGGTAAGTTTGGGCCCCCCTTGCCTAGACAACTTACATACTAAGCAGTTACTTAAAAGCACTGAAGGGGGGCTGGTGCTCTGGCATAGTAGGCTAAGCCTTCACCTGCAGCACTGGCATCCCATATGGGTACAGGTTCATGTCCCAGCTGCTCCTCCTTGGATCCAGCTCTCTGCTAATGCACCTGGGAAAGCAGTGGAAGATGGCCCAAGTGCTTGGGGCCCAGCACCCACGTGGGAAACCCAGATGAAGCTCCTGGCTCCTGGTTCAGATCTGCCCATCTCTGGCTGTTGCGACCATTTGGGGAGTGAACCAGCGGATGGAAGACCTTTCTCTCTGTCTCTCCCCCTCTCTGTCCTTGGTTCTATCTCTCAAATAAGTAAATAAAATCTCTAAAAAAAAATTTTAGGTTTCTGATGACTTATGCCACCCTTCCTCTAGGTGTCTGTGTGGCTCACTTTCTTCCTCCAGGTCCTCTCACCAGCCTCCTCCTCACTCACTGCCCTCTTCTGCCTTCTCTTTCATCATCCCACCACATCCACCTTGCTCGCTCTGTAGTTGTTTATTAGTTATTGATCATCATTGCCACCAGAATCTCTGCTCCATGAAGTCCAGAGCTTCCCTTTGTTCTCTACCCTAATTCCCAGTACTGGCCTAGAGCAGAACTCAATAAATACTTGGGAACAAATGAATGCCATCTTCCTTTGTCACCTTCTCCAGTGGAGGTTGCTCATTGTCCCACCCCTGTGGGGACCCAGAGGGCATAGTCCCCCCATTGTCCTAGCTCCCCTGACACTTTGTTCATTCTCTCCTTTTAAAAATAACCTTTGGCGCTGGTGTTGTGGCCTAGGGGTTAAAGTTCCGTCTGTGACACCAGCATTCCACATGGATGACTGTTCGATTCCCGGCTGATTGGTTAGCAAAGACATAGGTGCCTCTGGACGTACAGATGGCCCTCAGGGAGTTCATCCCAACCAAAATTGTTGTTCAGATGCTTCTGTTTACTTGGCCTCTGGGTCCTCTCTCTTCACCATGCCTGCTATGTCAAAGTGAGTTCGCTAAAATTCCACACTGAGGAGTCTCTCAATGTCTTGTACATGCAATTCTTTTTTTTATTTTTGACAGGAGAGTGGACAGTGAGAGAGAGAGAGAGAGACAGAGAGAGACAGAGAGAAAGGTCTTCCTTTGCCGTTGGTTTACCCTCCAATGGCTGCCGCCGCCGGTGCGCTGCTGCCGGCACACCGTGCTGATCCGAAGGCAGGAGAGCCAGGTGCTTCTCCTGGTCTCCCATGGGGTGCAGGGCCCAAGCACTTGGGCCATCCTCCACTGCACTCCCGGGCCACAGCAGAGAGCTGGCCTGGAAGAGGGGCAACTGGGACAGAATCCGGTACCCCAACCGGGACTAGAACCCAGTGTGCCGGCGCCGCAAGGCAGAAGATTAGCCTGTTGAGCCACGGCGCCAAGTGCCTGCCACACTGTAGGCACTCAGTAAGCAATGGCCGTTGTGCCCTGTGTTCTTGTGCTAACTGGACGGAACTGGACAGCGCCCAGCCACCCAACACTTCTCCACCAAGAAACCCACCCACCTTGCTAGCAGCTAGTCTTCTCCTGAGCTTCTTAGGACTGGATTAGGGCCCACCTATTTCCAAATAAGGTCACATTCACAGGCCCAGCGGGTGGGACTGATGGAGTTCAACATATCTTTTTCAGGGGACTTAGTTCAACCCATACTAAACTTCAAGGACAGCTAGGGTGACACAGGATATTATGTTCTTATATTTCCTGACAGAAATACAAGACAGCACCTGTTAAGTATTATAGCCAAAGAATTAGACCCAAATAAGACCAAGCCTAGATTTACCTACCAATTTACAGGAAATAGAGAAGATAGAAGGACTTTTTTTTTTTTTTTTTTTTTTTTTTTAAGATTTACTTATTTATTTGAAAAGCAGAATTACAGAGAGCAGAGGCAGAGAGAGAGAGAGGTCTTTCTTCCACTGGTTTACTCCCCAGATGGTCCCCACTGGCCGGAGCTGCGCTGATCTGAAGCCAGGAGCCAGGAGCTTCTGCCAGGTCTCCCACATGGGTGCAGGGGCCCAAGGACTCAGGCCATCTTCCACTTCATGTGCATAGAACAGTTTTTTGTTTTTTTTTTTCCCAGTCTGCATTTTCCAAGAAAACTCCTCCTTCATTCTTCCAGTGGTAGACAGGAAGTGCCCTGTGGCACCATCACACAGCAAACCCCCTCAACCTGCCAGCATCACCCTGTGACCCACCAGCCACAAGCAAGCACTGGGCAGGGAGGGGCTGGGTGCCCAGAAGGAAGTAGTGAGCGGCAGAGCTGAAAGCAGACAGCAGCTCTGGCCGGAAGGCCAGTGGCGCACCTGACTGCCGCTGGTGTGACACCCCAGCTAGGAGTGCTACCGAGACACTCACCCTTCCACCCTCTTTTGGTAAGTTCATGGGCTATGGAAGTTTCTGGGGCTGAGAACTGTTACCTGGTTATAGCAATTGCTCCATTGGCAGTGTTTGTAAAGTGCTAATTTGCAGCAATGCCTCGGAAGGCTTAGTGTCTTCTCCCAAAGTGGGTAACCAGAGTAAGGTTTCATTTAAGTTTATTCTTTAAAAAAATATTAATAACAGTATGGTGTGTGCTTAATCCTCTGGAAGTCCTCCGTGTCAGCCTGGCTTTTCTCTCTTGCTCTGTGGGGCTTTACATGCGACATCTCTGCCAGATTTGGGGATTTCCTGGCAAGGAAGAGAGGTGATTTGAGAGCATTGGATGCATACAAATACAGTTCACTCCAACCAGGCTTTTCAGGTGTCACCAAAGATGGGTGAGAAGGGCCAGTGCTGTGGTATAGTGGATAAAGCCACCGCCTACAGTGCCGACATGCCATATGGGTGCCGGTTCTAGTCCCGACTGCTTCTCTCCTGATCCAGCTCTCTGCTATGGCTTGGGAAAACAGTAGGAGATGGCCCAAATTCTTGGGCCCCTGCCCCAACGTGGGAGACCCGGCATAAGCTCGTGGCTTCGGATTGGCCCAGCTCAGCCGTTGTGGCCATCTGGGGAGTGAATCAGCAGATGGAAGACCTTTCTCTCTCACTCTCTCTGTCTCTGTCTCTCTGTAACTCTGTCTTTCAAATAAATAAGTAAATCAACCTTAAAAAAAAAAAAAGAAAAAAAGATGGATAAGAAAGCAGATAGAGAGCTACATAAAAGGCTCTTTTAAGTATGGCTTTGGGGGCCAGTGCTGTGGCATAGCAGGTAAAGCCGCCACCTGCAGTGCCGGAATCCCATATGGGCGCCAGTTCGAGTCCCAGCTGCTCTTCTTCCAATCCAGCTCTCTGCTATGGCCTGGGAAAGCAGTGGAAGATGGCCCAAGCCCTTGGGCCCCTGCACCCACATGGGAGACCTGGAAGAAGCTCCTGGCTCCTAGCTTTGGATTGGCACAGCTCTGGTTGTTGCGGCCAATTGGGGAGTGAACCAGTGAATGGAAGACCTCTCTTTCTCTCTCTGCCTCTCCTTTCTCTGTGTAACTCTGACTTTCAAGTAACTAAATAAATCTTTAAAAATAAAAATAAAAAAATAAAAGTATGGCTTTAATTCAAGCCATCTCCTAGCAAGTAGGGATGTCCTACGGCAGGAAGAGGGCCTGGGACTCAGCCATCTGTCTCGATCCAGGCTCTGTGGGCTTCTTTCCTGTGTGGACAGTAACTTTCAGGGCTCAGAGCAAAATGCACTCAATTTTGTGTGTTTCTCCTCTTTTGTAAAATGTTTGTGTGTCTGTTTGAAAAGTGGGTGGGGGTTTATTTACATGGTGTCTGCCTGAAGAGTATATTTTGGAGTTGCTGCTTATTGCTGTTAACACCCTGTGTGAAACTGGGCCAATCAGCAGTTTCTAGAAGACAAGCCTATGCTTATTTTGAAGGGACTGATAAACCTCTTGCTCATCTGACAACGCTGGTGTTTTGATGACGGCATTTGGCTTAACCATAGAGGCTGCTGAAACAGTTTGCACTAGGGGAACTTGAGATGTGGATTAAGTGAGAATGAGGTGACAGGCCGGGGGGTTCTGAGATGTGGGCGGTCCTGAGTCCAACAGAGGAGGTGCAAGAGAGCCTGGTTAGGAAAACAGAGCTGTCCTGTTCAAACACACACACCCATATCAACATCAGGGAGAACGAGGAGATAATGGCAACGAGAGTGCTGCATGGGGGACTGGGCTGACCTAGCATATGCTGGTCAAGCTGAGACCCGGCTATAGACACAGTTCATGGCTGATTCCCAGGACCATGGCGAAAGCTGGCCAGAGATTTCAGTGAAGGCCACCAGGTTTCACGAGGCTATGGAGTGAAATTCTATGAAGTTCTAACCAGAGACCAAGTGGATTAGGTCCCAGCAGAGAAAGATCCTGATTCTCCGGGAGAGCTTCCTATTGGTGCTCGACCCCTACCCCTGCCTGGGCGTCCCGTTCCCCATCTTCTCCCTGGGCTCTCTGAACAGCTTTTACACTCTGAACTAGCTCAGCTCCATAGAGAGACTTTTGTTAGGCATTCATTAGCTTGTACATTGCATTTTTCACCCATGAAACGTTTTCAAGCCTCCTGACGCTGTCAGGTCCTCACATTGGATTGGAACAACTGTGACCTTCAGGTGCCTGTAATACCATCTCTGTGGATTTTCAATTCAAATTCAGCGATCCTTTTATTCAACAGGAGGAAATATTAGAAAGGGCTAAAGGATCTTCCTTCCCCGCCTCTGGGGTCTATAAGCTAAAACCAGTTCTTCCGCCTAGACTGTCAATCTTCTAGGCAATCTTCGATTCCAGCTCCTCTAAACAGATCAGTTTCCTGGAGAGGCAGAAGACCAGGGTGCCGAGTTTAGGAAACAAAAACCTGGGTTGGGTATCTGTTCCACCACTGATAACCAACACATGCCCTTCAGCCAATCTTTCCACATTTCCTCTTAAGTAAACACAAAGGGGCTGGATCAAGACCACAGAGATCTCAATGGCCTCAGAGGAGGAGCTGAAATGAACGCGCTTGCATTTAAATTACTTGGCTGCAGGTACCAGTGCTGGGAAGGCACTAACAAGACTATTCCTGCAGAAAGTCTGGTTGCCCCTGAGCTGGATGGGAAGCAAGAGTGAACTGTGGCTGCCTGTGAAGCTCGCCATCACCGGTACTGACAGCAGCTTGGCTTCTGGGGTAGGGGAGGTTCAAGTTCTGCTTTGCTCTCCCCTGGTCTGGCCGTGGTATCTCCTGCTTCCAGTCTCGATATCTGCCTCTAATTCTGTCTCCAACTTGCATTCAGATTTTTCTAAAAATGCACATTTGATTGTGTTGTTGTCTGGGTAAAAGCCTTGAATTGTTCCCCATTGCCCGTCCCTGCTGACCTCCACAGCCTATCACTTGTCCTCCATCGACCCACAGCCCTGACTCTGACAGTTCCAGGCCACTGGCAGTTCCCAGAAGTGGTTCTTTCTCTGCCCTCTGGGCTTTAAGAGCCACTCAGCTTGCTCCTCTCATGGCATTTTCCACACCGCATTGCAATTGCTTGAGGCTGCCCCCACCCTGCCCCAGTCCCAAACAACGAGTGCCTCAAGGTGGAGTTGGTGGCATTTCTGTGTGTTCTTGCATCTGCTGCTTCCTGGTAGGCACTCCATAAATACCTGGGGAAGAAGTGAGAAGGGTGGTGAGGGCTATGGAAATAAAGTTGAAGGACAAATGCTAGAGATGCTGGGACAGTGTGGCCTGGAAGAGAGAGCACTAGGAGAAGCATAATAACGCACCTTCCTGCCTGGGCTGTTATGGGGAGGTGGGACACGGATTGCTGTAGCCTCAGCAGCAGGCAGGAGTAGACCTCAGCTGGCAGGGGATGGGCGGTGTGCACCAGAAGCAGCAACGTTGGAGAGCACTGTGGTGTGCTCTGTTTGTGTATGTCAATGGAGGAACTGTACGCTGCACAGAAGGGAAGGCCTCCCAGCAACCCGAAGAGTTCTCTGGCCCAAAAGTTCCCAGCATCACCTTAGGGATGTGGATGGAGGGATGTTTGTGTTGAGTGAAGAGTTCCCCTAGATAATGTTTAAGTTCCTGTAGAACATGGTTATGACTATCTGTCCCTGACAGCTCTAAAAGCCTGTCACTCACTCTCTCTTCCTTTTTTCTTTATTCCTTTCTTTTAAAGATTTATTTATTTGAAAAGCACAGCTACAGAGAGAGAGGTGAGATAGAGAGAGAGAGAGATCTTCCATCTGCTGGTTCATTCCCCAAATGGCCGTAATGGCCAGGGTTAGGCCAGTCCAAAACCAGGAGCCAGGAACTTCTTCTGGGTCTCCTATATGGGTTCAGGAGCCCGAGTATTTGGCCATCTTCCATTGCTTTTACAGGTGCATTAACAGGGAGCTGGATCAGAAGTGGAGCAGCTGAGACTCAAACCAGCACTTATATAGGATACCAGCCAGCGCTGTGGACAGCAGCTTAACCTGCTGTGCTACAGCTCTGGCCCCATCTTTTTTTTTTTTTAAGATTTATTTATTTATTTGAAAGGCAAAGTGACAGAGAGAGAAAGAGAGAGGGAGGTATCATCCGTCCACTTGTTCACTTCTCTAATGGCCACGATGACCAGGGCTGGGCCAGCCTGAACCCAGGAGCTTAGAACTCCATCTGGGTCTCCTTTGTGGGTGGCAGGGGCCCAAACACTTGCACCATCTTCCACTGCTTTCCCAGGCACTTATAGGGAGCTGGATCAGAAGTGGAAGAGCTGGTACTGGGGTTCTTATGGGATGCTGGCATTGCTGTGCCACAATGCCAGCCCCTAAAAGTCTGTGACTCTTTTATCTAGGCTACAACTAGACAATTTAGAAAACTGAACAGGCATTCTTATTTCTGACTTCTATTCCTTAGCTGCACCAGGGTATTTTACCTATTCCAAATCTACTCATGATGTGTAATCCATTTAATTGTTGCATTGAGGGGCTGGCACTGTGGCACAGCCAATAAAGCTGCCACCTGTAGTGCTGGCATCCCATATGGGCACCGATTCATCCCGGCTGCTCCACTTCCAATACAGCCCTCTGTTATGGCCTGCCAAAGCAGTGGAAGATGGCCCAAGTCCTTGGGCCCCTATACCTGCGTGTGAGACCTGGGAGAAGCTCCTGGCTCCTGCCTTTGGATTGGCTCCACTCTGGCCATTACAGCCATTTGATGAGTGAACCAGCAGATGGAAGACTTTCTCTCTCTCTCTCCCTCTGCCTCTGCCTCTCTGTAACTCTGACCTTCAAATAAATAAATAAATCTTTTAAAAAATTGTTGCATTGAAAAAGGAAAGAGGGACACAAGAAGTTATAAAGCCTGGTTTGGTTTTTATAGGTAATAAGAGGTAGAATCCCCACAGAAAACCAAATTCTTGATTCCTAGGCATTAAAACAGCCGACTTTTCCAGGTCCCTTATCACCTCATGTGCCAAGTTATTCCAGAAAATTTCACGTTCCTTCCCATTTTGCCTTCATTCCACATGTAAAATTCAAGGGGCAACCATGGCAGGTTTGCTATGGGGATAGGCTCTGGAGCTAGTTTGCCTGTGTCTATCTTTCTGTTCCTTGATCAATTAAATGGATCTAGTAGTAGCATTAACCTTATAAACTTTTTTTAAAGTTACTATTTATTTGAAAGAGTTATGCAGAGAGAGAGAGAGAGAGAGAGAGAGAGAGAGAGAGATATCTTTTATCCACTGGTTCATTCCTCAAATGGCCACAGTGGTCAGAGCTGGGCCAGGTTGAAGCTTGGAGCCAGGAGCTCCATCTGGGTCTCCCATGTGGGTGGCAGGAGCCCAATTACTTGGATCCTCTTCTGTTGCTTTCCCAGGCCATTAGCAGGGAGCTGGATCAGAGGCGGAGCAGCCGGGTGGGACTCTAACTGGTGCTCATATGGGATACCAGTGTTGCAGAAGGCAGCTTAACCCACTATGCCATAACACCAACCCCTACTCCTAAGCTTGTTGTAAGGCTAAAATGAGAGCACAGTACACAGGAACAGTAAGTGCTTAATAAACATTAGTTGGTATCATCAGCACTGGATGAAGGCTGGACTGGGAAATGAGGGAATTGATTTCTCCTCCCAGTACTAAAGGTGTCCCTGAGCGCAGGGGTTCCCAGACTCCTCTCTGCACAGCCTGCAGGTTCCTCAGAGCTTCCATCCCGGACCTGGGCTGGTGGGAGCATATAGAGAGAACTGTGCTGGTGCAGAACTAAATGGGGTTCTACGCTCCCCAGTGGTGCTCCTATGCTGCTGTCTGTGGTCCTGAAACACAATTTGTTACTAGGATCTGGTTAATACCCTAGAAAACGGGGTGGGGAGAGGGCTGCACCCCACAGCCCCATGTCCTTGCTCTCTGCTCCATAACTCCCTCACTGTGGAAAGTCCTGCCACCAATTGGGTTGTGGATGACTTGTTGATAACCTTTAGAGTCATCAGTTTCTTTATCTGTGGGGATGGGTAAATCCTACCCCCATAGATTCACATGGATGCAGCAAGGTTAAAGGCCACCCCATATATGCGATGCCTCCTTCTCCTGACACCTGGCTGCAGAACACCATTACAAGGGACAGCATAGTAGCAGCAAAAAATATTGTTGACTCTGAGTTTCTTCCTAGAAGAGCCAATGGAACCCCAAGACCTTGAAGGCACAACGCAGCTTCCAGGGGCAGAGTCTCAGGGGCCTCACACTATTTTTTTAGCAACCATCCAAGTTTTCCTGGGTCAGGATCAGAGCCATTCTCTACTGCTGTCCCTGCGATTGCTCTCTCCTGTCAAGGCCACAGCTCCTGCATTAGATGCCTCAAAGGGTGCTCATGCTGTTTCAACATAAACTCTTTCTTTCTTTAATTTTTATTTATTTTCATTTGAAAGGCAGGAGGGGTGGAGATGGGGGAGGGGAGAGATATGAGGCAGAAAGAGAGAAGGAGACCTTTCATTTACTATTTCACTCCCTAAATACCCACAATAGCAGAGCTGTTCTAGGGCAAAGTCAGGAGCCCAGAACTCCATCTGGGTCTCCCACATGGATGGCAGGGACCCAAGTATTTGGGCCATCACCTGCTACCTCCTAGGATGTACTTCAACAGGAAACTAGATTTGGATCATAGGAGCTGGGATTTGAACCAGGCACTTTGATATGGGATCTGGATGAGTGCATCGTAAGCGGAGACTTAACTACCACATGCAGCGCCTCTCAACTTAGAAGCTTCATGGACGAGGACTCGGGATTGATTTCCAGTGGAGTCTGGGCCAAGGGGTTGTTGAACCACCCTCCCTCCCCCAATATCTTGCTCAAAAGCCTTTCTCCTTTCTTTCTTATAAGGCTGAACAGTGCAATCCTTCACTGTCCAGGACAGCATTCATCCAGTCTCCAACAGGACCCTCCCTGGGGAAGGGGTGAGGCTGCCTTTGTCAGCTTTCTTAGTGTCAGAGGTTTTATCTGGCGTCCTGTAGTTCAGCTGCACTCCAACACCCTCATCAAGTACCTCTCTCAGTGGTCCAGAAGGTGGGCAGGACTCCGGAGTGCAGCGTGCCCATGGGGCTCCCTCTGGGACCTCCCAGGGTACACAGGAAAGTGTGCCAGGCTTCCTGCAGCAGAGGGATTCTCCGAACCTGACAATGTGTTTACAAGGAGAGAATTCGAGAGAGTTCTCCTTTTCATAGGTTCACAAAGCAGAAAAAAAAAAAAAAAAAAACCTCTCTTGGTAAGGATTTGGCCTGTTCTTCTGGCTCCTATAAGGGTTAAACTCAATAAACCTTCCTAAGCACTGAAACGCTAACTATTCTTTTTGTAGGTTGGAGGGTGGTGTTTGTTTTTATTTTTGTTTTTCCCCTCCTACTGGCCAATACTAATTGTCTCTGGGTGCGATTGAGCATTTTGCCTATTGTTCTGTCCTTAAGGGGAACCTGCAGCCTGCTTGGACTGTTTCCACTACAGGGTGATTCTCTCTGCCTGTGTTCTTATCCATCCACCCATGAGTCCCACACACACTCACACATCCCTACACACATCTTTAGTCCTAAACTGTAATCACTTGTGTCCGACTTGGCTCTTGGAAATGAAGAGGGAGCCCTGGGTTTGCAATACCATAAATATATTTTCCCCAAGAGATACTTAGGCAGCAATGCAGACGTTCTCATTGCTCTGCCTTTTAATTAGTTTGGGGAGTTGCAGCCTAACGGTGTGGGTGTGCTTGCCAGCTGTGCTGTTCGGGAAGTTATACGGTCTGCTGTTCATTCTGTCTCCTCCCCTGGGGAAGCAAATTATAGAGCTGGCTCCCTTTGCTTGTCTTGGAAGTGTGTGCTCTGACCTTACCCCACAGAACCCTGGATGCTGCAGGGCCTTTTCCAGCCATCATTCAAAGGCCCCTGGAGACCGGTGTGGCAATCCTCAGATTTCAGGTCTTGCAGCCTGCCATCCTTGAGCAGGGTGGGAGAGATGGCCTTTGAGCTAAAAGGGACTGCTTTCATCTGTGACTGTTCAGTCCCCTTGAGCAACCTTTTGCAGAATCAATGTCTGCTGGGGACCAGAGGAGGGATTTCGTGGCTGGAGGGGCACCTCTGTCTCTCCCCTACAGGGCCGTATTTGTACTAGAGAGTGCCAGACACCCTAGCCTCACATAACGAGGGGCCAGGAGTATCCCTTCCAGCCTTTCTTCCGGCCAGGCTGCCCCATCTCTACTTCCACACAGGGGCCCCACAATGACTACAGGGCTGAAATCAAATCTCTCATCATTGCTATCTCTTTAATTCAACTTTTGTCCTTTACACAGTTCCTTCTTACTTTATTTAGGCATTCTCTCTCTCTGGGCAACCACATCACACTCTGGGCTCTGGTTTTAACTTTCCTGTCTTACCAAAGCTCCACACATCCCCCTCTTTGACTGGCTGGGTGATGGTGCTGTTCCCAGAATTCTCCCACAGATGGTTTTGCAACTCAGCTTTGAGCAGCCAGTGCCTCTCTGATTTGTCCACATGGATTGTACAGGTTTCCACCCCCACTTTCAACTCAAACTCACCAGCGTACAATTTTCTCTCTTCACCTGTCTCATCTTTTGCAATGGAGTCCCCTGTCTTTTTCCTTCTACCTGCATACCTGTTTGTATTTAATTACTTGAAGGGGGGGTGGGGAGGAAGATTACATCTGCTGGTTTACTCCTCAAATGGCTGTAACAGCAAGGGCTGGGGCAATCTAGGAACTCCATCCGGACCTCCCACATGGGTGGCAGGGGCCCAAGCACGTGGGCCATCTTCCACTCCCTTCACAGGCTCATTAACAGGAAGCTGAATCAGAAACAGAGCAGCTGGGATTTGCGGCACTCCGATATGGGAGATCAACCTTTAAGCAGTGGCTTAACTTGCTGTGCCACAGCACTGGCCCCTGCACACCCATTTTTATGGCTGTTGTGTGCTCTCAGTCTCTGTCTCTGTCTCTGTCTCTGTCTCTCTCTCTCTCACACACACACACACTTGGGTTTTTGGACGGGGTACTGGCTGTCCTCCCTCCATGATACTTAGCTTCTCCAGCAGAGCTGCTCTCTGCAAATAGGGCCACTGGTCACTGCCGTGATCATGAACTCCAACAGTACAGCTGCTTACTCACTCCCTAGTCCCAGCACCAAGTACACCTCCACCAAGCCTGAGGGGCACCAGCCCCACTATGTCCCTGTGCTGTATGAGGCCTAGACTAAGACAGAGCACAAACCAGGGGGCTCAAAGCTCTCTGATGCATGATGTTTTCCAGACCTAGAAATGCACATTCTGATAACATCTGGCTAATTTCAGAAGCTCTGCCTGATTGAAATGTTGTATTGACTGTTATATTTATTTTTTAAAATAGCAAAGTAGATTAAAAAAAACTTTATGTGGATTTTTTTCATTTAATGTTTTAAAGATGTGATACATTCATATGGTTTAAAATCCAAAAGTATAAATTCTTACACAGCAGCAGCTTTCTCTCAGCCTGATCCTGCTTCTGCCCAGTCTCCAGCCGCCTGGGTAGCCACTATTTTGAATGACTTGGGTTTAAGGTGAATCTTGATAGTCTTGTACCAGATACAAAATTAGTTGACTGCTTCAAAAGCAGTAACATGCTGGCTGGTTAAAGGCCATCTAGAATGAGTAACCTGCCTCCCTCCCTAACCTTGTGGCTATATAAATTCTGTACGAAACTTTTTGTTTCTAATAGTCTCTACAAAACAGCCTTTGTTGTACCATGGATTTCTTTTTTTTAATCTAGGCCATCTTTGTCTAAGTGTCTTTGTTTCAAAGTCTTGAAACTTAAAACACATTCCATTTCTTGGGAGCTTAGTGAGTTGGCCCCAGTCAATCAGATCTGAACTAAATTCCTTAGAAATCCCCAACTGATAGACTTAAAAAGATCCAGCACAATTGGTTTATCATGGCAAGATTAGGGCTGATACTATCAAAATGGAGTCAGCTAAATAATCTGAAGGAGCCTGCAAAGAGGATGCAGAATCTGGAGCCAAGTGTGGCCAGGCATCCGGCACTGGCTCCGGACAGAGAGCCGTAGGACAGGTGGCAGGGGAGCCCCAATTCCTGCTGTCACAAAGATTCCTCTGGGCATGTGCACCTTCAGAGAGTCCCAGCTGCCCCCTTCTGGGCGCTCTCGCCTCTCAGCCTGGAGGGAGGGCATTGGCAGCACAGTCATTGTCAGCACCATCTCTGAGGCTGCCCAGGGTGGTGGCCCCCACTGCTATACACGCGTGCGCACACACACACACACATTTACTGTCCACTAATACACTGTCCCAAACCTTTACTTCCCCAAAGTACTTTAACTTGCTGGCTCACATGGTTCTAGATTAGTCTGCTGCCCGATGGCTCAGTCGTGAAGACGGAACCTCCCTGTAGTAACTGTCATTCTGCTCTAGTCTTCTCTCTGAACTGGCATTGCTTTTAAAGATGTTAAGTGGTCAAAGCACAGATGCAGAGAGAAGGATGTTGGTTGCTAAGGGCCTGGGTAAGTGGGGAGCTGATAGCCAAAGAGTATAAAGTTTCAGATGAGTTCTAGACATCCACTATCTCACTTAGTGTCTACAGTTAACAACACTGTATTGTCCACTCAACACTTCCTCTCTCTCTCTCTTTAAAAAAAATTTAAATATTTATTTATTTGAAATACAGAGTAACAGAGAGAAGGACAGAGAGAAAACAATCTTCCACTTGCTGGTTCACTTCCCAAATGGCCACAAAGGCCTGGGCTGGGCTGGGCCGAAGCTAGGAGCCTAGAACATTGGGTCTCCCTTGTTGGTGGCAGGGACCCAAGCACTTGGGCCATCCACCACTACCTTCCTAGGTGCGTTAGCAAGGAGCTAATAATTAGAAAGGTAGAAAGCAGAGCAGCCAGGACTCAAACCTACACCCTGCACTATGATATAGGATGCTGCTCTCACAACTGGCAGCTTAACCCACTGAGCCACAACAACACCCCCCACTCACCACTTTCTAAGAAGGTAGATCTTATGTTAAGTGTTCTTACCACGCACACAAAATAAAGATAACAGTAGTAATGGCCATGGATGGTGGTGATGTTTTCATGGGGGCATATCTTCAAACTCATGGGGTTGTTTACATTCAATAGGTTAGACTTTCTACCTATCAGTCAAACCTCAACAGAGTGGTTTAAGAGGGAAAAGCTGATGACCGATGATCACAGAGATAGTCCCCCAGGTACCATGACATTCAGAATGACCACGACAGAGGTGAGTTGTGGTCTCAGTAGGAAGTATTAATGTGCATTGTGGAAACTAGCCACTCCTTCATGGTGTATATGGCTTGTGTGGTGACACCAAATTGGATATTCAGTTAACAAGTAAGTGTCACCCTCCAGTCACACCCAGGGAGAGTGGTTATTGCACATTGCACTAGGGATTCCTGAAGGCAGAGTAAGCAGTTGCCTTGGGTAAACAACCTGCTCTTTCATTAGGAATTGGGAGGGAGCTACCAGGTCCTGGCTACTAAACTGTGCCCAGGCACTAGCTGCTTGTGCTAGCAATAGTCACCAGGATGTCCATTCCAGCCCAAGCCCAGTGTTAGGGAGATTCTCTATCCTCTGACTTGGGGGACAACCCAATCATGAGGGCTTCCTGGTGTAAGAGTAAGAGATTGCTAGACAGTCGTTCAAGTCCTTGAGTCCCTGCCACTCATATTGAGTTCCTAGCTCCTGGATCTGGCCTGGCTCAGCCCCAGCCATTGTGGGCATTTCAGGAATGAACCAAAAGTTGGAAGCTTGCTCTCCCTATCTCGTTCTCTGTCTCTTCCTCCTTCTCTTTGTCACTCTGCCTTCAACTAATTCAATCTCTTTTAAAATGAGAGTGAGTATCTGCTTGACTGGGAGGTGCAGGCCCACAGGTGTGCTATGGGTGGGTGGACACCTTCCTGTGGACTGTGGATGAGCATTTGGGTTAAACAGGGCTAAAGAACACCTGTGACCCAGCCTGAAGGGGACCTCTTTCTTTTTTTTTTTTTTTTTTTTTTTTGACAGGCAGAGTGGACAGTGAGAGAGAGACAGAGAGAAAGGTCTTCCTTTTGCCGTTGGTTCACCCTCCAATGGCCGCCGCGGTAGCGTGCTGCGGCCGGCGCACTGCGCTGTTCCAATGGCAGGAGCCAGGTGCTTCTCCTGGTCTCCCATGGGGTGCAGAGCCCAAACACTTGGGCCATCCTCCACTGCACTCCCGGGCCACAGCAGAGAGCTGGCCTGGAAGAGGGGCAACCGGGACAGGATCGGTGCCCCGACCGGGACTAGAACCCGGTGTGCCGGCGCCGCAAGGCGGAGGATTAGCCTGTTGAGCCACGGCGCCGGCCGAGGACCTCTTTCACTTAGGCCACAGAGATGCTGAATGGGGGGTATAGTCAGAGCTCCCAGAAGAGCTGGAAACAAAAATTGAAGAGAAGAAGGACTCTGACTAGTTTCCACAGCCTGGAGGACTGAGAGCAGCTGTAAAAGCCAGGATGAGTGGCAGGGGGTGAATGCCCTTGAGCACCGAGGAGAGAGGAGCAGGATAGCAGGGCCAGCGCCACTGAGAATTCCGTCTCCTGGCGGTGAGGCAAGCATGGGCTGCATCATGTCTGTTCACAGCTTCAAGGCAGCCAGGAGAGACTGGCAGATGTTGCGCATCCAGCCTTTATTTTCCAGAGAGCCTGTGGTTAACCAGTTAGGAGCACAGCACTAGGGAGTCAAGATTGCATGTGCATGAGTGAAAATGGATGAGTCCAGAGAGAAAGGTGGGCAAGAGCCTGAAAAGGAGGGGCCTTGCCTACAGAGGAGAGCCGTGAGAGGCAAGAAGCAGGAGACTTGCAGTGCATTGCCTGAACATGAAGCCAGGAGGCTTGAGTGTAAATTCTGGCTCTGCCACTTACTAGTTGTGTGACTGGTGCAGGTTACTTAACCTACCTGAGCCTCCGTTTCCTCGTTTATAGGGGGAATGATGCCTGCTTCATAGGGTTACTGTAAGTCTGAGGTGTAAAGCACTTAGATCATGGCATGCAGTGTTAGCCATCATTGAAGAGTTTACACAGGAAAGTGGCACAGCTGTATTTGTCTTTTGGAATGGACACTGTGGCATGGGGGAGGGATTGAAGGCAGCAAGACAGAAGGCATGGAGAAAGGAAAGGAGCAGTAAAGAGACAGAGACAGTGGGAGGCTGAGCTGGGATGGAGTGGGAGGACATGGAGGTGGGATAGGGAGGACGAGGAGAGTCATGGACTGTGATGCAGGACAAGGGGAGACCAAGGAAAGATTACGATGGGGGATGTGATCATGGGAGGCTTTGCAAATGAGGCAGGGCCCATGCTGGGTCTTCAGGGGGCATCTCAGCAGAGAAGAGGGAGGGGGAGCATAAGGGGTGAAGACAGGGTGTTTCAGAGCATGTTGGTATGAGTGTACCTGCAAGTTCCTGACAGTGATGGTATACAAGGGGTGATGGGTGCCATGTCAATCAAGGAGCAGAAGTCCATACCACAGCCAGCCCATCTGTGGCCTCAGCTGCCCGTGTCCTGCTCAGAGTCTCCCCTGGATGCCACCGCCAGCACATGTCTTTCCCCTGGGACCACTCCCACTCCTGCTGGGTGCTTGCAGGCTCTCGGCAGCATGGTGCAGGACCGCTGGCCCCAGTCTGCTGTTCGCTGTGTCAGAAGCCTTGTGTGGCGGTTTCATCTGCTGTGTGTGTGGATGGTGCACAGAGCAGAGCTGAGGACAGTGACCCTCCCAGGGGTCTCTTAGCATGAGCTGATGGCTTTGTTTTTTGGAAAGAGAGGTGGAACAGTCTCTTGTTATCAGAAGAAGGAACCGAAGGATGATGAGGGGATGAAATCCACCTGTCCTCAGGCTGGCTCCATGTGATGTTTTAAGTCCTATGGCAAAGAAGTTTAAAGGGCTGTTTTCCTCTTTGGTTTTTTTTTTTTTTTTTTACTTTTTTGACAGGCAGAGTGGACAGGGAGAGAGAGAGACAGAGAGAAAGGTCTTTCTTTGCTGTTGGTTCACCCTCCAATGGCCGCCGCGGCTGGTGCACTGCGGCCGGCGCACCGCGCTGTTCCGAAGGCAGGAGCCAGGTGCTTCTCCTGGTCTCCCATGGGGTGCAGGGCCCAAGCACTTGGGCCATCCTCCACTGCACTCCCTGGCCACAGCAGAGAGCTGGCCTGGAAGAGGGGCAACCGGGAAGAATCCGGCACTCCGACCAGGACTAGAACCCGGTGTGCCGGTGCCGCAAGGTGGAGGATTAGCCTGTTGAGCCACGGCGCCCGGCCTGTTGTTATTGTTTGTTTGTTTATGTATTGTTATTCTTACAGGGTTGTTTTCATGGGGACTGCTGGTTTGGGGATAAAGTGTGGCACAGTGGAGAAGACCACGCCTCCCAGAACTTGCTCCAGTTGCATGGCGCCTGCGCCCTGGGTGTGGTTGCTGCTGTTTTTGAGGGAGCCCTGGCAGCCTGCACACAAGTATGGAACCCACAGGTGGCTTCTTGGGTAGCATATCACTAAGCAGAAACCAGAGAAGAAAAGGGATGGCAGGGAGACTGCTATCTATGTCACCAGTGGACTGGGGCACAGACATGTAGGCAAGAGAGGCAAGAACTTGAACTCTGTAACTGAAGTTCTTTCGAATTCAGCTGGATCCACAGGAAGGGGCCTGGCGATGTTCCATCACTGGTGAAAGGGAATTAGAGGACTGCGTCAGCACTTGCCTGGTAGTTCTGAGCTCAGAGCTTTGCTGCGGCTGCACCAGTTGGGGGGCTAAGGGCAGACGGTGACCGCAAGGCTGGAATCCCTCGGGGTCGTGCGTGCCTCTGTCTTCAAGGCTGTTGCCTACATGGCAAAGACAGATGTGGGTAGAGGGTCAGCCTGTGGATGGATTCAGCAGGACTCAGGTGACAGCATGGCATCCACTGAGGGGTTAGGTGTTCGTCTCAGAGCAGAGGTTGCAGCTTCAGCACCCAGGAGCCCAGGGTGGTGGTCAGCCTCCTCTCTGAGCAGTTCTAGGCTCGTTGTGCTGTCTGGGTCCAGCTTGGTAAGAGCCTGAGTTGACTCACAACACTGCGGTCAGCAGAAATACGTGGAAATCCCTATCTCATAGAGTGTTCCAGAGACTGGAGGCTCCATGATCCCTGTCACCCTCATCTGGGCTTGCTCTAGAGGACAGGCTCTTGCCACCAGCTGTGTCCCAGCTGCATAATTAATGCATCCCATTTTTTACTAGCGCTAATTTGAGTGAGTTTATGTTGTTTGGGACTAAATCTAATGCAACTACAACAGCATTCAAATATGATCCTCCTCAATGGTCTCCATAATTCCTCAAATCCAGCCCTTCCTTTCCATTTCCACTGGAGTGAGTAAAGCACCTGCCAGGATGTTTCATGCATAGAAGACATCCACCCTGTTTCTCATGGCTGTTGTCCCAAGTCAGGCCTTCCTCACCTTATCAACCAGATTATTGCTGAGCCTCCAACCACTCCTTTGGTCAGCTGCCTTCCTCTCCCCTACTCCTTATCCCCACCTTGTCTCCTCAGCCTTGCTTGCTACCCTTCCTCCCCTCCTCCTTCCTGCCAGCCCCAAGGGAGGTTGAGCCCCACTGAGAATCAGAAAAGATCAAAGTCAAATACCTTGATACCTAATTCAGGACTTCCTCTGATTCTAATCTCCCTTTGTAACCCCACACCCACACACTTTCTCCCCTAGCTGACCTCTCTGACTCACCAGTCTGGGAACTCCAAAAAAAATCTGTATTGTTGTGGCACCTGCATTCATTCATTTACCATACATTTATGTATGGCCTACTATATGCCAGGCCCTGTGTCAGGTCCCTCTACCTGGAATACCCTCTTCTTTCCTATCTAAATTCTATCCCTGCTTCCACATCCAGTTCACATTCCCCTTCCTCCAAGAAGCCTCCCCAGGTCTGCCGACCCACTCGCTGATCATTTCAACCGTGGATCTCAGCGGTACCTACTGTGTGCTTTGCTGGTGCATTCTTGACTGCCGATCTTGCATTATCATCTCCCCTTTCTCGTGCGTGTTCATCTTCGCCCTCCAAATAACTTGAGGACAGGCATTTTCCTGCCTCCCCTGAATCATTTGGTTTGGTGCTTGACACCGAGTGGGTTTGCAATAAATATTTGCCAGTTGGTTATTTCTCTGTTTGATTGATGAAACTGAAGTGAAAAATGAAGAAAATACAATGGACTTAGAAAACCACAAAGTACTCATGCAGATCCTGAGGCAGTCCAGTTTTCCTTTGTTGCTTCTCTGGTGACACATCCATGTGTCACCTCTGGCATGGCCCAGCACTTAGCCTTCCAGCCACGAACAGCTCCCATCCCTCCTGGGTGCCCAGCTGATGGTGGAGTCACATTGCCCCTGGCCGGTGTCGCAAGGGGAACGTGCTGAACGTGGGAGGGTTAAGAGAGCTTTTTCATAAAGGGTAGTGGAAGAGAGATCTTTTCTATCTATACTGTGCTTAGCTTTTGGCGCCATCCTGTTATCATAGTGGTTCTTTGTTGATGGCAAAGGCCTTTTCAGAGCAGTGGGGTAATCTTTCACCCTTGGTCACACTTTAAACCCTGTTACTCGGGACGGCTAACTGTGCCGCAGGCTATGGCTTGCATCAGCCTGTGTGTGAGAAGCTAGTTTGGGGGATGATGCTGGACTAGGATTATGGTTAATTCTGCATAATAGTGTTGGGGAGAGGAGTAATGGGATCTAGAAGGTCTGTAGGAGTTACGAATGCCCTGGGCTGGGCCACACACAGCTGGACTCTTCCTCAGTTTACCTGCCTGCAGCTGACCACTCTGAGAAGGGTGGGCAGTGTAGAGAGTGAGACTTGTCTCCCATTCCATTCTCTAACAGCCTCTCCTCAGCCACCACCCTTCTTTCCAAATGACATGGGAAGATAGAAACGTGTGGCCCTGTTGCCCAGGGGATAGACAGACGGCAGAGAGCCAAAGTGGGACTTGGTGGTGGTAAGACATTGTCCCTGGCTTTGCTCAGCATTTCCCAGCTCCCAAGGGTGTTTCTTAGAAATTCTCCTCTTGGCATGGAAAGCCAAGACACTCTGGCAAAAAAAAAAAAAAAAAAAAGACCTAAATGAAAGATCTCTGCGAGTGAGATCCCAGTAGAAAGAACAGGCCATCAAAGAAGGAGGTACCTTTCTCTGAAGGGAGGAGAGAACTTCCACTTTGACTATGATCTTGTCGAAATAAGATTGAAGTCGGCGAACTCAAAAGGCTTCCATAGCCTTGGCAACTCATGACAAGAACCTAGGGAGATTACTGATGGCATAAACAAGAGTGTCAAATTGTTAACAACAGGAGTCACTGTGTACTTACTCATCATGTAGGATCTCTGTCCTTAATGTGTTGTTCAATGTGAATTAATGCTATAACTAGTACTGAAACAGTATTTTACACTTTATGTTCTGTGTGGGTGCAAACTGATGAAATCTTTACTTAATAGATACTAAATTTATCTTCTGTATATAAAGATAATCAAAAATGAATCTTGATGTGAATGGGATGGGAGAGGGAGCAGGAGATGGGAGGGTTGTGAGTGGGAGGGAAGTTATGGGGGGGGAAAAAGCCATTGTAATCCATAAGCTGTACTTTGGAAATTTATATTTACTAAATAAAAGTTAAAAAAATAAAAAAAAAAAAATCCTCCTCTTGGACTCCCCACCAACCTGCCATATTTGAAGAATGACACCTGCGAGGAAGCCCAAAGCAGAGTGAGACTACAGTCACCGTTGGGAATCTAGTGGAGGTGTCTTAGATTTGGACAAGGCTGGAACTGGCTTCTACTGAGGGGTGTTTCCCACACATATTCTTTGCCTGGTCTGGGTTCTCCTTTCCAGCTTACAGCAGGTCCTTGGGGTCCCATCCTCAAGACAGCATCCAGTGCACCTCCTCATGCCAGGTCTGCTCTACAGCTCCTGGTCAATGTTGCTTCTCTTCCAGCCACTAGTGCAGTGCCTGGAAACCTCTTGTCCTCCCCTGGCCTGTCTTCTGACACGTCAGGCCAGTGTGACCTGGAGCATCAGGGCCTGGAGGCCACAGCCCTGTGCTCCTCTTTCTCTGGTCTCTGACAGGGACGGATGTGGGGCAGAGCTGCCCACGTCTCCTTTCAGAACCCAGGCACCCATTCTCCTCACACTCGTGGAGTGCTGCTGCTGAGGGTCCTCCTCTAGGAAGTGCCCTCCGCCTAAGGGAGCTGCCCGCCCCAAAATTTCATCCCCCAAGGACAGCTGCACCCTAGACTGGACAACGCAGAGGCATGATGGTCTTGTCCCTCCCGCCATGAGGGACATCTCTGAAGGACAGGCTTGGCTCCAGAGGTCTCTGTGGATTGGCTGAGGTCCCTAGAACACTGCTCAACTGTCTGGGACACCTTCTTGTTTTCCTTTCAGATGTTGTTCCCAAGAGCATGCCCCAGTAGGCCACTTTCACATAAGTCTCCTTCTCAAGGAGCCCAAGGGCCAAAACATCCTCACCCACCCGAAAGACCCAGAACAGAGCCCAATCCACAGTGACTTTCCTATCCAGGACTGAGCTGTGACCTCAGCTGGTCATAGGACAAGCCTGCAGGCCCTCCCCACCCAGCCCAGTCTCCAGGAGGCAAGTATAGCTCAGCATCACAACTCTCCAGGCATCCCTTGAAGCCCAGAGTGTAGATTTTGGAAAACCAGGCACCCCCACATTTGGGTCTAACCTTCACATAGCACTTAACACAGCAGCCATAGGGATGTCAGGGACTAGTTGGCAAAGCCATGCTCTGAGTGCCGTTGGTGCTGAAAATCATGCCAATCCTTTCCAGAGGCCGTACCTGGGCATTCCCTGGAGTGGACCTTATGGAGGAGGGACAAGGCACTCAGACACACTTCCTGTCCAAAAGATATGTTACCTCTTAGGAACTAACAGAGGCCTTCAGCTTCTGTTAGTGCTTTTGTTTAAAAATATTTTTTAAAAATGTATATATAACAATTTTAGTTGTATTTGGAAAATCGGCACTTACCTTGTCACCTTTTCCCCCAACCACAAGAGATTCCAGGGAGCAGGAAAATTGAAGTGCACAGTCTCAGCAGCTTGTATAACACAGGGTGGGCAGTGGGCTCTCCCTGTTAGCCACGGGCTCCTCTAGCCCCTTGCGTGGAGGGGGACTCTGGACGACTTGGGAGTGGTGAGGTTGATTACTGGTAGTGTTTGTCACAGGCAGTGCTTTTGGGAGAGGGTTAAGAATGAGCACCCCGGCCGGCGCCGTGGCTTAACAGGCTAATCCTCTGCCTTGCGGTGCCGGCACACCGGGTTCTAGTCCCGGTTGCCCCTCTTCCAGGCCAGCTCTTGCTATGACCCGGGAAGGCAGTGGAGGATGGTCCAAGTGCTTGGGCCCTGCACCTGCATGGGAGACCAGGATAAGCACCTGGCTCCTGGCTTCGGATCAGCGTGATGCGCCGGCCGCAGCGGCCATTGGAGGGTGAACCAACGGCAAAAAGGAAGACCTTTCTCTCCGTCTCTCTCTCACTATCCACTCTGCCTGTCAAAAAAAAAAAAAAAAAAAGAACGAGCACCCCAAGAACAGCTCTGGGGTGATCCTGGACCAGCCATTCTTTTCTAGAAGAGGGGAAAACTCACTGTGGGCACTGACACACAAGGGGAAACACAAACCATTCTGTACCAATCCCTGCAATTAAAAAAGCAGCTTCCTTGGGTCCTGTCAGGTTATATATAGCTTTAAAGTCCTGGTGGTCAGCTTTGAGCATTTTGTCTCTTCTGTTGACAGTTCAATGAAATTGTCAGAAGCTGTTTATGGAAAAGCCACACAGTCCATATAACAGGGGACACACTCTCCCTTCTCTTACTTGACAGAAGGCAGGTGAACTTCAGCGGCAAACTGGCTCCTGCCTACGGGGATTTCCACCCTGTTTGGTTTGAGACCCTGAAGTCAGCGTGACTTCCAATAACCTGAAATGGAACATGAAAAGAAATAAAATGATAAAAAAAAAAAGTCCCTGTCATCACACGTTATCTTAGATAATTTTAATGATTAAATGTCTCTTCCCTTCTGCCTGCATACATACACACACACACTTGCCCTGTATTGTTATATATATCACACACTTCCCCTCTATCTTTTTATATAAACCTCTGGTTCTTTGTGTAATGGTGATAAGAAGAAAGTCTGGCTCATTTTCACCTCAGATGTGTCCTGTGAGTCCAATGATATCATCCAAGCGCTACAGAAAGATTAAGTGCTACAGAAATGGAAGACATCTGCGCCAATGGCCACAATGTCATCATTTGTTATCTCATTGCACTGCATCTTGTCAAGGGACAAAGGCGGCCCGAGATTTAGAGTTAGATCTCAGTGATCCCTGTGTCGACAAGAGCAAAGCTGAGGAACACAGCAGAGTGCAGGCGTGTTGTTCCCGGAAGGCTGACTAAGCAGTTGTTCTCCAAATGTTTGCAAGTACAGGGCAGAATTCCATGGGGCCTGCAAACCTTGAGCCAAGACTCAGCGTTAACAAAGCCAAAAGATTCATTTCTTTGATTGTGGGAGTGCAACAGTCACCCTTTAAATGGCCTCTCAGTTTTAAGTTCAATAAGCACTTTGATTGAGAAATACTTTCACTGATGGGTGTAAAGTCTGTGGCTTTAAATGACAATGAGCAGTGCGGTGACCCATGTTACAGTCTGACCACCACATTCTAACCTGCCAAAGGCAACTCCCTGGGTGGAACATCTTAGTCATAATCAATGCCTAATATAGGTGTGTAGACTTCAGAGTGTGTGTGTGTGTATGTATGTGTGTGTTTGTGTATGTGTATGTGTGTTGGAGGAGAGGCAGTGAAGTTGTAGAAGCATTTTTTTTTTTTGACAGGCAGAGTGGATAGTGAGAGAGAGAGAGAGAGAGAGAGAAAGGTTTTCCTTTTTGCCATTGGTTCACCCTCCAGTGGCCACTGCAGCCTGCACATCGCGCTGATCTGAAGCCAGGAGCTAGGTGCTTCTCTTGGTCTCCCATGCAGGTGCAGGGCCCAAGCACTTGGGCCATCCTCCACTGCCTTCCCGGGCCACAGCAGAGAGCTGGCCTGGAAGAGGAGCAACCGGGATAGAATCCGGCGCCCCAACCGGGACTAGAACCCGGTGTGCCGGCACCGCAAGGTGGAGGATTAGCCTATTAAGCCATGGCGCCGGCCTCGTAGAAGCATTTTTAAACCTATTCTTTTCTGCAGTATTTCCTCAGATTTAAGTCACAGTAAAGGACCCTAAGTCTACATACAAAAGAGCCCAAATTGTTTAGCCTAGTAGCAGGAAGAAAAACCCATGGACTCTTGGCTGTCACTGCTTCGGTCTCCTTATTAAGGCTCCACATAGAAGCATATGGACTAGTCCTACAGGGGTGTGTGTGTGTGTGTGTCTGTGTAGGGGAGTGTCTCTGTACCTAGAGCAGTGGAAATTCAGCAGGAGGGCTGCCTCCCTAGACAAAGCCAAGGAGACAGACCAAGGAGAAAGAGGTTGATGAGACTCCACTACCAGAATATAACCTTCTGGGAGCCATCCAACATTAGATGTCAGCATTGAAGACGTAGCTGCCATCTTTTCTCCTCACCCTCGGGAAGCTACTTCAAAGGGTCTTAAAGTTGAACGTAACCCAACTGATGAACATGAGAATGTTCCGTGTTTAAAGCACTATGCGAATAAACAGCTGTAGCTCAGTAAGGGGAAACCTCCCAGCTCCCATAAATATGAACTCCAAGGCCATGCCAAGCCTGGAGGGACTGGTTGGTTTGTCACAGCCCTTTCAGGAGCACTGCAGTCACATGACAAAGGATGAGAGGGTGAGCCAGCCCCTTTGACGCTCTGTGCTAGTGACGGTTTTAAGTGGAGGAGTTAGTGACCAACTTTGTTTCTGCCTGCTTGTGAAGTGGGTGGTCCCTTGCCAACAAGATGTGTCTGAGGTTCTGGCTTGGTGAAAGCTGGATGAACTGAGTGTGCAGGTGGTTCTCCTCAGAGAATAAATGTGAAAAGCCAAAGCAGATCTGTAGGTACACAGCCGGCAAAGAGGTGTATTCTGAGCACTGGCCTAAAGACATTCAAAGGCACATGTAGATAGCCAGCGTGTGGGGTGGACCTGTACATTTGAGGGATCCATCATATCAAGGCCAAAACTGGCATGGATTTTTCCCTTCCAAACTAGGAGGGGCTTTCCAGGGCAGACTGAGCCATATGCCCTTGCACAGGAGCGATCTGGAGGCTGGCATTTCATAAGGGCTGGCTGAGAGCACCAGCACGTGGGGAATCTTCTAGATAATTTGTCACTAGTGTGCTAATGGCTCTGGGGGCCAGGAGTGAAGGGTCACCTAATATATCTGCAGATTAGAATGTGGCAATGAGTTGCTGTGTCAATTATTTGATATTTATGACCTGTAGCTCTAAGAAAAAACTAGGGCTGTTGGCCTTGGCCAAGGACTATGAGGCAAAGCACGGCCTCTGAAGTGTGGCTGCACAGCTGCTTCAGTCCCAGGGGTGGCAGAATGACTGCCAGGGTCTGAAAACCCCGGGTGATGCCAGGCCAGCTTTGGAGCAGGCACAAGTTGACCAGATCAGAAAATGCATAGGTTTCACTCCACCTCTTGTGAAAGAAGGCAGTTGTAGAGGTCGGTGTTTGGCATAGCTGTTAAGATGCTGCTTCGGACACCTGCGTTTGAGTCCTGGTTCTGCTCTTGATTCAGATGCCTGCTAATCCACGTGCTGAGAGGCAGCAGGTTAATGTTCAAGAACCTGAATCCTTACCACCCACATGGGAGACCAGATTGAGTTCCTGGCCTCCAGATTCAGGCTGATGCAGCTCCAGCTGTTGAGGACATTTGGAGAGTGAACCAGCAGATGGGAGCTCTCTGCCTCCCCAAATAAAATAAATAGTTTTTAAAAAAGAAAAGAATTATAGGTAGCAAATGGGAAAAGAGAGGTGCAGGAAGAAACAGACTGAGAGCATAAGGGAAAGATGTGTGTTGAAGACCTGGGCATCACCCACTGCTTGGAAAGAGTCAGCTGCAGCTTAGGGGTGGGCTCTGCAGCCAGGACGGTCCCAGGTTCTAGGCCTGGCCCTGCCACTTACTCCCGTGGAATGTGGATAAGTGACGACCCCCAAACTCTTCAGTGTCAGTGACTTCCTCATGGGGTTCTGGTCAGGATGAAGTAAGAAGGGACTGTGCTCTTCCTGTGGGTGCTGTGAGAGTCATTGCTTAGTGTGAGTCTTCTAATTACCTTTGTTGCGTCACAAATAGCACAAAGTTAATGACACAAAATTTTATTTTATTTATTTTTTAAAAGAACTTGTGAATATGGCGGGTTCTCAGGGTCACAGCAAATGCATGATAATTGCTACAACAAAATTGTCATCAGTTCGTTACTTTGCTCACAGATTCTGTGGGTCAGGAATTCAGAAACAGCACAGCCAGGATGCCTCCTCTTTCTTCCATGATGTCTGGAGCATCTGCTGGGAAGGTTCAAAGGCAGATAAACCTAACGTCATCTGAAGGCTCATTCACTCACATGCCTGGTGCCTGGCCTGGGAGGGACTAGTAGGTCAGGATTCCAATCCGAGGGTTCTCCGTGCAGCTTCTCTACCATATGGCTGTCTCAGGGCAGTTGTACTTCTAAGCTGGTGCCTTGGCTTTTCCCAGAGTGAGTGCCCCATGAGAACCAGGAAAAGCGGAATCTCTTTTCTTACCTGACCTCAGAAGTTTGCTGCAGGGGCCAACATTATGGCACAGCAAGCTAAGTCACCACGTGGGATGCTGGCATCCTGTTTCAGAGCACCAATTCCAGTCCTGGCTGCTCTGCTTCTGATCCAGCTTCCTGCTATTGAATCTGGGAAGGCAGTGGAGAATGGACCACGTACTTGGACTTCTACCACCCACATGGGAGAGAGACCAGGATGGAGTTCCTGGCTTCTGGCATCAGCTTGGTCCAGCCACGATGGTTGCAGCTATTTGGGGAGTAAACCAGTAGATGGAAGATCTCTGTCTCTGTCTCTCTGTTGCTCTGTATTTCAAATAAATAAATACACCTTTTTTGGTAAAAGAAAAAAAATTGCTGCATTGTATTGGTTACAAGTTGAGTCTAAGGTTGGCTGCCTATGTTGAAAGGGAGGACATCTCTGGATGTGAGGAGTGTTAAGGACATTTGTAGATACGTTTGAATCTCACCATAGTGACTATAGGAAATAAAAATGCCTTATGTTTGCAGAGAGCTTGCTGTCTTCCTAAGCCCGTTCACTTAGTCTCCACCAAACCCTGAGAGGGAGGCAGAACAGGTCAGGTGACCTCATTTTGTGGATGTGGAAACAGGCCCAGAAAGGCCGGTCCCTCATTGCTCTGAGCTACAAGAGGAGAATTTCTGTGCAGTGCCCTTGCTGGTCCCTGTCAGCTCTGAAATGCAGCGGTTTCCTATTCCTTGCAGAGGAGGCAGTCCTGAATGCTGGCTTTGTGCAGGAAGCAGTTTGACTAGAGGGCCATTGACTGTTTCAACAACTTCTGTGACTTCCTGAGGCAAACTGAATTGCTTCCACCTAGTCACACCTGGATTCTGAAGGCAGCTAAGTTTAGATTCCTTGGTCCAGTGCCAAATATCAAAGGCGAGTTGAAAGAAAAATCTTTGCTCAGTTGAAGTACAGATTTCTTCAACTGAGACCAATACTCATATTAAGTCCCTCATATTAAGATAAAGAAACCTCACTTATCACATAACTTTGGGCTGAGATATTTCAGCCAAAGCAGGAAAGGCCAAATCATTATCACCTTTAAGCCAATTATTGACTGAGCAAGTAACTGCTGAGAATGAAGGTTTTTAAGAATATAAAGTGCCCAAGTTTGTGCAGGTGCAATTTGCTTTACGTATTTGTGTTCCTGATTTGGTGAGTGAGAATTAAACATTTATACATTAAGTCTGTTTTAAATGGATTTTGCAGTGATGTGAGAATGAGGAATTTCCTAGTAAAAGACTTGCGTGAAAATTTACTTCCTGTTTTAATTTTGTTAATTTCGATTTCTAAAAATTGGGTTCTCTTAAAGTGAGACCAACTCATAACGTATGAATATAGCTTCCAAATAACTTTCAAAGGATCTGATTTTAGAAATTTTGAGGTGACATTATAGTGCAGGGTGTTTAGCCACTGCTTGCTATGCCTGCATCCCATATCAGAGTGCCTGGGTTCATGTTCAAGATACTGTGCTTCTAATTCCACTTCCTGCTAATACATCCTGGAAGGCAGCAGGTAATTGCTGAAGCACTTGAACCCTTGCAACCCATATGAGAGATCCAGATGGAGTTCTGTGCTCTTGGCTTCAGCCTGGCATTTGAGGAGTGGAGCAGCAGGTGGAAGATTGTTCTCTCTCTGTCTCTGTTGTGCTGTCTTTCAAGTAGATGAAAAATAATTTTTAAAAGAAAAACATTTAAAAAGATTTATTTATTTGAAAGGCATAGTGACAGAGGGCTGGGGGAAAGAGAGAGAGATATCTTCTATCTGCTGGTTTACTCTTCAAATGGCTGCAACAGCAGCCTTGGGCCAGCCTGAAGCCAGGATCCAGGAATTCCATCCTGGTCTCCCACATGGGTGGCAGGAGCCCAAGCACTTGAGCCATCATCTGCTGCCTTCCCAGGTGCGTTAGCAGGAAGCTAGATTGGAAGTGGAGCAGTTGGGATTCAAACTGGCTTTCTGATGTGGGATGCCAGTGTTTCAAGCAGTAGAACTCACTATACCACAACAGGCCTTCCATCTGTTGAAATGTACACTCTGAAGATTGCATTAATGAAGTTTGTTTCCTTTTACTTTATTCAGGATTTATATTTTAAAGAGATTTTTATTTATTTAAGAGACAAAGTGGGGAGACTCCTATCCTCTGTTTCACTCCAATTAGGGCTGGGTCATCCACCCCTACCCACCTCCAACTTACACCAGCTTAGAGCACAGCAAACTTTCAATTTCATATCGAGTTGGTTATTTAACCTTTAAAGTAACTCCATGTTTAGCTGCTTTGGAAAACAAGCCTATTCTTTACTATGAGTCAAAAGATTGTCATCAGGAAGTTAGAATTATTAATGGCTGAGAGGTCATCAGAGCTAAACCAAACAAACTGGTGCAGGCCAGTCACAGCTGAGGAAGGCAGTAGGGAAAGCACTGGGCACACTGGTAAGAGCAAAAGGTGGTTTGCTCTCCAGTCTGGGCTCACTTGGCATTTATGGGCAACACTAATGAAAAAAATTTAGGCCTTTTTTTTTTTTCTGTTGTTTTAAATGTTTGTTGGTTTATTTGAGGGGCAGAGAGAGAGAGACAGCTCCCATTGACTGGTTTATTCCAAAATGCCCACAATGGCCAGGGCTAGGCTGTGGCCAAAGTCATGAGCCAAGAATGCAATCTAGGACTACCACATGGGTGGTAGGACCCCAATTACTTGAGCCACATCAGCAGCCACCTCCCAGGCTCTGCATTAGCAGGAAGCCTGAGTCAGAAGACAAAGCTGGAAACCAAGTTCAGGTACTTGAATGTACAATGCTGGCATTTTAACTGCTAGCATAAATGCCCATTCCTCTAGGCACTTTTTAAAAATCATAATGTATTAGAAGACCTAATAATAGCTCTTGAAGATCCCTGGAACCTATCAATATTACCTTATAAGAAAAAAAGAGGCCGGCGCCGCGGCTCAACAGGCTAATCCTCCGCCTTGCGGTGCCCGCACACCGGGTTCTAGTCCCGGTCGGGGCGCCGGATTCTGTCCCGGTTGCCCCTCTTCCAGGCCAGCTCTCTGCTGTGGCCAGGGAGTGCAGTGGAGGATGGCCCAAGTGCTTGGGCCCTGCACCCCATGGGAGACCAGGAGAAGCACCTGGCTCCTGCCTTCGGATCAGCACGGTGCACCGGCCGCAGCGCGCTACCGCGGCGGCCATTGGAGGGTGAACCAACGGCAAAAAGGAAGACCTTTCTCTCTGTCTCTCTCTCTCACTGTCCACTCTGCCTGTCAAAAAAAAAAAAAAAAAAAAGAAAAAGAAAAAAAAAAAGAAAAAAAGAAAGGCAGGGGTCTTCGACAAGTGATTATGTTCAGGATCCTCAGATGGGGAGATCGTCCCAAGCTATCTGGGTAGGCCCTATATGCAGTCACAAGTTCCTTAATAAAGCAGAGAGATTTGACACAGACAGAAGAGGAGCAGGCAGTGTGAGCATCAGGTAGAGCTTGGATTGAGGCATCCACAAAACAAGGAATTCCAGCAGTGCCCAGAGCCTGGAAGAAGTGAGGGGACAGAGTCTCCTGCAGAGCCCCTGAGTCAAGGGAGCACAGCCCTGTAACACAGTGATTCTGGGCCAGTGAGACTAGTTTTAGACATCTGTCCTCCAAAATGGAAGAGAATAAGTGTGTGTTGTTTTAGGGCCACCGGATTTGTGGCGATCTATTACAATGGCCACAGTAAACTAATACTATGACAAAACATGAAGGAAGGCCAGACATAGTCAGCCATAAAGTGAAGAAGAGTTGATGCGGAGGAGCTCTAGGGGACCATTAGCTGTACTTGGAACTAATTAAATGTGAAGGGTGAAGGCACAGGTGCATAGCAACTGGTTCCTGTAGGTTCTCAGAGTCCATTGTGCGCATCTGACCCCAGCTCCAACTCCATGATGTCATGTCAGCAGCCTGGAATCAGCCATTGAGAGAGCATTTACACCATGCAAGCTGGCAAACACTACAACATAGGGCTTTCCTCCCAGAGAGCCAGTCGTTAAACTTGCATCAGCACTCCACTGAGTAGAAGGAAGAAGTGAAATGGAATTGGGTTTAGAATCTAACACCAGAATAGCATTGCCATTCATTCATCCCATTCCTTGCACAAATACTTAACATGCCATTAATAGAAATGGGAAGGAGATCTAATTTTAGGGATATGGGTTCACTGTAAGATTTGGATTTTCTCCTTTCATTGGCTGTATTTATATTCGTATTATATTCTATGGTATGTCATACATGGGGCTAGGTACAAGGGATACAATAATTTTTTTTTCCCCAAAGAAACCTTTTATTTAATGAGTACAAATTTAATAAGTACTTTAGGAATAAAGTGACTCTTCCTGCCATACCCAACCTCCCACCCTCACTCCCACCCAATCTCTTCCTCCCTCTCCCATTCCCAGTCCCATCCACAATTAAGATTCATTTTTGGGTCCGGCGCTGTGGCACAGCAGATTAAAGCACCAGCCTGCAGTGCCGGCATCCCATATGGGTGCTAGTTTGAGTCCTGGCTGCTTCTCTTTCTATCCAGCTCTCTGCTGTAGCCTGGGAAAGCAGTAGAAGATGGCCCAAGTCCTTGGGCCCCTGCACCCCCGTGGGAGACCCAGAAGAAGCTCTTGGCTCCTGGCTTCAGATCAGCTCAGCTCTGGCTGTTGTGGTCATTTGGGGAGTGAACCAGCAGAATGGAAGGCTTTCTCTCTCTCTCTCTCTCTCTGGCTCTACCTCTCTCTAATTCTTTCAAATTAAAAAAATTAATTTTCAGTTTACTTTATACACAGATGACCAACTCTACACTAAATAAAGATTTCAACAATTTGCACACACTCACATACACACACACAAAACTGTTTGAGAACAAGTTTTACAGTTAATTCTCATAATATAACTCATTGAGGATAGAAGTCCTGTATGGGAAGTATATGCACAGTGATTCCTCTTGTTAATTTAATGATCAACACTCTTATTTATGACATCAGTGATCACTCAAGGGAAGCTTTTTGAATCCACAAACTCCATCAGTATTTAGACAAGGCCATAAACAAAGTAGAAGTTCTCTCCTCCATTCAGAGAAAAGTACATCTTCCTTTGATGGCCACCTCTTTCCACTGGGGTCTCTCTCACAGAGACCCTTCATATAGGACATTTTTGGTTTGTTTGTTTGTTTGTTTGTTTTTGCCACTTTTTACCTCTTTTGGTAATGATGCCATGTTTCTGTTTCTGTGTGTGGCACATCCTTAAGAATCATTTGCAAGGCTGGGTGGGTGGTGACAAATTCTTTCAATTACTGTTTGTCATGGAAGGTCTTTACTTCACCTTCATTCATAAATGAGAGCTTTGCAGGGCATAGTATTCTGGGTTGACAGTTGTTTTCTTTTAAGACTTGCAATGTATTTTCCCACTCTCTCCTAGCCTACAGGGTTGCTGTTGAGAAGTACATTGTGAGTCTAATTCGGCATCCTCTGAAAGTAATCTGGTGTTTCTCTCATGCACATTTTAGAATCTTTTCTTTACATTTTACTGTGGAGAGTTTGATTACAATATGTCATGGTGAAGATCTTTTCTAGCCATGTCTATTAGGAATTCTATGTGCTTTCTGTACTTGGATATCCCTTTCTTTCTCCAAATTAGGGGAGGTTTCTGTTATTATTTCACTTAAAAGGCTTTCTAATCCCTTCTCTCTTACCACACCTTCAGGAGCTCCTAGAACCAATATGTTATATTGTTTGATAATATCCAGCAGATTACCAACAGTGTTTTTTAGTTTTCTAATTTCTTCTTCTTGTGTTTGGTCTCACTGTATAATTTCCTGTGCTTTGTCTCCTGAGTCAGATATTCTTTCTTCTGCTTCACCAATTCTGTTGTTAAGACTTTCCACTGCCTTTTTTATTTGTTCTATTCAATTATTCATTTCCAAGATTTCATTTTGATTTCTCTTTAAGATCTCAATTTTGTGGGAGAAATTTTCTTTCATGTCATGTATGGATTTCATTAGTTCATGTATTTCCTTCTGATTACTTGTAAGTAATCCTATGATCAATTGTTTGAATTCCATTTCTGCCATTTCTTCAATCTCATCATCTTCATAATCTAGTATTGAAGTGTTCTTTTGGGGGGTGTCACATTGTCTTCCTTATTCTTGTTCCTTGAATTGGTACATTTGTTATACGGCATTTGTGGAGATACTCATTGGTTTATTTGTTTTTTGATGTGGCATCTTTTATGTTTGGACTATATCTGAATGGATTAGTGGAGTGTCTGCTTCTGGGATAGAGGTGTGTGGTGGGTGTGGCCAAGGAGCTCTGTTCAGTGCCCAGGGTGAAGGGCACGTCTGAGGTGACACACCCAGGTTTGGTGTGGTAAATCTCTCTCTTTTTTTTTTTTTTTTTTTTAATCAGAGGGGAGGTTTGTTCCTGTCTGTTGGCATAGACTCAGCTGAGCTCTTTTCCGTGAAGCAGCCCAGTCCTGGGCACCAGCCCCAGTGAGTATATTATTTGTCTGCTCTGCCACAAGGATCACACAAAGGATCTGTGCAATCCTCAGTGTAAGCTCAGATTCCCCAGCAATGTCTCTCACCAGGTACCAGGGAGCCCTGAGCATGTGGAGCCTACCACAGGGACTGCCCAATGTCCTCCCACACAGCCTCAGTGTTTTCACAGTCCCAGCACACAAGCCACTCATAGTCATGAGCACCCAACCCCCTGTTTGTTCTCTGCTTGGCTGGTTGCTGAGTGGGGACATAAGCTGGCTCAGGTGTTACATGTGTCCAAAATGGCACCTTCTGTCTATCAGCTTATTACAAGATGCTGTTGCGGGGTATTTGGAGGGAGAGAAAATTTGCCCCCTCCCTTTTTTTCCCTCTAGTTTGGCAGGTACACTATGCCCTACAGGGCTCCAAGCCAGATTCTCTCTAGGCTCTTCATGCAGTTTTGTTTGTTTGTTTGTTTTGTTTGTTTGTTTGTTTTTTGCCTGTGGCTTGGGCTGCTACAGTCTGTTCTCACCTCACTCTCCAACGCTGGTGCAGAGGCTCTCGGCTGTTGGGGTCTTGAGTTGTGCATGTCCTCGCCCTCCATGTAGGTCCACTGTGTCCTTCCAATTTGCGTAGAGTTTCCTCTGCTGTTTTCTCCCTAACTCTTCCCTGAGACTTCACTCTTTTCATTTTTTTTTAAACTATTTTCTCCTAGACTAGAGCAGCAAGCTCCTTCCCTATTCTGTCATCTTAATGCAATCCCACATTAGTGTTTTAAGACACAGAACTAGCCCTGTGGCACTTCTAGTCAACTGTGGAAGACAGAATTACAGTGGAATTGGACAAGTGATAATAAAGATGTGAGCATGTCTCAAAGAGCATGTGTGAGAATGTGGGGGTAGTGCAGGGTCATCTACAGGAAGTGACCTTTGCACAGTGTGAAGGAAGAGCAGACGTTTGCCAGGCATGGAAGTTACATGGGAAGAAAAAATTATCACAAATAGCAGGCCGTGCAGTGACCCTGTGAAGAGAGGAAGAACCATGGTATATGGATGGGAGGCTGAGAGGGGTAGGGATCAAAGGTGCTGCACCCTTCTAATGAAGAACCAGAAGTTATAACCACAGATCAGTGAATGTGGCCAATTCAATTCCAGCTTGGAGTGACATTTATGATCAAGGTGAGAGTGGACATTGACCCAGTAGTTGAGACATTGGTTAAGATGCATACGTCGCACATTGGAGTGCCTGGGATTCATACCTGGCTCCACTCCTATTTCCAACTTCCTGCTACTGTATCTTGGGAGGCACTAGTGATAACACAAGTGACTGGGTCCCTGCCATCTATGTGGGAGACCTGGATTAAGTTCTTGGCTTCCAACTTGAGGCATTTGGGGAGTGAGACAGAAGATGGGAGTACTTTCTTTCTCTCTCTTCCTCTCAAGTAAATAAATAGCAAACTATAGAAAGTAGTCTTTCAAATAAATAGAGAAACAAACAAACAAACAAGAGTCAAGGTAGGTTGGGTGTTGTGGTCCAGTGGGTTAAGCCAGTGCTTGGGATGCGTGCATCCCATATTGGAGTGCCTGGGATCAAGTCTTGCCTCAGCTTCTGATCCAGCTTCCTGCTAATGTACACAGGAGGCAACAGGTGATATCCCAAGTACTGGGGTCCCTGCCACCATATTGAAGACCCAAATGGAGATCCTGGCTCCTGACTTTGGCATGGCCCAGCCCTGGTTTTTGTAGGGATTTTGGGGAATGAACCAGTGATAGAAGATTAGAAGATTTCTCTCTTTCTCTCTGTCACTTGCTTTTTTTTTTTTTTTTGCTTTTTTTTTTTAAAGATTTATTTATTTGAAAGTCAGAGTTACACTGAGAGAAAAGAAGAGGGAGAGGATGGGAGGGGGTGTCTTTCATCCACTGGTTCACTCCCCAAATGATCGCGATGGCCAGAGCTTTGCTGATCCAAAGCCAGGAGCCAGGGGCTTCTTCCTGGTCTCCCATGTGGGTGTAGAGGCCCAAGGACTTTTGCCATCTTCTACTGCTTTCCCATGCCACAGCAGAGAGCTAGATTGGAAGTGGACCAGCCAGGTCTCAAACTGGCACCCATATGAGATGCTGGTACTGCAGGCAGTGGATTAACCCACTATGCCACAGCACTGACCCTGTCACTTGCTTTTAAATAAATAAATCTTTTTAAAAAAATAAATGTCTCTGATCTGAAGGATGGAGTGAGGCACAGCAAAAAGAGCTTCTAAGAGGAAGTGGTTCCTGGCATTGGGTGGATGGCAGAGTTGGCGATTAGGGAGATCAAAGCAGGTGGAGGAAAGGATACAGCATTGAGGATGCAGCCTTCTGTGAGTGGAAAGTAAACGAGGTGGGTGCGTGCCAGTGAAGGAAGGGAGGAGCTGGGAACTGGAGCAGAATTCAAATGACAGTGCAGAAGCCCAGGCATGCAGGCCAGCCCCAAACAGAGAGCACTCAGCTGGCTCTGAGCTCCATGGAACCAGGCCATGACTGTCTACTGCTCAATCCCAGCCCCTAGCTCAGCACCTAACACTGAGCAGGCAGTCAATAAACCGTTGTTAACTAAACGAGCATGCTAGGAAGGGAATATGGGAAGGAAGCACTTAGGGTTCTACTTACTTCAGGGACATTGGACATGGGACTCAGGGGATCAGGCATTTCCATTCTCTGAGGTGAGGGCCTTCAGACCTTCGGGTGAACCACCAGGACCAGAGCTGTTAAAGAGTCCTGACTGCTGGCACGGGCCTGAGGCTTGGGCAGGCAGCCATCTCCAGGATCACAGTGAGCAAAGGCCTCTGCATTTATATGTGCCTTATGCAGGAAACTCAACCAGTTAGGTGTGGCTGGAGCATGGCATACACGGGGCAGTGCGGGGAGATGGAGCCCGAAATCATGCTACAGGACTCCGATATACACGGAAAGCAGTGTAGAGAGGTTTTAAACAGGGGAATGGCAAGGTCTAATTTATACTGGGGAAAGACCACTCTGGCAGCAGAGCAAATTGTATTGAAGGGAAGAGGTAGGAGACAGGAAAACCCATAAGGCGGTGGCTTTGATAGTGCAGTTGGGTACTAACGAGGCCATAAACTAATATAGCCGTGCTGGGACTCACAGGAAGAGACAAAATCTACTGTTCTTTAGGAGGGTTGGTCAGCTACACAGGGTGACGATGATGTCAAAGAACTCAAACTTGATGCTGTGATGCTGTTCCTCAGGGGTGGGAGGAAGTGGGGCATGGAGCAGGTGTTGTGGTACAGTAGATTAAGCTGCTGCTTGGAACTCCTGAATCCCTGTTAGAGTGCCAGTTCACATCCTGGCACCTCCACTACCAATGCGTCTTCCTGCTAATGCAACCTGGGAGGCAGCAGATGCTGACTCAAGTGCTTAGGCCCCTGCTCCCCATGTAGGAGACCTGGATGGAGTTCTGGGCTCTTGGCTTCAGCTTTCTCTCTCTGCCTTTTAAGTAGGTGAAAAAATAAATAAATTCCTTTTTTTTAAAATGTAGAGGGCTGGTGCTGCGGCTCACGGTGCCAGCACCCCGGGTTCTAGTCCCGGTTGGGGTGCCAGACTCTGTCCCAGTTGCTCCTCTTCCAGGCCAGCTCTCTGCTATGGCCCGGGAGTGCAGTGGAGGATGGCCCAAGTGCTTGGGCCCTGCACCTGCATGGGAGACCAGGAGAAGCTCCTGGCTCCTGCCTTCAGATCAGCGTAGTGTGCTGGCTGCAGCACGCTGCCGGAGCAGCCATTGTGGGGTGAACCAATGGAAAAAGGAAGACCTTTCTCTCTGTCTCTCTCTCTCTCTCTCACTGTCCACTCTGCCTGTCAATAAATAAATAAATAAATAAATAAATAAATAAAATGTGGAGGGGCTGGCGCTGTGGCATAGCAGGTAAAGCCACCGCCTGCAGCGCTGGCATCCCATATGGCCGCCAGTCCTTGGGCCCCTGCACCTTTAAGAGAGACCCAGAGTAAGCTCCTGGCTTTGGATTGGTGCAGCTCCGGCCATTGTGGCCAACTGGGGAATGAATTAGCAGATAGAAGACTTCCCTCTTTCTCTGCTAACTCTGACTTTCAAATAAATAAATCTTTTTTAAAAAATTTAAATAGAAGAAAGATAAAACTTTGTGGAAAGCAGAGGGTAGGCCCCATGCTGTGCACATTAGGATCAGAATGGAGCCCACCAGTGCAGGCCTTATTGAGCCTGGCCTGCCAATCAAAGATGGGTTTCAGGTGCATCTGCTTGTCAGGACCAGGGTTGCATGTGTGCACTCTTGCTGCAGAGGAAGCTGGGAGAGCAGGTCTCTAGGCCGTCTCTGCTCCCACCTGAACACTCGTGATGGAAAATTCTCCAACAGAGGGATGCTGTGCTCAGGGGCTTGTTAGCCATAAAGGATGACAAAGCTAAAGACAGGAAGAAGGAAGATAGGAAAGAAGACCAAAACCTGAATCCTGGGAAGAACTGATGTTGAAGGGACAGATGGGAGTCAGTGAAGGAAACTGAGATAGCAGAACTGGAGCTCTGGTCTAAATATGATCAGAGTCGGCGAACTCGGAAGGCTTCCATAGCCTTGTCAACTCATGACGGGAGCCTAGGGTGGTTACTGGCGCCATAAACTAGAGTGTCAATTTGTTGGGTCAACAACAGGAGTCACTGTGCACTTGCTCCTCATGTAGGATCTCTGTCCTTAATGTACTGTACATTTTGATTTAATGCTATAACTAGTACTCAAACAGTATGTTTCACTTTGTGTTTCTGTGTGGGTGCAAACTGTTGAAATCTTTACTTAATATATACTAAATTGATCTTCTGAATATAAAGAGAATTGAAAATGAATCTTGATGTGAATGGAAGGGGAGAGGGAGTGGGAAAGGGGAGGGTTGCAGGTGGGAGGGAAGTTATGGCGGGGCGGGGGGGGAGCCGTTGTAATCCATAAGCTGTACTTTGGAAATTTATATTCATTAAATAAAAGTTAAAAAAATACCAAAAAAAAGAACTGGAGCTCATAGGAGTTTCCAGCCAGTGGAAGGGGGTGGGCGGCAGAGACCTTGGAAGACGCAGCTTTGAGCAGAACCAGCAGCCATCGCATCTGACAGTGGCTGGGGGAGACCATTTTCAGCGGCAAGTGGGGTGACAGCCAGACTCCAGGGGCCTCAGGAGTCTGTGGAAGTTGTGTTAGTGGAGAAAGTGAAGACTGCTCTTGGAAGGAGTTTGGGAAGGAAAAGACAAAGACAGAGAAAGTCGAAACTAAGGAGTGGCACAGAGAGGAAGGGTGTGGATTTGGGTTTTGGAGCCTGGAGCGCCTTGAGTCTGTTTGTAGGTGTACGTGCTGGGCCAGCCCTGTGTTCCCCAAGGATGCCCACAGGCAGGGGGCGGGGGGAGATTTAGTAATGGCCTCTCCCTTTCTGCTGCTCTGAGAAAGTTGCTCTGTTCAGCAAAAGGTATTAGTGTTCTTTTTGCATTTCTAAACTACCCATGAAGCTCTTCTTCTTTAGGGATTAAGAACATAGAAAGTCTCAATGTTACCTCCAGTGTTTGCAAATGTTCACCACCAGACACCTGGCAGGGGCCTTGGGGAGTGTGTGGGTTGGGAGTTGGAGACTTGAGCACAACCTTGGAGCATCTCAGCCTGGTGCATCCCAGACAGGAAGGGAACCAGCCCAGGTTCCTGTGGATGCTCTCCGTATCCTCTCACCCTAAGTGATTACAAACCTGCGAGTGACCTCAAGCCAGCTGCCTTTGCCCAGATAGAGCACAAGGAAAGCATAAGACGTCTGTTGCATTTTTGGTCCAGCCTTCTACCATTCCCAAGACCTCCAGCCAACCTTTAGTCACACAAACACCGTGCGGGAGTGACAAATGCTTCTGTCTTCTGAGCAGTTCCCAGTTGACCATAATTCCTTAGAAACATGCCTAGGAGTAAAATTTAAGAGGCTCACTTTTCAGGTGGAGAAACCAACATACACACACACACACACACTTCCAAACAGCTGGAAGAGATGAGAGGTGAATCCAGGACACTTTTTCCTGCCCATGAAGTAGCAAGAGAGAAGAAACCAGGAAATGTTTCATTGTGCTGGGGATGGAAGGGGCTGATTTTTCTTTTTAAGATTTATTTATTTGAGAGAGTTACACAAAGAGAGAAGGAGAGGCAGAGAGAGAGAGAGGTCTTCTATTTGTGGGTTCACTCCCCAAATGGCTGCAATGGCCAGAGCCAGGCCGATCCAAAGCCAGGAGCCAGGAGCTTCTTCCGGGTCTCCCACTCGGGTACAGAGGCCCAAGGACTTGGATCATCCTCTACTCCTTTCCCAGAAGCATTAGCAGGGAGCTGGATTGGAAGGGGAGCAGTTGAGACTTGAACTGTTGCCCATATGGGATGCCGCCCCTGCAGGCTGCGCCTTTACCCCTTAGGCCACAGCAGCAGCCCTGGAAGGGGCTGATTTAGGAGGAAAGCACTGGTGCGTGGGTGAGAGGCAAATGTACGCTGATCACCCTCTTGTAATTTGCATAAAGTGTTTTAGTCCAAGAAGCAGGCACTTGGTAATATCTGAGTGACCAGAAGAGCCTGTGACAAAGCAATTGACAGCAGCTGAGCAGTGGGCCACCCCGCGCCGCCCCTCAGACGCCGTTGGCGACGGTTCTGCTCATTTGCTGAAGGATGAAATCATCTGTCGTCAATTCACCTAACTCCTCGGAGGCAGGCAGAGCTGGGTCTCACTGCCAGCGCCTTTCTGCAAAGCCCAGCAGGCAGCACCACCTCCTCTGTTCTTCCTCCTCAATCTCCATCTGAAAAGCAGGTTACTGGGAGAATCTGCTCTGCCCCCGATGGTGGGCTCCACCTGCGGGACTTCTCCTGGCAGCCTTTTGGAAAAGTTCTCTCTGTTTGTGGGAAACAGAGTTGCTGTCAGTCAGGGCCTCTGACCCACCCCTGAGACCGCAGCCATCCGACAAGGGTGTGCCCCCTGGGGAAGGCAGGCAGGTGCACACCTGATTTCTAGCCATGGTTCCCTGGAGGTAGTCAAGTTAAAAAGGCATGCCACCGGGTGTAGGCCCAGCTCAAGGTACAATTAGAGAAGGCCTGGAAGGGGAAAGAGAAACTGCAGTTTGCGCCAATCTCTTCCAGTCATCGGGTGCTTTCTTCTTTCAGACAGCACGGCAGCTTGCTTTCCTAAGGGGATTTCCTTGTGGGGAAGGCATGCGTTTGCCTGAGCAGCCCCTTTAATGGTGGCAGTAAATCAAGTCAGTGAGGGAGGGAGGCCTGAGATCGCCAAGCCGGGGAAGTCAGGACAGGGATTTCTGCTGGCCTCAGGTTCTGTTTCCTTTATGATCAACAGTACTGTATGGGGTGGGGGTGGTGGGGGGAGATGCAGGCTTTGCAGGTTGTGCCTGAGACAAAGAGGAGAGAGTGAGCACTCAGAGAGAAGCCACAGGGCTCGCACTTCTCACTTTCTTTTCAAACCCAGCTTACCTCTGCCTCAGAGCAGAACACTGGCTCCTGAGTGTGCAGAAGGACCGGCCACTTCACCGTGGTTCGCAGGGGAGCTATGATTTGAGAGAGCCAAGGGAGGTCCCAGGTTCCTCTTGCACTCATTTGCTGCTAACACGGAGTGTTTCTACTGGAGAGGCACTGTGGTCTTCCCAACACGCCCCCCACCCCCACCCCAAGGCTGGCTGCTGTCTAGATGTTTGTCCTGGTAGAATATTGTCCTCAGGAGGACACTGGCCTGCTTAGGACAGTTGGCCAACCTCATCTTTACCTGGGGCAGACCCAGCAGTCCATCTCCATTGGGAATAAGTGATTTTGCCCCCACGTTCCAGCATGATGTAGACCCTTAGTCTTGGAGACTTGGCTTTTCTAATCTGTAAAGTGGGGACAATAATGCCTACCTTCCAGGGTCCTTGTGAGGGTGAAGTGAGATCAGAGATGCGAAGGCCCTGGGTAGTCCTAGTGTACAGTGTGGGACTGTTGGTGTGCCCAGCCTGCTGCCGCTGGCGCCAGGCTACTGGAGCATGGCTCGGTTGGCCCCGTGGATCTTTCCTGCACTTGCTGCCACTTCCCACTCCACATTCGCAAGCCCTTTCCAGCTCCCTTTTACATGATCTTGTACTGTTGGCATCATTAAGCCTTAACTCGCCTTTGACAGAAACAGACAACGGTAATATTGACAGAGGGATGACAGGCACACAGACCAAATTTATGATCCTTGCACAAAGAGACACATTAAATAAATATCTATTCACATTACAGGCAAACAATGAGGTCAGTGTACTTAAGAGTAACTTGATGAGAATGGACTTGTCTGTCCTTCCTGGCTGATTGAGTGCTCTCATCAGAGTCCCCAGAACATTTTCCAAACAAAGGAGTTAACCTGGGCAAACACCACCTGTTTGGAGCTGCATTAGACAAGTGTACAGCACGGAAAAGTCACACCAGCCCTCTCCCCCATAAGGGTTGTGTTCTAATGGTGAAAAGGGCTTATTGAGTAGGTTTAAATGAATTCATGTTTACGAAGGTACCGTGCAGAGGCTGAAAGCTGTGATGTGTGAGACGTAGTAGAAGCTGGGGCTATTTATAAGACTGCCAGCCTCTGCATGGATTACTGGCCCACTGATCTGGAAGGGTCACTGTCAGATCCTTTTTCCCCGATGCTCAATTTTCTCTCACACAGGTTGTGGTACATCAGATAAAACTCTGAGAAAGTCTATTGCCCATTCTCTACAGGATGAAATATTCGAAGGAAAGTTATCTAGTGCAACTTTTGATGCATGTCGGTCATTTTAACCTCAAATGTCTCTTGGGAACACAACTTCCAAACTGAACGTACACTCATTTTTGAGGGAGCTTTGGAGAGTCCTGGTCTAGCCTTTGCCTGATAGGGACCACACCAGGGTAGAGAATTACCACGGCTAAGGAAAACGCACTCGTGTACAGCACCCAGCTAGCGTGCACATTGCCTGGAGCAAGAACTGCATGAAGGGCAATGTGTTTTGTAGCCCCTGATGCAGACTAGGGAAGTTGAGTTTTGTGCTGTGGGTAGTGGGGAGCCAGAAAGGTTTGGGAATGGGCAAGTAATAACTAAATCAACTCACAGAGCAAAGAGGGCTCCTTAAATTTAATTATCATCCCTCTTTGCCCTTCCCATAACATAGATGGTTGGTGTTCTTGAACTGGGCTCAGCACAAAAACTGAACCTGTGAATTTATTTCCCCATTGCCTTTTGAGGGTCTACCTAAGCTGTCTCTGCTTCCACAGTGCAATAGCTGGTGGACTCCATGCATCCCAAACCCAAACGGAGATGCTGCTGGGAAGTGGTGATGGGCTGACAGGACACATGATCATGTTTCACTAGGAAGAAAGGCTCTTCACATGCTAAGGTAGCAAGTGGCTTAAACGCTCACCCAGTGCAATGCAACCAAGAAGACTGAAGTCCAGAGACTGAAAATGATTCACCCAAGGTAAGTCAAACACTTCAACCAGCATACTCGAGCATGTCTACACTACAAACTTCATGTCGGGCACTAGGGGTATTTGAAAAGTAGAAAATGGTCCCTGTCCTCAAAGAGCTCACAGCGGAGATTCACAAACAAGTCATGTTAGTAAAGTGTTTCAAGAGGTATTTGGAATGGGAATAGGGCATTGCTATTTGAGTTTAAGCTGGTGCTATTTGAGTTTAAGTCTCTATGAGTGTACAACTGGGAGCTGCAGCCTTCGGTGGGGTGATGAATGGAGCTGGGTCTTCTAAGAAAATAAGAAAGGGATATTTTGCACAGACTGGGATATCGCAAAAGGCTTCCCAGAACAGATTTGTGTTAGAGTCACCTGTGGCACCCCCATCTCCAGGGTGGCCCCTAGTGATTCTTGCCACCTGTTATCCATGCCCTTGTGTAGTCTCCTCCCACCCTGAATTGCAGCTGGCTTGTGTGACCAAGATAGAATACCGGAGGAGAGGCTAGAGGCTAGAGACTAGAGACAAATGGCATTGTGGGTTTCACCTCAGTGTCTTGAGTCACTCTGGAAGAAGACAGCCCCAAACCTTAAGGATACTCATGCAGTCCGTGAAGAGGCCCCTGTGGAGCCTGCAACCAACAGCCAGCACAAACTCTTCAGCCCGGTGAGCAGGCCACCTTGGAAGCAGACCCTGAGGTCCCAGCTAAGCCTCGAACGACCACAGCCCAGGCCTCATAAGTCAGAACCAAACTCCTGACCCAGTGAAGTCATGGGATAAAATAAATAAATTTTTAAAAAAGATTTATTTATTTTTTGAAAGATAGGGTTACAGAGAGAGAGCATGAGGGAGAGACAGAGAAACCTTCTATCTCCTGGTTCATTCACCAAATGGCCCCAATGGCCAGAGCTGGGCCGATCAGAAGCCGGGAGCCAGGAGCTTCTCTGAGTCTTCCATGCAGATGCAGGGGCCAAAGAACTTGGTCCATGCTTTCCCAGGCCAGAGCAGAGAGCTGGATGAGAAGTGGAGTAAGTGGAGCAATAGGAAGAGGGGCAGCTGGGACTAGAACTGGCACTCAAATGGGGTGTTGGTGGTGCTGGCGCCAGCCCCAATAATTTTTAATTTAGCACCATATTTAGTTTTTTTTTCTGATACCAAAAACTGATCAAATAATTTTTGAAAATTTGGGAGGCAGAGTCTCACACACACATACACACACACACGGATCTCCCATTTAGTAGTTCACCCACCAAATACCCACAATGATTGGGGTGAGCTAAGGCCAAAGCCAGAGAAACGAACACAATCCAGGTCTCCCACATGGGTGGCAGGGACCCAGTTACTCAGACTGTCACTATTGCCTCCTGAGGTCTGCATTAGCAGGAAGCTGGAGTCAGGAGCCGGAGCCGAGAAACAAGCCCAGGTACTCGGAAGTGAGAGGTGGGAATCTTAATCACTACTCTGATCAAATAATTTTTTATTAATCTTAGCTAAAGGAATCTGACAGTGACTCAATACATATGATTTCATATAATATGTTGTATTTTTTAATGCTGAAGTCTCATCTGACAAAAGGTTTGTGGAGCTGAGTGGAATGTGCATTTTCTTCCCAATCCTACTGGCTGTGGGGGAGGTGGCATTTCAACAAGTGCTTTTATTTTCAGTCGCCTTCTTATATGGTGGCATTTTTGCGAGAGGATTTCTTTTCTATGTGGTAGCATTGCTGAAATAGTTGTGTGTGGATTTTGTTGTTTGTTTTCTAAATGGTAGGTTTACCAAAAAAGCTCCCTGGTTCCATCTGTAAAGCAGTGTACCTCCACAGGAAGTGGGGACGGTCTTGTCTGTTTTTAAACACACGAGGCTTTGAGTACCGGGGATGTTATTCTCACACTAATTCAGCTTGGGGACGTGCTTCTTTCACCATAAGTAGACGACAAATATGGAATCTGTGTAGGTAGAAAACTACTTCTAATAGGAGTAAATTCCATTTTTAGCTGACCCAGGTGCCCAAGCCAATTAGAGAGATGGAACCAGGCAGATGAAGAGACACTTATCAGGGTCTCCTGGGAGTGGCGGTTTTAATCCCAGCTGTGTGAGGAACACTTAACTGGGATTTGGGGGATCATTAGAAACCATTAGCACCTTGTCAGCCACAGCCATCCAGAGTGCCTCTTGCTTTAAACCATGCAGCATGGGGACCATCCAGCCCGCTGACCACCGGCTGTAGGAGGCCCACAAAATCATGTTTGTGGTTTGGCCCTGTGAAGGCAACGGCAGGTGGGACTCAAAATTCAATAAATATATAGCAGGCTCATTTTGAAGGTGATAATGTTGTGTGGCCTGAGGATGAGGTTATAAATATCCACATGGCCTCAGCAGACAAAAGCTTGCCCACCCCTGCAGCATAGCCTTCTGCCCTCTTCCTAACCCTAGGAGTGACGAGGTTTCGGTAGCTTCCTGGTGCAACTATGCTTGCTAAAGTTTCAGTTTTCAGAGCTTATTGGATTGTAGCAGAAGGCATAATCCAGCAAACACAATACCCCTCACCTTAATTATTTATTTCCCCTCCTGAGTCTTCTGGGTAGCAAATCGTTCTTTCAAGGAGTTGACTTTGCTCTGTCTCCCTGCACCAGCAAGCTTCCCTTCTGCTCCAGGGCACGGAGGAAACTCAAAAGGTCATCCTGGGTCGGTGTTGGGAACGCTGGTTAGAGATGCTAGACACAGGGGCTGGTGCTGTGGTGTGGCAGGTTAAACTGCAGCCTGTGATGTCGGCATCCCATGAGCACCTGTTTGAGTTCGTGGTGTGGAGTAGGTGGGCAGACTCAGATTTAAATCGGGTCTTTGTCACTTTTCATATGGATTACTTGGACAAGTCATTTAATCTCTTTCAAGGCAGCTTTTTAACTGTCAGTATGTATTCCTTAGGGATCGTGTCATCATGAGGATTAAATAAAGAAATAAAATGATGGCAGCCAGTTATTGAACACTTGCTGTGTGTCAGGCATTACTGTTAAGTGCAGTATGAATACCCACAACCATCTTGTGCAGTGGGCACTTCCCGTATCCCCACTGTACTGTTGGGACAACCCAGGAACAGAGAGGTTATCTAACTTGCCCACGTTCACAGGGTCAACAAGTGTCAGAGCGAGCCCTCACCTCCAGGCAGTCTGATCTGAGTCCACGATCTTCGTGCCACACTGCCACGTTTTTGGGCAGGCAGCAAGCATTAGCAATAGTCTTGGCTACTATTGCTCAGCGTCTTCTCCCCAAGAACTCATCTGGGCCCTGCTGCCACTGCTGTCACTGGGATTTGGGGGGCCCAACTACTAACCCCACTACTGGCTGACAGTGGTTAGAACTTCCTCCAAGGACTTCCTCTTGAATTACATCTCTGCCTCCAGTGAGCATATTCCCTGCAGCTACCTGGCAGACTGGGGAACTGGTCGCTTGGCGTCAACCAGGCAAGGACTCTAGGGCAGAGACAGCAGGCGGCAGGCCGAGCGCTGACGCTGCTCATCTGCAGCTGTTATCAATAAAGCCAGTGGCGGAGGACGTGGAAGCCAGCGGGAGCACTTTCATCCAAGGGCCGGACGCAAGGCTGTCAGCTGGAAACACAGCCAGCGCTCTCGGGTAATTCCTGACTTCCTATTAGAAATAAACAAAAAGCTCGCCCTACTGAATTTCCTACTTGGCGTCTGGCTTGGCAGCCGGTCCCTAATGCCTATCACCTAAGATAGCAAAGATATTAGGCCCGGGCCACTGGACTAGAACAAAAAGGATGGGAAAGGCCGTCCCCTCTCTGACCCCTGCTCCACTGAGTGACTGATCCTGTGGGAATCCAGATGCATCAGAGTTTCAGGGGTGGGAGTGCGGGCTGAGGCAGGAAGGTGAAAGAAGGAAAAGAACCCTGAGTGAGCAGACAAGCCCAAGGACCCCTTCGCTTTTGTGGCCCCCTACACCTTGTTGGCAGCCCCAGACCCCTGTGGCTCACTGGCCCAGGACATCTCTGGGCAAGGGCCAGCTCTGGCAGGCTGGAGGGAAGTGGGGGTGGGAATATGCTGGCTCAGGACTCGAGGCCACTCTCCATGAGATTCACACGGTGGCCCAGCTCCTCGCCGAGGCCGGAAGGCAGCGTCCCTGCAGCATACCCCTCGGATTTGTGATGTTGACGCTGTGACTGTGGGAAAGAACATTCTGTGGACATGCTGACTGACTGGCCTTGCCTGACATGCCACAGCAGGTGGTTGCTGTCAGCTTTCGCTGTCATGATGGGCAGCCTTCCAGGGGAGACGTACCTGTCCAATTTGACTTGACACTCTTCCCCAGGTGAAAATGCCTTCCATTTGTGATTTTGTGCCACTATATCATAAACTGAGGATTTTATTTTTTAAGGATTTATTTATTTACTTTAAAGGAAGAGTTACAGAGAGAGAGAGACACACACACACACAGAGAGATCTTCCATCCACTGGTTCACTGCCCAAATGGCCACAAAGGCCAGGGCTGGACCAAACCAAAATCAGGAGGCAGGAGCCTCTTCCACATCTCCCATGTGGGTACAGGGGCCCAAGGACTTGGGCGATTTTCTACTGCTTTTCCCAGGCCATAACAGAGATTGGATTGGAAGTGGTGCGGCTGGGACTCGAACTGGTGCCCATAAGGGATGCCAACACTGCAGACTGCCTCTTAACTTGCTATGCCATAGCACTGCCCCCTAAATTAAAGATTTTCAAGGCTAGCATTTCAGAAGCTCTTTTCTTCTTCTGTGTGCTATCCTCACTTTTCAGAAATATTTCATTCTCCTTGGGTGGAATTTAGTACATAATTTACAGGGTCCAGTATACAATGGATGCTTGGACCCCTTGTTTGAAAGTTACTAAGATTTGCAAGGTGGCAGAGACAGAGCATGAAATGAAGCACAGGCCCCTTCTTTTCTTTTTTTTTTCAATATTTTATTTATTATTTATTTGAGATGTAGAGTTATAGACAGTGAGAGGGAGAGACAGAGAGAAAGGTCTTCCTTCCACTGGTTCATTCCCCAAATGGCTGCAATGGCCAGAGCTGCGCCAATCCGAAGCCAGGAGCCAGGAGCTTCTTCTGGGTCTATGATGCGGGTACAGGGGCCCAAACAACTTGGGCCATCCTCTGCTGCTTTCCTAGGCCACAGCAGAGAGCTGGATTGGAAGAGAAGCAGCTGGGACTAGAACTGGTGCCCATATGGGATGCCAGTGCTGCAGGCCGAGGATTAACCCACTGCGCCATAGCGCCAGCCCCAACAGGTCCCTTCTTGAGCTCAGAGCCCTGCAAAGGTCACACACTCATGAAGCTGGCCCTACTTTGGGTTCTAAGATGTTAACTTTCTAAAGGCAAGGTTAATTGGGACAGGATTACATAGTATATATTTTTAGTCACTTTTTATTATAATACATTATAGTACTGCATTAAAAAATTAAAGCATTGAGGCCGGCGCCACAGCTCAATAGGCTAATCCTCCGCCTGCGGCACCGGCACACCAGGTTCTAGTCCTAGTCGGGGCGCCGGATTCTGTCCCGGTTGCCCCTCTTCCAGTCCAGCTCTCTGCTGTGGCCCGGGAGTGCAGTGGAGGATGGCCCAAGTCCTTGGGCCCAGCACCCGCATGGGAGACCAGGAGAAGCACCTGGCTCCTGGCTTTGGATCAGCGCGGTGCGCCGGCCACAGCGGCCATTGGAGGGTGAACCAACGGCAAAGGAAGACCCTTCTCTCTGTCTCTCTCTCTCACTGTCCACTCTGCCTGTCAAAAAAAAAAAAAAAATTAAAGCAGTGAGATTCTAATCAGTCATTACTGGATTTACAAAAACATAGAGGACCTTAAATTCAGGAAATATAAACATCTAGGCATTTCATTGATTGGCACTCAACTGTTTCTAAACACTTGTTCAGTCTGATTTTCTCCCTTCGTGGGTGGCATAGTTGGGTTTCCCTTCTCCTGGGCTCATTTTGTGGTTCTGAAATGTCCTTTCTCAAGCAGGGGTCACACAGGGATGTGACAGCTGCCACGTGACCATGTTCATCAGACCAGATCAGTTCCCAGGGGCCAGGAAGCTCATCTCCCAGTCGGATAGCAGGAAACCCTGGGGACCAGAATCTGGGAAATTAGCATGTGCAGCACAGAGGAAGAAAGACATTTGGCATTTGTCAGATAAGACGAGGTTGGAATTCTGGGAGGTTAGAGGCAGCTCCAGCTCCGGGCCCCCCTAGTGCCTAATGGGGTCGGGGAAACGGCTTCCGCGCTGGGGCAAAGACTTGACCCTCTTGCTGCTCCTGTGGCCATCCATGGCCTTCCGTTCTCTGGCCCCAGATCCACGGTTAACCTCTATTGACCTGAAGGGTCTTAATTAAGGCTGCCAGATTTAGCAAACCAAAACACAGGACACCAGTTCAATCTGAATTTCAGATAAATGGGGGATAATTTTTTTTGTCTAAACATTGCATGGGCCTCACTTACACTAAAATATGACTTCTTATTTATCTGAAATCCAAATGTAAGTGGACATTCTTTTTTTCTTAAGATTTATTTGTTTATTTGAAAGTCAGAATTACAGAGACAGAGGGAGAGATGGAGAGATGGAGAGCTCTTCCATCTGCTGGTTCATTCCACAGATGACCACAATGGCCAGGGCTAAGCCAGGCCACAGCCAAGAACTAAGAGGTTCATCCAGGTTTCCCATGTGAGTGGCAGGGGCCCAAGCACTTGAGCCATCTTCTGCTGCTTTCCCAGGCCATTAGCAGGGAGCTGGATGGGAAGTGGCACAGCCAGGACTCTAACAAACACTCATGTGGGATGCCAGTGCTGCAGGTGGTGGCTTAACCCGCTATGCCACAATGCCAGCCCTTGTAACTGGACATTCTGTGCTTCCTCTGGTATTCCTTGTCCTACCTTGGTGCCTCCCACCCCTCTGGCTCATGTGACTTAGGGCTGGCTTCTCCATAACTGCAAATGCTCCCAGACAGTGCTTTTTCCACCACCGTCTTGGCAGCAGGCTGTCCTGGACTTGGCTGCTGAGGCTCCCTGCCCTGCCCAGCCCTCTGGTGACGAACTTCACAGACACGCTGTTGGAGATGCTGGTAACCGCCGTGGAAGATGCCGGTGCCAGGTGGAGACTCATCCCTGACCTGAGGCCAGCTCAGTGCATTCCTTCCCAGCTCAGCTCATCCCTTGCACTGAGAGCAGCGGCAGGCGGAGGGCTGAGCACTGCCAGCAGGGTAGGTTAAGGCTGTGGCTTGGGGATGCTTATAAGGCAAGTTCTCCTCTGCCATTTAATTTCGTATTTAATTTCCCTCTTTGGAAATGACTGTGAAACATGTTAAGTGTCACAAATGTACACATTTCTGTGAGCATATAATTGAATCCTAATAAAATACTATGAGGTAGATAATATTGTCATTACTCTCCAGATGAGAAAACTGTGGGCCACTCTTATTACTGGTAGGCACCAAAGCTCGGATTACACTCCGGTCTTCTCAAACCAAATCCACGTCCTGGTACTGCAGAACTTTATCATTGGCCACCCAAGCCAAAACTCTTGAATAATTAATTGCTCCTTTTTCCAAACTGATCCCTAAGTCCTTATAATTTTGCTATTGAAATTCCTTTCAATACCTTGTTATTAATTTCCTAGGGCTGCCATAGCAAGTGACCACAAACTGCATGGCTAAAACAGAACTTGATTCTCACAGTCCAGGAGGCCCAAAGTCTCACATGAAGATGTCAGCAGGGTTGGTTGGTTGTTTCCTTCTGAAGGCTCTGAGGGGAAAACTCCCCAGCTCTCCCCTGGCCTCTGGTGGGTGTGGGCAGTCTTTGGCACTCCTTGGCTTGTGGCTGTGTCACTCCAGTCTCTGCCTCCATCATCATACAGCTTCTTCCCTGGATGTCTCTCCTTGAATATTCCCTTTCCTGTCTCTTACAAAGACATCAGTTGTTGGACTTTGGGCCCCCTTGGATCCAACATGACCTCATCTTAACTAATTACATCTGTAAAAACCCTGTTTCCAAATAAGACCTCATTGTGAGGTTCCGGGGAGACTTGAATTCAGTCCAGTATGAATGTTGTTTCTCTACTCCAGCTCTCACTGTTACTGGATAGAAAAAGAAGCTCTTGAACGACTGTTTACAGACTTTCACTTCTCCAGCTCATTTGTTGCTCAAAAATTTATTTTTTGTTTAAAAAATTATTTATTTATTTATTTGAAAAGTAGAGCATCAGACAGAGAGAGAGAGAGAGAGAGAATCTTCCATTTCCTGAGTCACTCTCCAAATGAGTGCAACAGCCAGGGTTAGACCAGACTGAAGCCAAGAGCCAAGAACTTCGTCCTGGTGTCCCACATGGGTGGCAGGTACCCAAACACTTGGGCCATTATCCGATGCCTCTGTAGGTATATCAGCAGGGAACTGAATTGGTGGTGGAGCAGCCAGAACTGGAACCAGCAATCTAATGTCTATATGCCCTACGCTGGTGGTTCTCAAGCTTGAGTGTGCAGAAAGATCTCCTGGAGAACTCACTAAAATTCAGATGACAGAGCACCACTCAAGAGCTTCTGGTTCAGGAGGCCAGGGGTGAAGTCCAGGAATCTGCATTTTAACAAGCTCAAGATGGTTCTACTGAAGATAGTCCGTAGGCCATCCTGTGAGAAAGAACTACAGATTGAGATCCAAAGTCCTGACATGGCATAGTAGAACCTCACCATCTGGCCCAATTCTATTTTCAGTCTCATCATTCTCCAACCCCCACCAAGAAGCCTGTATCCAACCAACTGGACTCCTCCTTTCTCTTTCCGCCCCTCCCCTCCTGCACCTGCCATGGGTCGTGGTAAGGTGGTTAAGGATTGGGGCTCTGGAGGCTGACTGGACAATTACTTCATCTTCCAGTGCCTCAGGTTTTTCCACCATAAAGTAGACTACATTCTTTCCATAAGACTGTTATCGGAGAATTACTAACTGTGAAGTGCTTGGGACAGAACCTGGCACATAGGAAGCACTCAACAAAAGTTAGCCCTCATTATTTTTTTCTTTTTATAGCTTTGTTCATTTTGCCTCCTCTTCCCGGAATTTTGTTTCCTCCTTTTATGCTGGAAAAATTTTTTTCGTCCTTCAAGATCCAGTGGAGAAGCCATCATCACTGTGAAATCTTTCTGGCCTCTGTGAGGCCCCATTAGTTACTCCTCGTCCAGTGCCATTGCTTTGTGGTCTTTGCTCACTCTATCAGGTGATGCAGGGCAATCACACATATTTCTGTCTACAAACATTAACTGCCTCAGGGCATCTACCTTTCTGTGTGGCTTAGAATAATACTGCCATTGTTATATAATTGAACTTCTTATCACCACTCTTCATGTTGAAAATGCAGTGTTCGATCTATTATTTTTTAATTCAACTTAGCAAATTTTTTCTGATTTAATTCAATAATGATACTATTAAGTTAGCACTTCTTTCTTCCCTCTTTCTCCAAGTTTCATTGCTGTGGTCAGTGTGCAGCCAGTATCCTGGCTGGCTTGTTTTGCATTCCACATGCTTTATTTAGGAACTAGAGCTCACCACCCACTCATAGACGCAGCCCATAATTCTGGTGCAAAGAATGTTCTTCCTCCGTTCTGCCTACAGAATCCATAGGAAGGCTGCCAAACGCTGTGCTTTGAATGGATGTGTCTGGCTTGACTCTGATAAGGGAGTTGGCTCCTAGAAGCAAATACTGGGGATTTGTTTGGTGGCTCAGACCATGGAACTTTGCTTTTTTTTTTTTTTTAATATTTATTTATTTATTTGAAAGGCAAATTTACAGAGAAGCAAAGGCAGCAAGAGAGAGAGAGAGAGTCTTCCATCCACTGATTCACTCCCCAGGTGGCCACAACGGCCAGACATGAGCTGATCCGAGGCCAGGAGCCAGGAGCTTCTTCCGGGTCTCCCATGTGGGTGCAGGGGCCCGAGGACTTGGGCTATCCTCTGCTGCTTTCCCAGGCACATTAGCAGGGAGCAGCTAGGACTCAAACCAGCACCCATATGGGATTGGGGCCTTAACCCCTTGCACAACAGCACCAGCCCGCATCAGCAAATACTTACTGAGCCCTACTAGGTGCCTAGCACAGCGAGTGGTAGGGATCTCATCAGTGAACAAGACAGGCACCATCCCTGCCCTCAGGGAGCTTACAGTGCAATTGGGGAAACAAACCTTGAGCAGCTCATCACCAGTGGGAGAAGGATCACAAAGGGCAGTGCAGGTGGCGTGAGAAGTTATGCTAGTCTGGGGTCAGGGAGCCCTTCCCAGAGGGACTGACCTTTGCAATGTGTGATAACTGAAGGGTGACTGGGTGAGCCATGGGGAAAGTGTTCCCTGCAGACTGCCCCTGTGCTACCGTTAGCCTGGTGTTGGGATGCTGGAATGGGCATCCCCTGTGTGCCCTCTATGCTGCAGCCCCTCCTGATTGGCCCAGTATTAGCTCTGGATCCCAGCCTTGGTTTCCTGATTTGCTCCAACTTCTGCTGAAACTATAGCTAGCATCGCCTATTTTGTGGGACCCTACCCAACCTGGGACGTCACAGTGTGGGCATTTGATGTCTTGTCCCTGAGTAGTGCATGCAAAGCTGTGATGCTACCACTGCCTGTCCACAAGCATGGCCACTGCCCTGATGCACCACCCCTCAGTCTGACCTCTTCATGGCAGATCACACTCCCATAGGCTCCCCTCTCCTGGCCTCCCTGACTCCAGGAGCCCCCCTGTTGTAGTCCCTCCATTTCTCTCTGGCTTGTTCCTAAAGTTCAAGCACATCATGAGACAGGGCCTACAGGAATGATGTGAGCTATCAAACAATGTTTCCCAAACTGGAGAACCCATTGTATCCTAAAAATATATTCCATGCAATACAATTTGGGAAACATTGCACGTTACATAAATGTAGCCCCCTCTTGGTTGACATGATTATAAACATAAACACAAGCCTGTGCCTTGAACTTCATGGCAGTACTTAGTTGCATGTGGTCAGGCCCATGTTATAAAATTTTTATTCTTGGGCCAGCACTGTGGCATAGTAAGCTAAGCTTCTGCCTGCAGCACTGGCATCCCACACGGACATTGGTTCATGTCCTAACTGTTCCTCTTCCTATCCAGCTCTCTGCTTATGGCCTGAGAAAGCAGCAGAAGATGGCCCAAGTGCTTTGGTCTGTGCACCCACATAGGAAATCCAGAAGAAGCTCCTGGCTCCTGGCTTTGGATTGGCCCAGCTCTGACAGTTGTGGCCGTTTGAGGAGTGAACCAGTGGATGGAAGACCTTTATGTCTTTCCCTTTCTCTGTCTGTAACTCTACCTCTCAAATAAATAAATAAAATCTTTTTTAAAAAAAAGAAAATACAGGCCAGCGCCGTGGCTCAGTAGGCTAATCCTCCGCCTTGCGGCGCCGGCACACGGGGTTCTAGTCCCGGTCGGGGCACCGATCCTGTCCCGGTTGGCCCTCTTCCAGGCCAGCTCTCTGCTGTGGCCAGGGAGTGCAGTGGAGGATGGCCCAAGTGCTTGGGCCCTGCACCCCATGGGAGACCAGGAGAAGCACCTGGCTCCTGCCATCAGAACAGCGCGGTGCGCCAGCCGCAGCGCGCCTACCGCGGCGGCCATTGGAGGGTGAACCAACAGCAAAAAGGAAGACCTTTCTCTCTGTCTCCCTCTACTGTCCACTCTGCCTGTCAAAAAAAAAAAAAAAAGAAAAGAAAATACAAAACATTTATTCTTTTAGATTAGTGTCAAAGAAGATTTAAAAATTAATCATTCTTAACACAAATGCACATGATTAATCCTTTCTTGGACTCCATTCTAAAGCACACACGCTAAGAATATAAAGAGCACCTTCTGAGCCTCAAGCTTTCTCTTCTCAGAAATGGGTGCCCTTTACCCACCTCTTCCCTACCTCTGAAGTGTTAGAAATAACAATTAGGTGAGGTATGTAAGTCATTGTGAATTCTCCCTGATGGTGACATGCAGTTATAATATAATATAATATAATATAATATAATATAATATAATATATTATTTGTACATATATAATAATTACATATTATTATATATAATATAGTTAAGTTTGTTCATTTTCATATACTTGGAAGGCAAAGTGACAAAGACAGACAGATTATCCATCTTCCAGTTCACTTCCCAAATGCCTGCAACAGCCAAAGCCGGGCTGGGCTGGGCTGAAGCCAGGAACCCACATTCCATCCGAGTCTTCCACATGGATGGCAGGGATTGCCTGCCACTTCTTGGGCTGTCTGTCACTTCTCAGGATGCTGCAGCAGGAAGTTGGATCAGAAGCGGAGATACCATGACTCAGATCGGGATGTGAGATGCAGGCACCCCAAGACATGGCTTAACCCACTCTACCAGATGCCCACCCCAAATGTGTATTATTTTTACTATCTGCATCCTGTCTGCCTGCTGAGAAACAGCCCGCCCTTTCGCCTCAGCATCTTGGCACTGTCTCCTCCAATACAGACCCAGTTGCAAATCTCCTGCAGAAAAGAGATAAGACCAAATTTTCAGGAGCAAAACTGCAAGTTTCTACACTTTAGGGGTTAGATTTTAGTTTTAGGTTCTGCTTTTCAAATGAGCTTGTCACTGTGCTCAAGTGGCTTAGTACTTAAATATCAAAAAGGTGTTTGAGTAATATTTAAACTATAAGGACTCTGAGCAAATGGGAAGATCTGGAAAAGGTAAATATATACATGTGTGCATACACACACGGTCATGCCCATGAGAGTACACACACACTTACACACACATGCATATGTACACACAGGCATGGGCCCTGCCCGCACATACCACCAAGCTGCTCTGATATCTGTGGATGGAGAAAAGGGTACTAGCTTGTGTTTACCCTGAACCTGTCATCCAAGGTACTCAGAGCTCCTTGCAAGAAAGGTGAGGTATAGGGGCAGGGCCTACACTTGGGACACCCTGCTTGGGATCACAAGACCCTGCTCGGGATGCCCACATGTCATATTGGGGTGGATTCTAGTCCCAATGCCACTCCCAATTCCAGCTTCCAGATAATGCCCATCCTGGGAGGCAGTAGGTGATGGTTCGAGTACTTGAGTCCCTGCCACCCACGTGGAAGACCTAGATTGAGTTGTGGGCTCCTGGCTTCAGCCTGGCACAACCCCAGCTATTGTGGGCATTTAGGGAAGAAACCAACAGATGTAAGATCTCTGTCTGTCTCTGTCACTCTTTCCATTCTTTGCCTTTCAAATAAAAATAAATGAACATTTTTTTAAATGGTGAGGTTTTTTTTTAAAGATTTATTTATTTATTTATTTGAAAGGCAGAGTTACAGACAGAGAGAGGGAGAAACAGTGAGAAATCTCCCATCTGCCGGTTCACTCACTCCCCAGATGGCCACAACAGCCAGGGATGGGCCAGGCTGAAGCCAGGAGCCAGGAGCTTCTTCTGGGTCTCCTACACAGGTGCAGGGACCCAAGGACTTAAGCCATCTTCTGATGCTTTACTAGTAGGAAGCTGGATCAGAAGAGGAGCAGCTGAGACACGAACCATTGCCCGTATGGGGCGCTGGTGCCACAGGTGGTAGCTTAATCTACTGCAGCACAGCACCAGCCCCACTGTCAGGTTTATCAATCCTCATCCCCACTGTAAGGCTGCTGCCCCAGTTGAGCCCTAGGAAGGTCCCAGTGGGGCCCAGTGAGTCGAATCTCCCTAATCTGTGCTCAGTCCCCAGACCAGCTCACCTCCGAAAACTGACCTCCTGTTCTTGCTACCATCTGGCATTTTGTTCTTTTTTTTTTTTTTTTTTTTTTAAACAGGCAGAGTGGACAGTGAGAGAGATAGAGAGAAAGGTCTTCCTTTTGCCATTGGTTCACCCTTCCCCCGCAATAGCCGCTGCAGCCGGCACACTGCGCTGATCCGAAGCCAGGAGCCAGGTGCTTCTCCTGGTCTCCCATGCGGGTGCAGGGCCCAAGCACTTGGGCCATCCTCCACTGCCTTCCCGGACCACAGCAGAGAGCTGGCCTGGAAGAGGGGCAACCGGGACAGAATCCGGCGCCCCGACCGGGACTAGAACCTGGGTGCCGGCGCTGCAGGTGGAAGATTAGCCTAGTGAGCCGTGGCGCCGACCTGGCATTTTGTTCCTAACCCATCTCCTCTGTGCTGTCTGCTGTCAGGGATGTTGGGGGCAGGGGGCTCCATAAAACCTCCAAGAACCAGGGTATTTCTTGGTTTGGTGTGTCTGTCTGTCCAGGGAACTTGTTCTCAGGGGGACTGAATAGGAGACAAATCTGCAGACCAGGCTAGGACCTGGGGAGAGGCCACCACTGCTCAAGGCAGGGGATGGGTTAGAGAATGAGTATTTGGAGTTTTCAGTGTGCTTATTCCTCGAGGACTTTGAAAATCGGCCTGGAACGAGTGTTGGGTTAGGATCCACAGTCTCACACACCTTTCTGATCCCGACCTGGTGAAGCGCCACCTGGGTACCAGTTTTGTGTTTTCTGTTGCTGCTTTGCCGGGACCTCTCATGCTAACTCCACTAGCAGAGGGTTTTGGCCGCAGCACAGGCACTTCTCCCTCTGTGGTTCTAGTTCACATTCAGCTGGTGCTGTCTGGATCCGGTCCCCACTGCAAGCGAGGGAGGACAGTGGAGGGGCACCGTGTCGCAGGGCCCAGTCTCTCTCAGGGGTTTGCTGCCCAGGAGTCAGACAAGGGTAGGGAGTGGAGGAGACCTCTGTCTTCCCCACTGTCACCTGGACTCTGAGGAGCTTGGGAGTGGGCGTGGTCCCCTCAGGACACTAAGGGCTCCCAGGGCGACCACAGCAACTACTGAAGTCATAAAAGCTCAGCTCTTCCAAACTAGAGTTTCCTTTTCAAATCGCTTTCAGTCTCTGCCTCTTGGTGCCACTTTTCCCATCCAGGTGACTGTTGGCTTTCAGAGCGTCCTCTGGCACTGAGAGGGTTGCCTAGGAGTGGGCTTTCCCTGGGGACACCGTCCTGTATGCGGGTCCCATTGACTTTGGCTCCCCATGGTGACACTGGTCCTGTGAGCCTCTCTCTCCGCAGACGCTGGCAGGAAATCAACGTCTCTGAGTCTCGGTTCCCGGCTTTGCCTGCCAGGCCCACTTCTAAGCTTCGCCCCAGGGGCCTCTGTTTGCACAAGATCCGGTGTCACAGCCTCACTGCCTTCCTTCTCTGCAGGTGGGGATGGGCAAGGAACAGGCCTCGCAAGGCCTGGGAGGACCGGCACTCCACCCCTGCCAGGACGTCTGAGAGGAGGCGGTGGACAGCGGATGCTGGGCCCGAGCCAGAGAAGGTGTGCAGTGCGGTGCTCGAGCCTCCTTCTGGACTCTGTCGGCTGTGCACTGTGCCGAAGGGAGAGAAGCTGCTCGGATTCCCATGGCACCTGACGCGGTTCATTTGGTTTTCACATCTACTATCTCTGTGTGTAGGGCAAAGCCTTCCCCTTGGCATTTCATCCCATTTGGAACGGGTTTTTATAGCCGAGGCCCTGGGCCCACACCTCCTTCCTTTCCAACCCCCTTCCCTCCACATCTCTGCCATCAGATAGGCGATCAGCAGACTGCACTGGCCCCGTACTTTCCCCTGGTAGAGACCTGTGTTGTGCTTCCTCTAGATTTCTAAAAACTGAACAGGTTGTAGGTTAACAGGAAAGTGGTGAGGATAGCGCTGAACTCCCATATACCTCTCACCCAGTTTCCCTATGGTCAACATCACGACTAAGAACCCAGGAGACCATGTGACCCTGTGTGCTCAGCCCCCTCCGGCCTGTTCCCGACAGTTCCTGACTCTCCTTGTCTTGATGACCTTGCCAGATAGTTTTGTCTTTTAAAAAAAAAAAAAGATTTATTTATTTGAAAGGCAGAACAACATATAGAGAGGGTGAGACAGAGAGAGAGATCTTCCATTTGCTGGTTTACTCTCCAGATGGCCACAATGATCGGGGCTGAGCCAGGCCAGGAACTCCATCTGGGTCTCCCACATGGGTGGCAGGGGTCCACATGGCCATCTCCTGCTGCTTTCCCAGGTGCATTAGGAGGCAGCTGGATGGGAAGCAGAGCAGCCAGGATTTGACTTGGTGCTGCGATAAGGGCTGCTGATGTTGCAGGTGGCAGCTGAACCTGCTGTGCCACATCATCAGTAGTGGCCAGGTACGTTGCTTTCCTGGTAGTTGGATGAAGGTTGTGAGATTGGGGGAGGGAAGTTACAGAGGCACAGTATCTCTCTAGTCACAGCCATCAGTGTGACATCCCTGACATTACATCACCTGGGTCACCTGGCCAAGTCATGTTTGCCAGGGTCCTCCACCACTGCCTTACTGTTTCCCTTTCCATCCTGCACTCTTTGGAAGCAGGCCTCACCCAAGGGAAGTGGGGAGAGCAGTTAACCTCCACCTCCTGGAGGAGGGAGTGTCTGTGTGTACTATTTGGAATCTTCTGTCAGAGGAGATCCCAGAGATGTTTTAAGACTTTTGGGGCCGGCACCGTTGCTCACTTGGTTAATCCTCCACCTGTGGCACCAGCCTCCCATATGGGCGCCAGTTCTAGTCCCGGCTGCTCCTCTTCCAGTCCAGCTCTCTGCTGTGGCCCGGGAAGACAGTGGAGTATGGCCCAAGTGCTTGGGCCCCTGCACCCACATGGGAGACCAGGAGAAGCACCTGGCTCCTGGCTTCGGATCGGCGCAGTTCTGGACATGGCAGTTATTTGGGGGGTGAACCAACAGAAAGATGACATTTCTCTCTGTCTCTGTCTCTCTCTCTCTCTGTCTCTCTCTCTCTCTCTCTCACTGTCTAACTCTGCCTGTCAAATAAATTAAAAAATAAAATAAAATAAACACTGCCTTAAAAAAGACTTTTACATTTTATTTGAAAGAAAGATTTACAGAGGGTGGGCAATTGGGGGAGAGAGAGAGAAAGATAGAGAAAGAGGGAGAGAGATCTTTCATCCACTGGTTCACTCAGTGACAGCCAGGGCTGGGCCCTACTCTTGGGCCATCTGCTGCTGCTGACCCAGGCGCATTAGCAGGGAGTAGGATTGGAAGTGGAACAGCCATATGGGATGCTGGCAATGCAGGCAGTGGCCCAACCCCAGCACCACAGCACTGGTCCCCCAGAGATGTTTTCAAAGCAATGTAGGAATTTCCTCCAGTATTTATTAGTAGCCCACTGTTGCTGGACATGGGGATTTGGGGGGTGGGGTGGGGCTGGTGTCACAGACTCTAAGTAGAATATCTCTCGGCGCTCACCCTGGGGGTTTTCAGTTCCCTGGTGTTAGGAGGAGCAATATGGACATGCAGACTGCAGGACAGTTGTATGTAAAACTGTAGCCACTGTGTAAAATTTGAGTCATTCAGCAATGTTTAGCAAGTGTTTAAAATGCACAAGACTCTGCTGGCTGCTGAAGGCGTAGAGCAGCAAACAAGACTCAGCCCACCGGGCAGGAATACATGCAGTTCAACACCCACAGCCGGCCCGGTGCCGAGACAGTGGAGCAGCAATTACAAGTGCAGTGAGCAAAATTCAGAAAGTTCAAGGTGCTGGCAGGGGAGCCAAGCAGTCAGCATGGGCCTCTCTGTGGGAGTGAGGGAGGAGCAGGAGTGAGCTGCTGTCTGGCAGGCGGGGCCAGGAGCACCAAGGAGAAAAGCTCCCCAGGCAGGCAGAGACCAGCAAGTGTTCAAAACAAACCAGTGTCAGAAGAGACATCTGGAGGAACTGAGAGAGGTATTTTTGAAAGAGCTCTCTGTTTCCTGGAAAAAAAAAAAATCACATGATAATTTAGTCATATGGAATAGTTCTACTTTCTTAAATTGAGCTGCTTCTACAGAGTTTAATGCATACCATTCAGTGATCGTTTGACAACAGATGTGTGCTTTACAGGCTCTACTATGTTAACATATAAACATAAAGTTTGAGTGTGTCAGAAACGAAGGACCGAACCAGAAGATGTGTGTTGGAGAGGAGCTTAGGGGTGGCTGAAAGGGATTGTGAGGGCGCGCTGGTGCAGCCCAGTTCCCCTTTCAGGATGTAGGCCCGCATTCCCCCAGATGCTGGGAGGGTGCCTGCTGAGGCTCACAGCCCAGACCACCCCAGGAGTTGCCGCCCACTGGCAGCAGCTGCCCCACCCCTGCTGGGACTGGCTGGCACACCGGTGTCAGTGCCTGGCTCCTTGTCCACTCTGAAGGCCGTTCCAGCTACAGGTCCCCTGGGCAGGAGGGGCACATCACAGTTCACCTCCCCCTGCCCAGGGCCACCTCTCTCTCAGCTTTCCAAGTGCTGTGCCCGAGAACAGCCCCAGACACCACCTGCAGGAAAACCTCTGAACCTTCCTGGAGAACTTGACCCATCCCCGATACACGCTCATGGTGGTTTCCTAGGCTGCTGTGACAGATGATCCCGGAGTGGCTGAAGCAATGGAATTTTATTCTCTCACAATTCTGGAGAACAGAAGCTCCAAATTAAAAGGTCAGCAGGGTCTCGCTCCCCCTGAGGGCTCCCGAGGAGAATCCTTCCTGGCACGCCAGCACCCTGCGGCTCCAGGCATCCCTTGGTTTGTGGTGAACGGCATTCCAACCTCTGCCTTGGTCTTCACGGGACTTTCTCCCATGTGTCTGCCTGTTGCCCCTTCCCTTCTCTTGTCAGGATTTCTCAGCAGATTTAGGGCCCGTCCCAATCCGGGAAGATCTCATCTTGAGATCCGCCACTTAATTGCATTGCAAAAACCCTTTTTCCAAATGAAGTCATAAAGGTTCCATGTGGATGTTTCTTGGGCCGGAGGGGGCGGGGCTCTCTTCAACCCACAATATACACCAGAAAATTAAAGGGATTATATCTCAGGGAAGGGATGGGACCTATAGGTGATTTGAATTTTCTTGTTAGCACTTTTTTGTTTATTACATATTTTGAACAGAAAACTGGTTTATTAGTTTTGTGGTAATAATTTTTTGAGTTATGGGTAGGTAGCTGGATTACAGTGTTCTTGCCCTATGAGTGAAGGGTGAGATTTGAGGAGGGACTCAGCAAACCACTGGATCTCAAATTCTTGAGTAAAGCATGAATTTTCAACATATTGCTGGGCTTACGAGAGGTATGGTGAATCTCCTAAGTTCTCTCTCGGCCTTTTCTTCCCCAAATCCAGAAGCTGAAACAAGAACTGGTAAATAACAAAGAGCAAAAGTTAGCCTGAGGGTAAGAGCCAGGCTAGGCGAATAAACCTTGGGCTGATAGCAAGGCGAGGCTGCCACATTGAACCCAGAGACCTTTGAACAGGCTCAAGTGGTCCCAGATTGGTGGCATCTTCCTAGGTCTATACAGAAGCAGGTGCAAGCCATCTCTGAAGGAAAGCATCCCCACTTTCGGGCCATAGGATTTCCAGGGATCAAGAACAAGCCAATATAGGCTCATGACTAAAGGTCAAACAATGTCACCATGTTGAAGAGACATTAAAAAGAACAAACCTTAAAATTTATCAGAAAAATAGGAGTTGTGCAAGGTTGTTGGATATAAAATCAAATGAAGGGAGTGGGCACTGTAGTCTAGCGACGAAGGTGCCAGCATCCTCCATTGGAGTACCTGGGTTCAAGTCCCAGGTCCAGCTCCTGACTCCAGCTTGCTGCTAATCCAGACTCTGGGAGTCACAGTGATGGTTCAAGGAAAGGAACTGAGCTCCTGCCACCCACGTGGGAGGCCTAGATTGGGTTCCTAGCTCCTGGCATCAGCCCTGGCAGTGCGTGGGGCTGGGAGGCATTGTAAGCATTTGGGGAGTGAACCAGTAAATGGAAGCACTCTCTCTTCCTCCTTCTCAAATAAATAAATTATTTTAAAATCAATTATGTTTCTAGTCACCATCTAGACAGAAATTTAGTGGTTTTTTTAATTGATACAATTTGCAAAGCAGCAGAAGTAATGTATTTCATGGACTCTAAGATGCCATCACTGATTTGATGCACCAATACCCTATGCACCCTGTGAAAGAGAAAAGACTGTCAGTCATAACTGCAGGATGTCATCAGTCAGAAGACATAATCCAGACGACGGAACCCATGTGGAAAAAAGTCTGACTTTATTGAAAGATGCTTAGAGAAGACGGAAAAAGCCAAGAAGCAATCTGTGTTCACAGACAGGAAAATTCAATACCAAAAAGATAACAATTCTTAAACTTGTTGATCAGCACAATTGAGTCCATGCAATTCCAATCACAATCCCAACAGACGTTTTTTGAGGTACTTGGCAAGATAATTCTAGAGCTTAAATAGAATACAAAGTATTAAGAGCAGCCAGGAACCTCTGAACAAAGAGATTTCCCTGCCAGATATCATCAACTTATTGTAAAGTGATAATAAAGAGAAAATATATTGATGCAGGGATGGAAAAAATTAGTGAATGGGACAGAACGGGGTTCCCAGAAACAAGCCTGCAATGTATGGAATGTTGATATAAGACAGAGATGAATGACAGATAAAGCTGCAGGTCTTTAAGAAAAGGCAGAGTATAAAAAAAAAAAAAAAAAAAAAGGCCAGCGCCGCAGCTCACTATGCTAATCCTCCGCCTGCGGCACCGGCACTCCAGGTTCTAGTCCCAGTTGGGGCGCCGGTTCTAGAACCCGGTGTGCCAGCGCCACAAGGTGGAGGATTAGCCTATTGAGCCGCAGCACCCAAGGCCCTGGTTCTGTCCTGGTTGATCCTCTTCCAGTCCAGCTCTCTGCTGTGGCTCGGGAGTGCAGTGGAGGATGGCCCAAGTGCTTGGGCCCTGCACCTGCATGGGAGACCAGGAGAAAGCACCCGGCTCCTGGCTTTGGACCGGCGCAGAGCGCTGGCTGTGGTGGCCATTTGAGGGGTGAACCAACGGAAAGAAGACCTTTCTCTCTCTGTCTCTCTCTCTCTCACTGTCTAACTCTGCCTGTCAAAAAAAAAAAAAAAAAAGGCAGAACTAGTAAATAAGTGGTGGTGATTAATAAGGAAAAAAAGTGGATCCCTACTTAGCCCGTTCCCAAATATCCATTCTTAATGGATGAATGGTTTAAATGTGAAAAATTAATAAGTTGAACTACTGATATGCCATGAAGAAAATGTAAAGACAAGTCCACACTGGGAGCCACGCGTAGATCAATAAGGACTGGCTTCCAGAACGCATAAAGGACTCCTATGCACCACAAAGAAAAATGCAAACAACTCAAGAGAAAAACTGGAGAGGAAATATAAACAGGCATTCTGCACAGAAAGAAACGCAAGAGTCGGGTAAATATGTGGCCAGTGCTCAGCCTCACGGCAAAGGAAATACAAGGCAGGCTGGGGCGTTTTAACATCATCCCAGGCCCGACCCAGGCTTGCTTGTGGACGGCTCCTCTTGTAATATTTCACATACCACAGTGCCTCCTCGTCCCATTCTAAATCCATCCATTCAATACACATTTTTTTCCAAGTTTTTAAAATGTTATATATCTGACAGGCAGAGAAACAGAGCGAGCGAGAGAACGCTACCATCTTCTGGTTCACTCCCAAATACCTGCAATGGATGGGTTGGAGGACAAAGCCGGGAGCCTGGAACTCAGTCTGGGTCTCCGACGTGTGAGGCAGGGACCCAAGCCCTTGAGCCATCACTCCTGCTTCCCAGAGTCTGCGCAATTGGGAGCCAGAGCTGGGGATCAAACCCAGGTACTCTGATGTGGAATGAGGTTATCCTAACTCGCATCTTAACCAATAGGCCAAACACCTGCTCCTGAATGCATCTCTTAGGTGCCTTTCAATGCCAGGAAATAGTCTGTGTGCTTGACACATGTCACTGAACAGAAAAGCAAAGGTCCCTGTCCCAGTGGAGCATGACTGAGTGGGATGCAAACAACAAACAGTGGTGAAGGAGGGAGCAGTGTGATCGCAGGCAGTGAGTGCTCCGGGATGGAATGGGAAAGGCAGAGCCGGTTAAGGAGGACTGGGTCTCTGAGCGGTGGCGCGGAAACAGTACGCTCAGAGCCTCGCCCTCACTTGTTGCTTTCACTGTCCCCTTCGGTCGGTTGTTTCTCGGGAGTATCAGCTAATGACACTGGGCTAACATCAGCCAGTATCTCTGAGAGCTGATTTCACTGCAGGTGGGTAAAATAGAGGAGAAACCCTGGAGGATGCCACCCAGCCCCTCCTATTAAGGTACAGGTGCCAGGCCAGGGGCAGGAGAAGACTGCAAGGTGCAGGACGGGAGGGGCCATTCCATCACCCTCTGCCATGCTCCCTACCACCTCCCTCTCCATGGCCCACTCCAGAGAAGGGGCCCACCTTTCAGAAGACTCACTGCCCGCGCCGCTGCTCACTTGGCTAATCCTCCGCCTGCGGCACCGGCACCCCGGGTCCTAGTCCCAGTCAGGGCGTAGATTCTATCCCGGTTGCCCCTCTTCCAGGCCAGCTCTCTGCTGTGGCCCGGGAGGGCAGTAGAGGATGGCCCAAGTGCTTGGGCCCTGCACCCGCATGGAAGACCAGGATCCGGAAGCACCTGGCTCTTGGTTTCGGATCGGTGCAGCGCGCCTGCCATAGTGGCCATTTGGGGGGTGAACCAGTGGAAGGAAGACCTTTCTCTCTGTCTCTCTCTCTCTCTCTCTCACTGTCTAACTCTGCCTGTCCAAAAAAATAAATAAATAAATAAAAGAAGAAGACTCACTAGCAAGTACCTTTCAGAGGAGAGAGTCCTCTGACACCCAGGCCGGGTGGCAGGAGGGGAGCCAAGGTTGCTGCACACACCACCTGGCTGTGCTAGCCGGAAGCAGATGTTTTCTGCAACATCATCATTTGATGCAGTCCCTTGTACTATAAAAATGTGAACTAGAAAATGTGTACTAGAAAAAAGGTTTCTGAACTCTGCAGGCACTGCTGATGTGTTCAAGTGGGATGGAGGCAGGGCTGGGGATGGGCTCTGTCTCTGTCTCTTGGTAGTTATGGGACAGTCCAACAAGCAAGGGTTCTCAGCTCTAGATTGGCCTGAAGATAGAGCCATGCAAGAAGGAGCAGTCCTGGAAGGCACTGGACACAGCCCTGGGGACCATTATGATGGTCGCCCTCTCCACAAATGTCCCAGGCCCTGGAGGCTGGGTATGGAGCCCCGGCCCCAGCAGCCAGTGTCGTAACTCCTGGGACCTCTGCTTCACTCCGTAGGCCTCCCCTGTTTTTGCTCAGGCTGAGCTCTCCAAGCACCAGCCCAGGCCCAGCTGCAGTAGTTGCCAGCTCTCACTGATCGCTTTATTGCCACTCTGTTCTCATCCAAAGCTCCTGCCCTGGGCAGAGAGGCCTTCATTTCTTCCAGGTCTAGAGGCACAAAGGCCCTGCCATGAAGTCCCCAGAGAGAGGGGGCTAAGTGGCTTCTTTTTCACACCGGAATGCAAAGTCGCCTTCCAATTAGAGACCACCCAGGATGGAAAAATAGGATCAGGGCAGCCAGTCTGGCACAAAAGCCCAGCAGCCTTTACCCAGCAGAGCAGCCAGGGGCCCTGCCTTGCAGTACCACCTGGCTAAAACCCCAGGCCCCCTTCAGCGGTCATCACAGCCTCTTGTTCCTCTGCCTGCCTCCGAAACCAAACTCGAGGACCTATTTCTGATATGAGGGTCGTGTCTCTGAGGGCCTCCAGTGCCCAAGAACTCCCTCCCACGACTTGTTCTTGAAGTTCCTGTGGTGGAGAAAGACATGTCAGGCTTTTGAGAAAAAAAAAATCGACTTGAAACCAAGAGGAAGTTGGAATTCATCCTTAGAGATAGGCAGTCTTTCCAGGAGACCCTCCCTGGGGGGCTGGGCAAAGGCTGGGCCTCGCTCAGGGGTAAAGGGTGAAGGGCAGACAGGAGTGAGTGAGGGGCACACAGCCAACACCATCCTGGCGGGGAGCGCAGCCGTGGGACCATCCCTGCCCATCACTCCCCCGAGGCCTACGCGCAGCCGGCCTGTCTCAGGAATGCAGAAGGCCATTGCTGCCCAAGATATCTGCTCGCCTCCGTGCCAACAGGGCGGCTCCGCCAAAGGGCACTGGGGGTGGGTTTTTTCTTTTAAATTTCAAATCTCCCGGCAAGGACACCTGCCTGGCTAGGCTCCACACTCCTGCCAGGACCGCAGATTTCCAGAAGCACCTTGTTCCCAGGGCACAGTGGGTGTTGGGGAAAAGCTGTGTTTTCCCAGCTACACCCTTGCATCCTCCCTAGAGCTGGGCTCTCGTGGGTCCTTTCTCTCTTCCAGGCATTGTGAGGCCTTGCCCCGGGAGCTCAGAGATCAGCCCAGGGCCTCCAATAACGGCTGCTGCTTTGTTCTCCAGGCGGTGACCCTTCTTGACATCATCACAACCCCCCATCTATTTGAATCTCTCATTCTTCCCCCCTTCTCTAAGGAATGGGGGAGGGGATTACTCTCCAGAGCCTAATCCTGTTGCTCTTGTGTGTGACTAATTCCCTCCCCTCCCCCTCAGGCTCCCAGTAAAGAGGAAGGGGCCTGTTTGCTCCACTCTATGGTCTGTGCCCCTTGGCGGCCATCAAAGCTCGAAAGTATTCCTCCGGGTGACTTCCTGCCCTGAAAGTCCAGCCTGGAACACAAGCCCCCTCTGTTCCTTCACGGCCCCCCAGCGCCCGGCCCCAGGACTTCTGCGGGAGATTGATGCCATGGAGAGTGATAAGTCACCCTTGCCAGCTGCTGGCATCTGGCGTGGGAACAGGTTGCATTGTTGTTCCGATTATAGGACTCCCTAGAGGAGAAGGAGTGGTGTCAGAGCCACTGCCCGTGGCTAAGGGTGTGCCAAGGTGACACAGCGCTCAAGGGAGGCCTTTTTATCCTCAGAGCACCCCACGGCAGGCTGCCTAATTTCTGAAGTTAAAAAGCACATAATTATGGTATTGTTTGACTGCCAAGAATCCTGGGTTAATCTCAGTTTTATTTTGACTGCTACCTAAAATAGCCCATCCCAGGGGGCAGCAGTTAAGGCCAGGAAGCCAAAAACAGAAAGGCAAGCCTGGGACCCAGGCAGGCTGGTGCTTGCAGCTTGGGGGAGGAGTGAGTGCATCAAGCACATGGGGCCCAGGTCACCGCCACACCACCCCGGTCCACTGGTCTTTCCTTAGCCTCTGTCCGTGGCTGCCCCTTGCCCCCAGAACTAGGCTGAGCCATGGGGCACTGGAGGGGTAGCTGATCCCCAGCACAGCCTTCAGGACAGTCCCTGAGACAGTGTGGGGTCTTACTTCTGTGATTTGGGGACGGGACCAGGCAAATTGTGCTAACAACTGACACTACAGAGTGCTTGCTGCAGGACAGATGGCCAGCCTAGTGCTCAGGCAGGGGCGACTCCTCTGGGCCTCGGGCAGGCCTTTGTTGTCTTCGGACCTGCACAGAGCAGGTGGTGGAGACAGGATCTGAACCCTAGGAGTCCTTGCTCTGGAGGCTCCCTCCCACCTACTTAACCACACAGCCCCTCGGGATCTGGGGTAGCAGTACTCCAAGGCTCACAGCACCTCCCCTGGGAACCTGTGAGAGATGCACTCGGTTCCCAAGCGGGGGCTGCTGGAAGAATGGGCCTGCTGAGTGAGGGTCTCCTCCTTGCCTTAGCATTCTCCACCCTACCCAGGTCAGCAAACATTTACTGTGTTCCCAAGGTCTCTGGGCCCCTGGGCCCTGAGAAAAGCTCAAAGACATTAACAGGAGAACAACAATGCAAGGTCCTGGGCGCTCTAATAGAGGAGAGATTCCTGCATGCGGTAGGGAGGGCTTCCTTGGTATATCAGTCAGGAGTCCAGAAAGAGAGAACCAACAGGATAACAGATAGTAGAATATGAAAGGGGATTTTTTCGGGGAATTGGCTCATGCAATTATGGAGTCTGAGAAGTCCCACAACAAGACACGGGCAAGCTAGAGGCCCCGGAGTGCTGGTACCATGGATTAGTCCAAGTTGGAAGGCCTGAGAGTCATCCAAGCCAGTGGCAATTCTTAGTCCCGAGCCTGGGAACCCAGGGTAAGTCCTGAGTCTGAAGAGCAGCAGGCCTGGATGTCTGGTGTGCAAGCAGGGGAGCAAGAGCACATCCCAGCTCCCAGAGTCGGACACATCCGCCTTCCTCTGTTTCTCTTCTCTCTGGCCCCCGGGGGTTGGATGGTACCTGCCACACGGAGGTGGATCTTCCCCACCTGGCCCACTCACACTCCCGTGCTGATCTCTGGAAACTGTCTTAGGGACACACCCAAAATAATGCTTTGCCAGGTTTCTAGGTTTTCCTGAAGCCTGTGGACACTGGAAGCTAACCATCTCACTAGGGGAGGGACACTTGAGTTAAGTCTTAAAGGATGCTGGGTAAGTGGACTTGGATTTTCTAGGCAAAGGCAGCCAAATGGCTGAACCACTACTGTGGTTGAACAGTATAGTTGATCCCTCCCTGCTTGAGCTGTTTGTTCCAGAGGGTTCTGAGCCCCTGGTTCCAGGCTCCAGTCTGCAGGGCACGGCAGGAACTGAGTAACTGTCTCCATATCTCGTACTGCTGACTTCAGTGAGCCTTCCCTACCCTTCCTTCCTGCCCCACCTAAATGCCAATTCAGCTTTTCCAGTCTCAGGCAGCCCTGAACTCCCAAGGTGCCCAGCGCAGCCAAGCCAGCCACTGCCAGTGGCAGCTGTCCGAGTACTGCTCCCAGGGGCCAGCATCGCCTCAGCCAGCAGCTCTCGCGGGGCTGGCTCGGACTCCGTCCAGCTCACCAGGACCCTGTCCCCAGGGGCCCCCTCTAGTCACCCACAACAGGTGAATGGCACGACAGGTGGACACCACGGAGCACAGGGAGCGGCACTGAGCCCTGAGGGTTCCAGTTCATTTCTTCATTCTCTTCTTCTCATCCTAAGCAAAAAAAGATGAAAGGAAGGCCAAGACCAGGCCTCTGGAACCAGTGCGAGTGTGTGTGGCAGAGGTGGGGAGGCGGGGGAGCTCCTTTGGCTCTCAGAATGTCCGTCAGCTTGTCCACCTTTCTGTTGTGCCTGTCCATTTGCTCACAAAAGTGATTCTGAGTTCTTTCAGCAAGAAAAACAAACCAAAGGCAAGTAGGAGTGTGACGGTCTGGGCTTGTGGAGGTGGCGGAAGGCAGGTGCGGCTCCCCCAGCATATGCCCTGACTGGGGTCCGGGAGGTGACTGGCTGTGTGAAGGCACCACCATCCAGGGTAGACAGGGCCCACGTCTGCTGAGCCCCCACTGCAGGCCACTGCACCAGGAGCCCTGCAAGAGCAGAAATCTCCCTGTCCAGACTCCAGCCCTGGGATTAGTGCCCAGGTACACACAGCAAGGGGAAGATGACACTGGGTCTCCAGAGGCTGTGTTCTTTGTCTCTACACAGCTCACAACCTCAGCTCACCTTCACTGTGTCCAACACACTATTCAAAGTCTCCAAAGGAAGCCTCCATCAGAGCCTCAGTGTCGACGGCGGGGGTGGACCGGGGGGAGTTGCACATCCTCAGAGTTCTGGCCCAGGCAGCCCTGAGCAGCCTGGAACCTTGGGGGAGCTCAGAGGAGAATCAGGTGGGAGAAGGAGAGGCCTTGCCGGGGGGTGGAGGCTAGGACAGCTGCAGCCGCCACCTCGTTTCTTTGAGAGCATCACTACTCACTGCGCCTTCCTTGATAGGATGCTTATAAGGAAGATCCAAGGGTTTCCTCCACAACACTAACGACAACCAGGAAAATCATAAAAGTCAACTTCGAGACGTACTTTTCTCTGAAGGGAGGAGAGAACTCCCACTTTGCATATGGCCTTGTCTAAATACTGACGGAGTTTGTGGACTCTGAAAGCTTCCATAGCCTTGGCAGCTCATGACAAGAGCCTCGGGTGATCACTAACATCATAAATAAGAGTGTCAGTTGTTAAATCAACAACAGGAGTCACTGTGCACTTACTCCCCATGTAGGATCTCTGTCCTTAATGAGTTGTACTGTGAGAATTAATGGTAAAACTTGTCTTCAGGGTCCGGCACTGTGGCTCACTTGGTTAATCCTCTGCCTGCAGTGCCGGCATCCCATATGGGCACGTGGTTCTAGTCCCGGCTGTTCCTCTTCCAGTCCAGCGCTCTGCTGTGGCCTGGGAGGACAGTGGAGGATGGCCCAAGTCCTTGGGCCCTTGTACCCATGTGGGAGACCAGGAAGAAGCACCTGGCTCCTGGCTTCGGATCGGTGCAGTGCCGGCCGTAGTGGCCAATGGAAGGAACACCTTTCTGTCTCTCTCACTGTCTAACTCTGCCTGTCAAATTAAAAAAAAAAAAAAAAAAAACTTGTCTTCAAACAGTACTTTATACCTTATGTGTCTGTGTGGGTGTGTGGGTACAAATTGTTGAAATCTTTACTTAGTACAGAGTTGATCTTCTGTATATAAAGATAATTAAAAATGAATCTTAATGAAGAATGGGATGGGAGAGGGAGGAGGAGGTGGGATAGTTTAGGGGTGGGAGGGCAGGTGTGGGGGGAAGAACTGCTATATTCCAAATGTTGTACCTATGAAATTTATATTTATTAAATAAAAGCTTTCTAAAAAACAAGTCAACTTTAAGCACATCATCATCAAACGCTCACCCTGTGCAAGCATTGGGGACACAGTTCTCTGAGAGCCTCTGCCCCTCAGGACTAGCCGTCAGATGTGAACATCGTGGGTGCTGGCCACCCACCTGAAAGTCCCAGTGCTTCCCACTGCAGTCCAGCATTTGTCGCCAGTGCTCAGCTGACCCAGCTAAGCACACGCCTGCACCTCCAAGTTGAAAGCAACTGCATTTCCTGGGCAAAGCAAACAGTGGTGGGGAGAGGAGCTTCACACAGCATGGAACACCGGCTGCTTGCTGCCCGGGGCGTCCCCGCTGCACCTTCTAGCGCTGGGGGAACTCGGGGTACCCTGAGAACTGGAGAGCAGGAAGGTGATGTTTATTTGGAGGCTTCCCTCTCACCCCTCAGCAGTGTTACAAGGTGAGAAAGGAGTGAGGGAAGCCAGGGAGCTGTCGGCATCTCCTTGGCTGACGCCATTCGGATGGGAGGGTGTTTATTATCAGACCAGAAGCACCGTCTTCTGAGCGTTTACCTGTGATCAAGCGTCTGCCAGGATTTTGCCTGCGTCATTTCACTTCGGGTTCGTGACAGACACCCCTCAGGTAGCTCTCCTCTCCATTTTACAGAAGTGAGATCCAGAGGCGCGAAGGAGCTTGCCTGAGGCCCCAGCCAGGGTGTAGCAGGGTCCGGATTTGACCCTGACCCTGGAATCCGTGCCCTTGCTCTGTCGTGCTGTTATGTTCCTTCCCAGCACCACGCCTCACCCCGTGGCCTCTGCACACGCAGTGCACTGACTCTCTCAGTTCGGTGCACTGGACAGGTTCTCCTCTCATCTTGGGCACACACAAGCTCTGTTCTCCCTCGGGAGTATCTGGTCCTAGGTAACAAGGCCCGAAAACTGTTTCCATCTTCCCACTTGCTCCCTGCTCAAATCCAAGTGATTTTACCAGACTCAGATGACAAACGTGTCCCTTGTGAAACATCTTATCCTCCAGGTGAAATTCGCCATCTGCTATAAGTATACAGGAATATGTTTATACTTCTTTACTTACAAGACAGATATATAGGGACTAATAGAGAGCTCCCGCCCACTGATTCACTCCCCGAATGTTTACAACAGCCAGGAACCTGGAACACAATCCAAGTCTCCCATGTGGGAAGCAGAGACCCAACTACTTGAGCCATCACTGCTGCCTCCCAGGGTGGATATTAGCAGGAAGCTGGAGTCAGGAGCTAAGGGGGAGGGAGGACAGGAAGGGAGGGGCAGGTGAGGCCCAGGGGGTTAAGCCAAAACTTGGGATGCCCGCGTCTTATAACAGAGTGCCGGCTGTTCCACTTCCGATCCAGCTCCCTGCTGATGCACCTGGAAAGGCAGCAGTGGGTGACCCAAGTGCTTGGGCCCCTGCCATCCATGTGGGAGACCCAGATGGAGTTCTAGGCTCCTGGCTTCAGCCTGGCCCAGCTCCAGCTATTGCAGCCATTCAGAGAATAAACCAATGGATAGAAAAACCTCTCTCTGTGTCTCTCCCTCTATATCCCTCTATATATACTCTTTCAGATAAATGAAATAAATCTTAAAAAAAAAAAAAAAGATGTTGGCTGAGGCGGCAGTCATGTGACGATTCAACTCACACAGCTCTTAGCAAGTCTTCAGTTCCTCACTGGTTGTGGGCTTGAGGCCTCAGTTCTTTTTTTTTTTTTTTTTTAAATTAATGTATTTATTTTCATCTTATTTGAAAGGTAGAGAGACAGGAAGATTTTCCATCTGCTGGTTTGCTCCCCAGATGTCCAAAATAGCCAGGGCTGGGTCAAGCCAAAGCCAGGAGCCCGGAACTCTATCTATTCTCTCATGTGGATGCCAGAGGCTGAAGTATTTGAACCACCATCTGCTGCTCCCCAGCGTTTGCACTAACAGGAAGGTAGAGAGGAAGCAGAGAAGCAGAGTGGCTTGGAAGCCAGCCAGGCCCTCCCAGATGGCATGTGGGTGTCCTGAGTGGTTACTACGGCCACTGTGCTAAGCACCGCCCCCAGAGGCTTTGGTTCTTTATCACATGGACTGTTCCACCAGATTGCTCACAACAGGAGGCACTGACTAACCACTGAAACATGCCGGGGGAAGCTACGCAAGGGGGGACACCAGGAGGAGGAGGTCACTGGGCGTCCCTTGGATGCCACCTGCCACTCTCCCGTGTCCCCCATTCTGCCCACACCATCTGCTCCACCCTTCCGTGAGCTCCATCCTCCTTGCAGAAGGACCTCTGCTCCTCATGTCTTAAACAGATTGAGGGGCAAGGTGGGAGGGGAGTTCCATTTGGAAGAACTTTTAGGGAGATGGGGCATCTATGTAGGGTTTGGTCTTAATTTGTAACTTATTTTCTCATTTCTCTGATTTTTCCAAGTATCTAAAGACTTCCACTTAACCTTTCCCACTTTCTAGGTTTTAAAAAGAGACAAATCCCAAATGTAAACATATTCCTGGGGTGGGCATGTGGCCTAGCAGTTGATGTTGGTCTGGATGCCCATGTTTCACATCAGAATACCTGAGTTCCATACCCAATTGTAGTTTCTTTTTTTTTTTCCAGTATTTATTTGAAAGATTGTAACAGCTAGGGTTGGGCCAGGCTGAAACCAGGAGCCAGGAGCTCCACCCAGATCTCCCACATGGGTGGCAGGGACTCAAGTACTTGAGCCAGCATTCTCTGCTTCACAGGCACATTAGCAGGGAGCTGACCAGAGGTGGAGCAGCGGGGACTCGAGACAGCACTCGGATATGGGGAGGCCATTGGCACAGGCAGCAGCCAATAACACCATAACACCAGCCCTATCAGCCAATGTCTTGACTATAACCTTATAACAGACTCTGATTCTGAACTACCCCTCTAGACCCTCCAAATTCTGGCTGTCGGGAATGCTATGATGTAACAAGTGTTTGTGGTTTAAATCCACTAAATTTTCAGTGTTTGATATGCAGCAATCAATGCCGCTGGTGCAGTAAATGCTGCTGTTACCCCTTGGCCTACTGCAGAGCTTACCTGCGGCTTTGGTGCACAGTTCCCTTGAAGGCCGTATCAGTTAGCTTTTGCTACACAGCAAAACATCACAACAACTTATTGAGTTTATGACCACAGGCTCAGCTCAGTTGTCCTTCTGATCTGGGCTATATTCTCATTCATGTGTCTGTGGTCAGTTGGCAAGTTGGTTGGAGGCCCACGGATCTAAGGGTGCTCAGCTGGGATGACCCATCTCTGCTCCACATAGTGTCTCATCCCTCAGAAGCCTTGCCTGGGCTTATTCACATGGTGGCAGCATAGCTCTAAGAGTACAGGAGCAGGTACTGCAAGGCCTCTTGAGCTCCAGCCAAGAGCTCCTCCACCTTGCAGTCTACTCATCAAAAGTCCAGCCATGTTCATGGAGTAGAGAAAGATGGGAAGAGCTTGATGGAAAGATCTGTGAAGTATTGTGGCTATTTGGGGATCTCTCCAGCCCATCGACAGATTTCCAGCTCAGACACCTATATCCTCTGGCTTGAGTGTGCTCTCTTGTCTCTTGTCTTCAGAGCATGCTCAGCCCTTACATGAGACGTCTGTAAAGGCAGAGGAGTTAATGCACTAAGATCAGCCTGCAACCGAAGAGGAAGGGAGCTGATGGTAAATCCCTCAGCTTCCTTGCCCTTAGATAATTCTAAGGCATGTTCTACATAGCCTCTCAGAGGGATCAAGTTCACCAGGCACCCTTTGTTGGTATTCCTCTTCTTCCTGTCTCATGCTTCCCACTCCCTGACCATGTTCTGGGGATCACCCCTCTCAAGTGATCTTGTGCTGGTTGCACCAAAATTCTTATCTGCTTTTGGGGAACCCTATAATAGGGTGGACCAGAGTTATATGACCCCTGATCTTGAAGGCCAAGCTAATGAGTTTGAATCTATTCTGTAGATAGTTGAGCTTCTGGAGGTTTTGAGCAGGATAAATTTGTCTTAAGAACAAAAGAGGAGGCACAGTAGATGCTAATACCCACAGTTCCACTGACTTCAGGCCATTGTTATCACAATCAACTGTATGCTGAACAGACTTTGGGGGTAAGAATATGCAGATTTTAAGAAATTCACTTATTTTTGAATAGGTAATAAATACTCGTAGTGCAAAATTAGAAAATATTTATTTTTAGAATCATTGTCACCACCAAAGGAGCATTTAAATAGCCAGTGTTTTTTACAGTGTTTCAGAACATGAGAGAGCTGGCTCTTGACTCCATGTGAAACCATAGTGGCCTTACCTCCTGGCCCTCACGCTGCTGCTGGCCTGCCTGGGCTCTCAGCACCCCACAGCTGCAGGCTCTCCCCCGAGGTGACAGTTGTCATCCTGCTGGAGAAGACACTGATACTCTTGGCCCAAAGAAAACTTGGCAAGATTGACAGATGCCATCCTTCTCCCTGTCACCACAAATAGTTGTAAGTTGACTGATCGCCACCCAGGTGCAGTAGGGTATGTGACTTGTTCTGATAGAAATCGAAAAGTGCATAGTCAAGGCCAAGTCTGCAGCTTTTGTCTCATGCAGCCTGGGAGAGGAGGAGATAATGATTCGTAATACTCAAGAGCCGCCAGTCTTCCTTTTTGCCGTTGGTTCACCCTCCAATGGCCGCTGCATCTCGCTGATCCGAAGGCAGGAGCCAGGTGCTTCTCCTGGTCTCCCATGGGGTGCAGGGCCCAAGGACTTGGGCCATCCTCCACTGCCTTCTCGGGTCATAGCAGAGAGCTGACCTGGAAGAGGGGCAACCGGGATAGAATCCGGCGCCCCAACCGGGACTAGAACCCAGTGTGCCGGCGCCACAAGGCGGAGGATTAGCCTGTTAAGCCACGGGGCCGGCCTGAAGTCTTCAAGGTAGTGAGAGCCACGGCTCTGTAAGGCGGCAGGCTGGGGAAGTGGCGGATTTGGCCACTTGAGAACCAGGCACATCTCCTGAGAATCCCTCTCCCACCCTCAACCACCTGAGAGATCTTGGGCAACTTAGTTCATCTCTCCTGCACCTACTCTTCCTCACTTTTAAAATAGGCCTGCCCACTTTACAGGCGCAGGTCACAGCCATAAACAGCACTTTCACTTCCTTCGTCTTTTTTTTTTTTTTTCTTTCTTGTTTTAGGGATTTATTTTGTTTATTTGGGAGGCTGAGTTACAGAGATAAGGAAGGCAAGAGAAAGAGAGAGAGAAACAGAGAGATCTCCATGCTGGTCAACTCCCCAAACGGCTGTGGTCAGGGGTGGTCCAGGCTGAAGCCAGGAGCCCAGAGCTCCATCCAGTTCTCTAATGTGGGTAGAAGGGGCCCAAGTACTTGGGCCATTATCTGCTGCCTTCCCAGGTGCATTAGCAAGGAGCTGGATTGAAAGCAGAGCAGCCAGGACTCGAACCAGCACTCCAATGTGAGATGCTGGTGACGCATCGCAGGTAGTTGCTTAACCGGCTGCTCCACAACACAGGCCCCTTTTCCAGGACTTACTACCTAGCCAGACAAGGAAGACAGTTTCACGTTGTGAAAAGTAAACATCTCTAAGAGATAATGAACAATTTTAAACAAAGAAACAAGAAAAGAGGTAAACACAAGGAGATGAACTGTCAACATCCATATTGACTCCAGAGGCTGAGGCAGGGGAAGAGCAAGCAGGCGTTGCTGGAGGCATTGCTGGTTTGTAATTTTGCTCAGCCTCAGCCCAACACAGAACTGCAGCGCCCAGCACACAATAGCCGTGCAGGAAGTATTTCCTGGTGGCTGTTCAAATGAAGTAATAAATGAATGAATCTGCTCTACGGTGTTTGTCACTGGGCCTTAGGAAAGTCACCCGGAGAAGAATATTGGAGAGATGACAGAATGGGCAGCTTTTGTACTTTCTGGCCTATAAAGCACACATCAAAAATTGAGAAAGACAGAAGTTTGTAAAACTACAAAAGTCATGGATAAGACTATTCTAATCATTTTTAATTTCTAAATTTCCATGTGTTGCTGGAAGTGGATGGAGGACAGCTTTTGACTTGATGAAGTTTCAAGACATCTGAAAAAAATAAGGGAGGTCCTCTTTGTAACTAGTGTCCTGGGAGCATTTCTGTTCCTTCAGGGGTGAGGGGCTGAAAACATGACCAAAGCAGGGAGAGATCTGAAAGTTTCGTGCTGGCTGATCACAGAGCAAGTTGCTTCAGATTCCTTAGGAATTCAGAGCTTGGATCCTGAAGGACTCCCATGCTGGAAACAAGCTGTGGGGATATGGATCTACTTAGTATCCCATTTCTTTTCTTTTCTTTTCTTTTCTTTTCTTTTCTTTCTGGTTTTTTTTTTTTTTTTTTTTTGACAGGCAGAGTTAGACAGTGAGAGAGATAGAGACAGAAAGGTCTTCTTTTTTCCATTAGTTCACCCCCCAAGTGGCCGCTATGGCTGGGGCATTGCGGCCGGCGCACTGCGCCGATCCAAAGCCAGGAGCCAGGTGCTTCTCCTGGTCTCTCATGGGGTGCAGGGCCCAAGCACTTGGGCCATCCTCCACTGCCCTCCCAGGCCACAGCAGAGAGCTGACCTGGAAGAGGGGCAACTGGGACAGAATCCGGCACCCCGACCGGGACTAGAACCTGGGGTGCCGGCACCGCAGGCAGAGGATTAACCTAGTGAGCCGCGACACCAGCCAGTATCCCATTTCTATGGTATTATGTTTCTTTTTTTTTTTTTTAAGAGTTATTTATTTATTTGAAAGTCAGAGTTACACAGAGAGAGAGGGAGAGAGAGAGAGAAAGTCTTCCATTCAATGGTTCACTCCCCAATTGGCCGCAACAGCCGGAGTTGCGCCGATCCAAAGTCAGGAGCCGGGAGCTTCTTTTGGGTCTCCCACATGGGTGCAGAGGCCCAAGGACTTGGGCCATCCTCTACTGCTTTCCCAGGCCACAGCAGAGAGCTGGATTGGAAGTGGATGCTGTCACTGCAAGCGGCGGCTTTACCTGCTACACCACAGCACCGGCCCTGGTTTTATGTTTCTTTAGGAAATATGTAATAGGCACTGAGTATGGGCCATGCCTCATGCTCTGGGGATGAAACAGCTATCGCAGAATTCTAGGGACTGAACTGACAGCCACAACTAAGAGTGTCCTAGCCTTCAAAGACTCCCAGATCTTGAGACAGAAGCAAACACATGAAAAAATAAATTGCAGTCGATTAAGTTAAATTCATAGCAAAAGTATGATGGAAGTTCTTTTTGACCTCAAAGTTCTGATGACAATTGACTAACATTTGTACATTAAAGAGACTTAGCAATATTTGATGAATAGATACATGGATAAAAGATATCCGGCAGAACGTACCAAGAGCAAGGGCCCAATGGTATATGTCATTTGGATACTGGCAGGTTTTCAAAAGTAATGAGAGGTCTAATTGATAATAGTCATCATTCTCATTTTCCACACCCTCCTTCCACCTTCATTTTAGAGTTTCCCAAGGACTCAGAAAATGTTCTTGGACAGATGGATGGATAGCTGGATGTATAAATAAGTAAAAGAATTATTTTTTTTGCTTCCAGAACTGTGAAGATTTTTTCCAGTAGAAATCTGTTCATCTTTGAAAGCTCAGTGAAAAAAAAATTATCAAGTAACCATCTCTGAGATCTCTGTAAAAGTCCTGGAGGCTGTCCTGATTCAATTTTTTAAAACATTTATTTATTTATTTGAAATGCAGAGTTAGAGAGAGAGAGAGGGAGAGACAGAGAGACAGAGAGAAAGATCTTCCATCCACTGGGTCACTCCCTAAATGGCCACAAGGGCCGGGGCTGGGCTAGGCTGAAGCCAGGAGCCAGGAGCTCCATCCAGATCTCCCACATGAGTGACAAGGGCCCCAAGTACTTGGGCCATCCTCTACTGCTTTCCCAGGTGCATTAGTAGAGAGCTGGATCAGAAGTGGAGCAGCCAGGACTCAAACCAGAGCCCATATGGGATGCCAGCTTCATAGGCAGCAGCTTAACCAATTCAGTTTTTTGGAAGGTATTTCTGTGCCTGGAACCATTGCTGTGGCTTTTTAAGCCTGCATTTTCAGAGTCCTGGAAGTGGAGCCCTGTGTAGACTGTAAGCTGCAGGCCAGAGGTCAGGTTAACTAAATATTGATTCTCCACCCAGTGGAGAAGGAGCTCTTCCTTCAGTGGTTTCTCACTCTCCTCCTGCACCAGAATCAACACCTTTTTTCTGCTTGTTGCTCAGGGAGGCTGGCTCTCCAGGGAGCCTCAGCGTGACTCCTAGGCTCCGTCATTCTTGATGACCTCATCAGGAATTTGGTGACCTGGAAGCCTGAGATTCAGGAAAGAAGCTTGGATCAGGAAGCTCGGCATCGCTAAATGATTTGTTTTTATGAGAAGTTTAATCTTAGTCCAATATTTGTGAGAAAATAATTCTGTGGCTTCCTCAGATTGCCTCGCACTTCCCCCTCTATCCCCGGCCCCCCACCCTCCTTCCAATACCAAACGGCACTAAGATGACGCCCGGGAGTCATACTGTCCAATACAGTTGCCTCCAGCCACGTGTGGTTATCTAAATTTAAATTAATTAAAGTGAAATAAAATTCCACAGTGCAGTTTCTGTCATACAAGCCACCTATCAAGTGCTCGAAAGCCACACGTGTCTAGTGGCAACCATGATGGGCAGCAGCAAGGCCATTTCTATTGTCATAGGAAGTCCTACCGAACTGCATTGCCCTAGAGAGATGGGGAAGTGAGTACTGAGGAGGACCTCCATCTGGGTCTCCCCCCAGAGTGGCAGGAACCCAAGTACTTAGGCCATCATCCACTGTTTTCCCAGGATGCATTAGCAGGAAGCTTTATCGGAAACAGAGAAGCCAGGACTCGAACCCGTGCTCCGATGTGGGATGCTGGCATCACAAGCAGAGGCTCAATGTGGTGCACCACAGTGCCTGCTCCCAGAACCTGGGTTTAATGCTGGTTCAACCACCCACTAAGGGCTTGGCCTGGAGCAGGTTATGTGAACTCTTTGAGTCTCAATCTTTTCATCAGGGAAACAGCGTTGATAATTGTTCCTATGTCATAGAGTTGATGTAAGAATTAATTAGATAATTAGTGTCATGTGCTTAAGCATGCTGCCTGGCATGTGGGAAAAGGTTAAAAATAGTAAGGCGGGGGTGGGAGAGGGAGGGGTTAAAAGGAAAAGGGAGAAACTTAGAGCAAGACAGCTGGTCTGGAAAGGAGAAATGTCCAGAGCGTTGAAAAATGGGCCTGAGATGTGAGCACTTTCATGCTGGCCGGAGGACAGACAAACAGGAGGCGTCCAGACCTCCAGAAACATGGCTCTGGCCTCAGGATTAGATAAGCTGTGCCAGGCAGGGTGACAAATCACATATGATCCACAGTCTTCCTGCCCATCTGTGGCCACAGGAACTGCAATGCCAGTTGGAGTTTAGCTGTACTCACGCATATGCCAATGGCTGCATTCAAGAGACCGAAAAAGGTGTGGAGCAGATGTGGCTTACTTGGGACAGGCTGGGTGAGCCAGGGCTGGGGCTGGAGGGGCCAGATCAAGGTCAAAGGCATTAATGACATGTATTCAGTGCCTGCCAATGTGTTCAAGCACTTCACATATCCAGTCGCACTACAACAGCTCTTGAGTGGCTACTTCCACTTTGTGGAGGAAGAAACGGACTCAGCAGAGTAAAGGAAATTGCTCAAGGGCCACACAGCTGGTAGATGACAGATTCAGGATGTAAGTCCTGGTCCACTGGATTGTGAGACCTACGCGAATTATCTGCGGAAGTCTTTAAGCTTTGAGAAGGGCATAGCAATGGAGATGTACAGAGAGGATTTGAAAGAATCAGCGTTGCTTTAATGTATCACCTTGTAGATCCAGTGCAGTGTCAATGTTGCAGGGGTCACAGACATGAATCAGACGGATCCCTGCCTTTGGGTGCTTGTGTGGCAGTTAGGGAGACAAGCTAAGACAACAATAAGGACAACTAAATGTGAAGCTTTCAAGCTCATCCATTCGAGTGATGTTGTACCACTTACAAGTCTTGGCCTTCCGTTCTCACTCTTGAAACTCTGCAGCCATCACGTGAACATGCCCAGGCTCGCCAGCTGCACGATGAGAGATGAATGGCCAGCTCCTGCCACACAGATGAGTGAGGAGCTTTAGGCCCATCAGCCCCAGTCAACCCGACAGCTGATGCCGAGTGAGTGTGCCATGCCAAATCAGCCGAGCCTGGTTCAGGTCAGGAGAACTCCCAGTGACCCACACATACATGAGAAATTAATAAATGGATGCTTTTTAAAAGCCACTTGGTTTTCAGTTGGTTTGTTTCACAGCAAAAGCTAGCTGATACATGAACAAAACAGACACTGATTCTCAAGACAGTACAGTCTAATGGAGGAGGAAATGTTAATCACAGAGCCCTACAGTAGATGCTAAGAGAAAGGAAGTGACACTTGAGTCAGCCTCCCCGAATGCCCCCGGGGACTCCCAGTCCTTGGTGTTCCCACCCTGTTTGGTCTCCTTCCACACTGGACCTGATTGGTCTTTGTGGCCCGTTGCATGCGGCAGGCGGATGAGAAGCCTCTGAGACTGTGTTACAAAGACGCAGCTCCTACTGGAGCTGTACAGCTCCCTCGCTCTTTCCGCTCATTCCTTCGGGGAGAAGCTGCTGCCGCGCTGAGGACATTCAGGCAGCCTAAACACAGAGGCCACGTGGCAAGGAACTGAAGGGTCCACCAACAGCCGTGCGAGTGAGCTCGGAAGAGGACCCTCAGACTCTGGATGCCCGAAGCCGGGGATGAGAGCTTGCTGTAACCTCTGAGACACCCTGAACCAACACAAGCCAGCTCAACTGCTCCCAGATTCCTGACTCAAAGACAGTGTGAGATAACACATTTTTGCTTTAAGCTGGTATGTTTGGGATAATTTGCTGCACAGGAACAGATAACTAACAAAAGGAGCTAACTAGATAAGGCAGACAGAGGGAATAGCACGGTCGAAGGTCCCCAGGGAGGAGGGAACTTTCATTTCAGAAATGGAAGGACGCAAGAGGCAGGAGTTCAGAGAGCAAACACACGTGGCAGCATGCGGGTTGAAAAGTCCCTGGACTCAGATCTGCCAGGCGTGGCCTTGCAACTCTTACTAAGGAGTTTGCCTTTGGCACCAACAAGAAACCGGATGATTAAGGAGCTGCAACAGGGGAAGAATCTGAGGAATCCCAGATTGTCAGACTGCTGAGGACCGGAGGGCGCATCGAGGCTCCAATCAGCATTGCCCTTGTTAGCTGTAATCATGAGTTGTTTTTCTGTCTCCTTTTAAGATGTTTAGTTTATTTGTTTACATGAAAGAGTGACAGAGAGAGGGGCAGAGACAGAGATTTTTCCATCTACTGGTTCACGCCCCAAATATCCACAACTACACCCAGGGCTGGGCCAGGCCAAGAGTTAGGAATTCCATTTGGGTCTCGGACGTGCATGGCAGGAACCCAAGTGTTCGAGCCGTCCTCCGCTGCCTTCCAGGATGCCTTAGCAGGGAGATGGATCAGAAGCAGAGCAGCTGGGACTGGAACCAGTGCTCCCAGTATAGGAACATAACCGGCTTCACAACACCCTCCCCTATAATCAAGAACTGTAGCAGAGGGGAGGAAAACTCATTAGAAACCAACCAACCTGTCCTGTCCTTGCTGGGTGTGACTCTTTGTTTCCCTGCGACGCCTCTCCAGGTCCCCAGGGACTCCCTGGTGCGGTGGGAGTGATGGTGGGCAGCAGAAGAGGGGGGCAGTATAGAGTGCAGAGAAGAAAGGGCCTGGGGACACTGAGTGGCAGAGGGGGAAGGAGCCAGCAAAGGACAAAGGACCTGGCTGAGGGAGAAAGAACAGCGTGGGGAGGGAAGGTTGGGAAGGGTTGGAGACTGTTCCGAGAAACCGAGTCAGGAAACCATGTATGTTAAGCGTTCATGGGGCCAGTGCTGTGGCGTAGCGGGTAAAGCCACCACCTGCTTCGCCAGCATCTCATATAGGCACCGGTTCGAGTCCTGGCTGCTCCACTTCTGATCCAGTTCTCTGTTAATGGCCTGGGAAAGCAGCAGAGGATGGCCCATGTGCTTGGGCTCCTGCACCCATGTGGGAGACCCAGAATAAACTCTTGGCTCCTGGCTTCAGACCTGCCCAGCCCTGTCCTCATTTGGGGAGTGAACCAGTGAATGGAAGATCTCTCTCTGTCTCTGCCACTCTCTGTCTCTTTTGCTCTGTAACTCTGCCTTTCAAATAAAATAAAACTTTTTTTTTAAGAGTTCAAGAAGTGGGAGCTTTGGTGGAAAATAAAAAGGTTGCAAGTAAAAGGTGGTAAGGAGGATCAGGGAGCAACCGGCTCGGAGCTGGAGAGCAGGCATGGATCATGGGATCTGAATTGGCCACCAGCTGCTGGGCCTGTGGGTCACAAGCCATCCCGGGGGCTGTGCGTGCTTGTGGGAGGAAGAGCTGCAGGTTTCAGGGGTTCTTCCCAACAGCGATGACCACCCTGGAGGAGTGGGGAGATTCACAGTTGGGATGGTGGAGCTGCATCTGGCTGGGAGGCAGAGCTCGGTGGGCTCCGTGGCTCAGCCCACGCTTTTGAATTCACCTGGCTGCCAGTGCTCCCAGGGAGTAATTTGGGATATTAGTTCTCCCTACTCAAAGATTCCCTGGGGGTGGGGGACATCCAGCACAGCAGAGGTGAGGCTGCCCCAGCTCCACCACACCAGACACAACATAGCTGTGTGTGCAGGGCTTGCCAGGAAGGTACCACCAGCAAGGAGAGAGACAAGGGGCACAGGTACAGGGGAGGAGCCACCTCTAGGTCAGCCTTTCTTGGTCGGCCTTCTCCCTTCCTGAACTCTGTTCTGCCAGGAATGAGTCCTGTCTTATATATCCTGGAACACTTAGACTCTTATCTCATTCCCCATGGAGTTGGTCAGACTGGTCTGACCTTTTCTCTCTAGTGAGAAAGAATCTAAAGATGCAAGTGTCTTCCCTGTCCCTGTACTGGAAAAAAACAAAACAAAACAAAACAAAACCCTGCAGGAAAACAGCATTGAACAGGTCCATTCATTTTGTGACTATTATACAAAACTAACTTATATGTTATTTCCCTTTAAAGAGATCTATCCTTAAGATAGAGCTGTGAAAGAATCATCAACATTCCTTGAAGGAAACAGAGTCTGCCTGAGGATAAGAGCAAAGTCCTAGTGTTCACAGAGTAGGGCTGAGTTGATCACATAGAGGGTTTTCCCCTCGGTCTATGATCTCATAAGCCATAAATAGAATAAAAAAAAAAAAAAAGACACATTCACTTTTCCACTAAACAGCCCCCTCCATCTCCAGTCCAGGAAATGTTCTCCTCCCTTTGTTCTAAGAACCAAGGGGCGGGCTACCCGTTGTGCATCTTCCACTGCCCATCCTCATCTAGTATTTCACGACAGCCCTACCCAGGGTCACCCACCCTGGCGGGGCACCATGCGCCTGATGCCACTGGCAAACACCTACACAGACCACAGCCCCGCTCCATGGAAGCGAAGGGACCAGTTTCAAGGCAGTGCATGTCAGAACATCAGCGCTTGCTCAAAACCTCTTCCCCGCTGGGCCGAGTCATTGGCTGCTTTCCCCTGAGTGTGCATTGCACAGACCACAGACTGGGAGGGACCCAAAGAAAGGAAAAGACACGCTGCCGTAAGTGTCACCTGTCCACGCTCGGGGTCAGAGGAGGGAAACGGGTCCACCTCCAGGGAAGCGGGGGGAGGGGGCTAGCGGACAGGCCTGAGCAGCTGGGAGAGCTCTGCTGCAGCCTGGGGACCCCTCCTCGTTCCCCTCTACTGCAACAGTGAACCAGGTGCGCTTGGGAGCGAAAAAGCTCTGATTTCTCAGGGCTCGCAGGCCCTTCCTTCTCTGAACAGAACAGACTGTTCAGTATCTTTCACCCATTCACCTAGAGGTGTTTTTTTTTTTTTTATGATTATTGTCTTCTTGAAATGTGCAATCAGTTCTCCTGATAGAACATCTGTGGCCCTTGTTCTTGCAAGCCTGATCCTCACAAGCATCAGCAGAGATGGTTTGGATGTTTCAGCGACTGCCAGCTCTTACTGACAGTACAGCAGTTGGTCAACCTCCTCCTGCCTGCCCTGAGCACAGCCCTGGGGGATGAAGGCAGCCCCAGGACCTCCTGGTTCTTTGGAAAGAAAGATGCAGTTCCAGCCAGTGCAGGTATTCTGGAGATAATTGCGATTTTTTTTTCCTTTTCACGTGGATGTCACCGTAGTTCATGAATAGCGCAGATAATGTGGGAACTCCCCAGTGGGGACATTTGAAAAGATTGAAGGGGAAACAGGAACCAGCTTCTATCTGTCCTTAGTTTCACTCAGTAAGCACACTTTCAGATTTTGCTACTGGTAGCCTGATTTTATTCCAAAGCTCTTCACATTTTCTGAGGGGAGCAGGATGCTGGGAAAGAATTTATGAGCTAAAAATATGGAGATGAAGAAGACTGTGAGTGCTTACAAAGGATCCACTGTTGGTTGAATGCGGGGAGAGGAGTATGTGAAACCACGAGTGTTACAGAGAAACAGGCAAAGCCAGATGACGCGCGTTGGAAGCCAGGTTAAGAAGTTTGCGATTTCTCCTACTGCCTGATGTCTGACACACAGGGTTTCAGTGCACCAAGTCCAGCTGCAGGGTGCTGCTGGCTTGGATTGCTCTGCAGGGCTCTGCCGTGGCGGGGAAAGTGATGGAGCAGAGCAGTTGGCCCTCATTACTGCAGGTCACAGTCCCAGGGGCTAGTTCTCAGCTCCAAATTTTCTCCATTCAAGTTCTATGCTCGAGTGAGCTGTGAAAGGAGATGCTTATCTCCTCCCTTGCTTTTAGCAGCCCCTGCCGTTCCATTTCCTTCTTGAAAGCTCTGACTCAATGACTGGAGGCCTGCTCCCCCCTCCCCCACTCCCCGTCCCATCCTGTCTCCTGGCACTTGCATGACTCCCCCTTCACTCACTGCCTTGCAAAACCCGCTCAAGCCAAGGCTGCGCACACAGCACCCTGTGCCGCCTTGTTTGTTTCTGCGGCTTGTCTGGAGCTGGAAGCTGACGACAGCAGCAGCTGATCACTCCCAGCAGGAAGATGGTCTAACACATCCACACAAGCATTTACTATTAGGTCTGGCTAACCTGTAAAGCACGCAGTGCGGTCACCTCTCAGCCAGCCCGTCCAGGAGGTGCCCTGAGTGCTCCAGGTGTGCTGACCATCTGGGCTCTCGTTACTACTAGTATTGTTTTATTATTTTAAAGCATGATCCTACTTAATCTGGATTATGCACAACTACTACATGTGGTCTTTCTGAATACTTTTATCTTTCTTTTAATTACTAAAGTAACATACTAAATACAGAAATTTTAAAAAAAGAGAAAACACCCTTTTGATCTATGTGCTTTTAATAATTTTTCTTTTTTAAAAAATATCCTATGTTCATTTATTTACTTGAGAGGTGGAGTTACAGACAGAGAGAGGGAGATACACAGAGAGAGGTCTTGCGTCTGCTGGTTCACTCCCCAAATGGGTGCAACGGCCAGAGCTGGGCCAATCCAAAGCCAGGAGCCAGGTGCTTCTTCCGGGTCTCCCACACACAAGTGCAGGGGCCCAAGCACTTGGGCCATCCTCTACTGCTTTCCCAGGCCATAGCAGAGAGCTTCTTCAAAAGAGGAGCAGCTAAGACTAGAATCAGTGCCCATATGGGATGCCGGTGCCACAAGCAAAGGCTAAGGTCACTATACACAGCGCCAGCCCCAGCTGGCCCTGCTTTTAATAGCTTTTCAATGTATACAGACTCATTTTCTTTCTTTCAACAATAATAGTATACTGTTCAGTTTATCTAAGTCCATTTTTTCACTTAGTATTAGATCATGGAGGTATTCCCATGCCACTGTAGAGATTTTAATGGTTGTGCACTATTACATAGAGCTAATTCCCATCACTGGATGTTAGGGTATCAAGCACTTATTGAGCACCTACTATGTGACAGTCATAGTTCTAAGCTCTGTGTAGGAGCTGGTGTTGTGGTATAGTGGGTTAAGCCATCACCTGCAACGCCTTCATCCCATATGGGTACTGGTTCATGTCCCAGTTGCTCCACTTCCCATCCAGCTCCCTGCTAATGAGCCTGGGAAAGCAGCAGAAAATGGCCCAAGTGCTTGGGCCCCTACTACCTATGTGGGAGACCTGGAACAAATTCCTGGCTCCTGGCTTTAACCTGGCCCAACCCCAGCCGTTGTAACCATCTGGGGAGTGAACCAGCAGGTAGAAAATATCTGTCTGTCTGTCTCTCTCTCTCTAATTCTGACTTTAAAATAAATAAATAAATCTTTAAAATAAAATAATAATTGAGCTCTGTGTACATATTAACTCATTTAATTCTCATAACCCTGTGTAGTAAGTATTATTATTATTATTATTATCCCCATTGTGCAGATAAGGCAACTGAGTCATGGAGAGGTGGTACCCTGCTGAAAGCACACCATTTATGAGTGGTGAAGCTGGATTCACATCCAGCCAATCTGGCTCCAGCTCTGTGCTCTAATCACAATTCGCTGGCCTCCTTCTGCCTACCTCCACCTGGGAGAAAAGCGCCATCTGTGTAAGACTTTCCTGCTGATCGAGGAAGCTGCTGCCTTGTGAGTCACTGCAGTGTAGAATGGAATCATCAGCTGTTCAGACAACAGGAAAAGCAGCCTCTGGGCGGGATGGGCGGTGTCAGCTCCGCAGCCCCGAGACAGCGCTTCCAGGCCAGGCCGAGCACTCTGCCTAGCCAGCCCGAGGCCTGGGTTACTCCTCTCAGCGGAACCCAAGCGGCCCCAGCCTCCCCGGAGCTCTGTAACGTCCTCACAGCACACCGAGGGCGCCTGCCCTTTGCATCCTGCTGAGAGCTGCTGCAGCTGACCCCGACCGGCCTCAGGAGGTGACCGGGGAGTGAGGTAGGGGGTCCGCTGGCGGGGGTGCTGTGCTCCTAGGGTGCAGGCTACGCTGAACTGAGATGCAGTGCCAAGCCTGTGGGGTGCCAGTCCCCAACCCATGAAGTGACAGTGGCAGCGCCTGGAGCTGATGCGAATCCTCTGGCCTGTGGGGACTCGGGTAATTGTCTCCTGCCTGACTCCACGATCCTCATTCTCCGTAGCCTTGAGACCTGGCTTTACCTTTGGCCTCCTACTTTCCTAACCCCTCCCTTCCGATAATGAAAATTCGACCTGGAAGCTAACTAGGATAGCTGCTCTGTTTGGCTTGTTTAATTCCCACTTACTCAATTCTCACAACGGGTGCTATGTGGTAGAATGATAGTTAACCACAATTATCCTCATTTTAGTGAAGAAAGGCAGCCCAGGCTAACCAACCCGACGTAAGGAGGGAAGGGGTCAGGTGCAGGGATCACTGCAAGGCTGTGACCTCAACTTGAACCTGTACCCCGGATACCACGGGAGGTAGCGGTGGCTGGAAGGAGAACCGTGGTGGAGCCGTCTTGCTTCTCTTCCCCCATCAATACTGGAAAGAGAAGGTCTAAATCAAGGACTGGAACTGGATGGGGCGAGCATTGAGGACGGGAGGTGGTTGGAAGTTGTTATGTAAGTACCCTTAACAATTCGTTCCAGGCACTGGAAGCAGGTTTAGGTCAGACAGTTTCCTGCTGTCTCCCTGGGGGGCCTGTGGGTAGCCTTCACCCCTTCCTTTAGAGAAGAACCTGGAGCACCCAGACCCCACCTACAAAGTCAGGCTAACTTGGTTCGGGGAGCCAGGGTTCTCAGTGCAGTCCCAAGAGCCGTCCTGATTCACACTCCAGATCCTGATGGGTCAGCACTGCACAGCTCAGAAAGCCCACACTCCGGGTTCCCACCTGAGCCGAGACTCTGCCCCCTGGACTTTTGGGGATGCCCATGTCCCGTGTTGGAGTGCCTGGGTTCAAGTCCTGGCTCTGCTCCTGATTTTAGCTTCCTGCAAATGTGCATCCTGGGAGACAGCAAGGGATGGTTCAAGTAGTTGGGTCCTTTGGAAATATGTTAAAGAATGTAGGAAAGATGCTGTACGTGGAGCTGTATAAGATGTCGTAAAAACTGACTTTCCTACAGCTAAGTGAATGCTATTGTGTTTTGGAGCAACAGACTCTTAGAAATGTATATGTGCATGTGTGTTCTTTTCTCTGCCATAGTCCTTGAAGGTAAAAGTAAATCCTGCAAAATAAAGATGCGCTGTCAGATAGGCTTCATAAAACCAAAGGAATTGCTGCTATCCTAGCTGGAACCACGGTAATGTTGTTGCCTGGACTAATGAGGTGGCCCCTGACCCTACAATCCATTCACCCCGTTATGAACAGATTAGCACTTAAAAGTGCAATAGATCCTGTCACTCTCCTGCCTAGAAACTTGTCGTGCCTTCCTAGCACGTGCAGCTGTGGTCCCAGATCCTCATTAGGCGTTCATGATGCAGCCCCTACCTCACTGAAGATGCAGTACAGTAAAGAGGCTAAGAGCTCCACGGCCATGCCATCCAGCTGAAAGCCTGGCTCTGGCCCCTTGCCGGCTGTTTGACTTTGGCCAAGTGTCTCTACTTCTCTGCATCTCAGTGTTCTCATCCATAAAAAGAGGCTGTTAGTATGGCCCATTGCAAGCCCTCCACAGCCATCAGCTGTTTTTAATATAACTGCTGACTTCATCGCCTCCATCTCCCCACTCCCAGTTCATCGTGCTTCAGTCTCACCAACCTACTTTCTGTTCCTCAGTTTTGCCAAGCTCGTGCCTACGTGCGGGCTTTTGCCCTGGAATACGTGGTGCTGTCAGCCTACGCCTCCTACCCCACCCAGGCCCGTTTGTTGGTCTCCTCTCATGTTCAGATTTCAACAAGACACCCCATCAGAGAGGCCTTCCTAACCACCCAGTTGAAATTAGTCCCAAGTCTTTCTGGGGGCCGCTGCTGTCCTGTGGCAAATCCACCATGACAGAAATGCACCACCAGCCACATGTCCTGTGTAGCGCTCAAAAGCTGCACAGTGTGACCTGGAGGACTCAATGTTTCATTTCAATTAGTTTTACTTAATTTGGACTTTACTAACCGTGTGACTACTGCATCGGACAATGCAACTCGAGCCCTCACCTGACTTTGTGGTCTTGATAGCCCTGGTAGTGGCCTGAACTTACCTTGCAGATCTGTCTGTCTGTGGTTTATGAACCATCTCCTCCCGCCAGAGAGTGAGTGGAAGCTGGCTCCTCCCAGGGCTAGGGAACTAGCTCTAGGTCTTTCTGTGCTCCTTAAGATCTATTGGATGAATACATGCATAAAGAGGCCTATAACAGCCACGTGTAAGTCAACATACATGATGTAAATGCAACATGTGATATCATTCCGTGCGTGGACAAGCCCTGACTTATGATTTGACATACGATTTTGACTTTACAATATTACAAAAGTGGTCCGCATTTGGTAGGAACCGTACTTTGCGTTGTGAGTCTTGATCTTTTCCCCGGCTGGTGATAGGCGGTGCCACGCTCTTGGGTGCTGCTGGGCAGTGGCAGTGAGAGCAAATCCCCAGCAGCCGTGTCATCACGAGGGGAAACAGCTGACACTCTGCTATGTGTTGTGTTGCTCGGCTCTGATGGCCTGTGGGGCACTTGTATTCAACAACTTCGACTTACAGTTTGTCACCTTACGATGCGTATACCCAGACGTGAGCCCATAGTAAGTCAAGGAGCACCTGTGAAGTTAGTTTAAAAGCCTGAAGAGGTGTTTTACTTCCCCCACACCCAGGTTATTAAGACAGGAAGTGACAATAAGTGACTTTTACAAGTCACTTTCCTATTTATGAATGTATTTTTCACTTCTACAAATGAGGTCTCTCACCACAAAAATTGTTTGAGAGGGTCTTCAAAAATTTAAAGGAAAATGTGTATATACTATGAAAAAATGCAGGGATTTTTAAATTTTATTTTTATGATTTATTTGAGAAGCAGAGAGAGCACAATTAAGCTTTTAAAAAAGATTTATTTATTTTTCATTTGAAAGGCAGAGTTACAGAAAGAAGGAGAGGGAAAGGGAAGAAAGAGAAAGAGAGACATCTTTCATCCACTGGTTCACTCCCCAAATGGCCACAACGGCCGATCTGAAGCCAGGAGCTTCCTCTGGGTCTCCCACTAGGGTACAGGAGCCCAAGCACTTGGATCATCTCCCACTGCTTTCCCAGGTGATAGCAGAGAGCCAGATCGGAAGTGGAGCAGCTGGGTCTTGAACCGGCACCCATATAGGATGCTGGAACTGCAGCAACCTGCTATGCCACAGCATTGGCCTTTTTATCTTTTATTTTTTAATTTTTAAAATTTTATTTATTTGAAAGAGTTACAGAGAGAAGTGGAGACAAAGAAAGAGGTCTTCCATGTGCTGGTTCACTCCCCAGATGGCCGCATCGGCCAGAGCTGCGCCAATCTGAAAAGCCAGGAGCCAGGAGCTTCCTCTGGGTCTCCCTCATGGGTACAGGAGCCAAAGCATTTGGGCCATCTTCTACTGCTTTCCCAGGCCATAGCAGAGAACTGGATCAGAAGAGGAGCAGCTGGGACTAGAACTGGTGCCCCTATGGGATGCTGGCACCTCAGGCAAAGACCCTAACCTGCTGCACCAGTGATGGTCCCCCCTTTATCTTTTAATTCTACTTTTTCACAAGCTTTCTGAAATCCCCTCATATATATTCAAATAATCTACCTCCCCTCTGGAAACGTAAGGAGGACCTGAGCTGCCCTGACCATAATTCTGTTTCCAGGTAACTTCGGAGCAGCCCGTGTTCAGGCTCAGTAAGGAAGGGCAAATCTGTGAGCTCTTCTTCTGGCTTTTGGGGCAGCCCTGGACTGCAGCAAGCAGCCCCCGTGCTGGTCCCAGGCCTGTTCACCTGTTCACCTGCTGCTCGGGAGCCACAGCTTCAGGTTCAACTGGGTCAGACCTGAAGCCTCTGATGTGCGTGGGTAGCCGCTGCTCTGAGAACCCGAGTATTCCTAAGGGAGTTGCAGGATTCTGCCAAAGAAAAATAGCGTAGGAGCAAGCTGTCTCCCTCCTGTGGGAGGAGCTAAACCCGAGTTGGCCTGAGATACAATGCCCCATGCTCCTGGGAGGGCTGGGACCTGGCAGGGTCCATCCCCCATCGGCAGTGTGGGGCTTCCAAGGAGCGCCAGGTCTGTGCTCTCGTCTCCTGTCTACACAAAGAACTTGGCTTCATGTCTGCGTGCTGGAGAGATCGGCAGCTGGCACAGCAGCATCAAGTCAGGGACCGGGGGTGTCCCCACCTTGTAGCATCTGGATCTGAGCCCACAGAGCTCAGGAATATGGATTACTGCAGGGCCCTGTGGCCAAGGGAGCTGCCTTGCATTGCTCAGAGCCAGGTGCCAGCTTGCTGTGCCCAGCTGGCCACGGACCTCCCATGACCTGGGCCTGAGCTGATAAGTTAGGGACACGGACAGGAGACTGCTGGGCTGAGGTTGTTTTTAAGACTGCTTTGTGCTCTATGTGCTTGGATTGCTTGTCAACATTCTCCCTCCCTATGTGGCTGTGTTGCCTTCTAGACACACACACACACACACACACATGAGAGAGAGAGAGGTTCTCTTCCTGTAACATCAGACCAGATTCTCAGGCTGCATGAAGGAAGGTGGCAGTGGTGGGCCTGTGTTTACGGGGCAGGAAGCATGAAGACAGGTGTGCTGGCCCTGAGACCCCAGGGGATTTCACTCCTAAGGCACCAGTGGGAAGGCCAGTTCCTTTAAGAAGGTGAGGTCCCTTGTGGCTAGAGTGCCAGGAGCAGTATGTCCACCCCACCTCCCCGAGCCCCAGGTTCTCAAGTTGCTTCTTCAGCAATATCCCCACGCTCCCTCGTGCCAGGCCCTGCCTGTGGTCCAGGCCCTGCCCTGCCCTGCCCTGCCCCGGAGGCTGACTCGGGTCCTTTTGCAGGAGGAGAAGGCAGGGACGCCGGAAGTGGTTTTTCTGCCTCAGTACCCGCTGCCTGGCAGGTGAGTCACCTGGAGGGTGCTGGGCCCCCCGGGCACTCCTAGGTCTTGCAACCGAAGGCCTTGAACATGGAGGCAAAGCCATCTTTGGAAGGAGGCCCTGGGGGGCGGGGGGCTGGAGAGTGGACATGGTGGGGGCGCCCCCTGAGGCCCCGCCCATCCACAGTCCCCACAAGCTGCTGGGTCTGTCCAGCACCATTCTTGTCCCTGGGTTCTTAGATTGCTTCTGCTTTTATTAAATGCTTGCACACTTGGCTTCACCTTTCTGGAAATCCTAACAGGGCTGTGTAAAAAGCCATGTGTCCTGGTCAGTGCCACGGCTCACTAGGCTAATCCAGCGCATGTGGCGCCGGCACCCCAGATTCTAGTCCCGGTTGGGGCGCCAGATTCTGTCCCTGTTGCTCCTCTTCCAGTCCAGCTCTCTGCTGTGGCCCGGGAGTGCAGTGGAGGATGGCCCAGGTCATTGGGCCCTGCACTCACATGGGAGACCAGGAGGAAGCACTTGGCTCCTGGCTTCGGATCGGCACAGCGCGCCAGCCATAGCGGCCATTTGGGGGGTGAACCAATGGAAGGAAGACCTTTCTGTCTCTCTCACTGTCTAACTCTGCCTGAAGAAAGAAAGGAAGAAAGAAAGACCATGTGTCCTGGACTAGGAGTCACTGGGCATTTTCTTGCACATGACTGGGTGGGCCCCCGACTTCCAGTGCCACAGTGAGGACTTGGGGCACGGGCGACCACTCATGCAGGACCCCTGCCTCTCCAGAAGGACATTAGGGTTGGGTTGCGGGTGGGTTGGGTTGGAGCAAGACTTCAGCCCCCTAAAGGAAGTTCGAGAAGAGAACGAGTAACAGCGGGGAACACGGCCCATGGAGCTCTTGGGGAGGAGGAGGGTCTCACGGTGACGCTCATGTTTGCGGTCGCTCTGCACTTGCGTGTTCAGGCCCTGTGCTCAGTGCCGTCTGACCTCATGGTGTCCATTTCTCCAGGGCCCATCCAAGAGGGGGAAACTGAGGGCCAGAGAGAGGGCAAGGACTGTGTCCATGGTCACATAGCTTCAAGCAGCAGAGCCAGGGCAGCTACCCCCAAGGCCATGCTTTGGATCACAACACACCTGCCACCCACCCACAAGTGCCCACTCGGGGCTCCCACATCCCTGCCCTGTGCTGGCCACTGAGGGGCCCCTGTGGGTGCCTTGGAGTGACCTGCTCCCCTGCCCACAAGGCCTGAGAGCCAGATCCCCCCTCTGCTGATGTCATGTTTCTTCCTGTGGAATTCTGTTGGAAGGTGGCTCCTAGCTGCACCAGTGCTGTGAGGGAAAGATTATCAAAATATTTGCTGGCCTTGCAGGGAACTTTCAGAGTCATTACTGAAGCCCTCTGGGATGTGTGAGGTGCCATTGTTCCTCCCTGCAGCGTCTGTTTGCCCCCGCCTGCGGGGAGGGGAGAGGTGAAGAATCTATATTTAACCTGCAGGTGGAGGCTGCATTTCACTTCTGTGAGCACACCTGGGAGGCCCGTGTCCAGTGCTGCTGTCTGCCAGTGGCCTGCCCAGATAAGTAGGCCTTTGGCAATCTTCTGATCTGAGGTGTTAGGTATGCTCCAGATTAGCCCAGCCCCAGAGTCTTGGTGTTCCATGTTCCTTGCGGGGAGGAAAGAGCCCTGGGCTCCCTGCCATCCTGACTGGCCCTAGCCTTGACTAAGGCCGTGCAAATTCCTCACCTCCCTGAGCTTTTCTTTTTCTTGCCTGGAAAATGGGGTGGGGAGAGCCAGGAGAGACAGACAGTCTGTCTGTAGGTAGCATGGAGCCTTCCAGCAGGGAGCCGGGCTGCCCCAGTGCCCCTTCAGGAGAGCTGGGAGGCTCTGGGCAACTTTCTGGGTCTCAGTTGCTGCGTATGTACTCATGTGTGTGTGTGCGTGCACGCGTATATGTGTATGTGTGTATTCGTGTTTGTGTGTGTGTGGGAACCAGGGCTGGAGGTAACATCGCTGGCACGGTGCGTGGCTGTGAGCTAACAGTGATCATGCCCACGATTATTCTCGGCCCCTCGGTGCTTGGCACTTACTTTTATGAGCCACACTGTGGGTCTTGGCAGTCGTCTTGCGGCGGGCAGGGGGTGATGCTGGGGCGGAGCAGTGGGTGGAGAAGCTGGCTGGAGGGGAAAGAGTCTTCCACACTTGGGTTTCAAAACAAGAGGTGGGGGAGGGCAGGGAGCAGGGCAGGAATGAGGGAGCCCCCCCCATGACGTGCGCTCAGGGACTGCTGTAGTGCAGCCACTTCCCCTGCATCCAGGTCCTCGGCAGGGCTGGGGAGGCCAGGCGCGGATTCCAGCGTCCTGGACGTGTGACCTGGAAGGGAGAAGGTTGTGGGGAGACGGCGTCAAGCACTAAAACAGAACTCCTCCAGCTTTTCCTGTTCCTGATGCTTCTCTGCCTCCAAGGGAAGTTTTTTGCAGGTGCCATAGCCAGAGTTAAAAACAACAACAACAAAAGAAATCACAGGTCGCAGTCAGGCAGCTGGGGAAACTCCAGTCAGATCCTTATGGCGTCCCAGCTGGCCAGGGCTGCCTCTTCCTCCTGGGTTCCTTCTCTTTGCCTGTGGAATGGAGATCCTAGTACCTGTTCTACAGGGCTGGTGGAGAACGCGACGCTGACAGCGCAAACAGGGGCTTGGAAAAGCCAGATCCATCTCCATGCCCTTGCCCACGTGCGTCCTCCACTTGTCTGTCTGCCTTCCATGGCGAACCCCAAAGCCAGATTCCCTTATGCTGTGTGTTGTTAGCTTTCGGCAGAAAGCTGCAGTCTTCCTAGAAGCTCCCCCGGGCAGGTCAGAACCCGTGGGCTGTGGTCGGTGGTGGGTGCTGTTAAGGCGAGGCTATAAATCGGACAGAAGCAGAGGGCAGAGCTCAGCAGCCCCTCCCCCCTGGCGTGCAGCCACAGTGTAGAGCTTAGCTCTGCAGCCACAGCCCCCACTAAGGCTGGGCACAGTGGGAGTCCCAGGGCAGGCTGGGGACACCGCCTCGCTCTGCCAGGCGTCCTCCACCCGTTCAGGTTGCGACTATACTGCCGGCTTTCCTCTGGCCACGGGAAACTTGTGGCAGAGGTGGGCCAGGAAGGAGTGGGCAGTGAAGGGAAGGCAGTGAAGGGAGACGTAGGGCACAACCGTGGACCTGGCAGCATTTGATGAGCTGAATGTATTGTTTAATCTGAGAGGCAGAGAGAGAGCAAGAGAGAGAGAGCAATGAGAGCTCCTATATGCCACTTCTCTCCTCAAATGCCTGCAGTGACCCCTGACAGAAGCTGGGAACTTTATCTGGATCTCCCGTATGGCTGGCAGGGACCCAACTACTCAAGCCATCAGGGCTGCCTTAGCAGGAAGTTGGAATTGGGAGAGGAGCTGGGACTGGGACCCAGGCACTCCTATGTGGGATGTGGGCATCCCTGCCGGTGGCTTAGCTGCTAGGCCAAATGCCTGCCCTTTGATGGGCAGAAATGCTGAGCTGGTACCCAGCAGGATCTCATCTCTTCCAGATACTGTGTTCCTTTGATCTTCTCCTAAGCCTTCGCACTGCTGCTGCCAAAGTCTTCTCCACCAAGGTGACTTTTTGCAGATTAAAAACAGGCCTCCTAGGGTAGCCATTGTTGCACAGTGGGTTAAGCTGCCACTCGGGACCCCACATCCGTGTCAGAGTGCCTAGGATGGACTCCCATCTCCGCTTCTGATCCAGCTTCCTACTAATGTGCCCAGGGAGCAGCAGATGCTGACCCAAGTCCTTGGGTACCTGCCACCCATGGGGAAACCTAGGTGGAGTTCTTAGCTCCTGGCTTCAGCCTGGCCCAGCCTTGGCTATGGCTTGCTTTTGGGGGATGAACCAGTGAATGGAAGATGCCCCCCTATCCTTGCCCCCCTCTCTCTCTCTTTCTACCTTGCAAATACATAAATCTTTAAAATAAAGAAATAGGAATCCTTCTTCCCCAGAAAATGCAGTCCTGCACAAAGAAATATAACTTGCCACATGGATACAGAGGTGTTGTTCCCTCAACTGAGTTGACTTGTACAGTGAACAGCATGCACAACCGTACAGGAGCCCTCTTTTCAGTACTGGACTTGAGTGGTCCTGCTGGCCACAGAGCTTCTGCTGCTGCCTCCTCTGTAGCCCTTCCCGTTAGCAGGGCCAGCTTGTAATGGGTAGCGAAAGCTAGCCTGGACTGGCACTGTCAGTTTGTCCAGCCCCTCATTGAAAGGGCTCGTGAGCACCTCCAGGGCCTGGTCAGAGGCTGTCTGAGGGCCCAAGGTGACGACATTCTCCCAGACATCACTCAGCACGCAGGATGGGTCTCTGCAGAGGCCAAGGGCAGTGCTCCCCCACCGTGTTCAAGACATGCACCCCAGAGCTCTGGGGGTGCTGGCATCTCTCTCAGCCTGCTCACAGGTTGCTTATCAACAACCTCCCTGAAGGCCTGCTCGCACACCTCAGGATGCCAGAGGTGGGCAGGTGGGTGGCTTAGCACCCTCCATCCCACCGGAACCATTCCCTCCTCCACGAGCTGGCTTCCTGAGTTCGGGCAGCTCAAAACCCTGGCGCTCCAGGAGTCTACCTACCCACCTACCCCACCACCACCACCACCCCACTTTTAAACCCACGGGCGCTGCCAGGCTTCCTGGACCACCTGTTTAGATGTGAACAGCTGGGAGCCAAGCTTCTGGTAGCTTTGCCAATAGCCAGGAGAGGCCACTCCCTGTGAGGAGCAGAGCTGGAGGTGGTCCTCTGGCCAGGTCGGGGAGGGTTGGCATCAGACACGTTGTAGGCGTGAAGGAGTGGCAACATTGGGGGTTGGGAGGGCCGGCAGCTGCGAGGCTGCACAACCATCCCTGGGCTCTCTCTTTCCACTGTCAGCATCCGAATGGGCCAGAGCTTTCTCACAAGTGTAGGAGCACTTCTAAGGAGCACTAACCCAGCCAGGCAAGGCGGGAACATCCGGCCCAAGCTGGAGGAGGAGGAAGGGACGGAGCAGGCTAGATAAAGAGGGCCAGAGCCTGGGGCACCCCAGTAAGGTGAGGAGTGTAGGGGAGCCGTCCTGAGGAGTGTGGGCTTTGACTTGCTCTGGAGGATTCGGAGTGGAGAGAGGGGGTCAGGCTGGCGGTTCAGAAACATCACGCAGGTGCCTGCATGACAGCCAGTTCGCAGCAGGGCAATGTGGGAGGGAGGGGACCCGGCTGGCTGTGCAGAGTCCAGCTGAGGCAGGCCAAGGACCCACAGTATGGGGGTAGGGAGGGGCTCAAGGTGTGGCTTTGAGGACGATTTATGGGTAAAGTCCCCAGGCCCTGGGAAGTGCTTGGCCTTGTGTGTGGGGGGTGGGGGGTGGAGATGGGGACAGACAGGGGTCCAAGGTGGCCCCCGGGGCTCCAGGTTGGACAACCAGCAGGAAGGAGGTGTCATCCTGATACAGGGGCATACAGAGAAGAAGGGGCTGGCTCTGGGCGGGCTCATTTTGAACTGTCCGAGCCACAGTCCACATTTAGCTGGTAGCTGGATGTGAAACCCAGAGCTCCAGAAGCGGGTTGTGTTACCACTACAGCAGGGTGCGTGGCGGGCAAAGAGACAGGGACGCATTCAGGACGGGCAGGCACCCGTTTTCAAAGTGACTTTTCCCCAAGAAAGAGGAAACCACCGGAGAGGAGGGGAGTGGGGAGAAAATGGTGTCTGGGAGATCACAAGAGTAGAAAGATTCGCCGAGGAGGAAGTGGTCAGCCGTACCCCAGGGAGCAGAAGGGTCAAGGGACACGAGGTCTGAATCCTGTCCACAGGGTCGTGCGCAGGGCGAGGCATCGTCAGCCTTGGGGAGAGAAGTTTCAGAGGAGGGGCCAGGCCGAGGCGGCCGTGGAGAAGCACGGGGCCTTTGATGAAAGGAGGGAGAGAGAGGAGCCAGACGGGAGCTGGAGGAGACCGTGAAGCCGAGCAGGGTGTTTCGTGTGAGGGAGCCTGAACAGCTCAAGTGGCTGAGCTTCAACGGCGATGGGGAGGGAGCTGTTAAAGAAGCAGATGAGAGACGGAGGGAAGGAGGGGATGGGACCAAGCACACACTGGATGGGTTCGTGGGGAGCAGCAGGAGTGAGGCCGATGCTCTGAGGGTACAGGGACAGGTGGAGAGGACGACTGTGGTGCTGGTTCTGTTGCAGGGGGAAAGGGTGGAGGCTGAGGTTCAAGGGCATCATGGCCTCAACTTGCAGACGAAGCAGCTGAGCCTGGTTGCAGATGGTGTCCCTGTGGCGTGGCAAGCCTCCAGAGCTGTAGGCTTTCTTGAAAGAACTTCGCTCTCAGCTCCTTGGGTATAGGAAAGAAAAAGATGGAAAGAATTAACCTAAGGTTTGCTGAGTAATTACAGCAAGAGGCTATGGGCTCAGACTGGCAATAAAATGGCTCATACAGTCAGCCCTGAGTTCCAGAGAGGCAGGAGGCGCAGAAGGAACTCGACGGACCAGGAAGATGTTCATGCATGACAGCACTACACTCAGGAACCACGGGCCAGGGAGCGAGAGAGCGGGGAGGCGAGGCCAGGGGAATGCAGGTAGGAGGAGCCAATGCCATGTCAGAGGAGGGACAGCTCCAGGGACAGCAAGGCCCGGCTGGGGCTGGGGCATCAGGTGGTGGTGTGCAGCGCTGATGAAGGTCACTGGACTCGGAATGTCAGTTTACCCTGGGGTTAGAACATTGTCGATGTTGTATACAGTAAGACAGGAGTGGTGGCTCTGAGGACAGTAGCCACCTCCAGGGTGAGTTGCCAGCAGTGTCTGTTCAGTAGGTAACAACAGGAGGGTAGTCCAGTGTTTCCCAAACATGTTTGATCGTAAGGACACATGGATCTTCTTAAACCTAAGTCTCCGCTAGGTGTCTCAATTCAGACCTCTAGCGAGGCGCCTGGGAATCCACATGTTCAAGTTCTGCAGGAGATTCTTAAGATCAGGCAAGTCCCAGAACATTGGCGTCAGGGAAAGCGTACGCCTCCAAGTGTGGAGGAGGGAAGAATGGATGAAGACGAATGGAAGAGAAGGGAACAGGACAGCAGGAACCCAACCACTTGGGCCATCACCTGCTGCCTCCCGGGGTGTGCATTGGCAGGAAGTTGCAATCACGACTCAAACCCAGGTGGTCCAGTCTGGGATGTGGGCATCTCAACCACTAGGCCGAATGCCTGCACCCCTGTCCTTGTTGTCTGGCTCACGAGGCACGTGGAGCAGATGGCTGGGACCTGCTGCCTCAGCCCTCCTGGCTCCTGTACGGATGCCTGCGATTCCCGCAGGGCATCACAAGGTCCCGGAGCTGGCACTAGCCTGTCATTGCCGGTGCAGTTGACAGCCTCAGGTGTGGTGTGATTTAGAGGCACCGAGGAAGCCCTGGTCACCGCCTACTCTATTCCTTCCAGTGTCCCTCCCCTGGAATCCCATGAGGTAGAAGCAAGCAGGCATGGAAGGAAAGACCCGGATTACAGAGCTTCTGTCAGCTCTGTCCTCTAATGCCCTGCCTCTTTCTATCCGTGTGACTTGGGGCGATTTAACTTCCCCGAGCTTCGGTTTGCTCACCTATAGGTAGGGATGATGAGAATACCCACATCAAAGAACCGTTGTGGGGATAAGTGGGCAAAGCACGTAGCATGCCAGGGGTAGGTGCTGATGCAACAGGCAGAGCCACGGTGGTGGCGATCCCTGTTGCTGTGCACAGAAAATCCAGAGCAGACAAGGGAGAGCACAGGCCACCAGGGGCCCTGGGATGCGGCGGAGGTTCTGCCCCCTCCCCCCCCTTTTACCGAATAACAGCAGTCCATGAAGCAGCAGACCTGCCCTTTAACCAAAGTGGTAACCGTATAATACTTTTGTTGATAGAGGGTTTTGAGGTGAAAAGCCACTTCATTGATTGTCCTCAGCTCCTTGCATTTCGGGGGACACTCTCTGAGCATTCATGAACTCTACGCTCTGAATTAGGAAACAGAGACCAGAAATGTAATCAGCCGGTACACAGTCCACAAGGCCTTTATGACTCACTCCAGGATAGGTGAGGATTATTCACTAATTTCCTTCCATGTGGTGCGTTTGTCACTGCCTGGTCATGTCGGCAGGAAGGGGCGCTCTCACTCCCTCCATGCTCATGAACTTGAGACAGCCGAGGTCACCCAGGGATCACACGGGGGCTGGAAATGCTCACCACTGAGACATCTGCCTTCCCCACCACATGGATGCCTTCTTACGGGTTCTCCAAAGGGGCAGAAGTTAGCGCCACACCAGTTCTCAGCCCCCAGACATCCTATCGCCTTACGCCTGGTACAGGAAAGACTTTCCCCCGTGTCCCCCAGGGGTTGATGACAGCATGTTCCCTCCCCCAGGGCTGCCTGTGCCAGGGCAGTACCTTGCACGCAGGTCACCTGAGAGCCTTGTCACCATGCAGTTCTGGGTGGGGCTGACCTCTGATGCTTCTGCCCAGCCCTGGGGGACAGGACAAGGAGAGGGGCAGGGACTGTGAGGCTCACACCTGTGAACACCTGTATGGTTTCCTGGCAAGAGGAAGAGGCAAGTGTACACGGAGCCCTGACGGCGGTTCCCGGGCTGCTGGAGACTCCCACACACCCCCACGCTGTTGGAGGCTCTGTTCAAACATGCAGTTCACATGTACGCATTGAATGCTCTCAACAGTTCATAGGTATCCACTGAACGCTCTCAAGGGCCAGGCAGCAAGCTAAAGTCACCCCCGGCCAACTTGCTTGTGCTTTTAATACTCACGTTGCCTTCCCACACTAAGCTCAGGCAATTCAGCCCCGAGCTCTCCCACTCTGAGGAACAAGGGGCCATTGGGAGGTGATGCAGGCAGTGGATCAGGGACTCCAGCGTGGGGGCCTCACAGCCCAGCTGTTACCCCTTTCTCTAGAGAGAAGAGATGACAGCTGGGAATGGATAGGAAAGACACGGATTCTCGGCCTTTTTTCCCCAACAAGGTGTGAACATTGTACAGCTCAATCCCACCTGAGTGCCTCCGTTTTCTCGTCTGTGAAGTGGACCTTGTAGCCTTGGCCTCCCTGAAGGAGTTGCTAAAGCAGTGGACTGAGATGATGCATCGAAAGCTCCTAGTCCGGTGCTGGTAGACTCAAATTTAGGCTGGGCGCCTCCCCCAGAGCCTTTGGTGCTCTGCCCACACTGCAGACAGCTAGGGCAGTTCTGAGGGGCCAGTTCCTTGTGGTCGACTGTGCTACTATTTGGAGATGATTCTGACTATTTGGAAGCCTTGTATCAACCCGGTGGTCACCAGCCAGGAGGAGTGCCCCATACCACCTGTGTGTGCACTGGGGAGGGAGGATCCTGTGAGGGAGGAGCCAGAGAGCCACCCTCACCCCTCGCCCCTCGCCCTCCCACTCACCGTCGGCTGCTCCTGCAGGGAGTCCTGCTGAGTTTTGCCGGCACATCGGCATTAGACATGTGGCATCACAGGTTGTGAGTAGGTTATTTGAAACATAAACCGGCAGAAACAAGATTGTCTCTTGATAACCCCATCTTCACTCCCCTACACTTAAAAATCTAACTGCCAAGCATACACAGAAGTGAAGAGAACAGCGTAATAAGCCCAGCATTAATGGTTACCCGTATACTTTAGCAGTCAGAGTTTTTGAGTGAAAGAGGATGGTGTGGGGTGACACCGTGGGAGGGAGTTGTATCCTGATCCTGCCGTGTGAAAGGCCTAGGAGCTCCCCCTCTTTCCTATCCATTTCCAGCTGCCAGCTCTCCCTGGAGAGTGGGGTACTGACGCCTGGCTTAAAGGGACTGAATGAGCCTGGAACATGCGGGCCGATAGAGCCTCCCAAGGGGACAGACCTTCCTCAGCTCCTGCCTCATCCCTGTGCTCTTGAGTTGAAAGTGAGGAAGGATCAGGCCCAAGCAGGAGGCAGCGAAGCAGGGAGCAACAACCAAGGCTCTACTCTGGCTTCGCCCCTGACCGGCCAGAGGCCACCTGCCTGCTAAGGCCACCTGTGTGCTCCAGAGGGATTGCGTCCTCTTTTGTGGAATGGCGACAGCTGTAGAGATAAGTGTAATAAACACTGAGAGAAAGGGATGGTAATTGGGCCCCAGCTGTGTGGCTCCCAGGGGGACGGGTCTGTCTCACTGGCCAGTGAATCCCTTAGCTATGTAGGCCATTCTCCCCACTCAGTGACAGCAGCGTGTGATGCAATCAAACCCTTCCCCCACTGGCCACGGTCATTTATTTCTGCCATGCTTTCCTTCTGAGCACCTCCACACTGGCTCAGGCAGCGGGATCGTGGAAAGAGGGTGCGATGTGGAATTAGAATATTTCAGTCCTAGATGCTGCGTCAGTGGCTCAGTGACCTTGAGCAATCCCTGAACCTCCACATCTTCACTCTTGACAGTATTTTACCTTGGGATGATTTTTAAAAACTCCATAAATAGTTTTCCTTTTATCATCTTAACTAGATTGGCTTTAGGCAAAACTGAAGCAGGGGAAGCATTAGTTTAGCATTTTCTACTTTCTCAGTTTCTACCTTCCCCCAAGGTCCCCCTTTCCCACATACCCTTGAAGCATCAGATGTTGTGAGGCAACCAATCAAGAAAACAGCCAATCAAATGGATACCCATCAAAGTAATGTAATCTCAGTGGGAGAAAGTCTATATTGATCAGGTGCTCAGGAGCGGCTGGCACTGAACATATTTTGTGTAGTTCCCATAGCAGTGTCGTGAGGTATGGGACTATTATCCCCATTTTTCAGGTGGGGAAACTGAGGTACAAATATGCCCTTGCTAATAATCACGCAGCCAATTAGAAAAAAAAATGGGATTCAAATGCATTCAAATTGGATTCTGAAAGCAGTGCTGCTTGCTTAGTCCCTGTAAGGCTCTCTAGTCAGGGGATTTGAAGTATAAGGCGGTGGCCTGGCTTCAGAACTCAGCTCCTTTACATACTGCTGGGGAACCTGGCCAGGGACCATGCTTTCATCTGTAACACGGGGGCTAGGAACAGTGTGGACCACACACACACACACACACACACACGGTTGTTCTCAAACAAGTATTAACTCATTTTAATAACAATCTCTGGGGCCAGCGCCATGGCGCAGTGGGTTGGTCCTCTGCTTGTGGTGCTGGCATCCCATGTGGGCGCCAGTTCTAGTCCCGGTTGCTCCTTTTCTGATCTGGCTCTCTGCTGGGGCCTGAGAAAGCAGTGGAGGATGGCCTAAGTGCTTGGGCCTCTGCACCCGCATGGGGAACCTGAGGAAGCTCCTGGCTCCTGGTTTCGGACCGGCGCAGCTCCGGCCGTTGTAGCCATCTGGGGAGTGAACCAATGGAAGGAAGTCCTTTCTCTCTGTCTTTTCCTCTCACTGTCTGTAGCTCTGCCTCTCAAATAAATAAATAAAATCTTAAAAAAAAACCCAATCTCTTAGATTGGCATCTGGCACATAGTGAGTGCTGTGTAAAGAGAGAGACAGAGATCTCCCATGCACTGTTTCACTCCCCAGATACCCACAATAGCCAAGTTGATACCAAGAGCCAGGAACTCCATCTGGGTCTCCCACATGGTGGCAGTGACCCAAATATTTGAGCCCTTACCTACTGCCTCCAGCGGTGTGCATTAGCAGGACTCAGAAGTGCAGCCAGGCCCCAAGCCCAGGCTCCTATGTGGGAAAGGAGTGTTTCATGTGCTGGCTTAACCACCGCACAGAACACACACCCCTATTTTTAATTATTAAAGCAGTGGGTGCTCAGTGGAAAAAGTTCAGATAGTTTAGGACGGCATGAAAGAACAAGAAGGTCCCCTCTTGCTCATCCATTTCACTTCTCAGTTCACTGGGAGGAAATTCGTCCAGACATTTTGCACATAATCCCACACTTATGCACACAAATAAAGAAGCTTGTTATTTTACATCAAAAGGATGACTTGTTGTTTTCACTTAATATTTCACAACCATCTTTCTGTGTCAGTACCTATGGAATTGCCTCATTCTTACCAGCTGCACAGTGTGTGCCAGAAGATAGATGGACCATGATTTAACCACCCTCTGCAGCAGGGGTGGCGAGCGGCCAGCCCTCAGGCCCATAAGGCCCGCTAAATCATTTGGTTGGCCTGGCCCTGCCAAGGCAACCGCAGGTGGGACTCGACAGTAAGTCTATAGCAGGCTAACTTTTAAGTTGGTGATTTTGCCCACGAATGACATTATTGTAAAGATGCAAATGGCCCTTGGCCGGCGCTGTGGCTTAACAGGCTAATCCTCCGCCTTGCGGCGCCGGCACACCGGGTTCTAGTCCCGGTTGGGGTGCTGGATTCTATCCCGGTTGCCCCTCTTCCAGGCCAGCTCTCTGCTATGGCCCGGGAAGGCAGTGGAGGATGGCCCAAGTCCTTGGGCCCTGCACCCGCATGGGAGACCAGGAGAAGCACCTGGCTCCTGGCTTTGGATCAGCGCGATGCACCGGCCGCAGCAGCCATTGGAGGGTGAATCAATGGCAAAAAGGAAGACCTTTCTCTCTCTCTCTCTCTCTCTCTCTCTCACTATCCACTCTGCCTGTCAAAAAAAAAAAAAAAGATGCATATGGCCCTTGGCAGAAAAAAGGTTCCCCATCCCCACCCCTGCACTACAGAGAGGCTGCACAGGGCACTGCTATGACCTCTGATCTGTGCGTTTGAACACGTGCATGTGAGTACATGCTCTCAGAGACGGAATCAGTCTGTCCAAGCGAGCCAGGCTTCCTGTGTGGGCAGCGGGGAGCTTCTCTGTTCTGTGCCATTCCCGCAGGCACCCCCTGCCCTGTACATGCCGCAGTCACCACGGCCGGCCGCCCTGCTGGGGCATTTGGCTGCTTCCAAACTGCGCCCTTGCTGGCAGTTGGGTGGCCATCGCCCCTGGAGTTCACCTACATCTGCTTTCTCTCCGGTTCCATGGGAAGGCCTTTGTTTCCCCGAGCTCGCCCCACTCCTCCCTGTTTTCACCATCATCACCGGCAGTCCCTTCGCACAGGGGACCCTTGCGGCAGCCCGCGCTTCTCTCACTCTGCATGGTTCCCCGGATGATGGAAGGCCCCTGCAGTGGGTTCACCCCCGTAGCTCCCAGGGCTAATGATGCTGTCCCCAAAGTAGGTGCTCGGTGCACTTATCCATAAAGTTGCATTTTAAATACTAAAAACGGAGTATGTGTACTGTCAGGAAAAAAAAAAAAAAAAGGTAAAGCTGTGTAAGCGAGAAAGTTAAAATCACCTGGGATCTTAGTGGGCTCGGAGATATTTAGTGTATCTCCTTCCGGTTGTTGAATTTAAATCCAGAAGCTCATTAATGAAAAGCTGGTAATTAGATTAAGGAAGTATGTGGGGAACAGGGCCAGAGTTTGTGGATTAGGCCAGCCCTGACGAGGTGGTGGTGCTCCTTATTTGTTACTCTCAGGGCTCAGCAGGCTAGGAAATTGCCAATTGTTATTCCTCAATGTGTGTTTGCCGATGCCTGCCCCGGCTGCTTGTGAGTGACAGTATGGGCTGGGACTGGAAAGATGTCTCCGGTGCAGGAGGGGATCCCTCCAGGTGGGGTGCTGCTTGGCAAAGCCTCTTGCACTGCCCAGCAGTCACCATTGTGTTGTCCTTTCATTCATCTTCTGGGCTGAAACAGTCCCGGGCTTTGTTGTTTGAAAATTTAAGTACAAGTCAGCTTTGGCGAGAGGAAACTGGAATCCTCAAACTGTTTACCGCACAGCCCACATCCCTAGCATTCTGTCTAGCTAGCCTAGCGTGAGCTTTATGGTAGTGCAAAGAGGAAAGTCCAAAGGGTCTAGAGGGCTGAGCTCACCCATTCAATGAATAAGTCCCGGGTGCCAATCACACGCCAGGCTCCAAACTGAGCACAAAACAAAAGCAAAACCAGTCGTCGACCTTACAGTCCGCAGGGCAACAACTATTAAGTAGCCATAAAAGAAATAAATGTGTAATTCCCACCTGTGACAAATCCCAGGCTGGGGAAGGTGCCGCGGGCAGCCCGTGCCCAGGAGCCCGACTGCGGCGGGTGTGAGAGATGGTTTCCTGGAGAATAGGACAGCTGAGCTGGGATTGGTTACTTACAGTAAAATGAGGACACTGCCCCCTTAGGCTTGCAGAGACACCAATGAAGAGTGGTCGTGCACAGGAGCGAGCTCTGGGGAATGCTCAGCACGGCACGGGCCTGCAGGAGGCAGCTGTTCTCTGGCTTCTCCTGCAACCGTCATCAAGGCAGGCATTGCCCGGGCAACTCCAACTGAAGACCTTCCACCGCGCCTTTCCCCCTGCCTCTTCCCCAGGCAGCGGGGGTCAGACAGCCCCAGGGGTCAGCCTCTGTTCTGCCACTTACATCTCATATGAATTTGAGAAAGTTACTTAACTGGTAAAACTCACTTTTCTCCTTTGTGAAAAGGGAGCAATAATGGTACTAGCTTGTGGCTTGAAGATTGTAAAGCACTTGGCATAGTATTGTGTGTGTGGTTACACTCCTCAACCAATTGTAGCTATTGTTGCTGGAACTATTGTTGTTGCTAATTATTAACTCTTGCCAATTATTGCTTGGTAGAAGCTTTGTTTCTTCACTTCCATTCCCATTGCCACAAGCCTAGGGAAAGCCGTTGTCATGTGACAACAAGGTCATTGCCATAGCCTTCTAATCATTGTCCCCACCTTGGCTCTCATTGCCCCAATCCATTCTGCTGGCTTCCCTATTGAGCTTCCTAAAATCACATGCTTTGCATATGTCACCTCTTTTCTTTAGTATTGTCATGGAAAAAGTACTTGCAGTTATAGCATAAAGAGTTAAGTTTCCTATGAGCTTGTAGCTAGCAACTAAGATGCCCTTATCCCACACAGGAGCACACACTCTGTGGATCAGCAGTTTTACCTCTGGAAATGTATCTTATAGTTATACTTGTATGCTATATTCATTACAGTGTTGTTTGTCATAGGAAACAAGCTATGTGTCTAGTAAATTATGGTACATCTCTCCAAAGAAATGCCATGTGGAAAAGAGAGTCCCTCTGTACTAATATGGGAAAACATCCAAGATCTATAATTGCTAAGTGATTAAAGAAAAAGCAAAGAATGGAATAATGGATATTGATGTTACGTTTTGTGTAGGGGTGGGGGATAAAGACACACACAGGATTTTAATGGCAGTGCTTGCCTGTCATAGGAAGGGGGCTGAGCAGGTGGGAGACAGAGGTGAGAGAGCTGCTTCACTATTCTCCTCTGCCTCTCTTAATTTGTAAACCATGTGAATATTATCTAATCAAAAACCTCATTACAGTTACTCTCATTACTCATCCATTAATGTGGTGAGCACCTACCATGTGCTAGGCACTGGGGTACAAAGGTGAATGAGATTGTGGCGTGGTGGGAAGACCCATTGAACTTGAGGTTAAAACATGGCTCACCAGGTATACAGCTTGGCACATAGTAGGCATGCAGGAAGCATTAACTGGGGGGATTTGTGGCTAAAGCTACTTAAGCTTTCTGTTTCCTCCCATGTAAAATGGGACTGGAGATGCCTCTTGTCTCATAGCTCCATTGTGAAAACGAATGCTAGAATGTGTGATCAGCTCTACTGAGAGTTAAAATCTGGGGCGGGTGCCGTGGCTCACTTGGTTAATCCTCCGCCTGCGGCACCGGCATCTTATATGGGCGCCAAGTTCTAGTCCCTGTTGCTACTCTTCCTGTCCAGCTCTCTGCTGTGGCCCGGGAGTGCAGTGAAGAATGGTCCAGGTGCTTGGGCTCCTGCACCCGCGTGGGAGACCAGGAGGAAGCACCTGGCTCCTGGCTTCGGATCAGCTAGTTCCGGCCATGGTGCCTATTTGGGGGGTGAACCAACGGAAAGAAGACCTTTCTCTGTCTCTCTCTCACTGTCTAACTCTACATGTTAAAAAAAAAAAAAAAGAGGGAGAGTGAGCGAGTTAAAATCCACACACTGCACATATTCACATCCATTATTTTCTGGACTCCTCACGGGAACCCTGGCGGTAGGTGGTGGGTGTGTAGGTTCACATACCACGAGGAAACGAGGGATGGAGAGGAAGAAGGATTGCCCCAAGCTGCTCTGGGTATGAGTTGTCTTCTGGTCTTTCTACCTCTCCATGATGGCCCACAAGACTTGGCATACTTCAGAAAAACACCATTGTCAACGACACTTCGGAGCAACAGGAAATCAGCAGCTGGCTGGCTGAGGCCTCAGCTTAGAAGCGCACCAGCTGGTCTGCTTGGCCTTCTCTGCACTAAACACTTTGGGAAAATCCGACAAAGTCAAAGGTGTGTGAGTCTAACAATGCAGGGACCATAAAGATGAACCCACCTGCCCCTTCACAAGGAAAACAGAGAAACTCATTCCCGAGGGTGCAAGGGTGTTGCATTTGTAATTTTGTGGAGTTGTCAACAGCTCTTAGAGGGATAAAAATGATACAGAATACACCCAATGAGACACAATTTATAGTGTTTGACTGCAGTAAAACATATATGCAGATCTGTGTACACATGAATTTTTGTAAACTGAAGAAGAGTTCACTTTTATCAAATGTGACACACTCACATAACCAGCACCTGGTTTAACAGCACCCACCGTTATGAAAATAACCATCTTCATATATATATATATATATATATATATATGGAGGAAGGCAGAGTTACAGAGAGAAGATGAGAGAGAGAGAGAGAGAGAGATTTTTCATCTGCTGGTTCACTCCCCAAACAGCCAGAAAATCACCAAAGCCCCCGAGCCTCCTCTGGGTCTCCCACGTGGATGCAGGGGCCCAAACACTGGGGCCTCCTCCACTGCTTTCCCAGGCCATCAGCAGGAAGCTGGATCAGCAGCAAGGACTTGAATTGGCACCCACATGGGATGCACCATCACATGTGGAGGCCCGACCTGCTAAGCCACAATGCTTGCTGGTCCTACCATCTTCACGCTTAGCATCGAAGATAACATTTTGGCTGCTTTTGAAAGTTTGTGTAAGTGGAATTCTGTATTCTGTACATATTTGCATCTAGTATCTTTCACTTAGTGTCATACTTATGAGATTTACTCATTTTTTTTAAAGATTTATTTTATTTATTTGAATGGCAGAGAGAGAGAGAGAGAGTCTTCCATTAGCTAGTTCACTCCCCAAATGGCTACAACAAGAGGGCTGGGCCAGGCCAGAGCCAGGAGCCAGGAGCCAGGAGCTTCTTCTGGGTCTCCCTCGTGAATGCAGGGGCCCAAAAACTTGGGTCATCCTCTACTGCCTTCCCAGGTACATTAGCAGAGAGCTGGATCAGAAGTGGAGCAGCTGGCTACACTACAGGGCCGGCCCGAAATTCACTCATCAGTAGTTCACTCATTCTTACTACTACATAGTGTTCCATAGTTTCTCTCTCCTGTTGATGGACATTCACACTGTTTTCAATCTATAAAGATGCTATGCACATTTCTAAACATCTTTTGGTGAACATGAGCATACACCTTTGTTAGATATGTACTTACTGGTAGAATTGTTGGGTCACAGGATATGTGTTAATTTAGCTTTAGTAGATAATGCCAAACAGACTTTGAAAGTGGTTATAAGACATTCACTTTGGCTAGTAATATTGTCAGATGGTTTAATTTTAGCCATACTGGTGGCTGCACATTATAATTTTCAACTTGCATTTCTGGGATTATTAATAAATTGAGAACTTTTTTCTGTGCTTTTTTTTTTGAGAAATACATATTTATCCTCTCTGGGAAAATGCCTATTGAAATATTCTACCCACCCATATTAAATTTGATTTTCTTTTGCTTTTTAAAAGATTTATTTATTTATTTATTTGAAAGGAAAGTGACAGGGAGAGACAGGGACAGAAAAGTCTTCTAACCACAGGTTCACTCCCCAAATGCCTGCTACAGCTGGGCTGGGCCAGACCAAAGCCAGGAACCTGGAACTTTTTCTGGGTCTCCCATGCGAATAGCAGGGACCCAAGTATTTGGGCCATCTTCTGCTGCCTTCTCAGGGGCATTGGCAGGAAGTTGGATTGAAGTGGAGCAGCTGGGACTTGAACCCACTCCACTATGGGATGCAGGTGTCCCAAGCAGCAGTTTAGTCTACTATGCCACAACACCTGCCCCTAAATTTGATTTTCTGCTTGGTTTGTACTGATTTGTAGCTGTTCTTTATATATTCCGTATTCAAGAACTTTATTGGGTTTATGTGCTACAATTATGCTTTTCTCCCTTGGCTTGGCTTTTTAGTAATGGTGGTTTTTCCATGAACAGGTGTTCTTAATTCTAATATTCAATGATCAGGTTTTTTCCTTTTTAGTTGTACTATATGTCGTCTCAGTCTACCCCAACCAAGATCAGGAAGGCATTTTCTTTAGCTACTGTTATTGCTTTACCTTTTACATTGATCTAAAATGCATCTAGACTTTATCTTGTTTGCATGGTGTGTGAGGTAGGGGTCAGGATTCCTTTATCCTCTCCTGTGCATGTTCTGTGGATCCAGCGTCGTTTACTGGGCAGACAGACCATTCTACCCAGCTGCACCTTTGACCAAGTCAACTGGCCCTACGGATGGATGTACTGTAGACCTGTTTCCGGACCCTCTTTGGTGGGCCTGACCACACTCCACTGCTGCAATGGCTTTGTAATCTGATCCTGCGAACGAATCCTGCAGTGGGCTCCAATTCTCAACCCCACGAAACACCTTCACCTCGCATTTTTTTCCTCACACAACCCCTGCGAGTGTGGCTGATTCGCCTGTTCCCGTGTGGTTACCTGGGTCTCTGTCCCATCAAAACCCTAAACTGAACGGCAGCCAGGTGTCTGCGGATAGCAATCAGCCGGATAATTAAGTGAGGCGGGCCAGGCTGTCTCTCGGGAGGGCTTCAGCGAGGAAGGGGTCGACCCACACCCTGGGGGAGCGGCCTCTCGGTGGGGAGTCGCGCGGAGAGCCAAACTCTGAATCCCTGGCCGAGGAGGGCCAGGCGAGGTCGCCGAATGTAAATATCGCGGGGGGTTCCGTAGGGCCCCGCGAATCGGCTCGCCGGGGTGGGGCCGCCAAGCCGCAAATCACCAGTTGAGGGCTGGAGCGCACGGCGCCGGCTCAGAGCTGCGCCTGCCGCCGCCGGGACGGGGGCCGGGGCGGGAGCGGCCGGCGGACCATGAGCGGACTCGGCCGGCGGAGCGGCGGCTGCGGCGGCGGCGCGGGGCGCCTCTGAGCCCCAGCCCGAGCGCCCGGGCGCGGGAGGTGAGTCCGGGCTGTTGGCGCGCGGCGGCGGCTCCTCCCGGGGCGCCGGGGCCTCCCGCGCCCGGTGGGAACGGGCTGGGAAGTTTGTTGGTCAGGGTTAGGCTCCGGGGAAAGTCGAGCCGCGCTTGCTGTTGTTTGCCCCAGAGGAGATGGAGGCTGCGTTGGGGGCGGGGGTGGCCGAAGTGGGGACCGAGCGGGCCCCGGACGCTCCGGGACGTGGCCCGCGGCGATCTCCAGCGAGCATCGCTGCCCCGTGCCTCTCCTGCGGCATCTTCCCGGCGCTGGCGTCGCCCGACCCCGGCCCTGCCTGGCCGGTGGGAGAGGGGGAGAGGCGACGGCCCGGCGGGCCCCGCTGGCAGCCCGGGGCTCCCGGGAAGTTTGCAGAGAAAGCTCAGGAGCCTGCCCCAGGGCCGTGGACACCGCCTCCCTCCCTCGGTCTCGCTTTGTTGGGAAGGAGTGAACGGTCGGCTCTGTGGCTCCCGGGCGCCACACAGGCCTTCCAGCGCAGCCCGGCCGCCCCGCGCGGAAGCCGGGATCAGGTGTAGACGCCGGGCGGGAGCCGCGGGCGGGGCGCGGTGAAGGTTGGCCGGGGCAGGCCAGAGGGGTTGCGCTGGAGAACTCTGGTTCTGGTGCCAAGGGGAAAACAGTGTGCCCACGTCGTGTCGTCTTTCGCTTGAAACCTTTCTGCCGAGCTGGAACGTGGAGCCGAGCGTTCGGAGCCTGCGCTAAGCCTGGGCTCTTATCGCCCAAGGCTACGCGGAAAGAACCTTGGCGAGGGCAGGTCGGGCTCGCTCGGAGTTGCCAGGGCTCCGGAGCTGTTCGGGCTGCCCGGCTCGGCACGGGGAAACCCGCAGGCAGTGCGGGTGCCAGGCGGCTGCCGAGCGGAGCGATCACCTGGCCTTGGCCCCGCGCTCGCCGGCGCCCGGACTCCAGCCTTCCCCACGCTGCTGCCGAGAGGAGCTTGCTGGCATTTCCAGGGTGACTAACCCAGACCTCAGTCTCCTGTTCACGGAGAAAGAGCTGCTTGTCAGCTGGATGCTTCGGAACTTTATGGTGCAAATCCTGGGCTGTGCTGCTTGAAATACAATCCATGGGAGAATTATTCATACTTTAATCACTCGGCTAGGCTTCATAAGTTTACTTCAAAAGTAAAGGGATACTCTTAATTCCTAAGCTCCAGCAGAGTTTCCTTCTAAGTGGATAAAGTGAGTTTTATAGCTGTGGTGCCCCTATTGCCCTTCCTACCACTCCGCAGCACGTACCGCGAACCCAAACTGCAAATTTTGTGTCCTGATCATACCAGGCAGCTGGGGCGGTTACATTTCCAGAGTTAAAAATACGCTAGAAAGTTCTTAAAGCCTTTGTCAGATAACCATCTATGACTTTGGAAAAGATCCCATTTCAGAAGTAAAAGAGAAAAATCTCAACCAGTAGGCTGCTTATCTCTGCCTCGACTTGTGAGATCATCCGTTTCTTTGAGACATCTTTGTAAGGCAAAGTGAGTTGGGCCACTGTTCACAAGCATTTCAAAGCACAGTGGCTGAGCAGGGTCAGGGGAGCAGCACGCACACTGAGTTGTTGGGCACACTGAGTTGTTGGGCGCACCCTTGTCCCTCACATGCACAATTATCTCATTTCCATATCCAGACATACGGTCTTTGACCTTTGTATGGATTTCAAGCTCAAGGCAGGACACTATGCATAGGAAAGAGGTGAAGTCCAGTGGCCAAAGACCCAACTGGACTTTAAAGACTGCTGGAGTGTGGTCAGTGGGTTCAGCCGCCACTTGGGACACTAGCATCCCGGCTTCCTATCCAGTGTCCTGCACATGTGCGTGGGAAGTCGGTGAGGATGACCTGGATACTTGGGCCCCTGCCACCCTTGTGGGAGCCCAGGATGGAGTTCACAGTTCAGTTGCTGTTGTGTCCACTTGGGGAGTGAACTAGCAGATGGAAGATCTCTCTCTCTCTCTCCTCTCTCTCTTTCTCTCTCTCTGCCTTTCAAATCAATCAATCAATCTTAAAAAAAAATTGCATCCAGGCTCGTTTGCTGTGCTTGTAAGAAGGATCTTCAAAAAGTTTGTGCAAATGTGTATTATGTAAAAACTAGGCACTGATTTCAAAATTTTTTCCACCAAAACATTTCTCTTAATTCTACTTTTTTTTTTTTTTAAAGATTGATGTTTCTTTCTTTTTTTTTTTTTTAATTTGTTTATCTGAGAGGCAGAGGTACAGACAGAGGGGTCTTCCATCCACGGGTTTACTCTGCAAATGGCCAATTCGAAGATGGGAACCAGGTGCTTCTTCCAGGTCTCTCACACAGGTACAGGGACCCAAGCGCTTGGGCCATCTTCCACGCTTTCCCAGGCCACAGGCAAAGAGCTGGATTGGAAGAGGAGCAGCCAGGACTTGAACTGGCACCCATATGGGATTCTGGTGCTGCAGGTGGCGGCGTAACCTTCTATGCCAGCCCCAATTCTACTTTGTATTGAACTTTCAAAGTAGCAAAGTAGCTGTCTGCAGCCCCCAGCACAGTGCCAGCGGCACAAATGTGACTTTTGAACGAATGCTCCTGTGGACTGCGTGGTCCCTCCTCGCTGTCAGTGGATTCTGTTGCCTCAGTCAACAGTTCTGAGAGGAAGTTGCTCTGTACCAAAGAACCTCCCCAACCCAGGGGTTCTCAGCCCTCTTGCCTTATCCATGGGGTCTTTGAAAAGCCTGATGCCAGTGGCCTGCCCAGAGATTCTCATTTCATTGCTGTCTGGGTTGTGACTTGGCCATCTGCACTTTGTCAGCTTCCCAGAGGATTCTTACATGCAGCTGGGTTGAGGACCACTTTTATGTTTTCAGAACTCATTCCTTGCCTTAGGCCTTGTAAGCTGGAAGCAGCCCTGGTGAGAAAGAGAAGGGATGTGATTCATGGGTTATTGTATGCTTCCTGGCAAGCTAAGATGTTCTCACATCAGCTTACAGTAGGCTGAGGGATCCATCTCTATTTTAAATATTCCTTTATGTTAATGAGGCTTAAACATCTCCATCTGCCCTCGGCTCCTTGCCTCACATCCCTCACCTCCTCCTGGACTGCACTGTCCCTGGCGTGCCACGTGCCAGAGCTCCAGTGTAAGCTTGTCCTCCCTCCTGCAGGCGTCCCCCTCTGAAACCGCTCTGCTCCTTATGGCATCTGGCTGTCCTCCCGGCCACACTGTGTCCTTGCTTTCCCAGCCCTGCCGCTGCCCCAGCTTGGGGCTTCCTCCTTCCCTGGTGGATTCTTGCAGTCAGCCTGAACTAGCTCCCTGCCTCCAGCGTTGCCTGCTTCCAGCCAGGCCCATAAGCGCCGCAGGTCAGACCTCACGATCTGCTCCCCGCCGCACCACACAGCGTGCACCTTCCTGAGCCTGTGGCGACAGCTCCGTGCCTGCACACCTCTGCCCTCTTTGCATCCTCTCACAAGGTTTCCGCTGTAAACTTCCACCTTGCACAGTGCTTTGGCTCCGCAGTTGAGATGCAACACGAGTCCTTTTGTGCAAATTACGAGTTGTGTGGCTCCTTCCAGCAGGAGGGTCTGCCCATGTGAGTTACATTAGTCTCTGGTAGAGTTCCTAATTGGGGCTCAGCTGTCTTTGTTCCTCCCAGCTTCTTCTGTAGGGCAGGCCCTTAAATGTCTTTGGTGTTGAAGGCAGGAAGGAGAGGTGCCGACATTTGTGGTTATCAGAATAAAGTGGGTGAGTTGCTCAGGGCCATCTTAGAACACTTGAGCCCAATCTGGAAGTGTAGCTGGATCTGGGATAAGCCAGGAAGGAACAGGCTGCCAGAGACCCTGCAAGCTACCGTGACTTGTGCTTCTCACACTAGCTTGGAAATGGGTTTGTTCACTAGTGTAGCCCCTTGCACAGGAAGAGGCCTCCCCACCTCTCTCAAATGACCCAGGCCTGCCCACCAGGAGGGAAGGTGCTATAGCTTAAAGAGGCCAAGAGTTCACAGCTGGGGTGGGGCAGGGAGTATAGAGTGGGGAATCCTGGTCACCTACGTCACTGGTGGTCAGGCAGGGGGGCCAGGGAGTTTGGTTTCTCTTTTAATAACAATGATTAACAGTGAGTGAGTGCTGACAGGGTGCCAGGTACTGGCCAGGACTCATAGTCCCATTGTTCTGCACCTGCTGTGAACCGGGCCTTCTGTGTGGTCCCAGTTAGACATGGAGCAGACAAACCCTGGAATTACCAGGCTTGCCAAAGAACTGAGGACAGCTAGGATTATATGGGCTGAGTAAGGGGTTTCCTTCCACCCACCCCTAGCACTCATGTGCACAGAAGGAGTGGATCCTGTGTGTGTTGTCACACACGCAGTTGGTTTGCTTTGCACACCCTGCTGTCTTTATCCCAGTTCCATCTGTGTTGCCTTTGGTCTAGCTGGTTGCCTTCAAGCCCAAACTTGAAGCCTAAGTCTCCAGTTTCTCCACTCTGCAGTGCTGCTGAGTGATGATCTTCACTCCAAGTGCTTCCCTGGCCGGTGCAGTGGAAAAGATGGTCCGTAGGGAACTGTGGTTTAGGGCTGAGGGCAGGCAGCACAGCTAAGGGCTGCTGTCCTCCCCTGCCCTGGGGAAGGCCACTTGGCTCTCCTGCTGTGGTAGGCAGACCGAAGCCCAGGATCATGACTTGTATACAACAGATTTGGGAGCCTTGGATCTCCAGGGACTAATGCTGATTTTTTTTTTTTTTTTTTAACCTGGGCTCCTATTTCTTCTCTGTATGTTGGCCTTAAAAATGTCTTGTATGATCTGACTTAGAACAATAACAGAGTTTGTATTGGAGGCTTGGAGCACCTGCCTCTGCTCAAAGGGAACATTTCTACTGAGCAGGGAACAATGGTTGGGGCTGCTTTTGCCCACAAAGTGATGTGCCACTTTACTCTCTCTTTCTGTGCTTCCTCTGCCCCCTCCCTACCTCCCTACCTACCTCCCTACCTTCCATCTTTCCTTCCTTCCTTCCTCCCTTTTTTCTTTTTTCTTTATTTCTTTTTCCTTTTTTTTTTTATTCCCTGAATATGCATGTATCCATGGGCATTGCTTAGCCCCTTCTAGGGGACCATGTACATGGCGCCTCCAGCCCAGTGGCTCTCCTCTGCTAGCTGAGCACGCTGATACATGGAAGAATGTCCCACCTCCTGACCCCTGACCCTGGGCTGTCATCATTCATTAGAGCACATTGATTTATTCATAAGTCCTAGGTCTTTGCCAGAAAAAATCTGCCCTGTCTGTGCCTCTGGTTAGCAACTGAGGGGCTGGGCTGGCACTGAAGATGTCCTAGCAGTTAAAAAATGCCAGTAATCCCCACCTGCTCTCAGCCTTTGTGGGACTGTGGAAATATGTGAGCTAATTCTCCAACAATTGCTAACATTTTCTCTAATGCATTTGTTACCAAAGCCGTGGGTCCTCCCGTAATGTGTTTTCATTAGTTATGCTTTTCCATCATCTTTGGGGTCCAAAATAGCAAAATGACTTACAAGCTTCTGGAGACTTTGTGATACACCTGCTGTTTGGGTTTGTTGCCAGTCCAGGAGAATCCGCTGGGTCATGAAAGGAGGGAGATGAATAAGCCTCCCGTTCTCAGGAGACCCCATCAGTGACGCCCTAAAGTGTGCTTGTCGTTTTTACACCCTTTGGAGATTTTCTGTTGCTACGTGGCGTAGAGAGGAAGTCGTTGCTTGGGAGTGTCTGAGATTTACACTTGCTTCTTTTTCCCCTAGAGTTGAGAGTCATGGCCGCGGGAAAGTTTGCCAGCCTGCCCAGAAACATGCCAGTGAGTCACCCGTCCCCCTTGGCCTCGTCCATGGACCTTCTGAGCAGCACGTCCCCTCTCGCCGAGCACCACGCTGACGCCTATCCAGACGCCTCCATACATGGCACCCTGCCGCGGAAGAAGAAGGGCCCTCCTCCCATCAGGTCCTGTGACAGCTTCAGCCACATGGGCACCCTCCCTCACGCCAAGTCCCCACGGCAGAGCTCACCTCGGACCCAGGATGTCATCCGGGAGAGCCCACTGCAAGACTGGAAGGGCGAGACCTTCACCTTCAGGTAGCTGCCCTGACTTCCTGGTGAAAGTGCCTTGGTGTCTAGGACTTTGGAAAGCATCCTTTATTAGGAAAAGTGTGACAGATACAGAGCTGAGCAGGTCATTTAGCTAACTCCTGTGGGCCCATCCACCAGCTTCAATAGTCATAAACTCATGACCAGTACTGTTTTTAATCTGTTCCCAGCCACTGTCCCTCTTCTGGTATCATCATCATCATTATTATTTTAAAGGTTTATTTTTTATTTATTTGAAAGGTAGAGGTACAGAGAGGGGGAAAGACAGAGAGGGAGATCTTCCATCCACAAGTTCACTTCCCAAATGGCCACAGCTGGGACAGCCCAGAGCCAGGAGCTTCTTCCGGGTCTCCCACGTGGGTGCGGGGGCCTAAGAACTTGGGCCATCTTCTACTTTCTGCTTTCCCAGGCCATGAGCAGGGAGCTGAGTCAAAAGTGGAGCAGCTGCGGCCAGCATTGTGGTATCAAGGGTTAAGCCTCAGCCTGTGGGGTCAGCATCCCATTTGGGCCGCAGTTCAAGTCCTGGCTGCTCCTCTTCCAATCTAGCTCCCTGCTAATAGCTTAGGAAAGCAGCAGAGAATGGGTCAAGTGTTTGGGCCCCTGCACCCATGTGGGAGACCTAGAAGAAGCTCCTGGCTCCTGGCTTTGGTCTAGCCCAGCCCCGGCTATCTCAGCCATTTAGGGAGCGAACCAGTAGATGGAAGATCTCTCTCTCTCTCTCTCTCTCTTTCTCTCTGCATCTCTGCCTTTCAAACAAATAAAATAATCTTAAAAAAAAAAAAAAAAAAAAGTGGAGCGTTTGGGAGACAAACTCATGCCCGTAAGGGATGTCAGCATTGCAAACAGATGCTTAACCCACCAAGCCACAATGCCAGTCCCAAAAGGTACGTTGACCTTGTAATCCTCAGGGTTTCACCAGGAAAATTCTGCCCGGTCCTTCTGAGTGTCTTAAGGGTTGTCTGGCGTTGAAGACATTCTAGCAGCTGACTCACTGTAGTAACCTGCTCTGACACTTAGGCTGGTGGCAATATGTGAGCTCACAAGGTAGCTCGCAGTGTATCAAACAATGTCGTCCCCAAACTTGTATTCTGGTGAGGGACCTAGATAAGAGGTCCAAGGGGGTAAGTAAGGTAACTGCACAGTGTAGCAAATGCTCTAGAGGAAATTCCATGATACGCTGCTGATTTACTGAGAGCAGTGGCTCTTGGTAGGGTGGGCAGGTATCTAAGGAGGTGATAGTAAATGTAAGACTTGGCAGCCATGGGCCTTCCAAGCTGTTGTAAGCACACGCAAATTGAGTATAGAAAACTATTGGGAGCAAGTTTGGCAGGTAAAGTTACAGAGAGAAAGGGGGAAAGACAGAGGGAAACAGATATTCCACCTGCTGGTTCGCTCCCCAAATGGCTGTGACGGTTAAGGCTGGGCCAGGCTGAAGCCAGGAAAATAGGAACTCCATTCTGGTCTTTCACATGGGTGCAGGGGCCCAAGTACTTGGGCTATCTTCTGCCTTTCCGGGCACCCTAGCAGGGAGCTGGATGGGCATTCCAGTATGGGAATCTGGCGTTGTGTCTTAGGTGGTGACTTAGCCTGTTGCACCATGACACCGGCCCAAGTTTGGCATCTTTGGAATAATGCAAAAGGAAGCTAGTATGGCGTGTGGCTAGAGTGTAGTAAGTCGAGAGGAGAGTGGTATAGATGTTGATAGAGAGCTAGGCAGACCAGTGTTCAGAATTAGTTTTAGGGGCAGGCATTTGGAATAGCAGCACACCTGCATCCCGTATCAGAGTGCTTGGGTTCAAGTCCTGGCTCCACTCCAACTCTAGCTTCCTGCTAATGTGCATGTAGGAGACCTGGATTGGGTTCTCAGATCCTGGCTTTGGCCTGGCTTCTCAAAAACAATTCAAAATTTAAAAGTTTTAAAAAAGAATTAGCTTCTGTCTCTAACTGTAGTAGTGCAAGAAGGAAATAAGTGGAGGCCCAGATGTTCTCTGTAGAAATGTTCCTGGCACTGAATCGGAAGGTTCCCCCAATGAATCCTGGGGTTAGAAGGCCCTGGGCCTGCTCCACAAAATCTAAGTGGGTGACCTTGGCACTCAGATCTTGCTGCTGATGAAACAGGTACATATGGAGGCACATACCCAAGCCTTGTATTGTTACTGTCCCTTTGTTGGCACTCAGTGGACAAAGATACAGGGGGTGAGTGGCAAAGTCAAATCACTTGGGCCAAAAATGAGCACAGATGCCAGTCTGTATAGGCTGGAGTCAGCACCAGCTGTGACCTTGCTTGTTGAGGACCTTTCTCTTTGTGAATGTAACCTCTGTGTCCAGCCAGGTGTCTGCATGGACCGGACACAGGCAGGCCACAAACTCCTTGAAGCTCCGAGGTCCTGGCTGGGCACCAGCTCTTTCAAGGGACAAACTCGACGGGGGGGATGGGTGGGGAGGAGGTGGTCATGGAGTCGCCCTTCCTAGCTTGAGAAGGTTCTTCCCAAGCACCCAAGGCCCAAGCTGGCAGCCTGCCAGGAGTTCAAAGCTTCCCTGTCTGGACGCTGACTTGGACAGAGGTCAGGTCTCTGTAAAAGATCGGAGATGGGCGGAAGTCCTGGGTTTGAAGTCCCGGCTGTGGAAGCCTAAACAGGCACTGCTAGTTTAGGGTTTGTTTATGATTCAGAGCTGTGCTAATCACAACTCACATCTTTTTTCCCTTAATTTGAACTATCTCATTTTTTAAAACATGAGTGCGGAAAGTAACAAATGTGTATCCTTTAGAAAGTAGGCCACGGCTGTATGTCAAAGGATCACAAAGTCCCATCCTCTCCCTTTCCTAATGCATTTTATTTTAAAATATTTATGTATTTACTTGAAAGGCAGAGTTACGGAGAGGCAGAGGTAAAGTAAGAAAGAGAGGTCTTCCATCCACTGGTTCACTCCCCAGATGCAGCAAAAGCTGCAGCTGCACCAATCAGAAGCCAGGAGCCAGGAGCTTCCTTCGGGTCTCCCATGTGGGTGTAGGGGCCCAAGGACCTGAGCCATCTTCTACTGCTTCCCCAGGCCATAGCAGAGAGCTCAATTGGAAATAAAGCAACTGTGGCTCGAACTGGCACCCATATGGGATACTGGCACTGCAGGCAACGGCTTTACCTGCTACACCACAGCGCCAGCCCCCCAATACATTTTAAAACAAATTCTCCCGAGAGGTCCTGATTTTAGTGGGTTTAGAGTACTTTGTATTGCTTTTTATTTCTTTTAAACATTCCTACTAAGATTATGAGACTGAATTCCTTCCTGGAACAAGGCGTGATAGAAGAAAGGTTGGGGCGTGTGGAAAGCCAGGGCAGGCAGCCTGGGAACGGGAGGATGACAATGAGATCAAGAACCTCGGGCTTTACGGAGGGTGCCTGCCGCAGGTGCTGCTGCAGAAATGCCTGAGAGAGAAACTGTACTTCCATTCCTGATTCAGCTCTTCCAGTTGAAAGGAGTGGTGAAAACACCTCCACCCCGCTCACCACTTTGTGCTCTTCATGGTAAAGTTGGGAGTGAATTTCTTTTTCTAGATATCCAGTTTGAAAACTTCTCATGTTTATCACATTTGGTGCTGGCCTGGCAGTGGTGGGGCCATTCTGGAGAACTCACACACTCTCCATGTATGTCTTAACCTCTGGCCCCATGAAGTACCTTAGTTCCCCCTCAACCACAGTTTGGCCCTCTGTAGTTTCATTTACCCATGGTCAACCACGTGATCCAAAAATAATACATAGAAAATTCCAGAAATACTTATTTTATTTATTTTTAAAGATTATTTATTTGAAAGGCAAAGTAATAGAGAGGCAGAGGCAGAGAGAGATACAGAGGTCTCCTATCCACTGGTTCACTCCCCAAATGGCCACAACAGCTGGAGCTGGGCTGATCAGAAGCCAGGAGCTTCTTCCGGGTCTCCCATGCAGGTGCAGGGGCCCCAGGACTTGGGCCATCCTCCGCTGCTTTCCCAGGCCATAGCAGAGAGCTGGATTGGAAGTGGAGCAGCTGGGACTCAGACAAGCACCCATATGGGATGCCTGCGCTGTAGAAGGTAGCTTTACCCATTAGACCACAGCCCCGGCCCCTTCTGTTATCTTAACTGCATAACCTTCTGAGTGGTGTGATGACATCTTTCTGGATCCCCTCTGTCACTTCTGAGACGTGAACCCCCCTTTGTACAGGGTATCCACTCTGTACACCCTACCTGCCCTTTGATCAGTCAGTTGCCTTTTGGTTTTCAGATCTACTGGTACAGTATTGCAGGGCGTGTGTTCAAAACTCACAATAGTGATGATGCTAGCAATTTAGATATATCAAAGAGAAACCATAAAATGCTTCCTTCAAAGGAAAATGTGAAAATTATCAATAAGGAAAGAAAAAAAAGTCTGCTGAGGTTGCAGAGATCTATGGTAATTGTTGCAACTAGTCTATTTCATTATTAAAATGATTAATCTCTCCTGCCCCTAACTTATAAATTCAACTTTGACAGGAGTATGTGTGCATGGGAAATAAACACACTATGCATAGGGTTTGTCCACAGTTCTAGGCATCCACTGGGAGTCTTGAAAAGTATCCCCTGCAGATAAGGAGGAGCTACTGTATTTCAGTAGTTGCAAGTTTGTTTTTTTCCTAACATATTTGTTTAGCTTATTTATTTATTTGAGAGGTAGAGTTCAGAGAGATGGAGAGATGGAAAGAAAGGTCTTCCATCCTGTGGTTCACTCCCTAAATGGCTGCAACAGCTGGAACTGAACCGATCTGAAACCAGGAGCCAGGAGCTTCTTCCAGGCATTCCATGCAGGTGCAGAGCCCCAAGCACTTAGGCCATCTTCCACTGCTTTCCCAGGCCATAGCAGAGAGCTGGATTGGAAGAGGAGCAGCCGGGACTCAAACTGGCACCCATATGGGATGTCAGCACTGCAGGTGGAGGCTTAGCCTACTGCACCACTGTGCCGGCCCTTGCTCAGCTTATTAATCATTTTTTAAAAAATCGTTATTGTAATTGAATACTAGCTGAATATCCAATCTGTGGAAAGCCCTAGGCCAAGGAGAAGAAATCTCCCCTTGACCTAAAAATTGGCGTCACGCTGTCCCATCCACACGTGTCCTTTCCTCCTGGATCAATAGTGTCTTGTACGTTTATAGTTTCAAAGTATCTGGAAGATGTCTTCCTGAATCATGGTGACCGTCAGAGCCATGGGCTCAGAGACAAGGCAGGTGTCATAACGAACAGCGTTGTCGTCATTCACAGCTGAGAAAATGTCTGGGCTGTTGAGGCACATGGGATCATGCCCTCGCGGGTGACAGAGCTCAGCCAGCCAGCGTTGAAAGCAGAAAGTACTACCAGGCCTCTCCCAGACCCTGGGCTCCATGGCCTCCCTGAAGGGCACCCTCTGAGCTGTCCTCTTGCCCCCTGTCTGAATCCAGCCCCTTGGACACCTGCTTTGGGGAGCCTGAAGCCATGGCCCCCAAAAGCAGGCAGAAGGCAGGCCTGGAAGAGGGGGGTTGGCCTTCTCCTTCTGAGATCTCTCAGCTTTGTTGTTTTCTTGGCTGCCCTTGGATGTACTTGTGGTTTTGAAAGGTGGCCAAAGCCAGAAGCCAGGGAGCTCTTAAACCTGCCGCTTGATGTCACAGAGGAGCCTTTGTTCCAGCAGCGGAGCCAGGCTTCTCCAAGAGGCCTGCAGACAGGATTTCCTCTTGACATTAGCGTTCGGCCGACGTCCCTTTGATTCATTTATCTTCAAGGATGAAATTTGTCCTGGGATACGGCACCTTCCTCGGGCCGAGGGGGCACCCGTTCCTGTCGCTGGGGTGTGTGTGTTGCCGGCAAAGCCCAGGGATCAGCGCCTGGAGACTGTTCGGGGCCGTTTGCAGCCTGTGGGTACGTGGAGGCACGCATTCCTGGGAACAGCTGCGGGCCTAATTCCTTCTGCCTCTTGTGCTGCTGCGCATGTGGCGGGACAATGCAGCATTTCATGAGTTTGCATGAGTGGAGCTGACGGGCTCCTCACAAGTGTTTCCACTGACAGTGGCCAGGAAGTCTGCAGGATTCCCCCCCAGCGAGAGGCCGGTGCCCTTTCCCAGGCAGTGAGTAACCTATTGTGTCCAGTGTCAGATTGTCAAGGTCGCAGCCACAGCATGAGGCACGGGACCCACGCAGGCTTCTGTCCAGAACACCGCCTTGCTGCGGGCAGTGTCGATGCTCTGGTGTGAAAACTTGTTTCAGCTGCTCCTCTTTGGAAGCACCAAGCGCCCAAACTTCTGCTTTCTCCTTGACACGGCAAGGGAAGTCAACCAGCCTTGGGCTCAGATTAATCAGAAAGCGCCACGCACAAATACACATGGGCGTGCCTGCTGTCTGCAAGGGGAAGCTTTTCACACACTCAGAAAAAAAATAACCAATAGGTGACTAGATCCTGTTCCATGGAATGTATACTTATTGGGTTAGTAGGGTGCCAATGCATTTTTAAGAGCCTGAGTTCAAGAAAATAACAGTCCATGGGTTGAATTTTGAGTTTTAAAATTTCATGGTGGGTTTCTGTAACATTTTGAAATGCCCCTGGTGTTTGAATGCAGGTGTTGTGAATGGGTTTGTGGGTTCTGAGCAGTGGTGCGGGTTCTGGGCCCTGGTGGTCCCTGGCTTGCTGAGGGCCCCCCAGGCAGCTAGGTCAGTGGTCTGGAGCCCCTCTGGGTTGGAGGAGCCCAGGGAGTGGGGAATACCTGCAGGTCTGCCAGCTGCCTGATGGTGGTCCTCAGTCTGACAAAGCCGATTTGAACCCCACCGCTGGGACCTGTGCATTCTCAGCTGTCCTTCTGGGGAAAATGAAAGGATTTTTTTAAAAACTGATTGCAAGCCACAACAAAAAACACGATCAGAGAATGACACAACACAGCCCCATGAGTGGAGCTGCTCCACATCCGCTCCCCTAGGACATTGTTTTTTTTTTTCAGGCCTCCCGCATACTGTTGGGGAAAGGGCAGGGTTTTTTTAGATTTTTGAGTTTTTCTCATACTTCAGGAGATGCCAGAGAACACTGTAAACCGAAAGTGCTGGGCAGCTACAAGTTATTGCTGTTGTCACCGCACGCTGCTTTGAGAGCCATCCCGGCCTGGCGGGACTACGCAGGCTGGAGAAGCCAGGCTGCGATTGTCGATGGCAAGGAGACTGTCCTCAGGGGGCCTGCACTGGGTGGTCAGACCAGCCTGAGTGACAAGGCTGCGGGGCCCTGAGATCGCAGCCACTGTGCTGCTTATAATGGTGTCACCACCTGGTCTGTCCCCCAGGGACTCACTGCAGGATTGGAAGCAGAATCCCAGGCTTCCTCTTCTTTGAAGGATTGTGCTGTTACCCACGAGTTGTGGAGGTCTTCCATGTGTGCCCCCAAACCTTACGCAGCCTCCTTGGACTGTAGTTCCAGATTTACTTTTAAACATGGCATCTCAAGGTAGAATTACTCCTGCTGTGGAGAGGAGAATGAAACCCGAGACAGGTAATCCAGAGATCTCAGCTCAGATCCCTGTTTTTGCCACTTTAAACCATACAATGGGGATGAAAATCACTCCCCTGTGGGCTGCTGTCGGGGTTAACTGGTCCCTGAATTTGAAGGCCTCCCGGAAATTCAGCACTCTGATTTCCACACTACAGCCTGGTATGCCCTCCTGGGAGTCCACATGGAACAGGTCCCATGTCTGCACACCATTCTTGCCTGGTCACCAGCAGTTTGTTCTGGTGCTACTCAATCCTGCTGGGATAGCTGGCACTGAAGGCTACTGAGGCCTTGGCTGGGACATTGATAAAGCCATGGCTATGGGGGGTGGGGGGTGGGGAGCTGCTGGTGACCTTGACTCTGATTCCAGCTTTGTGACCTTGGCTAAGTTGTTTTACCTTTCAATCTCCATGTCCTCAGGGTCAAGTGTAACCACAGGTGCACTTGCACAGAGCCTGGCATGGAGGAGGAGCCCAGGCAGATTGGTTTCCTCCTTTCCTTCCTTCCTCCTGGAAAGCAGAAATGGGAGGCTCCTAATCCTCCTGTGTAACCTGAGACCACGTTCAATGTCTGTAGCTTCTGCAGGAGAAAGTGCCCCATGTGTTGATGGCGTCTGGCTGGATTCCCTCTTTGGGTCTGCCCTACAGCAATGCCTCTTGGCCAGCACTCAGAGTTTACAGGTATAGCAGCTGCACAGGGCACTAAAGCATCAGCACGCCATTGTGCTAACACACAAAGCAGAGCCTGTCTCCCATGGGCTGGCCTCCAGCCTTTGCCCGATCGTGCTGGTCCTTAATGTCTGCACATTCGTGGTTCATTCTTGAGTGCGTATTTATTAAGCCAGTGTGCCGGGCATTGTACTAATCTAGGTCACCCAGTGTGGATTGAAATCGTTATGGCCCCTGTCCTGAAGGGGCTTCCAGTTAAAGGGACGCTCAGCCAAACATGTCACTAGCTGCATAACCACAAAATGAGGAGGCGTGAGGTAACATGGGAGGTTAGGTTGGCGGAAGGAGGAGGGAACAGGAAGACCGATTGTAAAAGGATATGAAATATTTCCTAACTTTTATGTTACTATGTATTCAAATGATGTCTTTGAAGTAGGTTAAATAAAACATATTGAAATTTACCTCACCTATTTTTCTTTGAATTTGCTATTAGAAAAATTAAATTGTTCTGGGTGGCTCACATTGCATTTCTGCTGGACAGCCGTGGCCTAGACCTTGGTGAGGAGTTTAGGTGTCCTCAAGTAGGGCAGAGGGAAGCCTTGATGGGATTTTAAGCAAGGGAATGGCCTGATCAGATTTTAGAAGGTTGCTGGGTCTCTCTGGAGAGGATGACTGACAGGAAGAGGGAGGGTAGGAGTGGGTGTAAAAGTGTAGGCAGCAGGTGGTGTCTATGCAAGGGTGCTGGCCCAGGATATAAAGTGGGTGGATTCAAGAGGTTGAATCTGCCAGACTGACCGAGGGCTGGATGGCTGGGCTGGGGGAGAGGTACTGTTGAGCAGGCAGCTGAGTGAAATGGTGTCAGAGCATTTCCCAAGATGGGGAAGTTGGGAGAGAAGCATTTTTACGTATTTTTGGTTGGTTGGTTGCTTTTTCAAGGGGGAGGGAGTGAGACCGAGAATCAAGACTCCCCTTTGGGTTTGCTGCGTTTGAGATGTGTGCCTGTCTTGGGGATTGTGGTGGTCGTGTCAGCCGGACGGGAGATGGTGGAGCCTGGGGCTCCAGAGAGAGGTGTAGGCTGACAAGGGTGAAGTCAGGAATGAAGGTTCAGCCGTGGGAGTAGGTGCTGCTGCCAGGGTGGGATGGAGAGTGGGCTCTGTCAAAGCATAAAGGGACAGGCCCATGAGATCCAGCCATGAGGAATCCCAGTCTGGCCCGTTTGGGAGTAGTCGAAGGAGGCTGAGAGTTTGGGAGCAGAGAAACGAGGCAGAACCTTGACATCAATGGTGTTCAAAGGAGGGTTTTTTTTTTTTTTTTAATGATACAATTTGATAGGAAAGTTATCTAGCCTTTGAAGCCTGTAAGAAGACAAAGCACATTCTTTTCCGTTACTTGATTTTTAACTAAACCTGTTGTAAGTGATTAAGCAGACACATCCCCAGGGCCCCTGTCCCTGTGGGCCTGTGTCAGCAGCATGGTGCGAGGACCTCACTGGCAGCTCTGTGGACAGAGGAAGTGCATGGCTAGCTGCAGCTGACGCTGTGACTACTTTCCCAAAGGTTCAGGTTGGCGACCCTGGGAGGCAGGTCAAGGGCATATGTTCCTGTATCTGCTTGGCTCAAGGTCTCGAGGATATGATCTCAAAATCCTAGTACTTGGTTTCTGCTTTTGAGTTAGTTGATAAAAAACAAAAAAACTTTGCAAACAGCCTCCTTTAGATGGGGGTAGGGAGTGGTCGGGGGAGGGGCCAGTGGCACTGGTGCAGCAGAAGAAAGGCGGAGACACCAGCCAAACAAAGGGTCTGCTTTTCTCAAATGTGCTGTGTTTGGGCTTAGAAGCCTGAAGCCTGATGATTCAGGATGCCAGACCCTCTGCGCCTGCCAAGAGACATACTGGCCTTGATATGGTTTTTCTTGTTCTTACCCTATTCAGTCTGGCTGCTGCCAGGATTTCAACAGTGGCCTTTAGCTCGATGCTGTCAATAGAATTGTGCTGAGCACAGGTTAACCCGTGACTCGGTCAAGTTTTTATCCACCAATATCCCTTTGTATTGGTCTAAGATTCCTATATGTGCTCCCCATAGTGTAGCATGCAGGACACTGGGATGGTGCTGTTTTAACGTGTTTAGGGTCGTGTCCGGTTTTTCAATGTAGTTCACGAACACACAGGTCAGGTGTGGCTGTATTTTCAGATGGGATGGAAACTGACTCTTAGAAGCAGGCACGGGCTCTGGAAGTGAAAGAAGCAGTTTTAGAGTAGCTGGGCCTTCAGCTCCCTGAAGCCAGGCAGAGAAGTGTGTCCTCTGCCACTGTCTACTTTGGGCGATGTGAAGAAAGGTTCTCGGAGGTCAAGGAAGTGGTAAACCTGGTCCTGTTGACCTCAGGCTCCAAAGGGGAAACACAGCTGCTGACAGCTGACACTCTGACCACGGCTGGGGAGGAGGTGGCTCTGCCGGTTAAGGATGTGTTAGAAACTCTGTCTGCAGCTTGAACCTGCGGTGGAAGCATCACCCCATGTGATGGGCCGCTTGGATGTGTTCATTCCCCAGTGTGTTGAGCATTGCTTTGGGGCAGGCTTTGTGCTGCAGCTTCAAAGACAGAGAGGCCAGGTCCTTGGCTATTTTAGGTGTTCATGGCCCTGGGAGAAAGGGATGCCCGTTTGGAACCAGAGCCCTTAGCAGCACCTGTTCTCTCAGTCTTTGCTACTGACCTACCTTCCCATCCACCATGTGGCCCTTTGTACACCCTATTGGTTCGGTAAGTGATTCTGTTTCTCTTGAGCACTGGCCTTAGCGTCTCTCCATCTTACTTCTCCTCGACTTGGTGATGGCAGGTGGCACCTTCTAGATAACCACTCCCCCGGGGCTTGCCTCCTCTGTGCCACCGCTTCCTCTGTGCTGTCCTGACCTTGGACCTGGACCCGGGAAAGGCCAGGCCCTGCAACCCAGGACCGAACCAGAGAGCAGAGCGGCTGGGGACTGTTGGAGGACCAGAGTGCCGAGTGAGCAGAGGATTGTGAAAAATGCGAAGGGTAACAAAAGGGCTTTCAGAAGTTATGTTTGGAACAATAAGACCAAAGAGAGGGGGATATGAGAGACCAAACTGCTGAGCTTCTGTTCAGCTCGAAGTATTTCTGTCAAGGAAGTGACGGCCCTGATGGGAAGGCGTAGGCCAAATGTGGAGGAAGAATTGCTGGCCGGGGAGGCTGAGGCCACGGCAGAGGCTCTCGTGCCACCAGATCAGGCAAAATCCCAAAGTCCAAGAAGGCTGGGAGCACCTGCGGCCGAGGCTGTGCCCTTGGAAGGATTCTGCGGTGACGAAGAACCTCCAGGAAGGTGGACGTGGATAAATGTTTTCATGTATTTAAAAAGCAGTCCAGAGATACAGTTAACCTGTAGTGAGAATCTTGACGTTGATTTCAGGAGCTATCCTAAGATGGATTATTAGGATAATGATTTGTGAACCTTTGGTAAGCGAAGCAACAAGCAACCGCCATTAGTAGCTAGCAGGGCTGGACAAGAAGTAAATCACGCCCGATTAACCCTCCTGCAAGGGGTTACTGGGTCGGAAGCTCAGAGCAATGTTGAGAAAGCATGTGTGCCACTGTCAATCACTGCGACACACTTGGATGGGAGACACTCGGGCTCCATGATAGTGCTCAGAGCTTGCCAGAGGCTCGGGCCTTAGCTCCGTCCTGGTCAGCTGTTACAAGTGATCTAGATGGGGCCGATGCTGTGGCATAGCAGGTAAAGCTGCCGCCTGCAGTACAGGCATCCCATATGGGCACTGGTTTGAGCCCCAGCTGCTCCACTTCCAATCTAGCTCTCTGAGAAGGCTCCTGGGAAAACAGCAGAGGATGGCTGATACTTGATACTTGGGCCCCTGCACCCATGTGGGAGACCCAGAAGAAGCTCCTAGTTTCAGATTAGCCCAGCTCCAGCCGTTGTAGCCATTTGATTAGTGAACCAATGGGTGGAAGACCCCCCTCTCTATGTCTCTCTCCCTGTAACTCTGGCTTTCAAATAAAATAAATAAATCTTCAAAAGAAAGAAAAGTGATTTAGACAATCATTTTGGCATAGCGACATGTGGATGGATTACCTGAATCTGAAAAGAATGACTGACATGTCAGAATGACAGAAATGAGATTGAAAAATGATCTTGGTGTTGTGGAAACTAGAGACCAAGCTCTAATTGGATAATACTTTGTAGAGAGGTACAAAGACTTGTTTGAGGGGTCTTCATGAAGTTCATGGGAGCCCATATCATGAAAAAAATATGCATAGATTTTAAGATCTTTTTTACCAGAATAAACTTACCTTTTAATTCAGTTTTCCATGAACTTTTTGAAGTATTCTTGCATTGAGAGTCCAGAGCATCTATTGTGAAGTGGAGTTATGGGGCTTGACTTAACAGCCACGCTTGAAAAATATTCTGGAATGTGGCTGACTGGAGCCTCAGAGTGAGCCAGTGGCTTGCTATGGTTGTCAAAGAAGCTAATGTGATTTTAGGAGCATTAATTGAAGTGTAATATTCAGACCAGGGGAGGTGGTCACACATGGCTGCCCACATCACATCTGGTGAATTGTTTTTAGCTCTCAGTGTCAGAACTGGAAGGCGGATTTCCCTAGTACACAGCGGCGAGCTTCTGTCCAGACCTCTCTGTTCTGAAGCAGATCTGCCGATTCAATCATCAAGGGCTATCCCTGGCATTCCTCTTACCTTGTCATGTGTTGTCCCCAGGAGAATATGAAGGTAGCACCAGCCTTAATCCTGCCCACTGCTGGCGAAGCGTGCTTTAACTAATAAGGTCGGGTCAGCAGAGACGTTGTGGCATGTGGGAGATTGGATCTCTTATTTATTTTGCAAGGTGGTGAAATGAAAATACTTAACACTTAGAAGTGTTGTAGGCTCATTGTTTTATGCTACATCGCTTTTTAAATTGGCAAAGGCTGTGCAGAAGGTATTCCCCAGCCTGCAGGGAGAAGGTAACTCTTTACTGTGACTCCAGGTGTCAGCAAACAGCAGTCAGTCCAAGCACACACACGCTGATTTTTCCCTCGGGTGTCGCTTCTCTGCTCACCAGACCAGCCGAGTTTTAAATGCCGGTCCCTTCTCATTTCTCCAGTAGGCAGGCGGACACACGGTCCCGTGGTGAACGCTGTGTGCTCTCGTTCTCTCCCTGGTTGACTTCCTCCCTGGCATTTCAGCGGTGTCCAGAGACGTTCGTTTCCAGCGCCTTCTCAGCGTCACTTTAAACACATCTGGTCCCAGTGGGGCCGGGGCGCCAGGCCCTGTGCTGTGGGTTGTGCCATCCCGTTGCTGGGGGAGTTCTGTTGGAGGCCAGCCCAGTTCAGGCCAGGCCTACGCTAAGTTATCTCCTCAGTGAGCAGGTCCAACATTCCAAGAACAGCATCTATCTGTCTCTTTTAAAAAATATTTTATTTATTTATTTGAGAGGTAGAGTTACAGTGAGAGGTCTTCCATCTGTTGGTTCACTCCAAATGGCTTAGACAGCTGGAGCTGGGAGCTTCTTTTGGGTCTCCCACGTGGGTGCAGGGACTCTGAATGCCTGAGCCAGGAATGCCATCCAGCTCTCTCACATCAGTGGCAGGAACCTAATTACTAGAACCATCACCTCTGAATCCCAGGATCTGGGAGGAAGCAGGAGGCTGGAGTCAGGAGATAGCGTGAGGAATCAAACCCAGGTCCCCCTATGTGGGATGTAGGCCCCTTAACCCCTCGGCGCCATAATTTTACAAGTGTTTATAGAAATTTTAGTAAGTTCTTTTTATATCTGCTTATTTATTCTCAAATGACTTTTGGCTTCATGGTTTTTAACAAATGTGTTTACCACACATCGTCGTTTTGTAGCCTATGTCAAAAATTCCAAAATCTGAAGTCTTTGGGAATCTTGGTCTTACTTTCACTGATTTATACTCACTGGGCTTGTTTCCCAAGGCGTGTGTTTGTTTCTGAAAGGGAATTAATATTCAGCCAAATTTGTGACTACTTGGAGAGGCAGTCTGTGGAGAAAGTTTCCCTCTAGAGGAATGAACATCGTGCCGTTCCTCGTGGGCACCAGCCCAGACGCCTGAATGTCTCACTCTGCTGTGTGTCTGTCAGAGCAGGTAGTGTACAGTTTTTCTCCCCAGCCAATGGGAAGACTGATCTGTGGCTCAGCTTCTTAGGGGAGGTTCTTATTACTGTCGCCATCTGTTCCCCATCAGAGTTCGAGGCAGAGACCATAGATTTCTTGCTTGATTGCCTCTGATAGAGTGAATGTGTGTGGGGTAGGGCACATGTAGCACATCCTTTTTGGCAGGGGCCCCATCTGGACGGTTCAGGGGCTGTGCAGGGCCTCACGATGAACCCATGGCTCCCCTTATCCTTCCTGCTTCCCCCTTTCTTTTGTTGTTGATTTTTTAAATTTATTTATTTGAAAGGCAGAGTTAGAGAAAGAGATCTTTCATCTGCTGGTTCACTCCCCACATGACTGCAATGGCTAGGGCAGGACCAAGCTGAAGCCAGGAGCCAGGAGCTTCTTCTGGGTCTCCCACGTGGGTGCAGGAGCCCAAAGACTTGGCCTGTCTTCCGCTGCTTTCCCAGGAGCATTAGTAGGGAGCTGGGTCAGAAGTGGAGCAGCCAGGACACAACATGGTGCCCATATAGGATGCCAGCATGACAGACAGCAACTGCCCCTTTTGTTGTTGATTCTATTTTATATCCTTGGTTTGTTCTCTGTTTCTGTATTTCTTTTATATGCATATGTGTTTCTTGAGAATTTCCCTTTCTTATGACTCCCATAATGTATTGAAAATACACTTGCAATTTAATACTTAATATTCAAAATATCTGACCAACTATTTTGAGCAAATGAAAGTCCCATAGGAGAAATTTCTACTTGAGGTTTTAATTAGATTATATAGATATAATACAGGATTGTCTATTCATGGTTTATATCTTCATTTCTGTGGTCTCACCCTTGTTTGTGTGTTAATAGGCTGCCATGTAATAAGCAGTCTTCTAAGGGATTAATATACAATGCTGAGCAAGACAGAGCCCCTCATGGAGTGTCCAGTGCAGTGGGGAAGACAAACGGTGGCAGCTGTTGAGCGAGGAGGGGATGGAGAACCAAGGGTTGTAGAAAGCTGTGTGCTGGGCCAGTGTGGTGCAGCTCTTGCACAGCTCCGTGTTTTGTTTTTCTGTGTGCTGTTGTTCTTTGCTTTCACTTCGAGAATTAACTATTTGTGTTGGGGCGAAGGGCTCCCTAAATGTTTGTTACATTTCATTGTACTCCTTGGGAAAGACTTGAGGGGCATGAAAGACCCTCTTGAGAGTAACTTGTTTGCGCGTTGAGAGGGAAGGAGAATTGACTCAAGACACCAGCTGAGCCGCGGCAGTGGTAGGTACACTGGTGTTGTGGAATAGCAGAGTTCAGGTCCTTGTCTCCTGTACAGGAGACGATTCGGGGACACAGCACAGGTACCGAGCAGCAGAGAAACAAGCTTTATTTGCATGCAAAGCAGAAGTACATGCTCAGGGGAGTGCAGGCATTCTGAAAAGTGAGCTGCGCTCCTCCAGGCGGGGGTCACCACTTTATATAATCTGGAGGCACAGGAGGTGGTTTTGGGCACGGGACTTAATTGAATATTCATAAGAGGTGGAGTTTGGAGCAGGGCCTGAGTATTACCCATTTCCTTGCATTCTTTTGGAAATCTTAGATGTGTCATGGGGTCAGGTGCATCATGGGAGTAGGAGTGTCAGCCATGGTAATTATATTATAAATATACTACAGTTAGCTACAGGTCATTGCAGGCACACAGTTAGCAGCCATGTTGGTTATTTCAGGCTGGTGCTAGTTCTGACCAGAGGTTCTGCAGAGGCTGTGGTTTTCTGCTCCACGGGAGGTGGGCGTGAAAGGGTTGTATCTGCACCGTGCAGGTGAGGCAGGGCTGCAGGCGGCAGGTGTTGACCTCAAGCCCTTCCCTGCTGGCCACCTCCATGCCTGCATCGCTGCCAGCTGTGGCAGATGTGTGGCCGTGAGATGGAGTGTTATGCATTCAGATCCCAGGAGTCTCACAGGTCAGTACAGAGTAGTGCTGGGTCGTTGTTAACAACGTGCCAGGGCTAGAACCAACTCTCTGTCCCTGTCGCTCTCCTCCCTTCCCCCGACGGCCAGCCGTTTTCTAAAGCCTATCTCTTCTCACCTGTGAAAGCTTCTACCCTCCACCTCCACCACACTGGTCCATGTCCCATCTTCTCACATCCAGACGACACCAGCATCCCCTCCTGTGGTCCTTCTGGCTCCGTCTTCCTGCCTAACCTGTTTTCCACCTTGCTGCAAGGAACTTTTATTTAACAACAATAACAAAGTTCAGGGCCAACATTATGGCATATTGGGTTAAGCCATGCCTGCAGCGTGGGACTAGTTCGAGTCCCAGCTGCTCCACTTCCAATCCAGCTCCCTGCTAAAGGCCTGGGACAGCAACGGAAGACGACCCAAGTGCCTGGGCTCCTGCACCCACATGAAGACCCAGAAAAAGCTTCTGGCTCCAGGCTCCTGGCTTCAGCCTGGTCTAGCTCTAGGTGTTGCAGCCATCTGGGTAGTGAAGCAGTGAGTGGAAGATATTCCTCTCTCTCTCTCTGTAACTTTGCCTTTCAAATAAATAAATCTTTTTAAAAAATAAAATAGAAAACCTGTAGTTATTTTCCAGTTTAACAAATCCCACTGCTTTCCTGAAGTCTAAACATGTTTACAGGCAGCCAGCCCTGTGCAACCTGGCCCCACCTCCTCTTCAGCCTCGGCTCCCAGCCCCCCTGCCCCCACCCTGTGCTCCTGTGAGAAGTTCTTCTGGTCATTAGTTCAGCCAGTGATTTCTGGGCCACTGCTCTGTGCAGAACACAGGGGATACCAGGGGAATGAAGCAGGCAAAGCCCCACCCCTCGAGGATCGTATTCCAGGGTAAGACAGACCATGAGCAAACAGGCATTTAATGCAGAGCCAGGTGACGAGAGGGCGTGAAGGCGATGGATGGGGCTGCGGGTGCTCATTTGGACAGCGTCGTTAAGCAAGGCCTTTCTGAGGAGGTGGTGCGTGAGCAGAGACCGGAACCGTGTGAGCGCGAGAGCCTGTGAGGTGCCGGGACGGAATGTTCAGGGTGAAAAACAAAAATAAAACCAGTCAGTGCCAAGGCCCTGAGGCAGGGGCAGGCTTGGCAAGTTTAAGTAACAGGAAGAAAGGGCCGTGTGGCTGGGATGGAATCGTGGATTGGACGGCAGGTGTATTCGTTTTCTTCTGTCATGTAACAGGACTTGGGGACCTCACTCCGTTTGTAACTGCTCAGCTTCTGGCGGTCAGAAGGCTGGGGTGACTCAGCTGGGGTCTCGGTTCAGCAGGTGCCACTCAAGATGTCAGACAGGGACAGCTGTGCTGCCGTCCGAGGCTGTGGGAGGAAGCTGCAGCCATGCGTGCAGCCTGCGGCTGAGCTCGGCCCTTGTGCTTGTAGAACCCGGGTCTCTGCTGGCGGCCGCCGGCCCCGGGGAGGCTCCCCTCCCCTGGAGATGGTTTGAAGTTCTGTGCTGTGGGCCCTCTCATAACATGGCAAGGGCAGCAGGCTCTCCCCGCCACCCGCCGTGTCGGGCCCAACAGGTAATTGCCGTATCTTAATGTCAACTGCCTGGCGCCCTAATTCTCCCTGCGCCGTCTCTTCGCTCTTCACTAGAAGCGTGGTTGGAGGAAGAGTTGGGGGTGTGAATGTTGGGGGCCGACTGGGGAAGTCCGCTGACCCCTGTGAGACTGGAAGGCTGGCTGGGGTCATGCCAGCCAGGCTCAGAGACCCCAGTAGGGACTCAAGGGCTTGTTCTGATGAGGTGGGAGCAGCCGGACAGTGAGGTAGCCTGAGCAAGGACCGCTCATGCCACTGTGTGAAGAGCAGGTTGTGGCAGGAGGAGGGTGGCCTGACCCGAGGAGCGGCAACTCCTGAACAGCCTGGGGTTCCCCAGACATCCGTGGCCGCACACTCCCGGGAGGCTGCAAGTGTTTCCCTTCACTGCCCACCCCCTTGGCTTCCTCACTGGAACAAGGCTTCGCTCTGCCCTCAAAAGGTACTCATGTGCTGCCTCCAGGGCCCCTGCCAGTGTTTCCCTCCCCCGGATGGCCTCTCCCCAAGCGGAGCTGGGTCTGTCTGCCCCTCTCACCTGCCACCTCTCTGGAAGCTGAGACCGTCTCGTGGGTCCCTGTGTTTCCATTGTAAGGCCAGTGTATGGCGTGCTGTAGGTGCCCGATGGCACGGGTGGGCTGTAAGTCTTCTGTGAGATGCTGGGTGGGAAGTAGACACAGCACTGCTCTCGGAGTGCCCCTTGCTGAGGGAGAGAACACGGGTAAACAAATGCACCATAGAACAAACCAGAACCCGGGTCCCACGCCACACACACGGAGGAGGTGTCCCGCTCTGCCAGCGTCTGGTGTGCCTGGAGGTGAGGGAGGCCTTGATCTGACTCAGTCTGGAGCGACTGGGTCTCGTGTCTTAATCGTTTCTCTTGCATGAATGACAATCTCATCACAAACAATTCCTTTCTATATCACATCCAAAGGACATTTGTTTGGCAACGCTGTCAGCCATTAGTTCATCCTATAATATTTGAAAAAATAAGCAAGCATTCATTAAAACATTGTGTAATCTCAGACAGACAATAGGGGACTTCCTTCCCCGTGCGTGTTCCAGCCACTTAGAGAAGAAGGTCCGTCTGTGGTGGTGCAGTGTTGCTTGAGTGGAAAACCTCTTAACTCAAAATAGCAAGCATTTGCAGATTAAGTGTCCTTTTAAGAGGAAGGAAATTATCAACCTGATTTCTGGTTCAGATCTGAAACAAACTAAAACAGCAAATATCATTTCCATGGCTCTCAACTTGATGTTCCTGAAGTGGGAACTTTCCGAGGTGGGACACTGAAAAGAATGACTTCACTGGAGTAGACTCACTGATGTTATTTAAAACTTAAGAAACTTGAAAAAAAAAAAAAAACTTGAAAACAAAATTACCAGAGAGTCCAATTTCCCCCTGGTGCCTTCCTGTTGACCCTTCCTAGGGAGCAGCCTGCCAGCCCCTCCAGGCGCTCACAAGGGTGGGGACTCATTGGCATGAGCCAAAAAAAGGTAGAAAAAACCCCAACATCTTTTTAGTTATATTGCCAGATTCCTCTGTTTGTTTTCTAGTGATCTTTCTCTTGGAGAAATAACCCAGGATCTCAAGGACTGTTTACCGCATGGTGTGGTATGAATAATTGGATATTTTGTTTCAAATTAGAGGTCGGGCTATCAGGCCGGCTGCTTTGTTTTCCAGTGCCCAGGATGGGAGCTCCCAAGGGCAGAATATCTTCTCTGGTTAGCTGGGGTCCGACGGCTGGCCAAGAACGGAGACAGCACTTCTGCTTTTGAATCTAATTTTAAATTGGTTCAGGGCATTGGCTTTTAAAGCTTTTGGGGCTGTCAGACCCCAGCTTGGTTTTCTGATCCTCTCCTTGTCTTTCCTCCCTCACTTCTGTAAGAGAAGTGAGACCGCGAGGCTGCACTGGGCCCCCTTGGAGCTCTGCATTTCCCTTGGTGTGGGAGCAGAATGGGCGTGGCTTCCTTGCAGGGTTCAGGTGGGGGCAGGGCTGAGCGAGGGCCTCAGCTTTGTGCTTTGCTCTGCTCTCAAGGCCTTTCTGACCAGGAAGGGCAGGACAGTCCTGCAGGAAGTACCAGCCACCTGCTCTGTCTCCGGGTGCTTTGCCTGCCTGTGTGTCTTGTTTAGTCTTATTTGCACAGAGTACTTGCTGGTTGGTTTATCCATGCATGGAACCATAGGACGCTAAACCGGGACCCATTGCAGAATCCTTTCTCGTTAAAAAAAAAAAAATCACTTTTCATTTACTTGAAGGGCAGGAAGAGACAGAGATCCTGCATCTGGCAGCAGTCAGGGCTGGGTCAGGCTGAAGCCAGGAGCCTGGAACTCCATCCTGGTCTCCCACACGGGTGGCAGGGACCCAAGTACTTGAGCCATCACCTGTTTCCTTTCAGGGTGCACGTGTGCAGGAAGCTGGAATCTGAAGTAGAGCCAGGGCTCAACCCGACACTCCACTGGTGTCCCCAGTCGCATCTTAACCACTACAGATGCCAGCCCCAGAAGTCCTCAGTTAAGACATCAGAAGGGTATGACTAGCATGGGGCCGGGTACAGCACTTCTGTCTACTGATGAGAGCCTTTCCAGTAATCCGTGGTGGGTCTGGGTTTTTTGTTTTTTGTTTTGTGAGAGCTGGGAAGGGATGCCGGTTGGAAAACTAATCTGCCTTACTGAAGGCTGAAGAACTTGACCTCTCCACTTCCTTGCCGAAACCCAGATATAACTGAAATATGGCCTTCCTCCACAGACCTGCTAGCAGGCTGTCCATCGTATCACAAAGGGCAGCACAGTGGGGCAGCACGGTAACTGCTTTGGTTAGGCACCCAGCCGCCCTCCGGTGAACGTCTCACCCATGAACCGTTGCTCTCTCCCTTCCTCTGGAGATGCACACTAGGGCTCTCACTCCTGAGCTGTTCTCTCAGGCACAACCCCAGACTCTCCTGGGACGGGGCTGGCGTGCCCAAGGCTGGCTGGGCCAGGCGCCGTGCGTGTGTTGTCCCCAAGGCAGCACCAGCTGCAGTTAGCAGGGTCCTACTCTGATAGGATCGCCTCAAGGAAGAGTGGTCTGTGGTCTCTCCACAGCCCATCTGTCAGAACACCTCTTTATTGTATTTTTCTTGTTTGGTGCCTGGGGCCAGGGTTGATGTTTAAGAATAGTTCCCTGCCTTCCCATAGTGAGTAGTTTCACTGGGCAAGTTAGGTGCAAGCAGGGAGAGGGCAGGTAACCACACAGGGCATCCAGGTATGGTGCGGACCAGGGCAGCCTGCAGCCAGGGCCAGTTTAGGGAAGGCTTCCTGGAGGAGGTGGGCCCAGAGTTCCAATGCTTGAATGAGCAGTCTTGGCTGGAGTAATGGCGAATCTTCCCAGGGAGGAGAGGGGAAAGAGGGTCCTAAAGCAGGGGTTTCCAAGTAGCTGGTCCTCAGCTCTGCTGCCAGGACCCAGGAAGTGCTGCTGTGAATTTGGAAGGTTTCGTAGGCAGTGGCACACAGATCCAAGGACGCACTCACTGATGGTTGTAGGAGATTCCAGGACAGGGAGCTGGGAAGAGAAACCCCAACCTCTCTACCCAAATATCAGGAAATTGTTCATTTTATTCTTCTTATTGTCTTTGTCTCCTGTTTCTCTTTTTACTTTAATCTTTATCTCCTCCACTTAAGACCTTAATTTTTAAGGTACCCCCTTTTGGTCACTGTACTTCAGTCCAGCCTTGTTAAAGATCATCCATTTTCATTCTGTAACATGCACCCTTCACTTGCCAAAGGTAGCTTTTGGAGAGAGAGCGAGCAAGTTCAAACCATTTAATTCTACACACGGCACCTCCTTCCATCATCCCACAAGGCCTGTCACTAAAATGCAGTAGAAACCCAGCCTCAAAAGATCTGGCTGTGTTGCAGACATTTCCAGAGATTGGGTTTGGTTGGCTTTTGAATGATTTTACCTGATTTGAATCATTCTTCTGACGCTGCATGTTTAAATGGACCAATGTTAGTTTTCACATAGAGAAATAGTCCGCCAGCACCTGAGTGTTTCAGAGTCTCACGTAAAAAAGGAACGATGAATTTTAAGAAAACAGTGCATGGGCAGTTTATCATGCTGCTGACCTCGCATGTCATCACTTGGGACTGCTTTATATGAGGATGATTCAAAAAGTTCATGGAAGATGAAATGAAAAGTTTATTTTGATGTAATTTTTTAAAAATTTATTTTTAAATTTAAAATTTTTTTAAAAAATCTACACATAGGGATGGGCACTGTGGCACAGTAGGTTAAGCTGCCATGTAGGGTGCCAACGTCCCATATTAGAGTATGAGGTTTGAGATGAGACCACTCCAGCTTCCTATCCAGCTTCCTGCTACTGCACCTGGCTGCTTATGCACCTGGTGGCATCGCTGCTACCCACACAGGAGATCCGGATGGAGTACCTGGCTCTTGGCTTTGGCTTGGCACAGCCCTGGCTAGTGCAGGCATTTAGAGAATGAACCAGAGGATGGAAGCGCTCTCTCTGTCTCATACCTCTGTATATGACTGTGTCTCTTTCTGTTGCTCTGCTTTTCAATAAATAAAAATAAACTAAAAAAGATGTTTGTTTTGGTGCAAAAAATTTGAGTTCCATGCATAGTTTTTTCATAATACACATTTTCAAGAGCTTTTGAAGACCCCGTATTGTATTAAATAACTGAAATCTTGGCCTTGGGAGAAGAAACGTTGTTCTGCTATATATTAATTAAGTGCAGATTATACTTTGAAGGCTTTTGTTTGAGATCCTTTTCATGCTTAATTAAAATGTCAGTTTATTCACTCAGAATGAGAAATAGCAAAACCATTTAACTTAAGAGCTTCTCACTTCAGAATGTTGTAAGTCAGCAGAACAAAGCTGTCCCTGGCTCCATCAGACGACACGGCGATTGTTCTGGTCTAGGCGTTGGCCGAGTTTGTGCTTGATTTTAACAGACCCCATTGGGTGCAGAAGGTGCTGTGTGATGTGGGTCACAGGTGTTGAAAGAATGATTAAGAGAAATGAGAGTAGAGAATAAGTTCCAGGTGGGGAGGAAATGATAAATGCTGCACATGTGTTAGCTCGTTCAACACAGGACAGATTCTGAGGCACAAAGAGCAAGCGTATGTGTATCATCCACGGTACCCTTGCTGTGTAGACTAGAAATCAGTGAGGAACAAAGGAAAATGACTGACACCACGGGAAAGGGGATCTTCAGAGCAGTCTCTTAATCATGCTACTGCTTCCTTTCTACATGCATTTTGCTGTGTATGTCTAAGGTATACAGTATGATGTTATAGGGTACAGATGGGGGTTCTTCAGAAAGTTCATGGGAGGAGCTGATGTTAGGGCACAGCAGGTTGAGCTGCCTCCTGTGACACTGACATCCTATATCAGAATGTAGTTCAAGTCCCCACTGCTCTGATTCTGATCCAGCACTGCGGCTCAATGGGTTAGAGCCATGGCCTGCAGCACCAGCATCCCATATATGTGCCAGTTCCAGTCCCGGCTGTTCCACTTCCCATCCAGCTCCCTGCTAATGTGCCTGGGAAAGCAGCAGAGGATGGCTCAAGTCCTCATGTCCTCGTACCCACGTGGGAGACCGGAAAAAGTTCCTGGTTTTGGCCTGGCCCAGCTCTGGCTGATGTAGCCATCTGGGGAATGAACCAGCTGTGGATGGAAGATCTTTCTCTCTCCTTCTTTCTCCCTATAACTCTGACTCTCAAATAAATAAATCTTAAGAAATAAAGCTTGTGGGAAATGTGTGTTATTAAAAAACTATGCATGGGTTTCAAAAATTTTTGTACCAAAATAAACTTACCTTTTAACTCCATTTTCCACAAAGTTTTGGAAGTCTCCTTGTAAAATCGTAGTTACTAAGGTAAGTAAATTGACATCTCTATTAATATCACTGTTATTCTTTTTTGGTTTTTTTATAGAATAAATATTGAAAATCTATTATTTAGTATGAATTCCAAATACAAGGAGTCTTCAAAAAGTCATGGAAAATGCATATTACAGAAAATCTGTACATGGATTTCAAAAATCTTTGCATCAAAACAGACTTATCTTATAAAGACATTTATTATCTACTTGAAAGAGCAACAGAGAATGAGAGAGATCTTCCATTCGCTGGTTCACCTCCTAAATGTCCACAACAACCAGGGCTGGGCCAGGTTGAAGCCAGGAGCCAGGAACTCCACCTTGGTTCTCCCAAGCACTCTGCTGCCTGCCAGGATGTCAGCAGGAAGCTGGCTTGGAAGCGGAGTAGCAAGGACTCACACCGGCATTCCTCGTCTCAAACTCGGGTTGCCCCCCTGTTGCCCCCCAAGTCCATTTCTCATGAACTTTTGAGCTACCCTCGTGCAATACAATTTTATTTCCCATATCCTCCTGTTGTGCGTTAGGTCTCTAGACTGGTTCACCCTACATATCTGCCTTGTTTCCTGTGACTCCGCCTCTGCCTCTCCCCCCAGCCCCGATCCTGGAGGGGTTCCGAGGCTGCTTTTTCACTGTGTTGTGCGGAAGCTCTTTAATCTGAGGTCGTCCTATGTACCTATTTTTGCTTTTGTGGCTTGATTTTTTTGGTGTGATGTCCATTGATTACACATCTATTGGTAAAAATATTTGGGCCTTTTTATTTAGAGTGTGTAGTTCTCCAGGTGTGATCCCTGGACCCCTGGGAGTCTCTCTGAGCCTGTCAGGGGATGAGATCTAACCTGTTCTTACAGCACACTAAGATGTTATTTGCTGTTTCCCCTGTATTGATGTTTGCCCTGATGGTGCAAAAACCGTGGTGGGTAAAGCAGCTCGCGCCTCAGCGCGAAGCAAGGCGGCACCACAGTCACTGAATTCCTTCAGCTGTGCTCTCACAGCTTCTAAAAAATTAGTTTTACTTAAAAACATCTGATGAAAAGGTTAAAAAAATTCTAATTTTTTAATTTAAAAAATTTGATTGTAGTACATTTTAACTTTTGAATATGCATCTTTTCATATTTATTGTAACAAAGCAGGAAATAGTTATCACCTCAAAGCAATCCCATCTCTGAGTGGGGACGTGGCTAAGTGCCCCCAGTGCTGCCTTGGGGACCACCCAGGCACAGCTCCCTGGTTTGCCTGCCTTGGTCATCTCAGCCCCGCCTTAGTGAGTCTAAGGTTGAGAATGAGCTCCGGGAATGCAGAGAGATTTCCTGTGCCTCTCTGGAGAAAAGGAAAGAGGAGCTGTTCAGCTTGCTTGCTTTCTTCTTTCTTTCTTTCTTTCTTTCTTTCTTTCCTTCTTTCTTTCTTTCTTTCTTTCTTTCTTTCTTTCTTTCTTTCTTATAGAAAGCTTTTATTTAATATAAATTTCGTAAGTACAACTTTTGGATTATAGCGGTTCTTCCCCCCCCCCATAACCACCCTCCCACTCCCACTCCTGTCCTACCTCCCACCCCCTCTCCCATCCCATTCTTCATTAAGATTCATTTTTAATTATCTTTATATACAGAAGATCAACTCTATACTAAGTAAAGATTTCAGTAGTTTGCACCCACACAGATACACAAAGTATAGAGTACTGTTTGAGTAGTAGTTTTACCGTTAATTCACATAGTACAGCACATTAAGGACAGAGATCCTACATGGGGAGCAGGTGCACAGTGACTCCTGTTGATTTAACAATTGACACTCTTATTTATGACGTCAGTAATCACCTGAGGCTCTTGTCATGAGTTGCCAAAGCTATGGAGGCCTTTTGAGTTCACCGACTCTGATCATATTTAGACAAGGTCATAGTCAAAGTGGAAGTTCTCTCCTCCCTTCAGAGAAAGGTACCGCCTCCTTTGATGGCCCCTTCTTTCCCCAGGATCTCACTCACAGAAATCTTTCATTTAGGTCTTTTTTTGTCACAGTGAAAGGAAAAGGATTTTACTGTGAAATCTAGTGGGAAGGGCAAAGATCCCAGACACAGTTCTAAACCGAATTGCTGAAATACAACGTAGAACAGCTCAGGAGGTACAATCACAAATCTGACTTTGTGTTGTTGGTATTCAATGGATACTTTCCCAAAAATGAACGAAAGGAAGCTCGGGGCAAATACTTGACGGTGTTGGCTGCCTGTAGGGGAAAAATTCAAGCTTTCAAGTGAAAGTTGGGATTTAGGAGAATCGTGATGAGATCAGTGTTGATGTTAAGGAATGTGATTTCTTCATGTTATATTGAGAGGGGATGGAATGTGGAAGGTGTGTGTGACTCAGCAAGGAGCTATTTCCCAGAGTACCGGTTACAGAGTCATGCAAGGTCCGAGGTCACTCAGAGTGTAAGATGCACAGGAGAGAAGACATGGCTCCAGATTCTACATTACTGCTAATCCCAAGAAGCTACCAGGGCTGACTTTCGGTGTGGTATCAAAGGAGAGGGCTCCTGATTATCTGAAAGTCTGCTTAAAACCCCTCGCTTTTCCAATTACATATCTACGTGAGGATGAATTGTCTTCATTTATTTCAACCAAGACATAGAGCACAGTGGATTGAATGCAGAAGTAGATAGGAGAAAACAGCTGGTCTTGTACTAAGCCAGACATTTAAAATATTTGCAGAATATAAAATGTCACTCTGCTCACTAAATTTTTGTTATGAAAAACATCTTTTTCTAACTTAAAATGTTACGTAAACCTGATGGGTTTATTTTTAACTTGAGTAAATACTTTTTCAATTTTAATTCTAATATCAGTAGTCATAGATATAAGGGTCTTTTTAAAAAAAAATTATTTATTTATTTATTTATTTGAAAGGCAGAGTTACAGAGAGCTGCAGAGACAGAGGTCTTCTGTCTGCTGGTTTACTCCCCAAATGGCAACAACAGCCAGAGCTGGGCCTGTCTGAAGCCAGGAGCCAGGAGTTTCTTCCAAGTCTTCCATGCGGGTGAGGGGCCTAAGGGCTTGGGCATCCTCTACTGCTTTCCCAGACTATAGTACAGAGCTGGGTCAGAAGTGGAGCAGCCAGGACTCGAACCGGCATCCATATGTGATGCCGGCACTGCAGGGGTGGCTTTAGCCTCTACGCCACCAGAGTGCTGGCCCCGAAATAATACACTTTTAAAAACCTTTGGGAGGCAACATTGTGATGGGTAAAGCCACCCCCCGTGATGCCAGCATCCCATATGGGCACTGGGTCAAGTCCTGGCTTCTCCGCTTCTAGTCCAGCTTCCTGCTAATGGCCTAGGAAAAGCAACAGAAAATGGTCCAAATACATGGGCCCCTGAAAACCATCTATGAGACCTGAATGAAGCTCCGGGCTCTTGGCCCCCTGGCCCAGTGCTGGCTGTTGCAGCCATCTTGGGGGCGAACCAGAGGATGGAAGATCTGCCTCTCCCTCTTTCTCTCTCGCTAATAAATCTGCCTTATAAATAAATAAGTAAATAAATCTCAAGAAAAGAAAAGCTTTTGGGGTCCTGAATAATTCAGGTTTAAAGGGACCCTGAGATGAAAAAGTTGGACAGGACAAGAACATATGGTGCTATGTACCTTTGCATTTCGGACATGTATGTGTGTGTATAAAGCACATTTCTAAAAGGACCTAAACACAGGAATATGAAGAAGATGGAAAGCAGCACTTTGGTGGTTCTGACATCTTTCTGTACCGGACCCATCATCCTAAAATGTTAATTCAGTAGAAAACTGTCGTAGTGAGAACGTACAGGGGCGGCACTAGCAGGTGGCTGCTCAGACCTGAAGCCTGGCAGCATGGGCACAGTGTCCCGAGCATGCAGCTCCCCGGGAGGCAGGCGTGGCCCTGACCCTGCAGGGACCCTAGAAGGCAGACGACTTGGATGGCAGGGACACTGGATGCCTGCTGAGGCCCACACCAGCAGCAAGGCAGAAAGTGCTTGAGGTTAAGATTTTCAGACTGACTTATAGCCCCCTTTGCAGGGGGCTGTGCCCAGGGACTGCGAGCCTACACTTCCCTCCCTATGAGCTCCGGGGCCACTCATTTCGGAAAATCTTCTGCACGCACAGGAGGTGCCTCTGTGCACATGTGCTGTGCAGCCCCAAAGAACTTCAGACCAGCCTGGCCAGGGCTCTGGGGTCTCCTCCTGGGCCTGTGGAGTCAGGACAGTCATGCCCCAGAAAATGGCCCTCCTGCGGTTTGTTGTTCATGGGAAGTAGCCAGAGAAGCCGGTTGTCCGTGCCCTGTGGATTCAGGGTGGGGATCACTCTCCTAAGAGAGCTGCTTGCAGTGGAGACCCTGCCTTGTGATGGGCGTGGTCCTTCTGCCACCTTGCCAAGAGCCCCCCTGCCCCGTGACCAGCCCTGCAGGCTTCGGCCTCTCTGGGGAGGAGCTGATTCTGTGGAGAGGCAGTCTCAGAGAACAGCTGGCTTCTCATTCTGTAGGAGGGGGCACCTGGCCCTAACCCTGCGGGCACTGAAAACCTGAGCTCCCAGGTCTGCCCCGCCCTCTCCTTTTGCCTCCATCAGACCTCTTTCTGCTTTCTCTACTATGTCACCCTCCCCGATGCTGCCCACTGCTGTTTACTCATCTGGCGAATCCTAATGTTTTGTGTTATGATAGACACAATACGAGCAGACATTAGGTAGGGAAGAGAGAAAATTAGAATGGATAGCTCAGATGTCTACAAGGAATGGGGGGAGCATCCAGTGATAAGACGACAAAGATGTGGTTGAGTAGGAGGAGCAGGACCGGGTCTCAGGCTCTGTCCCCACCCTCACCCAGGTGCTGGATGACCTTGGACAGCTGTTCTGTCCACCTGAGCACCCCCCCCCCCCTTGCATACCTTCAAGGTGGACATGACACAGCTGCCTGCTGGGGCCCATGTGGGAAGGAATCTAGATTAGTGCTCATGGAACCAGCACTGTAGCACAGTAGGTTAATCCTCCGCCTACAGGGCTGACATCCCATATGGGTGCCGGTTTGTGTCCCGGCTGCTCCTCTTCTGATTCAGCTCTCTGCTGTGGCCTGGGAAAGCAGTAGAAGATGGCCCAAGTGCTTGGGCCCCTTCACCTGCATGGGAGACCTAGAGGAGGCTTCTGACTGCTGGTTCTTGGCTTCTGATCAGCCCAGTTCTGGTCATGTGGCCATTTGGGGAGTGAACCGGTAGATGGAAGACCTTTCTGTCTCCCTCTCACTGTCTGTAACTCTACCTGTCAAATAGATAAGATCTTAAAAAAGAGATTAGTGCTCACAAGATTGAGCATCCAGTCCTGCCCATCTTCCCCACCTCTGCCCACCTGGAAGTATTGCTTATAACATAGTGGAACACTCTGGGGCCCGCAGTTGACTCGCCCTTGCGGGCTGAGGTCCCGGTACTGTGCACGCCGTGCGAGGGATTCGCTGGAGGGCAGCTCAGAAGACTGGGCGCAGCCGTCCTGGGCAGCGCGAGAAGGCGATGTGCCCGATGATCCTCATTACTTCTGTTTTCTCTTTCCAGGGATCTACATCTTCTGGACTCGACTCTGGACTATGTGAAGGTAGGAAACCAGGTGACCCCGTGTCGTGGAGTTCCCGTTTGGAACACACTGTTGCCCGGTACCGTTCAGCCTGGCTTATGTAGAAGGCTGGTTAGCGTGTCTGAAACGTCCTGGAGGGAGCTGGACTCCCTCAGACCTCTGGCACACTTCGTGGGGTCTCCAGTCATCCTCCGACAGATCCGCAACCCCCCCCCCCCCGAGCTTCCTTTTTCTTCTCAGCTGGCCCAGATGTGTTTTAAAATTCCAAATCTAACAAGAATGACAATGTGGTGCATACCTGCAATGCCCTAAAGAGGCTTGGGGGTCAGCACCCCCAACCAGACTCACGGTCGCAGCAGTAACGTGCAGGAATAGTCATCCCACAGGGGACAAGGACGCGGACAGCAGGTGGTCTCTTAAGGCTCACAATTTGAAGGTCACATATTGCCACCAAATGAGGCTGGGTTGGTTTTGCTGCCAGCTGAATTATGTTTTAAACTTGGGTTTGTCAGAGGGTTTTGGATTTCGGGGTGATGGGTGAGGAGTGGCGGACCTGCGCTTACCGTCGGCAGAGGACCGCGGGCTCCCGAGGTTCTGTGGCCCGTCCTCTCCATCGCAGCTGCTAGCCTCTCGCTCGGCTGCTAACCCTGGTCCACGTGGGGGAAATGTGGTTACCTGTGGGGCTGCCGGCCGCTGCTGTTCAACCCTGCACCCTTCTCACCGGGTCTTCCTGCCCCTCCCCTGCTCCCCAACGTGCATCCTACGTGGTTTTGTGTCGGTTGTGCGCTGCAGAGCGTTAGGGGATGCTGTTCGCACAGGCTGTGATTGGACTTTGCGATAGGATTATGTAAATCAGAGGAGCTCTCGGAAAATCACTCTGTGATATGCTTCAGAAATTCAGTGTCTCCCACAGCAGTCCCAGCCAGGCTACACTCAGCATGGACACCCTCGACTGCTTATCGAAAAACTTGGTCTTGTCTTTTTGCAAAAGCCTGACCTTCTGAAAGACCTGGGGCATTTTAGGGTGGCTGTTTTAGTGTCGTCTAAGTGACTGCAATGCCTTCATATGTGTCAGCTGTGGTGAGTGGAGCCATATCGCCCAGGAGATGCCCAGCTCGGCGGCGGCGCCCCAAGCTGCTCCCTGTGGGCTCGTGCAAGTGTGCTGAAGACAACTTTCCCCACGTCAGTTCTGCGCCTGTTCAGTGGTGTGTCTGCGTCCTCCTGAATGTGAATGCACCAGAGTGTTTTGGGTTTTTTTCTTTCTCTCTCATGCGGTCCTTGGTTGCAAGGGTGGGCAACCTTTTTTTCCAGCTAAGGGTCATTTGTATATTTATAATGTCAGTTGCAGGCCATACAAAATTATCAGCTTAAAAATTAACCTCAGGCAGAACGATTGAAATTCAAGTCCCACCTGCCATTGCCTTGGCAGGGCCAGGCATTCCCCAGCTGTGGTAGAGGGATGGATTTGGGATTTGTTGGGCCATTGTGGATGTTTTCATTGCCCTCCATGGGCTGTAAAAGTGTGTCCATAGAGGGCCTTTGACCCAGGGGGACCCAGGGTCCGGCTTCTTGGGCCAGCTCAGGCACTTGGTGGCATTTCTAAGACTTGGCTGCCCTTTGGAGCCTGGCTGGCCTCCTGTTGGTGCCAGCCTGTGCCTTGCATCTAGAAGGTAGTTGGAGATAAATCCAGGGAGGTAAGAGCTGTGTATAAAGTGGGGTGCAATCTGGTCCCCTTGGCTTTGAGCAGCATCTTCCCTACCATTTGCTGGAGCACGCCTTGCCTCTTGGGCATGGAGAAAAGTAGAAGTTCTATGTGGTATTGCATCATGAAGGCCCTTCCAGTGGGTCACCTTCAGGGTTGGAAAAAAATAGGAATCTGGATGTCAGATTTTTCTGGATTTCTTGTAACCCCAGAATGGAGGGCTGCCTGAACCCGGCCAGAGTCCCGTCTGGGCAGTGGAAGCACCCATGTGGCCTGCAGGCAGCCCTAATGCTATCAGCAGCTCTAGCCCCAGGTCTCCTGCTGTCTTTCCGCGTAGCTCTTGTCCCTATCAGGACACTTTCTGACCATCTTCACCAGTTTTCTTAGTGCCCACAGAGAAGACAGAGGCCTGGGGCTGGGGGAGGCAAGGCACCGAGGCTGACCCCATAGGTAGTAGGACTGTGGAACTGCAGTGTTGTGGTGGGGGAAGAGCATCCGGAGAGAGAAAGGGTCCAAAATTCGGTTCTGTGCAGTTCATGTTCTGAGTCCCTGGCATAGCCATGGAGTGTGCATTGCTGCACATTTACAAAGCACCCAAGCGGCCGGTTCCTGGGCTGCCTCACTGGGAGGGGTCCTCCCCTTCGTGTGCAGTGAGGGGAGACCTAGGGGGCCGTTCCCTCACCTGTGCAGCAGGCTGGCCTCCTGCTGGCCCTTCCCGCAGCACTCAGACCAGTGTGATGTTTGCACGGGATAGGACAATTCATTGCAGATCTCAAAGTAGCCCAGGGATTTGGGTATCTTCTTCCTCACTGTCTCTTTCATTCTGGCCCTGAGAGAGCAGAGTCTTATCTTTCCTTTTTCTATTACTTGTTCCTTGTTTTTTCAGCTTTCTCCCCTTCTCTTCCACCATTCCCCATAGTAGCTCAAAAACATTATGATTTGGAAAGTCTGATTTTAACTGTTTTTGCGTTATCCTGAAGTCCTTCGTTCAGATCAAGTAGAATGGGAGCTGGTGCTATGGCGTAGTGGATTAAGCTGCTACCCGCGCTGCCGGCATCCCATATAAACATTGGTTCAAGTCCCTGCTGCTCTGCTTCCAATTCAGCTCCCTGCTAGTGCACCTGGGTAAGCACCAGAAGATGGCCCAAGTCTCTGGACCCCTGCTACCCATGTGGGAGACCCAGTTGGGGTCCAGGCTCCTGGCTTTGGCCTGGTCCTGCCCTGGCCATTGTGGTCATTTGGAGAATGTGTGTGTCTTCCTCTCTGTAACTCTGCCTTTTAAACAAACAAATTTTTTAAAAGATTTATTTATTTACTTGAAAGAGTTACACAGAGAAGGAGAGGCTTAACATACTGTATCTTCCATGTGCTAGTTCACTCCCCATTTGGCCGCAATGGCTGTAGCTGTGCCAATCTGAAGCCGGGAGCCATGAGCTTCTTCCAGGTCTCCCATGTGGTTGCAGGGGCCCAAGGACTTGGGCCGTCTTCTACTGCTTTCCCAGGCCATAGCAGAGAGCTGGACCGGAAGTGGAGCAGCCAGGACTTGAACTGGCACCCATATGGGATGCCAGCACTGTAGGAGGCGGCTTTACCCGCTATGCCACAGCGCCAGCCCCAGTAAATCTTTTTTTAAAAAAAAGAATTAAAGAGAGAGGGGAGAGACAAAGAGAAAGCTCTTCCACTCACTGTTTCACTCCCCAAATGGCCACAATGGCCAGGATTGGGCCAGGCCAAAGCCAGGAGCCTGGAACTCCACCCTGGTCTCCCCCATGGGTAGCAGGGGCCACCGCACTCCAGCCATCTTCTGCTGCTTCCCCGGATATATTAGTGGGAAACTGGATCAGAAGCAGAGCAGCCAGTTCTTGAACTGGTGCTCACATGGGATGCTGGCATCACAGGTGGCAGCTTAACACACTACATCACAACGCCGGCCCCATAACTCTGCCTTTCAAATAAATCTTTTTAAAAAAAAAATCCATTTTCTCACTGTAAATGCAGGAAAACATTGCTTCCAGACTGGAAAACGGGAGCCTCTGTGGCAGTTCTGCTTTCCTGCCGCTGTTTACTTTGTCATTAATGACTTTGGTGAGTGGTGCGTAGCTCTGGAATGTTCCTCCGCGTTCTGAGCATACCTTACCCTAGATAAAGCCAACCTGTTGTTGTAGGAGGAAACAGCTTTTAGAGGTGCAATAGTGAAGTGGAGTTCTGTCTGCTGGGCTGCTCTACCCACTTACTGCCCCCCTGGGCTGTGCTGAATTTTTCCTCTTCAGTAAGATATTTGTACTCTGTGTCCAGTGTCTTGGGCCTGTGTCAGGCAGTTGCCTAGAGAACTTGGGGAAACAGTTGCACTGAGCGTCAGTAATGGAGACGCCCAGTGGCTGTCCAGCCGGGGATCCAAGTTCCAGTCCCCCAGCGCAGGATCCGGGTCCCCGCCGGCAGTGTGGCCTTGGAGTTCATACCACGTGCTCTGCAGGAGTCCCCTCTTCCCCACAACCAGAAAACCTTGAGGCGGGGCAAGTGCTCCTGCCAGCTGGACGTTTTTAGGATTCTCTATAACTGTCTAGGCTAGAAGGGAAGGTTTTTGTTTTTTAAGCTGGTTGTAAGGAGTTCTTAATTATGCTGGTACTCTCGATTGTCAAATTGCTGTATGGACTGGAGCAAGGGTAGCATTTCCCGTGTCTTAGAAATTAAGACCAAGGACCAGACAGATGGTAACTGTCAACCCATGGAGTTTCCCGGGCAGAAACAAGTCCTTCTGCCTCTGTGATCCACTGTTGATCCACTTTGTGACACCCCCCACCCCACCCTTGAGCATGTGAAACCTTTTGTTTTTTCTCTTATCTTCCTTTTCATTTCTGTGCCAAAGCCACTTGGGGCACTGCCCCCGGACCAGGTTTTATAAATTTATATTCGATTATTTACTGTCTCCTTCCCCTTTATGTATCATTTTCTTTGAAACTGAAGACTAACTCCTTTCAGTCTTGTCACGTACACGCCTATGGCTCTTTCAGTGGATTTGTTTAGGGGAAGACACGATCAGCCAAGTGGGGCAGAGCCTGTGACTGGCCTTTAGAAGGCGCCCTCACTGTAGATTTTCCACTGTAGACTAACCGGTCCTTCGGAACAGTACATTGGAAAATGTAGCAACGGAGCGAAGGGAATCTGGGAGGCCTGTTGTTTTCACTGGAGCCCCGCAGGGAGTGGGCAAGTGCTTTCGCTGGGGCTGGCTGTGAACAGCACGATGCCTGCCCGCGTACAAAGGGCTGCTCCCTGGGAGAGCGTGGTCAGGAAGCAGCCTGGGATGCAGCCTTTGTTCTCGGGAGGCTCCTAGTGAGAACGGATACCTTCTTTCTTTAGTAGTGAGCCCTCCAAGCCCTCTGAGCTCACCTTGCAGGTTAGAAGAGAGGACCAGCGTGGGGCCCAGAGCTCGTGGCCTCCACCTATGCTGCAGTGTGGAGGAGCCCAGAGCGGTCATTGCGTCCAGATGGCTCCTTCCCGGAGGTCCTGCAGACCATGCAAAGCTCAGATCTCAGCACGGCCTTTCCTGCACTGGCTGGTGAGGCCTTAGGTCACCCAGCAGACTCAAAGAGGAGTAATTATGCGCATTCCAGCGCCAAGAATAAGTGCCCTGGCTGTTGGTAGGGAAGGGGCTCCCCTTTTGTGCTCAAGATGGCTGCAGCCATGGTCACGGTTAAATAGCTGTCTTTGAGGGGGAAAAAAAAAAACTTTTTCTCCCAGCAGGAAAACAGGCCAGCCTGCTCTGAATTAGCCAGCTAACAAAGTCCTGAGAGGGACTTACAGAAACAATGGCACGCTGTCCATCCCGTGAGATTTTAGCAAGTCGCATGGACTGAATAATGGCCCGATGGGCTGGCTCTGCAGGTTTTTGCCTGAGTGTGCACATCCGCAGGGCCAGCGCCATCCCCCTGGGACCAGGGATCAAACGCTGCCAGTGGTGAATGTGAAACAGCCCTGGCTCCCTCCGGCCCGCATTCAGAGGGAGGAGAGGAGCTCCCAGCCAACTTCTCCCACTCGTGCCAAGAAAGCATTCCCTGCAAATATTCTTGGGAGGTTTTGTGCACCGAGGCAGCGTGGGAAGACAGAAGAATAGGCGTGGAGGACAGTCCCCATTCAGGGCGTCTTACCCTCCAGTCTGCAAGAATGTGGCCGTTTGTAAGAAGTCAACCCTTATGGAAACACGTGTGTGTACTGAAGTCTGGGTGTGGCTGACTGCTTAGCTGGAAAAAACTGGGAACAACCCAAATGTCCTCCCACCGGTGGCTCACTGTAGAGCGCCTTTACAGTGGCATACTATTGAGCCATGAAAAGGGACCAGCTGCCGACACACACAGAAATGTGGACGCATGTCACATACACTGAGCTGTGCAAAAGTAGACCCTGTCAAAGGGCCTCACCCTAGCTCAGAGTGGCGGAAAATAAATCAGCAGTTGAGAAAGGAGCAGGGAAAGAGACCCAAGGCAAAAGGGAAATTTGGGGGATGAGGGGGAAAAAAAACAAAACCCTTGGTGGTGGGGATAGTTACGCAGAGTCGTGGTTTTTGTCGACTCCTGGAGTCGCACTGGCTGGGCTGACTCCGGTTGGTGCAGGTTATTCGCAGTAAGCTCGGCTTTAGAGAGGAAGCTAACGGGGCTTAGCTCCAGGCTCTGCCTCCTGACCTCAGTCCCTGGGAGACAGCAGTGGTGGCGGACGTCCTTGGGTTTCTGCTACCTGCATGGGAGAACTGGATTGAGTTCCTGGCTCCCAGCTTTGCCCCCACCCCACCCCCAGCTGTTGCAGGCATTGGGAGAGTGAACTGGTAGAGAGAGCTTTCTCTTTTTTCTCTCAAAAAAAAAAAAAAGTTAAGGCAAGACCAAAGCTTGTACTTTACTCCTTAGTTACTGGCCCTCATAGGGGAAGTTTTCAGTTCTGAGATGGGCCATGTTGGTGAGGCCAGACCTGTGATCAGAAGGAGAAAGTGCTGAGCGTGCTGGTTTTCGATTGCGTGGACTCACTTGTTCAACACATGGTGTTAGGCAAATAGCACGTGTTTGTCCTTGCTCTGCCAGGTCAGGCCAGGTGGAGGACAGTGTTCTTGCCCAAGACGGTAGCAGCGGGAAGGGAAAGATAATACCCATTTTACTGGGTAAATTAATGGATCCAGGTGAGGGAGAGGAAGTTGAGGGAAATTCCAGACCACACGGGGGCCTGACGTCTTGCCAAGGCTTCAGGGAGGCCAGGAGCTTTCCACTTGGACAGCTTGTAACCACGATGACATTAAATTCCCAGGTACTTAAGGCTCTCTTTACACCAGAGCGTCACCTCCGGCCCACCAGCTGCTTTTGTGTGGTGCACAAGCTAAAAATGGATCGCATGTTTTGAAATGTTTTCTTTTTTTAAGTCAAACATTGAATAACAAAATCACCTAAAAGTTAAATTTTGATGTGCGTACGTAAAGTGTGTTAGAACACAGTCACGCCCACTTGTCCACAGACTGCCTGTGGCTGTGCTCACTGTGGACTGAGTCTCTGTGACAGGAGGGCCACAAAGCCTCCCACAAGCCTTTACACTCAGGGGTAGGGAACATCCAGCCTGTGGGCCACAGAAGGGCCGCGAAATCGTGTGATCGGCCTTGCCAAGGCAACTGCAGGTGAGACTTGCAATTCGGTGACACCATAGCAGGCTGATTTTGAAGCTGACCTCTTTGCAGTGGCCCTTGGTGGAGAAGGGGCTTCCTGCGCCTGCTGCGGGCTGCTTGCCCCTGCCTCCCCGGTGAGGGGTAGCAGGCTTTCACCAGAACACCCCATCTTTCCATGCTGCTGGTCCCTGCAGCCGAGTCGCCTTGAACTCGCCCTGGTGACATGGCGATGAGACCTTGTGCAAGTGTTGTGATCTTGCACAATCACAGAGACAGTGCTGTCGCAACACCGTGCAGCATGGGGCTGCGCTCTGTGCCTGGTGGGCTCCGAGCGCCATCTCTCCTGCTGATTGGTCGCTGCTGGTATCTTCAGCTCCCCTGAATGATAGGGTACTTGAGCGCCCACGCCCCTGTCTGGGGCTGCTCTGGGTGGCTCCTCAGGCCACGCGGAGCTCTGCCGGCATAGCCACACACGATTTTGCTCACATCCCCCAGAGAAGTGAATTCTCCTTGGGCCTTCTGAGCCTGACATTTGGAGACAGTCAAACCTGGAGCTGCCCTCTGAAGGCACTCAGAGGGGCCTGGTCTAGCCCAAGAGAGGAGTAAGGCCAGGTTCGCTCTTTGTGTGATTTGCATTCTGTGCTGTTGGCTTCAGCCTGGAAGCTGAGACACTGTTCTCTCCAGCTTGAGTAACAGAGTCTTCTGAGACCTCAAACAGAATGAGAGGTGGCGAAGAGACTAGAAATCTAACAGGCAAGCAAGAATTAGAACTGTCGGGGCCGGCGTTGTGTCATCCTGGGTAACACTACCACCTGTGATGCCGGTGTCCCAGATGGGCACTGGTTCATGTCCCAGTTGCGCCACTTCCTGTTCAGCTAATGGCCTGGGACAAGTGATGGAAGGTGGTCCAAGTGCCACGACGTGGGAAACCTGGAGGAAGCTCCAGGCTCCTGCCTTCCACCTTGCCCAGCCCCGGCCATTTTGGTCACCTGGGGAGTGAGCCAGCAGATGGAAGCTCTCTGTTTCTCTCCCTCTCTCTGTAACTCTTTCAAATAAATAAATCTTAAAAATAATAATAATTGGGCCGGCGCTGTGGCTTAACAGGCTAATCCTCCGCCTTGCGGCGACAGCACACCGGGTTCTGGTCCCTGTTAGGGCGCCGGATTCTATCCTGGTTGCCCCTCTTCCAGGCCAGCTCTCTGTTGTGGCCCGGGAAGGCAGTGGAGGATGGCCCAAGTCCTTGGGCCCTGCACCTGCATGGGAGACCAGGAGAAGCACCTGGCTCCTGGCTTCGGATCAGCGCGATGAGCAGCCACAGCGGCCATTGGAGGGTGAACCAATGGCAAAAAAGGAAGACCTTTCTCTCCGTCTCTCTCTCTCTCACTATCCACTCTGCCTGTTCAAAAAAAAAAAAAAATAATAATAATAATTGGAACTGTCACTGTGACCCCACTCAAGCTCTGTAATTGGACTTCAGATGCAGGACGCCCTCCACCCCTCTGCCTTTTACACCCTCTCCTGCCTTCCCTGCCCACCGTGCCCCACCAGCCTGGCCGTCCTTACTGCTCTGGGACTTCTACTGCCCTTGCCGAGACGGCCCCTCAGAGACAGCAGCTGAGTGGTTTGGAGTTAGGGTGCTATTGTGAGTTGAATTGTGTCCCCCTAAAACATATGTTGAAGTCTTAAAGAAAGTGTCAGTGTGGTGTTGTTTGGAAATAGGTCTAAGTGGAGACCTTGCTGCCCAATGACTGGTGTTCTTATAAGGAAAGAGGAATTTGAGCACAAACACCCAGGGAGGACACGATGCGATGAGAGAGGCTGAGATCGGAGGGCCACGTCTATAAGCCAGGGACTCCAGCAACCTCCAGCGGCGAGGAGGACCCGGCCCTGGAGCCTCCAAATAGGGCTTGACTCTGCTAATGCAGGCCAAGCATCCCCGGTCCCAAAATCCGAGACCCCAAATCCAAAACTTTCTGAACACTGACATGATGCCACAAGTGGGAAATCCCACGTCATGGAACTTTGTTTCATGTAGAAAATCATTAGAAATATCGCCTAAAGTTTCCTCAAGGCTGTGTGTGTGAAGTGTGCATGAGACATAAATGAACTGCATGTTTAGACTTGGATCCCATTCCCAAGGTGTCTCATTATGAACATGCAAATGTTCCAACATCTGAACAAATGCAGAATCTAGACACTTCTGATCTCATTTCAGATAAGGATACTTGCCCCGTGCTTTGGGTGCTGGCCTCCGAACTGGGAGAGAAGCCGTTTCTGTCTCAGCACCCACACCTGTGCTGATCAGGCTGTGACAGTCCTGGGAGGCCCGTGACGACGCAGAGCCCCATCTTGGCCAGGTGTTGGCTGTGTGACCTCAGGCAAGCTCCTGAAATTCCCTGCAGCCCAGTTTCCTTAACAGCAAATGAGAGGACTGGGGAACTGATCAGCTGGCGTGTGCTGAGGTCTTTGCCCAGTGCTGGGCGTGCAGCCGGCACTCAGCAAGTGCTGGTTTAGTGACCAGGACTGTCAGTACTCTGGCTTTCTGCGTGGCTGGCTCCGCTTGACTCAGATGTTGCTGCCTCGGAAAGACCCCTGGCCTTCCCGGGAAAGGCAGCTTCTGGGTCCCTGGCTACTGGCTAGCCTTCGGCCCACATTTTGTCTGTTCACTTAAGAAAAACCCTCCCACTAGATTCTGAATCCTGAGGGTGAAGACCTTACCTCATCCTCTTTTAAAAATTTTTTAAAAGATGTATTTGTTTTTATTTGAAAGAGAGAGAGTCGGAGAGATTGATTGATCGATCTTCCAGCCTCTGGTTCACTCCCCCAGATGGCTACAACAGCCAGGACTGGGCCAATCTTAAGTCAGGAGCTTCTTCTGGGTCTCCCTCGTAGGTGCAGGGGCCCAAGCACTTGGGCTATCTTCTGCTGCCTTCCTAGGTGCATTGGCAGGGAGCAGGATCAGAAGTGGAGCAGCCAGGACACAGAGGAGTGCCCAAATGGGATGCTGGCTCTGCAGGTGGCGGCTGCTACGCCCCGGTGCCGACTCCTCCCTTGTCCTCTTAATAAATAGTTGTGGCTGATGGACCATGGGCAGCCAGATGCAGGGAGCATCCAAGTTGAGGGAAGGAGTTTGCTTCAAAGTCTACATTTCCCAAAGCAGGTAACACTGACAGCTCACCAAGTTTGCCGGAAAGTCTTCAGTGTTTTTATTTCAAGACACGGAGGAGGGTCCCACACCTAACCTTCATTTCCCAACTGTTGTCACCTGAGATCCTCACTGTTTAGGCAGAGATTCTGGAAGGCTGTGTGGCTAACACAGAAGATCTTGTTACCAACTGTAGGGACCAGGAGTGGGAGTCTGACCTAGTGGTTAGATACCAGTTGAAACACCTGTGTCCCACATTGCAATGCTTGAGTTCAATCCCTGGCTCTGGCTCCTGACTCCAGCATTCCTGCTAATGTGGGCCCTGGCAGATAGCAGGTGATGGCTCCGGTAGTTCCAGCCACTCAGGTGGGAGCCCTGGATTGAGTTCCTGGCTCCCAGCTTCACCTGGCCTAGCCCCAGCTGTTGCAGACATTTGGGAAATGACCTCTATCTCTCATTCTCTGTCTCTCAGAACAACAGTAATAGCAACCAAGATGTGTAGAAACCCTCAATGACGTAACTCTGAAACACCCAGATGAGAGGCCAGGATTTTTAGTACATGTAGGAATTGTTTGCTGTTGTACGCTGCCCTCTAGTGGTAATGAAGTATCACAACTGTGCTGCTTTTGGCCATAATTCAGTTTCTAAATATTCTGGAAGCTATATTTGCATTGTTCAAAAAGGCAGGAAGTTGTTTCAGTGGCTTCCACTCATAACTATCAAGACTTTTTTTAGAAAAAGATTTATTTTATTTATTTGAAAGAAAGAGTTACAGAGAGGTAGAGACAGAGAGAGAGGTCTTCCATCCACTGGTTCACTCCCCAGATGGCCGCAACGGCTGGAGCTGTGCTGATCCAAAGCCAGGAGTCAAGAGCTTCTTCCGGGTCTCCCACATGGTTGCAGAGCCCCAAGGACTTGGGCCATCCTCTACTGCTTTCCCAGGCCATAGCAGAGAGCTGGATTGGAAGAGGAGCAGCCGGGACTAGAACCAGAGCCCACTTGGGATGCTGGCGCTTCAGGCCAGGGCTTTAACCCGCTGTGCCACAGCGCCGGGCCCTATCAAGGCATTTTGTTACCAGAATTAAGTGTCTGATGTTCTTGAATAAAGAGCTTTGCAGTGCTGTGATCTATATGTAGACTTTGGGGCAGAGGGATTGGCATTTGGCCTGAAGTTTTACCAGTGGTACCCAAGAAGTTTCCTTGGAAGAACTTGCAGTTGGGTTATGATTAGACAGCTAAAATCAAACTGGCAGCGTGGCGGGAAGGATGCTGATGGGAAAGTTCCACATATGGAGGGCCATGTGTGCCCGCGCTGATGGAGCAGGAGGCAGCTTAGGGGAGCAGTCGGTATGCCCACATCTCTGGAGTAAAGAGTAAGGAAGCTTTGAGTGTTCTTGGAAAATCCCAGAAGGTGGTTGAGTTGTTAAGAGAACCAGAAGCCTGGGTTTGGAAAGAATTCTTTTTTATTGCTTGACAATTGCCAGAATAATATTTAACTCCATACTGCTTTTTTTCACTGGATATCTTTTATACTAAATATGTAGCTCTACTTCCTCCTCTTGAGTGGCTAGCCAATATTCCATTGTGTGAAATTCAGTTGTATCTAACCAATTCTCTACCTACACTGGTTTTTTTTTTTTTTTTTATGTTCTATTAAAAAGAATTCTGGAGTTGGAACATAGTCAACAAATACAAGTTTCCTTTTTTTTTTTTTAAGATTTATTTATTTATTTATTTGAAAGAGTTGCAGAGAGAGAGGAGAGGCAGAGAGGTCAAGAGAGAGGTCTTCCATCCGCTGGGTTAATCCCCAGTTGGCTGCAATCACCGGAGCTGCGCCAATCTGAAGCCAGGAGCCAGGAGCTTCTTCTGGGTCTCCCATGTGGGAGCAGGGCCCAAGGACTTGAGCCATTTTCCACTGCTTTCCCAGGCCATAGCAGAGAGTTGGATCGGAAGTGGAGCTGCCAGGACTCGAACTGGCGCCCATATGGGATGCCTGTACTACAGGTGGAGGCTTACCCACTATGCCACAGCACTGGCCCCCAAACACAAGTTTCTTATCTCCTGTGTGCTGGCCACTGTTCCAGGGGCTGAGGATGCCGTCCCAGGGAACAAACCCACATCCCTGCCCCCATGGATTTATTTTCCAGGGGTGGGAGCAAGGAAGCCAATAAGAAGATCCATAGGGCCGGCATTGTGGCACAGTGGGTTATTATTTTTTTATGCTTTATTTGTTTGAAAAACAGAGTGACAGAGAAAAAGAGAAGTAGACAGAGACTTCAGTCCTCTGATTTACCCCCCAAATGCTGGTAACAGCTAGAGTTGGGCCAGGCCAAAGCCAGGAGCCTGGAACTCTGTCTTGGTCTCCCACAGGGGTAGAAGGTACTCAACTATTTGAGCCATCACCTGTTGCCTCCTAGGGTGTGGATTAGCAGGAAACTGGATCAGAAGTGGAGAACACAGGTACTCCAAAATAAGATACAGACATCCCAAGTAGCATTTTTCCCCCAGAAACATTTTATTTAAGGAATATAAACTTCACACACATTATAATTACAACTTTAGAACAGGCTGATTCTTCCCACTGTACCTATCCTCCCATCCCTCTTCCTCCTCCTCCTATTCCCACTCTTATTTTTTATTAAGATCTATTTTCAATTAACTTCATACACTTATGATTAACTCTGTTAAGAGTTCAACAAATAGTATGAAAAAACTCTTCCTCAACAGTCGAGACTGTTCAAAGTCATTGCTTCTCAGTGTCAATTTCACTTCTATAGATTGCCTTTTAGGTTAGTTATCACATGTCAGGGATAACATATGGTGTTTGTCCTTTTGACACTGGATCATTTCACTAAGTATGATGTTTTCTAGTTTTGTCCACTATGTTGCAAATGACTGGATTTCACTTTTTTTTTTTAGCCACTATGTAGTATTCCATGGTTTATGTATCCTATAATTTCTTTATCCAGTCTTCAGTTGACACACATTTGGGTTGATTCCATATTTTAGCTATTGTGAATTGAGCTGCAATAAACATGGGGATATAGATAACTCTTTAATATGCTGATTTCATTTCCCTTGGGTAAATTCCCAGGAGTGAAATGGCTAGATCAAATGGTAGGTCTATATTCAGATTTCTGAGGTACCTCCATACTGTCTTCCATAGTGGCTTTACCAGTTACAGTCCTACCAACAAAAACTGGGTACTTTTTTTCCCCACATCCTCACCAGTTTTTGTTGTTTGATGATTTCTGTATGAAAGCTATTCTTCTATGACCCACTGTTCATTCAGGAGCATGTTGTTCAGTCTCTGTGTGTTTGCATATGTTCTAGAGATTCCTGAGTTGTTGATTTCCAGCTTCATTCCATTATAATCAAAGATGTTGGTATGATTTCAATTTTTTTGAATTTGCTGAGACTTGCTTTATGGCCTAGCACGTGGTCAATGCTAGAAAAAGTTCCATGTTCTGGTGGGAAGAATGTGTATTCTGTGACTGTAGTATAGAAAGCTCTGTAGATACCTGTTAGGTCCATTTGATCTGTAGTGTTGATTAACTCAGTTGTTTCCTTGCTGATTTTCTGTCTGGTTGATCTGTCCATTGCTGAAAATGGGGTACTGAAATCCCCCATTACTATTGTATTAGAATCTATGTCTCCCTTTAAATCCCTTAACATTTCTTTTAAATAACCAGGTGCTCTGCAGTTAGGTGCATATACATTTATAATAGTCACATATTCCTGTTGAATTGATCCCTTAATCATTACATAGTGCCCTTCTTTGTTTCTTTTAATGGTTCTTGTGTTAAGGTCTATTTTGTCTGATATTAGGATGGCTACATCAGCTCTTGGTTTCTGTTACTGTGGAATATTATTTTCTATCGTTTAACTTTTAGTCTGCATGTATTCTTGTTGGTGAGATGTGTTTCTTGTAGGCAGCAAATGGGTTTTGTTTTTTAATCTATGCTGCCAGTCTGTATCTTTAACTGGAGAGTTAAGGCCATTTACATTCAAGGTGACTATTGATAAGTAATGACATTGCCCTGCCACTTTCCTATAAATATTCCTATTGTTTATTTTGGATTTCCTTTGTGCTTTTACTGGGAGATTTTCTGCTTTCACCTTCTTTCATAGTGATGACCATGTTTCTGTGTTTCTATGTGTAGTACATCCTTGGCATTTTTTGTAAGCTTGGATGGGTGGTGACAAATTCTTTCAATTTCTGTTTGTAATGGAAGGTCTTTTTTAAAATATTTATTTATTTATTTGAAAGTGAGAGTTGCACAGAGAGAGAGAGGCAGAGAGAGATAGGTCTTCCATCTGATGGTTCACTCCCCAATTGGAGGCAGTGGCTGGAGCTGTGCTGGTCCAAAGCCAGGAGCCAGGAGCCTCCTCTGGGTCTCCCACGCAGTGCAGGGGCCCAAGGACCTGGGCCATCTTCTGCTTTCCCAGGCCACAGCAGAGAGCTGGATTGGAAGTGGAACAGCCAGGATTCAAACTGGCACCCATCTGGGATGCTGGTGCTTCAGGCCAGGGTATTAACCCATTGTGCCACAGCGCCAGCCCCTAATGGAAGGTCTTTATTTCACCTTCATTCATAAATGAGAGCTTTGCAAGGTACAGTATTCTGGATTGACAGTTTTTTCTCTCTTATGATTTGGAATATATCTCCCTCCATTCCCTTCTATCTTGTAGGGTTTCTGATGAGAAGTCAGCTGTGAGTCTAATTGGAGATGCTCTGAAAGTAATCTGGCATTTCTCTCCTGCACATTATAGAATCTTTTCTTCATGTTTCACTGTAGAGTTTGATTGTAATGTGTCGTGGTGAAAATCTTTTCTGGTCATGTCTATTAGGAGTTCTTTGTACTTCTGTTCTCAGATGTCCCTTTCTATCTCTGAATTGAGGTTTTTTGTAATTATTTCACTACAAAGGCCTTCTAATCCATACTCTCCACACCTTCAGGAACTCCTAATTCCCGTATGTTGAGTTGTTTGATAGTATCCCATAGATTCCCCCCAACACTGTTTTGTAGTTTTCTGATTTCTTGGTCTGACTGTAAAATATGCAGTGATTTGTCTTCTAACTGGGATATTCTTTCTTCTGCTTCACTGAATCTGTCCTTAAGGCTTTCCACTGCATTTTTTATTTGTTCTATTGAATTCTTCATTTCTAAGATTTCATTTTGATTTCTCTTTAAGATCTCAATTTCATGAGAGAAATTTTCTTTCATGTCATGTATGGATTTCATTAGTTCATGGATTTGCTTCTGATTACTTCTAAGTAATCCTATCAGGTTTTTGAATTCCATTTCTGGCATTTTGTTAGTCTTTCATATTCTAATATTGAAGTGTTGTGTTCTTTTGGAGATATCACGTTGTCTTCCTTATTCTTGTTTTTTGAGTTGTTGTGTTTATTATTTGGCATTTGTGGAGATACTTGTTGGTTTCTTTTTTTGTTTTGTTTTTTTCCTGGTGATGGCTTTTATCTTTGGACTATGCCCCTGTGGCTTAGTGGAGTGTCCGGTTTTTTCAGGGAATACCTAGAGGCGTGTGGTGGGTGTGGCCAGGGAGCTCTGATAGGTGGTCCAGGGTGACACCCAGGTTGGTCGTGGTAAATCTCTCTCTCTCTCTCTTTTTTTTTTTTTTTTTTTTTTTTATCAGAAGGGATGTTTGTTCTGCTCTGTTGGTGTAGTTCTCTTGCTCACCTTCTCTCCTCAAAAGAGACCAGTGCCTGGACGCCAGCCCCAGTGGGTACAGTATTCATCTGTGCTGCCACAAGAACCACACAAGGGAACTGTGCAGTCCTCAGTGTAAGCACGGATCCCACACCAGTGACCCTCACCTAGGAATCAGGGAGCCCTGAGCGTGTGGAGCCATCCACAAAGACTGCCCAAAGTCCCAGCCACACCCTGCAGCCTCCAACACAGCCACAGTGTTATCACAGTCCCAGTACACAAGGCTCCCACAGTCATGAGCACCCAGCCCCCTGTCAATTTGCCCAGCCAGACTCAAGCATCTCCTCTTGGCTGGTTGCTGGGCTCGAGGACATGAGCTGGCGCTGCTGTTATGTATGTCCAAATGGCTCCTGCCTTCTCTCAGCTTGATAAAGGACACCGGTGCTGGGTGCTCGGGAAAAGACAAATGTGCCCCCTTTTTTCCCTCCTCTAGGTTGACAGGTACACTGTCCCCCATAGAACTTCAAGCCAGACTCACGCCACGCTCTTCTCACAGCTTTAGTGCCCGTGGCTTGGGCTGCTGCAGACTGGTCTCACCTCTCTGCAGAGCTGGTGCTGAGGCTCTCTACTGGGGTCCTGAGTAGTGTGCGTCTACACCCCCCACGTAGATCTACAGTATCCAATTTGCGTGGAGTTTCCTCTGTCATTTTCTCTCTAATACTTCCCTGAGATTGCACTCTCTCCACATTTTTAAAACAAGTTTCCCCTAGACTAGAGCATTAAGCTCCCTCCCTATTCTGCCATCTTTGTGTAGCAGGTTAAAGCTCCTGGCCTGCAGCGCCAGCATCCCATATGGGCTCTTGTTCATGTCCCAGCTGCTCCACTTCCAATCCAGCTCCCTGCTAATGTGCCTGGGAGAGCAGCAGAAGATGGCTGCACCCATGTGGGGAGACCCAGAAGAAGCTCCTGGCTCCTGACTTCAGATTGGCCCAGTTCTGACCATTGCAGCCATTGGGGGAGTGACCCAGCAAATGAAAGACGTGTGTGTGTGTGTGTGTAACTCTGTCTTTTAAATAAATAAAATTTTTTTTAAAGGAAATCCATGTTAGTCATGCCAGGCAGACTTAGGGTAAAGAACTAGGGAGGCTGGGGTGAGGGGCATGGGGTTTTAGGTAGGGCAGCCAGGCCTCGCCAAGTTGGTGATTTTGAAGTGAGGGGACAGTCCTGTGACATCCAAGGGGGAGAGCAAGGAGCAAAGGCCAGGCTGGGAAGCCGGAACCTGGCTAAGGCACAAGGCGTCCAGAGGGACTTAGAGGAAGATGTCAGAGCAGCGGAGCTGGTGTGGGAGAGTGAAGGGGGTGAGGCAGGTGGCACGGGGCCTGTGTGCCCAGTTAGGGCTTCCAGTTTTTGCAGAGTGGCGTGGAGCATGACCTCAAGTTCACTTTGGCTCCCGTGTTGCTGGAAGACTGCAGAGGACAAGGGCAGAAGCAAGGAGATTGTGACTGCCAGATGAGAGACTCCGGTGGTTTGGACCTGCAGGAGCAGGGAGGCGATGAGCGGGGGGGAGGGGTGTTCAGAGATGCCTGTATGCCAGCCGAGCCAGCAGCGTTTCCTGGTCGTGAGGTGGGAGGAGAGTCGAGCACGGTTCTGGAAGGATGGTGTTGCTGTCAGCTGAGATGACTTGGTGTGCACATGTGTAAGAATTTCCTCAGGAGGCTGGCACTGTGGTGCAGCCGGTTAAGCCGCTGTCTGCAGTGCCAGCCTCCCTTATGGGTGCCGGTCCGAGTCCCAGCTGCTCCTCTTCCAATCCAGCTCCCTGCTGCTGTGCCTGGAAAAACAGTGGAGGATGGCCCAAGTGCTTGGGCCCCTGCACTCACGTGGTAAACCCGAAAGAAGCTCCTGGCTTCAGATTGGCCCAGCTTCAGCTATTGCAGCCATTTAGGGAGTGAACCAGCAGATGGAAGACCTCTCTGTAACTCTGCCTCTCAAGTAAATAAACAAACCTTAAAAATATTTATTTAATTTATTTGAAAGTCAGAGTTACAGAGAGGTCTTCCATCTGCTGGTTCACTCTCAAAATGACCATATCGGCTGAAGCTGGGTCATTTCAAAGCCAGGAGCCAGGAACCAGCAGCCTCTTTCTTCCAGGTCTCCCATGTGGGTGCAGGGGCCCAAAGACTTCTGCTTTGCTTACTATGCCACAGTGCCAGCCCCCACTTAACATTCTTAAAAAATAATTGAAAAGCTTATAAGCTTTTGTTATGTACATTATAGCTATTTATATTCATATTAGAAATTAAAACAGTCATTTCTGAGTATTTCATTATTTTTTATTTAATGAATATTTCATGTTTAATTTACTCATTTAAAATAACAAACCATTATATATGTAAATAAAAGGAGCTTATTCTTATAAATATTTTCTATGGCAAAACCAAATGTAGCAGTGAGAATGGTTGTGTTCTACATTTTTGCAAATCTCTTTAATGTCTGACTTAATAAAACATTAGCATTCAGTCCACTGTGGTATGTTGCTGGGCAGAACGCTAAAGAAAATCTGGCCTCACATACAAAAGTACTTTAGAAAATTCATGCATAAATGGAATTAAAAGATATGTTTATTTTGGTGCAAAAAAAATCTTGAAAATCTGTGCAGTTTTTCCATGAACTGTTTTTGAGGCTCTCTTGTAGATCAGTAGTTCTGAAAAGGAGAAGCATTTTAATAGCCTTTTGGACAATTATAGATATTTTCTTACTAAGTGGAATGTAACAAGTTCCTTAAAGGTTAACAAGTTCCATAAAGGTTAACGGGTTTGGCGTAGAGGTTAAATGCTACTTGGGAAACCCGCATGCTATGTCAGAGTGCTTGGGTTCCAGTCCTGGCTTTGCTCCCTGTTCCAGCTTCCTGCTAATGCACACCCCAGGAGGCAGCTGGTGATGATTTGAGTACGTGGGTCCCTGAGGCCCACATGGGGGTCCTGAACTGAGTTCCTGGGTCCTGGCTTCATCCCGGCCCAGCACCAGCTGTTGGGGACATATGGGAGTGAACCAGATTATGGGAAATAGTTTCTCTCTCTCTCTTCGCCTCTTGAATAAAATAAATGAAAAAAAATTTTTAAAGGTTACTTGCAATGTATAATCTGAAACCATATCAATTAACTTTTATTTTTACTCTGTTCTTGTAAAATCCATTGTTTTGTTTTGCAGTTTGAGTGGATCATTTTTACCCATGCATGATTGTGTACTATTATTTGAAAAATATTGGGTTACTGATGTACATAGATCTTGCAATGTTAGCACATTTCACTAGGCAATATCAAAAACACATTCGGTAATCTCACCACTGACTGCACCAGTAAAGTCGTTACAGTGTGGGACAGTGGTCAGCCTCACGGTGGTCAATACAAGTTTTCCAAAATTCTGGTTTGCACTTGAAAGCTCAAATTTGATTGTTGGCAACAAATTGTGTCAATTATTTTCCTTGAGGTAAGAGGTTTCCTTTTCAGAGATGTCTGCCAGAGAGAGACTCCCGTGCGAATAACCATAGTGGGCCCAACATTCTTTGAAGTGAATACAGTGTTCGGTGTTCCATGGAGAGCAGCGAGCTGAGCTCACCACGTTTCAGCCATGAGGTTGCTGCCCCAGTGGGGGCTGGGGACCTGGGCGTGGGGCTGGGTGCTGTCCACGTCTCACTCACACCTCTGCTCCAAGGCTGGCATTGAATCGAGGGAGGGATCCTCACTGCCCCACGGAGGACTTCTTAGGTGGAACCAGCTACTTTTCCTCATGTTCTCTGGGTCTCTAACGAGTACAGTTGGCCAACTCTGCTTGCTGCAAAGGCACCAACACTTTCTTTTTTTAAAGATTTATTTATTTATTTATTTGAAAGTCAGAGTTACACAGAGAGGAGAGAGGCGGGGGGGGGGGGGGTCTTCTATCCACTGGTTCACTCCCCAATTGGCCACAATGGCTGGAGCTGCACCTATCTGAAGCCAGGAGCTGGGAGCCTCCTCCGGTTCTCCCACGTGGGTGCAGGGGGCCCAAGGACTTGGGCCATCTTCTACTGCTTTCCCAGGCCACAGCAGAGAGCTGGATCAGAAGCGGAGCAGCCGGGTCTTAACCCAGCGCCCATATGGGATGCCAGCGTTTCAGGCCTGGGCATTAATCCACTGCACCACAGCGCCAGCCCCTGGCATCAACACTTTAAACTATCATTGCTCTTGCGCCATCAGTGTCGATGTGAGCCCAATCAGATGAGCCAGACAGGGTCTCTGGATTACTATGAACATAATTACCACCCCTTGGAGTCCCCGGAAGACCTCCGTGAGCCTGCAGACCACACTTGGAGCACTGCCAGCTCAGGATCCTCACTGCTTGCCAGCCTGAAAGCTGCACAGTTGCAGACTTCAAAGAATCCCTTACAAAAAATCCATGGTTTTTTTTTTTTTTCCTCTTTTTTTTTTTTAAATTCAGCTTACCCAACAATACACAGAAAGAAATGGATTATTGCTATAAAATGAGAAAAATAATTGAGAATCTCTTGTAGACATGTGGGTTCTCAGTGGCCCTATTCCTTACAAATTGGTGCACTGGGAAAAGCTCCAGGAAACCGTGGCTCTAACACAGCTGAGTTGCTGCTTGGGGTACACTGCGAAGAGCTGGGCCGGCGCCATGGCTGTTCCGCCCTGCTTGCTCCATGCGAAAGCTGTGAAAACACAGAGTGTGGGGAGGCCGAGGCCTGCTTCATGGCCGAGGCGCTCTGCTTGGATGTGCTAGCGCAGCGAAGCAGCGAATGCAGGGGAGGGGTGGCTTGACTTGGGGCCGGCTGAGAGGGAGCATCTCTCTGGCCCCTACACTTTGCTCCCTGTGTGGATTCACTGGCTGGGCTCCATCCTGTCCTTGCTGTGAGTGAAGATAAGGAGGTGTCAGGCCCCGAGAATGAGAACATGCTGTTTGGACCTTCGAGGCAATTTCCTTCCGAGCCCCGGCTCTCTCCAGATGGCATCTAATTGTTTCGTGAATGACCTCAGTGTCCAGGCTGCGGGCACCTGCTCTGCGAGGCCATTTCCCGTATTTATTAGCCTGTGGATGAGAGCTCACTCTATAAAGCCCTCATTCACACTCTCAAAAGAGCTTTTTGTGCAGAAGAAATGATAACGCGGATGGGCTGTTTCCTGTGGCCTCCAGTTCCAGTTAGGATCCTGATTTTTTTTCCCAGACCCAGGTGGGTGGGTATATCTCAGGCCCGGGGGTCTTTGTGGTCCAGCAGAGTCCATCCTGACCTGGTCTCCTGCCTCTGTCTGCTTGTGCTCTCTGCTGGAAATCAGCTTCTCTCGTCCCCTGGTCTCAGCAGGCACAGGTGCTGTGAGCCAGGAATTAGGTGTCCCGGGAACCCCTGCCAGGTAGGACCCAGTTTGAGAGAGTGGGATGACTCCCGGGGCTGACATGAGAGCCATGCCATCCCATTTTCAGGATCAGAGGTGTATCAGGCCGTACTTCTAAGTATCTCTGCCTATTTGGGGTACAGGTATAAATGTTGGCCCACGAGTGCTAGGTTTTGCAGAAGTGTTTTCTTTTTGAGTTCTTTCACATCCTGATGCAGACAGGAACGTGTCCCCCATGTGGCATGCCTTGCCTCTTGCAAATCTGATAAATGAGGTCTACGCCCCCAGCAGTGTGCAGGCCCACTTTTGCACCTCTTAGTTGTGAGGTGTTGGTGGACCCAAGGTTGAGAATCCCACTGCTAGCTCCCAGTGTCCTCTGGGCCCCTATCATTGTGCTGGGCATTGGGTGGCAGCGGTGAGTGAGTCGAGGGTCCTCAGGCCACCAGACAAGGCCACCAGTCATGTTCGTGAGTGCTTCAGTAGCTGCCCTTGGAAGACGTGGCCAGCTATCGGGGTCAACGGCAGCAGCGACAACAAAGGGCCTCACACATTCTGAACCAGGGTCTTGAACTCCTGCCAGGCTGCATCAACCCACCGACCCTCTAAAGAGAAAGTGGGGAAAGACTCGAATATAATTTGGGAGTGATGCCAATTGCCTGTCCTTTAACCTAGGAAGAAGCTATGAGTTGCCCTCCCAGGTAATTGTAGCTGGTGATGTTCATGTGGCTGAAGTAAGGAAAGGTCTCAGTCAATTTCCCTGAAGCAGGTCCCGTGGCTGTCCACGAGACAAATAACCTTTGGGGAAAATGCTCCAAGAGACAAAGAGGTGCTGTGGCCTGTGCAGGTCAGCTTGAGCATGCTGTTGGTCAGTGGCTCACTCTAGCCTGGGAGCAGTGCTGGTGTGGGAGCAGCACTCACACCCACACTCAGTGGCACAAGACATTCCAACTCCATGAATCCCCGGCCCTTTCCTGGAGGCGAATGCATGTCTGTCTTACCCTTGGAAACTCAGTTCCTGCATGGAAGTTTCTGGAGTAGGCTGGGAAACACCATTAATTCCCACTTGTTCCTGACATGTGCATGTACAACCCTCTCATTAATGGGTGTATAATGGATGTCTTCATGTAGCATCAGTTTACGTTGGCTCATTTTTAGCATTTCTCAGATATACGGATCACATCTGACCGCATAAACTCCGACAGAGCCCAGCACAGCGTGTCACATCTTGTCCTCCGGTTTTAATCTCACACTGATAAAGGGAGCCTGTGAACTCGAACTGATGACGTGAACTACTGCTGGGAAAGGCAGGGTGTGTGGTCGGGTGGATGATGACTCCTGGAAAGGAAAACATCTTCAGGACTCTCCTTGGGTCTCAGCACACCAACTCTACCCCTCGGATGTGCCCCGAGGGCGCGTGGCTCTGCTGCTTTAAGGCTCACGGTCTGGTTCACAGTCCAGGGGAGAGGAGCCCTCTCAGTTGCACTTTGACAGATCCTGGGGAGGGTCTCTGCTTGTCTCGGGCAGGTCACACATCCCTGTCAGTGCTCAGAATTCTGTTGGCTCCCTCACGTGTTACAAGGATGGATACACATGCTATCCAGTAAAGCTTTATACCAGTCTCCTCCTGAATTTTCAGGATCCAGAAGCTTATTAGGCCACGTTTCTAATCATCTCTGCCCATTCAGGGTGCAGATATAAAATGCTGGCACACAAATGCTAGGTTTTGCAGAAAAAAAAAATGTTTTTTAACCTTTCAAACCCAGACCCTTGCTTTCTGCAGCTTATCCCTGTTTCTGGGCTGGGTACCCGCTGCTTCACAGTTTGTCAGATCCCCCGCTGTCACAGAGAACAAGGGAGGTGTCTGTTAGCGCAGGAGGGGTGGTGTTCCTGGAGGATCCTCCAGATGGGCTCCTGCTGCCCAGCCTGGTAACCCTTCCTTCCTCCACCCCGCCCCTGCCCACTCAGGGGACTCAAGGCCAGCCACTGTACAGAGGCACTTTGAAAAGTTAATGGAAAAAATAGACTTAAAAGCTAAGTGTGTTTTAGTGCAGAAAATTTTAAAATCTGTATTTTTTTGCATACTATGTGTTTCTTTTTGAAGAACTCACTCTTTTAAAAAGATTTATTTATTTATTTGAAAGAGTGACAGAGGAGAGACAGAGATCCTACATCTGTTGGTTCGCTTCCCAAATGGACACAACAGCCATGGCTGGGCCAAGCTGACACCAGAGGCCAGGAGCTCCAGCTGGGTCTCCCATGTGGGTGGCAGGGGACGAAGCACTCAGGCCATCTGCCACTGCCTTCCCAGGTGCATCAGCTTGGAGCTGGATTGGAAGTCTAGCAGCTAGGACTCAAACTGGTGCTGAAATGGGATGCTGGCATCCCAAGAGGTGGCCCAATCTGCTGTGCAACAATACTGGCCCCTGACCCATCCCACCCCCCATATACATGACTAAAATCTCAAACTCCAGGGCTCAGCATTGTGGCACAGTGGGTTAAGCTGCTGCTTGTGATGCCAGTCTCCTACATCAGAGTACCTGTTGAAGCTTCTGATCCAGCTTGCTGCTAATGTGACTAGGAAGGCGGCAGATGATGACACAAGTATTTGGGTACCTGACACCTACAAGGGAGACCGGGTTGGAGTTCCTGACTCCAGGCTTTGGCCTGGTCCAGCCTTGGCTGTTGCAACCAATAGATGGAAGATCTGTCTTTCCCTGTCTCTGTCATTCCTCCTTTCAAATACGTATGTCTCTTACAAAAATGCCTAATTCTGTTTTTTCCACGGACTTTTGGAGGTACCCTCATATCCTCCTTTGAACCAATGGCAAAGCCATTGTCCCGTCTTGGGCACCAGAAGTGACAGACGTCCTCTGGATGTCGCTTCTGCAGGCAGCTGCTGGCCTTAGGGAATGCAGACACTGGCCAGTGACCCCACAGTCCTGTCCATGCCCAGAGCCCCCGGAGTTGGCCCTGTGCTGTAGGGGCATGGGCCGTGTTTTCATGTTTGACAAAGGTGGTCCCTTCGCCAGCAGTCAACACCTGGTGTGATGGGGCTTTGCTGATACCACCCCACCATCCCCAGCCCTTACCACCCCTCACCCCTCCACCCCCTCAGATTCTGACCTCAGCTGCCATGCACATGCCCAAGCGAGGTCTGCCTTTTGGATTTGCACAAGATAAGGCGCTCCTGGCAACCAGGTGCTATCCCTGCCTCCATTATCACATCAGATAGAGCCAGCTGGCTATGATTGGTTGTGGTTTTAATCATTAACTCTACGACCGCAGTGTACAGGTAGCACACATGTGGGCTGGAGATAATACCCAGCCCCTAGTGTGAGTGTTAAGTGAAACACTATGGTAAAAGTCCTCCATAGAAATGCCCCCTGGGGACCTGCAGGGGTTGGGGGAGTTGGAGAGGGGATCAGCCAGGGTGCATCTCCTGTCCTCACTCCTCTCTCCCCTGGCCAGTGAAAGTCTGCCAGGATCAGTGAGGATGGGGTGGAAGCAGTGGCTCTCCCCCACCCCAACTCAGTCACCAGATACTCACACAACAGTCTGATACAATTGCCAGCGGCTCCTAGAAGCCCCTCCCAGCCCCCAGCTAAAGAACTGCTGCTCTGGCCTGCCTCTCTTAGCCGTTTTGGGAGGAGACAGAAGCAGGCAACATGTCACTCGTGACAATGCCCAGAGTGAGTTTATGACCACGGAAAAAAGGATTGTTTCTCACTGAAGTGTTCCATTCCGGTGGCTTGAATCTGCTTGGCAAGAAAGAAGAAGGAACGAATAAGACAGCTTCTTGGTGGGATGGGTGTGGATGGGGCTGGCCACACCTCTTACCAGGTGGCTACACTGCCTCTGCCCCAGAGGCCTGCCTTCCCAGCATCTCTTGCAGACTGGTTCGCATGCTCAGGGCTTTGGTAGCCTTCTAGGTGGAGATGGGGCTGGGGGGTGGCTTTGGGAGAATGCACTGGCCCTTTGGTGGGCTCCTGCCCTCGGGGGCTTGAGAGCAGGGGGTCAAGGCCAAAGGCAGCTCCTGAGCAGAGATGAAGACAGTCTAGGGAGGGCAGCAAGGTGGGGGACCAGCCTCCTAGGGGCCATACCAGGCATGGCTCTGGTTCTGGAAATGGTTTCTGGCCAGTGAAGAATGAAGGAGTCGGGCACATGGGAGGTGGTTCTTGGAGACTCTGAACACAAAAGCAAGATCCGTCCCCAGGATAAGGGGTTGGAGGAGTGAGTACTGGCAGGCATCCCATTCTGCAGGCAGCTGGGTACAGGGCAGAAGACTGGGCCGAGAGGACTCCTGTCACATTGGCTGGGCGGAGGAGGTACATCAAGAGCCCCATGGTTGTGACGGAGCTGGAGGCCCCTTGGGTGAGGGGCAAGTAGGCCGATGCTATGGATACCCAGGCTGCCTCTTGAAACAACCCTGAGATGACAAGGACTTTCAAGTAGGAAATCATCTGAGACAGCCTAGCAAGTGTTATTAAAACCATATGTGTAATTTTAATATGTAATTTTTAAAAGATTTATTTATTTGAATGGCAGAATTACAAAGAGATTTCTATTCACTGGTGTACTCCCCAATCCCCAAATGGCTGCAACAGCTAGGGCTGGGCCAGGCTAAAGCCAGGGGCCAGGAACTTCTTCCAGGTCTCCCGCGTGGCTGCAGGGGCCCAACACTTGGGCCATCTTCTACTGCTTTGCCAGGCATGTTAGCAGGGAGCTGGATTGGAAGTGGAACAGTGGGACTCAAACCGGTGCCCATATGGGATGCCGGCGATGCAGGTGGCAGCTTAACCCACTGTGCCACAATGCCGGCCCCTAATATCCAATTCTTAAATTTGAAGACTAAGAAACACTGTAAGACTAAAAAACTCTTCAGTGTCCCCTTCCATGGCTCAAGAGTCTCTTGTGTACCAGCTGGAACCAGGTGGTGATCAGTGGCTCAAGGCATGGGTAGCAGGAGCCTGCAGCAATAGTGGGGGAAATGGGTCTGTCCTTTCTTTCGTGAAGGAAATGGGTCAGTTGTCCCTTCCTTCCTTCCTTCCTTCCTTCCTTCCTTCCTTCCTTCCTTCCTTCCCTCCCTCCCTCCCTCCCTCCCTTTTTAAAGATTTATTTATTTGAAATGCAGAGTTACAGAGAGACAGAGAGAGGTCTTCTATCCACTGGCTACTCAGTGACCGGAGCTGGATTGATCCCAAGCCAAGAGCCAGGAGCTTCTTCCAGGTCTCCCATGTGGTTGTAAGGGCCCAAACACTTGTGCTATCTTCTACTGCTTTCCCAGGCCATAGCAGAGAGCTAGATTGAAAGAGGAGCAGCTGGGACTTGAACTGGTGCCCATATGGGATGTTGGCGCTGCAGGTGTCGGCTTTACCCGCTACATCACAGCACTGGCCCACATCCCTTCTTTCAAAGGGAAATGGAAGCTCGTGTTTGCTGCATGCCTACTATGTGCAGAGTGCCTGGCTCTTTGTGTTACCTCACTTGATGCTTGAAGTAGCTGAGTTCAGGAAAGAAACCAAGGCCCAGGGAGGTTAATTTCTCAAGGTCACCCCGCTAGTCATGGTGTCGTGAACTGGCTCTCGCCGTTTCATCCTGCTTCCAGGCTGTGCTCCAGAGCCACTTTGGAGAGCTGCAGGTGTCGCCCTCCCAGCTCCATTTGGGAAGATGTCGCTCTGCCGAAGTGCTTGGGATGGGAGAGCCCTGCTGCTCCTGCTGGTGAGGCTTCCTTCTGCAGCGCTCCACGGCAGGGGCTTCTGCGGGGCTTCTCTGGTCATTGCTCATGGGGCTCACGCTTCCCAAAAGTGCAGGGGCGGGGAAAGAGGCAAGCAGACAGCAAAGAAGACCTGAGAGCTGAGATGTGGGAGAAATAAATGATTGCTCTGGGTATGATCCCTGCATACTAAGTATGCAATGGAAGAAAGCTTGGAAAGTAGGTGGCAAATCGTCTCTGGTGGGTAAGGGTCCCAGGGCTGTGTGGGTGGGCTTCAGGCAGTTCGAGAATCTCCAGAAGCCTCATGTCAAATGTTGAGTGAATGTGCCTTTTGCTGGGAGAAGCATCCGTGATTGTCATAGAATCACATCAAAGGCCAAGACTGGCAGATAGTCTGAGTTCACTGTTTGAGAGACTGGAATATATCCTGTGCATGTTCTTTTAATTTTGCCTTTATGTTAGAAACAGAAATTTGAGCTTGTGTAATACAGGCCTTCTGGGGTGATACCAGGATATAGGTAGTGGGGGGGGTGTATGCAGGATGGCATGGGATAACGCAAGGAAGCGAAGTCAGGGCTGAGTGCCTAATTCCACTTCCCGATGGCCATTTATGCAACTTTAATAGCTACTTAGAGGAACGAATGGGTAACGGGTGAGGGGAGCATCAGGCCCAGCCAGGAGGAGTCTGTTGGTGAAGACTGTAGGCTGTGTATGTGTGCTGAACAGATCAATACAGCTTCTGGAGAGAGCCCACTTAACAGCCGTTCTCTGTCATCCCCCTGAGGAATCTGGGGAAGCTGCGGGGCAGATGAATACAGCAAACCCGCCTAACAGCATCCTGTGTGTCCCAGGGCTTGTCCACAGCCGCACACAAAGCAGCCCCAGGACTCGGCTTGCATTCTCGCCCCTCCTCCTGCTGAGTCCACATGCAGGAAGAAATATATTGGGTTTGTACATGAGAAAGTGTGTGGAGCTGTCTTTTGTAGCTTCTGTAGCTCCACAGTCTGGCTAGAAAAGCAGGTGACGTCTTGCCCAGAGTCCTCTCCTGTGGTGCCCAGCTCTGTTCCCTCAAGCCCTGGGTTCTTCTGTGAGGCTACAGTTTGGCGACACATGTACCTTGGCCTATGATGGGGTTCTGTCTGATACACCCATCTTGAACTGAAAACATCTTGAGTCAGGTAGTACACCTAAGCCAGCAAACCTCACAGTGTGGTCTAGCCCACCTTGAATGTGCTCAATTCGCTCATGTTCGCCCACAGGTGGGCAAAATTGGCTAATAGGAGTCTGTTTTATAGCCGTGTTATTTATTGAATAGTGAAAGTAAAAAGCAGTGTGTAGATGCATTCATAACCATCATAAAGTCAAAAAGTCTTCAGTGAGCCATGCTAAGTCGCAGACCATCTGTTCAGAACCAGCCAGACACAGGGCAGGTGCCTGTGGAGCCTTGGGAGGCAGGATTGCTAATAAGCTTGCCCCTTCTCTGGCCCAGGGCTGGCCAGGCAGCTGAGCCTGCAGAGGGCATCCACACCCACACCATAACACCAGGCCCATCCCAACTGGGCAAGGCCACGTTCATCTTTCCCTGCTTCCCAGGATGCCTGGGGAACCAGAGCTGGTTACTTACTCCCTAGCTCACTAAAGCTGTCTTTGTTCACAGAGCCAGCTTGCTGGGGCCTTGTGGAAGCAGAGAGCCAGAGAGGCCTGATGCGTGGGGGCGGGGATGAGGTGGGGAAGACTCTCCCACGTTGCCAGGGAGATTGTGTTGTTTTGATCTTGGTACCTGACTCCCGCCCCCACTGCTGTTCTGAGTGTGCTGTGGTAGCCTGGGGCCAGCCAGGCCTTGCAGCCTTGGCTCAGTGCCCTTCCTCTCACTGCTCGTGGGCACTGTCAGTGTCCACAGAGCTGCTGGACAATGACCAAGAGTGCCAAGGCCTGATGCGGGGGTGGCTGTGGGAGCCCCGGGCAGTACGGTTCTTGAAATGCCCTGCAGGTCACCAGGAGGCGTGGCTCTCCCGCCATCTCTCTCCCCATGCTCCGCCTCTTCTATCGGGGGCTGTGGCACTTTGGGAAAGGGCACCTGCAGCTCACGTTCTGGGCCGGTCCCAGCTGAAGTGCGGCGGCCAGCAGGATGCACTTGGCTGCTGCACAGGGCTGGCAGGCAGCTCTTGTTTCCATGGTTACAATAGGTTAACTAGGGCAGGTTAGTGTTAGGGCTGCCCCAGGGAAAACCAGCATGGAGGCCCGTGCTTTGCAGGGGCCTGTCCTCGGACGAGGGGGCTGCACTTGGTCTGGGGCAGGGAGGATTTCTGGCTGTGCAGCGGGGCCCTTTGCACAGGTGTTTCCCTTGGTGCAGAGGCTTGCGCTTCTCGGGTGGCCGAGGGGGGCGCTGGAGAGCATCCGCAGGACCCTCCCGAGCGCTCTGCCCGCCCCGCCCTTCATCAGCCGCCACCCCTGGTTTCCATCTGAAGCACCTTGCCCGGTCCCTCGAAAGGCGTGGTGTTTAGAAACCAATCCAAATTTGAGTCGTCCTGAGTCTCCCGTAGTAGCAAGCAGTCAGGAGACGACGCACCGCCCCAGGCCTTTTCCTGGCGCTGTGCAACCCACAGGTTTGATTCTCAGACGTTAAACACCTCTTGCTTGTGCTGCCTGCTGGCTGCTCTGCAGTCCCAGGCTGGCGTCCCCGGTCCTTTGTTCTCTGCGGAGCGACACGCCGTTCTGGCCCTCGGCTTCTTTGTAACTAGAATAGAATAATCGTTGAGGGGAGAAGGTGGGGGAATCGATCAGCGTGGATAAGAGACATCTAAGAGCTTAAGAGTCCGTGAAGGGCACTCAGTGAATTCGTGCCGTTATCATCTTCAGCTGCAGGAACAACACGTTATTTTAGTCTCTCTCCTTGGCCGCTTTGGGAGAAAATTGATTGAAATCTATGAGTGCTGCTTCAGAAATTATTTTTTTGATGTGGTACAAGAATAGAAGGTGCTTAGGAGACCGTTCCTAACAAGATTAGTCTATTCTTTGCTCCCACAGAGCACATTCTTGGGGGCATCGTGGAGATGTTTCTTAGAGAAAACATGGAAAACCTCCGGTGACAAGAGCGCACCTGGATGCCTGTACTCTGGCGCTGGAGCACTTATCTACATAATTGTAATTTGCATGTCTGAGTGATTTGCTTGTTTTTTTCTTGAAAAATAAATAAATTTTGAAAGAGCAGAAAGCAAGTGAGTGAGACAGAGAAACAGAGCAATCTTCCATCCATTGGTCCACTCTCTAGATGGTCACAATGACCAGGGCTGAGCCAGGCTGAAGCCAGGAGCTGCTTCTTGGTCACTTGCGTGGGCGCAGGGGCCCAGGTACTTGAGCTATCTTCTGCTGCCTTCCCAGCAGTGAGCTGGATCAGAAGTGGAGCAGCCAGGCCTCAAATTGGCTCCCATCTGGGATGCCGGCGTCACAGGCGGTGGCTTAACTCTCTGTGCCACAGCGTGGACCCCTGGATGCTCACTTTCAGGGAAGCGTCTTCATTCACGCCTTCTGGGGGAAGGATATCTGGCCTGCAGAGGGTCTTGGCTGATGAATCTCACTGAATTTCGGGGCAGGACTGATTTTTTTTGCACTCCTTTGCTGTGCCGGGAATGGTGCTCTGCCAGCCCTTTGGGGTGTGTGTGTCAGCCTCAGGAGTTTATGTCCTGCCAAAGGGGAGCAGCAGGTGGATGCTGAGCCCTTTTCCCTGGCAGCTCTTGGCCCGGTGGATGAGTCACCCCCGCAGAGCTGGGCTCTGGCCGCTCTCCTGGACTGCCCGTTGCACCCCATCTAGCACGAATGAGAGCAAGTAGAAAACGCTTCCTCATGGGGCCGGTGCTGGACCCGGGTGGACTGTATTGACCCACCAGCTGGCCCATCTCCAGGTGTTCTACCAGCTCAAAAACCTCTCTGATTTCCACCCCTCGGTCTTGCTTCCGTTCCCAGGTGGCTCTCCAAGCACCCCAAGAGTCTCCAGGGCCACACATCTGTCCTGGGGTGGTGACAGACCGGAGAAGCCCCATCCCCACCTCCTGCCGCTCGTTGGCCGTGAGGTCTGTGGCTCTCCGCTCCCCTCATTCAAACCCAGAAGCTGCTGGCCGGGAGTTGAACAAACAAACAATCCCCTGTTTTTACGGGCAGACATGACCCAGTCCCAAGGCTGAGGGCTCCTGAGGATTGGCCGCTAATCCCGTTGGATATTTCTCATACCTCTCTCATGCCTCATCTGGTTGTGTTCCCGTCCGGCCTGCGCAGGTCAGTTCCCTCCTCCTTACAGGTCTCTGCCTGCTCGAAGGCGCAGACGGCTTTGGGACACGCTGCATTTCTGAGTGGCCGTAGCCACAGAGAGTTAGTGTTTGGAGCTGGGGGAGAGGAAGAGCTACAGGCAGAAACCTGAATTTGATTGAAAAAGAAACGGAGCAGAGTCGGGTTGAGCGTCACTGTAACTGGAGCGAAAGAGGGGAGGAAATGACCTCCCCCACCCCCAGATGTGAGGGGGCTCTGGGTCAGGTCCTGGCCTCTGACCTCAGGGCCCTCTAGGGAGTCTTCACTGGGCTGCGTTGGGTGCAAGGTTTGTGTGCTGGATGTAGGTGAGGCCACTCCATGAGGAGACAGGAAATTAAGGAGGGGAGCAGGAGCAGCAGTTGGGTCAGATGGGGCCACACCGCCCCTTCCTCTCACATCCTGCATGGCTGGGTGGGGAGGACACGCGGTGCCCAGGGTGTTTGCGACAGACTTGTTAATTAAACACCAAAAGGCAATACTGCTTTGCCAATCATGATGGCTGTGCCAGCTATCAGCTGCAACCTGGCTGTCAGGAGCATCCTAATTAAAAATAAACAGCTCTGGAGGTGGGCACGGGAGGGTGGGGGGGCGGGGGCTGCTTGCCTGGGTTTCTAGGACTGCTCCCGGACAAAGTCACGCCCTGGTCACTTGAGGCCACCTCCTTTTCTCAATGGAGCCTCTGTCTTGTAGCAAGGTGGTGTGATGTGTACAACTTGCCCTGCTTCCTTAAACCCTGGGGGGCTGGGGTGACAGGCAGCCGGGCAACGCCCCCCAGGGGGGTGGGGGGGTTGAGCTGTTCCTGCTGGTCTCTACACTGCAAGCCAGCTAAAGCCCAAGGCCTGCTCGGAGAGGGGTTAGAATTTCCTCAGAGAGCAGGGCTGGTCACATGAGAGCTTCTGGCACTGTGTGCAGGGCAGGCTGGACACCAGCCTGCCAGAATTGAGCGAGCGGATTGTATTGGCTTCGGCGGCGGCGGGGAAAAGTCCCAGACTGGCCTGGGAGCAGGAGCCGACTCACTCCCCCAGGCCACGGAGTGCGGGCAGGAGCGAGCAGCAGCGCGGCTGCTGCCGGCAGGACCCTGGGGCATTGACATCCAAAGCTCCGTGTCTCTGGACCCCGAGGAGAGTGTGTGGTCCCCAGGACTGAAGACGGAAAGATGCCCAAGGAATGCAGCGCGTTCCACGCCCTCTCGGCAGCTCTGTGCTGCTTCTACCACCGCAAGTCTTTGATGGGAGTCAAGGTAGGTGTGGTTTGGAGATGGGGCGCATCTGTAATTCCTTCCTGGGCCCTGAGAGCGCTCGTTTTCTACCGGGCGTGAGAAGCAGCTGGCAGCTTGCTGGCAGCAGACACGGAGGCGCTGTCTCTGACGGCTGGATCTTCGCGAACCCCTAGTGGGTAGCCTTGCCTGGCAACATAGTCCAGCAGCGCGGGACCCACTCCTTGTCGGTGTTTTGGGACAGACACTCTGGGTCTCCTGGGGCTGACATTTGATACCAGAGTGGCTCAGCAGGACAGAGCTGTTTTTCTTCTTTCTTGTCTCCGTGTCTTCCCTCTTCCCGATGAGTGGAAGGTGGCCAAGCCCCTTTCTCTGTGTAGCCTGCTGGTGTGTGTGGCATGGCCATAGCGCCTGGAATGCCAACCAGCTTCCAAAGTGTTTCAGGGTTGAGAGCGTGTTTTCCTTTGGCGCTCACATCTTAACCTTTGTTCCGAGACCATAGTGCTGAGCTCGGGCTGTGCGTGATGTGTCAACAGGCCATGAACATACTCAGCCTCATTTGACTCGTTGAAGGCGAGCCCTGGGTTCTGTGGCATCTGCCTGCAAGGCATAAAGAATTTTGATTAGCATGGGCTCTCGTGGATCTTGGGAGTGTTGTCTGTTTTGGAAAATTCCGTGGGCCCCCCGGCTACCTGCGGGCCTTGTTTGTTCCTGGGAAGCAGAAGTTGGAAAGCTCTCAAGGAGTTCTCCCAACCTGAGGCGGAGCCGCCTCCCCCAGGGGACTGACCGGCCGCTGCCTTTATGAAAAGCCTGCCGTGAGCTCTCGATGCTCCTTAGCTTTCCTCTCAATGATGCCACCTTAAAACCCTCCAGAAAAGCACCTGTTCACGGGAGGAAGACGCTGCTGCAGAGGACTGCGCAGCCAGTGCCGGGAGGGTGAGCTGTGCAGAGCGTGCCTCTGGCTGAACGTTCAGAGTGGCTTGCCAGCCGTCCAGCATTTTTGTCTCTGTCAGGGAATTTGGAGGAGGCTGGGTAATTAATCATTGGTGCAAAGCGTTCCCACCCTGACCTCAGGGCCCCTTTCTGTCGTGGGGCCACATGGGGTGAGTTGAGGACCCTGTGGTTTCTGGCCTAAATATGGATTGTTCCAGCACAGGGCAGATGAAGTCATGCCATTAGCAGTATTTTAAAGCCGTCAAAGATAGACTGGGAGGCCCCCGAGGGAACAGCGTGCTTTGGGGATTGGCAGCAGCTTCTCACTCTGATGCGCCAACTTCAGCTAATTCAGTAAAATGCAACTCAGCACTTGGTATGGGAGGAATCAGCCCATAAATATCTGGGGCCAGGCGACAAGATTTGTTTGGAAGCCCCGGTGGGCCTGCAGCTCTGACACCTAGTGCCGCCCTTCAGCTTCCCCGCCTCCCAGCCTCTCTGTGAGGCCACGCCCACAGCTGACTGTCATCAGTGGAAGTACCCTCCTTGTCACCAGGCTTTCTGCCCCACCCCTGGGCGGTGGAAGTCTTTATTGCACTGAGGCCTTAGCCTGCTCACTCACCGGAAGCTGGAGCCTAAAGTCCTCACTTAGGGCTCCCCAGCTGCACCCCCAAGATGAGAGTTTCCCTCTTCGCTTGGCTTAGCTGGTCTCCCTGGGAGGAAATCTGGTGTGCTTCATCTCGCCTCCTGCTGATGCCCCGACGACAATGCTGAATTGCTTTATTGACTCCCACTTTAATTAGGGGTTTCAGGTCTTGCTGCTCATAATTAGTTTCCGTTGCAATTAGAGTTTCAAAATTAAATTGGGATTGATTGCCTGATAGCCAGGCGGAAATAAAGCTCCAGTTCTTGACCATGTATACTGCTTCTCTTGGCGTGCGTTTCTCCTACCAAAAATAACCCTGCGGTAGCCATGGAAACTTTCCATTTGGTCTAATCCATATCATCTCTGGAGAAGGCAGGATGTTATTAATAGTATTTGTTGTATGGGAAAAAACTAAGAATGTAAAACTCCTTGATTCCGTAGGAGACCGGTCTCACTGGTGCTCTCAGAGAAGGGATCTTATCGGCCAAAGTCTTGCAGTATTCAGGATGTACTTAGGGGCCTCCTTCAAACTGGCACACAAAGACCCTGGAAAGGAATTAGATGGGAGACCAGAAATGGAGAGAAGGATCAGAACAATGCGTCCTTGGTTGCCCCTCAAAGAGCTGAGGCCACACGTGAACTACTCCAGCCGTGCATGCCCACAGCCATGACTTGAAAATCCCATGGGCTTCACGCTAAGCAGTCATTTCCCAAAAGATCACTGGATCCTTTTTCCGGATTAAAAATTAAAAAAAAAAGAACACACCTTGATTGCATTTTGCACAACAGAAAGAAACTTGTCATGCAGGTGCTCCAGATCCTTAATGTTCCCAGAGTACACTACGGCCCCGTGTCCACCACCCTCCCGTGCCACATGAGCCTCTGCTAGGTGGGGTGGGCTTGGGAGTGGGGTGGGAGATGGCAGCTGAGGCCGGTTCCCGCCTTCAGGGGACCGGCACTGGCTCAGGGTGTCACGTCATTGCAGTCTCACAAGGCTTCCCAACAGACGTCTGTGTTTTTCACGCGTTGTCAATCAAGTCTCAAAACAAGCTCTGTGAGTGGAGCAGAGTGATAGTTTTCCTTACCTCAGGGGAGAGACCGAGGCTCAGAGAAGCATAATTTCCTGGGGAACCAGGACTGACGTCAGATTTCCTAGGCACATGTCCAGTGTTCTTTCTACTGTACCAGATTAGGACACTTGAAAGCTAGGGGCTGGCGTTGGTGGCACAGCCACCACCTGTGATGCTGGCATTCCATAGCTGAGTGTCATTTGAGTCCCAGCTGCTCCCTTCCCATCCAGATCCCCGCTGGAGTACCTGGAAAGGCAGCAGAGGGTGCTCCAAGTGCTTGGTCCCCTACCACCCACATGGGAGACCCAGATGGAGTTCCAGGCTCTGGGCTTTGCCCTCACCCAGCCTGGGCCATTGCAGCCATCTAGGGGGTGAGTCAGTGGATGGAAGATCTCTCTCAATCTCTTCCTATCTCTGTCTCTCTGCCTTTCAAATCAATACATAAATAAACCCTTACAGCAATTGAAACCTGAAACAAGATGGGGTTGTGTGTATTAATACTTTCTTCTGCAGTCAGTTGGGAGAGCAGTGTGAGCCTCCATTTCTAGGAGTGATTTCAGGGAAGATGTGGGACTGGCGCTTGCAGAATGGGTGAACTCTTTTAAAGTTTTTGGTTTTTTAGTAAGTCAGTATTTGGGTGCATGAAGGGGAGGATGGTTTGGGAAGGCATTCTACTCGGGGGAGCAGCAGACCCCATATCCCAAAGCACTGGCACTGGGCGGTGGGGAGGGGTGCATTTTGCCTGGTGATTAAGATGTCAGTTAAGATGCCCAAGTCCCCCATCAGAGTACTTAGATTCAATTCCTGGATCCACTGTTGAGTCCACTTCCTGCCAGCCCTGGCCCTGGGAAGCAGTGGTGATGGCTTAAGTAATTGGGTTCCTGCCACCAGCATGGGAGACCTGGAGACAGTTCCCAGCTGCTGGCTTTGGCCCTAGCACGGGACTGTTGCAGGCATGCAGGGAGTGGACCAAATCAATACACACATTTTTAAAGAAGACCCAGGTGTCGACGGAAGACCGAGAGCCAGGCCCACTCAGGAGAGTCCTCAGAGAGGTTTAGTGGGTTACATGGTCAGAAAAGTGATGGAGGACTTTGGGGTCGAGGCTGGGGAGTCGAGAATGAGCCACTTCAGGCCCCTAGGGGGAGCTCACAAGTGTTTGGGGCAGGGGTGCACACGGACTTCAGTCCTGGCCGCACCCTCAGTTGTCAGTTGCTGTGCTTTGTGTGTGTCTGGTCTTTGCCAGGTGCTGGGGATCCAGTCCCTGTATGGGAGGAATTCTTGGCCCAGCTGGGGAGATCTGCCACAGTCCCACGTGGGGCGGCCATTCTACAGACATGAATCAGCCGTCTGAAAGAAAGTGTGGTCTGTCAATGACTTGGTGGTGCTCCTTCTCCAGGCGCCGTGGCTAGGCATGTGCCTGGCATCGCCTGGGCTGGGGAGGGGGCAAGGAGCCCACTTGAGGGAGGTCAGGCCTCTGCTGAGTTAGGAAGGTCGCGTAGAAGTTATCCAGGAAAGAAAAGGGCATCGTAGGTAGAGGCCCATGCAAAGGAGTGGCGATGTGGGGCAGCCAGGTGTGGGTGGAAGGTGCCACCTTGGATGGGACAGGAGAGTCAGCAGGGGTGACCGCTGGCGGGACCCCCTTGGAGGTGTCTGGGGAGCTGCAGAAGGGACTGGGTAGAAGCACAGTAGATCACATTTCTGGGGGCAGCGTGACCTAACCCCTACCTCCTCGGCTCCTCCCTTCTCTGATGACTGACTGACTTATTTTTGTTGGGGGGTGGGGCTGGAGGAGCTGAAGCTCGCTACCTTCTCCATGGCCACTCCTGGGGAGATGCAGCTGTGTCTGAGGAGCCTAAGAGATGAGAGTTACCTGGCACGTGTGCAGGAGGCCACCTCTCTGGAAGAGCGCGGACAGAGAGGTCAGACTGTGTGTCTGAGGGTGGATGACTGAGTTAAGCCTCGCCAACAGGTCGTTAAGTCCAGCGCAGGCAGCCTTGTCTGTGAGCAGCCATGGTTCCAGGCAGCAGGTCTTAAATGTGTTTCCCTCACTGAGGTCTGTCTTTGCAGCCATGAGATACAGTATGGTGGAAGGTGTTTATTGCCAGGGTTGTGTTTCATTTTGCTTTAAATCGTTTCCTTTCTCCAAACTACTCAGCGCTTCTTTGAACCCACATTACAGCCTGAGGGGCCACATCTGCCCGCCCATAGAGCGTGGGGTCCCTGGAACTTGATTTCGTTTGAAGCTGCCTTTGGATGGTGGCATGTGTGTGGTAGAGTGACAGTCCTGCAGGTTTCCCTGAGGCCAATGCTTTGCTCTGTCACTGTGACAGTGTGGGTCCTAGTGACACATACTGGTGCTGACGTTGGGGCAGACACACCCTCAGCGTGGACTGCACACAGTGGAAAAAGCCATGTTGGAAAAGTCTTTCCAAGTGACAAGCCCTGCCAGCTGCTAGTTGCTCCTTTATCTCTCCAGCCCTCCCCCCCAAAAACAAACAAACAAACAAACAACAGTGCGGCATTTTTTTCTGAGCCACGAATGCATTCCGTTGCCGTATGGGAGCTGCTGGGGTCTGATTTCAACCAATGCTGGACAGAGGCTGTGTCCAACAGACCCCAGCACTTGAAGCCTAGCCGAGGACTTGTTTTTGTTGGAGGGGCCTGAGTGGGAAGTGGAGATGGGGCTGGGACCTGGGAAAATCCTGTTAGCAGATTCAGCACCTCCAGGACTGCAAGAGGATGGAGCGGGCCATAGGCTGGGGAGGAGGCTGAGGACTGGTGAGCTCGGAGCACGGAGGTCTCGGCAGAGGCCAGCCGCACACAGGGTCGCCGCCAGGTCTATAGCTGTTGTCAAGGACAGCTTGGGGTCTGTTAGCTGATTTGGGGTATCCTCGGAGCAGAGGAGACCCAGTCTGACCTGCTTGGCAGCTGGGGCAGCGAGAGGAGTGCTCACGAGGTGGGACACTGCTGTGCATTGCTCTCCCCAGGTGGATTTCCAGGGCGTGTCCACAGCCCCAGAAACTGCTGTCAGAATCTGACCTTGGCCATGAGAATGTCTGCTGTGGAGGAGCCGTGATCAGTCTTTGAGTTTCTAGGAGAAGCACTGTCCCCAGTGCAGATAACGTTACACTCATGCTTCTATGAAGGCAGTTCTGTGCGAGAGACTGACAAGGTCAGACCCTGGGTTCTCAGTAGCATGGGGCTAAAGGAGCCATCGGCCGGCCTCTCGCAGAAGTCACCTGGTCATGTCCACTCCTGTGCCTGCTGAGGGGCACACAGGTGTGTCTTTACATCCAGAAGGAGCTCTGCCTGGCTAGCTGCCCCGTTGTGGCAGGTGCAGAGGTGGGAAGGATGCATGGCCTGTTGTGAGAGTCGGGGAGAGGTCTTTAACCCTGCCTCACTCAGGGAACTCCTGGAGGAGGTGGCACAGTAGGAGCAACAGGTGCAAGAGGCATGGGAGAGAGAAAGAGCATCCCAAATAGGTTGGCAAACAGAGCACATGGGGCTTGTGTGCTGTGGAAAGATGGGACTTTGCACTAGGGGCAGTGGGGGACAAGGTGAAGGTTTGAGGTGAGCTCTGTGTGTGTCGGAGGAGTTTGAGGAGCATAAGCAGTGTCCCCCGACACATGCTGTGTCCCCAGCCTCGAAGCTTCCCAGCAGTCAGCCTTGTCCTTGCTTGTTGCTCCACCCTCTCTTCAAGTCGTGTCCTTTAAGACCCTCAGTGTAAGATCCTGCTGCTTCCTCCACTGAGACAGTCAGGGCTATCAATGGCTACCACCCTTTCCTGTCCCTACCACTGCCCACACAAGCTGCAGCCACGCCACACCCCTACTCCCTCCCTCCAGCCTCCAAGGATGAAGTGTCCATCTCTGTGACCCCAGCCGGCCCAGCCACTTGTGCTTGTGGTTGTCCCCTCCCCAGGGACTCCTCTCGATTGCTCTCTCCACTCAGCGGGGACCTTTAGTCTCTTTGTTTTTTTACCAACACTTTCTTCCTAGTTTATGAAAATGCTCTGGTCTTTCCCATCCTTAAAACCATCCACAGTTCCATGTCTTCCTTCAGGTATCATCTTCCATCCACTGGCCCTCCATTGGCCAATTCCTCCCTTCCCATTGGCCGTTCAGCCCCCTGTCCTCCACTGGCAACCTGCACATGGCCAAGTCCAGTAGGTGCTGTTCATCTCTGATTTGGTTGGGATTCTCTGCTGAACTTGGCGTTGTTGGCCATTCCTCCCTGCACTCCTGCTCTCTCAGTCTCCAAGAATGCACTGCACTTGTTTTTCTGGGTGTTTGCTGGCTTACCCTGTCTTCTTGAGTTTCTCTTTCTAGTCCACCTCTTAAAAGCCAGTGCCCCCCAGCCCTCTTCTCATGTTGTATCCCAAGGCTAGATGGGAGGAGAAATAAGATACCCTCTATACTGTGGATTCCAAAGTTCTGTCTCCAGTCAACCTGTCCCCATAGCTCCCAGACCCCATAGCCTGCTGAGCACCCCAAACTCTACATCTTCACCAACCTGCTCGGCTTTCATGCTCTACTGGTTGCCGGTGGTTCAGTTGTCTTTCTGGAGCACCCATGCCTCTTTCTGATATTCATTCTCCATGTGTCAGTCAGTAAGTCTTTGTGCTATTACTCCTAAAACATCCCTCTTGTGTGTCCGTTTCCCTCTGTCTCTACTACTGCTGTATTAATCCAAGCCTCATCAATTCTTGTTTAGAATTGCACAGTAGCGTTCCAATATCCCTCCTGTCTCCTAAATCTTCATAGGAGGTCATAACCCTTCTATTTGACATTCCTAGAGATGGTGGTGTGCTGTGTCCTTACAGACTATGAGTCTGTATTTGGAAAGTCTAATTACTGCAAGGCCTCATCTCATTTGTGTCAAAATCTATGCACCTGCAACACTTGCCTTGTTCTGCAGTTAAATGGGCGGGATAGTCCTCCAGATGATATCCCCCTTCAGATGGTAAGCTTGTCTAGTTTGAGGTCAAAACAGTTGATACAAATGGAGACCTAGAGGCCGGCGCCGTGGCTTAACAGGCTAATCCTCCGCCTTGCGGCGCCAGCACACCGGGTTCTAGTCCCGGTTGGGGTGCCGGATTCTATCCCGGTTACCCCTCTTCCAGGCCAGCTCTCTGCTATGGCCCAGGAGTGCAGTGGAGGATGGCCCAAGTGCTTGGGCCTGCACCTGCATGGGAGACCAGGAGAAGCACCTGGCTCCTGGCTTCGAATCAGCGAGATGCACCGGCCACAGCGGCCATTGGAGGGTAAACCAACGGCAAAAAGGAAGACCTTCCTCTCTGTCTCTCTCTCTCACTATCCACTCTGCCTGTCAAAAAAAAAAAAAGAATTAAAAAAAAAAAAAAAACGACAAATGGAGACCTAGAAATAAAAGAGGAGGGATTCTGGATTTGTTTCTCTAGGGAATTGGCCCAAGAATGTTTGACCCATCATCTTGCAATAATAATAATAATAGCCTAAGCCTTAGATATTTTAGCACAGACCTCAAGTTCCCTTTACGTCTTTTTTATTTTTATGCAAGCTAAGCATTCCCAGTTCTGTATATACTTTGGGGTACTTGGAGTCTAATTTTCAGTCACTCCCTAACTCTGTAAATCTGAGCAGGTCATGAAAATGTCATGTTTTCTCTTGTGAGATACAAATATTCTTGCTAGCTGTTTGGCTACCAGGAACAGTGTGTGGATTCATGCGATTGTGTGTGGAGTGTCTTGTTTCTCTAAGTCCAGTTCCTATTTTGTGCCTTTCCATGACACTTCGCATGGAGTTTGTTTTTTAAAAGCTCGTTAGCTTGTTAAATGAGATATGTGAGTGTCACACATTTGAGCTCCTCTCGAGGAACTGTGCCTTCAAAGTGACCTCGAGTTGTATATTGACAGTGACTGGGATTGTGATTGGCCTTTCTGTTTCATTGCAAGCTTATTGTGTACTTCAGCACTGGCATACAAGATGCCATTTGTCCATTCTAAGACAGCTGTTAGTCATGCTATTATTCTGGAGAGAGAGAATTTGAGAATCAGTTATTCCTCACCCCATGCCAGAGGCTATCTGAATCTTTGCCTTTTCCTCTATGTGTTTGCATATTTTTTTAAAAGATTTATTTATTTATTTGACAGTCAGAGTTACACAGAGGAGAGACAGAGAAAGAGGTCTTCCATCCAATGGTTCACTCCCCAATTGACCGCAACAACCGGAGCTGCGCCAATCCGGAGCCAGGAGCTTCTTCCGGATCTCCCACACTGGTGCAGGGGCCCAAGGACTTGGGCCATCTACCACTGCTTTCCCAGGCCATAGCAGAGAGCTGGATGGGAAGTGAAGCAGCTGAGTCTTAACCCAGCACCCATATGGGATGCCAGTGCTTCAGGCCAGGACATTAACCTGCTGCACCACAGTGCTGGCCCCGTGTTTGGCATATTTTGCTTTTCCTTCCAGTTGTATCTCCTAGTATGTTTCAACTATGATGTGTTTTGTTGACTCAGTAGTATCTCATTGATTAAAGATGAAGTTTTAAAAGGATAGTATTTGAAGTACGCTGATTTTGATTTCCTGATGTTACTATCTTATTTATTTATGTGTTTGCTTGCTAATTTTAAAGGCAGAGAGACAGTTTACTGGTTCGCACTGGTTCACTCCTCCAATGCCTGCCATAGCCAGCACTGGGCCAGGCCAAAGATAGGATCCTGGATTGCAGTCTGGGTCTCCTGTGTGGGTGGCAGGACCCAAGTACTTGAGCCGGCACCTCCCAAGGAATGATTAGCAGGAAACTGGAAGTGGGAGAGGACCTGGGACTGAAACCCAAGCACCCTGATATGGATTGTGGGCGCCCCAAGCAGCGCTTTAACTGCTGCGCTAAATGCCCGTCCCTGAGTTCTTATTGAATTACTCATCGTTTACATTAAGATATTGCATGAACAAGGTTGAGTTACCAATGGTCAAGATTTCTGGCTTGGCTCTCTGTGCTTTCTGAACTCTGGTCAGCTGGTCTTCATATCCTTTTATTGTAGCTGCCTCAGCCAGGGCAGTCTGTTTTTTCTTTCTCTGCGGATGTTAACAAAGCACTTTTATTACTGAGTGTAATCTTGCTGCCAGAGCCAGTGATTAATATTTCACTTGCATTGTCTCGTTTAACCCGTGTGCCAACCCTGACGGAGAAAGCACCATTATCAGAAGTCACTGGTGGAGCAGAGTGGCCTAGCGGGGGTTTCCAGGGGTTGAACTGGTACTGAGCTTTTATTTGAAGCCCTTCTTTTCACTGGCCCAGTGCGTGATTTAAGGGCAGCTAGTGACCCTTTTGGTTTTCAGCACGGCACATCCGACTTCCCACTGGGAGCAGTCAGTACGCAGGGCTGCCACAAGGGGGCGATTGGGACTCTTCCCCAGCAGCGGCTGCTCCAGGAAGTCATCCTAAAGTTCAGGCCAGAGGAAGGTACCCACCGGGGCTTTCCGCTGGGAGAGATCACCTCTTGGACCTCTCTTCCTGTTGCAGTCTCTCTGTTGATGTGAAGGCTGAGCGCGCCTCGGAGCTGAGCTCTGCGTGAGCTCGGGGGTGAACAATGCTTTGTCAAGATCCTGAGAAACGTGCCAGACAAGCCCACTGGGGACCAGGCAGGGGCGGGAGATCTGCGGTGCACTGGGCATGCCGGGCAGTGTCTCCACCTCATGGTGGGGCTCGCCTTTGGGAAGGAAAGAGGCAACCTTTGTTGATGCTGGGGGTGGTGCACGCTGGAGAAACTCAACGCTCCTCCTGTGGTTTTCAGAGAAAAAGCAGCCTGCTTCAGCGAGAAGCCATCTTCTGTCCCTGGGCGATCTACCCAAGTGAAATGGAGCTTCAAAAGCAATAGCTTCGATGTGCAGAGGAGAACTTGCCCAAGGAATGATGGGGCAAGAGGTCCAGCAGCTTAACATCAAAGCGAGCCGTGGTGCCCCTCGGAAGGTTCTAACGTAATTAGTTTGCCGTGTAGGATTAAGTGTCTCCTGCTTGCTTAGAGGGTGCTGTACTTTAGGACTCTAGTCTGCACAAATTAAAATTAAATCCGCCTTTGTAGTGTGCACACATGGATAGCAGAATTTTCATGGGGATTTCTCAGAACCGTGATAAGCAAGGACTTGCACAGATATGCTTATCATATTTCCTATTCACGGTCTCTGGGCTTCTCTTGATAAGAGTTTGATAAGGTTTGATAATGAATAAGATGCAATCTCTTAGATTTGGGCTCTCCAGGGGTTTTGATGGCATTTTCCTGTCTGATGGCCCTTGTAGCATCATTCGTCTGTGAAAAGGAAAAATCAGATACAGTAGAAAAATGAAGCGTCTTAATTTAACAGCAAATTGCAATTCAGTTTTTAATGGCACTAGAGTGGGGATGTGTTCTGCAGTGTGATAAATCACACGGGTCTAATTATAAAGTGGTAAAACAGCTTCAACACCCATCTGCAGGTTCTCTGCTGAAGATGAGATTCTTTCTAGGATTTGGAAAAGAGAAATTTATCTCGTCAGGGTACTTACACATTCACGCCCAGTCGGTTGAAGTGTTTCTGAATGCTAAAGCTTGCTGAGGTGTTCTGGAATCTCTTTGCTACTGCTGCTGGTCCCTGTCTCAGAAGCGTCCAGAAACCCTCACTGAGAGGATGTGGGCTGTCTTCCAGGACTCAGCAGTATGTTGCTGGCCATTGTCCTGGAATGCCTCGTCCCTTCCGAGAGGCTGTGACCGCACACCCTCGAGCCATGGGGCCCTTCCTCCATCACACGTGTGTCTCCCTCAGGTCTTCCGGGAAAGTGGATCGGTGTGCATCCACTCCTCAGATTCAAGCAGGGGCACGGTGTGCCCGTGACTGGCAGACTCACGGTTGGAAGCGGATGCCCTGGTTGTTTCTGCAGAACGTTGGCAAGCGGGGTGAAGTGTGGGTGGGTGGGGGAGCCACCCACCAAGGCTGCTCCGCTGAGCCGTAACGGAAGAGTTGGAAGGCGCAGGCCACAGGCTAGGGGTTCCAGAGAAGGCCCAGCAGAGGCCAGGTGTCTTCATGGGTCACGAACCCAAACACCTCAGCAGCAAAGAGCCCACGAGGACAGGCCGAGGGCTGTCTACTGCCAGCACAGAGGGTGAGAATTAGAAGGAGGCGGCCTTCCCATCAGCCCCTGTGTCAGCAGCTGCCGGGCAGCTGCTGCCGTCAGCACACACGTCTCTGACGGCTCCATGTGGATACCCACTTCCTTGGATGTGGTACCACTGTGCTGTGCGTGTCAGGACCACAGGCCAGGCTGAGAGGCCCAAGTGCCTGTGCGCCCACACGTGCCCCTTTGGTCTTGCTGACCCAAGAAGAGAGATCAGATTTGAATTTGTTTCTTCTTTGTACTCTTTCTTAAAGTTAATCGTTTATATAAGTCAAGGTTTTGGCTTTAATCACAGTTATTAGCATAAGAAACTTGCATCCCAGTGGAAAAAGTAGGATGGTGTATAAAACTGCATTTGACGTGCTGACGGCAAGGTCAGGAGTGGCAGAAGTAATTGGAATTGATCCATTCTTTGGGCTCATGATCAATTTATGTAGGTCTTCAATTGTAAAATTTAAAAGTTCTTTATGTTCTTTGGAATTTGGCTGTGAACTTGGCAACAGCTTGAAGTGCATTCAGAGGAGCTGAGTTTCTGAATTTTCTGAAGAATTTCATTTTTAGGTGGATTTTCTTGCAAGTAGATCTCAAATTCGGCATCCCTAGGGTGGGGCTTGTAGGTGCTTTGTGTAGCTGTTATCCAAAGTGCACTTTGTGGGGGAGGGGGACGCCCAGTTTCTTGCTATGTGTACTTTTTAAAAATATTTATTCATTTATTTGAAAGGTGGAGTTACAGAGAGGCAGAGCCAGAGAGAGGGAAACAGGGCTTCCATCCACTGGTTCACTCCCCAGATGGCCGCAGCGGCTGGAGCGGAGCTGATCCGAAGCCAGGAACTTCTTCCAGATCTCTCAAGTGGGTGCAAGGACCCAAGGACTTGGGCCATCCTCCACTGCTTTCCCAGGCCACAGCAGAGAGCTGGACTGGAAGTGGAGCAGCCGGGACTGGAACCGGTGCCCTAATGGGATGCCGGCACTGCAGGCAGCGGCTTTATCTGCTAGGCCACAGCGCTGACCCCTCTGTGTTTACCTTTGTTCACAGAGTGGCAGTGCAGACTGTAGTCTTCATGATCTTGCTGCCAGAGTTCAGTGGATCTGAGTGAGGGTCTGTCCTTTGGACCCTTCCTTGGCCCAGCGTGGCTCACCTGGTGTAGCTCATATGACACAGCCCTGTGGAGCTTCCCACCGTGAACTCCTGAAGATGTGGGCTTTGCTTAGAATTAGACCAATTGTACTTAATGAGCCAGAGCTCCAGGCCGGCTTCCAATTTTCTTTTTGGTCATACTTTCTGGATGAGATTTCTGAAAGGAAAGTCTGACCTGTGGAGTTGTTTGGTGCGACTTGATAAGAGGGCTAGATTGTTGTTGGCGTCTCCCTTAATCTAATAAACTGTTTCATGGCGGAAGAAAGGAAGCTTTTGTGCGCGAGCCCTGGTAGCATTCCCGGTGCTGTGCCCAGTGCTCCCGACTAGAAGAGCCCAGCTGCCCTCCCCCCACCCCCGCCCCACCCCACCCTGCCCTTTCCTTCTCTCTCCTTTATTTTCATACACACATTTCTTTATTCTTTTTCTTTATTTCAAGCTAATTCATCACCGGCCTTGATCACAGAATGAATAAACAACTAGAAAATCATCTCAATTTTTAAAATTCAAAATTCAACAAAGAATTTATCCACTAGTAAGCAAACCAGGGCCCGGAAGGAGACATGATGTACGTGCAGGGAGCTTTCAGCCATGTGTGTGCAAAACACAGGGCTTCCTTATGCTCTCACGGCAGCTCTGTCTCCTGTGTCCCTGGGGCTCTGTGAGCCGTTTAGAGCTGACTACTTAGACTTGCGGATAAGGGCTCAGTACCTTACCTGACATGCTCAGAACTGGAATCTTCTACTCATGTCATGTCGGCACTCAAGCATTTTTGAATTCTGGAGCATCTTGGATTCGGGATGAAGGATATTGCACCTGTATTGAAATACAGGCCTGCCACGAGCTCGCTGCCAGGGGAATGTGCCTTCTCACAGGCAGCCAGCCTCTTCCCGCGCAGATGGAACCATTGAATGATGCTCAAACTGCCAGAAGCTGTAGACTTTGAACTGAAATAAGCAAACTCACACCTAAATAGAGGCTGAGTGTTCCAACTTTTCATTTTTTCCATATTCCATTAGAACTAAATTCTCAAAGGCCAATCTTCTCTAAAACTTCCTGATGGATTTTATAAATCTTTTAAAGTTTTTTTTTTTTAATTTTTAATTTTATTTATTTGAAAGGCATAGAGACCAACAGACAGACCTCCCATCCACTGCTTTGCTCACCAAATGCCTGAAACAGCTGTACTGGGCTAGACTGAAGCCAGGAGGCAGGAGTTCAATCTCTGTCTGCCGTGTAGGTGGCAGGAATCCAGGTATCAGAGCCGTAATCTGCTGTCCCAATGCACATCAACAGAAAACAACAATTGGAAACAGAGCTGGGAATTGAATCCAGGCACCAGGTCCTATGTGGGATGCAGGCATTGCAAGCGGCCTTTTAACTACTACACCAAGCACCCACCCCTAAAAGAGCTCTTTGGAAAAGTAATCTTCCAATTTTGTTGTCAGGGGTCATCGTTAGGGGCTGGAACTGTGGCGTAGTGCCTGCCACGCTGGTTTCCCACTTGGGTGCCAGTTCAAGTCCTGGCTGCTTCACTTTCAATCCACCTCCCTGCTAATGGCCTAGGAAACACAGCTGCAGGTAGCCCGAATACCTCCTGCCACCCATGTGGGAGACTAGGAGGAAACTCCTGCTTCCTGGATTCAGCCTGGCCCAACGTGGCCACTACAGCCATGTGGGCAGTGAACCAGCAGATAGAAGATCGATCAAAAGTCATCTTTGAAAGTAGGTTCAAATTCTACATTGTTCAGGTGAGAGTCCACCTTGTGCCAAGTGCAATGCCAGGTGCTTTGTGTGCACTAGGCCATGTAACCCTGTTAGGTGGGAATTGTTGTTACACACACACACACACACATACACACCCAATAGTGCATACAAAAGTAAGCTCAGAGAAGTCCAGAAATGTGCCCAGGGTCCCTTGTTCTTTTTTATTTCTCTATTTTTTTTTAAAAGACAGAATGTCAGAGTTGACAGAGTGAGAGAAAAAAAGTGTATGTGTGTGTGTGTGCTTCTGTCCTCTGGTTCATTCCCGAAATGCTTAGAATAGCCAGGAATGAGCCAGGCCGAAGCCAGGAACCAAGAACTCCATCTGGGTGACAGGGGTCCAAGCACTTGAGCCATCACCTGCTGCCCCCTGCAGGAAGCTGGATCAGAAGCAGAGGAAGGACATGAACCCAGGCACTCCACTGTGGACTGCAGGTGCTCCAAGTGGCAATGCACCACAAAGCCCACCCCGGGGCCTCTTGTCCCTGACCAGTCTCCAGGTGCTGTCCTCTTCCCACACTCAGTGACGAGGAAGTTGCCACATGGAGTGCAGACAGGGGAGCAGGGTTCTCCTCAGTGTTTACTGGGCCTCTGCTGTGTGCCAGGCACTGGGCGAGGCTCTAGGAGTCCCAGGCAGGTGAAGTCCAGCGTCTGCCCTCACAGAGGTAATGCCCGGCAGGCCCCTGGCTGCACCGCACACGTACCCTCACTGCTCCCCCCCTCCCCAGATGAAGTCATTCAGCTTGGTGTTGTAGGTCCCCGCGGTCTTGTCTGACTCCCCTCGGGCCAAGCAGTCCCCAGCTTGGGATCCAGCATGTCTGGATGTGTTCCTCTGTCTGAACCCGTGCAGCAGAGGCGGGGAGGGCGGACAGCCTGTTCCAGGGCACTGCAGAAGGTCCCTATAAGTGGGACCCTGCGTGGGGACACATTAGCAGGTTAGCTTGCAGCAGATGGAGAAGGCTGTGGGTTTTCTCTGTAGGTGACCGTGAGCCCTTGGTAACATAACCAGTGTTTCCTTAGCCCTCAACAACCCATAAACCCCAAAAGATCCTAAAAACTTTAATGTCCCAAATCTGCAGACTGATGAACTTCCTGGGTCACCATCAGCCGTCTGCCCCACCATTCAGTCCTTGTCACTTTCTCTGGGGGCCCCCGGAGTGACGCCTGTTCATGTGCACAGCCCTGTGGGGATCTGGGCCTCCGGCCAGATTCAGAGCTGGGTCCTGGTGTGTCTGAAGGCTCAGTACAGGATGTGGGCCATGGTTCAGCTCACTAGGACTGCAAAGAATCTGTTCAAGTCTCAAGGACCAGGCAGGATGGGGGTCTGTGCCCTTACACCCCCATGGACAGCCCTGAGCCCTGGGAAAAGTGAACACCAGATGGTACAAGCCCACTGCATTGCTTGTAGGTGGGGAGGGGCTTAGAAAGTCCTGGATCTCATGTCAGCCTGAGCCTAGGGCTCCACAGAACTAAGTCTCTGAGCCTGGGGTGATCCGGTAGGCCTGATGGGATTGTAGGAGGCAGGTTGTGGGGTCTGGGACAGGAGGTGAGGAAATCCTTAGGAGATCATTGTAGAAGTTTGAAACCAGAACAGCAGCCTAGTGAGTGGGAAATAGCCTGGGGGTCGGTAAGAGGTCAAATCAGGAATTGCTCCATCAGCAGAAGTCCGCTCCAAGGATTCCAGGAGATGCTGTGACCAGGAGAGGGGAGAGAGCAGGCTTTCCAGAGCCCTGCGTTCAGTCTGGCCACGCGGACGTCCCGCTTGACGTGGGTTCTGGGAACTATCCCCCAGGCACGAGCCCTGAGGGCTGGAGACGGTGCTCTGGGCACCAGCACATCAGAGAAGACTGAGCTGGCGGTGCGCCTCCAGCCCCGGCCCAGCCGCCCCGCTCCCACAGCACCTTGATCCTTTAATGCACCTTCTCACACCTGTTGCCTTCTGGCAGAGACGCTGGGTGACTCAGGGCCTGGAATAAGGTCAAACCTCTCAGCCTCCCGTGCCAGCTGCCCTTGTCTGCCCCCTGCCTTCCTGGGCTAGGACTGCAGCTCGCAGCAGCGTGGGGCTTGGCGGAGTCTGCGGCTGATGGCTTGAGCTGGATCTTACAGGTGCCCTTGCCGCCAGGACGCCTTCCACCTCTCGCCTCTGTGTGCGGGTTTCATTCCTTCAACTCTCTCCCACCCACCCACGACAAAACATAGACTCAAAACAACCCCCCGGGTGGGATGGATGCCTCCTCCCAGCCACAGGCCAGGAGCCCTCCCCTGGACTAACCGGCTGCAGCTGGGAAGGTGGGCCGGGAACCGTGGAGTGAAGGTGGAATGAACTCTGCTGGGGGAGAAGGGAGTGTGGATCTGACGGTCTGTGTGATATGTGTGTGTGTGTCTCATACCCATTGCACCGTGAGCACCCCCACCCACTCCTCCCCAGCCACAGCCTCCATGCAGCTGTGCCCCCTACTCTGTCTCTCAGCCCCAACTCCCCAGACGCCTTCCTCCCCTTCTCCCCAAGTTTTATCCTCAGGAGCCACCTCTGATTCTCCGACCCCTCCCCGTAAAGCTGTCCCAGAGCCCCCTGGAAACACAGTGACTTTGCTTGTTTTAACCTGGACGGGGACAGGGTGCAACTCGCGGCGGGCTGCGGAGCAGGGAGGGGTGGGGATGAGACCCCAAGGCAGGAGGCAGCCATGCTGAGCTCTGGCCTGCAGGGGACTCTCTCTAGCTGTGCCCCTGTGGAAGGCGGGGATAAAACCCTCCCTCCCTGCTCCCGTGCTGGGTAAGCGCCAGGTCATCAAGTGGCACCTCTGCTGCTTCCTCTTCCAGCCACTTCCTGGGCCTGGGGACAGAGTCTTTCCTGGTGAATTGCACAATTGAAGATCCCGTGGGAACTGGGAAGCTTTTCTTCCAGGCAGGGATAAAGTAAACATCAATCCTAACCTAGACGCCATCCTTTCTGCTTCTGTACTGGACGCGGCAGCTACCCTGAGGTGGGGGGGTCTAGCAGGGCCCCCCACCCCACCCCCACACTGGAGTCTGTGGGGATTGCGGGGGTGGGGAGGGTGGCCTGCAGGGCCCATTGTGGAGCCTGATTTCAAATGCAGGCTCTGCTGCCCACGGAGACACCCCGCTCCTGTCTCCTGCCCCCCCAGGCTGGAAGGGCTTCTCTGCTTCCGGAGCCGCTGAGACGCAGGTCTCCTCGTTCATCGAGGTGCCCAGCACGTCTGCGGAGCTGGCGCCATGCCTGCTCACGACGTGCCGTCCCGCGCTGCCAGCCTGCTGAGACCGGGCTCGCCAGGGCCCGTGTGGCAGCAGAAGTGTTCCTCTCGGATCCACGGGATACTGTGATTTTCGGAGCCAGCCCCAGCAAGTCAAGACCAGTCCTGGCCGTGGGACTGCACCACGGGTACTGGGGCGAGTATTGGACACCCCAGCTGCTTTCCTTAACTGCTTCCCTCCCGAACATTGGCCTGGAGTATGGGACTGCTTATTTTAGAGGACTGGAGTGGTGGCCTGCTGACGTGAGGCCATGGTAACAGTCGCCAGTGCCAAGGGCCTGCTTGCCTGTGTCCTGAGTGCTTTCTAGATACCGACACGGTGCAGGCTCCTTAACGCCTCCTGACACATTGTACCCTGTTTGCAGCCTGGGAGCCTGCCTCCGGGAGCCCCATGGCCTGTGGATCAAGGTGGCTGGTTCACCATGCGCTGAAATCCACTCTGTGGCATCTGATGATGTCAAAGCTATTAAAATGCTGATGATGAGGAAGATGCAGCTAGATTCAGATGTCCATGAAAACCATCTGTTGTAGCGATGTGAGAGGTTTTCTTTCACCTTTTTTAAAAAAATTTTCTAACCTTCAGTTTGGTTCATTTGCCCTGGTAATCAGTTTATCTGTATGTCATCTCAGATTCCAATGCTACATGTGGGACTAGAGTGAAATTGTAGAAGTGGAGCCGTGGCCGGCGCCGTGGCTTAACAGGCTAATCCTCTGCCTTGAGGCGCCGGCACACCGGGTTCTAGTCCCGGTTGGGGTGCCAGATTCTATCCCGGTTGCCCCTCTTCCAGGCCAGCTCTCTGCTATGGCCCGGGAAGGCAGTGGAGGATGGCCCAAGTGCTTGGGCCCTGCACCCGCATGGGAGACCAGGAGAAGCACCTGGCTCCTGGCTTCGGATCAGCGAGATGCGCCAGCTGCAGTGGCCATTGGAGGGTAAACCAACGGCAAAAAGGAAGACCTTTCTCTCTGTCTCTCTCTCTCTCTCACTATCCACTCTGCCTGTCAAAAAAAAAAAAAAAAAGTGGAGCCATGTGAGTGGGTAACCATGAACCAGTAGTTATTAAACCTCCCCCCTCCTTTCTTTCCTATTCAAGGTATGCTGAGTTTTTTTGTTTGTTCATTTGTAAAAATCTATTCTATTCTATTTGAAAGGCAGAGTTACAGAGATGGAGAAAGATCTTCTATCTGCTGATTCATTCCCCAAGTAGTTGCAGTAGTTGGGGCTGGGCCAAGCCAAAGCCAGAAGCCTGGAGCTCCATCCAGGTCTCCCACATGGATGGCAGGGGCCATTTTTTGCTGATTTTCCAAGCACATTAGCAGGGAACTGGATCAGAAGTGGAGGAGCCAGGACTTGAACCCACACTCTGATGTAAGATGTCAGGGTCTCAGGTGGCGGTTTAACCCATTGCACCACAATGCTGGCCCCAAGGAATCCTTACTGTAACTGAAGGGCGTGGTGCCTCTTCCTACCGCCCCTCCACTGCCCAACAAAGGACTCCTTCCAAACTTGTGGCAGGCCAAATTCAGACAAGCCTTGAGGTGGGGCTGTGAGTCCTGCCTGTTTCAGTCTTATGGTGGCTGCTGGTGCGGGTGGATTTGGTCCCCAGAATGACAAGGACAAGACCTGGGGGCAGAACGCCTATGGTCCAAAGTCGAGCAGCCTGGCTACCTCTGGAGGTGGAGCTCGGGGTGCCGGGAGCCTTTGCCGAGTCAGCAAAAACCCATCCCCCATCTCTTACTCATGCCCTGGCTGTCACCTCCTTCCCCTCCAGGCGAGAAGCTGGGAACAGGAGCAATCAGCCCTGCCTTCTAGAAAGGAGCTCAAATTCAGGCACAAATAGAGAACCTGACCTGGGTGGCATCATGTGCCTGTGATGGGGGCTCCGAGCTTTCTCCTGGTCTCTTTCTGGCTGGCATTTGGTGTGCCGCATTCGTGGTGAACCTTCTCGGAGGACACAGCTGCACCTCTCATTCTGAGCACCCCTGAGTGGGGCCGTGCCTGCTGTCCCAGGGCCACGAAGCGGGCCGGCCCGTCTTCCAGGCACTCTGAACCCAGAAGACGGCGGCAGAGCCGGGTGACGGCGGCAGAGCCGGGTGTGGAATGCGTAGGAACATGCACTCTGGGAGGAGCGGTTGGAGGAGCCGGGATGAATCTGAGCGGTGTGCTTGTCACTCTGGGTTTGTCGGGAGGCTGGGACCGGCATCTGACTCTGTCTCCTGTTGTGCTGAGTTCTAGACGACTGTGCGTCACGGTGATGCGTGTGAACGTCACGTGGGGGACAGAGATCGCTCCGAGCCTTCCCTCAGAACCAGGGCCTGGGTCAGCGAGAGGCCACTGTGGCCACGCAGAAATGGAATGGACAGTGGTGCTGCTGTGTCCCCTTAAACTGCTGGAGTTTGCTTGGTAGCCAAGACCTAAAAACTAGCCGAGGCTGTGGCTGAAACGGTAGCGGTCCACAAATGCGCAGCCCTCCCACGTGGCAGCAGAGGGGCAGAAAGGCCTGCTGTCCCCAAGGGTCCCGGTGGTTTCAGGGGACACCAGCAGAATTCTGCCAGATGTCACAGACGCTGGCGACCCATGCCAGGCAGCGGGAAGCTCACTCTGGTCCCCGAGGAGCACGGATGTGGATCACAGCGCTCTCAGACACACAAATGGGTGCGTTTTGCCGAAACTCCCTTTGTGGTCACCCCACTCACCCCCATCAAAGCACTTTTCTATAAGACAGTGGACTAGATACGGGCCTTGTAAAATATAGGCAGTTGGGAAAAACAGTAAAAGTTGCATTGATGTATGTGTCTGAAACAGTTAAGTGAGACTTCGAGAAGTTGTCCACCTGCCGGAATAGCCACCGTTGAATTGGAGGCGGCCGGGCCACCGTCGGGTTTTGGCGTGAGGTCCTCAGCAGGGGCTTGCTCACTCTGTTGCTCTCCTCTTCCTTCGCTCCTCCCTGCTTCCCTTCTGCCTTTGTGAAAATGCAAGCCTACAGTTGTGTATCTGCCTGACTAAACACGGATTATTCAAGAGCCGAAGGACTTTTTTTTAAGATCTTGTATTTTGATGGTCTCACCTCACAAGTTACTTGGGAGGGTCAATATATATATATATATGAACCTAACTTTTTTAAAAGATTTTTATTTATTTATTTGAAAGCAGAGTTACACAGAAAGAAGGAGAGGCAGAGAGAGAGAGAGCGAGAGAGAGAGAGGGAGAGAGGTCTTCCATCCACTGGCCTACTCCCCAGTTGGCTGCAACCGCGGAAGGGGCACTGATCCAAAGCCAGGAGCCAGGAGCTTCTTCCGGGTCTCCCACATGGCTGCAGGGGCCCAAGGACTTGGGCCATCTTCCACTGCTTTCCCAGGCCATAGCAGAGAGCTGAATCGGAAGTGGAGCAGCCAGAACTCGAACCAGCGTCCATATGGGATGCTGGCACTACAGGTGGTGGCTTTAGCCACTATGTCACAGTGCTGGCCCTGGGTCAATATATTTTTAACATTGTTTTACTTATTTGAGAGAGAGAAAGTACATTAGCACACATTCCCATCCGCTGGTTCATTTCCCCAAACACCCACAGTGATCAGGGCTGGCCATGGCCAGAGCTGAAAACAATGCAGGTCCAGGGCTGGGCTGGGACCAGAGCCAAGAACAGTCCAGGTCTCCTACGTGGGTGGCAGGAACCTAGTGATGTGAGCCGTCACCACTCTCCCCCGGGGTGTGCGTTGGCAGGAAGCTGAGGTCAGGGCAGAGCCGGGAATGGAACTCAGGCACTGCGGTGTGGAGTGTGGGCATCTTGACTGCTCGGCGGACGCCTGCCCGCAAGGGTCCATCTGTAGGATTTCCTTTGGTCTCCTCTCCAGGCACAGTCCGTAGTCTCTGGGGGAAACAGCAATGGTGATGGAGTCTCCCTCTGAAATACAAGGACAGATGGAAGGGGACAGCTGACTTAATGATTTTGGCAACAAGACAGTATTATCTCAAAACCTGGCATGAGAGATTTGTTGCGTTTAAAATGCTAACAACAACAGCATGGAACAAACCCTCACTGTTGTAACGGACACTGAGAGGAGTGGAGGAAGGGAGAAGTGGGGTGGGTGCTGGGAGGAAGCAGAATGGAGAGACCAAAAAGGAGATTGCTTTTGGGATGGGAGCACATGTCTGCGAGAATTCTGAGGGTTGCTGTAAATGGTCAGTGCTCAGACCAAGTGGGCCTCCTGCCACACGGCTGGAGAGCGGCTCAGGTCACGGTGTCAGCCAGGAACACCCAAAATCACAGATGTCAGAGGATCACATATGAGAGTACTACCAGAAGTTCAGAGGAAAATGGAATTAAAAAATAAGCTTATTTGGGTGCCAAAAAAAAAAAAAAATCCATGCATGGTCTTTTCATAATATTCATTTTCCATGAATTTTTTTTTAAAAATTATTTATCTGAAAGAGAAGGAGAATCTTCCATCTGCTGGTTCACGCGCCAAGTGGCCACAACAACCAGGTCAGAGCCAGGCTGAAGCCAGGAACCTGAAACTCCATCATGGTGGCAGGGACCAAGAACATGGGCCGTCTTCTGCTGCCATCCCAGGCACGTTAGCAGGGAGCAGAGCTTCTGGGAATTAAACCAGCACTCATGGGATGCTAGTGTTGCAAACAGTGGCTTATCCCACTGTGCCACAGTGCCGGCCCCCATAGCTTATCTCTTAATGCCGTTTTCCATGACTTTTCTCAAGTAGCCTTGTGGAAGACCAGGAACCGTTGTCACAACAGCAGCCTCTCCACCCCCCTCTCTCTGCCTTCTGCCCCACCTTTCTGAGGTGGTGCTGAGGCCCCAGTCACCGCAGCTCATCTCCGAGGCCTCACCCACGTTGCACTTGACCTTGCCTTGGTGGGAACTTAACCGTGTGAGCACCTCTCCCGTAAGAGACAGAGATTGAGGAATGCGGTCCCTCGGCTGCACGGCAAGGTGCCCAGCTGCAGAGGCTCTGAGAGGGGGGGCCTCTCCCCATCTGTGAAAAGCCGTGGACGCTCTCCATGCTGGGGTATTGTTCATTCAGTGAGTACTGTGTGCCTGACATGACAGCTCCGTGCCCAAACTCTGCCCGTCAGACTGCCTGGCACCTGCCCTGTGAGAGAGGAGGAGGGCAAGCCGGCCGTGGGGAATGCCGGGCCCCACCTGAGTCTCTTCTGCCATCGGTGCCCTCCGAGCCCAGGGCGTGCAGAACAGCTGGAGGGTCAGAGTTAGCCGCCAAGCCCCTAGTCTGTTGTGTTCTTTTTAAAAAAAAAAAAAAAGAAAAGAAAAGAAAAGATTTATTTATTTATTTATTTGAAAGTTTTACAGAGAGGGCAAGGCAGAGGCAGAGAGAGAGATCTTCCATCTGCTGGTTCACTCCTCCAAATGGCCGAAACGGCCAGGGCCAAAGCCAGGAGCTTCCTCCAGACCCCCACAGGTGTGCAGAGGCCCAAGTGCGTGGGCCATCCTCCACTGCTTTCCCAGACGTGTTAGCAGGGAACTGGATGGGAGGTGGAGCAGCTGGGACATGAAGTGGCAGGTGCTGCAGGCGGCGGCCTTACGGACTACGCCACAGCACCGTGTTTTCTTTGGCCAAGGTGTAAGGGCTCCTTCCTTGCTGAGGTGCAAAGCAGTGTGAAGAGGAATAATGCTGTGGCTCCGATGGGTGCTGCAGGCAAGCTGGGAGAACTCAGGCCAGGTGCTTCTCCTGCCTGCGTGACCTCCAGCCCTGAGTCTGGTTTGCCCGGGATTGGACGAGGGTCTGAGTTCAGGCCCTGTGTTGGGAGTGGGTGTGATTCTAAGTTCAGCCTGGAGCCAGTGCTCCCACACCCCTTCCCCTGGCCACCGTGCAGTGCCCTCGGCCAGCCAGCGACTCCGCAGCTGTCAGAGGTGAGGTATCGATCTGTTTGGATCTGAGTCTCCATTTCCAATCTGTTGGACAAGGGAAATATTAGAAAACAGAAATAAACCCATACAGAGTATAAGCTCAGACTTTTTAGACTCAAGAGACATAAAATGGCTCAGTCTGATGGCTCTCCAAGTTTCTTTTTATTTTTTTATTTTTTATTTTTTTGACAGGCAGAGTTAGAAAGAAAGGTCTTCCTTCTGTTGGTTCACTCCCCAAATGGCCGCTACGGCCGGCACTGCACTGATCCAAAGCCAGGAGCTGGGTGCTTCCTCCCGGTCTCCCATGTGGGTGCAGGGCCCAAGCACTTGGGCCATCCTCCACTGCCCTCCCGGGACACAGCAGAGAGCTGGACTGGAAGAGGAGCGGCCGGGACAGAACTGGCGCCCCAACCGGGACTAGAACCCAGGGTGCCGGCACCGCTGGCGGAGGATTAGCCTAGTGAGCCGCGGCGCCGGCCATCTCCAAGTTTCTAAAGACTGAGTTCCTGTACTTGAGGTTCCGATAGCAAAGAATTCAGACTTTCACTGTTCTTAGGGCTTCAGGTCAGTCAGGAGCTGCCACCCTTCCCGGCTCCGCGTGAGAACAACTCTGGAGGGGAATGAGGAAGCCCCCTGGGAAGAAGGCGGCCCGGCCAGGCTGGGTGTCCGTCTCACAGGGCTCTCTCCGGCCCCTCCTGTCCACCTCACCACCACCCACATAGACTTTCCCATCCCAGTCCCCGGGTGCAGGTGAAAATTGTATTACACTCTCTGAGCCAAGAAATGAAAGGTCACGGCTAATTGTAATCATTATCCAGACTCCCCTGCCTGAACACAGCGCTGGGCACGCACTGGTTTGCTGCACACGGCGGCGAGCCGGCCAGGCGGGTGGCCGTCTCCGGCTGGCATGGCCCGGCCTGGCCCCGGGACACTGAGGCCTCTGCTGACTCTCGTTGTAGTTCTCCAAGGACAGGCACGTCATGGACAGGACCCCTGAGCGCCTGAAGAAGGAGCTGGAGGAGGAGCTGCTGCTGAGCAGTGAGGACTTGCGAAGCCACGCCTGGTACCACGGCCACATCCCCAGACAGGTACCTGCTCCCAGCCCTTCCAGCACGGGCCTGCCGCTCTCAGGCCACGTCCAGACTGATGGCCCTGCAGGGTCCCACTCCAGGGGCATGTGGGGGCACGCCCCCATGCAGCCCAAAACAAGCACTACAAAGTGACTTAGCGAGGCCCATACATCCATATCTAAGGAGACCTTGGGAAGAGCTAACTAAGCTGTGATGCCCAGTGAGTGCAGGAAGGAGAAGCCAATGTCCTATGGTCTGCAAACACAGGGCCAGCAGGAGGCAGCCACCCTCAGTCAGGCTGTGGTTCCAGTAATTGAACTTTTGGCTGGATGCCTGTAGCCTCCTATTGTCTGGAACCTGCCCTTTCTTTCTTTCTTTCTTTCTTTTTTTTTTTTTAAGATTTATTTATTTATTTATTTGAAAGGCAGAGTTACAGAGAGGCGGGGGGAGGAGGGGTCTTTCATTCACTGGTTCACTCCTCAAATGGCCACAATGGCCAGAGCTGCACTGATCCAAAGCCAAGAGCCAGGAGCTGCTTCTGGGTCTCCCACACAGGTGCAGGGGCCCAAGGACTTGGGCCATCTTCTGCTGCTTTCCCAGGCCATAGCAGAGAGCTGGATGGGAAGTGGAGCAGCCAGGACTAGAACCAGTGTCCATATGGGATGCCAGGACCACAGGCGGCGGCTTTACCATTTTGCCATGGCGCCGGCCGCCCTGCCTCCTTTATCAAGCGGTGGCTTCACTTCAGGGGCAGATGAGGCATCGCAGGGGCAGGGGTACAGCCCGGCAAGGCCGCCTCTTCCCTGCTGGGGCTGTCAATCATTCACTCTCCCCATCCCTTCACTGTGGGATCCTGTGATCTGGAGAGGAGGGCTAATCCCAGCAGCCCTGGACCCCTGGCCTAGAATGTACTTGGACTGCCATTTGGGTGCTTGCCATGAATAATGGTTTTTTACTCAATACTATAGAAATTAAAAAGATTTTAAAAAGTCTGCAGAATCAAGGTACATGGTTGCCCATGGGTTTCTGTTGCACACTTGGGTTGGTCAGTCTTTAACCCAGGAAAACTGGGTAGTGGGTGGGTGGGGGGCAGCCTATTGTAGTTGGTTGGTTTTGTTGTTGTTGCTTTCAAGTACAGCAAATTTCTCAGCACAACCACAGAAACAACTTTTATTCTAACTTTGTTAAAGTTTAACATTGTAGAAAAATAGATAGCAAAAAGCAGAAAAATTAAATTCTCCTGGAAGGAAGCTCTTGGAACATTTTGATGTTTATCCTCCCAGAGTTTCTAAATCAAGTGGGAGGTTCGGCTGCAGCTGCTGGTTGTGGTGGCCGACTGTCCCCACTTGGGCATATTCACCTGCCGTGAAGGCTTTCACACCAGTCTACACTGTGCTCCTGGCCATTGTGTGCACGCTGCACAATTACTGGGCACTCTGACCACCTTCCTGCAGGTAACTGCTAGGTTCACACCTATAATTACTTCCAAAGGCTCAATTCCAAAAAATGGAGTTTCTGTGCAAAAACATATTTTTAAGGCAAAGATGCAATCTTAAGGTAACCATGGTAGCATACTATTCTAAACTCACAGAAGTGCATCACTGATCAAATGGTAGAATGTCCTGGAAAAATTGTCAAAGTTTATAAAACTCTCACCACCATCCTTTTTTTTTTTATTATTTGAAAGACAGAGTTAGAAAAATGGAGAGAGAGAGAGAGATCTTCCATCCACTGGTTCATTCTCCAAATGGCCACAGTGGCTGAAGCTAAGCTGATCTGAAATCAGGAGCCAGGAGCTTCTTCCAGGTCTCCCATCTGGGTGCAAGGACCCAAGCACTTGGGCTATCTTCTGCTGTCTTCCCGGGCCATAAGCAGAGAGCTGGATCAGAAGTGGAGCAGCAGGACTCAAACCAGTGCCCACATGGGATGCTGGCACTGCCGGTGTTGGCCACAGCATCAGCCCTACCACCATCCTTCTTATCATGGTCATAAAATTTGTTTGCCATTTGTCATGAATGTAAATTTTCAGCCATAAAGCATTCCAGACAGGATAAGTGAACTCTGTAACAATAATAATAATAGTTACAGCTAACACTTTATCCTTTTAAATCTTTATAGCCACTCTGTGGGTAACAGTGTCATCCCCACTTTATGATGATGTAACTGAGCCACAAAGAGATCCTGTGGTTTATCCGGAAGGGCCAGGCTGCCCCAGCATAAACTCTCCTTTTGCTCTCTGCATCGCCACTGTCACAGTTACTGAGGTTTTAAAGATTTATTTATTTATTTGAAAGGCAGAGTGACACAGAGGAAGAGAAAGAGAGAGAGATCTTCATGTGCTGGTTCACTCCCCAAATGGTCACAACAGCCAGAGTTGGACCAATCCAAAGCCAGGAGCCTGGAACTCCAGCTGGGTCTTCAACGTAGGCAGCAGGGGCCCAAGCACTTGAACCATCTTCCCCTGTTCTCCCAGGCACATTAGCAGGCAGCTGGACCCAAAGCAGAGTAGCAGGGACTCAAACCAGGGATGCGGATGTCCCCAGGCAGCTGCTAACCTGCTGAGCCCCAGTGCCAGCCCCTGTTACCAATTTTGGAGCATCCATGTGTTCCAGGCACTGTACTGGTGCTTTGCATGTATACTGTGTGCAAATATTTAGTCCTCACAACTGCATGAGCTGAGGGAGCCCAGCCTTTACTCCAGGCCTTCCAGCTGGTTGCTGGCAGGTCCGGAATACATACATACATACATACACATGCACGTACACACAGTCCTGCTGGGGGACCCTCCCCTTGGCCAGGCCTGGAGAGGGACGTCTGCCCTAGGAGAGGCCTCTAGAGGACTTCTAGACACCAACACAAAATCCTTCCCTCTCCTCACTGCACTGGCTGGGGGAGAACCAGACCCGCCAGGCGCCTCATTTTCCATCTTGTCCAGGTGTGCCCCCCCGCCCCGATTCATGGCTTCCCTCCCTTGGCAGCTTCGGCCTTCTAGACCTGGTAGTGCTCAGGCCCTGAGGGCGAGACTCTCCCCACACGCCCTGCTGTGCTCTGCGTGCCTGTCCACTGCTTGGCACACAGGAGAGGGTCCTCAATAGTTCTCTAGTGAAGGAGTGGCTCTCCTAGGGATCTGACGTTTAAGAAACTGAAGAAGGGGGGTGGAGGTAGGGGGTGGGCCTTGGGCCTGCTTCCCAGCTTGGACACCTGGGTTCCTGGCTCTGCTGCTGGTTCCATCTTCTGGGTAACGTGCATTCAGGGAGACAGTAAATGATGGCTCTGGTCCTGGGTTCTGCAGCCCGCGTGGCAGACCTGGGTGGAGCTCCTGGTGTTGGCCTGGCCCAGCCCTGGTTGTTGCTGGCATTTGGGGAGTGAACCAGTGATAGAAGATCTATCTTTCTGTCTGTCTGTCTCTCTCTCTGCCTTTCGAGTAAATAAATAAAAATTGTTTAGAAAAAGAAAACCCAAAGAAGGGAGCAAGAGGATAGCGTGGTCTCCTGTGGGTGTAGACCAGTGGGTGGCAATGACCTGTGGAAAGGAACCTCACTGTGCGCTTCCTGCTGCTCACCCACATTTTCACCCTGAAGGTATCCGAAAACCTCATGCAGCGCGATGGCGACTTCCTGGTGCGGGACTCGCTGTCCAGCCCTGGAAACTTCGTCCTGACGTGTCAGTGGAAGAACCTGGCGCAGCACTTCAAGATCACCCGCACGGTGCTGCGGCTCAGTGAGGCCTACAGCCGCGTGCAGTACCAGTTTGAGACCGAGAGCTTCGACTCCATCCCCGGCCTGGTGCGCTGCTACGTGGGCAACCGCCGGCCCATCTCCCAGCAGAGCGGGGCCATCATCTTCCAGCCCATCAACAGGACGGTGCCCCTGCGGTGCCTGGAGGAGCGCTACGGCAGCACCCCCGGCCGGGCTCGGGACAGCAGCCTCACCCACGGGAGGCCAGACGTGACGAGGCGGCTGAGCCTCAGCCCGGGCAGCGTGCAGGCCCGAGAGCAGAGCTTGCCCAGGGGAAACCTCCTCAGGTGGGTCACGCCATCCTCGCCAGGAGGTGTTGGGGCTGCGTGGGGCGCCCTCAGACTGCCCACGCTTGGTTAGGCGGAGGGAGGGCTGGCCCCAGAGGAGCCGCGAAAAATGCTGAGAAGGAAGCCCACCCTTAGGGAGAGCTGTCACCCTTAGGGAGAGGCAGCACACGATTCAGTCCCCCCTGCTGAGTCGTGTGGAGAAGAGGCGGTGCCAGAGCAGAGGGAGAGACCCAGTGGGCGGAGAGGGGAGATGCTGTGAAGGGGGCGGGGCTGGGGCTACACTGATGGCACCACCAAGGGTGGGGGGAGGGTGTTCCATGTGAGGGGCACAGCACGAGCTGGGTGTGGGGACTATAAGGGGCTGGCTGGAGCCAATGAAGGGTCTGGTATGGACGGCTCCCAGAGGTGACCCCGGCCAGTTCCTGGAGGCCTTACTATCAGGCTGGGGGCTTTGAGGGAGCTGCACACTCCCATGGCGTCCCCAGAGCAGAACTGGACTGGGAGATGCAAGGGGGAGAGGAGAGAGGAGCAGGTGAACCAGCTGGTGAGTCACGGAGAGTCCAGCTGGGAGAGCGGGGAGGGAGCGAGCAGGAGGCATGGGAGCCAGGTTCCCTGCACACCTGCTCCTGCGGGAAGGCTGGAGAAGGGCGAGTCAGAGACCACGGGAGTGGCCAGGAAAGGTGGGCTTTGGAGAAAATCCAAGTTATTCATCTGAGCCAGGCCTGTGGGCTTCCCCAGGCGCCCTTTTAGGATCCAGGAGGGGACGGAGGGCTGAAGACTGGGTTAGGGCTTGGTCCCTATGGGAACTGTGGTTGACTCCCTGAGATAGACTTGGAGAGCGTGGAGGCCCCTGTCTGAAGACAGTGGAAGGGAGGAGCTCAGAGAACCGGGTTGAAAACCAGGTCCTGAAAGCCTCGCTGGGTCAGCATGCCGCGTTTGGTGTTGGACCCAACTGTCTTTGCTGGAGCTAAGGAGTTCTGTGGGTGTCTTCTAACCGAGCCTGGAAGAGAAAAGAGAGGAGGCTGGCATGGACGTGGATCAGTCCCGCCCCGTGGTGACTTCACATACCTCAGCCTCCCCACATAAACCACCACGTGTCATTCCACTCGCTGGTGGTCGCTCTGGCTCAGCAGGAAGCATCACCAGCTGTCATGTTTGTATTGCAAAACCTCAGCAGAAGCAAAACCCAGGACTCTGACACGGGTTACAGCTGGGGGCCACCCAGAGGCTCCAGCACATATTAGGTCCAGCTGTGGCCCAGCTGTGGGCTCCAGCGCTGCCCTCACACCAGCCGGCTATGCAGCCGTGGGCAAGCGACCTCACGGCCCTGGGCCTTACATTCTTCAACTGGAAAGATGATGTAAGATACGGAAAGCACCTAGGACAGTGCAGGCATGTAGCAAGGGCTAGGTAAGTGTTAATGACCCTGATGATGATTATCCGGGTGGGGGAACGGGCAGGGAGTAGCAGGCACCACCTAGGCCAGGTGCGGGGCAGAAGGCACGAACCCATAGTGGAAATCGCCTCCCCGTGACAGAGGAGGGGCACCTGTTCTGACTCCTTGGGAAGAGGGCTTCCGAGTCCCCAGCAGTATGAGAGCAGCAGGTGGAACCATGCTCCAGGTGGTGCTGGAAAGATCCACCGAGGCAGCCCTCTCTGATCCTGGTTTAAAACGGGTTTTTCTAGAGATGAGAAAGGAGATGAAGACTTAAGAGAGTCTGCAAATCAGGCCGCGCAGAGCCCCAGAGCCCCGTCTGATTGCCCTGTGGAATGTGGAGCCTCCTAACACTTGCACCACTTCCTGCAGGCAGCGGGCCCAGGAATGTCTGGGGGTGGGGGTGGGGCAGGCTCAACGGGAAAAATGGCCCAAATGGCCTGTGGCCCTGCCCCGCTGCCCTCCGGCACCTGCCTCACGTCAGCTCTGGCCCGGTGCCACCGCCCTGACGTCAGGCACGCTGGTTGGCTGGCTGGCGGCCGGCCCGAGCAAAGGTGTGTGCACTCGGCCAGGTTGCATTCCGGCGCGGTGGTCACCGCTTCACTGTGGCTTCTGCGAGGCCGTTTCCTTCTGGAATCTGCCCTCTCTCTCTCTCCTGATCTCTGAAGGGTTGCCGGACTTTGTCAGCTGGGAGTGTGGGGTTGACCAAGTTGTGTGTGTTTCTCTGGTGCTTGCAAAGGTAGGGAACAACTCCAGTCTCTGGAGCAGGAGCTTTGTGCTTGCGGGAGGGCCCAGTCAAGTTCACTGTACCTGGGCCGGGGCTGGCAGTCTCGCACAGACAGATGCTGCCGCTGCTCGGTGCTCATTAGAGAAATGCCCGGTTCCAGCTGGGAAGGGACGAAGGCCTAACAGCACAAGTGGTGACAGCTGCCTTGTGCCTTATCCCTCTGCGGCTGGGCACTGGGCCTTGCTGTTGCTTGCCCTTGTCCAAGCCAAGCAGGAGGAGGCTGGCGGTAGGGACCCCACAGCACCAGGAGGACGGGCTGTGACAGCGCCCCTGTAATCCTGCAGGTTAGATCAGGGGGATGCTGAGGTATGCACCAGGGTGGTCATGCTGCCTGCCCACTGTCGCCTGAAGCATCACGTGTCAGTTCACCACGTCCTGGCCCCCTCCTCACCCCGGCCCTGTACGTAATCTGAGGCTCTTTTAAAAGCACACGTTCCACTTCATCAGATTGTCCTGAGTGTGTGGTGCAGCCTTCACCCTGCTCTGCTCAACAGGATGGAAAGGCTGCGAGGAGGCATCCTGGGACGCGGCCACACGGGTCGTGGGGACGCGGGGCTGGAGCAGGGCGCTGTCCCACGCTCACGCACCTGTCAGCGAGCGCGCCTTTCCAGTGAAGGGCGCTGTAGCAACCTTCCTTCTCAGCTTTGCACAACGTTGCCTCGAGTCATTATGATTTAGTGACGCGTTTCTCTTCTGTTTGTCTTCGGCTTCAGAAATAAAGAGAAGAGTGGCAGCCAGCCAGCCTGCCTGGATCACATGCAGGACAGACGAGCCTTGTCCCTCAAAGCCCACCAGTCGGAAAGCTACCTGCCAATTGGTAAGTCCTTGGCAGTGTTCGGGGAAGAGGGCGGCAGGGTGACCCCGACCTCCTGTAGGCTGTGGCTCGGCTCCGTGTAGTCCCCTGGTATGAAAATGACATGAGGCTTCATGCCCACAGCCGGGAGGGGAAAAGGGTTTTGCAGGCTTGTATCCAGGTGGAGGTGCTGAGCTGGGTGCTGTGCGGGTGCTGGATCTTAAGCCTCCGAGGTGGCTGTGGCTGTCCCCATTTCGCAGCTGAGGAAATGGAAGCCTAGACAGGTACAGTGGGGTCACCTGGCAAACGGACCCAGCTTCTGTGACCCGAGCCCGTTAGCTGAGTGGCAGTCTCCACGGCCACTGAGCCTACTGCCTCCTCCCCTCCCTGGGCCGGGGGCTCCTGGGGCTCCTGGCAGAGCAGCCCTACAAACTCCTTGCTCCATGACCAGAAGCGTGTCAGGCATGGGGACGCCTCGTAAGTGTGTTGTTAGTAGGACATGGGGCTGCTTCTCGCCACTTCCGTAACTGACCTTCCGGGGCCCCGCGTGGCGCACCTGCTGCCCCCAGAGCCTGCTTCTGCGAGGCTGTTCCCAGCGTCTCCTGCATCCCCAGCTCTCCCTCTACAGCTGGCCTGGACCCGCCCTTGCTTCCAGAATGACTCAGGCCCGCATGTGCTATGTGGATAAAAACTTAGGCTTCTCAGGGCACGCTTATGCTGTTTCCCGCCCTCCACGCCCAGTCTGTCCTGCTGCTGTGACCCTGCCAGCCTTCTGTGGCTGCGATGTCACGTGGCCACCCAGCTGTCTCCAGCCCCTAGAATTTAGAGTTGCCCTACAAATGTGGGGCGGGGCCCGCTGCACCCTCCGAATGTTCTAGACTGCTCCAGGTGGGGTGTGGGGCAGTCAGACCGAGATTCCTCTTGGGGGTGAAAACCGAAATCCAAGGACGGGAGCTGCGGCCTGGGCTGGCTGTGTGTGTGTGTACATGCACTCCACATGGAGGAGCCTTCCTCTCACCACCTCGTGTCCTCCACAGGCTGCAAGCTGCCCCCTCAGCCCCCGGGTGTGGACACAAGCCCCAGCCCGAACTCCCCCGTGTTCAGGACCGGCAGCGAGCCCACCCTGAGCCCGGCCGTGGTGCGGAGGGTATCGGCGGACCCACGCAGCGGGGAGGCGCTGAGGGGATCGGACAGCCAACTGTGCCCCAAGCCACCCCCTAAGCCTTGCAAGGCGCCCTTCCTCAAGGCTCCCCCATCCCCGCCCACCCGGCTCAGCACAGAGGCCAACTACTGTGAACTGAACCCAGCTTGCGCTGCAGGCGGTGACCGGGGAGTGAGGCCGCCCCTGTACGCCCCAGGCAGCCATGTGCAACTGCCCACAGCCAGACTGAGCGAGGCCCCGGGTTCCCGGAACTCTGGCACCAGCTACTTGATCCTGGACAGTGACGATGGGGCTAGGCCTTGGGAACCACCTGCAACCCAGATGGAAGAGGGCACGTGTAAGGAGGACACAGGCGAGTTTGTGGCGCCCCTCCTGGAGACCGTCTCCTCCTTCCGGCCCAATGACTTTGAGTCCAAGCTCCTGCCTCCCGAGAACAAGCCCCTGGAGACGGCCATGTTGAAACGTGCGAAAGAGCTGTTCGCCAGCCACCACCCCAGGGTCATCGCCCAGCACCTGCTGCACACCGACTGCAAGGTCAGTGTTTGGTTCCGCTTTGGAAGTGGGATCCGCCTTACCCTGGAAGTGCTTTGCTGGTAGAAGTCTGAAGATAACGTGGGGGTGGGAATTTATTTAAGGGGTGGACACCTCGGGAAGACCTTTGCCCGGGAGCAGGAAGTTTGTGAACTTCCCCCTGGACCGAGGAGTGGCAGAGGCCTGCTGCTCTCACCTGGGACTTCGTTGCACGATCTCCCCCGGCCTTAGCTCCAGCTCAGCCGGCAGCGCCAAGTAGAGGGCATCGCAGGTGAAACCGGAGCAGCAGGGCCAGCCCTGGCGGCTTTGATTTCATCCCCCGTCGCACTTACATTTGTTCTGTCTTATTCTATAGCTAAAACGGTCTGGAGGGTAAACACTTTCACACTTACACCTTGATTTATTGATTTTTTTTACCATGCTTGTTTACTTTGGAGCAGTTATAAAATACAGATGAAAAGAAAAGGCAAATCCGCAGAGAATCCAGTTTCCTGGTGATCCCCTTTGTCTACACTTCGGTATGCAGAAACGTTACATCCTCGTTTGCTGTGCACACAGATGCGTGTAAATAACTACACATGTAATGTTTGCAGTGGCACTGGGCTAGACACACTCATCAAGCCCCGAGCCTCTCACTAAGCACCACCTAGGACCACGTGGCTGTGTTCACAGCACCCATTTTTCACAGGAGGCATTTCTTTGAGATGTGGGTGGGTCTTGTTCCAGCTGGTCCCAAGGCAACTTCTCCTCCAGAGAGAAATTCCTAGACAACAGGTACCTCCCTCCATTTAAAAAAAAAAAAAGAAAAAGGCAGCCCTCGAGCAGTTGAGTGATAGATAAGGCTTCAAAGGGATTTAAAGCCCCTTTGGCTCCTGGCTCAGTGAAATCCACTCACTTCAAAGATCAGCCGGCTTAGGAGGCGTGGTGGGAAGTCCAGCCGCTGAGGGAGTTCAGAACCGAACTGCTTCAAAGACACTGCCCCAAGACAGGGCTCTGAGGCTGCCTCGCTGCCCAGGTCTGGGAGTGTCCATGCTGCAGGAGGGGGAAGCATGGTTGGGGGGATGTCACACCTCTGCCAGGAAGGCGCCAGGCCGAGAGAAGCCAGAAGAGGGCTGTGCTGGCAGAACAGGGCTTGGTCGCACTGCGGCTGGCACGGTGATCCGCTCCTTTGCTGTGTTGGTTGCCTCCCAGCTAAACCTGTGTGGGAGATACAAGGGTTGTTCTGGTGATCACAGCGAGCCCCGGGTCGGGACGGAACCAGGTTAGCCCCGGAGTGAGGGTCCAGCCTGGGCTTTCTGTACCGGACGCTCCTCACAGACAGGGCCTGGCCTTACAGAGCTGCGCGATTTCCAGGGGCCTGAGTCCCCATCATCCAGGAGGGGCGGTGCCCGCCCACACTCTGGGTGGTCTGGAACCTTCCCACCACTTTAGGCAGCCCCGAAACTACAGCCTGACTCTCTCCTGTAGAGCATGCAGGCCGTGCTCTCCCCTGCCCTGACGGGGCCTCACTCCCCGGCCTGCCTTCTGTGCAAGAGGGCCAGGCGACGTCCCCTAGCCGGACCCCGAGGGCAGCTGTGCTTGGCCTCCTCCTTCCTGCTCCAGAGTCCGCTGCCATTTGCTTATTCTCTTCCTGGAGCCACCAGGCACAGCCAGCGTCTCTAAGAGGGAAGTAAAACCAGAGCTGCTGTTCCCCACGCCACATGCAGCCAGCAGCCTAGACGGGGCCACTGGGGAGCTGGAAGCAGGCACCGGGCGGCATCTGGGCCCCATGTGCTGCTTCGCACCCACACACGGAGCCCAGAGCTAGTGCCCAGGAGTGTCGTCAGGATGGTGGGTGGGTGGGCCTGGGGGCCCTGGAGGCTGGCAGCCCCACGGTATCCAGCCCTCAAGCCCAGGGCCCCTCCCACCCTGCCAGTGGGCGCTGCTTGGCCTCACTCTTCCACGTCTGGATTCCCCCACCTGCTTCTCTTTGGCTGTAGCTAGGAATGGGCCCAGTAGTTAGGAGCTTGACCCGCCCCCCCCACCGCATCAGCTACAGGCCCCTCTCTCCCCATCTGTCGGACAGAATCAGCTACCCAGGCGGTCGCTGAGGATGGAGGGTCACGCCCTGAGCCTCTGGCCTGGAGTGAGTGCCAAGGGTTTGTTAGTGTTGTGCGGTCAGCCCTGATGCAGCCCTGCCGTGCAGTGGGGGCGTGGTGCAGAGGGGCAGTGATGCCGGAGCTCAGACCACAACCCGGGCGGGAAGCCCTCTGCAGGGGGGGCACGGGAGCTGGGGGGTCCCGGCTGGGCTTGGAGATGACTGAGATACATGTGGAAGGCAGACGCACCCCATAAAGCATCTCACGGGAGGCGAGGCATGGGCACGCGCAGAGACTCAGATGGAAAATGCCATGGGGGGAGGGGTGTTCTGGAGGGTTCTGTGTGGGGAGCAGAAGGTGGGGACGGGTGGGGTGGCTTGTTCCAGGATCCTGCCTTCTAAGCACTTTACAGGCAAGGTTGGGGTGGCCTCTAGGTGCACGGGTGCTGCTCTGTGTCCTCTGTGCCAAGGGCAGTGGAGCCAGGCAGCCGGCTTGAGTTCTCAAGGTCCCCTGGCTTGCAGGAAGGACAGCTCGGCAGCATCGGCCGTCAGGGCTGCCTGGATGAGCAGGGAGGGGCAGAGCGAGGCTGGAAGGCCTAACGGGGAGGGGAGGGGGGGCGCATGCTGCACCTGCCCTGCCGGGTCCAGCTCACAGGCAGTGCTCTGTGGTGCGTGGCCTTGCCATGCGTCCGCCAGCCTCACAGCTGTGGGTGTTTCCCAGGGGACCGGCTCCAGGCCCTGCAGTGCGAGCTCGCTCAGCCTGGGGCGGCAGGGCCCTGGAAGGTGGCCTGGAGGTGGCACGCCTACACTGAAGGAAACCGCATAGGAGTTTCTTTCTGTCCGAGGGGGACCACAGAACGCCTGCCGATGCTCCTAGAGTGGAGCAGGGCCCACGGCGAGCCTTTCAGTGAGCTGCAGGCTTTGGAACCTCTGAGGTGCGGCAGCTGTCCAAACAAGTGAGGCCGTGTGCGTGGCCGCCGGTCTCTGGGGCGCGCGTCTGCACTGCCTCGCTGAGGTCAAGGCGTAAATCTCTCTCCTGAAACCCAGCCAGAATTCTTCCCGCCTCCACGTGGCCCGTGATCCACAACTGGTGTTTGCTCATAGCCCTTGGGGGCCTTCGGGTCATTTGAATCCTTTGCAAGGTCCCGGAGAAAGGCGGCCTCGGCAGTTGTGTCAGAAAAGGGGCCTAGGAGAGTGCACAGCATCTCCCACGGGACGGCTCGTTCCCCGGGCCGGACGGGACCTCCTTTGCTCAACCACAGAAGCTCCTGTGCTCATCTGCCTGGGACAACGCAGTGGAGGTCGGGGGAGAGGGAGGGCTGCCCTGTGCCTGCGGGTGGCCGGGCTTGGTTAGTCGCCTCCTACATTAGCCGCATTAGAGACGCGCACCTTAGGGGTGACGCTTCCACAGAACGCGTGGTCACCTGATACCCGATTCCGTTAGCCGTGGTCCCACGCTACAGTGGAGATGGGGAGAGAGCCGGCTGGGTCGCACTTGAGAAGATTTTCTTCCAGTGAAACCTCTGGGGAGGAGAGGGTGCTATTGTGACCTCGGGTTTCTCATTACTGCACCCGGTCTGCAGGGCTTGTGCTGAGCTCGGGGCGTGGCAGGCAGCCCTGGCTGTCAGGGGGAGGGGGGGAATCACCAGCGGCAGCGCCCATTGTGGAGGGAGCTTACACAAGATTCCGTATCTCCCCCGCAGCAGCCAGCCCCGCACACACACAGCCAAGCTGTTGGCTGTAAAACACTGCACCGTGGTCCAGCCTGCATGGCACAAAAGCTTGCAAAACAGGATGGTTGTCCAGCTGCGCAGAGACACTTAGCAAATCCACAGCTGGGTTTCTGCGTGGCCCCGGTCCTTCCTCCCCTGCCTGGGTTTTATGTCAGGGTGTGAGTACAGAAGCACCCCAGTCATGCGCAGGAACCACGGTACCCACGCCATTGCACATGAAGGGCTGCAACCAGCCTGGGTGCCCCCACCCCACCCCTGGCAGTGGGCTGCTTGTCCTGTGCCACGTGCACGGTCAGGGTCAGCCCACTGCGCCATCCCACCTGCCCGCCTCCGGCTCCCCGCAGGTTGCCAGGATACTTGAAGTCTCAGAAGACACAAGGAGGAACATGGGCGTGAGCTCGGGGCTGGAGCTGCTCACGCTGCCGCACGGACGCCAGCTGCGCCTGGACATCATTGAACGGTGAGCGGTGCGTCCTTGGCCTTCCTGGCCCTCACAGCTGCTCGCAGGTCTCTGAGGGACAGGGGGTGTGGCACAAGGCCCCAGGCGCATCTTCTCAGAAGCCCAGGCCGAGAATTCCTGGAGATGCACAGAGATGGTGCAGTGCGAGTTGGGCAGAGGACGTGCTCCTGGAGGGGGTGGCCAAGGGAACAGCCTTGCCAGGCCTGTGGCCCCGGGGCCAACACACACCTCCCAGCTTCCCAACCACCTGCCGCCCTCGGCCCCACCCTATGTGGGGAGCCGCGTGCTGCCTGCGTGTGTGCTTGTGTGTGTGCAGGTTGTCTTCTTGGGGTTTACCGGGATTTGAGGAAGTCAGTGGAAGTTTGTGGGAAAGGCTGGGAAGAACAGGCCAAAGGGTATTTTCTTTAGGGTGGACCAGTGAGGGGTCAGAGGTCAGGGGGTTTTGGCCCTTGGCCCCCTGGGCCTACAAAGTCTTCTCTGAAAAGCCGGGGCCCTGGGTGTCCATTAAGTGCACCTGGAGGGGGAGGGCGAGCATTTGGGAGCGCCTGGGTTCCAGTCCCGGCTCCACGCCGACTCCGGCTTCCTGCTGACGCACACCCTGGAGGCAACAGGTGATGGCTGTGGTCCTGGGGTTTCTGCCACCCATACAGGAAACACAGACAGAGCTCTTGGCCGCCAGCTTCAGCCTGGCCCCACCCTGGGTGTTGTGGACATTGGGGAATGAACCAGTGGATGAGATCTTTGTACCTGTGTGTCTGTTCCTCTCTCTTGCTGTCTCTCTGCCTTTCAAGTAAACAAAATATTTTAAGAAGAAAAATATATAATTTAAAATGCGCACATGTGAACGTTGGATGTTTAGAAGTTAGAAAAATACAAAGGCATGTTTTTAAAAAGTGCAAGACCAGATTTTTTTAAAGAAAGATTTATTTATTTGAAAGGCTTGAGTTACAGAGAGGCAGAGAGAGAGAGAGAGAGAGAGAGAGGTGTTCCATCTGCTGGTTCACTCCCCAGTTGCTCGCCAATCCGAAGCCAGGAGCTGCTTCCGGGTCTCCCATATGGGTGCAGGGGTCCAAGCACTTAAGCCGTCTTCCACTGCTTTCCCAGACTATAGCAGAGACCTGGATCGGAAGTGGAGCAGCCGGGACTGAAACTGGCGCCCACATGTGATGCTGGCACTGCAGGCAGTGGCTTTGCCTGCTACTCCACAGCACTGGCCCCAAGACCAGATTTTTATGTTACCCCGAAGTCTGGCCTTTTAGACACATTCACAAAGTTGTTATGGGCAAGACTGTCTTGTTAGGTTTCCTATTTTCTCAGCCAATGCCCCTGGTCTCTGGGTCAGCGTGGTGTCCCGTCCCATCCAGTTCTCTGCAATGGCAGAAATGCTCACCAGAACTGGCTGTGGCCAGAGCCATGGCATGTGTCTGCTGGACCCTGGCAACGTGGCTAATGCAACGGAGAAGTTTGATTCATTGGTGACTGTCAGGAGCCAGCAGCCGTGCCGGGGCAGACCTGAACCGGCAGCCTCCAGAAGCAAGCGCCACATTTTGAATAACCTGGGGCGACGGGGCAGACACAGCTGCTTTTGCCTGTGTGTCTGTGAAGCAGATACAGTGGCCTCAGTGTCGCTGCTGGCCTCGCCCTTGGAAAACACTGAGCGGCGGCCTCGCAGGTGGAAGGGCATGGAGTGGCCCTGGTGACCTCGCTCAGGCACACCCGTTGTTCAGAGCCTTTGCGGAACAACAGATCCAATCCCAAAGTCCTCAGACTTTGCTACATCCTAGCCTCTCTCGCGGCACCCCTGGTTCCTCTCGGGGCCCCTGGCACCCCCTCAGTTGTAGTCCCCGTGTCCCGGTGACATATTTCAGCCTGGAAACGCCCCAGCTTCCGGGTCGGAGGCCTGCGAGCCTGATTTGAGCCACGTGCTCAGGTGTGCTGGGATAGGTGGGTTCTGGGCCTGGCTGTGCTGAGCAGGTCTAGGGCGTCTTCCTCGGCCATTTTTTTTTGACTCCTGCTTATCAGCATCTGGTTCTTTTCTCTGCCGATTGCTGCCTGGCTGGGATTTCGCTCCTTAGCTCATTTCCTGTCTCAGGCCGGTGTGTGGGATCTGCCTGCTAGTGCCTGGGGAGTGATTTTATGGAACGACAGGGTGTTTACTGAAGGAAGGCCAAGGTCACAGGGGTCCTAAAGTGTCCAGTGGCATGGCCTTCTTGCCATCTGAATCAAATATAAAATCACCCTCACGCGTCCCCAGCACAGCAAGCTGGAAACATCCTCCCCGGGAAGGCGAGCGCCTCCTGGGGCTGGGCACGGGGCTCCCACAGCCGACTCGCTTGCCCGCCCGCCCCCCGCGTGGCTGCTCGGCGTGGCTGCTCAAAGAGTGGTGCACCCAGGAGGCTTCAGGCAGACACTTGGAGGAATGAATGACATAATTGCCTCTTAACCGCGGATGTAACATCAGGTCTTAAAAAGGAGAAGAGAACCTTTTATGAAGGGCCATTAAGACGTAGGAAGGAAGACACGGAATAATCCGTTGAACTCAGGAAAAGGAGCTAACGGCAGGAAAGGGGAAGGAGATAGAGACAAACAGGCCAGGTGAACCACGCTGCAGGGACATCCAAATGGAAGCAGTGGGCGCCTGCCGCCTGCACTGTGTTTCTATGTCCACTCAGTTCCTGTTTCTCTATCCCTCGCTCCCGCTCACAGAAGCAGCCACAAAGGAGTGGAGCGGTCAGGTCCCAGCCTATGACCAGACCACAAGTGAGTGCCGTACACTCCATCCTCAGCCAACAGACAGGAGAGCCCGACGTGAGGCCAGGCCCCGCCCAGGCCACTGCCTCCCTGGGCACCAGGCCAGCAAGAGACCCCGCGCAGCCAGGCAGACGGAGCCTGGAGGGGCGGCCTGGGCTGCGTGCTCTCGGGACAGCGGGGCTGGAACTCCAAGGGTGTGGCGTGTGCTAGCAGCTCTGGGGCTCCAGGCACTGGAGGCCTCCGCCCAGCGCGGCACCTCGGCTGGGAAGACGTTTACCTGAGGCGGTCCTGACCTGGTGCTGCCACAGCAGGAAGGAGTAGGGCTGGTGTGTGCCTCCCGCAGACTAACCTGATGGGCGGTGGGGGGAGGCGCGCCCTGCTTCCTGCAGTTCGGGATGAGAGAGGGGGAGGATTGGTAGGGGAAGTGGGTTTGCGCTTTGCTAGGGTCTGGGCCTGGCCCCTGAGGCGGATTCCTGCCCCTTGGCCTCCCAAGTGGGGCCACTGAGTGCCAGCACCGTTCTTCCCTCCTTTTCCGCCCCTCTGTGCTCATCCTGCCCTCGCTCCCAGATCCAGCTCATCCCTTTAAAAAAAAAAAATCATTCATTTCTTCAAAAGGCAGAGCTACAGAGAGGCAGAGGCAGAGAGAGAAAGGGGGAGAGAGAGAGAGACATGTAGGTCTTCCATCAGCTGGTTCGCTCCCCAGATGGCTGGAGCTGTGCCGATCCAAAGCCAGGAGCTTCCACCAGGTCTCCCACATGGGTGCAGGGGCCCAAGGACTTGGGCATCTTCTGCTGCTTTCCCAGGCCGTAGCAGAGAGCTGGATGGGAAGTGGAGCAGCTGGGACTCGAACTGGTGCCCATATGGGATGCTGGCACTGCAGACCGGGGCTTTAACCCACTGCACTACAGCACCGGCCCCAGCTCATCTCTTTTCTGCCCCTTCTGCTCCCTAGTCCAGGGGGGCTCAGGGAGGCTCAGGGGAGGTGGCCCCAGGCTTCCCCGAGGGTGATGGGATTGTGTGTGTGTGCGTGCTTTGCTCACTGTGAGGACACAAGGAGCCGCATACACTTGGAGCTGCTTCCCCCAGGTCACACCGCCGGGGCCAGGGTTGACCCTGGCCCTGTTTCAGAGCAAACTGCTCTTGACCGCACAGCACGCCCTGCTTGGGGGTGGTCCCTGGGGAGGCTGGCCTGCCGCCAGAGGGGCCACAGCAGGCCTGTTCCTGGCTCACTGCGTGTTCTCCCGGTCCCACTGACCCTGAGCCTGACCACCTGTCCCTGCCTCTCAGACATAACACCATGGCCATCGGCGTGGCGGTGGACCTCCTAGGCTGCACCAGCTCTCTGGAGGACCGAGCTGCCACCCTCAATCGCATCATCCAGGTGGCGGCGGAGCTGAAAGACGCGGTGGGGGACCTCTACTCCTTCTCAGCCATCATGAAGGCCCTGGAAATGCCGCAGGTAAAGTGGGCGTGGGTCGTGCGTGGATGGAAGGGTCTGCTGTCTGCGCGCCCTGCTCCGCGGGTTGCCAGCTGTCCCCGCCCCTCTCAGAAGCCAGGCTGACTCAGGGAAAGCTGCCTGGATGAGGGGGCAACCAAGAGCCGCACCCCAGTCTCTTGGCCCGTTGTTTTAGCAGCAGTGATAACTACTGCCAGCAAACGCTGCCTCCCTCGTGGACAACCCGAGTCCTGGCCCCTCGGAGCCAGCTGAAGGGGGAGGCTGCTTCCACCGGGCAGGCACCGGGCACCCAGGCAGCCAAGGGCACTGACCAGGGAACCAAGGCATCTGGGAGCTTGCATCTGACAGCCCCTGGGGCGGTTCACCTCCCAGTGTGGCCTGCAGGGCCCCTGAAACAGACACCCCGCCCCCCGCTGGACTTGCAGAACCCCAGCTTGTTTCTAACCCGGGCACTGGAGCTCATCCTTGACAGAATTTCCTTTTTCACGATGAGTGCTGAACATGAAAACCGGGTGGGCCTGCAGCTGTCTCCACCATCCTGGGTCCATGGGGGGACCCGGAGCCCCAGTCCGCGAGCGGCGACGCCACACTGCCTCCCTGTTAGCAGGGCTGTCTCACAGCCACCTAGAGTCTCGGAATCCTGCCAGGGGCTCCCTGCCAGTCCGCTGAGGAAGACGGCCACCGTCACGTGTGCCGCGGTCAGGGTGTGGCAGGAACCGCGTTTCCTCCCACTAAAGCGAAGTCACCTTAAAAACAAGAGGAACAACTTAGTTCCTTCACCAGGAATTTGGCGGGGAGGGGCCCATTCCGATATTAAATTACAGAAATGTAGCGAATATTTCAAGCTTTCAGAATTCTTCAGGTGCATTGAAATGTCACAGGATCGCTATTTGAAATAAGCAACCCATAAACTCTGTATTTTCAGATACACCAATTCCTATCGTAGGGGTTAGGATTTTTCATGTAAGTGTTTTTAATCTGCATCATGTTTGCCTCCTGTCATCTGGAACTGCCTGTAATTTTTTTAAGGGTTTATTTACCAGGGCTGGCACTGTGGCTCAGCAAGTTAAGCTGCTACCTGCAGCACCAACATCCTATAAGGGCACCGGTTCAAGTCCCAGTCCCTGCTGCTCACTTCCCATCCAGCTCCCTGCTAATGCACCTGGGAAAAGTAGTGGAGGATGGCCCAAGTGTCTGGCCCCTGCACCCACATGGGAGACCCGGATGTGGTCCTGGCTTTGGCCTGGCCCAGCCCTGCCTGTTGCAGCCATTTGGGAAGTGAACCAACAGATAGAAGATCTCTCTGCCTTTCCTTCTTTCTCTAACCCTGCCTCTCAAAAAAATAAACTTAAAAAATGTATTTAAAAAGCAGTTACAGAGAGGGAGAGACAGATCTTCCATCTGCTGGTTCCCCCACCACACAGCCACAACGGCTGGAATTGGGCCAGGCTGAAGCTAGGGGCCTGGAACTCCATCTGGGCCTCCCACGTGGGTGGCAGGGGCCCAAGCACTTGGGCCGTCCTGCACCGCTTTCCCAGGTGCATTAGCAGGGATCTAGATGGGATGTGGAGCAGCCTGGACTTTTTGAACCGGTACCCATACGGGATGCCAGCGTCGCAGCACCAGCGCCACCCACGACTGTTAACAGCTGAGGCTGTGTATACAGCTGTGCAGCCCGGCGCTCCCTCCGAGAGCAGTCAAGTGGGATTACATGGTTGCTGCCCGTGAAATCAATCCTAGCAGGCGGGGCTTCCCCCAGACCTCCCTGCTAGCAGTGGTTCCCCTTGTGGATTCGCGGCCCTGGAGTGAGCCGGGCCCCTGTTGCAGAAGGGAAGTGGTTTCCCTTGCGAGGAGCATCAAGGCATTCCTGTGTCTTCATGCAAAGCTCCCTGTCCCGCCACCACGCGTGCCACCCTCACTGCAAGTAGCAAGAGAGGGCATCCAGGAGATGGGCCGAGCCCCCACCCACAGGGGGGCAAGGGTCTGTGAGCAGAAGGCAGCAGCATGGGTGGCCCACAGGAGACCTGCAGATGGCCGGTGCTACCCTTCTCCTCTCGGCCTATGTGGGAGCTCAGGCCCAGGAAGTCAAGGCTGGTTCTGCCACTTACGGCAGGGGCAGCTTGGGCAAGCTACCTGGTCTCTCGTGTTTCCTGATCTGCGAGATGAGACCCGAGTATCAGTCGGGATGTCCACAAATACGGGTGCCCTTCCTTGTCTCGTGGAGAAAACATGCGGGCTTTATGGTGGGGGAGAGGCTGTTTATTACAAGGCCGTCACCGGAGACAGCCGCAGGTGCTGGCACTGTGCGCTCTGGGCTGTGTTCTGTGTCGCTCAGGCAGTGCACAAGGACTCCTGTCACACTCCAGCCACTCGCCCGCGCAACCTCCTGGATGGCTGGCCACTCCCATCAGAATTAAAATAGGTGTGCTACATGTAGCCTCCCGATGCCGTCACCCACGTGGGACTCTCACGTTTGCCAAGTCATTTCATGATAGCAGAGTGTCTTCAGGCCCCTCACTGCACCTGTGGTATATGGCTGCATACAGAGAACAAGGGCTTGTACGGGATGGGTTCCAAGCCAGGATCAGAAAGGAAAAGTGCAGTTTTAAAGAGCGCTGTGTGCAGGGCCGTTACAACAGTGCAGGAGTATGTGTGTGTCGTGGGGGAGTGGGGGGAGAGCATTGTTCTCCCCCTCTCCCCCTCTCGCTTTGACAGTTTTACTGTGTGCATTGATGGCTTGTCCCCAAATTGAAGCATAAGTTTTACACAGAGCCTTTTCCCAAACCACCGCTCACTCGCCTTGCAGATCACGAGGTTGGAGAAGACGTGGACGGCCCTGCGGCACCAGTACACGCAGACTGCCATCCTCTACGAGAAGCAGCTGAAGCCCTTCAGCAAAGTGCTGCACGAAGGCCGAGGTGAGGCGGCGGCGGTGGGCGGCGGCAGGGCCCCCAGCAGGGGACGTGGCGAGGCCCCGAGGGAGCTTCAGGGCGGTGGGTGGCAGCATCCCTCGCAGGAGGCAGGGGCAGCCAGTCGGCGCCCGCTGCGTTCACTCAGGAAACAGGATGAGCGCGACATCTTTGCTCCTTGTTCTTCAGAGCCCACGTGTGTCCCCCCGTGCAGTGTGTCAGTCCCGCTGCTGATGCCCCTCGTGACCTTAATGGAGCGCCAGGCCGTCACTTTTGAAGGAATGGACTTGTGGGAAAAAAACGACCAGAGCTGTGAAATTATGCTGAACCACCTGGCCGCGGCCCGCCTCATGGCCCAGGCCGCCGACAGCTACCGGGCGAACGCCGAGAGGGTGCTGGCAGGTAGGGCCGCTCGCGCTCCTCCGTGCGGCAGGTGAAGGCACGGGGGTTCTGCCGCCATGACTGCTGCTCTCTGCGGTGGCCGGCCCCCTTCCCTGCGCTCTCGGGGGTGCAGGGAACAGGGAGCTGTCATCAGTGAGGAGGCGGAGCTTCCTCTCCACTTCCTGGGCCTGCCTGCCTCTTCCCGTGGCACTGTGACGCGAGCTCCCCTGCTCTGCGCATTGGGCACATCCTGGAGTGTTGGGTAAACTCGACTGTGGCAGTAGAGAGCAGCTGTGATAAGCACGTGTAACAGACATCTTGTCACAGGGGTGGCCCCAAGGTGTGTGGGGGTACCTGGCGGCGGGTGGGGGCTGGGGAGCACTTAGCTGAGTGTGGTCAGAGACGCAGGGAGGAAGGAGAGCACCACCCGTGACTGTGAAAACCCGCATTCCCCCAGCTCCCGCAGCGTCTTGGCCTGTGTTGCCCTGACTGGCACCCCCGTCCCTTTCCACCGGTTTTCTGGGGAGGGAACGCCAGTCAGAGGGCGCAGCGCCAGCAGAAGCGCCGAGAGCGCTTGCAGAAAAGCTGGGCCCACAAGGACCTGGCTAGGGTTTGTGTCCAGTGACCTAGGGCATGGCCGACGGCACAGCTGGGAAGGGCCTTCCACGCAGGACCGTGGCTCAGGGAGAGCCAGTGGAGAGCTGGTCAGACCTGGTGTCCGTGGAGGAAGGGTGGAGGCAGAGAGCCCACGGAGGAGCAAGTCCAGAAATGGGGCCTTCCCCAAGGCGGTCGTCGGGGCTGGGCGTGTCTTCCTCCCTCACTAGAAACGACCGCGGAGCGCTGTGTGGGCCGGAGAGGCCCCTTCACTTCCCCCTAAAGCAAGCTGGTGCTGCAGAAGCAGACGGCGGACTGCACTGGGTCCGCGCTAGGCCTCAGCCTTGTTTCGTTTTCTTCCTCAGAGTTCTCCGGGGTTGACAGAATAAACGCACAACTCGGCAGGGCCCGCTTTCACAGCGCCAGGAACCCCTGTTACGCTGGGTGTTGCCTAACTCAGTCCACTAGGATGGGTTTTGAGGAAGGTGTACCTTGGGCTGTTCCGCAGCCAGGCTCTGGTGGAGTTTCTCAGTTGATCCGGCCACCATGTGTATAGTAAGTTCCCACCGCTGGCAGTGGCCGTGTGAACTGAGTAAGGGCAGGGGTGTGGCTTACCAGGACGTTGCCAGCACCCAGCTTCAATGTAGGGATCAAGCAAGCGAACTGAATGAACAGAGGTCATCAGCAGGCCTCTGGCTGCTTACCCAGCAAGGCCATTCAGGCAGCATCGGGAAGACCAGGCTTCTCCATCCTTTCCAACCACCAAGGTCCTGTGGTCTAGATGGTAGGAACGCACTGAATGACAGCGCAGATTGCTCCAGCATTAACACAGGCTAAGAGCCACAGGACTCTGGCCAGAGGCTTCTCCCTTTAATAGAGTTGCCCGGGCATCTCTGGCCTTCACAGCCTTACTCTAGTAGCCAGAAACCGGAACAATCCAAATGGCCATCATTGAATAAGTAAACAGACTGCAGTACGCATCCAGAGAACTGGACACTACTCAGCAATACAAAGGAGTTGTTAGTAACAAGCAGCTTACCAAATAATGCCAAACATGTCATCTTAATCAAAACTCACAGATAAGTCCCGATTTACGATTCCATCTATATCAAACTTCCAGAAAAGGCAGGACAGTAGCAGCGGCAGGCCGATGAGTCACCGTGTGGGGTGGCAGCAAGGACGGACTTCAGAGCGCTGCTGGGGAACGCGGGCGAGGGGAGGGCTCCAAGCGGACGGTGTGGTGTGCAGCTGCAGCAGGTGCATCACACACCAGGCGCCACGCGCACTCACAGCACGGCGCCCCACGGTGGCACATGCGATCGTCATCCTGTGGTATTTTAGTGAGTTGGTTATCCTCAGGGGCAGGGCTCTGCCCTCCCCCATACAGAACAGATGCTGTGTTTTGCTTTGGGGGACATTTTTTTTTTTTAAAGTTCTGAGTGAAAGTGAAGGTCATGTTGAGCCTACATTTTTTTTTTGAGTTTTAGCATTTAAAACATTTGAAAGGCACAGAGAGAGCAAGCAAGTGAGCTTCCAGACGCGGGTTCGCTCCCCAGATGTCCGTAACCAGAAGCCCAGAACTCAACCTGGGTTGTGCACGTGGGCCATCATCTGCTGCCTCCCGGGGTGTAGGTTAGCAAGAAAGCTGGACTGGAAGCGGAGCTGATGCGGGCATCCCTAGTTTAACTTAACCACAACGCCCATCCTGTTTTGATCCTAAGTTTTTGGTCTGTTTTTGGCACTACTTTTGGGCAGAACTGAAGTAACTTTTTGTTTTGATTAGGTTTCCAACCAGATGAAGAAATGAGTGAAGTCTTCAAGACTGAATTTCAAATGCGGTTGCTATGGGGCAGCAAGGGCGCGGAAGTCAATCAGACGGAGAGATACGAGAAATTCAGCCAGATTCTGACAGCCCTCTCCCGGAAACTGGAGCCGCCTCCTGTGAAACAGGCAGAGCTCTGAAGACTCCTCAGGGAACCTCAGCATGCTGTTCCAGGCTGTTCCAGGCTTCTCCAGGTCCTCCTTTGGGAAAGCTCATCATTTGATACAGTAATAATGTGCACATCTGACAATACACAAGCTTTTAGTATCCACAGGATATTAAATGTGTAAATTGCACAGAGCACACTTATTTATGGACTGTTGAAAATTACTACTGATTTTAAAATAATTTATTATTAAGGTAACTATTGCTAATGTTGATCAGCAAATGTAAGAGAAGCCCTAGCTATGTTGGCTGGCTGCCTTCCATTATTACAGTATTTGATCATTTTAGTTTTGATTCCATCTCAGATAAGTGTAAATAGAAGAGTTTTTTTTAAAAAGCATGAAACATTTCAGAAGGTATCAGTTGTATGATATTCTTTAAATGAATATGGACAATGTAAATAGTAATGAATGAAAATATATCTTTTTGTGAAACAGTTGTATCCAGTGTCTTTACTACAAAATAACTCATCTTAATGCAATAATTCTACCTCCTGGCCTCCAGGAGCCAGCCAGGAAGCCCACCTTGTACCACAAATATAATAATTCAAGTTCCCTCCCTCTGAGTACCATAACCCTAAGACTTTCGCAACCATACCTTTAGGGGCTTTTCAGCATCCAAAACTAACATCCAAGCCATGGCAGGCACCCTCTTCCCTATCCCCCGTATCCTGATAGTAAGCCAAAACACATGAAAACAGGATGGGAAATAGAAGGTTTCTGGCTCAGACTGAAGGCAAGGCAAGGTAGTTTGGGCTCCTACTTGAGCTATGGAGCTTGCCCATGATTGGACTGCAGCCAAGTTTACATCACGCCCCATGTGCAGCACAGTCCCTGGTCCGATCTGAGCACTAACATTACTACTGTATTTCACACCACGGCCTCACATACTTCACAATATTTAGCCATTACCTTTGCCTCTAGCAGGTAAGTACAAGTCTGTTTCTAGGTTTCTGACTTGCCCAAGGGGTACTTTATGACTTAGCAGTATCTTTCATTTTTTGTTCCTACTGTATAAAATTTGAAATACAAGATTTTAAGATAAAACAATCTGTCACTCTGCCACCAACTGTCAAACACTTAATTTTTTTCTTCTGATATTGGGACCCTACCCAATTTTATACACATCTTTTGTCAAACTGGCTGTGAAAACATCTCGATGCTGTTAATAGCCTTAGGGAAAAAATTAAAAAAAATTAATTTTTGACAGGCAGAGTGGACAGTGAGAGAGACAGAGAGAAAGGTCTTCCTTCCGTTGGTTCACCCTCCAATGGCCGCTGCAGCCGGCGCACCGCAAAGGAAGACCTTTCTCTCTCTCTCTCTCTCTCTATCCACTCTGCCTGTCAAAAAAAAAAAAAAAGGGATTATGCATTCATTTATTTGAAAGAGTGGCAGAGAGAGAGATCATCCATCCACTGGTTCACTCCTCGAATGTTCACAACAGCTGGGGCTGGGCAAGGCTGCAGCCAGGAGTGAGGAATCCATCTGGGGCTCCCACACGGGTGGGTGGAATGCAAATCCTTGGACCATCATCTGACACCTTCCAGGTGCAACAGCAGAAGCTGACGGAGTGGAGGTGGGATTGGATCCACACAGCTGCTTAGCCTGCTGCACATCAGTGCCCATCCACCCTCCTCGTTTTGAAAGATGTCATCACATCATTTTATTTATCGTAAAAAACCTTAAAATACTTACTCTTGTGGCAATAGAGTGGCTCAGATGCTCTTAGAAGGCCCTCTCACTATAATAAAATGAAATACATTGTAGTAAACATGCCTTTTAGTGCACTGTTAGGTTTGACAGAATAAAATGGCAATCCCCAAGGAACAAACCTCCCCTCCTCACCTCACCCCAACAAGGTACAGCAAATTTAAACCAACTCTGGTGGGACTGGCACTGTGGCATAGTAGGTTAAGCATTCTTCTGTGGCGCCAGCATCCCATATGGGCATCGGTTCGAGTTCCAGCTGCTCCACTTCTGATCCAGCTCCCTACTGATGGCCTGATAAAGCAGTAGAAGATGGCCCAAGACCTTGGTCCCCTAAACCCACATGGGGGACCCAGAAGAAGCTCCTGGCTTCCTATCAGCCCAGCTCTAGCCTTTGCAGCCATTTGGAGAATAAACCAGTGGATGGAAGACCTTTCTGTCTCTCCCTCTCTGCCTCTCGAGTAAATCAATAAATCTTTAAAAAAATTTCATGGAAAACAGAATTAAAAGATAAACCAGCTCTGTCAGAAAACTTAAAAACCTGGAGGACCTAGAGGCAAAATACTAACATCAGTTCAATGAATGGGAAACTGTGTGATACATCTAAGATGGGATTAGTGATTAGCGAGGGAAACTGGCTTACGTGAGGACGCAGGCTGTGAGGTCCCACGGCAGGCCAACTGCAGGGGGAAAACCCTGGGATGCCAGTAGCATGGCTCGGCCCAGACCCAGCGCTTCAGAACTGGGGAAGCCAGGGTGTAACGTGGTCCGTTCAAGGCCAAGGGCCAGAGAGCCTGACGTCCAAGAGCAGACACATGTTCCAGCTCCCGGAGAGAAAAAACAAATTGCCTTTTCTCTGCCTTTTTGTTCTATTTGGGCCAGCAGCTGCTTGGATAGTGCCCGTCCACAGGGAGGGTGGGTCTCCCCACTCAGTCCCCTGATTCACACCAGTCTGCTCTGGGAACACCCCTGCAGACACAACTAGAAGTCATGCTTCACCCCTTTCTCCAGCCAATCCTTAACTCTGTCAAGTTGACACATAAAATTAATCCTCAACACCAGGAAAATGCCTATCTTCCTGTGGAGCTCCCAAAGGAAATTAATTATGATGATAACAGTCTTGGCATATAATCTGTGGAACAGAATAGAGGAACCCAGAAATAAAGCCACTTATTTACACCTGATTTTTCAAAAAGGCAGCAAGAACACACATTAGAGAAAATGGTGCTGGAAAAGCTGGATATGCACCATGAAACACAAAGAAACTGGACCTCTAGAAACAAAAGCCAGCGCAACACGGATCAACGACTTCAATGGAACACCCAACTCTGAAACCACTACAGGAAAACTCCATGACATTGATCTGGACAAAAACTTTTTAGATATGACCCCAAAAGCACAGGCAACAAAAGCAAAAAAATGACAAAATATATCAAACTAAAATACCTAAGCAAACAACAGAATGAAGAGAATGGGAGACAATATTTTCCAACTATTCATCCAACCAGAGATTAATATCCAGAATAAAAAAGAAACTCAACAGAAAAAAAGATTTAAAAAAGAGGTAAATGACCCAAATAAATAAATGAAATCTGTTTACCTTAAATTTAAAAAAATGTTCATTTTGGCAAATAGGGGGAAAAAGGTATATAAAATGGCAATAAACATGATGGTACTTAAAAAAGGTATAGAAAACAAAAGCTAATTGAATACATTTCCCATAAACTTTTTAAGATTCATCTATTTGAAAGAGAGGCAGAGAGAGAGGTCTTCCATCCACTGGTTCACTCCCCAAATGATCGCAACAGCCAGAGCTGAGCCAATCTGAAGCCAGGAGCCAGGAGCTTCTTCCAGGTCTCCCACATGGGTGCAGGGGCCCAAGGACTTGGGCCATCTTCTACTGCTTTCCCAGGCCATAGCAGAGAGCTGGATCGGAAGTGGAGCAGCTGGGACTTGAACTAGCGTCCATAGGGGATGCCGGCATTGCAGGTGGCGGCTTTACCCACTAGGCCACAGTGCTGGCTGCTCCTGTAAACTTCTTGAAGGAATATGAAAACATGCCCAACATTACTTCTCATCAGGGAAATGCAAATCAAAGCCACACTGAGGGGGCCAGCACTGTGGGGCAGTGGGTTAAGCCACCTTCTGCAGCGTTGGCATCCCGTATGGGCGCTGGTCCGATTCTCGGCTGCTCCTCTTCCAATCAAGCTCCCTGCTAATGGTCTGGGAAAGCACCAAAAGATGGCCCAAGGCCCTGGGCCTCTGTGTGCAAGACCTGGAAGAAGCTCCTAGCTTTGGCTTGGCCCAGCCCTGGCTGTTGTGACCATCTGGGGAATGAACCAGTGCATCGAAGATCTGTCTCTCCTCTCTCTCTAACTCTGATTTTCAAATAAATAAATAAATAAATAAATAAATCTTTACAAAAAAAGTTTTAAAAAGCCACAGAGATACCATCCCCTCACCCTAGTCTGCTATCAAAGACAAAAAGTAAATGCTGATTAGGATTCTGAGAAAGCAGAACTCCAAAACAGCATGAAAAGTCCTCAAAACACTAGAAACAGAATTGCCACGTCCAGTAGCAGTCACACTACCAGGAGTACAAGTGAGCTTCAAAAAGCTCATGGGAACTATGCGTCATCTTTTAATTCTACTTTTTCATGACACTTTGGAAGAGACATGTACATGCACGTTTCCTGCAGAACTATTCACAGTAACTGAGAGATGGAATCAACCGAGGTGTCCATCAACAGATGAATGGGTACATGTCCACAAGAATGCAGTCCTATCATGTGCAACAACGTGGATCCAGCTGGAGGATGTTCAACAAAATAAGTCAGACACAAATACTGCATGTGCTCACTTACACGCAGAATCTAAAAAAGTTGCCCTTACAGAAAGAGAACAAAACCGTGGTTAAGAGAGTCTGAGAAGAATGCGGGTGAGGGAAGGATGGACAGAAGATGGTTAACAGTACAGTGATCCAGCTGGATGGCAGGAATAATTTCTATATTTTCTATAGCACAGCAGGGTAACTACTGATGAAAACAATTCACTGAATTATTTTTAAAGAGCTAATAGGATTCTGAATGTTTCCAAAACAAATGATAAATGTCTAAGGTGGTAAACATGCCAGTTACTCAGATCCGATCATTACACACTACACAGCTGTACTGAAATGTCACATTGTACCCCTAGAAATATGTACAGTCACTGTATGTCAATTAAACATATATTTCTAAGTCGTCTTTGGGAGGATTTGCAACCACAGGCCTGTCCTCCTAGAGACCTGTAGTAAAATCCTCCAAAGCCAAAACCAAGAATTGATTCACAGTGGTCCCAGGTGACAATGCCCACCAGACCTGTGTCTGTCCTACAGACTTCATAAAAGCTCAGTAAGCTACAGTACTTAAGAAACTGTTGTTAGAAATTTCACATATGACAGAGTGATCCTGTTGATCAGCTGGTAAAAGGGTGACTTTTTAAAATAATTTGTGAAAAGCTAGTTAAGTAAAAGGAAAAAATAATTCTTTACTTCATCACATCAAAGTAAAATGTAACTAAATTCATGTGAAAGACAAAATTCTTAACACTTTTAGAAGAAAATATAGAATATCCCTTTTTACTCTGACTCAAGAGTTTCTTAGAAAAACATTGAGACACTGATCAATCTGTGTTATAATGAAAAACTTCTACTTATCAAAAGCCATCTTAGAGAAAACAAAAAGCAGAGATGCTAGCAACACAGAAAACACGAAGGACTGTATGGCAGCTTCCAAGATGGCCCCCAATGATGCTGGTTCACACCCGTGCTGTTCCATCCCACACTGTGCAAGAGTTGGTTTGTGCAACCAACAGCAGAGGACAGAAGTCATGGTATGTCATGTCTGAGACTGGGTTATAAAAAGACTTAGGCTGGGGCCGGTGCTGTGGTGCAGTGGGCTAAAGCCCCAGCCTGCAGCACTGGCATCCTATATGGGCACTGGTTCAAGTCCCGGCTGCTCCACTTCCCATCTAGCTCCCTGCTCATGTGCCTGAGAAAGCAGTGGAGGATGACCCAAGTCCTTGGGACCCTACACCCATGTGGGAAACCTGGAAGAAGCCTGGTTCCTGGCTTCGGATGGGCTCAGCCCCGGCAGTCGCAGCCATTTGGGAAGTGAAATAGCAGATGGAAGGCTTATTCTGTCTCTACCTCTCTGTAACTGTGTCTTTCAAATAAATAAATCTTAAAAAAAAAAAAAAAAAAGACTGCGGCTTTCATCCTGACTTCTTTCTCTTGAGTCCTTCACTGGCAAGCTCGGTGCCGCACTGGAAGCACGCTGGAGAGGCCCACGTGGCAAGGAACTGAGGCCTACCAACACTCCCTGAACGGCCCTGCTGTCTTCCAGCCCCACTCAGAGCCTGCCAATGACTGCCAACAGCTCGACCGCAACCTCGTGAGAAGATCCCAGCCGAAATTAACTGCCTTGCAGAACAGTGCGAGGTAACGAGCACAACTAGCATCCTTAATATGTAAACAACTCTTGTGAACAAACAGGGATAACCAGCCAAAGGAAAAAAGTCACAGATCAAAACAGCACTAAAGACCACGATAAAACACTTTTACTTCCTTTTTACTGACAAAGCGAGGAAAGTGCGACTCCTAAGTGATGGCCAGGATAAGGAGCACTGGTGACTCTCTTTAAGAGCATCAAAGTCTGTCCAGATGCTGGTCACATGCCAAGAGCTACAGGCAGGGGCTCTCAGCCATAGAAAAGTGTGCAGAGAGGGAGGGAGGGAGAGTGGGGTGGGTGAAGAATGCCACTCGTGGTTTGCCAGAACTGGGAGCTTGTCTTTGTCTCATTGCACACCCAGACCCTGTCCCCCATGCTGGCCAATCACAAAACCACCACTCAACTGGCTGGATGCCAGTTATGATGCAGGACAAAGGCAGAGAGGGAAGAAGGGAGAATAAAAACAGCAGGCAATTGTGCCAAGGGCTTTGCTGGCCCTGAGTCGGTACGGCTGGGTCTGCCCAAAGCGAGAGGAAAGGTGGACTTGTGGAGGTGAGAGGGCTGGCAACCACGACGCTCCTGTCTGGAGCTGAGCCAAAGGGAGGAGGAGAAGTCTTTCCTGGTAAAGTTCCCTTCCTCATACCTGCTAGTTACAAGGCAGGCCACTCCACCACAGAATAAATTGTCAAATAAAGCCAAAATTCAAGAAAAGCACCAGGGCCTGTGCCCATGCAAGCACCTGCATCCGCACATGCTCCCTCCCAGCCTCCCCAGAGGCTCCCACAGCTTAGAAACGGCGTGGCCTCCACTGAAGCATCTCCAGGGGATGAAGAGAGTCAGTGCCTTCAGCTTGGTTGCCCAGGGCCCTCTCCTACCAACTCCTGACGTAAGTAACAGGAAATCTGTAGCACGCCCAGCTTTGCCCACAGTGCTCACAACCGAAACACCTAGGAATTACACAGGTCATGTGTGGTGTCCGAAACCAACCACATGTACTATAACTCATAGGATTAACAAAGTTTACTGCTTTTCTGAGTTACTGTTTACCAACATGTACATATTCCAATATTTAGCATACACTATAGCTATCTATCAGTGTGCACTGTCTGATTCTCACAGTGTCTCCACAGACACGATCCTTACAGAGCTGGAAACAAAGCTAATCAGCATTAGGAAAAAGTACCCATGTGGTAAAACTGCAAAGAAAAAGCAAGAGCCCAAGATGATGGTTACCTTTAGAGGCAGCAGTGGGCCAGCGCCGCAGCTCACTAGGCTAATCCTCCGCCTACGGTGCTGGCACACCGGGTTCTAGTCCTGGTCGGGGCGCCGGATTCTGTCCCAGTTGCTCCTCTTCCAGTCCAGCTCTCTGCTGTGGCCCGGGAAGGCAGTGGAGGATGGCCCAAGTGCTTGGGCCCTGCACCTGCATGGGAGACCAGGAGAAGCACCTGGCTCCTGGCTTCGGATCGGTGCAGTGCGTCGGCCGCAACGTGCCGGCCATAGCAGCCATTTGGGGGGTGAACCAACAGAAAAAGGAAGACCTTTCTCTCTGTCTCTAACTCTGTCAAAAAAAAAAAGAAAAGAAAAGAAAAGAAAAAAAAAAATAGAGGCAGCAGTGGCAGTTTGTTGTTAAAACTGTGTACAGATTTGCTTATTTTACTATGGTTCACAACATACGTAAATGTATTTTATTTTTATTTACTTATTTGAAAGTCAGAGATACACAGAGAGAAGAGAGGCACACACAGAGAGAGAGAGGTCTTCCATCTGCTGGTTCACTCCCCAGATGGCCACAATGACCGGAGCTGTGCTGATCCGAAGCCAGGAGCCAAGAGCTTCTTCCAGGTCTCCCATGCAGGTGCAAGAGCCCAAGGACTTGGGCCATCTTCCACTGCCTTCCCGGGCCACAGCAGAGAGCTGGACTGGAAGAGGAGCAACTGGGACAGAATCCGGCGCCCCGACCAGGACTAGAACCCGGTGTGCCAGCACCGTAGGTGCTTCCACCGCTTTCCCAGGCCATAGCAGAGAGCTAGATCAGGAGTGAAGCAGCCGGGACTAGAACTGGCACCCATATGGGATGCCAGTGCTTCAGGCCAGGGCATTAACCCACTGTACCACAGAGTCAGCCCCAGACGTACGTATATGTATTTTCTACAAGAAACTCTAGGAGAGTTGACATCCTGGGTTTACCAAATCAGCTTGTTGCAACCTCCTGTTCTCTACTACAAAGTTGCCATCATCTTACAAATGTGAGTGAGGAATCTAATCCAATTGAAATTGTGGTGAAATCGAGGCATATATTAAAAGTACCCATGTAGTAGGCTCAGGTGCCACTTGACACTGGCATGCAGTATGAATGCCAGATTGAGTCCCGACTGCTTCACTTCTGACCTAGCTCCCCTAGGCAACAGAAGATGGCCCAAGTGCTTGGATCCCTGCCACCCACTTGGGAGACCCAGATGAAGCTCTTGGCTCCTGGTTTCAGCCCTGGCCATTGCAATGATTGGGGGGTGGGGGGTGGGGTGAGACACAGTAGATGGAAGAACGATCTCTAACTCTGCCTTTCAAATAAATAAGTCTAAACAAAACAAACAAACAAAAAAGTGCTCCTTTTTATCTAATGAAAGGAATCAGGTTGGGGCTGGCACTGTGGCATAGCAGGTAAAGCCGAGTCCCAGCTGTTCCTCTTCTGATCCAGCTCTCTGCTATGGCCTGGGGAAACAGTGGAAGATGGCCCAAGTCTTTGGGCCCCTGCACCCACATAAGAGACCTGGAAGAAGCTCCTGGCTTCAGATCGGCCCTGCTCCAGCCACTGCGGCCATTTGGGGAGTGAACCAGCGGATGGAAGACTTTCTCTCTCTGCCTCTGCCTGTCTTTTAAATAAATAAATCTTTTTTTAAAAGGAATGAGGCTAGTTTGACATGACTGATTCTTAGGCGCCTAGGTCAGTTACCCATTACATTTTCCCCTAAATGCTAACATTATCTGGTACTTTCAAGTATTGCTGTCAAGCTTCCCAGAATGCACTATTCAGAATTTGTCTGTCCATTCGCCAGTCCTGTGGTGCCTCTCTGATTTCCTATAGTTTCCCTAGTTACTGACAGTGACTGTACTCAGGAACAAAAGGGGTCTTTGTTTTTCATGGTAAAATGAAAGCTCAAAACAATGAAAAGTTTTCACTATGCATGGATTTAAAAAAATTTTTTTGCAGGAGTTGGCACTGCAGGTTAAACTGCCACTTGTGACACTGACATTTGATACTGGCATCCAGATTTTTTTTAAAGATTTATTTATTGGCCGGCGCCATGGCTTAACAGGCTAATCCTCCGCCTTGAGGCGCCAGCACACCGGGTTCTAGTCCCGGTTGGGGCGCCGGATCCTATCCCGGTTGCCCCTCTTCCAGGCCAGCTCTCTGCTATGGCCCAGGAAGGCAGTGGAGGATGGTCCAAGTCCTTGGGCCCTGCACCCGCATGGGAGACCAGGAGAAGCACCTGGCTCCTGGCTTCGGACCAGCGCGGTGCGCCGGCCGCAGCGGCCATTTGGGGGGTGAACCAACAGAAAAAGGAAAACCTTTCTGTCTCTCTCTATCCACTCTGCCTGTCAAAAAAAAAAAAACAAAAAACAAAAATATTTATTTATTTACTTGAGAGACAGAGTTAGAGAGAGAGGGAGAGACAGAGAGAAAGGTCTTCCATCTGCTGATTCACTCCCCAAATGGCTGCAACAGCCAGAGCTGAGCTGATCTTAAGCCAAGAGCCTCTTCCAGGTCTCCCATGCAGGTGCAGGGGCCCAATCACTTGGACCATCTTCTACTATTTTCCTAGGCCATCAGCAGGGAGCTGGATCAGAAGTGGAACAGCCAGGACTCGAACCAGCACCCATATGGGATGCCAGTACCACAAGCAGATGCTTAATCTACTACATCACAGCACAGGTCCCTCAAACCGCTCTCCTCTGATTCAGCTCCCTGCTAATGTGTCTAGAGAAGTAGCAGAAGATGACCCAAGTACTTGGGCCCCTACCACTCCCATGGAAGACCTAGATGGAGTTTCAGGCTCCTGGCTTTTGCCTGGCTGTTGCAGCCATTTGGGGAGTGAACCAGTGGATGGGAGCTCCCCCAACTCCCCACTCTGTCAGATAAGTAAATAAATAAAAAAAACTTAGGGACGGCGTTGTGGTACAGCAGGTTAAAGCCCAGGTCTGAAGCGCCAGCATCCCATATGGGCGCCGGTTCGAGTCCCGGCTGCTCCACTTCCCATCCAGCTCTCTGCTATGGCCTGCGAAAGCAGAAGATGGCCCAAGTCTTTGGGCCCCTGCACCCACATGGGAGACCGGAAGAAGCTCCTGGTTCCTGGCTTCAGACTGGCACAGCTCCGACCATTGCAGCCAATTGGGGAGTGAACCAATGGATAGAAGACCTCTCTCTCTCTCTTGCTCTTTCAAATAAATAAAATAAATCTTTAAAAAAATAAAAATAAAATCTTAAAAAATTTTTGTAACAAAATAAATACCTTCTAATTCTATTTTTCCATGAGCTTTTTGAAGTCCCCTTGTATATGGTACATGAACTCATCAGAACAGTTTCAGTGTTATTTTTTCATTTGAATATCTTGTCCAAGTAAAATGCTTTTCAACAAGCTGGGGTGCCTCTTCTTTTTGTTATTATTCTTGTAAAGAACTTATCTTTCCTTAGCAAGTAGGACTGGACTTCCCTGATCTTAGCTGAGATAGTAAAAGCCCTTTTAATTGTTTTGAGCTTCTTTTTCCCCAAACCTCTGTTCATCTGCCATGTAACATTTGACACCACTTTCCTGCTATCTTCATTGTTTTGTGACCCTACTTCCAAGCTTGGCACTGATCTCTAAATCGCCATCTCAACAACAGCAGCCTCTCACTGTTCAGGATCTACCCCGAGTTTTACTCCCTCTTCAGGTTGCTGAAAGTCTAAAGTCACAGTTTTTGGTCTTTATTTCAGTCTTCTGAAGCTAGGATTTCCAAAGTGACAGACACGTCATGACTTACGACTTACAGTAAGTGTTCTCTTTCCACACTTCAAGTGCCGGCAAGACACAGGGCTCTCACTAACTGGTCAGGATTCAAGAGGAATCACAGGAAATGCTGGCCAGCCTGTGGCGGTTAGATCAGGCTATCTGGTCCAGGGGCAGTTCTTAAGGATCCAGATGATAAGACGATATAAAAGCAAAGTCTGTGCAAGGTAGTTACTGAACAAAGTTACATACAAATTATTACATCAATTTAAACTCATTCTGAAGAATTAGTTTGGGGCTGGCATGTTTGCATAGTGGGTGCCAGTTCGAGTTCTGGCTGTTCCACTTCTGATCCAGCTCCCTCTAATGTGCCTGGGAAGGCAGCAGAAGATAGCCCAAGTGCTTGGACCCCTGCACCCACGTGGGAGATCCAGAAGAGGCTCCTGGTTCCTGACCAGCCCAACTCTGGCTGCTGCAGCTGCTGGGGGGTGATCCAGTGGATGAATGATCTCTGTCTCTCCCTCTCTCTGTAACTCTTCCTTTCAAATAAAAAAAATTTTTTTTCTTTTTTTTGACAGGCAGAGTGGACAGTGAGAAAGACAAAGAGAAAGGTCTTCCTTTTTCTGTTGGTTCACCCTCCAATGGCCGCTGCGGTCGGCGCACCGTGCTGATCCGAAGCCAGGAGCCAGGTGCTTCCCTGGTCTCCCATGGGGTGCAGGGCCCAAGCACTTGGGCCATCCTCCACTGCCTTCCTGGGCCATAGCAGAGAGCTGGCCTGGAAGAGGGGCAACCGGGACAGAATCTGGTGCCCCAACCAGACTAGAACCCAGTTCAAATAAAAAAAAATTTTTAAAACCTTTTTAAAAAAGTAGTTGGTTTGTTTCCTTAGGAAAACATGAGAGAAACTAAAAGTAGAATAAAATTTCTAAAAAACATTACATTGCCCCTCTTATGGAACTCGTCATCTACATTGTGTTACCTGAAATTGAGCACACTGACGAACAAAATCATTACGTCTCTTTGATTCACATAGCAAAAAAGAGGTAACACACTCTACACCTTCACTGATCATGAAAAGATTGTTTTATTCCATGAAAATATTCTCAACAGAGAACACTACCTTAAACAAAGCAGTTACCATAAGAAATCAATATGTGCACAAAGAGTAAAAATTACTGGAAAATTAAAGATTTCTTTTGGACAATCACATGTTCAAAATTTAAGAATGATTTCAGAATGATTCAAACTGTGCAAGTACAAATGTCTTTGCTATTTTAATCACCCATATACAGGTTGCACTACTCCATGTAAAGGAACTTGCCTCCTACGGAAGCAAATCCTGCTTTTAGAAAAACAAACAGTAGCTTGAAAAGAACAGTTAGTCCTTACAAGAAAGCCTTAAACTTTGCCCTCTGTGGCTGTTAGCCAGAAACACGTAAGCACTTCAGGCTTTGTACAGAAGACAAACACAGCCAGATCACATTTCCTCCTCATTGCTAACCTTTAAAATAAAAATAGCACTAGGTTTTAAAACTACTTCATGTAGTCGGTCAGTATTGAATAAAATGTCATATTATATAAATAACCCTGTAACGAGATTCAATATCTAAACGTTATAGTTCACTAACCTCAAAGGTAATACACGTATGTCAGCTGTGTAACAGTAGTGTACTTGGATCTTATGAAGGCATTAACTCTCACACAATTGTCATTCAGCTTTAGTATAGCTGGTAGTATGATTCAAATAACACTGGGAAGAAAATTATTAAAGCAGTCACACAGCCTCTAAAATATTGCTTAAAATGCAGTAATACACAGACCATTTCACGTTCTCTTTCTCCCCTCAAGACAGTAAAGGACCAAATTAATGATGCTTCAGTGGTACAAATAACCCCCCCACCCCCACCCATCTTCCTTACAACAGCACTAAGAAATTAGTTAAGATATAAGTCCTTAACAGAATCACAAATGCGAGGCGGGACAAACATGAGCAATAAGGGCACTAAGGACAATGATATTTACAAGTATGAACATATAGAAATTCCCATTTTACAAGTAAAAGTGCACAGAGATCATTACAAAGTTTCACTAAAATTTATCTGGTTTGAACAAAAGCATCACTTGGAAAGAGACTATCATTGTAATAATCAAATGATATCATCATAACCCCAAATTAAAAGACAGTGGGGGGAGGTCCATAAAACTTCTCATAAAAACACCAAGTAAAATGGACTTGTCTTTAGTTTGATGCACAAATGTAGAGATGCACCATGGTACACGGTGGAGCTCTAAAAGCCACCTACCGAGGCTACGTTGGCAGCAGCTGCAGCAGGGCAGGGCCGCCGTTAAAGGAGGTCGCACTGAGCTGACACTTAAAGCCCTTTGTGGGATACTGTAGTGGTGGTGTTGGCAACGAACAGGTTGAGGCACTCGAGAGTAAGGCAGCATTCGAATGGAAGCAGCTGACTTTTGACAACAGTCCTTTGTCGAGAGGTGGCGAGGATCTTCGGTGTTTACTATGCCAGGAGTTCAGTGCGGACTACCAGTCTTCCCAGGCTGAGGGGCTGAAGATGGATCAGGTTTCAAAGAGTTCTTTCAATTGGGCTGTAGGCTAGAGCAGAGATGTTTTCTTTCTCTTGTCATAAATACTTCAAGTTCACAGACTACTTCTTCACAATGCCAGAACTGGAATGTTTGCAGTGGGAAGTTATAGCAGCATACACACAAAACACTATGATGGAAACATTAGTGCTGGAGATGTCTGACGAGACGATTTGCACCCCGAATGTAAAACAAAACAAAGGCTTTGACAAGAAACAAGCGATTATACAGACATGCCTAAAAAGTCAAGCCCCATCACTCTACACATGCAACAGGATGTTAAGCAAGCATGGAGGTGGCGCAGGCAGACACAAACACAAGGACTCTAACAGACAATGGGCCTAAAAGCCAATTAGAACAGAGCTGGGATGGAGACAGTCCTGCTTGGACAGCCAGAGCAAAACACACTTTATGACAGCTCTGTATTCTTTCAGATTCGGACATCAGTAAAATACATGGGAAAAGAGCCACTGTTGGCTTTTTCCTTCTGTGTGAATAACTGTGAATTAGGAATTTAAGGACTGCTATACAATGATTTATTTTAAAACGATGTATGGAAATGCTAACGAAGTTAGTAAAAAATAATCATGTCTGCATGCACTCATGCGACTTGCTTCTCTCACTCTCCCTTTGAGCCTGACCAGTCTAATACCCTCCCCCAAAGCGGCTGCACGTAACCTCCTCCAACATCTTGCCCATTTCCTCAGAAACCCTCTTCAGGAACCTGCAGTCCAGGAGGAAAAAGAAAAGAACAATTACTGAAGACCTTTGGAAAGACCAAAAGGGGTGTCCCAAATGTCTCTAAAGTCATTTTATAGTCAGCTACTGAAAAGCCCCCCCAAAAATGTGAAACATGAACAAAATCAAGGACCAATCTAACCACTTCCTCACTCTGCTTTGCCACCCAAGTAGCACAGGCTGAGACCACAATTAGCACTGCACAATCCTTGACCATGCAGTTCTAACAAATGTTTGTTGAAATTAGGAGGAAAAAAAACCAATCTGACCTAGTAACTGCTGATTCGTCTAACATGAGGAAATGCCCTAAATGGTATCACAGGTATCTTCCTTCAAGCCAATTTATTTTTAAAAAATTTCTTTTTTAAAAGTAAAATTTGCCAGCACATCCCCTCCATTCAAGATGTCCTCTGTCTTCAATGACTTAGAAATATTTTCCTATGTATAACTACCAACTGCGAAGTAAGCAGAAAAGTGATACTTCCCAAAAGATATTTCCAAGATGAAAAGACAAGCACGTGACTCTGGAAAGCAGCTCCGACGTTACTGGGCATTACCAGGACACCTGGAGAGTTCAGGTCTACAAAGAAAGCTGCTTTACTCGCCCGAGAGCTGGAGCGGGTGACTTACTTTGCAGCTCTCTCAATTAGCCTGCTACTTAATAGGGTATGTGCTGGATGCTTATTTTCCTCCTTGAGGAAACTAAAACATAAAGAGGAAAAAAATGATCATATTATTTTGCCCAGCTATATTTTTTTCCCAGAAAAACCACTCAGCTCTCTACAGCATTTCGGAGTAGTTGTACTTATGTGCATTCACTCCAGTCACTGTGTTTTCTGAAGCAAAGGGGACAAGGAGACAGAGGGGCACACACTGCCTACAGATTCCTGCCCAATAAATCAAACTCTAATTAGGCAGAGAAACACAAATCCTTCACACAGACTTAAGCAGGACATAAAGCAAAAGGCATCAATTAAGCTTCACATCAACATCACTCCAACGGGAAAGCACCACAAAAACAGTATCTTGTGGTCATACTCACATTTCTAAGATCAAGCCTACACTCAGCTCACATAGTGAACAATAAAATCTGGATGCCTTCTAAGTTTTCTTATTTTTTCCAACCATTTTATGTTATCACCTCTATGCCATACATGGCACAAAGCCACCTGGTTAGTTCAGATATAAGTTACTGCACCTTTACTGTTTTTCTCTAGAGTTACATCTATGTATGATGTGGGAACGTAGCCTTCTTCACCATTCTGTCTCCGAGCTCTTGTCCATCCATCGCCTTTGTCCTCCTCAATAATGTAAAGAACTTCCCCTTCTTTCATTGCCAGAGTGCCTTCATTATGTCCTAGATGAGAATTTTCATAACATTAGCATAATTTAAGCACTGTGATACTTTACTTTTTAATGCAAGTTACAAACACAATACACAAAATAACATGAAATCCTGTTAGATTTCAATGCTCTTGGAACCAGAGAACCAACTGATTCAGTGGCAACAACATCTCTGGGATACTTTCTCAATACTTTTTTTTTTTTTTTTTTGACAGGCAGAGTGGACAGTGAGAGAGAGAGAGACAGAGAGAAAGGTCTTCCTTTGCCATTGGTTCACCCTCCAATGGCCGCCGCGCTGCTGCTGGCGCACTGCGCTGATCCGATGGCAGGAGCCAGGTGCTTCTCCTGGTCTCCCATGCGGGTGCAGGGCCCAAGCACTTGGGCCATCCTCCACTGCACTCCCGGGCCATAGCAGAGAGCTGGCCTGGAAGAGGGGCAACCGGGACAGAATCCGGCACCCCGACCGGGACTAGAACCCAGGGTGCCGGCGCCGCTAGGCAGAGGATTAGCCTATTGAGCCGCAGCGCCGGCCAACTTTCTCAATACTTTTATACACATTCTCCCTTCTCTGAGCTGCACAAGTCTTGGAGCTATATTAATATCTCCTCCAGATAACAGAGAGCAAACTGAGTCACAGAGATAATATGTGATATAGCAGGGTACTTTATATCTCTATTCCCAATTCCTTTCCCAAATTCAAGTAGTACTGCGATCTTAAAAACTCATGAACGGCGGGTGTTGTGGCACAGTGGGTTAAAGCCACAGTCTGGAATACCCACATCGCATATCAGAGTGTCTGGGAATCAAGTCCCACTTCCACTTCTAAACCAGCTTCCTTCTAATGCACTTGATAGGCAGCAGATGATTACCCAAGTACTTGGGCTCTTGCCACCTAAGTGAGACACCTGCGTGGAATTCTCAGCCCTGGCTTTGGACTGGCCCAGCACTGGCTGTTGTAGGTATTTGGGGGATGAAAAATTAGGTGGAAAATCTCTGTGTTTGCCTTTCAAAAATAAATAAGATAAAATAAAAGAATTGGAGAAGTAGAAAGAAAATTCCATTAAAAATTCATGAGGTATGGATCAGGGAAACAGTTAACAGGACAGTAAAACAGTGGGGAAAAAAAAGGAAGAACAAAGTTTGAAGAGAAAAACTCAGGCTCAGCTCTGGTGATGGTGGAAGCAGAATGGCCACAAAGCACAAACTTTCTTCAAGACCTTATTGGGCTCCGGACACCCTTTCTTCTAACTATTCCCAACTTACTTAACAGCAATAATTTTCGTAACAGGATCTTGCTAGATTCCTTCCCTACTCTCTAGATTACATTATAGCAAGATTTGAAATTTATTAATACATTATCTGAGTATGAGGGCTAACTAAAAACTTTACTCAACTTTATAACCAACACAACAGGTGAATACAGAAAGACCTTAAATCATATACCACTTTACAAGCTTACTTCAGAAGGTGTTACTCTGCTCTCCTGCTAGTTGAGGAAAAGGTTCTTAGCGTTCAGGGGAAGGAAGGGTAATTAAAAATCTAAGGAGGGTCACAATGACTTACTCCCCTCACAGAGTTTATTCTCCAGTTACCACAGAGGAAAAGATGGCACAATGGTAAGCTACTATTTTCTCTCTCACTCTCATCTGAAAAGGTGATCTAGAGTCAGGATATGATGATGATATTCAGCTACACACTGTACCTGGCTTTCAATGTTAGTAAGCCGCAAGGAAGAGCATGCACTGATACCCACCAGCTACAAACTTCCAGTGGGCTACAGCTCATGTTGCTTCAATTCTGTTGAGTCCACATAAGTATTAGTAAGATCTCTGGTAGAAATTCTGTTATCAACCAAACTTAAGTAATAATCTACATTAGGATGCTGATAACATAAGTAATTTTCTTTCAGTTCCATGTATGGAAGAAAAACTTCCATATTTATATTATAACTCAAAGAAAAATATGCATACTAATGAATTAAGATTATAATTTTCTGACAATGTATTATTTAACTAAGGCCACTAAAGTGAGTGGCTTAGTTTGTTTAGACATCAATGAACCCATTTTATCAAATATAGTGTGTTAAAATCATACCATCAAAAGGGTATATAGCTTTGCAGTGTCCAATAGCAGGCAAAGGATCATCATCCTCAAATTCATCATCAAACTCACTGTGGTGACCATGCTGTTGGGGTGGCCCACGGACTTCTTGGTTTGCATCATCAGTGTAACTTCCTTCAGGACTGTAAAACATAAGATTATCTTCCATCAAATATCATAACATGGGAACTCCTTTTTTTTTTTTTTTTTTGACAGGCAGAGTTAAACAATGAGAGAGAGAGACAGAGAGAGAAAGGTCTTCCTTCCGTTGGTTCACCCCCCAAATGGCTGCGATAGCCAGCACCCTGCGCCAATCCGAAGCCAGGAGCCAGGTGCTTCTCCTGGTCTCCCATGCAGGTGCAGGGGCCCAAGCACTTGGGCCATCCTCCACTGCCTTCCAGGGCCACAGCAGAGAGCTAGACTGGAAGAGGAGCAACCGGGACAGAATCCGGTGCCCCGACCAGGACTAGAACCCGGTGTGCCGGCGCCGCAGGTGGAGGATTAGCCTAGCGAGCCACGGCGCTGGCCATGGGAACTCTTTATATGTTATTTCTACGATTATCTCAGGATCCATACAGTAAATTAAGTATCAATAACATGGATCCAAATATTTTTCTTTTCTTTTTTTTTTAAAAAAAATATTTATTTAAGTCAGAGTTACACAGAGAGAACAGAGGCAGAGAGAGAAAAGGTCATCTTTCTTCCATCCGCTGGTTCACTCCCCAATTGGCTGCAACAGCCAGAGCTGCACCAATCTGAAGGCAGGAGCCAGGAGCTTCTTCTGGGTCTCCCACACAGGTGCAGGGTCAAAGGAATTGGGCCATCTTCTACTGTTTGCCCAGGCCACAGCAGAGAGCTGGATCAGAACCAGCACCCATATGGGATGCCAGCACTGCAGGCAGCAGCTTTACCTGTTACACCACAGCGCCAGCCCCAAGCCCTGTTTTCTTAAATTTTGACCATATAAATTGCTTCTAATATAAAATGTTTCTCTGTTCAATTTCCTGAAATAAAAAAATTAATAAGATTACAGTATTCAGTATCTACATCTCACTATCACTGGGTCTAGAAATAGAAAAATGTAATGCAGGCCGGCGCCGCGGCTCACTAGGCTAATCCTCCGCCTTGCGGCGCCGGCACACCGGGTTCTAGTCCCGGTCGGGGAACCGATCCTGTCCCGGTTGCTCCTCTTCCAGGCCAGCTCTCTGCGTGGCCAGGGAGTGCAGTGGAGGATGGCCCAAGTCCTTGGGCCCTGCACCCCATGGGAGACCAGGAGAAGCACCTGGCTCCTGCCATCGGATCAGCGCGATGCGCAGGTCGCAGCGCCAGCCGCGGCGGCCATTGGAGGGTGAACCAACGGCAAAAGGAAGACCTTTCTCTCTGTCTCTCTCTCTCTCTCACTGTCCACTCTGCCTGTCAAAAAAAAAAAAAAAAAAAAAAAAAATGTAATGCAAACTTGTCTTTCATCATTTCAGATTCATTGCCCCTCCTTAGAGGACACACTCAGACCCATGCTCAGTCACAGGTTTCAGGTAAAGTTCTTTCTAGTCAGGATCCAGAGTGGAAGTGAACAGTTCACAAGTGGTCCTGTAGCCCAGAGATGAGGAACGCACAGGGACTTGTTTGAGACTACTGGATGAGCAGCTTATTCAATTTTTCATGGAGTTTTAACCTGAAGGATACTCAGAGCTTTGGAAGACCACCACATGAAGCCTTAAAATGCAGTCAACAATGTAGAGGGCAGAGCTATAGGGTGGAGAGAAACTAAGTCCTGAGGATGTTATCTTAGCTCTAGGAACAAGCTTTCCCGAAAGCCAAACAACGAAGTCCATCTTTAATTTAAGGCAGGATGAGTAAAGTATTCATTCTGTCACTGAAAACCAAAAGACTCTTAACTAAAACAAGAATTAAAATTAATTTCTAATTAATCACAATAACAGGAAACTTAGGAACAACTCAGAGAATCTGAAAGAGCAGGTAATACAAAGGCATTTTACTTTTTTTAGAAATGTTTTAAATAAGTGCTGGTGTTCTGGCACAGATTAAGCCACCATCTTCAATGCAGGCATCGGTTCGAGTCCTGGCTGCTCCATTTCTGATCCAGCTCCCTGCTAATGCACTTGGGGCAAAAGAAGATGATCCTAGTTCTGGGGCCCTTGCCACCCACGTAGGAGACTTAGATGAAGCTCTTTTTCTTTTCTTTTCTTTTTTTTTTTTTAATTTACTAACAGGTAGAGTTACAGACAGTGAGAGAGAGAGAGACAGAGAGAAAGGTCTTCCTTTTCCATTGGTTCACTCCCCAAATGGCCGCTATAGCTGGCGCTGCGCCAATCCAAAGCCAGGAGCCAGGTGCTTCCTCCCGGTCTCCCATGCGGGTGCAGGGGCCCAAGCACTTGGGCCATCCTCCACTGCCCTCCCAGGCCACAGCAGAGAGCTGGACTGGAATAGGAGCAACCGGGACTAGAACCTGGTGCCCATATGGGATGCCGGCACCGCAGGCAGAGGATTAACCTAGTGTGCCATGGCACCAGCCCCAGATGAACCTCTTGATTCTTGACTTCAGCCTGGCCCAGCCATGGTCATTGTGGCCATTTGGGGAGTGAAACAGCAAATGGAAGACCTTTGTCTCTCCCTCCCTCTAACTCTGCCTTTTGAATAAATAATAAAATTTTAAATAAATAAAATGTTTTAAATCAAAGAGAGAATGTTACCACTTTTGTTGAGTAATCAAATGAATAAAATTTTAATAATGGAAAAATTGACAGGATTAGATTTAACAGCACTTTCAGAGCCAAGTCCTTAATTTAATACACACCAAACAGAACAGATGTTTTTAACCTGGGTTTTTACCTAATAACAAAAAACAGTTATTTGTGAATATCTCTTGATAAACTGAAGATATGCATTCTTTAAGAAATGATGGTGGTGCTGGCATCCCATATGGGCACCAGTTCCCGTTCCGGCTGCTTCACTTCCAATCCAGCTCCCTGCTAATGTGCCTGGGAAAGCAGAGGAGGATGGCCCAGTGGAGAAGCTCCTGGCTCCTGGCTTTGGCTTGCCACAGCGCTGGTTCTTGTGGCCATTTGGGGGAAGTAAACCAGCAAATGGAAGACCTCTCTCTCTGTCTCTACCTCTCTAGCTCTGTTTTTCAAAAAATAAAATAAATATTAAAAAAAAATGACAGAGGATAAACAGGAGAGAGAGGAACTAACATTTGTGAGACACATACTATTACCAGGTATTCTCTTATAAGGTACTATGCACATTATTTCCTTTATTACTAATGACCTGTAGGCATTCCAACTTCTATTCCATGTTTCAGGAAACTGAGACTCATGGAGCATTAAAATTGAACTTGTTCAAATTAGGTAATTAAGTAGCAAACCAAGATTTGATACTAAACTTCTCAAATTCGTCTCAAAGGTGAATCCTAATTTGGGTACCTTTTATCATGGAGGAAAAAAAGACCTATTACACCACAGGAGAAATGTCACAAGTGATATCAAAATATGGAAATTAGTAAAATGCTGTTTGGAAGCTGTGATCCAAACAATCAATTCGCATCATTTTTCTTTCCAAAACTTGAGCAACTTGATAAAAACTTTTATAAGCGCTGGCATTTTTCTTCCACCTACATCTTAAGGGAATCTTCTGCCTGAGAGCCTATCACCACAGAGTACAACTTCAAGAATTTTCTATGTTCCTGGTTATTTTGGATGTGTTATAAATTCCAACCGAACAGCAAGATGAAATTTTGGACTTCCCCTGTAACTGTTGTTAAAGACAATTACTTAGATTCATAAGATTTAAGTTATTAAATGTCAAAGCTGTTAAATTCAGGAAGAAAACAATTTATGAAGGTTAGTACAAAAGGGTGAAAAAGTTTGAGGACAAGAGGAAGTACAAATAAAATGCACAGTTACCTTTCTCGTCCCTGTGTCACAAGATGATTTATGTCACTGCTATGTCTTCTGTCTCCTCTCCCACCTATTTTGCCTTCAACTTCAGAGAGCCAAGCCTTAGGAAAAAAGTAAGCAAAATATTTGAGCTCAATAAATATGTTTCAAAGTTCATAAGGTATGCCACATTTAAAATGTGCTTTTAGTTTTTATAATTATGTAATTCTTAGAAATGGAAATCTTTATTCTAATTTGGTAATGATTAACTTTACAATTGATTTGAAAAACAGTACAAATGTTTATTTTATATAAAGGTTTAAATAAAAAATTTCAATAAGAGAATAATTTAAGGATTATACACCATAATATTTTACTTTTTGATCATAAACTCTAAAGTTAAATGTAAGTACTTGAACATAATTCTAGTAAAAAACAGTATCATAAGGAAGTTTATAAAAATAATTTATCTCAGACAACTCCTGAGTAACAAGTCTACCTCATTCTTGTGGATTTCCATTCGTAAGCGGTCAATGTTATTCATAGTCTCTGCTAATTTGGGCTGCAAACTCCCTGGATCTCCCATTTGCGGATTTTTCTCATACACATCTTTCATTTTGTTGAGTGCCTCTCTAAAAAAGAAAAGGAAAACACATAAGTAAATGTTTATTTCATCAGCTTCCAGATAAAGTTTGACTTTGGAATTATGTCTTAATCTTAAGTCATTATCTTTTTTAAGTTAACATCTGTTAACATTAATTTGCATAAAGCTCATCATGTATTATAGAGTTAGTGACTTATAGAGATATTTAGAATACCCCAAGTGAAATTTTCTCATTTCTTGTTTTCTAAATAAGATTATTCATTTATTTAAAGACTTATTTATTTATTTGAAAGGCAGAGTTAGAGAGACAGAAAGATCCTTTTTTTTTTGAAAGAGCTAGAACTAGAGAGAGAGAGAGATGTCATCTACCCACTGGTTCACTCCTCAAATGACCAAGGTTGAGTCAGGCCAAAGCCAGGAGCCAGGAGCCTTATCTAGGTCTCCCACGTGAGTACAGGGGCTCAAACACTTGGACCATCCTTCACTGCTTTCCCAGGCACATTAGCAGGGAGCTGAATTGGAAGTGGAACAGCCGTGACCCAAATCAGCACCCACGTGGGATGCTGGCATCAAAGGCAGCAGCTCAACCTGTTACTCCACAACGCTGGCCCAGACAGAAAGAACTTCTATCTGCTGGTTCACTTCCCAGATGGCTGCAATGGCTGGGGCTGAGCCAGGCCAAAGACAGGAGACAGGAACTTCATCCAGATCTCCCACATGGGTACAGGGGCTGCTTTCCCAGTGCATTAGCAGGGAGCTAGATGGGAAGTGCAGTGGCCAGGAATCAAACCAGTACCCATATGGGATGCTGGCATCATAGGCTATGGGGCTTAACCCACTGCACCACAAAACCTGTCCCAGATTACTTATTTTTATGTGTGTATGTGTACACATATATACATATATATACACACACATGAGGGGCTTCAAAAAGTTCATTATTAAAAAACAATACATTGGTGTGGGCATAGGCATTTGGCATAACTGCTAAGACTATGGTCAAGATGCCCATGTTCCATAAATGAGTGCTTGGGTTCTATACGTGCTTCTTGGCTCCAGGTTTCTACTCTCTGCCAATGCAGACTCGGGTCAGCAGTGATGGCTCAAGTATATGGGATCCAGCAACCCATGTGAAAAGACCTGGACTGAGTTCCCAGTTCCTGGTTTTAGCTCAGCCCAGTCCCAGCCATTACAGGCATTTGAAAAGTAAACCAACAAATGAGAGCTAGCATATTCACGCTCCCTCCCTGTCTCCATTTCTGTCTCTCTCTCTCCTCCTCCCTCCCTCCTCTTCTACTTCCTCTTCCTTTCCACCTTTCTGCCTCTAAAATAAATAAATTTGATACACACACACACACACACACAGACAACACAACAACAGGCATTTAGCCTAGCAGTTAAGACATCCATGTCCCACATCAGAGTGCCTGGGTTCAATTCCTGGTAGGCAGCAGTGATGATTCAGGTTAATTGGGATCCTGCCATCCACATGAGAGACTTGTATTGTGCTTCTGGCTCTTGGTTTCACCCTAGGACTAGCCCCAGACCAACTCTAGCCACTATGCACATTTGGGGAACGAACCATAGAGAGGAACATTCTCATTCTCTCTCTGATAAAACAAAAGGTTATATGAATTTTCTATGAATATTTTGAAGACTCCATGTATGTGTGTGTGTATTCCACATATATATAGGTTTAATCAACAACTAGAAGAACTTTTTTAAAAGATTTTATTTATTTGAAAGACAGAGTGACAGAGAAGAGAGACAAATTTTCCAACCACTGGTTTACTCCTCACATAGCCACAATGGCTAGGGTTGGGCCAGGGGGAAGCCAGGAGTCAGGTCTCTGATGGACCTGGGTGGCAGGGGACCAAGTACTAAGGCTATCTCTGCTGCTTTCCCAGGTGCATTAGAAGGAAGTTGGGTCAGAGGTACAGCAGCCTGGATTTGAACTGGCACTCCAATATGGGGTGCCAGCATCAGAGGTGGCTTGACCTGCTGTGCCACATCAATACCAATTCCTCAATATCATTAAACTCTCTATGTCCCCAAACCAACTCATTATATTCCCACGTAGCCAGCCACATGATTCCTTTACTCAGCTCACACAGCATCATCTCCTTACACTCATTTATGCTAGAAATAGGAAAGCCAATTTTAACTTGTCCCCTCCCTCTAAGTTAAGTCATTTGCCAATTCTTCCTAACTCATTTCCTCTTTTCTAATCACGTCCTGACAGGTTATAACCCAGTCAGCTCTCCTTGACCCTCTCTAACATCTGACACTATTGACTAAAACTCCTTCATAACTCTTTTTCCTTTTTAACCTTGATGTTAAATTTTTCTCTGTCCTCCTCCTCATCTCTGCCTTCTCACAATCTTCCTCACTGGTTCCTTCTCCTTTGTTCAACTTTTAAATGTCTATTACATAAACTGACAGCAGTTTCTTCTCATCTCATCCCACACCACCTTCTTTGAGGATGATCTCTTATTGTTTTAATAATACCTTTCAGATGATTCTTACATGTACATCTCCAATCCTCTCCTAAATTCTAGACTCCTATTTCTAAAACTAACTGGACACTTCCAATACGGACCTTTCACATATTTCAAAAATCAATATAGGGGCCGGTGCTGTGGTCTAGAAGGTAAAGCTGCTGCCTGCAGTGCCAGCATACCCACTGGTTCTAGTCCCGGCTGCTCCACTTCCGATCCAGCTCTCTGCTATGGCCTGGGAAAGCAGTAAAAGATGGCCCAAGTCCTTGGGCCCCTGCACCCAGGTGGAAGACGATCGTGCAGCTCCAGCCATTACGGCCAACCAGGGAGTGAACCAGCGGATGGAATACCTCTATCTCTCTCGCCTCGCCTCTGTGTAACTCTTACTTTCAAATAAATAAATAAATCTTAAAAAATCAACATAAACAAACCATTATCGTTATCTCAGATTTATTTTTCTCATTATTTTGATTAATCCCATAGCTATCCTCCTGAGCTAGATGCTTTTCCTTTTAAACTACCTTGATTTTTCTCTTCTTGGACATTCAATCAAAGGAAACATCTAACCTTTGGCTTTGAAATGACTCTCAGGCCAGCGCCGCAGCTCACTAGGCTAATCCTCCGCCTGCGGCACCGGTACACCGAGTTCTAGTCCCGGTCAGGGCGCCGGATTCTGTACTGGTTGCCCCTCTTCCAATCCAGCTCTCTGCTGTGGCCCCAGGAAGGCAGTGGAGGATGGCCCAAGACCTTGGGCCCTGTACCCGCATGGGAGATCAGGAGAAGCACCTGGCTCCTGGTTTTGGACCAGTGCAGTGCACTGGCCACAGCGGCCATTAGAGGGTGAACCAATGGAAAAGAAAAACCCTTCTCTCTGTCTCTCTGTCTCTCTCTCTCACTGTCCACTCTGCCTGTCAAAAAAAAAAATTAAAAAATTAAAATTAAAATAAAAAAAATGACTCTCAGATGTATTCATCCTTTCTATTCCTATGCTCATGTATTAATTTAGGCCCTGAGGTTCTCTCACTGAGATTGTTATAAAGCCCTCTAGTCTTCTTGCCTCCAATCTGTTTCCTATATGATCTACTCTTAACATGGCTTTCAATTATCTTTTTTTTTCTACATTTAAAATTAATAGTATCATCTCTTCTCTAGCCGACTTAAGATAATTGCCCAATACCTACAAAACTCCACAGAAGGGGCTGGTGCTGTGACACAGTGGGTAAAGCTGCTGCCTGTAGTGCCGGCATCCCAAATGGCTGAGGGTTCAAGTCCTGGCTGCTCTACTTCTGAACCAGCTCTCTGCTATGGCCTGGGAAAGCAATAGAAGATGGTCCAAGGGCTTGGGCCCCTGCATGCACATGGGAGACCTGGAAGATGCTCTTGGTTCCTGGCTTTGGATCAGCCCAGCTACAGCAGTTGAGGCCAAATGGGGAGTGAACCAGCAAATGGAAGACCTCTCTCTCTCTCTCTGCCTCTCAAATAAATAAATAAAAAATTTTAATTAATTATTTTACTTGAAAGTCAGAGTTACACAGAGAGGAGAGGCAGAGAGAGAAAGAGAGAGGTCTTCCATTCGATGGTTCACTTCCCAGTTGGCTGCAACGGCCAGAGCTGTGCCGATCTGAAGCCGGGAGCTTCTTCCGGGTCTCCCACATGGGTGCAGGGGCCCAAGGACTTGGGCCATCTTCCACTGCTTTCCCAGGCCTTAGCAGAGAGCTGGATTGGAAGTGGAACAGCTGAGTCTCGAACCGGCCTCCAATATGGGATGCTGGCACTTCAGACCACGGCGTTAACCTGCTGCACCACAGTGCCAGCCCCTAAATAAATCTTTAAAAAACAAAAAAACAAAACAAACAAAAAAAACCTCCACAGAACAGCATTCACGACTTTCCATAATTCACCCTTATACCTTTTCATCCTCATCTTTTGTGATTTCACATAATTTTTAATCAAGTATCTCTGGGTTAGAGTTAGGTGCAGCCCATGGCAAGAACACTCACGTTTCTGTGCCTTTCTTCTTATTTTTCCCATTTCTTTGAACGTTCCATCCCTTCTCTCTCACTTTTGTGTCTCACTATCCTCCCATCAAAGGTTCAATTCCTCTACTCTGGAGACAAACTAGCTAGTACCTAGATGTTAATTCTGACATTTACTAGTTTTCTATTCTGAGACAAAACACCTATTTAACTGACACCCAGCCTCTCTATTTACATATTAGGAACAACAACCTCGGAGGGCTATTTCGAGGGTTTCAGTGACACGGTCTATGTGAAATGCCTGATATAGCACTTCAATGTAACAATCCCTCCATCAACATTCATATACTAGATCGCATCCCTCCCTCTTACCCCAGCCTCTCTTCAATGAAGTCTTTCTTAATCATCCCAGGAAAACTCATCATTCTTTTCTTAGGTTCTGTTGGAAGTTTATCTATCTCTGGTAGCAGCTACCACAACCCAGCCTGTGTAGAAATCTTTAAGTCATTTGTGAAACTAGAATAAACCTCTTAGGATCAGGAACTATATTTTATTCACTTTTCTATTTTCTAGAGTCCTGCCATAGTCAATATATTATCTATGGTAAGCCCCAAATGTGGACTAAATGTTATATTTTCCAGGGATACTTCAGCATCTAAAACTTATACTAATACAGGTGACACTCATTAATTATAAATTCCATATCTGTATATTTGTCTTCTTGCTAAATTTATTTGTAACCCTAAAATCATTGTGAAAAAAGTGCTTTTGTGGTCACTTACAGACACACAGCAGAGAAAAATTTGAGTCACTGAAGGCATATTCGAGTTTCTAGAAGATGTCAAGGCTAATCCCTTGGCCTTGTTTCTGTTCTCAATGCCTGTTCTTTTTTCAAGCTATTTAGTGTTACGTTTTTCATATTTTCTGTGCCTTATTTTTTGTGCTTATATTGGTGATCCTGGTGTTTAAAATGGCCCATAATCACAGTGCTGAAGTGCTGTCTAGTCTTTCTAAGCGTGAGAACGCTGTAATGTTACTTATGGAGAATACGTGTATCAGACAGGCTTTGTTCAGACATGAATCACACTGCTATCAGCAGAGTGTAAGCATGTATTAAGTAAAGCGGGCACAGCGGGTTAAACCCCTGGCCTGCAGCACCGGCATCCCATATGGGCGCCAGTTCGAGTATCGGCTGCTCCACTTCCAATCCAGTTCTCCACTACTGCCTGGAAAAACAGTAGAAGAAGGCCTAAGCGCTTGGGCCCCTGAAGGCACATGGGAGACCTGGGAAGCTCCTGGCTCCTGATCAGCCCAGCTCTGGCCATTGTGGCCATTTGGGGAATAAAACAGCAGATGGAAGATCTCTCTCGCTCTCTCTCCCTCTCTGTAACTCTGGCCTTTAAAATAAATAAATAAATAAATAAATAAATCTTAAAAATAATTATACTGTGCTCATAGTGACCTTATAGACCATAACTACTGTGACAATTGAGGGGCTGGCACTGTGGTGCAGCAGATTACAGCCACTGCTTGATGCCAGCATCCTATATCCGAGTCCCAGTTCAAATCCCTGTTGTTCCACTTCCAACCCAACTTCCTGCTAATGTGCCCAGAAAGGCAATAGAAGATGACCCAAGTGCTTGGGCACTTGCCATCCACTTAGGAGATCAGGATAGAGTTCCTGGATCCCAGCTTCGATCTGATCCAATACTCGCCATTGTAGCCATTTGAAGAGTGAACCAATGGATGAAGGAGCTCTTTCTCTATCTCTCCTCTCTCACTATCATTCTATCAAATAGAGAAAACACATTTAAAAAAATAAAAACCTTCAATCTCTCATGCTAGAGTTTTCTTTAGTGTAGAGATAGCAAGCTGTCAATTCATTGTAACTCATCACAAAGAGCTACTCTATGCCCATTTTTAAAAACAAACTAATCCCAGTCAGGGCGCTGGATTCTATCCCGGTTGCCCCTCTTCCAGGCCAGCTCTCTGCTGTGGCCAGGGAGTGCAGTGGAGGATGGCCCAAGTGCTTGGGCCCTGCACCCCATGGGAGACCAGGAGAAGCACCTGGCTCCTGCCATCAGATCAGCGCGGTGCGCCGGCCACAGTGCGCCAGCCACAGCGGCCACTGGAGGGAGAACCAACGGCAAAGGAAGACCTTTCTCTCTGTCTCTCTCTCTCTCACTGTCCACTCTGCCTGTAAAAAAAAAAAAAAAAAAAAAAAAACTCAAGGAAAGTTTTTGTAAAGAAAAAATTTTTTGGAAGATTTATTTATTTATTTTGAAAGTCTGAGTTACAGCAACAGAGAAAGAAAAGAGAGAGAGAGAGATCTTTCATCTGCTGGTTCAGTCCCCAGACAGCCACAACGGCCAACACTGGGACAGGTCAAAGCCAGGAGCTAGGAGATTCACCCAGGTCTCCCACGTGAGTAGCAGGGGCCCAAACACTTGGGCCATCTTCCACTCTGCTGCTTTTCCTAGGCCACTGGGGGGAGCTGGATTGGAAGTGGAGCAGCCAGGGCACAAACTGATACCTTCATGGGATGCCAGCATCATAGTGGGTGGCCTTACCCACTACACTGCCACACCAGCCCCAGAAAAAAAAATTAAATGTGAAAAATATAAGGCTGTAAGTAATCCAACACTATCTGACAACATGCTTTGAAGCAAACAAAATAATTATTGCCCAAGGTTGATATTAAATTCAATTTGTATTCTAAAGCAAAAGGAAAATTTATCAAAGTTTAAGAGATGCTTAATGTCAATGAATGAATCATCAAACTATTTTGCAAATTTATGGAAGGCATAATTATGAGAATCCAATAAAAATCTGTGACCACAGAAATTCTCTAGTATTACATTTTTTACCTATGACATGGTAACACTTTACAGTTTAGGAGTATATTTTTCTCTCAATTAGGGATATGGTTTTGAAACTTTTTATACAACACACTTAAACACATTTAGATCCTAAAATAAATAATGATAGATGGGACTTCAAGGAATAATACTTTTGGTCGGATTCTTTCTGTAGTTCTCTGTTAAGTTCATCAATGCGCTGCTGTAGTTTTTTACGTCTCTGTTCTGGTGGCAGATGACTGAAATCTTCTAGTGCTGGGCCCTGAAAAAAAGAGTCTAAATCACTATAAAAGACATTTTCAGGGAATTTTATTTTTTAAGTTTACATGCTATAAAATTAATACACCAATTTTAAGGTTAATTTCAAATCTGCTTCAAACAACTTCTTTCAAAAAAGAGAAATCTACATGTGTAGATTAATGAAAACAAGTCTACTGAAGAAAGAGCTCAAATTTCAGTCATTTTATAAAACCACAAAACAGAATAGGCAAAAATACCACCAGATACAGATAACTAGTAGTGACTAATAACACATCATTTTCAGGCCTTGGCAGAGTAAAATGGATACATACGAACCTTCTTACAGCAACAACAACAAAATGGAAACACATAACATTTTTCATCTATACAAGTTATTTTATTATCACCACATTCCAAAATCAAACCCATTGACATGATACTCAGAATGTTACAAATGTTCAAACTAAAAATATGAAGAGTTGCCGGCGCCGCGGCTCAAAAGGCTAATCCTCCGCCTAGCGGCGCCGGCACACCGGGTTCTAGTCCCGGTCGGGGCACCGATCCTGTCCCGGTTGCCCCTCTTCCAGGCCAGCTCTCTGCTGTGGCCAGGGAGTGCAGTGGAGGATGGCCCAAGTGCTTGGGCCCTGCACCCCATGGGAGACCAGGAGAAGCACCTGGCTCCTGCCATCGGAACAGCGCGGTGCGCCGGCCGCAGCGCGCTACCGCGGCGGCCATTGGAGGGTGAACCAACGGCAAAAGGAAGACCTTTCTCTCTGTCTCTCTCTCACTGTCCACTCTGTCAAAAATTTAAAAAAAAAAAAAAAAAAAAAAAAATGAAGAGTTTATATAACTAAGTAGCAACTTACCTCATAAAGAAAATCTTATTAATGAACTATAATACTACATATAGCTTTTAAATGATTACACTTAATTAACCATTCTTGAGGATCAAAACACACGTGATCATTAAAAAACAAAATATAGGGGCCGGCACTGTGGCACAGCGAGTTAACGCCCTGGCCTGAAGTGCTGGCATCCCATATGGGCGCCGGTTCAAGACCCGGCTATTCTACTTCCAATCCAGTTCTCTGCTATGGCCTAGGAAAACAGCAGAAGATGGCCCAAGTCCTTGGGCCCCTGTACCCACATGGGAGAACCAGAAGAGGCTCCTGGCTCGCTCACGCGAGCGCGCGCTCTCTCTAACTCTGACTTGCAAGTAAATAAATAAATCTTTAAAAAAAAATGCAGAACTACCAAGTGAGGAGAAATTGTATTTGTAGAAAGAGGATATGCTCAATTATCCTTTGCTAATCCAAGTAATATCTTATTTCCTAAAGGAATGATATAATCCAAAGACATATTTCATCTGTAGGAAAGATGTTTGATGTCTGAAAATTTAGATGTTTTGATATTCAAAAAACAATATCATTTAAGAGAAAGTGCTAGCATTTAGATGTAAATTTCTGATTGAAGTGATCTTTTTCCTTTTAAATATTTCAGTCACTGTTACTTTAGCTAAGTTATTAGAACAGAACTCATTAATTAACAACTATTCAATCCATTTAATATAAACCTAATATTACTTTATATACTCCAAAAACTAATATCTTCGTTTTTCTTTGCAAAAATGGTTATTTTAAGAATATGAGTATAGTTCAACTTTTTAAAGCATTATTGAAATTAGCTCCCAAAATAAATGCATCCTTGTCACTTAAACCTAAAACATGCTAAATTGTTTATTTCACCAACTATAAGATTTCTTACTTTTTTAAAAAAGAAAATTCACTTTTAAGATGAGCCATGATCAAATTAAACATTTAATTAATAATACAATCCCCACTATCTTTTCCCAGTGGCCTGCAATTATGGACATCTAACATGCTTGCCAACAAAAAGTAGGGCGTCTTTTCCAAGTAGCTTTTGTTTTTTCAACTTTCAGTCACCAGGAATAAGACTATCAACCAACCAAGTCTGCCCTAGATAAACTAATCACGAAATTTCCTGTACAAAGTTCCTTTAAATTTAGTAGTTAATTCACTTACTACATGAGAATTTACAAAAGGCTAAAAAAGATTAGTTTATTTCCTGCAAGTTATTTGGTATAGCTCCTATATAAGCTCCCAGTAATTTTTGGGTTATCTCCTCATAATGTAGCTCAATTAATTTGTTTGAAATAAATGTCAAATGGAACACACACACACACACACACACACAAATATTTACATCACATGTGCTTCTATTCCCCTTCAGTAGTTCAGAAGAACAGAGCACTAAAACTTTTCTTTCTTTGTTTTTGGAAGAATCTAACAGAGTTCTTGTCAGACACTGAAAATCAGCTTCATATGATCTTTCCAAAGGGTACTAAAAATGATTTTAGCTAAATTTTTCTTCTTCATAAAAACATGAACTTTTGCTCTACTATGTACTTTTAAAATATTTAACCATAATTTTATTCTCCCTCTGTAACACGACATGAACTCCACCCAATAACATTTATAACTTAATGGGTTGATGACAGTTAACCACATTATTTTTTTAGTCTTATGACATTGAGAGTACTGGCATATGCTGGACTACAGATTAAATTATAAAAAGAAAAAACACACACAAAATGTGAGATGTACTTTACCATTTGTTTTGAATTAACAAAACAATGTTTTGAGATTACTTAATGTTGGCACAGTATATAGATCAGCACATAAGGCTTACCATCTTCACCGACCACTGAATAGTTCAATGGAAAACAGAAAGAAATGGTAAATTATTCACATGAAACCATAATACAGAAGATGCAATAATCTATAATTTTTTACAATATTAAATAAATACTGTACATTTCACAATCCAAACAAATATGCCAGAAAAACAACTGTAAGCACATTTTGGGAAAGTGAATTACTTAAAAAAAAAAAAGCATACACCGATGATAATGGGCAGATATTTTCTAAGTTTAATTAAAACTCAAAATTAAATAGTATTCATTCTATCAGTAATCATCCATTTTCTTTTAAAGAGAATTTTTGTGTAAGTGAAATTTACTTTTAAGCTCTTCGTACTCAAAGTACTAATATTTGAAAAGCCAAACATAAAATTAGATCTAGTATTAATCATTTAAAAAGGAATCTTATGTGAAATATTAAAAAATAGAATGTTCTTTCCCAGGGCATTAAAGAAAACACCATTATCTAAATTCTTATAGTTCAAATACTGTTTTGAACTTAAGTATCTCATGGTTAGGTGAAAGTTAACATCTTTAGTTTTAAGAATTTCTTAAAATGCACAGGCTCATTGAAAACACGTTATCATCAAAATAATCAGTGAGTTTCCCAGATTCACGTCTTCTACACATATTTCCTAACAGATGAAAAATTATAGGTTGAATTTTGCTGTTTTTCAATTTTTATTCTGAAATCTGTATACACTTGAAAAAACACTAAAAGCATGGTTGCAACTTTAGAAAACTGATTGTTATTCTTTCTGAAAATATGAAATGACACAGAGTCTGAAGAGACCAATGAGTGTACAGATACTAGAGGTAAATATTTATATACACACATATCTCCCACAGTTTATGGCTATTAAGCCTTCTACAACTGGCATGGCATCTGTTTAGCATCCCAGATACACATATACACACATGCGCACACACAAATACACACACACAGTGACCCAGAAAATGCACTGAGCTTTACAAAATTTATCCTTATATTCACCACAAATGGTTTACAGTCTCTAAAAAAGTTATTTTCCCTATTTGCTAAATGATGGTGTTTCAAGACAAGGTAGTGGGGAGAAGTCAGATAGAATTTCACATAAAAATAAGAATGAATTTTAATAAATATATATGACAAAAATATCTACCCCTTATCTCTAATGAGTTGGCCATACAGATTAATGGTTAGGAAGGTAAGAAAAGATGACATTTGCTATTCATTATCTTTCCAAACTAAGCTTAACATTCTTTAGACTGTCAGCAGTTTCAAGAAATAAAAACCACATTTTATTTTCCCAAGAAAAAAATGGTTGATGAGGAGATAAAAAGATTTAAAGAAAGTCTTCTTTAAAATGCTATTAAACAAAATTATATACAGGACAAGAAACAAAATATTTAAAGTATTTGAACTTGACATCTTGTATGATTTTCAGTAGCTAAGTTTCTATGTGATTTTTCTGGTTTTTATATTAATATCTTTCAGATAAGATAATTATAGCTGAAATAGCAAATGTTCCCATTTTTAGCTAATCCTAGCTTTACTGTCACTTAGAATATTAGAATATTTTGGGGGCCAGCACTGTGGTGCAGCAGGTTAAAGCCCTGGCCTGCAGCGCCAGTTTGAGTCCCAGCTGCTCCATTTCTGATCCAGCTCTCTGCTATGGCCCTGGAAAGCAGTAGAAGATGATCCAAGTCCTTGGATCCCTGCACCCATGTGGGAGACCCATAAGAAGCTCCTGGCTCCTGGCTTTGGATCAGCTCAGTTCTGGCCATTGCGTCCATTTGGGTAGTGAACCAGCGGGTGAAAGACCCCCCCCCCCACCTCTCTCTGTAATTCTGTCTTTCAAATAATTAAAATAAATCTTTTTGCCGGCGCCGCGGCTCACTAGGCTAATCCTCCGCCTTGCGGCGCCGGCACACCGGGTTCTAGTCCCGGTCGGGGCACCGATCCTGTCCCGGTTGCCCCTCTTCCAGGCCAGCTCTCTGCTGTGGCTAGGGAGTGCAGTGGAGGATGGCCCAAGTCCTTGGGTCCTGCACCCCATGGGAGACCAGGAGAAGCACCTGGCTCGTGCCATCGGAACAGCGCGGTGCGCCGGCCGCAGCGCGCTACCGCGGCGGCCATTGGAGGGTGAACCAACGGCAAAAGGAAGACCTTTCTCTCTGTCTCTCTCTCTCTCACTGTCCACTCTGCCTGTCAAAAAAAAAAAAAAATCTTTTTAAAAAATACCCTGTGTATTTTTTAAAGTAATGAACATTCAATGCAAAAAAATGCCTATAAACTAGAAAACTTCACATTCTCACTATACCTTAATAAATACAGGAGAGACGAAAAGGAAATCAGTTAAGTAATAAAAACTATTAGGAATAATTTTATTTTAAGTTAGGCCAAATTCCTAAAACCGTACCCTGGATAGACAAAAGTTTATAAATTGATCTGGCAGTCTATAAGGTCATAAACAATTTAGACAGAAAACATAGACTTATTATCATGAGATACCCAATTACTTTTGAAAAAGAGCATCCAGGGGCCGGTGCTGTGGTGTGGGAGGTAAAGCCTCCACTCACAACACTAGTACCCCATATTGGTGCATGTTCCAGTACAGGCTATTGCACCTTCCATCCAGTTATCTGCTAATGTGCCTGGGAAAGCAGCAGCTTTCCAAGTGCTTGGGCCTCTGCACCCATGTGGGAGACCTGGAAGAAGCTCCTGGCTTCAGCCTGGCCCAGCCCTGGCTGTTGAGGCCATTTGGGAAGTAAACCAGAAGATGGAAGACCTCTATTTCTGTCTCTCCCTCTGTCTCTGTATCTTTGCCTTTCAAATAAAAAAAAAAAAAATCGTAAAAACAAACCAAAAAAGACCATCCAATGATGCTCAAAAGAAGGCATCACAGAGTAAAAGTGACTAATTTGCATATTAAGTAGTCAGGTTTGGGTATACCCTCAAGTTTCCATTAATAGAATCTGATGTCACAAAAGACAAAAGGAAATTACAGGCCCTTTTCCCTTGGAAAAGGTTTGCTGGTACCATGGTAAAACTCAAAAACACTGTTTTAATAGCATATTTCTCAATGCTCACTGGTCCTGGTAACTACCTATACCAGTTTTTCTTTGAAAAATGCAAAAAAAATCCCATTTCTGAAAATGCATTTCAGAAAATCAGTGTCCAACAAAGATAGCTCAGGTTTCTGAATTGACTTCTACAACTCATCAGTTTTAAGACACTTTAAGATATTTTGTAAGCCTGACAGAAAAACTCTTTTTAAGTCCATGTAAAAACACATAAAACTGGCTTATTAAAGAGGTAACTTTCTTCTTTTTGGATTTTCAATATGGAGGAAATTCTGAAGTGACAGGAAAATCTCTCTATGGGTTAACTTTGAAACTGTATCTCATAACTACCAAATACCACTCAAAGCAGAAAGAAATTTCCCAACCCCTTATCTTGTAATCCACTTTCCCCCCGTTTCTCCTCTAATCTCCAGCTGGACTGCTTGTCACATTTTCTATTTTACATACTACTTTCTTCTTTAGCATGAAAACTATAATAATAAAACTAAGAGAGGATTTTAGCCTTCTAAAACTGAGCCCTGTAAAAACAATGTATGAATTTTAAAACATAATGATTAAGCAAACAGCTTTAAGTCCTATAGGTATAAAATTTTACTTACAAACTTTTAATAAAGATGTCACATGTTTAAGTTTCTATAGGTCTCACAGCTCTAATCACCTAAGATTTTTCATGGAATTATACTTAACTTCCTATCTCTGTGACTATACTGTGTAGAGTACTTCAACTAGGCCTGGTAGACTCAATACGAAGGATATAAAAATGATTACAAAAACATAGCTACTAAATAGTAATTTCTTATGATTTATGTAAAAACATTATGTTTAGTATGATCTAAATCATCACAGAGAAGCAACACAGAAATTCTACCCTCATATCTCAGGAATAAAAATCTCAAATATGATTTTTTGGAGTCTTTCAAAAAAGTGTTAAAGGCTTTAAAAGTAACGACAGGCAGTCTTGTAAGTAACACAAGTTTATCCACAGGGATTGTCAAAATGCTATTAATTACCTGTTACATGACCCATTTATATAGAATTAGGCAAGGCAAATGCAAAGTTCTTAAAAAGCAAAAAAGGAAATTCAAAAGGGACATAATACACTGGGGCTGGGACATTTCTACCGCATTATTGATGTCAGTGAAGTCTGTCATACTGTTATAATGGAAATGTAGATAAAAATGTAATCTTGCCTTAAATGAAGATGTCTTGCTCCACAGGTGGCTAAAATGTAATCTGAGATTAGAAAGGGCTACAGAATAGGGGTGAGCATGGCACAGAGATCGGGAGACCACTTTATAATGCCTACACTCCATAATGGAGTGCCTGTGATCCATTCCTAGATCCACTTCCAATAGAGCTTCCTGCTAATGAAGATCTTGGGAGATAGCAGGTGATAGCTCAAATACCTGGGTCCCTACCACCTATGTGGAAAACCCAGATTGAGTTTTGGATTTCTGGCTTCAGCTTGGTCCATCTCCATTGTTGTGGGTATTTGGGGAGTGAACAGATACAAGATCTCTCTTTCTATATCTCTGTCTTTCAAATAAATAATAATTATTACTTTTAATTTTTAAAGGACCAAAGAAAACAGGGGAGCAAAGAAAAGAAAAGGAAGAAGAATCCAATTTTAGCATATTACTGTTAATGATTAAACTTAATTTTAAAACCAAACTGCTAAGACTGATTTTTCATCAATAGGTTTTTTACACTATGTTTTATAACATCCAAACCATTATTATAGATGTGTCTGAACTATGGGCTACAGTTATCAAAAGAATACCCTTAAAACCAAACAAGAAAAATTAGCCTAACATAATGGAATAAGACTAATTTATTTACCACTAGGATAATAGTTGTTGTTAAGGAAAAGCTTAATACTGTATTAGCTTTTTAAGTAAGTAAATACCAAAGGCTGGCCAACAAAAAAATACAGGGAAATTGACAAAAATTATTTACCTTTAATTCAAGAAAACAAATTATGTTATGTAAACATTATTCAATATTATTTAGTATTTATGGGCTTTACAATTTACAAAATACCTTCTAACATATTATCTTAGTTTGACTTATAAACAATCTTTATATTTGATATGCCTATCATTTTCTTATTTATTGGAAATTGTGCTTAATGCTTTTGAAAGTAAGCAGGGCAATTAAAATTGACCTGGACATTTTATTGTCAACAAAATAATATGTTCTAAAATTGGCAGGTGAAGTCAGCATTAGTGACAAATTATTACAAGAGTAACTCTGGTGACAAATTACTGAAAGTCTTAAAAATGTAAATACATTACAAGACAATGGTGGACATATGATTTCACATAAACAAAAAAAATAGCTAAATATGATTGTACCCAGCACCCTCTTTATAATACCATTTTTTTATGGTTGAGTATTTTCAAATGTATAAAGAGGAGTTGATTTTAACTTAGGGCAGCTATACTCAATTCTGTGGTGGTTTTAAACTATATATTTCCAGGAGAGAGCCTTATAATGAGGGTGGAGAGTATTAAAAGCCACACTACACACACAATAGGCCATCATGCATTTTAATCCATTATTAACTTACCCCTCTTTTGAGGCTTCTGAAAGAAGGAATTCTGGGCTTCCCTGTTTTTATTTCATTCATACAATAATGCACGGGCTCAATGGAGAATGTGAGAAACTGGGACCCATTAGGAGTACTGGATGTGAATAAACTAGTAGGGGTTAAGGGTGGGGACTGTGGCTAATATGGAAATAAAGAAAGGAATCAATAAGCCAAATGTGCATTGCTTTGCCCTAAATGAAATCTCTATTTTTGGTAACATATTTTTCACAAAATATCCTCAAATAAAGTATTCTATAGAAATATTAAACAGTTTTGTCCAAAACTATCATTTTGAAAAGTCAAATTTACCTTTAAAAATGTTTAATTTCACGTGATCACCTTTATAAGATGACAGATTAAAAATATAAAATACACAAACTATGTTAGAGAGCAACATGACCTAGATTAAAAAATATTTTCTGATTTCTAAAATATTAGCATCATCACGAATTCCTAGTTATTCTTAACCTGTACTTGTCAAGAGATAAAGGCATTAGCTATAGCTAGTTATCTAAATGTCACAATAAAATATTTAAGGTATAATTGATTATTAACACAAATAAGCAAAAATAATTTATTATAGGCTTTCTTCTCAGTTTTTCTAATACATTCTTATTTCATGTGTCTCTTTTTTTTAAAATCCCAAAATTCCTTGTATTTCTAAGAGCTATACTCTGATCTAGCCAAAAAAGATCTTACCTCTCAACTTCTTGAGACAAAATTGAAAGTATGAATAAAAGCTGAGTTAATTATAATTGTGCTGGTAAAGATAATTATAGGTATATTGTAATTTGAGTTAAATTTCATCCACACTCATGACAGAATCAAAAAGATGAATTAAGTAGAACATATTCTAATAAATATAACATTGCAGTTTAAAACTATATATCTGGGGCTAGCACTGTGTAACAGGCAAAGCCGCCGCCACAATGCCAGCATCCCAAAGAGCATTGGTTCATGTCCTTGCTGTTCCACTTCTGATCCAGTTCCCTGCTAATAGCCTCGGAAAACCAGAGAAAGATGGCCCAAGTGTTTAGGCCCCTGCTACCCACGTGGGAGACCTGGAAGGAAATTCCTGGCTCCTGTCTTCGGCCTGGCCCAGCCCTGGCCAGTGTGGCCATCTGAGGAGTGATCCAGCAGATGGAAGATCTCTGTCACTCCCTCTCTCTCTCTGTAACTCTGCCTTTCAAATAAATAAATAAATAAATAAATAATTTTTTAAAGGATGTATCTTCTCACAGATAGGACACTACTGCAATCACTAAATTATTAGTGAAAGACAAAGCATTCCTCTACTCCATTTTGCTAACCTGGCTAGCTGGATTTGTATATCTAAATTAAATGACATATCAAAAGATAGATTCTAACAAAAAGTGAGATTCTCTTGGCAAACCAGAAATTTTTAAAACTTCAATTAATCAAGAACACTAAGCCCTTCCCATTAAAAACTCATATGGATAATAAATAATTTTATTAGTATGATCTGTAAGACCTAATCTGACATTTATTATTGTGGTGGTCAAACATTTATTCCAATGAGAATTATAATTTTAGTGGTCTTTCAGTCGACCACATGTTTCCTTAGAAATTCTGGTAGAAATTATATACAAAGTAAATTTCAAAGTATAACACTTAACTGCATAGGGACTACTCAATATTTTTACTCATTACAACCAAGCAGTGGTCAAATGTTAAATCCAGATCTCATTTTTACTTAAGGCATAAAAATCCATTTCCTAATAAGTATAAGTTCAAATCTTCCAAACTGAAAATGTTTATTCTTCATTAGTAGTAAATCATTAACCATTCAATACCTACATTGATACACTAAAGAAACCTGAAATAGCGTATAGGAATTTTATGATTTTTTACCTTTGGCTTCTTTCCAAAGAGCCACAATTTGCCCTTGGCTTTTCCCACTGTGGTTTTGGCATCTACCTTCCCACCTTCCTGTCTGGATGCACTGATAGTCCCATCAGAAATGGTTCTATAAATATGTTGACTGTAATCTTCAAATGGAAAGTCTCCTGGAGGTTCAAAACCAGACTTGAAGGAGTCTACCACCATTTGAGAGTCCTACAAACAAGAACAGAAATTTTTAAAACCAATTCATTTGTTCATAATACATTAGCTTTCAAAACTTTAATCAGTGCAAGAAAACAAAACTTTAAAGAAATAATTCTGAAGTAATTATTTAATGTTTAAAGTAATTTTTCTTGTGAATTTTTAATAAATATTTCAAACCCTATAGAAAAACTACTACACTTATAAATCACCACTTAATTTACCATATCCCCTGAAATTCAACTGAAAACTATTTACTGATAGTTACTGATAAGAAAGGCTAAACTGACAAAAAGAATATATAGAAAAATTATTATAAAGCATAAACCCTGAGAACTTCTGAAGGAAATAGGCTTTTTGCTTTAAAGGATGTTTGTATACAAAGATTCTGGTCACGGGAATAAAGAAAGAGCATCTAATCATTAAAGAGTAAGAGAGGAGCAGAAAGGCTTTTATTCATCCAACAGGGAAAAGGATACATAAAAATACATTAAATTTACATTGTGGAATGTTAACATTTCAATAGGAAAAAAATCTTATAAGCAATGTAAAAAGCATATTTGGAAATGCAAAATTTATGATAATTCAACTAAAGCTTAAAACCTCACATGAAAATTACATATTGTTTCAAGACATACATACCTCTAACTGAATATTTTATTGACACTTTAAGCTCATTATTTTCTTTTTTTTGACAGGCAGAGTTAGACAGTGAGAAAGAGAGAGAAAGGTCTTCTTTCCATTGGTTCACCCCCCAAATGGCCACTATGGCACATCTGAAGCAAGGTCCTGGTCTCCCATGCAGGTGCAGGGCCCAAGCGCTTGGGCCATCCTCCACTGCACTCCAGGGCCACAGCAGAGAGCTAGACTGGAAGAGGAGCAACCGGGACAGAATCCGGCGCCCCAACCGGGACTAGAACCCAGGGTGCAAGCGCCGCAGGTGGAAGATTAGCCTAGTGAGCTACGGTGCCGGTCTAAGATCATTATTTTCAAACAGGATACTTTATTCTCCACAAATTCTTCCCCATTCCTAACTACCTCTCTTCTTTTCTATTTCTATTAATAGCATATTTTGTCCATCATTTAGCTAAGAGTCACACCTCACTTCTGTCACTAATGCAACCCTCAGCAATCATTTGCTAAGGATAAAAAGACTGCAAGATGAGGGGCCCAATTAATATTGAATAACCCTGGATCTGGGCATTCAGAAACATATGAAGGGTCATCAAAAACTTCACAGAAAATTTATATTATAAAAATATATATTTCAAAGATTTGTTGCATAAAAATAAACTTATCTTTACATTCTACTTCTCTACAAGCTTTCTGAAATACCCGTGTATATACACACTTTATATTTTCCAATTATTCGAGAAGTCAAAAATAGTTTTTCCATTTTTAAATTTAAGTAAGGATTATATTTGTTGTTACGGTAAGGATGCTCACTAATATTTATATGATCTCTACTTGATAGGTTTGCGGCAAATACTAAAATATGTAGTACATACTTGACTTCCACCAAACACTAGTTCTCTAATCTAGTTTTTTCCTCATATCCTCAGTTTCTGCCCATCATGCCTTTTGGTTACTCAATCAGTGTTCACTAAGGAGTGGAATGACCATATAAAAGATTCAGCTACACCTTAATTAAGATATATTATGAGGGATGGGTCTTCGGCACAACAGTTGAGACACCACTTGGGACACTCACTGTATCAGAGTGCCTGAGTTTGAGTCCCAGCCCTGCTCCCAATTCCATCTTCCTGCTAATGAGCTCAAGTAGTTGGGTTCCTGCCACTTACGTGGAGACCAGGATTGAGTTCCAGGCTCCCAGCTTCAGCCTGGCTCGCTCCAGATGTTGCAAGCAGTGAAATAGCAGATGGGAGATCTTTGTTTCTCTTTCTCTCCCTTCTCCTCCCCCTCAAATAAAATAAAAGCCAATATTATTTATTTTTTAAAAACACATGGAGGGGCTGACACTGTGGTGTAGCAGGCTGGAACTCCATCTGTGGTGCCAGCATCCTATATAGGTACTGGTTCCTGTTTCAGCTGCTCCTCTTCTGATCCAGCTCTCCGCTATGGCCTGGGAAAGCAGCAGAAAAAATGCCCAAGTGCTTGGGCTCCTGCACCCACGTGGGAAACCCAGGAGATGCTCTTGGTTCCTGGCTTTAGATTGGCCCAGCTTTAGCAGCTGCCGTCATTTGAGGAGTGAACCAGCGGCTGGAAGACCTTTCTCTCTCTCCCTCCCTCTGTCTGTAGCTCTGCTTCTCAAATAAACAAATAAAAAAATCTTTTAAACACAAACACACACACATTGTAATAAGACAAATCTCCTCAAGAGGAGGAAGGACAAAACAGTTTCCTTTCCTCATAATGCCCTCCATCATTATTCTATATACTAACCATGTTTCTTGACTGAGAACAAGTACCAACTCCTATGTTCAAGACAACTGACAACACGACATCTATCTGACCATATCATTCTCTAAATTCTCATTAGACTAGAGTATAAGACAACTGTAACACGCAGCTCACAGATTGGTTATACTTTTGGACTAGAAATGAAAAACTAGGAGCTGGCGCTGTGATGCAGTGGGTTAACGCCCTGGCCTGAAGCGCCAGCATCCCATATGGACGTCTGTTCGAGACCCGGCTGTTCCACTTCCAATCCAGCTCTCTGCTATGGCCTGAGAGAGCAGCAGATGATGGCCCAAGTCCTTGGGCCCCTGCACTCGTGTGGGAAACCTGGAAGTTTCTGGCTCCTGGCTTCAGATCGTCACAGCGTTCGCTCGCTCTTGCTCTTTCTCTCTCTAATTCTTTCAAATAAATAATTTAAAAAAAAGAAATGAAAAACTAGAAGGGAGAAAGATATGGTTAAGACATCTTGCCTTTTTTTTTTTTTAAAGAATCAGAGCTTCGCTACGGCCTGGGAAAGCAGTAGAAGATGGCCCAAGCCCTTGGGCCCCTGTACCCATGTGGGAGACCCAGAGGAAGCTCCTGGCTCCTGCTTTCGGATCAGCACAGCTCGCCGCGGCCATTGCAGCCAACTGGGGAGTGAACCATCAGATGGAAGACCCCTCTCTCTCTCTGCCTCTCCTTCTCTCTGTGTGTAACTCTGAATTTCAAATAAATAAATAAATAAATCTTTTTAAAAAGTAAAAAAAAAAAAAAGAATCAGAGCTTCAGCATTCAGAATAGTCCTTAGAGTCCAAAGGAGTCTAACCTATTGCAAGAATTTCTCTTATGGAATGTAATTTAGAATCAACAGAGATTACTTCACCTCTTTCCCAATTAATTTCACTACTGAACCTGCAAACATAAACCAAATTCATTTTTTCAGAGACAACTAGATAATACTTACTCTCCTTTCATCAACTGATTTTGCTGCAAGAATCATTCCTTCCAAACATTTTGAAATGATAGGAATAACTTTGCGTTCTGAGTCTGCAAATCCTCTGTAACACTCACTGAGCTTAATAGTCCTTCGTTCATCCATTTCTTGTAGTTGCTAATAACCAGGAATTAAAAAAAAGAAAAAATATTTTCTTATCATTCTAAAGATCAGTCAGTGACCCTTCCTCAAAAAGTAATATAGATTTCTATTTATCCTAATCATTACACTTTTTTTTGTTAGTTCCTTTTAACAAATGCTATGCAGCTTTACAATACTTAAAATCTAAGGCTTGCTAAACAGTAAGAGAAAGAAAACAAATCTATTAAGGATTTTAATACATCCTAAAGCCAGGTGATACTGATTTTCAAGACTTCTAAAGCTGCCAGGTCCTCTTTAACCATAGTAGTTCTTGTTTGTGCTTACAGAAGTATTTTTGTTTGAAGACACAATTCTAGTAGCAACCAGCTTTTTAAAGCCATTAGCCTATAATGTATACAAATCTGAAATTTTTAATCCTTTAAATTAGTTCAGAACACTTTGGTAAGACCTGGCTGGACCAAGGGTCCATAGTTGATTGCAGACTAATAGGTACCCAGACCTACCACAATCTACAGTTTAAAGAATGACTCTCAAAAAAGCTGGAGACACAGAGGTGTCCAGGAGCCACAGGTCAAAGTGACACATATATACAATCCAATCATGACAATTCAAAATACTGGTACATGCTACCAAGAAATGTACTGGGACACATGAAGCTCAATAATTTAAATGCATGTTTGATACTTCCTATTTAAAACTGACCTTTTTCTTTCCTTGGAATAAGGTACACTGTTTAAGTATTCAACTCCCATAGTCTTCATACCACTTTTTCTCTTTAATTACTTTAATAATTTTAAAGTTTGAGACTTGCATTTACACACGGACAACCTATTCCTGGTATCACAAGGTGGCCAGAATGCTCCATAGCAAGGTCCAAACAAAAGGAACAGGCTCCAAATCACAAACAGTAGTTTATCTTTCAGTTCAGGTTTCCCTCAAATAGGAAGATTGAGTCAGAGAACCCAGAAAAACAAGAGGGCGGACTGGCTGGCTTGACACTCTGGTTTAAATGAACAGAATCTGATACCCACTCCAGTCTACCAGCTCTCACTATACTTCTTCTGTTCTTCTAACTTGGCTTATAAAGAAAACAGTATGCCAGTTCTCTTTTCACAGAAACCCTGCTCCTACAGACTATTTCATTCAGCATGTTTGTTAAATCTCTGTTCTCTAGATTCCCTTCTTTCTAGAAAAAAACAGTAACATGGTTTTACCCTCATATAAATTCTGGAGTTTTTATCTGAGGCTCTTTGGCAACTGCTATCAAGTCATGATGGACAGAATTTAGAAGCAAGTTCAAGGCCCAAATTACATTTAGCATCAAACAGAGCCTGTAAGATAGCAGGCAGAACCAAACTAACAAATACATTTTAAACGATTTATTTCTACCACCTGGACTAATGCCAATGATCCTGGGATGGTGTCAAAAAGGTACATGCCAATTCAAGGTGAGCAGATTACAATCACATCAAAATACTTGATACAATATAACAATACTTCAAAAAGCCCATGGGAAAATGGAATTAAAATGTAAGATTATTTTAATGCAAAAACACTGTTAATTCCACACATAATTTTTATATCAAACACATTTTTCACAAACTTTTTTTCATATGCACATATTTCACATTTTCTGCACCAAAATTAATATTTTCATTTTTAAATGCTTATTTTTATTTTAAAGGTAGCGGGGCTTGACCAGACCCAAGCCAAAACCAAAAGGCTGGAACTGTCATGTGGGTGGCAGGGGCTGAAGTACTTGAGCCATACTCTGCTGCCTCCCAGGATTCATATTAGCAGAAGTTGGATCCAAAGTGGAGTAGCCAGGACTTGAACCAGGCATTCTAATATGGAATATGGGTGACCAAAGTGGCAGCTTACTCTGCTGTGCCACATTGCCTACCCTTTAACTCCTTTTTTTCCATTTTCCATAAACTTTCTGGAGTACTCTCATATTAAAATTTATCTCAAAAACATTAGTGTAGTGTTTTAGTGAACTGTAAATAATACCACTAAATAAATATGCAGAAAATTTTCTGATTTCAAAGTTAGAGAGAGGGGAGTATTGTGGTGCAGTGGGTTAAGCTGCTGCTTGCAATGCAAAAAGGATGCCAGCTGGTTTCAGTTCCTGCTACTCTGCTGCTAATTCAGCTTCCTACTAATGTTCCTGGGAAGGCAGCAGAGGATGGCCCAAGTAGTCAGACCCAGAGTATAGAAGATGGGTCTCCCTCCATCTCTGTCACTCTTTTAAATATTTTCTAAACAAATAAAAGGGAAAATTTACTTTCCAAACCTATATTCATAGTTAAACCTCCTATCACTAATTTTGTTAACTAGTGAATCTAAAAACATACTGATTTAAAACTTAAGTTTTGTATTTAAAAACTAGCTCTCTCAAACTACATTAACTTAATTTTTCTAAAATTTACCTTGTAAATCTGAGGAATCACTACGTAGAAATGCTTGTGTTGTTCTCCATTAAAGTTCTGTAACTGTGCAGCATATTCATTTTTATTCTCATCAGCCATATGTGTACGCAGATTCAACTGCTGTTTGGCCTAAAGGCAAATTGGACCAAATCATTATCAACAACAAATTCATAGCAATTCACTTCTCTGAAAATGATACTATAACTAGATCCCCTCAACAGAGAAGCCAACATTCGACATCAAGAGAATCATGAAGTAGTCTGACTCTTTCAAAGCAATAACTATTTAAAATATAAATGGATGCTTGCAAATCTTATGGTCAGAGTGGTCTCCTTATTACAATATTCCTCTTTTCCCTATTGCAATTACCTTACTTCTTTGTAGCAATCCATTCAAATAAAACCTGCTCTTATCAAAATCAGATTGTAAATAACTAAATAAATTACATTGTATCCTAAAAGAATATATTTTTAATCAGAAGAGAAACAGAGGCACCTTCACAAATGTTTTAGACAATTAAGAAAGTAAAACATTTCTCTGATTCATTTATATCCAACTAAAATATGAAACTAAAAGTCACAGTGCAAGTAATGACGGTAAATAATGATAAAAATGTGATCTTTAGATAACATATTCAACAATGATTTCCACCTTGGTGCAAAACCATAGGTACTTTAAGTAATACTTGTTTAGAATAATATAGTTCTATTCTTTCCATCTCTTGGAGAAAACCAAAATAGTATTATCTACAATGATCAGAACATTAGAATACAAACACAAATTGTTGATTCTAGACTTACTAAAGAGTAACCTAAACAAATTTCTCAACTGTTCTAATAAGAAAACACACAAAATCAGAATTAAATTCGATTTTTCAGTGTTCCAAGCATTTTACAAGACATTGCTTTGTAAACTATAGAACACTGTGAATATACTTTGTTATTCTAATTCCAGTTTCCACAAATGTGGTCCCCATCTTCTAATACTAAGTTTACAAGTTTAATTCTTAACTCAGAAATGAGAGACCTATGGAAATACATAGTAGCCAACATCTCATATAAGCCCATAAAAGTCTCTTTTATCCATGGTATATTTGAATATTATAAAATAAATAATATGGACACTAAATCCTATGCCCAAACAATTTTTATACAAAAACATATTCCAAGTTCCAATCTGGAACTCTAACATTCATTTATCACTGCATCTCTTCATTTTCTACCACAAGCCAAGTAAAGGATTTCAAATTCTTTCCCGTCAGAGGAAACTGTTCCAGTTTTAAGTCACTGGAACATATGTGAAATAGTCGAAGCAACATTACAATTCATCTAAGAATAAAGAATCTGTTCCAAATATCTAAAAAGCTATTCAGAGAAAAAAATAGACTGGATTTTTTTTTTTTTTTTTTGGATCAAAAAACCTAAAACAGAGAGATGAGTGGAGTCAATATAAGAAAATCTTAAATCAGGGGTGGGGGAAAATGAGCAGCCGGCTGGAGACTGTACATTTCCAATGACAGGGAACTCACTATCATTATAGGTATGGTAAGTCACTAAAAAGAGGGTAGAAAATATGAGTATAAGCAACACAAGTTATACTTAGAAGACCTTTAAAGTAAGTGTAACCTGGAATTTACACGGCTTTAAGGGTTTTCTTTAATTGGAAAAGAAGATGGAAGGCAGAAATAAATTATTCCCCTCTCCCTTCTTTTTTCTCATTCTGATCCTGTAGAGAATCATGAAATCCAAGAAAGAAAACAGAATAATGGTGGGCCTTTAGAATATACAAAAGTATGATGTGATGTTCATCTATAATTCAAAATCCTAACATTTCAGCACTATTAAAATTCTAAGATAATAAAGAGCAGCATAGGTATGGGGGCAGGGTGGCTAAACAGCAGCAGTACCAAAGTTAATGCTCCTAACAGTTGTGTTACAAAACATCTGGCCCAGAATCAGCAACAAGAGAATCTGGTTTTCCAAAATGAATTAATAAAGCTAAAATCACATATTCTTGACACACACACTGCCCAGCCACTATCTGCAAACCCTGAAGCTTTCTATCTTATTTTGGAACAAGACAGAAACTCAATCCTAATAGCAACTATGTCTTCCCTCTGCATTATGAATGCAACTATTATAATAAATTAATATACATTACTTTCTCAAACCAATAAGTAGGCAAATATTTGTATATTTTAGACACAGAGACGGTGTATCTCTTGAGGAAATTCTAATATGTATATAAATGTGTGACTTTTTTCCATACATAGGTAAATTATTTTGATATCAATGTTAGTTTGGATTATTTCTTACCTTTTCAACATCTGCCTTGGTTGCATTGGTATCATTATCCAATCTTTCGTAACTCTGCTGTGCCTTTTCTGCCTCTCTACATTCTCTTTCAAATTTCTTTTTACTCTGTTAAAAAAAAATTGACAAAATTAGATCTCATTTTAAAAATAAAATGTTGCCATCTTGTCTTACGTAGAAATGAAATGCATACTGAAAGTAAGACCTGTCCTTTCTATTAAAAAACAATACATGTGACTTAAATAACAGACATTAATTATACAACAAGGGGGGAAAATACAGGCATAACTGAGTTAATATTCATATTTCATCTCCTTTCAATAAGGAAAATATATTTTGGGTAAGGTTTTGTTATATGCTCATCATCAGCAGGGCTTTTTGGTTTGCTTGCTGTTTGTTTTGTTTCATTGGTTGTCTTTCCTGCTTTTAATACTTTTTTGGTGGGACCCAAAAATAGCTTGGGGAGTAGAAGTATCCTTCCAAAGTGGTATTACATTGTTTCTGCCAAGTGTCCCAGGAATACCATTAGTCGAGACCCAATTTATTTGAAAGGCAGAGTTAGAGAGAGAGAGAGAGGAGAGACAAAGACAGAGATCTTCCATCCATTGGTGATTACACCAAATGGCCACAAAGGATGGGGCTCGGCCAGGCTGAGTCAGGAGCTTCATCCCACATGGGTACAGGGGCTCAAGCACTTGGGTCATCTTCCACTGCTTTCCCAGGCCATTAGCAGGTGGCTAGATTAGAAGTGAAGCAGCTGGGACTCAAACTGGCATCCATATGGGATATTGATATTGCAGGTGGCAGTTTCTCCCACTTTGCCACACAGACCCGATTAAGATTTTTTTTATTTATTTGAGAGTTAGGGTTACAGACGGAGAAAGGGCGAGACAGAGAGAAAGCTCATCCATCCTCTGTTCACTCCCCAAAAGGCCTCAACGGCCAGAGTTGAGCCAATCTGAAGCCAGGAGCCTTTTAGCCTACTACGCCACAGCACCGGCCCCCAAACCTTGATCTCTAACCCAAATAACTATGACTTTGCAAAAGCTGTTTACAACTAAGTCATGAAATGTATACCTTTTTTTTTTTAAGATTTATTTATTCATTTGAAAGTCAGAGTTACACAGAGAGGCAGAAAGAGAGAGAGGCAGAGAGAGAGAGAGATCTTCTATCCACTGGTTCACTCCCCAATTGGCCTCAATGGCTGGAGCTGTGCCGATCCAAAGCCAGGCGCTTCCTCCAGGTATCCCACGTGAGTGCAAGGGCCCAAGGACTTGGGCCATCTTCTACTGCTTTCCCAGGCCACAGCAGAGAGCTAGATCAGAAGTGGAGTAGCTGGGACTTGAACCAGCACCCACATGGGATGCTGGCACTGAAAATGGCAGCTTTACCCACTACGCCACAGCGCCGACCCTACGTATACCATTTTATATCCTTTCTTACAAACTTTTTTAAAATGGTAGAGTTTATACTTTTTTCCCCCAATTTGCTTAGTTTTCAGTGCATTGATTTTAAAACAATCCCAGTTTCTCCCAGTTCTTTAAATCTCTCCACATTTTCTGATACATCAGGAATTCTATCAGTTTTACTGTCTTGATTAAATCCTTCCCAAAATTTCAGCTCATTACCAACTAGTCCTAATACCCGGCTACTTCCCTGGGATTTCTCTTCCCCATTATCCCAGGGACTTCTTAGACCTACCTCTTGATTTTAATTTCCTAGTTCCATGCTTTCTCCTTTCTCTATCCGATCATCATTTTTCTAGAACATATTGACAGTAGTGTTGTAATAGATAATTTTTTGAATCTCCATGGATAAAAATGCCTTTACTGAGGCCAACATTGTGGCCTAGCAGGTTAGGCTTCCACCTGCGATGCTGGCATCCCATATGGATTCCGGTTCGAGTCCCAGCTGCTCCACTTCCAATCCAGTTCCCTGCTATTGTTCTTGGTATGACAGTAAAGGATGGCCCAAGTACTTGGGCCCCTGCACCCACACAGAAGACCCAGAAGCTGCTCTGGGCTCCTAGCTTCGGCATGGCCCAACCCCCACCATTGTAGCCATTTGGGGAGTGAACCAGTGATAGAAGATTTCTCTCTCTCTCTCTTTCTGCCTCTCCTCCTAACTCTGCCTTTCAAATAAATAAAGTCTTTTAAAAAAAATGCCTTTACCATTATTTTTAATTGATTAATGTTGCCAGAGTATATATATCTTTGTTGGAAATCACTCTACTTAAGAAATTTAAAAATATGATTCCATTATCTTCTTGCTTCCTACATGACTGTCCAATTCCATTCTGATTCTTAATTGCATGAAGTGTGTTTGTTTTTTTCGTTCTTCTGTCTGGAAGTTGGTGGGCTCTTCTCTCTGACATGTGTTTTGAAACTTCACAAAGATGTGTTTTGATATGGATCTATTGTGTCAGGGACTTGGAAAATTCTATCTGGAAACTGATCTTTGAATTTGGTGGAAATTTTCTTGAATTATTTTGCCCATATTAGATGTTTTCTCTTTTCTAGGATGCTAATTATTTTGAAAATGTACCGATGAGGGGACTCCAAAAAGTTCATGAAAAAATGGAATGCCAAAGCAAATCTCCCGTGAACTTTTTGAAGCCCCCTCACACCAGATGAGTCCTCTTGTTTTATTTTCATTCATATTTTTATCTCTGTTATTCTGTTTTACTTTGACAGACTTCTTCAACTTCATCTTTTATTCTTTCTAGAGGATTTTTCATTTCTGCTATCATAAAGGTCTCTTTTTTTATATTTTCTTTTTTAATAGGACCTTATTTGGTGGATGCAATATTTTCTCCATTCACTTTGAGAATATTATTCACAGTTCTAGTATTTTCCTTGTTTATATTTTTCAATTCTGTTTCTTCCAAGTTGCCTTTCTCTCCCACATATTTTTTCTCTCTACCTGGTTATATTACTCAGAGAAAAATCTTTTCCAATTTCTTGCTATCCATAATCCAGAAAAGATATGCCTTGCTACGTATATTCTGAAAATTGCTCAGAAGAGAGCAGAGGATCTCAACATTTTGTTTTAACCTAACTTCCTTTTGAGGACCAGTAACAATGTCAATTTTGTGTTTTGATCTCAAACTTGACTGACTACAAAGTAAAAAGCTTTAAGTTTCTCATGGGATACCTTCCTTCCTTTGATATGATAGAAAAATTTCAATCATTTCTTCCTTGGCCAGTGGGCAGAATTCTTATAGTCTACTCTCACTAAAAGTATACTCCTTTAAAAGTTCAAATTTTATACAAGGATATAAGTTACAACTCCCCACTACCCTGTATAACTTATCAAAGCCCATGCCCTTAGCAAATACCAGACCCAGTAAACCATCATACCCCAAAACTCCTAAATGCATTTTTTCAAACACCAGCCTATTAGCTCATATACCTATTGCTCTGCTTTTGTTGATCTTTATTTCCTAGTAGCTAAAGATTTCCCTTTCTTAAAATACAATAAAAAAAAAAACCTAGTATATATATGTATTTGTAGCCAAAAGGTTTCTGACCTACCTCCATTTGCCATACAGCCTAGATCCAGATATTACCTGTAATTTGCATCAAATAAATGTGCTCCAAATTTTTTTTTTAAATGTAGATTTTATTTAGGAATGGGCATTTGGTACATTAAATGCCATTTGGAATACCTGCACCCCCTATTGGAATGCCTGGGTTACTCTTGATTCCAGCTTCCTGCTAATACATACTCTTAGAGGCAGCAGGTGATGACAGCACAAGTACTTGGGGCACTGCTACCCAGGTGAAAGACCTGGACTGAGGGCCAGGCACCTGGCTTTGGCCTAGACCAGCAGAATGAACCAGCAGACAGAAGATCTCTTAGTCTATCTCCCTCTCTCTGCCTTTAAATAAATAAATAAAAACAGAAAAAAAAATTTAACTGTAGGCATTATTATGGTCTTTCCCTCTATTAGTATGGGATATCAAATGATATTAGCATTTTATTCAAAACACAGAAAAATATCTCAATATGCATAATATATAGAATATCCATTTCTATGAAAATTAACGTAAGAGTTTCACATTTAATCCTCTGAAACTCAGTTCAGAGCTGTGTTTTTTTTTTTTTAACTTTTATTTAATAAATATAAATTTCCAAAGTACAGCTTTTGGATTACAGTGGCCTTCCCCCCCCATAACTTCCCTCCCACCTGCAACCCTCCATCTCCCGCTCCCTCTCCCATTCCATTCACATCAAGATTCATTTTCAATTATCTTCATATACAGAAGATCAATTTAGTAATATATTAAGTAAAGATTTCAACAGTTTGCACCCACATAGAAACACAAAGTGTAAAATACTGTTTGAGTACTAGTTATAGCATTAATTCACAATGTACAACACATTAAGGACAGAGATCCTACATGAGGAGTAAGTGCACAGTAACTCCTGTTGTTCACTTAACAAATTGACACTCTTGTTTATGGCGTCAGTAATCACCCTAGGCTCTTGTCATGAGTTGCCAAGGCTATGGAAGCCTTCTGAGTTCGCTGACTCTGATCTGATTTAGACAAGGCCATAGTCAAAGTGGAAGTTCTCTCCTCCCTTCAGAGAAAGGTACCTCCTTCTTTGATGGCCCGTTCTTTCCACTGGAATCTCACTCACAGAGATCTTTCATTTAGGGTTTGTTTGGTTTTTTTTCCCCAGAGTGTCTTGGCTTCCCATGCCTAAAATACTCTCATGGGCTCTTCAGCCAGATCCGAATGCCTTAAGGGCTGATTCTAAGGCCAGAGTAGAGCTGTATTTTTAAACCTAATAGATGTAAGTTACTAATCTGGGTGTAAAAGGAAGCTATTATATACAAAAATATTTTTATATTAGGTATCTTATTTATATAAGAACATCTACATAAAAAATTCTTTGTAACAGTTAAAGAAAGAATCACTAGTCCAAAAATGATAAAAACACTCTTTCCTTGAAAGCATATCACTCCCCAAATGGCAGCAACGGCCAGATCTGCGCTGATCTGAAGTTAGGAGCCAGGAACTTCTTCCAGGTCTCCGACATCAGTGCAGGGGGCCCAAGCACTTGGGGCATCTTCCACTGCTTTCCCAGGACATACCAAAGAGCTGAATTGGAAGTGGAGCAACTGGGTCTCAAATCAGTGCCCATATGGGATGCTGGTATTGCAGGCAGCAGCTTTACCTGCTACGCCACAGCGCCAGCCCCTAGTCTATACATTTAACATGAAAAACTTCCTTCAGCATAATTTTTAAGAAATGCAGTGTCCATCATAGTAATAATACAGTAAAGAATAAATTGCTTATAATCTGAGGGTTCAAAAAGAGTATCTTGGGGCCAGCACTGTGGCATAGGGGGTAAAGCTGCCACCTGCAGTGCTGGCATCCCACATGGGTTAAGTTAGAGTCCTGGCTGCTCCACTTCCAATCCAGCTCTCTGCTACAGCCTGGGAAAGTAGTACAAGATGGCCCAAGCCCTTGGACCTCTGCACCCATGTAAGAGACATGGAAGAAGCTCATTGCTCCAGGCTTCAGAATGGCGCAGCTCCAGCCATTGTGGCCATCTGGGGAGCAAACCAGTGGATGCAAGACCTCTTTCTTTCTGCCTCTGCCTCTAACTCTCTGTAACTCTGCTTTTCAAATAAATAAATAAATCTTAAAAAAAAAGTATCTTGCACAACAAAACATTATTTAATAAAGCATTAGCATCAGCATTTTAAGTAAAGGAGATTACAGTGTTCCCTGTATACGTCTTGTTTTTCCATTTACTATAAAACAGAACATTTTTTTAAAAAACTCTGTATACTAAGTAGACTTTGGGAAAATTTAAGTAATTATTATGCTTTTATAATTTTTCCCTACAAAGTACTTTGTTTCTGACAATTGGGCAGTCTCTGACCAGCAGCCTAATAATAATAACATTTACAGAATTAGAGAGTCACTGAATAGGAAAAAAACAGTCCATATAATCCAGTCCACTCTCTTTAATTTTTCATATGCTAAAGATGGAACCAAGAGAAATATAATACTAAGAGAGATAGAACTAGAGTTTTGGTTATTTTAGTCTTAGTCAAATGGCCTTCCAGGATGGGGGTTGGAGAGGAGCAGGCATTTAAATTAAAACAACTGTGTCCTACATTGTTGTACCTGGGTTCGATTCCTGGCTCTGGATTCCGACTCTAGCTTCCTGTTAACGCAGGCTCTGGGAAGCAGCAATGACTGCTCAAGTAATCCTGCCACTCACGTGGGGACACCTGGATCCAGTTCTCCTCCTGGCTTTGGCATCCCAGACATTTCAGGCATTTGAGGAATGAACTAGCAGGTGGGAGCTTTCATTCAGCCTTTCAATTTTTTAAAAAAATTCTTCCAAAATATATCACTGTTTCTGTATTCTTTACCCTATTAGTATTTCATAATAACTACTGGTATGTAAAAAACAATCTCCCTAAATGTTTACAAAGACATGACTATCCCAGAGTTCACATAAGCATAGAATTACACAGGAAAAAAAAAAAGAAAAATAACAAAATGATCACTCATCTTCCAATTACACTTTATTGGCTATTATGCCACAAAAAAAAATGTGAAATTATGAATACTACATTGACAAACATTAAACTCAAACAGATGTGAACCATAAAAGATTTCAGAGCTAACCTAAGTCTATGTTACATGAAAACACTGTAACTCACATTATCCATCTGTTTCCAGCACATGTCAAGGTACTGTTGAGCTTTCCGTCCTTCCTGGAGATGCTAAAGATTATAACCACCACCAAAGAGCAAAATGAAACAAAACAAACAAAATAATTACATTTTGAATAAAATCTAAAATCCTAAAAAGGTTTTCCATTTATTTTTTATTCAAGGTATTAATTATATATATATATATATATATAACATATATATATAAAGCTTCACTAGACTTTGGAAGAGAGAAAAGCCAAACTCTCTAAAATGCATTTTAAAGCGTATTATTTTAATAATTTAAATATAACTTTTAACACAAATGTATGTTGAAAAATAATGATTACTTTGAACAGAGATTGACAAACATTTTCTATAAAGGTCAGATAATACTTGCAAATATTTTAGGTTTTGCCAAGTCACATGGTCTCTGTCACAAAAATTCAACTCCACTGATGTAACACAAAAGCAGCCATAGTCAGTGAGTTCAGGTCTGTTCCAATAAAGCATTATGGACACAAATTTCAGTTTCATGTAATTTTCACATGCCACGAAATAATATTTTTATATGCCTGTTTCAACCATATAATAATATAAAACTATGTTTTGCTTGTGGGAATTAGGAAACAAAAACAGGCAGTAGGCTGGACTTGGCCCATTGTGACAGTCTGCCAAACCTTGGTCTTAAATCCAAAAGGATCATAGAATACAGCAAGAGTATCTTATAATAAATTTTACCTAGAAGAAATTGAGTGAAATAGAAAAATCAGCTTATGCTCAACAAACATGTTTTTAAAAGTAATTACTTCTGTGAAAATATTTATATACAATTATAATGGGATAAAAATGATAAGAATTACCATTTTTCTTTCAGTTTTCAGATCATGAGCGTATCTCATTAATTCACCATATACTCTGTGCGCCATTTCCTCTGCTACTACTTCTCGCTGTCCTGCATAGTCATTTAACTCATTAAGGATGTTAAAAAAGGCTATACACGAGGTAAACCTGGCAAAAACACATTTTAAAATAGTGAAATTTACTTTTATTTTCATTATGAATATTTTTGGTAAAATGTGGATTAAACCTGACACTTGACAAATTTTAACATCCTCACCTAAATCCCAGCTACTAGTTCTAAATTAATTTTATATTGGAAGAATCCTGCATTAAGCTCAAATTGTACATGTTTTTACATTTTCAAGTTTTCTTTAATTAACAATAAAGGGATATTTGGGGTCAGAAAATAATAAAAATACTACCTGCAAGCTCTTTTGGCATACAGGAATCTTTAGTTGCCAACTGACTGGCCTGAGCTTGGGAATGAACTTGGTTGGATTCCTAGGCTTGGCAGCTGAGCCTGTTGCAGAGATGATGTGCTTGCTCTCGCGGACAGAACCTGCCAATCATACCTCTCAAATGCATCTCGATGGCTGCTCTACAGAACCAACTTTGCTATCAGCTCTGGACACAGCTGCCTGTATACCTGCCCACATCCTGAATGGAAGTAAAATGCCATTATGGTTGGCACCAAAGAGGGGTAAGAAGGGTCAAAAAATAAGGGTAAAATTGTGTGTGGGGGGAAGGAGAGAAAAAAAGAGAATCACTATATTAAAATGTATATATCCACTTTGAACACACTGAGGAACATACTTATAGCTGAAGGCTAATAGCTCAAATAAGATTCTATTAATACTAAACCTGAAAATACTTAGCAACTGATAATTACACACAAAGTGTAATCTCTTTGTTTCTGTATTTTACAGCCACCCACATATTCCATATTTAGGATCGCCACAAGCTCATAGGCAATTTCTAATCTTTCCTTCAGGGTTCAAGAAGCACCCTGAACAGTAGGCTAGATGTTAAGATACTTGTGTCCCACATCAAAGTATCTCAGTTCAATACTTGGCTCTAGCTCCTGACTCCAGCTTCCTACTAATTCAGACCCTGGGAGGCAGAGGTGATAGCTCAAGTTATTGGGCTCCTACTATCCGTGTGGAAGACCTGGATTGAGCTCATGGCTCCCAGCTTCATCCTCAGCCTGGCTCCAGGCTACTGTGGGCCTCTGAAGGATGAATCAATAGATAAGAACAAGGTCCAGCATTGTGGCGTAGCAGGTAAAGCCATCGCTTGGCAGTGCCAGCATCCCATATGGACACCAGTTCGAGACCCGGCTGCTCCACTTCCAATTCAGTTCTCTGCTATCACCTGGGAAAGCAATACAAGATGGCACAAGTGCTTGGGCCCCTGCACCCATGTGGGAGACCCACAGGAAACTCCTGGCTCCTGATCGGCGCAACTCCGGCCATTGCGGCCATCTGGAGAGTGAACCAGCAGGTGGAAGACCTCTCTCTCTGCCTCTCTGTAACTCTGCCTTTCAAATAAATAAATAAAAGCTTTAAAAAAAAAAATAGATAAGAGCCCTCTAGCTGTTTCTCATTGTTTGTCTCTGCCTCTCAGATAAATTTTCTTAAATTGCCCTGAAAATCTCATTCCTTTTCATTATCCTTTTAAACCAACAAGCCAATATTTTATTATGTTTAAGAGTAAAAGCAAAAATCTTACAAGTGGACAACCACAAAAAAAAGTATGAAAAAATATCCTTTTCTTATGGAGACTAAATCACGTAAGAATAGCACTAGCCTATATGTTACTTGGATCCATGCTTCAGCTATCCTAGAAAACTACTGATCAAGCTCACTGAAATATGTATCCTTATAAGAAGTAAATAGTACTCCTCTCTTTCATAAACACTGTCTTTAAATGAAAACAAGATTATAAAAATATTTATTAAAAAGCCAACAGCATATTCATTTTATTAAATAATAAAATACACATTTTTAAAATTTTTAAAATGCAATAAGAAATAAATACATAATTTACCTTGGCTCTTCATCTTTGGATGAACGTTTGGGACAGTACTTCTTAACCAAATTTCTATAGGAAGAAGATTTTGAAAAATTTACAATACTGCTGTTAAATAGAAATATTCTAAAAGTTTCCAATATCATTAAATCAAGATTTCATTACATAGAACACGATAATATGATCATCTACAACCATTATCATAATATATGACTATTACTTACATTTTATTCCTAAAACACTAATACCTGAAGAAGGAAAGCCTATTTCTGTGCTAATTTGAGTATAACCATAATTTGGTGATTTATATTATCAACTAAGAAAATAGGTAAGAGGAAAACAAACAAAATTAGTATGTGAAACTTAATCATAGCACCAAACACATTTCAAAGAAATATTATGACTCTTTTTTGTGCAAATCAAGTATTTTTATATGTGCTAAGGTAAAACAAGCAGATGCTGATATACTACAGGGATAAAATACACTTGGGACATCATTCCCCATAACTCTATTTTTATATGGTAATGATTATCAAACTCCTTAATCTTGTTTTTTGGCAAATGAATTATATTCTGACTTGTAACTCTCCTGGCCTGCATCCATATCTGTTCTTAATATTCTTAACCTAGAATGGTACCTTATTTTTATCTTCATAAAATCAAGATAAATCAGCAGAGGGACTTTGGAGGCAGACTGGATTACCTGGGTTTGAATCATGGCCGTTTTCCATTGTGTCTATGTGACTCTGGGCAATTCGCTTGATTTCTCTTTGCCCCAGTTTCCCATAAATTGTGCTAATAGTACTTATCCCATAGAGTTATGAGAATTAAATGAGATAAAGCATTTACCACAGCTCCCCAAAGTATGGTAACTGGACCAGTAAAGACCCATTAACTTTTTCCTACCAATCCACAACAAGCTAAGTACTTAAGAGTAACTTTATGTTTGTTGAATATAATAATAATAAGTAAGGGCTTATATTTTATAAATTTTTGTAGTAGTTAATTTTTACTGTATATTACAAAAGCATCAGTATACACAGACTGGAAATTAAAAACAAACTAGTTCATCACCACCAACATTTTGAGATGCACTGCTTTAAATTTTTTTTATTTAAAAAAGATTTATTCATTCATTTGAAAGTTAGAGTTACAGAGAAAGAGAGAGACAGAAAGAGATCTTCCATCTGCTGGTTCACTCCCCAGGTGGCCGCAACATCCCTGGTCTGGGCCAGGCCAAAGTCAGGAAACAGGAGCCACGTCCTGATCTGCCACATGGGTGGCAGGGACACAAGCACTTGGGCCATGTTCTGCTTCATTTTCTGGCCATTAGCAGGGAGCTTGATTGAAAGTGGAACAGCCAGGACTCAAACCAGTGCCCAAATGGGATGCCAGCATTGCAGGAAGTTGCTTTACCTGCTATGCCACAACACTGGCCCCATAAAATATAAATATTTTTAAAATAAATGGTCCTATCACCTTTCACATAAGTACTACAGAAGAACTGCTGCCTTAATTATTCTCAGATTAGTATCAATTAACTCCATTTATTTAATTCACTTTCTTCATTCTACAAGCAATCATCTACTCTATGCCAGGCACTGAGCAAATTACTAGAGCGTCAGAAATGAAAGAGTACACATGCTCAAGGGACATACAACATATATTCTATTTGAAAGGAGAAAAGTATATGTCAATACATGTAATACACAGCATAAGTGTTACACTGCTAAGACAGAAAAGGAAGAATCTGCACTCAATGATAGGAGGGTCAAAAAAGCAGACACGACTCTGAGAACAGTCCCACTCCACGTTCCTAACATCTAGAAGCCCGCAGTCATCACTAGTCGTAAAGGCACAGCAGGGAAGCATTATGCCTATATTAAGGGCAGGAAACCTTTTTCTCCCAAGGGCCATTTGGATACCTATAACATCATTTGCAAAATTAGCCTGCCACAGATTTACAGAATTTTAAGTCTCACATGTGACTGCCTTGGCAGGACCAGACCAAATTATTTCACTGGCTTTATACAGTTCACAGGTTGGATGTGTCACACTCCTGCCTTATATTTACGTATTTTTATGAAAAGCTTTACTTAGGGGGACGGTACTATGACACAGTGAGTTAAGCCATGGCCTGCCATGCAGGCATCTCATGTGGGAGCCTGTTTGAGTCCCAGCTGCTCCACTTCAATCCAAATCCCTGCTGGTGCGCCTGAAAGGGCAATCAGTGGAGGATGGCCCAGGTGCTTGGGCCCCTGGACCCATGTGGGAGACCAGCAGGAAGTTCCTGGCCCCTGGCTTCAGCCTGGCCCAGCCCCACCTTGGTCGCTGCAGCCATTTGGGGAGTGAATCAGCAGATGGAAGACTGTCTGTCTCCACTCTTTCTCTATAACTCTGCCTTTCAAGTGAATAAAAAAAATTTTTTTTAAATCTTTACTTAACATTTAATACACTACTACACTAGTAGATTACATAATTCACAAATAACTGTGCAGGTACATCCTTATTTTTCGCAGGTGAGCAATAACAAAAAAGTTCAGGGATTCATAGTCTAAAGAAAACAAATGTACAGATACTTTCATGTAACGTAATGTGGTAAGAACAGAAGGCTCCTGGAATGGAAAAATAGACATTGGCGGAATAGGCAGGGAGCACACTATTAGTCCGGAAAGAGAGACAGGTTAATATAAGTGGAGATACAGCAGGGTCAAGGAAGAGTAGGGGATGAAACAGCATAGGAAACTCTTCCGGAACTAGTGATTCACAGTGGACCTGCGTGGAGAGCGTGGGAGCCCAAGTTCGGGACACCAGCGGCAGATTCAACGCACCAGCGCTGGAACGCGAGGTGAGCCGAACCACAATAGCCCGAGACACCAGCGGGCAAGCGGAAAGAGGAGGCTAGAGGGAACGAGGCTTGAAACTTCGTGGGGAAAAGTTCACCAGGCTAACTAGAAGAGAGAGAGGAAAAAAATTTAAAAAAGCGACCGATACGGACACAAGTTTCTCTCTCTCCGCTCACCCCTCAAAGGCGAGCAAAACAAAGAGCAGGTGCCATTTTGGACATACGTCATAAGCAGGGCGACCTCAGGTCTGCACCAGCCCTGAGCCTAGCAGAAAAACCTGACTCTGGGGGGAGGGGTGAAATAACAGGAGATTAGCATCTAACTTGGCAACCCAGTGGGAGATTGCAGGAGAATTGGAGCCCACACTGAGGGCAGCAGAGATTCCCTGTGTGGTCCTTGGGAAAGAGCTTCCGATCTCTGGCTCCTGTGGGTATATCATTTGCCTGCTAATTACCTCCAATTAGGTTCAGCTGTGCGGAATTACTTCCCTTTTGAATCAAAAAAGAGAGAGATTTACCACACCTAACCTGGGAGTGTCATCTTTGACACACCCTCAGCCCTGAGGAACCAAACACAGCTCTCAGTCCACACTCATCTCAAGCCTCTAAGGCACCACTGAAAGCAGACAGTCCACTTAATATAGAGCCATAGTGCAACAAGAAAAAACACCACAGTGAAGAAACCAAATATCTACATGCCAAACAACAAACGCAAAAACCAAGCTAACAAGAACAAGGAAGACACTATGACACCCCCAAATGAAAAAGACACCCCAATTCAAGATTATGAAGATGAGGAGATTGAAGAAACGCAAGAAGCAGATCTCAAAAAATTGATAAGAACATTAAGAAGTTCTCAAAAACAAATTCTTGAACTACAGAAATCCTTAATGGACAAGATAGAAAATCTCTCTCATGAAAATGAAATATTAAGGAGGAATCAAAATGAAATGAAACAACTAGTGGAACAAGAAATGGTGATAGTGATGAGAAATCATAATGAAATGAAGAATTCAATAGATCAAATGACAAACACATTAGAGAGTCTTAAAAACAGAATGGGCGAAGCAGAAGAGAGAATATCAGACTTAGAAGACAGAGAACAGGAAAGGAAACAATCAAATCAAAGAAAAGAAGAAGAAATCAGAAATCTAAAAAATACTGTCAGGAATCTACAGGATACTCTTAAAAAACCCAACATTTGGGTTCTAGGAGTACCTGAAGGCATGGAGAGAGAGAAAGGATTAGAAGGCCTTTTTAGTGAGATACTAGCAGAAAATTTCCCAGGTTTGGAGAAAGACAGAGACATCCTAATACAGGAAGCTCATAGAACCCCTAATAAACATGACCAAAAGAGATCCTCACCACGACATCTTGTAATCAAACTCACCACAGTGAAACACAAAGAAAAGATCCTAAAATGTGCAAGAGAGAAATGCCAGATTACTCTCAGAGGATCTCCAATTAGACTCACAGCTGACTTCTCTTCAGAAACCCTACAAGCTAGGAGAGAATGGCGAGACATAGCCCAGGTGCTAAGAGAGAAAAACTGCCAGCCCAGAATATTATATCCTGCAAAGCTCTCATTTATGAATGAAGGTGAAATAAAGACCTTTCACAGCAAACAGACATTCAAAGAATTTGTCGCCACTCGTCCAGCCCTGCAAAAGATGCTTAAAGATGTGTTACATACAGAAACACAGAAACACGGTCACCAATATGAAAGAAGGTAAAGGTAGGAAACCTCACACCAATCTCACACAGGAATCTCAAACCATATATTAGAAAGTATCTTTGGCTAATGGCAGGGCAAAGTTACTCCTTCTCAATAGTCACATTGAATGTTAATGGCTTGAACTGTCCAGTTAAAAGACACCGATTGGCTGATTGGGTTAAGGAACAAAACCCATCCTTTTGCTGCTTACAAGAAACCCATCTATCCAACAATGATCCATACAGGCTGAGAGTGAAAGGCTGGAAAAAGATATACCACGCCAACAGAAATGAAAAGAGAGCGGGCGTAGCCATCTTAATATCGGACAACATAAACTTTACCACAAAAACTGTTAAGAAAGATAAAGAGGGGCACTATTTAAGGATTAAGGGATCCATTCACAGGAAGATATAACGATTATCAATGTATATGCACCTAATTACAGGGCACCAGCTTATTTAAAAGACTTGTTAAGGGACTTAAAGGGAGACTTAGACCCCAATACAATAGTACTGGGGGACTTCAATACTCCACTCTCAGAGATAGACAGATCAACAGGACAGAAGATCAACAAGGAGACAGTAGATTTAAATGACACTATAGCCCAAATGGATCTAACAGATATCTACAGAACATTTCATCCTACATCTAAGGACTTTACATTCTTCTCAGCAGTACATGGAACCCTCTCTAGGATTGACCACATACTAGGCCATAAAGCAAGTCTCAGCAAATTCAAAAGAATTAGAATCATACCATGCAGCTTCTCAGACCACAAAGGAATGAAATTGGAAATTGGCAACTCAGGAATCCCTAGAGCATGTGCAAACACATGGAGATTGAACAACATGCTCCTGAATGAACAATGGGTCATAGAAGAAATTAAAAGAGAAATCAAAAATTTTCTGGAAGTAAATGAGGATAACAGCACAACATACCAAAACCTATGGGATACAACAAAAGCAGTGTTAAGAGGAAAGTTTATATCAATAGGTGCCTACATCAAGAAATTGGAAAGGCACCAAATAGATGAGCTTTCAAGTCATCTCAAGGATCTAGAAAATCTGCAGCAAACCAAACCCAAACCCAGTAGGAGAAGAGTAATAATTAAAATCAGAGAAGAAATCAACAGGATTGAATCCAAAAAAAACATTACAAAAAATCAGCCAAACGAGGAGCTGGTTTTTTGAAAAAAATAAACAAAATTGACACCCCATTGGCCCAACTAACTAAAAAAGAAGAGAAAAGACCCAAATCAATAGGATCAGAGATGAAATGGGAAACGTAACAACAGACGCCACAGAAATAAAAAGAATCATCAGAAATTACTACAAGGACTTGTATGCCAGCAAACAGGGAAATCTATCAGAAATGGACAGATTCTTGGACACATACAACCTCCCTAAATTGAGCCAGGAAGACATAGAAAACCTAAACAGACCAATAACTGACACAGAAATTGAAACAGTAATAAAGGCCCTCCCAACAAAGAAAAGCCCAGGGCCAGATGGATTCACTGCTGAGTTCTACCAGACATTTAGAGAAGAACTAACTCCAATTCTTCTCAAACTATTCAGAGCAATCGAAAAAGAGGGAATCCTCCCAAATTCTTTCTATGAAGCCACCATCACCTTAATTCCTAAGCCAGAAAGAGACGCAACATTGAAAGAGAATTACAGACCAATATCCCTGATGAACATAGATGCAAAAATCCTCAATAAAATTCTGGCCAATAGAATGCAACAACACATCAGAAAGATCATCCACCCAGACCAAGTGGGATTCATCCCCGGTATGCAGGGATGGTTCAACATTCGCAAAACAATCAACGTAATACACTACATTAACAGACTGCAGAAGAAAAACCATATGATTCTCTCAATAGACGCAGAGAAAGCATTTGATAAAATACAACACCCTTTCATGATGAAAACTCTAAGCAAACTGGGTATGGAAGGAACATTCCTTAATACAATCAAAGCAATATATGAAAAACCCACGGCCAACATCCTATTGAATGGGGAAAAGTTGGACGCATTTCCACTGAAATCTGGTACCAGACAGGGATGCCCTCTCTCACCACTGCTCTTCAATATAGTTCTGGAAGTTTTGGCCAGAGCTATTAGGCAAGAAAAAGAAATTAAAGGGATACAAATCGGGAAGGACGAACTCAAACTATCCCTCTTTGCAGATGATATGATTCTGTATTTAGGGGACCCAAAGAACTCTACTAAGAGACTGCTGGAACTCATCGAAGAGTTTGGCAAAGTAGCAGGATATAAAATCAATGCACAAAAATCAACAGCCTTTGTATACACAGGCAATGCCACGGCTGAGGAAGAACTTCTAAGTTCAATCCCATTCTCAATAGCTACAAAAACAATCAAATACCTTGGAATAAATTTAACCAAAGACGTTAAAGATCTCTACGATGAAAACTACAAAACCTTACAGAAAGAAATAGAAGAGGATACCAAAAAATGGAGAAATCTTCCATGCTCATGGATTGGAAGAATCAATATCATCAAAATGTCTATTCTCCCAAAAGCAATTTATACATTCAATGCAATACCCATCAAGATCCCGAAGACCTTCTTCTCAGATCTGGAAAAAATGATGCTGAAATTCATATGGAGACACAGAAGACCTCGAATAGCCAAAGCAATCCTGTACAACAAAAACAAAGCCGGAGGCATCACAATACCTGATTTCAGGACATACTACAGGGCAGTTGTTATCAAAACAGCATGGTACTGGTACAGAAACAGATGGATAGACCAATGGAACAGAATAGAAACACCAGAAATCAATCCAAACATCTACAGCCAACTTATATTTGACCAAAGATCCAAATCTAGTCCCTGGAATAAGGACAGTCTATTCAATAAATGGTGCTGGGAAAATTGGATTTCCACGTGCAGAAGCTTGAAGCAAGACCCATACCTATCACCTTACACAAAAATTCACTCAACATGGATTAAAGACTTAAATCTACGACCCGAAACCATCAAATTATTAGAGAGCATTGGAGAAACCCTGCAAGATATAGGCACAGGCAAAGACTTCCTGGAAAATACTCCAACAGCACAGGCAGTCAAAACCAAAATTAACATTTGGGATTGCATCAAATTGAGAAGTTTCTGTACTTCAAAAGAAACAGTCAGGAAAGTGAAGAGGCAACCGACAGAATGGGAAAAAATATTCGCAAACTATACTACAGATAAAGGATTGATAACCAGAATCTACAAAGAAATCAAGAAAATCCACAACAACAAAACAAACAACCCACTTAAGAGATGGGCCAAGGACCTCAATAGACATTTTTCGAAAGAAGAAATCCAAATGGCCAACAGACACATGAAAAAATGTTCAAGATCACTAGCAATCAGAGAAATGCAAATCAAAACCACAATGAGGTTCCATCTCACCCCGGTGAGAATGGCTCACATTCAGAAATCTACCAACAACAGATGCTGGAGAGGATGTGGGGAAAAAGGGACACTAACCCACTGTTGGTGGGAATGCAAACTGGTTAAGCCACTATGGAAGTCTGTCTGGAGATTCCTCAGAAACCTGAACATAACCCTACCATACAACCCAGCCATCCCACTCCTTGGAATTTACCCAAAGGAAATTAATTTGGCAAATAAAGAAGCCATCTGCACATTAATGTTTATTGCAGCTCAATTCACAATAGCTAAGACCTGGAATCAACCCAAATGCCCATCAACAGTAGACTGGATAAAGAAATTATGGGACATGTACTCCATAGAATACTATACAGCAGTAAGAAACAACGAAACCCAGTCATTTGCAACAAGATGGAGCAGTCTGGAAAACATCATGCTGAGTGAATTAAGCCAGTCCCAAAGAGAAAAATATCATTTGTTTTCCCTGATCGGTGACAACTGAGCGCCAAAGGGGAAACCTGTTAAGTGAAATGGACACTATAAGCAACAATGAACTGATCAGCTCCTGTCCTGACTTTAGATGTACAATGTAATACTTTATCCTTTTTAGTATTTGTTGTTGTTGTTGTTGTTCTAGTACTATTGGTTGAACTCAGTAATTAACACACAATTATTCTTAGGTGTTTAAATTTTAACTGAAAAGTGATCCCTGTTAAATCTAAGAGTGGAAAAAGAGAGGGAGGAGATGAACAATTTGGAACATGCTCAATCGGACTGGCCGCAAATGGTGGAGTTAGAAATGTGCCAGGGGATTCCAACACAATCCCATCAAGATGGCATGTACCAATGCCATCGCACTAGTCCAAGTGATCAATTTCAGCTCACAATTGATAGCTCTGATAGCTCTAAGAGTCAAAGAGATCACACAAACAAGACAAGTATCTGCTAATACTAACTGATAGAATCAAAAAGGGAGAGAAAGATCCAACATGGGAAGTGGGATACACAGCAGACTCATAGGATGGCAGATGTCCTAAACAACACTCTGGCCTCAGAATCAGCCCTCAAGGCATTCGGATCTGGCTGAAGAGCCCATGAGAGTATAGCAGGCATGGAAAGCCAAGATATCATGGAAAAAAAAAAAAAAAAAGACCTAAATGAATGATCTCTGTGAGTGAGATCCCAGTGGAAAGAACGGGGCCATCAAAGAAGGAGGTACCCTTCTCCGAAGGGAGGAGAGAACTTCCACTTTGACTATGACCCTATCGGAATAAGATCAAAGTCAGCGAACTCTAAAGGCTTCCATAGCCCTGGCAACTCATGACTAGAGCCTAGGGAGATTACTGACGCCATGAACAGGAGTGTCAAATTGTTAAATCAGCAACAGGAGTCACTGTGTACTTACACCCCATGTGGGATCTGTCCCTAATGTGTCGTCTAAAGCCAAGTGATGCTATAACTAGTACTGAAACAGTATTTTTATACTTTGCGTTTCTGTGTGGGCACAAACTGATGAGGTCTTTACTAATTATATACTGAAGTGATCTTCTGTATATAAAGAGAATTGGAAATGAAAAAAAAAAAAACAACCTGGTGTTAAAATGGAAATGGCATAGAAAATTAATTAATTTGAAAAAAAAATTATGTAGGATCTCTGTCTTTAATGTGCTGTACATTGCTATTTAATGCTATAATTAGTAATCCAATGGTAGTTTTTTCACTTTATGTTGCTATATGGGCAAAATGTTGAAATCTTTACCTAATATATACTAAACTGATCTTCTGTATACAAAGAGAATTGAAAATGAATCTTTACATGAATGGAAGGGGAAAGGGAGCGGGAGAGGGGAGGGTTGCGGGCGGGAGGGAAGTTATGGGAGGGGGGAAGCCATTGTAACCCATGGGCTATACTTTGGAAATTTATATTCATTAAATAAAAGTTTAATTAAAAAATTTATATAAAGAAAAAAAAAAAAAAAGAAGGCTCCTGGAATGGCCTCCCCAGTGGGACAGTTAAAATTTCTGATTACCTGAAGAGAATGGGAATGGGGCAACTGGAAAGCCCTGGAGCAATTTTAAATAGAGAAGATCTAATGAGAAAAGGCAAGGAAGTTGGAGGAGGGGGAACCATAGCATTTGTGAATGAAAAATTTGATCCTACAACATTGAAGTCACTTAAAATTGTGAGGTAGGGAATGGCAAGCACTGAAGCTGGAGAGACAGTTGGGGACCAGAGCAGAGGCCCTTCTACGTCACATTCAAGAACTCTGATTAAACAAATCCTAACCAGTGGTTTCTTTTTTTTAACTTTTATTTAATAAATATAAATTTCCAAAGTACAGCTTTTGGATTACAGTGGCCTTCCCCCCCCATAACTTCCCTCCCACCTGCAACCCTCCATCTCCCGCTCCCTCTCCCATTCCATTCACATCAAGATTCATTTTCAATTATCTTCATATACAGAAGATCAATTTAGTAATATATTAAGTAAAGATTTCAACAGTTTGCACCCACATAGAAACACAAAGTGTAAAATACTGTTTGAGTACTAGTTATAGCATTAATTCACAATGTACAACACATTAAGGACAGAGATCCTACATGAGGAGTAAGTGCACAGTAACTCCTGTTGTTCACTTAACAAATTGACACTCTTGTTTATGGCGTCAGTAATCACCCTAGGCTCTTGTCATGAGTTGCCAAGGCTATGGAAGCCTTCTGAGTTCGCTGACTCTGATCTGATTTAGACAAGGCCATAGTCAAAGTGGAAGTTCTCTCCTCCCTTCAGAGAAAGGTACCTCCTTCTTTGATGGCCCGTTCTTTCCACTGGAATCTCACTCACAGAGATCTTTCATTTAGGGTTTGTTTGGTTTTTTTTCCCCAGAGTGTCTTGGCTTCCCATGCCTAAAATACTCTCATGGGCTCTTCAGCCAGATCCGAATGCCTTAAGGGCTGATTCTGAGGCCAGAGTACTATTTAGGACATCTGCCATTCTATGAGCCTGCTGTGTATCCATCCTGCTTCCCATGTTGGATCATTCTCTCAGTTAGTATTAGCAGACACTAGTCTTGTTTATGTGATCCCTTTGACTCTTAATCCTATCATTATGATCAATTGTGAATTGAAACTGATCACTTTGACTAGTGAGATGACACTAGTACATGCCACCTTGATGGGATTGAATTGGAATCCCCTGGCACATTTCTGACTCTATCATTTGAGGCAAGTCCAATTGAGCATGTCCCAAACTGTACATCTCTTCCCTCTCTTATTCTCACTCTTATATTTAACAGGAATAACTTTTCAGTTAAATTTAAACACCTAAGAATAATTGTGTGTTAATTAAGTAGTTCAACCAATAGTATTAAGTAGAACAAAAAAAATACTAAAAGGGATAAAGTATTAAGTTGTACATCAACAGTCAGGACAAGGGCTGATCAAGTCACTATTTCTCATAGTGTCCATTTCACTTCAACAGGTTTCCTTTTTGGTGCTTGGTTAGTTGTCACCAATCAGGAAGAATATATATTTGTCCCTTTGGGACTTTAACCAGTGGTTCTTAATCATGGTTACTCACAACCACAAACCACTGTTGTAGATGAATTTATGTTTAGTTTACTCAAATACCAGCAAAACTACTAGGTACTATGCACTAATTATTTCAGGTATTAGATTGACCAAAACAAAGAGATGAGTCAGAGCTAGCAAACTAGTCATCATGCATGACCTACAGTCCCTTCTAAAAGAGGATACAAACAGGAAGGTGAGAAAGAGATGATGAATATAAGAGTTATGGCAAATAGGCAAATCCACAGAGAGAGAAAACAGATTAGTGGTTGTCCATGCCCACCTTTTTATTGTTTTGGATATAGATGTGTGAGGATAGGCTACTTGAAGACATTGCAAAGGTTTACAAACAAAACGGGGAGGACAAGAGATTCGTGATAATGCCCTGGCATCACTGAGCTCTACAATCTCCAGCTTCCAAACCTCTTGTTAAATGAGAAGACTCCACCACTTTTTGTAGCTGAATGCTGCTTTTTTTAAAAGATTTATTTTATTCATTCAAAAGGCAGAGTTACAGAGGGAGGGAGGGAGAAGGGAAGGAGGAGGAAGAGGGAGGGAGAGAACAAGAGGAAAGAAATCTTTCACTCACTGGTCCATTCCCCAAATGGCCAAAGCAAGGAGGCAGGAGCTTCTTTTGGGTCTCCCAGGTGGGTGCAGAGATCCAAGCACCTGGGCTATCGTCTGCTGCCTTCCCAAGTGCATTAGCAGGGAGCTGGACTGGAAGTCAAACCAGCCCCCATATGGGATGCCAGCACTGCACTTGGTGGTTTTAGCAGCTACACCACAGTGCTGGCCCCTGATGAATGCTTTTTAACTGACACTACAGAACAGCTAAATGAAAATGTCCCATAGAGAGATGTAGTCACAACTGGAACTCTGAAGAAACTTCTGAGATCAAGATCTATAGAGTCAACATGCATAAAGACAATCACAAAAACAACAGCTACTACTTGTCAACATTTTGCTTATCTTTGCACTAGGCAGTTTATATATAACCTTATGCTTACACCAACTGCAATTAGGTACTGTTAGTCCTATTCTACACAACTCAAAAACATTAACTTAACTTGCATATCTCGTAACAGGTATAGCCAAAATTTACCTCAAATCTGACTCCAACACCTGAGATAATTAAAATAATGAATGTGAATGAGGCTACTCAAGGAATGTGAAATAAGGGGCTGGCATTGTACAGCAGCAGGTTAAGCCATCGCTTGGAATACCAGTATCCCATGATGAAGTGCTGGTTTGAGTCCTGGCTACTCGGCTACCCTGATTCTAATCCAGCTTCCTGCTGAAGTGCCTGGGAAGGCAGTAAAAGGTGGCCCAAGTTCTTGGATCTCTGCCACCCCCATGGGAGAGCAAGAATGAAGTTCTTGGTTCCTGGCTTCAATCTAGCCCAGCCCTAGTTGTTGCAGTCATTTGAGGAGTGAACCTGCAGATGAAAGATACTCACCATCACCCCTGCTTTCTCTTTGACACTTTCAAATATATAAATAAATTTTTTTAAGATTTATTAATTTATTTGAAAGGCAGAGTTACAGAGAGAGACAGACAGAGAGAGGTGTTCCATCTGCTAGTTCATTCTCCAAATGGCCTCAACGACCGGAGCTGAGCCAATCTGAATCCAGGAACCAGGAGCTTCCCTGGTGTGATGGAATGAGGTGAAAAGGTCATATCAAGTAAATGGCCGCTAAGGTGAAAAGTTCATGCCAAGATGGCCACTGAGGTGAAAAGGTCATGCCAAGATGGCCGCTGGCAACAGAAACTGCCTGGCAACAGACCGTGATTGGATGGCTTCAGAAACCACATGACAACAGAGGAAACCACATGACAACAGAGCCTGACTGACAGCAGGCTGTGATTGGATGGTTTCAGAAACTGCCTGGCGACAAGAGCCTGACTGGCAATAGGCTGTGATTGGATGGCTTTGGAAACTGCCTGACAACAGGCTGTGATTGGGGCATAGACCGCCCCTTGACCGGATTGGCTGGTCTTGGCTATATAAGCTGTTGTACTAACTCAAAGGAGTCTGCAGGCTGCTCACCTCAGGCCTGCTTTCACCCGACTCCTGGGGTCTGTGTGGTGACTCTGTGCCTCTTGCCCCCACCACGCTCCTCCTCTCAGATAGGAATCCACTGCAACATTGTTGGGAAATCAACTGCAACACTCTGGGACTCCCACATGGGAGCAGGGGCCCAAGGCCTTGGACCATCCTCTGCTTCCTTCCCAGGCCACCAGCAGAGAGCTGGAAGTGAAACAGTTGGGACATGAACCAGTGCCCATATGGGATGCCAGCGCCACAGGCAGAGACTTAACCTACTACACCACAGGAACAGCCCCAACAAATAAATCTTAAGAAGCAGCAGCAGAGAGGCAGACTTGGTTCCTTCTGGGGCCTATTCAGCCGAGTGGCAAATGGAGCAAGAAGCTGAATCTGAAGAGCCAACCTGACCCCACTAACCAAAGTTCTGCCAGTTTCCCAGCCAGGAACCTCCTACTCCAGATTTAGGGCATCAGTGCCCCTAGAGGCCTGGGCTCTGAGAGTAAATTGGTCACCAACATCCAGGGTGTTAAATCTCTGCACCTTGTGAAGAGAACTGGGCAGGGAGTTGGATCAGAAGTGGAGAAGTAGTGTAGCTGGGACACAAACTAGTACACATATGGCATGCTGACATTTCAGGCAGCAACTTTACCTGCTATGCCACAATGCCAGCCCCAAGATTAGATAGATAGATAGATAGATAGATAGATAGATAGATAATTGACAATCTTGTCAAAGATTTACTTATTTATTTAAAAGAGTTACAGAGAGGCAGAGGCAGTCTTCCATCTGCTGGTTCACTCCGCAAACAGCCGCAATGGCCTGGGCTGGGCCAGACCAAAGCGAGGAGCCAAGAGTTTCATCTGGGTCTCCTATGTGAGTACAGGGGTCCAAGGACATGGACCATCCTCTGCTGCTTTCCAGGCTCATTAGCAGGGAGCTGGATCAGAAGTGGGGCATCCAGGACTCAAACCAGCACCAATGAGGAATGCCAGTGCTCCAGAAAGCAGCTTAATTCACTGCACCATAGTATGGATCCCAATATATATTTATATTTATATATCTTAATACTGGTATATTATGACCAAATGATTATATGATAAGCAGTAACAACATATTGCATATTGTTCAAATGATCTTCTAGAACTGTCTGGAGTGCCAAGCTTCTATGTGAAAAAGTACAGGAAAAATATATATTTTTACAATAATTCAGAAACTTGGTAGTAGTCATGCAGCAGGAACCATCAGACATAGGCATATTTGTGAGGAAAAATGTCACCCCGAAGGAAAGAGATCAAAGAGACCTGACATAAGAGTTACAAGAATCTTTACCTTCAAATTTGATCTTTAGACCATCTACTTCATCTACAAAAAGGCCAATTATAAGAAAGTTCAGATGAATTAGCAGATGAACAAAGAAAGTGCCATAAATCTGATATTTCCCTTTCCTTTAATGAAAGCCTGGCTGTATATAATAAGGGAGATACATGAAGGAAGCAGCAGTAGTGAATCAACAGAGACTCTATCAAATATGAATCTTAATAAAGGAAGTGAACATCCAGATGAACAGCAGGATCAGGATTCAGTTACACAGCAATTTAGTGTAGAAAGTGAGTTGAACCTCTGGATTCAGATTATAGCATTACTGGAGAAAGACATGATCTCTCAAACGAAGACAATGAGTCTACTGAGTGCATTAGAGGGGGGTGATACAGATTCACTTGAAGATTCAGAAACCTTCTCAGCTGATTATTGGGAGTACATTTCATACAACGTTGTATGAAATGTATTCTCCCTTCTACCACACTGCAACAGATGTTGGTTTCCTAAAAACGAAGGGGAAAATAAAGGGGAAATCCCTGAAAAAATCAAACTAGAAAACTCACCACAAACAGAGGAGGATTTTGTTGCTCCTGACTGTAAAAACGCATGAATAAACTACAACGAATGATTCCAAAGAATTATCTACTAAGGAAAAAGATAAAATCAAACAAGCCTCCCAGTCACAGGAAAGTGATAACTATTTTCAGCCACTAACTTTAAAAAAAAAATTTATTGGAAAGGCAGTGATAGAAGGTGGGGGGTTGGAAATCTCCCATCCACCGATTCACCCCCAAAATGGCCTCAACGGCCATGGCTGGGCCAACCAAAGCCAGGAGTCCACAATTCCATCTGCCATGCACTTGGTCCATCCTCATCTCCTTCCCAGGTGCATTAGCAGGAAGCTGGATTAGAAGCGGAGTAGCCAGGACCTGAAGCAGCACTCCAATATAGCATGCTGGCCTACAGGAGGCAGCTTAGCTTTCTGCACTACACCATGGACCCAACCATTAACTTCTATTAACATTATTTACAGCACCCAAAAAGATGTCAAAGAGTTAGGATGTGAGTGCACTTGGCCTAGTGGCTAAGACAACAGTTGGGACTTCCACATCCCCTACTAGAGTGCCTGGGTTCAAGTTCCATCCGTGCTTATGATTCCAACTTCCCATTAAGTGTGCCCTGGGAGGCAGCAGGTGATGACTCAGGATGGTTCCGTTATCCATTTGAGAGACCAAGATTACTCGAGTCCCTGGCTTCCAGCTTGTTGCTGTCATTTGGGAATAGACCAGCAGATGGGAACTCTGTTTCTCTCTTCCTCTCCCTCTCTCTTTCCCCACCCCCATCTCTTTGTCTCTAAAATAAATAATTTTTTAAAGAGAGGTAAGAAACATTAGAACAAGAAGAAAGCATGGAGTCTAATTATCTCCTTAATACTGTTGAACCTTGTAGATTTTCTAAGAGTAACTTAAAAATGGTTGCATCTTCCATGGCAACATAATATATTTGAAGACATGCTTTACATGTGCAAAAAAGCTAAAGAAAGGAATAAGCTCCACCAGGTATACAGACAATCAATTCACCCAGACCAAGTGGAATTTATGCCTGTTATGCAGGGATGGTTCAACATTGGCAAATCAATGTGATGCATCACATAAACGAACAAAAACCATATGATTATCTCAATCGGTGCAGAGGAAGCATTTGATAAAATACAACATTGTTTCAGGATGAAAACTCTAAGCAAATTGGGTACAGAAGAACATTCCTCAACACAATCAAGGCAATTTATGACAAATCCATGGCCAGCATCCTATTGAATGGATAAAAGTTGGAAGCATTCCCACTGAGATCAGGTACCAGATAAGGATCCCCACTCTCACCATTGCTATTCAATACAGTCCTGGAAGTTTTAGCCAGAGCCATTTGGTAAGACAAAGAAATCAAAAGGATACAAATTGGGAAGGAGGAAGTCAAACTATCCCTATTTGCAGATGACATGAATCTATATATTAGGGATCCAAAATGCTCCACTAAGAGACTATTGAAACTCATAAAAGAGTTAGGTAAAGTAGCAGGATATAAAATCAATACAGAAAAAACAACAGCCTTTGTATACAAAGACAATGCAATGGTGGAAAAAAAAACTTCTAAGATCAATCCCATTCACAACAGCTACAAAAAAATCAAATACCTTGGAAGAAATTTGACCGAGGATGTCAAAGATCTCTATGATGAGAATTACAAAACATTAAATAAAGAAATAGAAGATACAAAAAAATGGAAAGGTCTTCTTTGATCATGGACTGGAAGAATCATCAAAATGTCCAATCTTCTGAAATCAATTCACAAATTCAATGTGATACCAATCAAAATACAAAAGACATTCTTCCAGATCTCGAAAAAATAATGCTGAAATTCATATGGAAACACAGGAGACCTCGAATAGCTAAAGCAATCTTATACAACAAAAGCAAAGCCAAAGACATCACAATAACAGATTTCAAGACATACCACAAGGCAGTTATAATCCAAACAGCCTGGCACTAGTACAAAAACAGATGGACAGACAAATGGAACAGAACAGAAACGCCAGAAATCAATACAAGCATCTACAACTAACTTATATTTGACCAAGGAGTTAAAACCAATCCCTGGAGCAAGGACTATCACTTCAACAAATGGTGCTCGGAAAACTGGATTTCCACATGCAGAAGTATGAAGCAAGACCCCTACCTTACACCTTACACAAAAACCCACTCAACATGGATTAAAGATATAAATCTACAACCTGACACCATCA